>NC_052521.2:17500000-20000000 GCF_016746395.2 Drosophila simulans
TGAAACTGCACTTGTCAACTTATATTTTGATAATCAATATAATTAAAAGCCAAGCACCCGGAGATGTTTGGCTCTTGGCCTCTGACATCCTGCTGTTGGTGTAGGGCTTTCATTAACACTGAACTTTGTAAGTTTTTTTTCGAGTGCATGTTGTTTAGCACAACACACCCATCATATACTTGTAAACGCATTAAACAACAGTCGGTTCATAAATTTTGTCTTTTACTGGGCCTGGTCATTTGATTTCCATACTTTCACGACATTACTTACATTTGACGGGATTTTACAAATGTAACTTACGCTCGTAAGTAGAAAGCGATGAAACACCATCTTTGGACATTTTTCGAAAGCTGGCTAGAGCTTTTCAAGGTCAAATACATTTTTGAATAAATAAGCTGCCAGAAGATGTCTGACGACATTGCGAAAATCGTCGGAAATGAGGAAAAAGTGGGCGCAAGTGCCACCCAACTGGATGTCAATACTGTGATGTGCACGCAGCGTTTATTTGACGGCATATAAATTGAAAAATTCACATAAAAATGTGTAATTATTTGGCATATTTTCAATTTGCACAAAGGCGATAAGGGAAACAGTCGGCTGGAGGTGACACGCACATGGAGGGCATCGGGAAAAATCCCTGATATCCATCCCAGCTCCTGGGCGTGATTTCCGTGCACAAATTAGCACTTTTTCACTCGCTTTTTCCGGGGGTGGCGGCTGATAATCAGATTATGCCCGGTGCACAGGGGATGCTAATGTGTCGATATCGAGCTTCTGCCAAGCTAATTGCGGTTGAGTGGGGCATCATTTGGGGTGGGGGGACAAATGCTCCACGGATTAGCCATTGAAGGGGATTTTAATCCATCTTGAACCCTAAGGGCGGTTCCCCTTCAACCCATCACCTCGGCCCAATAATTGGCGCCCGATCTCCGACCCTGGGCACTGCTCCTCCTCCGTCTCCCGGCACAATTAAGCTCTAAATAACAACAGCGTTAAGATGGCTTTAAGGCCCGATTTGGCCCCCGGCCACCAGAAAACCCTTCAGTAGAACTCGAGGAAAAGTCACGTCTAATTACACACATCTTGAAGCAGCTTTTTGACCTGGTTGACTTACTTGGCTGGCTGCCGTTGGTCGGACGGTTTTACCAAATTGGTTTTAAAAGCCACAGGGGGTGAGGCGTTGAGAGCGCGTGAGAACGTGAGCAATTACTACGGCGTAGTGGGGTGTGCTCAAGAAGTGGGGCGACCGGGGCTATAATCCCTTTATAATCCACACAATGCTATTATATGCTCAAAATGACAAATAAGTGTCACGAATAAATACAACAAATTGTTCAGCCGGATGGAGTCCGACAGACGCCCTCTGGCAAACAACTAGACCAGTGAAAATCTTAAATATTCCTTTAAACATTAAACATACATACATGCATTTCTTATAATTAGGCAAAAGTTTAAAATATGCTATTTGTTCTGATTTTTTAAATAAACAAACTTACTTGTTTTAGGCCTCATTTTTTAACAAGTTGAGGGGTGTGAGGGTACCGTGTATTCCTTTTTCGAATGTTCAGCATCAGTACAGCCAATTACACACAAAGGACGAGTAATCGAGCAAAGGGATGGGGTCCTGTGTGAATTAACAATTCCTTTCAATTAAGTGCGCAACCGACAAAAAGGAGAAGTTGTGCCCCCAAAAAGTGAAGCGATGGCGAGCTGAAAACTGACGAGTAGAAAAGGAAAGGATATCAAAGGGGAGCACAACCAGCGATATTTTCCTTTCAATAAAAATCAGTAACCGAAGGATGTAGGGGCGGGATATCCTGAAATCGGGGGGTAAATGAATACGTTGCATATGTGAAGGCGAGCCGTGTACATATGATTGTACATACGTACATATGTGTACATAAATAAACGCCGACAGATAACAGACAGAAAACAAAGGGGCGGGCAGCGAAAAGTCGGGTTGCAAGGGGGCGTGGCACGGTCTAAAAATCAGCAGCAACTGTAACAAGTTTCGTATTTCTTTTTACACTTTCTTCGTTACAGTCAATCAGTTTTGCATGAGCGACTTCTTTACTCGTTTGCGCCAACTCTACAATTTACTCACACACACGCACACCCTCACACACTCGCTTTTGGGGGAGTCCCCCGAATTTTCTTCTTCTTTTTTTTGACGAACGAAGTTAAACGAGTTCCCTGCACTCGATGATTTAGCAATGAATTCGCTTGTTTGTTGCAAACTCAGTGTTTATTTGTTTGTTGCTGCACGGAGAAAAAGTTCAAGCTTTAAAAAGGGCTTACAACTATTTTATTAAATATGTTTTTTCTGGAATATGAATCAATTTAGAAATATTAAAAATATTTATCTAAATTTTGTTATTATTTCTGTTCGAAAAAACAATTGTTCTTCATCAGCTGCACTCATTAACAGGTGCACTGGGTTAAACTCAATAGCCATACAAAATGCTAGCCCAATAATAACACCCGCATCCATTGCCAATTTAGGGTGCTTCATCCGGGCAATCTAAACTTCATTGTCTGGCTGTAAGCCCTTTCTGTAATTAAACCGAACTTGTTTCAAACGGAGTCCCAGTCAAAACGCACAAACATTCGAACTCTGTGGCAAGGTACACTTTGCCACACAACGTTTATTCAAGTTGGCTAAGTTTCCATTGTATCCAAAAAGGTAGCTTGTCTTTGATTTTCTCTGAAGTTCAAATGCGAACGACGTGATATTTGCTTAATTTTTCCCTCTTACCAACTACTTTTGTTCTTACCCCGGGCGAACTTGGGGGATTTGGGTTTGCACGAATAATTATTTGCCCATTTGGGGGTTGAAGTTTTGCCACGGCTCAGGTAATTTGCACAGACACAGGGCGATTACCACTAGACCAAAACAATTAGAATCGGAATCAATCGAGGCAAGACGGAAACAACACCCCCAACCACCACCACCCACTGCAATCGGATATCAGGAAAGTGATTCCGCTTGCCCATAAAACATTCAGATACCTGAAGTCCAAAATCAAGCATCACGTTCGTTTTGTTCGCTATTTGTTGAAACGATACACAAGTCAACAGCAGGATAGCTTAACTAATTTTCTTGGCGGATCTTTTCTTTATATAGGGATAGCAATATATGACGAGATTTTTTAATTCAAAATATCAAAACATTGAAGACAGGAATATGAATCCAAATTTACATTGTTGCTGTATTTGCTTTATTAAAAGGAAAGGGAAGGGAAGAAAAACTAATTAAACAAAAATTGTAAAATACTTTTAACGTGTCTTTGTTTTTTATAGTTATATTTTTTATAATATAATACATTTTAATGCTTGTCTACTTTTTACATCCCGCTTTGTTTAAATCTCTCATTTGTTTTTACGTCCCATACTTGTTTTTTTTTTCGCTTATTTTATTATTGTAGACAATTTTAACATTCATTTTCCCCGGAACATAAAACAGAAGTAAATCTCATACAGATATAAAACAGAGCTCATCTGCCACACACGAAATGTTCAGGAAATACATAATTTCATTATGTTTCTCCCCGCTGTTCCCTGGAATCGCCTGCAGCACAAACTGTCAACACGGTTGGCATCCTCCCCCTGCAACAATTTTCACTCTTACCACATTTTGGCCTGCCCCACCCACTTTTCTTAGCCCGGGGGCGTTGGCAGATAACGGTTTACTTTCTTAATCTCCGTACATAATTTTTGCGACTTCATGTTACGCAATGTATGTATGGCGCATTCTTTCCGCTTCTGCGGAATAACACACGCTCTTCTCCATTTAAGGTAACTTGGTTTATCTGAAGGCTTTGGCAATTTAGTTAATTGCTAAATATGCCTGCTTTCGTTTAATTTAATCTAGTTTAGCGTATATTTATTAGAATGAACTACTATCGGTGCTTCGGTTAATTAATATATATTTGCCAAGATGTATTCAAAATTACTTATTTTATTATTTGTATGTATGATTTTACTACAAGATTCGTTTCTATGATTTAAATTATGATTCATCAGAAAAGCCCTGCTTTACATATTGTTTTCCCTGCTTGATTTTCACCTTTGTTTGGTGGCCTTCAACCCTCACCACCCACTTTGCTGCATATGAATGTACAAAGTACATATATGACTGACTGTCTTTAAATATTTTATTTCCCCGACTATCTGCTGCTGCTGTTAGTTGAAGGGTGCTGACATCTTCTGTGGCAAGTTTTTCTTCTTTCGAGGAAAACGCATTTGGCCGAGAGGTAAACGCCGAGGAACAGCTTTAAGAAACCCTTGGCAGCGCTTTCAATTACCAACTTAGCGCTGATTACTTATTCGTCAGCGTCATGACCGGAAATCCAAGGGGGGGTTTCGGGGGATCGGTATAAGCTGGCCCACTTCTGCACCGCCCAGGCCACAAGCATATTAGTCAAAAGGAGTTGACTCCTCCACACTTTCACTCGACTCCGAGACTGCGACGTGGACTTGGACTTGGACTCCTCGACTCGACTCAACTCAACTCGACTCGGCTTGGCCACTTAATCTCGCCCTTTTGGTATGCACGGACTGTATTCAAATGAATTCTGATTGAATTCATTGAAGCTCATCAGTAAGAAGCGATTTTTTTCTATCTAAGGCATCAGATGAAGCTGGAGCCGTGGCAGGAGTACTGGGCCTTGGCACATCCTTCAGACATTTATTTTCAGTAATGGAAAAAATGTGTTCTGCAATTTCGCTCATTTTTATACATAAATTTGCCAGGCATGCCCACGAGTGAGGCGGTCCGGTCCGAGCCAAAGAGAAAAAGAAATGCGGGAAATATAATGCTAAAAAGTAAAGTAAATAAAGGATAATGCAGCAAGGATATAAATTACATAAAGCAGCGCGAGATGACTAACTGTGGCAGGCCAGAGCTGCTCCACGACAACGGAACGTGGCCGGCATTAGCTGTTCAAACAAAGCTTCAGAGGGTCTTCATTGGGGCCTTGCGATTGGAGAAGCAAAGTCTCAGCACTGAGAGAAAATTTGACAAGTTTCGTGTATCAATATGTTACTATTTATACCTGTATATGATTCTATCTTGTATTTCTTTATTAAGAGAGCATATAATAACTGACTTAGTTTCTAATATTTCGAACATTCCTTAGTAAAATTTGAACTAAAAACTTAGAGAATTTTCGCTCTGTGCCAGCGGAAGCCAAGGCGGCGCATTAGAAAATGGTGCGCAGCGGAAACGGAAGTGGAAGTATTTTTAATGATTGGTAAATTTTTTGACGGCTCCTCTCCAGCAGTCCCTCACCCCCGCTGTCCCAAAACGCATTGCCTTCGATGCGAAGGATTTTTGGGTGGGTGCTGGCCAGGATCGTCGTCGTCTAATATTCCTTTGTGCGGCCGTTATTATTGATGGAAATGCAAATTGGATTTTCAAATTTACTTCCCTGTTTGCTCTGCCAATCGACACACAAAAGTGTCGGAAGAGGAAAAACGCAGGGTGCAAAAGAGCTAAAGATTCGCTGGGGATTTCTCACTTTTACCCGGGATTTATGGAAAATTATCAAGGACAGCCAAAAAGTAGCATTTATCAATGAGCCAGAGCTTATCCAGCGAGAGTTTTATATATTCCGGGAAAGTTATTTGCAACCGATTTCCCCAAGCAATATATCACTGAGTCAATAGGGATTAACTCTGAATACTGATTGTAGAAATAACTAATTAATAAGATAAGATAACCAACATACACAGATACTAAAAGCTTAAGATACCTAATTTTATTACATTGTTCTTTGTCCACTTCATGTTTTTAAATCATTGATGCATTTCTCGCTATTGTTTTCACCTAATTCTCCGGATCGCCATCACAGACCCCATTCAACTCTTTTCCAGCCTGTCGCTTCTCGATTCCACTTGCTAGTCGCTTGCATTTTACTTCAAAGTAATTAACGCCGCTCCAAAACAGACACCAATTTGCATAGTTGACCCCCGTTCGTAAGCCCCCCGATATCCGCCCACCACCCACTAGGCCCCCGTTCGGATTGGAGAACCTATTACTCAAGACGTTCAAACACACACTGATGGAATGAAATGGGGGGCGGGCTGTGGGGGAAATTAAAACAAAAACTTGCAGCCTCTGAAAACAAAACCTCTTGAATTTTAATTAAACGTTTTTATGCAAGAATTCCGACTGCTGGCGCCTCGCCTCCTTCCTGGCCCCCAAATCCGCCTGTTTTTTGATTCATTTTGTTTGGTCATGGGGCTGCATTTGAATTTTTGCCTTTGGATTTGCTCTTGCTTTTGTTGTTTTTTCAGTGTATAAGCGATTGCATTTGCGAATATTTTTCTGGCAGCTGCTAAAAACTTAAAGAAGGCGCAGAGGGACCTCCTGATGCAGAACACGAAGGAGGCGAGTTGAAATTGCAGGGTTAAAACTGCCATTGACTGCACTCTGTAATTCAATTATCGACTCTTGGCAGTAAAAAGTGTTAATTATTAGTTTCCTTTGCTGCTCTCTCGCTCCCAAGCGAAAAGAGGGAGACGGAGACAGGGGGAGAGCGAAAGAAAAGGAGACAAATATTCCAGCTAATGAAGACGTTGGATAAAGTCCACTAAAGGGACCAAAGCGGATACGGAAGTAAAAAACCAGTCAGCAGCTTAGTTCATATTTATTTTAGGGGGTTAAGAAATTTTAGGTGCTAACAAAAATATTTGCTGAACTAGAATTTAATTGTATGTATGAGAATGATTAATTATAAATTAAGTGAATTCACATTATATCTATGCATAAAACTAAGTATTCCTTTTTACTCATTTTCAAGTGTAATCTTGTATCAATTTATGTAAATATTGCATTATGCATACCCAATCCCCTCGAGCTCCACCGCTGACCCATGGCCAATTTGGCATTGATGACACTCGCAGACGCCGCGCGGAGTTAACCACTTGATCTGGCCTCCATTGGCGGATCCCCCGAGTGTCTCGGCGCCTTGGATAATTGATATTAGTTTAATCATAATTCTGTCAACTCAACTTGAGTGGTTCGGCGCTAATTAGGAGGCAGAGAAGCTGCATGGGTGGTTGGGTTTGCAATGTTCTTTGTTTTCAGTTTACTGATGGTGCAGAACTATAAAGAATTCTCACAAAATTAAATAGTGTTTGGTATTTACATACTTACATACGGTTTCATTTGGAGTTATAATATATAATTGAATTAATACCTCAAAAAATCTTTTAATTTAGTTTACTTTAACAGCAAGTCAGTTCATAATCTTAAAAGTGAATACATTATGTCCTTTTTGAATTTTTTGGCCTTTTTAGAAGTATTGTATAAGGCACCTGTGATATTAAAAGTTGAAAGTGCGAGCCGTGTATGCTTCATGGGATTAAAACACACACCTTCGGTAATTCACTCATTAAGAATCGAACGCTTGAAATTTCAGATCTGTGGCCTAAATCAGGACGCAAATTCGATTGTGTTCGGTCCGAGTTGCCGTGACCTTTTTCCGTTTGGCTGCACCAGTTTGGGCCAACTCTTGTTGCCGTTTTTGCCTGCTAGCACGCGGATTGATGATTGAGCAGCCAGTTCGGCCGGTTGGATGCCAAATTCCATGGATAAGCTTGGATTGCTACTTCCGACACGGCAATTGAGCTGACTGTACGGTGGGATGGGGTTTTTGGGGGTCTGGGGATGCGGAGCGGTTCAAATTGAATGCAGTGTAACGCTGGGGTTGGAGCGAAGGGGAGCCAGAAGGGCATCAGATTGCAGCATCTACCGCGCGCTGCATAATTTATGGCACCCAGTGTGCCCCCGACTCGCAAATTCGTTTTTTTTTTTTTTTTTGGCCAGCTTTAGCTGTTGTTGGAGCTTCGAATTTGTATGTTGCCTTTGACACCAGCTAAAGGGGTTACGTGTCTGCCACTTCAGTGGCATGCTGCCACGCCCCCAGAAACTCGGACCGCCCAACTCCTATCGCACAAATCCTTCGCCGCTCGTGTCTGCGTCTGTTTTCGAACTTTGCAGTTTTTTCGTGCCTGGGAGTTGCACAGTTTTCGGGGGTTTTCCCGAACTCCTCGGCATGGCCCATCTCCCATTGCTTTGGCCGTTTTTCAAATGTCTGCGCCATGTGCATGCGAAATTTCCCCGTGGAGCCCAAGGAGGGGTGTGCCACACACAAAAACCCAAGCACACACACACACAGTCGCACATTTGGGGCGGCAGACAGCGCGATAACCTGTGCTAATGAAGTGTGATGTTGGCCAAAATGCGATTCCCTTTGCCGCTTCTTTGTGACTATTTCAATCTCCGGATGCGTGGTGAATTCTAATTGCTAGGTGGACAACTGCTACCTCCAAATATTATTCGCACAATAAAGATACAGCTGTTTAGTAACTTTTATTCAGAGTTTTATATTGCAATCAAATTTGTTAAATATTTTTTACTTAACGAATTGGGTAGTGAATTAGAATTGAATTACTATGATAGACATCATTTATTACATATTATTTTTGGTCAAATGTCGCTTTGTAAAAAAATAATAATATAATCGTGTCACCGAATTAATAGCCTGTATTAGATCAACTTGCATTTCCTAAACATGCTATGAATTTGAATTAGTGCGGTAATTCAGCAAATTACACATTTTGCAAATGTGTAAAATCAAAAATTATTAAAAAAAAGTTAAATTGTATTTAATCTGAGCTAATGAAACATATTCAACCAAAAAAAAAACTTTTACACACCGTTTATATTTTATAATATATAATCGCTGTTTAAAAGTAATGGAGATGGTTTAAATAATTATTATAAATTTATTTTTTTAAATATTTTTTTCATATTTTTAAGTTACGCTATAGAGCCAACAATATTAAGCTATTGTTTATACAGTTCGTTGGCTTAATGTCTTCCTATCGGTTCACCTTCCTTTTTATACATTTTGAGTGCTTTCAAAGTGCAAATTTATCAATCATACGACACGTATGCCGGCACAGTGCTTGTGTATGTGTGCGCATAATAAACTGATTTCAATGGCTGCCAGTCTTCATGCATTAATTTATCCCATATTCAGCTTACCGCTCATGCTACCCGTTGTGTGAAATATAATTTTTAATTTTTTTCCCATTTTTTTATAAGTATATATACATATATATGTAGTTATAAAATAAAATTCACATCACGCTGATGCGTTGTTACTGCTGTTGCTGCTTTTGTGGCTGCCGCTGTGTGTAACATTTAAAATATGCACAGTAACTAAAAGTATTTTTCACACAAATTGAGTTTGAGCCCAGTCCCTGGGCCACGCCCCCACCCGAAAACGACCAGCCATCCGCCTCCCCTGGGCGATGGCATTGGGGAAAGTCGCCTGCGCCGTCGCTGCTGCTTTGGAATTGCCAATTTTGCTGCCAGTCAACGGACGCAGCAGCCTTGATGCTGCTGCTGCTGCTGCTGTTTGCTGCTACTGCCACTGGCGACATGGAAAATTTGCTGCCATCGCCAGGCGTCACTCAGTCAGGCTGTAAAACTGGCATCAAGGCAACAAAAACAGCAGCGGCGGCAGCACAAAGAGCCAGCCATCCATACACCGAGGTGGTGGCATAATTTAATAGAGTTGGTAATATCAATAAATTTTAAAAGCCTTTTAATGCGCATCGATAAAAATAAAGCAGACGCATCTTCGGCGGCATAATTATCCAGAAATGAGCGGCTCAAACCGGCGTTGTCGTTCGCTTTTTGGTACCCATAAATTATCCGAAACCATCTGATGGCGGCACTGCAAGTCCAAATTCAATTATGCAAATCGCATGTGAGAAATTCAATTGAAATACGATAATTTCACAGGGACTGAGCAGGAGGAGGCTCAGTGGCCAGTGGAGTGGCACTGTGCTTTAAGTTACTGAATGCTTTACAAGTGTATTGTGTCGCTGCGAAATCAGCTCAACAGCTGAACACAGCTCGAAAACTTTGCGGCTCAGCCTCCCCATGGAAATTTGCGCACAAAAGCCAAGAAAGCGAAGAAAAATGCTATAATAAGTGGCAGAGTGGAGCGATAAAAAGTGTGGAAAGCTGTCGTTCATATGCAACCGTAACAATGCAACAATACAGCCAGCCCAACCACCAACCAGCACCACCCATCGCCACCGTCATCACCACCGCAACCACCAAAGACAATGTGCAGTATCCCCCGGTTAACTGGTGTAAAGGGGGGCGGATCGGTCTGAAATGCAACCGACGAAAATTCATGGCATTAGGGGAATGCCAAACGAGCTGGGCAACATGGCAACGGAATCAACTTAAAGGAGTCGGGGTATTTAGAGAGATTATGGCACAGTAATGGGTCGACATAATGATATCCAGTAGATTGGATACAAACTATTCTGCAGTAGGAGCAACACAGGATCAGCAGTTTTGATAGATAGTTCTATAGTATAGAACTTACCTTTTATATGTATTTTAATCCTTATTTATTATTATAATCTAGACTAGACCAAATCCCTGCAGATACAGACAGCACTTGTGGCTCTAGAAGCTGCAGCTTTCGGCTAAGAATAACAAAATAGATCTGTGCTAAGCTGGCATTCTCATCCAATATACCCATCGCTTTTCACCAGCCAACTTGAACCGATTCCCATTAGACTGGGATATATATATGTATATATGTGTAGTTATGTGCATATTATACACAGATATATGTACGTGTGGCTCTGTGCTGTCTGCCTTAGTTGTTGACGATTTGGTAACTGCAGCAGTTAGCTGTTCCTTATCCTCTGGCTGCTGCACTGGCTCACTTGCAACTGCGGCTGGCAAGTGCCTTTGGCTTATAAAATATTTAAACGTTTTTGCGGCTTTGGCCGCAACATATTTGCACTTTGGGCCACGGTCTGCTCTCCGACTATTTGTCCTTATCCTTTCTTCTTTTCCCCCACGGACAGAAGAACTGAAGTCGAGTTTGGGGCTCAAGTTGCGCCCGAATGCATGCTATTAATATTGTGCGACAGCTGGCGAACTGCTTAAATATTTACTCAATACGCAGGACAGGAACTTAAAAAAGCCACGGCTTGTCAGTTAACCCCCGGGAACTGTGCGATATGCTAATACGGTTATGGTTACTGGTTACTGGTTACTGGCTACTGCCACTGCTCCTCATCCTGCTCCTCAGCCAGCTGCTATGGATGCTCTGGCTGCTCCTGCGGCTTCTATTCTTTGCGGTTGGCCTGGAGAGGAAATTTCATTATGCCAATTACTTGCATCAAAGCTGCTTGGATAATTGACTTTGCTTAGCCTTCACTTCACTCCACTCCGCTGGGTTTGCATAAGACGCCTTTTGCACATTAGCTGCCCCCAGTGTGTGTGTGTGTGTGTTTGGAGATCCTTTCCACTCTCTTGCTGCATAAAATAATTAAACTTAATTTTTTTTTTTTTTTTTTTTTTTTTATTAATATTTATTAAGTGAAGAATCCGTACATCATAATATTGTATCTTAACATCACAGTGTGGAGAAGTATTCTTATCAATTACCAAACACTATAAAATAAAATAAGTGGAGTAGGAACATAAATGAAGAGTTTTTACTGCTGCCGAATTGTCTTGGCGAAGCCTTGCCGTTTAAGTCTTCTTAGAGGTCGAGCGGGGATGAGACGTCTTGCAAGAAGACTGCTATGGCTCAGTAATCTGTCACTATATCGACTTGTATGTCTCCCAATTTGTGACTCAACTGTGTGAATATTGAGGTCTTTATGGAGTGTAGAGTTACGTACATACCAGGGGCAGTTGGTTATTTGTCGTAATGCGCGATTTTGCATCACCTGGATACGATTATAATTCGATTTGGCTGCAATTCCCCAAATCTGGATCCCGTATAACCATATCGGTACGATACAGTGCGCATACACAGCTCTTTTGCACCTCATCGAAAGAGTGCTCCTTCTATTCATGAGCCATCTCAGCTGTTGTGATCTGTGGCCACATTTTTTTACTGTGTTTTTTAGATGCGGCCCAAAGGTGAGCCGTTTATCCAGGGTGATACCTAGATATGTTGCTTGCAGGGGCTGATTCAGGGTAACTCCTTCTAGCCGAATTGGAGGGGTGTTTGGGATAAGCGTTTTTAACGTGAAGCACGGGTTTGTTGTTTTCAGTGGGTTTATTTTTAGGTTCCACCGTTTACACCAGGCTGCCAGAGCATTAATATATTCTTGTAGTCCGTTAGCTGCCTCTCTGCTGTCCCTAGAGTTATATACAACTGCGATGTCATCTGCATAGGTTGCAATAAGAGTCCTGTTCGGTGCTGCCATGTGTTCGAAACTCGGGCAAGGGATATCAGCAGTGTACAAGGAATACAGTAGCGGTCCGAGAACACTGCCCTGAGGGACTCCAGCTCTCATTGGGTATATAGAGGAGTAGCTATTTCTCACCGTGATTTTAAATTGTCTTTCTTCTAGATATGACTTTAAAATACAGAAGTAGGGCGCAGGTAGAAGGGTCTTTAT
The DNA here is from genome assembly GCF_016746395.2 of Drosophila simulans. Classification (NCBI taxonomy): domain Eukaryota; kingdom Metazoa; phylum Arthropoda; class Insecta; order Diptera; family Drosophilidae; genus Drosophila; species Drosophila simulans. The sequence goes on from NC_052521.2 coordinate 17,512,466, forward strand.
CTTGCATAATAATCCAACATGCCATACTTTGTCGAAGGCTTGTTGCATATCTATAAAGACGGCGTTGGAGTACTCGCAGTCGTCAAAAGCCTGTAGTATGTGTTTCACCAGTCTGTGGACCTGTTCAATAGTTCCGTGTCCCTTTCGAAATCCAAATTGATGATCCGGCAAGATATTGCCTTGTCTTATAATGTCGTTTATCCGATTGGCAATAAGTCTCTCCCATAATTTAGAAAGTGAGGGTAAGAGGCTTATAGGCCGATACGACTCAGGATCATCTTCCGGCTTTCCAGGCTTGTGGATCATCAAAATAGCAGCCATTTTCCACTGTCTTGGGAACACTTGGATCCTTAAAATAGCATTAAAGATTAGTGCTATATATATTATCGCTTTTATAGGTAAAACCTTTAGCGTGGCATGACAAATCCTGTCAATTCCTGGAGCTTTATGCTTCGGCAGTAATTTAATTATTTCAAGGATTTCTTCTATCCTTATTGGCTTAATAGGCCAAGACATCTGCAATGGCATTTGTAGGTACTGGTGAGTCTCTCTTATTTGTTCTGTCGTGGCGAAGTCGTAAGGAGTGAAGCGATCCTCTAGGTGGAAGCCGAATGCATTAGCCTGTTCCACATCAGTTTTTGCAAATTCCCCACCTGGACAGCGTACGGGTACCCATCGAAGTGGTTGTCGTTTAAGGGCTTTTGTGCACTTCCACAGCGAATAGTTTGCATCAACGGTGTAGTCCATGGAGGATAATTTTTGCTCAAAGAAATCACTTCTGAGTTCCCTTAAGACGACTTTGAGTTGCTTTGCTGCTCGGTTCCACAAGATTCTGTCCCATGGATCCTGAGTTCGAATTGCTCTTCTTCGAAGGCGTCTCTTAGTTCTGATAAGTTCTCTGGCCTCTCTTGTTAGAACAATACCATAACTTCTGGGGCGTATCTCGGGCTCAGACGGCGTAGAAGCAGAAGCGGCTCTATGTATATTTTGCGTTAGACTGTCTACTGCGTTCTCGATGTCTTCCTTAGAGCTCAGAACCGTATTTAATTGGAGAGAGTTTTCCAGATGTTGTCTGAAAACAAGGAGATCAGTTCTGCTGTTTATTAACCGAGAGCATGGTCTAACATAGGCACCTTCTGTTTGTAGAGTAGCCACAAGGGCTACATGATCGGAGTCTAGATCCCAATTTTCAGAAATACTAGTTCTGTCTAAGTTTATCCCATGGTACACAGCAAAATCAATGCAGGTAGGTCTGTGACTGGGCACATGTGGGTATCTAGTTGGTGAACCTGTTGCAAGGATATAAGCCCCTCTGGCTGAAATGGCTTCTGCTAGTTCTCGACCTCTGGGTGAATTGTACGTGTCACCCCATAGCCAATGTCGGGCGTTCCAGTCCCCACCAACGAAATACCTTTGTCCACAAGAGACAAGTATGTCACTGAAGTGCCTTTCCTCAATTCTATTTCTTGGTGGACAGTAAATCGCGCTAAATTCCATATCTCCCAGCCCGGTGGAGACCTTGACTGAAGACATCTGAATAGTTCTCGTTTCAATAACTCTTTGCGGGAAATGACGAAGAGAACTTCTCACCAGTACTGCTGCTCCTCCCATTCCGTGATTATGGCTTGAAGGTTTGTATGCGGGATAAAAGCTGTATCCATATATCTTAACTGTGTTCCCTCTGTTGAGTCTGATCTCGTTTAGGAGAAGAATGTCAATGCCGTTGTTGTGTGCGAAGAGCTCTACTTCTCTGGCTTTACCTGAAATACCATTTACATTCCAGATAAGAATCTTCAGAGGGTTCATTGCGATGGTAAAGCGTTACTATGGAGTTGGGGAGCCGATGTATCCCCAGTCCGTTGCTTCAGCATATTGGCCATTTCAAAAACAATTTTTTCCAGCCTTTCGAGTCGTTGACTATTCAACTTGTTTTGTTGTTGTTGCTCCTGTTGCTGCTGCTGTAGCCACGATAGGAATTGCTGCTGTTGTTGCTGTTGAAGCTGTTGCTGCCACTTCATAAATTGTTCCTGTTGCTGTGCCAATATTGACTGAACGTCAAGCGGGTGTTGCTGCTTAATATTAGTTCCCTTTAATTGTACATTATGTAGACGAGGCTGGGCTGTTGTATTGCCATTTCTTGCAATATCTGCGTAGGACAAGCTCCCAGTATGATCTTTGGGAGTGCTAGCTATTGCATGCTGCTGTTTTTGCTGGGGTTGTTGTTGGTTTGTTGCACTTTTATCAAACCTGGCTTGCTTAGGTTGTTGCTTCTTTACAGTGCCCATTGATCGTCGAAGATACTCCTGGTAAAACTGGCAACCCTTGTAACTTGCCGTGTGATTTCCTCCACAGTGTATACAGATAGGCTGTTGATCATTGGGAAGTACGCATAGCTTGGTTAAGTGATTTTCACCACATCGAGCACAGTTGGGATGACGACGACAGTATTTAGCTGTGTGGCCGAATTCCTGACAACGTATGCATTGTGCAATTTCAGATGATTTACGCATTCTTTCTATCCGCACTTTCTGTCGGCATATTGTGTTAATATCGTATATGTCATTAATTTTTGCACAGGTCTTTATATTAATGAAGAATATATTAAGTTTTTCTTCTCTATTTCTCCTGGATCTTGGGTTGTGTACTTGTAGAACATCAAAGCCATATGTTTTAAAGTTGTCGATAATTTCGTAGTTTAGGGTGCTATGGTGGAGTCCCTTAACAACTATTCTGTGAGGCTTCTCTTCCTTCATTTGGTACGTATGGAATTCAATTCCCGAATTATCAAAAAGATTAACAATAGCTCTGTAAGTATCAGAGTCTTTGGGTAATATTCTCACTGTTTCCCCTTGATTGACTTTAACTGTTAAATTATCTAGGCTAGTGACCTCCGTAATGAGCTCATAGAGATCATTAAGATTGGTAAGGCTCAGTACTATTTGCGGTGGTTTTGATTGTTTATAAGAATTCTGCTTATCAGTATACTGTTGTGGGCTATTGGATGTCACATTTGGTACACAGTCATCATTAGGAATATTCGGAGCAGCCGATGCACACGAGGTGGATGCGACATCATGACAAACTTGTGGAGTTTCTATGCCATCACTGGTTTCGTCCAATTCCATGTCTAGCATGGCAAACCTATTGTTTGAGTTTGAATTACTATTTATGGCTGGATATGGCTCCAGCTTCGCGTCTCTGACAGCTCGTTTAGAGCTATGGTTGGGTGTTAAATTGGTCTTCCTCTTCCTCTCTTTCGTCAGAAGTTTTTGCGCATCAGACAATCTAGTAGCAGCTTTTTCTCTGGAGCTCGGCCTACTGATTGCTGCAGTTGTTGTAGATGTAGTATTGCAAGTTGCACTTGTAAATGTTATCGTCGTAGTTATTGTGCTTAGGTTAACAGATTCAGTGCATGAAGAGCGTTGATTCAATAATTCCATCCTGATATCCAGTGGAGACTTACCAGCTACTTGCCGCATTTCTTCATAATCAATCGGCTTATTTCTAAGCTGAGAGTTAGAAGTTTCGTTGTTCGTATCCATTTTACAGTTACTAATCCGGTCTATTTATTTATTTTTTTTTTTTTTTTTTTTTTTTTCCAATAAGTACGTTGCTTGTTGCCTCCCTTGTGCGGCTGCCACGTGGTGAGGGGCCCAATGGGCAGAGAATGCAAATTTTTTGCACCTTATCCACCGTTCTTTGTTGATGTTCACATGCCGACTCTGCAAGGCAGAGTCCAAATGTTAGAATGCGTGCTGTTTTGCACAGCTACGAATGCAGGTTTGCGAATTAAATTTAAAGTGAAATTCACAGACAAAAAACTATAAACAACCGCTCAGTGTGACCAGCTCTCGTTACATTAAACTTAATTGACAGTTTTTCGACATCACCTTTGCCGCTTTGGTGTGACAAGTCAGGACACTTTTCCACTACCAACTCACTGGCTTGGCCTCCTCATCCTCCACCTAACGAGCTTAACTTTTAGCAGCAAGTGCCTGCTTAGTTTTTACGGCCGAGAGTAAGTAGCCAGTTAGTTAGCTGCTTTTAGTTAAGATTAATTCTCGCAGGCAGAATAAAATACATTTTAAGCAGCTGAAGCAGAAGGAAAAATACAAGAAAACGTAAGTATGAATACATTTTGTGAATACTGCTTGCTCAAGTTACCCTCGACTAACATAGCAGTGATTTTAAATCAAATTTGGCATTTTCGTTTTTAATTCAACATTTAGACGTACTCTTTGAAAAAAAAAATAAAGTCAAAAAATATCACAAAATTTCGGTTTTAAATTTTGAATCGTGTGAACTTAGTACAGAGGCCGCCATGAAGTTCTATCCGAATGCAGATGTCTGGTTCTATGTGGACAAGCCCAGCTGCTTGAACAGCTACCAAAAGTATCCACCCACGCACAGCTGGAAGATTCACGATAAGACCACCTCGCGGGAAATGTACTATTGGCGCGACATCGAGGGCGTGAAGAAGACGGAGATCAAGCTCAAGGATCTGTACTTCACCAAGTGGCCCAAAACCCGCATCCGTCCGCAGGCCTGCTTGGGATTGCTCTATGCCACGGGCAACAGATTCATCCGACTGACCAAGGCACCACCAGCGGGCTTCAAGTGCGCTCCACTGCCCGTCAATCTGGCCACCGCTCGAATCGTCAAAGGTAAGATGAATTTATTCTTATTAAATTAAACATTTTACTATAAATCTTGTTAAATTCTTGCAGTGGAGCTGCGCAAGAAGGCGAAGCGCGAAAAACAGGCAGCTAAAAAGGCTAAAATGGAAGCGAAGAAGGCCAAGAAGGCGGCCAAAAAGGGCAAAGGAAAGGGCGGCAAGGACGATCTTAAGCCAAAGGTCATTAGGACATACGAAGACGCCGAGAAAGCATAATGATTACACATTATATTCAAATCCCGGTGTATTAAAGTGAATTTCGATCATTTTTAAACGTTTTTAAGGCGCATAAAAAATGTCAACTTAGTCCTTTTTTTTATTATTATTATTTCATGGAGGTACTTGAGCTGCCCTTGAATCTGCAACATTTTAAATGGGTGCTCATCCTTTGGTTGGCTTTTCAGATTGGGAAATTCTCAACTGGCCCTTTTCCCCATACCGCTGGATTCGCGCTTCATTTTATTGGAACCCCTTGGGCTGCCCTCGCTCGACTGATTGCCTGCATTTAATCAAATTAATTAATGGCACATTTCACATTCATCATTTGCCCGGTTGCATATTTTCCCATTCTTCGATGCAGCAAAAAGCCAGTGCTCCGCTTCGGGCTTCTCTGGCTGGAGCCACGCCCACATTTTCCCGCCCTTTCGCTCGCGATTGAGATTGAAATTGCACGGCAGTCGCCGCTTTTCATACCACACACAGCTTTTTGTTGCGAATTTTTTGTACACGGTGGCATTCTTTTTTTGGCACAAATCAACGAACTGCGAAATTCAATTGAAAATCGTTGAATGCAAGTTAATCAGTTCGCTTGGCTACGCTAATTATGTGGCCACTATATGTGAGCAGAGGTGGGCGTACTGATATATTTACAAATATTCTCGGCAGGGAGGAGGGGCGTGTGTACGGATATCTGGGATATCTCGGATATCTGGGTAACGTAACCAAATTATTCGGTTGTCGACTGGTCTGCAATTTAAATTGGACTGAATTGATGGCTTTGGTTGTCCCTGCAAATTGATAAACAAACAATAAATTGAACATCGAATCGGTTGTAAAAGCATTGGTGAAGTATACTCCAAGCGAATCGCATACATTGATATATTGGGCATGTAGTCAGAAATGTACCTTTGGAAATATGTGTGTATATCTACTAGGATGGATTACCATCTAAATCTGAGTGTTGCGATTTATCGACACATTGGAATTCGGCACAATACCTAAACATTGGGCAGGTCTGCTAGGTTCATTTGTTATTCTGCTTAAATTATTAGAAACCCTTTATTGGCCATTAATTTGTTTCCAATCATTGGCGCCATGAATCATGAATTGGTTTGGGTATATTCATATAAATCTTAGTATACCGGGCTTAATTCAAACAGCAAACATTTCTGTACAAACACAAACCCTGTAAAGTTAATGTATATATTTAAGAAATAAAGTAGTACAGCAAACATGGAGAAGAGCACACTGAAGATCAATAATGAGGACCGGCAGAATTTTGTGGCCACACGGATGAGTCTGCCGCTCTTTATGGTGTCCCGTAATATGGACTTTTAACTACCATCGAATCATTCATTAAAAATCATTCCATTCAGGCAATCGTATTAGAAGGGAAAATTTACCGCGAGTGGAGAAGCAATTTAAGTTGGCCGGCCAGCATTACAATGAGTTCTGCCAGAAGGGTAAGTGTTCTTACAGTTTCCAAATGGGCTGAAAGCGAATTGTTTTTCCCAGAAAACAGACGAGAGGCCTTCAGCAAATCCACCTTTGATCACTACCGCCACATTACGGGTTTCGACAAGACGCCAAAGAATCCGTATCCGGAACGTCGACGGCTCCACATCGATCGGACTATGACCAAATGGAGGGGCTGGCAACTGCCACCAAATCATTACGGGGTGCCCCCGGAACCATACCTCCGACTGAAGGGCACCAAGGGCTCTGTATTCGCCAAGCCGCACACGAATCATAGTCGCGTCTCCATTAAACCACCGCCATATCACTTTTACGAACTTCCGGCGGAAATCGAGAGGCTCTTCAAGCGCCCGAACTTGCAGAAGGGCATCTTCCTTTCAAGTAAGTAGTGGAAACAGATAATAAGATACTTAATATAAAAAAACCATGAAGCCTTAATGTAAGAGATATGTATCAGTATAAAATATTGCAATCACACCCATCCAGATGCCCGCGATCGTCGACCGACCACGCACGCGATGATATCCAATCTCTCTGGCTGCTGGCGTAATCCCAAGGATGCCGGTCCCTGCGACACCCATACAAACATCTTTGAGCTGGCCGCAAATGCTGTACCCATCACAAAGGCGCCACGCCCTAATCCGCACCTGTTTCTGCGCCACTCTTGTGTGCCCACCAAGCCCAATCGCCTGATCCGACGCCACATCAGCATGGAGCCGGCTCCAGGTCGCTACTGCACCAGTTATCCGAACGTGTGTCCCTGTCCGGCTGGTAAGACCAGTGTGCCGGGACTACAGCTGATGATTGATGACCAGAAGCGCCTGAAGTTTCGCCGCCAGCCATTTGAAAGGATCAGTCGAAAGCGACTCTGTGAGCCGGATTGGCGCCACGTCGAGGGCCAAGGCCACCGTCATGTCTTCCTAATGGGACGCAAAGATAGGCCAAAGCCCACCAAGAAACCTACTTCTTCCAAAAAGCAGGGAAAGCCGATAAACATGTATGCCGATTCCAAGTACATTAACATGCTGAGCCAGCCGCAGCGACATCCCATTTCTATTCGGCAATATCCGGTTCCGCCGTACGTGCCCAAGATCACCTACAACTGTGCGGCCAAGCGGGTGATCCGCAAGCAATTGAAGAACAACAAGAAGATCGCCTTCAATAGTGGCCAGGAGCGGTGGAAGGATGGCGAACGACCGATGCAGCTGACCGCCCGCCAACTGGAGGCCATCAAGCAGAAGCTTCCGCCGGAGAGGCGACTGATGGACTACCCCATTGAGCTGCCCGAGGTGATTCCCAGTCGGCTGACCCAGGTGCCCGATCACCAGAGGGTCACCTACATGCCCAAGTTGCGCAAGCGCCTGTTCAAGTTCCTGCCGATTCCCGGTGCTCGGGTCCTGGTCACCGATAGCGATATACGTCCGGACATTGTTTTCGATCCGGAGCACCCGACCGGACTGTACCGGCGCAAGATCGATGAGACCGCGTTCTACAAGGACTCCGTGTTGCGGTCGATGGAGAATAGGGAGGAATCAGATGCTACCGGCTTGAACGATTCGCAATCGCAGTCCCAATTGGATTCGCCACATCAGTCCATGATCCGAAACACTGAGGGCGCTGCGGATCAGTCGGCACCCAAGAGCGCTTCCCAGATATCGTTCCATGAATAAAGTGGCTTCTCTGCTCCACGTTTGTTCCAGTTTTAAATCCATTTCGTTTTTGATTTATGATCCACGCTCCAGTGAATTCACGTGGCCACATGAAGCTAAGGAAAGAACCAAGTGATGGCCGAAGAAAATAAGCTAAAAAGCCCTAAATAAAGATGGGAAAATTATTCACTTGGAAAATCTGGTTTCGTTTTCAATTGCAAAAGCAGGTAGTGATGACGGCAGTTGTTAGATAAATTATTACATTACCAATTAACTTCTGAGCTTGAGGTATAGCCAAAAGATATGAGTAATCATAGCATCCAATATAAAAATCAGCTAACACTTTTGAAATATATTATTAATTGAGAAATATAGCTATTTTGTAGTTCCTGCTTATATGTTTTCAGCTCATCAGCACTGGCAATAGACTGGGCGCCTAGAGTTTCCTCGCCCTTCCGGCCTTTGGAGCCATAAAACAGGCCAAAGTAACTTTGGGCCATAAAATAAATAACTTTTTTAACTGTCCATCTCTGCGCACTTCCCGACCCCCGGACCCCCGGACCCTAACCCCATATCCACATCCACACTCGCACCACACACATGAAGACAAAAAGGTCAAAACCAAATAATTAAGTTTTGCAAACGTTTTGCGAGTAACTCGGAACTCGGGGTGCCCGGGTTGATGGAGCCGGATCCGGGTGTGCACTACGTGTGCACGTGGCCATTAAAATGTTCGTATTATATCTCTCCCTGCTTAGATTGTAAAACATAATCTGTTATCAATTATTTTAGCTTCGTGGCCTGACTAGCTGGATGTGGATGTGGATATGGTTGCGGATGAGCCTGCAAATGGGTCGGGGGCCAAAAACTTGCAAAGCGCTCGCATTGCATTTTGAGTTTGGGGGGCGAAAAGTTGCCAGACCACACACACATACATGCACACAGATATGTATTTATGACTTGGTTAACAATTCTGGCTGGTAAGCAATTTTCCTTCGCTCAGCTCTGCTCGCCATAAAAATGGGCAGCAAATCGATTATCGAATCGAGCAATTGCAACTGGGCCTAATTGAGTTCCGCGAGTCAAGAAAGTCCAGCCAACTCAGCAGTTGAAAGTTCTTTGATTTATTTCGTTTCCATTTTGAGGAATGAGCGATGAAAAAGCCTTCATATCAGCTCATTCATTTTAATACTTTGGCTATCAGTCACAGAGCAATTTTTACGTTCTAACTACTTTGAAAAGTAAGAAATTCCACCAAAATTAGCCGTCTTTTGCGGTTACCGAAATTAACGCAAATGGGTCTGAAACGCTTTGTATCCTCTGTGATTCGCAAGTCCCCGATCAGTCCGTCGGAACCTGGAAAATTGGCTGCCGGTTGCCCAGCCGTGTTCGCCCAAGACGGCACGTGGACTGCCAAGTTCAATGGTCGTTCCGCTCCGGAGAAGAATAACGATCAGGTGATCAAGCAAGAGTCCGGCCGCAAGGACGCCGATTTAACTTCCACAACTCGACTCCCACGCAAACGTTCTTGGCTACAGAGGCGTGTGATTCCCTCGTAGACGACGCTCGCGTGGTTAAATATCCAGATATGCCAAATCTGTAATCGCCACTTCAGTCGCCGTTTTGCAGTTTCACGCTCTGGTGTGCTAAGTAAATGGTTTATTACTACAATTACTTGATTTTCTATGATTTGCCGGGATGTTATGAGCTATGTTCTTAAAAATTTAAGTGATAAAAGAAATTTTTGAAAGAACCACTACTACTAGTTGTAACCGCACACAGTTACGTTTTTTGACTGACTTTAGAAAGAATATCCAACCAACCAAGTAAATAAGATTTCTACCCATAAAATCGCTGCATTCGCGACTCCCTTTCTGATGAGAGACTCAATGCAACTTTTGTTTACCAGCTGCTGATTAACAATGGCAGCTGCAGAAACCTTGACTATATGGGCATGTCCGGGATCCGAGTTTCCCCTGCCACAGAAAAATATTATGGTTAATGCTCGTGCCATTGTCGAGTTGCCCGTTTCCCTCCGACTTCTTGGCTTGTTGTGCAAATATTTTACACGACACACGAGCGGCACAAAGCCAAAGCGCACAAGTAAAAGTAAATTATAAGTAAAGGCAACAATGGCGGCAGCAACAGCAGGAGTTGCCAGTTGCAACAATGATGCAGTGCCACGTTGAAACGCAACTGATTGTGCGCGAAAAGTTTTTTGTTGATGCCACGCGCTGGAAAAAATACAAAGGGGGGGAAAATGAAGATGGTGGAGCAACAAAAAAACACAACGCCCGGTTTTCGGTTAACATGACTTATTATTATGGGGGCAAAAGTGGGAGTGGCAGTGCGGACTCAGGGCTCAGACTTGCCAACTAGTTCAAGATGAAGTCCTGGTGGAAATGGATCACAGCGAATGCCACGAAAATAAAGACTTCTTCTTTTGTCATGCCACCCACAACGGCAAACTAATATGCGAATGAGATACCCTCAGATGTGAAATGAAGGTGGATGGTAAGGAAATCCTGTCGATATCTGGTCTAAAAAGTAGAAATATATTTACAATATTTCTTGGCATTTACATAATTCGCTTGCAGAGTTAACTATGATTTTGAATTGAGTGAGAACAGAGGGTAACATAAAACTGGGCATTCCAGGCATACCCCTCTGCATATCCTGTCTTGTCCTGTGTCTTACTTTTGTGTGCGAGTCGGCCAAACAAATGAGCCACGACTCTGGCAGTCTTTCTTCGTAGCCCGCTGCCCTTTCCCCTCCAGCGGCTTTCTTCTCTGTCGCGCTCAGCATGGTGCAAAGTCTGCATTAGTCTATGCAAGTTGGGGGCGCGTCTTTGGGGCTCTTTCTTGCATTCGTTGTCGGCGGTTTTTGTTTTTCAGCTGGCTTTTGTTTGGCTCCTTGTTGCAGATTTCTTTCCTTCTCGCTCGGAACGAAGTGGGTCATGGGGTCGTGGCGTGTGCAAATTGCAGCTGCCAGCGGGGGCGTGTTTTTTGGGTGGCGCTGGGCTGGTATCCTTGCGGTTGCACTCGCTGTGCGTGCATGTCGACTTTACATTTTCAAATAATTTCTGATTAAGCAGGGGAGTGAGCCCCAACACCCCACCCCATCCCTTCGCCACAAGGGAAAATCTCTGACCCCCGCAGTGTGACAAACGCAATGGGTGCAGCAGTCACCATCTGTCCGTCCCGCTCTCTCACTCCCCTTTGCTGTACCGTTCCCACTCGCTTGGTCGCTTCGTGGCAACATGCTGACATATTGCGGGGCATAATTTACCGTTGCTCCCGCCTGCTATTTCTCTGCCTCTGGCCACACTGCTCCGTGCTCGTGCACTTTTCCTGATTCCTCGCCTGTCGCCGAGTGCAACTAATTTTTGTTTGTTCGCGAAGAGCCACAAAGATTTATGCTTGAGAAATTATGCTTTAAAATTCGAGCATATGTCTTCGTTGTTGCTCGCCGGCTTAAGTAATTTAATACACTTTAATGCCGACTCACTCTTACCATTCTGCATCTGCCATCCCACTCTGGCCCACGTATGTACATAATGTATATTTAGTGTATGCGCATATAAAGGACATGCATTACGGCAGTTAGAGCGAAGCGGCTGCGGGGGCTGCGGTGGGGAAGGGGGCTTAGGGTAAGCAGCAAAATGTTCATAAAAATGCAAATGTGCAAAATGGTGAAAGAGTGGGAAATCGCAATGAAAGAGCCAGCGAAAAGAAAAGGCGAAAACACATTTGAGCCAAAGGTTGTGTGTGAGCGTGTGTGTGTGTGCGTTAATGTGTTACTGTGTGCGTGAAAGCGCGTCACTTTTTGCGCTGACATTTTAAGTGCATCTTTGTGAAATATTTAAACAAAGAATAATTACACACGGCATTACGAACTTAATGCGGCTGAGTGCATGAAATACTCATATCACGCAAATATATGTAAGTGCAAGTGCATAAATGAATGAGTGTGGGGTCACAGGGCAACAAGGTGAAGGTTTATCGGCTCATTAGCTTACAAGTTGCATCTTATTGCCACTTAAAAACATTCTTTAATAAAAACACAGTTAACATGTGAATAATATCTTTCACAAAATCATTATTATGTGTTGAAATTGCTATCAAATATTTATTTATTTATTTTAATATTTAACAAGCTTGTTATTCATTCCAGTTGAGTGTTGTAAATAACATTCGCATCATATTTAATAAAGCTTGTGCAGTTTTGCAGGCTTAAACATTTTCTGTGCAGATAAGAAAGTGTTGGTTTAGCTAACGTGTTTAGCTAAACCCACTTGTTTGGTATGTAAAATGGTTTTAGTTTAACACTAGGCTGTACAAATTGACCAGCATGGCCGGCTGCAAATGCATTTTCCGAATGCCAAACTGCATCACGTTGACCCACCCAGCTGAAGTATTCCCCCTTACCTCAGCAGCCGAACAGTTGTTGTGACAAGGACTTCGAGATGGTTACCCATGGCTAAGCCAAAGTTATGGCGATTGCAGTTGGAAATGTGCATCTCCACACACACTCGCACATGGCAGGGAAAATCAGTTTGGAAATTGAATTCGACTGCTGCAGGGTGTGGTGGAAAAGGAAAAGGGCCCTCCAGATTGGGCTGCTGGCATACCGAGAACTCAACTGGAACTCCACTGGCTGAGTGGACTCGAAGTGACTTTGTGCTTGCCATTGACTAAAACAAATGGGCTCCACAACATCTTTTACTGTCAGCTGCAACTTGTCGCCCTGTCCATTTGGGGTGGGCCACTGCTGCTGCTGCCCTCCACCTCCTGGTATATAAATAAAATAAATATTTATATTGAAATGCAACGCAATCGAGCGCAACAGAATTGAATTTCAGAGCTTTGCCATTGGCTTTTTGTGCCTTTTGCCTTTCGGCCTTTGACTTGTCCGCAGCTACTACTAAACTGGACAACCGGAGGAATAAAGATCCGGGAACGGAGATGGGCAGATAGAGACCAAGATGAGAGGACAGCGATTTTAGTTTCTCAAATTGAATTTTCAGAACTTTGTTTGGCATTTAATTGCATTGCAAGTTGCGTTGCAATTCCAATTGATTCCGAATGAGCTGAGTGCTGCAGGTGAAGCGGCCCCAAAAACGATTCAATCCCATCCAATTGGATTGTCCTTTAAAGCGTAATGCGAAATAGTTTTGCTGTTAGTTAGTTGACACAACTTATGTGAATTTAACATTGTTTGCTTTAGTTGAATCGGCAGGTTGACTGAGCAAACTAAAATAGTGAGCGAAAATAATACAGTGATGCAAAAATACCCTTGCGGAGTTCCTAATCTCTGGGAAGTTTAATCAAATAAATCAAATTGAAGTCCGACTTTTGGAATCAAATTTAGCCAGCAGCTGCGTTATTTACGTTGAGTTGAATTAGGTAATTGCTGTGACTTTTAGTCTAAAATTTACTCCGACCAACTAGTCGTATGAGTAATTTTTAGAGGAGTGTAAGCCAGAGCTACCTTTAATGCTACAAATATTTATTTAAGGACACTTTTTATTTCCTACAGACGTATAAAAGTATTTATCTAAACCTTTGTTTGGCTTTTCCAAGACTGGTATCTCGGCTGTAAGGGATTCCACGAGGAACAGGAAGCGGAAAAGTGTCCATCGTGCATTATGCAAAAAGCCATGAGGGAGGAATATAAAATTACATTACTCAACAAAACAAAGCAACAAATTATCATTTAGATAATACTTTTTAGTGCTTTTCCCCCCCTCTTTTCTTCAGCTGTCCCTGTCTGCCAGCCTTTCACTTACCTAACGCATGGAAATTTTTTCCATCTGCATGCATTTTCTTTGCGATACCACCTCGGAAATTCAGCGGAGCATATCAGGCAATCAGTTCGCCGCCAATGGAATTTTTCGCGGGATACCCGACATTCCTCATATCATTTCTGCATTTCCGCTGCGTGGGAAAGCGCGTAAAGTAAAATGTAAGTGGCATGCATGGAAAAAACACAAGGGAGTGGAATGTGGCAAGGAATGGGTAACATAATACGCAGAATAACAAAAGCGGAAAAGTGTGCAAAAGCTGTCTAGAGTAGCTGCCAACCGAGGAGATAAAGGATGGAGGACGCTTGGCAATGCAAATGCTCCTAATGTTCGCTTTATGTCTTTGTTTTTGGACTCCTTCAACAGGATACTCTGTTCAGTTGCTTGTATCTAGGTGTGCGTCTATCAGGACATAAAATTGATTAGCGGCAGAAACTTCGGTGTCAAACTCAAACTTTGCGAATACAATTTTTGCAACGCAGCTAATTATTTGCATATTTCTTTTACCCGGCCAGACGTGCGACATGAAACTCCGGGAGTTGGTCCTAATTTGAAAGGTTTTTCTTTTGCTACTTACCTCAGGCCATACCTGCACTCCCATCGCCTTCCACAAAGACAAATGCAAATGTCAGCAGAGTGTTGGCAACTTTTTCATTTTGCAACTCTGCCAGGACTTGGGTATGCAGTTGTCATTTTGCGTTGCGCAAATGTCAAACTTATAGACGCTAAGCCACGTGCCAGAAAAGGACCGGGCCCCCTAGTTGCCAACCAGGCAACCAGTCAACTAGTCAACCGCCCAGGCAACCACTCACCATTTTCCGATTTTCCCCACCCCTGCCCCGTCTGCTCACCTCGTTGCTACACTGCGTGGCATGCCAATGTTGCACGTTCAAATTAACTTTAATGAACCCAGTTTAGTTGCAAATGAGTTACAGAACTCGAAAAACACATCGAAACGTGTTTAGTGAGCAATGAGCAATGCAAAGGTAGAGGATTCGTTTAGCTGAAATATTCCACTCAGGTGCATCTTGATGTTTTTACAATAAAATACACAAGTATGAATAATTTATATCGCAGTTTCAGGAAAAAAGATTCAAAACGTCGAACAAACGTAATTACATGAATTTAAGACATATTCTTAAATCCGTGTGGATGCATTTCGGAGGCCTGAGCCCGCCCAATGAAGTCAAAATGTTTGATCAAAGGCAAAAGGGTCTGTCCTTTTGGATGGAACCTGCCATAAGCACTAAAGTACCGGTTATGGGGCTAATCTTGAGCACCATCAGCTGGCCAAAATGCATCAGTGCCCCTTTCAGAGGCCGTCAATCAAGCATATGCCGCCACTTTGAAGTCTGTGCACTAAGTCTAAGCTAGTTGGCTAGCACAAAGGACATTGAAGTTAACGGATTGATCCTAAACCCCATACAAGAATGCCCAAAGAACGGATAGCTAATCGACATTTCATTTCATAGTCAGAGTTTAAGAAATTTTAAGAAACTCGCCCATATGTAAAAACATCTTGTCCAGTTTCGCGAATGTGACAGTTACAATATTGGAAAACTTCTACGTTTCCGCACATCTAGAAAAGAATTTGTTTGTGGCAAAATAAAATAAATAAGTGCGAGCTATCTGGACCAGGACTTTCACTTAGCCAACTGCCCAACTTCCATTGCCTTTCATTTTCTGACAGTCATGCTTATTTATGGTCCCGCATCTTGAGAGGATCCCATTCAATGTGACTAGATTTTTAAGCCGTGGCAATTTATGGGCCGACTGTGTGCCGATTAGCCAAATATCGAGATTAGGCCTAAATCAGCATCGACAGCCAATCCAATTTCGTGGGCCACGCGAAAAGGCTTATGGACTTGCTAAATATTTCGCTGGCGGTTCGTTGACTTTTCCCGGGCAGTGGGCCAAAATGTAAGGAAAACAGAAATTGAAATAACACCAAAGATAACTGCGTAGCTGCCAAAAAAGTGTGAAAACCGCAGCAGCAAACTGACAAAATGACTCTGCGACCGACGAACTGCCACGACCGACTGTTTTGGCCCAGTCTGGTCTGCTATGTGGTTGTTGCGGTCGGTGTGGCAACAAAGGCGCATGTGGCAATTGATTTATTCAAATGAAATCACAACAAGAAAAGCAATCCCAGGGAGGTGTGGTCAGGTAACTTATGCACTTAGGCCAAAACAAACATTAGGCCGGCTAGCCGCACAACTTGTTCAGTATATTGTATTGGGGTTTCCCAGAAGAAAAGTTTAGCTTATATTGCCGAGACTCATTTGAGTGGGTTTATTTGGCATTATTTGGTCATGGAGTTTTTCTTACAAAAGAATATAAATTGTTTTATTTATTTGTTTTTCTGTGAGGCCAGTTGAAATATATTAATTCTTACCACAATGTCATTAATATTATAAGTTGCCCCGAACAACAATCAGCTAAAATCACGTAATTTAAATTAAACAGCCTTTTTACTTAAATATTTTTAATTTTTATTTTTAAAACAAATATTTGTATAACACTTAATACTATTATCTAGGCTTTTAATTTTCCTGCACATTATTGCAATCCACTCCAGCCAGCCAACAGTTCATTCCATCTACTGGCGACCACCTGCTCATCTATCCAGCTGCGGAAGGCAGCGACGTTGGTGTACACTCCTGGAAAGTTGGGATTTGCGCAGCCCAGGCCCCAGGAAACGATGCCGTATAGTCTGGCCGGTCCTTCCTCCGCTGGGTAACCCACCAGTGGTCCGCCGGAGTCGCCCTGGCAACTATCCCGACCTGGACGCGCGGCACAGATCATCCGCCGGGTTATGGGCAACACTTGGCTATAGGCACGCCGGCACTGATTCGATTCCACCAGATCCACGTCCACGAAACGGAGGTGCGGAGACACTCCAACCTCACCGCTGACTGCACTCTCCTCGGCCTGGAAACCCCAACCGCTGACCAGGAGACGGGTGTCCGCGGTGGGCGGGTCCGCTAATGCGGCCAGTGGCACTGGCTGCAGGTGCTCGGTGAAATTGAGCCGGCCATTCAAGATGAGCAACGCCAGGTCGTTGTCGTGGCTCTGGGGATTATAGTCGCCGTGGGCGATGACTCGCCGCAGGCTGAGCACATGGCCCCCACTCTCATGCTCGCTGGATCCCACTCGCACCGTGTAATCTGCACTGCTCCAGGGATCCTCGAAGCAATGGGCCGCTGTCAGCACGGTGTCGGTGCCAATGATGGCTCCACCGCATATGTGCCGGCCGTGCAACTGGACGGATACTTGATAGGGAAATTCTTGAATGGTGGTCACCTCGCCGCCCACAATCCGCCCATCGCCGGGAGTGGGCGTGGCTCCGGCATATGCCACGAGTGCCATTAGCCACCATAAAAGTCCCGTTGAGTACATGGCACCGTCTGACTGACTGAATGGCACTTCCGCGTCTTGGCTTTATATCACCGGCAGTGGGTCGCAACTTATCGGCTTGTCAACAGACTGTGTGATTAAATGTGTTTGCCATTCGCCAATTTGGGTAATATTCACCTACCTTATCTCAACTTCCTATTTGATTATTCACCGAGGTGTTATATACGCGCTATCTGACTTTGACCCAATAACCTTGGCATTTGTTGATATAGCGAAATGTGACTGGCAAATGGGGCTTTTTCTTGTGTATATTGGATATAGAATGCTTGTACGATATATTTATTGATAAAGAAGCTGTTTAAAAGATAAAATAATACATATTAAGCACCGAAAATGTAGCCCTAAATAACATCTGAGAAAAAGATAAAAGTGACTTCTTGTAACAATTTGTATTTCACACACTCTGTGGATTAAAGTTAGTTTCGGCAGGGGAAAACGAAACCCAATTAGATTGCCTGCATAGTGTTCAATTACACAGGTCTCCACATATTAAGTGAGAAAGTCCTTGGAAGGAGGCAC
Source organism: Drosophila simulans (assembly GCF_016746395.2). Classification (NCBI taxonomy): domain Eukaryota; kingdom Metazoa; phylum Arthropoda; class Insecta; order Diptera; family Drosophilidae; genus Drosophila; species Drosophila simulans. The sequence continues at coordinate 17,530,224 of NC_052521.2, forward strand.
ACAAATCCTTCGTTTTGGCCTGGATAAGGAGTCATATTTCACAGCTGCCCGGCCAAGGGAGGGGGAGTGGAAAAGTTGATTCAGATTCAATGAATATGTTAACAACTTGGGCAGTCAGGCCAGATCCCAGGCGAGACATGTGTATCCGCATTATTTGCATAGAGTCAGTCAGTCTACTATTTCATTATGAGATAAAACAACCTGCTGCTGGACTTGCAGCAACTTATTAGTTTAGACAAAAATGAATTGCATAAATATTCTGCAGCCAAGGACCATTCTCAGCTTCGAGATAGTGAATAGGACGAGATACATTTTACACAATCGGATGAGGAGGGGCCAGGAAAGTCAAAGTGTCAGTGCGGGTAGGCACTAATTGTTTCATTTTGCCTGCCCGGCAGTAAACAATGGCAGAAGCCACAAATATATGCTTATTCCAGTGCACATACATATGTAGTTTACATTTTAACAAAATTCAATTTGCTGCTGCTGACACACGGTGGAGTGGGACTTTCTGCTGCTGCACATGCTAATTGCCTGTCCAGCAATTAATTAAACATGGCAGGAGTTAATAAAATGCAGGGAAAAGGATTCGTATGTATTTCTTGCTTTATACATAATTCAGACGATTTAACAAGTAAGTTGAATAATTGTCCTGCATGTAACGCTGAACTTTTTGCGGCTGCATTTTTTTCCGCTACTATATAAAGTTAAACAAAAAACGAACTATTGGAAATGGAATGTTAAGTGGTTATATGTTAACTATTAACACTGTTATTCATCAGAAGTTAGATAATGAGTAGTGTACTTTATTCTGGGTTTTTGTCATAACTTGTTGAGCAATATTGTGAGTTTCGATTTTTTCGTTTGTGATGCTTTAATATAAACATCCAATTAATATAACTACGAACATAGATTGGAAACAAGATTAATAAATTAAAAATATGTGTTTCCCTATCTTAAGAGCACACATTTTATAGGTATCTTTTTATAGGTTTTATATGGGTTAACATTTTATTTAGCACAAGCTTTGCAATTTGTAACTTTTTCATACATCCAAATGATGTATAAGAAATCTTACCTCGATTTCGGCTGTTCTTTGTTCTTCCGTGGCATTTTATTGTCGAAATTGTTCGAGTTAATTGCTTGTAATTGAGAATTCTCTCAGAAAATTCGTCACATAACTCTCGTCAGGGCATAAATCTCGCGATGTGGAGGGGGATGGCTGAGGTGGGGTTAATTGCAGGGTAAAGAACATCAATTACCCACAAAAAACGCGAAAGGCGATGCGGGTTTGGGGCAAGAAAAAACGAAATGATGGCGGGAGGGAGGTAGGTGGGGAGGAAAACGCTTTGCCGCAAACTCCTTGCTTCTCCTCGCACATAAATTATGCAGTCAATTTTTTTGACTTTATTATAAAATGCGTGTTTATTATGCCATAAAAGCGAGAGCGAAGCGCGGGTCCCGAAAAAGTGTTGAAAAGTGTGGTAAAGTGTCAGTATTAAGCGCGGAATTAATTACAAACGCTTACTTAAGTTAAATATTTGAACGAAGCCTTAGCACGACAGCAGCGTAAAGAAAAGTAGCCCGGAGCCAAGTCAAGTAGTGAATTCGACCGGACAGGGCTCTTTTTACTTTGGCCAAGAGCTGCCGGTAAGACGAGCCACTTTATCAGCCGAAACTCCGCTCCACTCCACACCACTTCAGTTCACTTCGTCCGTCTTCCAAAATATACTACAAGGATATTTTTCCCGCTTTTTTCGACCCCATTTTCTGGGCTCATTCGTTCCTCTTTCTTTTTTTCCTTTTTTTTTTTTTTTTGATTCTCCCTTAAGCGCAAGTTGAACATTTCATTTGTCATGCTTTTTGCTGGCGCTGCTGCTTCAGCTTTTACCTGGCTTCCTCTGCTTTTCAGTGCGACATCATCTCTCTTCCTCCCACGCATATGTTGCGCCAAAGTTTTTGACTGATTGCCGGGGACAGCAGCAGCAGCAGCAGCAGCCGTAGCAACAGCAACAACAGCGGCAGCAACATCGAAGAAATTCTAAAAAATGTATGCCAACGGCAGCGTCGGTGGCATTGCTAACGGTAAAGTGTTGCAAATAGCTTTTTTGCGTTTTTGAATAATTTATAAGATGTGTTTACTCATGAAACCAAGTGACTAAGTGTGCCCAGAGTCGCTTGTGAGGCGAAAGTGTGGCTGTCGGTCAGCACTGATGGCCTGGCAAATGAAACACGATAATTTACTTAGGTGCAATGCGGTTGTTCCCAAGCGACAACTTGAGAAATTGCTGCGAACGATTTGACTGGGCGTCGTTGAAAGGGAAAGGAAAGAAAAGCTTTTACCAACAATCCGCATAACTTATTCATGCAATCTGCTGCAAAGTCCTCCAAATAACCACCTACGTACGACAGCCATTTGCTAATTGTGCTCATTATCTGCTAAATGTGCGCAAATTTATGTGACGCACGCAGTTGCCTCACCAACTGATTTGATTACCCGTACGTGTGGCGGAAAGTGCAAGGCCAAAACCAGGTGGAGGTGCCAGCCAAAATTGAGACGGTCTACCTGAACCCACAAAAAAATAAATAAAATTCAAAAAACAGGAGCAAGGTAAAACTCATAAAACATGTAAAATGCCAGGAAAAAAATTCCACACCCTCTTATATTTTCTCTGCTGAAGGAGCTCATTAAAAATTCCTAGAGCGTTCTATTAAATGTTCATGTTTTGCATAAAAATAATGTTGCCCAAAAAATAAAGGCGACTGGCTACAATGAGATGAGCTCCATTTGTTGTGGAGTATGGGCATTTTACACACCATTCAGTTCCGAGTATGTTCTGTGGCTTGTAAATTCAATTGATTTGGTAATGAGGAAGAATTTAATTAACCCATCTCATGGCATCAAATTTCAGGAAGCTGTAAAGTGTGTAAATACTTCGAATAAATACTTATTTCTAAATTTTTGTTATTTTAAAACTGCTAGCTTTAGGGCCATTGTATACTTTGGAAGATAGTCACATATGTTTCGTCGGGCCAATCAAACCAATAATTTGTCAGCAGGAACAACAGCAATGACAAAGATAAACTGCAATATAAACATATAAATCAAATCACAAAAGCCACAAAAATAGCCAAAATCGTTGGGAGGCGAGGTATTTCGAGTAACTCAACGACTAAGCAGGAAATGCCATTGAAAAACACGTAATCACATAGAACACACACATTCCGGCTATTGGGGGAGAAATCATAGAATTTCATTTCAATGGTTATCATATTTGTGAAGTTTTTTTCTATTTGGGTTCGTAGAGGGTCGAACGGTGGTCAGCGCATACAAATGCAAAACGGAAATGACATGAGGGATAAATCAGGAAATTGCTAAACATCAAATAAAGCTGATACAGCTATGTAAGTATATTGATGTAGGGAATCGTGTCGTATCGAATCGAATTGAATCGAATCGAATCGAATAGAATCGCTTGGCTTCATGTTCGCAGGACAAACGTCAACGCCGATGTCAACAATTCAAAATCATTGCAGTGATGACGATGCAAACAGCTGTGCTGTGCAACGAAAAATTCAATTTTGCAATATGACATCCGGCGGCTGGCAGACCACCAGCTCGCCAGCTCGCCAGCACCACACGGCGTATACTTAACGCAGCAACGCTTCAGTCAACAGGGCCGGTAGCGATTGACATGCCCTCCATTCGCCATTGTTCGCCGGCTTTTTAACTGCTAATGTTACGGCTGCTGCCGACTGCTTACGGCTGCTGCCTGCTGGTAACTGGATCTTGAATCCTGCCTCCCGGTTCCTGCATCCATCCTGGCCATCTGCAACGCTGCAGTTTTCTGTCAAACAAGAACTGTACATGCTTTGCGGCCCGGGCACTGCGCTGTAGTAGTTCGAGCTTGTGGCGTTAGAGTCAACAGCGAAGCTTTTGGCCCTGGCCAGTTATGACCAGGAGCAATTTGAAATTTGATAACGCAGATGGATGAAATACCACGTTTCGGGACGGATTTCTATTGTCCTTGCTATGAACTCGCGAGCTGCAACCACATTTAGCGGTAAGTTAGATGGAAGGTATGTCCTTATATTGTTTTAACCTTATATGGTTGGTTTAAAATTATGTTAATTGTTTTATCAAAATGTTCTCAGAACATTATATGAATTTATTAAAGTAATCTCTTGCACGCTGTGTAGATCATTTGTCACAGGAACGGGTTGCAAAACCCAAACGTGGCGCTCATTACAAAATGTCGCCAACCTGCCTCGCTTTTTATTTAGTCGCCACCTTCAAGAGCGAACAACTCTCGTTGCAGCAGAAAAATCAGTAAATGGCACTCGAGTTGTGGCGCTTTGGAAACTTCAAGTGAGGCACGGCACAAATTGTTAGGTATCCTAGGCCCCCGCCTGCCGCCCTCTCGCTCACTCCCACAGCGCGTTGTCAGGCTGCGGCTGTGGAGGAAGAGAGACGGGTGGGTGGAGGGGAAGTGGAAAATTGTGCGAGTAAGCAGCGCAAATTTAATTACACTTAATTAAGTGCAAAAAATTCGTACAATGCTATTAAAATGTGCTTCAAAATGGCTTTGGTTTTATGTAGTCGTATATGTGTGCTATAGCAGTGTGTGTGTGTCTGTGTGTGTGTGCAAAGTAGTTTGCGAGTGCGGCTGTGTGAGTGAACGAGTGAAAATGTAGTTTGCATTTATTAGAACATTTTTGCGGAAGAGCCATAAAAATGCTTTGCTCTACATTAACTTCTTTTTTTGGGCTGAAAACGATAAAGTTGTGGAAGCCCTAAAGAAACCAAGTACATTTAAATGCTTTTGAAAATGTACCACAGTAAATTAGGATATGTATTTAATGAACAAATAATGTTCATTCATGTTATGAAAAACAACACCTATTTATAATTCATTGGATTAAATCATTTTTGTATTACTTTAAATACTAAAAATGTTGTAAATTGTTTTTATACTCGCCACCTTTAAAACATTACCTTATTAAAATAAATATTGATTCTTCTTTTTTTTAACAAACTACTAATCTTATTTCTTCTTTTTGAGCAATTGTGGCGGAAAGTCTTTTCCTGTTTTGTAGTAAACGATGGTCTAGCACGCTGAATTACCTTTTCGAGGGCATTTAAATGGACAGCAGATAGCCCGAAACAATAAGAGGCATTAAAATTTTTATTGTTCTTTCCATGGCGGTGGCTTTATGACTTATTTCCCCCCCGACGCTGTTACACATAATTTCTGGCCGCTCCAAGAAAATATACATATATTTCTCTTATTTATGAGTGGCTGGCGCTGTCCGTTCGCCGTTGTTGTTGGTTATTTTGGGTTTAGCGCGTTGACAGCATGTGGCTGGAACGGCGGCTACTTAGCATCATCGCAGGATGCTGAATCCTTATTATCCTGCCACTTTCCAGTTGACGGTCTTATGCCTCCACCACCATCGTCTCGAGTTTTTCTGGGCTCGGACTGTTTTTGCTCTTGGCTCTTGGCTCTGACTGCTGTTGTTATAAGCCGCTTTTAGCCGCTGCTCTGACAATCCGCGTCTGCTGCTACTTATTTTGATTAAATTTACATAATTGTCTGTACCCCAATCAGCTCGTATTTCCCTTTTGTAGTTGCCTTGCAATATTTATACCCGTTACTCGTGGAGTCGTCATAGATATTGATTCGACAAAAACTATTTTTACCATTCGCGCCCACATTTTAAAAATTTTTTCATATTTTTTTAAATTCTTATTAATTGTGTATATTTCTGTATATCCCAGAAATATTATGAAATTACGCATTTGCATTTACACTAGCTGAGTAATCGGTATGTGATAGTCGGGGAACTCGACTATAGCATTCTCTCTTTTTTTTTTTTTTGTGTATATTTGTTAAGCTGCAATTGTTCCTTTTTCGCTGACCCATTAATGCATTTCGCTCGCCAGTGATATTTGCTCAATCTTTATGTTAACTCGATTGCCAATATCGTGTGCAAATATTTCAACAGCTTTTCACCACGAAAAAGAGGACTTTGTTACTATTCGCAGTCAGTGCCACGCCTTCCAACGCCCAACGCCCACCTAAAACCACTGACATACCGACAGACAAAAGCGCCAGTTGAGTGTATAATTTGCGCTTTGTCTGACTGTCAACACTTTTAACCCATTTTTGTTGGTTGTACATTTTGGCTATGCAGATGGATCGAGTACAGTGAAGATAAAGTGAATGAACTTTATCGCTCTGATAATGTAAATTGCTTTTTCCTGAATTAATTTATAATTTATGAATAATATATATAATATAATCTTGAATAATTATTCTTTTTTTTTAGCAACTAACGCACTTATTAATGCCTCACTGTAGCCAGTGCATCTGCGAGTACTTTTTTATTCATTTGCTCTTCAGACTAAGACTCCGTCCCACTCTTTCATCTTCCCTACTTTGTCTCCTACCGTTTTTTATCCATTCTATATCCATCTAGCACTTGAAGGCCCACAATTGCACTGCGTCGAGCATTAACAGTTTTTCCAGCAGTTCTGAGCTTTGCTTGGTCTGTTGGCTGTTGAAATAATATTTGCGATCATAATGGATTTTGGCAATTTGAATATTATTACACACGCACACATAGGGGATTACATAACACAGGGACTTTCGCAAGGGCAGGCAGTCAAATTTTTCGTTCAAAGTTAACAAACAATTTTCTTAAGTAGTCAACGCTCGGGGTAGTTTAGATTTTGCATACTCGCATGTGTATGCAGATGAGTTTGCGAGAGAACTTCATTTGCTGCTGGGGAAATTGATAAAAATTTGACTAGTACTCAAAGGCTGGGCGAAAATCCGCCCAATGACCGGGTTAATAATGAAGTGCGTTTTGCCAAAAGTTGAATTGCAAAAGGCGGGGCGGGGCGGTGAGCCGAAGGAGCAGCAAGATCACACAAAATAATAATGCCGATGGGCAAACAGTGTGTGGCATATTAGCTGGAGTTTGCCACAAACCAAACATGGCTCGCTTTGCCAACCAGCCAACCAGCCAAACAACCAAACCGACAGACAACCAACAACCAACAGGCAACAACCAGCCGAGCAAATGCAAACATCGGGCGCATTATCATTGCCGGGCAAATGACGTACAGAGATTAAATATTTACCCGACTCTGTGTCCGGGCACAACATGCAACACTGGAGAACGAGTATCATCCGCCCCGTTGGCTGGTGTGCCGGCATTGCGCATACGACATGTAGCCCTTGCTCAAATATTAAAAAATAAGCAGCTAGCAGAACGGACTCCTCCTGCCTTTGCGTTCCTTTCGACAGATCCAGCTCCATCTAAAGCACCAGCTCACTGCCAACTATGGCACATAATATTCAGTGCGTTTATACATCCATTTTCTGGCCCAAGGCTGCCGCACAGACAAACCAAGCGACCAAAAAGCCAACAAACACTGTTGACAGCAGCAAAAGTAATAAAACTTTAGGCGTTGACTGACTGCCTGAACTGAACTGAACTCAACTGACTGAATGAGTGATGGACTGGCGGAGTGACTGACTAACTGACTAACGGACTGAGTCAATTTTTTGGAGTCTCTGGCAGTGAAATTCCATTTGTGACCTTCAAAAGGTTGCACATAGATATTTGTATTGTCGTATTTATTCAGGCCTGGCAGCGAGTAAACTCAGAAAAATATTAATGAGCTTCAAAAAGGAATCAAGGCTTCAATCCTTCACAGGAACAGGTTTGGTACAACAAATACCGCCAAGAAAACCCAATATATATATATATATATATCACTAATGTCTTAAGCCGCCACGCGGAAATATTACTACTTTGTTTTAGCCCCTTCTCGACATTTTTCATTTCAAATATTTCGCTGTTGCGGCCGCGGAAATTGACAGGAATAAAGCAAAACTGTATGGGGAAAATTTGAAAATCCGCTTTTGTGTGGAAGGGGATTCCGTGGAAATGGACATGCTATGCATGCTGAAGCTCTGTCGCATTTATTACCAGCCACGCCCCCTGTCAATGTGCGGAGGCGGTGTGGGGAATCTATACACATACTCCTACGAACATCCGACTGCCGTTTGTCGCTGCGTATTGGTACGTGCCGAATGGCAACTGGAAAACTTTTTTAATTTAAAAAAATTCTGTGTTCTTTCGCAGCTAGTCCAAACCAAGACGAAGGACGGCACTAACTGATTTCGGAGGGGGACGACGCATGCGTTGCATTTGATACGCGTCCAAAGTCTGGACCAAAAAAAAAAAAACAAAATAAAAAACATATATAAAACGGCAAAAGACAAAAAGGAAGCACCGAGCCCGGCGTTAAAAAATGCGTTTTGCCGCGAGCTGTAAAGTTAATTTACAAACGAAACATTCGAACCGGCTTTCGGGCCTGGGGGTGTCCATAGAATCGGGTCGTGTTCGAGCGCCAGTCCTGGCTCGGCTCTGGCCTGGGCTGGGATCCTGAAAATCGGAGTCCGGGCATCCGGGCATCCGGATGGCAACCACAGCGGCGACGGCTGCGGCATAATAAATGCGAACATAACTCTGATTCTCCGAATGCTTAACGTCGCAGCCAGCCTTTATTGTATTTGACCTTCCCGCAGAGCGAGAGTGGGAAAAATGCGTGTGCAGCATAGTGTAGTCAGCTGAGGCAGCTGCCACCGGGCACAGTGGTTCCAATGCATATGAAAACTGTGAACAAATTTTTCAATACTTTCTGGAATTGCTTAATCTATTAACATATTTTAATAACATATACTACTAGCATTGATTTTTTAAGAAATAGTTTTTACATAACAATGTATTTCTTGACTTTAGTTTATAAAATAGCTGATTATTTCAATGTTAAAATCTTCTATAATTTATATTCGCTTAAAATGCTTTAAGACATTCATAAAATTTAATTCAGTCCAAAATGTATGTCCTATAAAATCTGATGCTCTCCAAGATAAAGGCTGATGAAATGGGGACTTATAAATTTAAATAATACGGCCTTGTCTTTTACGAGGCAAGCTCCACTGTGGGAATCGCCGGCGAATGTTATTGAAAAGAGCTTCTCATATTTCAAAGGGACAATCACGCGTTTGACAGCCGCGAGCTGTCAATGCTGCGCTCGGCCATTCGCTCGACTATATAGTATATATATATATATCTCTGGCCGATCGGGCTGTTGGCCAGATACTGGGATGCTGGCATGCAGGACCTGCTGGCGCTTTTATTATTATAAGCCATGCTGTGCATATTATATTACCCCACAAAAACTGTTAGCACATGCTTCGGGCCATGCAGGCAGGATTGGAACGGAGAGGGGGGAATTGGAGGGCAGGGTACTGGCGAAGTCTGGTCCAATTGTCACTTATAAATTGACATTTAAAATGTTTTGGTGCGACTGGAAAGTGGTTGCTGATAACCAAGCGTATAATCGAGGGATGGAACTTTGATGGGGGGATGCAAATTAGAATGAGGAGGCTTCGATTGGTCAATGGACAAATATCGAACAGTGCGGTTTATCAAGGGGCAGTTAGAATGGGCTAATTATTTTAAATTGACCATCACGTAAATGAAGCTCATTAATCAGCCGCCCAATCTGACAGACCGCTGAGCAAACAAGCGATATTTGCGTCGTGTTTGTTTTTGGATTTAATATCATTAAACAATGAAAGTGCGTGTGTGTGTGTGCGTGGAACGTTTAAAAATCAAACAGGCCATGTGTGTGACTTTACCACTTCAATTATTTATAATTGCATAATGTTTACTCTGTTAAATGCAGTGCACCCTGGCTGCCGTTCTTAATTTTAATTGAAACTTTTAATTGCATTTATTTTCAACATAAAAAAGTGCCAACGCTCAGCCCTCAGCCCTCTCAACTTTTGGCCGCAACAACAAAAATTGCAAAAATAATGAAATCTTTCAATCTTTTCCACTTTGCATCTGTGTAGGGCAATTAAATGCATAACAAAGACTTATTGCAACATGTGTGTGTGTGTGTGTGTGCCTTTTTTTTGTTTAAACAATGCCCATGCCATCAGCCATCAGAGCAGGCTCATGTCTTGGCCAGGCAGATAAACACTTTCTGTTGGCAATTTCGTTATGCAACAATTTGCCGGCCAAAGGAAAAGAAAATGCAGCATAATGAAACAATATTTACCTTCGTTAGCACTCAAAATAGTTTTCAATTTTCTTATGCTATGTATTTTGCCATTCCGCTTTCTGGCATTGCAATTTCGTAGCCAACGAACCGTGTGGCTGGTAAAACGTACAACTTAAACTTAAATTTTAACAAAATTTGCGCAGAGCAGAGCAAAAAACCGATGCGAAAATATGGCAGAACTATATGCAAATTATGCTGCAAGACGGGATCATTGGATGTTGAAAGCAGGGAGAAGGAGACACTTTGAGTGCGAGGGGCGGCCAGCCACTCAACTTGGCAGTCAAATTTTCTTAACAAGCTTTTGGCCTAATCAAATAGCAGCCCGCAAAACCCTTTTCCTTTTGCTTTTCTTTTTCCATGCTGCCCCGAAGACATCTTTGTCCTCCTAAAGACGCTTGACAGGCAATTGTCTTATGTGGCATGCAAATTTTTTGTACCCCTAACCTGCCCCCTCTATGTAGTACATACATATCCTGTCCCTCTTGGTTGTCTGCGTGACTGCCAGCAAAATTGGGAGAAATTAAAACTATAAACTATCTTTTGCGGAGGGCCTTGTCGTGGGGTTATTGCCTTTATAATGGAGCCGAGCCGCCTATGCATATGCATAAATGGTAAGATACTTTCGCACAATCTTGGGCAAACATTTGTGTTTCGTGCTCGTGGGCTAGAGTTCATTGATGTGGAAATTGGATCGGGTAGCTCTTTAAGTCCTTGAATTACTCGAAACTTTTTAAATTTTCAAGTTTTCTCGAAAGTTGTTAGCGTACTTTGAAGCTTATGAGCTTGAAAGGAAATTATTTGATGTACTTTGTAAAACTCTCTGTGGGTGGTAACATATTAATCTCTTTTGTTAGAATGCGTGAGTTGAATTGCAATCTATTTAAGCTTCCTAAAATACCAAGTAGTTAGGCTTAAAAGCGCCTAAGATATGTGTTGCTATTACTTAGCCACACCTTGAGAACATCACAAGTGGAAATTGGGAGTGAAAATGCCGCCCGAACAGCATAATTTTCAATATCACTCACTCCTGTTCAACAGCCACGCACAAAGGGCGAAAACTGTTCTGTTGAAAGTTTTTCACAGATCTACGTCGTCGACATCGTGAAAACTCCCCATATACACATTCCAAATTACGTATTGCTTGTAAAAGGCAAGAAGTTTTTCATAACTTTTCATAAGTTACGCTTATTTATACGAGACCACAATTTTGTACTTTGCATTTTCTTTATTTCTTTCCGCATTTGAGCTCGTCTCTCCTTTTGGCATTTCCATCATCCTTTCCCCCTTCGGTTTCACTGCTTTTTTTTTTTTTCGGAGGAGGAAATTGAAACTTTGCTACTATTTTGCATAATTTTCTTATGCAGAGCAATCCGTAGAGAGGGGGTAGCCGGGGGTGCCGGGGGCAAGTCGGAGTGCATACAATTGAAGTTGAAGGGGGCAGGGAGAGCCGAAAAAGGACGAAGGCTGCGGAGAGACACAAGAAAGGATGATGTCGACGCCTTGCCAAGAGGAAATGTCGCTGCGGTTGTGTGGCAAAGCCAACTAAATTTAGTATTTACTTACCACATCCTTTGCGGCTGCTCGTCCTTCTGCTTCTTCTCCTTGTGCCGCCGCATGTCCCTTCCCATGCCCCCGAGCTTTTGCATATGTACAATAAGGACATTTATATCCATCGGATAGCTCAGTCAATCCTCGTCATTTCTGCAGTTCGACTACGAATACTCGCGCTTTGGTCATTCACCTTGCCAAATTCCAGAGTCACTTAGCAGCAGGCTGTTGTTGGTAATTACTTTTGGCACTTGTCTGGCGCCTGTAAAACACTAGCAGACCACAAATGTGTCGCTGGCAGGGATTTGGGAATGCGAAAGTCCTGGGAAATGCACTCGCTGAGTGTCTGCCAAAAATGCACTCACCCAGATGAGTTACTGTCCCTTCTTTCGCTCATTTGATATTTTCCAGACCACCCTTCCTTCCATCCGACAATCGGAAGACAAATGTCGAAGGAAAAACCGGACGTGAATTAATTACAAGCTCAAGGCGCTAGAATCTGCTTACAAATCAGCGCTCATAAGTCAATATGCCAAATGCCAGAAATGCCAAAATATTCCCCACTGCCAACGATAAAGTATTTATGAAGTTGAGTCCACTAACCCAAGCAACTACTAGTCTAAGGAAAAACCAAACCAGTCGGCAACTGATGGGATATAGGATATTTCTCTCTGTGTGCTATGGAATTAATTGAAAGGCTTTTTGTTTATTTTGGTTTGTTTTTGTTTGGCCTACGTTCGGCTTGGCTTGGTAGTGATAAATTAATGTGTCGATTGTATGTCGAGGATTAAAAGTATTCCGGTTGGGGGAACCTGTGTGGGATTTTTTTCATTGGTTTTGGCCTCAGTTCTGCCGGATTATGCGCATGTTTACAAGGTTTTGGTTATTTATTATTTCTGGACATCTTGTTCTGTGTGCCAACCCAAGTTTTGGGTCTCTTTCGAATATCCAGTTTGTTCGGCTTGGCAGGTTTATTAGTTATGCAGTTCTGCGTTCGACTTTGCTGAATTATTAATAAATGCGCAGTGTGTGGGTAAGTCGGAAATTTATTCGAAAAAAATATGCTGCAATAACAAAAGGCCTAAAAATGTTCAAAATCAAAAGGAAAGTATCCCCTAAAAACGACATAGAATGATTTAAGAAGCATTTGGCCACATTTTCCACCAATCGCATTTGACCAAATGCTCATCCAATCTGAAACTGTGTCTTTGGTGCGCTTGTTGGCTTGAAACAAATTAAATAATTGGCATGACAACAGCAATCGACATACAATACAATACAATCGCTACGTAGATGTGTGTCTACGCCGTACATATCTAGACAAATTCGTATAGTTTTAGGGCGTGGCAGCCGGTAAAGTGAAGAGCAACCACCCACCGCCCACCGCTCAAGGCACTCGAGCCATTGACAACAATTTCATTAGACGTGAAGCTTTGTGTCCATGTCCATGTCCTTGTCCCGGCCATTGTCATCAATGGAAATGTTGTCCTTGCCATTCCCACAGTATCTCCGCACTTCTCGACCTACTGTCCCACCACGTCGCCCATCTCATGGATGGGGCATTACAAACAAAACTACTTAACTTACCACGATTACATGTTATCGCAAATTAATTGTCCGACATTTCGTTTTACTAACAACATGCGTCAAAGTTGCTGGACAGTCGAGAGCTGAATGGTATTTGGCCTGATTCCACCTTGATTGCAATAATGAATCTAGATATCTAGTGGCTATCGATTGGATACAGTACCTCGCATGGGTTTAAAGATCTAAAAATCTGATGCTAAAATAATAGATAATGTTATTTCGTGTTCATTAAGTTCCTCCAGCTTGACCGTATCTTATTGCCAAACTGATAGTCGAGACTGAGTTTGTATCTCAACCCGAACTAATTAAAATCTTTCGCTGTCGTGGAGCCGCAAGGAATGCCGCTCGCCTTTTTAAACCTTGTTTTTCGCTCTCGAGAGGGCCAACTTCTGGGCATGCAAAGTGTAAACCGCCTGGCTTAATGCATAATTACACACGAACGGTGTTCATTAAGTAAACGCGCCAAATGTTGTGGCGGCGGGCCAGGTGCGAGAATCACAAATAGCTGCCCCTCGCCCCCCTCGATGGAGGCCCATTTAAATGGGATATGGGAAATGGAAGTGGGTGGTGGGTACACCTGTATCCTTGGAGTTCCGGCATCCTGCATCCTGCATTCTACTGCCGACATCCGACATCGTCGTCGTCAAGTGCGTTTGATTTGCCGCTCGAGTTAGTTTGCACATGCTGCACTTGTTTATAAGTTCTCTAATTAATTTTTAAGTGCCAGTGCTAACTGCCTGAAGGACACGACTGCAGCCAGAGTCCTTAGCCGCACATCCGTACGTATATGTATGTATGTACAGCATGTAAGCCCCTCGGTACTGTTGAGCTGCCAAGGTTTCCCTTCGGCAGTCAGCTGTGGCTAAATGCTAAAAAATTATGTACATGTGATTTGCTGGTCATAATGAAATTAGTCCTCTTTGTTCTACGAATTTTCCTGCCGAAGTTCAGTCAACGGTGAGTTAAGAGTGCACAGCAGGACTAAAAAAGTTTAACTGGCTTTAATGGCGTTATTATCGTAAGTGAACAACTAGCACATTAAATCATTTATGAACAATTGCATTTGGGAATATTAAATTGTTTGTGCCAAAAATTGGACTTCATATTTTCTAATTTTTAAAGAAAAAGTTGCTATATGAATGCAATAAATAATAAATAATAAGTGCAATCATTCAAACAATGTCAAATATTGTAGTGTTATACAGATAGATTCAACTAGCACCTAAAGTTATTCATGAATATTTGCGCTTTGTGTTAATTAATAAAATTTAGATTTTATCAAAAGGAGGACAAGGCAGAAACTGAGACAACAAAGCCGGAGTGAATCGGTGCCAGATGTGCCCGATGTGAGTGTCCTTGTTGCTGCGGCCGTGTTATCTAGATGTTGTGTTTGTTATTAAGAAATAATCTACTTGTAAAATCTTAATTAAAGTTATTATAAATATGTATGAACAAGACGGGCGGCGGGCGGAAGAAGGAGCAATGGCTCATGTGTACGCGAGTGTATATTTGCCGTATATTTGTTTGTCTGTCTCGCTGTCTGTTGTGTTTGTTTGCCTTCTTTCTCTTGGCCCGGCTATATGGCTATATGGCTATATGGTTGTATGGCTATATGCCCTTGGCTCTACTTTCGACGTTAAATTGCGCAGCTGTTTGCTTTTCACTTTATATGTATGTACAATCCGCCTGAACCCCCATTTCCCGACCCACCATCGTATCGTTGGGAAAAAAGAAAAGCGCGTGGATGTGAGCAAGTGGCATCAAAAGTATTTGCGCTTTATTATGACAACTGACATTAGTTTGTTTGATATTTGTGTTGCTGCAGGAACAGATGGGGGACTCACCTCCCCGCCTCAGTCCGCCTTTCATGTGATAAGATTTAATTGAGTTGGCAAAAAAAAGAAGGAATACGAGTTTGGATCAGGGAGCGGTGCTGCCTGCGGGAATTGTGGGAAAAGTCAAGTGTGCAGATTCCTCTTCAGTTTGTTTATTTTCCTCGCTCTCTCGCACACACTGGCACTCCTCTAACCACTCTCGGTTTTCAATAATCTCGATGAGTTCTTGTGCTTTTGAAGTCCTTAACCCCAAAGGATAATGCTCCACAACGAGTGCGGTATATGCGTGTTAATGCGACTTAATCAGCCCAAAATGCACAACTAATCAACTGCAGTGGATCAGAATGCGAATGCGGATCAGAATCTGTTGAAACTAAATCGTTGTCGCTTTGCATGCGAATTGAAAAAGTTTGCTGCGCACAAATTTTTAATGAAATAAATTAAAAAAGCTGTCAGCTGACTGTAAGTTTATATTAGGAAATGATAGAAAAAAACGTCGCGAGAAAGGCGAGAGTCCAACGCCAAGGAATATGCTTAAGTGTTGAGTTACGCTAAATGGATTTCCAACCGGAGCGGAGGATGCGGATGCGGATGCTGATGGAGATGGTGATGGAGATGGTGAAAATATGTAAACTACTCCCGGCTAAACTGTCATGGAAAAGGACTGCCGGGAAAAGGACTCTGACACAGGCCAAGGAAAACCCGAGAAATGCCATGAAATTCGATTAGCAACAAGCCATTAAGAGTGAGGTGGCGAAGGAGCCAGATAGAGCGACAGGGACAGAGATAGAGCAGCAGTTAAGCATTTTAAAATTTATAAGATGCCAAAAAGTTGGACTGTAAGTTTTTGCTGAATTAATTAGGAAAGATGGTACGGCGAGGAAACAGCGCGCCAGGATTCGGGATACTAACAATAAGTGATTTATGGTAGCGACAGGAATGCGAGTTAATTTCCACGAATTAATAGACAGCGCCTAATGGGCCAAAGCCCACATATATACATATGTATTATGCGTATAATTCCCATATTTACCCATTTCTGTTAATGATTTCCACAAAATTAATTAAATGCTGCAACATCTTCTGCCATCTCTTGCCACTTGTGTCAAGAGTCAACGAGATGTGCCACACACAAGCGAAATAGGCAAACGCAAACATGTGAGCAACTGCCGCCTTTGATCTACTCCCATTTAGCCAGTAATATTTACAAGTAATTGCTCTCTGTCAGCCAGCCAGGCATTTCAAATATGTTATTATCTAATGTCTACACATGTAAATAGGCAAAGTTTTCATTTATCGCTGGGGAGATTGGCAATGCGGGAATGGGGGAAAACTCGCCAAATACTCGTAGTTGTAATTAAAGTTTTACACATCCAACTTTTCGGCAGCGGCAGCGTGTTTCGGCTTTAGATTGCCTCCACCTCGGCATCATCATCATCGCCATCGCCTCCCACTTTTGCAGCCCCGATGGCAATGCAAAGTTTTTTCCAAACATTTCTATAATAATGCGCCCATAGACTCCAACACACACAAGCTCTACTCACGCATCAGGATCGCTTTTCGGGAGGAAGGACGCACCGAAAAGTTTTCGCTTATCGCTGCGGCAAAATGTTAATATTTGCCGAAACGCTGGGTAAAAACTCACAAAACACTGCGCTGTGAGTCTATGTGTAAATACAAACCACATAAAATGGTAATTATAAAACTAAGAGAGAAATTGTCATGGAAAGCCCTCCGCTATCTGTAATAGATTTGCCAGCGTCGATGTGCAACGGGGCGTATGATTATTGTTGTAGTAATTGCGAAGCGAAATCTCGCTTTCTATTTGCCATTGTTCCAATGGTCTTTCATCTTTCCCACGAAAGTTGAGTTTTAGCATATTTTTGGGGCATTAGCGTCGAGTTCTGCAGCTTAATTTAATTGGACCAACCTTGCTGAGTGTCTCCGTATACTTTTTTAAAGCCATCGCCCAGGGCTAAGCGTTTGTTTTTATGTTTAATTTTATATGCATGCATGTTTGAGGAGCATGAAAAGCAAGCAACCAAGTTCATTTTACATTTCAAAAGAGCCTTTTGTTATCCTGCACACACACACACACACGCAGACACACACATCCTAGCTTTTTTCCGCCTCTCTTCAGCGTTTGTTTTTATGCATTTCTTTATGCTTTTTAGCATTTCCATTTATTGTTGTTTTTAATATTCTTTTGTTGAGGATTAAGTATTTATTATCATACGCACCAAGTATTTCCGACAAAAACAAATAAATGTAATACCAACTCGGGGAGCGAGGCAGTTGCAAGATGGACGCATATGTGTGCGTGTGGGCAATAGTTTTTCCTGCACTTTAGCTGACTGGCATAAGTAGTACTCTCTCTCTCTCTGGCTGTTTGTGTATGCGTATATGGCTGAGTGCTTGCTTTTCCACCCACCACGCCCACTTTTGGGGTTGGCAAGGCAACTGTCGTAAGCATTTTCTTGCTGCTCCCTCCGCTTGCAATTTTCCTTGTTGCCCGCTCTAAAATATGTTTTATTATCGTGTAACTGGCTTGTTGTATTTTTTACATTCGTATGTGTTTGCCTTTGTGAATTGCGGTTCTATTGCCTTGAATATGTTCGAGTGTGTGGGCTTCGGAGTCTGTTTGAGTGCGTGTGTTTTTGTACTTATGGCCAAGACGCTTAGGCATTCCACTCGAAAGCTGATTAGGTTTGCAAAATAAATTTTAATGATTGTTTCGCAGTAATATGAAACTCAGATTTAATAACGAAAATGGACGTGACACTAAAAACTAACTACTAAATCTTTTAAGGCTTAAAAAACTTATTGTTATAGCTTTTAATTAACTTTTGACTTTATTAAATTATTTGTTGTTTTTCTTACAAATCGGGTGGTTGTGTTTTTTCCACTTTAATAATGCAATTTCGGTAACATGATAAAAGACTGGCGTCAGCCGATCGTCACTTAATTTGCATATGCGAATATTGCGTATACGCCCTGTCGTGCAGCTGGCGATAATGGAGGCGATGCGCTGACGAACCTGCCGAGGGGTCAATGTATCGGAAAATTGCACGGAGGCAATGTTAAAAAAGGGAATAAAAAGGAATCTTGTCATAAAACATAAAAAAGCAAATACATTAAGGTCGAGTGCCATTGTTTCTGTTGGCCGCTGCTTATTTGTGCCCGACGGCGACCAAATAATTTTACAATACTGACACATTTTATGTTTATTAAATCAGTGCCACGGCCATGGACGCACTGGTCACCGGGTGGAGGAGCATTCGGGGCCGGCAGCAGAGGCCGTGGGCTTCAGGCTCCGGAGCGGACCCCAATTTGTGCATGCTTCATTTGATTAAACATTTATGCTCAATAGCCGATGCGATGAGGTTGTGCTGAGAGCGGTGCTGTGTGTATGAAATCATTCCATATGATTTACCCGACAGTTCATCGGTCAAGAGGGTGAGTGGGTGCAGTGCAGCGCATGTGTTACAGGCAAATCTAGTGACCCGAAAATTAATTGATTGGAAAATAATGTTTCGTGCATATATTGATTCATGTTCTTTCCCACATGCGACCAGAAAGCATATATATAGTCGGCCTTCGGTTTGTCCACTCCTGATTTCTAACACATATTGTTTTTCGAACCGTGTCTGCAATTGTGCTGAGGTCAATGGGTCGGTGTGGGTCGGTTGTTGCTTTCAATTTGGTTTCCGGTCAGTCCACTTTAGTATTTATCTACTTTGGCTTTTTGCTCATCATTATGCTGCTTCTCCACGCCGGTTGGCTTGAGTGTGTTAGTAGATTTTATGCAAAATCCATATTCAATTTGGCAGCTGAACATCTGTGCAAATATCAAATATTGACTACAAATACGAGCCCTGGACTTTCCATGGCCTTCCTCCTTTCTATTCCGAATCTGAATCCGAGCCGGACTGATGGACGATTCGGACTGGTGCTGTTGCTTTTACATTAAATTGCAATTAAATGGGAACTTATTTGCACTTGCCAAGTGTGTGTTTTTTGTGTATTTCAAACACTCTCCAGTGATGATTATTAAAATTGAACTTGTGTGCTGCATAATTGCTGACTTTTGTAGTGTTTGCTAGAGCTTCAAGTTATGAAGTTGCTGGCATTCTGCATTATTATTAAGTATTCTAGTCCCAAAGGACCTGCATCAACATTTTTGGGGGTGTACAAGTCGAAAATACAAGCAAAGTAACTCGAAGTAATCAAAGTTTTTGAATGTAATGTTAACACTTTCGTGTAATTTACCAGACGAAAGCTTTCTGTTACTGTTAACTGGAAGCTGTGCTGCTCTTTGCTGGCTGAAAAATTCTCTCTTAAGCTGTAAAGTTGCGAAGCTGAGAACGGTTTAAAAATGCAAGATAGAAATTATAGGGAAAAATGATTTAGGATTAATATGGTCAAAAGAAATGCTTTGGTAACAATTTTCAGTTTCCATCGGAATATATTTTATAAATTATTATGATAAAGGACATCATATGTAACAAATATTTACACAATCAGAGGCACACAATCAACCTAAAATATAACCATTTTTGGCAAGATCTAGTTGATACGCTAACATGAATATAGTGTTCCGAATAGTATTAGTATTAGTATAGTATTAGACAGTAATATGTGTGTGTTCCAATTGACACACGTGTGCGATGACCAGCAGACATGACCTTAATTTGGATTTATGGCGTCCATTGTTTTTCCCGAGTCACAATTGTGATTGAAGAAAATTATTCGGCCAACTTAATGCGATATGTTTATTAGGTGGGCGGACAATGTGGCATCATGGCCATTTGGGGGCCTTGGCCCAATAGTCCTGCCACATGGCGCACGGCAAATGGCTAGCCAAACTCAATTTTGCTCACAGGGAATGAAGGGATTTTAATTTATAATTAAGTTAAGTTGCCAATAGGCGGACGCAGAGTGGCACTCGCCACTCGTGGAACAAAGCCCCGGCTCATAATTGAAACCATGTCGAGTGAAAAGGGCTAAAAGGTTCAAGTGGCATCCACGAGAAAAGGCCGCCAATAAAGTAATTAGGCGCTTAGTGTCCGAAAAATTTGCTACATCAAAGGGCGGGGCCATCTCCATCTCCATCTCTAATGCCCTAAACCTCATTTCGCCCCCCACAAAATTGTGACATTTCAGTCGCTTTTGTGACAACTTTTTGTGGGGGGCGAAACATTTTTGATGGCCCCCTCGTCTGCGCAGGATGCCATGGATTTTTCGTCAGCTTAATATTCAATTATTGCGAGCTAACCTTCAAAGTTGATTCTCATATTTGCGCCTTAAAGTTGTTTTTCGCGATTTTAATTGATTTCCTTCCTGATGCCAGGCTCTCATTCTTTATTCACACCTCCTCCATATCGACTTCCACTTATTCGATATAATTTGGGGATCTAACAAGGCACAAACTCGTTGTTTATTCCCCATCAAGCGATACCCGAACAAAAAGATCAAAGATAAATTTCCAATTTTTTTACTTCTTTCTTTTTTTTTTGCTGTGGTGTGTAAGCGTGTGTTTTGTGCCTCATCAAACGCTTCAGAAATTTACTGACAAAATGCCACCGTCAGTTTTTCGGGAAAGCGATGCGAAGATGGAGTCATATGAAAAGCTTTTGCCATTATACTGCGCTCATTGTTGCTTTGTGGCTGTTGTTATTATTGTTGACTCTACTGTTATTGTAACGCCGCATAGACGGCACTTTCGCCATGTTTTCCCCATCATCTTGGCGCTCCTGGCCGCCTTCCATCGCTAGAATTTTCCTCTTTTCCCCATTTTCTTTTTTGGCTCTCGTTTCTGCGCTGACAGCTTTTGTTGGGCCGCAGCAAACACTTCAGCGCTCACAATGCGACCAGCAAATGAACGTGCAGCGGGATCCGATATAAAAAAAGGAGGACATATATATGTATGTATATCCTTGACTCTACGCTGGCCACTCAATAGCGACCACTTGGCAACTTTTGCCCGACAACGGAGCGGGATCAATGGCAACAGCAATCGTCGTACCGCCAACGACTGACTTTCTGACCGACTGACTGACTCACTGAGTGATGCCGCCTGCAATTAACTTTTGCCCGGCCAGAATGATGACAATTATTTTTTCTGGCTGTATTATTTGCTTTGAAGTTCGGCTCAAAGGAACCGGCCACTAATTAGTTGCGACAATTCGAGCACCAATAAATATGCTACGCTTGCTTTGATTTCCCTGAAATGCGGCATTTTTTCGGGGATTATGTGAATCAAGAATTTTCGACGAATCGACGATTGCCACTGAAAATCATTTAAAATCAAAAATACACTTAGATATGCCATATTTAGGAAATGGAGACTATACTATTAAAATTGGGAACCAAAAAATATCTAAAATAATAGCTATATTTCTTAGTAATAAGGAAGACATTCTTTTAATGGGCACACTCTAATTTGCATTCCACATAATGATATCATTCTCCAGACACGCACACAGATCCAAAGCCATTTGTTTTTTATCTCTTAGCTAATTAGTTTTATATATTTATGAATTTGGCCAAGTAATTTGTCATGGAGTGCTCGTATGCCTTAAAGTCTCGATCTCGTTGCGACTGGAATTGCATAGTCCAGCGAGCAATTTGTTTTGCCCGCCATCGATTGTCCGGCACTTCTGAGTCCTTAGTCCTTTGTACTTAGTCCTTATGGACGAGACTGTTGGAGATGCCAAGGACCTTCTGCAACGAAATATAAATTCCTGCCCACTCAAGCGCACACATTTAATGTAATTTCTTAAAAAGCCATTTTTTGTTGCCTCCTAGATATATGTGCGTATATATATGTAGATATATATATAAGTATATATATTATAGGTTCGTCAGGATGTGTATTCTTTATCAGTGTCCGTCCAGTTGCCGCGTCAGGACCCGAATTTGTGTTTGAATTTATGACAGTTGCTTTGGCTCGGACGCCCAACACCTCGACAGTTGAACTGGAAAAGTGTCGCCAGTTCGACGACGCTGGGAAATGAGACAATCCGTGGAAGGAGTACACTTTAAAGCAGTACATCGGCATATCGCCTTGAATTTTCCACAGTTCCTAACATCTTCCTTCGACGCCTCATGGGTGTGTCGCCCCTTGTGTTTTTTTTTCTGGCACTTTGTTGCTGATAAGACTGTGACTTTTGCTTGGCTAGTTTTTTAAGTTAGTCGTGTTGCCGAGCATATTGTTTTTTCCAGCTTTTTATGGCGCTCGAACCCACTCGCAGCACAAACAGTCACATAAAATTTCTGACACTTTGGCTTTGTCTCAGCACAGTTATCAGAGATTGTCTTGGCCGGGTTGGTTGTTTCAGTTCTGCCATAACTATTCGCCCAAAGGCAACGGTAAGCCGGAGCTTAGAAGATGCTTCCTATGCTCAAAGATTTAAACTGTGCAGCATTTCGAGGTAACAACGAAATCCAGTAATCTAAAATCACTTTAAAAAAAAAAAGCGCCATAGGCTATGTCTGTCGTCTTAATCAAACTGAAAAATGACTTTTCAAGTGGTTTCAAATCACCAGAAATGTCGGAGAATATTAAATTCCCTTGCATCGGATTTTTTTTTGAACATATTTTTTGTATACCCCCTTGGTAGATTGGATGCCACTTCCTTGCCACGAACAGTCACATATTTATGGTTTCAGCTTAAATTACTCGCATTATCTACGCACTTTGGCATCAAATCTACTTGTGTGTATCCATGGAAATATTACGACGCACAAATGTCAGGCGAATTTCTGGGATTGGGTCTATTGACCCCAGACGACAAATTGCAAGGAAACCGTGAAATAAGTTGGAAACATATGGAGGAACCGGACTAACTTTGTGTCTTATTAATATATGAATGGCCACAGTCGGAACTCGTTCAAATGAACTCGCTGTGGAAATGCCACAGAGTGGTTCCATTTGACGGGAGTTCCCTGTGGACCAAAGCCCCAAGACTTCGTCCCGGGGAGATTTATTAGTTGGGCGTTAATCCCTGGCGGCCTAATACATCATTTCAATTTGTTGCAAGTCGTGTTTATTTGTTGTAGTTTCGGGCTGGGGATGCGAGTGTGGATGCGGGCTTCAGTTGTGGGAGAAACTTTGCGCCCGCCCTGGAAACTATTTCACTTATTTACTTTCATAACTTGCAAATTGTCAACTTATTGCTGGCTTCGGGCTAAGATACAGGAACCGAGAGACAAGATGCGAAACAACTGACGGAGAAATTCCTCTTAAAGTGGTGGAAAAGTTTATTTTCTCCCTGCTCAGCGGGTAAGTGGCTTATTATGGCGCCCCCACCGAAATACTTTCCCTGCAACATGATTGCCTTTACTCTCTTTGTGTGTGTATATAATTTAATTACCTAAAAAGTCCCCAACAATGGCTGTGATATGTTCGGTTACTTGTGTGAAGTCTGAATGGGAATATATTGCAGGAACTGTACGAGCCAAAATAAAAAAAAATATAAATTTAAGCGAAACAATGATATAGCTATTAAATATTAAATCTGGATTAAGCTAATTAACCCTCCTTAATTAAAAATATAATTGAAATTGCTTGTGCTGGCTCCTTTCCGAAGGACGAACTCCTTTAACCAGGACTTCATTTTAAAAACCAATTCCATAAATTAAAAATTCAATTGCTCTAATTTCCTATGTGTAAAATGTATAACTTAGCGAGTTGGGTGGACTATACTTACCACTTTTTTTTTTTACAAGATGAAAGTCCTTGCGCTCAATGTCCTTTAATCAACTCAATTAGTGTAGCAATGTAATAATAACTGTTGTTCAACTGCCGCAAAATACAAATGAGACCACAAAACCGACGTTGATGTCTGTGGGTTGGGGGCAAATTTGCATTTGCTGTTGTCGGGGAGTTGGGGCCAAGTATTTGCATATTATTTGGCTCTGTCCTCTCGAAAGTCCGAGCCACACGTGTCGTATCCTCCGATCTGCTGTGCTCTTTGGCCCCGTTTCCCCCGAAATCCCATGGTTCCGTGGCTTTGGCTCCTTTCCTGTATTACTTTTTCGGCATTTCGGTTGCTCTTGTTTTCGCTTTTAATTTCCTCCGCCGTGTGCTGCTTATGATTGCCAAAAACCAGCGAGGTAACGAAAGATACTGCTAACTGGCACTGAGGGGGTGGCTGTGGGTGAGTTGGGGTGGCTATGGGTGGCTAGGGGTGCTTTTTTGGTGTCCTTGTGGGTGGCTGGGCGAACACTTTCGATCTCTGTCTGTGGCAGTTGTATGATTAATGTGTTTACACAGGCCACGAGCTTTGCGGTCTGTGTTGATTCGAAAGGGTTAAAAGGCGTAAACAAACCGTAGGGTCCCGCCCCCTACTCACACATGCACATGTCAATGTACATGTGTATGTAAATGTTGTGTTATTTATTTATTTATTATGCCATCCGTTGCTGAAATTGACTCCACAAAAGAAGTCAAACGATGCGTTGTAAAAATGTTTTGCTGTCTTACTTATTTCCTGCTGGCTTTTATCAACATTTTAATTAGCCAAAAGGAAAAGAAAAACAAATTCCATGCGCTTTCTCCTCGCTTTCACCGCACTTTACTCAACCGACTGGCTAACCTATACATATACAAACATACATACGTGTTGGTGTGTCCTCGCCATTTGACTTCATTTCGGTGGCAAGGTTGTGTCGCATAATCTTCTGGCGCTGTGTGCTAAGTGGCTCGGATTGAAATTTACGATGGCTCCCCGCAAAAATAGTAATACAAACAAATGTCTGCGAAATGGCGAAAAAGGTGAGAGGTCAGGGTATCGTGAAAGGGAAAATGTATTGAAACTAGCATACCTTTTGGCACTGGCTACTTTAAATGGCGCTTTTATTATTTTTTATTCGATGGAAAAACAAGTTACTCACTCAGTAAGTAAGTAAGTGAAACACCTTTATATAATTCAAAATGTTTAGAAGCTACGATTAATTCAGGCGTTGATTTGACGTGCCTGACTTAATACTCTCGCATAGTTATACTTACCTTTCCGTTTTCCGAAAAAGGTTTAATTATTCAAGAGCCCATGGTAGGTTGGATTGGCTCTCGGTCCCTTTCCTGGCAGGTGCCAATATTAAATAGTTTAAATGAGCAGCCACCAGGTGGGGATCCCCCACATTGTGGCTGGTGGGCTCGGCGGACGGAGGACAAGGCTGACTTTATGGCCGTGTGATAAGCAGGCAAAGACCCTTTTTGATTTGGTTTTGGATTTGCGGTTGCCGTTGGAGCAGCTCCATTTGCCTTCAGCTCGTTAGTTATGCACAGAGGAGGGACGTAGGAGGGGCTGAACTGGGACTTGAGGTTTATTTAAAAGGCCAGTGCCACATGTTTGAGGTTTCGTTTGTGTGGGGTAGTGTATGCGTGTGTGTGTGGGTGGGTGTGGAAGTGTGTGTGTTGCTTGGTTTTAATATGACACCTTGGCCGATGGTAATTTATCACCTCTGCGCCGGGGACATATGCTCCCCGAACGGCACTGGTTGTGCTTTTAAAACACTGAGGGGACTAATCCCCAGAACTGACTGAAATGTGGGTCCAACTGATGCTGGCCTACAGATAATTAGAGCCCGAGCCCAGAGAAGATTTATGCATGCGTGTAAACGGCTTAAAGTGCCACATAAAATAATGCCGAAAGAAAATAATAGTCAACAAAAAAATAGGTGGCAGGCAAATTAAATGCAAACAGGTTAAGCGTCTAATTAAATCAGAGGAAACCAAAGGGAGGCTCAGCAATGTCACAGATTTGACATAACCCATCAATCTGAGCCCGAGGTCTTGACCCATTTGTTAATTAAGTTTAGCCAACTGGATGTGTCAGAATGGCCACACCTTCATCAACCGGCCAAAGCTGACATATTAAAATGAAAAAGGCTTTGTGGTTAAAGCTGCTCGAATCTTTTATTCTGCCAGGCTGGATGGGAAACATTTGATTTCTACTCGTGCAATTGCATTTAAAATATTTGTGCATGCATATTTACCCAACACTCGAGGAAAAACAACAGAAATTCAAGTGCTCTGCAAGCAGATTTTCTCTTTTTGAGTTTTCTTTTCCGTTTTGCCCAAATCTCGAACAAAATCAATGCAAATTCTAATGGCACTCATGTGGCTTCGAGTTTTGGCGGTGGATGCTGCACTACAATCGTGGGGATTTCGGTAGCAAGTTCCTGGCATTATCGAAAATCTGTTAACAGGAAAGCACCGCAACGCATCGCATCGCATGTATCTGGTCGAAATTATAAACGAATTTGTAGCTATACTACTTGCGGGGGAATCGGAATCTCTCCAGCTACTGGATTCACTTGATATGCGCGGCATGTAGGAAGTTGCTTTGCCGGCTTTTGGTTTTTGTCATCATCATCATCATCGTCGTCGAGAGATCAAAGGGCCCTGACAAGAGGCTCGCAGGCCCGAAAACCTATTTGCCACGTCTGCTCTAATGAGCCATAAAAATGTTGCCTAAACGGTTGCGACTTTGGCAACTTCTAAGCGCATTGCTAAGGTGACAATGCTGCTGGAATTATGCGGAGAACCAGAGGAGGTGGCTTTTGGCACTGTCATAGCTACCGTCTCAGATATCAACTCTAGACATAGCGAACGGAATATATTCAAAAACTTCAGTTAGTGAATTCAATTCAACTTTGCTTTTTATGCCACACTGCGTTGCAGGAAATTTTTGGGGCTGTACCTTTCTGCAACGTGCTTGTTGTAAGTCAAGAATTGGATAAAGTATTTGAGCATACTTCTCTGGTGAGCTTACAAAGCCTTTTGGAAACAATAAGCCCTTGGAGCATAGACTTTAAAACCCACTTTTTGAAGGGCTTCTTTGAAGAGAGAGGGTAACTAAATGGTCGACTGCCTACTTGCGACGCACAGCTTTTTTGCTTTATCCAAGTTTGCTTTGCCAAACTTTTGTTATCGACTGTCGCAGCAGCGGCAGTGGAAATAAAAAAGAAATATTATAAAGTAAAACATTATGTTAATACAACACTTTGTTTTGCTGTACTCCGTATCTTTGCACCCCGCCACCGCACCCCACAAACTCGAATAAGTTTTTGGCATATTCGACTGGCGACTCGGTGGCGTCAGGGCGACAATAAATCAAAGTTTATAATATTAATTTTAAATTCAAAATACGCGGTGAATAACTTTAAGGTCCTGCTGCCGCCGAAGCTTGGCAAATTAAACAACAAACTTTTGCCAACTTTTTCCCGGACGAAATACTAAAAAACGTAACCCCAGCAACTGTTTTATTATTAACTTAATTTGCTGGTGTGCCACAAAGCGGCCAACTTATTCGCAGAAAATATGAAAACAAAATAAATAAAATCAAATAGCTGTTATAAAAAAAAAATGGCAGAGCGGGCGAAACTTGTTTGCTCTCAAGTCGGAAAATTTTTATTAGCCGCCCCCAAAGTTTGCCAGAGCCACTAAAAATAAAAAAAAGAAACCCGGAAAAAAACCGAACCAAAAGAATCAATCCCTACGGCCAAGTCAGGAATTCTGAGTATTTTATTTATCAACTCACGCAGCAAGGAAACCCAAAAAAAAAAAGAAGGAAACGCAAAAGGCGGGTTGGCAAAGGGAAACGGAAAACTGCAACCTGAACAATTTTCAGAGTTTCAATTCAACTTATGAAACAGCTCGCGGCCATATCGATTTCACGCTTGACGCTAAGAAAATTAACTTTGCCGGAGCGCAGAACTCCTCGAAAAACCAACAGCTGTAGGGGTAGTAGATACTTCGATGCGTATGACACCGGGCAGTGGGAGAAGGGCGGAAAACCGGGAGAAAACTGGGAAAACTCAGCGCGGTGTGTGGGTGGTCGGCCCGGCCCCAGAAGTCACTGCGATTCCTAAGCCCTGCACGTACTGCGGGTCCAAATATTGTAAGTGATTTGGTAAAGTTCTCCTCCCGCCCAACAAAAAAAAGGAAAGTAAAAAGAAACCGAGCTCACACACGGCAAGGTGTACGCTGTACACAACGTGCTTGTAATGTCGATTCAGTGCGCCTAATTTGCTACACTCAGGACCGAAAAAAGGGCTCAGAGGTCGGAGGTCGGTCGGTGGGAGGTGCATGGGCAATTTTCATAATTCACTCGGCCTCCAGTCAGACTTTGAACTTCACTTGAAAACTGGTCATTAGCCATACGCATTCCCAGCACTTTTCAAATGTCATTTGCCGCATTGTGAGCCCCGCCACGCCTCGTTTTTGTGGCCCCAACTTCATTAGTCGCATGGCATGGGTCACAGGTCACAGGTCGCCCAGAGAGATAGGGAAAGGGTGGGCGGTAGGAGGGGCTGTGCAATTACTGCAAAAGTTTCGGCAAACAACTTTCTGACTTTGCGCGTAAAATTCAATGAAAATGCCATTATTTGAGCCAGCTTTTTCGGCTTTTCGCCGGACGGACGGACAACAATGAGCTACAAGCGTGGACCACAACGGATTGTCGCCAGAGGTGGACATCAAATGTGCGAATAATGTTTAGGGGAGCACGGAGCCAAATTCAGCGGGACAGCATTATCGCTGTGTTTCCGATTTTCCAAATGGGGGCGTGAGTGTAATGGCAACCGATTGCAGCGGCAGGATTGGTCGCCAGAACGACGCGGTCGCTGAAATATTGAGTTGTGCAACATTTCATTTACAAATTTCAGGCGCAGCTTTAAGTTTCGAATATATAAGAAGTTTGTAAAATGTATATTTTGGGATTGAAAACATGGCCAATATGCCAACCCATTTTGCTTAAATCCTGTAGCTATAAATAAAACAAATTTGAAATTATTATAATTGTTATTAATATCATTTATATAAGTAAAATATATTTATAAGAAACAGCACTATCTTATTACTGTTTGGTACCTTAACTATTAGCCTTGTTAAATCTTGGGTCATCAGGCGGTGTCACATCCCCCTGATTTGTAAAACTCATTTCGATGATGCCGTGCAGATGGGATCTTAATTCGCCAATCTCAGTTGTCCATTCGCATTTTCGGCCAATTACATTTGGCCACTTCTTTGTTGCAACAGCAAGGGCGCTGCAGGGGCACAAAGCCAAACATGTGGCGATAAGGGGGCGAAAGCCGAACCGTAGGCCACCGATTGTGTCCAATTGCTATCAGCTGGAAAATTATACGAAAGTGGCAGGAGAATGGCGTTTGGTTATCGGTGTCGTTGCAGTGGTTTCTGGATAAGTATTCGCCACGTGGTTAGGATGAAAATGAAACCCATAGTCAGTGCAGTTAATTTATCTTAATTAGCTGCTGTCTGCACTAAATTACTGCAATTAACTGGGGCCACTCGATTACTTTTGTTAGCCAGGTCGCGGACTAAACGAGTTAATTGCATTTGCTGTCTGTCGCCAGCTTATTAAAATCAAATCGATATCTTACGTGGCTGTCAAACTTTCAGATAACTTAATTAAAAGTGCCACTGCGCTACACCCCAAAACGGAGCTGCGAAGTTGAGAAAAATGCGAGCGGGTGTGAGGGAAATATATTTGCTTGGCACACATCAGGTCACAGCGAGCACCGGAAATGACGACTGAGAATGACTGAGAAGATACTGAGATACTGAGATACAAATTCCATGTTTGGCCTTAGCTGTGTTGCAGCAGTCAGCATGTGGCTTGGCTCTCATTAATTCCATACAGCCAAGACCCCTGGCGTGCATTCGTGCTTCAAAAGTCGCATAAATCACAGGCGAAACTAGGGCCATAATTTAAAGAGTTCAGCCCCGGAGTTTCCCGAAGCCACATCGAACTGCATGTGGGTATGTTGGGTGGGCCCAAATGAAATGGAGCACGTAGATCGACTTTTGCACCACAGTTCTTCAATATTTTATGCAATTTACTGCACGAATGCAATCAAAAACAATTTTCGCAGCTTAAAAACCACATTTATATACCGGAGCTAACACTTTTTCCTACCTGCTGCAGTTGCAACGTCTCTGTTTCTTTTCTCTTGCAGCTGCAGCACTCAGTGAGTTAGGAGCTCCATTTGGAAAAGGAACCATATCAAGTGCCTGAAAAGGATGTGTCAAAGAAGCAAATTGTATTATATGAAAATTGGGAAAAACCAAATGAACAGCAGCAACAGAAAGATTGCATTGAGAAGGACTTGAAGCGCACTGAATTATGGAAAGGGCTCTCCAATCGTTTCAGATGAAAGTAATTCTTTTAGTTGCATTTAACTTTAGTCTTAAAGTTGCTTGTTTTAAATCATAACATAATTTCGACAATCAGGATAATTGAGTTTAAAATCGGATAGAGAACTCTAAATGCCAAAGATCCTGTTTTAATTTCTCACTCCTGTTTCGCACTTGGTATATCTATCTGGCCACGTGCGATTTCCATGCGTATTTCTGTGTCTGTTTTTCCTGCTAAACATTGTCAACACAGATTTGCATGGGTTTTCCTCGGTGGGTTGGCCAAAGGGGCAAGGGGGCGTGGCCGGGACGGGCCAGGACGGGCTATCAAGCGAGCAATGCGAGCACCACGTTGACAGTGTTATTAGTTGGAGTCTGTCCGAGTGCGCTGAAAGGGATTTGGCTCTGCCCAATTTTTGTGTGCTTTCTTTTGCGGCTGCATTAAATATTCATGCTGGTCAAATACGGTTCTGTTTTTGTGTTTTTTGTTTTTTCGTTTTTCCTGTGTGCTTTATCAAAACATAATAAACAAATTTGCATGCTGGGCGACAATGTTTTTTATTACTGCCGCTACACGCCGTCGGTTTTGCTCTTGGCTTGCTCGCCGAACTTTTTGATTAAATGTACAAATGGACACATTTCTGCTGTCGGCGGTTATTTTCCCGAATTTAAAGTTGCATTTCATGCTTGAGTGCAGGCGCTTTCTACGACAGTTGTTGCTAGCCACACTAAAATTACATTTTACGGAGCGAGGCGCGGAGTCAAGAAAGTTAATTTGTGACCAGAGAAAACAGTGTCTCACCTTTTCAATTTATCATCAGGAAGTTAAATTTGCGGTTTCAGAAGGCAAAACTCATGTTTTGTGACAAATGCAATTAAAATTGCTGAAAGATCAGTTCTATTGAAATGATTAATTGATTGGGTTCTTGAAGAATGGGTAGTTTTTCATCTAATACAACCCTTTCATTAGACAGCTGTGATCGCAGTGTACACATACATACATACATGTTTAGACAATTATTGTTGTCTCCGCTTGTTTCACACTCGCAATAATCATACGCCCTGTTGTCCGCCTGAGCCATTCGCCATTCCCCTGCTTATGTGAGCTTTTCAATTTGTTTTTGTTTTCTGCTCCGCATACATACAGTGTCCCATATAAATGGCAAGTTTAGCCGGAGCTTCCAAAGCCATTTGAGCTAAATTTTATATATCTTGCCATTGTAACGGTTATCGCAAGCGCTGGCGGAGCGGGAGACTTTCCCCTTTTCCTTGCCACTTTCATCAGCAGCAGCAGAAGCAGCAGCAGCAGCAGAAGGACTTTTCTAGCTGCTCTAGATGCTGACTACTACAGTTGGCCTTAATAACAACACTTGTCGTAATATCATTTTTATGCTCAGGGTGGGGTCGCTCTGGGGCCAAATCGTTTTTATGACACGCACCAGGCGCTGGCTGAACCGGAGCTACATATGTACGTATATATATAATACATGTATGTATATGGCTGATGCTGACGCCGGGAACTCTCGGTGTGTGAGAGATAAAGAATTGATTTTATAGCGTCAAACATGCGATTATGAGGAACAGGGTAAGGGTGCAGGGTCAAAGGGTGCCACCTAGAATGAGCGGGTGTCAGGGCAATAAAAACTTCGCACAGCTTTTTCACTCGCCCCTCGATGCCGTCCTGCTCCCGAAAAACTATTCCAATCTAGCATCTAGCATTCGGCTTTAGTGCTGAGCCATGGAAAAATATATTATTAATAACCGAACGCACGCACACCCACACAAACAAGCCAACATAAACACTTTGCGCACTTTTGTCACTGCTGCCTTTTCCGGGCGGCAATAAAATTATATTTATGACAAGTGGACTGGTGGAGTGGCAGTGGTAGTGGCTGCTGGGTCGGCCGCTGAGATGAGCAATAGATGGTGGGACCGTTTTACATAAATCAAGCAAATGGAGGGGCTCCGTGGGGCTGTGACTAATTACCAGCCGTCGCCCGCCCATCCACTGCAACCCACTCTTGTCCTGGAGGAGTTGGCAAAGCCAATTAAAAGTTATGCCTGGCTTGCACCTGAATTACAATTCGGAAATTATAGAAAAACACGGCACACAGGCAGTGGCAAGGAGGTTCTTAAATTATCTCTGCAGAACACTTTATTAAAATAAGTCGCAATATTTCGATTTTCTAGGATCAAAGGTTTACCTGGATACAAATAAATAGATTTTGGGTAAGGTTTAAAGTGACTTCTGATTGCTAGCATAAGCTTTAGACTAAGCTACTAACTAGACCTCTGTATGCATATTCAAGTGCTTCTGCATCGCCATCCAGCTAAAATTTTCGCTTATCTATATGAAACTTTAATTATAATCGCGGGAAACTCGCGAAGGGACCTGGGGATATTTGACCGAGCAGCGACAGCTGCCCGCGGGTGAGACGAGCGACAAATGACAGATTAGCGCAAATATTTATTTTAATGTGAGGATGCGATGGCCATCAGCCGGAGCTTGGTGTCAGGGGACTCAGGACGCAGGATTCAGGAGCCAGGAACCAGGAACCAGGGCTATTATGCTTAAGCTGCGCACTTGAATACCCCGGGAAATCGACTGTGTATGTGTGTGTGTGTATAGTAGGCAGAGAGAGCGAGCTGGGGAAAAACACGGCCCTTATTGCCCATTAAACGCAAAGTCATAATGAGCGTCGGTGGCGGAAATGGGTTAAAACAACTATTACTATGTGGAACGTGGTGTTTCGAGCTTGTTGTTTGCCCGTAGTTTATGCAATAAAAATATACGTGGTTGGAAACTACGTTTATCAGTGGCGCGGATGACTCTTCATATTGATAGTTTTTACCCTATACAGCGAAAAATTAATAACCGATGGAGGGCATGAATAAAAGAGTGGCCTGCAAGGGCCCACTTCCAGCCAATCTCCTGCTTATTAATAGCGTTTCACAATCAGAGGTCTTCATTTATTAGCCGCATTAATGAAAAGGCTCCACTCGAAACTAATTATAGCACACCAGCCAAGGCGACTGCACCTCGGATGGCAAAGTGGACAGGCATAATAAATGACATATTTACATGTTAATATGAAAGCAGCCGCAAGGTTCGCCGGACGAAATGACCGACTTAATTATCGGATCAGCATCTTGGCTGCTGTGTGAGTGTCTATGTGGGCCGCCGAGCAAAGGAACTTATCAAGGCTTAATTTTCCGAGGATGCTGTGGATGCTGGGGATGGTTGTCCAAATCTCGGCAGCAAAAGTTAAGTAGCCAAGGCAAACAGAAACTGCTTACGAAACAAAAAGTCAAGCACGCAGATGAAAGCGGAAGTCCCACTCCGACTATGACTTTGTCTTTGGAATCTCCGAGTCCTGTGTTGCTTTTCCTGCTGTTGGTGTTGCTTTGTGTATAATTTTTGGCAAAACTTTTCGCCTAAGTCACTTTCCTTCGCCATGCAGGAGGAATCGAGCCCGGGAATTAATTATACATGCAGGTCACGTAAATATGATTGTCATGCCAGCAGCCAGCCGGCTGGAACGATGGGCAAATCGCTGGGAACGAAGTCAGATTGAGATTGACCAGGACGACGAGTTGGTTGCCATTGCCTTGGCATCGGACCGATCTTGATAAACTTAAGGACTTAAGCGGCTTGCATGCTCTGCTTACGGCTTTGCCTTCTGCAGTAAGCGGTGATTGTAGCCGAGTCCAAAAACTTTCCTGCCAAATCCCCCGAAAACTAAAAGTATTTAGCTAATAAATTATACAAAAATTGAAACAAATTCCTTAAGCATTTTGAGTGGCTGAGTGGCGGTGTGAGTGCTTGTGGGTGGTCAAGGCTGTCCGAGATGGCTCTCAAATTAATATTTAATTGTTTCAGCCCCACCATAGGCATCCCCATGTGCGTGTATTTGTGCAAGTATGCAGGAAATGAAGGACTCTCCCTGCCATGCAGGCAAATTACAAGGCTCCAATGGGGGCATAGGGATTTTGGTCGGAAATTGCAACAACTGCAGCCGTTATTAGAACTGAGCTGACTAAGGGTCTGGGGAAACAACCGACACGCTACCGACAACAGCAACTGCAATTAGTGCAGCCTGCCTGCAACAAATGCAACATTCCCAATGAGCGCCGGAAGAGAGATATTTTTGAAGCAAAACAAGTGCTGCCTTAGTTTCAAGTTTTCCAGACAACTTTAAGCTTCCAAAGGCCTAGTAAATATACTAAGCTTTTTAAGAATGAAGAAAAAATGAGGGCACACATTAAATTACCTTAATATAATTACTGTGTAAGACACCAGCGCCTCACAAAGCAAACGTATTCCAATTACATTTCATTCTAATAGACATTAAAAAAAGTATCATTATGTTTGCCACTTTTTGAGCAAATTTTAATTTCCTGCTAAACAAACAAGCAAACAAACGGCAAACGGGACTGGTACTGGGAAAACTCAGACAGAAACTTTTCGTGTGAGTGACTTAACTGGCGCCCAAAGGGGGGCCAAGGAATGGGAACCGCAGCGAACGACGCCCAAGGAATTCAAATAAAGTTCATGTCCTTGTCAGGGGCGAAAAGGTGGTGAAGGGCAGGAGGCGGGGTTGCGTAGCAGTCACGTTATAATTGATAGACAGTTGCAGGACGTGTGCGAGTTGACAGGCCTTCCACCTCCCTGCTTACGGACTTTTTTATGCTTTATTTTTATAAACTTAGTCTGGAGCGGGTGGGTCGTCGAGCTGACTGCTTTGTTAATATCTACGCAAACACAAATGAGCGTGCGTAAAAAATTCAATTATGGCCCCATGGGCAGAGGGAGCGGTATTCAGCAGTCAAAAGGCAGGCCAAGGAATTAAATAAACTCGCAGGTAAGCGTGCCACATAAAAAGGCAGGGGAGTTCACAATGACAGTTATGCGGTATCCTGTGGCAAATGCTCGGCATTAAGCACAGCCAGGACACACTTGATGTGTGCCTCGCCACCCAAGAGGGGTGATCTCGTATTTTTCCATCAAACCACTGCAGCCTCAACAGCTAACCGAGCCATACTTGCGGTCTGGGTCCTGGTCCTTTAAGGACATCTGCACTTTATTTGTTTAATTAATGCCGCCTTGTAAATTGCAAAGTGCGAGAGCGAGTTGTCTGTTTGTTATAGGCAAATAGACACTTGACATAAACACAGCTGAGCTGCAAACTTGATTAAATGTTGCGGGGACGGCTGCTAGCCTGCTGGCTGTCAAAATGCGTGCAACCAAAGGACTTCTGCGCTGTCCTGACCGGAATGAAATGACAGTTGCTCCTTGACGTTGACTCAACCACTCGCTGTCAGCTGGCAAACAAGTGGAAAGGTGCAAAGATGGCAGGTGCAGCGTGATTAGGCTGCGGTTGTTTGGCCCAGGATCTTAATTAGAAGTGCGAGTACTCGCGGGACAGCCAGTTGGCAAGGCAATCTGCGATCTGAATGCTTTACTACGCCCACCACAACCTACATAACTTCTGAAAAACTTTACTTAAACGCAATTATGCAGTTATATGCAGTTGCCTTGGTACTTCCTTCCCGCAGTTATTTAATGGCAATGAAGTCGGCATTTTATTTAGCCCGTTTAACTATATTTCAGCGTTTTGCATTAAAACGATTTCAGCACCACTGAAATCTGCACACTCACTGCGGAAAGTAGGCAGCCTGAGCCCCATTCTGCCGTCTTCTGGTTCGTCTTAATGGGTAATTACACAGCAGAGCAGCCGTTAAATGAGCCGGCTTCATGTGTGTGGAATGGAGTGTGTCTCAAATTGCACTTAACTCGAACCTGAAAGCAACTTTGGGTTGAAGGAGTGACAAGTGGCAGTACAAAGTGCAGACAGGTTAGTCGAGTTGGCAGTTTGTTTTAAATAATATTTGTTTATAATCCCCAGCCCAGCCCCCTTTGCTCGGCAGAAACTCATTTAAGTTGTAGATTACCGTAGACAGCATGTCCCTCAGATCTTGTTTGGGTCCTGACTTGACTGTGTGCAGCCATGAATTAGGTAGTTATGCTTATTTTTGATGAAATTAGTTTGGCTAGATTGCGATTCGGCAATTGAAACGATTACTTATGCATGATAAGGCGACCCCGAAATGGAAGGCATACACTTCGGAGCTCCATGGCTCCATGTGCATTGTTCATTTCGCTTGCTTTGCGAAATTAATGGCCAGTCAAATGTGGGTTAACCGCCTGGCATACAACCAACCGAACAGGCACTTTGTATACAATATACAATATATACACACAAAACTGGCAGTGTTCAGTCTCAAAAATGCTTTAAGTGGAAAATATAATTACCCCAGCTTGCGTCCATCCTCTTTGTTCTTATTCTATTTGCCAACTGATAAATGAAATTTGAAATATGCCCATTATGTTGGCACTAATTTCTTTACAGCCCTAGCAATTATCTTTTTTAATATTCCGGCAAATGTCGTCCACTCCGGCTCCTCAGTTCTGTCCTCCTCCTGCCTCCAAATCTACTTAATAAATTTCGTTAGAAAATAAAAATGTGCAACTTGAGCTTCTTTTATTTTTGGGGTGCAGGAGAGGAAGCTCTGACAGCACCTGTGCCAAATAGACGCCTTCGGCGGTGGGGGACGGCAAGTTGGTCAAACAAAGTTGGTCGCCAAGGGGCATTCGTAATGTTTACAGCTACGACTGCTCCACATCTCTGACTTCCCCTTCCCCCCAAAGTATGGCACTTTATTAGCGTCCTGACAACCTGAGCAACAATAAATAACATTCTGTGCGCGCCATTTTGTTTCATTGTTTGTAAGGTATCTTTCCGTTGCGTGTGTGTGTTTGTGCTGACCTTTGTTTAAGACAAAAAAAAAAAAAAGGAAAATATATAATGTCTACGCAGTAAATGTAGGCGAAGTTTCGGCGAATCTGCAGATGGTAATATGATCACGTTCTCTGCACAAATCTTATGTAAAATGTAGGTGAAGTTTCAGTACTGGGTAATCAGAGGGGATATTGTATCGGCGTGTTCGATTGCCTAGCATTGTCAGAAAATACAATAACAAGTGGCTTATTTATTATAATAATATTTTTGATACTAGCTATGTTTTTGTGTCGGATATCAAGTGAGTAAGTCAGGTTCCAGGCCTTTTGCCCATCTCTAATTTGGTTTTGAAGTGGCGCACATGTGAAAGAGACACATTTTTCCGTTTTTCAAATTTGCAGCGTGGCCACAAAACTGTGGTCTCCGGCTAAGCTTGAATCAGATGCAAAGCCGGGCCAATATGACATTTCAATTTTCATCAACAACAGGCCAGCAGTAGCAGCAACACGATAGGCGGGGTCGAGGGGAAGACACCTGCAGCAGCCAACGGGAAACAGACAATGACAACGACGCACTTCTAATACAATACAAACGCAATAATATCGGATTTCCGTTTCCGCATCCGTTACGCAGCTGAGTTTACAGTTGCCAGCTTCCAGTTGCGTGTCCTGGCTGGGGGAAATCCAAGGGATTTTTCAGCGTCCTCCGACCACTCCGACCATTCGATACAATTTGTTATTGGGTAGCTGGAAGCTGGTAGCAATGGAAAAACAATTTAGAGTTCCTCGCTTTCTGGCTTGGCACTTTTAAGCACGCCGAAGCAATAAAAACTTGTTGGGTACTCGCACGAACGTATGAAATAGTGTGAAAGGATTTCATGAAGTTGCCATGCAACACGGGCGCACAGAGCCCGGAAAACTCAGTGTGTGTGTGTGTGTGTGTGTGCGGGAAATGTGGAAGCGGGGAGAGTCGGGGAAAATCGGGGGCTCGACACCGTCTTGCAATTGAATGCGTGTTGACAATGACGACAATCTGCACAAAGTTCAGGCGACAGCAAAGCTGGTAGCAGGATATTTGCAGGGCACAGCGCAATAAATCGCGCCTTGATGTCTAACCTGAGGCAATAATGGATATTGATTGGAAAGTTTGATTGATTTTCTTGGCTTCCCAGCGGAGTTGCAACGAACCTGGCCATCGATTTCAATGCCAAACGTTAAATCTCTGCTCGTGGCTGTTGACCGAAATTCATACCGCGGCTTTGAACTAATAATGATCCAAAACGTACTGCAAACCCATTCAATTGCAAATAACCGTGATAGTAACAACGCCGAGTGTCCTGAAACCGAAACCAAACCGAAACCGAATGAGTGGCCCAAAATGCCGCAATATACAAAATGTTTTTTTAAACGTTTTGCATGGCGACCATTTGTGTGTGTGTGTGTGCTGGTGTGTGTTTGTTTGGGTGGCATGGAGGATTTATTTAACAAAATATTCGCGTGTGTGTGCTGTGCGGATTGGAACGGAGCGGAAAACAAGAGATTTAATTTCATTTGGGTTTTAAAATGGCAACGATTTCCATATGCCGCAATTGTGCACTGTGTATTTGTTTTTTTTTGGGGCAGGTCTCGGGAAATGATAGTCGTCGGTGGCAACGTGGCGAATGCGCGATGTGGCTGGGGGAAAAACTTTTACTTTTGTCATTGGTTTACGGCCTGCTTTTAGGCGCCCGAATGAACTTTATGATCAGTTAGTTTAGTTTTATTGTTAATAAATTTTGTTTATTTTCAATGAACAATCCCAAAGCCAAGCACATAAAATATTTTTTGGCGAAAACAACAATAGAAACTGTCTCAGCGAACTTTTTGCCACCCGATTTTTATGGCATTAATTTGTTTAATGTACAACTTTTGCCAGCCGAAACTGTTTTAATATTCAAATAGAAGAAATGGCTTGGCGTAGCTGGGGAAATTGGAATGGCACTCAACTTTTGCCCTATCAGTTGCTCAATTTCACAAGCGGCCACACACGCACACACACTTGCTGGATAAAACAGACATTTCCCCAGAAGATTTGCTCGGTTTCCATGCGTTAAATCAGCATATAATCCCAAAGTATTTCCAATTTTATACTCCCCCACACACGCGCTTGCGTGTGCACCCCAAGTCATGTCAAACAAACTTAAAAACACACAAAGAAAGGCACTCAATGGCGCCCACCCTTAGAAAACACATACAGATATGCTGACAATTTGCAAGTTCTTTAAGGTATGCGCCAAACTTGAAGCCACTCCCCCTGGTACCCTTGGAGCCTCCGAAAACCCTAGATCCCTGAAAACCCTCGCTTTTTCTTCGGGGGCGTAGAGCTCGAGTTGAAAGGCAACTAAGGCGCTCACACTCGGCTTCGAATCCGGGTATCTTGGTATCTGCGTATCTGCTTATGCCTCGTCAATCTAAGCCCCAGAATCTTGTCGCTGTCATGTTGTATAAATTAAATGTGTTTATATTAAATGTAGGAGTACAAAAAATAAAAACAAAAACCCGAGATGGAGACAGATTTTTGATATAAAAAAAAAGGAATATCAGTTGCCTTCTCCTTCCATTTCCATTTCGTTCTCGTGTTGTTTTGATTTTTCCCCCCTAATATATTATAATAGGCATTGAAAGTTGGTCTCCTCGACGTTGCTGGCAAGGTTGAGGGTTATCTCTGATAAATATTGACGTGTGGGGACTGTTTTTGTTTCACACAGAGCCTGGACATGGTGCAAAGGAGCTGGGCGGGCCACGTTGACACGCAATCAGTTGAGATCAGTTAGCATTTTTGTGGGGATTGGCATCGGGGATTGGCTGTCATGTTTGGTTTATGCTGACAGTCGAGTGACGTGCACTGCGGTGGCGACTTCTGATTGTGTTATTAGATATGATATATTTATGACGAATTCCAAAGCTATAAAGCGCTTCGCAGATGAGAACTTAAAGTTTCCCAAAAAAGCAGAAAATTTTAAAGCCAGTGGCATGCAACATCTGCATGTAAAATATCTCCAGATAATTCCACTTGCTCTTTTCATTTTTACCTGCTGGTTTTTTCTTTTCTTCCTGGCCTGGCTTTATTTGTTGTCGGCTTTAATGTTGCTGCTCCCAAAGCTTACACTTGCAGCGTTGTTGATAAAAGTAATAATATAAATGATAATGACGTTGCGCAAAGAATTATTTAATTTCACCCGGATAGTATGCTTTTGAGGTCAGGTCTGTAAATAAGCCTTCGATATTTTCGAGTCCCTTATCCGCATACTGTATGGGATTTTTGCTTGTTACGAGATGAAGCATTTCAAGCGTAACTTTTCGCTTTCATTCCTTTTTTTTCGGTTTTGCTGATCTGCTTTGTTGTTGTGCATATGTAATTTCTGCTGTCCGGGACAGTAATCCATTGCAGAGATAATTAATTACTTAACAGCCAGCCGGCAACGTGGTATAGTGGCTGCCACCGAGCAAGCATACAAAATATCGAGTATACGCACTGTGCGCCCAGGTCGGAGGTTGGCACATGCTGCTGCTAAGCGCACACAGTCTCGAGGAATGCAATATTAACCCAAACTGA
The DNA here is from genome assembly GCF_016746395.2 of Drosophila simulans. Taxonomy (NCBI): domain Eukaryota; kingdom Metazoa; phylum Arthropoda; class Insecta; order Diptera; family Drosophilidae; genus Drosophila; species Drosophila simulans. The sequence goes on from NC_052521.2 coordinate 17,570,901, forward strand.
AACTGGTATTGGGAAGTCATAGGGAAGCGTAATAACGCCAGAACTTCTTTGAAAAGGTATAAAATTCCGTATTAATTGGAAAGGGAATACGATTCTTCGAACTCTCGTCTCATTAGGGAATGTCGACGAAACAATAACTTCGAGCTCAATCGGGGGGCAATGCCAGCCAACCCATGTGACTGTCAGCGAACCAAGCGAAATTGAAATGGAAATATCATGCGAATGTCAATGTGTGTGTGTGGGGCGAGTAAAAATTTGAATTTAATTTCTGGCGTTTGAAGTACAGGCGAGACAGATGAAAAGTGACCGCAAAATGTCGGCTGCATTCAGCGGAACGGAAGGTTCCGACCAAATACCGCTTCCGCCTGTCCGTCCTTGCTCCCAATCCGTGTTCGCATTTGTATCTGTGTCCGTGTCCTGCATCCAGCATCCTGCGTCCCTTGTGTTTGTTTGCCTGGTGGTGGTGGGTCGCTGATGCCGTCACCGAAGCCAGCGGATGACCATGAGTTTGAAACTGTGACTCGCAGCATTTTGCGGCACGCATTTTGGGTTCAGGATTCCACTAAACTGGCTGGGGTCACATGCATATTTAATGCCGGCAATTTTTGGCCATCGCTGCCCGGGTATTAGCAGCATATTTCGTCAAGTTTTTGGGTCGCTTCCAGCAGCATCTGCTGCTCCGGCCCCGACACATATGCAATTGGAGCAGTCCAGACTTGGCACCAATCACCGCGCACACAAAAATAAGAACATACATAATATTCTCGTACACTTGTACATACGGTCGGATACTAGATGCGAAAAGTTTCTTTGCTGGTCGCTCGGCGAGATTTGCGCTAAAACCACTTTGCGGTGACGCCAAAACTTCTAGCCAAGTTAAAAACTATTGTCATTCTCTTAAGTGGTCACATTTAACACTTGCGGCGCTGACTCCAACATTTTGGGTGGAATCACATACGGGCGCGCAGCTTCGCGGGAATGGGTCGTGGCCGAAAGCAATGAGTTATGGACCATGGGTTGCATTCTGCGCTCTGGCCAGATAAATGAGCGCATTCCATCCCATGTCCGTTACTTGCTTGTTTTGCCGCTGCTGACACGGAGCGTATGCGCATTATTCCAAGCAAATTTGGCGAGCAAAGTTTTTTGCAATATTTGAGGGTAGAAACTTGTCTTGTTGGTCACTCGTTCAAAGCTGACCACTTGAACTTAAACAATAAACTAAGTCCCTGCGAGCTCTTACTAGCCTCGATAAAAGACTTTTGTGGGATTCCTTGATCGTATTTAAAAATTTCTCATCAATGGTTTCTAATTTGTGACTTCGTATCAAATGAAGGTAAAAGGAATAATTGTTTAATACAGTAGAATATCATTAGTCAGCTTATAATGAATTGCATTACTTGGATCTTTATGTTGTTTTTACTAGGAATTTAGTTCTGATTCCTTCAAATTTCTATCTGTAAACAACCTCCTTAGGCTATTCCACATTAAATAAATTTGCATTTGCATAACATTTTAGTTAGTTGCCATTGCAGGATGGAATTCAATTTACTTTTTGGTCAACTAGCAGCTTAAGCAAATATCTTTGCGCCCAGTTGACTTGAGTCCTAATATCTTCTGTGGTATCAGCTCAAATATTAGCATAAGATTGCTAAAAATCTCATTTCACGCTCAAATGGAATATTGCCGAGAATCAAACAGAAGTGGCAAAAGAAAGGCTTGATCGCCGGAATTCAAAATCGAATGGGAAATGCTCTGCTCGCTTGACTGGCATCTTCACCGCACTCAGTTAATTATTTCATGAGCCAATCAACTGCTTTATTAAGTTCATTTTGTATCGCAGGCCGGCTTGGCAGGCGGCAGGCAGCAGGCGTTTATGTTCAGGATAATCCACTCACACTCACACACATCCCCTCGCCAGGACATCTTGGCCATGCATAGATGATTGTGCCGTCAGCGGGCAAAAGTGGCCAGGAAGTGCAAGTGCCAACGGAAACTTTTAATTGTTTCTGCTGTTGCCTTTGCGCTTCCGTTTCTTGCAGCACGTCCAAGAACAAAAAGCCAACGACGCAAGAAAAACATTAAGCCGTACGGTGGCGAAAAAAAGGCGATGGAGAAGCCATCCCTTTCCGCACATTGTTGCCTGCGGTTATTTGGCTACTTCTTTTGGCCAGCCAAGCAGCAAGCCCGCGCATGTCGTTCCGGCTTTCTTAACTTTTGCCGTGCTAGGAGTTGCACGGAGTCCGGGTCCGGGTCCGGGTCCATTGTCAACCGGGCTCTTAACCGGATCCGGCGGCGGCGATGGCGGCGGGATAGGGAGCGGCAACGAGGGACGAACGCTTTACGAGGTTATTAAAAATCTCATTATCATTGTCGTTGCGGCGTAAATTTTAATTGTCCGTTAAAATTGTCCCTATTTTTTTTTGTTGCACGCTTTCTGCAGTCTCCCCGCATTTGCCAGCGAAATCAATTTAAAGTTGTTTGACCAACTTGATTAGACTGAAATGAATTTGCTTAATAACTGCTGCGCTGCCTCGAAGTTTTCCTCCTTGACAAATGGCACACATTGGATACCACAGAGCCGGAGTGCCCGTTCTCTCCCAGTGGCATTTTGCATGCTAAACTGTGCATAATGCAAATTGCTCATACACACCATCCAGCGTCCTACGTCCTTCGTCCTTAGCCAGCTCGCACTTCCCATGACCATCTATCCGTCAGGTATCGAGCTATGGGATTTCCCGGGCTTGGCACCACAGCGCAGCTTAGCTCCGCTACGGATAGCCGGCCGAACGTGTCATAACACACAAGCTGGGGGCTCACAGGGAGAGCCAGAGCTGCTGGCTTCGGGCTGCAGGATCCTGTTTTCGGAGTCCTGACTCCACACCGCACTCCATCACAACAAAGTGACACGACGTGTGCATAAGAAAGCAGGCGAGAGTGTGGCCCATAACAGCAACAGTCCCTTGCCCAAGTTGGCTCAGTTTTCCCTTTAGAATTTCACCGACTTAACGCATTGAACACCGATGGACTCTGTGTGTCACTTAAAAAGCATTAAGATGATTTGTAGAGACTTTTTAACCCTTAAACTTATTGACAGTTTATAGTCAAATTAAATGTCTTTATAAAATAAGAAACTACTTTAAATACACTTATAGACTGTTTTAATGACTCAGCAGATTATTAGTATTGGGTTTTGTAAATGTACTGCCTAAGTAGCATTTCCAAACGGAATTAATGATCTGAAATCCTTTCCTGCTCCTGCCCAAAATTATGCCACCCATCTAATTAAAGAGTCCTTCAAACCAGCTGCAGAAACAAACTCGGCCCATCAGCCGAGAAGCCGCCAGGGTCATTAGTCAATTTTCATGCAGGCAACAAAAGCAAACTGTTCTGGCTGCCCAAAAAGTCACGCAGCTTGGCCTTTTGAACTGATTTACTTGGCCCAGACAAGTCAGGGGAAAAGGACATAGACAGCGACATGGACATGGACAGGGACAGCGGCTGAGAGAAGAGTTGGTCGCGGCAGGCACTTGAGCACAAAATAATCCTTAATTACACATTGGAAGCACGTAAATGTAATTTTTTGTACACTGGCCCATTGTGTCCTGGGAAAAGGCGGCTCTAAAGCATAAGAAAAATTATGTTAAGACACGCTTTGGCGATTGGATCCAGCGGAGCAGAGTGGAGGGGACTTGGAGGGCTGATTGGCCGACTTCTGGGCCTAAGCCCGCCATAAATGATTGTGTCTGCCAGTTCGGTGATTGCGAGGGACAATGGGCTAGTGCTGGCTAATTTGTACGCATTTTGTAGGCTTTTCGTATATCCTTGGGGAGTCCAAGGAGCGGCAAGGGTTTTCGCCAGGGCCTTTATTGCCTAGGTAATGGCTGCATGTGTTCAATTCAATTGCCAATCAGTCTTGCAACTGGATTAGCTTCTCTTAAACTTTTCGCGGCCCTTAAGGGTTCATAGCATTCAAGCTAAGTGATAAAGTTTAAAACCCTGTGATATTTGCTCAGCTGCCTTTATATTTTTTTTCCACCTGCCGCGGGCATTTTTTCGCATCCGACAATTATGTTGCGTGATAACTATTTTTTGTGCCGCCAAGCGGTCCTTAAATGAGAGCCAGGGCCTCGGATGTGGCACTGTATTTTTAAGCCGGCTGTTTGCTTTGTAAATTAACTTTAACAGAAGTGTATGCCAAATAAAACAACGAAGTTCCGCCTGCTTGCCCTTATATCCCTCCACTTGCCCCTCCCCCCATCCTTCCTTCCTTCCGTCCGATTTCAATGCGAAAATCAATATATGTGCACATATAGGGGAATTTCATATTCAAAGCATACAGATTGGGGAATGGTAAAATGTGAGTTATGGCACCCGTTTGGCCCGTTTGCAGGGGGCGTGTCCAGAGCTATGCGAATTTCTTTCGAAAATTGAATTTCAAATGAGTCGTAACATATAGAAATCGCAATACAGCCAGCCTGGTCCATCGGCAATTATATGCCCGGCATTTCTCTCGGGCCTTTTCAGGTTTTTGTGCGGAATTAATTACTTATAAAAAATGCATGGCAATGAAACCCGCATGCAAACAAAGCTCACGTAGTGAAAACATATTGGAGCGGATCGCAAAACAAGCAGATAAAAAATTAGCCACCGCATACAAAGAATTTACAATTGTCTGCGGATTGTATTCCAACTTGCAGGTGGTGCCGGAAATATAGGCAGGTGGGATCTGAATCGTAATCGTAATCGGGATCAGGGGAGTGAGTTCGGGAAGGGGTAGGGGTAGTGGCAGGTGCAGCAGTTGGGGGAATTGGCATTATTGTTGCTCTATTTGTTTAACGCAATTGGCCAATCGAGCGCTTCAATGGCCGGCGCTTAACATACCCCAAGGGCGTTTTGGGGGGGTGGTTGTAAGCCCCGGTGGAGCCCCACATCCTGCCCACTGCACCCTTTTTTCCCACCGCCCCTGTGTCGCCTGTTGTCATTGAGCATAATACCGTTATCTTTCTGTGACAGCAGCGATGTCGCAGCAGGGGACGCTCGCACTCACGCACACAAGCACACACGGCTGTATGGGTTAAAGCCAGCAAGGATGCCAATGGTCAAGCATATTAAGCGGGCCCCAAAAAGTAGGCAACGAATTTTGCGCTGCTGCTGTGGAATTTTTATACCCTCCTGCGGATATTTAAGGTTATTTCAAGTTTCAGTTTAAGTCATTTTGCGAGCTATAGCACAAGGAAAAACACTAATAATGTTCAGAAGTAACTCAAAACATATTATTTACACATTTTAGCTTTAATGTATAGTTAAACAGGAATTTTGATTTGTCAACAGGGTATCTAAACGTATAGTTGCAGTGCGCACCGTTCATTGTAGTTACGTTTTGGTTGCTGTCGAACCGGAAATTGTTAGTCAAATCGAGTTAACGTAGCTTTAGAGGTCAGGCAATTGTGATGCTAATGGCCATAATCTAGACATTTCACTTGTTTATCGAGCCGTGTGGCCAACCAACCGATCTAAGCTCGTTGGCCCGTTTTGCCGTGGCAACCGTTTAACTACCATCCAGTATCAATATAAAAGCCATTTAACTTATGCTCTCCTGCTTGCCTACTCCAAACCCAACAGAATCCAACCCAACTCAACCCAACCCAACCTGTGCTCCACAGAATGCTGTGCCCAATTTATTTCGACCGCACCACACCGCGTTTATTTCAACGCTTATTAGGTTTAAATTTATTTTCAATTTGGTCTGTCATTAAATAATAATTTACGAGCATTGTGACAGAGCTACAGCGCAAAAGCAACAGAAACACCAAAAAGCGGCAACAATGACAATGGAACCGAACATTTCCTTGGGCGGCTGCACTCGCTCGGCAGACATTCGGTTTCAATTGCTTTACGTTCAATTTAAAGCCATTTGCTTTGTTGACCTGAACTCGGGATCTGAGTCGTCGGGATCCAGGACCCTTGGAATCCTCGTTGATGTTGTTGTTGCTGTTGTTGTGTCTGTGGGTAGAGCGATTGTTGCTATATCCATTGTTGCTGGATCTTTGGCTATACGTACGTACTGCTTATCGACATCTCCGGCTGCTGGCAGCATTTATTTGTCTTCGCCAATTGAATTTACGCGCCTGGCGTGTAGACAATCCCAATTGTGTACCCCAGATGGCAGATAGAAGTGCTCTCCAGCACCCCAAAATGGTTTGATTATTTTAAAGCTTTAAAATTATAGGCGAAGGATTTTTTCGCGCTTGTTGCCAAATTATAAACGAATTTGTTTTAGATTAATTGCGCGTAAAGTTGCAAACAACATCGAATGAGGTGGAGTCCTGGAGGTCCTTGTCCTCCTTCGCTGCGAAACAAGCGCGCAAATTTGTTCGTTTTAAATGCGTCCCTGGCTTTCAGCATCAAATGGTATTATTTATTATTTTACCAAGCATTGCGCCCTAGCCTAGTGTTGTTTTAAGGCTTACTCCACTGACGGCTCCCATCCACTTCTGTTTCTTTGTTTGTTGTCTTTTGTTTTATGTTGCGGAAAATAATCGGAAATTTTTTCCCTTATATAATGTTAATAGTTATCTCGACGCGGCCCCGCTTCTGTGGTATCTTCTCTTCCCAATTTTATTTTTTCCCGTCTTGCTGCCATTTTTTGGGCGGGCTTTGCGCTTCAATTGTCCTAGACTGAGGTCCTGCCTCGGTTTATTTGTAATTTATGTAACTATTTCAGTTAATCGAGCGTAATTGATTTTATTTTGAGCTTTATTATGGCGTTTGGCGGTTGGCATTTTTCTCGCTTTTATTTCGCCGGTTTTGATGCGAGTTTAACTGAAGTTTTTCGGCAACGGACAGAGGACCATTTGTAGTTGATTCACGATACGAGCATTTGACATCGGTTTGGCTTTGATGATTTGCCCGGCGCATTAAAGCAATTGCTGGTTGAATTATGGCATTATAGTGCTCCCTCGGCCGGGAACTCCTCCATCTCCGGTTGGCTTCATTTCATAAATCGCCTGCCCAACTGATACTTTGCCCTTTTGAACATGCACATGACTTCATATACCCGCAGGGCCATAAATATTTCAGGCTGCACTAAACAGAAAACAGTGCAAAGTAAGTTCCTAAAATTATTGCAAAAGTTAACTGCTGTTTACTATACTAAGATACTTTATTTCACATTTTTACACAAATATATGCTTAGTGCATGCTTATAGGTAGTTCTTGAATATTTTTTTCAGTGCCGAATGCCACAGCACTCCTTCCAAACGGCCACGTCCCCTGTCAATAGAAAGTGCTGGACGCACTTACTGGCCCCCAGGCTGCTTAAATGAAAAGCAACTTGTGGCACTTTCCCCACTCCCAGCTGACCACCATGGCCCCAACCGATCCGACCAATATCCTTGCTATGCGCAACAGCGTGAACAGTCGAAACAGAATTTGGCATTAGCCCCGTCCAGGTGTCCGGTGGTCCAGAGTCCTGCGTCCAGCGACCTGCGTCCCGGTGTTCTGGTGTCCAGGTGGCAAGTACTCGCCATGGATGTTGCGCCATATTAGCGCCGCGTGTCTGGTAATTTATGAAGCGACGGCGTTGGCCACAGCAGGCTGCCAAGGACTCGGGCCGTGCTGTAAATATCTTTAAAAGGCGCTGTTAAAACAAATTACTGTCTGGTTGCGTGTGCCGTGTACCTGTGGGGTTTGGCCACCCACTTGCGACCACCCACCACCTTTTGCTTGTGCCTCCTCTTTTCGTGGCAAAGTTATTAAGCGAATTTCTGGCAGACAAGGAGGCATGAAAATTCCCGCGGGAATTTTCAACACTCCCCAAACTCCGCTGTTGTGTGGATTTTCCGTATTGTTTTTCTTTAAGGGGTTCGGGGTTTGTCTTTCCCTTTTTTTTTCTTTTGCATGCGTGACAAGAGAAAGCGAAGAAAGTAAGCAAAGCTGTGAGGGGTTGAAAGGCCAAACAGACAGCTACTTGACAGTGTTGTCAATTTCATTTTAAAGTTGCCCCATATGCAGCCATATTTTCCAACTGAGATTTTCCGCCATCATTTTCGACGTGGATTTTTTGAAACCCACCCGGGTGAGGCATTCTGAATGCGGTTTGATTATGTTCGACGCATAGATGAAGTGGCCCTTTAAGCTTCCGGGGGATGGAAGTCTATTAATAGGAAGGACAGGAACTTGAACTTGAGTCGCTGTCGAGAGAAGTAACTCCTCCACCTTCAGACTCAATAAATTTAATGCAAATTACGAATTTGTGCCAAAAATTAAGTTAAATTATGCCAGAGACGCACAAACCCACACAATAAAGAATACCGCAGAATGCGCAGAGGCAACGCCCAGATAACTGCCGTAAAGACAAAGCTCGGAAAAGCCAAGGGAAACGGCAATTTTTTGTTGTTCGCTCAAATTGAAAATGAAAAGTCAGAACTTGAAAATGATAATCAACGTCAACAAATTCTCGAAACGTCGAGTAGAAGTAGGATGGCACGGCGGCAGTATGTATAATGATCTAATAAATTTCATTACCGCAACAAAGACGGGGGGCTAGAGCTGGCTTTTTATCTATTAGAGGACCATGTTGGGGGCGTTCATTTTGCGTTTTGGAGTCCAGGTAGGAAAGTTGGGCGCCCCAACTGCGCTGCTGCTCACTTGAGAATCAAATTGCCGGCAGCCCCACCCTCGGAAAATGGGAAAAACCAACGAGAAAAGGAAAATGGAAGTCGCGTTTGCTCACTTCAAACTTGGGAAATTCGCTACTCGGAACTCTGTCATCGAGCCACGAACTTTGTGGACTTGCCAATACCCGTTGTCGTCCTTTGCGTGCTCCTCCTGCATATGTCAGCAGTTTTCCATTTCATTTTTTGGCAAAGGATTCGAAGGTCCTTGCCTCCGTCGCCAGCTCCGCCTCCGCTCTTCAACTTCCTGCAAATGTTTTGTATTCATTTTCGTTATTTGGTTTATTGCGGAAATTTGTAAATTTGCTAAAGGGGTTTTGTTGTCAGTGAAGTGGCTCAGGTAAAAATAGAATATTGATATTGTTATGGGTAGAGAGTGAGTGAGTGCTGTCTGCTCTTGGCACTACGGGATATTCAATTGAGATTTCCAGAAGCATTCAAATTTGTTGTGGTGATTGAAGGAAGCAGCGTTGCGACGGTAAATTGCGTCCGATTTGTAAATATTTTATGGTGCCTGTGTGCGCTGCGAGATTTTCCAACGATCCGCTAGATAAATCAACTTTCTTGATTTTCACATCCAGCCGTAAATTTACTTCCGGTTCAAGTTAAGGCCCCTAATTAACCGACAAAACCGAACAAATAATCACTTCCTACCCTTGGCAGTAACTTAGAAAATCCCCCGACTATTTAGAAAATTTGTTGTACCCCGGGACCATTAGGTGAAGTTCATAAATACATGGCCAGAAATTTGGGGAAAGGCCTAAAGGCAATTACGTACACTCCAGCTGAAAGAGGCCGGCCTTTGGGGTGGGCTCTCCAGCAGGCCATAAATAATGCCACTTAATTGTTTTACAAAGCATAATTTTATCCTTTCGCAAATCCAGTGTTTTACAAACGTTTTCCAAAAAAAAAATAAAAGGGGAGCAATGGCATGGAATGGCGCCTTTTCTTTTGCCGCGCCAGCTTAAATATGAATTAATGGCCAATAAAGATAATCTTTTACACATTCGCGTACGCAACGCATTAAAAGTTAAATTTATGTAGCACACACAGTCGCACTTTCTTCCATTTTACTTTGAGAAACGGCTAGCTTTTGCCAAAAAATAGATATATATTCAAGCAAACATAAAGTTTATACTTTCGAATATGTGTTTAAGCCATCACCACATCACCTTCTGTTCAAGTCGAGTGATTATGCCGTCTGGCCAATAACTTTTGCCCTTTCTTTCCTGCATCATTTGCTGCATACTCAATGTTATTGCCCATACGCAATGTTGTACGTAACGAAAAAAAGACATGAAAAAAGCCAGAAACCAAAGCCGCTCATTAATATTTCATGTTCGAATGCGAATTATTCAAAACAATGCGGGGAACCCAAATGAACGCGATGAGCATAGCAAAAATCTCAAACCCAGCCCGAAGCCATCGGGATTTTTGGAGTACTCAGAGGGATGTTTTGGTATCATCCGTATACCCGTGTCCCCCACGTATAACCCAACCCAACCGAAGCCACCCACTCACTTTGTGGGTCAGCAGAGATGACTTGGAATTGGACCTCGACCGTGGCTGTATCAATATTTGTGTTAATCTGTCATTTTTCGTCGTTTATGAATATTTGAGCTGGTCAGGAGGAGGTCATGAAATTTTCATGTGACTTGCGGATAGGTCTTTTCGAGTGTTTGCGGAAATGTGATGATTATTGGTTGAGCAAATAGAAAGACGGAAATGTCTATATTTTATTTGCACAACCTGCGGGCGGCATTTCGTTTGGGAAAATATCAAATGACCGTGGCCATTTATTAATTTTCGTTGGGCCGATGCTGTCACTGTTTGAAATTCTTGTGGAGCCACCGCACTTACTTATGACAATTTGCCTATCTCAATTTCCTTTCCCCAGATATCAAGGCATCTAAAAGCCTAGTGCCACATTAAAATATTTTACACATTCATTTTCCGCTGGCTGTCTCTCTTGACCAGACAAAAAGTCGTAAGCGGCCAACGCAAAAATAGAACATGAAAAATTGTCTTAAAAGGGCCAACGAGAAACTAGTTGTTCCCCCCAATAAAGCGGCAACGAAATATTTATTTTATTTGGCAAATGGAGTGTGCAGAGTGGTCTGTCTCAGATTATTTAGTTTGTTTTTTGGGTTGGGCCGCAATGAAAAGGGTTAAGCAGGAGTATAAACAAAGGCAAGAAGGCAACAATTTGCATATTTTTAATATTTTTCTTCAAGCTGGAGAAGGAATATGGCCGAATAAATTTATGTTCATGCGTAGGAAACACTTAAGTAAATTACATTCAACGTTGGCTAATCAGAGATTTTTGTATTCATACAAACGGAATGGAAGGTAAGATTTTGGAATACAAAACATAACTTATATTGGGGAGTTTTTAAACTTTATTTGGCAGTATATATTTATTCGCACATTACTCTTTTAAAAACTACTAAAAATTACCTCAATTGCTTTTAAAAAAATCACATAGCAAGTCGACGCGTTTCACGCTCGATTATGGTCAGCATTTAAATTTGGCTGAAATAATATTTAATCAGAGCAAAAACATCGTTACCATGCAATCATATGCACGTGAAATTAAACCATTTAAATCGTTATATGCTGATATTTGCAGCCTAATAAATCTCGCAGAGATGAATGCATAAACGGGCAATATGCAAAATTGATTTCGCAACAATTAAAAAGCGCATCATCAACAATCCAGAACACTTAAATATTTAACCATTTTTTTCGGCCACTTCTTTTTCAGTGAGTGAGAGCCAACTGTCGCCAGTGGAATTGTCATGGTAGTTTCGTTTCCATTCACTGCCACTTTTTGTGGGCAATAAACAAAAATTATTATGCTCAAATAAGCGTAAATGCATGCAAAGTGGGTATCAAAGGGGTAACCGTGGAAAAAGGGCGGAAAAGTTGCGGAAAATGGGTGAAAAAGGGCTTGCATTGTTGCCAAAAAGTGTTTGAGTGACGATGATGAAAAATGCAGCAAGGCAGCGACGTCAGCGCCGCATATTATGGGTAAAATGAAATGAAACGGAAGTTGCGAGCACTGAACACGTTTTATTGGCCCAAACCCCCACACACACACTCCCTGTTGATTTGACAACAAATCTGAAAAAAGGGAGGAATGGAAAACCTCGTCATTCGTATAAAAACGGTTGCAATGAATTTTTATAACCGCCAAACGGCGAGCAGGCAAATGAAATCAATCGAATCGAATGCAGTCAACAGTGCCGCAATTGAAATGGAAAATGTTATAAATCGAACGAGGTGTGGTGGGAAAACCCCAACTTGGCTAGGTTATACGTCTCCCCCATCCTCGACCAACCAACCAGTGCCCATGCTCTCTGACGCCAATCGTTTAGCGCCTTTTGTCTGCGATTTTTATTATTGTGCAAACTTTTTCTCCCACCCTCGATATGTTTTTAGGGCTTGTCAACACTGAAAACTCAGCTCGCCGCGCTCTCTAATTGAGAAATGCTGATTAATGACGAGCATTCCGCTTTAAGTATAGTGTTGCGGCCATTTCGCTGGGATCCTTAACCCAGAAGCAGCTCCGTCAATCATCAATCACAAATTATGTCTGGCCACGTCACAACTTGTAATTTCATTAGTGTTAGTTAGCCGATACTCCGTGTCGGCAGGGCCTTCTAATTCAATTTATCAATTCATTACTGAGTGTCGCCGCTCGCCTGCGTCGCCGGCAATCAAGTAGATTTTTTAATGGCAACTTAATGCATAATCATTAAGCCGGCCAGCTGTGTTTGCAAAATACCTACTATATATTTCTTGATATAAATGTGCGCCGCAGAGCTGTAATAATTTTTATGCCTACTCCCCAGTCGATTGCCACTGCGGCTGGACATAAATGGTCGTCGAGTCGTATATTTCTGTGTATTGCTACTCCGGCCATATTCAAAGTCACATAATTTTCCAATCAATTAGCTTTTGTATTGACTTTTGCCGGCAGCAACAGCAAAAGCCTGGCCAACGAACCCCCGAAAAACTCAATTTGTGTTTCGGGCCCGAAAACATGCTGCATGTCGCATGTGCTATCGGAAATTCCTGATTTTCGAGCAACCCATTGACAGGGAGCACAAGGATGCAGGAGCACAACCACATTTGACCGGTGAACCCAGCTTGGATGCCTTGACTCTCGACCTTTTGGCCAGCCCTTTTCCATTTGAATACACCCCGGGGTCAGAGAGATGGTGAGATAGAGGAGGGGAATCGAAACGTTTTCGGGACATCACTAAGCCAACTGAAACACAAGTCAATAGAGGGACAGAGTGCCTCTAATTAATACTACTTGCCCAATTAATTAATACAGGTGAGCTTTAAGCCAAACATGACATGTGAAACCAACGGTTTGGAATTCGCATATAAATACCTGGCTATAATTGGCCCTCAGTTCGGTTTTCTCGACCACCAAGACGTGGAATTTATGGCCGAACCCCGTGACATTTGAGCCCGCATCCTTCGTCATTGATGTGGGGGAAAAATGGGATGTCGAGCACAAGTGGGCGTGGCACTGGCATTGCCATTTTAAAGCCGACTTTAACTAGCTTTAACGAGCTCCATCCGCCATCCACTTTTCCCCTTCGGCGGCAAAAGCGAATGCGAACCCAAGCCTCAAGCGTATTGAGTGTCATCGCAGCGAGCCAAATTGCAGAGCGATCGGTTGACAAAGCTGCAAAAGTCGCTCCAAGGACTCAGCTCGGACACCTCGAAAAACGGAACGGGGTGCCGTGGGTGGGTCATCCGACCCAGTGAGTGACCTCGGATCCGAATCAAGGTCCACACCCCCTGCCACCAGCTTAATTAACCAGCCGGGGCATTTACGTGTTTGCTGCTATTCTTTTGTGTGTGCGTGCGTTTGTTCCTTGGCTCGTAGTTTAGTTTACCGCAATTACAGCAATTAACACTAAGCAATTAAAGGCAACAACAATGCAAATTACGTGCAACATGCAAGCGCTCAGCGAACCAACAGCAAGCACTATAGGAAAAAAAAATTGGATTGGTATGTGATGGAACACAGAGATGCCCTGTAAATATCACACTGTTATTTCAAGGAAAGTATATTAGCTTAAATATCATTTTAATTATAAATAAAATTTTATTCATTTGTTTATTATTTTGTCTTGAAATATGAATTTGAATGGCTTTTAATTTTTGCTTTTATTTGTATTATTTTGGATTTCCCACAGTCCATGCTCATTCAAACAGCTTTTCCAGGGTATCAGAGCAAATAAACAGAGTGAAATGTTTGGCTACATCGGAGAGGCAGCCTCCGGCGTTGGCGGAAATAGTTGTATGTAGTTTTAAATTTGCGCCCGCGGGGACAGACAGTGGGGCAGTGAAAAGTGGAAGTGGATGGCGGGACAGAAGCTGGCCGGGAGTGGGATCCCAAGGCAGGTGGACGGAACCGAGAGCTGGGCTCCGTTGAGGTGTGCTGGTTGGGATTTGCCCGGCGGATGGCGAATGGCGGATGGCGGATGGGTCGAGGACATGGCGCTGCGTTAAATGAAGACCACAAATGCAGCGCAGCGCTCTAATTAAGTTAAACCCAGACACTGGCAAACAGATGCCACACACTCGTGCATGGCTGTGTGTGTACGTGATGGTGGCTCAATAATTAACTAACTGGCAATATGCAGCGGGGCCAAAATATAAGGCCAAGAGCCACCCACTTGCAACAGCTGGAAAGAGGTGTTCTCGCAGACTCGACTTTGTTTACTGACAAGGACTTCAAATGGCATTGCACTTGAACTGCTTCTGCATATTTTTATTCCGAATTCCCAGATTGCAGATTGTTTGCATCTCTCTGTGCGCCTGCAATTTGCTGCTGCCCAGCAAGCAAATTGAATTAAATTTAAACAATTTCATTTTACTTCTGGAGTGTCCGAGAGCAAGTTGTTCGAGCCAAACTTGAGCAGAGACAACATAGTCATGTGCCAGTCGGAGCTGCCGTTGGTAATTTTAATTGCCAGCCCGCCCAATTCAGTTCGGTCTTCAAGTCCCAAAGTGGCAGACAAATATTTTTGCACCAGCTATGCGAAAAATTCCCCAAATAATTCCTGCATGCAGACAACAAGCAAACCAAAATGTATATATGCCTCGATACACATTATTGCAAAATTAAAATTAGTAAATAAAGAAATCAAATATTGATTACAGGTGAACAATGAAAACAACTTTTGTCTATCTGTTTTTAATAACCCTTCGTTTTATAATACATCTCAAACTGGGTTTCAAATATTTATGTTTTATATATATTTTTTTCTTAGTGTGCACGCAAAGTTAACGAGCTAAAAATATTCAAGAATCCGAATAAATATGAACAAAAGTTGACCGTTTGTTTTGGCTTCAATTGGAAAATGTATTCAGCTTATTTTATATATTGCAAATATTTGGAATCTATTCAGAGTTGTGCCCAGTACCATCTGCATAATACCCGTGTATTAGTGGATTTTGCGCCATAAAAAGCCGTCGAAACGTGTGCGGGCATAAAAAAAGAACGTTGCCACAATATGACAATCCATTGAATGACCATGGATCTGCCTCATATCACAAACAATAAACAGCCACAAACGCCAGCAACAATGGCACATAAAATTGCAAAAAAAGAAGGAAAAACTAAAACAATGCCATGAGGGGAAAGCAGTCGGAAAATGGAAAAGAGTTGGCCAAAAAATATAAATCGCCTGCCAGCTAAGCAAAATGTCACAGCCATAAATATCATAAAAAATATATTATCAAGCAACCATGATTTCGCAATCGTTTGGAGGCAGGGTATACGCAATATAAATATGTGTGTACAGTGCTTCCGAATAAGAATTTTTCGGTTTATACCCAAATACAGAACAAGTGTATGTGGAAGTGTTGGCTTAAAATTGTGTTTAACAGGCACTCGAAAAAACTGCAGGCGGGCGAGAAGAAAATATTTTAATACGAGCAATAAAATTAGAACAAAATACGCACTAAAGCTAAATTGAAAAGAAAATCGTTATGGCTGACACAAACTGAATGCCATAACCAAATAAAGTCAAAACAGTGAAGGGATGGATTTTCGGGGCGCTGGAAGGGAAAAGCAAAACCAAAAACGATTCGAGCGCGTTAAGCAAAACGCGTTTTAGTGGCGCACACATACATATGTAATCAGCACGGCGGGAAAACTCTGCGAAAAACACATTTTATATGCTTGTTGTTGGCTTGCTAACTTTGGAACAATTTTCCTATTTTTTATGCGAGATTTTCCCCCGCTGCTCCATGTTCTCTTACTTTTTAAAATATTTTTTTCATGCGAGTTAGGGGAAAATAAAAGTGGCAGCGCAGAAAACTTCTTGGGTTTCCAATAATTTGTTGTAGCGAACTTGTTTTGCATGGGTGTGTGAGTGGGTTAGGGGGTGTTGGCAGTATTCTTGTTACCCGCTTTACATATATCAAACAGCGGCAAAAACGAGGCGGGCTAGGAAAACTCTAACAATACAACGGGATAAAAAGGAAAAATCCTAAGCAGTTTCCCAACAGAAGCAGCAGCAACAGCAGTTTGTAAAATATATTTTTATTGCTATTGCGGACACACACGCTCCACACTATAGAACGCTACACACACACAGTTACCAACAACAGGACCAACAGGACGACTCCTTTGGCTGGTCGACGTTTTGCCACTGACTTCTTCTCGCTATTAAAGCGCTGGCAAAAACCAACAACAAGAACGGCGGAAATAGCGAAGCTGTAGCATGCTTTTTGTCATATTTCACTGGCCGGGGCAAGAAGTAGCTAAAGCACAGGCAAAGCAAAAGCAGCAGCAGCAGGATCAGGACACGCATGTTGCGTACGAGGATGCGAGCACTTCATAAAAAACACTTTCATTACAACTCCAAAGGCAACAAGCGTGGCACAGTGGGTAGAATAATAAATAATTTCACTAAATACAAGTGCATTAAATAGATCAAAAATTAAATTGATCAAAAAGATTAAATTAATCAAAATAAAATTGCATTTTATTAATCAAGATATAATGAAATTAAATGTATAAATTATATATGATGAATATAGATTCTTAAGTATTTGTCATCATATCCAAGATTTTGACCATTGCCTACGGAACTTATTCCATAGTGCGTCATCTGTTTGTGTTCGGTTCCGGCAGGACTACTTACTACTTCAGCTGGCATTATTTCATGTGCGAAAGTCGCTGCGTGTTGTGTTTGCTATTAAAAATGTCAGCCACCGTGTGTGTGTGAGTGTGCTTGAGTGTGTTGGCCTGCAGCTGTAAAATGGACACTCACACGCACACACACACACACATGTGTGTGTGTGAGAACACGCTTTTAACACCGAAATGAACTTGTACGCCATGTTTATGAGCTGATAAAAAACAGTTGACCAACATTTGTGGAAGTGGAAATTGACTTTAACGGTGAAGGGAAGTAAATTAAGAATCTTTTTGGGGCGATATGTGCGAAAAGCAGTGAAAGCAGTATAATTTCTTAGTTTCGAGAGGGGACTTCCCCAAAGGACACTCACCTACATCTGGCAGATTTGGCCTATTTACACTGGCCAGTTAACATTGCCTTACAGAGCCATAAAAAGCTCAACAAGGCGTCTGAAAATTTGGCACACTTTTGACCTCACTTTGGATTTCTCTTAAAGAAGAGAGCGATGCTGTCGAAAAGAGCGAGTTCTGCTGATAACAGTGTTCTGTGCGACCGCTAAACAAATAGTTAGTTACTTATTTAGTAAGTATACTCTATTTATTATGAACTAATCTTGTAAAGTTAAAGTTGAGTTCATTTTATTCCATTTCGACTCCAGAAGATCAAATAAAGCATTTTGATTGATGAATGGAGCTCATATCAACAGGTGGGTATTTGATTGATAACTGAAAGCTGAAACAGAATGATTGATAGTTAGAAGACTAAAGGGAACCCCAGCAATATTTTTGGATCGTCAAAAAACACTTCTCTTACAAATTGTACACAGCTTTATGACATAAATTAAAGAAAAACTTTTTTTAGATTAAAAATTATACTCATTCACTATTGCTTTTTTACATATATTAACTTTAACTTGAACATACATTCCTAATCCGCATACTTAGAAACCGAAGTAAAATTTAGCACAGCCATCAGCTGATTTTTAGATCAAGCTGCGCCAGAGAGAAACACGAGAGAAACCAAATTGACCGAGAGAGAAAGCCAGAGGAATGCCGCAGGCTAATTTGAAATGTAAACAAGATTAACCGCTGCCATAATCCAACTGCAGTGATCTAGTATACTATTAAATTGCTCTCTAGATGGATATGAATATGCCGTAAGTCAACAAACTGAACATGTTTCATTATTTATCAGTTTTATGCGGGCCTATGTCCCGAAAAGTAACGGGAAATCCCCCGAAAGTGTGCTATAAATCGAGAGCCCCGCTAACAGAGCCCTGTTAGCGTGCAGCATCCACCACTTCGTGCCACATCTTCGGCCGCTGGAAGTCTCTCGATTCTGCTCTCGGTGGCGCTTCTCTCGGTACCGCCTATTGGGCGGCCGGGAGCGTTTTTTGGCGCTCGGCTTTCGCCGACCCACTCGGCCAGCATCCGTGCCGAGTGGATGTATGCCGCTCGAGCTTCAGCTGCTCGGCTCCAGCGTGTGTACCATAAAAATCCGTTCAGTGAGAGTTTGCGATCCCGCGGGTACGGTCGGAACTAACGGGACTTGAACGGCGTGTCGCGAGCAGAGTGCGAAAGGAATTGCATTCCGGCCATTGGAGCAAATTCATCCAAAACGTGCATCCAAAAATCAACGATTCTGCTGATTCCCATCAGCATTCCAGCATTGGGGATATGTGTTCAAAGTAGATAGTGAAGCCCATAAGTACAATGTGCTTATCCTAGAAGCTGGATAAGGGCAAACTGAAAAGTGTGGAAAGTGTGTTTAAAGTCGCGGCCATCGAGCTACAAACAACGCAACTTGTTCGCAATGTAAGCAGTTGGCCCATGTTGTTTCTATACTTTCTTACTTGTGTTGTCGACAAGCAATTTGTTGTCACGACGTTGAATTCGCGAATCAACGTTTTCCCATTTAAGAGATCTGACTCTGATCTGACTGCAGTGCCCCCCACTTTGCTTTCAATGAAAATCATTTCCACGGAACGCCGAGCCATTGAAAAGCGCACGAAGCGCGCGTCGTTCTCGTTTTGGATTATTTTGCTAGTTTAGTGGGTGTGCGGCTATATCTAGGTCTATATAGTGTGTGTGATTGTGTGTGTATTTGTGTGTGTGTGTTTTGTGGAGAAGCCGGCAGATAAAACGGTTTCTCCGCTCAACTGCTCGTTATATCGCCTTTTTTCGGATTTCTTTCATTCGCCTGCTAAAATAGTTTTTTGTTGCTCCAAACGAGCTGCCCGTACAAATTGCACGAAAATTGTTATTGTTGAGCATTTTAGTTATTTATATGGTTAGTTTCATCTTTTTTTTTTCTCCTGGCTTTTCCCGATGCATGTGCCGACATTTCTCGTGATGTAGTGGCCCTGCAAATGCCATCATATTTCATGGCACTCGCACATAAGTGCAAAATTGCTGGCCTTTGACGGCCATTAAGGCCCAGTGAAATGCTATCCATAAACTAATAGATAAATATGCCACACCCGCACCCCTGCCCACAACACCCAAGTACACATGCGTTTGTTTAAATTGCTAAATTGCTGAAGTGTGCGTGTAATGAAATTACACAGATGAATGCCACTTCAAAGCAAACTGTTGAGATCTGTGATGGTGGCGAAATTGAATTTGCACGATAAGCTGCAGGGAAAAACATTGATGGACACTGCGGCTGATTAAGATAAGAGCTACGAAGCAAAAGCTCGTCATTTGTTTCGACGGAGGTGTGAATTTCTACTTGAGATTTGCTAGCAAACTCACTACCATAATCAGATCAAAGCAATAAAATTCAATTAGACCACATTTGTACAAGTATGATGGATAAACCAATTATTTAAATTAAAACCATTCAATTATTTTTGATGTTCGAAATCATAGAATTCTGCAGTCATCATGCCTCAATTTACAGTCAAAACAAATAAAAATTTAATTTGACTAGGCTTCGAAATTATTTGGGTTTAAAATAAATAGGCACATTTCTAATTGGCCAAATGGAACATAATAAAATTGCAGAAATTCCCAAAAACCTACATATGCTAGAATTGCACAAAAGACCATTGTTTCCATTTGGAACCCGATACCCGCTGTTCTGGTTCCTAATCAAACTCATTTAGTTGCTGTGCCGAACATTAATTTCGAATTCTGACACCAATGCGACAGACTGGGTCGCAAACTGAGTAGAACAATGGCCATGCGATTTGGCGACAAAAGCCATCTATAAACGACACACGATGCAACATAAACAAAATAATTGGGGACACCGAAAACAAAGTGCATCAATTCGGAATGGAAATGCGAGCAGAAGTGAATTTTAATATGCAATTAATGCTGCGGACAGCTGGAGACCGAGTGTTTATTTGCATATCAAAACGCTTTCCAAGATTGCTGTGTGGTTGTGCGGGCGTCTGGGTGTGCGGGTCTGTGGGTGTGGCTCTGAGTGTGGGAGTGCCTTGACAAGGACATTCCTTTCCCCCTGCGAGAAGGAGTGTCCTGATGCCTGGTTAATGCTGGCACGCACACATGCTCACAGGCTCACGGGCTCAACCAAGTATGCAGCACAATTAGCAGCCCGAGGATGGGAAGCAGCTGTTCGGGGGGAAAACGGATGATGTTGATGATGGCGCCAAGTGTTGAACGCTCTGATTGCTGCCCAGTCCTCACTCACACACACAAACACACACACACATATAGATGTGTGTAGCCATTAGAATTTTTAGTATTCATAAAATTGCACTTGAACCCTTGCGAAACGAGGCAGCCAGGCATGGCTTTTTATAGGCTCACTTAGCGCACATAAACCGCGAAAAAAGTGGCAGGGCCAGGTAGTATATGAGAGTATCCTGCTCAAGGGCTCTCCTGGCGCCCGCACACACACACACTCACTCGTGCACTTATAGATGCCATAATAATATTGTAACTCTGCACTTCAAATTGCATTTTAATGCAAACACACTTCATTACATTACAAAATAAAGGGGGCGAGGGCGAGCGCAAACTTGCATGCCGGAAATGGAAAAACGTCGACACACTTTGCTGCAGCTGCAGCCGGAAAACTCACCGCCACTCACACACACACTCACATGCATACCCACACAGACGCACACAAACATGCTGGCTTGGCAAGTTTGTAAATTGAAGTGCATGTCGATCGTAGGTGGATGCCTCAATGGCGAAACTGGCACAATGCTCCCTTGCCCTCACACACTCACGCCCAAACTAACGAACACTACTGGCTCACAGGCACACGGCCATCGAGGTTACGTATACGCAGCGTGTACTCCCGGGGAAAAACCCTTCACCTTCGGCGCTCAGTTTGCATTAGCTAATGTGACTCACATTTTATTGGGAACGCTTTTTATTGGCTGCACACACAAGTTTTTATCCTTGCATAACCCATTCACTAAACTGATTTGGCAAAAGTTTGGCAAGGACCTGGCTAAATGGATTTTGAGTGGCTCATATTTAATTTCGGGGTCGAATGTGTGCCAAAACATTAAAGCTACTCTCGATGCGCAATGTACATTTAATAAACCTCGCTCCGGCATTTGTTCCAGTTGGTATTAATAAAAGCTTTCAATTCTCGATTCAATTAAATTAAATTGATCGCAAATCAAAACTTCATCTCGTATGTTTGGATATTTTTAGATTCGATTTTCATTTAAGCCCTCCATTTTGGGTTTCCGTTATGGAAATAATTTTACTCCTCTTCGGTTCGTGCTATGTTGACTAACGATTTACAAATATTTTCACTTTATCGGAATGGAAATCCATTTGCAGGCCGGGCCGGCATTGTAAATAAATTTAGACAGATTTATTAAAGCCGCTTTAAAAAAACATGATTAAGTGGGCACTCCGCCGCTTGTCAGTTGCGGTTGTGAGGTTACAGCACTCAAAATAGTTTTATTTACTTTATATTCAGGTCGGCAGCCAAATAAATATGAACTTTAGGGCGTAGGCCGTTAACTGAGAGCTGAAATAAAATTAGTGCACCCGGCTAAAAGCATTTGGCCCCCCGTAATACTGGCGATAAAAATCCAGCAAGAGCAAGTCAATATATCATAAAAGCACGTCGCATCGAAGCCTCGATTTTGCGGCTAAATCTATAGCGATTTTACAGAGAAAACAAAATCGGAAATAGACTTTGAGTATATAACAAGTATTATTTGGTTCGAGATATATATATTTGACTTTTCAATAGTATTTATATTGATTTAAATAGAATGCTGTTCGATTAATATTTTTGTTTAGGGCTGATGCAACATTATTGTTATTTTTTTAAGGGGTGAGAGAGAGGTTTTTCTGCTAGTGTGTGCGGTTACTGTGATATCTGAGCCAGTCTGTGTGTAGTCTAGAAACATGAGCGCGTACAGTTTCCGATTTCCGCTTTCCTGTTTATCGTTTATTGGGTTTTCGCAACGTAAAAGTAAAAGCACAGCCAGACCGAAACGCCGGCAAGCGCGAAGAAATGGGAAAACAAGGATTCCGAAGAGAAATTTGCACTCGTTAGCTCTTCAGCGGGAAGCGACTTCTTCTACTGCCGGGCACAGCCATCATCGTCATATTGAACTTTGATGCTGGCACGTTTCCCTGGCTTTTTGTTGGCATCCCCTGCCGGTTTTTGCCCCTCTTAAGGATCTACACGCGCGCGCGGGTACTTTGGCACATGTTTCTTCGGTATACTACCATCCTATCCATTGCCATTCCTCAAGGAGTCGCAAGGAGCGTCCTTTGCCAGTTGGTCGTCGGTCGTGTGTTGTTAGTCATTGTATATGGGGCACATAAATTATAACAAATATGTACGCAGGCGGCATTCGAAATGATTTCTCACTGTTTCACGCGCTCTCGGCTGCGAGTTATAAATAATCTTTAATTAAAAGAGCCTCGCAGCGGAAGACAGAAATATGTTTTAAAATATTGAGGTGTACGTGCTGTCGTGCGGTTGACAAAATGGCTAAATGCGTTGTGATTTGTAGCTGTCGCGCCAAGACATCTCCGAGCTCGGATACATTTAATTGCTTAATTGGTCCAAAGTTACAACTGCGCTGCATTCGATTGTGTAATTCGATTTGAGTTCGCAGCGTGAGTTAACAATGGCAACGATATAAATAACGTCCATTTGTAATTGCCATAAATATTACTACAAACAAATTAAGCCAATAAAATTTGTAAAAATCACATAAATTACATTTGCATGTTTGTGTTTTTCGGAGAGTGCAAGTGTGTTTGCTGCGTGAAAGTGCAATGAATTTGCTTACAAATTTGCCAAACCGAAAATAAAGGCAATTAAATAAATTTCTGCCAGAGCAACGGCATCGAAAAACTGTAATTACCCAAAAACGTAATGGAATGGAATTGTATTTCATTTTATTTTTGTGTTGTTTTTTATTTGGTTTGCCTTTGTTTTGCCTTATTTATTGACATGTCAACAAATTCAGCTGACTCTGCCAATTCACCTATCGCTGTGTCTCTCTCTTCAACTGCCGACTATCTCTCTCTCTCTGTCTGTCTCACTCTTTACAGCGTTTGCGAATTAATTTAAATCGAAATCAAGCAAAAATAAATCGCGCGAAAGAACTACATACGAAAAATGCTCGCGCTGCAAAGTGTGAAAGGCATCTGAGCCGGAAAGTAGGCAACCCGGGTGCAGGAGCACCAGGACACCCCGCATTCACGGCCCCCAGAAACCCCCTCGTCCTCGTCCTCCCCTCACCACTCACACTCTCCGCAGGATCGAGGGCTGGGTCGCCACCATGAGCAGGACCTCCAGCCGCTCGCTCTCCCTGCCGCTCTGCCTGCTCGTCCTGTCCGCGCTAAATGGCCCAGCGGCGGCGGCATCTCGCGTCCGCGTCAGCTCCTCGACCACCATGACCAGGAACATCGAGGAGGAGAACGGTGAGTGCCAGAATATAAAATATACCATACCATATATACTATATAAAGGAAGTTACATGCATTTATAAATAATCAGTTACAAGGCCTCAAAAAAATACATATAATAAGAGATTTAAATTTGTTAATCTGATTGTTGCTTCCTTCCATAAACAAACAATTCAAATCGAAATAGACATTTGTCGAAAATAAATATTTAAAAATAATCATAAATCCGATATGAAATGTAGTAGTAAATCTGTAGAACGGCACCAATAAATATTTTAAAAAATCTTCTTTTATAGATTAAAAGTGTGCTGCCCATAAATACGTTTCGTTATTGTTAGAACATAAATAAGCGTTGAACTGTAGCACAATAATTACCGAAATAAAATCTTATAATGAATGCATTAATTTCGCGTATTAATCAAATGGTTTTAAATATACAATTTTCTTAAAATAAATTTCAATAGGTATTTTCCCAAAAACAATTATAGCTTTATTGCAAGTGAATGATTTGATAGTAAATGTAATTTCGCATTGAAACTGCAGTAATAAAACTATTTTAATTAAGCCAAAATTATATGAACAATTTGCGACGTCGATATCGAACTGATAATGTGTCTTTTCCCTTTGAATTCGAAAGTTAATTTAAAATGAAAAGTTTGCTTTCCATTAGGCGCGTCTGTGTGAGTGCGTGCGTGTGTTCATCGGTGTGTGAGTGCGTGCTCATGTGTGCGTGGGCCTGACGCAACTTTTATTCAATCAACATAAAGTTTATTGTGTGTAAAGAAAATTGCGTTTGCGTTTGCCTTTGTGGGCTGACAAAGCGAGTCTTTTGTCGCTGCATTATTGAGTAAATGAAATTTTCGGTTTTATGCGAGCAAATTATGCCAAATTGTTATGGATTTGAAATTGATTTCAAAGCGTGGCCGCAAAAATCCTTCTAAACGGAGTGCTTAGCAGCCGTTTTCACGGGGTACAGAAAATTCCCGCTCTTGGCCATCACTTGTGCTGGCAAATAATAAAATGTGGCTAATAAATAAGACCGTGGCAGTGGCTCCACTTCGGGTGCTAAACGAGTGTCGGTGAAAGCCACAAAAATGCGAAACAAACTTGGAAAACTTTTCGGCCATCGAAAAGTTTCGGGCATAGATTGTACATTAGCATTGGGCCAAGTTCACAGGCCTGTCAGCGGCAAGAAAGAGTGACCAGGTCCTGGAAATAGTTATCTATGGCTCGGTTCTGTTTCCATCTCAATTAACCCACAATATAAGTGGGAGCCGTGCCCCAAATCATGCATACGCCATGTGGGCCCTGCCATATATTGGCCAACCAATTCCCTGGCCAAGACAAAGTCAAAGTCCAAGTCAAACAAACTGCCACTGCAGCGGTTTAACGCCCGGGGTCTGGGTGCATATTGTTCCACTTGCCTGCTCGGCCTTTTGATGCCAAAGTTTCCAACAGACGCAAATTGCTGGTTCGGGTCTTCATAAATTCAGATTTTATATGTTTTCAATTGAATTTCGTTGTTGCGCCAGCCAGCCAGCTAGCCAGCCAGCCAGTCAGTCAGCCAGCTAGCTGAAACTTTCCACTTTGGCATTTTAATGTTTTCCAAGTTAACTTTGCCACACGCCACCACTTCCTCTGGACTACAAACATACGTAGTTCCGGCCGCTTGCCGCTCTAAGCTGGCTGGGAAAAGTATTTATCGCATTTCTATGAAAACAACCTACTCAACATTTTGGCCAAAAACTTGGGAATTATGTTTGGCTTGCCGCTCCGATTTGCCGATGTTGTTTTCGGTTTTTGGGCAAAAGTTTGCCAGTTGTTGCCGCAGCGCAGCTCTATAAATGCTTATTTAGAAGCGTATCTGATGAGTTAAGTTTCGGCCCAAGCACTGCCAACTTCGATTCAGATGTCTATATCTGAGCCGGAGCTTGCTAACTTTTCGAAAGGATTTAACGCCAGATTTACAAGATTTTCATTCAAGTACAAGCCGAGTTCGTCTCTATTGAGCAACTACCGACAAGCTACGAAATTGCTTTCCTAACTTCTTTTTTGAATGCAGTTATTTTAAGCCTAGAAAGTATGTATCAAATTATTTAACACTTATGTTTTATGTTTGTTAAATCCCATATGGTTTATATATAGTTTTTTATGTAAGATGTTTACTTATTTAATTTTTATTTATTATCATATCACTTTTATTTTATATGTTTATTTATTGCTTTGTTTTCTTGCAGCCCTACTTTTACTTTTAGCTGGTAAGTTGTTGAACACTTAATTTATTTTCAAACCCCCTCATTTATGCACCCTTAAAGTTATACAAATATTATTGGTCTTTAAGCTGGGACAGCCCAAACAATTTGCCATCAGATTGACTGGGTATAAACGCGAGGGGCGGTGGCAACAGCTGCTGCCACGCCCACAACATGAATACAAACACGAACCACCAGAGTTAAAGGCATCAAAGCAGCTAAAAAAATCAGCTTTTGTAAGGCGAGCCGGCCATGGGAAAAGTCAAGATTTCGGAATGGATAGCAATGGGGTCGAGCGGCGTAAGCCGAGGGAAAAGCAGAGAACCAGAAAACACCGAAAGTAGAAAAAATACCAAAACAACTTTCAGCTGGTCAGAGTCCTTCGTCCTGCGTCCAGCGTCCTTCACAACGTGTGCGTGTAGTTGACCGAAAAAACTTTCCCTCGAAACTTCGCCCGAGAGACTGAAAATTCCAGTGCAGCAGGAAGCGAGCTGACAGCGCGATGAATGACAAGCAGCGCCAGTTCAGTTCGGTTCAGCTCAGTTTGTCAAGAGTTTTCTTTCACTTCTCGATGCCAGCTTTTTTCCCTTCCCGTTTTTGGCGATTGGCTGTGAAGTCCTGGCCAAGAAGTCGTGGCCGCTGGGCGAGTGGCCTACTCTACCACTAGTCCGTGGAAGTGTTTCTTCGGCGGCTTCAAAGGAAAAGCGACTGTCGAAAGATCTCTTCATCCCCTCCCCCAGCCATTTGTGGTGATTTTCGGTCTCTGTGTTGTCAGGTTTTCCTTTGCCGCCTAGCTGCCCGCCTTTTGTTTGCCCGGAAAACTCTGCCTGTTTGCCTTTGGTCACACATAAATGCGTGGCCATACTTCATTCATTTCATGGCTTGGCAAGGACATTTATCATCTGCCCCTCGAGTGCGTCACAAAAAGGCAGTGGCGCTGCCCCTTCGGCCCTCTCTTGTTGATACTTCCATATTGGTGGGGCAGCAGCAAAGCAAACACCAAAAAAAAATTGCGCAAATTTCACCCAAAATGTTAAATAGAATTCATTTTGCTTACTTTCAGCTACTTCCCCCTGACTTCGACCGCATTTCCCTTGGCCGTTATTCATGCCACTTTTTATGCCCTCTTATCGCTCGTGTTATTTTTGTATATGAATTTCTGCGGTTACATTGAATAGCAAGGAGCAAGGAGCGGGAGCCGTCGAGCAATTGCCGGGGTGAAAAAGTGGAAAATTTTAAGCCTACTTGAAATTTATTTGCACTCATTATGCCTGACAGTTCGCAGATATCAAGGCGGTGTGAAAAGACCGAGATAAATTTATTTCGGAGCCCGACCAGCAAGCCATTAAAGAGTTTGCACTCCTTGTTTGGCTTAGGGTTTAAGCCCACAAAACGGGGGATCAGACTGTGAGCCTCCAAAGCTACATCTATTTTCAATAGAATCCAACCGGCAGCAGCGCCAGACCGACTGACTCACTAATGAACAAATAAAGCTTAGCGGGCCAAGGAAATAAAACCCAACCACATTAATAAATCAAACCGAATACAGAACCGAATAGAGCAGAGTAGAAATAATGCAAATGCCTAGCGACAGACGATACCAGTAGAAATGACAAAACAGTTTGCCCCACGAATCTCCATGTCTGACTTAAGAGATTTCCACGCAAATGCCACTGGATGCAGAAAGCATTCTATGTACTGAACAGTTTCCCAGCCATATGAGTTTCCCATGTGCTCTTGGTCCACACCAATTCCTTCCTGCAGCTGCTTTTGCTGCCAAGTTATGTCCACACTCTCCCTGAAAATCAACATAAAAAATCAGACAACTCCGTTGGCCCAGTCCAGTTGGCGAGTTTATTGTCGGCAACTGGCAACTATTATGCCATGCTAATCGGCTTAGACCGATTCCGGACCAGGTCTGTGGGAAAGCCAAGGGCTCAAGCAAACAAGCTCTTCCAGCCGCCGAAAGATGTTGCCATGTGCCTGCCAGCCTGATTGTTCATTTGCCACACGCACTATAGAAAAAGGAAACAGGAACACGGAAAAGAATTAGGGATAGGAAATTTACAAGTTTACTGTAGATTTTTCTGTTCCAAGTATAATCTTAAGTATGCAAAAGTTATAAGTTGTTAGATTGATTAATATTTTAATGATAGAAGAGGTAATATGTCTGTACCTGAGGTTGAGGATCTCCAACTATATATATTTTTTTTTTCCAGTGCAATAAGAACAGCAGAAGCTGTTACTTAGGCTCGCAATACCTGCCAGCTTTGTCTTTGTGTGTGTTTCGTCCTCCGAAATTTGCGGCCTGCCCTCATTTGGCTGACAGCTTAAGACGGCAGCCATCGCAGATGGAACCCCAAATTGTAGCCCTCTCCCTGGTGGCAGGAAAAAATCGCTTTGCCTGTGCGGTCTGCTGATGTTTGGGGGCGTGTGTTTGGGGGGCTTTCGTTAGCATTCCGTGTGGAATTTGATACTTGATTATTTGTTGCTGGCCTCAAGCGTGCATAATATATCAAAGTGGCGTCAACGTCAACTGGAGATGTTTGGCCCGGACCAGTCCCTCCATTTCGATCCCTTTGCTCGACATGTGTAGACATCCTGTGTTGGCAGTCGGCCTGGAATCTTGTTTTTAGTTACAGTTTAGTGTTGGCCGCATAATAAATAAATAATAAATAAACAGTTGACTCAGTCGCAAGCTCTCCTTTACCTTCAAGTGGTTTTGCCCACGGGCAGAGCTGTCAGCTCCTTCGTGCATGTCCTGTCTCGTTTCGTATGCTAAAGAGCCTGGCACTTTTGCTTTAAGCCTCCGCCCCCAAAAACCCAAATCAGGACTTGCTCATGAAAGAATTCTCCGAAAAATGCCAAAGTTTTTCATTAATCTTTGGCAGTTGTTGTCGCTGCTGAGGATTTGCATACTTAACTTATCGCTGACTTTATAAACAGGCCTTATAAACAGGCGCTTTTTATGCCGGCAGACAGCAACAGTTGTACAAACTGACCAAAGTATTTTAATAACTTTTAAGAATGCGCAAATATTATTTTAATTCAGTGGATAAAGATTGAGTACAAGCAGCGACTAACAACTTATTGTTTCCTCAGAATAAATGAACTCAATGTTTCCTGTATCGAAAAGAATTTTACTTGCATTTAAAGCTTAAAAATACTTTCAGGAACGTTGTATAACAGCCACATTACTCTTCATTGATTTTCTTCGTAATCCCAGTGCACTTACAGCAGGGATCTAAAGAAATTCCAGACAATTAGTGCTTGAAAATCCCATTCCTGGGCTGCACTAATCATAAAGCTCGTGTCCTGTGCGTTTGCCTGGCCCACACAGCTATAGACAAAGGACACGGACAAGGAGCTGAGGGTGGGGGTGACAGGAAATAGGCAGAGGAATAGGCCTCATGCTGGGGGCGATCCTAAAGGGCTTAAGGCACCAAAGCCACGTGAAGCCATGACAAAGTTCCGCAAATGGCAACTGTAACTTGCAGTTGCACATGACATGCCTAAAGGACTAAAGCCCTGGGCACTCGCACATTCATAACAATTTGTCGGCCAAGAATGTAGCCAAAAATCTCGTATGCTATCGCAATTGTTATACAACATTTGGGGTCATTTGCATACAAAACCTAAATTAAAATTTGACCGAGCTGAATGGAGTCGAGCGGCTGCATATCCTTTTGATGGGGCATCAGAAGCAGGCTAGCCACATATACATACACATACGTATGCCATGTTCTTGCAGTGCAATCTCGCATCCTGCCATCCTGGGATAATGCATCTATCCTGCATCCCAGCTCCCCTGGCCAGTGGATTATTAGATTCAGCAATCTGACCGACAGTTGTTGCACTTTTCTAATTAGACGAGCCAGCAGCAGGCGAGAAGTAGTGAGGAGGAAGGAGTGCGCCAGTCATAACAAAAGTTAATTAAACATGTAATTGTTGGCCAGAGCAGCAGGCAAAGATTTGCTTTTCGAGTGAGTAGATTGGATTTTCCCGGGATCGAATGTGCAAAATGTTAACACCGCTTCGCCGCTACAGGGTATTTCATAGTTTTGGCAACGTAACCCGAACATTTGAGGTTTTTGGCCGCTGGCTAACTGCTGGAAATATGATTAAGTTGCTTCGAGTGCCGAGTTTTCAATGGCCATTGTGTTTGGCGGGTCAGGAGAGCAGTGCGAATTAAAACTGAAAGCTGGAAAACTGGAAAACTGGGCAAAGACTTGAGCTAATGGCTGCTACTAGCTACGCGGCGGCTCCTCGACAGCACAATAAAAATTTTACAATTCAATTTCGCTTTTATTTCTCAGATATTATGCCCTGAAGCTGCCGCGAGTCCACCCACTTCATATGCTCTCTTTATTTTATTGCTTCAAATTGTTTGTTGCCATTTCGCATTTGTGCCGCCCGGCTGCGCAGAAACATTTA
Source organism: Drosophila simulans (assembly GCF_016746395.2). Lineage (NCBI taxonomy): Eukaryota > Metazoa > Arthropoda > Insecta > Diptera > Drosophilidae > Drosophila > Drosophila simulans. The sequence continues at coordinate 17,601,308 of NC_052521.2, forward strand.
ACTTTGTGCAACATGACGATGAGGGCAAAAAATCCGGCAGGAGTGCGGTGGAAAATGAAAACATAGCGTAGCAGCAACAAAAACCAACTATACTTAAAAAACTGAAACTAAAACAGCGCGGCGACAGCAAAAAAAAAAGTTGTCAACCCTCTTCGCTGGGTTGGTGTAGAAGTGGGCGGATGTGGCCCAAAAGTGGGCGTGGCGCACAGCTACAGTTTCTGTTCACTTTGAGCCGCAGCCGAAGTAAAGTCAAGTTACGCGTGGAACTCTGTGGGCCAAGGGACACGGCCAAGTAGCTCGGTGCACAGGACATTCTAGAGTGAGCACAGAAAAAATATAAGATGTATATATACCTATATATATGTATATGTATAGGAAGGATAGAGAACTCCGAAGCGTTGAGTAAAGAGTGGAGAACACCAAAAGCACATTTCAGCTTGAACTCCCACTGAGACCCGGACGAAATGAAATTGCCAACGTGAAAGTGTAGAAAAATGCAGGCAGCGGGAAATGGGATTGAGGTCCTGGCGGGAGTTGGCCCCAAGGATACCAGGCCAACAACAGACCGCTCCTGTCGTGCGTCTGAAACCAGTTAAACTGCAAAGTAAACGGACAAAATGTTAAATCAAAGCCAAACAAAAGAGGCGTAACGGGCCAGCAACAAGGTGCCGCTGAAAAGGAGTTTAGACAGGTGGCAGCAACTTAGGTGCCATGCCCCATTCCCCACTCCGCATTCCCCGGGTGGCAGGGAGAAAGTTTTGCGTGCACTTTGATAAGTTGAGTGCGAGACGTGGATGCAACGTGCTTCAGCTACATTTTATCCAATAAATAGATAAGAAATAGCAAAGCTTGAAAGCTATATTGGTATAGTTACTTTTACGCAATTTCCAAATTGGTTTAATTGATCGAAACTTTGATTGAAAATTATCAAAATACAATGCTGAGCTGTAGACCCTATTTAACTTTGCCATTAATTATTAAAATAAATCTATCGAAATATACAAGCAAGTGTCATATTTGTTATGACCCCAATTTTAATGACCTGTGCACCGAATGAAAAATCTTTAAAAATTTCATTGCATTTATGCATGTATAGAGTATCGAAATATATATACATACATATGTGACAAACGGCATGGCATCCGCCATATGAATTTTTAAGCGAGGTATTAAGGCTGCTGTGGCATTATTAATGCGGCTTCATTATGAAATTGTGCAACAAATGATAAATCGATTAAGCAAATATTTGCCGGCACTAAAAGTGTGTATTTTTACAAATGTAGCCGTTGGCTTTTTGTTCCGGTTTCATTCGAGTGGCCTGTTGGGTAAGGTTGGATCCGGGTATTCCAGTACAGCCCAGCCATATGCATTTTTTTGTGCGTCATCCATTTTAATATTTCAACAAAACCAGAAATGACGCTGTAAAACCGACGCGGTTATATGTCAAATATTCCCCCCTCCGAATGCATATGCATATGAATCCATCGTAGTATGGTTGAGTTTTTAAATTTTGCATGTAAATTTCATTGCATACACATGAAGAGCAGCGAACTGGGAGCGGCTGCTGTCTGCTGCATTTTAATAAATTTATGATTTTATTTTACAATTTTTTCCCACTGCCCAGCCCACCAAATATGTGTCATTCCATTCGCCTGACAATTTCCCGTATACAAAAAAATAATAAATATAGGGACAAAAAGATGGGCGACCAGCAGAAATCGTGAACAAAAAAAAAAATAAGAGAAAGGTCCATAAATAACGAAGCATTTTACTTTGTATTTGCTGGATGAGATTTATAAATGCGTTTTTGTTTGCCATCGTCGTTGTTTCGCTAAATCGCGTAGAAATTTCAACGCGATGTGCGGGCCACATTTCATTGAACGAAATGAAAAAATAATTGAAATATTTGCCAATCAGCAGAGCGAATATCGGCAGAGAGCACAGATAAGGCGATGAGGAGCATTTCCCAGGAATTCCCAATTGCTGTCTGCGGCACGTTAATAAGCTCTTTGTTGACACGCACACAAACAAGCAGTGAGGAGGACTCGAGTCCTTGGATTCCACGTGAGCGTATGTGTCGCTTAATGTGTGTACACGCGTGTTGGTCGAACGCGGGTGGTTGGTTGGTGGGTGGTGGGGGTGTGAGGTTTGATGTAAGGACCTTGTATTATCTGCGCCCACATTCTGCTGGCCCTTTCAGGCTGTCATCTGTGGCATGGCATGGCATGGGTCCTGGCGGGCTGTCGATTATCGAGTCGAGATTATTAACCTGTCAGTTTAGCGCTTTGTCTTCCCATTGCCGTTGCCAAGTTGGTCCTTTTGGCCTGGCAAACATTGACAGCTGCACGGCATTAATGTAAAATACTCGCTTTATTGGGTACAACAGTTTTGCCATTTATTAAGGCTCCCAGCTCTGTGAAAATATTGTATTAAATTGAGTAAAACACCATATTGTTGATAAAATGTTTAGGTATAGCAAAGATTTTTTTATGTACATAAAATGTTTACTCCCTTAAACAGATGAAATTAAAACAGCCCATTGTATGTACAAATAATTTTAACTTTTGCAGCAACCAAACTCCCGTTGAGGGAATACTTTTTAAAGCATTTCCCTTATTAGGAATTTGTTAAAATGTTGTATCCCGCATTTTTTTTCCCCCGCCTGCTCATTTTAATCGCGTTCGCAAAAAGCGTGTTGTGAAACCTCGACATCGCCACTAGCCCATAACAGTAACAGTTACGATTGCCGTAACTACGGCAGCAGTTGCAGCCATAGAAGTGGCAGTTGCAGGGGCACAGCTCGTACATGGGTACATTGTAGCCAGGACATGGCGATGGCGATTGCAATTGCAATTCCCGCACGAGTGCGGCTGCTTTTAAATTTTAATTAACTCACAGCAAGAGAGAGAGAGAGAGAGCGGCGGCAAAAACAAATCCGAAGGCCCGTTTGCCGCGATGGCAAAGTCGTGCAGAAAAAGTTATTATTTATTTCATGTTATTTCGTGCTGTTTCAACGCGCCATAAACGACCGACCAGTCCGGTACGAACGACAACGGCTGAGGCCACTGACTTGGCCAAAAAAGCAGGGCTGGCTGGTGGATGCTGGATGGTAGATGGACTGCAACTAGGCTGCTTGCCCATTGCCATGTTCATTTATTTATGAGCATTTTACACAGCCAGTGCACACATGCACATCACACTCAAACACTGGCACACACACACAGCACACACACAGAGAAAACTCGTCTGGAAATTATGTAAATTTTTCAGTTATTTTTCGTAAATTCTTGCTGCCGGACCGGGCAATGGTTTGGTTTAGGTTCCATCTCGTTGCCCATGTCCACCCGCCTTCATCCTGATCCTTACCCATTGTCGTGGCGGGGGTCAAAAGTTCAACTGCTGTTTCGTAGGTGGCCCTTGTCAACGCAGCTTTTGTGTCTCTGCCTAGAATATATAACCCATTTTTGGCTTTTCACGACAACGGACCAGGCCGGGCTAGGCCAACAGCCAGGCAGCCGGGCAGTCAGGCGGCAGCAACAACAAATTGTCGTCGTCCTGCGGTCAGAGCCTCATGCAAAATGTTGTGCCATCCACATCCTGGTGGGCCAGGACCCACATTGTTGTTCAGGCAAGCGAATCCCGACAAGAGTTGACTCAAATTGCATTCGGTGTCCGGTCTTCAACGGCACAGGACCTGCAAAAAACCATATCATACATATTTGCAGCACTCAGCAGCAGGATCAGCTCAAGTTGAGTTTTATGGGTAGCTAAATTTAGTTAGTGTTTTCATAACCATATGTACCTTTGAAGCATGAGCCGCCAAATATGTTTGAAAAAAGTGAAAAAAATGATTGAACGCCCGCCGTTTTTAATTCAAATGAAGGCGGAAACAGATGAGACTTATCGAGAATATATTTTCCTATTTTAGGCTTTAACCTTTAACCAACACAAACCCATGTCAAAGCGCCCACGCAACCCCGACGTTATCCATTTAATTTGCCTGACTTATTGTCGGGCGATCAAAAATAAATTTCGTTAAATCGAAATTAGACGCACAAAGCCCATAAATCTTTGCTGCCCGACCCGCGTCCATTATCAGTGCTTAAACAGAAGGGCATGGCCGGAGTTTGTAAGGAGCTAATCAGGCGAATGCAATCTACACACACACACACACATGTGGAAATACCACTGTGTGGGTTTTGGCACACAGACACACCGCCACGAATTATTCATTTTAAATTGCAAAATTGTCTGTGGCCAAATCGGTTTTCATATGCTCTCGCCCCTTTGCATTTATTGCTATTGTTTCTAGAATTTTATTTTATTTTTTTTCTGTCGGCCAATAATAATAACAAAAGCAGTAGTCGTTTATGGCCGTTTATGTGACTTTATTTACGGTCCTGCTGTCTGCCGCTTTCGGTTTTATAATCTCTGCTTTTTGTGGCATTTTTAATTTGATATTTATCAATTTGGGTTTCATCTTCTCTTTGTGACTATTCTATTTCGGCTCCCACATAAGTATGCTCGACTGTCTGATGTTTTTCAATGCCAATCCCATTAATCTTTTGGCCTGCTGAAGTGTCTAAGAATGCGTCAAGTGTTCTTTGGGCCATCAAAAGAAAGTTTGAAGAAATGCGACGACGTTGAGATGTCGTCTTAAAAACTGTACTTTAAATACCCGGAAAGCTTATATTAAAGAAATTGTTGAACTTTCCGTTTTCCGTTTGCTTAACCACAGGCTTAGGTCACATCTTAAAACGCAATCTGGCACTCGTTCATTGTTTGGCACTAGTTTCGCCCCCAAATGTCATTCAGATTAAATTTGGCGTGAAAGTAGCATTTTAAAATTGTACAAAATACTTAAGACGCAGTGTGAGAAAGTGGGGAAGTGGGACGATTCTGTGTGAGCTCGCGCATAACAACGGGAAAACGGTAAAGGCACTCCGGAGCTCCTCGAGCTGTTGTGGCTGACATTAAAAGCAAAAGGCGCGAGTGAAGCAACAGTCAGGCGCAGGACGTGTCATGTAAGGTCCTTCCGTGGGGTATACGCGTATGTGTGCACACCCACATGGATGTTTATGAGAGGCAGCACGTGACGGGCGGAGGAAAAGGGGCTCAGAGGAGCTCAGCACTGGGGCTCAATGGCGGGTTTTCCCTTCCGGCTCTTCTTTGTAGCGCACGCACTTTCCCTTAAACAATTGTTTTCGCCAGTCGCCTTTGTCTGAGCCGCTTTTACCCAGCACTTTTCCCACACGGCCGTTTCGAGCTCAAAAGAAGGTCTCAGTTGGCCCATTTTGTACCTTCGACGTTTGTTTGGCCCAGCGAATCTGTTGTTTGCCCTTCACTAACTGGTTCTTTCCGTCTCGGCCGGATGTCTGGTTAAATCAATGCTAAGGATTTAAAAGCGTTTCGGTTCTCTGGAAAAATACTTACGGAGTTAGCCAGGCCTAATTAATGCGCTTTTACCTAATGATCGATCCGCTTTTCCCAGACAAAATCATCGTAATGGTCGTCAAAGCTGATTTAGTTCAAATGCTGGCGAAATAAATCCGATCCGATCCGATAGCGAAAATCTTTCGGGCGGTACACATCAAAGCAGTTGCCTAGTCAACCAGCCAGCCGCAGAAAAATGGAATCGTTCCACCCCGTTCCCTTCAATAACCACGGAGTTTTTCCGTTTTCCATCTGTTGCTGCCGTTGTCCTGACTTCCAGATGCAAATGCCTTTTCGGGGATAAAGAAATACCCAACAAATGTGGGGCTACTTTATGTCTGATTGTCGGGCTGTGTGTTTGTGTGCTTGCGGGTTTATTTGTCTGCTTTGTGGATTTATTTTTGGCGAAAAATAAGATGAAAATATTATGTCACGGCAGCCACCTTTTCCGATAACCATATTTACAAAGGCGTGTCGGCGCGTCGTTTGGCTCTTTTAAAACAGGCTGGCACGCAGACAATGCAAAGTATACTCGTTTATACATGAAATATAGGGTCATATTTTGGCCAGCCATCAGCATTATTTATGCCGCCCACCGCCTACGTGCATTGTTTGGCTAATAAAGCAAAACGAAAACAAGTGAAAACTCCGGGCAAGGGAAATTTTCTGGCCATAAAGCTGCTGTATACGGGCCATGTTTTTAGAGCCCACCGGGTGTGGGGCGCTCGCAATTGATATAGGTCCGCCAATCAATAGCTGTTCGTTCGCAGAAACGCCTTTTCACACCTAAACGAACAAGCACACACACCCACATGACCACAACAACAGCTGCAATAGCAAGCCATGTTAGTTGGTGTAGGACTACAACTATAGAATGTCTGCAGATGGATAAATCGAACAATGATACAATTTTGTTCGAGTGTATACGGGTAAATACGCGAATTTGAAAAGGCAATGGAATAAAATTTGTTTTCCTGTGCAGGCAAACCGAATTGCTCAATCATAGGCCACATAGTGCTGAAATGACTTCTAGCCAAACTAAAAGTCCTATTTGCTCCTCTCTGAAAGCCAAAATGTGGTGCTGTTGAAAAACGCGTGTTGCGATACGCATACTAATGAACGTCGCGGACCGGAAGTGCGTGCCTATACGCGTATGTCTGTGTGGGTGACTGAGCACTGACGACATTAGCGCCATTTTGTCGTAATTAATGTGCGCCATATTAGTTGCTATTTGGCCATTTTTCACACACACACAAGCATTGGCACTCACAAAACAGTTTTGTGGGAGAAAACTTTTGCAATTTTAGTTGAAGAATTTCGCACAGCTGCCTGTTTCCGGTGGTCGGAGTAAACTCTGTGTGTGTGTGAGTGAAAGAGGGCCTCACAAATGGCTAAGCTATCTGTGTGTGTGTCGACATTCATCTTCCTGCAAAAGGGGCCACGCACACATGCTCACAACATTTTGAGACGAGTTTTTATTGCTGGCATAATTAGCCGAGTTGGAGCTGGAGGCGCCTGGCCAAAAGTCAGAGGCATACAGCAACGAAAAGCCTCCAGACTGTGGTCGGCTGAATGGAATTTCGACCAGAGGTTGCTGTCCTTGAAACGTGTATCTAATTCCCAATATTAGATTGGTCGACAGCAGACTTGGACACACATAAAAGATACGAAATGATATAAGAGACTTTTTGTTGAGTGGTGGCACAGAAATTCCTTTCGTTGAAAGTAGTTTTCAACTGAATAGTGTATAAGGAGCAATATCTCTCAAAATAGCTTCAATGTCTATAAATAAAATGTAAACTTTAGGAAAATGGGAATATTATATTGATATATCACATATATTGAGATGTAAGTTCTGTGAACGCAAAGTCAGTTTTCTGCTTAAAGTTCATATAACTTATACATAACCGACCTACAATTTAAAGTTTTGGGACCCAGCTCGTGAATCAGAGCTGTGTATATCGTTCAGTTTGTTCGTCTGGCTCGGCCTTTCACAAGGTTAGTTAGCCGGCTGTTGGAGCCCTCTTGCCGCTTTCTCCCTTCTCCGTCGGCTGCGTATATTTAAATGAAATGCTGCTAATGCGTCTGTTTATGCTTTATGTTGATGTTGATGCTGCCGAGTCTGCGGCTGTTTCTGTGTGCACGGGCCTATCCTATTTGACTTTATGCAGTATTTATTTGTGGCGCACACACACTCAACACACACAAAACACACGCATACAGCAATAGCACACGGCATCCATCACTTACACCAACGCCACAGTGTTTATGTTTGAGCAAACACATGAGCAGCAGGGCGAGCAATACCAACATGGGTCACATGTGCGTGGTGCGCATTTAATTTCTATGGCCGGAAGTTGACTAGACAGTTGACTGCCTCCTGTGTCTGCCACATACATATGTATATGCGCATATGTACATGCGTAGTATTTGTGTAAGCTGCTTTTTTTCCGTTCCACTTTTCCATCTCTGAGCTGGGTTTTGGCCTGGATTCTACTGTTCAGTTTATCAATATTTGCTAAAGGGATTTAGGGGTCGTGGTGGAATACAAGCGGTGAGCTCAGCTAATTGCCACCGAACTCGTATTGGATTTGCATTTTTTTTTAAATTCCTTTAGCTGGCCATTAGATTTTTCTCCTGGTTTTTTTCTCGATTTATAGCCACATTTACTGCCGCCATTACTGAAATATGCTGCATCAAAAAATTGGTGACTTTGCCCCACTTCACGCCATAAATCAACGGGCCAAAAGGGAAAACTACTTAAAGCGCCATTACAACAAATTTAAAGCAATTTGAAACTTAGGCCAGCCGCACACGCCCCCGCACCCCTCTCCTGGCCTTCATCATTTGGTTTCGAAAGTTGTGCCAAATAAAAAGGCCAACTCAGAGTGGAGAAATCCGAAAAAGCGAGGACTGGCTGGACGGGCAAAAAGAAAACAAATGTTTTGGACACTTTATTATGCGCATTATTCACTGCTACAATGTTTTATCCTTTTTTTTTTTGTTCAACAAGAGAGCAGGACTGTTGCTCCCGTTGTGCTGGCGATTTCTAGTCCATTAACTTGACCCAAAGGTCCACTCAACGGGAAGCGCTTTAAGAAATCATTCCGTATAAATGTCAAACCGGGCCCAGGAGGCTTGGGCCCACTCAAAGTTGTTAGGCCAGCATTAGCAAAGTATTATGACTTGATGGGGCCCAATCCTTTTGTAGCAAGTCATTTGTGCAGCTGAAGGGCTTTTGGGTCTCAAAATGCAAGCGTAACCCGGTTTCCAGCTGAACAAATCGCCGAGGTCTAGGCCTATCATGTGTAAAATTAGCTTATTCCGTTGGATAACCATAACCATAACCGCCTGTGTCCTGCCCTCCATCCGCCAGCTACTTACCAAGGTTCCAGCGACTTACTTTGGTCCCAGCCGTTGGGCACAGAAATAGATTGCTCCTGCCTCGTCTGTGTTGCATAATTCTCGGTGCGCTTAATGCAATTTTTATGTAGCCTGTGCATTAAGTCATAGTCAGGAGCACGACGAGGAGGACACATTTCTTTTGCCTGTTGGCGCATTAAATTTATATGGGAATTGCTCTGCCTGCCATATGGGACGCCGGGTAAAAAAAATATGGATAAAGGGGAAAAGCCCACAAACTTTACCTCGACCACAGCTCCTACCCATTTTGACTTGCTGCCAAGCATAAATTTTACAAAACTCAACAAATAACCCTGGGGCGGCGGCAGGGATAAGTGGGATGATGGTGAGGGGTTGGAATATGGAAAGGAGCCGGTAGCGAAAATCCTGGACATTGCCAGGTTTTCCTTTCCGATGCCATAGCCATGCCTTTGCTAAATTTATTTTGTGGGCGTGCAGTTTTCAATTTGGCAGCAGCCCGGACCCAAAAGAATACGCAGAATGCCTGCCAAAGGCGTGTGTTCAGCAAAATCAATAAAAACACATTTAAAACCGCACCACGACACTAACAGGACACAAAAAACATGGGTCCTGCCCAATGCTTTTTGTGCCGAGTCAGCGGAAAAAGAAACCGCCGTCCGGTTGAGTCCGGTACAATGCTAATTCGGAGTGCGCCAAATCAACACGATTTCCCCAAAAAGGGAACGATGGTGGGTGGTGGCGAGGAGGCCTCGGCTTTCCCTTTTCCCTCGAACAAATTACTGCCTGTGGGTGAATGTTAGTTCCATCAGGCTTTTTGCACCACTCCACCACTCGCTGTGTTTGTCTAACACGATTGCATTAGGCCTTCCATCGACTTCCTGCCCTTTCCGCCGTACAACGTGGCGTATACGCATTGTCGCTACTTGAGTGGGTGCATATGCACTTAACTTTGGCGCTGACCCACCCACTTTCGATTTACGTGCCTCGCTTTAAAAGTTGTTTGACCCATTTAGGGACAAGGCATTTTAAATGCACTTTATTCGTACGAGTTTGCTGCGACTCCCTGGCACACAAATAATAAAAGCATTCTGCATTCTATATGCGTTGCAGCAGGGGGCTTGCCAGGTATTTATGTTTGCAATTTAAATGTTTTTTTCCCGCTCCCCCGGCTAGCTTTTCATTTGTACTCATTGACATACTGAAGTATCTGCAGATGCGACGACTCTTCCTTGTTCTTCCTGAAAAACTCTCACTCTCTAGCATAAATACTTTCGTTTGTCTACGCCGGATGCGAATGCGGATGCGGATGCAGATCCAGATGCAGATGCAGATGCGGATGTGTTGCATAGTTTCGAGTGCCATTCAATGGAGTATGCTGAACCACTTCACTTATTTATGCATTCGTGCGCACTTTTTCTCTGCCGCCTCTGACGTTGTAGTGCATTTTAATTTCGTTTGCATATGACAGGTAGTGCTCGGCCCATGCCATATCATCCAAAGCCCATGGAATTCAGTGAGACTTTTATTCATTTGCCTGACGCTGCTTAAATATGCACGAATTCGAATGCTCAGGACTCACCTGGGCCACCCCGCCAACCAGCCAACCCACCACCCATCTACCGATGTTGGCTGCATGCGAAATTCATCGAATTCATAAAATGGATTTATGAAGAGCGCTCTCGATTCGCTTCGACTCTGTCTGGCGTAGGGCGAAAATTCAAGAGATGCCAAAAACAAACTCGAGTGGATACATTAAGACCTTGCAAATTTTGTGTAAGCATTCGAGATGTTTTTCCCAGCATTTTCACATTGCAAACACTAAACGTCTGCCAGTGATGGAGAACTCAAACGGTGCCAGCTGCAAGTATTATAGATTCACGAGATTCATGAGACCCTGTTGTGGACAATCGAATATCGACTGTGTCAGAAAAGGTCATTCATCTTTTGATTTATTTTACGCATGCACACACGGCAAACATATGAATATAACATTACCCAGTTGGATTACTCATTTAAGGAGTGGCAGTGAAAGGGAAAGTTTACTTACTGAATTGTGAGAGTGAATTGTGCTTATTAATGCAGGATTCTGCACCTTAAATAAAGGCCAGATTTTATGAGGGTTTTTATTTCAATGCCGAAGTTAAACATTCATCGTTATGATTCTTTAATATACATAGTAGATAAAAAGGTTCAAGAGCATTGAAATGTAAGCACGCGGAGGACCATGACTTTTATAACCTTTTTACAATCTAAGAACCCATCTGGTCAATTATCCATATCGGGGCCCCTTGTTAGCCCCAATAAAAATGATACAAATTAATGAAACATAAGTCAAAACCAGCGACGCACAGACATAAAATGCCAATCAAAAGCCTATCTGCGAAACGGAACCAGACAGTCGGGCTGGCACAAAAATATCTGTAGGTCCTGGATGTGTTTTGTAGACCCCAAAAATGGCCAGGACATTGGCCAGGCCCACTCGAAAAGGCGTCGCAACGTTGCACAGTCAATTTGCGTTCGAGATTTATAACAGTCACAATGCGCCGTTCTATGGAAACAGTTGACTCGGCACCCGTCCGCCTCCATTTGGGCCACCACCCATTTTCAGGACTCGACGTGTCCTTGAAGCGGGCGCCCATCGAATCATCAACTGGGCCGCTGGTCTCGCTTCGCCATAAATATTTTTTGCTCGATCAAGTGTACTAATTTAATGTGTTGCCATGGCTATATATGCTATATACCTAAATATGTGTGTGTGTGTGTATGCAAGCGAATCGATGAGTCGACTGACTTGACTAAGGCTCAAACCCCTCTCAGTCCCCCTTTCCCCATGACGCTATCAACGCTGGCAGGACATTCAAAACAAGATTTATGACAGGCGTGCGCTAGCTGGAAGATGGGAAGATGGCAAGTGGGTGGTGGTCCAGTGGGCGAAGTTGGAGTGGCAGACGGGCAACAATAAAATGAAATCAACGTTACGAAACAAGAGAAATGACAACGTTGCTAAATGGGCTTATCTGAGCAGCAAGCGGGTTGGAACGAGATGGCTCCTCGGACCGTGCAAAGTTTTTCGATTGTCTGCCGAGCTCAACTTGGAGAATTTTTCGGTTGAAAATTTGATTAATGTTTCGCTCCTGTGACTGACGGCTATTAACAAGGAAGGGATATCCAAGCACCAGCCCCAGCGACTGGGACCAGGCCAGAGATCATGGAGCTTGAGTGGGTAGTGTGTGTAGCAGGTCATGATTTGCCGGCTGAGATTTATCATTTTGGGATCCTATTAAAATTCGAGCAGAGCAACAAGCCATCGGGGTCACTTAAAAGTCGATGATGAGTGTTTGTGGCATTACGGCGGATAAATGTATTTTGGATTACATTGGGGAAATCGCAAGTGCACATTAATATTTATGTAGCTTGTTTTGCTATCTTGAAGTCTGTACAGTGTCGGTCATAACTAATACTATAACAAACAGTAAAGCACGTGAACTTATCACAGCCGGGTACCTTATCCTTACGATCCTTTGAGTGCGTTAAATTAAAGCTTCTTTGAATATCCTTTTCTTTGTATTCCGCTCTTATGCAACATCCTTGTATGCTGGATGGTGGGGACGGGGGCGGGTGCAGGTGCAGTTCAAAGCAATTTCAGCGCTGAAACAAAAACCCGATTCTCCCAGAGCTCTTTTCCCGTCTTAATTATGTGTCCCGTGCAAGTTTCGCGGAGCATTTGTCTTTATTATGGGCTGAGCTACAGCCAGGGCCTGGGCCTCGGGAAAAGATGCCGGCTGACTACCTGGCAGCAAGGACATCTGTCGCAACTTCTTGCCAGCCCGAGCCTGTCGCCTTTATTATCATTGTTATGCCCCGGTGCCGCTGCCGCTGTTGCCATTGTTTTTCCGCGCTGACATTCGGGGCGGTATCATATACAATGGCAAAGGGGGCAGCGGAATGACGGGCGGAGGAGCATAAGCTAGGTGAGCTCAGTGGAATGGAGAGGCAACAATACATCATGTATGCAAAATGATGTATGCATGTAAATGACGACGCCGACGACGACGACTACTGCTACTACGACGCACAAGTGTTGCGAATTAGGCCAAGGAGAAGCATTAATAAACGCATTTAGTGGGCGCTGGCGTACGCGTCGTATGCGCAATGCCGAAGAAAACGGCAACATAGTCATGGGCCAGGCAATGGAGGTGAAGAGTAAGCTTAGTGTAATGATGAACTCCAATTAAGAACACAAGTCCGTTTTAAGTTGAAGGCAGCCGTCGGGCTGACATATATTTATTCAATTTCTTCTTTTGATTTTAGAGTAGGCAGAAATGGTTCTGCCAGCTCAACGTCTACAGAGTCTCTGATTTTACAGTTTTGAATATATTTGGACTTAGGCTAATCCGCGTAGCTGCGCTGCCGGGTACGCCAGCAGCGGAGCGGCGTTCTTATGTATATCTTATATATCTAGGCTTATCGGGAGAGCGAGCTAAGTATGTACGTATGTAATATGCATTTGGTCGGCGTGTGAATGCTGACCAAGCACTTATACTTTTTGGCCTTCAAGTGGGCAATGCACTTATACTTTGTGGCCTTCGAGTGGGCGATCATGTTACATCCGCCCTGGGCCTAACTGCGTGCATAAACATAAACATAAACATAGCAACAAAGTGCTGTCATATGTTAATATGCTATTTTATTTAATTGTTCTTAATATTGCATAGGCACATACTACATTTCCCTCCTTTTGAAAAATAACGTAACCTAGTGAAGTTATTTTGATTATTAAATGCAAATTATTTTATTTTTATTTTTATTTTTTTTTGTGTTTTTGTTTTTGTTTGAACAACGATAGTTGATTTTGTTATGCAAAGATAAAAATATACGTAGTGTATGGAAAATTTGTATAAATGATTAAGGAAAATATAAGTTTAAATTCAATCATGAATGAAATTTCTTTAATCTATCTTTATGAACTATTTGTTTTTTGTTTTTATTAGTAAGTAGCGTAATATTGTTATTATCTCCTATGCTTTCTATCTTATAGGGCCCCGTATATTTAAAGTCTAATTTATGACCTACCTCATTTCTTAGTAAAACTTTATCTCCTACTTCTAATTCTATGTCTTTTACTTTTAAGTCATAATTTTCTTTATTTTTTTCTTTGTGTGCTTCAAGAAGTTTTCTTGCTCGAGCATATGCTACCTCTAACCTATATTTACTCTCCTTAGCGTAATCATCTATGTTATATATTGGTTCTATGCTATGTAGTTTATTAAAATGTTTTGGTAAATTACTTGTTCTACCGAAAACTAATTCATATGGACAATAATTATGTACCATAGATGGGGTCGTGTTGAAGCAGTATACGAAATATTGAAGCCATACGTCCCAATCGGTTTTGTCCGTCGATATGTAGGATCGTATATACTCGTTTAAAGTTCTATGACTTCTTTCTACTACTCCAACTGTCTGGTGGTGATGAGCTGTTGATGTTATATTTTTTATTTTCAAATATTTACACAGGTCAGTAATTATTGAATTCTTATACTCTGTTCCCATGTCCGTTATGAACGTCTTCATTGGACCGTACTTTAGAATAAAAGATTCAAATATAGCTTTTGCGACTGTTTTTGCGCTTTTATTTGCTATTGGTATGGCAACTAAGTACTTGGTTAAATCACATATGAGAGTGACTGCGTACTCGTTACCATTTTCTGACTTGGGTAGTGGACCAATTGTGTCCACAACAACTCTATCGAAAGCATGTTCTGGTGTTTCAGTTATCGTCATTGGAGTCTTTGTGTGCTTTGTTGTTTTTGCTTTTTGGCATTTTTGACATTTTCTTACGTACTCTTTTATGTATTTACTCATATTTTTCCAGTAATAATGTCTTTTGACCTTGGCCAAGGTTTTTGTAATGCCTGTATGCCCTCCTTGTATTGGATCATCATGTAATGTAGACAATATAGCTTCTTTTTCTTTTTCATTATTTATTTGGGTCACCGGGTTAAGTAGCGCTACTTTTAAATTCTTTAATATTTTATTGCCCATATTTTTAAATTTATCTATTGAAACGTGTTCAAAGATTTTTTCCCACGGTGCCATTTTGATTTGGCTGATATCATATATACCGGCCTGCAATTCAAGCCTTTGGAGAAATTGATCTAAATCAAGAATTCCATTAGTATAAAGATCACCAACATCATATCTTGCAATAATTTTCTTTCCATGTTTAAATAAACATATCGAGTCATTCAATTGCAATGTCACTACTTTTCGTACCTCGTCATTTGTTATGACTTCGTATACGTTGGGCTCTGAAGCTATTTCTTTGGTTTGCTTTTGCAAATCCAATTGTTCTTTTCCTGCGCAGGATTTTTGTCTACTTTGAAATCTTGTAGTGACTTTTAATATATTTCCAGTTATATCTTTTAGCTCTTTGATGGTTATTCTTGATAACGCATCTGCTACATGATTGTCCTTGCCCTTTAGATACTCTACTGTAAAATTATATTCCTCTAGTTCAAGCCTTATTCTAGTTAATTTAGAGCTGGGGTTCACCATCGAGAATAAATATGTCAATGGTCTATGGTCTGTTTTCACAGTGAAATGTTTTCCGTAAATGTATGGTCTGAAATGTATTATTGCCCAATGAATTGCTGCTAACTCTTGTTCTGTTGTACTCTTATTGCTTTCACCTTTCGTAAAAGCTCTGGATGCATAAGCAACTGGGAGTTGGTGGCCATTATGGTTTTGAGTTAAAACTGCGCCACACGCTTGCTTGCTTGCATCTGTTGTTATGCAAAATTCTTTGCTGAAGTCTGGGTACTGCAAGAGTGTTGGGTTAATTAGCTGAGATTTTAAATGTATGAATGCTTTTTGACATTCATCTGTCCACTCGAATGGAACATTCTTTTTACATAATCTTGTTATGTGCCGCGAATAGTCGGCGAAATTTTTGATAAAACGTCTGTAGTAATTGCAAAATGCTACAAAACGTCTAGCGCTGTCCGCATCATGTGGAACTGGGTAGTTCTGAATGACATCATATTTTTTGTCATCCGGCAAAATTCCTTTGTCTGTGCATTTGTGTCCCAAAAATGTGACTTCATGCATGAAAAATGAACATTTTTCAGGATGTAACTTTAGGTTGTATTCCCTGCATTTACCAAAAACTTCAGTGAGGTTTTTAAGCATATGTTTTTCGGAACAACCTATGACTATTAAGTCATCCATATAAAGGAATGCTTGAGACGGTTCTATTCCGGAGAATGCTATAGTCATCATTCTTTGGAATGAATTAGGCGCTATTTTTAAGCCAAATGGCAATCGCGTGAAACGATATGAGCCATTGCTGGTTGAGAAAGATGTTATATCTCTCGAGCCTTCATCCAGTTCGATTTGATGAAAACCTGACATTAAATCAAGGCAGGAGAAATATTTTGCTCGACCAAGTTGGTCCAAAATATCATCTATTCTCGGTAGTGGAAATTTGTCAGCTAAAAGTTTCTTATTAATTTGGCGATAGTCTATTACTAATCTCCATTTCTTTTTATCAGAATTCGGGCTTGACTTTTTGGGTACTAATAGCAAAGGGCTATTGTACTGTGAAACTGATGGTTCAACTATTTTATCTTTTATTAATTTCTGAACTTGGGCTTGTATTTCTTCCACTTGACTATGAGGACTTCTATAATTTTTCGTGTATACTGGCTCATCATCTTTTAATCTCAACTGTTGTTTATAAAAATTATTAACTGTTATAGGTTCTGATTCTAATGCAAATATATCTATATATTCGCTGCATATATTTTCTAATTGTGATTTAAACAATTCGGGGAAATTTTTCTTTAATTGAGATAAGACAGTTTTATTTCTGTGTTCACTATTTGCCTGAACTACATTGTAGTTCGAAAGTGGCTCATATTTTAGAGTGTCCATATTGACTAATTGGTCGGAATCGGTTGTATTTAAAATTCGGACAAATGTATTACTTGATGTTGCGATTGTATTTGCAACATAAATACCAGTTTGAATTTCCTGGTTTGGAATTAAAATGTTATCATCTTTTGATGATACTATTAATCTTCGGACAACTTGGGATCTTGCTGGTAATAACGTTGTGTTAATACCAGAGCTGTATGCTATGGGAATATATATTGGAAATTTCAAATTGTTTGGTCTAATTATAAACCAATCTTCTTCTTGGTTTAAATCGATTTGGCAATTATATTTTTTTATGAAATCTATTCCGATTATTCCATCACACGGTATTGGAAAGTTTTTATCTACTAAATGAAAATCGTGTGGGATAACGTATTTACCTGTCTGTATCTCAATAAAAGTCTGTCCTCGAGACTGAATTTTCTGTTGGCCTATGCCTTGAATGTTTATTTTATTGGTTATTTGAATATTAGAAAATTTGTCAGAGTTCTCTTTGAGAATAGAGATATCTGCACCTGTATCAAGTAGAAAAACTAGTTTTACGCCTGTTTTGGCATGAATGAATGTAGAAAATATGTTGAGATTATAATTGATGGTGTATACTCTACGATCTTCTTCTACTGAGTACCTAAAGGCTGTTGCGAGTTTCCCTGTTCTTGGATTACTCGTACATTGGCATTGTTTCTGTTGTAGTTGTTCTGACTGTTGTTACGGCCTCTGTTTCCATTATAACGGCCTCTGTTATAGCCATTATAACGGTTATTATTTCCATTATAGCGGTTTTGATAACCGTTATTCTGGTAACCGTTATTTTGGTAACCGTTATTTTGGTAACCGTTATGGTAGTTGCCTCTAATACTATTGTTATTAAAGCCTCTACCGCGGTTACTACCTCTATTGGCATTTCCGTATCCTCTATTGGGTCTGTTACCTCTAAAGTACATCACTTTATTGATGTCACCGGTAACTCTTGTACTCGTTCTTATGTATGCGCTTATCGCTGCATCCATAGTGGTGCAAGTCCCTGCTTCCAGTACTGTTTTGATACTTTCGTGCTCAGCACGATGTATCATGGTTTCAATTGCCTCTTTGGTGCTTAGACCAGTGGCATGTTCTAGAGGTATACCCTCATCGATATAGGAAGCTTCTAAAAGTTTTCTCAGGCTATCAACTTCAGCGGTAAATTGCGTTGCAGTTTTACCTCTCTGCTGAACTGTTGCTAGCTTTGCTTTGACATTACTGGATGTCTCACCGACAACTACTTTCTGCAATTTGTTTATAATTGCTGGAATTGTCGTTTCATTGTCAACTGAGTTCAAAATTGTGCCAACTATTTTTGACTTAATGACCTCAACTGCAATGTCTTCAAATGGTCCCTTAGCTAGGTCTACCAATTTGATTGCCTTAATGAATCTTTGTAAATGGATCTTTTGCCCATCAAATTCTGGCACTGTGCAGGCGACTTCCCTAATGTAAGACCTAATGGCAGCTGCTTCTTCTGCCATGGTTAAGTTATTTTCGGAGTCGGCTGCGTTATTTGTTTTATCGTCGTTCTTCAGCATTAATTTTGCTGGTATAGTTAGATCGTGAAGATCTTCCTCTTTAATGTCTTCCTTGACTATAGTCCTATCTTCCTCGTCAGAGTTAGTGCTGTCTTCATTCAAATTTATTCTTAGTGGGGTGTTTACTATGGTTGGAATTTCTATCTGGAGACTGAATTTATTTTTTATAAATATTAATTTTTCTCTTAATGTCACCAGTAGGTTCAAAGCCTTAGCACACTGTTTGCGTTCCAAATTCTTTCTATTTTGTTGGATCAACTCTCTGATTTCATTATAACTATTTACCAAGACTTGGGCATTCCTATTGATTGTTACAGCTTGTGTTGATCTGTTTTGCGTTAAGCACTTATAGGATTTTCTGAAATTTTCATTTGGATCTTTTATCTGATCAACAAGCTTTTCCCAGTCCATGCTGTGGTATACTCATAACTTCAAATTTATTCATTTGTATATATTTTTTTTTTTTTTTTAATGTAGATAAATTCAATATTACGTTTTATATTTTTTTATTTATTATTTTTCTTCATATAATTTTTCTCATATTTTCATTCATAATTGACTTTATTAAAGATCTTCCTTAAATATTATCTATACCGTTAGCAGTGCTACGGTATCGTTTCTTAAGACACTTGTTATGCAGTTTGTATATTTTTATTAATGCATTGGATACCATAATTAATGCAATTACAATTAGTATTATGGTTATCCAGAACAAGTCTGCATTTTGGACTTCTACTTTATTTATTACATTGGCTGTAGAGTCCACAGTTTTAGTGTCTATTAGACCCATTTTGGGTATACTAATTTTATATTTTGGAGAATAGAATAGAAAATTTCCTTTGTATATACTTTTATTTTCAGTTTTACTTATTTCATTTGTCTCTATAGACATTTATGTTTGGAATTATCTATTTATAAAATCTTCCAATGTTCGCAAGAGTAAAAAAAAAATTGTATTTTACATTGTTGCCTGCCTGATTCTAGCTATGGCTTCACGGGCCATATTGGGTTAACAGGGCATAATAGTATATGCTCCGTTTTACAATATTTCTTACAATTTTTCTTATCTATATATATTTTATATTTACTTTATATTTATATATATTTATTATTATATTCTGCTGTTGATGATGCTCATCAGGTGTCAGCTGGGCGTCGCCGGGGGTGGCACGCTGACACTCCCTCGCTGCTGTCTATTTGTTGGGTGTCAGCTGGGCGTCGCCGGGGGTGGCACGCTGACACTCCCTCGCTGCTGTCTATTTCTTCGCCGCTGAAGACGTCGATGGTCGCTCACAAGTCCCCAGGCAGTGGGGACTCCAGATTCCTTCGCAGCCAGGGGGGCAGGACTTCTTTGGTTTTGTTAATGCTGGTGCTGGTGCTGGACATGCCTGGTATTTTGGAACTTCATTAATTGTGGGTATATTTTTAATATTATCTGAGTGAGTTTTCTCGAGCTTATGGGTCTTTAATTCTTGCTGATATTGCAACAAGTGGTCTAGCTCTGCATGTAGCTTTAGAGCTTTCGACCAAACCGGTGGCGTTTGCTGACCGTATATTAGCCACCTTACGTGGGCTATACGTTTATTCAGCTTAGTTTTCAAACCGCCACGGTGTTTGCCCATACTCAATAGAACTCTACTCACTCAGATTTTTCCTTGGTTTTTGCAGTTCCATTTAATTAGTCCAGTCTTCTTCCAGTCCAGTGTTCCTTTGTTCCTTTGTTTTCACCAGCTTTGGTCAATTCGTCCAGCGTTGGACGACTGTCACGGTCGCCATGTAATGATGAACTCCAATTAAGAACACAAGTCCGTTTTAAGTTGAAGGCAGCCGTCGGGCTGACATATATTTATTCAATTTCTTCTTTTGATTTTAGAGTAGGCAGAAATGGTTCTGCCAGCTCAACGTCTACAGAGTCTCTGATTTTACAGTTTTGAATATATTTGGACTTAGGCTAATCCGCGTAGCTGCGCTGCCGGGTACGCCAGCAGCGGAGCGGCGTTCTTATGTATATCTTATATATCTAGGCTTATCGGGAGAGCGAGCTAAGTATGTACGTATGTAATATGCATTTGGTCGGCGTGTGAATGCTGACCAAGCACTTATACTTTTTGGCCTTCAAGTGGGCAATGCACTTATACTTTGTGGCCTTCGAGTGGGCGATCATGTTACATCCGCCCTGGGCCTAACTGCGTGCATAAACATAAACATAAACATAGCAACAAAGTGCTGTCATATGTTAATATGCTATTTTATTTAATTGTTCTTAATATTGCATAGGCACATACTACATTAGATAATCGCAGGCGCACGAAACGCAAGAACAAGAACAAGAAGCAGATGATGATGATGATATAGACGACACATGCAGGCTTATAATTTGCACGTGGCAGTTTCCTCATCCTTCTGCCTTATTTTTCTCACTCTGTGTGTGTGTGTGTGTGCTTATTGTGTCACTGAGCTTGACATACTTTCCACTTAGGCAGTCCCCACTTTTATTTTTCCCCCTGCAAGTTTATCATTTGCAGCCTTAGTTATGCATAGTGTTCCACACACACACAAGCACACACTATCCATGGCCAAGTCATCATTGCCGTCTCTCAAGTTGCTTGCTCAGTTTTCTCCAGCGACTTGAGTCCGGAATACTGCTGAGGCGACATTAGTCGTAATATGTCAGCCTGTTACTTTTACCCGCCTAGTTTTAAGTCTTGTATCCCTAAAGGATAGTGTGAAAGGGGCGGAGAAAGTACTAAGGGAAGTGGAAAAGTCGGGCGATGCGGTCTCATGTGTTTGCCCACATTTCACTGCATATCTTAAGGCGCAATGCAAGCAGTTCATTGCTGCCAGGCGGCATCTATTTTCAAGCTCTTCCAGGATGCTTTCCACTGCCGCAGGACCATTATAATTAACGCTATTCTCCCCCGCCGCACAGAGTCCTGCCACCTCCCATTCAGCCACGCATAATTAACGGATAAATTACTTATAGTGTGACGTTAATAATCCGGGCGTTAATAGATTTTTCCTCTGTTTTTCCGGCCCATTTCCATTTGTTTATTCTGGCTAACGCACACGCAGGCGGCCAGCTGTGGCTAAAACGGAACTTTCCCCCTCTTGACAAGGCCTAAATTATCGATAATCAATGAATTTGGCCTTTTATTGTGTTTTCCCAGTGGCAGTCAGTTTGTGTGCGTGGTAAAATAATTGTTTATCGAAATAATGGAAGCATTAATTTCCGCTTTATTGCATTTGGCTTTCTATATATGCTGGTACCTGGAACTATATGTTATGCCAACCCAGTCCAGCACTACTTAAGTGAAGGGATAATTAAATATACAAGGACCTCCGGTTCGGTGCCCCTTCGAGCTCTTTATTAAAACCCAGATCCCACATATGCACACGCATGGGAACTCATTAAAAATCCTCACTCAAAAGTCGTGTTGCTGCCCTGTCAAACATTTTGTAAGCAATTTAAGAGCAAAATCATGCGACAAACTATAAACCAACAAGCCGCAGACCCTTCTTCTTCGCCCCCCAAAACTCTATAGAGTGGGCGTGTCCAACGACTAATGAGACCCAGAATAGGGCAGTTCTGCCCCCTCTTTGTCGCCCAGCCATTGTCGTTCAGCCGTAAGGCATTTGAAAAGCAAACAAATAGACATTAAAAAAGGCAAAACCAACAGCAATAATCAGCTGAAGGTCTGGCATTTCCCCACTTTTCCTGGGTATTCTCACTATTTGTGAACTGAACTGAACCCCCCGACAAATGGCACAAAATTGTAGAGGTTGACGTTTAATTTGCCACTTTTATTAACAGCGCTCATATTAGGGACTCATTTATCAGGTCTGCTGTCGTGGTTGCTGTTGTTATTCTTGTTGGACCAACAAAAAACAAAATGATGAAGGGGAGTGGGATCGAGATGGGGATGCTGGGGATTATACCCTCCACCAACAGACATGACACAGTGTAACAGTTGTGGGAATTATTTAATTTAGACACTGCGCCCAGACCTTCTGCAATGCTCTTGGAAATAGGAGGTGGAACGGCACAGTGGAATGTTTTGTGAAAATTTTTAATGAAAATTCTACACATAGTTGAAGGCAATTTGGGGCTATAGCGCAATTTACTACTTCCAAATGGATTCCGTGCTAAGTGTTCCTTGTGTATTTCGAAATGTTAGCTGACTGACCACTTTGGCAAATTGTGTACCTTACTTTTTCAAGCCAATCTTGTGCACTGACAACCCATCGAAATGCCAAGTGTTTGACCAAGTTGTACCGCTTCTGCAGCCATTGTACGAGGAATCCCAGAACTGGGAGCTCCCATTTAACTGGCAAGTTGTTTTTGCACTCTCATGATGCCACTGCTGCAGACAAGGACTAGGATGCTGAGCTCCAGCAGGAGGAGCAACGGAAATAGGAGCAGGAACAGGAACAGGCACAGGCTCGCTCCTGCACAGAACAACTCCTAAGCTATTGCTTTGAGCCCGAGCCGGGCCAAATTAATGACAATGACTCTGAGCGCTGGGGCAGTGGAATCATGGGATGTGGAATGGGATGTCGGCATCCATGTAGCCACTGATTGTTTGGAGGTTTCACCCCCCCAACACAACCCCACTCCACCCAACTGCTGTTGCTTTTCTACTTTTTCAGTGTTTGTCTGCATTTGCACTGACACATGACAGAGCGTTTCATTTGTTGTGCGCACAGTCGACCATGACGCGGAGGAAGTGGGCTTCGATGCCTGGCCAGGATTAGCGGGCGAGGGGTCGGCATTGCATGGCAGAAACCGAATGCTTCAAGGGGCAGTTATGAAGTGTCGGCCCCACCTATTCCATAGTTAATTAAGAGAGAAGTGGGCCAGCCCAGTCACTTAGCTACCTATTAGCTGCTGCGAGCGATTTGGCCAAGACACGCGCGCAGCTTAAACGTGGTTAACGCTTCATTTATGGGTATCGCAGCCTAACCAATGTAATTGGCCATCCGCTCACGTTTGGATCCGGCATCCACGAACACACATTCGTCATCGTTGTGCAGAGAGGATGGCTAATTTGCCGACTGGTGTGCATAAATGGTTAGTGGTTGCCGGTGATGCAACGAGCCGCTAATGCCAATGTGCATGCCAATTTGGCTGTGGCTGCTGCTAATCAGCATTAAGCTGCGGCACATGTCGCAAACACAACCGACAATGTGCAAACGTGTGGGATGCGCGCTCCTTATGCGAATTAAAATATTGAAATTAAAAAACTTCACCCCCCTTGCGCGAAACGCGAAACGAATCGGTTCAATGGCCAAATATTTGCTGCTCACCAACAGACGCATCATCAAAATGTTTTTCTTGCCATATTTATGGCTGTGCAATGTAACAAACACATCATAAATGGGGCACAACACATACTTAATGAAATATTTATGTGGCTGCCGTGTGCGTGTGTGTGTGTGTGCAGCGAGCACATATTTGCCATACATTACGCACACATTACGGTCTGCTGTATTTGTGTTTATTTTACTCAGAGGCATGGATATGAATTTTTTTGTCCCTCGTTGGGCGCCAAAAAGAAGAAACAAAAGATGCTGGAAAAAAAACGTACAGCACACTGTGCTGCGCACTTTGAGGCCAGAGGCTACTGCTCTCTACGGTTTCATATTTTTTAATATATTAGCTAGGAAAATATTATATTATATAGAGGGGAAGATTCATGCGCAACGACTGCCTTCAAATGGGCATGTAAATTTTATTTGTTTTTTACGAGCGCATAAATCAAAGAAAATTGTTTTTTACAAAAAATATATGTGCGTTGCCCCTTTCAATGGCCGGACATTTTATATATTTTATGCGGTCGGCGACCCTTTTCTGCAGACATTTTGACAGAAAGGAGAAACTCAAATCCCGGAAAATACACGGAAAATCTGTCCCGAAGCTCCATCAATCCGCAGCCGTTCAGCTTTGTATGCATTGAATCCACCTACGATCAACTGCAGTCGATGGATATCCAATCAATAGTCGAGTATAAAATAAACGCCTCAAGGGGATTCCCATTTGAGACCCTACACGCATGTGGCATTTTCCTCATTTTGATTTTTCCTTCTTGTTTTTCCAAAAATTGATTTCATTAATTTCTAATGCTATCTGAAAATATACAAGAAACAACACCCGCGGCTCGTTTGCACAATGGGTGAGGAGGAGCGCTGGGGAAACATCAATGGAGAGTAAAAAATACAAAGAAGATGGCCATATATATTTGTTCACAGAAATGGGGGAGAAACGGCAAAAAAGATGATGTACTCAACAAATTATATGAAAACGAAATGAGCAAAAATTATATTAAATATAAAAAAGGAAATATGAAAGATTAAACATAATTTAGTGAGCAACACATCAGCTATACCCTATATTTTTGCCAAATAATCAATAACGTCATTAATTTGATTTGATTTTAAATTAAGATAAAAACGGCACAAATAAAACAGCCTTGTATTCCCAGAAAAAAGGAAATATATAAAATTAAAAAATAAAAACGAGTTAAAAAATGAATTATACCAACATAGCCAAGATTTCATTTGCAAATTCCGGGCGCAGCAATTTCGGGAAAGAATTCATTTTGGGGTTTCCACAAATTTCTTTGTGCCTCTTCACACAACCAAATTAATTTAATGCTGTAATTTGCTTGGCTTTTTCATAAAGATACTGCATATCCTTGAAGGCAATTTCCATTTGTTCTCTGCAACGTTTTCATTATGTAATTATTTCCACATGCTCACGTCGGTACGTTGAATTACTTTTTTTTATCAGATTCACCTTTTTTTCGGAAAGAGCAAAGAAGGAAAACTAAAACTAAACCTTGGCTAAGCATTTGCCGAGTCAGCAACGCATTACCCGATCCCACTTTCAGATAAAAGTGAAACCAGCGACACGTAAACGGTCATGGCCTCATCCACACACACATACACACAAACGTAGGAACAGAAACGAAAAGCTCACACACACTCGCACACAATCACTCTAATACACGCAACGTGTTGGCACCCCTTTCTTATGCAACAATTTTCGAACGTTAGCCGAAATCACAGACTCTCACAAAGAGCCGGCATAATGGCTCCGCCGGATTGGGATAGAATGGTGTCCGGGTAGGTGAACCTGAACTCCGTGGACCCGCATAAAAGCCTCTCGAAATGCAGGCGGCCCTTTTAAGTATCTATAAAATGAAAATGTTTATAGAAAAAGTGCTCAAGTGACTTGATTTGTGCATTAAAGATATGTGTATAGGCTCCACCACCTGACACGGAGTATTTCCTCGGTCATAAAATGCAAGAGATATCACTAAGCCCGGTGCCACGTGCTTGTATCTCGCAGATACTTATGCTCTGTGGCTGGGATAATGTGAATGCGAAAAGGGTAGACCAGCACACACACACACACACACACAATGGCCACTAAAATTCGGCCGTTAAGAATCTTTTAAGGGGCAGCGGGACAGGAAGTGAAAGTTTTCCGTAGTCAGTCAGTCTGTTACCGAGCCATTTACTGCATTTTTATGTGACCAGGGTCGGATTGGGCCAGGCATATGTATGTAGATAGGGCCTGGTCATTGATGGGTTATGTAAGAGCCTGTTGTGCGGCCAAGTTCCTTCAATATACTTTATATATCGAATGTAAAATGAAGGGCACTCTTTTGACTTAAATCGATTCTATGCCAATAAAAGCATTCGTTTTATGGATAGCAGTCAGCTTTCTTAATTTATGTCTATATTTTAATTCAATGTAATATAAAACAAATATCAAATATTAAATAAAATACTCCAAAGCAAGATAATCCATTAAATGGATTGATAACTTGATAAATTCCTTTTTAAGCTGCAAACAGGTGGGATGTAGATACAATTGTGTAAACAATTTCTTACATCACAGTATTAAAAACCTAACGATCTTTGAACCGTTTTACTTGCCTATTGAGGCGACAGTTCTTTCCGTAATGCCTTGGCTTTCCACTTGTGTTAATGGGATAAAAATTAAATTTAATATAAAATTCATTTGCCGAAATCAAGGAGAACCGAAACGATTGCTTGTTACATTTCTCGGACTGGCCGAGCACTTTCAATAATTGCCACTTTGGCGCACATTAAAGTCAACTTATGCCGAGAATTGACTGCTGCAACAGCCGAGGCCTATGCTCCCCGCCCTGATGGCTTTTTCTGCCCCGATTTTGCCCCACCTAGAACGCATAATCATTATCGTTACAGTTTATTGCACATTAAAACTGCGCCTCCCCCGTCGCTCCTGGTGCCTTTATGCCACTTTCTCTGGGCCAAACACTTGGCATTACATAAAGCAAATGGCCATAAAACGGAGCAGGGAACATGGTTAAAAGGACGAGAAGAACAAGTCCAAGGAGCGGACGAGAAACACAGACTTGACCGACTCGTAATTGTCACCCTCAGCGCCATTTGTTGAAATTTACACATGAATAGTTGCCGGACCTCCTGCCAGTTGGGAATTTAATTTAATTGTGACTGAAATTTGCTTCCATCCTGAGCACTCTCTCACTCCGTCCCACTCGATGTGCTTCAATTGTATCTGAAGATTTTATTTGATTTTTATGTAATTTTTAAGTACTACTCCCAATGGTGCAATTAACAAATGGGCTGCAGAATGATTTGCAGTTAGCCAAGTTTACGGCTAACCGAAAACCCTTTGGTAAAGTCAAAGAAATATATACAAACGAAGCCAACCAAACCCCAAATCCAATAAAACGGGGTTAAAGCTGTCACGCTTATTTTATTTGATAGCCCCATGATTTTAGCAAATTATGCAAATGTTTGCACTTATTTGAAACAACATTTTTGTTACTCATATTGAGTCGCACTCGTTCTGCTCACTTCTCCCCCCTCCTTTTCAAATATTGACAAGAGTTTTTTATTTAAATTTGGCTGCCAATTTCTTGGCAGGAGTTTCCGGCAATGTCACATCGCTGCCCCAAGCCCCCCCAAACCACTCCTCAGCCCCTCCAACTGCCACGTTCTGTGCATATTTTTGCCAAATCAGCAAATGTTGCCGTTGTCAACTGAGTTTTCCCCCGCCATGTCTCGATTCGCAGATTCCACTTTTTTCCCCAGTTCCAGTTTTTTTTTTTTTAGCCGTCTTCTCTTCCGTCGTCAGTGGAGCCGAGCGGAGCAAATGCCACTAATATGAAAGCAAATTTGCATAATAATTTTTGCCAGATTCTTTTGCTAGCTGGCTGCCGTCATATTTAAGTTGAAATTCCTCTAGTTTGACATTGGAATATTCGCATTTTCTCTTTAATGTTGTTATTTCTGTTGCGGTCAAACTACTTTGCCACTACTTATTAAATTAATTGAATTTAATGGTATTTAATAGGAAAATTAATTAAAATGCTTTATTTATTATGGCCTATTAAATGGTTTTTTTCCTATTCTTTGGCGAACAGGAATTCCTTTTTTTTTTTGTGAAATTCAGTCTGCGGCGGGCGTTTTAAATGTCAACTGTCGGCAAAAAGCGAACTTTTTCTTCGTTTCACTGTGTGTTTGTAATTTAAGAATTTGTGGAAATTACAACAAAAAAACTCTTTTTAAAATTGCATACAATAACATTATTTGCAGAAAAAAATTCGATTCAATTAAATCATTCAATACTTTGTTTAAATGAAACACTTCTCTGCTGAGATCGTTGTTATTTTTTAATTGGGAGAAAAAAGCCAACTTTAACTTGGAGTATTGAAGGCAAATGACAATCCCATCGACCGATGTTAAAGTTCATTTATTTGCACACCTTACGCCTGTTTGCTCTTGGGGCCATAAAAATAATTGGTAATAAATGCGCTAAGAGGCAAAACAAAATGCCAATTGCCAGAGACCAAGAAGCCAGCCAGTTCCGGAGAAAAGGAAACCGGAAAGGAATAAGAAGTCAACACATTGCTTTTAATTAATGGAAGCTGCCGAGCGAGCACCCACATACGCAGTCACCGCTGGGTTTTTACGACTTTCCGTCTGGCATCTGGGCAAAGGCATCAAAACGGGCGGGAAAATGGTGGAAATGGGTGGCAAAGTCACCGTGTCGCTTGTCAGTTTCAAGTGCGTTGAGTTATAATTTTATGTGCAATTAATTTGCCACACTATAGGTACATGCGTTTAATGCGATTGCTCGTGTGTACGTGAATCAGTAAATGAGGCAACTTTATTTTTTTGCCCGCTCAATATTGCAGGGCTACTAAAAATTGTTTAGCCAAAACCATTTTAATGGTCGCCGTGTTGTGGCCATTAATGTTGATGGCATTTTTATAGTTCCGGGCGATGCGAGAGAAAAGTTTTACTAAACGAAATGAAAGTAGAGCAACTTCCCTGCAACTAGGTTGCAATTCATTCGAACACTTTGCATTATTCAAGCCCTGGGTCCGAAAACAAATCGAAAACAAGTGGACAAACGTGGCCAAAATGGCAAATTGCGACGCAGAGAGCCACGCACAGTATTTTGGCCAATTTTACGATTGATTTTTGCTGCGCGGCTGCGAAGGGGGCGAAGTGGAAGCTGCGTTTGGTTTTAGCGAAATCTCTAATTAGCTAATTGCTATAATTAAATGTTTGCCAATGTTCGCATTCCGTTTAACTCAGCACGGGGGTAATGCAAATTCTGAGAGCTGCCACCGCAACGTCCTGGGTGCGCGTCTGTGTGTTTGGACCACGTCATCATCGTTGCCATCATTGGCATTGTTATTATTGCGGTTGCCCTCGTTCTTCGGCGCTGGTTGGCTCACAGCTCCCTCCGTAATGGCAAATCGAACATATTTGCATATGAAATGAGCGAAAAATCGAAACATGGCGGCAGCCAGACCCGGACCATGTCGTATCCCTGCGGAAAGAACTGGGGAGCCCGGCGATTTCCGGCTTAGACGGCATCACATTTTAAACGACTCTGCATGGGTACGACCTCATACCCACTCACACCCCCAGCTGGATCGAAAGTCAGGCAGCAAAAACCATTTATAATCATTATAAATTATGCATTGCATTATCGCTGCCCCAACCGTCATGACTCGCTCAGCTTGGCTTTTAGCCAGCTGATTAGCAACTAATTCCGCTGCGACCACGCTGCGTATGAGCAATGTGCGCCGCCTGCAGTTGACTGAATTTTGATTTGGGTTCACAATTAAATCATCTCTTGCGGTCAATGCATGGGGGTATAATTTTTTTTTAAACTGTTATAACTTTGCTTGGACCACGCGAAATTGCTGAGCCTACGAAATGCAAATGAGTTAACAAGTGAATTTAAATGAGATACAAACAACGGCGGAATTCCGTGACGAGGGACCGAGCGGCATTGGTCGAAAAACTCGTGGGCAGACAAAAAGGGCTAACAAAGTTTGGCGAAAGAAAATGCCTTAGAAATTTCATAGAACAGTGAAATTAGACAGGCTCTGGCCCAATCTTATAAAATTTAAATTAAAATCAGACCGAAATACGTTGGTACAACGGAATCCGGTTGTTTCGCAGGCCGGATCTGAAATAAGCTTGAGCTGGCGGAGAGTCCCGAAATTAATGTCAACTTCAAACAGTAATCTCTCGCTTTCTCGTCCCGCGCTTTAAACAAAGGCGGCGAAATATGAGCGAACAAAGCAACTGGGAATAATGAAAAGGCAAACGAATCTTAAGTGCAGGCCAGAAATAACACAAATAAATGCCGAGCAAAAGGGAAATTGTTAAGAGCAAGGACTCGGAAAATAAGCCAAGCCAAAGGACATAACTCAAAAAATGGCTGCAAAAGTAACGCACACACACACACAAAAAAAAAGGCAGCAAAATAATGGAAGGCGGCAAAATGAGGAAGAACAATCCCGTCTTGAAAGCCGGGCGAAATTAGCATAAAAAAAGGATTTGCTCGCTAATTTCACTTTAATGTGAGAAGACGAAGGAAGAAAAAGGCGCAGGACAGCGATGAAGACGTCGCGCCCATTACGTCACTTTTATCTCGCAATACCCCCTCATTGCACCGTTTTGGCCCAGTCTCTTCGCCTTTATTTATAGCATTATTAGTTGGGCCACGCGAAAGATCGCAGCGTGCGGCCCGCAACTTGGCTTTTTGGGGGGTCTGGCCCAATAACAAAGTGCTAATGCCCTCGGCTAATTATACATCATTTGTTAGCCAGTTTTTTTTTTTACATTTTTGCAGCCACTTCCCTGCAGCTCGGGCTGATTCTTTCCGTTTCCGTCTGATACACAGCAAAAACTATGGTCGTCCTACCAATCAAAAAATTAGTTTGAAAATCACCTTTAATTGTGCTACAACATTTTGTTTATATAGGTTCATATAGGTTTACAAACAGCAACCATTAAATACGCTTTTAATAATATAAAACCCATAATGATTTTTTATAAATGAGTATCATTTCTTGAAATTAAGTCGGAAATTCTTGTGAGCTACTCGTAGTGCCTCTCAATTTTTTCCAGTATCCTGTTGCCTGTGACACCACCTAATCGCTCAAATTTTTTGCAGGACCTCCCGTGCTATCTGAGTCCATAATGGGAACGGTCGGCCGGCTGCCCTGCAACGTCACCCCGCCCATTTACGAGGATCGAGTGGCGCTGGTCATCTGGTACAAAGTTGGCCTGAAGACTCCCATTTACAGGTGAGTGCCGAGCGCTTTTCAATCAATTCCGCACCCGAATGCAGCTGGTAGGTGGACCCGGAATTCAAAGGAGGCCGACAAGTTTGAGTGACACGGTTCTGTTTTTTTTTTAGAGGCGCTCTTAAATCTTTAAGCCGCCGTGTCAAATGCAGAACCACAGGCCGCAGCCCCACCTGACCGCAAACATTTCAACCACACACACTCAGACAGACACGTTGGCACGCACGGGTCCATAAATAAACAAAATTGATTACCGCAGACAACTTTTGACGCACTCAACCCGCTCGCCACTCAGCCAACAGAGCGGCCGGCAACAACAACGGGACAAACAAACACGGCCGACAGACAGATGAGGCGGGAAATTGGATCGGAAAAGCGGAGGCGGGGGCGTGGCGGTCGGAAAACGGAGACCTGCACATGTCAGTTGCCGTATTTGCGGGCAATTTTCATTCTGATTTAATGGCGGCTAATTAGACATCTTTTTTTTTTTGCCTGTGTGTCTGTTTTAGGGAGTTCGTCCATCAGGCTGCAGGCCTGAAATTAGCATAACTAGGGAATTATACACAGAGGGCGGCTGGCGGATGGCGAACGCTCTAAGCCACTGCCAGGCATCCAAAAATCGAGGGAAACTTTCTCGACAATCCCAGCTCGCTGTGCTCCAAGGTTACATTCGGCAGGAAAACTTTTTCAATTATTCATGTCTGACATAATGTCGCAGTGGTTGGTCCTCAGCATTCTAGTTTGGAGTATCTAGTATCTTGTATCTCGCAGCTATACACGACTACATCAAAGGAGTGAAACTTTAATTGGATTTATCCGAGTTCGCCGCATGTGAGACAGCCAGTGCGCCAGAACCCTGGTGATTAGCTGATTGCCAGGCAGCCAAGCAGCCAGTTGGCCAGGCCATTGACATGCGGCCAAAACTAATTGAACTTCGGGCACTTCAAGGACTTGCAAATGACTCGAGCGAAAGTAGTAATTAGCGTTGCATAACGACCGCAGGAGAAGGGGCACCGGCTAGCCGAGCGAGCTCAACTCTTGTTTGTAATTAAAAAGCACTCAGCAAGTAAATTAATCATAAAAAGAAAGCGAGTAGCCAGTGCAAGGACCACGCCCAATGGTGAAAATTAAATTTTCGTCCAGCTCACCGACAGCTCAATTCCGGAATCCCGTTCGTTGTTTTTCACTGGCCAGCTGACATGTGATGCCTGGGCGTCATGTTTTCCACCAGAACCTCATTATCCGGTCCACTTTCAGTTCGTTCAAGTGTGCCATATGTTGCGAGCAAATCAAAATTTAAATGCCATAAAACACAGGCTAGCAGTTTGAGAGGAAGACATATGGATTTGCAGTTAAGATTGACTCATGCGCAAAACAAATTTATGGCGCAATTGTGAAAGGAAAGATTTGTACTTTTTTTGCGCAAACAAACGATGGTTTTAGATCTAATTTAGGTGCCATTGGCTGAGCTGGAACCTAATCGCCAACTGAGTTTGAAACTCGAAAGCCTTTGGGCCGGGGCATAAATGTTTAATTCATAAATTGTGGCATATCACTAGGCTGAAAACTTGGCTCCCTCGGGCGAGGATTACTTGGGATCTCAATTAAAAACGCCTTCGTTCGGTTAGAGGGACGATAAAATAGAATATTACGCTGAAACGTGCATAATTAACTATGTGTTCCCAGCTCCCGGACTAAAAATGCCGAGAGGGAAGCTTTAAACCCAATTAACTTCGCCACTTGGCTAAATGTTGACCTAAATCAGGCGCCACCCACTTTCGAAACTTTTAAAACACAACTCGGGCGAATGCTCCCGGCTGTGGAGGCAGTACACAGACACTTTAAGACCATTGATTGACCACCAAAATGAGCTCGTTACCCCGAGTATCGGCTGAGCGAAATAATCAATAATCGGGAATTTCAAGCGAAAACAATAAATTACAGCGAAGTGGGCGGGTGTGTATTATTAATTCATTGCAGAACCCAATTACGCTGTTGGCGATAAAAAAAAAAGAAAAAACAACTTTCATCAAGCCATGAGAAAGTAATGGGAGTAAGGGCGACTTTTGTTTTCCATTCGCTCGGGCTGATACACAGCAATTCTTTTAATTTTCCCACTCCGACACTGAAAGAATTATAAAGGACAATGCACTTTAAAGCGGTTCTTATGACAAAAGTGTTGATAAAATAATTAAAACCCCAATTATCCTGCAAATACTACAGCCTTTACTGAGAGACTTCTTTTCACGTTTATGTTCTGAATATATACTTGGACTTTGGAGGTATTTTTTCCAGTGCACGTCTTGATATTTGTCTGTTTTCCCATTTCAGTGTGGACACACGCGACTCGAACTTCGCCCAGGGAACGCACTGGTCGGATGAGACCTACCGGGAGCGGCTCTCCTTCCACGTGGAAGGACGTGCCGGCACGCTGACCATCAAGTCAACCACGGAGGACGACACGGGCGAGTATCGCTGCCGCGTCGACTTCCAGAAGAGTCCGACTCGCAACTCCAAAGTGAATTTAACTGTCATAAGTAAGTATTGAGCCACTCGCCCGTCTCCCTGTCTTCCTGTCTTCCCGTCTGTTTGCCCACACTGTGCGGGGTAGCATAATTGAGCAGCTAATTTGTGCAACGACATATCCTTGGTCCGGGTCCGGGTCTGGGTCCTGGTACTGCCTCGGTTTCCATTCTCTGGCCTGGCCAGCCACGGCACTCAGCTCTTGGACAAACACATTAGTTACAGAATAAGACGCCAACTATATGTTCGGGTTGCCAAGTTTTCCCTTCTTTTTAGCTACTGCCACCCCTTGTGGCACTCTGCACTTGGCAAACAGATTTTAAAGTGCCAACTTGGCGAGAAGTTTAAACGTGGCTGGTTAAAGCTGCTCAAGGAAAAACGGAAGGCCAGCGAGTGCAGGGTGCAATTTCAGAATTGAATTCCTTGCCTTTTAAATGGATTTCAGATCGGAATTGGGCAAGGGTATGCGATGGCAGTATAGGCACCTTGACTCGATCAGCACAGTTTCGTAAAAA
The DNA here is from genome assembly GCF_016746395.2 of Drosophila simulans. Lineage (NCBI taxonomy): Eukaryota > Metazoa > Arthropoda > Insecta > Diptera > Drosophilidae > Drosophila > Drosophila simulans. The sequence continues at coordinate 17,635,295 of NC_052521.2, forward strand.
TATCAAATATTACTTTCCAGTCAAACAAACATACATTTACATTTGTTTTCTCGCATATACTTAACATAATTTTGATTGTAGTAATAAAAGGGTAAGTTAACTATAGTTTTTGCAGTATAGTTTATCCCGAACCTGCAGTTTCAATTTGGGGCTTGTTTTTTTTGGCCAACTCCAAGGGGAATGGGGATGCAGGGATACCTGTGCATTGAGGCGGCCACAGCTTGCAATTTACCATTAAAATTTATATGCGTTTCCAAAGGCGTTTAGCTGAAATATATGGCCGGCAGAGTTGGCCTGGCCGAATATTGTTGGTAAATAGTTGCTGCCGACGTCGCTGCTGTTAGATGAAGCGCAAAGGGCTAAAAGGGGCGGTATGGGCGGTAGGGGCGTGGCCGTGTTTTACAAACTTCTTGAGCATGTTGAACATGCTCAGTCTGTTTGTGTGTGTGCGTGTGTTTGTCTGTGACATGTGAAGCGTAAAACCATGGCAGGATTTAGAACTTTGTACGTTGGTTGGGAAATTGCAAAAAGGGAAAAAGGAACCGAGGATAAAACTTTAAAGAAGATATTAGATTAAAAGTTGCCCCAGTCCGGGGTGGACAGTTTGGACAACTTGCCGCTGCTGCTAATGCTCGAAAGGGGTAGGAAATTCCCAGGACTTGATCAGGCCAAGCAAATTTGCCAGCAAAGCGATGATAATGGGGTTGCTGCCCGGCTCAAAATAGTTGGCCAAGTTGGCTCACCCACATAACCAAAAATAATAAGGATACCGCTTGGCTGGCAAGAGCAGTGCAGAGCAGTCAAAACAATGAATGCGCAAAAAAGGCTGAATGGGTAAATCCCAAGAAAATGGGAAACAAAAAATTAAAGCTCCGCAGGGAAAACAGAGGAAATTCCTCGCTCAACTTTGACTGCACCTGTTCGAAGTTCTTTCCTTTTATTTTCCACTTTGCTAAGTGGCAACAGCATAAGTAGTCCTTTTAAAGCTGTGACAGTCAAGCCTTTAAGGAGCTTGCTGGCCAAATAGGTGAGTTGACAGCCCAAGGAGGCTTTCACAGTCGATATGCATATCGCACGGTGGCGATGTTGTGTAAGGGCACTTGACCGTATGCAAGCCGCAATACTGAAGAGTCCTTTCTACTTTCTTCGTTTCAGTTCCGCCCGAGTCGGTGATTATATTGGACAGCAAGGGTGTGACCATCGAAGATCACACGCTGGGTCCTTACAACGAGGGCTCTGGGATAAACATCACGTGCGTGGCCATCGGCGGTAAGTCCTTCCCAGTTTTCATATCATATATGTACGATGTGTGTGTGTTTGTGTGTGCAAAAGTGTTGACGCTGCAACGCTTGTGTCTGACAATTAAAAGTGATGAGCGTGAAAATGCAGGCGAAAGATTTTCACATTTTATTTAATTTCCACCCGCCTGTCGACTGCACGGACACGAACTCGAACTCAAACAAGGGCTGGAGCTGGAAACCAAGTGCAGACAATCGAGGAGCTCGGGAGCTCACACAATGCCCACACAAATTGCATTGAGAGCACTTGAGAATTGCTAAAAGCCAAACAAGACAACAAATGAAACAGCGAAAGGCACTTGTACACACACACACACACATGTGCAGCCCACACACCCACAAACACCGATTCATATAGACCACACAGCACATATACCCAGTGAAAGACACTCATCCACTCCTTGCACTTGTGAGCACATAAACAAACAGAAGACCGGCTAAAATGCTGCCAGCTAAACGCAGAGACAACTCCAAGTCTAAGCCGCATGGCAAACATATCAGTTGCACACACCCACATCCACCCACGCACACGTTACCCACAAGCCCGATAATTCTTTTCCTTGGCCGGGCATCTTGTAAAAACTCCCCAATTCCTCCACCTTCCACAGGCCGCCCGCAGCCGAGGGTTACCTGGCTGCACGGAAACACCGTCTACAAGAACGCCAGTGTGGGCCAACCCCTGTCCGAGCGACGGGTGGGCAATACCCTGTCCTTGGCGCGACTGGAGCGCAGGAATCTTCACATGCAGCTAACGTGCCGGGCGGAGAACAATAATTTGACAACGCCAATTATCAGCAGCGTCGTCCTCGACATGAACCGTGAGTACTGCCTGGCCCCCGGGAGTCCTTGAGTCCCCATTCGATTTCGGTCCGGGCCTAACTAATTAAATTCTATCGCCTCCAACAGTGCGTCCTTTGATTGTGAACCTGCAGGGGGAGAATCGAGCCCTGTCGGCGGGGAATTCTTATCAGCTCAGCTGCGTTGTCATCGGAGCACGTCCAGCGCCGACGATTACCTGGTGGAAGGGCAGTACCCCCATGAAGAATACTCACGAGATTGTAAGTGGAAACGCAAGGCAGCCGGACAAAGTTCGACTAGCAAGAGGTCCTGTAGTTGTGTTCTTAAAAATAACTCGGCTAAAATATCAGTGGAACTTGTCAAACTCTACTGATTGAATTTCTTTGTATGTTTATAATCGAAATTAAATTGATAAGTTGTTTAAGGCATTTATTTCTAGAACCTTAAAGCAGTCTGTATTTAAACTTTTTAACATTTAACAATATTAGACTTCATTTAGGCTATTAAAATTGCTTATAACGGACTAAGTATAGGTTAGAATAAGTATATTGTTTCGAGCTGGTCGGAATCACCCGACTGCTACCCTGGACAAAATGTTTATAAACATGCAAATTTCAAATGCCTGTCATCCTTGTTAATGGCTGCCCCAGAGTACACTTTCCATTCCCCACCGAGACAGTGCCGTACACATGCTTTGTGGTAATTGAAGTTGCTCGAACGGCAGTCACGTAGCAAGGACCTCAATTAAAAGTCACCCCCTATCCATATGGCAGGACGTGCCAACCCTTTCCGAGTCCTTTGTCTTGGCCAACTGCTCAGCCGTTAACTAATTGTCCCGATCTCTCGCCCACTTCTTGTTATTTAGGCTACACCGGACGGAAATCTGACTACCTCGGTGCTGACATTCACGCCCACCATCGATGACCGCGGCAAGTTCCTCTCGTGCCGCGCGGAGCAGAGCATGATACCCGAGTCCGGAATGGAGGACGGCTGGAAATTGGACATATATCGTGAGTTTTGCTTAATATTTAATTCCAAGTGCCAAAGTTTTTAATGAAACCGAAAGCATAAAGTCGGCAAGCAGCTTTAAAGTCGCTGTACTCAACTCCCTCCATACCTTCTGCATTATATATATATATATATATATGTATATATAGTGGTCCATATTTTTCTTCGATTCTTCTCAGCTGCGCAAGTTTTGGCAAATTAATTTCCAGCGGCCGCCGGTGAAACTTTTCCACAAAAACTTGCGAAACTTTTTAACCCGCCACAAGCACCGCAACGCCGCCTGCAAAGTCATCTTTACGCTTTTACAGTTTTCGACCTGTTTGCACAAAATTTAAATGGCAAAGCCACCGCCGCCCCCGCTTCCTGACTCCAAAAATCGAGGACGAGTTCCGCTTCCTGTTTGCCTTGGGAGTGCGGTTTTGTTGCTTACCTTTTAACTTTTCCACTTTTTTGCTGCACAGCCAGCCCCGCCCGACCAAACTCGATTCGATTGAAATATCTGGTTCATACTCCGCGAAACGAATCCTTCGGCGCGAAGGGGGCACTGTTTGCTCAATTTGATAGATTGCTTAATAAGCTTAATTGATTCGCATTCGCGCACCAATTTCGAATTAATCAAGTTAAAATGTTGCTCAGTTACCCCCCAATGGCCTCCCCTACCCAACCAAACCCACCAGCCGAACACCATTTTGAAGGCCTAATTGCCGAGTTGGCCAACGGAAAAAGTATAATCATAAACAAACAAGCTGGCACGGAAAAAATCGGAGAGCGAGTTGAGTGGAAGTAGGGGAAGCTGAACATTTGAGCAACTTAAATTGGCTAATTTGTGCGGCTTACGCAGTAATTACATCTTTCGGCCCTGTGCTTCCGGAATTTTATTTGCCTGCCAGGTTTATTACTCGTCTGGCCATGCGATTTAAAGTAATTAGCTACTCCCGATGTCATGGCAGCAAAATCTGTTTTCCTTCATAGCCAAGCACAATGACTTCTATCCAATTTTCACGTTCTTTTCATTCGCAGACATACCGGTGGTGAGCCTGGAGCTGGGAACCAATTCGCTGAACTCCACACTGCGCGAGGGAATCGATGTCTTCTTCGAGTGCAACATCAAATCGAATCCTTGGATATACGAAGTTAGCTGGCGGCACAATGTAAGTGACAGACAGATGCCATTTTACACGCCTACCCCACAAATTTCGAAAGTAAATTGAACGGCCCACTGCCTTTGCCAACTCGCGGCTAATTTAATACGACTTGGGGGCACTTTTGAGACCAGGAAAGCGCAAGCCTCTTAACAGCCACATGCATATATATCAGCAGCGGTATTATTATTATTATTTTCATTATATACCGTACATATATTAGCCTTTGGCGGCTGATCGAATACCCTAAACTCCGGCCGAAATGGAACGCATAATTGTTGCATATTTTAGGGCGGCTGCCAAGGGGCAAAAAATTGGAATGTACTCTACGCGCACACACAGAAAGCGAGCACACAATTTATTATTGAATTACTGGGCTGTGAGAGCACTTAACAATTTATGCAGACCGGGCCTAATTTATGCAGCAGCCAGCGGGCCTTCAATCAGCAGTCCCGCCCTCCGGCCTGCTGGGCGTATGCGCAATGTAACGCAACATAAAAGTGTTATTAGCTTTGAGAAATTAAATTTATTTCAATTTAGCAGTTATCGGTAAATTGAATTCAATTCAATAAATTATTGCGCCACACACGATGGGGTGGAATTTGGTATTCCATATATTCCATTTTCAATTTACCTTTCACTTTTTGCTTTCAATTTCAGGGCAAGATTCTAACCAACAATCCAGCCGAAGGCATCGCCGTCTCCAACCAGAGTCTGGTGCTCCAAAATGCCAGCCGGGCGAGAAGTGGCATCTACACCTGTGTGGGCAGCAATCGGGAGGGCGACGGCGAGAGCAATCCCGTCCAGCTGGACATACGATGTGAGTATGGGTGTCCTTCGTTCTTGGACTTAGCTGCAGTGTGTTAATTTACATAACAGCTTAATTAAAACGAAGTGGATCTTTCGATTGCAATTTGTAACTAACACGTTACACAATGCAATTACAGCAGGGCGAGTATCCGTCTGTCTGTCTGTCCGTCAGTGTCTGTTTGCGACTTATCCTGCCAGAGACAAATTGAATTTTTCCCGTAAATCAGACAAATAAATCAATTAAGCAGCAACAATGCAGCCACAAACGAGGCGACAATGCTGGCATTTTCTTTAAATATTTAATTGTGGAAAATCCAGGAGTCCTCGTCGTCCACTGAAATGCTCCCATCGAGCGAGTATCAAGCTCAAGTTGGGCCAATGTTTTTCTTTAATTATGCAGATAGCCATGCAATTGAAACCGATGCCCTGCGCTTTGTCTCCTTGCAGTTGCTCCTGTTTGCCGACCTCGCCAGCGGCTCTCCTACAGCTCGGGCAGGCATGAGACCGTCAAGGTGGCCTGCGAAATTGATGCCAATCCCGCGGAGGCCACCTACGTTTGGAAATTCAATGCAACCCAGGGCGAAACAGTTGACATACCGGCTTCGCAAGTGGCCGTGGATCGGGGCCGGAGTATAGCCCATTACACGCCCATGACGGAGAATGTAAGTTCACCACATCAGACCTGTTCCCCTGTCCACGTCCATGCCCAATCCCATGCTCATGCCCATTCCCATACCCATACCCATTTCGAATCCTGCTGCCCCTTCTGGAGGCCATATAAATCAGTCCGTGGCACGCCCTTGAGGGCCAGCACATAATTTTCCAAACGAGTTGCGGTTTTGAATTTTCAATTAAGGTTGAAAAGGTGTGTTGCCAACGGCGTTGCCATCGCCGCAGTGCATGCATAAATTAAGCCAACGAAATGCATTGTCACTCAACCCGACCCCCTATCCCTGTCACCCACCTGGCCCAATTGCCTCCGTATCCTTTCGCCACCCACACTCGTTCTGATGCCCGTGTTTGCGATTTCTTCTTTGCATTGCCAGGACTACGGTACGCTGCTCTGCTGGGCCACCAACGAAATTGGCGATCAAAGTGAACCCTGCGTATACACAATATTCCCAGCAGGTGAGTAGCAATCGGGGAAGGGATGTGGGCGGGTGATTCACCTGTATGGCGGGCTATGTGCCTTGGTGCCTCGCGTGCCGATAGCTTGGACTCTATCTATTTCGGCAGTAAAATAGGGTAACTTGTTTCTTTTTTTTATTATTATTTAATATCTAATTTTTAATATTTGATTTAAATATTTATTTTTTTTATAGAAATAGAAAATAATAGGGAAATTATTTAGTATAATTGTCATCTACACGGTATCTACACCGCCATCATCAAAATTTCTAGCCGTGGGATAGAGTTTTGCTTTCAGCGGTTTTTGTTTATGTTTTGTTTTGGGTTTTGCCAAGTCCCGCTGTGCTGATTTGTCGATGACTTTGGCACTTTGGCGCTTCGCTTTTTCTGGCTGCTGGATTAGGCAAACTTGCGCTGCGAGTTAGCTTATTGATTTTGAAGAGTATGCGCATGCAAAAGCCGTAGACAAATGCTTGGGGTCCCGGCAATTTGTTGCTTGATCTGCCACTAAGCCGGAATAATAAATACCTCGTTCTCCGTCTCCTCGCTTGCAGGCGAACCGGATCCGTTGCTAAACTGCACGGTGCTCAACCAGACATCGACGGGCTTCCAAATCGAATGCATCGAGGGCTTCAATGGCGGCCTGCAGCAGGACTTTATAATGGAGGTTTACATGAACGGAACGACACGACATCCCAAAATTTCAAAATCAAAGTAAGTACGGCTCGAGTGCCGGAACTGTACGCAAAAAGAAAAAAACAGAAAGGGGCAAAATACCAGAAAAAGAGGCGGAATGGACACGGAGCAATCAGAATCACACGCCGTGTGACTTCTGCATTACAACAAGCCCAACGAGCCGTGGCATCGAACAGAACGCATGGCCATGGTTACGTTTGGATCCATGGATCCATGGCGATGTGAACATCCTGCAGCTGCAGCTGCTCCTTCGGCGAAACCCATTTGTCCTGCTCTTTGCTCTGCCACTGGCACTGGCCTTTTTTGCGGTTTCCTCGTTCTTGATTTGGACATTCAAATATCGATTCAACTTCGTTGCAGGCGACCGTACTTTGAGGTAAGCGGACTGGTGCCCGGCATGGGCTACAATGTCTTCCTCATCGCCAACAACAGCAAGGGCCGTAGCAACGCCACCATTTTGCAGGTCTACACGCTGAAGGATCCGGAGAAGCAGACGGGTGAGTTTAATCACACGGGACTCACCCTGCGAATCTTCCAGTTTCGAGAACCAAATCCCACCTACACATATGAGGCTCGAGTGATGCGGGCTGTCCTGCCATTCTCTTCTCCTTCCTGTGCGTTTGCAATTTCATGCATGTCCTGGTCCGAGTCCTTGCCCACTGCCTATAAATTAATTGGCAAGGGCCTGTGCACTTACAGCTGTTTCATTTGTCTTTTAGTTCTGCCTTCAGTTTTGCTAACATGGTTTCTCTTCCTTATGCCTTATTTCAAACTGCACGCTTTATTTTAGTTAAAATAACATTCACTAAGTCCTTCCAAGGACTTAGGCCTGCCTATCCCAAATCAAAAGCGACAGCGACCACGACCAGCGACTGCGTTTGCGATGAGGATGAGTTCCTAAATCTGGGCAAGGGAATTAGCCACGACGAGGGCACAGACGCTGACCAGCAAGAAGGTAGCGGTGGACTATCCTTTTCTATAATTTTCTATTAACTATGCTTTTTATTGTTTAATTTGTACTACTGCCTTGTTTGCTTATTATTATTTGCTTTAATATTAATTCAATGTTATTATTTAAATAAGAATTTTAATTTGATTTATGATTTGTTGTTGTACGAGTATGTAGCTTTAGTTGCTATTCATGTGTTTAATATTAAATATTTATTTGTGTTTGTTTCCCCTTAGCCGTTTGAAATAATATGTTAGTTTTATATTTGCTGTAATTAATTTCCACTTAAACATTTTTTGTTTTATAGCACCATTAATTCACTTTAACAACTTCACCCCACCAAGTCCGCAAAAAAAAGCTGCACAAATAAATCCGGATGCCAAATGGTTTTATTTTCCTGTTCCCTTTTTTATGTTGGGTCACTAAAAATTCTCGACATGCCGACACGGACTGAGACCAAAATTAGCAAGCCAGGGGGTTGGCGGTGGCGGTGGCAAGCGGGTCGGATTACAACTCGCAGATATGCACAAATACACGTACACATGCACCCACACACATGCAGCTCATTAGGGCGGCACTAAATTCAAGGCACGTGCGACACAAACTGCCACCGACAACAGCAACAACAATAGCAGCCAAAGGACGAAGACTGGACCAAGAACGGAACGTAGTTAGCAGCTCATAAAACAATGCAGTGTCGCTGGAAGAAAGAAGGAGAAAAGGTGGTGCACAGAGAAAAATACATGGCACTTAAAATCAATTTCAAATGTGTATGATGCAGTAAAAGACATTCAGTCTAGCTTCGAGGCACTTCATTAGTGTTTTCATGAAATAATATACATCACATTAGGCACAACTTGTTTCAAGGAGATCCGACTGGCCTCCGTTTTTTGTCTGTGTACTTAAGGCAATATGTAAATGGAGAAGCACTTGCTTATCCACCAATCTCTGGTCTTTTTCCGGTTTCCCCTTTTTTACTTTCCCTCATTCTCTCGCAGACCTCTCGTTGGCCTATGCCCCCGTCATCGAGGACATCCGGCCATTCCTCGGCATTCTGGCCGGCATCGTGGGCAGCATTTTCCTGGTGGCCCTCATCATTGTGATTGTGGTGCGTGTGCGCGGCTCTTCGGGGCGCGATCGCAATAATTACTCGCATCCGGGAAGCGGCGTCGGCGGCGTGGGCGGCACCACCGGCAACGGCAGTGGGATGGGCGGCGGTGGCGGCGGAGTGGGCGGCACCACGGCCAACGGGAATGGCAGTCTGGGGCTGCTGGCGAGCAACAACAATGGCAGCCTCGTCATCGGCACCCTGGGCCACAATGGCGGGCAATCAGTGCAGGATATGCACCGCATCGGCCGGGAGACGTGCCATGTGACGAGCAGTCTGGACAGCATCGACAAGAATCCGGACATCATACCGCAAGGTGGGTTGGGTGAGTTTCCACAGGTGGCTTCGATTATAACGGTCGCCGAGCTAATCCTCAATGCCCACGGGGCTGAATCCCTTTTATTTTGCAGACGGACACGACCTGGACGATGAGTGGACGACAAAGGGACATGGACGCACTTACGCCACGGCGGCGATGGCCGAGCAGAATGCCGTGATAACCTCCGGCACCTATGATCACCTGATGCCCACGTACGCCGTGGTCGACAAGAAGACAGCACCGCCTCCCGGCCATGGCCAGTACATCCAGTATAATACACTCATTCCCGTTAGCAAAATGGGCGCTTATGCCAATCAACAGCAGCAGCTCCAGCAGCAGCCGCAACAGAAGGTAAGTTGTGGACACCCTAATCCACTTCCACTGGCGGGCACAAAACCTTTAACAATATGCCGGAGATACCGCCATCGGAGCATTAATTTATGACCCATGGGCGGCTGACCAGGTGGTGGTTGTTTCACTTGCTAACAGCCATCCACATATTTCTGGTTAAGTGGTTTTTATAGCCAGCAGTTTAGTTTGTTGCCTTTGCCTCTTGATAATCACAGGGAAGTATCTTAAAGGAAGCTCTTATTCAGAATTACGGCTATTAAAAAGTATCTAACTATTAAGGAATGGACAGGAATTTGGCTAGAATCAATTTAACAGCATCTAATTAATCCACAATAATATTAGGGGCAAATGGATCAATATTAGACATTAAGATACACATAACTTGAACAAAAACTTAATGGGGCTGAAAAGAAAACTATTTAAAACTAGCTCCCAACTACCATACTCTGTCATTGAGTAGCTACAAAAATATAGCAAACTTACAAAAAACGAAAAGTTTCCTCTCAAAAACTCCTGAAGGTCGCCAGTGAAAAATAAGCGAAACAACAATGGCTCTGATGGGAATAGAACAGCATCATCTGCAGTTGTTCGAGAAGCGAAGAAACCAACATAATTTGAAAATCATTTAAGTAGAAATTTCTCTGTGCTAGCCACGCCCCTTTCCGAAGGAGTAGGAGCAATATAAATTTTCCATTTGCGAATTTAATAAAAATAAGTTGCAGGCGGACCCAGCGCCATTCGAGACTGCGGAGCAGCAACCGCTAAGGAGCCAAAGGATGTGCGCATCCTGTTTCCAACCCCGCCGCTCCTTCGCCAGCAACCTCGAAATGCAATAAACGGCCAAGTGTGTGCCTCGCTGCTGCTGCTGGTTCTGGTTCTGGTTGGGAAATGACTGCTAAGGGCAGGGCCAGCAACGGCAGACACATTACAAACAGGCGCCGGAAGTGGGCGGTGTCTGGCCTAAACAAACAGACCAACAGCAGTCATAAAGCAGTCAGAAGCGAACCGTGAATTCGGTTTGATGTGTATTAGCTTTAACCTGCTCAGGTTATTAATAACACCATATGTTCGTGTCACTTAATATCCACTGCTTTATATTCTCTGGGAAAGGATTTGACAATGCCACATATTTTTATATCACTTCTCCTTGTATGTTTGTTTAATTATTGAAAGTTTCCAGCAGCTTTGTGGTTTGTTTTGTATAGAACGGCGGTTGTGGTTGTGACAATGATAAAGGTGGTGTATCAAATATAATTTGACTGAGTGCCACAATTAATTTCATTGGAGTAAATAGTTTTAGGCAATTTGGAATTCTTTGGGAATGTTCTAGCTTACAAAGGTCAAAACTTGTTACCACTAATAATTCTTTGATATCGAAAGATATAATTATTTTATATATTTGTTTCCTTTAACTTTCTCTCCCTCAGACTGAGCTCAGCTATAGCGAACTAAGCGCTCCTCTCGTCAGCGGTCCGGTGGGCGTTCAGCGGATGGCCCCCTACTGCAGCGCGACCTTGGGACGTCCGGGCAGGCAGGCGGAACTTAAGCGGGCGGAGCCGAACATCTACTCGCAGGTAAATGTGATGATGGACGACGAGATTCTGGCCGACTTGCAGGCGGCCACAGCATCCGGCAGAAGCTATGTGGCTGGAGCCGTGGTCGACAATGTGGGCGGAGCGCCCAATCTCTACGTTCAAGGCTATGCGACGCGTGTTTAGCATTGAGTTTATTATAATTTCGTTATTTAAATAGATAGTTTTTTGGTTGTTCAAAATAAATTTAATTTATTCCACTCATTAACTGTATGATTTGTGCAGAGTTCTAGTTTAATTACATTCTATATTTGTGGGGAGCCACAAAAATAAATTATCATCCAGCCCCGATAAAAAGCTGACCAAATCAATGAATCGACGTCAAAAAAAATACTCCGAGCTGGCATGGAAAATATTTATCTTCCATCGAGAAGCAATTTTTGATATTACACATACGCACCGTAGTACAAACACACGAGTGAAGACCAAAAACAGGGAATTCCGAGATCTCAGTTTGTGCCAAGCGGACAGATGTAGAGTAATGACGAAGACATACCCTCGATGAAAACGCATAAAATATTTGATGGAATTTACCCAGAAAATTGAGTACCTGGTATTCTGGGCACAGATTTGCAAAGAACTTGCTTGTGAAACGTAAATACATAAACTTGACAGATTTGACAGTGGGGAAGAACATTTTTCGAATTTGTCTGGCATTGGCAGACAAGTTGTGTTCCGATTATGTGGAACACTCCCATCGGGACTTTTGCTCAGTCGAGACTACTTCTCTTTGTTTATCCGGCCAGCTTTCATTCCACTCAATTATTGAAAAGACTTGAGTTATGACCAAGTGTAGGTGAATAGATATAGATTCAGGCTGGACAGATAGCAAATGCACTAGAACAGCCATTGTGTTGTAAGAGAACTCGTTCGTTGGGAATACAAACCAAAACAACGATTAATGCAACCACATGAGCACAGTTCTGGCATCCATTTCACATAATGACAATGTTTGGGCTTATTGTCATTTATCGAAAAGTTTTACACGACATGCTCTTGGCTCTCGAGTGCCTTTCCTATGCAATCCAAGAGAAGGTCCTTTGATATCCAGCTAATGGTTGTGTTTTTGTTTTTTCAATATATTTGTAGTTGGATTTCATTCTGTCGCATAAGCAAAAAACAGAAAACCTTTAAGCCGCATTATTAAATATAACATATTCTTTTGTTGCCGCACTTAATTGCATATTTTGAAGACTATGCCAGCCCATACACTCCAATTTGAATGGAGCTAAAAATTAATTCATTAAAATCCCGTTGTGCCCATTAAGAGAACAACGTCAGCATGCCCCGCCCAGGCGTACACGTTAATTACGGAAATAAGCATATAAACATGCGTCGCATACTCGCGCCCACAAAGCCAGCTCGCAGAAACACGACCCACCGATGGGCCAATTATTGTAGTAGCTCACCACATAGCCAGCCTCTTGTATGCCGCGGCAACCATGTTGGCTAAATAAACGCCTGCCGCGATGTTAACTATCAGTAACATGGCGAGGGGTAGGTGGGGGGCGGTGGAACCGCAGAGTCCGCGATGCCTGCAATATGCGTGGGAAACCGCGTATACATATTAACATACAGGCCACTGGCACAGTTTTCAGATTTACTATACCAAACCATGCCATTAAATTGCGGAAAATAATTAATATTATCTTTCAGTACTATGCAATCAATTTGTTTAAATTTATAACATACTAAAGTTTGATATCAGTAACTTTTTACTTTGCATTTCATGCTTAGACGTTTGAAAAGGTTTGGGAAATAAGGATAGAACAGCGTATGAGAACTCTTTAATTTGGGACCAACGAATAGCTACTGCTAATTAGTTGGACCCAAATACGTGGACCTAAAGTAGCGCGGTCTCTAAATTAGTTATGTTTAGGTGCAACATTATCATTTACTCTCCCCATCGATCAATTACTTTTGTTTCAACCCCCAAACTCGTGACTAACTCGCAGCATATAAATCATCACATGACTAAAACCTCATTACCTACTCCTCTACCTAACCGCCGCAGATCGATCTGGCACATCATCCCATGCCCATGTACTCAACGAGCCCGATGTTTGGCACGAACAGCACCATCACCGGAGTCACCATGTCGCATCCATCACAATTGGCCACCTTCTCGCCGACGCCGCCGCCGCCCATCTTCACCCACAGCATGGTGACCACTGGCGATGGGCTCCTGCAGCCGGTGACGTGCATGGGCCTGGTGGCAACATCTTCGGCAGGGGCATCGGTTCCTGGACCTGTTCCACTGCCCCCGCAGCAACAGCAACAGCAGCAGCTGACAGCGGCCAATGGCGGAAACGGAAGCATCGTCGGCATGGGCATGAGCCTTTATGGCAGCGATGTGGTAAGTGTCAGTTTGATGTACTTCCCCAATTCCTGGACGCTCCTGCTGCTCCTTGTTGATAGCGAACCGGTCGTCAAGGCAACTCTCTCGCCTAATGTCCAAAACGTTGAAAGCATCAATATGCAAAGTGGATTTTCGGGCAAGGATTTTTGGCAGTGCTTCTGGCACGGAGCGGTTGGGGGAAACGGCAGCAGGAAACATTTATCTTCGCCCCCGAACCACCCGCACCTCGGGGCCATCTTTTGTGCCCAATTTTGTTTTCGTTTTTCCTTTATAAATGGTAGCCGCTGGGGCGGAAAATGGGTTTTTGCGGTCGGACCGATAACTGCTGAAGTGATTGCAACCGCCGAAAGGGTATTCAAATGTAGAAAATTAAGACTGGAAACTGTTCGAGTTCAGATATTTAACGCCTAAGTAGAACACGATTGAATAACTTCATTTTGGGACCTAAGAGCTCCCCGTTTTTGTTCGGTTCCCATCACAATTTCCCCTACATTACGCGCCTTTCAATCGATTAGCCCACCCAGTGCGTCATCGATCAACAGATGACTCACAGTCTCCCCATCTCAGTGACAGTGCAATTTTCTGGCAATCCATAACCTTTGATCCCTCAACAGACAACTTTAAACTCAGCTTGAGGGAGACAGAGTGAGATAGATAGAATTTTGCCGGCATTTTCAATGGGTTCAAGGCGGTAAATGACCCCTGAATGTGCTGCAGGATAATAAAAAAAAGCTAGCCGCTCGCTGTCCCGCTCCCGCCGCCAGTGTCCGCCATTCATTGTCTCTGTCCGTTGCTTTATAAATACCCCATTATGTATACTCCCAACGCAGCAGCGCAGCAGTGCGTTCGTCCTGGCCCTTCTCCTCGATTTCGCTGCTAGTGGACCAGGCCAACAGGCTTTGGCCATTGCATTGTCCCTGCTGATGTTCGTTCCACAAAAAGAATTACGTTTTTACAACAATATCATGCCAAAAGGACACTGCGGTGTGGCAACTTTTGACTCTAATGATTGCAATTATTATGACCCAAATAAGAAGAAGAGCACCGGGACATGGGCAAAAAAACGGGACCAGAACAACATCATCATCAAAAGCAGCAGCAGCGACCGAATTCACAATGTTTTATTCCTCTGCTGCCTTCTCGGCCATTTTTTGTGTTGCCTTTTCTTGAGCTGCTCCTTTCGTTTGTCACTGATGTGGCCCTTGTTTTTCCCGCATTCGGCTCCCAAAGGCGGCCCAAACCAAAACACTTTGGGCCGTGTTGGCCCAGGGGAGTTGGCCAAAACACAGAAAATGGCAGCGAGACTTGTTGGTTTCGCCTTTTTGTGTTTGTCTTGGTTTTTGGCAAAACCAAATATTACGCATACGCAGCGTTTTTGCTGGTACAATTTGCTGGCCAGGGTGGCGGGAAACTTGAATTTGTAATAGCTGTGAGTACTCAAATAATGTGCGGCTCATTAATTTTAAAGCAGCGCTCTTTAGGACTTCTTGCCCCGAGCTGTCTCCTGGTATTTCCTTGGCTAAATACGCTTTTTGTCATTGTTGTTTTGTCAAAGTGTCTCATCGCGACCCCATTCTTCTCTATACCATTTCAGGGCAAGCCACAGCTGCTAAAGACCGTGCCGGAGGAGGTGCACCACCAGCTGAACGGGGAGGATATCCTGATCGCCCAGGATCGCAATCTCGGATCGGGAACTCGCTTCTGACGCTAAGCTCTAGGTCGGGAGGAGCAACTAATCTAAAGTCAGAGCCAAACAGGGAATGCAAATCAAAAGAGAGAACTATGAGAAACTACAGAAAAATCGGGGAATAATTGGTAAACAAATTGACTATAAGTTGTATGTGATGAGCCAGCAAAAAAGCCACAATTGAGTTGATTTTAAAGCAGAGGGAGCTGCCTTAGCTAGCACTCTTTTACGAAAGCAAAGAACATTATGCGTGGATACCAAATGGATGATGGCATACCCTGTAAAAAGATAACAATAAACTGTGCATGTAAATTGTTCGAGGCAAACGTGAAGCTCAGCAAGAAAAATCCATTAGGCCTAAGATGACGTGTACATTACGGAATACAATTAACACTTATAGCTCTAATTGAAACTAACATTACATCTGGATAAAAAAAAAACACTGAATTGTTAATATATTTTTAAACAACAGCTTTAAGCGCCAAAAGAGAAACATAAACTTTTAGCTAAGTAAACGAATTCATAATTGTTGTTGACCTTAGTTTGAGTAACCTAGCTCCCATTACCATTTAGCTTGTAACTTAGGCGTAACTAAGGCATTTACAACAACATCTAAATCAAATTCATCTAGCTTTAAGCTCCGACTTAGCATAGTTCAAATTGTAATAAAAAGATCATAAAGAATTTAAAGAAACACTAACCCTAAGGTAACCAAATAATGAACGATTAATAAACGACTTAAATTAGCAAATCCAGTTTGCATTTTATACGTAACAAACTACGAGAATGAAAATCCCGAACAGGCTTGCGACGAAGCAACCAAATCCCTGGGAAAGTAAAATTCTAGTCTAAGAAGAAATGCATTAAATAATAAAATTAAAAGGCTAAGCAACTGCATGTAAAATATTTAATTGAGTATTAGGCTAAAGTTAATAAATTAAATTTAATAAAATGTATGAAAACAGAAATCGCAAGAGTACTGATGATGGCAATGGGAAGTGATGAGGATACATCCTCCAATCCTAGGTAATTCAATAAACTTCAATGGCAATAGAAGGTCGTAAATTCAGGTCAGAATACATGTAGGGATCGCTGACCCCGTTCCCTCTCGATATCACCTTTTTGGGCACTAACTGGAGCAAACAGGATGCTGCAGCAAGTTGATGTTTTCAAACACGAGGGCGTGGCAGCGAGGGGCGGCGTGTCCTGTGTGCTCGGCACTGCCTTGTAGCCAACGGTAAATATTGACAGGCCGCGTGAGCAAACAAAGGGACAAGCGGAAGTCAAGCCGAGCGACACAACCGCAGTGGAACAATAACAAAAGCGCCTGACAATCTGCATTGAGTACAGCAGCAGCCGCAAAGGCAACAGCAACAGCAACAGCAACAGAAGTAGCAGCAGCAACATCAACTAGTTGAAGCAGCAACATGGCCGATACAGCTCTCAAAAATTGTCGGGCCATGTAAATTTTGTATGCGAAAGCACTTAACACCGTTTTCGCTTAAGCAACGCAAACACCCAGGAAATAGTGGCGGCCCAGGAAACTGAGTTAGATGACAGTCACCGGCATTTATGAGCCGGTAAGCAGGCCTGCCTACATGAAAAGCAAATTATGCAAATTTCGACCGCATCGCCGCCGCCGTCGATGACTTGTAAATTTTGCGGTTGTTCCGGGATACCTGTTTAGATTGCAAGATATGCCATATATGCCATAAGCTGGGCAAAAGCACACAAACACGCAAAACAACGCAACGCATATGTACAGATCAAATATTTGAACCTCAAGACGCCGGAGCTGGCCCGAAATTGAAGTGGACCACATGTCAGGCCGCAAAGCCACGGAAGGGGTCAAACGGTACCAACGCGTCCGTTAAGCCGCCAGATTGAAAACAATTAATCAAAATGCGGCACATAAATTATAAATTAAACGCCTGCTTATGCTCATTTTCGGAGCTGAGGTGGGCCATTTCGACCAGTAGAAGCTCTCATCCGTTGAAGGCCATCAATCAGGCTATGGCAATAAAACCGGCAAATCGAATGGCTGGAAATCATACTTCCGTTGGCAGAAAAATGGCGCTCAATTGTTTCCTAAATCATAAATAAATATTAAAAATCAATTTGAATGCGATTTTGCTACCTCTGCAGCACAAAAAGATGAAATACGGCCGCAGTCATAAAATAAATAAATAAATTTAGAGGCAGACAACAAAACACTCACACCACTGTCGTTGAACTTTTTCGTAAGCGAAAACGGGAACACAACCGAATTCAATAGCAAGAAACTATTATCGATACGTATAAAACTCATTTTATTGATATTTTGCGAATATTTTGGCTAAATCCATCAGTTATTCACTTCTTTCCGGGTAAAATGTTCATTTTTAGTCGAACTACGATAGTTTCGGTTGTTTTTCCATTTCCCTTTGATTTTTATTACCTAAATTAAAAGTTTTGACACAAAGAGTTTTTTTTATAGCCATTTTGCGACTCCGCGATGATGGATGATGAATCGTTTCGTCACAAAAGAATTCATGTATTTATGCGACATTTGCTTTTAATTGATTGTTCGAAATGACAAACGACTTTTCGTCTGCAACTCGCTTGATTTATGCCCCACCGAGCTAATAAAACTTTACAGCGAGTTGTGCGAAATTAAACGAAAATGCCCCGCAATTAAGCGAGTTCCCTTTTTTCCCCCGCGACAAACTTAAGCCGCCATTAATGCAGAGTTGCACTGTGTTGTCTGTCTGTCACTGCAGTGGCCTGATTTATAAGCCAACACTTACAACGCAGCCGACAAGGATCCGCATCCGGATGGGCACCAGGACGAGGGCGAGGATGAGGACGAGAACGAGCAGTGGACGCTTGCTGACCACAGAAACATTTTCTTACCACTGATTTATTTACATTTAAGCAATTTCGTCGCCATCGTTGTGAAGTTTCCAGACGGAAATTCGCAGCATTGCATCCGGAAATTGGCAACAAAAATGAAGGGGTGCATTGTCCTGACCCCCTCTTGGTCCTTCCCCCCTGGCCCACATGCCTACCCGGCCCCATTTACCATTTACCATACGCGAGGGCCAGAGAAGATTAATGCCGGCGCTTTTATTGTTCGGTCAGTCGCGTGACCATTTCGTGCAATTTATATCGTAAATAAAAGTGACGAAGAAAATAAGGAAAATTGAAGCCGATGCAAATAAACTGCATGAAAGGTAAAGTTTCAAGTGGACACCTTTTGTTGAAGCAAGCGAGTTACTACGATTGATGGCGGAAACTCAATACGACATACGCATTGATTTGTTGGCCAAACAAATTTCCAAGCACGCTGAAAAGCAGCCACTAATCCTTGGCCTATAATGCATAACAAATGTAGGCAAATTTTGGGCCAACGAGTAGCGACACCTTTGGCACAAAAGCCATGGGCAAAATGTGGGGCAAAGGAAGAAGCACAACGCATTTGAAGGTTAAATAAATTGCTGGATCCAAACATATGCCCCAGGACCATAAATATTTGGGCTACGGAAGTGGGCAAACAAAGAAGGGTTTATGGCAGCCCGATGCGGCAGTAACAAATGCGTGTATCCATTTACATAGAAAGTACCTGGCGTCGCACATTTCCTGCCTTACACCGGATCCAGCCAGCCGGATTCCCGCCTCCGGTTAATATGGCGGCGTCAAAACAACATTAAACACGAACCCGGGTAACCGTGAACCAGCCACCGGAAGTGTGTATATAAAATAACCCACGCCCACACACACAAACACTCTCACACACACGCGTGCCCTTCTCGAACACGGTGCGTATACGCAATAAACATAAAATTTTTGAAATAGGGGGAAGTTTCATTCCTATCCCGTAGCTCTGATTTCCCTTTTGGACGTTCACCTCTCATTCTTTACGCGATGAGTCCCCCAGAGGTTGCAAATTATTTTTTTAGTACTTTATTCAATGCGCATTAGGCGCGCACCCAGTCTGTTTTTCTCCTCTCTCATTTTTTTTGGCCTTGCAAATTTTGGTCGTAAAATGGGTGAAAAGGTGCGTGAGCTTGGGATTTTCTGGGTCCCCGCCAAACTACCAACTAATGTGGGCAGCAGGCACTTAATTTATGTTGAATTTTTTACAGCCCAAAGTGTCTGCAATGATTATGGAAGCAGTTTGCCTGCGATTTGTCAGGCGGCACGTGCCGGAAAAGCTAAGCGAAATGAAATGCTTAAGTTTGAAAGGATAACTCTTTGGTGGAGAATTGGGCTGAGTTGTTGACTTGTAAATGGGGCTGGCTTAGTAAATACAAAAATATTACCGAAATATATTAATAGCATTTTAAATTTGCAGTCAAACGGCGCATTCCATGACATAATTAGATCTGTCGAATAGATTGGCAATTAGTATTCATTATTGTTTATTTAAGTTTTTGAAATACTTTGTCAACTAATTAAAATATTGAATGCCCAATCCCAAAACCCTTCATTTTCCGATGGCCCGAGTGATAAAATGACAAAGTTTTGACCACAAAGAGGTGGCTTTTTACGTGTGGGCCGATGGACAGCGAATCAAGTGGCTAATTGGCAGAGTGGAAAATGCTTTTTTTGTGCATTTTCATCATGGTGATTGAATGTTTTGAACGGCAGCCAATCGTTGATAGTCGATCCTAAATGAAATGCAAATTGCTTCCTTTTTTTTCTTGCCCAGTGTGCAAACTAATAAACATAACATTTATGAATTTTATCGAATTTGCCGTTTGTGCACGCTTGAAATTCGGTTTATTAAAAAGGGCTTCATAGATAATTAATAAATTGCGCATCATTTGCAAATTGCAACCGGCTGGATCATGCATGGCCAGATAGAAAAGACATTTTATATTGCTGACCAGTTGGCAGACCGCAGCGGTTGAGTTGGTAATTCAAAATGATTGCATTGACATTCATATAATTGCATTTAAATTTTAGTTTTAATATATATTTAATTATGTTGCGTTGGTCTTTTAAAGGCAGCCAACCAGTGTGAAATTCGCCAGGCAAAAAGCAATGCTTAATTTATGCAAAACTTTCGTTGCTGAAGTCTCGAAATTACAGCGTGTTTTTATTGTCTATAATTAAGCGATGTGAAAATATTTTCGCAATTATGAGAGAAGAAAAACCTTCCAGATATTCCATCGCCCTTCTTGGTTAGAAAGGGAAATTCGTGCTTTTGGCCAAATTACAGAGCCAAAAACTTTCACAGCTGGGCGTGGCGACCTCTAATTGGTTTTTGATTTCGTCTTTGCGAAAAATGTTTGCGACATTTGCAGCGCCGACAACTAAATTGCTTCGGCAGTCTTCCTTCCACATGCCTACAATTTGTGGCAAAGTTTTCTAGGCAAATAACAAAATTAACCCGAAAGTGGAGCCAGTGGAGCCAGTGGAGTGTTAACTCCACTCGCATCTTTCCAGCGTAAGTGTGCTTTGTAAACTTGACTACGCTAATATGTCACTTTGTCGTGGGCAAAAGTTAACATCCCCCCAACCAATTCTCGCCCATCGCACCTGCCCATGCACTTTGGTCCTTTTACCTGAGTTTTTAGCCAGCTGCCTGGATAAGTGTGTGTGAAACCAGCATCCTTGCGAGGAAAGGAGCAGGAAGGCAGACACGCTGCGGTTCTTGCCCTGTCCCCACCCCCCTTGCACACACACACACACACACGATTCCACATTAAATTTGCAGGAACACAAATTGTCGCTTACCCGAAAAGTCTGCATCCACAGGTAAAAAGTGGCACCTCTAAAAGCTTCAGCTCAAAGACAACAAATAAATTGAATTGAATCCAGACGAGACGCGGTGCGACGACACGAACTGAAATGAAATTTCAAGAAATTGTGAGGAATGGGCTTCGCTATGAAGGCACGCTCCTTAATGGAAGGAAATGTTGCCAAATTAAGGCAAAAGCTATAGGAGTGTTGGCCTAAACCAGCTTCAATCTTGAGATTATCAGCCGTTGTCTTCAAGTTTATTTATCTGATACTTTTTAAGTACAAACTTAAAGCTACTACTATGTTATTTGATCCAAGAATCCTATTAGCTGTATACATTTTTCATTTTGCTTGGTTATTTTAGTTATTTGAAAACGCTTTCGTTTTTTACAGCAATTAATATGAGTTTATTAAACAATCGAGCAGCAATGATATTGAATATTCAATATGGAAAATCTTTATTATTTCATCCTGCATCCTTGATTCTTTAAAATGCATTAAATTAAATTGCCAAGCAATCGCTTTTAGTGGCAAGCAGATACTGTCTAAAATCACAAACATCCTTGCACACACACACACACACACATATGGCCTGAATGAATTTGCAGGCAGCTCCCTTAGGTGTGCAATAGTTTTTGGCCAATCAAGTGCAGCTGAAAACTCTGGGCCTGGCTAAATCACTTTTCTAGCCTTTAAAATGCAAGCAGCGGTTTGTTTATTTATTTTACATGCTTTTCACACCCACATACATACACACACACACACTCGCACACTTCTGGCACCTTTTTGATTATAATTTACGACTAAATGTTGTTGCCGGTGGGTGGGGAGTGGGTGGAATGCTGCTGCAAACTTTTCCAGAGAAAGCGACACTGAGAGATAGAGGAGCAAGAGTGATAGGGCGGGGTACGGGGGGAAATGGAAGTGGATGTGGAATAACTTCTTCATATTGCAAACACATTTACTCGGCAGTTCTTGCAACTGCCAAAAGGTGTGCGTGTGTATGTGTGTGTGTGAGCCTGTGCGGTAAAAGTAACTTTTAAAAGGCAAGCAAAAAGTTGCCTTTCCTGGCTTTCGGCTGGCTTGCTTTTATTTTTCGGCAGCCAGACCGCACCACCACCTCCGCCCACTTAACCCCCACCCAATTCCCAACTTGGCTACATTTTATTAGAATTTAAAATACATGCAGACGCCATAAATTTTATGAGTTGATGCGACAAGCGAAAGTTGCAGCAAAGTTGCCACTGCTGCGTTGCCACTGCCGCTGCAGCCGCTTTCTGTGCTGTGCATAATTTATGCTCATTAAGCGCAAATGCAATGCTGACCCACATAGGCAATTGACTGCACTTACAGTAGCCCAGTGGCATTCGCATTCCCAGAAAGCCAAGGAAAAGCGGAGAAGAAGGATGCAGGAGCTGCCTGGTTGGGCAAACGGATTCACGCTGGAATAAATGCCTTTTACTGTTTCGGTATGCAAACTTTTTCGCACTCAAATTGCAGCAGCAGCAACACAGCAGCAGCAGTGGCAGCAACGCAGCAGCACCAGCAGCAACTGCAGCAACTTTCACACATTTTCGTCTTCTGCCCTTTTGGCTGGTTGCACATTTGAATGCCTCAAATTGTTTGCTGTTTTGTTGCCGGCCTGGCATTGTTTGAGTGCCGAAGGACGAAAAAGAAAGCTGCAATTTTTTTGTGGCTCTTTTCTATGCCTCTTTTTCAACACCCAACACCCAAACCCCCATTTCCCCCCATCGCAAAACTTCCCTTTGTTTTTTTCCCTGGCTTCTTCTATTTTTGTTATATTTTGTCACAGGCAAAAAGCGGAAGAGGAGCTGCGACCCGACTCGAATGAATTGCAATGAAATTTTGAGGCTCACTCCGAGCCGCCATTGCAACGAATTGAATTTGCACAGAGATGGGGGTCAAAAAAGAAAAAGGGCTGAAGGGGGTAAAAAGAGGAGGTACACTTAAAAAAAAGGGAATATTCACACTGAAGCAGTAAGTAACATTCTCAAACTAAGCTCACTCACTAGCTTGTATTTTGTGGTAAGGTATATATATATATTTTTTTATAAATTTCTATTTATTGTTGCATATTACATCTTTATTTTTTAGAGTGCACTGCCTGTTATTTTGGCTGCCTACCAGCCTGCCAGGCAGTCGTCAGTCAGATGGGGAACTTTTGTTGCGGCCTGGCGCCAAGCCAAAACGGAAGTTTGGTGTTAGAAATCGAGCTGCAGACGACTTCAACGGCCACTCCCCCTGTTTTCCGCACCGCCCGCATCTGTTTTTCCGAAATGCCTGCCATATGCATCGCAGAACGGCAGACGTAATGAATTTTCGGGACTTTCCTTGCTAATTTTCCAAGTAAGAGCGAAAAACAGCAAGCGAAAAATGGGAAAAATTCTTTTTTCGAGCGCCCTCTTCTTCGGTTAAGTTATTAACATGACTTTATTAACACTCAATTTGTGGTCATTGGTAAGTTGTGTGTGTGTGTGTTATTTTTTTGGCAACTGGGGGTGCAGTTGCAACGATTTCATTTTATTTGCACACACAACAGCCAAAAGCCATTCGTGGCACGCAAAGAGTGGCAAAGAAACAACCAGAAAAATAGGGTAAAGTGTTGAAAATTATAGACATGCTGGCATTTGTTTAAATAACTCTGCCACTTCCTCACGACCCCAGCCCCTCATCAATTCCGCAAGGCCGCAGAAAATTGGCCACCAAACACCGTTGGAAATTCAGACCTCAGACAGGCTGCGGACATGCTGTAGAACCCCCATTTCGGCACCCCCCCTTTTGCGCCACCTCTGCGCCACTGAGCGGCATGCATTTGTTGCTGTTTTTGTTGGCGGTTTGGAGGTGCCACTGCTTCTGTTGGCGGTCTGCTCTTGCCGGGTTTGCATGGTGCTTTTTGCAGTTTTTAACGGCAGTCAGTTTGCGGCTGACATCGTCGACGGTTAATCTCGCATGGAAAATGTGGCCATGGAGGTGTAACATCTGTTGTTTATATCGGTTTGGGCAATTCCGTCTCGTAAATGGGAAAGATTACTCGTAAAAACAAAGTTCAGCTGGACAGATTATCAGTTTAAATTTTATTTGGCTTAATAGAACGCATCTATTTGCTTAAAGGTCGACGCCTTTCTAACAGTTTCCGAATAAATTCAAGAGTATTTTAAAACATCCAATAAAATAATTATCTAGAAATCATGCCCAGACTCTTTGGTTGGCTTTTGTTACCCAAGGGAGAAGTTTTCTGCTTTGAATTTCCCTTCTTTTGAGCACTCTCAATTCAATTTTCACGTTAATTACACAGAGTCAAGGCAGCCGACTTGGCTGCTGAGAAAAATAACACAAAAATGTTGCTTCAAGTTGGCACTTAAGTCAGCCAACAACAATCACCCCGGCGCACCTGTCCACCTGTTCACCACCTTAAAACCACCCAAAAAACCACCCAAGTCGCCCACTGAAGCCAGCCAGCATCATTGCTTTGTCCATTCATTTCGGAATTTTGAGTGCCTAAAAGGCATCAAAGCAGCGCTGAAAACTACGGAAAACTAATTGCAACTACACAAACAGAAGAATACACAACAAACCAGCAACAATTATATACAAAATTGAGGCTAAAAAACTTTATTAATTGCAAAAATTCCCCCGAGTTGTATAAAATAGTTGAAATTGAGACAGCGGGAAAAGGGTGAAGAATGCGAATGGGGGTAAGTGGGATGTTGTTTGCTGGAGGTGGAAAAGTTGACAACTTCATTTACAGCGTTTGGGTCGCCTTGCCACGCCCCCCCAAAACCCCATCCCGCATCCCTAAGATCGTTCCGGCATTGTTGCTCGCACCTACTTAACTTTTAATTAAAGCAAACAAAAGCCAAGGCGGTGAAAAACGGGGGTATGGAATTGGTTGGACCTGGAGTTGGACTTTTAGACGGAGAAATATCAAATGACGGCAAGTGACAAAAACCGTAAAACGAAACGTGCAAATAAAATGTTGACTGTTGTAACAAAAGCTGTCTAAATTAAATGAGGCCACCAAAAAAAAGGAAGAAAAATGCAAAAACGCCACCAAAAATGGAAGAGGAAGGCGGTTATAGTGTCCCGGGCTCGGTCATTGTCGATTTGAAGCTTTTGTCTTTGATGTTGGTTCAGTCTCCCTTCTTTGACTTTTGCTTAGCAATTTGCATATCATGATATCAGCTAAGACTTACACTCGAGAAAATTCAAATGACACCTCCTCACCCCGAACACGACTGTCTTTGTCCTTAAATAGTGCACTAATTTTTCGCTGTGCTTAAAGAGCAGACAAAATGGGAGATACAATTAAAGCTTGTTATCATAACAATGCGTCAGGGTAAACATTGGCTTAATAAATATTTCGTGCATTGTAATTATAATAACAAAAACATTAAATGATCCTTTGTTTTGCGTTATGTAGAGTAGTCAAGCAATTAAGCTTGGCAAATAAATGCATTTATTAATTGATTAACGAATAAAAATGCAACAAAAACCAAACACACAGCGCCCCCTTGAAATGGAATCCCATCAATTTCTGCAAAGTACAATATATGAAATATATAATAATGCATCCAATTAAGAACTAATAAGAGAAATTAATATTGCCTAGAGTGCTAATAAGTTAAGCGGTCAGCCGCAAAAACGGGCAACAAAGACTGATAAATAATTTGAATAGATTAATATTTAAATGCGTTTAATAAACAACGGCAGCAGGGCAAAAGCAATTATAAATTTCTATTTAAGCAAATACCAAACTAGATTGTAACCATCTATGTGCATTAATCCCATAAGATGAATGAATTATTAAGCAACGAAATCAAAGTTGCCCTGCCATTGATAGCATCTTTATTATCAGGCAGAACCCAAAATCATATCGCTTATGAGCTAATTACCCATACGCCATGTAGCACATCACGCAAGATTGTCCCCAAAATGTCGAACAAATAACGAAAATGAAAATGCCCAACACGAGTGTATTGGTGTGTGTGCGTGGGTAACGTGTTTTCTGCCACGAAAACAAAAATTTTGTTTGTCTGCGACATGAAAAGATACGCAGAGCACACAGGCAGGGAAAAAGTTATGGGCGGGGGGGGAAAAGGAAGATGGAGAGTCACGGCCGCAGTGCATGGAAATTAAATGGCGTGCCATTTCCGTGTCGTGACTGTCATTTCCGCTTCCTGTATTTATACAAATCACAAAGTAAGCCAAAAATACATGCCGAGCACGAAGAGCGTTGTGTGTATAGTGTAGTTGCTTATGGTGCGCCCGCTTTTATGGCAGTCAAAAAGTTGAACAAAATAAATGAACTTTAAATGTCTTTATGGAAAAGACAACGAACGCGCGGGCATAAAACTTAAAACGAAGTGAAATGGAATCAAATCAGCGACGAACGTGGCCCCCAAAGGATACGCATTCAGCAGGACATAAACGAACTGTCAACGTCTTTGACGAAGTGAAAATTCGAAGCAACAGTGAGCAACGAGTTGAACTTTGCATGTACATATATACATATATATTTTATGTGTACATAGGTCGAGGGGAACCAACCGAACGTGTCAAACAAAGCCAACGTGAATATAAAAAGCGAACCGCTTAATTAAATTGTTTGCGGGTATTAAAATGGCAAAAAATGAAATGGGAAAGGCGAAAGGGGAAAGGGCGAACGAAATGAAAACTTGAGCTGGCAGAGCATGCGGGTCAGAAAGAGTGGCGAAAAGGGCGCGGAAAATCGCGGAGACACATAGAGATAGAGCAGAAATGGAAGGAAAATGAAAAAGGTCAAAGGCTGTGCGGGAATCTCCATTGTGATGGCTTGGGATTAGCTTGTGACTTTCGAGTGAATTGTAAGCGTGTCAAAGCGTGGCGAAAGGATTAAGCCAAAGGATTATAACATCTCAACTGAGGGGGTAAGCAGAGGGAAAGCGCCCGGGAAAATCCCAGAGGAAATTAGCCAGTGCACATGCAGACATATGTTCCCAATTGGCTTCTCTCTCCCCAATGCGGTAATCCAATAATATTTAATAAAATTTGTTTTTCGGGAATGAAATTAAAATAAGATATGCCATAATTCGAATTAAAAGCGAAAAAAAAAACTAAATTAAAATCACGTTAAAATAAGTCGTTTAATAATGAATCACATTTTTATTTTTAATTAAATGTCTCACATCAGATGCTTAAGCTTTTAACATTATGCATACAAATAAATAATTTTATTCTGCAATGTGACATTTTTTAACAACTGAAATTGTTGCGTAATGAAAAACGCATTTTAACAACCATAAAACGGATAATGAAGTTTAAAAAAAAAACAAAGAAAAACGTTCAGCTATGATGAAATGCAGAAAATTCAAAGAACTATTTTTATAACAGTTTAATAACCCGCAGTGAACCCTCAAATGGTATTTGCATCAATTAAAGCCAAATAATTTAAGCTTTATTTCCGTGAATCGAGGTCAGCGAAGGTGCGCGTGTAAAGCGCAGCAATATTCAGCAATTAATTGCATTGACAGCATTATGAAACCTTTGCTCTCGATGCAAACTGACAGCTCCAGTAAATGCCCAAAGGCCCAGGGAAGGTTATATACGCATGTATATAAACCAGGACCCCTGAATCATGGGTTTACCCCCATCACCCCAACCAATCGTCCTTTACAGATTGTCCTGTCACATGTTGCTGCGCGGCAATATTGCAATTAGGTTAGCATAAAGCCACAGCGTTCCACTCAAACAATTATGAGAGCTGTTGGATTTTTATTTTAGCCAGAGGCTGACGACCAGGTGATATGCACTAATGCCTTTTTAAATGCTTGCATTCTGGGGTGCGAGTGAAATTGCTTTTAGCCAATAGTACCATTGAAAAATTCTATTTGAAAATGGTTAAGGTTACATCAGTACAAAGCGAAACTTTTAATATATCTACTAGTGCATATCTTTCCACGTATTGGAATTGCATTGAAGTAGTTTTTTAATACAAGGAAGTAGTTACCAAGCTGGTTAAAAATATGAGTAGATTTAATTACCAGAACATTACTTGGTTAATAGTAAAATTGTTCTTTAAAATGTACTGAATATTTGCAGAATTCGATTGGCACTTCCGCATTGTCGCAGCTTTGTCTTTGATTCAATTAAATGGCTTCGCCTTGCGGTTGCCCCAGGACCTGCGGCTCTGATCCCTGTTAGCCATGTCCTGTCCGCGTGTCCTGCTGCTACTGCTGCTGCATTCCTCGCCACTGGCACCCCACTGCGTATGAGGAATGGCTGGCCACAACTTATTGGCCCAGATAGCGGCGCTGGTAACATGGGATGTTCGCAAAGTGTGGGCGTGGCCGGGCTTAAAACCGCAAAAAAGGAAACCAGTCCACAAAAATAGGGGGGATTAAAAAATAAAAAGAAGCAAGCAGTCTCGGGCCGCATAAAAATTGTTAAATGCCAAACGCATCAGTGGAAATCCTCCAAACCCCGCCACTCGCACCTATCGAATGCGGCAGCAATTTGGCGCAGATATTGTTTAATTTATTGCATTTTACAGCACTGGCTCCTTTTGCTTTTTCCGCACGTTGTTGTCCTGTTCGGCAGCTGGGCATCAATGGCAAACAATAAAGCAAGGAAATGGAGATGATGGGACCCAGGGCGAGGTCAAAGGGCTGCCCGCCTCGCGACTGGCAGTTTAAGCCTTTTGACAAAAGCATTTTCCGCCCAGTTGGGGGGCAGACTGTCCCGAATGTCCTCGATGTCCTGCTCCTGCTCCTGCTGCTGGTGCTTCTGCTGCTGCTGATGCAGTTGAGCCGAACTGGCCGAGCTGTTTGAATTTTTATGAAACTGACAATACGACATCGATCATTGGGGCTTCACAGCAGCCAGAAACGGCGACCACTGCAACTGTAGGACTCGCAGGACGCAGGACACTGTCAGCATTTACCGCAGCCGCCCCATGGAAGGACATTCGTTATTGTTTTTCATTTCGACTTTTTTGGCAGCCATACGTCTGCGGTGCCGGGTTTTTTGCGGACTAGCCTGCCAATGCAGTTATATGGCCATAGTAATTATTCGCACTCGCCTCGCCGCAATTTTTGCTTTGTTTCATACTTTTTGCCAGTTTTTGTCTTGATTTTTTCGACGCTCCTTTTGTCTGCCGCCTGCAACTGCATTTAATGTTAAATTCGACGGGTTTATTTTGCAATTTGTTGAATAAACTAGCCGAAAATGCGGGTTAAAAATTCAAACACACATAATTTTGCGGCCCAACTCATGCGGATGTGTATGTGTGTGTGATTTATTGAGTGCTCTCTCAGGCAGTAGCTGACAGGATTTATGGCACTCTTAGCGAGGCCACTCTGTCATAATCCACACACACGAATGCCAGGCAAATGCTCAATGGAGCGGCTCATTAAGTTGATTGAACGCTCCAATGTGGCCCGTACTTATATGCTAATTTCAAGCTGACGCTCGTCGAGCAGTGAAAACAAAAATACAAAATACCGAAAAACAAACAACAGCTGCAAAAAAAAAAAGAGAGAGCAGCGATGCCAGCGAGGTCGAAGGGCAAGCCAGCAAACAAGCTCATGGTGAAAGTGCCAGGCCGAAAGGAAAGCTGAGCGAAAACACTCTCTCTCGGGGGCTCACACACACAACACACACACACCAATGCATATTCAATTGGACAAGTGCGTGTAATTGACCCAAATTGTGATGAAATTGCGCCAGAGGAGCACTTTCAGTGAGTGCGTTCAGCTCAAGAGGTTGGCCGATTCGAAAGTCGAGGCAGTCCAGGAGAAAGTTTAAACTTCCTTAACAAGCAATGCCAGTTGGTACTACATCAACTAGATATAAGGGTATTTGCCAAATAAATCAATGCATGTCCTTAGTTGCAGTACTTCTTAGACATTTTGTTTACCTATAGAAAGGATATGTGTATTGTAAGCTATATTCATTTTTTCATAAGAGACTTGCATTTTGAACCATGCATGAACCATGTCATACAGTATTCAAAGTTGTATAAATTCTTAATTTTAAGGAACAGTTCATAAGTACATATTTTTTTAGTATATTAGTATAACTATTAAACTGTCCTATTTGATTCTACAAACTTCAAGAAGATGGATCCAAGCGCGTTCGTTTCCTATTGTTGTTATTTTCCCATTCTGAGCAGTTGACCAATAATGGCATTTGTTAATCTTTGACTGCCAGTTGGAAAAGTGTACATTGATAATATTACAAAAGTTTAAAGCAAGAAACTAAAGCCACTGTTGAGTGGCGGATACACCGTGCGGGTCGCCTATAAAATACCCTAGCTGCTGATCGATTCAACTCCCGGTCCTTTTGATTTCAGAATTCTTTTGACTGGGCTTCAGGACTTCGAGGACAGGGCATTTGAAACTTTTGCAAGTTATCAACAATTACGCAATAACAGAAAGTAAACTAAAAGTTGCTGCTGCAACAGAGCGAGGCAGAAATAAAATAAATAAATGCTGGCAAAGCGAGCGCAAGGAGCAAAGACAAAGGAACTGACGGGCAAAAACTGCAATAAAAAGCAGCTGCAAGTCAGCGACAGAACATTGTGATGCTCACTGTCCGGACTCATTTGCACTCAACTGCAGCTGGCTGGTGGTGTTTTATTTGGGGGCTTGGATGCCCAGAATGGGTTAAATGGGCGGGTGCAGTTTTGGGGACAGCTTAAGCACTGTGACAACTTTTAAAGCAACTTAAGTGCAAAGTTTTCCCAGCTTTTTCGGCCCGATGCTCGCAATTCGGAGTTACCTGCACCAGCTGCGACTACCTGGCAGCTCCTTTTGTTTGAGTTGCTCCTCGGCGCCGAGGAGCCAGGATCCAAATGAAGGTATCAAATTAAAATGCGCTCCGGCAGATGAGCAGGATAACGAAATAAAAGTCGAGGCAGCGGCTCATGTCTGGGCCTACTCCTTGTTTGAGTGTATATTGGCGACTGTTGCGCTCGAGCAAGCAGCCCGAACTTTTCGTAGTTAAGCTGCTCCATTGTTTGAGACCAACTTAAATAACAAGATACAAGATATAGCAAAAATATTCGAAAATCTCATTATTCACAACAAAAATTAGGCTGCTGAAATGTTTCGCCCTATATTATCTTGATTTTACTGCCCATTCGCTTGGTATGAATTTTATTTGTTAGCAAAGAGTGAGGCTGTAGTAGCCAACAAATTTTGCATTACCTGCAAGTGCTTTTCCAGCCAAACGGAGCCAAAACCAATTGTACAGTGTGGGCTCAGGTTTCTGGGTGTCGCCACATGTGGCATCATTCAAGGCTAACGATCTGGAGAAAATGGGGAAAATCCGGGGAATGGGTGAAAATTGTGTGACAGACTGTCCGGCAAAACGAGTGATGGTGCAAAAAAGGTGAAGCACCAGCCGTCAACGAGTCAACAACTAAACGCAGTCGGGCTAAAAAAAACGATGGCCAATGTCCGTTCAGCCAGTCCTTTCCCATACCCACCCACTTCCGCCCACTTTTAGGGTGGCGGACTGTTGACACTTGAACGCTGCCCGCTGCAGTTGTCGCATAATCCACACAATGCCCTTTCGCCCCTTTTTTCCGAGTGTGTGTGAGTGGGGTGGGGGGTTGTGGCGATTTCCAGTGGTGCTGCAGTGGTATGGCCGCTGATATCAACACGGATCAAAGCGGCCATCTTTCTTCTGCTGCACACACACACACAGAGGCAGAGCCACACAAACACCCATGCAACAATGGAGCGGGAAACGCGTAAAGCTTATCATCAACGCAATGGCCAACTGGAGAGCAGAAAAGGAGAGAGAACAGGAGCAACAGCAGCAGGAACAGCAGGAACAACAATCAACAACAGCATTTTGTGCTGTTGACACTTTGGATTCGAGAATTTATGCAACTTAAAAGCGGTCAAGTTACGAATTTATGCATGCCATGCATGCAGACAGAGATGGCAACACTGGTCCAGACAGAGAGAGAGAGAGGGCTAGCTGGCAGGGGAAAGGGACAGGCAGAGGCTCGCTCAGCTGGAGGGCTGGCTGGCACACCATATAAATATGTGTTTGCATGCACTTTTTTGTTGCTGCTGCTGCTACTGCTGATGCATAAATTGAGCAACATCTTCTCGCCAGCCCCCGAACACGCCCCCCAAAAAATCCACCGGAAAATGCCGCATCCAGACATATATAGCCAGGCAGTAATCGGGGGAATTGCCCAACTGACACTTGCTGCTTACAGCCGTTTAACCCGCCTCTCAATGGGTTAACGCTCTTTATGAGCGAAATAAAAATTTCCACTGAAATTATTTGCATTTTGTTGCCTTGCATAAATTGCACTTCATGTTGGGCAGAGAAAGCAGCGAAAACCCGAACGGAAAGCGCCATTAAATGCGAAATTCAAAAAAGAAAGTTATACATAGTTAAAGGCCCTCAAAAAAGTTGCCGAAGCTTAAAGCGTTGATCTTATTTATAGGGATTATACTTGTAATGGAGCGATGGTCAAAGCTTTCAGCGGCTAGCGTCCAGAAATTAGGCCAGGCTAAGAGGCAACCAGTCCGCGCTCATCTGCGGTTACAGCCACTTGACCACCAGTAGCGTGCCACACCCACAGCAGGAAATGCGCCCCAAGTGCTGCAGCCGGCGGTGCTCATCGCTGGCATTACATAATAAATTCCCAGCTTATTTGCATAGTTTTCGAGCGGCGGTGGCAAAGAACAATGCCCACAGCCCGCGTTAATGGAATTCCGTAATAAATTTCGCAACTAGCCGGCCAAAGCCAGGCCAAAAAAGCGCACTTTCTAGCTTGGCCATCCAAGTCGACGGGCTATTCAATGACTTGGCATCTCTCGTTTTCACCCTTTTGTCTTTTAGATGGGCTTTACGCGAAAACGCTGCAATTACAACAAGTGCCAAATGCACATCAACAACAGACCTAAAAGAACCAGCCAGGGAATCCGAAAGCGTATCCGAATCTAAATCCGAATCTGAATCCAAATACGAGAGTCCTGGCGAGCGGGGATGACGCTGCTGACTTTTCAACAACTCAACGACTGGCGGCTGTCGCCGGAAGCGAAAAAGTTGTGAGCGGGGAAAAGTGCTGCTTCTGTTGGAAAAGCGGAAGCCGGCAGCGCAGTAAAAGTCGCACTACTTCTGCGGTTGTCAGTTGTTTTAACAGCTTTGGGGGGTGCGGAGCGGGATGCTTAGATTGCCACGGAAATGTGCCGTCAATTTACGCCAAGGGCTTGCTACCCGCTACCCGCTGCTTTATCCACAACCCCTTTGATTTGCACTTTGGGTTTACGGCGAACATTTTATAATTGCCAAGAGGTAAGCTGCAAGTAAAGACTACCATTTGGCTAAAGGATGCTGCAGATCCTTCGCTCACTTTTCCACAATTTCTTTAAGTCTTCAAGCGGCGAATCGAATCGACAAAATTGAAAAATACTCGTCAGCAACTGTCGAAAACTTATCTGATATCATATTTGTTTTTTTTTCTGTATTTCCCGTTCTCTTTTCCGTCGCCAACAAGTTTTAAATTAACTTTTAGCCTGCTGGGGCACAAGTTTGCTTAAGTCATTCCCATTTGATGAGTGTATTGTGAGAATTCTTTGACAGTTTCGACTGCAATTTCAATTTTTGGCATTTCGTACACAGGAAGATATTATCTGATCAATAAAGACTTTGTTTTTTAATGAAAATATATTTCAAATTACTAAATACAATGATTAGTTAGTTGTAAGTTACAGTGCAACTCTTGAGCTCATTCCATCATAACCTTGTTCAAAATCAATATCAATATTTTTACTACTAGGATTATTTTACATTTCGTGCAATGCAAATATATATGCGATGGATAATATTGTGTTATTATGTGCGTTATTCACTTCGTAAAATAAATAAAATTATTACATATTTTACTACAAAAATTGTTCGGCTTGTTAGTTAGTGCATTGGCTATATTCTGTTATGTTTAGTAAAGATAATAATTTTTAAATCATATAATTCCATGAAAATTTGCATACTGAGTTGTTGTGCGTATTATTCATGTCACGTGCTAGTAATGAAAATAAATTTAAAATAATTTAATGCCAAGAAAATTTGCATTGTTAGTTGCAGTGGCACTCAGGAGCATTTATGGGTTATCCCAACGGCCAAGCTTCACATAAACACATCAACTACATGAGCACCTGGGATGATAAGGATCCACGGGTTTCCAACACTCGGCTGCAGAATGACCCAGACTATGGATGCGAATTATTACAAGTGTCACAGGACGAGGCGACAAAAATTATATATACACACGTACGGCGCATAGAATGTGTACGACAGCCTGCCTATGCACACAAAAAAGGGGAAAAATTGTTGAGATCCTGTGGAAAAGGGGGCGGGGCAAGGCGGGTGAAGGAAGCACATCAATCACAAAAGAATTATGTTGGGGTAAACAAAAACATTTGTCATGAAGCGGCAGACAGAGCAGAAGTTGGGGATATGGAAAGCACAGACAAGGGCTTCAAATGCCAACGGATTGAGGACATTAGCTGGAATAGCTGCTAGAGGAGAGGCCAGAGCCTCACAGCTCCGTAGATCCCGAGATGCCAGTAGTGTCAACTGTGGTTGTTGCCCAGAAGGAGGAGCAGGAGGAGCAGTACGCAAAAAAAAACAATATCAACCGGCCACATAAATCTGGTCAGCTCAAAAAGGTGAATATGTGTGTGCCGGAGTTGTTGGGCGGGGCAAAACCTTTTGAGTAATTGCACACATTTAAAATTCTTTTCACACTTTTGATGCCAGAGGCACGGAACTCGTTGGCCTCCAGCTAAGAGGTTGGGCTCAAGAGTTTCCCCAGCTCAGGGGTCAACACTCGCCCACCTAAATGCAGTATTTATGCATAATTTCACAAAGTGCATCGCCGAGTTCGTTTTGTTTGCGCTGCCTTATTGTGTCCTGCATTGGAGTGTGTGCTCTCCCAAATGTTACCCATTCGCCAGGACAAAGGCTAAATACTTGCTGGCAGTTATTAAATTTTATGCATCTGCAGCAAGTAATTTGAGCTGGGGCAAACGCAGTGCACCCGCCCCGCACGTCTTGGCCAAAAATTTGCATTTAAATGAGTTTGGCCCACAGGCAACGTATCGAAACTAAATATTTTCCATGTTTGCTTGCCGGCAAGTGTGGAGCAGGTTATTTTTACAACTTATGCAACAATGCACACATGTACACAAATATTTTGCCAACCCCCCAAACAAAGCGAAGCAGTTAAGGCGCATCCTGCAGCTGCTCGGGTTATCGTAAGTCCTTTGATGCAGCACCACTTTCGGATGCATCACTCCTCGAACTTTGCCTCTTGGGAAGTCTGTTTTTAAAGAATTAAAGTGCAATTGCCCCGCAGCCCGACCATCCATCGGCCAGATGACAAATAAAAGGAGAAAAATACATAGAAAACATAAAACAAATGAATAAATGTTTACAAGCCAAAGGAGCACTAAGTGAAGACAAATTGTTTTTGGCAATTTGTAGCTCCTTCCTGGGATTTTTCTAATATTTCCACAAATTACGTACACAATTTCTCGGACTTAAGATCCAGATGCTGCCGAAAATAACAAAATTATTAAGAATGCACACAAATGAGAAGCTGGCGAAGGGGGTCCAAATTGCTTGCGGCTTGTCTGCACTCAAAATTGGCTCGAGTGTGGATTGCAAAAGTGACCAATTTTATTTGCAAGCATACCATACTATATTATGTGGCATGTTGCCGGCAGGAAGTGGGCTTGCAGTCCGTTTACTGTTCCAATGACCTTTCGACATGAGCCAGTCGAGCGGACGGAGGCAGCCAGCCGGAAAGCAACGAAAAGTGGCACAGTACAAAAAACAATGCCGACGCCGTGCGAGGCGTGTCCGGACTATCTGATACCTCGTAGAAGCACTATATATCGCAAAAATATACTAGTTCACATAGTGATTTTTATATAAATATAATGGTAGTTATGTAGCATTTTTTAAGTTTTTCTTTAGCTATTTGCTTCACTCACTACCTATTTAGTTAGTAATATAACGATAGCTACATAACCAAGTCATCGAAAATGCGTTATAATTATGTTTATTTATTTATTTGAATATTTAATATTAACTTTTAGCTCTTATAACACAAACCACAGTTCCCAAAGACCCACATCTTTGGGCCGCAAAGCAGCTCGACAACATAAACGGCGACCTTTGACTGCCACAGACGATGGTCGAGGGGGAGGGATGAGTGGGTGAGTGGGTGGAGCTTCTCTATTCATTTGGCCCGACGACTGGGCGCTCTGCGTTGATTTCCGTTTGCTGCATGTAAGAGTGCAACTTGAGCCGGCACTTGCACTCACTTGAGAGTGTGTGGGTGGCCGTGTGGTGGTGGCTTGAACTGCGGGTGGCTGTGTGTGTGCGCGTGTGTGTGGAAAACTAAACTGTTGCCATGTGACAAGTGGCAGCTTGACGGCAACAACAACAGCAGCTACAGCAGCAGTAGCAAAAGCAGCAGCAACAGCTAGAGCAACATCAACGTCAGCATCAATGACGCTGGGTGCGCACTTTGCCGCAAACAAAACGGGGCAGCAACATGCACCTGCTGCAGCAGCAGCAGCATGAGCAGCATGGCTCGGGGATCTAGGATGCGGGGAGCAGGAAGCGCGCGGAAGAAAAATGACGAGGACCATGAGAAGGACTTGACTCACTGTTGTTGTTTCAAGTTAAAAACTGTAGAAAGCGCACTCAAAAATTGCCACAAATAGGCAGCAGCAGCAGCAAAAGCAGTCACCCATTTTAGCACTCAAGTAATGAGTCGCCGTCTAGTGCTGTTTAACCCATGCCAGCGAACTCGGCAGACAGTCGCAGTCAAGGGGGTTAAGTGTTGGAATTTAATACACAATGCAGGCAGTCACCTGTGCGAATGTTTATTGAACCCGTGCAGTCGAAGTTGAACCCAAAGGCGGCGCAAGGCGCATAAAAGCCATGGAATAGAATCATTTAACACGAAAATCCGATTATGAAGCTCGTACGGACAAAGTCAATATCCTTGTATTTATTGAGTGGAGAGAAAAATATACCACTTCGATTTGGTGAATTGTCAATGCAGCAACAATTGAAAATCATTTGAAGCCTTTCAAACGACACACAAAAGAAATTGATTTCACTTCTTCATTTTCTCTTCATCTTTTTGCCAGCATTGCCTCTTCGTTGCCATGAGATTGGATTTAAATTTACACCAGGACTTGGCATTGACGTCATCACAATTGTGACATCTTGGTCAACGGCTGTGAATAAAATATGCATGACTAAAAGGGACACCAGTATCGCAAAGACATTTATATACAATTGAACATTCCTCAAGGACATTGGCTCAAAAGCTGAGGCGTCCGCCCTGAAAAATATAATAAGTGTCCCAGGTTGTCAGTTCAAAGGGATATTTATGGTAACCTGCTCGAGAATAATGAGCTCTCCACCCCCTCAAAAAAGTCGCCAACCCACCTTTGACCCCGTTGGATACATTGGGGGTCACTTCCAGCACATTAACCCTCAAACTGGCTTAACTAATTCTCTTTCGACTCGGCAATTCAATTAGCAGTAAGTCCATGGACACACACGCTCACAAACATAAAAAAAAGGACGTTTTAATCGAATTTATGTGGCACACAACGGAGAGGGGGACAGTTAATAATTCTGCCTTTGGGCCAACAAAAGGCTTACCTCAAGCCAGCTAGATAGTCAACCAGCCAGCCGTGGGCGGATTTATCTATTCTATTTTGTAATTTTTAATTTCACAACTAATGCGATTATTCACGGCTGACGGACCAGGCTGGCAATAAAAATGGCCAGTGTGTAAGCCACGTTTAACACTCGGTTTATTTTTAGTTAGCCAAACGCTTTCTCCTCCATTCGCCCTTCGCATCCTCTGCAAATACGCCAAAACTATTCGCACACGAGCTAGCTCTAAGCTCCAACTTTAAGCCCCCCGATTGCTGCCAAAAAAAAAATTGGACTTGCGATTTATATACGAAGATTTGGCACCCTTTTGTAAGCGGGAAATGGAATTAGAATAATAAAAGTGGTAAAAATACTAACAGAGCAACATAAGCAAAACTATCATCAGACTAGAGAAAAATATTTAAAAATGCATATCAGTTTAAAGTTAATACATATACCATATATTTTATATTCATATAATTATGTTAAACAATTTCTTAGCAATGGCTTTTCTTTATATAACGTACTAATGGATCTTTACCATGTGTAGGCTCATTTGCTTGGCTGGGAAAATTGCCACCGAATGCAGTGAGCCGTGCAAATCTCACCGAGAGTTGTGAAAAACTGGCGAAAGTCCGGCATAAACAGAACTCATCTGGGAGTCAAGCCGTATTCATTGTCGCCACCGCGGACTGCGAATTAAAGCTCCGCGGCGTGCTCATTCTCGGTTATGAGCGCTTAAAGTCGTCCATCCCACGCTTAACATTTAATTAAAAATTTTGTAATTACCGCCGGGGAAGTGGGTTTGCCTTGCTCTGCTCCGCTTTTCACTTCGCTTTGCCGCTGGCCAAAGATGCAGCTGTCTCGAGCGAGGAGCTCCTTTGCTCCTTTGCTGCGTGGCCCTTGCATCTTCCAGGATGTGAACCCACTTCCGCGACTTTGTTTGTCTTGGAGGAGAAGCGATTCACACCCCAGTGGTTTCGAGAACGGCTCCTAACTGGCAATGCGATGAACTTGGCAGCTGACTCTGCTGCTCTCCATTTCGACCTAATTGATAAATGTAAACTACTTAGTGGTTCTCTATACCGAAAAGAACGTGGGAAACCTGGTCATTGTCGTTAGCAGGATGCAGGATTTTGGTTCGTTCATTAATTTGTTGCAATGTCTTGGCGAAGTCAAAGTCGCGGCTCAGTTGCAGAAGACGCTTCGGTTATGCAATGGCTACCCCACCGACATCCCTATGCATTGTACGCATTTTTCGAGAAATTCCATTGTGTTACTGCACGTGCCAAAATGTATTTGGGCGGGCTTTTGTGTGGGTGGGCGTGGCATCAAAGTGCATGCAAAATACGTGACATGCATATTGAAGTCACTTACTATTTATTTTTATTACGCAAAGCAGCCAGAACTTTTTACACATATTTTTTCACTAGTTCTCCTTTTGTTGTGGCAACTTTTCCGGAAAGGTATCAGCGGCAACAGCTGAAAAAGCGGGAAAATAGGGAAAAGAAACTTCACCAGCTCCCCCTGACATGTTTAATAAATGGCAGTAGCTGTCAGAGGAAAGTCAGAGTTTTTTTTTTTTTTCATTTTTTGTTAACCTTCATTGAAACTTTAGTGAAGTGAAGGTTCAATACTATTATTTTTTTTTGCGTGGTCTCATTAAATTTCAAAAAGTTTGATATTCAATTACCATTGGGCAGAAATAATGCCAAATTTATGGAATCCATTAAATCTGATTTCTATTCGAACATCGGCATTATTTCACGTTTCCATTGTGCATGTCGACCTGTGAATTATGCAACTGCTTATCGACCCAGAAACATTTCATAGTACTAATTAGCGTTAAAGCCCGTCCAACGAAATCAAATTTCGCCCAAATAAACCCATAACAGCGAAATCGTGTTTCACGAAAATGCGAAATTTCCATTCAACCTCAAAAATTGATGGGCTGAGAAATGGGCAAAATGGCATCGCAATTATGCAGCAGGACTTGACAGGACTAGAGGCGACAGGCTGGGTCAGCCGAGGACACAGTTTAGCACCTAGCTATGACCATAAAAATTTGTAATTTTCCCCAACACATATTTCCTTTTTGGCAACCGTCCAAAGTATGCAGCGTGAGAAGAAAGAGGGCCAAAAAAAATTGTTCAGGCCGTAAATAACCAAAGTAAACAACGCGACAAGCGGTTTGGCGGAGCAGGAGGTCGCTGGAAAAGAGCAGACAAAGTCCCGGCCGCAAAAGCCAAAACTCACTGCGAATGTGAATATTCTTGGAATTTTCATTTGTTGTCTACAGTTGCATGGGGTTGCATAGTTAGGAATGTCTTTTCTCCAAATAAAAAAAAAAAACTGTAGCCAAACCAAACCAAACCATTCCAAACCAAAACCCCCTTCCCACCCACTGTCAACGCAATTTGTCGCTTTGTGTTGCTCCTGCCGCTGCAGTTGTCGCTTCATTTTTGCAACAAAAGTGTTGCAAAATATGTTGACAGGAAATGTTATGCGAATTTCACTGCGTACAAAATGAAATTTACGTGCAACTTTGCGCTGTGTGTGTTTAGTTTTGCCGGAAAAGCTTTGGTGCTCGGCCTTTAAAATTTGTAAAAGTATATAATTGCCAATGAAAATCAATCATTGGACGCGAGCTCAATGCAAGCTGATTCAGTTCCGAGTTTTGAGACTCAATTAAATGCACGACAGATCGTACTTCCATCTGGTTCATATTGTATCCAGTAACCAGTTGCTCGCAATTAACTAGCTAACTAGATACAGATAAGCTAGCCGCCATAAATTAGCCACAAGCCAGTCTGTATAAAATTCAGAACCGCCTTTCTGTGAGTAACAGTTTATCGTGAGGTGCTACTGTGCTAGGAAAACCCATGTCCATATTTATCTTGAAGCAGATTCTGCGAATCGTCAGATAATGTTCAAGCTAGGGCTAATATGCATCTTGGCTGTAAGCGTGGTCTCCATACAGGTAATCAATGCTGAGAAGTGTTCCATATGGCAGTTATTTGCAAAGTATGCTTTTTATTACAGAGTCTCTCACTTCTGGAGGAAACCAATTACGTGTCAGACTGCCTGGCCAGCAATAACATCAGCCAGGCTGAGTTCCAGGAAATCATCGATCGCAACAGCTCCGAAGAGGATGACCTCGAGAACACGGAGAGAAGATACAAATGCTTCATCCACTGCCTAGCGGAGAAGGGAAATCTGCTGGACACCAATGGCTATTTGGATGTGGATAAAATTGATCAAATTGAGCCCGTGAGCGATGAACTGCGAGAGATTCTCTACGATTGCAAGAAAATCCACGATGAGGAGGAAGATCATTGCGAATATGCGTTTAAGATGGTGATTTGTCTAACTGAAAGCTTCGAGCAGAGCGATGAGGTCACCGAAGCGGAGAAAAATACAAACAAATTAAACGAATAATCGTACTAAAACTGGTCGAGCAACTTAAACGCAATTGTTTTATGCCAGTGGGAAATGCACAAGCAACTGTTTAGTTTCATTTCTACAATGTTCATCTACAGACTTGTATTTATTGCGCCTCTGATTTTGTTATTGTTCAGCTTGGCCAAGGTGGTATTGATATATATATTTGCCTAAGCTTTTGATTTATTTTCGACAAACTATATAGGCTCGCCACCCCTTTGATATATTTCATTGGAATTGGAAAGACTTCCAGGAGTGTCTACAAGTTAATAATCTTACCATAGGGGAATACGAGAAATACGCGCGACTCGAGACTTTGGATTACCTGCTCAACGAAAAAGTTGACTTGAGATACAAGTGCAATATTAAGTGTCAGCTGG
Organism: Drosophila simulans; assembly: GCF_016746395.2. Taxonomy (NCBI): domain Eukaryota; kingdom Metazoa; phylum Arthropoda; class Insecta; order Diptera; family Drosophilidae; genus Drosophila; species Drosophila simulans. Next base: position 17,676,801 of record NC_052521.2, read on the forward strand.
AAAGGGATTCAACGCAATGGTTGAATGCTCAAGGCAGAATGGATCTGGATCTGATGAATACCACCGATAAGGCATCCAAATCCATTACCAAGTGCATGGAGAAGGCTCCCGAAGAACAATGTGCCTACAGTTTTAGACTGGTGATGTGTGCATTTAAGGCCGGCCATCCCGTAATTGATTCCGAATAATTGTCAATTATTTAAATATATGGAAACAATCAAATTACTAAAATCTTCACACATAAGTGTTGCTATTAGAAACGAGTGATTTGTAGAGCTTATATATCAACCAAATTAAAATTGCAACCTAGTGTTTACTTCACACCAGTTTAGTAGAGCTCTGTTTAACTTATTCGAAACGAGTAATTAATTTTAAGTGAAACAAAAAGTTGTCGCATAATTCAAATGATTTTAAATTATGGGCACATAAAACCGAAGGAAAATATTGACGCTTAGCTTATTGCCCTACCAATGATTGATTTATCTCATTTTAATCTCATGTAATTAAAGTTACACAGGCACTATTCCGCATAACAGGTATTTCAACTAAATTGCAATTGTTTTAAATAAGTGGAAAACTCATCTGATACTGTTCAGTCTGAAGTTAACAATGTTCATCACTAGACTTGCCATTTTGGTGCTTCTTTTCATTGTTTCGCTTAGCCAAGCTAAGGTTTGATACACAAAACTTACCATTATTTGATTTACAAATAAATAAATTTTAGGAAAGCCAACCCTTTGACTTTTTCGAAGGAACCTATCACGATTTTAAAAATTGTCTGAAAATCAATAATATCACCATTGAGGAGTATGAGAAGTTTGACGATACCGACAATTTGGATAATGTCCTTAAGGAAAATGTCGAGCTGAAGCACAAGTGCAACATTAAGTGTCAACTGGAAAGGGAGCCAACAAAATGGCTAAATGCTCGGGGTGAAGTCGATCTGAAATCAATGAAAGCAACCAGTGAGGCAGCGGTATCCATATCAAAGTGCATGGAGAAGGCTCCCCAAGAATCCTGTGCCTACGTCTATAAATTGGTAATATGTGCATTTAAATCCGGACATTCAGCCATCAAGTTGGAATCATATGAACACATACCAGAGGAAACCGGTGGACTAATAGCCGAACAGCAGGCGGATCTGTTTGATTACGATACCATCGATTTATAAAATCAAAACAGTGTCGTCATAGCCACAGTAATATATAATAATTTTAATTTGCGGGCTTATTAGCATAATTAATTAAAATTGCACGAGGCGTGCCGCAGGGCGCTTGAATCAAATCAAACCGATCCGAATGGAATCCAATTAATTGCTTTGACCTGGAATCACGCAGCAGGTTAACACATAACAATAATAATTGATTCGTTGCAAATCAGGTAGATTGTAGATTCCTACAATCTGATGCCGTGCGTAGAATCTTTCCATATTTCTCAGGACCTGCCACCGATTTGTGGGTGTGCGTGTGTGTGTATGATTTTTTGTCGTTCCCGGGCAGGAAAAAACATTTTCCCCCACACAATGCGATTCCGTTACAGTTTTCCACGGGGCGTATGAGTGTTTATTTGTGTGCGACTTTTTGTCGCTTTCCTTTGTGCCGGCAGGCGAATGCAACGGAAGTTGTCATGTTGCATTGTTGCAGCTGCTGTTGATGCCGCTGCCATTGTTATTTCGCGGAGATGGGGCTTCGGGGATCGGGATCAGGGATAGGCATCGGCTGAAAGAAAAGACGAGCGTGCAACGCCCACACACTTGACTGGTCCGCTCTGCCACCTCTCGCCTTTCGATTGTCAGCTCAACTTAACGCCCGCCGCCGAGGGGCGTGGCACATTAGTGGCAACAGCACGGCGATACAGAAAAAAACGAGAAAATAAAGCGGAGCACAGAAAAACCAGCGAATACATGATTGTCAACACGCACACTCCCAACAACCGGGGCAGCGACAACACGGCGTATGAGTAATATGTCTGGCTGCCTCGCTGGCGGTGCTGCCTGCACCATGTCAACATGCAAAACAACAATGGGGCGGAAGTGCATTGTAAACGTACCGAGTGCTGCGCCCCAAAAACTGCCACCCCATATACCGCCAGGAACTCCCACCTCTCGATGTGTGAGTGCAATTATAATTTGGTAAATCGACGGAAGTTCGGATAAACATACGCAAAACGTTTGCCTGCTCTGGCCGACAAGGATGAAAAAAGACGAACATGGTTCAGCCCGCAGGCCAATGAGTTTTTGCGTCGATGGTGGGAACACGTGAAAATATTTGGTAGAAATTTGCATTGATAAAAACATAAGAAAATACTTTAAATTAAGTGGAAATGGAACTCAACATCCCCAGAGCTCGAGTATAACATATAAATAATGGTAATACAACGAGTGGAAAGCTTCGAATGGCATCGAAATGTTTGTCTTTATAATTTACCATTTAAAATAAGTATTGTTGCCTTCTTTTTTAAGTGAAATAGTTTTTTTTATATATATAAAAACTTAAAAAACCAAACTTTTCATGCAATGCTAAGTTTCCAAAAAGATACATTTCTTTTTCATATATTTTTGATCCTATCAATAGCAGTTGCTGCTTAAAGTTGAGAGTCCATCCCCACTTGCTCCCCTGGCAAAAAGCAATCTAATCATACCCACAACCCCCAGCACACATGCCAGAAATTAAATTCAACGGGCAAACTTACACTGTGCTGCATACTTCAGCAACTGCCAATAAAGTGCTTGGCAGAGAAAAAAAGGGCAGGAAAAAACAGCGAGGAAAACTTATACTACCTCTACCCTGCCTTCAGCTTATGCCACGCTACACTTTCTGTTGCTTCGAGTGCGCTTATCAAAAGACACACACGGCACTGACATGCATCCCAAAAAAAATTGAAGGGGGCAGGGATACAAATGGGGGGGGTGGGGGGTTTGGATGTGGAAAAGCAAAGAGACGCAAAGGCGACGAAGCGGGGCGCTTAAGTTTTCCACGTTTTTTTTTCTGCAGCGTCTTTACTTTGGTGGGAAGGCGGGAGAGGACCCTTTGCAAGTTCTGCATATGACTGCAGACACGTCTTGAAGACCCCGCGACACTCATCCCCTAGGCCACCCACCCCCCACCCACACACACACACGCACAAGTGAAGGGTGTAGGTGTGCGAGTGTAAGTTGATTTATGCCACTTTGTATACTCTGCATGCGTATGGGTATGCGTACACAGGAAACAAATCTATAAAATGCTGAGAAATTTTATCAAATAGTTCCGTAAAGGTTTCTATTTAATATTTTAAATAAATTTTTATAAGTAGTCATTCGTAGCTATAGTCATTGAATACGTTTAGACAGCTTAGTACAATATTTGTAATTTAAAGTTATTTCTCTTCCAACCCATATGTATTACTTCTAAATGTTTCTCTCAGTGTCGTTTTGCCAGCGTGTGTGTGCACACGCTGCATAAATGATTTATGGCCAACTCTCGCGACAGTTTCGTTTCGCTTTCGTTTGCAGAGAGTGCAACAAAGGAGCCGCGGAGACGCAGATAGCCAGAATGGAAACTGTCGCATAATAAATAATTATAATTGTATTTTTCTTTCCGTCTTCCCGGTTGGTTTTGCACGGCTCTTTGTCTTTTGGCTTTATCCTCGTAGGTGCCACGCGCATTAATAAACTTTATAAATATTTAAGTTGAGTGCGCGAGGTGACACTGAGTGGAAGTGCGGGTAATTGAAACCGCCGCAGATGTTGCCCAGATGCCTTCCGAGGTCGGACAGCTGATAATGGGTCAATACGGAGGGGCAGACCCGACCGCTTCTCATTGGCCGGGTAAATGCTTGGCAACTCGATAGTGGGTCAAAGAGACGACAACAGCCCAACTTCCGGCAACTTCAAAGTTTGAGCTTCCTGCTTAGCCACCCAAAAATCTTTGCTTCCTCAGTTGGCCTTTTTCTGTATTGTCATGAAAGCGAAATGCGCTGACAGGAAACGGGAAGTGCGGCTCATGCAACATTTATGAAGGGTCCACACTCCAGGCCCCCTTGAAAGAAGGACAAAAACTAACAATGGATCGCACCGAAACAAAAAGATACAGCAGAGAACTTGACGCGTAAAAATTGTCACAAAGTGTAAATAGAAAATGAAATTGAAATGCCACGCCGAGATTTAATTAAATTTCGGCCCGGCCGACGAGACAAACAACGAGTGGCCAAAAACTGCCCACAAACACACATACTCGTAAATAAAAATAAAACTTGTGTATGCACTTTTGTTAGTCTGGTATAAATATTTGAAAAATCTTCGCACATAAATAATTTCATTTAAATTGCATACATAATTTGCAGTAGGCAAATCGGTAAATATTTCAATATCATCGGCTATGAAAAGGATTTGCTCCAAACTGACTGTGCCAATCAACAAACAGCCTTTGTTAGACGACTTCAAATGCAACCATCTCGGCCAACAAACGAATTTCTTCTGCCATTCGAAGTTTGTATTTTCTAGTATTGAATGCTGATATCAAATGAATTCGTTTATTTGTTAAATTTGATTTCTGGAGTATTAAATTCTGGGAAATCTGCTCGATTAAGAACGAAAGTCAGCAGTAAAAGTACGTGCAGTAAAATATAAAATAAATATGTGGAGAATGGTGAAAGTAAAAAGTTTCAGTCGGGATGTTTAAATAAAATCCATATTTGCATATATTATATTCAATTTGTAGTGTAAAATGAAAGAAAACTGTTATGATGTTTTTATTTAATCTATTACAGGATTCGGAAACGGAAATTAAAGCAACTATTGACTCCGCTCATCGTCTAACTTAAATAAGCCTTTTGACTGATGCTTGATAAATTGAGCAATCTCTTTCTATGAATTTAATATGCTTGCGGCCTCGCCACGGGCACGGAATATTAAATAAAAACCAATAAAGGTTAAAAGCCTTTGCAGTGGGCCGTGGCCATAAGCCACCTGCCAAACCAGGTCGACCAAAACCACGATCCTCGGCCCAAACGCCCTCCCGGTGTTCCGATTCCCCTTCGAGGCTGGCTATGCGCCCGATTAAATGCATTTAAATGTGTTTTCATCATAATTATGCATATGCAAACATGACTCGACCAGTGGCCGCCACTCTATCGTTGAATATATCCCCCCAACTCGTTCGACTGCCTATGGGCACGGCCATTGGCATATGTCCTGGGTTTTCCGGCAGCTTAAGTGCTTTAATGGCTTTAATTATGTTGCATGCAATTATTGTCCATGTCCCGGCAAGAATGATCTTCATCATCGGCTCAATAATGATGCCGATGCTGCTGTTCGGAAGCTGTTCTGGCCACGACCGAATGCAGCAAAAATTATATAATTAATATATGAAAAGCGAAATGGATGAAGCTCCTCAATACCAGGACTCCAGCCTCGTTCCCGCCTGATGTACGTTTATGTAGGCAGAGGAAAGCAGATGCTGCACGCTTTGCTTTTGAGCATAAAATTCAATCGCTAAATTATGCAAATATTCCGCAACTGCGACAATCGCCTGGCGCACGTTACGTATACGCAATGCCGGACGGATGAGTGTGGTTGTTTGCATGCGTAAAGAGGTCGCCGAGTTCATCGATGACGATTTTACTGCAATTCCGCTTCCGCTAACCGATTTTTGGCGCAGATGCAAGAAAGGCCCGAAAAAAGCCAACGGGATGAGGTGTGCATATATATAGACGTACAATGCCAGAGGAGTTCAACTGAACAACAAGAACCAGAACCAAAAAAGGCAGACTTTTTCTTTGAAATTTTATACCCATTACTACAGATGTAAAATTGTATGTTCCCATTTATAGTACAGCTGCTGAAAAATATGCAGTCAACAGATTTGAGTGTATATTCAGCTTAAAACAATGCATTGCATACTCATGCACATCTTTATAGGTAACTTTAACTCAGTGTAGGGTAATGGGTATTGAATAGTTGAAAGCTGTGGTCTATAAGAGTTTTTTGGCGATTTTTTCGCCACCTCTTCGGTTTGCGTAGCCGTCAGTTTTTGGGGTCGCACAGCAATTTTATTTCGGCGACGTGACAAACGCAATCAGCGTCAGTCATATGTGTAAAAATGTTTTCCGCTTTGCGCGTGAATCTGCGCTTTGCGTTGGAAATTGCAGAGCCGCAAATATGGCCTAAAGTACGAAGTCATCAGCCAGGGGATATAGCTTCAACTTTGGTGACCAAGTGTGTCTTTAACTTTTACCACCTTGTCTAGCCCGATTCGGTGTCCCTCATTAGGTTATCCATTCATCCAAAACCTAATTTGCAGCATGCCAAACTAACAAAAAATCCATTTACTTTTGGCTCCATTTGCTGCTGCTTTTGCCACGCCGAAACTATTTTCAAGTCCTGGCTTTTTGGACTGCCTGCCATTTGGCCGCAGGAGTCGCACATTGAGTTAATTAAAGTTGTACATGGTAGGCGCAATCAAGATGAGAACAAAAAACACATGTGTCCGTGTCGGTGTGTGAGTGTGTGGGTGTGAATGTGTGTGTGTGTGTGGGCAAGGGAAAAGGCCAAAACAAATTGCCAAAGTCAGAGAAGCAACGTAGAACTTTTTTTGAGGGCTGAGAGCAAATGGCAATTTATAAAATCCTTTGAAGTGTCGAAAATCAGTAATTGTAGTCAAAGTGCAAATTGATTGCCCGCCTCGCTCTCTCTCTCTCTCTCTCTCTCTATCCTCCTCTCTCTCTCTCGCTCTACCTCTTTCCCTCCGACACACACTTACACATGTATACGTTTTCCCTCTCGCTCTTGGGCACCCGATTCGTGCCGAAAAATCAGTGTGGCAGACATGTTTTATTGAGTGTAATTTGTAGTTGCAAATTAATGGCCGCACTTCACTTTTAATTAAAATGCATCAAGAAGAGAACTAGAACAAGGCAGCCAAGGGACAGCATGAAAAAGTATGCGATTGTATGCCCCAAGAACAAAATTAGCTTTTAACAAAATTCCTTAGCTACATATGGAATAATAGGTTCGGTTAATTTTGAATAAACAAAGTATTTTCGGAAATGTTTCTCAATTAATAGATTTTGTTGCACAATATCCTAGAATTTTAAGCAAGGCACCAACTCACAGCAAGTGTACATAATTACAAGTTAATATTTCCACATAAAATGTAATACAGTTTAATACCATTCTAAGATACACAAATGAAGGCTTTTAGCTTAATGCTACACACAGAGATGTCTTAAGCTTTAGAAATGCGAAGAAAACCATTTTTCATTGCATTTTCAAGGACCCTCGTGCAATATCTGAGTTGTTTCAACTTTTCCAGCGATTCCCGCGAGAATGCCTGTACTTAATTCCGACCACGTCAATTTCCCTTCATCAACTCCTTTGACGCCTGTTGCACGAACGGGCCGTTAAAGGATGCAACTGCGTCGAAGTTTTGAATAAATTTTCACCATTTGCCGGCGGCAACAGCGGGAACAACAAGCCAGCTCTACTGTGCTCTTCGCAATGCCGCAAGGACGCGGATGCGGATGGGGATGAGGATGAGGATGCGGACGGGAACGGGGAGATCGTGGCATCATCAATTTTGGTTTGAGAGACTCATCAATAAAACATAACAGCAGCAAATGGAGACACATGCGACAATGCACATGCAAGAGTCCAAGGGATATGGATACTGATGCGTCAAGGACCTGGCTCTTGATTCCCTTTGCAGCGGCTGCCATTGCTAAGATAAAAGCTTCGTCCATTGATTTGGTCAACAAGTTTTGCCTTACTGTTAGAAAAAAAAGAGCAGTTGAAATTTTTAGTTTTGCATGAATATATTTTCAAAAGAACGCAGCCGAACAGGTGAGTACTTCTTTAAGGAAGCCAGATTCCTCTCCTTAGCTGCCTGGAAGCCATTTAACACCTTAGTCACTATCTGGCAGATATAACTTCACATATGTCCCTTGTAACGCATGTTTGTTGGCAAACACATCAATGCAGTATGCCGACAAAATAATACTGTGTGTAATTTTACAATCCAGCAATCCTGAAGCATTTTAAATTAAATTTAAGTGTCTTTAAAGTGAATACATTTAAGCCGACTCCTGAATCGTAAAAAAGTGCAACAAACGTATATTAAAAGACAAACCTGGCAAGGAATAGGATGATCTCCTTCACACCCTTAGGTCAAACCAACCATCTTGTCTCTGTAACAGAGAGACATTGGCCTCCGCCCAGAAAACTTTCTCGACTTTAAGCAGTGGAATTGAATCTTTATTCCCACTCGAGCTTTATCCCTCAGTCCATGATGATGTTCACTATGGGTATGTGCATCAGCTTAACGACGAATCCAATCAAGCCCATGATAAGGAATCCCACGCCAATGGCAATGCTGATACGCTGGAACTCCTGACGATCTGGTTTTGTGCAGCGCTTGTAGAATCGCAACGAGTTCTTATAGAAAGCCGAGGACGGAAGCAACAAGGTCAGCAGATCCTTAATATGGCATCTAATGCCTTCCACAGACTTGCACTTCAAATCGGTTAGGAATTTGCGGCCACCCCTGGAGATTTAATAGATGAGTTCGCAGCTGCGATAGTATTTGAAAACAAATCTACCTTTTGGCACATTTGGCCCTGTATCGGCGTCGACGAGAAAGTAGTTGCTCCATCTTACGATTCGTTCGAATATCTGAGTATATCAGTCGCTTGTTTTGCGCCAAACAAATTTCTGTCCGAGCATTCGAACAAATTCTACCGGCCTTTTGAGATCGACATGAAATTCGGTCCTAATAATTGGCAGCTGTTGTGCCGAACATAGCCGGCAGCATTGTTAGCACATGCAAAGTGTAGCAACTTGAAATGGAAAATACTGGCCGGTTTACACACATAATCAAACTTTACGCAAATTGTTTGCCAGCTCTGGACACACACAAGTACGAACATTTTCGACTAGTTTTCCTACTCCAGCTGAACAGAGGGATTGTGGAGAACTGGGGTGGAGCTGGGCGGTGGTAGGTGGATGGGAACTTAAATGCTGCAATTTGTTTCACTGCCGAATCGTTGCTGTCTTCACTTGAAGCTTAACTAAATGCAGGGGGAGCCAGTCTGCAAATTCTCCAGCTCCAACTCTAAGCCAAAAATTGCCCCCCTTTCTGGCTACCCGTCCCACTTCCTCCTGCATCTATCTCTATCCATCTCGGTGCGTGGAGAGGTGGTGTTGTTGCTACGATTTGACAGCCTTGGCTTCAGAGATCCCCAGGACAATTCACTGCAAAATTGGTAGACAAAACTGTGCCACAACGGGCTCCGGTCGAGCTCCTCTTTGGCTCTACCAAGTATATAATTACACTGTCAGAAAATAGCAATTAAATGATTAAGTGGAACATAATGAATTCAAGCTTATAGAAATTGTGTGTTAATTGCTGCTAGTTTAAGCAAACAAGGAATGAAACATATATATTTATTTACAAATATATGTATTTATATGAAATCATTAAACATATGTTTCAAAAATAAATTCATATAAATGTCTTCATCGACATTAGTGAGCCATTACATTTCTCTGTGTAAGCATACGGATGTGAATGTAGCATCGCCATCGCTTGTGCGCCTGTGTTTGTGGATATTTATGATGGTGTGCGTGCTTGCCGTTTCAGGCATTGCCATTGAGATTGAAAAATGTTAAAAAATTGCTTTTAAATGCCGCAAAATACAATTTATTATTCAACAGAGGCAAACGCCAAACACTGAGCACAATGTGCGCCCAGGGAGTGGGCGTGCACAGCCGCCCCTTTTCAGGGATTGCTGTGTGCGGTGGTGAAGTCGAGGAGGGGGCAGGGGTCAGTGGGGAAGGGGGCGGGCCATGACCAGTGTGCGTAGGAAAGCTCAACAGTGCCGACTGCTTGGTTGTAAATTTAAATAAAGCCCACTTACACACACACACACACGCACGCACAAGGACGATTGTTACTGCAGTTGTTTTGTTTATTACGCATACGCACTGTGCGCCGTCCATTGAAGTTGGTCATGAAGCGCAACGAGGCTTGCGGACTTTCTGGGCCCCCCGATTACCCCGATTTTGGGGTCAGCTGTAAGAGATTTTAAGGCCGAACTTTAAGAGTCAGCACCACCACGATATCGAGCCGTTCAATTTACGCTACCCACTTCACAATCAAACTATAAATTCCCACGCAAATTCATCTCATTTCATTTGTAATCCAAGAGCAGTTAACACACTTTTGTGTAGGACTAATTGTGGATTAGAAACGGCATCTTGGTTGGCAACTTTTTTTTCGGTTTTGCCTTTTCTGTTTGCGGTGGCACTTGAACAATTTTCCATGTGCTCCAAAAACTTTGGCAATAAAATTTGTTTCAAATTGCTTTCGAAAAGGGACATCGAGGGGGGAAGCGAGGTCGAGGAAGATGGCCAGCACATCCGGCGTATTCTCTCTCCATAGAGCACCAAAGTTGTCAGCGGGCGAATGACCAAAGTGCACCCAGAGGGCCAAAATAAATATCAAATATATTGAGAGGGCGAGGCAGTCGCGCAAAAGTTAATTACATTGTGTTAACCGGGTGGTCCTGGGTTGGGCTTCTGCGCTGGGCTGGGCCAAGGCCTAATTTTGTAATTCCCTTTCTGAATCATTTAACCATGAAATTGCCTGCCCTGCCACGCCCACCGCCGGCCAGCCCATTCCTGGAAGGGACTAACCAAATGATAACCCACAACGCATTTGCTCCTCATGGATGTCAGTTCAAATGTGCAAAATTAGCCTTTCAACTGCCAGTGCCACGCCCCCTTATCATTGTCCTTCCATCAGGACGCCTTCAAACTCGCTTTGCCGCCCACAAGCCCCCAACCGACCCCCCTCCCTTCTCAAATCCATTTCAATTGGCCCTGGGGCAACACCGCCATGTTGACAGCTGGCACGCAATTTATAATGAAAAGTTTCCACTCGCACATTTTGGATTGCGGGGCTCACCTATTCCAATATTTTCTCGCTTCGTGTTCATTTTGTATCTAGAAAATCACATTTTTAAACAAATTAATGCAATTATAGGAGCCAACGAATGAATTGCTTGTGCGAGCAAAGTTCGCATGCAGGTCAAGGAATTAAGAAAGGGTCTGAATGTCTGATTAATTTTCAGTGTCTTTTGATGTGTATAAGCTGCTTTCGCCGGAGGCTCTTGTTGAAAATCTGTGGCCAAATGGCAAGAGTAAAGAAATTAATTAAGTTTCAACAACTCTTAATCAAACAGAGATGGAGGGAAGCTGTGCTTAAACGAACTTGAATCTTATGTTTCGGAGCGCCCAGCATCATATATGGGCCACATATCAAATCGATGGCATTTTGCGGTTTTGGCCAAACCGAAAACGTATCAGGGATAGAAACCATCATAAAGATATAAAACCTGCGCAATGATTGCCAAAAACGGGACAGCCACAGCCATTACCAATTTTTGTGCTTAACGCTTCAGCGAGCAAATCACTGGCACAGACAGATAGACACGGCACAGAGATACGGATTCGGCTAGAGATGCAGATGCAGATACAGATACATTTACAGATTCGGATATATAGAGGCAGTGGCAGTGGCACAGCCATAGTTTTAGTTCCGTTTGCCGTCCCTCTACTTATTCCATCAGCATGTCATCATGGCAAATCAGAGGACATGCAACATTGCATAAAGATTTGTCACAGCTCAGGCTCCTAGTTTTCCACCCGGGAAAAATGGCAGGCAGGCAGGCAGGCTGCTGGCAGCACAACAACCGATGGAAAACTTTTTCAGCCCAGGAAGTGAAAGGCGAACGGGCTGACGGGCGGCTAGGGGGCTACGACTCAAATCGCATTTTCGCATGCTCAAATAGGACAAACTGTGCTGAGGACCCGGATGCGAATGCGGATGCGGATGCCGAATCCTGAGCAACTTGCTGCAAATTCAATTTCGTCTAGCTCGATTGCATTGCGGCACATTGCTCGAAATTCAACTGGAGCTGCTCGAACTCAAACTCCAGCGCTTTGGCTCGCAACTCCACTGCTTTCAACTCCAGTCCCATCGATTCGCATTGCATTTCAATATATAAATATTTATACACAAGCGAATTTGTGCACAGCTGAGCTGCCAGGACTGCAAATACACTGCGAGATTTGGTCGCGTTGCAGGGCCAAATTCCTAGGGCAATCGTGGTCAATTTTTCACAGTGCAAGCGCTGCTAAAATGAAGATATATGAAGCAGTTGCGATTCTCCTTTCACGACCCCCGGAAGAGTAATGGTCATGTTGTCCCGCCGATGTAGCTGCATCTGCTGTTCGAGCTTCGCAGAATCGTTTAGTTTCACATTGGCCGTGGTATCTGCTATCTGGTAGCTGGGATCCTCGTTCTCTGGGGCATTGCCTAATATCCTTTATTACAAGCTCTATCCCGACATTTGATGGCACGCCTTTCGCTGTATAAATCATGGCTAAGCCCTTATGACATATGCTAAAATTTAATTCCCCACCAGAAAAGCCCATCCGTTTTGTTTGGCCAACGTGTGACAAAATGATTAAATGGTTAGCCGGAATAAGGGGCTTCCAGCCATACGCTTTTGGCCATTGTTCCGGCCATGACAGGGCGAAATTGCTGATGATGTTAACGATGCGATTAGATGAGTGGGTATTTTCCCGAAACGGCGTGTCTGCCAAGATTCAACCTGTGGCAGTCCCTCAAAAGTGGCGAAGTGCTTCGCCCAAGTTTACCGAAATTTGAATATTTAATGGGTATAATTTGTGCCCGATTTTTAAGCCATTAGCGAGTTGGTAAAATGTTAGAAGACTGTGCGTTGGCGGAAGAAGAATGTGTGTGCGCTTTAGAAAGTTTCCATCGAAGATGAACCCACATCAAGTGTCATTAAAGCGACCGCAAAACAGACTCGAATTAAATTTAATATAGGTTAAAGCCTGCTTTATTTCAGACTCATGTGCACTACACTGAAGTGCAATTTGTGGTGCACTTAACCATTTCATATGCTAATTATGGGCTATAAATTTGCTTCCTGGCCGTAAATCGTTCAGCTTGCCGCTACTTTATGAGACCCCCACCCCCCTCCACACAAGCTCATAAAAAACACTAGACCATGGAACGCCTCTTGCCTCCTTATTGGTAAAGTTTTTCCAGGTGCTGCTCCGGCCCAAACTATATAGACAGACAATTTCCTTATGAAATGAAAATAAACATGACATTTCTGGGTTTATGTACTTTTGCAGCTGTGTCTTCGACTTGCCTACGGCGGCTCCTGCTGACGCTGCTCCTCCTGCCGCTGCTGCCGGTTTCTCCGGCATCTGGCGACTAGGCCAAAGGCCCAAAACCACCGAGAATCCGAGAGCATCCCTGCTCCCCGCTCAGCTAACATGGCTATGACTGCTATAAAATGTCATCTTTTATTATGGCAAAGGCTCAACTGGCGCAGACTGCGCCTAGACCGAGGCGGAATCAGAGATGTTCGTCCCTCTTCTTCGGCGTCCCGGAATAGTGGCAAACAATGCTGCCACCCTCTTTGTCCTCCAATCTCCCAATCCTCCGACCACGCCCCCAAATGTCTCTGGCTTTATATCCAGTTTACACGCTTCGCTACACATTTTCCCGCAGACAGAGGCAGCTAGAGATAGAGATAGAGAGCGATAGAGACGGGGCGATGTGGCAAGCCAAGTCTCATGCTGCGAGTTTCATTTCCGGTGCGACATTTTGTTACAAAACTTTATTTTCAATTTGTGCACATATTACACCCAGCATGCCACGCCCTCTCATCGCCCCCGCCGATCCGCTGCTGGCCCACTTATCTGGCTTTTGTTTTTATTTTTAGTGAAATTGTTCTATTTTTGCCATGGCAATTGCCTTGGCCAGCCGGAGATCCGCAAAGCTGCAAGTGTCCGTGTCCAGGTCCGTGTCTACTTATCATCTTCGGGCTGCACTGGGTTCCAGCTCTGGTTTCACCCCGCCACTGGGGCTGTTGATTATTATTACAAGCATTATGACCGGATTTCATTGGGCTGAGAGGAATGATTCGGGGAATGAGTATGGCTATAGGGATAGGGATGGGGATATAGACAATGTCCTGTCCATGTCGGTGCCAGCTGCTCGTAATGAAATTAGTTTGTCACTCGTTCACGAATGCCAAGGATTCTCGCTGCAAATCCCAGCGTCCTTCCCTGCAGTTAATGATTTTCCCTGAGGAGGTGGGAAAAGTGTCTTCATCAGCAGCTGAGCGCTTTCTTTTTTGATTGCTTTTGCTTTGAGGTCAAGTGCATTTATGCCATCATTCTGCTTATGAAATTTAATTTTGCAAAAACAAATAGAAAACACCACTTCTTAAGTTAAATAGCAGGGTTTGATTGTATTCTCCCTTACTTGGGGAGGAGGGATGACCAACATTTAGACAACGCAAAGCAGCTTATGAAACAAATAAGCAAAACACACTTAGGACAAAAAGGACCTTCTTGGAAATTGGTTAGTTACTAAGCGGATTTACCTGAGCGCAGGGAATTAATTAATATATTTTGGCACCCACATCAAAACAGAATGTCAAAACTAATTTGCGCCTGAAAAAAAAGATGATTAAAAATTAACGAGATTGAGTTTTGGGGTTGGAGCGAAAGGAAAGTTCCCCAGCATGCCATCAACCCAACCGGATGATGAGCTCACGTAATCAATCAACTTTGATTACGTTCAAGAGGCATAGGCATATGACCCTCATAAGAAGGCCAATCCAACCGTTTTTTGTTTTTTCCTTCGGATGGACAGTAGGCTCCAGCTGATGGCAATGTTTTTCGGTTCCCAAGAAAGACAAAAATCAATATGTCTTGATGTCTGATAAAAGTGAAATAAATTGTATGGCCCGCTAAGGGAAAGTGTCAAATGACCAGGATTGCTCACACACACACGCACAGTTGAGTTGAGCAAATGAAAAGTGAAGATGTATGATGAGGCCAAAAAATAGTGATCAATCGGCTAGTTGAGCCCAGTTTTCCTCCATCCTACCAATTGGAATTTCCCGTCTCGGCTTTCCTTTTTATATATATATGTACATATATATTTTTTTCCATCCAAGCCCACCTTTAATGCGGGACAATAAATACGCTCTTGAAAGATAAATAAATCCCTAGCACTGGCACCAATCACTGTCAAAGACCAAGTCCAAGGACCAGGAGTCCTAACCGCATTTCACCCTAGGCAGGATAAGCAGCTTAGCCTTCAGCACGCACCTATGGCACAAGTTTAAAGTCAACAAAAAAAAACAACAACAACAATGAGGAAAAACAGCGTCGGAAAAGCCGCAAGTGGAAAAAAAAAGATAGCAGGAAGGCGGAATTTTTCCGACTCTCGTTCAGGTGAAGCGTAAATTACCAATGATCGGGAAAGCCGCAATGGAATGAGACAAACGAGAGCAAAGACCACGGATAAGAAGGAAAGCCATGACTGCAGTCACTTTGGCCGAGTGAAAAACCTCAAAGAGTTAAAGGACATCGGGATTGGCCAGGACCAAGTGCAACAATGCCACAATACCGATGCCCACCTGAGCAACCAAAATTTAATTAACTGACCTGTCAAATGGCGGCCAACCCAGGAAAGTGTTTACCAACTTTAAATGCTAACCGGAAGCTGAATGCTTAACCTAAGATGAGAAGTGTGACAGTTTTTGAGAGCAGTTTCCCATAAATTTGCTAAAGAGAAATGTAACTAGTTGCAAATTAAAGCATTTAATTCAACAGCATAAAAAGTGGGCATCTAATTAATTTATGCATTCCGCAAACAACCAACTAATGAATTTCTTGAATTTTTTTCCTACGAAAAAACTGAACTATTTTTTGTGTAAATTTCATGAAAAACAACCTTTTTAAGCTTTTAATTGTTATAACCTTTTATCTAAAATCTTTCGGGCCTTTAAGTTTCATTCGCAAAACGCTTACAATTTCCGTTTTGTGCGCGCGCTTGAAATAATTTAAATAAATCGCTGTGAAGTAAGCCCATTTAGCTCATTTGCGCATTTTCTCATAAATTTCCCAGCAGATACACCCACTTCACACACTCTCCACATGCAGTACACTCAACTTGGCCGCTCTTCCATGTCGCGAACTTTTATTAACTTGGCCCTTTTGCAGCTGCCCTTTTTCGAGCTTGTTTGCACTCGAGCTTTATTGGAAAACGGACAGAGGAGACGGGCGTGTCTACTGGCGGCTCATTAACTGTGATTCGGTTCTGCCGGCGTCGCGGATACAATTGAAAACCAAAAATCTCATTTTGAATGCAATCGAGTGATGGAATCGGCTTTTTCGAATTGCCCGGCTTATCAGCGATTGGCCAAACAAAAAGAGTGGCTTCATTAAAACGCAAATATCAAATTTGCAACAATCATTTCGGCGTCTACACGCGAATTTCATGTGTACATTGTGCCCTCCAATCAAGAGTTCGGTTTCAATTGCAGCCGCAATTACGCTAAACAAAATTACGTATTTGTAAAATAACAAAATGAAAAGTCGTAGCCGCATTCGCATTCGCGTTTGTGTGAATTTTCCCTTACCGCAGATATAAATTTGACTGATTTTCATCATCGAGACCAAAAAAAAAAAGCGAAAAGCGGATAAAATTCAATTGATTGGCTGGGCAACAAAAGCGCCTGCGAAACTCCATAATTCCAAATGCTTTTAATGGTTAAATGCTAGAATCCACGTCAATGATACAATCATTTTTGGCAAATATGCGGCAACTCGCCCAACAATTTTGTGAACCGCAATTGGGCAAATGGAGTTTACATAAATATTAAATTCGTCTTTCCGGATGAATCAATCCCGCTGAAAAGTGCCCACTTGTTTAGCAACATCTCCACATCTCGGACATGCATGCTCAACAGTCCCCATTAGCAGCTTTCCAGGATAACTACCAAACAACAAAAAACGAGGGGGATGATGCACACTACACGGCTGAGCACTCGACATACACACTGGTTTAAGCAGTCCAGCTGCATTCATATCCTGGCCAAGCCCTTCTTTTTTGACCAGAACAATGGCCAGGACTCCGGAGTTAGTACCTCCTGCACCGGTTGGCTGGCACATGCATAGAGCCCCCAAAGGACTTCCCCACCAAGTTCCAGCCACAGATTCCCCTCCCGCCACCCGAATTCCCGTTCTATCTGCGCATAAAGCAACACTTTTCCAATTTCCGGCTGTGCGAAATGGCGGGAGTGCAGCCAAAATCGGAGCAGGGAACTGAAATAGCAGCGGCCAAGAAACAGAATGTATGGCCATTTAGCCAGCTGCATTGTAATAATTTCAGAGCTGACGGCGTGATCCAGATCAGATATGCGATAGAATCTGAGTTTACGACCTACAAAATCAAGTCATTAACTAAAGATCACTCGAAATAGGAATATAAGTTAACTTAGAAATAACATATATTAGTCCATAGCTGTAATAAAACTCATATTTATATTAGCTCTATAGGCTATTCAATTCACGATGAATGGAATGAATCTCGTGCCTGCACCTTGCCATCGCTATAATAATGCCCATTTGGGCTCCATTGTTGGCCAATGGCCGGCGTGGGGCATAATTCACATTGCGCACAAATTCATGGCCAGGATCGCAGTAGAGCTCATTATTAATGAGCTCAGCAATCGAAAATGCGTGTGCACCCGTTTTCCCAGGTCCACATCCTGCATGGCCATGATGCTAAGGACGACGATGATGATGATGGTGGTGTTGGTGATGGTGATGGCGACTTTCTAACAATATGCAGCACTCTAATGAGCAGCCGCTTGAGCATAAGGAAGCGACGATTCCGCGGAAGAGACGAGGCATTCCACTACTTGCGGTAATGGTGCCTCTCTGCCACTGGAACGCTTGTAAAGTTGTCGAGTAATTAATTTGTTCAATGGCATGCTGGAGGTGTAAGCGAAACCATTTAAAGTTGACGACGCCAACGACGCCGACACTTGAGAATTCAAAAGCAACTACAAAGTGGCAAAGTCCTCGAGGGTGCGCAGCCAGAAACGCCAGTGGGATATGGGGAAACTAGTACTAGTGTATGCCCAGCGGAGTATGTATCCGGCTACGTAGCGCCCAGAGGTGGGATCGAGGAGTTTACCTTAGCCTTATATACTTATAAAGCAACCTATTAACTTTTTGAAGAACAAGGAAGATTTTATGCAACTTTTGTTTCGTTTCCATCACTTATTAGAATGTTTCTCCAAACATTTTACTTTTGGCATAAAGCAGCTAGCACTTAATTAATGCGATTACTCGACGATCCACCCTCGCAATATCTAGTGCTCATGCCCCCGCTCGTGTGCGTGTGAAATCGGAAGTGGATGCCAGATCCACGCCCCAAGTAACTTCCGCAACCGACGACTGTCCTGAGTGGAGAAACATCTTCGAGTCGCAGTCACTGGGTTTCCTCGGCTGGGCGACAGGTGCTTCCGCATTTGAATGTCAACGGAAACCGCAACGGTACAACTTAGATAAACGTTTGCTCTTTAAATATGTGCGCAATGGCAAAGGGAGCCTTGGGTGGTGTTTGGCAATGGGGGCCAAGTAGAATTGGGGGCGTGATGGAGGGATGTCTGAGCCAAACTGTCCTCGTGTTTGAGCAACTGAACTTATGTGTAAAGCAGGAGCTACATGCGAAGTGGTTGCGGTCCGTAAAATGGGAGCACACAGACATTCGGCGGAGCCATGGGATGGGGACCAAGTGTGAGCTATGACAGGTGTATGCTTGGATAGATCTTGGCTTGGCTTATTGCTTACTCTCCAGATATACACGAACATGGGCGAAGGAGTGCCAAGGTGTTTGCTCTGGCAGGAGCAGCTCAGTAAAATTGATTATGGGAAATTGAGATGGATAAGCAAAGACTGTGTCGATGAGGACAACATGGGACAGCTATTGAGACAACCTCAGAAACATAATGTTTTAACTCTGAGTGCACTTAAAGCCAATACTATTAATGCAAAATGCTGTTATCTACACTAGTAACTGAAAAATTCTAGTTACAAAACCCTGTATGTTAAGAATTATTATGAACATCATTAGTAATCACTATTTTCAACTATCTATTTTTCCAAATCCATCCACCATTCCGAATATTAGTCACACAGGTTCAAAAGCAAACATGGGATAATAATTATAATGCCCTGTGGAAAACATACAAATGTGAATATCAAATATTCATTTCAAGAAACATCCACGTATGTGCTCTGCATGAAAAAGGCTTATTGGTAACTTTTACGAATATTAAATTTGGCATTTGCGACAAGTTGATCCATCACAAAAAGCATTACATGCGCTCAGCAATGTACACCAAATTATTCAGAAAAATATTGTATCAGCCCGCTGATTAAATTATGCTGAACTGATGAATGGAATTCCTGCAGCGACAAGCCATTTTTACGTTTTTGCTGTTGGCTTTTGGCACGCAACATTGACAGTTTGCAAAAAAAGAAATTGATTAAGTTTTAAATCAATTTTCATTCAATTTAGGCAAATACCAAATAAATTAAATCACGCCCGAATAAATAGGCAAGCACCTGACAGCCCGAAAAAACCTCTCCATGCTAAACTGCTAAAAATAAAATCAATTAACAATAAATGCAAGCAATTAAATCCAATGCCGTTTGGGGGGCTGTGGGTATGGTGGAGCAAGGAAATGTTTGCCACAGATAAAAACAGGCCACTTAATTAAGCCCCAAACGGGTGTGAGCGTGTGCTTTTGGCCCACATTTACACTGGCCGGCATGTTTTAAGTGCGAAACAATGTAATTTCATGGTAATCAGTCTGGGGGACCTGGCCCGGCATCTAACTGCCAACTAGTACACAACTACACAAATTTCCGGCTGTGTGCACAAAGCCATTGGCAAACCGATGGCAAAGATGGAAAAGGGCCAAAACCGAAGCTGAGCACTTGGGCCAGAAAAATGTCAGTTTGCAATTTTCTATGCCATTTAAAATAAATGAAAATTGCTCTTCATCCACTGCCTCTACATCCAGCTCTACCTCCACCTCTGCAGCAGGCATTTGGTATTTTCGGGTGTTTGCCATGGTTTCGGCCATCTAGCGCGTGTTAACGTAAATAAATTACACACACATACGTACCGTACCGGACGAGGACGAGATACAGATACGCAATCAAGTGGTCAGCGGCATGCAGCTTATAAATCAGCGCCAGCCGCTTGGGCGCAACATCAGCAAACATTTGGAGGATAGATGACCCCGGCATCGCGACCCGACCCGCATTGCGATGGACATGGACAGCTGAATGAATGAACGAATGACCGAGTGAGTGGACGCCCGAATGACTGAATGAATAGATTGAGCGGCCAGCTCCGGATAGATTGCTTGTATAAATGTTCGGCTATTTAGTTTCGGTTTGCTGTGGTTTGACTTTGCTTGTTTTCCCAGCACCCAATCCCCAACCCCCAACCCCAATTCCCCAACTCAACCCAACCCATCCTCATCACCATCCTCATTTTTTTGGTCGTGTGCAGAAGTTGATATTGCGCTTTTGTGTTTTAATGTTGTTTCTGGGACAATTGTCAGTCCGGCGAGAGTTGTTGCCCGGGTTAGTTAGCTGAATCATTTTGTTTGACAAATAGCAGGGAAATTAGGAATTAACTACCATCTGGTTAGGCCCTGTCCTGGGATATAAGCCGCTTTAAGTCCGCTGCCGGCAAACGCGGAGAAATGCTGATCAATATTTTGAAAATTCTCAAAATTAAAGAAAGCAAATTGGCTATCATGCTTATCTCTAGCGTAATAACTACTACATTAACAAGCCAAAATTAGTTACCAAACTTTGTCTAATAACGCAAACGTAGTTAGTAAATGTTCCTTAAGCACTGGAGTAAATTTCTAGCCCAAAGCCAACATGGTTAACATTGCGTCCTGACTTTGGGCCACTGACAGCAATTGACTGTCTAAGAAGCTGCCACTAGAAGGACCTGCTCTCCCTTTGTCTGCAACGCAAATGCCAACGAAGGATGCCAAGCCTGTGTTTAGGTGAGCGGCAAGCACTTGCATAACATACTTGCAGCCCAAAAGTAAAACAGGACTGGCAACAATGCCGCAGGATTGCTGTGTGGCCAACAAGGCGGGCGGATCATCTGCATATATTTATGTACTCGCATATATGTAGTCGCATCGCACAAAGGAGTCGTTGGCCCAAAGAAAACCACACACATGTGGCGAGGTTGAAGATTAAAGCACTTCTTTATCAACCCGCTCCATTCTTGAGAAATATTGCTATGCAAATATTTGTATTGCATATTTTGGCGCACGCGGTCGAATTCGCGGATTGCAGGGGTGGATAGCAAAATGGTTTGGCATTATAAATTTTCTTAAGTTTTATATTTATATTACTAGCTAATTTAGTTGTTAATAGTCATATTAAATCTTCCACAAAATGGTTTTAAAAATATTTATCATTATTTTCACAACAAGCTTTGAGCAGTTCATTTTAAATCAAATTTTTGCTATAACTGAGTTTAATTCAAAATTTATAGTAAAAAAAACGTATTCATGGATATGAACAGC
The DNA here is from genome assembly GCF_016746395.2 of Drosophila simulans. Taxonomy (NCBI): domain Eukaryota; kingdom Metazoa; phylum Arthropoda; class Insecta; order Diptera; family Drosophilidae; genus Drosophila; species Drosophila simulans. The sequence continues at coordinate 17,698,317 of NC_052521.2, forward strand.
TAAAAGCTCTTCGCCCAACAAACGGTCTTGTTTTTTAAAAATATTTCTGTGCAAATATTTTGATTGCTTACTTTCAGGCACGCGTCAGAATTTTTGTTCAACGGGGATGCACTGGCGGGAAATTCACAGCTTACAGGGAGCAAAAAAACCAGTCTCAGCCAGACGAGATAAGCTTTAGATGGTGGACTACAAAAGCCGTGTTGAAGCCTCAGTTCCCGGCAAATCCAGTTACTATCGCCATGGCGCAAAACTCAAAGTTACCAGTATATCTGCTCCTAGTCGCAATTTCCGTGGGCTCCAGTCTGTCCTACGATGTGCCCAAGGCCACTGTCAAGGTCAACTCACCGAAGGGGTTCGAGGTCTCCATTCCCGATGAGCCGGGCATTTCCCTATTCGCTTTTCACGGCAAGGTCAACGAGGAAATGGACGATCTGAGCGATCAAACCTGGGCCACCGATGTGGTGAGTTCTCGCAATGGACGCTGGACATATCGCAACCGGAACCATCAACTTAAACCCGGAGATGTTCTGTACTACTGGACAACGGTGCGTTACCATGGAGTCGACTACCACAACTACAACCAGAGGCATGTGGTCGGTCAGGGGGATTCCCAGAGAATAGATGTCAACGGCTCCAACGGCGGTCGCCAGCCGATTGTGGCCAACGGCCATAACACGTTCAATATATTTGTACAATGAACTATGCTTGAATAAAAGTGTTTATTATTTTATTACCCTCGAACTGACACTAACATTTTGAAAAGTCATCTAGAGAGTCGGGCTTGCAAGTCCAGTTTTTAAATGGTATTTTTATCAAGACTTGAAACTCAAATCCAACAATCTGATATCAGTATATCTTTTATATTCTAAATGGCGCCACAAATTATTATTTTTTTATAACAACAACCTGGTCTATTCTTCTCTATAAATTGATTATAAATTTCTATTGTTAAACGCTGCATATTAACAGCAGAATTATTTTATTCAGCGCACAATGTATTTCCATTGAATCGTTTTGTTTTTACCCATTAGGGCTATAAATCAAAGAAACACTTTGTCACAGATACGCAAGTAAGTATCCGGATCGTATAAATCATGCTCAACATCATACTCCCCCCTGCCCGTTCATCAAGTGAGTTTAAGCAGCGACACCCAAAAAAGTATCCCCATATATCGAAGAGATGCAACCGCAAAAAATGCTACATCGAATTTGGCCAGGTATGCCAGGTAACCAAAACCACCATCTACTTTAAGCCCAACTGCAACTGCATAGAAGGTTGCTCTTGGACCATTTAACTTTCCCTCGAGGCTAACAGCAAGCAGATAAAACTTTTAGCCATCTCAGTTCCAGTTGAGCTTCTAGTTATTTCGAAGTTTTCGATTCTGCGTGCGCTGAGAGGTTTTTTATTTTCAAGTTGAAGATAGGTGTGATTTAATCGACCCGAAATTGGCCTTGTATGAAGTTACTTTAATAGAACCAATCTGAAACTTAATAACTACGTATTAAATGTATATATTAAGTCATATATTTTTTTAAAGATATTATAACCACAACCTCGATCCGCTCCTGTTTGCCAACTGTTTTGTGTTGGTTTTGGCTGCCTTGCGCTTGACCTGGCTCGCTGACCGCTTTCAGCCGGGGAAGTTGAGTGCTAACAGATCTCGAGGAATTAGAAAAATTATATAATATAGGCACTTGGAGTGGGTTCGCTTAGGTGCTGGCCAAAATACTGGTAAATGGAATGGTAAATATATCATTTTATGCCCGGCCAGGCCATTTGTCACAACTCATTTGCAGTGCATTAAGCATTTATGCGGCGAGGTGCTCGTAAAGCTATTCCACTTTTTTGCAATCACACACATGCATGTGTATATATATGCAAGTAAATATGTATAGTGGCCTTATATACAGATGGATTTGTGTGCATTTATGTGTGGCATGGAGGTAGCGAACTAAGTGACGCTGTCAGCAACATTTGCGGGCAGTTCTGCTCTCATTTTCTCATTTCGCTTGGCGCAAACTGCCAGCTAGCGGCAAGATTGTGGCAGTTGCAGTTGCAGCATCACCCACCCAGTGCCACCCTCCAGCTGTTGCACCACCCATTTGCAGCACCCCATCACACGGACACCGGCACATGCTTCATTTAACGCCCATATACACGCGCACATTGGGCAACGTTTTTCACATGGAAGGCGCTAAAATGACTTGTGACGACAACTTAATGCGCCAAGTGGGGGAAAAAATACATATCTATATATATATGTGTGTACTTTATGTGCCGCTGCAAACTGACACACGGTTTTTTTTAAAAGCCCCAGGTGGAGAGCACTTAATGTACTACTTAAGCTGCTGATGCTTGTGGCATTTAAGCATTATTGAAATTTTATTGATAACAGACAAGTGGAAGACGTGATATTTAACTAAATGACTTAAACGACTTATTAAATCTATTTTATTTTAGCTACTTTCAGCTTGTCCAAAGGGGCCTCTACTATTGCCTCCAGAAAGTAATTCTCCTTGATGTTGGCCCAGAGGACCACCTGTCTTACCCCCTTCGATTAGACCACCTTCACTGTGATCGATTGTCGCTTCTTTGCCCTCGAAGGGACCTCCACTGTTTCCGCCAGTAATCAGTCCTCCAAGTTGATTGCTGTTGGCAAATGGACCTCCAGTATTACTGCCACTGGTTAGACCAACGCCTTGATTCCTCTCCAAAGGACCTCCACTATGACCAAAAAGAAGTCCTCCATACGACCCTTTAACACTATTTGGCCATGGGTCACTTCCAAAAGGTCCTCCAGAGCTTCCTCCGGAAATTAAACCTCCTTGCTGATCACTAGCAAATGGTCCTCCTGTATTAGCTCCACTGATCAGACCGCTTCCACTATTCAAACCATATAATCCTTGGTATCTGTTAAAAGGACCACCACTGTTGGCACCAGAAATGAGTTCTCCTTTGGCAAAAGAGCTGCCAGTTTGGCCAAAGGGTCCTCCACTGCTTCCGCCGGAAATAAGTCCTCCCTGCTGATTGGCAGCAAATGGTCCTTCATTTACTGGTCCGTAGTTTCCATAATTACCAAAGGGACCTCCGGTATCGACTCCAGAAATCAAACCTCCCTGATCAGTACTTTCGAATAGACCTCCTGGCCGCCTTCCACCAGTTATCAATCCATATCCATGTCCTCTAGGGGGTCCATAAAATCCTCCAGCGATTTGTGAGCTGTAGTCCCGGTAAACAAGTTGTGCCAAACTTGTTCCAAGCAACAGCATCATCACCAGCAAAAACGACCTCATTGTTAAGCCCGCAAAGAGATGACTGATCTTCCAGCGCGATTTGGGCTTTTTCTACGATCAGTCGTCAGCAAAAAACCGAAAATAAACAGAACTATGCAAACAGGGCTTTGCAAACAACTCAATGAATCAGATAACCCATCAATCACTAAAGACTTCACAGAATACTTATCAGTATTGAAGCTTTCGGTGAGCTTTTGCTCTCTTTTTCAAATTTCAAGTACACTGTCTTGCAAGATCTTTGTTTGAAAGTAGAGAATTTTTAGAAAATATTAAATAGATCTTTCCAATTCATTTTTACAGGTTTGTGAAATCACCTTTCACCAGTAGGTAAACATTAGCTAACCTTATCTAAAGACTTAAGCCTTTTGGTGATTCTTCGCCAGTGTATTTTATTTCAGGCGTCGACCCCCATAAATCGCAATCAGAAAACTTAAAGACAGCGAACGTGTTCGCGTTGAAACTATTTGAGGAAAATGCGGGCGTCATCTAATGGGTAAAATATGAAGCCGCCGCCCAAGTCGGGAAAAAGGTTTTCCGCTGTTGGACGAAGAAGCCGCGAGTAAAAAAGCCGGCAGAGTGGCAAATTAATTATAAAAGATTCCGCTGCCACCAAGTTAAATATTTTTGCTCAACTTCGGTTCAAACTGTGGGCGGACCGGGGGCGTGGCCGTGGAAAATAAGTTGCCAGTAACTTGACGCACATTTGTCAGGTTTTTCACCGTGAAAAGGGGTTAGTGGGCGTTGAATTGGATGGTGAGGGGGGTTGTGGAGTGGGAGCTGCCAGTCTACAGGTGTCTTTTCACAAGCGGAGAGAGTGGAATTTTCCGTGAGGGTTTTTGTGTGTGTGTGTGTGAGTTGGGGCTGGGGAACGACTGATATATGACTCTTTGAAATTAGTCCAAGTGCAAAATGTCCTGGCAGGAATAAAAAATTGAGCAAAATGGAGAAGAATTGCATAACTTTTTCAGGCTGTTGTCGATGATGTTTTTGCTGCGGATGCGGATTTTTACCGAAAATCACATTTTCTATGTATCTTTGAAGAAGAAATTAAAATAAAACAAAATGTAAGCTTAAATTTTCATATAAAATTGACTCCTTTTACAATAAATTCACAATAAACGCATGGCCTTACTGCGACGTCTTCACTACTTAATCTAAGCCGCCTAAATCTCTGATAAACAGCAAACTATTATTGGCTTCCATCAAATTAGAAACTAATTTATTAGTTTATTGGTTCAAAATGATTGAGTAGATTGCCTTAAAGCCTCCGCTCTACTCTCTATCACCAGACAACCAAATTAGGCAGCGTGTAAATAAATTTGCATCTTCAGAATGTAATTTGATGGGTGGTACGGTTGAAAACACTCGTGTTGTTGTCCGGGATCATAACAAATATATACGTATATATATGTATAGGTACATATTCGTGGGCTGTGTACTCAATTAGCATTAATGAATGCCCCTCACCCCTTGCAGGTAATGCCTATAAAGCTTGCCCAATAATTCAATTAATGTCGCTTCGCTGGCGCCCACTTTGCCCCAAGTTGTTGTTTACTTATTAGGCTAATTGTGTTCGTTAGGACCACCTGCCCAGGTGCAAGTACTTTAAACTGGAGATTGCTTCCATTTTTTATTGATCAAATGCACTTTCCGTGTCTTTAGCTCCACCCCCATCTTCAACTGACACCGTTCTAACAATGGCTCACGTCGCAAGTCATCTGCAGCAGCCCAACATCGTCGTCTGCATTTCAAAATCGCACACAAAACATTTGCCAAATGCGAAAATGCAGTCAAAGTCGTGCAAAATGCAGTCTCCTCTAACCTGACTCATCCGCCACCATCCACTAGGCACACTCTTTCCACCAACTGACAAATGTACACTGCGAAAAAATTGGGAAACTTAAAATTTACACAAATAGATATCCTCATAAAACGATTATCTTACTTTATGTTTCCGCTATACATACAAAATTAAATTTTAAAACGTGTAATTAAATTTTATTTTAGACATACAATAAATTTATTAATTTCAGTGCAGTCGGGATCACCCAGTGAACACATTCTTTTGTGATTGTGCAGTCAGCCGTTGATAGAGACATTGAGGAGTGACAGAGAGCGAATTAGAGGGTTAGACAGAGAGGTGTGTGCGAAGATAGAAAAAGAGGGGGCGACTAACAGAATGAGCGAACAAATACCTCTAGTGCTATTTTCTATTTGTGCTTTGTGGAAATGTTTGCTGTTGCTAACGCGCTGTGCAATTGTTGTTATATTTAGCATCGCAGACGCAATTTATATAAAGTTTAATTGATTGGAAAATCAAATCGATTCGATTCGCACTGCAGCAGCAGCAACAACAGCATCCACAACGGACAACGCACATTTGCCTTTGACCAGGCGCAGATTGCGCATGGGAATCCCCCGGGCGAATCCCCAAAATGGAAACCCACATCCATTGGCCAGCATACAAGCCGTATTTCAGACTGAAAGTCGTTTATCTTGCCGCCGTTTGGCTACGTTTCTGATCTCGGTTTTGCAGTTGGGCTAATGTAAGTCGCACATAAATTGAATAAAGAACGAGTGTAGATGGCAATAAAAGCCAGAGCAACACAGTTAGGTTAAATTAAGCTTCTTAACCTGCACTTGAGAGTTAGAATTCAATTACAGTCTCGTCGTGTTTGAAAACGGCGACTTAGGAAAGGTACTAATATACTGATTAAATCTTTAAAAGCTTTCTAGTTTTATAGCAAGTATTTGATAAGTATGATCGTTGGATTTTGAGAGCAAAAAAATCCCCATGTGCTTGAAATCTCATTGGACTAACAAAACTCAGCATAACAACGAGCTCAATAACATGTCAAGGCACTGAAATAATTGGCTCTCTTCACTCGTTCAGTTTTTCCTAGTGATGGACAAACTTTCAGCAATGGCATTTTATTTTCCACTTTACAATTGCTTTATTTGAACAGAGTGACTCCACTACCACTCCACTTTTCCAACTAATCCAAATCCATGGCCACTCAAACAAAGCAGCAACAACGAAACGCTTGTCATTAACAAACAATGCAGTACCTGTTTAATTTTTATTGTGAAACTTGGCTCGGCGAGAGCTTAACTTTTCCCGATGCAGCGCAGCTTAGATAGCTGTATATACACCCACTCAGCCACGATAAACCCACTCGACGCCGGGGGACATTGGATAATGTCAATGGCCGGGGATCCGAGGTGGGACCGAGCAGTTCCACGATATGTTTAATGGCAGTAGCAATGGAAAAAGTTTTACGTATAGCAAAGCAATTCAATTGAAAATAATTAGAAACGTAGCCACATGGCGAAACTTCTTAATTGCCCGGCTATTGTGCGTCTACACTCAAATAAATATCTACTTAATGACTTAATTAGTTTCTTAACTTAAAATTATTTTACTATTTAAATTATATGCAAAAGGGAATATAAAAATATTTTTGTAATATATAATTTCATTTAAAACTTTAATCTTGATGTATTTAGCCCTATTTTTCTCTGAGTGCAATCGACAGTGGTGGCACGATGGCTTCAATGAGAATTAAAAGAGTGCAAAGAACAGAAAATTGCATTATGCATAAGTCGCTAGAGCTTAAGCCATTATCGAATCCCTCCACGTATCCAAACATGGACAAATAAAGATACAGAGAATGCCAATAAGAGAGTGAGAGAAAGAGAGAGAGAGAGTCCGAAGCAATCCAAGAGATACGATTCGAATAAGAGATAGAGCGCTACTTGGCTATTGGAGCCGTATAAAACAAGTGTGTCCATATTATGCCCCATCATTGGAACTCCTCGGCTTGACCATGTACCTCCGTCAACAACTTTGGGTGCTCTTGCTCTGGCTCTGCTTCTTCGTTCTCAGCGGTGAGTGGTGTTCCTATATCTACATATATCTATTATCTATATTTTTATAAACCCACATTTGTCATTTCTGAAGTGCACGGCATGCCGTGGAAATGGGGACCTGCCTCCAATTCTGGACCGCATGGCGGACCCGCCTGGAATGGCGGAGAAGACTCCACCGACAATATAATCATCTATTCGAAAAACACCGGCAAGTGGCGTTACTAATCTTGTTCAAGTGACAGAGGCGTGACCACAACCAAGTCAAGCTGCATTTTACAGTAAATTTATGAATAATTTTACAACTACTTTGCTTTGCAATTGATTTTCGTCGAACCGTATTCGATTTGTATGCTAATACTTCATTCATGGTCACACTCACTTAAATATAGTCACTTCCATGACATTTAAATATAAACCTTTATTATACTGTATGATCCAAAATATTTCAAAGAGATTAAAAGCCTAATATTGCACAAATGAATATGAAGCTTAATTTTATTATTATTATTATTATTTAACTAACTAACATTTTTTCTAGCAATTCCACTTAACTAAAAGCTCAACTAATATTCCAATCCAATGAACGAACCGAAATAATCTATGAAATTATAATCCTCACTGATATTGACTTTATTGATAAGTATGCAAACAAGCTTATGGGAATTTTTCAATTCTGATCGTCATAACAAAGCCAGCACGTGTTTTATAATATTTTTTTCAGTACGCTGCCAATCGCAGCGCACCCAACTTTTCAGTTTCTATGGCACATCTGCCTATTTTTGGCCTGGCTAAAAAGCGTTCTTGATTTGACACAGTTCCCACTCTCTCAATCCGTCTAAATCGAGAGTAAATTGGCAAGCCGGTGACGAAGTGACTAAGTGCCTCTGTTGCTCAACCGCAAGTAAACAAAACAAACCCGTCGGTGGCAATTCCCGGTAGACTGCACCGCTGACCTCCTCCGTCTTATCTGTTATTCCGCGAGAGTCACTGTCACAGAGAACCGATCTTATAGAGTATATAGAACGACTACGGCGCGATGAGCCGATATTCGATGGTGTAGTATCGCAGTATAAATAGCTGGCATCGCACTTGGTATTGGCATAGTCAATGCAAAATGGGCTCGAACACTGGAGCTTGGATTCTACTGGGCCTGCTGGCCGGCATCGCCTCTCTGTCTAGCGGTGATTATATTGAGATACTTTTTATGAGCGTATAGAACATATAAATTGTACTTTTATAGCTGCGAATATACAGCGAAATGAGGACCAGACGATTCTTCAGAACAATGGAAACACCTTCCTATCAAACGGAGCCGGGCAAATCATTCGCGGACCCGATGGCAAAACAGTTTTGATAGGATCCGATGGGCGCAGGATCATCGCGGACGCCGACTCCAGCGAAGATGACAGCTCGCAGGAATATGACCACCACGGTGGGAGCTATAACAATGTTATCATCAACGGTGGCTCGGGATCCAGCGTAATTCAGGGCGATGGACATAGCTTCATTGTTGGAGATGCGAGTCATGGAAGTTACATGAACAGCAATGGACGCAGCATTCGGATCATAAATGGTGCCATCGAACTCAATGATCACGGCCAGGTTTATACATTCCAGCCAAAAGCAAAAGGGGTTAACGAAAAGGAAACTGTCACCATCAACGGACAACCGGCTCAGGTGGAGTACTCCAATGGAGATATAGTCATTGAACTGGCCGATCACACGGTGATTGCCAAGACAGGTGGACGCACCTTTCTGGGCGATCGCGAATCCTTCGACAATCGTGATAAATTAGAGGCGGAGGCAAAGAACTATGCCGATCGTATCCAGCATGAGGTGCACGCCAATCTACAGAAAACCATGGCTGATATTCAAAGAGATCTTCAGGATTCCCTGGGCAATATTTTCTATTAGAAGCCAAGTGTAATCGTACACGAGTCGCTCGAAATAAAGCGCCTTTGCAGCAATTGTCTTGACTTTAATTCTAATCTATATTTACAAGCTAAGATGTGCTAGAAGCTACTGTTCTAGTGTGTAATCCAAGTACAACAGACCTCGTTTTTGGGCATAATCTTCCCATTTGACCCACCTGAGGCCACAAGCGTGTGGGTGGCTGGGTCAATTAATGGGAAATGCCGCCCGGCAAATGTGATTGATTAGCGGGAAACTCACCGTATCGGCGCAGCTTAGGGGCGGCTAAATCTAATGCTTAGTATCGCCGAACAGACTTGGTTTGTAGGGGCGTTTGGCGATTGGAATACAATTACCGAGCTGGCGGCGGTGTTTATGAACAGTTCTTGGTATTTAAATGAGGGAATTTCCCAACGAACCTTGGTAAATACGACGTAGGGCTCTCATTTTTCCCAAGCAAACTTAATAAATTCTTAATTAATGGCCTTGATCTTTTGTCAGCCACAAATTGTCTAATTGCATTGTTGTATCCATTTGCTTGTTTATGAAAAATGCTCTTAATTGTATTAGGGGTGGCCAAACGAAATTTCTGCTTATTTTGTATCTTTAAATCGCAATTTAAAATTAAATTTACTGCGCCAAATTTATTTGATTAGTCGACTTATTTGGCAAATAGATAGATATTTTCAGGAATAATAAAAATATAAAAAAATATTTTTCAAAAGTTTGGGAGTTTCAGTTTTGGTCGACTTGTGGGCGTAAGGGGGATCGTTCAGAATGTGTAAGGTTGAACTTGTATCTTATCTGTGTCCTTGTTGTCCATTGTAGCTGGATCCGGAGAAGGGTGAAATTTTAATAATCTTAATAACTTTATTTGGTGAAACTTAAAAGCAAAATTTGAATGGTATTCAAATTATGTGAAGAAAAAACGCGCGAGCATTTTTTCTAGAGATGGGTGTTTTTTTAATCGAGCCGGTATTGATTGATAAATAATCGATTGTAAGTGAACAATTGAACAATTGCCCGTACACGTTGCGCTTGACAACTGCTTTTCTTTTAAATTAATTGCAATAAATAGACGAAACGAATTCGGACCGAAATATAGGTCTAAATTTATAGTGTCTATTCTTGCGCTTTCTATTGCCAACCACTTGGGATATTCGGAATAAGATCACTCGTCAAGATACAAAAATGAGCTTTTTGTTGACCGAACCGCAGTGCTCCACGTGGTACTCCGCCTTTTACGAGTCTTCGTTGAATCGTCTGGCCCAGAATGTGTGCACCGCTCAAGATCCCATCACTGTATGCCTGCGATCCGAGGCGGACTTGCGCTCCGATTCGTCGGGAGTGAAAACCTGGATAGAGTTGAGCAGGCAGGGCAAGGCCACTGCCGGAGGTCCTGGATGGATTTGCACGGGCCTGGACCTGCTGTGCCAGGAGATGGACAAAAAGTTTCCGCTTCCACTGGACTTTGAGCTCTCCGCCGCACATTTGTTTTTCTGGCACAAGTTGGAGCGATGCAACTACTTCCTGTGGACGGTCGCTGATCTTCTAATGCGATGCGAACCGCTGGATGGGCACTGCTTTCGGAATTTATTGAAGAACCCAGTGCCAGATGGCGGCAACTGGCAAATGTTCGTTAATCTGGTCAAGAAATACGGAGTTATGCCCAAGAAGTGCTACCTTCCATCCACTCAGCGAACTACAAAAATGAACGTCATACTGAGGAGTAAGGTTGGTATTTTGTATTGCACTGAATATTATATACATATATATTCCCTTCACCTACAGCTCCGTGAATATGCCTGCATGCTGCATGCCCAGTTCACCTTTAATGGGAATGGCTGCCATCTGCCCGATCTCATTCAAGAAATGATTCCGCACCTCTTCAAAGTAATATGCATCTGCCTTGGTGAACCTCCCAAGGTTTTCACCTGGTCCTTCTACGACAACAAAAAGCGTTACCAGTGCCTGAATGATTTGACAGCGGTCCATTTCTACGAAGCTATGATAGGATGTAAAGTGAATCTAGACGCCTTTGTCTGTCTGGGTCACGATCCGCGAATCTCATCCAGCTACCATAGCAACTACCAGGTCACCAATAGCTCGAATATGATGGGCGGAAAACCTCATAGGTATAATAACCAATCAATGGACGTCATAATGCAGATCATGGTGAATTCTCTGGAAGGTGATAAGCACGTTTGGATGGCCTGCGACATTCGTAGGGCATTCAGTTCGAAGTCTGGTGCATTTAGCCTAAGATCGCATCAATTTGATTTGCTATTTGGCTTTAAAGTGGGCGAGTCGCTCACCAAAGCAGAGAGACTTGACTACAGGGCATCACGACGGGATTCAGCCCTACTGCTTACATCCGTTGGATTGGATACCTTGAAGCAGCCCGTACAGTTTCGCTTCATAAATGCGTCCACAATGGGCGAGTCCTCAGCCACCGGATGTCCTACTGAACAGGATATGAACGAAAGGGATACGGAGGCATTAAAGAAGAAGTCCGTCAAGCCAGCGGATAACAAATTGGACGCCGAATGGTTAAGGGAGTACGCCTTTGAGATTGTGGTCCATGAAAAATTTGTTCCACCGGGTGTTTTACATGCCGCAAGGATACCCAAATGGAAGGAACTGCCTGCTTGGGATCCCATGGGCGCATTACTTAATTAAAACATTATTAAAAAACCAAAAACAAATCTTTCATAAGATGTGACCATTAGCTTGTATTAAAAAATTCATTTACTATTTACTATATTTAGAAATATTATAACAAATCGCTGAACATTTCTTTAATCCCCGAGGTTTTTAAGTAAAAATGGAAACGTTTTCCCATACCCTTTACCCTTTTACTTTACTTGTAAATAAGAGCACAAAAATAGCCACTGATGCACGCAGTTTTGTTGCTTGTTGAAAATAGTTTTAGTAAATGCTAAATTAACATAAGTAGTGAACAATTGACTACAATCTCGTTTAAAGTGTCCCATTTTTGAGTTTCCTGCGAACTTTTGTGCCGGCCGCCAATCGCTTGTATAAAATTATTTAAAAATCCCGCAACGTTGTGTCCTTTGTGGCAGTTGTTGTCATCGTCACCGAGGCGCGACCTTCACTAAGTTTTTCGGGAATCGCTCCTACGTGCCCGGCATGACTAATTAGGCATTAGGGAGTTCTCGGCGAGAGTTGTTGGCGTGGCCAGCAAGACGGCGACTGTTTTCAACTTAAGGGATTTGCTACTCTAAGGAATTTGCCATCGCACAAAATAAAGAACAACAAAATTAATCTTTGACTTAAAGGCCAGGCGTCTTTATTTTATTAAATTCGGTTACAAATAGCTGCTTAATATCTACCAGTAGCGTCCGCCCTGGTTGTAGTACGGATAGGGCTGTGCGTGTCCGGGATACTGCCTTGGAGCCACCTGCTCCACAATCACTGGCTGCACCACCACGGTCTTGGGCTGGAACAACTTGCTCAGCAGATGACGTGGCCCGCGTATGCTGTTAGAGACTTGGTCTGCCGACGTTGGGGGATCTGCCGCTGCGGCCAGTGGAGCGACATGCTGCATATCAACTGGCACAAGAACATTTTTATCGTCGTTATCAGGAAATGCCAAAACCATCGCAATGGTGAGGCTGCTCAGGAGAAGAATGGCCACGAACTTCATCTCAAAGATTGTGTGTGTCTTGTACGATCTGTTAGCAAATGTAAACTGATTTCTGAAGATCACGGACTCACCTTAAATAGGAGCAATAGATGGTACAGGTAGAACAGGTTTTCTTCTCTACCTGCCACAGGATTATGACCCATTATCCCCAGAGCAGCTGCACGAGGTGATTAGACCGATGAATTTCCCAGAAAATTACAACCTATGGTTTATGGTTAATGGCTTAAGGAAATTCGGGTGTGGTACTTTTTGGAATGCTTCAAACTACTTTTATTAGCTTCGATGTGGTTCCCAAATACATGCACAAACGCCCAACTTTATGCTTTACATTCAAGTTACATTAGAGGAGGAACTGGGGTGGTGGTGGAAGGCCGTCCGGCGGGGGTGGCATTCCGGGTGGAGCCTGACGACGTTGCTGAGGTTGGAGGTATAGTAATGGGTTAAAGATAGCATCACTTATTTCGAACAGCGGTCTGTACTTACTCTGAACTGCGGAGGTGGTGGAGGATCATCATTGGCCACGAGGTTGTCCTCCAATGCATCACGACGGGACTGAAAATATTTCGCCAATTTAGTATTAATGTATATCAAAATCTATTCACACAATGAGAAGCCCTTCAGAAATTCCATATACGATGTATAATTACTAGATGTATCTAAGTTCTTACTCGGAATTTCGGAGGTGGAGGCGGCTCGTTGCCGTGAAGAAGGGCGGATTTCATTGCGGGGACATGGCGCCTTGCCTAGAAGTAGGCATTTAACATAATTTTGCATTAGGAGTGCTAAATTGTGAATGCGCCGCCAGTGTAGTGCCTCCTGGGCATCTAGTTGCTTCATCTGTTCTGGCGCCTTTAGTTTGGTTTGTGGGGCCAATAGTCTTAGCAATCACTGGCTTTCAGCTTGACCCATTCTTTGTGTACTCACCCGTCTGAACAAACCGACGAACTTTGGTTCCTGCAAGGAGAGACGATTAAGCCCGTTGATAGGTCACTAAACCACCGAATCCTACCTCCACTCCGTTTGTGGTGCCCCCACCACGTCCATCGACTCCGGAGAGGGTCAGAGCCACAACGTAAATAACCAAAACAACGCAGAATAGCTTCATTTCCGAGCTGTCACGTTCTTACGGCTCACTAAAATGCTTGAAAATGACCCGTACAATTCGTTTGGCTTTTGCTGTACGTTTGCTGCAAGTTCGACTTCTTTATATACCCCATAAATCCACTGGGAGCAACATTTAATTGCCTTGTTAAAAACGCTATCCAGAATCTTGTAAAGTTGTGGCCGATACACGGCAGGCGATAGACAAAAACACGTTAATAGCGTATTAAATAATTATTGGCCAAGATGCATCTTGCAGATACATCGCGAAACAGACAAAGTTGCCGCTTGAGTGGGGAACTTAAAATGATAGCATGATCAAATAATTCTATTCGACTGAGAGAAGTCCGAGAGCAAATGTGAAATATATCGCAAAATAAAATAAAAATTGAGGAATCTTTAATTGAAGTATCTGTGAATTAAGTAAAATCTAATTATTTGTGGTAGATTTGACATATGTCACTGTTGCATGTTTTTCTCAGTGCAGCTTTTAGATTGCAAGTAGTCAAGGTGTTACAGCGAATTCGGTTTACAGCTGCAATCTCCGTGTTCCGGTATTGTTGCCGTTATAACGTTATGCAACAATCTGGTGCCACTTCCGCTTGGGCACGCCCCCATCTTTTCGCCCACGCGAAGGCGACAAATGACGCCGCGTCTCGCGCTATTTTTCATTATTTCCGCTTGTAAACGCCACAATGCGTCCACGTTTGCTAAGCTTTGCATAATTCGGAATTATAACGCGCTTTGATGTCGCCGCTGGGATCTCGCTGTCCTTGTCCCACTCCGCCTCCCTCTCGCTCGCTCCTACGTCAAGTCAAACAGAAGTGCAGGCGACAACGCAAAAAACTGTCAACAGGGGGCGGTGGGGAAGCGGGGGGGTTGGGTCGAAAAGAAAGTACAAAAATAAATAAGCGCACTTTTTTCTCATTTCCGTTGCTTACTTTGACGTGTTTAGTTTTTGATGTGAACACTCGCACATCCTTCGAAGGAAGAAAAAGGAGTGCACTCATAGAAAACAGGCATACTTGGCTATAATGGAAGTTATGACACTTTTACTGGTCGTTTAATACCCTATTTTAAATTAAACATTAAATTTTTTTCCGGTTTAAGTTGAGTTTTTTTTAAATTTCAAAATGTAGTTAAATTATTTTTTGAGTGTGCGAAGGAGACAGAAACAGCAGCGACAAGGCGACTGATTAAATACACCACGAACAAGGATGTCGTTCCATCTCTGTTTCTCCTGCAGCACTTCTGTTTGGTGTCTCTCTCTCTCACCCGCCTGCCATCTCACTCCCTCAAGATACTGCTGTCTCTGTCGCCGGCGCTTCCTCTCTTTGTCTGTGAGGAAACTTTTCTCATTAGAAAACTTTTACTATTTCCGCTACTCAACGCCAAACGCAAACAACAAACGACAAAAATACGAAAAACATAAAAAATGCCACGTTCGAAAGTCCAAAATGCGTAAATTTGCTGTAAATAAAATGTTTGATGCGCCTAAAGCAACCAGATCTCGCCAAATGCATATGAAAGCGATCAAAAAGTTCATAGAAACACTATTTCCATTCATGATGGGCTTTATATCAAAATGTACAAAGTGAAAATGCTCATTTTACACAATTTAAAATTAGCTGTAAGCCAATATATTTATTAAAGCAGAACAATCCAAGTAAATGCGATTTGTCGCACTCAAGTTACAAGTGTGTGACAGCGAGGGAAAACTATACTATATGTACATACATATAGAACAATATTGAGTGCAGGGAGAAATAGAGGCGCCTAAAATTTCACTTTATTCAATTTGCAAAGCCAAGCTGAAAATGCTGCTTGAAAATCAATAAATCAGTTCGCTCGGCAGCTTACCTCAGTTTCAATTCAATCAGGTTTTGTTATTTGATTTTACCTTTTGCCTCCGCCTGCGGGTGACCCCACCACTCGCCCCCCTCCCCCTGCAACCCACTTCTTCTGGCGCTGCTCTTGTTCTTCCCTCTTCCGGTTTCCTGTGCTTGCAGCGCATTTCCTTCAAGTACTTCGCATTTGCTCTAATTTGATTTTGAGCAGCAGCTTCTTCGCCTCGCTGTCAGCTGTCATCGCGATTTGAAATGCTCGCCCGTTTTGAGTTGCGAATATTGATTTCAAACCGAAGCTAAATGCTACACAGGAACTGCCCATGTTGCCAAATTTCACTGCAGTGACTAATTTTCCAGTTGTCAGTAATTGTCAGCGAGGGACATGGAGAGATCTCGTTAATGTGTTGTGAATATGGGATTAGTAATGAAACAATATTTTAAAGATAAATAGGGCTAATTGTTTCGTGCTCAACACAGCGAATTACATTCAATTTCCCTGAAATGTACACAAATAGAGCCAAAAAAAATATGTAGAAATTCGAAAGCTTTTCACTAGCCACTTAAATGGCATTAAGAGGAATGAAAAATTCAATTACCAGCCGGACCATTAGGAGCCCATAGATCTGAATGCTGCCATTTAATGCGCTATAAGTAGCCAGTGAAATTAATGCCCCACTGCCCCAATTGACAAAGTGCCCGGCCCAAGTGGAGGCATTGCGCTAATGCAAAACATAAACCAGACGCGCCGGGAGTGCCGGTGAAATGTGTTTTAGTTGTCGATGCATATTCGCCAAATAACCAGATCCCGATACCCGTGCCCTGCCCATGCCCATGCCCATGCCCATGCCCTCGCGCAGCAAACCGACTGGGTAATAACTTCAATAGGGGCAGTTCAACTACGGAAAGCTGCATCACGTCGCCGGCAAACGAGGGCATCACGAACCGGATAATGATCAACGAACTGTATACGTTTCCGCAATCGTAGTCAAATCGACAAACATGCACAGTGGGAGCGAGCTCCTTGCCTCCTTGCCTCCTGCTCCTGGTGGCTCCTCCAGCTCCTCCAGCTCTCTATTGCCGCTGTCACTGGGGACTACTCTGCATCGGAATGGCATCGAAGGCCAAGGAGCTTTAGGGATGTTGCCCAAGCAGCTTATGCCGCTTCGCTGGGCAATCCCAGTGCCAACAACTACACTGGATGAGAAATTGTCCTGGAGTCGACTATATAATATAGATATTTATTAGCCCCAATAAAGTGATACATCATAAAAGATAAAAATGGGTTATAACCATTTCAACAGTGTTTTATTTTTAGAGTGGACTCATTTCTTTTTACATTGTGTATTTTTATAAGTGTTTTCGAATCAAATACTATTTGAGTTTATGTAACGAAAACGACTTGAATTTTAAGTTTTTTTTTATATTTAGTCTATGAACTTTTCTCCCAGTGAAAGGTAACCAAATGGGGACCCAGGAGTTGGCCACCGATTCACCCACAACCCCTTCCCAGCTGGGATGTTTTGCATTATTGATAAACTGCTTTCTCGTAGTCGTCATCGTTGTCGTTGTCGGGGCAAGGAATAAAGCAGCGGCAAAGAATATTTATGACACTGCCATGCCCCAGCAAACACTGCAAGAAATACATGCATATGTATGTATGCGGACGAGTATTGGCAGCCAGCGGAGCGGACAGACAGCTTAGCACGCCCCAAAGCCTGGGACGTGTCGGGCATTAAGCGGGGAAACGTGTGTAACAGGCTTCCTTAGGAGCACCTTGCGATGATAATGGATCGATCTCCAGCTCCCCATTCATACCTCTTTCGATGCGAAAAGGAATGCGACAGCAGTCATAACTAATGAATTGGTTAAAACAATTTTCAGCATTAGGTTCCAACTGGATTTACTCCACTGCCTATCTAAATGGAGTTGAACACATTGCTGCCTATTATTCCAAGATCACTTTTTATAATTCCGGATCCGGAAATACGTATTTTACGCCCAAAAAATCACATTATTATCTAAAAAAGACGATTTTATGGTTTAAATCTTGAATGTTATACCTTGTTGAACTCGCAATCACATTCCTAATCAAATGGCATCAAAATTTGAACATTTGAATTTTTGACCATTTTTTGCAAATTTTGATGATGTTACCCCTTATAAAAAATGCGAAAAATGGCCAAAATTTGATTTTTTAAATTCGTCCAGATTGTGATATAGATCGTTAGTTTGGATCATTAGCTGCGAAATAAAGTCATTCTTTTAGGTTTTTGACGCATTTTGGCCAAGTTATGACCATTCGCCATGGTCGTAACACTTATTTTCCGGTATTTTTGGCCAAAACAAGCGATTTTATGGTCCAAATCTTAAACGATGTTCCTCGTTAAACTCGCAATCACTTTCCTAGTAAATTGGCATCCAAATTTGAACATTAAAAATTTTTAATTTTTTTTTGGCAAGTTTTGATGCAAAAAATAAGAAAAATGTTTAAAAATTAAGTCTTGAAAATCGCCCTAGTTGTGATTTTTTGTTTAGAAAATCTAGTTTTTGACTGCACCAAAGGTCAAAAAATTGCCTGCTTATTATATTAATTTATTTTCAATCAGTATAACTTGGACACTTTCGAAAACCATTTAATAGAGTTTTAAAACAAATCAATTGAAAGTTTTGTGCCACTGTAAATTACCAGCTTGAAATTCATTTTCTTTTTTGTTTTTGCCATTTTAGCTACCGAAAAAAAGAAGGGAGCAAACCATAGAACAAGGCGCCAATAGAGCGTTTAACGGCTGCTACGCAATGTTCAGGAAGACAGAAAATTATAAAGGTACCGGGGTTGCGGAAAAAAAGGGGCGTATGGGCGAGGGGCTATGGGCGATGGGCGTGGCCGGGGTGTTCAAAAAGCATTTGCCAGACCAATTTAGCGTGGCTCCAAACTCTCAACTCGGCGCACAGTGAGTGCAAAAAATGTGTGCTCGTTGCGTTGTAATTGCATTTGCTATTGCTTTGTTGTTGCCTTGCAAAAAAGCCACCGCAACGAGGCGGGAGCGGGAGCTAGAAAAAGTTAACGAACGGGCACAAAGGACCCCCATACCATGCCATGCCATACCATACCATCCCGTACGACATTGGGGAGACATCGTTGGAACAGGACCCGAAAAGAAGGCGTGGCGCGAGGGGGCGTGGTCCGTGGACAGTGCGTCTGTGTCTGGTAACGCACACATCACGTAGCGAAGTTGCCGCAACTAAAACTTCATCAATTTGCCTTGTGAATCCTTCGAAACTTTGTGCCCCCTCGTCTACCGTGCGTGAGTGCAAGTGCGAGTATGTGTTTGGGTTGCTATAAGTACGTATGGATGTACTTACAGCTGCCGTTGAAATAATAGTGAAGCACTTCAAATTAAATTCAAGGTAGCTTAAATTATGAATCTATTATAAACTATCTATAGTGATCTATAAGCATGGCAAGTTTTAAGATGAGCTAATATTTTAAACGTTAAGGTGCTTCAGAATCAATCGTTCGATTGGAAAAGTTCATTAGATTGAACATCTCATTTGTGACCAAATATACACCTGATTATACCTATTATTTTGACCACCATCGTATTGCAGGACGTGAATTGCGGGCAGTGCATAAAGCAAATTATATCGGTTGGTTTGAGAGCGAGCTTCATTTTACGCAATTTTCAGACCATCGCATTGCTGTGTGCCCTGCGTTCCATTTGCCCATTAAGGCCTCGCATTTTATTTATGATTAATTACAGCGTTTAAAAGTGCATAAATTTGCATGGGATAAAAGTGTTTTTACTAACGAAAATAATTAAATACGTCACAGCCACAATGAAAAGCGCAGAGTGGATAAAATATGAATTTACATTACTTTGATTTAAATATCAATGGACTTGATTACATCTTACTTGGTCGTTTTAAAAAAAGCGATAAATGTTATCTTGAAGTTGGTGATAACTAACTACATGTCGTAGTAAATATTAAATATATTTAGATGACATTTTGATTTGGTGAATTATTGTTATTATTTGAGAACGCAGATTAGCTGGGAGCCAGAAGAGCGGATTAGCATGGAAAGTACGCTCCATAAACAAAGGTTCAAGACGAGCTTTAAGCTTGTCCCCGATCCCATGATTGCTTGAGAGATGACCCTATATATGTTGATTATCGTAACTGGTGACCACATGAGCACCTTCATCCTGTCTATAGCCCAGCCCGTTGTTTACGACAAAGGTCCAGAAGTACAGGGTATCGCCATAGTTGAGCTGTGTCCTGTGATCTCGGAATGTCCAGCGTCCCCGCTTGGCTTTCGGAATATCCCTTGACCATTGCCCCGCCTCCAGGCCGTCGAACTCCTCGTTTAGCTTGCCGTGGAAGGCAAACAGCGAGATACCCTCAGCATCCGGAATGGAGACCTCGAATCCCCGGGGATAGAACACGCGCACCTGAGCCTCAGGTGCCTCGTAGGCATGGCCAAAGCCAGTCGCCACCACCAGGGGCAGCAGGCACAGCGGAAGTGGTGCCATCACGAATCGAAATGGAACGTGTTGCGTTATCGGACCTCCGAACAGAACTAAGCTCGATGAGCGGACCTGCCTTCAAACGCTTATCAACTTACCCGGCAAACGAAAGCTCAAAGTAATCGGAATATTTGCTCAGTATACATATTAATCATTTTATTCAAATATAATGAAATATATATAATGAATCTATTTCCCATTACTAATTGAAACATTCTTCTCGGCCGCAAGTTTTACATCCTTGAAGCAGTTGAAGATTCCATATGAAAGCTCGCACAGATCCCTTTCGTCGCTGAATTCTATGCGGCACGTTACCAACTCCATTGCCACCCATTGCCAGTCCACCACTCCGGATTTCATGTACTTGTCGATCTGCACATTACCCCGTTCATCAATCAGGCCCAAATCCAAAAGGACGCACGTTAGAAAGCACTTGTAAGCCCGATCGATGGGCGGATCTGGCCATTTCTCCATCACTTGGTTGGCTTCATATTCAGATAATTCATTTTGCGAAACACACGGATTAAACACTGAAGAGTTAGCCTTTACAAACAGATAAACATATGCATGTTTTAAGTGAACTTTTTAAATATATAAATAAACCTTACAAGAACATTTGCGCACAGAAAATTTAACAATAAATGCAGTGTTAGTCGGTCCAACATACTTGCTATATTCCTAGAGAATCCATCGTATCATGTACTTATAACAAACCCAATTCGAGCAATTAAATTTCAATACAATGGATAATCACATTTTTTATTGCACGCACATTCAGCGATTTAAATTGCCCTTTTTAATTTGATAAGTGACTTATTAATTAATAATATAAACAATTGAAAACAAAGAGAGAACCGGATGTATATCAATTTTATGGATTCTTTTGAATTTTAGGGAGTCCATGAATTCTCACTCCGAACTACACACATATTTATATGTTATATATCTTAAAGATTAAATTCTGCTGTGATAAACAAATAATAAAAAAAACAATCTAACGGTTTACATTGGATTTTTATTAGTTCGCTAATAATTCTTGCCTTAAGCAATTGAATATAGCGAAAATTCGGCTACAATAATCTGTTTCCATTCTAAACTCATATCGGCATCGATTGATTTTGGGTGCCACCGCAAACTCATCAATGACCCCAGTATCGTAGTACTTGTCCAGAAATATCTCACCAGAGCTGCTCACAATATTGTAATACTGCAAAATGCAGGTCACATAACACTTGTGTGACCTTTTTACGCTAGTCAAATTCACATTTGCCGGCCAGTCACTTAGAATTCCTTCAGCTATATTTTCGTCTATTCCCTCATTATGGGGGCACGGATCGTTAGACTCGGAAATTCTCTAGAAGGGGGATCTTATATTAAGTTGCATTAATAATAAAGTGTTGAACTTACAAACTGAATTTCCAAAATAAAAATAATACAAGCCAGATGCGGTAAGAATCTCAGAGACATTTTTCGAGGCATCAAACTAGTTGAAGCTACCATAGTAAACTAAATTCTAAACTAGAATCTAATTTTACTGTCATGATGAACCCATAAAAATCTATTTAAATAAATCGCTTAACATTTTAACACAAAAGAAAAATATTCATTGAAAGTAAGCTATCTGATTATAACTAACAGTATAATACAAAATAATTAACTAGACTATTTCCCCCACTCACTTTAACTGATCACACAATAAACTAAAAATCTTGATTTTTCTGGAAGCTACCCGTTTATTTTCACATCATTCAGCGAACTGCATCTCCTACGGATGGTACTGTCCATCTTCGATCTCTCCATGCTCGGACTGGGCGGCCAGTGCCAGACGCTGTGCCTCCTGTTGCCGTCCAATGGCCGCGTGCTCGGCAGCGATCCGCTCGAAGGCGCTCAGGTGCTTCTGGGTGGCATGTGCAACGGCGGCGCTGGCATGGGGGGCATTAGCTAGTGCCTACAAAGTTGTGGAAGACAATGCATCATTACAAATTACAATTTGGGGCCACACCTGTGCACGGCACACTCACAACTTGGCCTGGTGCATGGTTGGCATGCTCTTGCGCAATCCGATTATAGGCCGCGAAGTGCCTTTGCTTGGCAGCCTGGACGGCGGCGCTGTCCTCCAGTTTGTGGCTCAGCTGGGGATGGAAGCCGTGCTCGTCCGCCACATACTGCACGGTGCGCACCTGGTTCTTTGGGTCCACATAGGAGAAAGCACCGCGGATCACACCCGATCCATCGGACACCTCGGTATGCTGGCGGTCCACATGGCCGGGAGCACGGCCTGCCTGGTAGCTGAACACATACGGACTTGCTGGAACCTTCGGTTCCGGGGTGACAAGATGGGAAACATCGGCCGCAGCGACTGCCAGCAAACAAACGACCTTGACATGCAGACAGGAAGAGTTGTATGAAGTTGAGTAACATTTGATGTAGACGCTCACTTACCAAAACTATGAACTGCTTCATTGCTGGATTGTGTTGCCTCTCTACTCAAGTTGCGATTGGTAACTGGCGGTGACTTGGACAACACTTCGGTATTCGCAGTTCGTAAGAGCCAAAAACTGGTATTCGAGGTGCCGAGATGCGCATTTTATATGCCACTACGATCGGCTAATCCACGAATCCGAAACTTGTTTTTACATTTTGCATTCATAAACAAGGTAATTTGACATTAAAGTGGAATTAACAAATTGTTTTTCGATAAGTAATATTCTATGTTTTTGGTTAGTCATCTGAACTTGAAATTAGCAAGTTATTAGCGTTTAATAAAGTTCATTTACAGAGGTGAAAAGTCTTAAATATTAGATTTCGTTTTAGTATATATGGGATACGTTATAACTTAAACATAGCAGTGGTTTTGACTATTATTTCTATGTTGTAATACAGTTAAAAATTAGGCTAGCTCCTCAATTGTCTGCGCTATCCAGTCGTCATAGGCGGAAACTTTAGTGTAAATTCCAGGAAACATGGCGTTTGCGCATCCAAATCCCCAGGACACAATACCGTAGAGCTTTAGCTGGCCATTTATAGATGTGACAAGTGGACCGCCCGAATCTCCCTGGCAGCTATCTCTTCCACCCACCTGAGTTCCCGCGCAGAACATGGTGTTGGTTACGGTGCCAGCTCCAAAATAGTTTCTGGCGCACTGATTCTGATCTCTCAGATGGACAACGGTGTAGCGAAGACGCTTTTCCGGCTGCATTTGTGAGATCGAAGTGCTGCCCCAGCCGCTTACAAAAAGCTGTGCCGTCGGCGTAATGATGTCCTTATTGGTGGCCAAGCTTATGGGTCGTATATTCTGACTATAGACAAGGGGTTGCTGCAGCTGAACAATGGCAATGTCATTGTTCATCCTCGTTGGGTCATGGAACTTGGGATGCGGAATGATCTGTTTGACGCGAACATAGCTGCCGCCCTTCGTCCAATCGCTGGATCCGGCTCGAATCACGTAATATTGCGGTTTACTGTACTCCAGCACGCAGTGAGCAGCAGTCAAGATGATGGTGGGCGAAATGATGGTTCCACCGCATGCATGCCGGGTGCCCAACTGCAGGGATACTTGGTGCGGAAAGAAGGTGATGTGCGTTTCCCAGCCGCCGACAATGCGGCCATCCTGTCCGCCATCCGTGGAGTTCTGGGCAGCCGTTGTCCAGATTAGACAGAGCGCTACTGCCAGTCTCAAGTCCAAGCTCGTCATTTTCACTTTGATCGCCAACTGTGATGGAAATCACTGTGGTTCAGGTCTTTTATAAGGGAACTCCAAGACACACGGCTTATCTTATCGGCGGACCCTACTCTTTTGGTGGCCCCTGACCTTCTGGGACTATCTTTCGCGATTTATAGATATTTATGGATAGATGGCTTGGAACAAACTAAACATACGGCGGAGGTCAATGCGGCTGCTAGTGTCTAGGCTTTTGCTCTTCCAATCATCTTTCCATGGCCGTCACCTGCTCCTTGAGGTAATCCAAGTGGTTGACACTGTCCTGCATCACATCGTACTGGTAGCCCACGTGCTGCAGGATCAGCGTCATCTTCTGCAGATTCTGGTGGCTGTAATCCGAGACCACGTCCACTTGGGTGAAGTTCTTCAGGGTTTGGTGCATGATCTGTGGGCCGAACTGGTATATTAGTTCTCCTTATCCAAGGAACTATGAGTCCCAGCTTACCTCATTGCTCTTGGAACCTCGGACTACTTGTCGGGCCACAGAACCTATTGAACGCCCCAAAAGAATAGAGTTCATATCGATTTTACTGAGATATACTCATATTTACTCACCCAAATTATTTGCATTTTCACCCACGCGGGCACACAAGCGCTTCTTGGACTCGTCGAATAAATGCCGAGCACTTGAACTGGTAGCAGAGGCCATTTTATTTATGGTTAAACTTTGTTTAAATGTTAATAAACTCGAAAAATGTAAACAAAGTCACGGTAAAACAGCTGAGATAGATTACACCCATTAACAACAGTGTGACCAGGCGTACCACAAGGTACGAGAGTAAAACATTACGTTGGCCATCGGGTGGAAAGCCTTGCTAGACTATTAGCGGTGACCGAACCCATAGAATATGGAGACAACACACATGGAGGAAATTTGTAGAGTTTACAAACAAATTCTGTAGACATTTAATGCTGCTTTTCGGAATAAAATTCCTAATTTCGATTCACAGAGTTGGAAAACGAACCGTTATTTTAAATCTATGTTTAGATTTTTTTTTAAATTCAATAATATGAGACTAAAACCAAACTTTTTATTTATATTTCTTTATACTTATTTTCCATTAAATAAAAACGTTAATATTCAAGTTTTGTTTTTGAATGTCTACTTAATATTCATATTTCGGTCGAAGTTTCCAATTGGATAGGTAAATGATTTCTTGTGATTTTTTTTCCTAAGAGGCAATTCTTCGTAAGAAACCCTCCCCACTTGCTGAATGATCCTTGGATCCTCTCTGCATTCCAGGATCCCGTCGCCAGGATGCTGAAGTCGCGACACACTGTCGACAGTGTGGAATGCTCTGAACCTGACCCCTCAGTTCATCCTGGCTCTCATTCGGATTAGAGGCACGTAGATTTCCCCCACAAAAAAAAACCATTCAGAATTCCATGCTGGCTGGCGCCAAAAGGCGTGTCGCTAATTGTCCCTAAACGTCGGCATTAGGCGCCAACTTCCAAAACAGGAAGTAAGTTGTAGGAGTTGGGGCTCCGCTTGCGATAGTTCGTTCTCCCACATTTGGCCACTTAGTTGCCACATCGTAGCTAATAATAAAGGCTAATTAAGCGATTCTGTGCCAACACCTGTAGTTCATTTCGACCCACCATCTCCTACAGCGACCATCTCCAGCTCCCCTAATGACAATAAATTGCCGCTAAATGTCAGCAATAGGCATCTCCATCTCCATCTGCATCACGAAAAGATAGCGATTTCACTCCAGGTTCGACTAGAGCGCTCTTCTAATTAATTTATGATTTTCCTCACCGCATTAATCTCCCTCGGATGGCGGCGTCTCGAGAAAATGTCGCGAGCCCCAAACAAGACAACAGCGAAAAAATGTCATGCAGATGTGGCCACAAAAAAAAAAACTGGAAAGATGGTGTCCCCCCTTGGTATCGCCACATAGAATGTTTGGGTTATTATGTGGCATTAGGAGGGCTCATGTTCGGGTTAGACATTTGTCATAATTACCTTCAAAATGTATCGTATATACCCCATGTATCACATGGACGTCAAACAGCGGCATTACCTGGCTATGGAAACTGATCTTAGATTTTATACTTTTATTTTATATACTTGGCAGTAAATTCTTGGAAATTAATTAAAACATATGCTCATCACTTAGGCCCATAAATCTGCCCGCCACAATTATCAGTTTCAATTTGTGCGTGAAACTGTTTGATATCACAGGCCAGACTGCCGATGTCAATTAGTAGAGTCACTAGAGGATCTGCACCCCTATCCCACTGGGATGGGGGGCAATTTTCCGCCACTCGAGGAGGGAATCTTCCCGCCAGCCCATTCGGCTCGTTAAAATGCCGCCGCAATTGTTGGAGATCGAGGAGAATCCCATCGATGCGTTGAGGTGGCAACACAGCGCACTCCGCACACTCGAGCATGCAAGTAAAGGCAGAAGATACAGATGCATCCAGTCTCCAGATCTGTCACTCAGTCCTGAGTAATTACACCAAATTAATTGCGCGTAGTTGTCAGGGCTCGCATTGTCTGCTAATTTTTCCAATTGCACAGCTTTTCCTTTAATTGCCTCCATCAGCAGCCCATGAATCCGAATTGATTCACCATTTGATCCGAGAAATAAAAACCAAAAAACACGAATAAAAAACAGGCAGTGAAATCCGAGAAGAGCCACCGGAATCTGGTTGATTGTGTCGTAAAAAAGCGAAACACTCCTATATGATTTAAGCGGCATGTTTTGTAAAAATCTAATTTGATAATTGGTTGTAATTTATGAGTCTTGTCTGCTCGCCTGCAACATAAACACCGCACGGAATGACGGAATGACGCCTTTTACTCCTCCAGCTCCTCCCCAAGCATGTTTCCCAGAAAAGTGCACCAGGCATTGGGAACTGGGAGCCCACTTCCCATCCACGAACTCCGAATTCGAAACGAGCGCACATTAAATTAATAATATGCAGTTCATTCTCTCCCGTTTTTTTTCTTAATTATTATTTATATCTGTCAGTTTATAAGGCGTAGGCTGGTTTTCTGGTTTGCCCGCGGCAGTTTTATGAATGAAATTAACAGCATAAAATGGGTGGAGAGGCCAAAATTCATCACCGATATTTATGGCGGTCTTTTGGCAGGATAATGCAATCTGCATTTAATATCCTCATTAACGGATGCTCCAAAAATGTTGTAAGTTTAAGTCGTTTTCATTTAATAATACAAGCTAAATTTTTTTTTTTTTTTTTTTGGATATATTAATTTAAAACTGTCCTTCGCGGACAATCATTAAATTTGATGACTAAACTTAACGGTAGAGAATTAATTGATTACATAAATTGTTGCGAAACTATACAATAACTGTCGATATTGTATGTATGATGTATATAATAATGTATGTATATAATTTAATTTAATTTGCGTGTCTAATCCCAGAGAGGTCCAAAGGGTGTGATCGGTGCAGCCTCCTGGTGCGTTGACTGGTGTCCAGCAGGTCTTGTGCCAGGTTGTTTGGGTGGTCTTGAAGCCTCTGCATGTACTGCCTGCTGCTTTTCTTAATCTCATCCTTCACCCAGGGGAAGCTGAGGACCTCGTGTATAGTGGCATTATCGTGGAAAGGGTGAGCGTTTGTGACTGTGCGGAGCGTTTTGTTTTCGAATGTCTGGATTATGTTGATGTTACTTTTCGATGCAGTGCCCCACAGTTGAATGCCATACGTCCAGATTGGCCTTATGATCGCTTTGTAGATAAGGAGCTTAGTGGAAGTCGGTAGCTTAGATTGTCTGCCCATCAGCCAGTAGAATTCACGGACTCGGTTCTCCGCCTGTTTCCGCTTCTTTAGCAGGTGTGGTCTCCATGTAAGTCTCCTGTCCAGTGTAAAGCCAAGATAATTTGGATTGGCTACCTCTGGGATTGGGAACCCGTTGAAACTGACTGGTGGGCAAGTGCCGCGTCTAGTTGCGAAGGTGGTAGCGGTTGACTTGTCGCTGTTTACCGATATATTCCATCTCGTGTGCCACGTGTTCAGTAGATCTAGTTGCTCCTGCATAGTCTGGGAGGCCTCTGCTGGGGTATCTGCTGTTGTTAGGAACGCAGTATCATCGGCGTAAGTGGCTGCCATAATGTACTGGCTCGGTATCACCGGCAGGTCAGCCGTATACGCGTTGTAGAGGAGCGGACCGAGAACGCTTCCTTGGGGAACTCCTGCACGGGCTTCTTTGACGTCTGAGCGCGCTTCTCCACACCTGACGGCGAATCTTCTGCCCTCCAGGAACGATTTTAAGAACTTGAAATATGGCTGGGGCAGGCCGTTTTTGAGCTTTAGGAGGAGACCGGGGTGCCAAACACGATCAAAGGCTTGCTTAATGTCCAGCATTACTGCTAGGCAGTATTTCTTATTCTCAAAGGCGTCCAGGATATATTGCGCTACTCGGTGGCCTTGCTCTGGTGTCCCGTGGCGGCGCCTAAAGCCAAACTGGTGATCAGGGATCAGACCAGCCTCCTCAATCACCGGCAATACTCTGGTCAAAAATACTCTTTCGAGTATCTTGGAGAGTACTGGTAGTAGGCTGATCGGGCGGTAGGAGGCGGGATTGGCTTCGTGTTTACCAGGCTTCAGGATCATAACTACTTCGGCGCGTTTCCATGATGAAGGGAAGTGCCCCAATTGCAAGCACTTATTTATTATGGTCGTGATTAGTGACTTGCTAATAGGGGGGAGGAGCTTTAAAGCAATGGCATTGATGGCATCATCGCCTGGAGCCTTGTGGTTACCCATTGCCGCTATTAAATTGCTGATTTCCTCTTCCGTGGCCTGGGGTATCGACTCGGAGTCAAAGAGAGGTTCTGACAGGAGCCTGGCTGTTTCGGCTGCTTCATTTGGGGAACATCGATTGGCTGGTGTGAAGACTTCCTCCAAGTGCTCGGCGAATGCGTTGGCTCTTTCGGTCTCAGTTCTGCACCATGAGTTGTCTTGTCTTCTGATGGGCGGGATCCTCTTCAGTGGCCTCTTGATGCGCTTGGTAACATTCCACAGGTTGTGGTGGGGATCACCCGGCGCGAGATTACCAACAAAGCTGTCGAGGGCCTCCTTCCTTAGCCTGACCAGAGTTTCCTTCAGCTCCTTGGTGGCTCTGTTGAGAGCTGTTTTGTCTCTAGGGTTCCTGGAGAGGAACCAAACCCGTCGGAGACGCCTTTTCTCTGACTTGAGCTCATTAACCCGAGGATTCCAAAAGTGGACGTCTCTACTTCTGTCCCTCGTTTGGTTAGAGAACCTTGGAGCAGCATAAGTTGCTGCCTCCTGAATTTGCGAGGTGAGGTTCACAACGGCCGCATCTATAAGTTCAGGGGTATCCAATGGTGGATTAGTGACTGTCGAGTTGTTCAGCCAGTGGTATACAAGCTAAATGAGCAGGCAATTGTACTTTATTCATAAATGATACATATTTATACCACCTGATTGAATGCCTTCTTAATACTTTCTATCTTCAGTCTGTTCTACAATGTATCTATTTACGTAATCATGGTATTGTATTTCCTTAACCAGCTCTAATAGCTCTTCACACAAATTAGCCGCGAGGCAAACAAATAGACAGCCCAACGAATCAATCAGGATACAGTTTCCCAAGGAGTTCAATGCTCGCCCGCAGAAGGAGTTCCAACTTCACCTTCGGCGTAATCGGAAACCACACGAATATCCGAGAGTCAATGGCGT
Organism: Drosophila simulans; assembly: GCF_016746395.2. NCBI lineage: Eukaryota > Metazoa > Arthropoda > Insecta > Diptera > Drosophilidae > Drosophila > Drosophila simulans. Next base: position 17,727,926 of record NC_052521.2, read on the forward strand.
GGGAGTGTCACCGATCCCCGATCCAGATACAGATGTTAGTCCGGAGCAGCCCAATGATCGATGTGGCAGCGAGGCCGCAGTTAGATGTAGCTAACACCCTGCAGGACTTGATGCATCATTAGCTGGATGCGATGACAAAAAGAGGGCACAAAAAACATCGAAATTCTGGCCGGAGGACGGACTGTTCCACGCGACTGCCAGTGCAACTCCGGCCGTGATTTATGCTGCGTGCGCCTGACAAACACTCGAGAAGTGATGATTTATAATGAAGATGCATGCTCGGTTATTAATTAAATTCTGACGCGACTGCGCTCCATTTAGTCTTAAATGCGAGCCCCAAACAAAATGATCTGGTTAGCCTAAGGTTATGGTTCTTGTCGTCTTACGCAATAGCCGACCTAAGGGCCAAAAGATCGTTAATTGATTCGAAATTCCAGAGGCAGTGCAAAGTTGTTAAAGGCATGCAAAATATGTCATGCTGAGAATCTTATAATAATACTTAAACATATCTTTAAGTACGTTTCCTTCCTCAGAATCCTCTGATCCATTAAGGAACCTTAGCCAAAACAGTCCTATTTTCAAGATACAATATCCATTTATAAAGATGTTCAGATGTTCGGTTAGTTACAAATGTCTTGAATTTGATTCCATAGATACCCATAGATAGATAGCTTCTAAAGTAGCCAACAAATTGGTAAATACTCAAAAATGACGAAGTCGAAACAAAGTCTGCATTCTGTTTGGCAGTGGAATTTGAAATATGGCAAGCAATAGTCGAATATTCATTAAGCGCAATTATGAAAATTAAGTTGTCATTTTGATTTGAGTACCCGCGACACTCGGGCATGCGGCCTCATAAGCAGATCTAGATCCCCCCGCATCCGCAACCGAATCCGAATCCCCGTCAGAATTCTCATTAAATTAAATCAAACTGACAGCCCGGCCGGCTAAATGGATGCCCTGCGATTCGTCCACGCCCTTCCCCTTCCCCTTTCCCCTTTTTTGCTCTGCCATCTCGGCGACTAATTAACGTGTTTTCAGATATTTTGTTCAAATCGCGCCTGAATAATGAAGACGTTATCATGCGGCATCCGCGTCCAGGAATGGGCACCCTGTAGCCCAGTAGATGTCGTGGATTTGGCTGCTGGCCAATTGGAAACTAGTGTCAGCCAGGCCGCCGGCTAATTTCTCAGATCCTCCCCTCCATTCGGATCCTGAGTGCCCCTTTTCCATTTTCCATTCTGTCTGAATAATGTGTTCATAATTTCGAATTTATGAAACTTTTACAGGGGGCTTGGGATTGGGATTCATAGGAATATGAGTTAATCTTAGAAATGGAAAATTATTATATGCAATATCTGTAAGGAAAGTGTTCTAAAAGATTAACAATTGAGTTGCGATTAAAAATATTGTGTTTCAAAATTATTCAGATTTAAATTAAATATATATTACACACTTTAAGAAAGTTTCTCAAGCTAGTAGAACCAAATTCTGCATTGAGTAATAATCACTTAAACTAATGGCATTATATTAATTCGTTAAAAGATTTAGAATATTCAAAGAAATCATAAATTTTAAGTACACTTTATTACAATTTTTAATGCTCCATTGTTTAAAGAAATATTCATTAACCCAAAAGAGGACACGTGCCTGCACACCAATGCACTGAAAACAAATCCAGTCAAAGAAATTGCTCGCCGCTCATTAATCAAATGGATGAAATATGTTGGCAAACGTATTAAATATATTTAGCAAGCCATCGAAATATTAAATAGCGCTACTTGTAGACAATTAGCCAAAAATTATGACTTTTAATCACGGGCAAGGCGACAAAAACAATTTCGAAAACCCAGAAGACGGCGTTGAACGTGAGCCACGCCCTCCTCCCAAACATTTCACACATGTTTTAAAAATAAACGAACTTGTGTGCCGTCTTCAGTGAAAATCGAATAATATCTCTCTGTTCCTTTCTGTCCTACTGTTTGGGCATATGCTGTGAGCGGTGCAGAGATATATGATTTTAGGCTCCGCCCCGCCAGTCGATCATCTTGAAAAATCGGCCAGTGAGCAGGATGCTCCGCGTATTCAAATTAGTTTTCCGTAAGATCTCGACGCGCGCTGTTGTCTCCGGATTAGCTTCAAAATATATATCGCTCCAATCGGCGGCAACATGAATTCGCAATCGGCAGTGCGTCGCTATCCACACAGTTTCTCCATCGAGCAAATTCTGGCCAAGCCGGAAATGCGCAGCTCCACTTCCTTTGAGGACTCGGCGCAGGATGAAAGTGGTCGCGGTGGCAATTGTCTCGGTGCTTCACGGGTTTCCAGTCCGGCAACATCGAGTTGCTTGGATGACAACATGGACGACGGCAAAAGTGATATCGATTTGGCCTCAGATGATGGAAACGGTGCGTATGATCGATATGCCGGAATAGAAGCTTTACAACGAATGAGAGTTTTGGTATCTGGAATTGGATTTGGGATCTAAAAACTTAACTTAAAGTTCAAATGGAAACGTATTAAATAACAAAATATGTAGATTTATACTAAACTGACCAAATCATCAGACTTTTGTGCTTTTAAGTGTAGTATTATCAAGGTTCAAAGAATTATCAAGGATCTTTCAAATAATACAATATATAATATACAATTTTAAAATTCAGAAAAATGCCTTTAAAAAATGATTTACCTCCTAAAAGAATCACCCATAACGAGCTCAGAACAGCCGTTCATTATTGTATGTAAATATGCAATGAGTTTCCCACCTGAACGAATGAGTGCTTATGGCTGAATGATCTCATCTGTCATCCGTGCGATCAAGAAACAAATGATCAGAAATTAGCTTCTGGGTGACAGGGAATACGCCATCCATCCCATATCCACATCTACGTCGACCGCCACCAACGCAGTCGACTAATGATGCGGATGTCACAAGCGAACAAAGAACGCTGGCGATCTCAAAGGAGATATTCTTCCACCCGTAGAGAAGGAATTTATATGGCTATTTGTTTTCGGTCGGCCAAGAGAATGTATGCCAAAATGGCCAATTAGACGCCTTGGCTAAGTGAAATGCAACAGTGTTATTTGCAATTTGCAAGGGGTTTGCAGTGCGACGGGGCATTGTACATACAACTGTGCCAACAACGGATCGACAAATTACCATTAGGCGAAAATAGTTGGCACCGCGTGCAGGATTGCCCGCTGTCGGTAGCAATAAATGTCTAATTTGGATTTCGATCTCCCACTTTGATTCCCTTGCAGGCCTTGGTGATGACCGCAAGAAGCGACCGCGGACCGCCTTCTCGGCAGCCCAAATCAAAGCACTGGAAACGGAGTTCGAAAGGGGAAAGTATCTTTCGGTGGCGAAGCGAACTGCACTGGCCAAGCAGCTCCAGCTCACAGAAACGCAGGTGAGTGGTTGACTCTATCAAAAAAATCCATTAGAATGTATGAATACTTTAATAACTACCCAAAAAACTTTACCGTGCCATCTTAATAGCATCTGAAATCTATCGTATCTATAAGATACATTTGGCATCCCTCGTAAATAAGAAACTAACCAGTTTTAATTTCATTTCACTTTTCAGATCAAGATCTGGTTCCAAAACCGCCGCACCAAGTGGAAGCGCAAGTACACCTCGGACGTGGAAACGCTGGCCTCGCACTATTACGCCCAGCTGGGCATCGGGGGATTGGCCAGGCCCATGGTGGTTGGTGATCGCCTCTGGCTCTTTAGCCAAACGCCAACGGGTCCCACGCCCATTCAGTCCATTATGCTAAATGGCAGTGGCGCCGCTGCACCCATGGCCTCGGCAACGGCGGCCACCGGCTCACCCATGCGTCCGTATGCGACGAGCGGTGGGATGCCTCCGTTGCCCGGTCCCAGTGTGATGGAGAGTGCCCGTAATGCCATACTGGCGCGCGGACAACCCTTGAACTTCGCCCTGCCCTTTGGCGTGGCCAAGCCGCCGGCGGGCGGTGTGCCTGCAGCCAGCTACATCCAACGCTGCAAACCGTATGCGGCCAACTATGTGGACTACGCGTCGTCATTGCCAACGAACGAGAGCTATCTGCAGATGAAGTACGCGACGCTGCCACCGGAAACGGAAAGCGGCGCCTCCAATGGTCTCGCCGAACTGGAACGCGTCTTTGGGGATGCCAATGCCAACTTTCTGCAGCAACGCAGCACTCCAGTGGCTGGAACAGCCACAGCCTACGGCCACGATGGATTGAATCAGGCGCAGAGGAGCCGCAGACCCACGCAATCGGAGTCCGAGTGCAGCGACATTGACTGCGAGCATCTGGACGAGGATGAGGAGCCACCTGCTGCGGAGTGAAACGGCGATTGGTTGTCTTTAGAATTTATGTTCCGTACGTCTCTCATACACACAAAAATATGCTCATACAAAGGGTAGTCATAGGGGGTAGTAGAGTAGGTGTCCTGTCTGGGTAGATTCCATTACAACTAGCTGAGAGTGGCACACTTTCAGATCTGGCCGGGATTACTGGCGTACCCCTGGTGGCTCAGCACTGGTCTAGTTTACGTTGTGGTTCTAGTACTAGTACTAGCGCTAGTTATTGCTATTCTATGTTACATTGTGGGTCGGGTATTGTTTACTGGCTGGCTCTCAACAATTAATAAATGTAAATTAAATAATCAAAAATCACAAGTATTACACGTCCGTTGCCGTTAGAACTCTAGTTGGATCAACTTAAATGCTAGAAATTACACGCTGCATACTATAACTTAACCATTGCTATAACTATTTGCAATTTAACACGATAAATTGAGAGAGATAGAGAGAGAGCTGTAACAAAAGCGAACGACACTGACTTATTTACAATTCATTGCGTTGCTTGTGTGGCTTGTGTGCTAGAATGGAACACTTTTGGCTCTGGCCACACACAGTTCGGTTCGGTTGACTACTATACATAGTGGAGACTCATTTGATTTGATTTTGTTACGCCAACAGTAGGTCCGTAGGCGAGGGAGCTGGAGCAGACGAATTGCGTTTTCTATCAGAAATCAGGGCTAGCTCCAAGTACTCCTGCCTACGCGATGGCTGCGAACAGCATCTACTGTTCGAGGAGATTCCATAGTTACAACTTAGCTAATTGGTCAAATAAAAATTAAATTTCATAGGGCTATTTTTGGTATTGCAAGCACGCGGAGCTAGCTGCGTGGTAATGGAGGTGGAGCTGGCGGTACTCTGTCCTTAGCGTCGTTAGCTCCAAGAGAGCTCGTAGCCCTTCCAGTTGGCGTTGGGTGCCAGGTGCACGCGCCGTTTGTTGTAGTAGAAGGAGACGATGCCATGGTAGGCAGTCCGGGGAACACCGCTCTATAAGGATTACGAATAATCATAGTTTCAAGCAAGGATATTAAATGACCTACCTTGAAATCATCCATAAGACCCAGCATCTTTGTTGTCCGCTTGTACTGCTCCCTAGTAGTATATTGAATGCGAACTGGACCTTCAATTCTGCAACATTATTGGAATTATATTGAATTCATACTTTCTATGGCATATAGACTCACCTGATCAGGTTTCGCCGCAGCTCATCGTACGTAACAATGGGATACGTATAAACGCGCCGCAGAAACGTGTTATCGTAATTGTCCTGAACATGAAATAGTTGTTAGTGTGATGAAGCAACAATGCACGGGTGTGTACCTACCTTCAGCAGGTAGCTCATATTGATTTTTGTAAACTGCACAAAGTCCTCGCTAAGTTTAATGTGCTTCAGATACTTATCGAAGAACAAACCGCTGTTAAACAACAAATTATCATTATTAGCTGGCACGTTCTATTGATAGCTCGCTATCTCTTACTTGGATACGCCTATTTTTCCAAACGTGCGAGTACGTGATATTTCGGGCCTGATGCACACGCGATCTTTGCGCTGGGCGGGATGACGTATCCAATCATCCCAGAAGCTAGAACAGTTAATGGACAATTAGCGATCGGTTGGCAAACAGAAAAATTGCCCCACTCACGATTTGGGCCATTTGACCGACAGCTCGGCCCACAGATCTTTGGTGAGCATCCAGCCGAGACCGGGAAAGAAATCGGTGCGGTAGAGCAGCTCCGGCTGCGCGGCGTCCACGACAGCAGCCTTGCCATTGTCGTTCCACGCGGACACGCACCACAGGCTGGGGTCCTGTTTGAGCAGCTTGTGCGTGCCCAGGAAGTACTCGAAGAAGTCGGGAGCCACGTTCAGATCGTCCTCGACGATTATGACGAACTCGAAGCCCACAGCGAAGGTGGTGTTCAGGGCCCAGCCGTAGTGTCGGGCTATCTTGTAGTAGCCCTTGAATTTCTTCTCCTTCGGCAGCACTGTGATGTCGCTGAGATCAGGCTGCTCGATGAGCGTGACCTGCTTGCCGTACGAGAGGATTGCCTCCTTGGTGGGCTCATCGCCGCAGTCCTGTGGTGGAGCAAAAGTTTAAGAGTGATTTAGATTAGGGAGCTCCTATGGTTTCCTACCTGTGACACAATAATGGGGAACTGCTCCACGCTGGGCCTGTACTGGACCAAGTTGTCGATGCACTTCTTCACCGACACCCGATTGCAGGCGAAGACCACGACTGGAAACACGGGCTCGCCATTGGCCAGATATGTTTTCGTTGGAATGCGCGCCGTTGCCGCCTTGGCCACATGCTGCTCCGGCAGCTCCGCCGATATTTCGGCGGCAACTATGCTAATCTGCGGCGTGGAGGCCACCTGCGGTGGTTGCTTCTCCAAGTACTTCAGCTTGACGAACTCAAACACGTTCTTGGCTAGATGATGGCTCTGCAGGTTGGCATCGCGGGCCTGCGAGTTGAGCTTGTAGGCCTGAAGCGACTGATGCCGGCTCGTGTGGATGCCCGTTTGGCGCAACAGCAGGTAGTAGGTGGCATAGGTCCACGTAACCAGAAAGCCAATTACCAACAGCACCTTGCGCGTTCGCATCTTCTTGGGGGGAAATTGGTGGGTGTGGGTGCTGATGGAGCTGGTGATGCTGGTGGTGGGCGTCTGATGCAGTGCGTCGCTAGCGCTGCAGCGGCATTGGCGATCGGTTTTGGATACGGATTCGGTGGGATTGGAAGCCCTCGGCCGGCCCTTCTTCTACAGCCGAGCACCCGTGTCGAGCAGCCGTGTCCAACAAGCGTGTCCAGCATCGGGCACGGGCCCAGCCGGATGCCTCGGCATCTACTGAATATGTATGACTAGCTGTCGCCGATCACACGTCACACACCAGCGGCCGCCAAGCTGGCAGATTTCGCCGATTCTCGGATATTCGGATTTGGATTCGGATCGAATCTGTGTGTGCAAATCGAATTGTGGATGTTTCACACGTTCAGCGGCTGCACTGGAAGCTCGATTGACTTGTTTGCCGGTTGGAGTGACGAGTTCGATTGCCGCGCTGCCTCGTCCAGCGTCCACTGACAACCAGTGGTTACGTGTTTGGTCGTAATTTGTTTAAATTCAAAATGTAAACCATTTCGTGAAACGCCAGCGTTTTAGAGATGGGGCAACTGTGGTCCTCCGCGCGATACTATCGGTGAAGAGTGAAATAACGCACTAACGCGACACGCCAAAATCTTTAGTAGGGGGACTCCCAATTAATTTGGCGGTAATTTTGAAATTGTTTTGTTTTATAAATACTTTTCAATTGCATTGTTTTTCTGTTTAATTTGAACTTATTAAGGAACATTAGGATACTTGGGAATCTGCAACTCCAGTCGCATATGCCTGCGCACTTGGCACTCGAGAAAGTCCTGAACATTCCTCATTTCCGGCTGATGGCATTTCTCAGCATCCGCTTTCTCATACATCTCACTACGTAGATCCTTTAAATACCGGCGGGGTTCCTGGATTAAACGGTTTCTCTTCTTAATTGCCACCCAAGAAAATTCCTCTTGATAGCCCGTTGAGCGGCATTCCTGCTTCAACGGTTTGTTTGAATCCATGGTGTAGCCTTTGATATGAAAACATCTTGTAAGACTATCAACTCAAAATATTTACCTACCCCAATCTGCGTACAAACGCAAGGCATTTCGCTTTCTAGAATGAAACCCCTTTGAGACTGATCCATTATTTGAATGTGCATCAATAGTTGAAATTGCCAAGCTTTGCTGCGCATGCACAATCTGCATGAAGATAGATAGTAAATATATCCACCAGATTATTCCAACATACTTCATTTTAAGCTACAAATTAAACAGTTTTGGCAAAGGCGCTTCGATCAGAGTTTCGTTTAATCAATTAATTCGTTTAGTTTAGTCGTTAATTAAATTAGCTTAACAGTTACACTTAGGAGACTAGTAGGTGCTTATGAGTTAGACCGAGTTCTTCAAGTTCTCCAATATATATATGCATATTTATATATTTATATGTAAGTGTTTTTTGTGTATTTTTATAAGAATCACTGTTGTCTGTCTGTTTCTGTTTCTGTATCGGTTTCTGCTTCTGTTTCTGTCGCAATGTCTGCTGCCATAAGTCGTTGAAAACCTAAGCTACGCATACATTTAAAGTTAATTACGTTCTGTAAATGGCAGTTACATCAAGTATAGGTATATTTTAGTAGTTAGGTAGTACATTAATATTCCCTCCTTCGTTCATTGCCACTGCACGCAATTCCGCCCTGATTAGCATTCCTCGCACTCGCACGTCGTTCACGCCTTGAGAGATTTACAACTTCTACATCAGCCGCCAACTCCATGCCCCCAGAATCGTCCAGAGAGCCAGCGACAGGCCATTCAATGCGGCTCCCGATCCGGCACTGAGATGTCCCAGCTCCCGCTCGTCCACCACAAAGGCGGGCTGAGCACTGGCGGGCGTCTGCTCCATGGCAAAGTTGCCGCGGCTATTCCTGGCCAGGCGCTGGTTGGCCAGCTTTAGCTCCCTAAGCTTCTCCTCCAGCTGCAGGACCTCATCTGATAAAAGGAAAGCATTCAAATGTTATATAGTTTTCATATGAGTAAAGAAATCTGCACATTACTCACTCTTGTTGACACCCTCGATATCCTGAACCTGCAGGAACATGGCCAGCGAGATCTCGTAGACCTTGTTCGCAGAGCTGATCTCCCGCTTGCGTCGACCGAAGCCCACCTGGTTGTTGGAGCACTGGGTGCCGAGGCACTTGTCCAGACACACGTTGACCGTGGCACGGAATTGCACGTACGACGAGTCGGGGAACTTAAAGGCCTTGAACTTGGCACTTAAAATGTCGCCGTCAATGGTGTTGAAGTTCTCAAAGAGATAGGGATCCACTGTGCAGCTAAAATTAAGAAAGTTAAGAACTTTATTGAATGCATTCAGTTCAATATATTGTTATGTGCAACACACCCCTTGAAGATCAGCGTTTCCGATGAGGTATGCGTGTCCGTCACATCCAAATAGTTGACACCCAGACCATAAACAGGTGCAGAGTCCTCATCCAGATTGATTTCCATGGTCAAAGGTGTGCCCTTTTATTGAGAAATCTTTAATATGAAGGAAGATATGTAAGTTAAGTTCGATTTACTCACCGACTTCACAGTCAAATCCCTGGTGAACTTCTGACCATCCTGGCTAACGCCAATTGAGAGTCGTGGCTCGGGGGCCCGCTTGGTCAGCGATGTGGTGATCTCCAGATCCCTGCAAGCAAATCGAGTCAGTGTATTCTGTACTCCCGATTCGAGGTCTTAATGATCGGCGGGGCAGGACGCCGCCAATAAGGTTGTAAATCAATGTCGGGCAACGAAAAACAAACATTGTATTCGATCAGGGAATCGGGGGATCGGGGGCTGTGGGCAAGTGTGTGGCAAAAAAAACCGCAGACCAAAGACTTGGTAGAGGGACCCCGACACGCCCCGCAATTAAATTGACTGTGGAGGTATTAACGCATGTGAAGCCGCCGGCGTCGATTTGGCGGCTAATTACCTCCTGGTAATGGCAACTCTCGGAAAGGCCCAAGAAAGGAGATCGGGAGTAAGGAACAAGAGTGGGAGGCAGTGAGCTGGAATAGGTTTGATTTATGGCCCTCGGTTGGGTCTAAGTCTGGGCCGGACTGGGCATTTAATATGCCATAAGCTTTTGCATAGACTGGCCATAAAATTGTGCATAGATCCATTTTGCATTTATGGGCAATTAAAAGTAGGCTAGGGGAAGCTCTCGAATCCGGAGCGTGCCTGCCGAGGTACTTACTCGGGTTCCTGGAATCCCGCCGGCAGCACATCCCGCTTGACCAGGCCGTGGATGCCGCCGCTGGACGTGGAACTGGACCCGGTGGTGGCATTCATCATCACATTATAGGCGGGACTGGCGGTGGTGATGCACTTAACGCTGACGATCTCCTTGCCGCTGGTTGACTCGATGATGATTTTATGGTAATACACCTTCTTGCCCTGGAATGGAATCGAAAACCAAGAACGAGCTAGTGGATTGCGCCAAAGGAGCAGTGGACCTTTCCTACCGTCAGCTGGTTGACCATCCGCGTTACGCCGCACTCGTAAAAATCGCTGAGGGAAAGGCGAAAAACGGCCAGGGATCCATCGATTTGCGGCTGGCATCGCTCATCCGGATATCCCTTCAATCCCTCCAAATAGATCTGAGGAGCACTCTGATCCTTCGACTCCGCATCCGGCAGTCCGATGTCAACCCGCATCTGATCCTCCGAACAGTGCACCTTGTGGGAACCTGAAAAATATAATATGAAACCAAATTGGTTACTTTATGTATATCTGTGCTGCCGACATTCCACATTCTCTGCTACGAGTATATTCTAAAAAGTGGGCTAGCATGTCGTCCAGTAATCGGAGCTGGACTGGATTCTGGATTCTAGACTGGCTAGCCGGACCACGCCCCCTTATCATCATCATCGCCGTCGTCGGACGTTGACGAGATGAACCCGGCTGGCAAACACTAAACAATTGCCAAACGTAATTGCCGTGCAGTGAGGATCAAGTTTGTGGCTTAAGTCTTTTGTTTTCCTTGCACTATTACACGGGAATAAAATAATTATCAAATGAACCAAAAATTCTACATATTTGGTCTTAAAATAGGTTGTGAAAAATTATACTTTTTAATTCCAGAGTTTTTCTTTCAAAATAATAATGATGTTAAGATTTTTTATGTAGCAATTAGTTTCGTAAGAGGAACAATGAAGATTATATTCCCATTTTTTCTTAGTATTTATCTGAGTGCACCACTCTGCGTTGCCTATTATCGAGGTGGCTTAATAAACCCGCAGGGCTACTTTCTGGGGCCGGTGGAAAGCAAAAACTTGGCATTAGCCCAAGACACACTCACACACTGCTTTGGTTTAGTTTGGTGGGCTTTGGCTCTCGCTTTGGCATAATTTTAGCCCGGACCGGGCAATCAAATTCTTATTACCGTCGAACATGTGTAGTATGCCACGGAATTATCGGCTTAAATGCTCTGCCGACGAAGCCATTTGTTTTGCAGGATTTGTTGCGGCCTGTGGGACTAAGGCATTGGCATTCGTAGATGGCAAACACTAATTTAAATAATTGACTCTAACTACTTAATCTCATACTAATGGCCGCGGCAAATTCGCAATTCCTGGGCGGAATCGCATTGGTAATACGAGCCGCGGACATGCGATAATTTGGCTTAATTAGCCATTGCGAGAGTGAAATCTCCACTCCAAACAATGAGATCGGGCAGTAAATGCGGAAAAGCGCTAGCCGGGGCAATTAAAAAAAAAATGGCAATGGAACTGCAACGACTCTTGTTCTCCCAGCCAGCAAAACCCTTCGCCACCGCCTCCTCCGTTGGAGAAACCGCCGCCTTATTTCCCCCGCAGTCTGCGACTGTGTAATCCGAGCAACTGCCTCAAGGTGGGCGTAATGCAAGCGGCGCCCGAAGAAATTAAAATAAGAGTCAGCCTGCCCACAAGCGGCAGCTCAACTTCCGCCAAGAAACGAGGTCTGGCTCTAGAGGATGCAGAAGAAGAAAAGAAAGAAAAAAGAGAGTGAATGAGCTGGAAGACAGAAGGAAAGCCGCCAATAAAACAAATACCACGGCAAGGGCATTAATAGAGAACTAAGGACGCCGGAGATGAGGCGTTGAAAAGGCCTGATGGACTCTAAATTACACACAGACATGGCAGCCAGCCATTCAATTCCTCCGAGCGGATGGGATAAGATGGCAGTGTGACTGGGAATGGTGATGGAAATGGGATTGGGATGGAGGATAAGGACGGAGGCCCCAACTACGGAGTAATTTGGTAGTGGCAAACAGGTTGCTTCGTTTCTAATCAAGTGATCTGCGGTCCCATAAATATTGCTTATTTTATATTTATATTCTTAAATTTAAATACGCTGCTGTTCAGTTTTCTTACTATACAAATTTGCATAGATTGCTGCTACCAACTTCAGCTATCTACATATTTTTCACCTCTTCTGCTGGGAGAAGAAGTGAGAGAACTCCACGAGAGGATGTCCCAGAGCCCAAGTCTTGTCCAATAAAGTTGTTGGCTCTTAAAATTGGCTAGTGGGCGAAGCGGCCGACTGCAGTCGGAATAATTGAATTTCAAAGTATCTTGGCCCTTGCCTGGCTTTTCCGCAACTTCTTTTATTGAATTTTTATTGCTGGCCGCTGATTACAATTTATTTGACACCGTTTTTATGGGGCAAGCCAACTCGTGAGAACCCTAAACCGCTTCGAGACAAAGTCAAGACTTAACCCACATTCGGGAGGAATCGCTGTGGAGCAGTTTATTGGGGGGCATCACCGGCACTTGAAATCAGATTGAGTGCCAGCCAAGTGGGAGTCCGGATCGAAGACTGAGTGTGCCGAGGCATTAGCATTTAACCTGCGAACATGACAAATCAGCAAAACGTGCCGCATGGGCCACATGGCCACATGCCCCGCCGCCCAATCATGTAAGCAGCATGTCGTTGCCGCAACCGTTGAGCGTAGCATAAATTTCTATAACAATAAATTTAAAAGAAATAACATTACAGCCGAAAATGACCCGTAGCGAAGTTCCCTGGAAAACTGGTGTTGAGTATGGGGAGCAGCGGCAGCAATTCGGGGAGTCATCAACGGGCGAACATGCCTCGAATGCTCGAAGGTGGATAGACAGACAGGACAGCCAAGTCAGCACCACTCTGCCAAGTGGCTATAGCCATCCACCTATAGCTATCGCAATCAGCAGCCACGACAATGTTTTTGGCCCCAGCTCTCGGCTCTCCTTCAAACAATTTGGCAACAAATGCGCGCGCACAATCAAATGAATGCACAAATCAATAAGACAACAACTGCTGCAACTGCAACAGCAAAAGCAACAACTGCCGACAATTGCAACGTGCAAAATCGTTTACAAGCCACGCCAAGTCAACTCGAGCCGCAGAAGATTCCAAACGCCGGCGAAGAGAACGAAGTTTGGGCCAAAATAACCAAATCATTGCCATGCAAATGGCATCGTTTTGTGGCTGAAGTCATCGCCAGCCTCCCCGACTTTTCCACTTTTTCCGCCAAGGAAGAGTAGTCGTGAAAGGTGGGAAAGACATTTCCTCCTGCCACTGCCTGGATTGCACTTTGTCCCCACTCAGCTGGTCTACACTGCAAGATAAATCCACAAGAAACCTTCTATGTTCTGTTCTATATATGAAATGGCTTATTTAACAGTATATATCCGTAATAACCAATGTATTTCGCTCAGTGCAGCCTTGGGGCCGGGGCAATGTTGCAACAATTGTTTCCCGGGCCAATGTGTCTATGTGTGTGTGTGTGTGTGTCTCGTCTGGGATTGCAAGTGCAACTGCAATTGGAATCGCAATCGCAATTGCCATGGCCATGGCCACGGCCAGATTATGCAATTGTCTGACTCGGCGTCTTCTCACCCTGCACACTGCACCCGCACCCGCACCCTGGTAATCTGCCTCCTCCGTCTGTGTCACTATGGCAGCCCCTGTGTGGGATTTCAGTCACGTTTCTGGCTGCTGGTGGCGGATGAGGATCCGCGGATGAGCATCGGATCTGGGCTGGATCGGAAACTCGAAAACTGTTTTCGGCGCTCCTCCTCGCGAAGAAGTGTTAGGCCTGGAGGCGTCTCTCTCCACTCAGCGGGAAATGCAGGATCCATTCAACGGGAGGAATTAAACAAGCGATTTGTCAGGTGGGTTGGAAGGGGCTGGTCCTGAAGCAGGAGTAGTATTGGGACATAGCGGTGGTGGAGGTGGAGGTGCCATTTGTGACTTTCACATTTATGACAAGACTTCTTCTTCTGATAGCGCATTCTGGCCGCACATACACCCGCCTGGTAACTCGCGGAATTACTTGGCCTGGGCCACTAACTTGACACACACGACGCACGATTATCATCAATCTTGGGTTGGAGCCACAGGAAATACAGGTAATTTTCCCGCACCCCCCGCTCCATGCCATTTCCCCCCCACCAAGAACTCGGCTTGCAGTTAGCCTCATCATCCTTTTCAGTGACCAATTACACTTAACGGCCATGCATACGAAATAAATTAGAAAACCTCAACTGCAGCTGGGTAATGGGATGGGTAAATGAAGGCATGGTTAGCCATAGCGTTGGCTCTCCATCAGGTCAGCGCCAGCCGCCTGCCTGGTGGGAGTTGTCCGCTCCTAATGGCTCCCCCAATATGCTAAGCAGTGTCAATGTGTCAATGTTGCCGCGTAAATCCATCAAAATGCGACGGGAACTCAATAAACAAACGGGTTTAGCCGTTCCTCACGAACAGCAGGAGGTGTGGTGCTTATGTGGGGGCATGGTGCTTCGGAGTGGACACAGACGACAACCAACTGCAAATGTGATAATTGCAAAGCATTTAGTTGCAGTATTAGAGATCCTCTGTCTAGTCGTTCACCCTCTCTACCAGGAAATCCATTTCGAAGCCCACTTATACACTTGGAAAATATCTATATCTATAGGGCATGGACTGAACTTGAAATAAGATGCTAGTTATTTAAAGTACAATATTAGAAAGATTGGCTTGGAGTGCCATAAAATAATATAACCAATCCGAAAACCAAGTAGAATAATCAGCTAGGAATATTATTATGATTATTGCTATTTAGCTTTTTCCCTTTGGAATTTAAGATAATTTCTAGAATTATTTTCAACTGTTGAAAGGGTTTTCCCTGTGTACTTTCCCCATCTCATCGTGGCCTCTTCGTGTTACTCCTGTGTGTGGAGTGAATACAGTGGCAGTCAGTTGTATGCGACCGGCGCAAATTGCCATTCGTTCCATCCCTCAAACGCTCTGTCAATGGTGTCGTCTTCGTCATTATCGGCCAACAACTTTTTGTTTGTTAATTGTTTCCAATGACGCAATTGCCGGCTGCCATTTATAGAACTGCGATTCCGTCAGCTGATTGCGTCAGTCGTCGTCGACTGGCTTCCACCAAGTGCCAGCATCCACAGATCTTGGCCACTTCTCCAACTCATCATGCCAAGCCGATAGTCGAGAGTCCGGAAACAGTGAGCTCCTCCACACATTAAGGCCAAACAGCGAGCCAATGAGTTGCGCTTCTCGGGCTCCTGTCTCATTTGACCGCTTAAATTAGAGGCCAATCGATCACTGGGCGGACGGAGCTGGGCGCAATAAACATGCCTGACAACTGGCCGCACATTTGGCCATATTTAAGAGATGAGATGCAAAGAGCTCCTCCTCCCACTTCTGGTTGCCAACTTGTTGCTTCTAACCGATTTGCGGGAACGGTAAATATATTCAGCTACCAACGACTTTGCCTTGCACTTGGCGTGAACATTATGCGCAGCTGGCTAATTAAATTACACAACAGTTTGGACATGAGTGCCGAAGCAGCCAGCGGATGAACAGTAAGCAAACCTGGCCATGACTTTGAGTTTGTGCCCAAGGTGGGGATGGTGGCTAGTGGATAGTGGATGGTGGATGTGGATAAGCTTAATGCTCAGGCGGCGTCAACAGATGTAAATGTAAATGTTGCATGCAAAAAGCTGCGCCATGCTGCCACCTCATGTGGCATTGTGCAGACACACGGAACATGAGGCATGACTGGACTGCTAGGCCGGATGGCTGGACCAGCTCGCCGGATCTCAGCTCGCTTTTGGCCATCATCGTCATCGTCCGGCTCATCCACATCCTTCGCCTTTTGGTTTTCGCTAAAAACTTATTAATTGCCAAGGTGAGAGGCAGTCAGAAAATCAAGTTGGCTGCATCTGCATCATCTTGTTACGCGATGTGGCTTCATGGCTGTTCCTGCCTTGGCTCGAATTAATTTGGCCTTGTTAGCCCGGCTTGATGACAAATGCGTGACGTAACTGTAAACACGGTTGGGCCTTGGCATCGGCTCCCTTTTTTTATGCTAAGCTCCCTTGACAATTTGTCGCTGTTTCCACGTCACGTTCGCTGTTCACCTGTGCCTGGGTGCAACCAACTCAGTACAGTGAAGACTCCTTTAACGGATGCAAGCTTTAGCATGCCAGCAAGTATTTGTTGCAAAAAGGAATGTTGTTTGCATAGCTTGACTTTTACAAAATATTACTTTTAAGTACCATTCCCTTGCCTAAACTTGTTTAACATTGCAATTCTAATAGCTTAATTTTGAAAACACTTTCCATTGACTTTGATCACAAGTAGCAGCATTGCCAATATCTACTGTACTTCAATCTCCAGCCCATTCAGTCATTCTTTCGCTTATTTACACATTTTTCAGTTGGCGGCGCTTCAGCACTTGCTAAATTGTTGGTTTCCGCCTTGGCCGGCACTGTGGGCCAACTGTGGGCTCCTGCTCCCCCAGCTGTGGTTTAAGCCAAATTGCTGCTGCCAACAACAAGATCAGAATCAGCTAGAAACGCGGGAAGAACAAGCTGCATTTACCGCTAAGAAGTTTTGAATGAAAGCGAGTGGCATTGTTTCTACCCTATTGAGTCATTTTGCTCAGAGATGCAGAATGCGTTTAAGGTCGGGGGAATTAAATGGCGGGGAAAGACTGGGAAAATTCTGGCTAATGGGCCTTTACGTGCAACCGCTCGTAACTATGGTAACTGTATAGCGAAGACAAATTAATAAGAAAATACTTAGAAGAGACTCTAATCATACGAATTAATTCAATTGGCAGCACGAGAAAGTGTTGTTCTTGTTGCCGTTGTGCTGCTGCTTTTGCTGTGTCTTAGCCATATTAATCGCATGAGATGGCCGAGAGCAACGAGCCGAGCGAAGTTTTCCTTCTTTCAGTGCCCGATGCGGCATATAATTGCCTTTTCTTTTTACGTAATCGCCCGATGCCCGATGCCTTTTTACTCTTAATTGCCCATAAAAGTTGTTGCCGCTGCCGCAAACGAGAGTTTCATTGCAAATCTCATTTATCAAATGAAATTCCAAGCGATTCCAATCTGACACATTTCTGTGGGCGATGACACACAAAAATATTTGTTAGTTTTATACCACTCGATCGGTCATTAATCAAACGATCAGGGACCAGACCGACTGGACCCAATTGAGGATCGACACCTATTGAACCCTGGAATCACAACCCCAATTGCTAATTGTGGACGCGGCGAGCAGCTCTCACAATTATCGATGGGGTCAAAACATAAATCTCCTCGGGGGTTAGGCTAATCAACCCGTGCGGCCAAGGTGTCTGTGGCAGAAACGAAATAGAAATATTTTGTAGTTACACTGGGCGAAATTAAATAGCCTCACGTTGGCTACGAAG
Organism: Drosophila simulans; assembly: GCF_016746395.2. Classification (NCBI taxonomy): domain Eukaryota; kingdom Metazoa; phylum Arthropoda; class Insecta; order Diptera; family Drosophilidae; genus Drosophila; species Drosophila simulans. The sequence continues at coordinate 17,745,586 of NC_052521.2, forward strand.
TAAATGCGAAGTTATAAAAATATGTTCAAAATTATTCGCAATTTCCTTATAAAATTTTAGAGGCACTGAAGACCATAAGAAATTTAAATAAACATTCCAAATTAAAAAACTTATAATACAATACTATATATTTCTATGTGTTGCTTGTGAAAGTTTTCCAATATAAAGTTACATTTTCTTTTTAGCGCCTACAATTTTATTATCTATCGTAAAGCCGCTTTATTGGTAACCTATTTTTACAAGTGCTCCGGCAAACTCACAGATACTCCACCATACATATGTATATACATATATGGGACAACCGACTGACCAAGTGACCGCCAGCCAAAATAACAACAACTTGGAAATTTATTGCTGCTGCTCGAAAGACTAGAAAAGCTGGAGGATAGGGAGTACACACACGAGAATTGTGGATGCAGGATGGGCCATTTGAAAGCGGTAATATTTTACTTAGCATGGCGGAGCCTTAATGCCCAAAATCGTTACCCGTGGGCGTTGTCTTGGTCACATTTGGGCATTGGCCATTTACCATTTACCAACTGCGCCAACTGGCTGCTGGAGAGGATACGCGGGCGACACGGTGTCGTGTTTGGGCCCACACCTGCAATTGACATTATTATTTGGTTGCGTGTGCCGACGACAACTGGATGCATCCAAGGAGCACACAAACACACAGAATGCCGCAAAGGGAAGAGTGGGCCAGCTTGATTTATAATTGTCCAACTGGGTTTTTGGGTAGACATTCCATTCTACGCATCTTGATAAGTGCGTACTTTATGACCGGACTTGCGGGTTAACTTGCATCTGGCCACGGTCATCGCTTGTCCGCCGGTCGCTACAAACTTGTTGAAAGGCACTTGGCCATGGTGCATCGAGCATGGAGCGTGGTGCATGGAGCATGGTGCATGGAGCATGGAGTACTCCTTACCGGCGGAGATCGCATGCCTGGCCATCTGGCCACGTTAATAACCGTTTTTGACATGCCAAGCGGCATTATTAACAGCATTTTCTTCTCCTTTTATTTATATCTCTCGGCCTATTCGCCTCCTCTTCACTTATTTTGTTTGGATTTCAGTTTGTGTGTGTTTGTCTGCGGCGCTTTTTTTAATTGCGGGAACGAAAGGGAGGAGCGGTCTGGGCGACATTTTAATTGAAATTCTACGGAAATACCATGAATGAGTGCTGTGGCAGCAGCCAAGGGAAAATCTACGGAGAAATCTCTGAAGCTCGTTATCTCTATCTTCTCATTTTGGAAAGCCAGAACCGCAGATGTTATTATGCGTCATCTATCTGCAATCTAAGTACAATTTGCCCTTGAAAAAAGCGAAACCGTTTCGGGATTGGAATGCAAAATCGCCTGCTTCCTGGATTCTCAAGTTTGAGGGGGCGGGGCAAATTGCTTGATTTGACCGCCGGCTAACTGTCTTCGCCCGCTGCAGCTTCCTGGTGGTTTTGCATCTAATATACGGGGTACTTTCATTCGCAAAGGGTATATTGCAATCGTGCAAATAAGTGCACATAGTACTTTTGCATGTCTAATGGATTTACGGCACATTAGGCTAACATTTCCATGGCGTGCAACTTTCCCACATCAGCACATTAAGTAGGAGTTTAATGACACACTAATAACTTTAACAACCAATGATTAGTATTTGAATTTAATACTTTTAAAAATACATTTTTGCTATTTACTATATAGTGTGTAATTCATTAAGACAGAATCTCGTGCAAACACCGGGTATCAACAAGTCTTAAAATGCCGTCCTTGACGACCTAACTTGTTCATTTTTGGGATATGCATCTTGGGCATTTCTTTTCAATTACCAACCCACCAGCCCATGCGGTAACCGCCCCTCCCCTCCCCACCATCCCCCTCCTTTGTGGTTGCGGTTAACTCCCCGCTTTGCCATGTAATTTGGACTTCAAACGCATTCACGTGTTGCAGTTGATGCTGCTGTTGATCTTTCCTCCTTTTTTTGTGAGCAGCTGCAGGCGCATATCAAAAGACTCAGAACACGAACTGGCTTCTCGTTAGCTGAGTGGCCAAGAAGCTGGGAAGCTGGGCAGCGCTGTTCCTCATCGCTGGCACTCTCCGCTGACTTTGATCCAGTTCATTTGGCAGTGCGCATTTTTACAGTTGCCCGCCGCATTCGTAAATTGTGTTTTGGCTCGGATTCGACGGAATGGAATTCAATAAATTAATTAACAACATTTTTTGCTGATTTTATCACGCGGACACTGCTTTCCATGCACTGATGAGCGCAGCCATTAAAAGCAGAAAGACGGATAATTAAATGGCAAATTTTAATCAGGTTAGCCGAGAGAATCTCAAAGGCGGCGGGCAAGATAAGAAAATAGAAACTACATAATGACATTAAAAAGTCGCCCTCTTCTAGGCTTCGCTTTTTAATGATTTTGTTATTGTTGTCATTAAAAGACAGGCATAACAACAAATACAGCGCTCTAACTCTCGCTCAGTTAAATTTTTTCCTTTTTTTCCTTGCAATGTCATTGACTTTGGTGCGTGCGTGTGCAAATTGTGTTGTGAATTCTGGCGGAGCCACATGCGATAAAAAACGCGCAGGTACAGTGGATACCCGTGAAAGCGAAGATTTCAAGAATGTCAAAAAAAATCATGTAAATCTATATCTATGTGATTTACATGCAGCTTTTGACATCAAATATATCACTTCACTCATATATATCTTTTATTGGATTAATGTCTTTTGGCCATGAAGCAAATATATTATTATTCCCTATTAAATTACATTTTAATTAGACTATTAATTTTTAATAATCAGGAAATATTTACTGAGAAAACTATTTCTCAGATCTCAACTTCATTCACTTAATAACAGCATAATAGGTCAATTTTTATAATAAACAATATTTGGCTTGGGGCTCTTACCCTTTTCGCAGCAATAATGCCGCCTTTTAAAGACAGCCTGCTTTGCATTTAAAAGACAGACAGCCGGTCAGTGACTCCCTCACAAAGAGCGACAGCCAAAGCTCCAGGAGAAGAATTCGATTGAAAAGATTGAACAAAGAAATATATAATTCCTTTTGGCCAACGTTTTGATTGCGCAACAGAATTGATTGTGTTATAATGCGAATATAACCCAAGAACTTTGGGTGATCAATCTTAAAATGCAGCCAGGGTATTAACAAAGAAATGCTGTGCAGTGCAGAGCTGGAGAGAACAAATAAATATGATAAATTTGCCACATGCAGTTAGACACATGCAATTTATCATGCGAGCGAGAGGGGAGAACGCTCCCCGTTGTTGCGGGTCAGAGCGTCTAATAGATTAAATAAATTTCGCATAAATTATGCAATTGTGGCAAGCCATAACTCTTTGTGCCCGCCCGAGGGGCTAGCCAGCTTAGCTTGCGTTACGCACTTGGCCTCGGTTTCGTCTATTCCTCCATTCTAGCCATGTTTTCTCCTTTCTGCCTTATTAATTTCCATGTGGAGCTGATCCTGTTCTGGCGCTTCTCAAGATGCGGCTCCGTTAGCCCGGCCTGTCGGCTGCGTTTGAAACGCTCTCTACGCAGCTTGCAGTTTGCATTTTGCATTTCGCATTCGGTAATTAAAAACCCAACGAGCCGCTTGGTGACTCCAACTTGGCTCTAACGGTAAGCGGGCTGCCCACCAGGATTAGCTACAGGTTTGCTTTCTTTGCGGTCCCCCAATCGCCTACTACTACTACAACTACCACCACCACCACCACCGGCACTGCTCCGGATTTTGCCCCGGGGCAGTTGAAAATTTACATAATATTTGCTCTAGATTCCATCTTGTCCCCCCGGGCGGCTTTCACACGCATAAACCACAAGTCAGGCCGAGATCGGAGGCATCTGCTCCATCTGCTGGCGGCTTATCAGGCCTCATAAATATGTTTGGCCATGCCTTTGGGCCTGAGACGCTTGACAATTTCTGCAAAAGCGTCTCTGTCTCCGTTTTATTTTCAACTTTTTGCGCACTTTTGGTGAGAAATGGGAGCGGAAATTAATGACCGGAGTGCTGGAATCTTTGGCATGCCACAGTGGCTGTGGCATCAGGTGCTTTTGCTGCGGAGCGTTTTGCGAAAGTGGTTCGCAGATTGAAGAGTGGCCAAAAGATAAGTAGTTGATCGGAGATCTCATGTCGAAAGTGGCTATTTTTATATTGGCCGAGACCTGTTTTGCAAAAGTTATAACGCACGGCATACGAGTGTCAATGAATAAAAACTTTATTACCTAGTCGCGAAAATATCAATTTGATGAGCGGATAAACAGATAAAAAATTGTTGCTAATACAAACGATAGTCGTTCGTTCATTAAAATAATAATTATTCAGACACGGACATAAATGCGTCAGTACATTAGGTAATCAACTTTGATGGCAAAGCTGTCTACCAACTTTGTAGTAAGTAACTATGTAAGTAACCATTAAAATTAAAATGCTTGATTGGATTAAAATTGAAAATCGAATGTGTATATAAATAAGCATGAGAGAAGACCATTGGAATCAAAAAACCTTGTAGAATAAACAATTGAATGAGCTCAACACAATTTCATTTTAATTTAAAGCTTCGTAAAATTCCCGAGTTAAACTGTCTATTTGTTAGGCCTTTATTTAATTTTAGTATGCGAACCAGAAAGTGTGTTTGCCACTGTGAATCGTCGATACAGTTCTCGTATATAGTATTGAACCTCGCTTTGGAGTGTCTTGATTTCAGTCGCATGCCGCAGGCCTTTGTCTAGAGTTCCCATAAAATTATTCAGTTTCGCCTTCTTAGCAGTCATGTCCACATGCAAAACATGCAAATTTGCAGCAGTTGCAGTTGTTTCGCTCGGTTTTATGTGGCCATAGCCATTTTTTGCTGCTGCAGTTGCTGCATCTTGGCCTAATACAATTAGTCTTGTGTAATACGCATGCCTTATGCGCTGCCAGCGGTTGGCCGGAGGAGTGCCGAACCCGTTAGTGGTCGAGTACATATACAGTTATCGGTTGCACCACCAATGCCGCCGCCGCCTCCCTTTCTCCACTTTACGCAATTCGCGCCACACGCCACACACATGTGCTGCGGAGTCGCCACCGATTGGATATTGCCTTTGGGGAGCGTTGCGCGAATTGATTGTGGCCAAAACGGTGGTCGAAACGGCAGCAAAAGTTGAAAGCCTTTTAGGCCGACTCTCTCCTACAGTTGGATTTTGTCAGATTTTGCGTTACTGCGCTGTTGCCACATGTTGCCAAAATGGTCAGTGCATAACGGTGCACTGCAACATCCAACTAAGCTAATTAATGCCAAAAACAACAGACACTAAAGAAAAAAACAGAAAAGCCTCAATCCTGAAACAATCCCAATCCCAATCCCCCAGCCAATGCAAGTGAAGTTGTCTTTGTCTCGTCGCCCCGACAATCCGATTATTATTCAATAAAATGCGCCGGCGAACAAAGAGATGGCCAGCACTTGATGACAAATGCCTGGGCGGCCTGGGCTGCTATCCAAAAACAAAAACAGAAACAAGAACAGCAACAAAGTAAAGAATAAAGGGCGCTCCGCGTACTTGTTGGCCAGGCCAACTAACCAACTTCAATGGGCTGCTCCCAGTTTGATCCTGGACTCTTGGCGGAGCCCTTAAAGCGAGCCGCCTCTATTCGATTTGCTCGTTTTGTTATCGCCAGCTTTTAATCTGCCCATTGCCGCGAAGGTCTTACCCAGATCCTCTGCTTCATCTTGGCCACGTTTGCCCCACAGTTTAGGCCGGGTTCGGGTTCTTCATTTCTTTCTTTTCCAACTAAGCCGAAACAGGCAATGCATGGAGGCATTGTTTTAAAGCCGACGACCTTAACCCCTCGTAACCTTGCTGGAATTTGCTATTAAGTAAGCGAATTGCTCACAAGTGTTGTAATTGAGTTGGTCAAAAGTGCAACATGAGTTTATAAATGTAGTAGATGTAGTGAAGATAAATGTGGTAGTAGTGAAGAAGACTAAAAATCGATTGAAGTTTCATTATTGACTTTGCTTAGATCCTTAATTTCTAACTTCTGACCTCCTTGGGCAGCCTCACTATAGATCATTAATCTTTATATAGAGCTTCCCACTTAAAGCCAGCCCGATTAGATAAACTTGTGGTCGAAATTTCTCTGGGTCAACTGGCACACTGGGTGCCATTAATGGGTTAAGAGTTCGGTGTGGCTGAGGGACAGGACAGGTTGGTGGGACTCAGACTCAGACTTAGATTCAGATTGCGGTTCAGGTTCAGGAGCATCAATGTAGCAGACACGAGTCCGCGGCCGAGGCATCGAGGCTCGATTTTATTAGCTTAGCAAAAGGCTTTGATTGTTCTTGTTCTTGCCAATGCACTGCTGCTGTTATGGCCTGTTGCGCTTGTCTAGACGGGCAATTTTTCACACACACAGTTGTTGTTGGCCGGGCCAAGACACACAGCGCACAGCACACAAGACACAAGACGCAAGAGCACAAGACACAGACATTGGGGAGCTGGACTTGCTCTAAAATTGGCATTTTTCGCACACATAAGGCAAAAATGTAAAGCGAAGTCAAGTCAGGAGACCGGGCCAAAGCCACATCTTCGGCCAAAGTCGAAGACCAAGTCGAAGCGGTTTATTTGCCTTGTGTGGCATCAGCTTCATCATCATCATCAGCAACGTGGTCGTCGTGGTCATCCCATGGACTCCAGCCTTAACTCTCCGTGCCCGTGCGCCCGCTGGCATAATGTGGCGCAGCCTGGACATGGTCATCCATGGACATGGAGTCCCGACTCTTAGCTCTTTGGCAATTTCTTTATTATTACGAGCGTTTCTGTGGTTGTCCTTTTAGGCCGGCTGTCACAGATCCGCTGATCATTATTGTTCCTCCGCACAGTACACATACTGGACTCCTCGGCCTGCCCACAATGCAATGTCAATGTTTTGTCTTAATGCGACAATGCTCGATCGAATGGCTGGCCGACTGGCTGGCTGTCTGTCCGTCCTGTCTCGCATGTTATTTAAATGGCGAAGGAGGTTTGGGGGACCTGCAGCCTGCCGGGTAAACAATTTATTATATTTATATGGCCAGTTCATATGTTCGTTCTGGCCATAAATTAAGCGATCTTCGACTTAATGTGGCGGCTGCACAAGGTCGCGTGTGCTTTTTTATATTCCCCAATCCAGTCAGTCAGTCAGCAATTAAGCGAGTTAATCGCAGTTCGATGATTTGTCAGCTGCCCCACAGAGGGTGGTATATGATGATTGGAGGATGACTGCCCGGTTGGCTAATCGCCGGGAAGGTCAGTACCTCGGCTTCATCAGTATGTGCACTCGAGTGCGAAGTTCTCCACTCCAGCGATGACATCATTCGGTGGCAGTTGCTCGGAACTATAGAGGCCAAGAAAATCATGTGAGATCAAGCAAATATCTGTAATCACTTCTGAATCCATACATCTTTTTTGTGAAGCCCAAAAAGTACCTTAGATATTTGTAGTATTTGTAAACTAAATAAACTACTTTCAATGAATACCACTAATTGCTTACTATTGTTGCTAACAATTCAAATCTCAGCTCAAAGAAGACAATGAACCCACTATTGAACGCTTTGGTTTTTTTTGGGTCTGAGTCAGACTTTTACTTTCCCTAATGCAGACAAACAAAAGTTTCGCTTTAGTTAAGACAGCCACGCCCCCTCAGCAGCGCCGCCCAAACCCGCTTACCCCTTATCATCCAGCGCGACTGCTGTGCAAGTTGGCAAGTTATAATTTAGCTTTCAGCTTTGGCTGCCGAAGAACGCTGAGGAGCTGAAACTCGGACTCTCGGTCTCGCTTGGTTCGCCCGTAAATTACAGCCTCGTCTGCACCGTTTCTATATATGTATATATATATATAAATATATATATTTGTTTGTTTGTAGCCCGCGAGAGAGATGTTTTCGTATCGGCTTTATGTATTTTTAGGCTGCATCTTAATTCCCGGGACCAGTTCGCCTACACAAGTCGGCGATTGTCGCCCGTTTTGGCTGTATTTCGCCTTTAATTCTTCATTTTTTCTCGCGTAATATTTTTTTGCAGTTAATTCTCCTTTCTGATTGCCTTTTAATAAGACAACCCCAGCCGATTCTTGACCAGTTGAGTGTGGGCTTTATGAGTGCTGCCCCTTTTTTTCGCTTTGTTTAAGTATTTTTCTCGTCGATATTATCTTGTTGGCTGGACTGTGCTTTGTTTTTTATTTCTTTGTATTATATCTTATTTTTTTTTTTTGTGTTTTGGCGTGTCATGTTGCCTTCTGAGCCCCAGCACTTGTGTTTGTGTAGGTGTCTTGTTTGGTCTTTTGTTTTTTCGCCGCGCTCGCTTGATAGTTTGTTTAGTCGTTTGTTGTCTTGGCTGTGTAAGGCAACTTGCAGGGGCAGGCAAGTTAATGACTAATGTGTTAGGGCTTTCGAGGGATATATGCCTTATACAATTTAGCATTAATATATGGCAGGAAGCGTAAGAACGAGTGAGTGAATCATGACAGAGCCGCGCTGCCAAACTTCATTAAGTCGCCGCAAGTTCGTTGCCTCAGTCATTCGTTTTTTTGACCAAAAAAAAGCCCCAGCACGCCCCCGACAAAACCGAAAATCGTTTTATTCGACCATCACTCCAAATGGCCACAAATTGTGTGTGTATGTGCACTTCACGACCAAAAACGAGGTCACTTTGTCGGGTTTTCGACAAAATCGAAAAGAAAAAATAAATACTTTTTGTGTTTCATTACGCGAATGACATCATGCCGCGCTATGGGAGCTTCTCAAGCTTTTTAGCCTTGCACTCCGCGATCTTAACTCTGATATTTATATTTAAATTGTTGCGTATAGAAATGAAAAAGAGCTTACCTTTGGCCTGGGCTAATCCGCAGAAAAGGGCCGCCAGCCACAGAGAGCGCCACATTTGCATTGAGAGCAGCATTTTCCAAAATTTCCGGATCTAATTGGTCGGGGTAGAAACGGAAAGACAAACGGCATATTATTACAAGCATTTCGAACGAACCGAAGCCGAAGCAACGGCACATGCTCCACAAGCGGGCCAACATTTTATTTGTTATTTGTATTCTTGGCCTGGCCTTTTTGACGTTTTCACAGACACAATTCATATATGTAGGTACATAACATATATATGTACCGCACCGCAAACACACACAGCGAGTTATTATGAAACAAAGCCAGAAGAGAATGCCCGTCAAGTGGCTTGCGGCGACCGCTCAACAAATCAAAAACCAATGACAACGGCAAATAAAAAACGAAACGAGCCGCGAACCACACACATATCACACAAAACTCGGAGCGGGTCTTACTTGACGGCTGCAATATGGGGAAAACTCGGAACTCGAGACTCGGAACCACACCGAAGAGCACACCACACGTCCAAGCTGTTCGCTAGTCGCCAGGCAACTGAGGCTCGGCTCGGCTGCAACTTCATTAGCTCGGGGAATCGAGAGCCGGCTTATAGAGATGCTGACTCGGTTTCAGAGCAGAAGTCGGTCTTATATGGCAGAGAGTGCAAAACTATAGTGGAAGCACCCAATGTTAACCAATTGGATAATTACCCAAATAATATGTACCAAGTACGTATGTATATAATGGGTATAATGGGAATTATCGCATTATAAATCTATATTTTAACCATATTTACCTTTTATTGGTAAGAAAATCCTTCGAAAATATTTTAAAAATTCAAAATAAGATAATGTTGAATAATTATTTAACAAACGGAGTTTTAAAAAGTTAGCTATAAACTAGCTAGTGAATCAACGCTCTTAGGCATTAGAGCGTGGACATTGGGGAGAGATGCTAAGGCGCCAGCTAGCCCCTGGCTGTTCACAGTGCATAAATAAAGGCGGCAATTACGAAAGTGCTTCATTACAATTTATGGATATACTTGAATACATTTAGATAAGCAGCGCACAAGTAAAATGACCCACTGTAAGTCGCTCTCTCGCACGGAGCATCTCTGTCGCACGGCGAAAAAGAGAGCGACTTTAGCAGGCGAAGTTAGCGAAGTTAGCTTAACCGAGAGGCTGTAAAATACGGTAAAAGGATCGCTCTCTCAGTAGCGCTCTTTGCCGCTCACTGCCGGAGATAACAATCAGCCGGTAAGTTTGTATAATTTTTTTTGTTTGTCCCATGACAAAAACTGAGAAATTGTGGGAGCAAAATCTTACAAGCAATTATGCAATCTCGTCTCCGGCTTTTTTGTTGCGATTGGTGTTGTTGTTTTTGTTGCACTCGCTATTGTTGTCAAAACAAACATTTATGTAATTGCGCTCGCTGTCAGCACGAACTGCCGGTTCGTTCTCAACGGCCACAGATGAGAACAGGGAAGTAATAGTTTAAAACGAGCTAAATGCAACAGATGTTATGGATATTTTCCCTATATATTTCGCTATATGTACTAACGGTACACTTACACTTCCACCAAAAACAAAACCGTTCTTCAGGCTGGTCATCATCAACTGCATTTTCCAGAGCCCAAGGCGCAGCCCGTCAACCCAATTTCACACCTCTTGATTTCGCGCGAGCTTGGGCATTATTCATGATGCTCCTACTTGTTAGTTTTCCAAACCAATGGCCATCCCATCATTAAACGGATTAAAAACATTTATTTGTGCATATGTACTGGCCATACACTACTGGCCCTCTTGAAAAACGGTAAATGACGTGCAAAGGCAACCAGCCGAGCGCACTAATTTAATTTCCTAAATTCACCTCAAAATGCCTTATTATTACTTTGTTGCACCACTTGTACGGAAATATTTAGCTCAAGCATCGGCCAATGTTAAATTAAGCACAAATTGTAATAATTAAACACTTGCCACTTGCAAAAGAAATTAACCAAGTTCCCCGTTTCTCTTTGCACTCAATTCGCCGATCTGGCAAGTCTGCGACCAAGCCGAAAGAGGAATGGGAAAGAACCGCAACAGCTGTCATCTCGCTCACACCTAACGGAATGCGGATTTCCGAGAAAAGCGCAACTTGCGTTATATAATTTTATGATTTCACAGATATTAAAGTTGAAACATTGGACATTTAAAGGCCGGGAAGTGTGCAATATAGCTAAGAAGTAAATATACTGACACACGACCCGTCCTGCAAATGTTTATGTTTTTGCAAGCACTTTTTTTTTCTTTTTCGATGCTAATTCTTGATATTTTCAGGCCGGTGAATGTGCAATATATTCGAAAAAAAAAAAATATTGACTCATATACCGTCCGAAAAATGATCTAGAAATTTCGATTTTTCACTGTCTTGCCGCCTATTGCAAGGAAAAAAACTAATTACTTTGCTCAATGATGATTCTTTTTAAAGTAATTCGGCCGTCTCAAGTGCAATACAAGTTTAAAAATGCAGAATTGCCCTTGTGACGAACCAAAACGCTTTAAACTTAATTCACATTATTTATAATAATTTAAAAATTTAAATTGTTAGTATTAGGCAGTTGCTAACATTTTAAGGCTGTGAAAAGTGCAATACTCAATTTAAAAAAAACAGTAGTGCCCCAATGCGCAGCAGAAAATTGTTGGCTAGATCGATGTCCGGCAATATTTTTTAAACGACCACTCGCGACGACTCTCGGAATTTGAATGCCGGGGGCAAAGAACGCAAAAGAAGATCCCGAAAAGGAAAAATCAGAAAACGGGACAATATGGAATGCAGAGGTTTAGAGCGGGATGACAGTATGAACTTCGAACTCTCAAAACATCCAAAGTTGTTGCTTTACTCTACAACTTTCGGGAGAGAGAATATTCAAAATGGCGGCAACGCGCGGAAAACGGAGGAATTCGCGAGACATACATTTTTTTTAAACACATATGTATTTTAAGGAATGCTCATTAGCCTATAGAATAGCAAAAAGAATAAATTTTTTTTTTTGCCCTTCGTTTTACTATTCTTAGGTTATGGCAAATTTGATGAAATATCACATTCTTGTGTTTTTTTTCAATCTGTGCACTTTGTGGTTAGTTTTCTGCAAATAAGTAAAAAGCGGTTATGCCAAGTTTGTTAAACACACAAACATTAGCATAACAGACTTTTTACTATTTTGAGATTATGGCAATTTGAAGTTCACATTTTTGTCTTTTTTACTTTTGAATCTGTACACTTCGGTGATAGTTTCTAAAAATATATTAAGTATATTTCGCATATTTTGCAAAAAAAAAAACACACAAAATAGCGCATCATACTAATATAATTTTAGAAAAAAATTTATGTTCATTAGCTTATAATATATTTTTTTTTGCCCTTCGTTTTACTATTTTGATTTTATGGCAAATTTGATGAGATATCACATTTTTGTTTTTTTTTTTCGTTCTGTACACGTCGGTGTTAGTTTTCTAAAAATAAGTAAAAGTCGGTTATACGGTTTTGTAAAACACACAAAAAAAGGCATAACAGACTTTTTACTATTTTGAGATTATGGCAATTTGATGAAATTCACATTATTGTCTTTTTTTTTAATTTGTACACTTCGGTGGTAGGGGGATAGTTTTCAAAAAATATATTAAGCATGTTACACAGATTTTGTAAAACACACAAAATAGAATAACATACTTATATAATTTTAGAAAAAACGAAGTTTTAATGAATGCTCGTTAGCTTATAGAATAGCAAACAGAAAATAAGTAAAAGTCTAATATGCGAATTTTGTAAAACACACGAAAAAAGCATAACAGGTTTTTTATTATTTTGAGATTATGTCAATTTGATGAAATTCACAATTATGTCGTTTGTTTTAATCTGTACACTTCGGTGTGAGTTTTCTAAAAATATATTAGGCATGTTACACCGATTTTGTAAAACACACAAAATGGGGCTAGCATACCTCAATATTTTTAGAAGAAAGTTGAGTGGCGGATTTCAAATGCAAAACCAAAATTTTCCAAACTTCAACTTTAATACGACGTTAAAATAAATATTAATAGATGTAGTTGGGAAAAGCCTGAAACTGCAGTGATATTTTTGATATACCCCGCAGGTAAGTTTCTCAAAGGGCTTGGTTCCAAAAAAGGGTACTATACAACAAAAATTACACCTCTCTGAAACCAGGCACTTGCGAAAATCATGTCTAGATTCCTCAACATTTTAATTGCCTTACCAGGAGAGCTAAGCTCCTTCTCCGTCGACGGTCAAATCGAAAAGAACGGACTGCAGAATTTCATTGTAATCGAAACCTTGGTGACAGTGTTAGAAGATGACCAAACTAATGTAGGCAATAAGAGTGTTTCTGTGTGTGTGGGAAAACGCTCAATTTGACTAATACACCAATAACATAACCTCACTTTGAAGAGTCAATGTCCTTACTGCCTTAAAATTTAACTGCTAATCTGTATAATAAGTACAGTCGCACATGGGAAATGAAAACCCATCTGTTAAAAAAAATCTTTGTCTTATATGAGTAGTTACTTTTTGATGAAGCACTAACAAAAATTCGGTTTATTTTTACACTAATACCATTCCGTTGATTTATACTACACAGTCAAGTATGTATGGGAGTGTGTAAGCAGAGAGCGATTCTAAGAAATCACTCAAAAAATACATGCATGCATACATACGTAGGCAAAAAACTTCGCATTTTTGCTAATAAATAGCATTTTTTTATTGAGAAAAAACGATGCATTTTATGAAATAACTTGACTCAACTTTAAAAGACATTTTGCCGCCAATACCAACAATTATTTGTTAATATTATCAGCTTATTGCAATGCTAATTTAATTAAAATAAAATGTGAAATTTATGCAAAATTCATATGTACATATGTACATTAATGAATATGCAGATTTTAAGACTCCCACTCAACTCATTAAGTTGATAAACTTATAGCGTAGTATTTTATTAATTTATTGCATTTAACATTGTCAAAAATCAATTATTTTTTCGTCTAGCTTAATAAGTTCTGGCTTTACTTTCTCGTACTGCGACAATTGCTGCTCCATTTGGGCACTCAATTTCAGTCGCTGGTCATGGATATGTTGGAGTCGCTCGCGATTGGCATTGCTCTTGGCCATAGCAATCTGAAATTGAATATAAAATATAAATGCTAGTTATACTAATAGGATAACAAATAAGTGAGTAGCTTTCAAAGGAGCGTACAAGACGTACTAGCATGGAAAAAACCTAGATATGTACATATATGCAAAAGATGGAATTGAAACTATTAAACTAAGGAGGTTCTTTAAATTTGGGAATCTTTTGTTGCCTTTACAGATTAACTGATATCCCAGTCGCACCTCAAGTTCCTTTGCCTGAGAGGCCAGTTGCTGCTCCATGAATTCCAGGCTGAAGTCCAAAAATCGCATGCGCAACGGCCGAGTGAGTTCGTCGGGGGCTGCAGTGTTCAGGTTCCTATAGATTACAATAGACTATGTTAGCAATGCAATCGCATCGTATGTTTTATGCAGCACATGCACCATTTCTTGCCCTCGTAGGGAGCGAAATGTTCCTTGAGCATTTCCAAAGTTTGCAGCTTATTTGGCACATCGTTGCTGGCGAAGAAGCATCGGTTCATTTCGAGCACCACCTTGGTCATCAGACTGCGAGTGCGATCCACGATGCTTTCGGTGTCCAGAGCGGATTGCTCGTGCTCCTGGTAAATGGCATCCCACGCTTGCAGATCTGCGCAGCTAGATATAAACATTGTTAATATTCGTTATCAAGTTAACTGTGCCTGCTGCTTACCTCAAGTCGGCAAAGATTTGTTTAATGGCTTCCTCGTAGGCCTGTTTCACCTTGGGCCCAATACCCTCGTGGCGTTTAAATGCGGCTTCCGAATCCTCCATCGAAATAATTTGTTAGCAATTTCAAATTGTAAACAAAACAAAACAATGCCACATTGGTGTGACCAGCTGCAAGTTTCTGCAAAACACCAAGCCTATTATAGCAATTGTAGTTAAAGGTGACAACCCTGTTATCGGTTTTTTGAGGTATTCCCACTAGCTCTTATTACGCTTTTGGAACATAAAAGAATAAGTGTAAACAAGTAAAATAAGTGATGTTGAAAATATGAACATTTTTTATTCAACGATATGGCGAGTATATGTGCCTTTTCCATTACAATGTCAAATGAATAAATACCACCGAACAGTATTTTGTAGAGTCAGTGGTAAACCACCGTTTTTTACCATCACATATCGATAGTCAGGTATCGATGGCAGGGTGATACGCCATTTTCCAATTCCTCTCTAACTTTTGTGCATTTTAACTCAGCTCTAGTGTTTGTGCTATACATATTTTGAATAATATTTTACCAGCCAGCGTTTAGTGGCGGACAAAATCGTGTTAAAAAACAATTGAAAGTTAAGTGATTAAGTTTGGTGGCATCAGAGTCTTCGTAGCTGAAGGAAAACAAAGGCATCCCGATAGGTGAGTTTTTCTTCTACAGTTTTTTTTTACGTTTTGCCTGGGGGAACGCGAATGAAAAGCGAATTTGCGAGGCAAATAAACCAGGCTAAAAGCAATGTGTGTGTGTGTGTGGTCTTGTGTTTTCCTGAATACATTTCTGCGAAAAAGATTCGCCAATACATGGCGATTTTTTATGGCATTATAGTGTGATTTTTAGCTACACCCCCAAAATCGTTCTTTTGGCTTCGGCGCTTGAGTTTTACAGTTTTTTCTTCCTTTCTTTTTATTACAACCACCAGGGCACACAGAAATATTCCTAGCTCTCTCTCGCTCTGCCGCCCTGTCCTCTCTGCCTCTCTCGCTTGCTCGCACGCATGCCGGCTTTTACCTAAAGTACAGAGTCGCATAGTTGTTGTTTTTATCATTGGCCCATCCGCTTTGGTCGCTTGTTTTGTTTTTCACATTTGCTGCTTTTTCTTTGTGTTTCGTTACTTCCCTTTTTCTTTTATCTCCACGCGGTTACACCGGTGCATAAATTTCATTATAATTCCCTGAGATAAAATCAAAACAAAATAGTTTCGTTGCTCCGAAAGCAAAACTCCCACGCTACGAGACGAGTTCAACGCTCGTTGGCTTTTTACAAATAAGGAAAAGGCCTAACCTATATTTTATTCATAGTTTTTAGCATCAATCGATGAGGTACGTAGAAAACGGAGAGGCAGAGGAAATGGCGAAGAGAGGCTAATGAGAGAGAAAAATACAATTGGGCGCTAACTGTTGTTGTTGTTTCGCTTGTTGGCTGGGTGCAGCTTATTACCACCTACTTTCCCCCCTCTCTTCACTGCTCATCTTCTCTTTGCCCCCTCCCTCTCATTAACCCATTGGCATTTGCAGCTTTTTAACAATAGCTCTCTTCTTCTTCTTCTTCTTCGTCTTCCGTCTGCAAATCTTCCCAGCAATTCTGCAGGTCGTAAAGAGACTCGACTTTTGCTTTTCGTTCTTTGGCGATTGTGACGAATCTCCTTTGTCTCTGTTTAGATTTCCAGTTTTGTGCAAAAAATTCGCTTTTATTTGCCTTTTTTGGCCGAGGTATTTTTCGTTTGCTTCTAGCGTTTATTTCGAGTGAAGCAATTCCAAAGATATTTCGCGGCTATTTGCACGCGTTCGTTGACATTGAACTGAATTCTCACGTAAATGGTGTGTTCCAAATTGGTCAGCAAACAAATTGTAAATAGTATTGTTTCACAATTTAAATATATATGTAATATTAACAAATCAAAAGGCATCACTTGTTGGAATCTCAGTTCTTTGTTCAATTTGATTTTTACAAAATTTCTATGACACCAATATTTGACTTGGAAGATATTTTAGCGACACACCTAAATAGTTCGTTTTGTTTATTCTCTTGGTATTTGTTGCTCATCTGTACTATTCTACCCGCAGATTTCTGGCCCTT
Source organism: Drosophila simulans (assembly GCF_016746395.2). Lineage (NCBI taxonomy): Eukaryota > Metazoa > Arthropoda > Insecta > Diptera > Drosophilidae > Drosophila > Drosophila simulans. The sequence continues at coordinate 17,762,397 of NC_052521.2, forward strand.
TCAAATTAGCAAGTTAACATATTAGCATCATGTTCTTATTGCTTGTTAGTTTTAACACACAGTGAAAAAAGAATTCATTTTTATATTCAAATAATGTATGCATTAATTATAACTAAATAACATGTTTAAAATACATAAATTCTCATAAGTTAATTGCAAATAAGGAAAAGTATCTTTTAGTCATTACAATCTGCAGTAAAATGCTTGAAAATATGGTCATAATTTATGTTTATTTTTTAAGCGTAATTAAGTTGGTGATTAAGTTATGACATTTCAGTATTTAACTTCTTTAGTTTTTTTCCTACTGTTATTTAGGTTGCTTCATTAACAAATACGCAAGTATACAGACCGATTAAAATTTCGTATTGCTTCACCATTTAAAAATAGTTTTACACATGCGAAAATTATTGTAATTTTCATTACTCTATGTTCCACGATATATTTTTTGCAGCTGATTTATCGAGGTTTTCAATTTGTCATCGTTAAATAAAGAACATGACAAGTAAGTACTGCTATATTTTTGTTACATTAAAGATGCCAAGTAGCGAAAGAAATCAAATATTTAAATGTAATATTTGTTATTCATTTGTATTGGCCTAAATTCGCTACTTCAGTGTACATAGTACATATATGTATCTCGCATTTCATATTGTCATTGGTAGCTTTGCGTTGCAGAATAAAAAATATATATGTTGCTTGCCATGTTTTCAATGCAATCATCGCAGCATGGGCAAACGAAATAAATAAAAAATATATTATTGTGAAGTTGCAATTGTATAGTAATTGGTTGTCGGATGTAGGTCGCTTTGATGTTGCTGATTTCCCACATGAATCTGTTTCCTGGTACAAACATCTCGCTTAGGTTGCGCTGCCCGCATATAAACATAGGTGAATTCCTAGAATCTATCATCTGTTTATATGGGTTAACTGCCATGCTGGTTGGTTGGTTGCCCAGAGAAATGTGTATTTCTGAGCTCACAAGTGGCCATTTCAATCGCTGGTAAAATCTTCCACCGCCTCAATCGCAATTCGCAAAACATGTTCCACTCGATGATTTTCGATGGCTTTTGTCTCAAATGACAGACGAAAAATGCTGCTGAGAAGAAGCACAAATATTTTTATGCAAATCGCTGAAAGAAATAAAAACGATGAAAAAAATTGCCTTAAACACGTTTTTTCTGTTCAAGCGAGTTTTATTGATTTTCAAACCTTGACGGTCGGGTATTGCTATTTGCTGCCGGGCAATTCTTATATTTCCAATTAATTAGCCAAGGATGGATTGGATTGTCGAGAGATGCAGTTGACAAACGCAGAAGTAGATAAAGCCAAAGCAATAAGGGAAATAATGAAGAAAGGAGTTGGGGCGCCGAGAATGGGAGTGGGAAGAAAGAAAAGTACTTTTCAATCGAAGCCTTTTAATAATGCAACAACTTCAGGGGTTGCCCTGCCCGATTGTGAAAAGGGTGGGGGGAGTGCACTGAAAAATATTTTCCTATTTTTGCCAGAAATCACATAAAGTTGGAAAATGTAAGAGTTGTGCTATGGTCTTATGCATCGATTATCTTGTACTAATAATTTACTGATTTATATGGGGTTTTATATGTGGATTTTGTTATTAATAAGTCACTAAGTTTTTCTCTTTGTGCACCACCCAAAGACAAGTCGAACTATAACAATCAGACTGTGGAAGTTGGTCGAGAAACATAAATGGACGACTGAAGAGAGAAGCCAGCCGAGCAGGACAGAGCGGACTAGAATAGAATACCACGGGATAGACTCGCCTGGCGGAGCGGCAACCACTACATGGCACACGCCATAAGCACATTAGTTATTAGCGCAGGGACCCGCTGAACTCCCCACCATGCCCACTCCCCATCCTCCCGCCTGCGTCCGATTTGTGGGGCACACGCGATGTGAAGTGGGGGGAAAGTGAGTGGGTGGGTGGCTTCAGTTGAGTCGGGCTGCTCGCTAAGCACGCTGACATGTCCATAAAAGCCTTGAAGTGGACAGGCCACAAAGCACAAACAGGACACACACACACACACACGCAGCGCGGGGGCGATGAGAATTGTCAATTGTATGCATTTCCGCCCGTGGTGCCCAACTTTCGTGGCCATATCCTCAACCTGATTCCTTCCTGTGGTTCTGTTTTTCCCTTTTTTCCCTTTTTTTTCCTTTTTTGGTTAGACATGACGTCCATTAGCTGTTTTTCCGCTAAATTATAGAGTTGAAACGCATACACCCAACGCCCAATTACGCTGGCAAAATGCACGGCAGGATGTGGGAGGAGAAAGGAGGGCTTTAGGCGTGAACACACACACACACTCACATGTGTGTGGAGCGATACAAACGTGACATGAATTCCTTCAAATTAAATATTACCAATCATATACTTATATTGACTGCTTGTTCCAAGCTATTTTAAAATTTGTTGTTTCTCAATCATCTGCAAAGGACACAACACAGTCAATATAACTAAGAAAATTACTTAAAAGGGCTTAAAGACTTTAATTCATACATGCCGAATGACGCAAAATGTAAAATGCTTTTTCAGGATCAGATCATTTTAGACAAATTCTACCATAAAAATGTTTTATTTTGATAAATGTCACGATAAATGACACGCTAGAACAGCGTCCTTAAAGTTTATTGAATTTTACACACCTGTAAAATACACACGAGTCATTTTGATTAGCATTTCATAATGCAATTTAGAGAATTATTATTATGATTATTATTGTGGTAAATTGTTGGTAGGAATCCAAAGTAAATTCACTTCAAAGCGTTAATTTTTTGTGGGTTTTATTGATCAACTAGGCTTATACAGCAGGTGAACTGTTTTTTAGTTTAGGGTATACAGCTTTCACTTAGCTGAAATTAACCTTTTCTCGGCTTTTGTTTTTTTGCATTTTGCTGGGTAGCCACAAACCGCGTTTTCATGTGGCTTGCCACGTCCCGCTGGACATAAACTCTCCAGCGGTTCCCCTTTTGCCTTTATTGCCATTGTTGTTGCTGTCTTTGCGTTTTTGTGGTCAGAAAGCCCACCTGCGTATTAGTGTATTGGCCTGAGGGGATATATGCAGGAAAAAAGGGGGATGGCGAGGGGTGTTACAAAAGTTCTGGCCGAGCAACTTAAATTATTGTCGTTTATTGTTGGTGTTGGGTGGCATTTTGGGGTGGCTGGTGGGCTGGCTGGCTGGCTGGACGCGTGTGCGCTGTCAAAAGCTATTTGAACAGGATGTGGACAGCAATCAAATGATTTTCACATAATTGTGTACCTGTCATTTATGTCACTTTCAGGAATGCGAGCAGCCTGCTAACTTTCTCCGGCCAGCTCCTTCCGTTCTCTGTGCTCCTGGGAAGCTGCTAGGTGGAAAATTTGTGGCTGGAAAAGTTCTTCTATCGCTCGTCCTAGCCACAACACACTCATGCAAACTGCAATCAAAAGGTGCTGATAAAAACGGAAGCAATCTTCGGCTCTTTTCGATTTTTAAATTGCTCTTCCGGTCTGTGGGTTTCCAATTGTTAATGGTGCCGGTCCAAGTGGTGCTCTGTCGCAGGAATTACCCTATAATTAGTTTGCCAACCCGTTGGGAACGGCTGTTAATACTCCCAGTGCTTCATTAGTTATTACTTTGGCTGGCCCCATTCTTTATGTGGCACATGTGCCCTGAGTTGCGGAGGGGGGGTAGGTTCATCTTGAAAGGACTGGAGTTTTGAAATTATTGCAATTTGCCTGAATAATCCATGTCCATCAGATGCACATGCAAAGCAGAAGCAGCCTTGGTGCATTGAAGGCAACGTCTAATGCCACGTCATCGTGGGCCGCCCCCTTAATGATATTTGTCCAGGTCAGCGCAATTTGTTGCATTTCACAGGCATTTAGTTGGAGGGACTGGACTGGACCCTGCTACATATATGGCGATTGCTCTATCAATAGTTAAACGATTTGCTATCTTAGACAAACGGGTTCCGCCTCTTATTGCCTCAACTTCGCCGGCCCACTCCGCCGAGGATCCGTTTATTTAGCCCTTAAAATATGCATAATGTGAAAACATCAGCTGAAGTTCCCTCGCAAAAGGCATATATGTGGCTGCAAGAAAACTGCAGTCCCCTTGCGGCATTTAAAACCCCTGGTTATTAGACTAATGTCGAACTTAAAATCCAATACCTAGTCCTCCCACACACACACGCACACATGCATAGAAAATTACTATACAATTTGAGGGACTACTATATGATATATGTATAAAAACCTTGCGGTTGGGGCGAGTAGGAGGACCCAATTTTATATAATGAATCCATATCTCACATATGTAGAGTTCCAATGGAAAACTGCACTTTCTCCTCCCATGATAGCAATATTTTGTATCCGTATATAGGGTATTCGCCCCCATTTCGTACATAGGAACTTATCTATTCTATGGTCAGTATAGTGCTTCTGTTATGGTCAGTCCAGTACAATTATCCTGGTTGCCTAGCATCCGGTGTCCAAAAGCGGTAACTTCCCCTGTTTTCGGTATTGTCACTTGATTTGTACGATTTCTATTGGCCGACGATTTCCGCTGTCTATATACCGATCCTATAGCTTCCGATTGGCCAGCCCTTAGGCATCAAATAGTTGGCTTTTCTGGTATAAATAGCCCCGGTTCTGGTAAATCGAGTTCATTAGTTTTCGTACAGGACTCTCGGGCGGTGCTATCTGCACTGGCTCTATTCATTTGATTGGATCCTCAGATCCATGGTGTTATAGAGCTAGAAAAAAAAAACAAGTCTGTGAATGTGAGAATCAGATCTACAAGATCTTTGCCAACAATAATAATATTAGTGAAACCTTGTGATATTTTTACAAACAACTAAAAAGGTAACTTGGTGGCAATAGGCACTATTCATACTTAAGCAGTGCAGCATTTTCTCATTTAAATACTGATTGGCACTTGTAACCCTATATTCCTGGTGAAATTCTGTTAAATTCAATGGCCAAATGCTTCCAATTAGGATTGCATCACCATCCAAAGGCCTGATCAACTCCGATTTGAAGGTGGCTACCACTTCTTTAAGCTCTTCCCACTCACACTTCAAATAATGTACTACTTACTACACCACCTGTACTTCAAGTCGAGTCAAATTTTGAGCCCTCGAAAAATTCATTAATCTGCCGAAGCTGCTGTTTGCTCATTGTTATTTCGAAAAGATTTTTGACAACTTAACAGCAGCTTGGACAATTGGCGTTTTGACATGTGAAACCACAATAAAATGAACCGATGTTGAACTGAATTCGACTCAACGAAGTGGAAATACTCTGCATTCAGACTCCAGACTTTTAAGAATGACCAATAGATATTTCTTTTGATACTCGATATGATAAAATCAATAAGTATTTATGTTCAAGTCGAGATACTTAGTTTTAGGGAATAGAAAAACGAACCTGAGGTCCCTGGAAATAATGAGGGATTTCAACTTTTTGCCGTGGGCGTTCCGCACAAAGGCCAACAATTGTTGTATCCAACTGTAACCCACTGCCCCGAGAGCTCCCTTTCTATAAATTTATAATTTTTCGTTACAATTTGTATTGTTGCTGCTGCGCATGTTGGCTTGCTCAATTATGCCAGCATATATATATATATATAAATCATACATATGCAGTGCTACACAAGAATATTTTTATAGAAATACTATATATAGGGGTTTCGTTGGAGCGTTGGCTGTCTGGCATTTCCGCTTACTGGGCTTTTTAGGGGCCTGTAGTGCGGCACAGGGCGTATACTTGATGATTGATGCCTCCCAAATTGGAAGTGCAACGCGCGCGGGCCACCAAGATGAATCGCAGCCAAGTGCAGCTGCGGCACGAACCAGATCGGATAGGCACAGAGCTAAGCTCTGAAATGGAAACTGAATTAAATTGTTATTCAATTGCGGTGGGCAACAAACCTGCGACTCACCTCATGCCTTCTCTGAGTCTGTTCATCAGTGATGCCAGGTCTTCAAAAGGCGATTATTAATAAGCTAGTTTGAAAGATATAGCAATTGTATCATAGATATTCCACATATTGGCTTAAACAATCAGCTTGTAAACTTTAATTTCTAGCCAAATCAACTAGTAGCTAAGCTGACAACTCTGTTCGGCCCACAGCGATTTACAGATGCCGAGAGTTGTTGACTCGAGGCAGTGGCAGTTCGATTTTATGTGCCAGTTGAACCGAAACTGGCCAAAGATCAACATAGTTGGCTAAACAATTGCGAGATTAATCGAATTCCGAATTCCGCCTTTCCAATTGCAGAGAGACTGAGAATGAAGCGTGAAATGAACGATGAAGGGGAGGGACCACAGGACCAGAAGCGCAATCGCCGCAACGAGGAGACCGTTCGCATCCTGATTCCGAGCAGTGTAAGTTAATACCTACTAAGTTAATATAAGTGGAATGCGCAATGCCCATCATTAACGAACTGCTAACTATTATCTATCTTTTATAATTCAACAGATTGCTGGGGCTGTCATTGGCAAAGGAGGACAGCACATTCAGAAGATGAGGACTCAGGTACTATAATAGACACATGAACCCCATAGCTCAAAAGACAAAAAAAAGATAGACAAACAAACCGCATAATTCACTATTGAAGCGTCTAGTATTATTTACAATTATGTTTTATTTGTTGCACCACAACTTAGAAACTTACAAGCGAAAATAACCAAATTGAATCCATGTGTCCCCAGTGAATCCCCAAAGCGTCTGCCTCTGTCATTGTGTGCCTCTCTAGCGAACTCTGTCTCCCTCTCTCTGTCCACCTCTACCTCAATTCTCTCGCCTTGTCTCCGTCCAATTCTCCAATTCTCGAGTTTAAGCTGGAAAATTCCCAAAAAAATAAGAAAACAAAACCAACACCGAATACGAAGAGAACCCTGTCTTGTGTGTCTCGGTATGGTCCCCAAATTTCCCTTCTCTACTGCTCACTCTCACTCTCTCACTTCCCCACTATATCTCTCACTCTCTCGATCGATCGATCCCTATGTAGGCGGAGGTCCTGGAGAAACCCAAATCCAAGTCGAAACCCAACACGCTTCTCACTAACTCGGGTCCTTGCACTCGGCTAACGCTCTTTCTCTCATGCTATCTCTTACTTTCTCTGTTTGGCTACCACCGTATTTCGAATCTGTTTCTCTTTATTTATCGTTTCGTTACTGAGAAAGCAAAAGGAACATTTGAAATACCGCAATCGTAGGGGAATTTAATCCATGAAGCTTGGATGCAATATGTAATATATACTAAAGGCGCTTTATTTAATCAAAACCTGGACAAAAATTCGGTTTTTTGTATAACTCAATAAGAAAAGAATATGAAAATAAAACGATAAATTTACACCGCTAATTAACCTTTTAACTAAATGAACAATTTTCTCTCTCTCTCTTCTCTCTCTCTCTCTATTCTTGCGTACACCCCATATGTAACCAACAAATCGACTTTGATTTCGATTTCGATTTGAACAAACCAATATATATATATATATGTATATATATATATACCAAACTGTCGTCGGTTCGCACGTCCAACAAATATCTTCAACCGCTCATCTGAATCGAATCGAACCGAACCAAATCGAACCGAACTTTATCGATCGAATCGAACCTCCAACTACCAACCAATCAAACGCCCGCCCGCCCGCACCATCACTCTGCACCGCTGGTCCATGGTCTCTGGTCTATATGTCCCACCCGGGTACTGGGTAACCTCGGATCCATATCTGTATCCGTATCTGAACCCGAATTTGAATCTGAAACTGGCCCGGCCCGATGTCGAAACCCGAATCGAATTGAAAATCGAATTGCACCCCCTGTTGCCGTGCACTATGCTACAAAATCTGGCTACAAACGCCTATATATCTATCTATATATATATATTCTAATATCTGTATATATACGCGTGCGAATCCCCATTTCCATGTGCCATGTGGGTTTGTATCTGTGTGGGTGACCTTCCCCCCTCCCTATGTGAAATGCCTTTTTATATATATGAAAATGAAAACGGCGAATCAATCAACCGATATACGATTACTTATACTAAATCGCCCGTCCATCGACCAACCGCCCGCCTATCTGATTGCCCGCCCGCCCGTCCATCGACCGAAACCGATACCGATACCGAACGTTCGAACGCCCGCCCGCCCATCAACCGCCCGCCCGCCTGCCTGACCGCCCGCCCGCCCGTGTCTCCAAATATGTGTGAATAATGTGGGGCACAGTATAAAGCCACTGTGTCTGTCGACGATTCCCAAGGCCCCGAACGGTAAACCACAAAAACTTTAACCTTTTACCAATTACTAGATTATAATCGCATCTCTTCAATGCATATCCTATACTCGTAAATTGTGTGGAACCCAAAAGCACCGAGCCGAGTGGTACTCGTGTCTCGTGCTTTAATATAGCCTTAGCCCATCTATAGATCTCTCTGTATGTCCTGTATGCGCTAGCTGTACCCATCTATAAATAAGTACATGAACATTGTGATGTGTCCCTCCCCACACACCCCGAAAAAAAAAGAATGTGAAACGAAAAGTATCAGAGGCACTAGGTGTCCCGATCCGTAATTGTAGTAGTATTGCAACCAAGCTTGCCGCAGTCTAACTATCTCCGTCTCTTGATCTCGCTCTCCGGCTAATCCTAATCCTAATCGCATACTAATCCGCAAACGCACCTCAAGTACCCCGATTAACCACCCATCCCAAAATGCACGGCCTATGGTTATTTTCACCGAAATCGGAACTCAGCCCAGAGCCAATGGCCTATCCATCCGCTGGCCTGAGATCATCCATTTGTCCATATCGAAATATCCCAGCAAGCGTCTTGTGTGTCCTTGTGTGGTATTGTTGTTTTGATACATGGCAACAGGGACAGAAAGAATCTCACTTGCTCGCCCTCTTGTTCTCTCTATCTCACCGAATCTCTCTGCCAAAGTTTGTTCCATGGACCCCAAAAATAAACCAGAAAGAAATAAAAACAACACAATGTCTAGACCTTGAATAATTTTCAGTTAATGTTCGACTCTAATATGCGTTTCCCCTCACTTCTTTCTCTTTTTTCGCCAACACTCACTATATAAAAAAAAAAAATCCAAAACAATTTCTATGCACGTTAAATCGCTCGAACAGAACCATCCAAATATCGGCGGATATAGAGTCCACATTGGAGATTATCACCGAGATGCTGAAATACTTTGAGGAGGTAAGCCAACTTTGCCATTGCATCTCCAGATTGATAACCCATACCTTATCTTCATACTTCCAACAGCGCGACGAGGACTTTGATGTGCGCCTACTTATTCACCAGAGTTTGGCCGGCTGCGTCATTGGCAAAGGTGGACAAAAGATCAAGGAGATCCGCGATGTGAGTAACATAATGCAATATCCTAGTTCCCATCAAATCTATTAGATTACCTTGAATTGGGGTTTTAAGACCCGTAAAACATAGTAATCAGTTTATGAGAATAATAATATATGATTCTATATTATTAGCTGCACTTATATTTAGAATGGCTTTATAATTATAATGTTACAATTTTATATCGATCGTGTAATTTTCATACGAGCCAATTATTACATTGCGGTCCGAGCAGAACTTCGTTGTGGGAAAACGACGGCCAATGGACAGACTGGGGACGTACGTCTATTACACGACCTGTCACATATTGATGTCCCCGATCCCAAGGCTCTTGCTGATTACATATTTAGCTCAAGTATTTCCGCTATTTCTGATGTAATTCCCAGTTGTGCCTTCGCATGTGCGGCGTTCACACGGCTCTCTACTATCCATGCCATATAATGCCAGTGTCCTGCGGTCGGTCAACTGACATCGCCAGCCAGCCATGACAAATGAAGGCTAACTTAATTGGGCCTATTACGAGCGAATAGTGGGAACGAGGGGCGAAGGACACACATAAATGCGGAGGGGGAGCAGCAGGCCAGGACGTGAGGAAGCCCGCATTGTTAGTGGGAATTTGTGACATGTTTTTGACGATCCCGAACGTTTGCGGCAGTCACGTGAAGCCGAAACCCGTCAACATAACTTTGCGCTTGGTTAAATCGAAAACTTTATGCGAGTTATGCTGCTGCGCCCTGGCCTGGCCTCCCAGCTCCTCCGGGCTCCGACCGCACAGGTCCTTGCTCCGTGGCAACGACAGTAGAATGCATTTCCATCAATGAGCGTACGGTTTGGAATGGCGTTCAGTTGGGGAATCTGTTGCTGACGTCTGTGCCAAGGCTTTCATAACGCACTTGTCACTTTGGCAGCCGCCTCTTCACTAGCAAATTCCAAACGGCAGGTGAGGTTGCGAAGGGCAGGTGGGTTGAAAATGCTTCCCGGACACGCCAAACGCTTTTCAATTGCGCAATTCGCAATGTGAGGCTGGCTGCTGTGCATTGGGATTGGGGTCGATTCCGAAGTGTGGGCTGCGACGGTGTGAATCAATTGGCGAACTCTCGCCTTTCCTCGCACCTGCATGGGTGCTTTTTTTTCCATCCGCAATTTGGCTTGGCTCATTAATTAGCGACGAGAGGGGCTGGGCTGCATTTTAATTGGAACGCTGTCCTGCCCAAGCCGCCTTGGATTAAAAGTGCCTTCTACTTTCTGTTCTATTTAGTTCTCTTCTGTTCTGCTCTTGCATATTCATATTTTTGCGCTGCTGCGCTGTTTTCTATGGAGGTCAACAAGTCCGCGGCGGCAAACAAAAAGCTTACGTCTTATTCGTGTTATTCCTACAGCATCATGCCCTCCTTTCTGTTCTGTTGCCTAAGTTGCTGTATTGTTATTATGAATTTCTTAGACGAGACTCGCGGCTCCTTCGCAGCAGCATCCTTGCAGCTGCCGTCTGCCGCTTTGATGGTCACAGCAGATGATCAGAATGGGAAGAATCCTTAGTTTGTGCTAGCATGTGTTTGCCTGTTTTCTCTGCATTTTTACCTTCTTTTTTTTTTGAATTTGGTCCCCTTTTGGTTGCGTCTTGGCTGAGAAAAGGAAGTCGTCCTCGTTACTTTGCTGCCTTCTTCGTTGCGGCAAGAACAACATGGGCAATGGTCACAACTGGCCCTGCCAGCAGCTGTTTCCTTTCCATTTGGCCTTATCCTTCTGCCGTTTCCCGCTCCCGCGAAGCCGGTTTTCCTGTGCTCATCTCTGCGCTTGGGGTTATCATAATTGCTTCCTCAGGCTGGGTTCCATCTATCTATCAAGTTGAACTACAGCTTAGCTGCCTTAGATTAGATTATTTTTAAAACATATTCCCCCAAATCGGTGATTCCTTGGACATGTGTTGCCGATACATGGACTCATATATTTATAGGCTCACGGTTCATAGACAACTGTTTCGTGTTTCATGTTGTAGCTGCCCATTAAAATGTTGTCCTGTGCCAAGGAGGCAGGAGAGGCATCTGTCAGGGTCTCACAATAATGAGCGACAGCTGCTTCAACTTCGACTCCACCAGGCATGCTGATCCTGCAGCCGTCGTCATCCATTGTGCATGCACGTGTGTGTGTGAGCGTAAATCCGAAATGCCCTAAAATGCATTTGAGGAGGATTGAGCGTGCCATTGGCTTTTGTTCCAGCCCGCTTGCCTGCTTTGCCGTCTGGCTGCCTGCGGCTTACATTTGTTGCTTGCTGTTCGTCTTAATGAATGCCAAACAGGTGCTACCTACACACGCATAACATACCATTCGGCACTGGGATACAGGGTGCTTCTTTCTATACGATCTGAATGTATTACTGCATATAGCTTCCATAATATATAATGTAAATATATGTGCACATATAGTATTCGATAACTCTGCATTTCACGTTCTTTGTTGGCGCCTAAAATGCTACTAAATTGGAGTTCAAAAATTCCAGCCTCGTTTCTCTGCAATTTAATTTAGAAAGATAATGTCATTAAATGCGAGTGCCTAGCACAACCTTGAATACCTTTTAGAAAATGGTAGGAAAGGGCACCCTTTTCGTAGGCATTCCTTGAATTGCGGCAGCTGAAGAGAACGACGCCAGCGACATCTGGTTTCCTGATAGTTTTTATTTTTATTTTTCCTTTTTTTTTTGGCAGCCAGCGCGATTTGTCGCTTGGGTTTGAGTTGGCTCTGGGCTCCCTTTGATCATTTGATTAATAAGTTCCTAGAGGGAACTTTTGAGTGGGGCAAACGGAGAGAGCGGCGGCAGTGGAATTTCGTCAATATCCGGTTCCTTTTTCGCTGTGTTGTGCTCGGCATCAAATTAGTAGTTTGATGCTTCCTTCCGACTCGTTTGCCGCATCCTCGACTGCTCAACATTCTGCCGATGGTTTCGTGTCCCCTGACATCAACAGAAATATGCAGAAGCTGCTACATAGATATGCATATATGAAACAAAGTACAAGTAGAAGATCTAGATTTCGCTTAAAGTTTAAACCTACAACTGGATATGTAACTGATATATCCATATCCTTACGGTGAGCATGGTGCTTCAATTACGTTCGTTTCCTCCTTTGGTTTGCTTGTGTTTCCGTGTGTGCATAAGAACGTAAAAGTTTTTTAATTGCAGTTGTCGTAAGTGAATTTTGATTGCCATTTGCAGTTCTTTTTTTTTGCGAAAGATGCGCTCCCCATCTTCAAGCTCTTAAGAGCATTACTAAGCCAGCTGAAATCCTTTAATGGAAGACTATCCTTTCCCGCATATAGTGGATGCTGCACATATGATTCGATGCCACTTCTATCATTTCTGTTCTTGCTTATCAATCGTAGGCGATTTGTTGTTTAAATGGGTTGCTGCCCTTATTTCCACTCGCAAACTTGCCAATATACACATATGTACATAGTTATGGCGTGTTGTTGGATTATGCTCATAACATTTGCTATCGTTTTATTTATTTTTTCCCATCTGCGCATGCGTTTTGCAAAAAGAATTAAACTTTCTATGCCGCAGCAGAGGGTGCTATAGTTTTTTATGAGCTGTTTGTACAGCAATAAAGTTGCGAATTTAGTTGGTTCGTACTATAAATGCCCCTTCTAATTATTATCCTTGTATTGGAACTTTTCCATGTAAGAGAGAGAAAAATTTACTTAAAAGCAATGTTTAGTTTATGCTATCAAGAGTATGCAAACTTCGAGTTGTTGAAGATGATATCCTTTCAATTTTTATTCCTTTTTAAATTTTTTTTTTTTTTTGAATTGAAGAGAGCTGAATACACCGGTTCCGTTTTGTTGCCAGCGGGAGCTGAGAAGCAGCTGTCCCAGCAGCCTGCGTTTCCTTTTTGGCCTGCCGTGACACACACAACAACAACCACAACAACAACAACGAATGCCGTAGCCGCAGGACGAAGTGAAGAAGCAGAGCGACCTCTGCCGCAGTCGCTGCTTCTGCTCGGTGTGTGTGTGTGTGTGTGCGTGTATTCCCGTGTACATATTCCTTTCTGCCTTTCATGACAGTGTGGATTTTGTGCCTGTGTGTGCGAGTGTTTTCATTTTTTTCTCTCTGCCTGCGTCTTCTTCTCCTTACATGGCAACTGGCAATCGTTGAACCCAATTAGTTCGACATTGGCGCTGGTCGGGAACGGTCCTCGTGCTCCTGCTTCTGCTCCTGCTCATGTGCCAGCTCTCGCAGCCAGAGTCCTTAAACTCGCGAAATTGAGGAAAAAACTAAGCCAAAGTAAATGAAATATGTGCGCGCTAAAAGTGGACAGTTTAAAAGGTATACAACAAAGTGTAATTTAAATATCAAGTGTTATGAACCAATACAGGAAAGCTATAACACAAACTGGTGAAATAAAACTAACACTTAGTGCCCCCAAATCGATGGCATTTAGTAAAGTTCTATACATAATCAACTATTTAGCCCAGTGGCGCCACCAAACGACAGTTTTTGGAAACTCTCGTGGCCCCCCGTTGGGCGCCAAAAATATTAAATTTAGTGCATGGTTATGTGTTGGAGTGAGCTTGCTTCTTTTTATAGCTGTGAGCCATTAGTTTAGCTTTTTTACATTATATTAGCATTTCATGCGAAGTCCGAAAGTATGCTATATTTCGTGATCCACACGCACACAGCCATAAAGATAAAACGAGCAGAGCAGATACAGTCCGTTGTCATGTTTAAATTTAATAATTTTTGATTCACTGAATGACCACTGACATGGAACATGGTCGTCCTGTGTGCTTATACACTACACTGTGTGACTCAACGCTATTCCCCTGGCCATTGAACAGGCCCCAATTGTGGGGCGAAAGGCTGCCGCAGGGTGCGGGGTGTATACTTCAGAATTTGGATGTCGCCATTGTTGTCTGGAGCACACGCAACGAGTTTTGTCGCCAGGGAGAGGGACAGTAGGGGGAGCTACATGACGCAGCCTTTGGTCATTGCCACACCACACTCACACAGCACGCAATGGGCTTAGGAATGATGCAATCATCAGACGGGCACAGGCACAAATAAAAATGGGAAACGCGGGCAGGCGACAGGGGACAATGACGAACTGGAAAGGGTCCAGAGGAAACGGGGGATTCGAAGCGGAAGCGGGCCTCCAAGCACACACACTCATACACTCGGAAATCAGTGCGAGCCTCTTGTTCGTCCCCTCCTAAGTGGCTATCAAATTTCCCATTTACACTTCCGCCGCAGACAGGGAAAAGAAAGGCAAGACGAGGAGCTGGAGATGGAGAGATATCGAAGAGGATATCAAATATGTAGGGGGGCAAGCACTTCCTGTCACTTTACATGCAGAGCAGAACAAACAGCTGCCCCGAATCCTGAATCGCTGAGCCAGCGCAGGTAGAAAACTATGTATGTCCAACATCTGCCGCGTCGTTGCTTCATGCTGATTAGGAGCCATTGCCCGCTGTGCCAGGATGCAGGACACACACACACACATTTGTGAAGAGTTTCGGGTCAGGACCCAGGGGCAATGTCATGGCCAAATTGATTTAGGCTCGGCCTTTACTGGACCTTGACCAGGATTTGCCGCGCTCAGTGTGTGTCCTTTTGTTCTAAATTCTGGGAAAATGTAAAACCTAGCCATGGAATACACAGTTTTTAAAATGGCAACGATGATAAATTTTTGTTTCGATTTTCTAGGAAAAATTTGCTAATACAGAAAAGTGCAAAAAGTGTTAGGTACCTGAAATTAATTATTTTAAATGACTAAAATGCTAGATATATCCTTCAACTTGATATATATAGTTAGAATAGCAGGAATGAAATAGTTTTAATTAGTATACTAATTTATTTCCTTTTATTGCATTATACAGCGCATCGGCTGCCGCTTTCTGAAGGTCTTCTCGAATGTGGCACCACAGAGCACAGACCGAGTGGTGCAGACCGTGGGCAAGCAGAGCCAGGTCATCGAAGCGGTGCGTGAGGTGATCACACTTACCCGGGACACTCCCATCAAGGGAGCGATACATAACTATGATCCCATGAACTTTGACCGCGTATATGCCGATGAGTACGGTGGCTACGGCACTGGAAGTGGCAGTACCCGACCCAGTCAGCGGGGAAACAATCGTAACGGAGGAGGAGCTGGAGGTGCTGTCGGCGGTGCAGCCGGTGGCAATGGTGGAGGATTCAATGCTGGCGGTGCACGCGGCAATGCCGGCGGACGTGGCGGAGCTGATCGCTTCGGCGGTGCCGCTGGTGGAGCTGTGGCCGGTGCTGGAATGGGACAGCGCGACAATCCGTTCATCAACCCGTGGGCCAATGGCGGTGGCGGAGATGTAGATGGTTTTGGCAACAGCGCTGGTGGTGCTGGTGGATTTGCCGGTAACAGCTTTGGCGGTGGCGCCGGTGGACCATTCGGTGGCGGTAGCTTTGGGAACAACGGTTTTGGAGGCGGACCCAGCGACTTTGGCGGAAATTCCGGAAACTTTGGACAGGCGCAGGGCACTAACAGTCTGCCAAGCCTTGGTAGCTTCAGCCAGAACCAGGGTGGCACTAGCAGCCTGCCCAGCTTGGGCAGCTTTGGTCAGAATCCTGGCGGACCCGGTGGATTGGGTAACGGACTGAGTGGCGGTGCTAATGGCGGCGTTGGAGCCTTGGGTGGTGCTAATGGAGCCGGTGGTTTCAATGCGGTCGGTGGAGCTAACGGTGGGCCGAATGGCAGCCCAAATGCCGCGACAAATGTGCCTCAGGGTCATGATCCCAACAACAGCACACAGGTCACCATTCCAAAAGAGGTGGGTGTACATATTTGTTGATTTATAGAATTGAACTAACATGGTGTTCGTTGCGTTTCAGCTGGCTGGTGCCATCATTGGCAAGGGAGGTGGCCGCATCCGTCGCATCCGCAACGAGTCCAGTGCGTACATCACCATCGACGAGCCCCTGCCAAACTCGAACGATCGTATCATCACCATCTCGGGCACGCCCAAGCAAATACAAATGGCCCAGTATCTGCTGCAACAGAGGTTGGTGTCGCAATCTGAATAAGAAGTATGCACTTCCTATCATTTGTCTAACCACCCATTCCCACAATAACACTCTAACAACCAAAAAAAAAAAACACGGCCCCAATGGCAACGCGTGATTAATTTGGAAAGTGGTGTCCCGGTCCCGAGTGTTAAATTATGTGCTTGATCGTAACTCCATCCAAACTCGATATTAACTAACCGATTGGTCCTCCTGGGAGTGCATTCCGTATGGAAGACTAGTGATTTTGTTGTTTGGTCTTTGGTAATAACAATAAATCCCTTGTCTTCTTACGGCGTGCATTTGTGCTCTTCATTCTATCGATGGTTAACCAATAAAACTAAACACGGCATTGGAAACTCCTTAACTAAACGTGTCACGATTCATCCTCGTCCCAGCTCACAAATAAATAAACATCCATCGTGTACAACTATATCACCCAAAAAGGAAATCCCCACTACCTACTACCCCATCCCAAGCCCACCAACTACATCCACACCCACATTCATTTAGCTGTATCTGCTGTTCATTAAAAAAGTTCATTAATTATGTTTTCCTTTGGCTTGCTGCCATCCTGCCGCCGCCTCTTCCCATTGCAGCGTACACGAGAATGGCAGGCGAAACATTTAAGTGGGCAAGGACTTGAACAGCTACAACAGCAATAGCAACACCATTCGGCTGAACAACAAATTCAACAACTACAATAACCATCGAGAAGTGCTGCGTTTCACGTTTAAATTTAAATGTACTAAAAGGAAGAACTGGCGAACGCCCAGGGCGAGAGAGCATCCTCCAAATACGAAAGAAATTTATGTATTTCTTCACTAACTTTAAGTGAATATACGCCCCAAATGAATAAGCAGCTGGAACCGAGTTGCCCCAACCATCAGCGCCTGCATCCCCCATTCATCCTCGTCGTCACCAGTTTGCAATTTGGGGGAAAGTCAACCTTAAAACTCTGTATGATAAGAAGAATGAACAAATAAAGTAAACATAAACTTGATCCCCAGTCGATGTTTGCATTGGGTATATGTTTGTATAATAGGGTTTTATTCACATTGTAAACGCTTAAACAAAAACATTAAACATTTTAAATCAAAGTCGTATGTATAAGATAAGGTTGATGCATAAGGGGCTACGTTGCGTTTATGTAATAAATTATTAAGCATTATTCGGTAGATGTACAAATTAATTAAGAGCTGTTTTCAGGGTTGGTATTACTAGGCATCTCTTATGTCTAATGATTAGAGTCTAGAGTATTTACAAGTTCCGCGTGCTGCCTTTGAATCAAATGATTGAGCAAAATTATAGTTCATCATCAGTGCTCGTCGCCATGATCAGATTATGTCGTGATTGGCCAGATTGCTGGATCGCCTGGTTTTCCATTAGCACCTGTATTATGGATTTTGTGATGTGGTAAACGTTTGTTAGGTTTCCACTTAAGTGTAGACTATAATTAATATTGCATTTTGTTTGTGTTTGCGTAGAGTGCCTCCTGTCCCACATGTCCAGAAAACCATGCCATGCCAGCGTCCGGTCTAGCGACTTAATTCCGCTTGGACGAGTTGATTAAATATTTACAACAGTGCGTCAACAAATGCTTCTCGCCGGACGAGGATGAGGAGTTGTTATTGTTGTGGTGATGATGGTGCTGAGGTCCGCCCAATTCACGCGTGTATATGTCCAGACCGTACTGACCCTCCTCGGGGAAACTGCGGGGATGGTAGTAGAAGAGGGGAAACATGGCGGGTTGATTGGAATGAGGAGCTATTAAATTTTCCATTTCCCTGTGCACTCACTTAATGATGAACGTGACAATGTCGTCCAGAGTGCTGTGAGTCACATACTTGGCCAGCTTCTTCTCCTCGATGCCATTCTTATGCAGCGTGGCCATAAAATCTGTCAGCGGACGCGACATGCGAAATTGCAGGTCCAGGCTGCGTCCGGCGAAGATAAGAGGATCCTGCAAGCAAACAAGGCACTCGAATCAAATCACCCGGCGCAATAACCAATCAAAACCCACCTGATGCGTGATGGGTATGAGTCCAAATAGGCGGGTGGCCTTCGTCGGACCCCACTCGCCACTGGCGCAATCCGGCAGTGGCACCATCACCGTCTGCAGCTCCTCGCAGCAAATCTGAAAGTAATGGAGCAGGAGTTGATAACTAATCGGAAGTGTGTACTATACATTTATTTTTAGGTGATTCCATTCCAATTTTATAGTTTAAAGATAACTTAAAGATCCTGCTGGAAAAGTTACTAGTACGCACCTTAAACTTGCACACCGACTTGAACTTCATGGGTTCGCCGGTTAGGTACTCTTGCGGCGTGACCGCATTTGCAAAGATGTCCAGCAGGAAGGCGCCGGAGCATGGAGCATGCACCCGGAAGGCAACGATGTTTCCAATCACCGACTGCATCACGAATCGCTTCAGAGAGACGCCATCATACGAAAGCTCCTCGTCGCTATCATAGAACTTCAGATTGTAGTGGAAGATCAGGCAGCTTTGCATGTCCGTGGGCATGGCGATGCGCACGGTGGCTGCTCCTGTGTCATCAGTGAACACCACAGCACCATAGCCTTCGTCCGCAAAATGTAGACCGTATCGGAAGAATAGCGAACGGACGAAGGGCAGGTTCTCGAACTCGCGCAGGGTGATGGGACGCTTCAGCAGCTGCCATTCCTCCTGCAGCGGATAGAACTCGTAGATGAACTCCCGAGGATCCGTGAGAAAGTAGTGATCGTCGTATTCGTAACTGCAGAAAAATTAAAATTTAATATTCGATTGAAGCACAAAATTATATAGTTTATCTACCGCAGACTGTCGTTTTTGCCGCGACCCTGTTTGGGCGCCTCCTTGGCGTTGACCAGGTGACGTGCACCCCAGTTGCACTGAACGAAGCGCCAGGCGCCGGCCACGTAGACCGCATTCCACGAGTTGCGGAATCGAGAGTCCTGGAACTTGACACCGGGCTGGTAGCCGGCGCTCTTCGAATATCCCTTGATGACGACGCAGTGGAGACCAGCGTAGCTGCACAGTCGCTTGAACAGTACGTGGTAGCTCTCCGTGCCGTACTTGATGCCACGCAGCAGACCCATGGGCGTGTCACCACGCAAATCGTCATCGAAGTGCATGGCGTTGAGGTTCTTCACCGTGATCCAGCGGAAAATCGTGCGGGCCTTTTCAATATCCGTGGTGCAGCGTCCAACCAGCTGGCGTACCAGGTCTGTGAAAGTCTTTTGGTCCTCCTGGGCCACCGAGATGGCGATGCGATCGACGTCCTCGAACTCAATGGGATCGGTGTAGATCTGGAATTTGCTGACCGCCGGGGGAGCTGGAATTGGAGCATTCAGCGGGTACTCGACGGGCACGGCGCCCTCGCTGAACTCATCGTCCAGGAAGATGCTCTCGCTTTGCATGTACTCCGATCGGCGGGCGCTGATCAGCTCCAGCATCTCGCTGGACTGGCGATCCACCAGGGCGGCGGTCTCGTACCGCTCGTGCTCGAGCATCTTGCGGGTGATGCTCTCCTTCTTCTTGCTGCGTCGCAGGGTCATGTTCTTCTCGAGGTCCTCCTTCTGCTGCTCGTGGCGCATCGTCAGGATGTTGGCCTCGTCCCGGCTGCGACGTGAGGTGGCCAGCTCCTTCTCAAACTTGTGGGTCAGACGCTGCAACTCCCGCTCCCACTCATCTTGGAACTCGTCCTGGATCTTGCGATCCTCCTCGGCGCGCTTGCTGGCGAACTTTCGGTATAGGTCGTCCTCCTCCTTGCGATGCTTCATCTCGAGATGAGCCTGCTCCTCGCGAGCCTGTTATATCGTAGAAAACACGGAGAGTTAAAAGATGTTTTCCAGAGAAAGCTGCAGTTTCGTTGATTGCATTGCTAGCGATTCGTTGTTTTTGCAATGCTTGGCTTGTTAACTTGGCTAATTATAATGCCACGCCTGAGCTGCCACAGGCCCGGCTCAATGTCCGACATTAGGCCCCCAACTCCGACTGCAGTTGCATCTTTTGCGGCCCAGCCACCTCCCCATTTACCCTTCCACCCACTACTCGATGCACTACGCATTGCGTGCATCTATTGATAATTGCAGCTCTTTGCATCGATAATTGCATAGAGGTTCGACCAACTCGCAGTTTACCCAAGCATCAAGTCGCTGATACATCTTAGCTGGGTTCCTTGACCAGTGCAAAAAATAGGTCATGGTGTCTAGCATTTCCGGGATATTTCACAAATAGATTTACTTGAGAAAAAACTTCACAGCTCCTTTAACAAATGTTCATAAAAGTTTCAAGCGAAGTTGCAAATCTTAAATGATTTTTATGAGCTGATAATTTAAAACATTTTAATGATTTACTACCGTAACTAAGGCTCTCTAATTAGCAGCTTACGGTTTTGCTGCTATTTTCTTAGCCAGTCCTACTACTTTTGTTTTAGATAATTGCACTAATAGAAGGTTTGGTCTACCCACTAATGATCTACTATCATCTGAGTCATATATGTATGTACATTCCATTCCCAATGCTACCACTTTTAATCACCGATCTGCAAGCTGCACTCGTATTAATTTTCCCTTGCTTTTGACCAAATCTTTTTGTTGTTTTCAGAGTTATGACTTCCGCATGGGAATATGTATCACTCGCAGAGCATTTAGCGCCATGCAAGCCAACAACAGTGTGTAATTAAATACGAAATTTCAATGTCAAGTTCAAACAATAACTATAAAACAAAGACTCAAATAAAAGTAATAATAAAGTAAAACAAAAAAATAATTGAAACACCTGAGACTAAACGGTTCAAAGGCCCGGTGACAATGGTCAAATGCGATGTAGCCGGAATTGCGTGAGCGGCTTTGAGCGGATTTTAAATATGGCCATAAAATAATGCCGGGGCGCAGAAAAGCCAACAGTTATGCGACGCCCACGGTGACAATGGCGAAAAAAGAGCGAAATATAAACAGACAAGAAATCAAATCAGAGCCAAACGAAAACGAAAGTCCAAAATTGTGGAAATTAATTATTGCGCAAGCGCGGTCACCGACCAAAAATCCCATAAATATATATGTATATATATGAAAAGAAATAGCAAAGTAGCCAAAACAAAAAGCCAAAACAGTGGCATAAATTGTAAATTGGCAAAAAGCTATCTTTCAGCTATGAGGAAGTGTCTGCGTTTGCGGCTGCGTGAGAGTTTTTATATGGAATTGCGGCGCCAAATTACACGGCGATTACATGGCGTTTAAAAACGCGTGCATTGCATAAGGGCGGCCAAAGAGGAGCGGTGCCAGCAGTACCACCGATACCACCACCACCAGAGATCGGGAGAGCTATAGCTTCAGCTCCGCTCCACACTCCCCACTAATCAAACAAAAAGCTGCTGCCGCTACTTTCACTGTGCTGCGCATAATTTAGATTTAGCAAACGGCAGCAAAGCAGCGGAGCAGCCGGAAAAACAAGTGACGCCGCCGGCAATTGTGACGCTGGTGGTTCCATTGTCTTGGCCGCGTCTGTGCCACTGCACTGGCCATGACACAGACGCGTTCAATGCAGCAGTACCAAAGTGAAAAACTAACATTTGATTTAATAGGTACATAGTGAACTGATTGATATGAAATTTGGGATGAGCTTGCATAGATTGACTTCGTCTATAGGTCGATGGCTTATAAAAGATACTTACAAAAGTTACCAAAGTACTTTTGAACTCATAGTGATTGATATGAAATTTGGGATGTAGATGGTATAAGCAAAAACAAAGAAGACTTGATCTATAGTAGCAATATGAAAATAGGTATCTTTGTGATAATGGAAAAAAACGATGAATAAGCATCGTAAAACTGACTGATAATGTGTTCTTTTCCGTACATCAGTAATTAACTAAACTGCTTCCAAATAAAGTGCTTAAGAAATGACATATTTAGCTATAATATTTTAATAGCAGCTGTGTTTTTGGTAGTCAAAACTGCCAATTTAGTGAGGGTGTGCGTTTTGGCTTTGTGTGCGAGCGAGTGTGAAACATGTACGTACATACAATTTTTAATGATCGCATGCAGGCAGTTTTTCAAATATCTTTCGTGTTCGCTGTCTTGCGGCGTCTGTTACTGCGGTGTGGGCCATCAGACACCTGTTCGAAATTTGTTAAATTGAGCGTTGCAATAAAAATAAAAATATTTGCTGTTGTCTCTGCCCGCGGTGGTGCTACTTGGCGGATTGGTGAGCCGGTGGAGCTGGGATGTGGTGCTGGTGTGCTGGTCAGTCGCGTGTGGCATTCTCGAAAGTGAAAGAAAAATCCGTTTTCGGCATTTGCAATGGCAAAGAAAAGCAAAACGTGTGCGATTTGAATTTCGTTTTTACGTAAAATGCGATTATAATGCTTTCACCCGAGCATCAGGCGGTTAGGAGATTACCATTCCAGTCGCGGCAAGTGCCAAGTCATGGATAAAGATGCGAGCACCGATAAACGCCAGCAGCTTTTGGAGCCAACCAGTCGGGCTTATAATTTATAATCTGGCCGAGAGATCATCCCATCACATGGCGCGCCACCACTAACTAGATCAATTTGGGTATCACATTTATGCGTCTTCAATTTTCAACTTTGCAAGCCAATTTCGAATTTTTGAACCGTTTGAAAAAAATAAGTATACCAAAAGACTAAAGCACTACAGGTTTTATAGCAGATGTTCAATAAGTCATTTAAAAGGCTAAGTAAAGTAAAGATATCTTTCTATACTGCCTTGACATCATTTTAGATACATATATCTTTCTATCTATAAGTTGCAAGTAAACTATTCCTATTTATCTCTGATTTGGAGGGAAGTTTTGTGTAATAGTAGTACCGGCCGAACTGTATCTTCAGACTCGGCCACTTGAGCAATCCCACAGCAAGCATTACACACAGCCAAGTGTAAATAGCACACTAGCCTACAAAACCACGGCGGGCAGTGCATTAATTAAGCCCGGGAACATTGCACAACCGCTGAAGCTTGGAGAGAATGGGAGATACACACTTGACCAGCTGGCCCCGCTAGCCACTTAAAATTTCATTAGATGTTCTGCACTAAATGTGCTCTTAATTTGCGGCCACTTGGCTCCGCATCTTGGGAGTCGAATGGATAACTTCTTACGGTTATTGCAATTTAAGAACAGAAGGATATTGCTTACCAGGTAAAAATCAATCGGCTTCTCCCGCGCCTTGTTGTAAGCCTTTTGTATCTCCGTTTGTTTGAGTGCGTGCGCGATGTGGAGGGCACTGGCGTCGAATCTGCCGTACTTGTAGTCGGAGTCATTCTGCGACGGAGAACTGATCTCCCGGCCGTAGCCATTCGGCGTGGATTGCCGCGAGCCACCCAGTGGGCCACCTGCACAAACACCAAGTTAGCCAAGTTGGGAGCACATGACAGCCCCATACTCACCATCCACCTCGCTTCGCGTGCCCCGGATCTGCTCGTTCACGAACTTGTTGGTGCGCGGCGCATTCAGGGCCTGGCGAATGCCCACAGAGGTCTGGTCGAGATGGCCGGGTCCGCTCTTTGGTACATGTGAACTGCAATAGACCTAGAGCGAAGGTGTTTCCAAAGATTTTAAATTGTTGCATATATTATTCAAAAAGATATACAAGATAGGCTTGTTACTAAAGTGCATTCATTGAAAAAGGTTTAAAGTTTTAAAACTCATTACTCATTCCATTAAAAATCTGTAAAGAAAGGAATGCTCTTTCTGAAGCTTGTCTTCTAATTGAAGTCATGAGATTTCTTAATGGGCACCGATAATTATCTTCAATTAAAGTTTCCTTAAACAAAACGGAATTTTCAGCTGAATCACTTTTGGAATGCATATATCTAGCGTCCAAATCGAAACACACCATTAGCCTTATTGGGTTTCGCTTCGAGTGCGTGAGCAGACCCCAAAAGTCAGTCGCTTGCAAATGCAATTTTAACCACTTCACCTACACACAGCAGGTGGCAATAGAATATGCAATAACGAACACGGACCTAAATACAGTGCGTTTTGTGGCTTTAAGGCAGGTCAAGGAACTAAGTGCATAAATTATATATATAGGAAATGCGAGATATGTATGTATGAAAAATAATTTTGTCAGCACAATATTTGTAGTTAGTAATAGATTTTTATAAATATAATTTAAATAATTACATTACTTATATAAGCTATATAATTCACACGACTCACTGGCTGACCGCATAGCTGCGAAACGTACTGTACATGAATATATGTACATACTACATAAGTGAGTCTATAGGTATATATTTCATATGTATGACAGACCGCAGTGACACACATTTGCGCCTCGGCAAGGTGCAATAACGAAGTTATTTATTATTATGCATAGGCACAGAAACACAAAAAGTGTCGTTCGAATTGCATTTTTGCATCTTGCAGCTGTGCAAATATTTAGACTGACGCGTTTGTCGCTTAAGTCTTTCGTTTTTGTCGGTCCGTAGCCGTCCGTCTCGTGGCAATGCTTGTGGCGGCACTTACCTCTTTGTCATCCTGCTTGTGCTGATTATTGAAATACGTCTTGAGCGTCAGCTTTGTGCCGCAGTGTACGCATTTGAAGCAACCGGAATGGAAGAATGTGAAATCCTTGAGCGGCCCCACACGATCCACCTGATAGACGGTCTCGCTGCAGCGCAGGCAAGTCGACTCGTAGAAATTTGGCCGATACATAATGTTTGCCGTCTATGTATTCCTCCTGGATCTTTTCTTTTTCTGTGGCAGCTTCCGACTGGTTTTCGGCGGACCTGTACCTGTTGAGTTTGTCACTTTTCTTTTCGTCTTTCAATTTCACTTGGCGCGGAATTTACGAGTATATTCTGCTAGTTTTTCGAGTTTGCAGTTGCTGGTTCTGGGGGCGACATCATCCGCTCATCCGCTCATCCTCGTCATCCGTCCGCAGCTGGCAGAAGCTGTCCGAAACGAAAATGACCGAAAACGATGATTACTGGCTGAGTGGGAGATAGAAATTTCCTATTTGGGCTGCGATAAGATTTTTCGACCACCACCATATACCATATCAGGTTAAAAAAAAAAAAAATTTGGATTCTGCGCAGGCGTTTGTCATGATGCGAGCCAAAACTTTCATTTATTTTGGCTATGGGCAGATTATTAATGAATTTTAATTAACTGGA
Organism: Drosophila simulans; assembly: GCF_016746395.2. Taxonomy (NCBI): domain Eukaryota; kingdom Metazoa; phylum Arthropoda; class Insecta; order Diptera; family Drosophilidae; genus Drosophila; species Drosophila simulans. The sequence goes on from NC_052521.2 coordinate 17,787,942, forward strand.
CACGGTGGACAAGAGTTTTGGCGTTGCTCAGCGGCAAAGGGTTAAATCCGTTTCGCCTTGCCATTGACCTCGCTTGGGAATTCGAGCTTGAGATTGCCCCAAACGTGCCACAATTGAACTTGAGTTGCTGCATTCGCCGTACAACTGGCTCGTGCAACTTGCAACTGCCGCCTGGCAGCGGCACAAAAGTTGCATTTTCCATTTGATTAATTGACGCGATTGTTACTGGCAGGTTTCCTTTCGGTTTTTGTCTAGCTACAACAATTAAATTGAAGTGGAAAAGCAGACTGTGTGAATGTAAGTGTGTGCGAGCAAGTGCATGTTACTTTAATTGAAATCATTGTTGTTGCTCTGACCAAAATTAAAACAAATGCGGCTCAGTTGCGCAGACAAAGCCAAAAGCCGCAGTCGAACTCAAAGTCATCGTTTTGCTTTCTTTTCAAGTTTAATGAACGTTGAGTCCGGGCGCTGAATGGTGGGTGGTTGGGGATCGGTTGGGGGACGAGGGGTGGCAAGGCCTTATGATTAGCGCCAGTTGCGGCATCGAAGGTTGCTGATCTGTGGATTGCATGCCCCATCGCAGCTGCAGCACTAATGGAAAATGGTAAGAAATTGAAATGGAAAAGGGGAAAACGCCAATGCAAATGCGGCGAAGGCCGCCAAGAGATTTTGTAACACCAAATTATTTTGATTGGCTGTGAATTAAAATTCATTCCGCTTTTGAGGTCTGACTTTGATCGACCACAGCGAATGTGAGGCAACAAATTGATGTGTGAATCAAGATGAGCGGGAGATTGTGCCCTTAAAGACCATAAGCTCCATCGATGACTAACCTGTCCACAATCTCGTCTAGCTCTTTGGCCACAGCCCCCGCATCGATTCGAATATCAATCAACAACGCCCACATCGAGAGCGACAAAAATGGCAGTTTGATCTCTTGATGCGATCATAATCGGTGTGATTGAATGGTCCAATTACGCTTAGCGGCTGACATAATTAGCGTGTAATGATAATTGTAATGGACATGAATACACGGATAGCCGCGAAGACCCTGCAAATTGGATGGGGCGGCTTTGACAAAACGCCTCGTGCGACTTACATCACCTATCACAATATCGTTCCAACATCCCATCATGCCACCATGGCCACTTGGGTGTGACTAAGAAGCTATGGACTGCAGGTAACCCGAGATGCCGCATAGAATTTCGCACACATGCCTGTGCTCCGTGCCAGCTTTGGGTTTCTTTTCCACCTCAATGCGGACGAAATGCCATGCGAGTGGATTATAAACATACAAAAATAAAATGACAAACGCGAGAAGCAGTCACAAAAACGAAAGTTGCTCTGCACGGGCAATTGTTTGCAATCGAGACATTTAAATAAATTGATAAGCAGTCGGAAGCATTTGCATCGGGCGAACAAGTTCGTTGCCTAAGTCTTTCGTTTCGATGTGGTATCTCTGTTGTTGTTGTTGTTTCTCCTATCGCTGGCTGTTGTTGCTTAACGAAACGCTAACAATGACAATTAAATAAATACCAATAATAACAGTAAACTGCTGCAGCAACAACACAACTATAATGAACTTGAATTGGCATAATTGCCACCGCTAATCACATTAAAGCCAGATACAAAGATTTGATAAATGCAAAGAAACAACAGCCAAGCTGCAAACACGACAAAAAGCAACTGGTTATTCCGCCTGGAAGTGAAACAATCATAGGAATTAAAATAAGATGCTAATGATTGCGTCACTTTGGTTCACTGCAGAGTAGCGATATGGGGGGAGAAATATAAACTTAAAATGTGACAATGGCACTAATGTGAAAAACTAACAAGACAAACAGATCAATGGTTTCCCTTTTTTGATTATAATAATATTAATATTCATTTCAATATTATGAACTTAAATAGTTGTTAAATTATAGAATTCAAACTGTTCTTCCATTTCGCTGTACATTTACGCGAATTATTTGAAGTATACAAAAGTACTTGTCAAAAACATTTGACTGTTCTTGAAAAACGTGAGAATTGCTTGGTCAAATTTGAGAAAATCAAGGTACTTGCTTTGCTGTGCCAATTTCAAAGTCGCTAATTGAATGGAACAATGAATTGCTTTTAGAAATCGCCCATTTCGCTGGCAATAAATTAGAAGCACAAACACCGAAAATAATTTATGAGCGAGCCACAATAATTGGAAGCCCCATAACGAAGCCCGTGTGGTTAAAAGGGATGGAGGGCGGGTGCAACCAGCGCCCATGACAGGTGGTGTCGCCTCACCCACCCACCCCGCCTATTTGCGTTTGTGTTGGTTCATGTGTGTGTTTATGCCGTGACGCAGGCGCAGCTTCGACTTCAAACGTCCGCCTGCAATCTTTCACTTTTTTTCGTGTCTGCAGCCGCGGCGTCGGTTGTTCCAGTTTTTCCGTAGATTATTTCCCCAGCATCGCTATTATTTTTGTTATTTTCGACTAGATTATACACACGCGATGCATGGAGTGCTTATTCTAGGCCCTTTTTGACACACTTCTTTGCCGTTTATGTGTATTTCTATTACTTTTACGCATATATGCTAAACAACTTTCTTCTTCTGGTTGCAAAGGGGCGCGCTTTGTGCAAAAGTATTTATCATAAATTTTACACACACGCAGGCGCACACCAACACACACACACACACAGAGCGATAGCCCCAACGAGATCCAAGCACACACATTGCATACACACAAACACACAGGCGTAGAAAAAGGGGAGAGCAGATTGTTCAGTTTGCAAGGTCCGTGAATCCGGAATTCCAATTCTGCGCTTTATCACATTTTCGGCATTTTTTGTTGTGCCTCCAAAAGTCTCTTCTACGAACAGCAGGTTTCGAATATTGGGAATGTAACAAAATTTCATTACCAAACACACACACACAGGCAGCACAGCACGACGACACACACGGACGCGTTCACTCACACTAGCACAGGTTTCGAGCCGCTTTTCTTTTCGTTCCGTTTCTTTTCCGTTCGGTTCGAGCGCGATCACGATCGATTTGAGACTAGTCGCTTTGCTATTCGCGGAATGGAATCCGCTCTGAGTCGAGCTTTGTTGGGGGGAAAGCTTTCGCATAGCTCCAAAAAGCTCACTGCGCGTGCACACCACTACTATCGATACCCAAGCATGGATCAGCTTTAGTGTGCCAGCAATCGTTGAAAATATTTTACACTGATCCCCGTTGGAAAATCTATCATTTCATTTGTATTTTAGCTGTCATTTTAGCTTAGCTTTATATGAGTTTTTATTTATAAATTGATATATAATTATATAGAAAGTTTTTCCACTTGTTTGTTAGTTCGTAAACTGTTGCGATAGATCGATAGTTGCTCAACGTTAGAACTTAAGCATCGTGGTATTTCCAGGCTGTGCACCTGCGGTCTCACTGGCTGCAACAATTATCGAAAAAACGATAGGTTGAAATTAATAACAAAAGAGTGCAAAAGGGAAAACGCAGAAAGTTATGGGGAACCAATTGGCAATACAGATGAATAGCGATGAAGACGACGATTTTGACTCTTCGGACAACGAGCTGGACTTCAACGTGATCAACTTTACGGTGAACGCCATGGACATGGAGCTGCGCACCGATTATTGCAACAACGACATGCCAGTTATAAGAGGAAAGCCCGATCTAGTTAAATTTCAGGTAATGACGAAATACCCCGTCCCCAGATAACAATTAAAGGTAATTCGTTGCCCACGCAATCTTCCAGAAAACTGATATGTACAAGGAGATCCGGGCGTCGTGTGGATTAGTGAGCAATCCAGAAAATCGCTGGAACCTGGTGCACGCCCTTCAGAAGCGTGAGAATGGGTTGGCATCGCCGCACAGCGCCTCGTTTTCCAAGAACCAGCAGCGCTACATATCCAATCTTTACATACCAAACAAGAAGGCCACGCGCCTGATGTCGCTGGAATCGAAAATCTTTGTGACCAAGTTTAATCGTTCGGGCAGCAAGTTGCTGACCGCTTGTCAAGGTCAGCATTCATGATTAACGCTTCCGAGTGGCATTGTAACACGATTTTGACCCCTTCCAGATGGCTTTGTGCGCATCTACGATGGCGCCAAGGGCACTTACCACCTGCTGAATCGCATCCGAGCCCGCGATGTTGAGTGGAGCATCATCGATGCGGATTTTAGTCCGAATGGCGAGCACTTTGCCTACAGCACCTGGTCCCGCTCATGTAGGTACTCCGCCCGATCTGTTTATCCACACTAAGTTGTTTCCCCTTCAGTGTTCATCATGCCCGTGAATGGGGGGGAAGACGACTGCCAGTGGATCGATGTCGATGAACTGCCAAGCCATCGGTTGGCCATCTTCTCGCTGCGCTACTCGCCAACTGGCGACAAAATCATCGGGGGCAGCAACAATTCCACGGTCATCGTGACCGACATTAGCACAAGAACCACACAGATATTGCGCACCCACCGCATGCCCGGCAACGATGTTAACTCGGTGTGCTACCTACACGATAAGGATCCAAATGTGATAATCGCCGGCTGCGACGACGGCCTGCTAAAGGTCTACGACCTGCGCACCACCTTCCGTTCACGGGACCTGTCCAAGTCTGTGGCATCTTTTATCGGCCACTACGATGGCATCACCTACATCGATTCGCGCAACGACGGCTACCACGTGCTGTCCAACTCCAAAGACCAAAGCATAAAGATCTGGGACATAAGGCAGCCGAGCAATCTGCGTAATCGCAGCCGTGCCAGACATTTCGACCTCGCCATGTGGGACTACCGATGGAACCGCGTTCCACGGGAGTGTAAGCTCGTGCCCGTTTTATTCTTGGAAAATTCTTAACGTCCACCTATCTCGCCGGCAGTTTACAATCCGCATAAGCCACTGGACGGAGACTCCAGCATAATGACCTACCGCGGTCACCGAGTTACCAAAACCCTGTTGCGGGCGAAGTTCTCACCCCTGGAGCAGACAGGCCAACGCTACATTTACACAGGCTGTGCCACAGGACGTATTATAAGTGAGTTCACACCTTTAACTTGCAGCATTTCTCTGATTTTCTTTCCCAAGGCTATCTAAAATACATTTTCTAGCCAGTAAGTTAGCTAAGTATTTTTAGAAATTCTCTATCCATCAAAAATTTGGTTGTGAAACCAAAGGCCATTTCTGTGTTTCCACAGATAAACATATTATGTTATCAAAATAATCCCACTTTCTTGCAGTTTACGATGTACTTACTGGTAAGATTAAAGAGGCTATTGAAGGACATAGGACTGTGATAAGAGATCTGGACTGGCATCCGGAACGCTCAGAAATCGTGTCTGGCTCGGTAAGCATCTAAATATCAGTAATATTCCTTTGAATAATAATGCACATTCAACTCCCTACGCAGTGGGACACCCATGTTCACCTGAACAACTTCAGCCGCAGCTACGCCAATCGTCCGGTAAAGCGATCACATAGCTCGGATCATGACAAGAGACCCCTGAGACGATCACGCCGTTTGGCGAATCGCAATGTAACACCGGACTAGTTGTAAGCTTTACTTATAAGCTCGTAAGGTCCCCTTTGATATTACATTTCGTTACATTCATTCATAGTGGCTTGCCTAAGCGACGCCTGAGAATATTCACCACAGTCGGGCCGGTCGGATATTGGTTCTATTAATAAGACTGAAGAATATGTCACTCACTTGAAATGTATAGTTCAGTTTAATTAGTTAACGTGTTATACAAAACAGTACATTAAAATGTAAACCATGAAGCTTACCAACTACCTATCTAAGTTGTTTATGTACAAAACAATCATAATAAGAATCACGTTGAAATATACTTCGTTTGCTCGATCTAAATTCCTTCAAAGGCGACTCTCTTCTTGACCGCTCGTATGCTAGTTCTTTGCACCCTTACCGGATACTTGATATGCTGTTCGCTTTTAAAATACTCAACAGCTTTGTTTTTCCAAAGGTTGCGTATGCGCGTTTCATCGTAAGGACAATCCACCACATTCAGCTCGACGTTTTCGCTGATTCCGTAGCCCACGATCTCGCCCAGCGACGACATGTGAAATGCACTCATGTCGAACAATTGGAATTGGTCTGCACAGAATTTAGAGATATTAAAATGATTGAATGATTTGAGTTTTTCTTGGATCTCTTCCAGGGATAAGAGGTCCTTAGGCAGGTCTTCATCGGCTGACTGAACGCTTTTATCGCCGGAATTATTCTTGTCAGCACTTACGTCGTTCCTATCCTCGGCTCCTGTGTCCTTTCGATTATCGACAGCCGCCTCCACGGCGAGCGCAAATGAGGTGATCTCCAGTTTAGCCGAGGGCTCAGCAGACGATTTTAACTTGGATTTCTTCTTCGATTTCTTTTCAGTAGCTTCCGAGGCGGTAGGTGTTTCTTCTGAATCTTTCTCGTCATTGTCCCTACTCTTCTTCTCTTCCTTGGATTTTTTTTTCTTCTTAGGGGGAGCGTCGTCTGTTAAATCTATAGTAATTGCTTCCTGAGTTTGGGTGGTTTCTTCACTGTCCTTAGATTTACTTCTCTTTTTACTACCATTTTCATTCGAAACATGGGATTCATTATTCCTGTGTGAGTCATCATCATCGATTACAATTACTTCGTCGGATTTCTTGGACTTTTTCTTTTTTTTCGCAGCTGGTTCTTCTATCGAATCTTCTGCAATCTCATTATTTTTATCTGACTTCCTTTTCTTTTTTTGTTCACTGTCTTCGGTTTGTATCGACACTTCTGCTGATTCCTCCTTTTTTTTGGACTTTTTCTTTTTGGAGGAAGTGTTTTCACTTTCCACAGTGACTTCCACCGACTCAACGCAGTTGTGGTCCGACTTCTCGGCTTCATCGAGGGACGATCGCTTAGATTTCTTCTTTTTCTTAATTTTTGGAGCGTCCTGCTCGATTTCTTTCACAGCAGATGGTTGCTCATCAGTCCTTTCATCGCTATCAACTAATTTTTCCTTAACAAAGTTGTTCTCAATTTCATCCAGAGACGATCGCTTCGATTTCTTCTTTTTCTTGAGCTTGGGAGCGTCCTGCTCGATTTCTTCAACAGCAGTTGGTTGCTCGTCAGTCCTTTCATCGCTATTAACTAATTTTTCTTCATCAATGGAGGATCGCTTTGATTTCTTCTTTTTCTTAGGCTTGGAAGCAACCTGCTCTAGTTCTTCCTCTGCAGTTGGTGCCTCCTCTGCCCTCTCCTTGTCCTTCTTTTTTTTCTTTTTCTTGGAAGGCACTTCATCATTATCTGCTGAAGTCTGTTCAAGCTTTTCAGCATGGCCATTGGTCTGTGCCTCATTGTTGTCTTCAACTTGGGAACCTTTCTTAAGTCTGTTTTTCATGGCCTCCATTTTCTGCTTGAAATAATCAGTGGTCGACAGGCCCGTGACAATTGTCTGCACGCCAGCGAAGTTGGGGTTTGGCTCCTCGGGTTGGACAGCCAGCACGGGTTCTGGATATTTCTCGACGTCCTCAGTTGCCTTCTTGCCAAATATATTGGCTAGATCCTTTTCGCTGTACAGGGCCAAGTCCTTGCCGCGCGTGAACTTCTTGTAGTGGACGCGTGCCCTGCTCTGCTTCGACCGCTCCTCCAGCGACATTCCACTGGTATTCTCCTTGAGTTTCTTCTTAGACGGCTCCTCCGGTTCAATGGCTTTGAAGCCAAAGCCCATAGGTCTGGCCTCCTCTTCGGACTCAGGCTCTTTGTCATTGCCGCCACTATCATCTCCATTCAGCGACTTTAGCAGCCCATTGAAGCCATCCTCGTGAACTGTCCACTGATCATCGCGCTGCTCGAAACCCAATCCTTCTGCGTCGTTCTTGAAGCGAATGCGCACAAAATCCTTTTCGCCACTCAGATTGGCGCCCAGGCCACTGCCCTTCGTCCAGCCCATTTTCTCCAGCATTTTGGTACCGAAGCGGTTTTCATCTGGGAAAATTTAAGAATTTACGATGTACCAGTCACATTTAAAGTTTGACGCTCACCTTCATAGAGAGCCTTGCCGCGCGGACACAAGTTGTACCTTTTGCGCCGACGTGGTTCAGCCAGCATAGCCATTTTAGTCTATAATTATTTGTAAACTACTTCGTTTTAAATGTAAAATGGTGATAACTAACAAAGATACAATTCGTAAATTGCGAACAACCAACACGTGCTATCAAATATCGATAGCAAGTCCAAACAATATATATCGATAGCGATTGCAAAAACAGCTGCTCAGCTGGCTTAGGGATGAGCGTTGGCTGTGCGCTGATAACAGGTGATTAACTATCGCTCATCTCTATTTGGGTGTCATTACTAAGTTTATTGTTGTTGCTCTTAATTAATTGTTATTATTTTGTGATTCGCGAGCTTACAGTCGACTGATAATGGATATAAGCGCGGATGTGGATCAGATAATAGCCCAGGCTCCGGACTGGACCTTCGCGGGCGACTGTGCTCTGCTGGCGCTGATGAAGCGCATTTCCCAGGTTAAATTCACATACGTACATAGATAACAAACCAATTTGATAAAATTTTTGCAACAGAATCTGGAAGAAAGGGGCGAAAGGACCAGCCGCAATCTGCGGGATTTTGAGACAAGCGTGAAGCAAGTGGATATAGCTCTAAACAATGCCACCAACAGCCTGCGATCCCTGCAGTTTGGAAATCAGTTCGTGGAGTATCGGGTGGAGGAAGTGGATGACGCGGATTTGGCCATGCCCGAAGAGAAGAAAAAGAAGGTGCAATAGGCGGTGTAATTTTGCAGGCTGCTGTGTTTACAGATCTTAATATGCTTGCAGCAAGAGCTGCCGCCCAAGAGTTCCGAGGAATTGGCCAAGGAGTTTCTGGAAAACAACCTGCGCATGTTCCGCAAAAACTACGAGCCGGTGACCATAGAAGTGCCCGATTCGGATGATGAGGATGGCACCGTCCACTCAACGTAAGTGACTACACTACGATTCCGCTCCATGCTAACTCCACTTTCCGCAGAACCGTTTTCCGTGCTAAGAATCCCTATGATGCGATACCTTTGCCCTATATTATTGGCTCCAAAGAGTGGCAGGAACACAAATATGCCGGGTTGTATGACAGTAAGGAGAATAGTGAAGATGACAGATCCGAGGAATTCTCCTCAAGCTCATCGGACGAGAAGGAACCCGAGACCAAAAAAATAGCAACGCCAGCGAACAAATTAGAGGAACAGCATCTGTCTGACTCCTCTTCTCTAGCCTCGTTTGCCAGGGAACCGGCAATCGTGTCGCCAGTCATTAAACATGCTGTCCAGGTAGCAGAGCCTGCCATCAGAACACAACCGCGTCCAATTATAAGCAGTCAAAGGAATCCACATGAGAGGGATATGTTTGCTGCACTCCGGCAATCGCCGCCTAGCGACGACCCGCCATCCACATCATCTTCGCCTACGTCTTCACCAGCCTTTAGGAATCCATCAAGTCGCCTTCCAATCGCCTCTACTGCATCGCTTAGTTCCAGTAGCAGTAGTCCTGCTCAACAGCCCCCTCGACTCTTCGACGAAGCTGTTTCAACCCAAACTCCGAAGGAAGCTGAGATCAAGCCAAGCCAAACGAAGCGCATGCCAGTTAATCTATTCAACGAAGATGAGTTTAAATCCTTCATGTCCGAAATCGTGGACAAAGTCCAGTCAAAAACACCCAGCAGTTCCGTCTCCCCAGCAACGACAATTTCAACAAAAGAACCTCCCAAAACTAAGAAACCCATCGAACAATATTCAAAGCCAGAGGCGCCAAAGCAAATTGTTGAGCAGACAGTTTCGAAACGTGTAAACCTCTTCGACGACAGTCCTCCATTGAGTCCAACTCCGAGGTCAGAGCCTGTTTTTAATAATACTAAAGCAACGGGTGCAATACCAAAACAGATTCCAGTTGTAATTGCCAATAATGATGAAGATAACTCGCTTTTTGGCAGTTCTCCTGCCATGCCAACGGAAAATCCTTCCAAGAAGCCACCTAAACCGGTAACCAAATCGCTATTTGATGATGACTTGGAGGACGACGACTTCTTGAGCTCCTTTACTCCCAAAGCAAAGCCACCAGAACAAAAACTGCTCTCAAAACCAAAGCCCTCCTTATTTGATGATGATGATTTGGATATCGATGATATATTTACGAAACCGTCTGCTCAACCGAAAAAGCTCTCTGAAAGAGTAGCTGGAAAGACCAGTTTGTTTGAAGACGATGATCAAGATGATGTCGCCGATTTGTTTGGTTCGAAAAAGACAAAGGAAATTCCAAAGGAGACGTCTTCGGGAGTTTCGCCCGACAAAAAGGTGGAAACACCTGTAGCTTCAAAGAAAAGTCTCTTTGATGATATCGAAGATGAGGATTTGTTTGGAACCCCAAAGGCTAAGAACTTAATTAGAAGTGAACCATACAATGATCCTGAAGCAGTTGGAGAAGATAAGAAACAAAGTGAGATTGCAAAACAGAAATCAAAGAATATAGAAACTAAAGAAAAACAGCCTCAAGTTATAGCAGAAAATGCATCTGTGCCTATTCTCAGAGATTCACCTCCTCCCATGGAAGTTACGGAACAAAAGTCTGATGAGAAAGAATGGAAGCCTGTTAAGGATGATACATCAGCACCAAATATTCCTAAATCTAAAGATTTGTTCAGTGAAGACTTAACCGACGATGAGCTATTTTCAAGTACTTCTAATAATATGGCTGAGCCAAAAAGTGCTAATGAAACTAATGAATTTAACCAACGAATTGATAAAAATACTTCGCAAACTGAGAATAATGTATCGCCGGCGAATCCTCCTACAAAACTATCTACCAAACCAACTGATTTGTTTAACGAAGATTTTAGCGATGATGATACATTTCTGAGTGCATCCATGTCTAAGAATAAGCCAGTAGTTGCGACAGAAAGCGAAGAAATTAAAAAACCATCTGAGGTGCAGATGGAGAATGAGATTAAACAAGAAGTAATACCACAGCAACTGCCAGAGAACAAAATAGATGAAATAACAGCGGGCGATGAAAAGGATGAACTTGTGCCCGAAATGTTAAGCAAGCCGCAAATAGATGAGCCAGTTTCCGAAACTCCTCCGCCAGACGATTATCAAGGCAACGTAGACCCCATTATATCAATGGTGGCCGATGTCACCAATAAAACATCAGTGGATACGCTTATCCCGCGTAAGCCGGCGGATTTGGCTGCTGCGCAGCAAATCATGCAGAATTACTCGAATCTCTTTTCCGACGAGCCGCCGGATGACAGCGAATTCTTTCAAACGCTCGGCAGCAGCGGTCTCAGCAGTCTAAGTGCCTCCAAAATCTTTGACAGCGAGCACGACTTCTTCGAGCCCGCTCTACCCAACATTCCCAGTGCGACAAAGCCATCTCCAGTGACGCCGGGGGATCAACCTTCTTTGTCGTCTGACTACGGTGCCATGTGCTTATTTAGTGATGTGCCACCCGAAGATAACGATCATGATGGTGATGAAGTGCAGAAGCAAGCTGAACCTCAGAAGGACGAACTTGCGTCAACCACCCGAATACACACAATCTTCTACGATGATTTCAGTGAGACTGCAAGGGCAGGCGCAGTGCAGCCAGCGTCTAAACGGTTCACTTTCGATGACGAGCCACCGCCAGCTGATGAAACTGATCGTAGTCAAGTTAAGGAGACTCCTGAATTGCAGAAACCCACTTCGCCCGTTAAGAAGCTGAAAATGCCTAATATTAACATCAATGTACATGCCCTACTTCCCGGCTCTGGTGGCGTGCCAAAGCTGATCAGGAAGCAAGAATCATCGAGTTCTGAGAGAGATGAACCTCAATCCACAGTACAACCTGAGGCTGTGGCACCAAGTTCTGGACAAACCACTATTCCTTCTCCAGACGGTGCCCTGCAACATGTGAACAAATCTCGCGCTCGTGGACCTGCAAAAAGGCGACCCTCTACCAGGAGGGGAAGAAAGGAAAACTATGCCAAAAGCTTATTGGATGCTGGACAAGATGAAGGCCCAACAGTTTCGACTAGAGATAGCCCAGAAGTGGCACCCCCTCCTCAGTATGTTCAGCCTGAAAAGATGTTTTCAGCTCCAGCCCAGCAGATTCAGCCGCAGCACCAAAGACCGCCGCCATCTACTGCAGGTGGCTCCTTTTTGGACAGCCCCGATGAAGATGATTCATTCTTTAATTCCGTCCCGACAAAGTCAGTGGAGGGAAAGCAGGGCTCTGATCCACCCAAGTCATATCGCTCGTTTTTGGACAGCCCTGATGCAGATGATAAGCTTTTCAGTGATCTTGAAAATAACAAGGCGGGTTTCAATGAGCCACCACTAGAGAAGAACTTGCCACCACCTAAGATGGCAAACTCTTTTTTGGACAGCCCAGATGAAGATGATTTCCTGTTTAATTCTGTGAAAACAAAAGCAACTACTACTGCCCAAAAAGCATTTGCAGCAGAAATCGTGAATGCTTTTCAAAAAGTCACAACTGCTCCTCCGAAACCATCGAATGCCCGAGAGGCTGCTAAACCCAAGTCACAGGCTGCGCCGAAACTGTTTGATGATAGCGACGATGATGATGATGATCTGTTTGCTAGTGCTGCTGCTTCAGCTCCTAGTATCCAAACCGCCAGCAAGCCCGTTCAAACTAAACAGGCACCCAAACCAGCGGCCACTTCTCTTTTCAGCAGCGATGATGATGAAGTGCCTGTAAAGACTGCTCCTGCTAAGAAGTTGCCAGTGAAACCAAGCAAAAGTCTCTTTAGCGACGACGACGACGATGATGATGACCTGTTCGGAGGAAGCTCCACGTCAAAAGCAGGTGCTACCAAAAAGACCAAACCCGTGGCCAGGACAGCAACTAAACCACCTGCCAGTAAAAACGCCACGCCTACTGCTACCATTCCTTCAAACTCCGGTGATAATCCATTGGCCGATCTTCTTGATTTCAAGTGAAAAAACAGCTACGCCTTTTATTACAAGTATGTACAGTTTTTGATCTGTGGATGGTTAGACTGTCGATCAGAGTATTGTTATCCGTGTATTCCTATTAACTATAATAAACAATGAATGTCAATGTTCATTTGTGGTCGATTCTTAGAACTAGACTTGGGGAATTTTCATGCAGTGCTTCTCTTAATGGGTCTATGCTTTTCGGTATTTGTTTGTTTTAGAAATATCTATTTATATTTGTATGTCTGATATTTCGTGATATTTACTATTACTATGCTCATATTTGCATATAAAATTATATCCCCATGAAGTCTCTTATTTAGTACACTTTTATTTGCAAATAGGTCGTGTTATTCAGTAAAGCAAATAACAACTGAATGCAAACCCATTTTAGCTACAAATTGACTTGCGCATAAACGCGCTATACGATTCTCGCAGTGTAACGTTAGTCTACGAACTGAAACTGAGTTAGTTTGTGGCTCTTTGGTCGTTATTCCGAGGAATCTCATTCTAGATCGAGCATGTCCTACAACTAGTGAGTTAAGCCTAAACGCTGACTGATGATCGATTGGGATCCGAATTCCGGAACCAAAAACGGACTCAAAGAGCCACATCGCGGTACTTCCGGTAGTCGTCGGACTCGTTGCCCAGCGACAACTTGCTGTTGGCCGTGATGTACGGATTGGCGTAGTTGGCATAGCCGAAGCCCCCGTAATACTGCATCTGCTGGCTGTGCGTGGAGCCGCGTCGCTGCATCGGCTGGGCCAGCACGGTGCCGGCGAATCCGCCAGTGGAGCTGCAATTGGATGGCCTGCGGTAAATCCCGCCCGCCTGCTGGTGGTGCAGCTGCTGCTGCTGTTGCTGGTGCAGCAGCATGGCCAGGTAGTACTGCTGTTGCTGCGTGTAGTTCTGGAGGAGATTGTTGCCGTAGGCGGTCAGATCGTTCTGCACCTTGCTGATCCCGTCGAGGTTTTCCAGGGAGACGCAATTCCGGGACAGTTTACCCGGTGGTGGTTGCTTGTGTGTGCCGCGTGGACGATGGTGGCTTCTCTGCTGTGCCGGCGGCGGTGTCAACTGCTTGGGCTCAATGGAGCAGTAGATGGGATCGTTGCTGGTGGAACCGATCAGCGAAGGCGGCGATGGTCGGTGCGAGTCGTGCAGATTGTTTTTCAAATCGTCGATGGTTATGTTGAAGTACTTCGCGTTTTTGTCCTCCGTATCGAGCACATGTCGTGGATTGTACATGCCGGGCAGAGTGCAGCGCAGATCCATCAGCGACTGGGCGCGATGACCACCACCTGCTCCGCCTGTTCCGGCGCGCTGCATCAGCGTGGCATTGTTGAATTGCTGCGCCAATGCGGGTGCAAACATGCTGGCGTTGAATTCGTTCTGCGAGCCAAATGCTTGACTGCCTCCACACTGGTTGTTCATGCCCAGTCCCATTCCTGGTCCCAGTGGCAACTTGGAAGCTGTTTCATCGCACAGCTGGTAGCCGGCATTCTCGAATCCACTCAGCCGCTGGCTGGATCGCCGGGAGTCCGCCTTGGTCATGGGCACGCTGGGCGCTGGTGTCTGCAGGGAAAGTCTGGTGGCCAATCCTTGCAGCTGACTCAACACCTGGGTCTCCCGTCGCCACCTGATGCCCGTGGGAATCACACAGATCAGCGCGAAGCAGTTGATGATGAGGCGAATCAGATAGGAGGTAAGCTCCGTCAATCCATGCACAGATTGCAGACCCTAATGTTTTAATCGTATTTAGAATAGTTTTAGTACTCAGTTACTTTTAAGAAATCGTAAAGACCTGGTTATAAATTCAACTTACCCAGTGCTGTGTGGTCATGATCATGACAAAGACCAGCTCGGGAATCGAGAGGAGACCGATGATGCCCGACCATGCGAACAAAGGCCAGCAGAGTCCGCTGACCAGGCCGTGGATGAGGATCGTGGTGGCCACGAACATGACAAAGTAGAGCGAGCAGAGCGTGTAGGCGGCGAAGGGCAGCTCGCCGTGGGCCTCCAGTATCCACGAGACCTCACACGAGAAGGCACCCAGATAGACGATCTGTGGGGCAGCGAGATCGCAAATGGGAAGAAGAAGTGAAATGGAAATTAGCCGAGATTCGCAGAAGAAAAGCGAAAACATAAATCAGGCGATGGCAGCCAGAGATATAGATGCACGAAAAACATAAACATAAAAAGCCGGAGACAACTGTGCTCCGCAACCATCCATCAATCAATTAATGAGCTCCCTCCCACTTCTCCTCCCCCCCCAGCTGTCAACTTGGTTAGCAACAAAAAGAGAGGAAATTTTTACATTTGCGCAAAAACGATTTCATTTCATTTTCACTTAATGGAGCAGAAATGTTTTCACGCTGATAACGGTAACGGACAGACCGACGGACGGACAGACGGATGGATGAAGATATAGTGGGTTGGAGAGATGGTGGCGATATGGTGATATCACCTGAAGATATACTTACCAGCAATAGAACCGCCACCACGCAGCAGATAATGAATAGATTCGCCTTTATGAAGCGCTCCATGATGCGATCGTTCCAAAAGTTTTGTATGCTATTGCCGTTGCCCGGCGGCCGCTTCTTCAATGAGGACGGCGACTGCTTTTCACTGGCCTTCTGATAATTCATTATTCGTGTTATTCGGTTGTTGCGGTTGTGGTGGGGCAAATGTGTGAATGCGGTTATTCGAGAGAAATTATGCTGGCTAGCGGGAGGGTGGCCTTGGTTCCCCTTTTTCAAAGGAGGAGGCCAGTGGTGCGATGCGATACGATGCGATGCGATGTGTTCTAGTTCTTGGTTTATGTTCGAATGGGTTTCGAGTCCAGACCTCTTGTGGGTTGAATGAAAGCGTTAAGCAGCGGCCCAATTGAGCGGTGTCATGCTAGGTTGGTGCTGAAATGAGAATTCCGAGATGAAATGCGATGAGATGCGTCGTCCAGTTCGATACGGTTCGGAACAAAAGACTTAGGCAACGAACTTGTTTCGGCTGCTACACATATGTATGTATGTACGCGCATACAAACCGAAGCATCAGCAAACAAACAACAAAACTCAGCCACTCGACTAACGGCCTGTGCTATATAATTTAGAAGATTTTCACTTTTCTACACTGCGAGTTCGTTGTCCAAGTCTTTTGTTTGCTCGTCGAAGCAAATATTTGACCCTAAACAAATGGTGTCGTCGCGTGCTAAGAAGGAAGCTTCTGGTTAACTGCTGACTGAAACTGTTTGCCTATTGCCAGTTTCAACTTATGTCATGACAAATGAATTCGCAAGCTCGGCATTAGCAAACCTATTAATCAATTACACTGCGCTGCAAAAATTTATTTAGTAAATAAACATCGTAATAACTTTTACCAACTAAGCAAGCAAAACGAAAATGAAAAGTAAAATGTATTAAATGAATCGTGATGCGAAATGTGAGACAATTAACAAATGGAAGGTAATCGAAAGATTTATTTCAGCTCATTAAGAAAGCCGATTCCGTGGGCACTTGTAATGAAAAAAACCAGACCAATTATCCCATTGCCTGGCCCACGAAATCGTGTTGTGGAGTGTAAACAATTGAGATGCCTCGCCAACACATCGCCCAGAGATGCGGAGCCCAGTTATCCGCTTATTCGGATACGGTGGTAATCCGCCCATAATAGACATCGTCATCAAAATAGAGGCGACGAACTTGTCGGCTCAATGTCGTCAGCACGCAGGTGCGCCGAGCTCATCGTGCTCATCATGGTCTGCGACTCTGATGATGATGTTGAGGATCATAGTCATCGCGGGCGTATCCATAGGTTTGGCTGCGTGCTCTTGGTCTTGCGGGCCAAAAAAGGAGCGACGCACCGGATATGCGCACCTTAAAGCGTTGGGGCGTCAACTTGCCCCATTGACATTCCGCCGACGTTGCAAGCCAAGACACCGATCACCAGGTTTTTTCCCCCAGCCACTGTGGATGTGACTGTGACTTTCTTCAATGGCCGGAAAGAATTGCAAGCCAAGTTTGTTTTATTGCTAATTAGCTGGACACACTCATTCTCGGCTGGGCTGTCCGGTTTTTCGGGGGCAGAGCTGTAGTTATTTTCAAAACGGGTTTTTCGGCGGCATTCGACCACCATTTATAAGCACTCAGCGCCGGGAAAAGGTGGCAAGCGATTTCGCAGCGCCCTTGACTGAGTGCCACACCCATGCGGCGAGGATTACGAAATTATGCAGATCCAGCATGCATAATTTCGGTGAACCCGGTGGGAGCGAAAAAATGCGAGCAACATTTCAAAATATTTTGCATTGTCTGCACGGGCAATTAAATTAATTTCATTTCATTTCGTTATTGTTAACTATGCGAGTTCAATAGCATAAGTGCAACAATGTGAACAACAGTGGATGCGAATGCATGAATGAGCAACAATGCAGCGGTAAAGTTATGCAAATTGTTATTATGAAGTCGCAGCAAAATCGAAATGGAATCGAAATCAAAATGAAAAGGCCAATCCAATGCGTTGCCGCTATGCTGCGCCTGTGCGTTTCAAAATGCAGCCATCTAATATGTGTGTATAATATGGATATGGATATATGTTGATATCGATGCGATGTAAAATGTACCTTTCACTTCGCATTATGATTGTTATTGCAAGCGATCCATCCAGCCAGCCATCCATCCCAAGCAGTTACAACAGGCACGAGAAATACCAAAAACTAAATGAACAATAAGCGCCGCTCGTAGAAATTATCAGTCAAGCAAGAAATGTTTTCTCAGCGACGCACTCACACACGCGTTCCACCAAATTGTTCAGCGTTGAGTCACTCAGCGTAGTACGAATTGTTGAAAAGATTCGAAGCTGTCGCTCATGCAAATTGCGTCGCCCGACCGACGACGACTTTAATGGGGCACGTAAAGCCACACACAACAAAATCAGCGCCACCACCAGCAGCACCGCCAGCACCTAGTGGTTCTTGGCACTTTTACTGCGCGCACAAATTAAATAAAGAGCGGAGAACTCGTTTGCCTGCGTGTTTTTTGTCGCATCGCAAAAGCGAAATGTGCTCGCATGCAATTATAATTTGATTGTTATTTAATTGTACAACGGTTTGGCCACCAGCACCAGGTCAAGTCACAGTCAGAGTCAGAGTTGACGGACGTGAGAATGGTCGATATGTGTGTGGGTCACTCACTTCGTAACGTGCCGCGCTAACGGTACGCGTACGCTTCGACTTGGCGCGCTTGCAAACGGTTAAAAGTGAAATTCGAAAGACTGAGGAAACGAACTTGGTTCGCCGAACGACTCTGCGACCACTGCGTCGGCAACGGCGGCTGTTTGGCAACTGAAGAGCACAACAGCCCGAAGTTTTGTTCGCCAGCGCTAGCGCTCTAGAGTTTTGCTCTGGCCTATGTCGTTTTGTTGATTTACATTTTTCTGTTGGTTTCGTTTGTTTTCGCTGCTGCTGCTGCTGCTGCTGTTGTGCAGCAAGTTCAGTCGCCCTGACTCTTGTTCCAACAATTAAAACTTAATTCCTAACTGGCGGCAGTGATGCTGTCGGCGGGCTGGGGAACCCGGCCATTTGCATAATGCGATGCCAAAGCCCAGACGAAAATGAGGCCTAACGGTCATACTTTTGTTTGGGCCAGCTTTTACGCCTGATAACTGATGGTTTCTGGCCGCCGGAACAGCTGCTTGTTCTAATTAAAGCCCACTGGAGCTGCGGTTTCTTTTTCTCGCGTTTTCGTTTATTCGAAATTCAATTTGTGTGTGTTTGTTTTACTAGCTATTGTGCCATTGATATATGTATCTTATATTCATCTTTTCTTAAGGGTAAATTAAATTAAAATAAAAGAATACCAAAGGCAACTGAAATCGGTTTCAATTCTATTTAAATTAATGAAAAACATTTGTAAATGCCTAGCTAATAGATAATAGCTTCATGATTGTATGGGGGGATTTCAAATGAGTTACACTAGTACAGCCTGTTTCAGCTAAAAGTACGCTTACAAAAATGTTGATTTAAGGCCTAATGCTCGGCAGTAGACCCATTGTGGATCGGCTAATTGGGAGAACAATTATCTACAACTCCGCCCAGCTGGCCGGTCTGTTCGATTTTGTCCATTAGGTCGGCAATTTCCGGAGTGCAGTTCCGGAATTTTCTTAGATAGGTGTGGCCACGCAGCATCTCATTGTCCAGAACGCAACTGTTAAGCAATTCAGAAAAGATGCTTAAACATTTCTCAAAGGTTTAGTTTTAGTCACTTACATTAGAGCTGCTGCTGCAAAGTTGCCCGTCCCCTCCAGATGCTCAAGCCAATTGTTAATTATGGTCTTGATCAGGGGATCCGTTGCCGGCAAGCAGATGCGCGCATGCACAAGGGCCTCCTTATAGTACTCGTTGGCCAGGAACAGATTGATGGCTTCCGACTGCATTCCCTGGCTAAAAAGATACGTAGCTGCGTGCATGATGAATCCTTTTTCCTCCATCTGCTTGGCATAAGCGCGACAGCAGTCCTGCCAAAGTCTGCAATAAATATATACTAAAGAAAACCCGATTTACAACAAAAGCGTAAGAACTTACGTAAAAGATACGGAGGGAGCCAGCGAGACATGCCGTTCGGTAAGCGTCTTGTTGACTATATGCTGCTCCAGCTCCTCGCGTAATTTGAACGTGGACAAGGCCAGGCAAAGTGGAGCTATGTCTTTGGTGTTTGAGTGCTTCAGGTTGGTCACTGAGATATTACATTTATTCTTAGCATTTTAAGTACTATAAGTCAGTTAGTTAACTCACACTCCGTTGCAATGAGCTCCTTGGCCATCACTTTGGTGCTGAACAGCTTCGACATGAGCACCGACTTGTCGATCTCGGCAGCGTCTTCATCAAGAACAATGGCCAGCTTCTCAAGGGCGCTTTTGTTGAGCTCCTTCTGGGTAAGGTAAAGACAGGTGCGGCTATGCTGTTGGTAAGAATGTTATTGGGTTTCAGTCGGATCAGGAGCACATTGAAAACTTACTATAAAACTGTCAGGTGACTGCTTCGCCTCCAGCTCTTTACACTTTGGGCATTCTTTGGCATTTCTAGTATTTTGATCTTTGTCCAACCTGAGCGCTTCCAGCATCTCTTCTACAGGAGTTTCTTTCAGACATTTATCGTTGGTTGGATTATCAGTAACTGCAGTTCCTGACTCCTGGATTTTCTTTTGATCCTTGTTAGCTACATCAACTTCGAGCTTAGCTGCTGCTTTGCGTTGATCCCGGCGATGCCGTTTCTTTTCAGCCGCTGTGAGAACAGGAGCGTATGGCTGAGTCAGGGATTTGCTAGCCCACTTAACGTTTAACAGGGCATCCACCTTGGGACAGATGCTTTTCTCATTGCCTTCCAGGGCGTCCTTAATGTCAATTAGCTCCACGGAAAGCGCTTTTCCCGAGCACATAATGATGTTTTCGTTGGTGGGCAAAAACATTCCACACCACATGGGGCAGTGGTAGGTGATGGTTAGCGGTGGCTTCTCTGGCGCATTGCAGTTCCACAGGCACACCTTTCCCTCGATGTGGAAGGTGAGCAGCAAGTGCTTCTGGGTATGGCTCCACTTCAGCGAGGTAATCGATGCCTTCTCCGCGCTTGCCGTAAATGTGTGAAGCGTTTTCCAGTTGCGCTCCGTGGGCTGGAACTCCATCACGTACACGGACTTATCGTTGCCCGACACTGCAAACTTGTTGCTGTCCAGCGGGCACCAGGCTATATCGGTCACATAACGTGCAAACAAAGCGGATTGGCGGATAAATGGAGTCCACGACTTCTCCATTCCCGAATCTCGCTCATGGATCTGCAGCAGTCCATCATCCGTGCCAACAAAAAGGAAAGAATCGCGAATGCTGAGGTAACTGGGTCGAGCAATGCAGTTCACAATCGTGGGCTCTGTAAGAAAATAAGAATGGTAAGCAATGAAGCGATCTTTGATTAGGTTTACTTATAATTAATACATACATCAATTAACTTAAATCACAATTAAATCTAGTCAGAATGACGAAAAACTCTTTGTTTTAAGTCCATTGTTGTATTTCAGGTCCGCACCTAATTGTGCGACCATTTTAATGATTTGTGGGAAACAATTAATTAAAACAAGCCTAAAAGTCTCGGATAACAAAAGCTCGATGGCATGATTTTGAATTTGTGCTACTTGAAGAAAATGAAATCGATTAAACTGTAGCCAAGGGCAACAAATATCAAACGTATCAAAAACTTAGCAAGCTAACCACATTACACATTTCCTTTCATCGAAATAGGTTAAATTGTTCTGTTTACTAAAATGCCGCGACACAAAACTTTAGTGAGCATTGGTCATCGCGTCATGAAGCGCTTCAACCAGTTGGATCTCAGGGTCAATAAGGAGTTCGTCATCTATATGGTTCATCTGCTGGCAAGAGATCGGCGCAAAGGTTTACTAAAGTACGACCTCAATAAGCCCACCGCCTGTGCCATTGAGGGTTTCGTGAATACAATTGTGGATAGCTATGTGAATGCGAAAGATTGTACCATGGCCAACATGAAGATGGCCTGGGTGATGAAACAGGGAGTAACCATAGACCTTGAATACGTCAAGAAACAGTACGAGGAAAAGTTCCAAACGGAACTGCAGCTGCTCATCAAGGATATCCTTCAGTACCCCGAGACCTGCAGTAAACTGCAGTTGGACCAGCTTTTCGCGAAGATGCAGGTCTTCATAGTGGCCTGCTACAATCTGGGCTCGCCCAAGAACCATGTTCTGCTTAAGCTGACTGCCCAGGCTCTCAACAGCGTCATCGGTCGAAGTGACCTGCAGAATTATGTCCTAAAGAAGAAGTACCATCGGCTAGAGTATCTTCAACGCTTGTCTGCGACCGTGGGCGGCATTGTGATCTATAACAACGATGGCCCCGATGGAGATCGGGAGAACGTTAGAAGTGGTACGTGCATATAGGGCAAACCATTTCATATTGCAGCCGTTAAGTTTATATTCTGTTTACTTCTTAGTGGTAAATGATCTGGAAATGGCCCAGAAGAACACGGAAGCAGCCTTTGCAGCCAGTATGGAAAGGGCGGTCAAGATGCAGTCCATTTGCCAGGCGGCTATGGATGACCTCATAAACATAGATCATAAGGACGAGACCTTGACCTACCGCGTGCCCCTCGAGCACCTGGATCGTCTTAACCAGTTTGCGGCGACCTACTTTATGCTCCATCGCTGTCTGACGACTCTGAACGAACATTACCAGAAGACAGTGTACCTAATTGAAGTGGAGCACAAGCGATATCAATGTGTCATCTGCAAGATTGATGATACCCTATCCATGCGCACGGCCATTGATTCGGAGCTCATCTTTGTAAGTGATGCATTCATTTTTAAGATGAGAATAAGTCTAATTTCGTTGCGCTTCCAGCCGCACTTTGTATACCTTTCTCAGGTGTGGGGCAATCTGAACAACTATCTGAACCACATTGTTGAGTTAAACAAGCTGAGAGAGCAGGTGGAGGCATTGGTGGTCGACGACTTGATGACCCTGACAAAGGCTACGATTGCCGAGCTGCAGGCGCTTCATAAGCGGATAAAGAAGCCCAAGGTCTGCAGCTTTGAGGAGCGCATGGATGCCGTGAAGGAACTGCAGACCGATGGCAACTTTTGCACGCTTAACAAGGCAGATATAAAGGAGTTTTGCTCTCTAGCTATGACCATTACTAACGGCCTGCTTATGCCGGCCCAGGTGACCAGAAAACTGTGCTCCAACGTGGACATTACATTTGGTTTCCGGGACCCAAGATACGCTCGATTCGCGGAGCTGCGCTTTGAGCCTTTCATAGCCGCCTTCAGAAAAGTGGTTTTCAACAATGCGGACCTTGCTCTGCTGTTCAAATTGGACGATGCGCTGATAGAGCAGGAACTGCAGGACCTGATAATTGAGCCACCAAAGCAGACAGATTTCGAGTGTCAAACGGAAATGGTCGTCACCAACGACCTATCGCCAGCCAACTGGATAAACGTAACGTGGAATGCGTGGGATTATCATAGGGAGACGATTCACTTGGCCAATATACGTAAGAAGCAGACTAACGACGCGCAGACCAACATTAGTTATGGAAGGCGCAACGCACAGAATCAAACCTACAACTGTCGGCAACATAAGTAAAGAACGGCTAAGAACATATACTCACCGATTTTCGATTTTCTTAAATCAAAGAACCCCAGAACACGATTCACGATAAAGTATATAAAGTGGTCCTGCCACACTAGGGAGTAGACTTCCTTCTTGTGCGACGTCCGTAAGTGTGTCTTTACTTTCATGCGCTCCACATCAAGGATGCCCACCTGTTGTTGAGTTAGGTATTTAGATTCAATATCGAATAAAATAGTTATAATCAAAGCCATACCGTTCCGTCGAAGGTGCCAAAGGCCAGTTCTAAGCAGTTTGGACTCCATGCCAGGCAGTAGACGTTGCTGGACACATAAACGCTGTCGATGGGCAGGCAGCTGGTGGTGAGCTTCGATATATCAAAGAAGGCCACGCGGCGATCCGAACAACCCAAAGCGATTCTAAACGAGAGACAGTTCAGTAACATTTGCGATTGGCTTATCAGCTTACTTGTTCATATCATCTGGGCACTCGGCCATTGCTCGCACTCCGAACGCCACTGTTCCGTAAAAGTCAGCCATCCGCCCAGTTTTAGGATTCATCATTCCAATCTGACGATTGTTTCTGCACAACCATATCATCTCTTTGCTGGAGTCACAGGCAAACGACACGATGTCTTGCAAATGACAGCTGTGTGTTTTGTCCTTGCTGATCTTGTAGCGTAGCATCTTGCGCTCGAACTCCACGGACCAAAAGAACAACTGATGGCGACTCAGGGAAACAATGACATGGTTGTTCAGCCAGTAGACGTTGTTAAGCTTGCCTGAAAGATCCCAGTTGAATGCTTGCTTTCAATGGTTTGATTCTTTCCACTTACCCGCCGTCTTGCTTTTGCTGTAGTTCTTTCCAGCATGCGCTCCCGTATTGGTATTCCAGATCATCATCACCTCATCGCCGTCAATGGACACGAGCAGAGTTTCCAAGTGAGCGCTGTTCACGGAAGTCGAGCTGATGGTCTCCGCGCTGATGGTCGGTACCACTTGGAGATTGCTCGGGGGCTCAGACTTGGTATGCGGTGTTCCTGACGCATGCACCTCAGCCTGGTGGTAGATGTGATGCAACACTTCTCTCTTGGGCTTTGCTGCCTCGCCATCGACGATCACGGCATCATCACTGGACGAGCTGTATTGGATGACCTCGAGACTACCCTCGGTCGAGTCGCTGGCATCGTTCTTGTTGCTAATGGTGCTGGCATCGCTTAAGGGACCCGTGGGCTTTGTGGGCTCGCAGTCATTCAGCGTGACCTCCACTTGCTGCGTTTTATCCTCCTGGCGACTGGCTAAGAGGTCGGCTTTCACACTCTCGCAGGCCTCAACGAAATCCAAGACAGCGGCACCGGCTGGCTTCTCTAGGCCCACAAATTCGCCGCCACAATCCTCAGAGGATTTTCGTCTGCGTTCATCTATAGGTGCACCGAACTCGTACTCTAGATGATCAAAGTTATATATGTCGAAGGGGTCGTCGGACTCGGCTGCCTTGGATTTGGTCAGTGGTGGTGGCTTTGCCTTGGGTTTCTCCTCCTGGCCGCCATTGCGGCTTCGCCACTCTTCAGCCCTCGACGCCAGATTGTTGGTTTGTTCGTCCTCGGCAGTAGGCACCTGCCGCCAGGCCAAGGCGCAGATAGGCGCTTTGTGGCCATGGAACTTGTAGACGATGTTCATCTTGCGCAGATCGCAGACCAGCACATTACCCATAGCTGTTCCCACGGCGAACAAATTGTCGTTGTAGGGCGAGCAGCGCACCATAGTGAGCTGGTGACTTCGTGGCGAGATGAATGTGGAACGACGACAGTAGGTGTTGGAGGCCACACAATAGATGACCAGATCACTGGCGTCCATGGACAGAATGTTACCGTTGGCCAGGTAGCTCATCAGCACGGAGTTGGTAGTGTGGTGCACGACGCGGACATCCCGCGCCTCGTGCTGGTGCTGATGGGCCTTGTGCCCGATGATGGCTTCGCCCAGTGCGCAGTCCCACACCTGAACGCTTAGATCGTCGCCCACAATGGCGAACGGCTTGGACGGCCCACCGTTGCCCACGCCCCACATGGGACTAACGTCCAGGGCCAGTATGTTGATCCGCGTCGACATAGTCACCACTTGGGGCTGCTCCCCATTTGCCGGCGGCGCGGATATGTAGTTGATGCAGCGAATGCCGGCATACAGCAAACCGCCGTCAGGAGCAGCGGCCGCCAAAGATACGTTGCCCGGCGGTGTGGGCACATTGTGGTACATCACTTGCGAGTTCATGGCGAACAATAATGACTTAGCATCTGCAGGATGAAGGAATATTTCCCGCTAACAGTTGGCGTCGTTCAGGGAAAAAAATTCTGCTAAGCTGTTAGTGTTAGGAAGCTTGTAAAGCTTTGCCAGCGATGCCACCTGGAGGGCACGGATCTTAACAGTTAATAAAATAGTATTGATAATGTAAATATAATTTTGATTTTTATAAACATTTATTTATAAATCAAATGTGGATCTGCTGTATATAAATAGTTTAATAATATAACTAAATACCTTATGCTACAAAGCCTAAAATCTAGTGATCTCGTTAGCTTTAGTATATTTAAATTACCCGCTATTTACCAAAAACGCTTTTTGTCCATCTGGCAACTCTAGTCATTAAATTCCCTGTGAATGGCAACCAGCAGGTACAGCAGAAGAAGAAGACGCACAATAACAACGCAAAAAAAGGTAGAAAAATCTAGCAAATTGTAAAAGTCCCCGTAAAAATAAAATATAACCAGCCACAATGGAAGCCAAGCGCGAGAGAAAGTCATCCCTGGTACGTACATTGTAGATATACGCGAAGAAGAAAGAAAACCCTGATAGAAGTGCGATTTTCAGGCCCCACTTTCGCCGTGTCCAATTCCGGATATTACCGATGACGATTTGGTGAGCATTTCGGTAAGGGATCTCAATCGGACCCTCAAGATGCGTGGCCTGAACCGCGAGGAGATCGTTCGGATGAAGCAGCGCCGGAGAACTTTGAAGAATCGCGGATACGCGGCCAGTTGTCGCATCAAGAGGATCGAACAGAAGGACGAGCTGGAGACTAAGAAGTCGTACGAGTGGACGGAACTGGAGCAGATGCACGAGGACAACGAGCAGGTGCGCCGCGAGGTGTCCAACTGGAAGAACAAGTACAAGGCGCTGCTGCAGTTTGCCATCCAGAACGAAATTCCCATTCCCAGCGAGCTGGAGGGCTGCTGAACGATTGCCCAGTCACATTCCTGTTTCTGTCAAAATTTTAATAAACCCAAAACGAAAAAAAAACACCTGTAACTAAAGTACAATAGCTGGCAAATACCCTTCCTCAATAAACGTAATCTGCTCAAGAACCCCTGCATCGCATTTATTGGAGCACCCTGTATTTAGCATAAACAAAACCCGTGTCGGCGCTCCGCTGCGAATGCCATAAGATCCGGAGCGCACAAGGAACTCGGCAAAAGGCTGGTGGTTATGTATTCATCTCGATAGCTCCGCTCTCCAACCAGTTCATCCATGGCATTTCGCTTCTTTGGCAAGACCTTGCTGTACGCCCTGCCCCTGGGCGTCACTTTCCTGGACTGCGTTGGTTATGTGGCCAGAGTGGATGGTGAGTCGTCGTCTGGAGATCATTCGTGTGGTTAACCCATCTACAACTTTTGGCAGGCATCTCCATGCAGCCCGCTCTCAATCCCGTGCCGGATGAAAAGGACTACGTGTTCCTGCTGCGCTGGGGCACCCACAACAGTCAGGTGGAGCGCGGCGACATAATATCGCTCATTTCACCGAAGGATCCCGCCCAGAAGATTATCAAGCGCGTGGTGGGGCTGCAGGGCGACGTCGTGTCCACGCTGGGCTACAAGCACGAGATCGTTCGCGTACCCGAGGGCCATTGCTGGGTGGAGGGCGATCACACGGGCCACTCCATGGACAGCAATACCTTTGGACCCGTCGCCCTCGGCCTGATGTCCGCGCGGGCAGTGGCGATCGTGTGGCCACCGGAACGCTGGCGAATACTGGAGAACGAGCTGCCACGGCGCCGGAGACCCATACAGGCCTCCAAGAACTCCAGCAACTACTACAACTAGACTGACCAACTGGCGGAGAGCCTGCGCCCAAGATAGTTCCAATTGTGTACATACTGAACCGTATATTTTATAAACAATTTGTTGTGTTCCCGCATGCAAAGCAAAGTAGGATGTTCCAAACTAAAAATTAAAGTTAAAACCAAAGAAACTGGATTTTTTAAATGATCCAATAATAATGTATGTCGATAGCTCTTATACTAAAGCATTTTTCGCGGCCGAATGCCGAACTCATCCATGAGGCTGAGTGTCGGCTTCAGAGCCACGCCGGCGCGCACAATTTCAAAGTAGCCAGGAGTGGCCAGGTCAATGACCGTGGAGGCCAGTCGACGCTCCTCGGTCAGACCGATTCGACCGGCATCGAAGACGGCGCCCAATTGGGGCCATAGGGAGCGGAACTCGGACACCTGCAGACTGCTGGGCGCACTGGAGCGATTGGCGCTGGTCAGGGCCAAGGGCTGCTCCTGCCACACGGCGCACAGGTCGCGCATGAAGTTAAAGTCCGGAATGCGAATGCCGATTTTGGAGGTGCTGGGATTAAGGAAACGGTTGCTCAGCTGGGCCGTCCGCTCGATCACGATGGTCAGGGGGCCCGGGAGCAAACGAGTTAGCAGCTCGTCGCTGAGGTGGGCAGCCTGACCAAAGCGTCGCAGCGCCTCGATGTTGTGAACGCAGATGGCCACGGGCTTGTGTTCATCGCGACCCTTAATCTCGTAGAGCCGCTGGATGGCTGTCTCGTTGTTGGCATCGCAGGCCAGGCCATACACGGTATCGGTGGGCAGGGCAATCACCTGGCCACCAAGCAGGCACTGGCGGGCCAACTGGAGAGCAGCCTCGTCGCCCACCGCGCACACTGGAGTCCTTAGCTCGCTCGTTTGGTGCTGCATCCTGCTGGATGTGTGGTGAGCCCGTACCAGTCGATGAAGGCACGTTTGAAGGCGGCGCATTAGTCTCGCCAGGTGTGGTTGCACTCGTGGTTGCAGCACTTGTAGAACGTGGTCATGGGCTCATCCGCCGACCGCGTCTGGATTTGCATGAAGTACGCCCGCTTATGGCCGCACGTTGGACACTCTGCGTCCGTGGAGTCCACGTTCTCCCACGCCGCCTTGCCGCCCAGCACGTGATCTACCTCCTGGAAACACAGATCATCAGAGATATTATCATAAACTCGTAGCAAATTGCATCATCACAGTGTAAAATCTTACCTTAAGTCGAGGGAAGGTTTTCGTGGAGATCTTGCGCCTGATCTTCGATATGTATGGGCAGGTGTTGCACGTGAATCGATGGCAGTTGGTGTCCTCCTCTATAATCAATATATTTCCGCACGACGGGCAGAAAAACAACATAGTTTCGGAGAATCCGAATCCGCGTTGTTTAGTTTTTTTGATTTGAGCACGTTGAATTCTCAGTGTGACCGTGCATACGTTTAAATATACCAACTCAATAACATCACAATATACTGCAATCTTCTAACAGGGCTTTCATTTATAATAATTTGTGCGTCTAATTAGCGTCGATGAGGAACGGTGGAATTAAGACAAATTAACATGGGGACCGCTTTTTACTTATTTAGGAAGGACGTGACATTCGGCGGGACTTAAATCTTTTTTCATGTTTGAAATTTGATGAATTTATTACGTAGCCCTAGCATATACTAACCGTATTTTTTACGGTGAAATAAACGTATTTACCAACTTCTACTTTACGGTCATACTAATAGCATCTTTTAAGACATTTTGCTCGTTTGCAAAAAACTATCAAAATAAACAATTTTTGCCAGATATTTGAGTAGAAGTATCTTGTTACTTAAAGTAAAACATCATGTCGGCCGATGTGCGCGATATTCTGGACATGGAGCGTGCCAACACGCCCGAGGTGACGCGGGATTCATTTCTGGCCACCAAGAAGCGCAATTTTGAGCGGTAAACAAATGCATTTACATGTGTGCGATTCTCTAATTCACAATTTAATCATGTCAGGACCAAGACTGCATCCCGGCGTCCGGAGGGCATGCATAGGGAGGTGTTCGCCCTGCTCTACACAGACAAGAAAGATGCTCCGCCTCTACTGCCCACAGATACCGCTCTGGGAATCGGATCGGGATACAAAGAGACGAAGGCCCGCCTGGGCATGAAGAAGGTGCGCAAGTGGGAGTGGGCGCCCTTTTCGAATCCGGCGCGTAACGATTCGGCGGTCTTTCACCACTGGAAACGGGTCACCGACAATTCCACCGACTATCCGTTCGCCAAGTTTAACAAGCAGCTGGAGGTGCCCTCATACACGATGACGGAGTACAATGCCCACTTGAGGAACAACATCAACAACTGGAGCAAGGTGCAAACCGATCACCTATTCGACCTGGCCAGAAGGTAGACTCCTCATTAGACTCCCTATTAAGTAGCTAAAATTGTAAGCCACTTGATTTGCAGGTTTGATCTTCGCTTCATTGTGATGGCAGATCGCTGGAACCGTCAGCAGCATGGAGCCAAAACTGTGGAGGAGCTGAAAGAGCGCTACTATGAGGTGGTCGCCCTGCTCGCCAAGGCCAAGAATCAGACGAGTGAGAAGAAAGTATTTGTTTATGACGCCGAGCACGAACGGCGCCGCAAGGAGCAGCTGGAGAAGCTGTTCAAACGCACGACACAACAGGTGGAGGAGGAGAATATGCTTATCAACGAGATGAAGAAGATCGAGGCACGCAAAAAGGAACGCGAGCGCAAGACCCAGGACCTGCAAAAGCTCATTTCGCAAGCGGATCAGCAGAATGAGCACGCATCGAATACGCCGAGCACGCGAAAGTACGAGAAGAAGCTGCACAAAAAGAAGGTTCACCAACAGCCGCGACCCTCTAGAGTGGACTCGGTGGTTAATGCCATAGAGATCGGTAGCAGCGGCATCAAGTTCGCCGACCTGCGTGGTTCCGGGGTTTCTCTGCGCTCGCAGAAGATGAAGCTGCCAGCGAATATCGGCCAGCGCAAAGTGAAGGCCCTCGAGCAGGCAATCCAGGAGTTTAAAGTTGGTGAGTCAAAGCGTGAAAAAGCATTGCTAGCTGGCGCTAATTGGCATATTCTTTGTAGATCCCGCTCCGCCGCCCACGGAGGACATTTGCACCTCCTTCAACGAGCTGCGTTCCGATATGGTATTGCTCTGCGAGCTTCGCACCGCCCTGTCCACCTGCGTCTACGAAATGGAGAGCCTGAAGCACCAATACGAAGCCGCCTGCCCGGGAAAGGTAAGTCATCAGACCACAGTAATGGCAGCTCAGCCAAGGTGGCTAATTGGTTTTCCCTTAATCAATGCAGACACTGAACATACCGCCCTCGCTGGTGCCCATCAAGACCGAAGCCCTGGACAATAGCACAAATTAATTAAGTTAACGCGGCCCGTTTCCACTCAGATTCCCCAGACGCCGAAGTGTGTGCGGCGTGCTAATCATTGTAACCCGTTTTCCACTGTCCATATTTGTGCATTTGCGCTACTCCCAGTCCGCATGGGGAAATAAATGGATAAACAAGAAAATTGTTTTGCGGCACACTCAATGTGAAAATCAAATAGCCCACGGCCAACGTTGGCCAAGCAGATGCCATGTCGAGTGTGAGAACTTTTTCCCAACTGCTTGATTTATTTTCCAGCCAAGAAATGCTCGCTTAGTAGTGGCTCGCTTATTTGGGTTAGGCCAGCAAACAGCAAACAGCACGGTATGCGATCTTTGGCGAGCCGAAAAAGAGAACCGAGCCATGTTCAATTCGACAATGCACGATGCCCGCTGCTCGATTCCTGATGCCTGCCCACACAATTCGGATGTAGATGCAGAGGCGGTGGCGGCAGCCCATTCATCGGACCAGTATTTGTGAATGAACTGACTGCGAAGGCAAACACACACAACACCCAGACGAAGCAAACCAAAGAAAAAAAAAGAAAAAGAGAGGAAAACGCACATGAAATCATTCTGTTGGCGGCTCGACCTGCCTTACCTGAGCGTAGGCCGCTCAGTCGAGTTTCAGACGTCGTCGGGACCAGTTCGTGGCTGTTGATTGCTCCTACCATTTCAGTGTTTCTGTGTTTTGCCGCATGCAACTCGAAGAGTACGGCTCTGTGAAAATGCTAATTTAACCAAATACTCAAGTGGTCGTTGCTGACGTCGGTCGGTGGAATTGGAATTGCTCGCCAAGCGCTACCTGTTCGTCATCATCATCATCATCCCTATCCCAGTCGCCTAAAACTCTGGAAATCCTGGCGGGGGGCAAGACAAACAACGCATCCGTTTCCGGTTCTTTCTGTTGATTGTTACCATCATATACATATACGTACATACCTGCCTGCAGTTCCTGCCGCTTTTCATGAATGAAATTTTAATTTCGTGTGTGCGCGAGTGTGCTTGTGTGCGAGCGGCAAGTCCAGCTTGAGCCCGAACTCCAGCGGTGTCAACTGACGGCCCACCGATCGCATTGTCGCCGGTGCACCGTAAAGATCTTTATCGCATTTCAAGTAGAAACGTTCTGGAGCACAGGGCGAGACCCGTCGGTTATCAGGTAGAAAACGGAAACGTTGCCCCGGCCAGGTTAATGCGGTTTATTGTTCTATGAACGCTGTCAGCAACGTCGCTCTGTTTAAGTTTCGCACGCTGATAAAGAGGACCTCGCCCATCATGCGGCCAAAGCTTAGGTGAGTGTCTAGTCGCTGGTAACTGCGTTAATTTGATGGCAAATAAACATTTGCGTCGCCCACAACCTATTTATGCGATAGAAATCAGAGTGCTCTGAATACCATATGACTTTGTGGCGAATTTTCAAACTCTCTCTAGCAGAAATTAGCACAATTTAATCTAACAAAAGCCAGCTAATCGCGAACTTGATTCGGCTGCGGGCTCATAATAAACTCGTATTAAAATTCAGAGATATAACGATTTCGATCAGCTCAAAAGTCATTTAACGACACTTCCGTTGTGTGTGTGTGTTTGTCTCGAATTTCGTACAACTTCACGGGCTAATGTTTTCCCAATTCACCTGAGAAGCCCACGCATTTCGAGGGCTCGAGTGGAAAGAGACAATCGAGGAAACCCACACACGCGGAGGCTCCACTGTTTTCCCCGCTCGGTTAACGCGCAATTAGCGCTTTGTTGTTGCCTCTCTGCCGTCTCCAAGCGCTTCTAATTTTATATAACTCATCATTTTCACAGCGGGCAGCTCTGGATGCTCGGTCTCAACTTACGGCGACAATGAATTGGGAATGGAAAAAGCCTTTTTTCGTTTACATTTCATTTTCGAACGCCCACAATAATAACGAAAGCGGAGGGTAGACAAAAAGCGATTGCTCATAATTAATGTTTATATAATTTTTTTACTGCTTTACATGCGGCTCATTAGCCGCCTGGCCTGTGCTTTTGGAATCCACACACATTTGGTTTCTGTTCTTCTTGGCTTGACATGGCAAGTTCGTTGCCTAAGTCTTTTGTTTCGCCAACCGTGGGCGACCGCTTGATGCGGGACATACACATATACACATAGCCAAGGAAAAGAGATAAAATAAGAGACATTTGTGCTACTTACTTGCTGCTGCTGCTGCTGTGGTTGCTCCACAACCAGTTGCCAAATTTGGCAATGGGAGCGCAACGACAGCTGCCTACTGCCCACTTACTTTTTGTGCTCTAAGTGTGTCGCTGTCATCCGACGAGATCCAATGAGCTAATGTTTTTTGGGTCCCCCCATCTCCACCAGCTCACAATGATGATGCTCCGCTGGCTAAGAATGTGTGCTAGGATCCTAGGGCTTTTTTCTAGCAGTGCATGCATAACTTATACAGCCATTCACTTAGCATACTCCTCCGCAGCATCCGAGCAATTTCTTGCCACACAACTTGGGTCTGTCTGGCATTTGCATTCGTGTGTGGGCAGCCGTCGGTGTGGGCTAGAACAAGATCTCCCTCCGGCGGTATCTATCACCCAACTGATGTCGCATAATATGTTTAATTTTGGGTATATTCGAGCTCATTTTCATGGCATGGCGGCTTTCTTCTCGCTCAATATTTTCCCCCCGAAATTTTCATTGATTTTTGATATCGCGCCAGCAGCGATTTCCATTTTATTGGCTTGCTGGCTTTATGGTCTGTATGTATGTTTTGGCTCGACTTGTCACGGCTTTCGAAATGTCGCAATTAACAGTCCATTTAGCATTATGCACATGCGTTGGCGGCCTCCTCGTGTCTCAACTATCTTTCTGAGGTTTGCGTGGGCTGTGAACTTGGTTTCTTAGGTATCTCGGTTGCCTCGGATGTGGAGTTTTTTCGGGGGAACTACGGGGAAAGTTACAAAAGAGGCCCAGGTTTTGGGTGGCACGTCTCTCTATGAAGATAGTATTTATACCTATTTATATGCAAAGTCTGTTATAATTAAATTAATGATTTTGGTTCGTTGCCCAATTCTTGGTGCTTTACTTTGATGGAATATGAATTTGAACTTAATGATTTCTTCCTGTCCTTTTTCATATTATGATGTTGTAGTTTATTATATGGTGCGACGATCCTTTCACGTTAAGAATATTTAAATGCTCTTATACGCATTAAATAAATGACCCACAGGCAAGTGAAATGAGCTGCAGGAGCGAACGGACCAGAACCCAAACAATGTCCATAAATTTCGAGCTCAAATTGCTTTTAGTTGTTCGCAGCGGCTGCCGTCGGCCATATTCATATGCAAATGGCATACAAAAAAAGCAGGCATACTCGGATTTAAAAACATTTTGGACCAGAACGGGCCAACGAAAAATCCAATTTAATTTAAATTAAACACAGCCTGCTGGAAGTTCATTCATGTTCATGTTCAGACGGAGGCTGCGAGGGCCATAAAGTGCAAGATTTGGTAAATAAAAGAAAAATGCAAGCGGCCCAAAGCCGGCTTAAACCACTCCGAAATGGTTTGTTTACCTTGCCCCAGGGGAAATCGCTTCGAATCGAATCGGATCGCAGATCAGCCGTCTGTTCTTCCCCCGACGGATTAACCATATTATTTTATTGTTTAACATATTGGCCTCATCTGACTGCCAACAAAGTACGCGACT
Organism: Drosophila simulans; assembly: GCF_016746395.2. Lineage (NCBI taxonomy): Eukaryota > Metazoa > Arthropoda > Insecta > Diptera > Drosophilidae > Drosophila > Drosophila simulans. Next base: position 17,822,179 of record NC_052521.2, read on the forward strand.
TGCAGCGACTGCTGTCACTTATGGGTTACTTTGTCCGCGATTTGCTTAATTGTTCGAGTCGGCCAGCTGCCCACGTGTGTGTTCAATTAAAAAGTAATTTGCCCAGCACAGGCAGCTCTACAAACAAAGGCTAAAACGGCAAACAAAAAAGAAAAACAGTCAAAACCAGAGACGACAGCCAACTGCCAACCAGCCAGCCACCCACACGTTTCCGTTGACTTGTCGTCGGCCCACTCTTAAAAATAATACTCACTAATTTTATTTCTCGGATTTGTTGCTTTTGTTAGCCCGCCTGCCTTTTTTTTTTTGTCGCTTACAACTGAAACAAGTTTGTCAGACCTGTGATTTGCAGTTCGCTTTGACAATATTACCAGCTATTTGAAAATACTAGCGAGCCCACATTAAGACAGATGTTGTTTAGGCTATTTAAAAATTGAAAAAGATGTGAAAAATGTTGCTTTCAAAAAGAATATAATATATGTGATAGCTTCGAGATTTTATTAGCTTTTTCATGTGCTCAGAATTTTAGCTTGGACTGACAATATAATGTATAAGTATACTTTATAATTATCTGCAGCAGATTAAAAGGCGACAGCTTTTGCCACCGAATGACACGAATGCCAAATAAACAGAAATAAAATTGCTGATAAAGCTTTGAGTGCATTTATTCGAGAATATTGACTCACAAATAAGAATGGAAATTTGATATTTCAGATCCTCGGCATCCGTTTCCGTCTTAATAGAAAGGAACTCGTTTGTGGGTCCTTGAATGGGGGAAACGACTGCCAGGATAGGCATCACATTTAAATCCCTTTTTTTACGTTTCTGTTTCCTGTCCTTTTGTGTGTACTCATTTTTCCCTTTTTCGGCATGCTAAATACCTGGACAGACCACAATTGTTGATGCTGGTGTGGCTACTTCAGTTCGGTTTCGAAAGCAGCTGTTTCGGTTTTCCAATTTTATTTCTTTCGTTTTTCAGACCTCACGTCTGTGGCTGCCACTTTTGCGTGACATTTCGACCTTTGGCTGGCTTTTGCAGCAACTTTTACTATTTTCATGCTAGGCATAAATTTCATTTGCCACACACACACACATGCTCGTTCGGTATGTGCCTCATTTCGATGCGCTTTCAACACCCGAACAATGCCCCAGCAGGTTGATATTCAATATGGCCCAAACCAAACCGAAATAAAATGGGTAAAAAAATAAAAATAAAATAAAGTAGCAAATTACTAATTTCGCCTTTGGCCTGTGCAACATGTTGCTGTCATTATGATTAGCTACATGTTGCCCAATTTGCTGGCTGCAACAGTTGCTGCTGTTTTTTTGCGCGCTTGCTTCGTTTGCGGTTAAAAAACAAAATATTTAAAGAATAAATAATTAGGCAACACAATTGCAGCTGTCGCCAAATTGTGCTCTACACTTTGCTGCACCAAGAAAAATAAAGTAGCAAATTTGTTAAATATCCATCAGCTAATAAAAACAAAATTGATTGTTATTTTTTATGAACATCTAGCTGTATAATTAACAACCAAGCTCAAAGAGCAACTACCATTCGTTATCTGCCTACCTACAATTACTTATAATTTTTTTTTTTCACATTTTTTTTCCCATCTATTGCCAAAGAAGGCGAGCTAACGAAAAACGCGTTTTTAATTGTTCGGTGGCTTATCGCATGTTTTGGCCATTTTGGGAGCTCTAAATTGTTTGGCAATCGGGAGAGGAATAAATACGAGAAACAAAATAATAACATTGCTGTGCCAGTTAAGCCACAAATTATGTGCAAAATAAATAAGAATCGTTTTTCAACAATCCTCCGCTGGCAAATGCCTGCGATTTCCAATCAGTTTCGAAGTTTGCCGCAAGTTTTCAGAGTCAGCTGCACTCACACCCATTTCGCGGCATCATTATCATATGGCTGTATCTCTCGATCTTCATGCAGCATCATCCGGCAGCGCAGAAAACGTTGCAATGCCGTTACCAACGCAATCCATTTCCAACCATTTGGCCGTGTTTACACCCATATAGCATATAGCACACACATTATACCATCCCATGCGCAGAGCAGAGGGTTTATTTCCGTTGACGTGCCTTAATTTCAGGCAGTTTGCGTCTGGCTCTTGCCGCAGTTTCAGTTGTTCCTGGTGCCCAGCTCTCTGTTTTGGGCTCCGATGATGACGATAATGGCCATGTTGATGACGATGGCGCTACGAACCGAGCGCCTACACAGCAACCCGCGCAGATTTCGAGCGGGTTTCTCAGCTAGGATGGTGGCTTGGCATTAAGTTAGGTCATAATGTTGCTAACCAAAAACTGGATTTATTCTCTAATGCCAATCAGCATGTTTTCAGTTTATTCCGCTTATATTTGTTTATATAGAAAGGCAAATTAAATTAGTTGCAAGCTAAAAACCCGATTGATTCTTAGAGTGCATTTGAAATTCGCCTACAGTTGGCAGGCGATGCGGATGTGTGGGAGCTGGCAACTTCAGCTCCAGCTCCAGATGAATGAATAATCAACCCAAACTGGCGTCTCCAGTCTGCACACATGGAGGTGATGGGATTCGGAGTGGCTCAACTGGTTGTGGCGACATGATTAGCGAGTCCGTGCTAAGTCTCAGGCTAAACAGACAGCTAGTTGGCCCATGGAACTCGGCAGACGGATATGGGATGTGTTTTGATCGAATGCTCCTGCTGACTCACTGGCGACAGGTCAGCGATGGCATCTCCGGGTACCACGATACCACGGGCGGTGGGAAGTGCGGGGCGTGGCATTTTATGCATAATTAGCCACACTGAGGACGGGTAGGAAACCAACAGAATGGGGGACAGGGGAAATTAAAGGCACTCAAACGTTTCGAATCGTTGACCAGTTAGCGTGACAGAGGTGGAGTTGTGCTGAGCTGCATTTTAAAATATTTTTATTGTTGAGGATGTTGCCGGTGTGTACGCAATGGTCAAAACAACACTTGATTCGCTGTCGCTGCACAGAAAGAAATAATGGTCAAGTATAAGCCACTAAAACCTGGTTGATATATATCATATTATGTAGCCAAGTCCATCTTTATCACGTATTAATAAAGAGTTAGAGATAAATGAAACCCATTTGAGAACAAATATTTACCATTTATTTTCACACATCCTGATTATTTATTTTCGGTGTGCGATTTAACTCGGATTTATGTTGACCACGTACATATGCAAAACGCATTCTAATGGAACCGGCGATCCAGTGTTTCCTCTGCTTATGTTTTGGCCATTGTAGTACAAAGTTACGCTCTGATTTTTGAGCCTCCACCTGTTATTGTTTGCCCCGGGGCTTTGCACGGTTCCCTGAATGATCCGATGGTGATGCCCTGCGGTGCGTTTGGCCATTGTTGGCCAGAAACGGAAACGCCGCCTTTTGTCGAGCGGAAATGCAAAATGATATTGTTCGCCATGGTGGCGGTGGCAAGAACCCAGCTTGCTATGATTGACTTTGAATGGGTCTCGGCTTGCAGTCTGTTGCACTGCAGCTCTCTGGACTATCAATTACCACCCAGTTGCAGTTGCAGATGTCATTGGAAAGTGCCATCAAGATCGCAACGCCCAAACAAAGTGCCAGGTCGCCCACTTGGCAGCCCTCAGTCTCCGATTCGCGATCCCTGTGTGGGCATCAGCCAAGAAATGCAACTCCGACCAAGCAATTATGCAAAAGCATTTATGTACATGTACACATATGTAGTATGTATCTTTAAGATAGATGTTCAAGTAGCACATAGCACATGGCTGTTCAGCCCGTTAAGAATCCACGAGGTGATCGCACTGGCGACAGGCTGCGCAGGTTGCAGGCCACGCGGAGATTGGGCAGATTCTGCGGATTGCGACAGAAGCGATCCCAGCCCTTCCAGTACTTGAAGCCCTCGCGTTCCTGGATCATTCTGGCGCAGGCGATGTCGTCGCTGATGTCGTCATTGGAGAAGTCTGCCAAAGATGGGGGATTAATAAACTTCTTTCAATATTCCGCAATTTTATGAAATTTAATACTTAAGTAGTAGTGTAACTAAATTGAAATTATTTGATTGTATAGTTGCAATTGTTACTTGCAGCTAATACAACTGATTATAAATGTGCTTTAATGTAATCTTACCTTCACACTTCATGTTGCACCGCCCTCCTTTTCGTCCTTCGGTGCAATAATCCTTGCTGTTGATCTGAAAGAGGCCATAGTTCTTGCTCTCGTTTTCCTTTTTCGTTACTTTGGTGGTGTCCAGGTAACTTTCGTGCTCCACCAAACAGATCCCTAACAAAAATAGCTTTAATTCAATGGGTTTCTTTTTGGGCTGGAAATCACTTACAGTTGGAAATGAAGGTCTTGTCGAAGTTGTAGTTCTCCACCAAAACTCGTGTGAGTTCGCAGCGCTGATATTTTTTGGACTCCACTTGCTCGATTCCCAGCTGCAGTAGGATCAGCACTGGTACTATCCATAAACAAGAAGTTTTCATGTTTAGCAGATCTAAAACGAGAAGGCAACATCGATTGCATTATAGGGTATTTTGCTTAGTTTTACGTGCGATCCTCATTATTTATGGACATACTTAACTCCTTAGCCAAACAGTTCAAAGAGCTCTGCTGTGCGTATAAATTTATTATTCTTATATATGCACTTCCTCATTTCAAAGCTACATATAACACCTGGTTTTGTTTGGATTATTTAACAATCTTTGAAAGTGTTGAAATACCAATGGCCAGTTGGCATTTTTAGTGGAGATGCTTTCACAGTTCTGTAGCTCTTCGCAGTTTCCCATGGTATTTTGTTTCTATTTAACACCAAGCAATATTATTCCTAATAATAAACACTAAGAAATTATCATTATATACACCTTTGTTTACTCCCACGCGATTACGAAGCCTTGAATGTTTTGGCATCTTTATACTTCTTTATCGCTATATATGTATATACACATATATTTAAGCCATTCTATCTAAAGATATATCCATCACGATTGTTTGCGTAGAACAGATTTATAAAGTTAATAGATATTTAGTTATCATCATGAGATTAACATCACTTGTTGTGTTCATTTTCATGGAAATCATATTTATATTATCATTTCTGGTTTAATATTACCTGTTTTTTTTTTTAATTAACAACCATTTTTCTATTAATTAGTGTTGTTTTTTAATGAACTTTTTTGTTTCAGTAGAATTGCCTTACATGTTGCTTACGTGTAAGTTTAGTCATTTAAACGAGGGAAATTATGACTTTTGTATGCAAATAATAAAGAGTATGATTTATTCGCAACAGTTTAACTAGTCAAGTTTATCTAATGCAAAAAAACCAAAAGTAATTCAATGGAGTTTTAAAGGAAACCCACTGTGCACGTTTCACTTTTCATTCAGTTTTCCATGCAGGCAAATGTAGTAGTAATGAGTTTGAGATATTTCCTCTAGCAGAACACTTTTACTTCGGCAAACAGTTTGTTTACTTTGTTTACCTAATTAACGCAGAACAACAGAGTTCTCGGCAGCAGGAAACGAGTTTTTTCTTTGAGGGGAGCATGAGTATCTGTATTTGTATTTGTATCTGTATCTGAGTCTTCTTACCGCGTTTCGTTTTGGGATGGCGTGCTTTCAAACACATATGTTTATATGTATGATTTGCACACCCGATCGGATCCGATGTGAAGCTAGCCCGCCGGTGCGACGCTGCTGACCCGAGTTTAAGTACTGAACGCCCAAGTATTTCTCAGATACAAATGCGACTCAGTTCGCTTTCGAGTGGCGGTAGTTCTCTCCCAAAAACGCCGATCGCAGAGCAGCAAGCAAAACAAACGAATTTGCTCGCCAGCCTGATAATGCTGATAAGGTACTAGCTTGTCACGGTTGATAGTATACCACCTGAACTCTCTGGACAAATCAAGTGAGGAGAGGCTTTTGGGTTGGGTCCATAACTACCAAACCCATCGTGATAATTGTGAATGAAAGCATTTATCAATCGAAGAAGCTCGAGTTCAATGATCCAAACTTATGATATTACAAATAATTGAAGTTTTAGATATAAAGATGCTGCAGAGTTTTATGATCTAGCTAGCTACTATGTTTAATTTAAGATTAAAAGAGGCTAAAATTTGTCTAATCATTAAAAAAAAAATCATTATAACATTTCCTTTATTTCTTTTATACACCTATAAAAATGAATGTTCCGTTTGATACCTAAAATTTGTCAAAGGTGATTGATTAAAACCGCTGGGAAAAAACAACATTTTGCGATTTCATCTCGCTGCAGCTGATAGCGGGAATTCCTGGAAATGCTTTAATCACGCGATTCGTAAAATAAATACACCTTATTCAAAGGAACTGACTTAGGCTTTATGTATGTGCAACTTTAGTAGCTATGAGTAGAGTTAGTTAAGACTAAGAGCGAGTCCAAGTGCAGCAGTCGAAGTCCTAGCAGCGCGAGACATCGGGCAGCGTGCGCCCACGACATTTGCTCATCCATCCGGGCCAGGCCTGGAATCCGTGGCGGTTGAAGATCTGCATGGCACATCGCGAGTCATCCGAGATCTCATCGTTAAGGAACTCTGCAGCGGACGGGGCAGAGAGAGGAGACCATATACCATCATTATATATGGGTGTTATTGGGGAACCTGGCGGACTCACCTTCGCATTTGATGTTGCAGATTCCGCCACGACGACCTTTGCGACACCAGTTTTTGCTGTTAATCTGCGAAATTGCGCTCTAGAATATATTTTTGATAAGAAACGCGGCTTGACCCACCTGGAACAGACCGTAGCTGACGCTCTGGTTGGGCAGCTGCATGGATTTGGATGTACTGCGTCCACTCTCCGCTTCCACCAGGCAAACCCCTTTGGGCAAATTCAAATGGGAATTTATATTTCTACTAATTAACTTATTTAAGATACATTTACTCACAATTTGATAGATAACTGCGGGGAAAGTCATGGCGCAACAGCTCCTTGGCCAACTGACAACGCGTCAGCAGCTTGGACTCGGTCTCCCATTGCGAAAGCAGGAGAAGATTGAGCACCAGGAAGAGCGCACCACCTTTGGGCAAGTGACTGGCCATGCTGGGTTGGGAGGGGCTTGTACTGTTGGGGACCACTGCTAATCCTTTTGGGTTCGAAAGATCCAAGAAGCGCTTCCCTCCGCGGCAACTGCGAGTACTGGGCACTTTGCTGCGGAATTATTTCGACGGCACTGGATGCGTAGCGCCCGAAATCTGGGTTTTTAAAGCCTCGCACGCAGTTTTTGTTTTCTTCTCCAAGTGGGAGGTGACATTCGGGAGCGGTCTGGTGACATGGAAAAACCGTGCGGGTTACTCATCAATTGGGATACTCCCACAGTTTAAAAAAAAAAAATGTTTGAAAAAATGTTGTCTGTGCTGTGTCGAATGTATCTCAATCTTTGCCAGCTTAAAATATATGACTTATATTTTGTTAGCATGTAAGATTGGAAAAAAGCAGCCTAGTTTAGCGCTCAGTGCATTCAATAAATCGCTTTGATTGCGTTAAGCCGTAAATTGGCAAATTGTCTTGCAGAGATAACAATGGGAATCTTTAGCCCGAAACGCATCCACTAGATGCTGGATACTGGACACAGATGCACTGTGTGTGGGTGTTTGTGTGTCAGAGTGTCAGTGACAACTGCGGCTTGACCTAAAAACGCATGATCTGTTGTTGTGCGAGGAGAGCAAGTGCATCCCGCCCAGCATCCAAGCATCCAGACATCCAAGTGTTTTCGTTTTTCAATGCTCGTCCCACTAATTTCCATGAAAATTTTTCCACTTACAGTCCAATTCTCATGCTCTTGCTGCTGTGCACTTTGGCAGCGGCCAATGACCTCAAGGATCTGCTAGAGGACAGCACCACCAGTTCCAGCACCAGCACCACCTCCAGCACCACCCCCTCTGCCCTAACCTCGCCCACCGCCTATGTGGTATCGGCGGCTGCGGTTCCCGCCCTCGTTGCCGGCAGAGGAAAGTCCAAGTCCACATCCGGAAAGTATGTGAACAAGAGCTCGCCGAGGAAGCGCAAGGCGGAGCAGGTGTCCTCGCTGCCGCTGCCCGTGGACGATGCCCTCATGGAGTGGAAGTGCCCCAACATCACGGGCACCCGGAACGCGGAACTCGAGTGCGGATGCGACCTGCCTCACACACTTCGCTGCAACATTGATCTGCACGGGATGATGGTGAGATATTCCCCGAAATTTTTCAGATTTATCAATAGAATTTAGATGATTGAGATAGAGATTTATTCGATCAATGCATGTTCTTATTATAATTTATAATAATAGCACAGCAGATTTGCTTATATAATTCGATTTAGTTAGCATGCTATCTTAAAATTCAAAGTTGTATATTAACCTTTGATTTTAGAGTCGAATGCACCTATCTTATCAGTTTTTCGAATGATATTTGTGATTTATACTTAGATTTTAGTAATTTAAAATCACAAATAGCCAGTGGGATTCTCAATTGACTCCGTGGCGCAACGGTAGCGCGTCTGACTCCAGATCAGAAGGTTGCGTGTTCAAATCACGTCGGGGTCAGAGGTCACATATTTTGCACTCTCTAAGAAAATATCTAAAGATTCTGCTCAATCATACTATATATGTATATTGAAAATCATATTTTGATGTAGTCTGCGCATTCCTATGAGGGATATAGAAATATGCTACGAATTTTTACAAAAATATGTAATCCAATTCTCAACTTTGACCCCGACGTGATTTGAACACGCAACCTTCTGATCTGGAGTCAGACGCGCTACCGTTGCGCCACGGAGTCTAGTTAGTACGAAATTCCAAGTATTTCTATAACTAATAAGTATTAAATATAATATTAAATATACAAATATTTATAGCGTATTGATAAGGACATCTTAGCTTTGTTGCTTCATTTCTAACATAATTAAATTATACCTTCTACAGCTCCTGGCGGATCGACTACGCACTTCTCCCTACTCCATATCATTGCTGGACTGTTCCCTGCGCAATGTGACCTTCCTGAGCGATGCGAAGATCTTTGACAACGTCTCGCTCCACGGACTAGTAATCTCGTCCGGAGAGATCAAGCGGGTACACAAGTCCGCCTTCCTGGGCATTAGAGGACCGCTCCAGGCACTCGGTCTGCCCGGAAACGCACTGATGAGCGTGCCTTGGAACGCCCTGTCCACGCTGAGCGCCTTGGAGCGCTTGGATCTGGCCAATAACAAGATCAAGGCCCTGGGAACGGCTGACTTTGTGGGATTGACCAGCTTGGTTTATCTGGAGCTGAGCAACAACCAAATCTCAAGCATTTCCCAACGCACGTTTGTGAATCTTCGAAAGCTGGAGGTGCTGAAGCTGGGCGGGAATCGATTGGGTGACTATGCCCAAAGCTTGAGGTCACTGAGTCAGTGCCTCAGTCTGCGACAGCTGGACTTGCAGGCCAATAACCTGAATGGACCACTGAGCGAGCAAACGCTGCCCGGAATGAGGAACCTCGAGAGCTTGAATCTCAATCGGAATCTGATCAAGAGCATCCAGAACAAGGCCTTGGCCAATTTCTCGAGACTTGTGAGCCTCTCACTGCGTCACAACCAGATCGATGTGCTGCAGGATCACGCCTTCTTCGGCTTGGGTGCACTGGACAGTTTGGATCTCAGCTACAACGGCATCGTGGCCATCTCCAGTGCCTCACTGCAGCATTTGTCCCGTTTGACCGTACTTGATCTTACCCACAACTTCCTGCGAGCACTGACTTCGGATTTGATAGCGCCGCTACCATCTCTACGGGAGTTGCGATTGGCGGGCAATGACATCTCGATTGTGGCGAGAAACGCCATGGACGGAGCTCGGGAATTGGAGAGCCTGCAGATGCAGGAGAATCCCCTGTCCTGTGACTGCAGCATTCGTCCATTTGCCGAGTGGCTGCAGGAGTCGCAGCTCCATTCCAGTCTGAGTGCCTCGTGTGTGACGCCGCCGAGGCTGGAAGGAGCTCCTCTACTCCAGGTCCCCGTGGAGACGCTCAGCTGCGACATGGACAACGTAGAGAAGGATAACGCCAACATCATGCAGCACCTGGAAACGTTGGCCAAGCCGAATCAGACGTCGCCCATCAAGGATTTGTCCGAAGAGGTCAGTACTATCATAAAGAAATTCGATTTAATAACATGAAACACTATAATAATTATCCTTACCACAGATTATTCTACATGAGCTGCACTTTTCTACAGACTATGGACTGATCCTCACCTGGCTTCTCAATCTGAGCAAAAAGGACTACATGTGCGATGCAATCTTTGTTTACAAGGAGGAGCACATCAACGAAATTCTAATAGACAACTCACCGGTAATTAATGTGGATTAACATAACATGAAGGATCTTTTCTTATTCCCAAATTCGATTCCTTTCAGATCCATTGCGAGAGTAAGGTGGTCAATGGCCAGAACACAGTCAGCGTCATAGTGCCGGACAGTTCCTCCCTGGAAATAGGCGAGAGGTGAGTTGTCCACCGACCAATTGCCAGAATTAATAACTAATGTGCACTTTCCGCGTAGCTATCGCTTTTGTCTGGTCATGATCCAGGAGCAGAAGCCCGAGGCGGAACTGAACATCGGCTGCTCCAACATCACGCAGCTGGAGCGGAGCAGTCCAGGCGCCGTTCCCGTGTCCCGTCAGTACCAGCGACGTCCGTACTACACCGCCAATGAGCTGAAGCCCGAGGTGGTGCACGATGCTGGTGAGGATTACCAGGTGAATCAACGCCGCTTCAATTCGGTGGTAGGAAGTCAACCGCAACAGACGCAGCAATCGACTTTGCTGCACAGCTACACGGTCATTGATTCGCTGAACAAGAGCTTCTTGCCGGGACTGGGTCTTGGAGTGCTGGTCACCTCCGTGCTGGTCCTGATCTGGGGAGCCACGCGGATCCGGCAGACTGGCGGTAGCAGTGGCGGCGGTGGCAGGAATGGCGATAGCATCGATAGCAACAGCAGCAGCATGCACAACAATAACAACAACAGCAGACCGGGCACTCCGACGGCCACCACCTGTTACGCCGCCTCGGATCACATAGCCCGCCTGGCGGATGCGGAAAACGGGACGCGCTACCTCAAGCTCCAGGCCACGACGAGCCTGTGAGGCGGCACGGATCAAGATGCAGCAGGATGTGACTCCTGCCCACTCAATAAACCATGTGATAGTACAGTACCGACTGTACCGACTCTTGATATACACATATATATATATATACATATAAACGTAGTCCTAAGGTACACTGCACTAATCCCAATAGTTGGCCCACACTAACCCACTTGTGCCATAAGCTAATCGATACGCATCCCTAAGCTCCCATATATCAAAGGAATAGTTACAGTGGCGGCGGCCAAATGAATAGTTAAATTAAAGGGAAAACCCCTAAATAAGCTATAATAAACTAAAATATGAATAAAAATATTGATTTGTATTGTTAACCGTATTTGAACTGGTTAGTCTATGCTTTTGACCTCTACTGTAACTTATTCCCCAATCGAAGACCCCTTGCGTCTCATCCAGACAACTAGTGTTAACTTAGTGTTACGCCTCCTTTATGTTAGCAATGAAACTCGTAAGTCATGACCCTTTAGAATTACGGCTTTAATAATTTATTAACAAATTCAAAGCACACAGTAGGAAAGAAAAACATAACATCAAGTAAATAAAAGTGAAATGAGCAATGAGAAGCCAATGGCCAATTGGAATTGGATTGGGGTTTCCTAAGGTCAGTTGGGCAATTTTTCAGGGTTCTATTTTTGGGCAGGCCTACGACGGCCAAAAGGCCGCATAATGCTAAGTGGGCTATTAACCCCACAACCATGACGTCATGGTACGGCACGAACATCCATATGCGCGGTGGAGAGAATTAGTTAATTTCCCATTCAAATGAGCTCATAGCTGGCCACATCCCACGCCATCCCACGTCATGGTCATGGTTCCCCGGGGGAGCACAACTCCACGGGCGTATGCATATGGGGTACTCTGCGTGGCTCCTTATCAATCATTGCTGAATTTATCGGCATGTACGGAATTTTTAATGCTTATCCAGAAATCAAAGTTGACAGGGAAAAAAGCTGGACGGCGAAAGCCCCCATCCTCCATCGCTCCGTTGCTGTTTCGGTTTCTGTTGTGGCCATCCGCTGATATGGCGACGGTCCCTCGGCAGCGTCGCTCCGACTTTCAGGCTGGCTGGCTAGTTGGGTCAGTTGTTCCGCGCCAGCCGTCGGGCGACAACAATGACCACTCGACGACGCCAGCGCGACAGCATTTATCGATTTTCGGCAGCCCCAGTGGAGGAGCGCTAGGAGCAGCAGTCAAGCCAAAGTCCAGCCTCGCAGACCCACTGGGTCGGATTAAACGGCCTTCACATGAGCATGCTAGGATTTGTCTACCTGGTTCTTATCCTGGGCTGGATACTGATCGTTCTGTTCCTGAAGTGCAAAAAGTCCTTGGCCGCTCCATTTCGGTTTGGCGAGAACTACACCGATGCCATCGCCGATACGGGTAGGGTGCTTCATTTACCTGATGGTTAATACTATATAGCATGCAAATCATTATTGGTATTAGATTAAACCAAATAATTGAGATTCATAACTCATTACGCTATCTGCCAGCTAAAATTATGATGAAATAACTCTGATATGTGGTTTGCTTGTTTGTTAGAACGTCGCCCATCGGTCCACGTTATCCAGTTGCAGCACGATGATGTGGAGCGCGAGGATCACTATATGAACCATTTCCACCAAAACACGGAGAATCTGCAGCGCTACTCGCATCGCTCGCAACGTTCTACGCTGGAGGAGCGTACGATCGAGCGGACATATCCCACGGATGCGGTGATAAATCCTGCCTATATGCACGACGAGGACTACGTGATCAATGGTGAGTTTCAATCCTTCTCCGCTTTTTCAGCCAGTAGGTAACCATTTGTATTTAAAGCACCTCCTCCGTCCTACGAGGAAGTGATGCGCCAGCCGCAGGTGTATCCACAGGTGCGCCACAACAACCACAAGATCAGCGATGCTGACATCTAGCCTAGTTAAGCCAATGATCAAATTGTAAATATGCGAACTTGGTCTTGGTCAGCTGTGATTTTACATATTGGTTTTGGTTTTTTATTTCGTTTGCACCTAAAAAAACATAATCAATTCGATTGATTCAACTTAGGTGGCCTGCGCCCTCTTGCACTGCGAATAATAGTAGTTTTACATAAAAAATGTACAAAATGATTTTACATAGGTATGATTAATAGTTATGATTATGATTAATGATTACAAACAAACAGTCAGTCCACGTGTGCAGTTGTTACAGATTGTAATTGTAAATAAATTAAGAGTGAAGTATACTAAATAAAATGTGTAAAAAACTAAAAAAACATTCCCTTTGCATTCTTTTGGCTAAGTTAAGTCGCTAAATTCGAAACATATCGCACATACAGACACCAAAGCTTCTACATATGGATATATAAATGTGTTCCAACGTGGCTTATTGTATTCACAGTTCTAATTACTTCAGTTGCGGCTCAAGCCATTGACTATCTACGGCAGCACCTTGTGCACGCTGTGCATCTGTATGAAGGCCTCCAGTTGCGTGGGTATCAGACCCTTGAAGTTTAGCCTGTTGGTGGCAATGGAGCGTGCGGCCAGGCACTTGAGGCTGGTGTGAGCATTCTGATGGGCGTGAAGCCGATTGGCCAATATAGCTGCAAGTCAAGTCAAGCACTTTTAGTAATGGGGTCAAGTGGAAATCAATGGCTATGCTTACGCAGCTTGCAGGCCGTGGCCGCTGTCTGCCCTGCCGCGTTCACTGCATCCAAATGGGCTCCTGCCTCGACGAACAGCTGCAGAATGCGCGCCATTTCCGTCTGGCGATCCTGAGTGGTGTTCACCTTGGTCACTAGGATGTGTAGAGGGGTGTTCCGAGCGGAGTCCACTGCAACCACGGAGGCGCCACAGTGTACCAGAACCAGAGCAGTGGCATAGCAGGGAAATCTGTGATGCGAACGAATGGTATAGTTCTATATTCATAAGAAGGAGATCCTTTGTGAATCTGAATCCTACCTGCACATCTCATTTGTGTAGAACTCGTCTACGGGCATCACTCCATTTACGGCAATGTGCAGCAATGTCTGTCCATCCTGCAGGCGAGTGTCGTTCTGTATGAACTTGCGTACGACCAGGAATAGCTGCTGGATGTGCTCCTCGTCAATGTTTTGATCCTGCTTGCGTCGCGCCAAATGGGTAACGATCTTGATTAGATAGAGCGCAGTAATGCAGTTCTGATTATTCTGATCCTGCCATAGACTGGGGCAGGCATTTGGCTTGGCTTCCTTAATTTTAAACTTATTGTTCTCGATCTCCTGCTGACACTTGGCCAAAACTGGCAGAACGTGATCCAACGTAAGATTGTGGTTCTCCACCCGCAAAATCTGAGCAAAAAGCTGGGCGAACCGTAAGAGATCGCGATCTACCGATACCTAGAAGAGATCAAACAAAGAACAATTGTATATGCATACTCAAGAGTTAATAAAAGTCAAAATTACATTATTGCGCATTCGCAGATCTATGGCGTAGTTCCAAAGCACCTGGCATTGGTAAAATCTGCCCTGATCCGCCATCACAGCTCCTCGATAGATGATTGCCTGAGGCAACTCAGGATTATTGCGGCCCAGTATGCGTTCCCTGATGGCCAGCGACTCCATGTGGATAGAGTGGTGATTAAGTTTTATGGCATACAATTCGGGCAGGTTTTCAGTCTCAAACCAATTGTCGTACGCGGGCACAGTGGGCTGTACTCTTTTGCGGATCACACCACGTGGATTGCTGTATCGCAGCTGCATTGCTCTCAGCAGATAGCCATAGGCCTTATTCACGTCGTACTTGATTTTGTCATTCGCATAGGTGGCTCCAAGAAGTTCCAACGCTGTGATCTGCTCCTCTAGGCTCATCAGTCCGGGTCGTTCGATGAACGCTTCCAGAACATCCTCATGGAGACGTTCGGCAGCCTGCAAGGCGGGTGTGATTCCCAGCTCATTCTTCTTCAGAGTGGCTCCATGGTCCAGCAGGGCTACCACCACATCCAGGTGGCCGCTTTCCGCCGCATAGTGCAAGGCAGTGGCGCCACACAGCGCCTGATCATTAGCCCTTGATCCTTTCTGAAGTAGAGTCTTTACCACCAGGTGGTGACCCTTGTAGGCGGCAATCATAAGCGTGTTGTTGTTGAACAGATTCGTGGCATTCACGTCAGCGCCATTGTCAATTAGGAATTCAACGATGTCCAATCGACCTGTGGAAATATTCCAATTAATAATAAATGCATAATTCATAGCACTTCCGTATGGTGAGAGTTTTGGATGCTCACCCTCATAGCAGGCCGCTCTCAGTGGCGACGACTGCGCCTTGGTATTGTGATTGATGGCCGCTCCCGCTTGGACGAGCATTTTGACTATCTGCAGATGCCCCATTCCGGCAGCCACCCACAGGGCGGTGGCTCCGTAGACCACCATGCCGTCGAAGATGACATTGCATTCCCGCTCCAAGTCGACGTCGTAGTGCGACAGCAGGGTCTTCACGAATTTCACATTGCCCGACATCGCGGCCATGGTCAGCGGGGTTAGCAATTGTCCATCCGGCTGATCGAAATTCTGGCGATGAAAAATGTATAGAAACTAGAATATTTGGAGGGGCCAGGGAAATCTTATGATGTGCGTGCGCAGCCGTTTCACAGTCAAGGTTGGACGAAAATAGTGCGTCGCATGTGATAAACGTGAGGTATGAAATCTCTGGGAAGACCATGCGCGCTTTCTTTGTTCTTTGTGCTTTACATGGGCGAAATGGGACTTGGCCAAAGTCCATAAACTTGGCAACTGCGTTGCGGCACGGAAAGAGCAGCATCTGGATGTGGGTCAAGGAACTGCTGGCCCGGGACGGGACACTCACCGCCGGGTACGTGATGTAGTTCGTCACGGGCAGCGTGTCGTTGGCTCCTCGCCAGAATCCTGCTCCTGGCCAAGCGGACTCATACCAGCGCTTGCGAGTGCTGCAATTAGTTTGTGAAAAGCCATTTGATTCGAGATCCATTCTAGCTGGAGCTTGGGCATAAAACCCAACTATGTATTACCGATACAGCTCCGCGTGCATGGCCTGCTATCTGAATTTTAACTGTCAGCTGCCTGGACAGTGGAGTTCCGAGCACCGAAAAACTCGATAAAACTTCGCCAGGCTCACGATTCCAGCCATTCTCAACCCTAAGTTTGCATACGCTTCCCGCATTTTTGGGGGTTGAATCGCAGTGAGAGGCAGCGATAGATCCTGCGCAGGACCAAACAGCTGTTCAAGGAGAGAGGTCCTTAAGGGCTTGTTTACCGCCCGCAGCTGTTTGCCTGCCTGCATTCCAGCAATCCATTGCAGCTCGGAGAGAGTGGATAGAATAGGATAGGACAATAAAAGAGGGGGTGGGAGCAAAGTCAACCGCAGTGCGCTACACGGGAAGAAAACTTGGTCCCTTACTATTATATGACTACAAATTTGTTTATTTTACAAAACGAAACCCATTTAGGTATTCTATAAAATCGGTTTTTGAAAATATCTTCCTTTAAAATGACCTTGTAGTTGGAAAAAGTAGTTGTTTAATTCATTCCATTCCAATTACTTATCTTTCCTTACACTTAGCATATACTTATCATAAACAATATGCAATAAAAACGTACTCCATTGAACTATTTATGGGATCTATGGCTTCGATTAGATTACAACGCAACAGCAGAGGTGTTGGAATTATTTTGTTAATAAACAAATTTATAAACGCACATTTCAAACTGGCGATTTCAGGAAACTGCATAGCATTTGGTCTGGCATTTGGCCAATTCCGTGTCCAGATAGCCACGCCATTCCTGAGTAATTGGTTAAAGATGGACCGAGTGTCATCATCCACTTGATATCCAATCAATTGCGACAGTGACTTTTGGTGCCTTAAATAGGATTTTGATCTGTATTGTTCGGTCATTAATTGCAAAACTGCACCAAATACTGCTGATTTCGCCTGCGATGGTTTGCCTTTTTGGCAGGCAGTAAAGTTATAAACACTACAGTGGACACTCGCATAATAGGACTACAATAAAAGTAGATCGCTTAAACGCTGGCACGTTATAATAAGATCCTAATATGATCTTCGCCCTTTTAGCGGGTGTTGCCTGTAGAGCATGTGGCTCACCCTCTCTCTCACTCGCTCCCTCGTTCTCTCTCATAAACAATGACAAGCCAAGTAAATACAAATACCGAAAGCAAAAAACCAGCAATGGAGCGTGTATAGATTCGCTCTATGCGGCAGCAGATTTGTTTTTACATATAAACCGAATAATACGTATACGTGCGGCGGCAATTTTCATTAATGACGCAGTAGTGAACTCTGGCAATTACGCAAAAAGCCGTTCCATCCGTGCCATGGAGTACTCACTGTATTCACCAGGTGGGTCTGCACCGCCCTGCAGCTAACCGAATTCAAGATCTCGACAAAGCTCAACATCTGGCCACTGCGGGCCGCCAGGTGAAGGTTGTTTAGCTGGGAGAAACGCAGACGCGGCTCGTGGGGAAACTTGGCCCGGATCTCCTCGGAGATCTCCACCAGCATTCCGTGGGCCATGTTGAAGTAGCCGAAATCGGGCGGATAGCCATCATATATGGACGTATGTGCCTCGTCTAGAGGCGCCTCTTCTGCGGGATCGACCTCCATTCTGGTTGGGAAATGGACGATGTTGCACTGATCGGTGATCACTGATCACCAGGTTTGGGAATGGAAGCAATCCACACAGGCCCACTCTTTCCAGGCCAGGCGGCAATACGGTCACACCTAGCGGTGCACCTGCGAAAGTGAAAACAGTGACTAGCCACAATTATCGTTAGTTTATCGTTCGTTTATTCGCGCCCTTTTGCAGATATTACATATGTTTGTTGATTGTAAATATGAAACATATATATGAAATACAGCTTGAAATACTGGATATGTTTACAAGTGTTGAGTTAGATTACCCTCCATTTTAAGTGTGCGAATAAAGTATTGAATATGCTTTGAGTATGCGTGTGTGTGCGTGCGTGCGTGAGGTTTTTACTGTATTAGATTGGTGTATTTTTATATCGTGCTTTCCTTAGCTTCAATGTGAAAGTTTTCTACATTGGACCAGGCCTGGATCTTGGGTTATATTCATAGAGTTTTGATAGTGTGCGTCGACAGGCCCGTCCAATGGAAAATTTTCATCGAGGCGTTCCGTTTTGAATCATATTTTTCCAATCTCTCATTTGAGTTCGGCGATGTGCATCGGTTCGCCTGGAAAACTATGCTTAATGCAGCGAGTTCTTAATTGTACATCATATTTGTTGTTCCTTCTTCTCCATCATTATTTCAAGCATACGCTGCTTCAAAGTGTGTATATATATACAATGGGCTCAGCATCCTCCATATGCTGGACAATGTAGTTTTCAAACGTCTCGATTAACAATTCACTCGTTTCAAAAATATCTTTTGAAGCTTGTGTCATCACTATTCAACAGTCACTGTTTACGTCACAGTCACGGTTTACTCACACTAACGATACACCAACGTGCTCGTGAGTTGTGCGTGCATGAGTTTGTGTTCACGGGAAATTTGCTTCCACTGGAATTTAAAGCTTGTCTGCACTAGATCTTCTAAAAGGAAGAAAGTTCGTTTGTTGTGTATATCTCCATTCCCTGCCCTTGTCTTCTTATGTTTTGATCATCCATTTTTTGAAATACTGAAAAGGCAAAATGTCGGTTAGGAAACTCAATCCCGAAAATCCCAAAGCGTGTGGAAAAGCTGCGATTCGAAAGATTAGCTGTTTAGCGTTCAGTTTATATTGAAAATATTTAATTAAACCTTTTACATTTAGCTAGAAAAGGCTCAATTTCTATCAATATTATTTTGTATTCGAATTTCATTTCGATGTTATGCATAAAATTCATTTAAAATACAAGCAAGTGTACGCAATTCATAAAATTAATCAACAATCTACACGAAGGCTTAGCCCTCGTTAACTAAGTTATCTACAAAGCAAATGGCAGAAGCATCCCAATATAAGGTATTTACTTTACGGATCCACCAGAACTGGATTTTAGTTGGAGGCCGTGATGGCCACCGGTGTTGGTGAGGGTTGTGCCACGACCGGGGTTATGGTTACGGCAGGTGGAGCGCTATTGTTGAGCTCAGAAACGCCGGAGGAGGATATGTCAGCCGCCACCTTGAGTCCATTGGGGGTTGCACCCAAGCTTTGACGAGAGTTGCGCTTACGGTGAATACGCGGCTTGTTTGGCGAGGGAGTCTTGGTAGTGGAGTCGGGCACCGAGGAAACGCTGCACGACTTGTCACCTCCTGCTCCAAACTCGGTACTCTCCGATGGGGAGCTGGCTGACCTAGCGTTCTTCACCGAATGGCGGCCGCCGCGTCGATTGCGGCGACGATTGTTATTGTTATTGTTGTTGCCGTTACCATTGACAACCGGCTTCACCGTGGTCTTCTTGGGATCGAAATAGCTGTCCAGAAGCTCGAGCAGCTCTGTCTTGTCCTTGATCTTTAGCCGGCCAATAGACTGCAGGGCCATGTCCAGGCCCTCGGTCTGCTTTTCTGCCCAGATGGCACTTAGCTTGTTCAAATCGAAGCCATTCTCGGCTAGCACAATGCGGAACTTCACGGCACGCACACGATGGTACAGAGTGGTCTTGAAGTAGTTCAGGAACACCGGACGGAAGGTGTTTTGACGCTCCAAATTCTCGTTCTGGATATCCAGCTCCAGGATATCGGATACCACCAACTTGGCAAACGGACGTATGGCATTAAACAAATTCTCCAATGCCTCCGAGCTTTTCGGTTCCGTCTTGCAGTTCGAGTTGCTCAGCTGAAGGGCCACATCAAAGGCCAATTTGGCACGAACACTGGCATTGCCCTCAAACAGCTGCCGCTTACCCTGAACGGCGTTCTTGACAGATTGCTTATCGTCACCGTTGGTCACGGTGCTGTCCCTGGGGGATATCGATACCGAATCGGACACTATATCAGATCCTGATCCCAAAACAGATCCAGATCCAGATGTAGACGCAGAGCAAGCCGCGTCTTCCTCCTTGGTCGTGGACAAGATCTTGGAAAGCTTGCGCAGACTGTAGTTCTTGAGGTTGGCATCGCCAATGGAAGCCTTGGCCAGATTGATGCTGTTTGCAAACGACTTCACCGATGCGGTAAAGCGCTCCAACAGGCCGTACTTCTTCAACGACTCCAGGATCATGTAGGGAATGAACTTGCGCTGTTCATGACAGATAAGCACAATCCCGTCCGAGCTGGGACCCGCCTTGGTCTTCAGTTGCTCAAGCCAGTTGAGGAAGTCCTTGAGGGCAGCGATCTCAGACTTGGATTTAATGATCTGAGAGGATATTGTATGTGGAATTGCGGATGTTTGAGTACTTGACTGCCACTATTAAATGGACTGGACTGCACTGGACTCACCTTATAAGTCTGCATCGACTTCAGCATACGATAAAAGCCAATCGAAATAACACGAACTTGATGGCGCTGGCGAGCAGCTGGATTCAGATTCATATATGGCATGATGTACTGCTCGAAGTGGTCGGTGGGTGTGTAAGCGGCCAGCTGGACAATCTGTGGGTTTAACGCAAGTGGGGTTAGGACCGAACGATCGCACGGCAGTCAGGTGGTATGCCCGATTTACCTCATCCATTAGACGCCGTCCAGTGGTGTCGATGTCCACGCCCACCAGGATATAATTGCCGGCCGGCAGCTCCTCCTTAACGCCCACGGACGACGAGGATTGATCGGCGACGGCAATGGCCACTCCGGCATCAATGTCATCAGCAACCATTTTCTTATATGATCTGGGGAACGGAATCTAGAAAATTCGGAAAACCAAATTAGCTGACTTTCTGGAATTTTTTTTTGTTATTTTAAGGAACCGATTTCCTTAGCAAAACGCGAACCGCTTTCACTAGATTTTCGATATGAAGTGACGGGCTATGTATTTTCAAGAGTCTATTAAACCCTAAGCTACTATTAACGGTTTCTTTCCAGAGGCGCCATCTTTTAGACAAACGTTTGTATATGTATGTATGTATGTTCACTTTCACCACACTTCAGCACTTTTCTTTTGGGCTCACCTCTACTGAACACATTTTTCGTGTTGGTTTCGATGGGCTCTTTCGCTTTTTACGAACTTTTTCCTTTATTTTTCAAAAGGTTAAAGCGAAATTTGCTTCTGTTCGACGAGCTTTCACAAATAAGAAACAATTCGTACGACTAACTAAAACGTAATGAATAATTTTCTGATGCACCCGACGGCGTAGGAAATTTGCGCGAATTTGACATATGCAAAGCCTGCTAATCGAGCGTTTTGACTTAAGTACGATGGGTTAGGCAGCTGCAACTCGGCCACATCTTGCCACAACGCCCACTGTGCAGATGAAAACTTTTTGCGCAATATTTTTGCCGCTGCTATAATGAAATATCGTCTTTCAGCTTGCTAATATATTTTTTCCAATAATTAGCCGGCGAAATTGGTGGGCAAACAACAAATATTTGGACAAAAGCGCAGACAAGAACTGATAAGAGGTTCAGGGCTGACGAATTTCAAATGTTTGCGCCAGAGATGACAGGCCATCGATATCACTATCGATAGATATATCGAAGACGACTTAGCACTTCCACCTACTCTGCAGCCCTGGTCGGCACACAAACAATAATCAGCTGATGCCATCGCCTATTTCCAACAATTTGCACCGCGGAAGTGAAGAATTACCAAGAAAATAGATCGCCTGCTGACCGAATTATGCTGCTGTAATCACCCACGCACGGGCAAGCACACAACGGTTAAGATAAAACCAGGCGAGATAACACCACGCACAGGTGCCACAACATGCTGTCCTACATAAAGCGCAAGCTCTCCGAATCCGACAGCGGCGTCAGTTCGGTCGCAACCGTGACGTCGCCGTGCGGCGGCGATAGTGGGAGTGCTGGCGGAACGGGCGGCAGTGAAAGCGGTACGGGCAGCAGCAGCGCCAGTATCAGCGGACGCAGCCAGAACGCCGACGAGTTAGTGCGCAAAACGAGCCAGATGTCGATGGATGATGAGGCCATTGCCTTCGGGGAGGACGCACTGCTCCATGAACTGGGCTACAAGAATCAGACGGAGCTGCAGGAAACCATCTACGGTTCGATATACAATGGGACTTTTTTACTTTCGTCTAGTTATGTAATTTCTCTTGTCGTTACACAGATCTGTTGCGCGGCATTCGCGATCCCGAGAAGCCGTGCACTTTGGAGGACCTCAACGTTGTCTACGAGGATGGAATCTTTGTGATGCCACCCACGCGCTCCAATGTCTCAGTTGTACGTAACTCAATATCTTTATAAGCCATAAGCTTGAGCCCTAATCATTTCATCATAAGTTAAATCTGCGCGTGTGTTTATTTGCTTTCATCACAATTTCTGTTTGAATATTTTAAAGGCTTAACGATTTAGTTTCAAACTGCCTTTAAAATTGATCTCATAGCTTAAAGTACTTGTGTTAAAAAAATCCACATGTCTTAAATCTCTTGTGTAGTAAGCATTTCAATGCATTGTATTTTTATTTTGATTCTTTCAGGTGCGCATCGAGTTTAACCCCACAGTGCCACATTGCTCGTTGGCCACGCTGATTGGACTCTGTATACGCGTGAAAGTAGAACGTGGACTTCCGCACAACATAAAACTAGACATATACATCAAGAAGGGAGCCCATCAAACGGAGGAAGAGAGTAAGTGGGACAAGCCAGTTACTATTATCATATGTGTTCTAATTAAAAATGTTCACGTTTCCGCAGTTAACAAGCAAATCAATGACAAGGAGCGCATCGCTGCGGCCATGGAGAACCCCAATCTGCGGGATTTGGTCGAGAACTGCATTAAGGATGAGGAGTAGCTCTCTTTGCCATATCTTTTGTACATAGGGAATACTTTGAGGATTGTCTAGGATTAAGTGTACCATTAAGTTGCATCAGGGAGTGTGTGCTTAGCATTAAAGCCCTTAAAATCTGTTAATCGCCGGGGCGTTGTGATTCCAGCAGAATATCGATTGCTCAACGTCCTATCTATTTTCCCGCCTATGTTTACTGATAAGGTCCCCGGGCCCAACAACTCTCATTGTTTACATTGTGCCGAAGCGATATGGCCGTCGGACACTCGGCCAAAGAAAACCGTGTGCACATCGGTGTCATGGCGGGTGAATGAATCTGAATCGTAATCGTATCGATGGGCCGGCCATGTTGGGCATCAGCCAGCCAGCGTGCACGTCACGTCACCCGGATTTATCAGCTCCAGAAGAGTAGAAATGGTTTGGGGCGTAACGCAGGGCAATCACCTGGCTGTTGGCGCTGTTAAGTTGAGTGCATGACACACATTCGACTCAACTCGACTCGGCTAATTTCTTTGCAACTCTCCGGTTTCAGTGAGCACTTTGTTGCCATGACTGTCGCTGTTTCTGCTCCAATTTGCATTTCCGGGGTTTTCCATTTGTTAAATTGCACTGCACTTCCGCTCGTTCCGTTCCCACCACCAAAGTGGCGAGCCATAAATATTAAGCAATATCAATTAGTTGCTTGCCATCGCGCTCAAAATGCTTTAAACTAATTTCCAAAGACTTAGGCAAAAAACATCCCCACCAGCAATTAAAACCATCTGGCGCTGCGAACTTTTTGCCATGACACCGCTGGCCAATATTCACGGAATGGTGGAAGCTGCTGCAGACCAGACCCTTCGTGTCCCTTAGGCGTGCCGCGTGCCTCAGAAGGCGAGGGGAAAATAATAAAAATGAATGCGCAGACAAAAGCATATTGCGAATATTACGCTAATTGGCGACTGCAATCAAAGCGGACCTCGGCCTGGACACGTCGGCCGAAGGAATAGGAGAGGCAGCAAATGACTCCTTCCATCATCCCAGCAGCCGTATCGCCAGCCTGACCATGACCGAAGCCATCGGAGAACCCGCTGGTTCGTTTCAGGTGAGCAGTAATTGGAGGCAGACTGGTCTGCTACTTGTTTTGTGTTGTGTATGGAATGATCAAAGGATATCCGTTTAAAATAAACACTTTAAAACCACTATTTAAACTGATTAAATTAATACATTATAGTTGATAATCAAAATTCTTTGTATAGACGATGAGTAGAACCCAACCCACGGCCTACTGGTGTGACACCTTTAATAACCACAAGGTGCACGTGAGCAGAAGCTCGGGACACAGTCATAATGACTCAGTTGACACTCCGGCAATGGCCCGGGAAGGAGTCATGGGAGATGATGGCCTGGACTGCGACAGAATTTTATGTGCGAAAAATGCATAATTTATTCTGTTAATGCATATGCATTTAAGCCGAGCCAACAACTGCAGCAATTCCCCAGGATTTGCTGACCGGCAATTGTCATTTGTGCAGCGGTCAAAGTGACCCATTTAAGCCCGTCCTGCAGTGCCCGCCCAGTGCCACGCCCCTGCTACCGCCAGTCCGGGTCGAGTACATAAGTAGGCAAATGCAATGAGTCCGGCTCCAAGTCACAGTGGCCCGAAGACGAGGGGCACAGATTGCGGCCACCGAGATTTCCTTCCGATACGCAATGCTGTTAAATTGTATGCCATTATTATGATTGCCATCGTGACGGCGGGCATCCGGGACGGAGTGCACAGGATGAGGATGCCGGAGCCACGACCGGCTGTGGAGTTGCATTCACACATTGTTCGCCCGATCCGGGTCTCCGCATATGCCATGTATTTCATTATGGGTCCCACATACGCATTTCATGCCCCCCGGCTCCTTGGATTGCAGCCACTGCAGCGTGTGCGGCTATGCCGGCTCCTACGTCCAGATTGGATTTCACAATCGGAGTCAGAAGAAATGAATTAAGACTCGTTTAAACCATGGTGCAGGTTTCGAGGAAGTTAATGGTTCACTTTTGCAGAAGGATGTATGATTAAAACTTGGGAAATACCACTAAAAACTTTTTTGGAAGCGAAAAAGCGGAGCTTTAAACCCAATATAATGAGTACTTTGTAGTCGATTCCCTTGGAATTACAGTTCCTGTTTTTATTTTTCAGGTGGCTTACTGCGCGCGTTGTTAAAACCAATTGTTGTAATTGTTCGGGCCATGGCAGTTGCGCCGCAGCTCCTTAAAACCGGAAGTAACACTCAATGGCGAAAAACCGCCCACGGGCCTACGGGGCGTATGCGCATTATGCAAAGTCCTGGTCAGCGGTGAATGCCTTGCCACAGCCAGAATCTGCAGTAAATGTCTGCAGGAGCAGGGGGAGGGAGGAGTGGTATCCAAGAAGGGAACTTGGCCATTCAGCAACTGACAACTTACGCATCAGCAGAAGCAGAGATGCGGGGATGATGGAGGGATGACTCCAGCTTTCGGCCATCCGGATACCGGGTGAGCTCCGAGCACCGTCAGATCCGGAGTAGGAGCGGTGCAGGAGGGGATTTTGTTGTTTGCACTGCTATTAATTTCTGCTGCACTCGACTCGCCATTTATTTTGGACGCACAATGTGCCAGCCAGCTATGAGTTGTCTCTGCGCTGCCTCCTGAGTAAGGTTTGATTAACCCACTGAGTCTAAGTGTAAGAACTTGTAAAGAAAGTTAAGAACTTGTAAATTATTTTATAAAATTTAAGTAGCCAGATAAGGATCATCCACACATCGCAGTTAATAATTAATAATAATAAGTGTGGCTTAAAAGAAGATTTATTTTATTTGAAAGTATTAATCTTACTCATATTGCATTAATCTACTTCTTAGAAACTAAACTCATTGCGAAATTATTTTTGAAATTATGAAAGTATATAAACCATGAATAAATGTCGACTCCTGTTGGTCTTTAGTGGGTTAAAGGACGCGGGCCGGAAGGGCCATCGAGGATGAAGCGCCTGCCAAGCGGAAGTGGTCGCGTGCGTTGCATCCTGTCGGCAATTATGCCGCAGCAGCAGCAGCGGCAGCAACAATTACAGTTACAGCTGTTGCAACCCCCCAACCCCGCCACCAAACCACCCGCGCCCACGAAGCCAATACCCCTTGTTCGCCCGCTTGTAAGCCATTTTAATTGCTTGTCTCTTTTTAATTTTCAGCTCTTTTGTTATACTTCCCTACCCTTTGGCCCCACATCCCCACCTGGCATGCATTTATCCCCATTCCAGACTATATATGTATGTAGGTATTAAAGCCTTTGTCTGAGTCCTTTCTTGGCCTCAAGTTGACATTTTTGTTGGCCGTACTCTGCTGACTTCTGGCCAAGAGGTCGCCGCTCTTTGGTTTGTAGCAGCCAAAGGGCCTTTTGCTGTTGACCATTTGCCATTTGCCGGAGCTAACGAACTAATGTTAAATGCACGGCAAGTGCCATTTGAGCTTCCGCCAGCTCATTGGCCTGAAGACGCCTGCAACAGCAATTAACAAAGGTGCACCTGCTCCACCTGCTGCTCCTCCTTCTCTCTCCTTGCAGCGGACAATGGTTCTGGAGCCGGATTCGAAATGGTGTCCGATGGCAGCTAAAACGTGTGTAATCAGAGCATAATTGTCTAAAATAGCTCCACATTTGCTGTCTGCCATGGAATGGAGCGTTTGTTTGTCCTGCTCGAATCACCCATCGAAAATCGATTAGGTTCTCAGGCGAAATGGAGCTCAAATCGTTTCGTATAATTACACATTGAAGGGTTTGTTATAGAGAAACTGCCAATTTTTGAATCTTCAAGATGCTATATTTGCATATTTAAATCCCTTTCTTCTTTTGCTTAATATAAGCTTCAATTAATATTATACAATTTAAGCTTGAATTTGAAATGCTCGCCATTAAGTTTGCAATGTAATTAAAACATAAATGAAGCAAGTAAATCGTTTAATTACGTTTTTACTCCGGTTACCCAACTAATTAAAGGCTTTATGGTTTCCTACAATTTCATTGTGGTTTCATATAACAAACTATACAAAGCACAATCCATTTTTTAGTTCAACCAAATTAAAGCTTGTAACGAAAATATTTAACATGCTATATTTTGACCAAAAATATTTATGAAACTACACGCTTCTCCATTGGGTATATTTAAATTTTCGAAACGCAATATGTGAGTAATTGGAGTTTGAAAACTTTTGAACTGATTTCCATTCCCATTGGTACACTATTGCACACATCCGATGTGATGGCAAAATTGTTTAATCTAAATTCATAACGTGACACAAACACAGTGAGCACAAAACAACAGAGCACAGATTTGGCTGACATTTTGCCTAAATAATTGATTTCGACCCCCCGAAAAGCAGAAAGAATTGCAGCCATGGACGATGAAAGCTGCTCGCTAAGTGGCGTGGCAAATAAAATGATTTAAATATTCAAAACAGCACTCGCAGCAGCCCCCCCCAACCCCCTCCCCAACTACCCATTCAACATGCAACAATTTTTTGTACGCATCGTAAAAACAAAAAAACGGCAGAGCGAAAAAGTTTAAATTTCTTTTACGGCCCAAAACCGACTCTAATCCACTTTGGCCGACAATTTTCGGCCGACCGCAGGCGAAAAATAAATGAAATCATGAAATAATAAACTAAATTAGGTGCGAATTGTGTTTTGGCCAGTCTGACCTGTGTTGCCCCCATTTATATATGTATGTAAGTATATTTCTTACATTAACCACAGCCACTAAAATAATTTTCCAGCGAAAGATGCGCAAAAAAACAAAGAACTTTAAGTCAATAAAAGTGTCAAAAACATGCAAGTGCTGCTGGCGTACAGTTATTCCTGTAATTATAATAAAATAATTAAATAATAGGCAACTGCAAGTGTAACAAGTTCTTTTTCAGTCAAATCGAAAACAACAACGAAACTAGGCTACTCCTGCTGCAATTGACTCCTGGATTCCATGGCTCCGCCCACTTTTTTTCTTTTTTGTGGGCTGGCGAGGGAGGTTTGAAAATTATTATTGTGGCATTTGTATGCCAACCTCAGGCTCGTATATAACTTTCAGTATGTTGTTCTGCTCACACACACAAACTTTTATAATAATTTGCGCAACAAATTTGAAATTGTAATGCCGACTCATTAGAAAGTTTTTCATTCGAATTTGTTGCCTTTGCGGCGGCTGCCTTTCCTTCCTTTTTTGTCCTTTATTTTTTTTTGGTTTGCTGTCCTGTTGTTTTTCCATATTATTTTTTTATAATTTTTTACTCTAACACACTCTATAAAATTGGTTACACCATGCAAAAGGCAAAAGGACGAAAGGACCGAATCTGTGCCAGGACGATATGTATAACCCGACTTAGAACTACTGAAAAAAAAAATAAATAAAAAATAGTAACTAAATTTTATTACTCTTATGCCATATATATACAACTTTTGTATCAACTTTTTAATATTTTTGCAGTGCATTGCCAGTTTGGCAAAGTCCCAAAAAACAAAGCATTGTTTTCTCCGCCTGGGGATTAGTGTCAAGTTATGCCTATGCAACTTTTCGATATTTGGGTAAATGCATATTGGCTTTGGCCTTGAAAACGTGCACCTGGTTCTGCATTTGTTATGCAGATTGAATCCGACATGATTTCAGAATGGCCAACTATTTTCCTGGCATTCGAGTCGTTTTCTAAATGAAAGGATGGCGCTATTCGCTTTTGGCGATTGACAGCAGTCAGTAGTCAGTTCGTTTTCTAGTTAATAAAATTCTAATTAGTTGAAACTGCATCTCCGATGGCGAGGATGCCGCATTTGCACACCTATTTGTAACATATGTATGTACGCAAATATGGGTGTGTGATTTTAATTACGTAGAGGCTCATTAGCATTTTTCACAGTTGTTTACTTGTTTGTTTTCGTGGCTGCCGTCGAGACAAACTTCCTCTGACGCTATGTGAAATCCTACTCATTGCATTGACATTGCACAAATGCAACGGAAAAGGAGGAGGAATGGCAGTCGCGACTATCAGATACCCGGTGTATTTGTATTTGTATTTACATACTATTCAATCTGTTTTTTAAGCCAACCAAGGCTATAAATTCGAAGATAAATCAGTTTTCTGCATTAAGTGGTAATAATCATACATAATAAGTTTTCAATGGTAAAATCCTGTTCTTAAATTGGAAATTGCATTTACTTAGCCCTTTGCTTGATCAGTCCATTTATGGCCAATTGAACTCCTCGAATGCCATCATTTCGAGCTCATCGCTGCGGAATATGAATGTTTGTGCAAGTTGGCTACAGACGTGCGAGTACCGTGCACCATTGCCATCAGCGGAAAAGTTCAAATAAACAAAATGTTATTGCAACAAGGAGCAATGCGCAATGCAGTGGCGCTGTGGAAAAGGGGTCGAGAGGGGGTCGAGAGGGGCTCAAAGTACTCTTACAGTTGGCATACAAAATTAGCAACTTTTTTCCAGCTGCGCCAGTTGCTGCGCAAAGACGAGGTGGAAGATGGGGCAAGGGCATAGTTTTAATATGAATTTGCATGTAAGATTAACGATGGCAGCAGCGCAGGATTCTCGAGGGAATCTCCCAGCTCCTTGGCTACATCCTCCAGCAGCTCGTCCTGTGTGTTTTTGTTCCTGGGCTAATTGAGTTCTTGAACTTGGCGGCTGTTGTTGCCATGCTGGCTGTTGTTTACGCCATTACAGACCCACTTATTATGAAATTGAGTTGCTCGAAATGGCAGCCGCACATGCGACAGCCCATGAATAATGCAATTATTGTTGCAGGTGCCGGCATGTTGCAGCAGCAGCAGCAGCAGCATATAGCAACACTTGCTTAATTAACTATTAATGTGGGCGTGTGCACCTGCGTTGCCCGAGCCCAGATCTTTGACAAATGGTCATGTCACGCGTCTCAGCCTGCAATCTCTGGCCAGCTCCAGTATCCTTCGCCGCAGCTATGAAAAGCCATGGGAAAGCCATGAGAAATGGCAAATTCATTTACGCGACGCTGCATTTCCCACGCTGCTAAACGGAAAATGCAAAATGAACGGCTGCCAGGCGTCCGGAGTTTCTGGTTGGGATTGCAGGCACCAAGGCACAAAAAATAAAAAAAAATAGGAACCCAGCATGTACGTGAGGCAACATCAGCTCTAACAAGTGACAACACCCAACTCATTGCGCCAGGACCTCCGAAAAGGAGAGGAAATGCCTGGAAAATTGCATTTTGAGTGCAAATATTAATTTCAGCTGCCGCAACATACAAAGGCTGAGGCAACATCAGCAGCAGCAATGCAACATGGCCATCAGCAACATTACACTGAGAACATAATGTTTTACTATATGAAAAAGAATATACATAAATAAATTTTAGATCATTTAATTTTAAATTTATTTTCCTTTTTCGATTAAATTGTTTAGGATATCAATTTAATTGAAGTGGTAATCTACTTGACCGTGAATTTTTCATGTGCAGCTGGAAAAACTGTAGCACCATCAGCAGTTCTGGGCAGGAGCTGGTGGCTCCTTCAAAGCAATGTCCGGGCAGCAGCTCCATCTCCATCTCCGTCTCCTGGTATTTGTGTTATGTAATTTTGAAAGCGTGGCCAACATTTGCTAAAACGCATTCCGCAATGACAAATGCATTGCATATCCTGCAGCGAGCACTGCATCCTTCTTCCTCGCACGGCACTTAGCTTAATGGAGCAGAGCTGCTCGGACATGTGGCACTGTGAGGCGGCGAGTGTGGCGCACCCATTTTTTTTTTTTGTTCGCATTTCCTCCGGGTGCGGCACGCATCTCCAGCTTAAACGAATTAAAATGAAAGGCGGCAGCAGCATAAGTCACATGCAAAAGTTTGACCAAATGTGTCGGCATCTGGAGGAGAGGGCTCCTTGAAGTGTGGAAACGGAAGGAGTGAATTCACAGCGCAAAATGGCTCAAGGACAGCTGGCTCAGCTGGCCAGATATGTGACCCACTTGCGCCACATATTTAATGGCTAAACTAGTCCTTCGATTTCGCGCCTGATTCAAGGAATCGTTGAATTTGGTGGGTCTCACATAGTTCAATAGTTTATATGGAATTAAAAACTTAATAAACCTATTGTGTACATTGTTTACTCATTGTTATTAACATTAATGAAATGTATTTGTGGTTCCTATTCAAAATGACATTTCAATCATATCCAAAATCAGACCACAATCCTTGACAAAAGATGTTGTTAATGGTATTGACTAGGATTTGAATATCCTTGAATGCAACTGTGGCAAGTTATCTACCATCTAGATTTCATTAGTGGAACTCTTCCGTCCATTTAGTAAAGGACCTGCACACATTTGGTCCAACTGGCGCGTCATCTTGGCTGGGATTCAATTAAAGGCGACTTAAACCACACGCACCCGCAGTGGCAACCACTTGGAGTCCCTTTCGGTGGAGCTGGCCGGGCGTGTTGCAAATTGCATGTTGGTTTTGCGCTGCAACAGATTTGCGCGGAACAACACACACACATATTCGCTTGCAGCGAGGTAAATGTTGCGCATACGCAACGTATGCCAGATGTTGCACCAAAAGTTTAGGATTGCCGCCAAAGGGGAGCGGTGGCTGTTGCGAACTACTCGTTAGACGTTGACACAAAATGTTATTTCACTTCAATTAAATGCGAGGCAAGTGCGCGGGGTTGGCGTCTAAGCCATTATGCGAACTTTGTGTCGGTGTATATGCACCTAAATGCGCTTGTGCATTGTCAGTCAATTTGGCAAGTGCCAGAACCGCGAAACTTTCTTAACGCATTTGCAGCTTGTTGCCACTGTATACAAATACTCTTGTTGTCTGCAGCTGCAGACGAGCTTGTACTCGTGCTGTTCTATCTGATGCCGCCACCCGCTTACGTAATTACGCAAGAGCCGGAAAGTTTTCGCGCAGCATGCGCTTTCAATTTCCGCATTCCGGAATTGTTTGCCAAAATCAAATTCAAATTACAAAACGATTTTCGCTTCTGCTGCTGGCACGCGGCTCTGTTTCTATTTGCGGGCCCAATGCCACACCTGACTTCCCTATTGATTTCGATGCAGACATCCGGCGGATGTGTTAATCTCAGATTTTCCCATCTCACTTGCCCTGAGTTCGGCGCTCAAAAATTATTCCTAAACGACGGCTCGACGGGATTTTAAAGCCGCGCCTGCAGCGGCGACAAAATGCGGTCTCCTCGTCGGATTGCCATCGAATTAGCCTCGCCGACTTGTCGCTTTGTCGACTCTGATCGCATTTTGTGCGAAACACGCATGACAAACTGCAGCGGCATCCTCTGGGGATGCACTGCGAGAAATTAGAGTGCAGAAAAATATGAACTTAATTACCAAAGTTAGCTGAACATTTGTGCTACTAGGTTTCTAAATATTGCAGTTATTTAAGTTAACTAACTTATTAATTTATATTTAGTTACCAGCAAGACCAATTAACTTATCCCCCGTTTTTTAACGTGCATTTGGCTGGTAATGCCGCGATTTGCGCGCCTATATGCGATATAGATAGTATTTGGTAGCAGCCATTCTGACATCTGGCCAATTACTCGGCATTTTTGGGGCGAAGGCTTTGTTTGGTTCATGGTCCGGGTTAAGCGGGTTTGATTCGGTTTTGGCCGCCACTAAGCCAACTGATTTCCATGGAGCTCATATGCGTTTGGCTTGCAAGGAAACCAATTGGCAAATCAAAATATGGGCATTTAAATTAAAGCGACGCATTTAATAAAAGCTGTATTGATTGCTGATTGAGGCTATAGGTTTCGCACTATGACAGAAAATTGTGAGTGTCATATTCGTCTAATGAATGAATGAATACATATTTCTAAGACAAAAAATTATATACATTTGTATGCAATGCATCTGAAAGTGAATCTGCACTTGTGCTGTTTTCCAAGGAAAATGGCACAAAGTGCCGCAATTAGAGTATAAAGTTGGAGGTAATGTTCTCAGAGAAACTTGTTAAAGGCTTGCTTTTAAATTGCTTGACAAAATGGCTTGGCTGGCCAAAAGTGGCCTTAACCCCTGACCTTTTCATAGCATTTTTTCGCCAAGCAGCGCAAAATGCTCATAATTCGCTTGTTCCTTTGCACTTGAATTAGACGTGCATATGTGTTTGTATGTGTGTGTTATTTTCGAGCCATGTCCTTGCAGCTGCAAGGCTCGAAAAGTCGTTTGCTTGGACTGTGCAAACAAAATGAGCGAGCAGCGGCGACTAGTGGATGGATGCATTAATGGATGGAAAAATGTCCCACCTGGACCGGCAGCTCCTCCTGCGCCGCTCTATCTCCTCGGCACGTGTGAGTGGGCCAGGTGCTCTTGACATTGCCCCGAGTGAAAGGAGGAGGCTTCAGTGTTTACGCTGCCACATGGCGAATGCTTCAGCCTGGAGAGTTCTCCTTCTCGAGCTCGCCGTCTTTGATTGCGTGCTCGTCTCGCTGGGATCATGTATATAGCATATACATATAGTGGAAGACTCGTCTTGGGCTCGTTAAGTGTCGCCTCCTTATGGCATTTCATGCTATTTTAAATGCATTTGAATAAATAAACACTCGCACACGCTCGTAAAATGTTTATTACGTGGGCAAATGTTTGTGTCTGGCCTCATTAGGAATGGAAGCCGCCCAGCGGTGGGCGTGGCACAATGCGAATGATGCAGCAACTACAGTTCGCACTTAATGCATTTTTAATTTAAAGCCCCGACACTGTAACGCACATCCCCGAGACGTTACAATTGCATCGGAATTGCTTTAATTGAGTGGATTTGCATGCAAAATTCGAGAGGCAAACACAAACCGATGGCAAGTGTCCCCAAAGGCAATTCAATGTGGAACCGAAGTGATTTCACCTCAAGTTGTGGCCAAACTCTTTTAACGGGTTTGGGAGAGTGCGCTTTAATTGATTACCCATCAATTATGCACATTTCGCGGCGTACGTGTCGTATGCGTGATATTTTTATTGGTCTTTGATTAACCGCCTGCTGCACACATTTGGCGGCAAATCCGTTCAATTGTCTGAATCCCACTCCAATCGAAAAGAAGAAGTAGAGAAGATAGTAAATTTGCATACAAATCCTTTGCACCATTCCTTTTGATGCGACTGTCAAATGCTGAGCAAACAACATGGCCAAGATTCATGTATCTCAACTTCAGCTTGACACTTTAAGTGGAAGTTATGCAAATAAATAAATGCGGATTGACAGCGAGATAAATGTTATATATATATACAGATAGAATGACACATGACAGCTCAGATGGAGTGTGGGCAAACAGACAAAGGCAATTAAAGAGTGTTCAAACACACACACATACTACTAAATCTATTGACAAAACGCCTTGAGATACGCGAACGATTCCCTTTATAAAGTCAACGTGTGTGTGTGCCAGCCCGCTGGGCCGCATAATTATAATGAATCCTTTTGTCAGCCAACTTAACCCTAATTTGTGCCAGCTCACACTATCCATTATCCTTGGCTGTAAACACATTTTGCGTTTGCCATTTATGCCATTGTATTCCACATGCAGGTGCGAAAACGGCTAGGAGTGGCTTATACAAAAAAAAAAAAAGTCGGCGTCAACTACGTCTGCTAATTAAGCTCCGAAATGCACAAATTCAGAATGCCGAGTAGCCGGGGTGAAAAACTCAACTATTTCTGCATTGTTGCTGCGACTTTTGTGCATAAAACCGAAGCAGATGCTGCCCGAGCCTCAGATTCATCCACATCTCCATCTCCATACTCGCTCTAGGTTTTTTTCTATTTTTTTTGAAATTTTTTTGCAGCTGATGCGGGCTGCTCGCGAGTTGTGAAAGCTTCAGCCCTGACCACATTTTAATTGGGCTAAGCACACGCCATGTGCTGCATGTGTGACGTGCTATTAGTGAAACTTTTAAATGAGTTAGTTAAGTAAAGCGGGTTACGTTATTATGAGTTTTTGGCTCGGACATTACAAAAGCTTGTCAGCCCGGCCAGCTCGGCTGGTGCTCTCACATTCTATAGTACATTCTGCCATTCTTTGGGCTCCAACAATATGCATGGGGCGGCATCCTGGCCGTGTGGCAGAAAGGAACTTGCAGCATGTAGCTGCGTTGTGGGATTATGCACACCTCGAAGTTGTATGGCTTCTTGTAAAACCGAGCGAAGTTGCTATGCGATGCGGAACAAGTTGGGTGCATCATGCAGCTTACACATCTCGGCTAATGAAATTGTTTTTCTCAAGCCTTTCTCACTGTCTCATTTTAGTAAATTTAATGGTACTTAAACCAATTAAATCGTAGGGGGATTTCAATCATCATAATGCGATAATGTCAAATTACAATTTCCTCCGATTTTTGCACCAAAAATCGTTTTCTAATTATGCTAATGCTTAGTATCTTTTTTACACAATTTTTCCTTTGCGAAATGCACGAATACAATGCCAAATGTTCAGTGGCAGAGCAAACTCGATGTTTTATTGGGGAAATTACTCTGGCAATTATATGTCCAAAGTGGGTGCAATCAATTTTCAATTAGTCGCATGCAATAATTCCGCCAACATTTCTTGAAAGGCAAAAACGCTTCGGATTGCCGTTGGTAATTATTGGAAATTATATGGTGCTCCGAGCATTTCTGTATAAATGCGCATGTATTTATGCGGCAGGGATCGCAGTCATGCCAATCGAAAATACTTGAATACGGCAAAGGAATGCGACGGATGGAGGGCGAAAAAATATTATTCAATTACACACCATATCCAGGACAATGGTTACGACGAGCATAAATGCCAGCCGCCTGCCCATAAATACACAAAGTCTCCCTTTTCAGCCAGCCGCCAATGTGCTGGCCATAAATCGAGGTAATAACATTCGAGAATACTCATAATAGTTTCGTTACCCAGGCGAGCATGTTTCAACTATGATTCTCGAAATGAAATCAATGTATAATCCCGTCGAACCAAATGAAACAGATACAGATAGCAGCCCGTAAATGGCCAGAAAACTTCGTTGGATTGAGAAGCATAATCGATACGAGCCGTATGCCTCACCCAATTAGCTGGGCTGACTCCCCAAAGGAGACTTTCACCTGGACTTGGAACGGCAGTGATAAAACAGCCGACGCCCTCTGAAGGAAATTTACATAAAATTCAAATAAAATAAAACGACAAACGTAATAATCATTAGTCGGCTCTCCTGGGTGCAGTCCACACAGGACTCTGGGCACTGGACATTGGACATTGGACACTGGACACTGGGCACAAGATGCCTGCATCTGGGCGTTTTGAAGGAGGAGAAGATGCTGACTTATTTATGGAGTTTCCATGTTAACGAGCCACTCGCAGTAAATTAATTTAGGCCCTGATAAATATTACCTATGGGTCGACCATAAATTCGAGACACTTTAAGATATCTAAAGGTTCCCAACAGTTGGACCAGCATTTTATGTGTTTATAGATATAGTATATATATGAGAAATATTCAAAGTTCCTTTGAGCTGTATCACTTAGAATCCAATCCATTCCTGCAGTGCAATCTTCTGCTGTTCGATTTGCTCGCCCATCTTCTGGGTCATGGCGAACTGGATGAGGATGAGCAGGTAATTGACCAGAATCGATGTAAACTGTTGAAATACAAGTAATTAAGTTTTTGATTAACATATGCTGCATGTTACCCACCAAACCGATAACTTTGCGGCTGAGCACAACATCTAGGCCACTGGTGAAATGAATCTTGGCCTGAATCCTCCACGACATTAGGGATTCGACCAATGGTCGCAGCGAGGACTTTTGGGGAAACCAATCATCCAACTTCTCGACGAGGCGCAGGCATCTCCTTGCCTCGTAAATGGTGCGATCGCAATAGAATGGAGCTATCAGGAGCTTGTACAGCGGTGGGATCATGACCAGGGCCACATAGCCGAGCATTCGATAGCCAGTGCCGTTCTCTTCCTCATTCTGCTGGCCAATGCCCACGGACTGGCCAAACAGGATGTACAACTCACTCGTGCTCATGGCCAGATCATGGGCCATGGCTGCCCACAGACTGAGGGCGTAGACTCGGTTGATCTCCTGGACGAGATAGTGCAGCTCCTGGATCATGGACACCACCTGGCGTATGCGCAACTCCTGTACGTGCAGCTGCGGAAATCGCCAGTTGAGAAATTCCGGCTTGAGCAGTTGTTGCAGCAACCGGAAACGGATGCCCAGCATCTCGGCCAGGGTCATGTGCACATAGCCCGTGAAGTGGGGTCCTCCAGTGACTATCGTATAGCACAGGGCGAAAAGCAGGAAGAGAGCTCGATGACCGCTGGCCACTTGCACGGCGGCACTGTTGATGGCCATCAGGTAAATAATGGTCACTATTCCCAGCACCACTATATTCTTTCTCAGCATTTTTCTATAGTTCAGATTAGCTCCGAAGTCGCTCATCAGCCTTGAATCCAAGGCAGCCAATCTCTGATAGATTCCCAAGTGCCGGCGTGCAAATACCTGCAAGGATATCACAGTGACCACAAAGACCAAGGTGGACATCACCAGTTCCAAGGCTGATATGCTTAGCACTAGATTGTCGGCCTTTGCCAGGCGTTCTCTGACATCTTCGGCTTCCAGAAGGACACTCAGGGACCCAAAGAGACAGCATAACGCCGCAATGGCCACCGACATGGAATAGATTCTGCTTGCCCGGCTGATCCTAAAGTTCGATCCACGTATGCCGAAACCATTGCAGCCCATAAGGAACTGCAGGATGCAAATGAATCCGGCACAATCGAAAACCGTTTCCGGTTCACGGAAGAAGTACAACACGGCCATCGCATTCAGTTTTCGGAGTAGAACTAATGACTATTCCATGCGGAAGAGCTCCAGATACTATCCACAAGATAAAATACTTCCAAAAATCCAAGCAGCACAATCACAATCCAAAGGGCTCAAAAGTACACTTGAAATAAAGTTGGCAAGTGTTATAATTATTCTTAATAATAAAAGAAGCACTTACCAACAAAGATAATAATTTGGTTTAATTAAGACATATAATTTTATTGGGCATTAATCAATTTTAACAATCAAATATAAAACGTTTTATGTCGGATTTCCTAACTTTCTATACCCTACATACAAATATTTAGTATTTGTTATTTTCATAAATGAATTGAAGCCATTAAAGCAATATAGTAATTAACTTGATTACTTTTGTAATAGCTTGGGACAAGTGCTTTTCCGATTTACAAATAAATTTGACCTGTTTTTCGTTAGACGCGGTAAACAAAATAAACGTGTAAATACGAGGCAACTTAACACTTTTGTTTTGGCCATTTGAAATATTAGTAGTCCGTCGAGTTTCTAACCAGTTAGTGCAGCAGGAGTTCTCTCAATTAGTTACCACATTAGTTACCACTTAACAGGGAAATACATTTCTAACATTTCAATTGAGCAATAAATGTTTCAATTGATTTGAGCTTGTGGTCAGTTGGTAGTTTTATAAATATGTTAAAACGATGTGAACTGCTGGAATACGAGTAATTTAATTTCAGCAACATGCGAGAAAGGAGTGGAAAAGCTGTCAGATTAAATGCCATAATCCATGGGATTATGGCCAAGCTGGCAAAAGTTGTTAATGCCCGGTGACAGAGCTCAACCCTTCGAACTGGGCCAGTTCGTTGATGTACAGGTATATGGAATGATTTACAGCTCTCGCAGGATGGTGAAATTAACCGAGATGTGGGCCAGAAGATGGAGCCGGGCATTTTGTTTGGCTCACTCTCGCTTCTCTTAATTATTTTGCATTAAATATTTATGAAATGGCCGAAAGAAAGTCGCGCCAAGGGACAAGAAGTGTAAAATTAATTAGGCAGTGGTCGGATGGAAAAACGTCAAATGGTTGCAAATGACAACCGAACGGCATGAAGGCAGTTAATAAATTGTTTGCTGCACATTTGTGGTTCAGCGCACAGGGACACAAACATACAGACGCAGAATTATTTATGCGCAACTGTTGATTTTCTGGCTGATTAACCTCTGGGCGGCTTAACTAGGAAATAAATCGTATAAATGAAATGCACCATCAAGAGCCAAATGAGCTTTGAATACTCTGCATTGAATGCGATTAAAATCTATACCACAAACTATATCCATTAGTCGGTGAGTTCTTGCCTTACTGGTTAGAGTATTTCGCAGTAATTAGTTCTGTTTTTTTGTTGCCATTTATATTTATTATTTATCGCCTTTCGGCTCAGTGCACCGCCAGTAACATATGCAGCCACATTTGCATTAAGAACAGCAATTACCAAATCCAATCGCATCCAATTGAATTAAATTGACTCGGCTCCAGGGGCTGTGGTCCAGTAACTTTTAGGCTTGCCCCTTTTCCACTTTTCCGACCATTTGTCCTTGTCAGGATACGAGGTCCTCGGCACTCCCACACACACACTCGAGCGTCCTGACAGCTGGTTGACTGACTGATGGAGCGCCTGATTGACTCACCGAAATGTCCAAAAGCAAAACAACACCGAGTCACAAAAAGGCAAATCAAATCTCCGCCCATATGGATTCAATTAACGCTAATTTAAAATGCCAACATATCTGGAGAGGCTTTCCGCCGAAGGGAAAAATAAATAGAAAATTCCCAGTCAGTTTTCCACATGACCCCCGTCAAAATTTCGACTTTGACACTCCAAAGGGGCAAAAAATCGACAACAAAAACAGAAAGGACAACCTTTCCTTTGATTGAGGGCAATAAATGAGTCAAATCAAATTTAGATCCTAGGATGTGTTAAAAATGTATGCGATGAGGTGTTGCCAAAAAATTCTGTATCAACACCAGTTAAATATTTGTTGGTTCCTATAGATACAGAATTTTCATACCTCTTTTAAATTTATTTAAATAAATACTTATTTTAAGAACTAGCTCATTTGGAAGTTTTGCATCATTTCGAAAGCTGTAATTATTGGACGAATTAAATTTCCCAGACGATCGCTAAATTTTCTATCAGTTTAAAAGGTGGCTTGTCCAGTTGGCATGACGACGTGGCGATTTGTAGGCACTTGCTCGACTGAGTGGGTCCTAATGCCGCTCACAATTAAATTAAATAACACCATAATTAATTACTGGCCACGCACACGCTCATGCTCACGCTCAAAGGACTTGATTTGCTGGCCAAGAAGGTGCTAATGTCCTGGCCCATTCATTGTGTGATGGTGTGCGTGAGTGAAATAAAGAATGATTTATGGCGGTAAGCTAACTAACGTTCTGCACCACGCATGTTCTTGTTCTCACAATTAGACGCTGACCCCCAGTGCGGCAAAAGTGGGCGGGGTCGGTCCAGTCCTTGCCCCTTTCGAGAAGCGGCCATAAATCGCATCGTAAATAAAGCAGCAGCAGCAGCAGCACAATGGAGCCATCAACTTTTGATGCAACTTATAACCGTATTTGGCCATAACGGCGCCAATGGGCCTGCATTGATTGGATATATCGAGCATCCTTAAGCGGCGGTCCATCGTCAACCAGCGCTCGAATGTCCGCCCATCAAGGAGCAGTGATAACGGGCCAGTTCCTGGTCGTCCTTGGACATCCTTCGTCCTTTCGGCACAACGACGTTTAATGTTAACGAGCGAATGGCCCTGGAATAAGTGCACTCCTTTCCCGACGCCTTTATAAATTGTGTTATGCATAAAGTTTATGCGAACATAATACGCTGTAATATAAGTATATGTATATACATAATATATATACTTATAGTCAAGGGTTATCATCGCGGCTGCTTTATCTCGCGCAGCTGCTGAAATACGCGCCTCTTCTTTTCGCCCGCAATCTGTGGCACATCTTCAGCAACTTTTTTTTCCTGGCTGCATGTTCATTTGCTGCACAGCATAAAATCCACTCAGCCGTGCCACATAAAACCAGCAGAAAGCGATGAAATTATGGTGCCCACTCATTGTGCTGCAGCATCTCACCTCTCGCAGTGAATCTGCAACGCCGTCAAGTTGCACAGATGCCCCGCATTCCATTCCATTCCATTCTTTTTTCCATTGCAGAGGGGCGACTTCGGTTTATTAGCTCGCAATATCCGAAATATTTGAACCAGGCCTTGGACTTAGTCAGACTGACTAAAAAAAGTACAGAAATAAAAATAATTATTATATATTATATTTGCTATAAGAAGAACTAAATCATGATTAATTAAAGATTTTTTAAGATTTTGCAGCTCTATTAAAAACAAATAAATCGTGTTGCAACATAAAACTCTTTAACATAAAACTGCTTCGGATTTTCACCTAGAAAAAAAAAAAAACATTATTAATTACTTATTTAAACAATTATCAACT
This sequence comes from Drosophila simulans, assembly GCF_016746395.2. NCBI lineage: Eukaryota > Metazoa > Arthropoda > Insecta > Diptera > Drosophilidae > Drosophila > Drosophila simulans. The sequence goes on from NC_052521.2 coordinate 17,863,485, forward strand.
TATCTGTATTATAATATTAATTGGAAGCTTTTTATAAAAATTATGTAATTATTTGAAATTAGAAACCCGCCACATGCAACGCGGGTACGAAATTGTTGCAGAAATCCCTTGGATGGCGCTGCGTTCCCGAGGAGATGCCTTCGGGGCAGGCAATCCGATTATGTTGCACGTTCCAGGGCGACCGGGTGGAACTTTCCTTGCCACATGACGACTTCGCAGCCGGAGCCCGACGTGCGTCAGAACTGATTAATGAGCTGCAAATGATGTTATGCGCAACGCCCGCTCTGCCAGTTCGTAAATCAGGAATAATCGGGCGTGCCCCAAGGCGTGGATTCTGTGTGGCACTGCCACTATGCCACTATACCACTATGTACTATATAGGGTGTGTGGCGGGCCTCAAAACGATGCTAATGATGGTGGTGATGCGGCATTGTTCGCGTGCGCAGACAGCTTGACATTCATCGCTTGCATTTCACTTGTTGCCCCGGCAACAGCTGTTGCTCGGTGGCGAGTGAAAGGGGCAGCTCCATTATGCTCGTATCTTCGGTACCTAAACTCCCCTTGGTCTGGTCTCCAAAGGGAGCAAGCCACAAACTTGCCCGACAATTGGCAGATGTCAGCTTTAAGCCATTTTAAAAAGCAAATGTCTGACAAAGCTGCAACTAAAACTTTTTATGCCCCACTTTGCCCGGCCATTCACAACTTGTACGTGGCAAATAAAAGTGCACCCGGGGACCGGCTGCGTATCGCTTGCCAAATGGGATAGACAACACTCCACTTCCTGCCCGCATCCCAAATCCGAAATGCGAATCTGGCTTGGCCTGGAAACAGATTTAAGTATGCAGTTGTAAGCCATAAAATCAGCTTAATACTTCCGTTGAGCCACCAAATCTGAATTTATTGCCGACACAAGAAAAGAACGCAAAATGGTAGTTCAGCGGATGAAGTCGATTCGTTGGATACTTTATCTATATTATAACATATATTAGTAAGTTAATTCACATAATATTTAGATAATAATACCTATTAGGTAAAATATATAACTTAACAATGCCGCCATTTCGAATTTAGATATTACTAACAAATCTTATAAATAGGGTATTTTAAATGCCCCTAGAATCTTTGTCAAGGGAAAAGGGTTTTAAATAAAAAGTCTGTGTTCTAATGAGAAAACATGTCATCCACTGGGTTACATAAGGTATCTTTTCTAGGTTTCTATGGCAGGGAGCACCTTGTGACACGGTTCGATTAGCAGGTCAGATGGTCACGAGAATCTCTGTTGTTGTTTCACCTTTGCAGAGCCATCCAGTTTGCTTTCTTTGCCAAGTTTCCATATTCATATTCATATCAACCAAAGTGAAAGTGCTTGATTAGCAGAAAAAAAAAATATATAGAAATCAGCCAGCTGATGGGTGAATCGAGGCACAGGGCATGTGGGTACATCTGGAATGACTGATTGCCATGCCGCTTGTCAGTGATTAGTGTTTATGCAAATGAGTTCTAAAGACCAGGCATAAATATAAATAAATGCTGAGGTCGGACCAACTCAAGTTACCTGGAGCAAGATGAGCAGCAGGCACAAGTGGACGCGGTTGCTCCTAATATGTCTGATTATACTTTTGAATCACACAGCAAGTCCCTTGGGTATTATTGATTAACTATCCAAACATAGTTCATTACCTAATGAATTTTTATTCAGCCAAACAGGTGACATTGAGACCATTGGAATCAGCAGAGATTCGAGCATTGGAGCACTCGATTTCCAAGGGACGATCGGTAACCAGTGGCTTGGCTGCCATCAGTGGGTTCGCCCTGGGCTTGGGAAAAGCACTCACTGGAGTCTTCATCTATGATGTCATCACTGCCAATATCACCGAATCAGAGGACACAATTCAACCTGTTCAATCAAACAGTGGTTCCTTTAGGGAAGTTTGTTTTTCCACTGAAAGCTCTAATTCGGATATAACCTGCCTAGTTTACTATACAAATAACTGAAACTAAAGAAATTAAAATGACTTTGGATAATCAATAATGGTCTGAACTTTATCTAACTTTTGTTCGCAAACACTTTTAGTTTCATTGTGTCAATTTACTTCTTAAAATTCATTTTCGATCACCGTTTTGTCTGCGTTTTTAAATCGAATTAGACACGAGCCCACTCCAAACTGATTCTGTTTAATGGATCTTTTAAAACCTGTTTGGGGTCGCCGCTCTGTCAAGGGTCAAATGGTTTTATTTTCTGCGGAATTTTTGGGGGAATTTGCATATGCAAAGCCCAAGAAACTTTCTACGGTTGCTCGTCACAGATAAAAGTGAAGCAGAACCCGTCGGCTGTTTCAGTTGGATTTCTACGCGATTACGCGAAAGATCGTCGAGAAGATGAAGTCGTTTGGGAACTTGACCTTTGGCCTACTCGTCATCCTTATAGCAAGCTTTACTGTCGGCCTAGAGGGTGAGTTGTGAAAGCGATTCTATATGAATCTAGTATTTCTATTAAGCTTCTTATTAAATTAATCAATCATAATTTGTATCTCATTTTTAGCTCGTCGCCTGGCTCTGCGTCCACTGACAGGAAGGGAACTGAGAAGAGCTCTTAGGGAATCGGGATTCGATGAGGATTCTGCAGCTGGCAGATCAGTGGCGTCGGCTCTGTCCGGACTCAGTGGATTCGCCCTGGGCATCACAAAGGGCATTGGTGGCTCACTGCTGTTCGATGTGGTAACCTCGAATGTGACCATCGATTACATCACCAGTCTGCTGAACTCCACTGCCTCTTCGTCGACTTCAAGCAGCAGTGGAACTGCCCAGGAGATCTGTTTCAAGAGTCGCAGTGCCGACGGCGAGGTCATTAACGGCAGGAGTAATGGCTTCAATGACATGGATGATGGAGCAGATCCCAATGGCGAGTGGAGACAGACTGGCACTGGCACGGGTACGGGTACTGACACTGACACTGGGACAATAACAACACCAACAGAAACTACGCCACCTACCAGCGACGCGGTCTCCAATGGCCTCACCTGCATTGTCCTGAGCAAGGAGGGTTCCCGTCGCCGGCGCCAGTTGCGCATCCAACCAGGAACCTTGAGATCTGTGTTTCCTAAAAGCCATCGGCAGACCTTGAAAAAGTACCGCAGGCATAGGGTTTAGGGTTTAGACCCGATCCTTACTTTAAGCTAACTTATTTATTGACTTCGATTAGTTTATTAAATTTTAATTGTTCCGCATTCCATGGGCCTGGGTGGGCTGCCTTCATTAATGGCCGAATGACTTGGGCAAATTTTGGATTGACACATTTATGATTTGCTGACATGCACTCTGGGTTTCGCCCGAAAAATTCATTTTACAGGGAAGTGGACTCGCCCGCGGAGAAGAAAGCATTGATATGTGACACATACGCAGGCACTGAAAGAAAATGGGACATACTTTGTATTTACAAATTGGAAATGAGTGCTAATGGATAAATTTGAGGGTATCTGTAGCTTATCAGCTTAAAGCGACTAAAGTAACTATTGTTGTATAATCTTGATTATCTTTGCTTCCCTTTCCTCTAATAAGAAAATTCTTTTATGATAAGTTATATATTTTTTTTCTCGGTGCACCCATTTGCAGCGTCACGCATATCGCGGTGGCAGAATGGTTATTAATACAAACAGAAAGGCACGCAGCCTGCCACTCCCACTCCGCATCGCCCACGTCCTTTTACCCCCTTCCTTGCCATCGCCTTTGGTCCTTATGTAAACATTGAAATGTCATTGACGTCGAGGGCAGCCGCCTGGCCACATAAATCCTCCTTGGCCACAATTTATTAACTTTAACACTGGCCAATGTCAACGGCCGCCCCCGCCCCGCCCCCTTCAACCATTGATTTGGATGCGAAATTTATGTGGATAAAGGACCTCGAACCCCGGACTTCCTTCAGCGAACTATTAACTTGAATCTTCTTTTACGGCGAGTAAATTGCAGTGTTTATGTTATTGTCTGATCCTTGGTCCTGGCGATGTGTCTGTCATCCTGCCTAGGCAGGAATTGCATTAGGGTCCATTTATTATTTATGTAAATGCGTAGGAAAAAGTGACTCAGTGATTAAAGTGTGGCGAATGCCTGGCAGCCGCAAACTATTTCTCGAAGAAAATCAAACTCAAATTACCATATCTCTGCCCCTTTAAACGACCATTCAGACAATCTCTGTGCGTACATATGCCATGGACAGTAGAGCATCTATAAGATGAACTCAAGTCTATGCTAAAGCTGAAAAAACTGAAAAAAAAATTATGTAAATCCGCAAGTTTTCTATGTAAATTTACTGTTATTAAATTAAATTCTTAACTTTGAGATGCAAAAGAATCCTTTCCTTCGGAAGGACGACTGTATGTTTGTATATTCATGAACGAATCAGCAGCAAACTACAATTATTGTGCACTTTACTATCGCAGTGAAAGCCAGCCTAATGACCGAGGCCGTGACCCCAGAAGGGCAGTTGCTCCCCTCGAATCCCCCGGCTGAAATTGCGTACTAAATGCGCTAAATTACTAACTAAATGCCGCAAGTGCCGCCCCTGGGCATGGCTAGAATTTCACAAATGAACGCCCTTTTTGGGCTGGCAGGGGGTTGGTTAAATGGCCAGAGGGGTGCTTTTCCACTGGTTATTTTCTTTTTTGGGTTGCTAATACCAAAGCCGAAAAACTGAAGTCAAAAAGGGAAAGGGAAAGCGAAAGCCAAACACTGCCGACAGTCGATGACATTTGAGCGATAAGAGAAACTGTTGTGTGGCTTACTTGCTGGCAACCCCAGTGATTTTCTATACCATGTTCGGGGGGTCGGGTCAGAGGTCGAGGGCGCTCCTTGTGGTTGTTGCTGGCATTAAGTATGCAGGCGTGTGAATCGTGAAGGCGGATATATACAAATAGTAAATGCTTCGCAGGCAGCCACAGTGCTACACTTGCTTTTTACAACATTGAGAATTGTTTTAAATGTTAATGCCGATGCTCTTGGGCTGATAATAAAATGGGCAAGTCAACAAATAATTGAGATGTTTTCCTGAGTGTCATCTCACACACGCTTTTTTTTAGCCAGCCCCCAAAAAACCGCCCACAGTGGGCGGGGTTGGGGGTGGGGGTCAGCTGTTCTGAGTGCGCGCACTTGTGTTAAATTATGCGGGTTTGATTTTTATTGCACTGCCGCTCATTTCTTTCTTTGCTCCCTTTGCTTTATTTTTTTTTCTCCCATTTGTTTTCCTTGCTTTGGGGTTTCCTTTGTTTTATAGGTTTTCCCCAAAGGGGGGGAGTGGGTCTGCCCAAATCAAAACCATCTCGGAAAGTATAAACAAGTTGGAGTGACGAGCACGCGTGTGTGTGCGGCTGTAATTTGGTCATGCCTCGTTGCCCCAACGAGCTGTTGCTTGGCATTTCAATTAATGGCACTTGCCACCCTTGTATCTGCCATACCAACCCACTGCCACCCACTCCTGCCCGCCAAGGGGTCAGCTCTTCCGACGCTGCACTCCTAATGAAGCCGTCTCCAGCTCCAGCTCCTCCAGTTCCAGTTCCAGTTTCAGGAGCAAACCAGCCGCAACCCCATATATGCCACCAAAATGAAGGTCTCGCCTCTTTGGGATCTTTGTCAACACTTAAAAAAAAAAGATGCAGTATTTAAAAAGATTACAAAGATTACAATAGTAGTTTACATATGAGTTACATTACTTGTGGAGCTATTACTTAGTAAATATATTACTTAGCTGCACTTTGCCATGATTATTTGTTTGTCAGATTCATTGTTAGTAAAAGTACCACTAATTTTTTTGCGTGCACAATTGCAACTTCGCGTTGACACGTGACCGCAAGGACATTTGTTGAGCCTGAATATGCCGCATCGCACGTCTTAATAGATTTTTGATTTGTTTGCCCGCCCTTAGCTGGCAACTCAGACTACCCCATTCCGAACCCGGATCCATATCCGAATCCAAATCCAATTGTGAGGCGGGCGTGCGTCTCTGATTGGAATAATGATTTCGCTGAAGAGCAGATAGAACATAAACCGAGCCAGATTTGTTGAATTTTTTCTTTTTTTTTCGGGGGGAGTAACTTGTTTTTGTCAATATAGAAAATCAATAACTGTTTTTGCTACCGTTCGGTTAAATCAGACGAGGGTAATCCAATGAAGAAATCACACAGGAGTCCTGGAATTAGGTAAAATGCTCCGCGAAAAGGAGGATTAAAAGCGAGTCCTGAAAGTTTGTCTATTCTTTATTTCTGGCTATGAACATGGGTTGGTTTTGGGCAAAAATATTTTACAAATTGTTTCAATTAAAAAGTTTACTGACTTTGCTTTTTCGCCTTTTACTTTATCTATAAGCGGCTTGCGATTGACACGTGCCTCCATTGCCACGCCCCCACGACCCAACGCCTCCGTCGGTTATCGAATGGAAGTAATCGCTTTTCGGGGCCGCTAATTGCGGCGACCTTGCTTTGCGGGGTATTTATAAGTCCGCAAGTTGATTGCATAATACTCGCAATGTTTGGGCAGTGGGCCAGTCGTAAGCTGGGAAAGCCAAAAGCTGGGCCAATCAATTAAAAATAATCAGGCGGAAAAAGTTCTGGCCAATCTGCACAAATATATATTTCACAGTCGCTAATTAATTTAATTGATTTAAACGCTTCGGCTTGACCCATAGCAGGGCGAGGGGGCGGGGTTGGGGTTTTGTTATCGAGTGCATTTGATCTGTTTGTTTGCACAAAATTAAATTGACTTGTAATTAAAAGTTTCGCAATTGATTGAAATTCTCGTGTGTGCTTTTCCTTTGTGCTCTTCGGTGGCTGCGATGAGCCCCAGTACTAAAACCGCTTCAGGGAGCTCGCAGCAAATAAATAAAAAATAAGAAAAAAATAACACACTAAAAAGTGCTAATTAGGAGCATTAATTAAAAATGCATTTTTTGCTGCTCAATTGAACTGCAGAGAACGTGGAACTGAAACAGTTCTCACACACAGGACATTTTCTCTTTAAGCCGGCGGAGTATAAGAGCAGCAGTATAAGAGTATGCCTAACTGACCTATGGCAGGATATTTTTGCGCGGTTTTCTTATTGTTTAGCAGCTTAAATGGGAGTGGGCATAATTAAATATTCTATTAAAAAACAAGAAGCAAGTTTTATTTAATAAGAAGTATAACATTGTATTTCTTTTTAGGATTTCCCAGCATTTCAAAAGCAGAATGGTAAAACAAGTTCACCAGAAAGTGGAGTACAATAATATTATGTTTAAGATGTTTCCTAAGAAGAAAAGCTTTAACTTAAAATAGAAAGCATAATAGAACGTGTGATAAATTTGATATGTTTGATATAACAGTAAAATAATTATTTACAAGCATTTCATTACAGTTACAATAGTGCTTTACTACCTGCCATTATATCCGCCATAAACACTCCAAAGTTGCGCTTGGTAATTTCGTGCTCCAATAATCCGACTGAAGAGAGCGGCTCTGCAGTTCTAGTTCTCTTTGCTCTTCTATATGAACGACATATTCGAACTTGCCCGAGTGCCGAAGTTAGCCGAAGGCGAGGCGTTCGCCATGTGCCCGAGCGCCGATTAGCAGTCAGTTCCATCCTGCGACTCGAAGGCGAAGCACGCGTTTCTTGATTTATGTGCCGCGGTCTGTAGTCCCAGTTAAATCCTGTTCAGATATATTCCACTGTGTAGGGTTTCGAAAAAGTGGGCCTAATGAGTCCGGGCCTTCGTGTTAATGGCGAATTAATGACGGGCGATTAAAATGCAATAGCCACATGCATGGGGCGCCGTAATGAGCTGAACCGAGCGACTGAGTACAGTGAAACAGTGCCATAAATTAGAGGCGCCCACACAGTGTAGCCTACTACTTAGCGGCTTTTGGGCTTACGATCTGTTTGAAGTGTTCGTAGACCGTTAAAACCTTTCGCCCGCCCACAAAAAAAAAAAAATAAGTTGTTGTGTAAAGCTCATTTCGCAGCAGATTAACAAAAGAAAAAAACAAAACCAAAAATAAAGGCCAACTCTCAGTGAAAACGAACCAAAAACAGGGCCAAGCGGAGAAAGTACTTTCATTGCTCCCCAGGCAGAGCTTAACCGAGAGTTTTGCCGGGCTCTAATTTGACGGAATCGTTAGTTGACCAGTGACGTTTCACCACCCCCCCGGAATCCGTTTGGCCGGATCCGGATCGCGTGCCGACTACAAGCGTAATAACAATAAACTTGCGGATAACAACCGCAGATACACAGATACAGATACAGCAGCACAATGTCCCTGCCATCCAGAGCCAATTTCGGATTACTCAACTGGCTCATCGGCTGGCTGCTGCTGCTGTCGATGGTTTTGTTCAGAGGTGAGTTGCGCGTCGGGCTTTTTAATTAAATAATCCAATTTATTTTCATTTAATTTCTAATTAAATTTAATTTGTTTGCGCCGCGCTCTGGCCCACCTAATTGCCCCCATGCCCACCATGCCCACCACGCCCCTTGTAACCCGAAGACTTTCCTTTGTCGCCTAGGATTTCCCGTCTAATTTCCGGAAAACGAGCGAGTTTCGCTGGCCGGGGTAGCGGGAGAATGCGAATTGAAAATTCTTTAATTTTTGTGCTAAGAATTTTAATTCCGCTACACAGACGGCAAAAGTTTTCCCTTTTGTCCCTGGCGCAAGTCAAAAGGTGAGGCATTTAATGCCCATCTGTGTGTGACCCCCAAAAAGTGGAGAACCAACAGAATGAAACATTATACAGAGGAAAAAACGACTCCCCCCAGCTTGGTTGTAGAATATTTTTGTTTTTAATGCATATATTATATATGTATTTATACAGACTTCATGTTTTTTTTGGGGGTAAAATGTTGTACTCCTCAAAGCATTTTTATTTGAGTTAACAAAGTCGCCGCGCTCTCTAAAGTCTTTTTCTGTTTAATTTATTGGTGAAGTAATATTATAAAATGTTTTAATATTGGATCTATGTAACTTTAAAATACACACATTGTTATTGTACAATAGGTAGTTTTATAAAAAAGTAGTTAGACAATGTGGAAAAGTCTAGTCTACTATCATCTGCATTTAAAACAATTATTTACAGAAGAGGATATATGCAACTAAGTGCTCCGGCTATTTGATTTTCCGTGCATTCGTGACCCACTCCTGGCCAGAGTCCCAGTGCTGGCCATCGTGTGGGTCCTAGTCCCAGTTTCGCAGCCATCAAGGTTGGTCCAGTGACCAACTGAAGGGCAGGAGGATGAATGGCGAATGGCCGCAGAGTGCGAATGCGAATGCGAATGCCACATGCAACGTGTGGGCTGGGCAAACGGTTTTATATAATAGTTTGCAACAGTGGGGCACAAGTCTCACTTTCAATGCATCAAATGAGAAGCACGCGCCGCAGAGATAGAAATGTGGGAAAATAAAAAGTAAATATGAAAAATAACACACACTAACGAGCGGCAGACACTTGGAAAATATGCTGTTGAAGCTTGGTCATGGCCAAAATGCTTCTGGCTGCAGTTGCACTTGATGTTGTTGCTGCAGCAGCAGCTGCGTTGCATGTGGCATGTTGCAGTTGACACACGAAACTATTGCCATTGGGCTTGGCTTGGTTTGGCTTTTTGGTTTTTAGTTTTGGGGCTTAGCCGACTGTTTGCTGCTTTTAAGTTTGCACTTTTTAGCTTTCAGCAGCTAGCAATTTTCTACTTTCCGTTTTCAGCTCGTCGTTTGTCATCTCTGAAAACAGTAAATTGCATTTTTATACAATTTTCCATCATTTGACTTGGCAGTTGTTCGTCTGGGCTTTGTAATTTTCAAATGAAATACTTTCCGAATGCAATTCGCTTTTGCGCAAATTGTTTCCTTCGTCCTGCTTTCCTTTGACTTGGCTGCTGCTTCGCCATCTCGTTGGCCCATTGGCATCTGTCTGGCCATTTCATTTGGCTAAAAGCTACTTGAAGTTGGTTAAGCGCAGACAAACAGACGAAATAACTCATCTTGGCAATTGCAGAACCTGCGAAAAGGCAAGCAATCAAAAAAGATTCCTATCGAATTACTGGGCAACCGTTTCACCAAGGATTTTCTTTGGTCTTGCTTTTATTGGATTTCTCACAAAGGTGGTGATTATTACTTGTAATGATAGTTAAAATTGGCATTTAAATTATTTAATTCAAAGTTTTTGAGCATAAAGATTGTTTGACTTGATTGCAAAAGCTAAAAAGTGATTTTTCACTATTTTAGCTTTGACAATTAGCCATATTCACTTTTTAAGTACCAATATTTAAAAGTTAAATTTGCATATTACTGATTATTTTTATTTTATATAAATTGAAATTTTTTGATGCAAATTTTCGGAACGTTGGCCGCCAGTTTGATTCTTTTTCTCAAATTAATTGACAGGGAAAAACTCGATAAATGCATGCGCATATTTCCATAATGAATTCATAAAACTTTCGATCGTGTCCTTTCGCGGGCTCGTGTTATTTGGTTTGCTGGTTTATTAATAAATAAATTCTGCCCTTGCGGTTTGCCTGTATGTGTGTGTGCGTGTGTGTGTGCGTGTCACTCTGTATGCAAAATTGCAGTTATTTGCACAGCTGTTTTGCCATTTAAGCCAAACAAACGATTTTGCCCTTTTTCACCGCATATGCCGTGTTTTTTCCCCCACCAGCCACTATTAAGTATTTTTGTAAATATTTTCCATGTCGCCAAAAAGGAAAACAAAATGAATCAATGGCGAAAAAATGATAATAGCCGACGTGATTTTCCGCTGAGTACAGTTAATACAGAAGCAATGCTGGGAAAATGTACATATAATTGCTGGCGGAGCAATTCGGCGTAGGCACATCATTCAGCGGTGTCAGACTGATGAATGAACCGACGCATTGGCCCAGACAAACGCCTAGGAGAGCACGCAATCCATCCATCCACCGCACTGCCCCATCCAGAACCATCCATTTCGTTCGCTTTTATCCGATGAAAAACTCACGAGGCGGCGCCTCCAAGTATGCAAAGCACATACTCAAGGGTTCGCAGGATCTGTTTGCCGGCGGGTACAGGTTATTCACACAGGCAGCGGCGTGAAAACCCGCCGGATTCTTCTTCAAGGCCAACCAACCAGATTTTTACCTTATCTTCTCATTTTTTGTGCGTATAAATATAAACATACTGTTGTTTTTTTTACCCCAAAAAAGCTGCTCGAAGAAACAAACTTAGTCCGTTGTTGATTTTAATGGCATATGGCTTTACAGGCATTTGTGATGAATGTGTGGTTAAAAGTTCCACCGGAAGGACTCTAGACTCTATGTTTGGGCAAAAGGAGTTTGAAGGAAAAGTCGAAGGGCATCATTAATCATTTAATAGACCAAGGACTGTACTTGAGGATGGTCAGGGATTACAGAAATCTGGAAGTCATTTATTAAAGTAATTTATTCACTTTACAATGTAAGCTTTTAACTGATGTATGAAATATATTTAAATCTCGCTTAAAATAATAAACTATAAGAAATCTCAAAAATGAATAAAATTCTTTAATCGGAATGATAGATATGTATGCCTTTTCAAGCGAGTTTGAGTTGTTAATTAGGCAAAGTATTGTCAAATAGTTTCTTAATTAAACTCCTGGTAAACTTTTTTTTCGGGCCGAAAGATGAAAAGTTGCGCTAGTCGCTGACAAGTATATATATTATTTTAGGCAAATCCACAGCTTTTCCTATTATGATTTCGTTTCTAGGCAGGTCAAACCGACTTTATTTTTTTACCGCTGCCTTCGTAACACTTATGGATTTGACATTTATATGACAGGCAAGGTTTTCTTGTGTGCAAGCTTGTTGTTTCTGTTTCTCAAGCCCCTTGAGTGGTTTTTTTTTTTGGGTTTTCGTCAGGAAAATATATATAAATGAAAATTGTTTTTATTTTGCCCCAATGCGAGCGGGCGTTTCTCGATGGCTCGGCATCCATGTGCGTAGATACATACATACATGAGCATTATTTTTTGATTCACTTGGCACAGCGCTTTCTTGCTAACTCAACTATTTCGGTCACGTAACTTTGGAGCACAGTGCAGAGAAAACCGAATCAGCCAAGAAAGAGGAAAATTTATGCATTTGATTTCAACTAATTTTCAAAGTCCGAGCATGGCTGCGAATGTTTCTGTTCTGTTTTTGTTTATCGTTGGCCAAATTATATGCTGACATAAATTAGCCAAAACTAGAGTGGTTTCAACCACCCCCCCGGCCAATTTCTTTGTGGGCCTGCTTTTACGACCAGCACAACAGCCTTGAGCCAAAAGACGTGGCTATTAAAAAGCACTCCACCATCGAAAACTCCTTAGCAGCTGTGCTGTCTCCCAGCTTTCGGCTCGATTTTAAAGCCTTTTGGCCAAAGTGCCAACCCAAATTGAACCAAAACACTCGCAGACAGACAGACAGACAGACGGACAAGTGTCGTAAAAAGGATATACACGCTATAAGTTTCAAGAGCGGGCGGCTTGCGGCACCAAAGTTGTCGATAAATCCACAGGAGCACAATAAACCAGTTGCGCGGCTCTAAAAATCGTGTAGGCCTCAATGATTTTGCGAGGAAAATTCGTTTTATTAACACCGGGGACACGTCACATCACCACACGTGCTGGGGACAAAGTTTTCACCACTGCTGTTTTGATGCTGTTGCTGTTTTTTCCCGGGGCGTGCCGGTAACCTACATGAGATGTTGCCTCATTCTGAGCCGCCTTTCCTTGAGCCTCCGGCCTGTCTGAGCCGCTTTTATTAAAAATTCCTCACACAATCGAAGGGGGTAGGGGATTGGGGCCATGGGTGAGAGATGCCGAAATAAGCATGTTTAAGGCAACCAACTAGCAGGAAACAACCAACAATTGTCTATGCCGCCGCTGGTGTTGCTTCTGGTGTTGCTGCCACTTCGTGCTGCCACTTCGTGCTGCCACCGATGTAGCAGTTTTATTGCTTTGTCATTCCAACATATTTCACACAGACACATCAGCAGAGCGGCAAAAGACGTCGGCGGCATCGTCGACATTTCGCAGAACTGAGCCGCATTGGTTGCTTATCCTTTCGCCCCTGGATTTTCGGTGATATCCTGCAGCCAGACAATGGGTTAGTGGTGGGTATATGCAAGCGCAGGTCATCGCAGCAGTGAATTTGCTTAGATTGGAAAAATATCTACTTTCGATGACCCTAACTTTACGAACTTATCTAAAATAACTATATTTATCTCGTATTTAAATTCTGTTCTTTTTTTTGCACTAAACTGCAATAAACTGCTGGCCATAAATTTCCAGATGAGTTTACAGAATAATTGGTTAGCTTTTCAATAAATTGCGCTTGGCGCATGCCGCCACAATTTATGATTTTAAAAGTTTATCGATTATGACTGATCAGGCAAAACTTAATAGTTATGTATTTGCCAAACACAAATATGACTTAATTGCGTTAAATTTATTTATGCCAAAGAACATAGTGCAAGCTCATAGTTTAACAGTTGGCTTTGATTTATTGAGTGGTTATATTTATTAAATTAATTGAGACAGGCAGGCATTTACTTAGGTGAATCTATCCACTTTAAGGGGTATCAAATAGGCAACATTCTTGGTGCGGTGGGTCCGCTCTACTTGCCCCTTATTTATTTGCTGTACATGTCTGCCTCAGTGGATTGTTATTGTTGCTGCAGCCCCAGCGTTGTTGGTATTGTCAACAGCCTTTGGCGCCCCAAAAGGACTGACGCATTTCTCATGCGCTCGCGCGTGTCATATTTATTTATTTCGCCTTGAATCGTCCTTTCCTTTTTTTTTTCATGCCGCACATACGAACAGTTTGCAATTGTGTTGATGTGTCATTTCCTTTTTTGAACTCTTACGAGTATATAGTCAAAGCGTTTTTCATTTCCCGTTTCCTTAGCCATTGTTGGCCAAAAGTTTAGCACGCCTCTCCATTTGATTTCGAGTCCTTTGATAGCCATGGTGGGTGTGTGAGTGGGTGAGTGGGGCTTCCGCTTCGAATTGATTTGCTCCACTCGAGGAGCTGTGCTGGTGCTGCGAAAATCCTGCCCACTTAATTAAACCAGCCGAAAAGCGGCAAACATTGCCGGGCCAAAAACTTCAACCGTTTATCCAGCTGCGAACACGAATTGACAGCCAACTAACATTTATGGGCGCTTGTCATGTTCTACATTTTTATGGCTCGGTCTCGACAATTATGCGCATTTGCTTTCCCTGAAAAGCGGAACTCACACACACACTCGTTTCCAAAAAAATAAAAAATATAAAAAAGGAATTAATGAAAATACAAGCAAGCAGCCAACCAACAACTGTTCCATATTTGGTTCACTGAACTCAAGCATTTGCCTTAATTTTGTGGTGTCCTTTGGCGAAAAATGAGAACCAGAATGGTAGGCCAACTTTGCTACCTCAAGACGACGCCTCGCTTACTCTGCCAAATGCAACTTTCTATTTGTGTTTGGTATATATATTTAATATATATATTTAATTTTCCACAGACAATTAAGAGAATTCGTTTACATTAGAGTTTCATAGATATATTCAAATTTAAAAGATGCCTGGATTATTATTATTAATTAGCGATAAAATGATTGTTATTCTTAAATTTAGAAACACCTAAAGTTTGAAACACCTTTTCCGAGGGTATCGACCTGCAGAGCTTGTGAATATATGCAACATCGGCTGCACTGCAACTGCGTGCAGCTGTGTGTGCTGTGTGTATTCGAGTGCATTGGCAAGTGGCCAACAGTGGCAGAAACAACAACATAGTAACAATTGGGTGGGCTGTTAAAAACAGCAGAAAGCAATTAAACTTGGTCACGAAAAAAAAGCGAGCGAGTGGAAGACGCTGCGTATACGTAATAAATGATGCCGAAAAGTAGGCAAAGGTTGCCACTGCTGCTCCAAAATTCTGCGCTCCAAATGCCGAGTGTTATTAGTCGAGGGTATGAGGCCGTCTAAAGCAATTACAACTTTGGCGTTGCAACAAGAGATGGTGGAGGGGCAAACTTTCTGCACCGCCAGCTCGATGACCCCGAAAATTTGCTCCATTCTTTGCCAGCCCATAAACATTTGAATTTCATTTCGTGTTACCCCCGGCTATATAGGCTATATACGCCAGCGTTCCTTCTCATTGACATTCATGGCCGCCCATCTATTGAACTTTTAACGCTCGCCCGGCAAAATGTCCTTTTGTGTGCGTTTGCTTGTTGTCGCCCGGCATTTTGTGCACTTGACCATTTTGTTAGCCGGGTGTTTTGGGCCATCACGCTGCCTGGTCGCAGTAATTAAGCCGCCTCAATGGCTGATCAAAATGGCATCGCTCGCAGACATTTTCAGTCCCGTCTGAACGCGACAATTTGTTGGTCTCTTTACTTTTTTATACCTTTTTCTCGTTGGTGTTGCCCCATTTTGGGGCAATGTTTGTTTTGGCTGAATTCCCATAACGGCCGGCCATTTTTGGGTTTGCTCTCGTTTTGCGGTTCCCGTGAATATTAAGCTACAATACGTGGCAGTTTTGGCGGCTTTGTTATCTGAAACCGCTGTGCTTTGACAGCTCTCTGAATAATTCCGAAAAAATGGAGCTAACCATTTAAAAAATGGCGAACCCTCCGAGCTATGCGTGTAATTAAAGCGAGACTGAAAAGGAAATGGCTTTTATCATTGGTCTACGTCGAATGTCTGCGGCAGAACCTGCAAATTATTAGTACAAATATTGGCAGAACTGTGCAAATATGGAATGTTGCCGCCTGACTTTTGATATTAATTGCACAAACAACTAATGACCTAGGCGAACGATTGGCCGTAGGCGTCTTGCTTTTGCCAGGACCTCAATTTGGTTTCAATTTGTTGCCACGCATTCCGGCCTGCTCTCGACTCAGTCAGGCCACAATAAATTACGGCATTAAATAAAGTTTGTCAAAAGGAATACACACACACTGGTAAGAATGGCCTAGTCCGCATGGAGCAGCTCCTCCTCTGGCCCTCCAGCTGCTCTCAATCTGATTATCCCTTGGGCCCGATGGGCGTCGCCGAATGTGTGTGTGAGTGTGCGTGCGGCCTGAAAAATTGCACAATTTCGAAATACACAGGACACACACTTACAAATTGGGGCACATATGTTAAATTTCACAGGGCCCAGCGGATGGCAGGACGACGCCCGGCTACGTGCGGACATTAGATGACTCTCCCAGGACGACCTACGGGCGATCCCCCAAGTCCAGGACAGTGCGTAGGATGGATTTGATAATTTGCTGGCCGGGCCATAAGCAAAGCTTAGCTAAAAGCCGAGCGAATGGCCCCAGCTACGGCCTATGATGTACAGCCCGAGCTGGATGTGTCCAGCCTTTCTGTCCAAACTTTGAGCGACAATCTAAAATAATTTTAGCTCCAGCAGGCCAAGGGGCTAGTAGTTGCTGCCCCCTTTTGCTAAATGGTTGTCCTTGTCCATGTAGCACTTAAGCCACATTCCATTATCAGAGCCCAGAAGTGTCTACACGTGTTGCAGGGGCTCAAACCACTCGCAGGAATAAGGGTTGTCCCATTGGAACTTGTTTTAATTATATTTCGGTTTGATTTCGGAATGTGTGATTAAGAGTGCCACGAGTTCTTCAAAGCAAGCACAGGTCATCCACTGCATTCAGAATTGGTGTGAAATTCAAAAATCTGACGGAATACTCAATGCATCGTAGCATGTTCATGACTTTGTTACGTACCACATGGCGTATGCTTAATGTGTGGCCGCAATACCTTGCCACACAGGAGAAAGGGAAGAAGTCGCAAGCAATTGCTATTATTACGCAGTTACACGAGTCCTGGATGCAATGCGTTTTGTACACTGAGAAAAAACAATGTATGGAGGGGTTTTTTTGCTAAGAAAAGTTGAAACGTTCTCGATAGGAATTGTAGGTAGGATAGGAATATAAAAATCAGATGGATTCATTTTTACATTGCATTTGCTTAAGTAATTGCCATATTTCGTATGATATTAACAAGAATCATCATACCATTTATTTTAAGTTATTAAAAAAGTGTCAAAAGAAGACTTTCAAATCGTATTCAAGCTGCCTTAGGCCAAGACTTAATACTTGAGATTGGCCAGTGACTTTTGCTCTGTGCAGCACATGCCACAATCGGTGCTGAGGAGAAATCTGCAAAGAAATGACAGGACTGTGCAGCAGGAGCTGTCAGCTCCTTTTTGGCTCGCATGTGCAGTTATTAATTTTACTGCAACTACGACTACGTTGCCTGCCATTCGGCATCTGAGGGAAGCTGGGACTTTAGACGCAGTTCCAGTTTCATATCGCCAGCAGGTCCTTGCATTCGGTAGTTCCTGCTCCTGTTTGCTGCCATGGTCGCAATTATTTTTAATTATTTCTGCTGGCAACCACAAGCTTGTTGCAGGTGCAGCTGTAGCTGTAGCTGTAGCTGTGGCTGGATCAGCTCTGATGTATGCTGCGAAAGTTGTCAGGCAGTTAATAAGCTGACTCTTTTGTGGTAGTTGGCTGTAGCTCAGTTGCTCAGTAGCTCAGTAGCTGTTGCAGCCGAGAGGCAATTTGCAGTTGGCTTAACATGCCTCGATGGCTGTTGGTTTTATGTTCTTCTGGCTGCAGTTGATTCCGGCCTTAAAGTTAATTTGTGTGCGTGCGAAAGTTGCTAAGCAAATGTTGACAGTCTCTTTATTTTTTGTATTTCGCTTTGCTTTGCTAGCAGCGTAGACAGACAGACAGTCACACTCATGGTTGGATCATTTAATAACCTTCTGAAATAAAAATCCAATATGGGACCGCAGTCTAATCCCACTTTGGCTTTTAGCTGCCACAAAAGTCGCTTAATGCGCGGGCAGGGAGTCAAGTTGAGTCTGCTGACAGCTTTTGCAGCAGCAAAAAAGGTCGCAGCAGCAAAAGTTTTGCATACTTTTTGGCGCATTATATATTAATGATACATTTGCCAACTGTCTGGGTCCGCGGGGGGCTGCCAAAACTGTAAGAATGACAAAAAAAAAAACGAAAGACTTGTCTCTCATTTCGCAGTCCTGCATCAGTCAGTCACTGGCACATTTTATAATCCACAATGATTGATATCTCTGTGTGAGTTTGTGGGGCTGGGGGATATGGGCTGCTCGCATTATGTGCACTCACTTGACGGAAGCAGCGAGACAAACGAGAAAACAAAGAGCCAGCGCCTAAAAGCCAGCAGCACGAAAAATATCGCCACAGTTAAAATGTCACAGTAAATTCATATTCATTCATTATGTTAAAATCCCCCACGGGACAAACACAAAAGGTCCACGGAAAGTGCACAAAAACACAGGCACACAGTAGCACACACACACACCCACAGCAACACACCACCACCAGCAAACACTCACACACACATGTGCATAACATAGATTGTATATGACAAAAGTGTTGAGCCAGAGTCGGAAGAGCTGCGAGTGTCGCATTCATTTTCATTAACCCGTTTTTAGGCCTGGCCCAGGCCACTCCCCTTGCGGGCTCATCCCCATCCCGCAACCCTACCGCCCCCGCCAGCTGATGAATCACTTGCCTAAATCTCCGGCATTCCTGGCAACAGCATTTTGTTGCTGCTTTTGTCATGTAAGTAGATGCATACTTATATACGCATTGAGAGCAAAATCCCCAGCTAAATTTGGCACAATTTAAATGTGCTTTTTTTATGCCTAGTAAGGGTATCGTATTATCCAGCAATCCGTTGAAGATCTTAACATTGTTGGCTCAAAAAACACGTTAATCTTGTATTAAGGTGTCTAAAATTGGTTTAACCTAGAAGGGTTATTTCAAACAACTTGTTTTTAGGCCAAACTAAAACACTATTTCTTACTATATGATAGGAAAAGGTATGAAAGATCTTTTTCCTTGTGTACATTAGTTGGAGTGAAGCACCTCAGGCAGGCCACTGACTTTCTTCAGCTCAACATGCGAGTGTTGGCCATATCCGAGGGTTTAGACCTGTTTTGCATGCCTGGGAGTGTGACAAGTGTGCCATGTTGCAGATAATTGCTGGCTGTGTGTGCGTGTGACACGATTTCGTAAATTCCATATTCAAGTAGTGGATTGGGTTGGTTTGGGCATCGATTTATTGATCCCTCCTTAAAGCGACTTTCAATTGCCATTCCCAAGGCTGAATAATTGAAATGCAGTGAAGCAGCGAAACGTCGAGTTGTGTGAGTGTTTGCTTAGCTTAATCATCTGGCGGGCATCCCTGTGTGTGTGAGCTGCGTATTTGTGTGTACTTTTGGCTTAGGCACACACCTAATTGCTAAGCAGATACTCAGATACTCAGATACACACAGACTTAGGCACGGGCGGTGAAAGTCGCAGCTGCCATTAACCAATCAAGCGCAAATTTGCCAAGGCACTCGGGCATTGAGATCCTTATTGAGCTGTGTGTGTATGTGTGCGGATGTCAGGTGGTTGTCGTTGCCGTTAATTAAATCGCTCAGATAGAAAATTAAAGCAACAGATGTTGGGCTTTATGGCGGCGAACAAATCGAAATTGTATGCGACATTGCAGCTAATTAACATTTTATACTGCAAATAAGAAACAAATGAATCTCTGTTTATTGAAGTCGAGTATACGCGGCGTATACGTGATGTGGCCACAGTCGCCCCCCAACTGTCAGCGTAAATATTTAATATGCTAATAAACAACCATATGGCATTTCATTAAATACATTATCATAAAAAAAAATTCCACACGCACTCTCATAATTTCATTAGCACTCTGCTGCGAGAGTTTTTGCTCGAGAAATTCTGTTTAAAAACGGCAAAAGCTGGGAGAAGAAAGCTGGGAAAGCTGTGCAAACAGAAACGTCAGAAGATGGCAGCCGAATATAAGATGGAGGTGGCACAATAAAAGAAAGCGGAGGAGACCCACCCATCTTAGCCACATCAGAAGCGTGTTGGAATTTAATTCCACTTAATGTTGTTGAGCGCGTAAGATTGAGGAGTTCGCAAGGGGGCTGCCATTGAATGTGGTGAAATATATTTCATTTTTTGGGTTAGCCTTTGCATTGAATTAGCATAGATTGTTCATTCCGCTACAGGAACTGACCCAACTGTAGTGGATTCAAAGGAATCCGGCACTCACACGCGCCGAGCAGAAAGTATCCACTCTTTTCTTCCCTCCGCCCCTCGAGTATGCAAATAATAAGCTGGATAAGGGGAATGAGAAAAGCAGGGAAATGTGGGGAAAAGCCTCTCAGTGGCAGCTTTAAACAGCATTTACAAATAATTTTCCAGGGATGAGGCGCGCACAGCAACCGACGACAAAGAAAGATCCGTTTTACACATTCTACACTTGTAATCATTTTTTTTTCTTTTTTTTATATTATAACTCGCCCTTCCGCGCTCAAAAAGGATTTATTCTCGTGCTTAACTTGGCTTAGCTGACGGTTTTAAATGTAATTAGTATGCATGTTTGCATTTCGTTAGCGCCACCGACCGACGACTGTGAACTTTTCATTATAAATCACGCTCGCATAGCCACGAGCAAAGGATACTTGAGCGTATCCTTGTATCCCAGTATCCTTGCAGGCATAATGATTGCCAAAAAAAAAGAAGTGTGTATTTAAATAAATTTTAATTAAAGCCGCTACGCAATCTAGAATAAATAAAAACAAAGCGAAAGTGAAAGTAAGACTTTGAGTTTACAGACCGAGGCAAATTTCCTGGTTTCCTATAAGAGGCGTAAGATCTTGGCCAGGAGCAGGGGGCGTGGCAGTGGCAATGGCAATGCCTCCTCTGTTGTTCTACTTACTTTGACTGATGAAGATTTATGCGGCAAAGTCGAGGTTATTGCTGTGGTTGCCAAGGTGCACAAACCCCAGACGAGTCGAGACGAGACATACAGGATGTGGCAATTTGTTTCGAGTGCCTCTCCTTGTCTCATTGGCAACCAGGTGGGCTGGGCAGGTGCATTTGGCTGGCTTGGGAGCAGCTGTCAGCCACTTACTGCCAACAAACCGCGACAGTGACAAATTCAAAATAATTTCATTTTCTCTTTATTTGCACTCGATTATTCATGGGAACGACCGAAAGTGGCGTTTAATTAAATTTGACAGCATCTACAAATTTCCATTTGCCAGTTATGAGTTTACATCGAGTCTGTGCCAGCCAGTTCATCGTTTTGACCCCAGATAGTTGGCCTAAAAGCCCTATTCCTCGATCAAGAGCACTTACGAATTGTGGCAAGTTAACTTGGTTGCATAACATTGAATATGGTTTAAGTGGCGTTAATTGTCATAATGAAGTTAATGTTGCTTTCCGTTGCAAATGGTTAGTTTTTCTGAATGGTAATTAAATGTTTTTTCTCTGAGAAAAAAAATATGATTAATTGGATAGAGAATATGATTTTATTACATTTTTTGTATGTATTTTTGTGAGGCTATAAGGCACTCATTATTTGCCCACTTGTGCTGCTACTATTAGTAAATAACTACAATGTAAATATTTGCTTGTTATAAATCGTTTATTACCTGTAGTGCACTTGAGTTGTTTGTCTAAATATAAATTGGACTCCAAGTATTCAACTGCTTAGCCCGTTGTTATGTAACATAAGCGAAAAGCGCACTCGAGACCGACCGGAAAAGTGTTGGCCAAGCAATTTGCCATTTGGCATCGGTTGTTTCCACCCTTTTTTTCCGCCTTTTTGCGTTTTTGCCTCTTTCTCGATTTTTGCTTGCCCGCTGCAATTTGCAATTTGTTTGTTTTGCCTGTTTTGGTATAACCGGCAGTTCTCTGGGGCTTCGCCCTAATGAATCCAGATTATTAATGTGCTCTCGTATTTCTTCACTTGATTATACATGTAATTTGCGCCCAGCTCCAGCTTCGTCCATTTGGATCCTTTTTGGTGGGTCTCTCCTTTGCTGTTTGCTTATGTTTTCCTTTGGTTTACATTTCATGATTTCCCATTGTCAGTATCCGCATCCTGTCGCTCCTCCTACCCAATCCCAAGCATCATCCTGTCGTGTCCTTGTTGGCCAGAATGTAAACAAAAACTCGGCATCAGAAACAAAGTGGACACCGACAGCAGCTTATAAATTAGTGACTGACTCAATTAATGAATGGGCCAAATTAATGGAACTTCTGCTCCGCTGGGGCGGTCCAAAAACCTGAAACGGCAAAAAAAATAAAAACCAACGAAATAAAGTATAGTGAAACAGAAACGGCTCAGACGGAAAGTAAGACTGGCTTAAAGCCGCTCCAGTTCTTCAAATTAAAACGCTTCCGAGAACCATTTAATTGACTTTGGGAGGGGCCACTATTTCCACGCAGATCCAATGAAAATTCATGAAAATTTAAATCGCTTCTCGCTTAGCCTTCCGGCCGAAGTCTGTTGCAAGTCCTTGCACAGAGAAAAAAAGAAATACTTAATCATTTAAATTGCATCAAGAGCCAGCCAGCCGGGCAATCCAAATGTATTTAGCCACAGAAAGTATGCCACAGCGAATTCCGTTCGTTGGCCATAAAAAACACAGTGCAATTCAAATAGCCGCAAGGATGAAGGAGCCAAAACCAAGGAAACCGAGTCAGAGAGATAAGTAAATCATGCAACCAGAGGCAACTAAAGAGAGAAAACAAGGATAAAGGCAAAAATGTATATAAATAAGTTTTCTATTAATCATAGAAATAGCCGGCAACAATGTGCCTGCTAATGGCGTAAATTTTATGGCTGCCCTCTTAAAAGTGTGCAACATTTGCGGAAGAAGGGTAGCTAAAAAGGACTCGAAAAAGGTGTTTTAACTGCAATGCGCTGCTGGCTAAAAGTGTTATTACATTTTCTGCTCAAAAAGCCAAGTAATTAGTTTGGATATTCAACCCCAGGGCAGTGACTCGAGTTTCCTGGACGCACTTGCACGTTAGTTATCCTTTCGAAGGAGCACAGTCCGTAGTATCCTTTTAGTGCTTCGGCCAGGCTAATGAATAAGAATGTGTCTGGCCCTGTGAAGGCGATAAACGTTTGCTGTGATTATTTGATTGGAAAGACATAAAAACCCGGTACCAGGATACGCCAGGATACGTCTGCATGTGAACACATCCATTACATACACATACACACACAGACACACTCGCATCCTTCGACAGGCATTTAATGGTCACTTTTATGGATACGCACTGCATCGCATACTGCCTGCCATTGATCGCCCTTTTCGTCAGTCATTAAAATGTTTATGCCCCTGTCCGTCGTGGCCTAATTGAAGAACTCTCTCGAGTTGGCCTTCAGTTCGGTTCGCTGGCCTTAATTAGGTTGTAAAACTTTAATTACGACTCGTCGCAATCAGCGCAAATCATTTGGAATTTATACCTATGGCCCAGCTCCCACATCTAATTTGAATGGCCATGGACTGAGTGACAATCATCAGTCCCTGTCGGCGCATTAATGAAATATTCAATTCGATGGCCAGTTTCTACGGGCCTTTGAGTGATGAGCAGTGCTTAAAGTTGCCAAAATCGTTGCTCTTAAAGCCCAGTGCTCCATCAGGGCGTAAAATCGATTTCGTGATATATTAGACACACACATCAACGTTGTAGACACTGGATCATGTCATGTGCGGAGCTTCGATAGTCGTAGTCAGACGGAAAAAGCCGTGGGCACAAATTGGATGTGTGGCCAATGCTCGGCGAAACTCATCAAAATGCAAAACAAAATACGCAAAAGTAATTCCCATCTACATCTAGTTATTTATTTTCTCATATTGCCACAAGATGTTTCATCCGAGCATCATTTACTTTAATTGAGCTGCGGGAAGAGGACGAGGGTAACTCGACTAAGTTTGATGGACCAAGTTTACTGGTCCCATATCGCGGGTATTAGTTAATTTTTGTGGCCTTTTGATTGCTTGGGCAACTGCGATTTAAATAATTTGGCGGAATTTTCAAAATTTCCAACGCGCTTTCATGGCTTTCATGTGGCTGCTGGCAATTGAGTGCTTGACAACCGGGCCAAAAGTGTAGTGACAGCAGTCACCGTGGCACTGCCCACCGCAAAACGTTTACGGATTACATATAATTAAGCAAACTATTCAAATATGACGCATACGCCATGTGGTTATGCATCAATTAGCGGCGCCGACTGCAGTTAAGCATACATAAATCAGACATCGCGCATACGCCACGTTGTCACGACTGATTTAAGTTTGCCTGTCATGACGCTTAACCACCCGAACAATAAAACTGGATGAGTGGGCATCACGGAATCGCGATTCGAAATGTCCCCACTTTCATTTTGGCCCACTTTGCATTGCAGTTTCGGCCAAGGACGGTGTTCGCGTAAATTGACTGGGCTTGACTTTAATCCCTCGTTTGCGCTCAATTACTTTGGCCAAGTTAAATTGGTTTTGTGTCAGACAGCCAACTTAGTAAAACGCAGAGCGGCTTTGTTTCTGCGGCTTCTTTAAATTTAGTTTTTAGCAAAAACTTGCTATTCAGCAGGCAAAACACTTACTCATTTAATCAACTATTAAATGTGTTCGTATGCAAACTAAAATTGATTATCTCATAATGAGTGCACTTTGCCTGCATTTAATGAACATTAAAATAAACAACGCTCCCAATTTATAAATTATTGGACTAATTGATGGAGTGTGCTCAGTTCATAATTCGATTGTGCTGTATTTTGCCGGCAAACTGTAAACAAAAACGATTAAATACTTTTAGTTAAAAGGAAAAGTTGCTACGACGAGTAGGATTAAAAGTTTCTAGGTCAGGGAAACCATAAAGATACAACCACGACAATAGCTGTAAGTACAAAATCAGGTCTTTACTTTCGGGGGTTAAATGAGGCTTTCCTCCTTAACTAACAAAGCTGGCAAAGCAGTTCAATTAGTGGCCCAAACAAATGAGTTGCACTCGCCCATGTTTGTTGTTGCTCCAGCCGTAGTAGTTTTCGTGGTTTTTGGGGTTACACAATACATAAGTTTCCTGGAGATGAAGGACGGATTCGGGCGGCACAGGGTGCTAATTTCCAACTCCCGGGGCATATTAGTTGCTGCCACCATCGCCGTTGTTGCCAGGGAAATGATGTGGAAAATTATGCGGAGCATGCCTCATGCAAATTATGATTGTGTTGATTATGACGCATTAAAGCTAAACGAAGCAGGGACTTTGTTTTGCAGCCCGGCAGCAGGAATTAGCATACAGATTTCCATTGGCGACACGTAGCCCTATTTGAAGACTTAAAGTTTTCCATTCCATTCCGCTTGCCTTTGTCCTGTGCTTTGGTGTTGATGTCGCAGGCCAGGCATAAAATTACAAAGGCCTCCTGGAATGGCACACTTTCAGGCGCTTTTATGGCTGCTAACAAGCTCATAGAGCAGACCATTCCATTCCCATTCCCAATCCCGATCCCGGCCAGACGAACCGACCAACACCAAAGTGAAGACATTAGCAGTGAGCCGGGCAAAGTAACCCAAAAATGAAGTAGATCCCGGGTACAAAGGAATCTAAGAGCGAACTCTGAACTGAAACTAGAAAAAAAAGAAACAGCTGTGCAGAGGAAAAAACACACGATTTGATTTAAAAATAAATATACCCAGTCGAATATGTTAAGGATGTTCTTTCATCGTAGGAAATTCAAATACCTTTTTTACTATAATCATTCATTTTCATACAGTTTGCATGTATCGAATTTCGTTATATTTTTTTTCTGAGTGCAAAAAGCTAAAACACACCCCTCCCTCACTCCATTTGCCAGGATGGAGAAAAAAATGCCGTCATTTGCATGCATTGTCAGGCGCAGGTTTTTTGGGGGGTGTTGGGATCCGAGAAAAAAAGGTCAACTTGGGTCCCCAAATTGGCACAATAGTTGCGTAGGTGTTGAATTTGTGACCGGACTATGAATAAGCTCCTTGGCTGACAGTTTTTCCTGTTTTTTTCCTGGCTCTCCTCCAGCAAACATATTTATTTCCACACTTTCATTGGTTCGAGTCGCTATGCGTTCATTGTGTGGTATATAGTATATAGTGTATAGTGTATGGTGTGTGACCCAGGGACGAGGCCAAAACAACAATGACACTCAATGCAAATTGAATAGAAGACAGGAGCAAGGACCAAGGACCAAGGACTAAGGATCTAGCCAGACCCTTCGGACGTGGCGGGATGAACGTTGGCCAACTTGTTGACTTTTAAGCCCAACAGAGTCGACCATTAACTTGAGAGTTTTGTAAGTAGATATATTTACGTGGCATTTCGCCTGTCTTGGCCTTAAAGTGCCGCCCCATTGTGGCGGAATATTTAAGACGCGATTTCCATCGAATGACGAGGCAGTCAGTGTCGAAATCAATTCAGACCAACACGAACGGCTCACGGCCATTAAAAAACACACACGAATGTTAAGTAGCTGTGGCGGTAGACGAAGTACAAATCAATTTGCATTTACATTCGTCTGATTTCCATCGAAAGGTCTAGCATCACGTTGATTTTCGCAGAATCATTGCCAAAATATATTCTATAGAAATGAAGGAGTAACATCTGCTTGAGTTTACAATTAATAATTTCCAACGAAATACAAGGACTTGAGTCTCGCAGATGTGTAACAGGTATATTTTAAATTTTGCTTGCTACTTCAACCATTCATTTTCGAAATGACTTGTCCTCAAATATGCCCACTAATTACAATATATACTCTTATAAATTTTTTTTAACTTTACCTTGCAATTAAATTACATTGCTTGGCTTCCAACCATTAACTGCAAAATTATGGCTGTCATTTACAAGCACTTTTCTCCGCTTGACGACAATTTTTCCGTAATCCCGCTTTCCTTAGAAATTTATTTCGCTTTCATTTTGGCCAAACGGCGGTAAAAATTTCAATAAACGCCTGTGCCATTCATTACAATTTATTCGCGGGATTTTGTTATTATTTTTCGCTGGCAAAAGAATTCCAGGAGAACCGAAGAACATTTCTTTCACTTTTGAGCAGTAGGATCCGCCTTGTTCAGTCAGCTGACAGACAGACATTCGGCGTGTGCAAATTCAAGCCGCACACTAAACGAATCAGCGACATGGCCACAGGAATCCTTCGGGGAATCCTTCAAGCTGTCTTAAGTCGGGCTGAGTCTATTGTTTCGCAAAGAGGATGTCACCGACAGAGCCATGCAAACTGCAAGCGCAGTAAATCCATTTCCAGTCGTATGTAAGACGAGAAAAGAGTGCGGAAAAACCAAAAGAAGTACAGAAAGTCAAGTTGAGATGGTTGTGGAGGGGGGAGGGTACCCAAGGAAAAACTACCGATTTCCCTCTTCCTTGCCAGTTGCAGCTGAATATTTTACGCACTGATTAAAGCAAACGAAAGTTTGGCATTGCCATTTGCATTCCCCCATTCGCGAATCGCAGGGGACTTTTCCCTGCGCATGCATATTAAATGAGATTTTCGACGCTTTTCTTTCGCTGATGCAGCATCTCGTTGTAAGTTGTTTACTTTGTCGGCGAAAACTTTACCAGTGTTAATGTGCCTAACAGTTCGGGGTGACAAAGGGTTCATAAACATCGCTGGCTAATGAGGAGCACTCGTGGCATGCCAAGGATGCACGAGAAAGTCTAGACGCGGCTTAGTGGGTGGATATATATTGGCATATACTTATAGTATAGAGGCGTACCTCCCACGAACCAAATAAAAATGCCATAAAAATCACTCATACGCCGTGATGTAGCCCAATAATATGTGGCACACAAACGACGCACAGCGACCTACGTCAGATGTCCTGGCGGTGGGCAAGGATGCTACACAGCGAAAAAATTTACGAAACTAGAGCGCGTATAAAAATTGTCCCAAAACAATTACGTACTTTAGTACATTTACATTTAAAATGAATCTGTTATTTATTTATTGTAGATTTTCCATGCATACTTAAACAATATCCAAATTTAATTTGCTATTCATTCAATTTCAACGTAATTTCGTTGTTTTAACTCAACAAAAACGTTTTCCAAACAAATTTGTACAATATTGTGTTTCATTTGTGCAACAGCTCTCATTGTGATCAATTTAAAGCACAAATGAGAGAAATAACCAATCGCTACTACACTGTTTCCGTGCACGACTGACTGGTCTTATCGACCAAGCGAAAACGGCTAATAAAATGTGTTAAATTATGACAGGACACTGGCGCAACGAGTGAGATAGAGCGAAAGCCGGGCTAACAGAGATACAGAACTCGCATAGGAATTGACCAAATGGCAATGGCCCAGAGGTTCAGAGATCCTGGCTGGCGGCATTTTGTTAAATTAAATCAGAGCGGCTAGCAAAAACGCCCGCTCTATGTAGTATATGGTGTTGCCCCCCTCCGCAATGAGGCAAATAATCATGAAAAAGTCAGCCATGGCAAGGACAACAAGGACAACAGGGACAACAACAAGGGCAGCGAGCAGAGATAACCATAAAAGCGTCGCCCAAAAGTCTGCAGTACTTTTTGTGTGCCACTAAATGTGTGTGTTTTGTTTTCTGTGTCCTGCCGCCTGCCTTAACTTTTGGCCCCCAACTAACACACACACACACACACAGACGCAGCAGAGAGAGTCCTGTAATAGTGGCCCGCATTGTATTGTTTCCTCGTTGGCAGTTTCACTTGGGGAAAACTCGGCAAAGTTCAATGCCTCCTCCACACAATACGATTCGGTTGGTATTGGTCCTCCTTCAGTAGAAACTAGAAACCACCTTCCAGCCACCAAGCATTGCTATACTTGAGTGGGCCACTAGTTGTGAATGTCATTTTTGCATTTCTGCTTTGAAGTTAACCGGAAAATTTTCAAGGCAATGTCGTACTTTTGGCCAACTTAAAGCCAATGGAAAAATGCAGAGAGGGATCGCTTTGCCATCGAAATGGAAAGTCTGCCAAGATAGAAATCAATGCCAGGACTTGTTTATTGTTCAGTCAGAACACTTTGTTCGGCTGACTTGATTTTGCATTGGAACTTGGATTTGGCCTGGCCAAAGCCGGCGAACCAGAAACTATGTCAATGCCGGGTTATCTCAAAGTGGTTTCATCTACTACCACTACCAGTGTGCGTTTTCATATTGGGTCCACTTGGTGCTGATTGCGTTGAGTTCGATCTGCGGGCTCAATCAGTATGCAATTAGCTCCATTAGAACTAAACCTGTCCCAGTGTATTGGCTTATCGGGGGGTAATTAATCAACACGACATCGGAGAGGGTCGTTCCATAAGTTTTAGATGTACGCCTTTAATTTCCAGCTAAAAAACAAAAATTAAACATTTCGCCTTTCATTGCTTTACTTAAAGTAAAATAACATAATCACAGCAAATGAGTTCGTACAAAATAATGTAATATATTTTACACAGCAATTTTCAATATGACTACCTAAGATTCCTGTGTATCAACTCTCGTTACTCATACGCCACGTTGTTCAATTATGGCGACCAGCCACCAGCTCTCCGCCAACCAACTCCACTCGCTTTCTGCCATTCTCATTGGCATTCGGAAGCATAATTTATGGGTTGGCAAAGCGTCTAGGCCATAAATTAATTGTCGCGCCTAAGTGCGCACGATGTCGTCTGAGCACTCGGATCGACAGAATGGAGGCAAACTAAATAGAAAATTGCCAGCATTGGAGGACAGACATTACCAGACGGAGAACGAGAATGGTAACCAGGGGGTGCAGGATGCAGGGACAAGGTGAAATATGGGCCCGACCAAATGGCTGCGTTTGCCAGCGATGGCAAACTGCAATATGCCAATGATAATTGCTTGAACATTACGCATACGCCGTGTGGTCAGGCTTTATGGTTTTATCTTCGCCATTAAGTGTAATCAATTTTTCGAAAGACGTGGGGGCAACCAACAGTTCGCATTCCTTGTCGGTTAACCAATATAGGATTTCATTCGCAGACAATAAAGCAGCTGAAATTGTTTTTACAATTGCTTTCCTTTTCGATTGCACTTGCCAATGCGAAACGGAAAACGGAGTCAAATCGATTCCGATCATAAAGCACGAGCATGTGTGCCCTGGAGTGTGGCATGTAAACAGACCGACCCGAAGAAGGAGATCCTGAGCTCCGATTAATGTCTGTATTTAAGTGAAGCACACTTTGAGGCGAATCTTGCTGAGCTCAGCTGGAGAGCCCGGACGTGGTAACTTGCCAACGCCAGCAGTTGTGGCCCTAGAAAATGATTATGTGTGCTGGTGGCGTTGTCAACACGCTCGAGGGTGCAGCATGTGGTCCCTGGAAGGAGCTAGTCCACCCGCCTGCCCGCCGCATCTGCTCACCTTGGTTTTGTGTGGCTGCGGCGCCTTAAACCGATTCCAGATAATTTCTGACTTTTATTTTTCATTTGCCCAGCGGTATCGCCCCTTGACGAAGCATTTACGACGACACATCCGTCACTTGTCGCCGCATTCAGCGGGCGTTATCAGATTTCGTTTCCGATTTTTTTGCAATCTCCTTTTTTTTCTGATTTTTTTTTGCAAATTTTTCGGGTTTTTCTGCGTGACATGTGATGCGCATGCAAATGCGAAAGCGGGCGGTTTTTAAATGAGGCACGCAGTTGCTTTTTTTTTGGTGGGTGGTTGGGACGGCGGTTCATCATTGCAACATTTTCATGGGGATTTTATGCTCATTGAAATGCGACAACGAAAATCTTCCAGTTTTCCACGCGCTGCCAAGAGTCACACACACTTTGGCCTAAAATGTCGCCGCGCTCACTTATCGTGCCTCATTGTGAGTCATGACCGCCTGTTTTTATAGTTTGCCCCGATTTGTATGCGTATTTGTATTTAAGCATTCATATGACCACATTAGCCGGGCGATGGGGAGGGGGATGGTGGATGGGGGGACAGAAAGCGAAAGAAATATAATCATAAATTCCAAATGCGGCACTTATAATGCCAACTGAGTGATGAAATGGCTGGGCGGAGCTGAGGAAAGTGGGCTAAAGCAGACATTGCCAGCCATAAAAATGGCGACATACGCGAAAAAACGTTGTCGCCCAAGACTAACAAGCTTCAAGTTTATATAAAAAAAAGAAATACCCCCACAAAAAAGAAAAAAAGAAACGCTCTGCTGAAATAATATGCCCCAATGAACTCGTTGCCTTTGACTTTTGGTTACTTTGTGCATATTCAAACATAGCTTCACTCACTCGCTCTATCTCTCTGATTATATAACCAATATTTTTCTGTCAAATTTCATTTTGATTTAATTTGTGCTGGCAAATAGAGTGGCAAAGTGTCAGGAGCAATTTGCTGCACAAATATTTTGCCATATCCACTCGCTCGAAGCAAAGCGGAAACACTCTGCCAGCATAATCGATAGTTCAGCATATTTAAAGGAGCTCAAGCCGCATCCCATGCTGAAGGATGAGGTGGAGCCGCATCGAGTGCATCGACTGCCACTCAAAGCTTCAATGCGATGTCAGTGCAACTTAACCTTAAGTGCTCCGGATCATGGACAATCCAAGGCTGCCTCGCTACTCCACGAGAAGCTGCCCTGACTTTCGCCTTCTATGCGCTTCAGCACACATGATGATATGCGGGGCTCCAATTGGGATTAACTAGGCCAAAGATATTGCCTTGTCAGCTGAGGCGAAGTAAATAAAGTGCTGTCAGTTCAAGACACGCATTTCTTAAATTGCTAATTACACTAAGTGTATTCAAACTTAATTCAATATTTAAATAGGGCAGGAAATAGGTTTATCATTTTTGCAATAGCCCCTTTTCTTTTGGTGTTTTTAGATAATCTCACGCTAAATTAAGTCGGGTTACATTTAATAGTTGCCCAATCGATTTTCGGTAATTTCGATTTATCTTCAAGTAAAATAGCCCCCATAAATATGCATATGTTGTG
Organism: Drosophila simulans; assembly: GCF_016746395.2. NCBI lineage: Eukaryota > Metazoa > Arthropoda > Insecta > Diptera > Drosophilidae > Drosophila > Drosophila simulans. The sequence goes on from NC_052521.2 coordinate 17,895,308, forward strand.
CTAGGCACGCCCCCCGCCCCACACAACCGCAAATATTTTCCACCACATTTGCTAATTTTCGGGTTGAAAAGTCGGCAAATATTTTTGGTCCTTTAACCGCAGCAGCTCAGGGATTTTCGGGATGACAGTTTTGTGGGGGGCCGAGTGCCCCCATTCCCCTCCGCCCGCACCCATGCCCATGTATCATGTTAATTTGCAGGCGCCGAGCGTTTTTGATTAAGCGCACGCTTTAAGGCAAAAGCCCAAATCTGACAGCCAGCAGCTGCCGTTTTGGTGCCGCTGTTATCGATGGCCAAAGTGGGCCGAAACGACGGGACAAACAAACGGGCTAACAACAAATTGGAGGCTTCGACAAGTTGGGCTCGGCGTTTCCTGGCGGCCGCATCGTTAATTTTCACAGCGTGAGCAAATTTTCCATGCATAAACTTAAAATTAGCACAAGGTTCGCTATCGCACACAAAAATGTGGGGTTGGGGGCCGCAAAAATGGTGTGAAAATCTTTTCGCAGCTGCCCATAAATTGCATGCTCGCTGATAAACAATAAATTAAGTTCTGTTTCAAACCAGCCTCTATCCCTCTCTGCCTCTCTCTCTCTCACTCTGTCTCCCTTTTCCTCAGCTTTTGTCCTGCGCATTTTCCGCTTTCCGAATTTCCCACGCTTTTCCACGCCATTTATGCGCCACGCACGCATACGTGCAACATTTCTAAGCTAATTTTCGACAGCTTTTGATACCCTGTTACCTATCTGTGTGGATTGCGGGTGGGGTGTGGTGTGTTGCAGGGTATTAATGGGTAATTAGCCTGGCTAGCCAATTTGAACTTTTCTTAATGTTATGTATCATTTGCATTTATTTTTTAAAATTTTAAAGTTATTAATAATTCAGTGTCTAGAATAATTTTTTATAAAGAAATATGTTTAATGATTACATAGGCATAATTAGTAACCCTGCTTTTGTGGAAACGGAGGAATACTGACGTATACGTAATAAAAAGCTGCAGCTCTTAATCTTTTTATGTTTATTAACTTTTTCTGCATAAAATTATCTCCTTGTTTTTTTAAGAGCAACTCCGCTTCGATTAACGAACGAAACTTTTTCCCAACGGTCCTCTTACATTATTATCTATCCTGAAATGTTTTGCATATTGCCCGAAGATGGAAAGCCGCACGTACGCAAATGTTGCGGGTGCGCATTAAATTTAACTTTGTGTTCGAAATTTTTCAAAAAGTAAATCGTAAAATTTGTCATGTCCCGGCAGCCACCAAAACCACCCAAACCACCAAAAACCACCCAAACCACCGAACCACCACCGTCAATGTGGTGGAGTCGATTCATGTTTTCACGTTGCTACGCATGTGAAAAGTTTGCGTAGGTCTTTTAGCTGCCTTTGGTGAAAGAGTGTGCGTGCCCCGGCGAAAGTTTTCACTTGATTTTCTTCTTCTCTTTTTTTGGCGCGTGCGGAAACGGAAATGTGCAACAGCAGTTTTCCACCGACTTCGGGCGATGAATGGATGGAGGTCCTTGATTCCTGGCTGCCAGTTAGAGAGTTCAGCTCGGAGTTCGATAAACTGGCGCCAGCAGGAGTTCGCCTCGTATCGCCTCATTCAATTATTCGTATTCCAGTTGGCTGCATGCGATCTGCGCCGATTTCTACCGTGCTTTGATGTGCGGAAAGTTTGTGCCAGCTTTTTCTCCTTTGATTCCTTTAAGACCCATCTGCCTGCGCGTTGCGTATTGATGAACTTAGCTGAAGCGTTCCCGGTCTCCCCAACGACGTTATCTAACTTGGCTCTTACCGCCAGCTGGACACAACTTTTGCCCAGCTTTGACATATTTAGTGGGCCAAACTTTTTCCCTGGCCATAAACTTGGCGAAGTGTGCTGATGACCGGAAAACATTTTTGCCATCATAATTAGCATCTTTTCGCTTGGCGGAGAACAAATGGGCACATAATTGCTCAAATACAGCCTTCGATTGATATTTTGTACAGAGATCAGCAAAATAAAAGAAACTTGTCCTTTGCTTAGCCATCTATAGAACTGGGTATAAAAATACGTAGTTTATTTTCAGAATTTTCTTTTCTTGATTAAATTTGAGAGCTGATCGATGCTTAGCTTCAGTGGGAATTCCCATAGGAATTTTCTCGCCCCAGGACTTACTCCATTTTCCATCCAATACAGCATCAAACAAATGCCGAAAGAAATAAAAAAGGAATGTATAATTGTTTGTTGAGGATTTTTTGGTGCCACACACACATACGGTTGTATGCCTCTCCAGGCAGCGTTCATTTATTTGTTTTTCCGCTTCGTTTTTGAGCAGAATTTTTATGCGAATTTTATTACTTTTCAGTTTCAGTTAGGGCTTTGCCTGCCCCACCAAAAGTTGCGGCATTGCTGGCAGCTCGGGGCATTTGAATGCCCCGCTAAAACCAACAATACGTCGCTACGTATGTGCAAATGAAAATGAAAATAAATTTCCATTTGGCACAAGTTTTTATGCCGCCGCGTTGTTCGCACCATTCCACTGACCTCTATCCACTTTGTTTCTCCCATTTTTTCCAGGCTACAGCGCTGCGTTGGCACCCACGCCGCCCACAACGTCAACTACAACCATCTCGCCCTCCAATCTGCTGCCCTACTTCGACTTTGATGTGCCGCGCAACTTGACCGTAACCGTTGGCCAGACCGGCTTCCTCCATTGCCGCGTGGAGCGACTGGGCGATAAGGACGTAAGTAGAAAGTGAAAACTTGGTCATAATCGGAGCAACCGATGCCTATTTTGAATGCTCTTTTAGTATTTGGGGTATTTTTCATGGTACACATGTACATTTTGGCTAAATCAACAAGCCAAACCAAACAAGTCAACCAAGTAATCATGCAATGAAAATAAAGTGACAATTATATGTTATTAAAATATTACCCAAAATTGTAGCACAGTAATTTTTCAGCGTGTTTCTTTTTAATTTCCTTTATCGGTTTAATATTTATAATAATAATAGGAGCTATATAAATAAGTGCTGTCTTAAACAAATATTTCCGGCAATGATATAATTGCAATGGTTAATTAAAAAGTTTGTGAATAAATGCGAGCGAATTTTTCGATAATCCTTAGGCAGTTTAAATGTTTATGTGTAAATTGCAGCAAGCAGCGTAGTAAATATAACTGCATATTTAGCATGCCTAAATATACAGTTTTTAATTAAACAAAAACCGGCGCAATTAGAAAAAAATATTTATCGAAAGCGCAGAAACACGAATTAATTAGCTTTTAGTGCAAATTTGAGGGCCACTGGCATTTTGGCATATCTGATAAAAAACCGCCGAAAGGCAGGGTAGCAAAGTCAATGGCTTAACATATGGAAATTGTGCAAAATAAATGAAAATTCCGTTGGGGATTTGCAGGCACTCAATCATTCCGCTCCGTGATTGCCAAACCATTGGGGTCCGGTTCCTTTCCTTTCCTTTCGTTCCGTTCCGTTTCGGATCGTTTCGTCCTGGTCCATAGCCAAAATAAATGATTGAAGGTCGCAGTGGGTTGTTAACCCCTTGCCAAATATGGCCCATACGCAAACGAGGCGGGTTGGAGTGCCTGGCCTAATATGTCAACATCACTGGCACATTAGGTGGGCGGCCAGCTCGCATCTCTTAGCCAGGATTAGCCCTTTTTTGGCCAGACGCAGAGCTCTGCTGCATACAGTGGCCCGGAGTGGTGACAGATAGTCCAATCACTCAAAATTCAGGCACTATGCCGGATCCTTGAACCAGTGTGCATTAGCAACCAGGACTCGGCCTGTTATTAAATGCTATGCCATGGCAAAGGGAAGGGTTCGGGGTGTGGATTCGGTGGGGGGCCTAGACCAAATTACCGGGTGATTTCGAGGCTGCACTCGAGACTGGGAGAAAAATGGCCAAACAAGACAGGCGACAAGCGAGCAACGTCCTGTGGGAGTTGCCTTCCTTACTTAACGAGTTGTGCAATTCCCCCTGCTCCACCATGCAAAATACACGCCCACACGCTTCCAAATAGGCTGGCGTTGCTCGCTCTAGCAAAATGACTAATTTATGAGCCATCAATCACGTGACTGGCTCAGCCATCCTCCTTGTGCGTCCGTGTTATCAGCTTTAATATACCCGCTTTAAGGTGGCCGAGGTGGGAGCGGAGTGAGCCAAGGCCGGAAACCGGAAGTTGTGCGCCTTGGAGGAAGCAGCCAAAGTGCTGGCACGAACCGGCGAACAGGAAAACAAGAACAGGAGTTCCTCCAACGTTTCCACCTAGGGAGAACATCATCATCATCATGCCCCTCGCTTAAGTTTACCCATTTATTTCGAGCTCTCATCGAGAGAGTGTTAGTTAATTTAAGTCATTGAAACTACATTAAACAAATGACACGCAAACAACGAAAGCCAAGCAAAATCCTTGCCCTTGAGTCTTAATTACTTGCCCAGACCTTTCACCATGCTATCCATCCTGATCCCCTCGAGACTTTAGTTGCCGCCATCCGGTTGCCGTTGTTGCTGTTGCAACTGATGCTGCTGCTAGTCATCGTCCTGTTTGTCACTCTCGCGGGCACTTGCGTCAGCAATCGATTCCACCGTGGCTGCCACTACTGCGGCCAGGACCTCACTGTCCAGCCGCGCTCCCCATTTGTGGGCCAACTTATCCTCCCTCTCCTCCTCGCTGGAGGTGATCACGATGGCCGGCGAGGAGCTGGGCACTGGTGCTTCCTGCTGATCGTGGTGGGTGTACATGGAGGCTGTCGTCGATACCGTCTCCAATTGAAATGATGGCAGAAAGCGGCTTGGGTTCGGAAACGGTCGTCGGTTCTCCAGGATAAGTTTAATGTCACGCGCAGATTGCCACCAGCTATGTGAGTTGAATGTAGTTAGCACATGGGCACATATAGATGAAAATAAAAGTGGTATCTTACCGATACCATGGCGTCAGCTGGGACTTGATCAGCATGTAAATGTTGGCGAAGTAAACGGTGATCTGGGGGCGGTCACATTAGATGCGAGTAAGCGGAGTAAGTGACAGCTTATCATACCGTCATGAACAGGAAGAACAGCATCCAGGACTTGGTCCACAGCTTACTCAGTCCCCAAGAGTGGGTGTGCAGGGCGTAGTATTGGATGCCCACCAGCAGGGTACCGATAATTCCGAATGCCACCAAGGTGAGCAGCGAGAACATCTGGCAGTCCTCCTGCAGTGCCCTGCGACTCATGGCCCTGGAGTACCACAGGCGCAGCGACTGCAGGCAGGTGTACCTGCAACGAAATCTGGAAAGATGCACGGTCCGACCAACAACACAAAGCCGCTAACAAAGCTGTTCTGGCAATTAGGAGGAGTTGCTGCCACAGCAAGTGGAGCACGGGCACAAAGCCAACTCAGCTGATTAAAAAGATGAGAGCCGCAGGCGTCTTTCATCTGCTGCCGCTTCGAGTGGCAGCTACCGACTACAGCTATATGCTTAGTACACTCGAAAAAAAAAACACACATAGAATGGAACATGAATATTTCGACCGTGAGATGTGATAATGTAATGTTATTTTGATATTTCTGAGTACTGTGCTCGCTAAGCTGAATCAATTATTTAAGCAAATTTGGAATGGATTTTTCTGGGAACTGGTTCTGGAATATGGTTCTTTTTTCGAGTGTACTTCTTGACTTACCGCAGAGTCTGTTCCGTATTGTACTGGAACTGGCACAGCTCGCAGGTGGTGCAGCGCGAGGTGCTAATCCAACACTCCAGGCAGTGAACATGGACATATGTCAGCGAGCCCTTGCACAAACACGGCGACACGAGTCTGCAAACAAATCGGGGGCGGAAAAGTCGGAAGTTTCAGTGGGCGGGCGTGGCATAGTGGGTGGGGTGGTAAACAGGGGCAACAATGAAAAATCAGGGGATTAAGCAGACAGGCAACCAGATAATCAGGGATAAAGTGCTCGATGGGGAAACTTGGGCGAGGGAAATGGGGGAAAACTCGGGCGAGCTGCTGGCGCTGTCTGCAGTGTTAATTTTAATTATTAAAATAAATAAATGCATTCGCTCGCGGGCTCTCTGCTAAATGCATTAAATGCCGTGCAATTAATTTCTTGCACAATTTGCGGCTGCACGTGCGTAATTAAATGGAAGTTACAGCACCCTGAAAAACAATATTCAAATGCGGGGATATTCAGTGCCAATTGGGGATTTTGTTAATTATTTCAATTGTTAATTATTTCAATACTTTATTATTTATGTTATGAAAAACACCACTGATGATGGATCTTTGAAAAAAGTTTACTTTATGTTAAAATCCAAAATGGAAATGACCCAGATTTTCATAAAAATTGTTTTAGTTAATTAGCTAGCGGGATAGGAATATCGTTATACAGGGTAAACTAAGTTCTTTATCCCCTCACTTATCCTGGCACCTGAAATGCTACTCACTGTTCGGGATTATCGGCATTGTGACAAATGCGACAGACGAGCGATCCCACCGAGGGCATCGATTCGTTGGATGCGGACTCGTAATTCAGGTTATTGCACTGGGTGGCACCATCGACGCAGTGCCGCAACGTGGCAATGGAGTCTGTGGGCGCGGGCTTGGGTGGGGAGGCGGAATAGGAGGAGCTGGTGGCGGCGGCCAGGACAGCCTCGGTGCTGACCAGAGGATGACTTGGGTGCGGTAGCTTCTGGAACTGGACATTTGGCTTTAGGCCCAGGGAGCAGGCCGGTATCTGAGGATCCTCCGCATCCGCTGTCGTACCATCCATCACCTTCTGCCAGGAACTGATGCACGTCTCCACGACGATCATGCCCGGCGGAGTGTCATCGGCACTACTGGAGGACAGAGCCTCCTCAATCTCCATTTCCAGAGTGGTTTCCGGTTTAAGGTCCGTCAGACTCCGTGTCAAATTAAGCCTATGGTCACCAGCATTGCTGGTGATATCTGATGGAGATAATGGATGGACATGGCATCTTGACTTAACATCCTGCAAACGAACCACATTTTTCGCACTCCATTCTTTGATCGGTTCGACGGTTTTTGAATAATGGGGTACCGAAATTAACCAAAAATTTTAATACATCTTTTGTATAATATTGAAGTAGCTGTTGCTATTCTTTTGTTTTGGATGGAATAGGTAATGTGGCGATTCAGTTTGTCAATCGTGTCAAAGGGTACTGCTTGTATTGTTTATTTTAAATAAGTAAAAGTTAGATATTACTTAAATCATTTGTTATTACATTGAATTCAATATTACGCCGTTTTTGTTGCCATTAAATTTAATCGATTTTCTGTTCGATGAAAATTCCCAGACTGGTGTTTTAATGAAAGATGCATGCCGTAATGGAGGCAGTTAAGCATGCGCTGGCTGGAAAACAAACTTGTCCCGCAGCCAAGTTGCCCACATTAATTGTAATTGACAGACTGGAACCGCGCTGTCAGTGCCCACGCAAAAACTGGCTTCCACGGGCAGCCCGCACCAAGTGGTGTTTCTCCTTCGCATCCTCCTGCTCCTCCGGCGCCTCCAGTGCACCCATAAACTCAAAATTGAAAGTGTAACAGTTACGGCAAATAACTTTGCCGGCGCTTGGCTTCCATTATGCGCCACTCTACGCGGAGGAGCAGGAATCCTCGGGTAATTTATGCCCCTGCCGTTAGTTCGTTAGCCGTGAGTTTTCCGGGCGGGATGGGTGCCATTTCCATATCAGCTGACACTGCCGTCGCCTCTCGCATTTCGCTCTCTTCGGATACCATGTTCCACCAAAGTTGAGGATACACTTTTTGGATGATGTGTATCTATGAAATGTATTAAGTATTCAACAGCGAAAAATAGTTGATATCTAAAAGTTGGAGCTTGCTTAAAGATAAATTCTGGAGTAACAAGCATTTCGAAAATTCCTTCCGTCGAAATATAATCAATGTTGAATTAGCTGGCTCAATAAACTCGAGTACAAACTTTTGTAATTGGATCATGATAGAAAGTGTTATTAGGGATCTGTGGCGTATTGCAAGTTCTGTTCAGCACTAATTGAGCAATAAATGCCAGGGTATTCAAGTCTTCGGTCCACAATGGCAGCCATCTGTACTTGTTTTTCGACCATCCTTGCCGGAAGCTGGCGTGGAATCCGCTTGTTCAACTTGACTTCACAGGATTGTCCGTTCACTGTTGATTTATTACGCGCCGAGTGCCGCCAACGTTTTCATAAACGCTTCTCCACGGCTACATCGGCGAACATGAGCACAAGCAATTTACTCGTGTAATACCAGCGGCATCGAGCTGGCTGGAAAGGAAAAAAGTATATTAAACAAAGTTTTAGGCTTTGTGAAAAGGCAGCGAACCCTTTTTAATGGCGGCGACCTTCGTTCGCCGAATTGGGCGGCCCACAAAAAAAGAAAGAATCAAAATCTGTTTACAACTTTGTTTACAAAATGCTGCCATTGAAGTCTTCATTTGTTTATTGTCATGGTCGCAAGAAAAACAATTTAATTTGGCTCAAGTTCATTAAGTGCAGACCCAGTAATTTGCGAATTTAGGAATTGGATACCGCTTTCCGCAGGGCTTAATGTAACTTTTCACGCCATTTCCTAAGCTCGGACAAAGCCAGTGTGGCAACAAACTAACAACTGCAAGTGCAACTGCAACAGCAAGAGCTATAGCCACTGCAAGTGCAACTATTTTTGGCTCCGTCGAGTTTGGCCAAGTCTAAAGTCTCTCTTGGTTAGAGACGCAGAAAATGCGTCAGCAAAGTTTTTAATGTATTTTCGCCAAGTTTTCCACACGCTCGCACACAAACACATGCACACACACACACACACATACACATGCACACTTAGACTGAGGCAACCTCAGCTGAAACTTCTTTCATTTGGCATTTTCCTGTGAGATGACAGAAAAACAAAAAGGGAAAGTAAGGGTTGAGGTGGTGAGTTAGTAGTGGTGCACGTAGAGTGAAAGTTTCCGGCCGCAGCGAACACACAAAGTGTTAAATAATATAAAACTATGCTTGTGGTATTTATTTAAACCTAAAGACATTACGAAAATTATACCCCCAGCAAAGTTTCAGCACTCACGGGACTGCTCTGCAGCAACCTGTCGTCCCTCGGTGGCGAAATCCTCGGATTGGGACAACTTCTTGACAGGGGATATGGCTGAGAATCGGGTCGAGAGCCGACTTGGCTGGAGCTGAAAAACTTTTCACTTTTGATTTTCGCCGCTTGCAGCTTTCAGCTGGAATTAAATATTAAAGCGCTGGCCTGGAATATCTAATTGGGCGCTATAAAGCTAACATTCGGATAGTTATATTGTTTTTGCCGCCTGTCGCGTTTACAGTTCATTTGGATTTGGCTTTACGGCTTGCAGAAATCACAATGGCCAAGCTCTATGGCATTACTCATACGCACTGTGTGCCAGCGACAATAACGAACGGGTAAATCGCTCTCAATGTTGCCGAGATTTGACCTTTTTCCCCTTCTGCTGCCACCGAACGGTTTAATTTACATTTACCCAAGACAATTCGCCTATGAAAATGGGGGGCGTAAAAGCGGCAGTAGCTCATAAAAGTTTTACAAGCGAATGATTTTTATTTTTACGTATTACGTGACTGGCTGTGCCCCGATTTAAGTCCTGAATCGAAAGAATTTAGTGGATGGTCAATAGTTAGCTACTATAAACATCGGTACTTCTAAAATCCAAAGCCCCAGGGCCAAGCAATTAAATTTATTAATGAGGTAACATATTTTCTACTTTAATGTTGACAGTCGGCAAACATTTAAAGTTTCCGTGCGGAGTGGAGTGGGGTCGAAAACTTCTTCCATGTAATTAAAATTGAGTATCACAATAGCCGGGAACAAGCAGAGAAACTAAGGTCGTCAAATAAATTGGAAACAATGTGCCAAAAAGGGCACAAAGTGTGTGGGCGGTGGGCTCCCAAGAAATCACGGGCCGCTTTATTTGGGGCAAAAGCAGAGACACAAAATCATGGTTAATGGCTTTCCCCAAAAGATTTTCCAGCGAAGGACGAAGGCCAATGCGAAGGCAAAGGCGCTAGGCAATCAAATGAAAATGTAATTCAAGCAATAATAAAAATGCTACCGAATAAAGGCTGAAAATGGCGTCAAAGCTGTCTCATTGCTGGCCGCTTTTGGCCGTTCGAAAAGGATTGAAGGCTATTTGAAACAATTGGAAATTGCGCTGAGCAAGCAGCTTTGACAAAATTGGACCGCCGCGACCCACTGACCTTACGACCAGTCTGGCTTAAAGAGTTTCGCAATTGTCAATGGCCATTTGTATGGGAATCTTTCATTTCCTAGCAACGGGGCGTATACGTAACGTTGGCCTTTTCACGCTCAAATGTATTCGGCTTAAGCGTGCGAACTTTTTCTTGTTTTCCACCCACCCGACACTGTGCTTTGTTTGTTTGCTGATTAAATGGCAGTAACGAAAAGCAAAATGTTAAAGATTAACCAACGCCGGAACACCAACAAAAAAAAAAAAACGTAAAAGAAAAGTAAACTTTGCGCTTTGTTTTTCATTTTGCCACCTCATCGTCCCAACTCCTGGGAGTGTTTGGAAATAACAGCAGACAAAACACGTTTAACTCACTTGCGAGAAAAAAACTTTTAAGTGCAGAATTTGTAATGCTCCCGAAACTTTTGCCACGCGGCAAGCGGTCCAACTGAGAAAACCACTTCATTCCGATCCCCTTGCTGTCTTTTCTTGTAGGTCTCCTGGATACGCAAACGTGATCTGCATATACTCACCGCCGGCGGCACAACCTACACATCCGATCAGCGTTTTCAGGTAAGCCAGCATCCCTAACAATCGCCTCATTCCGGATGGAAACTTAAAGTTTTCCATGTCCTCGCCGCAGGTTCTGCGACCCGATGGCTCCGCCAATTGGACACTGCAAATCAAGTATCCGCAGCCACGTGACTCCGGCGTCTACGAGTGCCAAATCAACACGGAGCCCAAGATGTCCCTGTCGTACACCTTCAACGTTGTGGGTGAGTTATGGCCACAGGACTCTTAGCTTTCTTTGGACGGGGTAAACAACTTAATTTTCATTTTCCTCAGACCCTTTCACAATATTTTCAAAGGAAATAGATTTTTTGTTTACAGGAAGCATCACTCTTATTTTACTTAATGTAATTGCTCTTGAAGAAGTAATATTTAGATATAATCCCTACTGTAGTTTCATTTTTACCCCACAAGCTGGGTTGACTTAAGCATACTTCAGGTAAAAGAACTTTGAGTAATAAAGGTTTAGCTGTAGTTGTAAATAACATACTGTGCCATTCCAATTGACTTTAATCCCCAAAACTTGTGCCCATCTAGACAAGGGATGTGCAACAGTTTGTGTTATCTCATAACCATTACCAATGATTCACCTAAGGAGCCTGATAATCAAAATTTCGACCATTATCCGGCAGTGGAAAGTAGGCCAATCGAAACGGCGGGCGAGGGGCAAAGAAGGCTGGCTCGGAATTGGTCACAAACCACTGAAGTGATTACTTTTATGGGCTAAGCTCTTGAAGCTCTCCAGCAGTTTTGAGCAAGCTATGCAGGTTTCCAGGAGCTTAAGCAAGCCATACAATATGCATGGTATTTTCCCAGGACCTCCTCCGGAACATGTGAGCGTAGTTCGTAGCCATTTTGGCCACCCATCGAGCGACTCAGCCAGCTTCCTTACTCCTCTGCTGCTCGTGATTATAAAATTTTCAATTCGATTATGTGCAAATTGGCTTGCTGAGCAGAACAATTTGATGGTTAAAACGTGAGCAAGTGCCTACTGCTTACCTCTTTTTCTTGGCAATTCTTTGGGTAATTAGTGTGCACTTGGGTCAGAAGGTTCGAAGGCTACGAACCCATGTCACACATCAGGAATTGGGTTCTGAAAAGACGTTATCCTTGGCAGCACACTCGGCCAGCCGAAATTTGTGTAAGCCATGTTTGTGGGTTTTTCGGTTTCGTTCCTGTTCGGTGCATTTTTATCGCATTTAATATTAGCAAAATGCATTTGGCTAAAAGCTTCTGGTGCGGAAGAGTGCTCTCAATGAGCTTATTTGATCTCTGATTTGCCCGCCCCCCAACAAAACGCTCGCCCATGTTGTTTTAGCCACACCACATGGCCAAGCGACTTTTGGCCAGTTTAAAATGCTTTGGTCAGGCCCCCCTGCTCGGTTATGAATCTTTTAGTGAGTCCGGGAATATGAACGAGAGCTTTGAATATACACATACATATGTTTACACGCATGCTGGAGCTGGTTGGATGCTGGAGCTGGTTGGATGCTGCCTGCTCCACTACCACTGCCTGTGTATGCAAACTTGACAGGCTGACAAGTCAGCTTCAAACACTCACAGAGTCACAGAGCCAGAGACAGACACATAGAGTCATAAATATTACATTTGCGGAAATGCAAATGACTGCTAGGCGGCTGCATATAACCGGCCACGCCCACAGAGCAGCCTGGGAACTCATTTGAATGCCCAAAAAGAAATGTGCATATAAAATATTCGACATGCCACTCACGCGGAAACAGCAAACAGCAGGCCAGTGCGAACAGTGAAGTGAAAACCATGAAAGCCACAAAATATCCATAGCCTACATAGGTCTCAAGTTGCATGAGCAGAAGTGGCATGAAATTATCACTTAGGATGCCAAGTAATTTAAAAGTAAACGCTTACTCATTTTTCACACTTAAGCCATTCTCTTTCGCTTTATTGTGTCTCCACTGTGCTGGGCCATGCCGTCATTGTCGCTGCAAACAAGTTTGTTGTTATGCCAGAATTTTTATGCGCTTATGCAAATAAAAAATTGTGCACTAAAAATTCCATAAATTTATGTTTTTTCTTCCACGGCTGCTGTTTCTTTTCGTAGCGTTGTGAAAATTCTATTACACGCCATTCGCAACGCGAATAAAAGCGAGAGAGATGAAAGTGGAGTACGCGGCGAATGATAAACAAAACAGCGCCAAGTTGACCAGAGGCATCATAAACATAAATCGCCTTCAGTCTGGGCCGTTCCTTCCGCCTCCTCCGCCCACTTAAAACCACCGCCCATCACCCACAAACTCCCGCCTTGGCCGCAATATTTTTGACATTTTAATGCTGCAGCAGCCGCTTCAATTGCTTAAATTACCAACTTTATGTACTCCACACCAGAAAAATGTAGCTTGGCCAACACCCCACATCCGCCCACTCCTTGTAGGTGTCAAAAGTGGGAGCATGTTTATATGCACATAGATAGCTGCAGACCCGACTCGATTTAATTTTGAATTTGGGGCAAATTACCAAACACGCTGATAAAGCGAGCAAATTGTAAATTAAATTATGTGTCCCTGTCCCACTCAAACTGAGCGACAACAAGAGAACAGGACCCAACTGACAGCCCAAGGACGAGCAGCAGGATAAGTGCTGCTGGGGCGAACAAAATAAATCGAGAGAGCACAAGAGCTGCAGATGATCGACTTGGCTATACCCTTGCTCATCATAACATCTAATTATATGTAGCTAAACAGCAGATATTTTCATGCTGGCCTTCTGCAAACCATTGTTCCCTTTCTTTATTAAAATCTTAAAGTAGAATTGCAATGGATTTGAGAAACTTAAGTACCCCTTGGAAAGCGTATAATAAGAAAGGTGTTGTTGATGCTTCTGGAAAAATTTGTTTACCAGCGTGAATGTAATCAAGCGTAAACGCTACCTTTCTTAGTCGTGGAGGGATGGACAGAAGGTGGAGTGAAAAACAAATTGCACAGCCAGCGGAAGAGCTGCAGCCAGCCGAAGGATCTAAGGATCTGCGGGGCAGGGGAGCTGGAATTGAAGGTAATTTGAATGCGTAGCTGACAAGATGGAGATGCCAAGTAGATGGCTCATTTTGGGCACCATAAACCAACACTTTGCCTCGCTGATGCTGTTGACATTAGCAGCCAGCAAATTGCATGCAATCAAGCGCAAATAATAATCCAAAGCATAAGCAACAGCAACTCAGAAGCAATAAACAGCAGGACTTCATCCCTTGCAGGACGACTTGATGGGCTCAGTGTATCTAGCCTAGGGGAAGTTACAAATTAAGTTAAATTGCCAAAGGGATAAGCCGGATTATTAATATATCTTAAGTTCTATTCAGTTAGGAAACAAATTAAAATCTTAAATTATAAGTATATAATCCATTAAATTGATTGAAAATCGCAGCAGCTCTCAAAGTATTTAATTTAAGTAACTTTTAATAAATAGTTCGAAGGCAAACACTGAAAATTCACAACAACTAAACCGATAATAACTTTCACTGGGACGACACTTTCTTGTGGAAGTGGCTTTTATTATTTCCCTTTTCCCTCAAGCGGCACTAAATTAGTTTCAGCTCGGGGAGTTTTCTTTGGCAGCTTGAATGGAAAAATAATTGTGTGCCTCGAAAATCCATTAACGTGGCCTTGCCAAAAACAAAGAAATCGTTTTGAGCCAGAATTTGCAGCAATACTCGAAAGCACCCAATTGTTTTCTGGGGTTAATAGACGGAGAACCAAGAAAATGTTGGCAATTATGATGCACATTGATTGCTCAAGAAGCGAACACTTGAGCCGGCTTAAAAGTTAAGCGATTCTCATTGTCTTGCCAACAGCCAAATTGTTGTTGCACTGTTTTCCACCTGACCCAAATCGCATGCAAATTGTACGTGAGCGAGAAGTTTGCCTTAGCTTAAAATACACAACAAATGGCCAGGTGAGGCAAGTGGTTGAGCTCTCGGAATAAGTTTTTATAAGTAAGTTAAGTTGCAAGGACGAGATAGCAAGGACTCGGCCCAATTTGCCCGGCAATCAAATGTTTTACTTCCCATTTCGTTCATTTGCTGCTCAAATTACATTCTACAGCGAATGCCTAGACCAAAAAATGCCCTAATGATAAATTACTCAGATATTGCCGGGAAATAGGATAAACGAGCTGCGAGGGTGGGGGGAAAATGATTAATGTCTCTGCAGCAATGTCGAATTATTAATAATAATAATAATCACAACAATGGAGACTACTGAAAAGGCCGAATTTCGGGACTTGGTTGGTGGTTGGTGGGCAATGATGATGTTTTGGCATTCTCATTTCGCCGTTTTTATTTTCCTTTCGGTGGAATGAGGGGGATTCTGACAGGAGCAAATGGAAATGGAACTGATGGCGGGCGGAATACTTCATCAATTGTGCTGGCAATGCGGCTGACTTTTACAAATTGAATTTGTTTATTTGATTTGACAATTAATTCCGAGCAATTGCACGTCCACGTCCGATTAATTGTCGGCCCAAAAAGAAATTTAAAGAGGCCCATAGGCTTGGCTTAAAGATAAGGCCCAGTTTGATATTGTTTTTCGTGCAATAAATACCGAGTTGTTGTTACATGTGTGCAAACATGCATCAACACTGGCGAAGGGTAATAAATTTTTACAGCTTGGCTCCGCAAACGAGTGAGGCAGAAGGATTCCGGAGCAGGCTGCTCCGATGCATCGCTATGGTCCGGCCCCAAAAAGTATGCCATGTTTTGTGCCGAGCCCCTGCTCAGCAAAGTTCATCGCTCCAAATGTTTATGGCCATATAGGCTTATGCGCATTTTATGCGCGAAATCAAGAAAAATGAAAATGCATTTCCCAGGCCCCAATCCCTGCCTCCTCCGGCTCCTTGCCTCGTTTGCTACTTTCTGCTGCGGCTGCACAAAAATTCTCCACTGTCTGAGCCTGAGCTGCCTGTGTGTAAACAAGGCTCGGCAAGGACTTTGTTTGCCAGGAGAGTCCGGAACGTGGGGCGCTGTGACTTTGGCTTGTGGCCAGGAGTAGACTTTGCAACTTTTCGGCCTGGGTCAACAGCGGCCAGGCCTAATGAAAACTTCAAATAGCCGTGTGGGTTGACTGACTGGCCAGCAGCTCTCCAAAGCTCATCCAAAATGCAGCTTGCCAATTGCCCGGCCCACTTAATCTAATTATAGTTAAATAACCAATTTTCCAGAGGACCTCCTCTCGCAGCGATTCCCATTTATTCCGACTGTCATGCGGGTTCGCACCTGGGCAAAACCCCATCCCAATCCTAAGATCCTTTGGATACACCCCCCACCCCGTGGGAACCACAGGCGCGTTGTCAGCTGCACGTGTGTGTGTGAGTGTGAGTCTGGGAGGCAATAATTTTCGCTCCTTGCACTGCGAGGTTGGCAAAAGTCATAGACGGTTAGCTTTCGCTGCCACAATTGTTTTGCCAGGTACACACATACATACACATGCATAGAGTACAACAACGGCCATCAGCGACAACAACATGCCTCACTCGGCACTTTTGCCACCTTTTTCCACTTTTCTCGCCTGCCTCGGAACACTGGGGCCTAGATATATATGTGCGGGTCTATAAAACACCCAGATAATCGCCCAGCATGTTCGAATTCCATTTGGGGTTGGCTCTGCTCCCTCTTTGTTTTGGGGATGTATATTACTTTTTCCACTTGGCATTTCATTTAGATTAACATTTTTGGGACGCACATCCCCTACACCTCTACAACTCTGATTTAAGGACCGACTTAAAGGTTGTCCGCCGAAGGAGTTATGGAAAAATCATCAGGCTCACACTTCCCACCACTTTCCCCACTTTCCCCACTGCTTTTTGGAGCATTCAAATTTCGTTTTGTTCGCTTTTTGCCACACGATTGAATGGCAGGCAGCGTGCAGCAAAAGCTTAGCCACATCAATGGGAATATGAGTGTGTGTTTCAGCTCGATACAGATGTTCCAGTTGCAATACGCCCACATGCTCCCCCCACTATTTTGGCTGCAATTTATTTCACTGGCTTTGCGGTTGTTTAGGGCCTGAAAAATTCTCCTCTCCAACAGTTTACGACAGTGAAAGTGGAGCAGAAGCGAAAGAGTTGCAGCCGTCGCATTTAGCGGAAAATGGATTTTAAGTTTGAGGGAAGGGCGATTGGGACGCGATCCATTAAGGCGACTGTCAGCCATCATAAGCTTTAAGTACAAATCACATTTAGCGGCTGCCCATGGTGATGTTACTCAATTGAAATCATTGACGCTGCGACAACAAAAGGCACTTCAATGGTTGACATTTTGATTTCGTGGCCCAAATGGAAGGCGGAAAATTCTTTCCAATCTGCCAGGCTTTTGTCTCTTTTTTTCTTTTTTTTTCGTACCCAATTCCGCTGAGAGTGGCGGCGGGAAAAACAGCTAGCTAGCTGCAGGTATCACCGCAATGCCCGACTGCCTTTTATATGGCATAACAAAAGCTTATCGCCAGCATAATAGAGACACGCGTCTGTGTAATAAAGTAGGGACCCGGCTCGGCAGTACCCACACTTGTACACTGGCAGACAAACGTGCACTTGGACGTTATCATTAACATTATTATTATTATCATTGTTACGGAAAAGAGCGGAAAGACTGGGCTTTGTGTACTGCCAGCTTAAGTGACTTTTTCTTCTCTGTTTTATTTCGTATCTTGAATTTTTCTTCTTGTATTTATTTTTTCTTGCAGAACTCAAAGCGGAAATCTTCGGGCCCAGCGATCTGATGGTGAAAACCGGCAGTGACATAAACCTAACGTGTAAAATTATGCAAGGACCCCACGAGCTGGGCAACATATTCTGGTACAAAGGTGCGTATGCGTAATGAACTCCGGCCCGCCTGCACCTTGGCCCATTTTGGCGCACCTCCATCTCATTTACGCAATTCAATTTGCTACTCTTCACATTACAGGCAGCGAAATGCTCGATGGCAAGGGCGAGAACGAAATCGACAGCTCCATGGCCCGGATTCGCGTTGAGGATGATTGGACTGACGGCCTGACTTCCAGGTATGTAACGACTCGGCATTCCACCATTCAGCCATTCCGCCATTACGCTATTCCGGCATTCCGCTCGGCAAACGTGCAAATGTGTGCCGAGCATTTCAGTTATTTCGCATTAAAATACCGCCTCACTTAATTAAGGACAGGTAACCACCACGCGGCATAGACAAGTTTAAAGCCCATCCTAGCCGGTCTGTGATAGGCTGCAGTCCTGCAGCCATGTCCTCACTAGCCGGCCGGTGGAACCACGGACCACGACTTTGAATGACATTTTAAGGCCAAAGCGAAGGACGATTGTCGGCCAAAGGAGCCACTGGCAGTCTGACTCTAAAGAGCAACGAGGGGGAATCAGTGCCGAAGTATCCTTACTCCTTTCTATAGAGATGTGGTACTCCTTTGAGAATAACTTTTAAAAAAAGGTTTTTTTTAATAATATTTACACAGCTTAGTTATATAAATAGGTTCCCATTTGGCCATAAAAAATATAGGTTTATTGTTAAGATCTGGTCTTATTACTCCATCACTTCACTGTGTGCCGTAGTTACCCGTGTGTGACTTTTAATTTGCACTAGTCAAAGTCAAAGCTAAGTCAAAGCCGGATTTGAGCCCGGAGTCTGTGGCCGATGTAGCTATTTGCCCAGTTTTAGTTTCCGCCACGCGATCATTGCCCATTAATGCTGTTAACTAACGACGCAGACGACCATAAAATGCAGGTGCCGTTGACGGAGATGAAAAGGGATTAGAAAACGTTCTTGAAAAGAAGTACACTGAAAATCATGCCTTAATCTTTTACAGCCATTAAAATGTTTAATATAGAGAAAGTTTAGTTCAAAAATCAAGTTAATACTTCATAATTGGCTTGAAAAGTAAATTGTACCAGTTTAAAACTTTATGTAGAAACAAAAATTTTGACAAGTAGGAAAATTGGAAAATTTGTAGTGCGAGCATACCTTATTAATGAAAGCGTACAAAAAAATGCTGATACCTGTAACGAACTCATTGAAGTGACAGCTACTAATTAAGCTAATGTACGATAACTTTTTAACATTAAATTATAAAAAAAAAATAATTATTTTCCCTCAATGCAAAGTTACTTTGAATTAGAGTCAGTGGTGGAGGCAGCTCGGTACACATTATGCTATCGCATAAAGTAGCAAAAGTTTTGTGCTTTTTGTTGATGTTTTTTTTTTGGCTCTGGCCGTTTGGCTTTGTTCCCCAACCTCCGTGCACTACCATTTCCATTCCAGCCACTGCATTTCACTTTCTCTATGCTTTCTCTTCCCGGTTCTCCACGTTGCTCCACACTGCTCCACGTTGCTCCGTGGCACAGATTAAAAATCAAGCGCGCCATGCCCGGCGATACCGGCAACTACACCTGTGTGCCGACGGTGGCAAAAACCTCGAGCGTCTATGTGCACGTAATTATTGGTAAGTAAGGACTGGCACTGCAACAACGGGCTTAGCCCGGCTAGTGTTTGCTTGTGTGCTGTCAGGGAGTTTTGCATGTTTATGACGGGAAGTGGATGTTGCCTGTTAGCAGCGGCACATTCGCAATTTGTAATGCCAAGTGCAACGGGGGGAGTGGCCGCGCAGTAATTGCATTGCACCAGACTCGGCGAGAAATTGCTGCTGGCATTTTTTTAGATTTTTTTCCAGCTCCTTTTTTGCCTCTCCCACATGTTTGTATTTGTGCAGCAGCACGGAAATTATTTCTAGTTGCCGCTGCAGCAAGGAAGTTTAGCTGCAGGCCAATAACACGGGCCATGTGTGCAAAGTCGGCTGAAAAGGGGGTTCGGGGATTTATGGGAGCAGCTTGTGTGCTCGAGAGATCATCAAGAACTTTAACAACTTTGGCTGCCAATGTTTTTCTTTGGCTCAAACGGAAACTGCCTGCATGCCAACTAAGGACGATTATAACTGACGCAGAAGAGCCGCAACAAAGCCAATCAGTGATTGTTTCCAAACAATTAATCGATGAACAGATATAGTTCCTGCTTTCCATATGCATTTCCATTTGAGGAGTTGAGCAATCTGTCAAGTGAAAGCTACAAGCAGACAATATCGATTGTCAACAGATTTTTTGCTCAGGCGTCTAGAAGAGTTTCGTTTTTTTCTGCTTTAAGCAAAACTCGAATAATGTGCGGGAATATGCAAAAATCATGTGATGTAGGACATATTCCGCCCACCCTAATTGCCTTTTTGATTCTGCTCTCCAACAGGCGAACATCCTGCGGCCATGCAACACAATTCGAGTAGCAACAGCAACAGCTTCTACTGCGGCATCTGCTGCATGCTGCTGAGCATTGTGTCCTGCTGCCTGCAGCACTTTTATGAAACGGGGTGTGGATACCTTCATGCCGCGGCAGCGGTGGCAAAATCCGCGGGATTGGGGCCCCCCAAGCGAGCAACGCTAACGACCAGCGAAACAGGAATAAGTGCAGCAGAAGCTGCAGCAGCAGCAGCAACAGCAGCCGCAGCAGGCGCAACTGCAGCAGTAGCAGCAGCAGCAACATCCACATTAGCAACGTGCAACATGTTGAGAGAACGCCCAGCGGCAATTCGGTGTCTGAGATGAAGGAATAATCAACACGCAGCGAAACACTAAAAAGGCAAAACACACACACACACACACACACGCAACACTGACACACATATTCAAGGTGATTTAAGTTTTCTATGTATCGCATGGGGGGCTCAAACATAAGTATTATATTTATCTACTTATAAGGATTGCACTTAGTGGAAAAGCAAACATATTATCTGATAAGCGAACAAGTAATTAACAACGTTAAGAGTGGAAGCTAAAACCCTGAAAAACTGAGAAAAATCCTATGCATTTTCGGGGCATCATAATCAACGTGATTTTCGACCCAGTGGAACAAAGGCTACTTGTTTGACATCGATTTGAATTGGACATTGACCAATTGAATGAAAGAACGCCCCAAAAATCACATATTATTACCCTAATTGTTTGACTTCTGGACTGCCTTACAATGTCCAGAGATATGGGTGAAAAATGATTGATTAAAACCGAGCATCCGTCTTCTATCCCATATTCAACTGTCAGTTATCTGTAAATCTCATTCTGCTACCGAATATTGACTGCACACACCCATAGAAAAACCTAACACACCTCTTCATTATGAAATAAGACTTACTAGCTATAAATACCCCGAACAGCCGGATTAACGAGCAGAGATCCAATTCTCTGGAATCACAATAACCCACTTCTATGCAATCTTTTACTGCCAACGAACTTGCACTCCACAGTAGCCCATTGCATCAAGTTGTTCGATTGAAATTTGCTGTAAATAATTGCCATTCAGGAGAGATTTACTCAAGAGTCCTTGGACGCACATACGTGTGAATCCAGCCCATTGAGAACAAAAGATGGTTCTGCATTCGATTGCTTTGCACATTTATCAGTTTTAGGTATTAGCTATGTTTAAGTACGATAATGAATGTATATGTATAGCCGATAAGCGGATAAAATACGGGAGCGGATGATACTGAAATTCAAGCGTCAGTACTCAAAAATTGGGGATTAACCTATTTGTGTCTGACCCAATTGTGGGTGAAGCTCGTTTAATTGTACATAATTAGTTTTGGCTAGAAACAAACAAATAAAAAAACAACGGAAAGAAACAAACACAAATGAGGGGAAAATTTAATATTAAATGCAATTTATAATTGTGCTTATCGATATAATTGATACGAATGCATTGCGAGTGTGCAGGCACTGTAAATAAATTCATTAGTAGACGAAATTGTAATTTTAATTAACTCTTAAACGATATAAACAGATAAAACCGATAAATGCGATTCGCAGGCTGGCAACCGCCCTAGTTGGTAAGCCGCACACTGAGGCAAAATTGGCAGAACTCACACGCAAACCAAATTAACTAAACCACACTAAGCATAACACAATTCAAATAATAGTAAAAGCTAGTTAAATTAAATGCGGAGCCCTGTAAATAGAGTGAATGGGATAGTGAATTAATCGGTGATCGGCGATTAACTAAGCTAAATCCGTTGGGTGTCAAGTATTAATGTCGGCTCCAGATTAATGAAAAAAATAATAAAAATTAAAACAAAAAAACAATAACGAAACCCTAGCAAATACATTATGTACAATTGTATGTCACGGCAGTGCAGCTAACAAATATACATACATATATAAACCAGGTACTCTCAAATCATTTATATGTGTGCGTATCCATAGGTACCCTACTTATGCATATACAGATAGGATTGTTTAAACGCCACATCAAAAACACGGACACTGCAGGCGAGAGTTTTGTGAAATGAAACCGAATCGATTCAATAAAATTATAATTTAGAAAATTTAACAAGCCTCGTGTAGTTCTTTGTGGGTGGGGTTAGTCATGCAAAATCATTACCATCATTTAAACACTCTCATTTTAATATTTCGAATTTCAAATCTAACATAACATCTGGCAGCATGTTTTCAGTGAGACTTAGAATTCAACAATTTATGATGATTTTTGAATGAATTATATTTATTTGATTTGAATTCCCATGCTCCCTTTAGAAACCCACATATGTACATATTAAGAAACTTTGAACCAGATCGCTTTTGACAGCTGATTTCGCCAGAAAAACCAGTTTGTCATAGTTTCAAAGGGAATGCTGGTAATGCGTTCATTGACTCTCCCTATAATGTATTCAAATGAAATCACTGGTTAGATGTCGTCCAAAATGATGATGATGCTGATGTGATGGCTGCCGTCCAATATTTATTTAATTGCAATTCGTCTCCAAATGTGGCGGGACTGATGTACCGTTCGTTTCTTATTCGCCCTGATATTAATTCTAGCCAAAAGTATAAATAAAACCAGAACTAGGTAGACGCATTTTAGTCCGTTGTTGTCCAGGTCTAAGAACATGCTGCAGCTGTCACTGGCCCTGCTGCTCTTTCTGGCTCTATTTGCCAGCTTAGAAACAGGTGGGTTCTATTGTTACGAAAGCTTAAGTCATATATATAAGTGATATATATCACAGCACCATCCTCATCATCTGGAGCTAAGCAGGAGAAATATGTGCGGGTATACGAAATCAATGAGGAGCAGTACCAGCGGGTTTTGCAGGTGACCAAGGGCAAGAATGTCATATCAGAAGCTCGGTTGATCAACGGTGGCTTCGCCACCGTAAGTGATACCTTGAGTTCCGGATGGAACTCTCTTCTACGCATCGTGGGCCTCACCACGCTCAGCAAGGCCGATGAGACGGAGAAGGTGGACTTCGATGGTCAGCCCTTGTGTGTGATCAAGTCTCGAGAGGGCGAGGGCAGGGAGGAGGATGTGCCCTCCGCACGAAGCTCGGCTAGAGACATCGAAGCCGAAGAAGAAGATTCCGCCATCCACTGCATAGTCGTGCTCAAGAAGGATGTCGAATTTGAGCTCCCAACCCTGGATCCTCATCCAAATTATGCCCAATATTGGAACAAGCCTGAGACGTCTAACACTGTGGCGGAAACCCCTGTCCTCACTCAGTCTTCAGAGGTTCTTAAGGAGGAAGAGGCAGTGGAGACGGAGACCAGGATACAAGCTCCTTTGAAAAAGAAAAAGGTTAACAAAAGTATTTATCCAAGGACAGGCGCTTTGGGGGACGACTCTGATGGTTCCCGGCAATATGGCTATCCTCCACTGCCGCCCCAATATGGAACGCCCTATCCACCACCTCCCTCCTATGGTGGCTATCCGTACAGTCCCTATCCCAACCCTCCGCCTTATCCAAACCCTCAGCCATATGGACCCCAACTGCCGTATGGACCATCGCCATATGGACAACCTCCTTATGGATTGTACCCCCAACAGCCCTATGGTCCACAGCCCCCCATTCCACCTTACAGTCCGCAGCCCTATGGACCCTATGGATATCCCTACTTGGATCAGAACCAGTTGGCTCAAGTAAATGCCCAAAAGGAAGTGGAGAAACTCGAGGCTGACGATGACGAAGAAGAAGATGAAAACTCCTACGAGACTGAAGATGAAAATGACTATCGCTACAAGAACCGTTTATACTCCTACAATCCTGTGTACCTCCAACAATCTTATAATAACTAATAAACATGAGAAAATAAATACACATTCTGGTTTTATTATCTTAGTCAAGAGTAGTAAATTTAAAAATGTTAGAAATTTCTTGGGATGAATCTTCTTGTGACCAAACTAATCCAACATGTGGATTATGAGTAATTTCTCTGGAGTATCGCTCTCCTTTGTGAGCTCGACCAAAAGCAATTATGTTATCATTCAATCGACGAATGATAGACATGTTTTGTTATAAAACTAATTAAGTAAACGAGTTTTGGGCAGGGCGAGATCATGATGAAGAACTGGGTCAACGCGTAAATTATGGAGATTGGAGTCGATTAGTGCAAAGCTATAACTGTATATGAGCAGTTTGGGTTGATCCATTTGAATGACAATGCCGAAAGGGAATTTCGGTTCGTCAAGTCATCAACTTGTCGGCAGAGAAAGACTTTTGAAATATATAAGCAAGGGAGCAGAGCAAAATAAGCTTATTCGCAATCGCCATGAAGTTCTTAACAGTTCTTGCGGTTATCGTTCTCTGCGCAGCTGCGGCCCAAGCTGGTGAGGTTTTCTGATATTTGATCCTGGATAAAAGGATGCTAATGATCTCTCCACATGACAGGCTCGAGTCGTCCGCAGCTGGTGCGTCTGCATCAGGTGACTCGGCAGGAGTATAAAGAGCTGCTCCGTCTTGCCCAGGGCAAGGAGGAGGTATCTGAGGCCCGTTTGCTCAGCAGCTCCATTGCTGGCATCAAGGGATTGGCGTCCGGCTTCGCCGCTGGCAACTTTATTCCAGCTATCTTCAGTTCCGGATCGAAGGATACGCCCAAGAAGGGACGTCCACTCTGCGTGATCTCCACCAATGATCTTGACCAGGATCAGGAGAGGCGCTTGGGTCGTGTGGTGAGCATTGAGTATGAGCCCAATTCCGACTCCAGCTCCGGATCGGGATCGAGCAGTGGCAGTGGAAGTGGTCATGGAAGCGGACACGGCAGTGGACACGGCGGTAGTGGTCACGGCGGTGGTCATGGCGGTGGAAATGGAAGTGGTAGCGATGACGACGACGATGATGTGACCACTGTCAACTGCATCCTGGTGGTCAATGGCACCGACACCACTACTACCACCACAACTACGCCGAAACCAGGTCACGATCACGGTCACGGACATGGTCATGGGCACGGGCATGGTGGCGGCCATGGAAGCGGACCCAGGCCAGGTGGCTATTACCCACCACCTCCTCCGTTCTATCCTCCCTACTACGGCTACCCACCGTACTATCCTCCCTACCCTTACCCACCACCACCTCCGCCAACACACAAGCCACCACATTCCGGCGGTGGCCAGCGATCGGCGGATGAGGAGGAGGAAGCAGGTCGTCTAATCGATGCCTACAACGGATTCTACTACCAGCCAGAGGGTTTCACTCCAAGGAGCGCAAAGTATTCTAGGGTGAGCCAGGATACCGCGGCCTATCAGCCAGCCAGCTATCCGCAGCAGGAGTATGCCAACTCCTATCCCAAAGTGGTGCGCAACTACGGACTGACCCATCCTGCTCCTGTCTACGTACGATCGCCACAATTTGAACAGGAACACTAGAACAATCTGTCTTTAGAGAAATGCACCCTTGAATAAAATTAACTAAATTATTAATTGGGAAGAGGTTTTCTTTGATAGTTTGGGTTCATGTTTTTGTATAGCTATAGTGATAATTGATCATTGATAACTATATATAATTTTATATAAAGAGTGGGTCCTCAGCTATAGTAATACTTGATGGCTTGAACAATACTTTAATTGAATTTATAAAGCCTGCGTATCGAGGCAGACATACACATGTGTATCTTTTGAACACAATGCTGATGGGGCCACGATTCAGAGAGCCATCAATCGCAGACGCATGTGCCTTCATAATTGGACTCCGAATTGAGTGGCAGAATCGCTCATTTGTTGCATGTTTGCGAGAGATGGCCCACCCACACACATACATACTTTGTGTGTGCTCGCGTGCGTGTTTGATCAAAAGTGTTACAAGGTCCTGCCACTAACAATGCCAGAAAGAAACGTTGATCTAGGCAACACAACAGAGCCACCGTGTAAACAAGCAGCATTACACTTTCCTCTGCCACACAAACACACGCACGGAGGAGTATTGAGGCACAACGACAATTGAAAGTGTAACACATCGTTGCCTTTTGTAGAGCTGCTGCTGCTGCCTCTTTACTGCAGGTGCACGGTAAGAAAAAATTAAAAAATATAATCTAGGTATATTGTAATTAATAATCTTTCTTTTTGTTCTCAGAGAAAAGTCTTAGATCAGTTTTGCAGCTCTAAGTACTATGCACTTTCTAAATGACCTTTTAAGACAATCAAATTCAAGTTGCAACCGATTTTTTTCAGTGCACAAACTGATAGTCGGATAGTGACACACAGTCATGCGCTGGCGAAGGACAACTAACGCACAGGCATAAAAGAGAATAAATTAAAGAACAACTCAAAATAACCGCGGGGCAATTGGCAGTGGTGCATCGCATGTGGGCGGTGCAGCCGGCATGGGCGTGGCGATTTGAACGCCTGTTCGTAAGTGCATCGATGGTAGTGAGAGGGGGTTGTGGGATGGCAGGGTTTGTGGGTGGTGGAATAGGGAGATACGGTCGCCTTTGGCTTCATTGCGATTTTAGTCTGAGCCTGTCACGGCGCCACGCCCCCTCGTACCGCCTACGCCCACCCACACAGTGTTGTGTCTATGCACTGCAAAATAATTACTTTCATATCCTGCGGCAATTAAATTCATTTAGTTTGCCACCAATCTACCCAGCACTCTGATTAAGACATTCATCCCAGCCTCGCATTCAACGGCTTACGCTTGTGGCTTTTGAACCCAACTCATGGTGGCAGCCACCTCCTCCTTTCTGCCAGCCATTTCGTCCAGCGCTCCTCCGTTGCGGCCTTCGTCTGACCAAGCAACTCTAAACTATGTCAACTGTTAACTTTTCCTTTCTATTTTTGCTATTTGTTGCGCGCTCGTTGTTTTTGCAGCCACTGGCATTCCGCTCCTTTGGCCTGCATGTTTTTCAAGGACTCTACATAGTTTATCCAGCAACATCAAGCACACCCACGCACAACCAGCCAGCACACACACACACACACCCACGCACATAAAGGACAAAATGCTTGTAGCTGCCATTTTGGACATGGCTGAGTTGAATGTAAGCAAATTGCTAAGAGCTCTGCAAGTGTGTTGCTCAGACAGACATACAAAAAAACAGAACGGAATGGCCCTAAAATTGCTGTCCTCAAAAATGCAGTAAAGTGTTGCCAAAGATGCTGTTAACGCCAATGGAAAATCGAGGGATGCGCATAAGCGATTAGCTGTGGCCTAAATTAAAGGGGTAAACTTTTGGAATTGAAAGCAAATACATAAATTGCCTTAATTCAATTGGAATATTTTCATATTTTCATAGATTTGAATTATTGATTTGGCTACTCAAACAATCTAATATTAATAAATCTACTCCGGGCAGTGATATTCATGATTTATATCCGATCTAATGGAATTAAAGTTCTCATTGCACATAAATCAGACTGAAATATCTATTATCAAATAATTTGGCGTTGTTCTATTTATTGCGGCAGTTAATTGGTAGTCATATTTTTGAAAATTTTCAATTTTTAATAACTATTATTTTTTTTGCTCTTCTGAGCTGAGCTTGTTTGTTTCTCTCATTTACATTCAAAGGTTGTTCTTATCCAAAGTTTGTTTAATACACGACTGTGTTTGTGTTTGTGTTTGCATTTCCGTTTTGATTTCCACAAGTGTTTATTGCATTGATGAAGATGAATTAGGTCTTGAATAATTTCTGGTGGCAAAAGTCAGGCAGCTTCCTCAGCACCAACGTAATCGTCTTCATCGTGTAAATGTCAATTTAACGGAATATTAATGCAAGTACGCCATTGCAAAGAAACCCATACACACACCCACAAACACACACTCACAAACACACACACACACACATATGCACAATACATCAAGCCGTGGCTAGAGCGGAAGCACGGCGACATTACGTTCCACCTAACGCAGCTGATCAGCGGGCACGGTTGCTTTCGCAGCTACCTGATGCGCTTTGGACACGAGGATGCGGATGACTGTCCATGGTGTGGAGGTGGTCGGAGCGAAACAGCTGAGCACGTCCTCTTCTCGTGCGTTAAATACACTAGGGAACGGAGCTCTCTGGAAACCGTACTTGGCGGCAGACTGAATGCGGACAACCTAGTCCCATTCATGCTGCAGGGGGAGGCGGAATGGCAAGCGGTCAACAGCTTCGCCGCAGCGATAACCACCGAGCTCAGAAGAGCCGAGAGAGCCAGGAGGGTCCACGAGTGAGCAAATCCTGA
Source organism: Drosophila simulans (assembly GCF_016746395.2). NCBI lineage: Eukaryota > Metazoa > Arthropoda > Insecta > Diptera > Drosophilidae > Drosophila > Drosophila simulans. The sequence goes on from NC_052521.2 coordinate 17,923,562, forward strand.
TCGTCCTCGCGAAGCAATGCTTCACGGCCATACCGCGGGGAGTCCTGGATTTGCCCTCATAAATGTTATTATGTTGCATAGTATATAGTTTAGAATAAGGATTCAATAAACGAATTAAAAAAAAAAAAACACATATGCACAAGCATACGTCTTTGATAGCAACGGAAGTGCGCACACAAATACACGCTCGAGTGCCATTTTGTTAAGGCGCAAAAATTGATAAGTGCCTTGTGGTTATTGCGGTCTTTGGTGGCCATTAACACGACGCAGGGGGGCATGAGGCATGAGGCATGAGGTGTGTGTACCACACACAAGGATAATAAAATGTGCTCCATAAGAGGCTGTGCGAGCAGAAGGGCGTTATTTGCACGTCAATCAAACATGGCGTCAAATAATCATTAACAAACTCACGCACACACGCACAAACAATGGTGTGATTTAAGGATTTTTAAGGAGTGGCTTGCATGTGATAAGTGATAAGTGTGCGTGCGTGTGTGCATGCGATTGTGTTTGTGTTTGCTGTCATGTAGTTGTCCCTGACATTGGTTTTGCTTGCTGTTGATTTGGTGGCTTAACTGATTTGTGGTTGCCGAAGCCTCGAGAGAAGCCGCCGCATCTGGATTTGCGGATAAATGCCACATTGGCTGGTATTCAACTGCGGAAACGCACCATAACCGCTTGGATAAGGCCTTGAAATTGCGTAAGTACATGTAGGGTAATTAAAAACGAGAGAGATGGAAAATGTTATCACTTTTAAAGGCGTACTACATAGCAAAAGACCAAAAATACCATACTGAGTTACACTTTAACATTTTTTGAAGAACTTCCTGTTTTTTTTGTGGTTGCACGCCTGCCGTTGGCATTTAATAATCACTTGTCAACTTGTGCAAGCTGAAAGCTCCGATTGCCAATTTGGTATCGATACCCAGCCATTCCCCCTTCCTTGCCCCACCCCCTTTTTGGAACACTAACCAGTTTACCTGGCCCACCTCGAGATCGAGATGGAGACCTGAAACGTATGTTCGTTCGCAGCACTAACGAGCTGTGATTTTTCTTGCCATCAGCAGGGCCTGAATGGAGTGACTGCAAGTCAATGCGATTGGCGTCAATTAAGTGCCATAAGCGACACAATAAGCCGTCAGTCAGTCCGTCGGTCCTTTGGTCCTCCAGTCCGCCACCCGGCCGGAGTTTAACGCTCTTCAGCTCACTCCGGCTTAGTTGGGCCCCGGCTTTTGACACACTTTCGAGCGGCAGCAGTGGCAGAAGCACTAGATTGATTGGCGCCACTCAATTGGCAACCTTTTTGGCCTGGTCTCTTATAGTATGGTATGCTATGGTATGCCATGGTATGGTATAGTATGGTTGAGTATGGTTGGGTATGGTTGGGTATGGTTGGGTATGGTTGGGTATGGTTGGGTATGGTTGGGTATGGTTGGGCTTGGTGTACCGGCTTTGGTTTACCGATGACTTCATGTGCAGCATCGTTACACGCATCGCTTACCATCATCCATCGGCTTGCTTTTTCCTCCGACAAGCGATTAGAATAAATTGCAACAAGCTGGCAAAACGACAGGCCTCCAGATTGGGTGTTCGATGGGTTCTGGTCCTGATTCCGATAGCGATTCGGATTTCGGATACGGATTCGAGCTCAACGGTATGCATTTGACACGAGTGGCGATTTCTGCCTCAATAATTTACCCAATATCTCAATGTGTATCTCAAAAGTTCTCGAGACTCGAGTGCGTCAGTGCGGGCGGGTGAGTGTAATCAATTTTAGTGGCAACGCAAAGTTTTTCAATGCGCTGCCATTCAATTAAAAATTTGTGCAGAACTTTATTTTGCTGTTAAGTGGCAATCTACATGCATCCCCCGCACTTCATCATTTCCACCATATAAATGGGTGTGTGCACTACTGGGGGCTTACTATATGTATATGTATATTCGTTTGTTGGTTTGCTGCATCGCACATCGCGCACATCTGTAAATACAACTATAAATGGCTTTGAAGAGTTTCTCTTTTCGGCTTTCCTTTTTTATGGTTTTGTTTGGGTTGATTTATGTGTACATGCCAGTCAAATTGATGAATTGCCTTTGAAAGACGATCAAATAAAATCACAAGCGAAGCGAAAGGGGCAAAGGACCACCGGCCTTATAAGTTGTGCGATAAATTTCAGTTACCAATTCATCTGGCGAGAGAATTTGAACAATTAATTCCAGTGATATTTAACAATTCCATCAAGATTGCCTAGTTTGATATATAATATTTATTGGTTGGACTCAAGTAATATCTTCTCTGACATCAAAAAGTTTCAATTTCGTTTGTGGAAATGAGGCATAACTCCGTGTCTGTTGTTTTGCAGACAACAAATGCGATGTTCCATGCATAAGTTAATCAAAATTTGTTTAGCAATGCACAAGACCAACTCGCACACATATAAGCCTCTTGAAAAATGACATCAAACCTGGATAAAAGGCAATAGCAGCAGATGACGACGAAATTGAAAAATAATAACAAAAAGTTACCCTGGCAGCCGTCGTTGTATCTCGTTGTATCTTCGTATCTCGGCTCTAATTTAATGCGATGAGTTCTCGGTATACTTTTTGTTTTTAATTTATCCAGCAGCCCGCAGCACTTTCCCCACCACCTTCCATCGACTTTCCCCCATTTTCCTGGAGCACCTGCCTCCATTCGAGCTGCTGCCATTATTCAATCTGTTGGCCGTCATAGTTGCTGATTCTACTGCTGCTGTTGGTGTTTTTGCTGTCGGGATCTTGTTTGTGTTTATGTTTTAATAAAACAGTGCCATCCCCCTGGTCCTCACATCACCCCTTCAGCCATCAATCCCCCCCTCCCTGCCTCCGCTCACAGATGCTGGCAAAGTCAAGAGTAAGTCATGAGTAAATCTTATTATTTTATCCTTTGTTATTGCATTCTCGATGGCTTTTCCCGTGCAGGCTTAGGATTTGGTCCTTGGTTCTTGGTAGTTGGTACTTGGTGCCTGGTACGACCCCCATCCTTTATCCTTCTCCCCCCCAACATCCTACCCCTCGCCCACTGTTATCATAAATCTGCATGCTGGCGAGGCATGTTTCGACTGCTCCGAGTTCGGCTCTCAATCCGATCCCGATGCACACAACGTCATATGTCAACTGCATCAATATTTGCATTTTGATTGAAACTTACAAGGAGGCAAAAGTCTGTCCCAATTTGCATATCCTTCCCTGCCAATCTGGCTCCAGCTCGAGTACACTCAGGCAACATTTCGTCCCTAATCCCCGGCCAACAAGCAGCTTAAATGGCTTTAAGATACGACTGCTGGTCGAAAAGGCGACTAGTCGTTGGCTATTTATGTCTAAATTGGCAAATAGCAAATGGTGATGGCCGAAATGCAGTTTTGCTGTTAATTTCACTTACAACGCACATTAAATGCAGACACTGCAGCAGCAGTTGCACCAGCAGTTGCAGCAGCAACATCGGCAGCAGGAACATACTGCATCCTCAATCCTGCAGCAAAACCACCCACAGGAGCCAACAAAAAGCTGTTTGTCCATAATCAGTGCAAAGTGCAGTTGCACTCCACAATTCGCATGGTGTGCGAATGGGGGAATCCCCGACTTTTGACCATTTCGGTTTTGCCTGCCAGTCGTCGCCATCGCCATCGCAATCGCCATTGCCAACGCCATCGTAGTTGTAGATGTCGTTGTCGCTCCCATTGCCGTTGTTGTACCAAATTAGGTCAAAATGCGTTCAATTCCGCACGAAATGTCAAAATAAACAAGTTAGCCAACGGCCAAATAGCCTGGCTCTCATGTGGAGATGAGAGTCTGGCTGCAGTAAAGCCGAGCAAGGACCCCATCGGTTATTCGCTTTTCCGGAAAAATCTGCAATTTGATTGTAAGTCAGTGTTAAGAGGTCATGACCAAAAGTGGCATAGGCACAGGGAACTTTCTTTACTTGGTTAATGATTGATGGGTGAAGATAGTTTCAGGATAATAATAATTTTTCGGAGAACTATAGTTAGAACTTAAGCTTGAATCACTGCCAATTCGACGGGCTCTCCAGCAAATCGAATTCAGCCGCTCTCGATCGCCAGAGTGGCTTGCCTAATGGCCAGATCGGATTACGCAACTGCAGTGAAACTGTATTCAGAGTCCTCGGCCAATTGGGCAGGTATTGCAATTAATTGGCACTTGCATATGGCAGGCATTCAAATGCCCAGGTTGCACAGCCTGGAGGAGAATTGGGCAAAGTGGGGACATTTTGGAGGATGAGACAGACACATGCCCAACAATAGTGCGATAATTTCGTTTAATTAAGCCTAGGCCAAGTCCCTGTGCCCCTTATGCCACTGTGTGCGTGTGTGTGTGTGCGTATTGCATAATCCCAGCACAATGGCAGTGTGGAGGAGGTTTAATTTGAGATGGGAAATGCCGGGACAACAACAGCAACAGCTGCATTTCATTACAATTTTTCAATTACTATTAACTTGATGCGGCCTCATTACAGGACTCTGCGTCGCGTCCTTTCCCTTTGCCGGCTGGTTTATCGTAATTAATTTTGCGGCTTCTGCTTGTCTCGTGTTTCCCCCGCCCCCTCCCTCCTCGTTTCCTACTGCTCCTTGGCCTTGGGCAGACATTTCATTAGGAAAATTGTTTATTAAAAAATAAATAGAATTAAACAATAAGCAAGAAGCAAATGGCCAGGACGACGCTGTCGTCGCTCCAACTTTTCCTTTGCATGCAAAGTCACGCCCCCTTCGCCTGCGCCGCCCCTTTTTTCAGCCTGTAAGTTGCGCTTATCACGGAGCATAATCATAAAAAGTTATGCGCTCGCTAATTTGATTAATGGCATTTCCTTGGCCGCAATCCAAATTCATAATGACTGTGCTCGGGCTAGGAAATTATTATTACTTCTAATTACAACGAGACAACTTCATTAGGACAGTGTTACTGCCCCGCCCCCCGGGCAAAAAATAAGTGAGTATCCGGCTGGACATTAAACCAATCGCATCTGGAAATCAACGGACGTAAATCATGGGAATCCAATTACCGTCTGAAGCCGCTTTTCACCAGCTGCAAAAATCAAATCCAACTTTCGCGGCTTTAATTGTTTCATCGCGGATAGGTAACTCAATTAAACTCAAACAATCACTACCGTCGAAAGCCTGTGGTCATCATAAATTCCAACAAATACGCACACAATCGCAATAAATTCCGATTCAAACTCCGTTCGAACATTACAAGGGATTGCTTCGAACAGTTTCTAAAAATAAACGCACAAAATGTGCTTTTAATAAATTCGTGCAAACACTAAGCGAAATAATCACTAACATCTGATTTTTACTGATTTAAAATAAGAGAATTAGGATATTTCAATTTAATTTTACCAATATTTCATTAGAATTTTATATTCACTTTTCCGTTTCTAGTAACATAAATTCACATAAATACAATTATTTTTAGCTGTGTAGAAATTTTCAACAAAATGAAGACCCTGCATATGGTCTTTGATTTTATCAAAAAAATAAATTTAACCCACAGTTCAATTAAGTCCAATTTATGGTTGATTTTTTAGTACCTATAGCCAACTGACTGAACTGTAAATACAATAAATATCCTTTGTAAATATTAGAAAATAATATTTTCTTTGCTTATTTGCTTATCGCGTGCTTTGTGCAAATTGATCACGAATAAAAAACGAAATCACTATTTAGAAAGTCAATTTCATGGAAGCAATGACATCCAATGACTAATGTCGTAATTGGGCAGGAAAAACCTTTTAGCTGATATTAATTATAATATCTCTTGCCCAATTGGGGCCACGCAATGGCCACAAATGGAGATGGCTGTCTAATACCATTTGAATTCCCGCTAAGAGCTCAAGCGGAACAAAGTGTTGCAGTAAACAATTGCTAAGTTTTGTGTCATTTCCGGCGATTGGATCAGCAAATATTTGCATGCGAGGCTACATGTCCACACAACTAACTACTGCTTGTCCAACAATCCCTTGGCCATATATTAAACATGAGGGTAGGTCGTCTTAAATAGGCTCTTAATATTTAAATGATTTAATAGAAAGCATAATGTTTAAAGCACAATTAATCAAACTATATATATTCCCTTGCTTTATTGATCCATCGTTAATTTAATCTTGGTTCAACATCTTGTCAGTATTTATCCTTAAAGGATTAAAGTATCAAACTATTCAGCTGCATAGTGAGGCACCCTACCCAAGCGAATGTGCGTTACTTTAGGAGCAGAAGGCGAGCGCTGACAAAAGCTGATTATTATGGCAATGACTAGCATATTGGTCACGTTAGCACGAATGGCCAGTGTAGTACGAATGGCTGGAATGGACAGCGGCATGCACTTTACAGGCTGCCCGGTCCCGTTAATAACTGAAACGTGCCTCAAAAAGACCGTGCAGCATTATGGGCTCGATACTCCCGGCTCGCCTCTATTTGCCTGCCGACTGCGATTGTCAGTGACCATCATTGTGACTCTATTTGGTGGGGTGTAGTGGTCATTGGTCAGTGGGCGGTTAAACAGGAAACTTCAGTTGTCCGCCGCCTACTTTGCTTCTTCCTTTTTTGCTCCTTGCGATTTGCGTGCGAATTCCTAGTCCCCAGTCTTGGGCTCCTCTCACGTTTCCCCACTTACTCGCTGTCGGTCGACCAGCCGTGATTATAAGAGTATTCCGCATACGCCCTGTGTACAACGTATACTTAATTTAATTCCGCCTTTAAGTTCCACTCCGCTCTACTCCACGCCCTTCTTCGCCCGCTAATTGCATGCATGACTATTGAATAAGTGTTCCGTTTGGCGTTCCGTTTCGCCGGCCAAGTCGGGATCTGGATGCTGATTGATGCGCTGGAGCAGCCCAGCGGGGCACATAATAGCATCAGCCATAAACCCCAAAGCCAGCTGGGGGACAAGCAGAACGGAACCGATGGCAAAATTGCATAATTAATCATGCGCGCATAAAAATGTCAACTGCCGGTGGGGGCAGGGGGAAGCGTGAAAAGCGGCAACATGTTGCTGCTGTCCACCCACAAAGCGCACACCAACCACCACCCACAGCCACTGATTTCCACCACCCCACCCCATGTCCCAGGCGATCAGGACGAAAAAGGCGGGGGAAAAAGTGCAAGTTCGCCTGGGCTGGGGTAGCATTGCAACGTCGAACATTTACAAACAAATCAAATTTGCATCAGAATTTCATTTATCTTGTTTTGCTACTATTGTGTGGATTTTGTGCTCACAGTCACCGGAGGATCAGGATGCGGGGCAATCGGGATCGAAGGAATGGCTGGGAGCTCCAAGGACTGGAGGCGAGCAACAGCATAAAAGTGAAATTGCATTTGGCCAGTTGCAAAATCAGAAATAACAAGTTGAATAGCTGTAGCCAAAGCAAGTTGGACTTTTGCATTGACCTGTAAAACAGTGGGGTATATTGAATATGAGCTGAAAGTTGGAATTGTAGCAACTATTACAAGGAGTTACTTTAGTTGAAGGTACATCAAAATAGAAGGAAACCATAAATCAGCGCAGAATAATCATAAAATAACTGCATTATTAGCTAATATACCTTATTCTCCAAATCGTATAAGTTTATAGAATATCTCTGCTGTACTCGCAACTTGCCGAACTTCAACGATTTCTTACCAGCTATCAAACTTTAAGGGCAACCTACTGTTCCCGCCCACAGTCCGGCCATTTATTAATGTCAAATGTTGTTTCTTTGCATAGGGAACAAAGAGAAAATGGCAGTGGACTATTCAAAAAAACTCACATAATAAATTGAGCCAGTGTCCAGAAATGACTTTAATGAAATAAAACAGTGTGCGCCGCATCCGGACTGCTTTTTCTATTCTATTTGTGTGCAACAAAGTTAATAACCGTTTTATGAGTCTATTAAAAAGGGATAATCGCTGGGTTCAGACGGATGTCTGGGCCCTGTGCATGGCACTTATGTAAATGGTTTCACAAAAACAGAGAAGTGAAAACGGAGACAGAAGCTCCCATTCCACATACACACACACATATCATCAAGTAGAGCTACGGACTCTAATCGCTCGCCCTACCCACACATATGAGATCCTCTTATTACCAGGATGAAGCAACCTTTCCTCCTTTGAACCCCGATCCCAAAAGAACCAGCTAAAATAAATAAACAAGTTAAGCGGTCAAACCCTTCAGGGAGGGCAACTAAAAAATTGTTTTTTATACGCCGTCCGAGCCTTTTTAATGATTATACACTGTGTAAATCAAACCGCTTGTGAAAGGGACCGAAAATTATGTAGATTAAGCAGCTACATAAAAAAGGGTTCCACTACATAGTATAGTATGTGGTTTTATACATATCCGTGGCCGTGTGTACGGGATAGATATTATTTATGGTGATATGCGCCCGACAAACTGGCAGCATAATAAATTATGAAAATGCCACAAAATCTACATCGAACTTTTATTTTATTATTTTTATTTTTTGGCCAGTTACAGGTGGAGCTTGTTGCGGTCTAGGTAAATGGCCTTTGTTAACCCCCTTAACCGCCCCCTCTCATCCAGCACAGCAGAAATCAATAATCGTGTGGACAGCAAACAAGGGACCATTTAATTAATTGTGTGCCTTATAAATGGCTCTCGAAAATGGATGCATGTGTGCAGCAGCATGCGGCAAGTGCCAGAAACATCCGTTCCCCAATCCCGTTCTTCTGGTTGCGGCGGAAAAGTTCTTAAATCTAACGGCTACGAAGCCAACTTCCCTTTCCGCTGGGCATAAATAACAGCAAAAGTCGTTGCCCGTTCTGCCAGCGGCAATTGAGCAACACGCATACGCCGCGTACGCCCGAAACTTTGCACCAGCTGCCACTAAATATTATACATAAATATGTATGTATGTTCGTAGAGCGCTATATCTTTGCGGCCATACATCTGCATATGCATGGTGTAATCGGAAGGCAGCGCCCAGGACACAAACAGGACCCTCAGACACTTCCGCCAGCAGCAGGAGCGGCAAACAGTGGGCTAAGTTGGTAACCACTTGCCACTCTGCCTAGCGAGCAAAGCCACAAGGCAAGCCAATATCGCTGCACATGGAAAAACTAGTACCCTAAAAACAGACCTAAAGAAAGAACCATCTTCAAATGTAATACATATGTAAGCATATTCCTTCAAGAAAAAGGTTCGAAAGATATTTTCGAATTACTCGAATAATTCGCTAGAATAAGTTTGTGCTATTTTTCGAGTGCAGATTTCATAACTTCCAACTTTTTCGCCCACCCGCTCCCTATGTGCATATGTTTATGTTTATCTGTTCTGGGTCTGGACCGCAACGTATGCTGATGGGAAAAATATTACTTCCGCCACTGGGTTTTGGAATTTTTCATGCCCCAGCCACTGGGGTCAACACCAAGCCAGCGACCAGGATCTTCATTTGATATCCGGAAATGAGGACTGCAGACGGTCTGATGCCTGATTCCATTAAAATGCCCCAGCTCAAGGATTCAAGGATTCGGAGAATTGGGGTTCTTCAGGCTTTAACCCTTGCTGCCCGAGGCCCTTTCCGGAATTACCTGCTCTGCGTAATTATGAACGGTTCGACAGTGTCCATTTGCTGGTAGCATGGGGTTACATGGCCCTACATACATAGGTCCATAGGCAGCTGCAAGTGCTCAGAATGCGGCTAGACAACATAAATCTGGCCAATTGCAGTGGGGCAACAGCTGCAATTGCTGCTCCTCTACGGACTGCGCTACGTTTGCACTTGGCAAATGGATGTGTTTGGTGGGAGATGTGTGCTCGTCCTGCCAGAAGCCAAAAGCGGGTCTGCGTCAGCTGGGCCATGTTGGAAAACAAATATTGCAGTTGGCAACGGGAAACAGGGGAAACAAGCGTGTTCCGTTCCCAGTTTGGCAACTGGCTGCTCGTTGAGTTGTTGGTAAGTTCTGCCAAAGTGACTGGGAATCCATAATGCCAACGCTCGCTTTGCGTCGCACATCCAATCAACCAATTAGATGGAAATGCCCCCGGACCGAAGTGGCAATTTCCTCGTTTAATGCTCTGATTAATTTGGAAGTGGAAATCGTTTTGCCCATTCGATTGAATCAAATGTTTGTGGATTATCTATTTGGATTGGCAAATTCATCAAATTGGCAGCCATTCGGCGGCCGTCCGTTTCATTTGCGGACCACTCTGTGGTCATTCGGGCATGTCCGAAATGCATGACGTCCACTTTGCGGCAGCCAATTAAATATGCAACTTTTTGCAGCCACCTAGACACCCAAATACCCACACAGCGATAGCCGGATACATTCACGCTGACAATGTGGCACGGACTAAATTGCTAATTGACATGTAAACGCATCGATTGCACATCAGCTGTGGCAGCAAATTGATAAAAACACAGGCAGTTGCAACGGCAACTGCAGCTGCAACCATAACGACAACGGCGACCAAACAATAACAATGAAACGTGGATATAGAAAATTGAAAATTCAATTGTTGTGCAAATTGATTTCAAATGTCACATAAACGTCAAACTTTTGCGCATCTATGATGCTATTTTTTCCTCCCAACATACATCGCTCTGTGTGTCAGTGGTCAGCGGACTGACCACCCAAATTCCTTGCCCGACCATGTGACCATGCGACCAGTGGCCACACACTAACAAGCTCCTGACCTACGGTTATAGTTAGATAAATGGTTCGACCAGGAGCGAGTGTAGCCATGAATTTTGGCGAGCACCAATCAATAATCACGTTTGCTCCGGGTCTCCGCTGCCAGCTTGCAACATGGCAACATGAAAAATGACGAATGCCCATCGAAGGTGGCAGGCAACTCCCGCAGGAGCGGATGGTGGAGTAGCCAATGGCCAGATGACTTTGATTTACTTGCCCGCCATCGACAGTTTGACACAAATCACATAGGATGGGCTTTTTACAAAATCCATCCCATTGCGGAGGTGGCCGAGTTTTTTGTTCGAATTTCGGCCAGTTTCAGCTTTACAAGTTTAGTTGGTTATAGACCAATATTGAATAGGATGTAATGGATTTTAATTTAAATCTAACCTTTATTATTTATATTTGGATTAAGTTCACTTTCTCAGCACTGAAAGGAAAATACAAGGCTTCGTGCACAGGAGAGACTGCCACAGAATATCCATTTGTAGCTGGGGAAACTTAGCAAAGACCCTCGATGGTCAGTGTCTGCAATCATAACAAAGTGGGCGCCTGGATGCCACGAAGTCTACCTGTCGGGAATAACAAAAATCTGGGCAAACTTTCATTCTGCGCCCGGGAGTCAATGTCGCATGGCGCACTTAATCGTTATTAACGCCAACATTTTGGGCACACGTGTGTGAAAAAAATCATCATAAATCTGGATGTACATATGTACATATATGTGAGTGCGCTGTGCCTCGCAGGGCAGCCAAAAATTGAAACTGAAGCGGCAGCGAATGGGAAGTGAAGTGGGGCAGCATTGCAGATGAGCGGAATCACGTGCCGAAGATTTTCCGTCGCACGTTGACAGGTTTCCGGAGTTGCCAGGACTCGGGTCTTTTGTCTTCTCCGCGGGGACAGCTAAGCAGCAATTGGCTTTCATTAGAGAGCTACTAGATGCTGACGGGATTTGTCAGACATTTGTCAAGTTCGGGGCATATCAAACTTTTGGCAGCATATCAGATTTCCCTGCTCCTGGCAACGAACTTTCCTTTGTCTGCATTTCAACTGCTCGCCATAGGAAAGTGAAATTCGCGATAAATCTGCGGTCCACATACGCACACGTGTGCTGGTGAAGTGCGGGGGTGTGGTTGCGCCCAAATTGCCCTACCATGGTTCAGTTTTCGGTTACCGGACCAACCAAAGAACAGTGGTTCGAAATCTGATTGTGATGACTCAAAAACTGAGGCATATCACATAAATTTGTTAAGTCAAAAAAAAGTAATAAAGATATTTTTGGTAAGGTTGGGTGTAAGTTAAGTCGTTATGTTCCTTTAACTTGTTATTATAGAAGCATTATATTACTACGCAAGACAAGCCTTACAAATGCTAATATTTTGGATTTAATAATTACTTTTATATTTTAACTATATCCGTTTCAAAAGTAGACGGAAACGGACATAAATTCCTAATGATGACAGTGATTACCGCTTTCTGCTTGAATGTCCTTGAGCCCACTGTTCCGGGTTTTGTGGTTGACTTTAGTTGGCTTTCGTGTCATTGGGCGAGTGTGAGCCTGTGTGAGCCGTTGTGATTGTGTTTGCGAATGTGGGTGTGAGTCGCGGCGACAACTTCATCACTCAGTGGACGCGGTCGCAGCTTGCGATGACAGTTACAAATTATGATTGATTGGGGACAAATGCACCCGTTCCTCCGCTGATCGGAGCTCCATCGGTCGCCTTTCCCTTTTGGACAAGCGTTACCGCCATAAATACGCATTAGAATTGGGTTGCATAAATTTTCATATGGAAATCTGTTGGAATTTATTGCAAGCGTTTTAAATAAATTTAGAGCATCACTTCATAAGTAACACTGCTCGGCATTATTTTCCTCCAAGTCGAGACTATTAAAATGTAATGCCCAAACGGGGCATTTATTAAAACGAGAATCCCCTGGCTCCACCTCCTCATTGGAGCCAGGCCGGGCTGAGCAATCATAAATCATCTGACCAGCTTCTTCAATACAGGACAAGACAGTGGACCAAAAGGTAGGGGAAAAATGTGGCAACAAAACGAAGTAGTAAGTTTCCGACTAAAAGATACCGGGTAAATAAAGTCGCAAAGTCCTTTTGTCTGGAAGTATTTAATTTGACCCAGGAAACTATAAATGTTACAAAAGTTCTACTTTTGAAAGCCATTCTTCTGTGCTTCTATTTTAAATATTATATGAATTTCTTGACTCCTTGTTTGTAAATAAGAATAACACAAAATACCCTGGTATTTTTCGATTCCCGAGTATTAAAAGAAGTCAACTTTTACCCAGGTCCATTACACGCTTGCTCAGATAATTGCCCACGGCGGTAGAAGGGTGTGAAATTTGGCTGGGTGGTGTAACTCATCCTGTCGCTGGTTTAATCACCCCGAAAAAGGAATTTGCAGCGCAATAAATCAAACTGAAATAGTTCTCAGCTGGGAAGGAGGCGGATTGTTCCAGGCAGCGCCGCCCAACTGCTGGCCAAATCCCCAATCGGGGAAAATCGCATTACAGAGCTCAACGCTGCTGATAATTCTCAATAATTAAAATCATTTAAGTTTAAGAAATCCTTTTAGCTGACTTAACGGACTCCGGCACGGGGCACAAATTGAGTTTCGCACGTTGTTAATAAATCATAAATTGCCCCGGCTGACAATGCTCTTGCCGCTTTTGCTGCTCCAGCTGATTGCGAAAGTTAAATGAACTTAAAGTTTCTGCCCGTTTTTGTGTTCTTTGTGTTTTTAAGCCGCTTAGTGGGGCGTTCGACTTGGCCCAAAACTTGGGCTTTGCATATTGATGCGGCATTAGGCGGCAAAAGTTGTGGCTGTGCTGTAGCAACAAGTTCTGCGGATATAACTATAGAATGCTGCGGCAAGACGATAAACTGTATCGCGCATACGCACTGTGCGCCGCCTTGGGGCAGGCTGCACATTGGCATTCAGAAGGCGTCTGTCGCAGATACAGCTACTGATTCAGATACGGATACTGCAGGGGGGTTGGTCGGTTGAAAAAAAAATAGATAAATACTGGAACGGAAAGTGGGGAAGGACTTTTATGACGGACATAAAATTGCCGCCTGCATTTCGGTTTCGCTATGTTTGGCCATTAGCTTTGTTTTGTTTTATTAGCCATAGAATGCTTGCCACTGTAACTACTGCCAATCCCGACATGGCTCTGTTTGCTAACCATTGTTCTTTCACTAAATCAAAGTGTCGTTTGTTTGCGGCATGCAAAGGCCGCGCGGCAAATCAAACACGATCTATTTGCAACGCTGGGGGAAAGTTTATCGGCACTTTGATTCAGATTCCGCCTGGGAATCGGATTTTTATGGCATCATTTTGGCTTTTGCATAACAATTAGCCGGCCGACTACGAATCGGATGCCTCTGCTCAAAGTGCGGAAATTGGAAAAGGAAAATGATCAGAGGCGAACAAAAGTCGGCAAAAACAAAGCTCAAACTAAAAGGCTTGTTTCTCCTTTAATACGAATCATTGATGGATACACACTGAAAATAAAAGCGTGGTATGTTTCGTAGGTAATTGACACGGATGTTAGGTGACACAAAAGGCAATGAACAGGCTTGAAAATAAATAGTTATAAAAACATTATACTGCTTTTAGTGTAAGCAAGCTAACAAAAATATACTTTTAAAACTTGATGCTATTCGAATTGTTGTTAGCTGTGTACCAGTTTAAATATATATCTAGAAATAATAGATAACAAATATCGAAAGGAAAAATGCTTTTTTATCAATCATAAATATTATTTTTATTGTACCACAACCATGGTGTGTTTTATTATCAATGAAATCACCATATTCGCCAGTGCCGAAACGAATCGAATACAGATTCACTTCAAAGGGGATTCCCCCACCGAAAAGTCCTGTTAGACGGTTGGAGTACCTTATCGAGGGATATAGTCAGGGAGGAACACAAATATCAAATAAACGACAGCGCAGTGAACCGCGAATGCTGCAAAATGTGCAAAAGTACACAAAGAAAATTGCAATAACAATTTGGCGCAGACGAAAGCTGGTGGAAAAATAAAAATAATGCACAATAAAATAGAATTATTTAACGAAAAACAGTTGAATTTCGGGTGCCTTTTTTCTGCTTTGCTCGTTCCTCGCTGCACACTGCATTTGCATAGAAAAATTCAAATTAAGCGAAAATGTGCAAAATGCTGTGAATGGATCTCAGTTCGTCTCCCTCCCCCCGCCCACATGTCTGCCTCTCTCGCTCCCACTCCCCAATTATTTGGCCAGGCAAATGCAACAAATGAATGGTCAAACAAGAGCAACAAAGAAATGGGCAGCTGGAAATGAGCAGCCAAAGCAAAGCAGTTGACAGAAAGGGAGATAACAAGGTGTGAGCGGGATGGGGCACGGACTAGAGCGAGATGGCCTGCGATAAATAGCACAGTCGAGTGCCTAAAGTGTTCGTCTAATGACAAAGCAAATTGTGTGCATTTGCCGGCACAACAGCAATGGCAACACTAAAAAGTGAAACCGAACACAATGTCGCAACTTGAATTCGAACTGGGAGAGCTTAAAGTTTGCTGTAATTATCCAACGGGAATTTCGATGGAATAAGCCTCTTCGGTAAGCCAGCCACAAGTGCAAGCAGTGCATCTCTTGCGTACGTCTCTCTCTCTCTCTCTCTCTTGCATATACTGTCCCTTCCTGTCACTCAGAACACGACAAAAATAACAATCAACATCGCTTGAGTTGCATCTCGGCTAATTGTTGTTGCCGTTTGAGCTGCTTAATTAAGACGTCGACGACAGTAGCTCCATTGCTGACTTTCTCTCTCCCACTACACTCGAAGAAAAATTACTTGATTGTGAACAACTCAAAATCATCTAAAAGAATGAAGAATGAAGAATGAAGGAATGAATGAAGATCGCTTGCATATTATATACCATATCATCTTTCTATTAACTGGGTTCCCTACTCTTCCCATAAACGATGTTTTGAAGTATTTTTTTTTGGTGCATTGTGAGTTTTTTCATTCCATCACTCTGGCTATCCGCTTAACGTGCACGGCCTTTCTTTGTTTTTATTTGCATAGGCCAGCTCCGCAGCCCCATCCACATCCGCATCTGCATCCGCAAGGCAAGTGTCTGATGCAAGGCATTTCAACGTTAACGGATATGTCATCGCTTTCTTTGGCCCTCAACTCGATTGAAGAATCAAGAGTGGCACTCAGCTCATGTAGGAGTGGTATTGTAACTGCTTCCGTTTGACACATTTCGAATTCGCCCATCGATGCAATTTGTTTTCGAGTTTATTCTTTTACAAGGTCCATCCTCAGTTCAATCGCATTATAGCCACGGTCGCCTTATTATACCACAAATTTGCATAAAATCCGGAGCAGCTCGAATTGCATTTAGACCAAAATTTGGACCAAAAGCTATTGTGGCTTACACTGGTACTTACTAAGTGAAGTATTTCCTATGATAGTATTTATAATATGATAGATATTAGTGAACTGATCAAAATTCCACAAAAAGCTGCAACACGATCTACGAAAATGGGTCAACACCTACATTTTCCAAATAGTTTTTCACAGCGCATTTAGAACGAAGGAGCCAAGCGGCATCAGCAGTTTTTCCCCAGTTCGTTCTCTCTTGCCGACTTTCCTTCACATGCCAGCACAATTGCCTTTGTCCATCTTGGCCGGCTGTCATCTGGCTTTTTTCACATTTCCCTGTCTGTTGGCCGTTTTTGCTCCGCTTTCGATTCCGTTTGCATTATGTCCTGGGCACTTCGTGCTCCGTTCTTCTGCGGCCTGCATTGTTCGAATGTAAATTCCGCTGCCTTGAGTCCGCTCAGAGTTTACGGTTCGAAGAACTAAATGTCAACAGTTTTCATAAATCTGCCACTGGTGGTGGACATCATCAGCTCAGCTCCGTCTCCACCAGCCACGCCCCCCATTCCCATACCCACCCATACCCATTTTCATTCCCATTCCCGTGCTCCAAAGTCCGTACTCCGGACTTGGTCTACTCAAAGTTATCTTAAGTGCTCCGAGTGGAAACTGTCAGCCGTTCTGTTCTGTGCTTGTTTGCTCGCTGTTTGTTTGCTGCTTGCTGACTCTTGGTCAACTGTTTTTGACAAGCTCTTTAATATAAATCACTTTCCCAAATGGTTTTTCGAATTAAATTTTCAATTTTCCCCAGGGCGTTTCCAATGTTTTCTATAAGCAGATGAGTGCATTAGCCGTGCAGAAATCTCTCTGTTTTGGTGCTTAATATCCTTTGCCAGCAAGTCTTGCTTATGTATTTAACTCCTTATTTGTTTATTATAATGCAGTCAAAAACTGCATTCTGTCAAAACAGTTTAGTGTCAATGAGCTTGAATGAGCCAATAGATTTTTATTTGTGCAAACTTGTGTCAGTGTAAAATTCAGCAGTTGGAATTCTTTAAAGAAAATTTCCATTTTTAATTAAGTGTTTTAGCCAAATATTGTGAACTTAAGAATATTCGAAAATCAATGAGGGCTTGTTTTGCATACCCCGGAATTTCTTGGCAATTACTTTCCATTAGCAGGGCATTGTAATGCTAACCACAACTTTCAACTTTCGCTACTTTTGGCCCAGCCACCGAAAACACAAATTGGCCAAGGCTCGACCGAGGTGGCACTACAATAATATTTTATGGCACAGCATTAACTTGGCCATTGACAGGTCCAAATCGACACCATTGTGTCTTGGCCAAAGCCAAAAGTGCCGTTGCTCGGAATTCGATTCGGGGAAACCAGTTCTCAGCGACAGTGAACCATCAGCTCGCCGGGATTCCATGTCCATAAGAGATGGCTGATTTTAATCGCGTAGAGCATCGGTGGGGTTCACTGTGTTTTCACATTCCTAGAACATTGCCAAACATGAATCGTCAATGCAAATTAGTTGCGGACTGACCCAAATCGGATGGCCATAAAATTGGTCGAATGGTCCAAAATCGGTTTAGTCGTAGCCGGGGCCAACGCCTAAAATATGTATTAGCCAGAATGAAGCTGCCACTGCTGCTGTTGCTAATCCAGTCTTGTGCCCTTGTGGCCAGAGGTAAGCCCCAGAATTCGTAGTGTTTAAGTGAAAGTACAGTGCACACTCACCCCTGACGGCCCCTTGTTCCACAGCCACTCCTGCCAGGCACTGGCGTCGTGCACCCACCCATGGAGTTTTCAATGTGGATGTCTATGCCTACAACAAGCCCCGGATGAACTTGGTGCGTCGCCAGGCCATCGGAAGTCGATCCACTCAGGATGCTCCTCCAATGGATCACGTGCTGCAGCAGATCTCCCAACACAGCCGGCAATCCACCGAGCAGAGGTCCCACTATAGGAACCTTGACGAGGACTTGGAGGTCCTGCCAATGCCAATTGCTGTGCAGGAACAAGCCAGCGAGCTGAACAAAACAATTGAGAGCCCGGCCATAAACATGCAATTAATGCCTCTGCAAATGAACTCGACTATGCACGCACGGGAGAATTTATATTCGAACGAGTTCCATGTGCAAAGTATTGGGACCAAGAAGATAGTGCAATTGAATACCCTGACCAGCGACCATGAGCGTAAACCAGTCGTCGAAGAAGTTATGGCCCAGCAGCAGCAGGACCAGGAGCAGCAGGAGCCGTTGAAGGTGAAGCTGACACTGCCAGTGCTGCCCGAGAACAATGCAGAAGAAACAGAAGTCCTTCCTGCAACGAACAAAGTTGGCGAGGCAGACGCAGCGGGGACAGCTCCTGCGGGGGAATCCCTGACAAGTGTGAAGAAAACCATGGCCCCGAGTGAGACAATTATCGATAAGCCATCGACAGGAATGCAGCAGCTTGTCAGCCCGACGACAGCGGAGAATGCCGGTGACACCGGCACAAAGGCTCAGTCCGGAGTCCAGAGAAAGAAGGACGAACAGAAGGCCGGACCGCCACGTCCTCGTCCGAAGACCAAGCGAAAGCAAAAGCCAACAGGAGCACCAACGTCTAATGAAACTGATATAAAGATGACAGCGAGCCGAGTTGTCACTGCACCAGTTCCTGGTCCTGTTCGTCCTGAAACTAACCCCATCGTGGGACCAGGTTCTGGCCCATTAAATGCGAAGCAGCCGGCGAAGGAATTGGAAACACAATCACTATCGCCGGAAATCAGCACGCATCGTCCTTTGACAACGAAGAGCAGGGGCAAAGGCAAGGGTAAGGGTAAGGGCAAGGATAAACGCCGCCAGGGCTCCCAGAGACGTCCCGCAATCGCTGGCGTAATGGAGGAGGAAATTGAAACTACGACAAATTGGTGGCAGATTCTCCCATATGCGGAAATTAGAAAATTTTTGAATACAATTTACGATACCATCGCCGATGATGGCGACGACGAACGTGCCACGGTTGATGTGTGAGACCGGAGTATTCGTTACGACGGTTGGACTTGGGGTTTTTGGGGTTCCGGTTTTAGTGTTTATAGAGGGTCCGACCAAGTGACGAATTGAATTTCCGCTAAGACTAAAATTTAGCAAGTAAGTCGTAACTATTGACGCTTTATGTTTACATCATCTAGAAAGTAAAGAGAAAATAAAGATTTGTGAATCCACTAGAGATGCTGTACAAAAACTGTGAAGCCACTTCATTGATTTCCCCACCTTTTACCCACTTTCCCTTTCTATGCAAATCTCTGCTCCCATTAATCATCATAACCATCATTTCACAGTCATCAAAGCCTCCATTTAATGCGGGATGCTGGGTCAACAAAGATGACTTAATTAAAAGTCCCCCGATCAGAAACAATAACTCGGCTGGGCACTTAAAAACCCATCCATTCATATCTGAATAAACAAATAGAGAACTCCCGAGCCCGGTCGCTATACTTCTAGCCAAACAACGCGCAGACAGCTTAATGGGCATTAGACCCCAGACCTGTGGCGTTGCGGGTTAAAGTTGAAAGTGGTCGAACGGCTTCCAATCCCAGTCCAAAAAGTTCACGGTATTCAGGTAAAGCGTGAATCGAGTCGACATTAATGAGCTGAGCATTTTTTTTTTATGGCTGCGGAATGAAATTCACCGTCTGGCTGCCTGCGTCCAGTAGTGAGTCAGCCTCAATAAATCTTGGCCGCTGATTGATTGAGCCTAATGAGAGATGATAATATAAATGATTAAAGCACATTTATTCATTGCGGATATTTATTGAACGGCCAGCAAGATAAATTTCTGTTTACTCGAGTGATTAAAAGTGGCTCGACGCCAAAGTTTTCTTTTTCTTCTTAATCCCCGTCTCGACTTGGGCTCGATCTCGGCCAGAATAAACAGCTGTGGTCCACTAACGGTGTGGTTTAATTCAAAGATTTTCAGACCAGCCATTGGAGGAGCTGGTGGTCGGATGGTGGTACTTTCCACTGTCTGTACAAGTGGAACACTGAATGCGTGGCCCTCGTAGAGGTGCAGTTGCCAGTCACAAAGATTCGGGATGAGCTTGCACTTCACAGTGGAGTTGGACGCAATGAGATTCGCTTGGGTCACATTCAGCTCCCTGAGATGCTGCAGTGCCTCATCTGGATGCACTGGCGCACCTTCGCACCTCCGAAACAAAACGCATAATTGGAATAAAACAATCCACGTGTATGCTCGAATGGCCTGAACGGAGCTCATTTCAATTTCACCTACCACTTCTTCAGGAAGCCGAACTTGGACTGGTGGTCTTACAAAAATTGACCAGGTGGAGTGGGGCAACTGAAACCAGTTTGCCTGAATAGGTTCGCTTGGAGTGCTGTCATCTTTGTCATGTCAAATGAATTATCAATAAAGTTTCAATGCTCTTCATCTTTGAGGCTTTGGACTTCAGACCGAGGAATGAGACATTATATTTGTGTATTTAAAATGTTGTTTTCTGTAGAATGTAGTTTCTTATGTATAAGTAAAGCTTTTTATTCTTTAAAAAATTCTTTAAAAAAAGTAATATTATCATATTTCAAACATTTTTTTATTTTAATTTATGGTTTTTAAAGTTAAAAATGTGATTGCTTGTTTTTTCTCAGTTTATTTGTTGGTGGTTTTTCTTCTACTGGACTTATTAGGAGCAAAGGTTTTCCATTTTCATCCGACAATCTTACGAATTGAGCTTCTTCGGGCTTCATACACAGGCGCGGATAATAGAAGCACAGAGAGGTGACCGAGTGAGGCATGGTCTCGATCGATAGCTTCTTTTCCGGATATAACACGTCACTGTACTTATTGTTTACTAGGTGTACTGATTTGACTATTTGACATTTTGGAAGATGAGGAAACAATACGCATAGGTCACTGGCGGTTGTGGCCTCTGTTGTTCCGTCCGTAGTTGCGTCTGTTGTCGCCTCCGTAGTTGCATCTGTTGTTACCACCGTAGTTGCATCTGTTGTTACCGCCGTAGTTGCATCTGTTGTTACCACCGTAGTGTCATCAGTTGTTGCATCTGTTGTTGTATCTGTTGTTGCGTCGGTTGTAGAATCCATTGTTGCTGCCGTTGTGGTCTCAGTTGTTGCCTCCGTGGTTGGATTTGTTGGTGGGTTTGTCGGTGGTTCTGTTGGTGGTTCTGTCGGTGGTTCTGTTGGTGGCTTTGTTGGTGGCTTCGTCGGTGGCTTCGTAGGTGGCTTTGTTGGCGGCTTAGTTGTTGGCTTTGTTGGTGGCTTCGATGGACGATTGGTTGGTCGTTTTGTTGGTGGATTTGTTGGTGCCTTCGTTGGTGGATTTGTTGGTGGCTTTGTTGGTGGCATAGTTGGTGGCATAGTTGGTGGCATAGTTGGTGGCTTTGTTGGTGGCTTTGTTGGTGGCATAGTTGGTGGCTTAGTTGGTGGATTTGTTGGTGGAAGTGTGGGTGGTTCTGTAGGAGTATGCGTTGGTGGCACATAAGGTGGGTATGGGAAATATGGTGGCGGAGCATAAGCCAAGGGATCGTAGTATCCATATACCGGTGGCCAATAGTCTTCAGGAACAGGTCGAATTTTCTTTTTCGGATTACTGACATGGTCCGTGGTGAAACCTGTGAATCTTCTTACAAGTCCTGCAACATCCCATATTGGAATTCGCACTTGGACCTGAAAGCCGGTAACAAACGCAGTAAGCCAATAAGGTCCTGCTGCGGCCAGACAGACCCAGGTAATAAAACCTCCAAGCAGCTTCATTCTTCCAGAATACTGAAGTGGAGCTTTTCTTAGAGTCTTTATATATGCTTTTCCATAGAAGTAATTAATTACTGGTCGCCTTTTGATCAAATCGAGCTCTGTTTCTTATGGTACTTTTGGAAGTGATAAGCTCGTGATAGATGGCTCCACTAACGAAATTAATTATTTACTACATAATTGTCTTGTACATAATCTTTGAATCTATCTAGTAATTGATTTGTTCTCATTCTTATCAGATTTGGTTTGGCTGTCTTTAACGGCTTGAATCTGGAACGGGTTCTTCTTCGTATGGATGGTGCTGATAAACTTTATAAACTTCATAAACTTTAGCGTGTTCATCGTTCTAGATAAGAATCCTCAATTATCATCAAAGAAAAATGAATATATGTAATATAGTAAATACCCCAATGGAAATATATTTTTATAATTATAAAATATTTTGTATTGTTGTTACAGAACACTTAAAGTCTTTGATTATTCCTTTTCTTAATTAACTTGTAAATATATTTACTTCTAGAGGGTTTCTTTTGTCGTTGTGGAACCGATTTCCAGGGTCCTGACTTTGACCTATAGGGCCGTTCTTCTTCTTTCGTAAAAAGAGGAGGATATGACACGCCTCCAGGCGATATTAAAAGCATAGGCTTCCCGAATCCGTCTTCTAAGCGTACATATTGGGCTTCCTCTGGGTGAGCACATAGGCGAGGATAGCTATGGCACAACGTCGTCATAGACTGTGGCGCCGATTGCACTCTAAGTTGAAGATCAGGACGCATAAAGCCAGAAGACGATGGCATTCCCTCTAGACTGAGCACCGTCGGAGTTGAAATAGGGCTACTCTGGATCTGACTATGATGGAAGCGTATTGGAGTGGCGGTTGTTGCTCGTAAGCTTCCTTTTTTTCCTCTGATTCGGGAAGATACAACTACACTTCCAGTAGTAGATGAGCCGGTTGTTGAAGAGCCTCCCGAAGTAAAAGACCCTCCTGTTGTGGAAGATCCAGTGGTCGATGAGCCTCCAGTGGTCGATGAGCCTCCAGTGGTCGATGAGCCTCCAGTTGTCGATGAGCCTCCAGTTGTCGATGAGCCTCCTGTTGTCGATGATTGTTCAGTGGTTGAATTTGTTGTAGGTGAGATTGTACTCGAGGTAGTTTCTGGCGATTCCGTTGTTGTGGACGTGGAAGTTTTTTGTGTTGTTGTTGTTTGTCGGGTGGTTGTATCTGGAGTTTTGGTTGTGGTGCTTCTCCTTGTGGGTTTTCGTGTTGGCCTGGGTCTAGGTCGATTTGGGATCGGTGGTCTGAGAGGCCGCAGTGGGCGCAGTGGTCGAGGTGGCCTTGGTTGAGGGACTGGAACCGGTACAGGCACGGGCAAAGGCTCTACCGCTATCAGCTCGCTTCCAGGAAATATTCCATGCTTTTTATTATAAAGTTCCTGCATGATCGCACCGTAATAGGCGTCCCAAGGAGAGGGTGTGATCGGTTTTTCCGGTGCCACCTGTGGTGGTTGTGTGGTGCTTGTGGTACCAAATACATTAGATATGCGCGAGTAAAGATCATTCACATCCCAAAGTGGACCGTTTAATCTAAATGCTCCCTCTGAACTATTACTCCTTACTGTGGTTGAGCACAATAATATAAAAAAGGCGAGCAACGAAATCATTGTCGCGGATCGAATAGTTCACTCTAATGCCTAGATCCAAACTAAACCTGCAACCAAGCTGAAAATTCGTTTTTATAGACATATAGATAATAAACCACTGATTGTGCCCTGGAGCTATAGACGACCCAAGAGTTTTAAAAGATTAAACAATTGAAAATCCAGTAAGTTTTCTGTGAGTCAGTGAATGGAATCAACAGATCTGCGTTCTTTATTGGTCACTTTCCATGTTAGAGCCCCTTTTTTGTTTTTCCAAAACAATCCTAGAGACAGTCAAGATGCATCACAAACTCTTAAATAGCAGTTAAATAGCCTTGACTCGATCTCAAATTTAAAAACGATTTAGAATTACATGTGTTTAATTTATATTCCCTGATATTTTAACTGCCAATGTACACATTTTCATATATGGCTACCATACAGTAAATGATATGAACTACCTCTCTCACATTATTTGCATTATACGAATTTTCGTTCATGTTTTGTAAAACAAAGCAAATTAAATCCGCGATTAATTAAAAATTTTACTTATTCTAATGGGTTCTCCTTATAGCGCGCCACAAAGCAGGAAGCTTTTGAGAGTAGGCGGATCGTCCCTCGACTGACGAAATCAACAATAAGGGTTTTCCATATTCATCAGCCAGGCGAACAAATTGCGCCTCTTCCGGTTTCAAGCATAGACGCGGATAAAAGTGGCACAGAGAAGTTACGGACTGGGGCATCGACGTTATTGTGAGTTTCTGCTGGGGCTTAAATAAAGTTCCTTCTGGGTTCGTTTCAAACATATTCGATTCAATTTTTTTAAGGTTCACTGCCTTTCCAGATTGACAGTTAGGAAGCAGCGGGTAATCATTGCAAATTGAATCTGTGTCTGTTGTTTGTGAAATAGCTGTAGATGTCGTTATACTTCCAGTTGTTGTAGACGTCGGAATTGCTGTGGAAGTTGTCGCTGAATCTGATGGACTTGCAGTGGACGTAGTCGTAGAGTCCGATGTGGAGGACGTTGGGATCGCGGTGGATGTTGTACCGCTATCGGTTGTTGTGGACGTCGAACTTTCAGTAGATGTTGTCGTAGAATCTGATGGACTTGCAGTGGACGTAGTCGTAGAGTCCGATGTTGAGGATGTTGGGATCGCCGTGGAGGTTGTACTACTTTCGGTTGTTGTTGACGTCGAACTTTCAGTAGATGTTGTCGTAGAATCTGATGGACTTGCAGTGGACGTAGTCGTAGAGTCCGATGTTGAGGATGTTGGGATCGCCGTGGAGGTTGTACTACTTTCGGATGTTGTTGACGTCGAACTTTCAGTAGATGTTGTCGTAGAATCTGATGGACTTGCAGTGGACGTAGTCGTAGAGTCCGATGTTGAGGATGTTGGGATCGCCGTGGAGGTTGTACTACTTTCGGATGTTGTTGACGTCGAACTTTCAGTAGATGTTGTCGTTGAATCTGATGGACTTGCAGTGGACGTAGTCGTAGAGTCCGATGTTGAGGATGTTGGGATCGCCGTGGAGGTTGTACTACTTTCGGATGTTGTTGACGTCGAACTTTCAGTAGATGTTGTCGTTGAATCTGATGGACTTGCAGTGGACGTAGTCGTAGAGTCTGATGTTGAGGATGTTGGGATCGCCGTGGAGGTTGTACTACTTTCGGTTGTTGTTGACGTCGAACTTTCAGTAGATGTTGTCGTAGAATCTGATGGACTTGGAGTGGACGTAGTCGTAGAGTCCGATGTTGAGGATGTTGGGATCGCCGTGGAGGTTGTACTACTTTCGGATGTTGTTGACGTCGAACTTTCAGTAGATGTTGTCGTTGAATCTGATGGACTTGCAGTGGACGTAGTCGTAGAGTCTGATGTTGAGGATGTTGGGATCGCCGTGGAGGTTGTACTACTTTCGGTTGTTGTTGAGGAAGTTGAAGAACTTTCGGTTGTTGTGGACGTCGAACTTTCAGTGGAAGTCGTCGTAGAATCTGATGGACTTGCAGTGGACGTAGTCGTAGAGTCCGACGTTGAGGATGTTGGGATAGCGGTGGATGTTGTACTACTTTCGGTTGTTGTTGACGTCGAACTTTCAGTGGATGTTGTCGTTGAATCTGATGGACTTGAAGTGGACGTAGTCGTAGAGTCTGATGTTGAGGATGTTGGGATCGCCGTGGATGTTGTACTACTTTCGGTTGTTGTTGAGGAAGTTGAAGAACTTTCGGTTGTTGTGGACGTCGAACTTTCAGTAGATGTTGTCGTAGAATCTGATGGACTTGCAGTGGACGTAGTCGTAGAGTCCGACGTTGAGGATGTTGGGATAGCGGTGGATGTTGTACTACTTTCGGTTGTTGTTGACGTCGAACTTTCAGTGGATGTTGTCGTTGAATCTGATGGACTTGAAGTGGACGTAGTCGTAGAGTCTGATGTTGAGGATGTTGGGATCGCCGTGGAGGTTGTACTACTTTCGGATGTTGTTGACGTCGAACTATCAGTAGATGTTGTCGTTGAATCTGATGGACTTGCAGTGGACGTAGTCGTAGAGTCTGATGTTGAGGATGTTGGGATCGCCGTGGAGGTTGTACTACTTTCGGTTGTTGGTGAGGAAGTTGAAGAACTTTCGGTTGTTGTGGACGTCGAACTTTCAGTGGAAGTCGTCGTAGAATCTGATGGACTTGCAGTGGACGTAGTCGTAGAGTCCGATGTGGAGGATGTTGGGATCGCCGTGGATGTTGTACTACTTTCGGTTGTTGTTGAGGGAGTTGAAGTACTTTCGGTTGTTGTGGACGTCGAACTTTCAGTGGAAGTCGTCGTAGAATCTGATGGACTTGCAGTGGACGTAGTAGTAGAGTCCGATGTGGAGGACGTTGGGATCGCCGTGGATGTTGTACTACTTTCGGTTGTTGTGGACGTCGAACTTTCAGTAGATGTTGTCGTTGAATCTGATGGACTTGCAGTGGACGTAGTCGTAGAGTCTGATGTTGAGGATGTTGGGATCGCCGTGGATGTTGTACTACTTTCGGTTGTTGTTGAGGAAGTTGAAGTACTTTCGGTTGTTGTGGACGTCGAACTTTCAGTAGATGTTGTCGTAGAATCTGATGGACTTGCAGTGGACGTAGTAGTAGAGTCCGATGTGGAGGACGTTGGGATCGCGGTGGATGTTGTACTACTTTCGGTTGTTGTTGACGTCGAACTTTCAGTGGAAGTCGTCGTAGAATCTGATGGACTTGCAGTGGACGTAGTAGTAGAGTCCGATGTGGAGGACGTTGGGATCGCCGTGGATGTTGTACTACTTTCGGTTGTTGTGGACGTCGAACTTTCAGTAGATGTTGTCGTTGAATCTGATGGACTTGCAGTGGACGTAGTCGTAGAGTCTGATGTTGAGGATGTTGGGATCGCCGTGGATGTTGTACTACTTTCGGTTGTTGTTGAGGAAGTTGAAGTACTTTCGGTTGTTGTGGACGTCGAACTTTCAGTAGATGTTGTCGTAGAATCTGATGGACTTGCAGTGGACGTAGTAGTAGAGTCCGATGTGGAGGACGTTGGGATCGCGGTGGATGTTGTACTACTTTCGGTTGTTGTTGACGTCGAACTTTCAGTGGAAGTCGTCGTAGAATCTGATGGACTTGCAGTGGACGTAGTAGTAGAGTCCGATGTGGAGGACGTTGGGATCGCCGTGGATGTTGTACTACTTTCGGTTGTTGTGGACGTCGAACTTTCAGTAGATGTTGTCGTTGAATCTGATGGACTTGCAGTGGACGTAGTCGTAGAGTCTGATGTTGAGGATGTTGGGATCGCCGTGGATGTTGTACTACTTTCAGTTGTTGTTGAGGAAGTTGAAGTACTTTCGGTTGTTGTGGACGTCGAACTTTCAGTAGATGTTGTCGTAGAATCTGATGGACTTGCAGTGGACGTAGTCGTTGAGTCTGATGTTGAGGATGTTGGGATCGCCGTGGATGTTGTACTACTTTCGGTTGTTGTTGAGGTAGTTGAAGTACTTTCGGTTGTTGTGGACGTCGAACTTGCAGTGGAAGTGGTCGTAGAATCTGATGGACTTGTAGTGGACGTAGTCGTAGAGTCCGATGTTGAGGATGTTGGGATAGCGGTGGATGTTGAAGTACTTTCTGTTGTTGTTATCGTCGAACTTTCAGTGGATGTTGTCGTTGAATCTGATGGACTTGAAGTGGACGTAGTCGTAGATTCCGATGTCGAAGATGTTGGGATCGCGGTTGAAGTGCTATCGCTTGTTGTGGAAGTCGGAATTGCCGTGGATGTTGTCGACGACTCCGTTGATGAGCTTGTGGTGGACGTTGTCGTAGAGTCCGATGTGGAGGATGTTGGGATCGCGGTTGATGTTGAAGTGCTTTCTCTTGTTGTGGTAGTCGGAATTGCCGTGGATGTTGTCGTTGGCTCCGTTGATGAACTAGTGCTAGACGTTGTCGTAGAGTCCGATGTCGAGGATGTTGGGATCGCGGTTGAAGTGCTATCGCTTGTTGTGGAAGTCGGAATTGCCGTGGATGTTGTCGACGACTCCGTTGATGAGCTTGTGGTGGAGGTCGTCGTAGAGTCCGATGTCGAGGATGTTGGGATCGCAGTTGAAGTGCTATCGCTTGTTGTGGAAGTCGGAATTGCCGTGGATGTTGTCGACGACTCCGTTGATGAGCTTGTGGTGGACGTCGTCGTAGAGTCCGATGTCGAGGATGTTGGGATCGCAGTTGAAGTGCTATCGCTTGTTGTGGAAGTCGGAATTGCCGTGGATGTTGTCGACGACTCCGTTGATGAGCTTGTGGTGGACGTCGTCGTAGAGTCCGATGTCGAGGATGTTGGGATCGCAGTTGAAGTGCTATCGCTTGTTGTGGAAGTCGGAATTGCCGTGGATGTTGTCGACGACTCCGTTGATGAGCTTGTGGTGGACGTCGTCGTAGAGTCCGATGTCGAGGATGTTGGGATCGCAGTTGAAGTGCTATCGCTTGTTGTGGAAGTCGGAATTGCCGTGGATGTTGTCGACGACTCCGTTGATGAGCTTGTGGTGGACGTCGTCGTAGAGTCCGATGTCGAGGATGTTGGGATCGCAGTTGAAGTGCTATCGCTTGTTGTGGAAGTCGGAATTGCCGTGGATGTTGTCGACGACTCCGTTGATGAGCTTGTGGTGGACGTCGTCGTAGAGTCCGATGTCGAGGATGTTGGGATCGCAGTTGAAGTGCTATCGCTTGTTGTGGAAGTCGGAATTGCCGTGGATGTTGTCGACGACTCCGTTGATGAGCTTGTGGTGGACGTTGTCGTAGAGTCCGATGTCGAGGATGTTGGGATCGCGGTTGAAGTGCTCTCGCTTGTTGTGGAAGTCGGAATTGCCGTGGATGTTGTCGACGACTCCGTTGATGTAGTTGTGGTGGTCGATGTGGATGTTGTTATCTTTTCGGTTGTTGTGGTGGACGTGGGCATAGGTGTGGATGACGTCGTCGAATCGGATGTAGTGCTAGTAGGCATGGTTGATGATTGACACGCTGGAAGATTAGGAAAGACTGCACAAATCGGCGTTTCAGTTGTTGAAATAACCGCTGTTGTCGTTGGAACCATCGGAGTTGTTGTTTGTGTGACTGTCGGTGTCGTTACAGTCTGGTATCCGAAAGGTCCGTACGGGCTGTAATACCCATAAGGGTCATAATTAGGAACGTTTTGGTATGCACTGGCCCAATAATTATTATAATAGTCATTTAGATAATCGTTGTATTCGACATTCTGTTGATTGTTATTCGGCTGGTTTGATGGATTTTGATTATTAGTGTTTCCTGAATTTATTCCGATTCCAGTCAGCCTCGAAAATATTGTGGAAGCATCCCACACTGGTATCCTTATCTTTATTGATTGGCCCCATGCCTGACAGACAAGAATAAGCAAAAAGCTGGTGGTATTTAATATCATTCCGAGCTGGGTTTAGCGGGCACTCCGTCTGGCCTAGAACTGAAATGGTAGCGACTAAGAACCTGGTGTTTTATACAGAGGACAGATGTCGTAAAATTGAAATGACACTATACGCAAACAAAAGAATGGATAAAATTAGCTTCATAAATTGTACATTTTTTTAGGTTTCGTAAGATCGTGTCTATGCTCAACAAAACTTCTAAGCTGACGGGCGACGCCTTCGGTGGTGCAAATGCTAATTAGTTCTTATAATTACCTTTTACCCGCATTTATTGTTGTGGTTCTAGTTTCGCGGACTCTTGAATCAATTATATAACAAAAGAAAGCCCATTAGTTCTTCGCATGATTTTGTTTTGACTTTATTGAATAAATTAAATGTTGGTTGTCGTCTGAAATACACTAAAGTTGCTTCTCTATTTCTTTCCCTCGTACCCGAAGTAAGGAGATGGCTGAGCCCTGCGGTAAATATTCTGATATGGAATATATACAGGCTCGGACTGCGCATCAGCTGATGCCACTGCGGAGCCACGGACGTAGATCTGATTGGAACTGATGCGGTGCAGATCGTAGGGGTTTACCAGAGAGCTGGGCACATAGCGATAAGGCAGAGGAGTGGTTTGAATCCGCGCATTCTGTACCGCCGTGGAAGTGGTGTCCGTGTTTGCGGGTGCCACAGCAGTGGAAGTGGTCGGAGATACCGTTGTTGTGGGTTGAGTGGCCACGGCGGTCGAGGTGGTATCGGATCCTGGCGAAGTAGCCACTGCTGTGGAGGTGGTTGGAGATGCAGTGGTTGTGGATTGGGTGGCTACAGCGGTCGAAGTGGTTGGTGATCCTGTAGATGTGGGAATGGCGGTCGACGTCGTAGGAGATCCCGTAGAGGTAGGAATGGCGGTGGACGTAGTTGGAGTTCCCGTGGACGTAGGAATGGCGGTGGAAGTCGTAGGCGTAGGCAATGTAGTGATTGGAGCGGCAGTCGTCGAGGTCACTTGGTTATTATTGTTATTATTTAAGCTGGCTAAGTAAAGGCTATACAAATACGCGTTGTAAGCCGCCTGAGCCTCGTAGTACTGCTGCCACTGGCTGCTGTAATACTCATTCAGGTAAGCCTCGTATTCCGCTTGAGCATTGCTGT
Source organism: Drosophila simulans (assembly GCF_016746395.2). Taxonomy (NCBI): domain Eukaryota; kingdom Metazoa; phylum Arthropoda; class Insecta; order Diptera; family Drosophilidae; genus Drosophila; species Drosophila simulans. The sequence continues at coordinate 17,954,080 of NC_052521.2, forward strand.
TGCTTGAGGAGCCAGGACGTGAGCCACCACCTCCGCCACCGCCGCCACCACCACCACCGCCTCCTCCTGTTAGGGCCGAGACTATGCTTCCCACGGTGTAGACGGGAAAACTGAAGGACTGACCCCAGGCCTGGCCAGTCAGCAGCAAGACCAATCCTATGGCCTTAAACAACATTATGAAGAGAGTTTCTACGGTGCTCCGGTTAGTTCAGAACTAATGTGTTGGCTCCATGATGCGAAGAGTTTTATACAGTTGGTCGGGTGTCATAAATTGAATTGGGTCTGAGACCTACATAGGACCGGACTAAAACACGAGCATCAGATCAAAATGCGATCTGGGCTTGGTGGAGAGCCAAAGCGTTCATTTGAATTTTTATTGTTTTGGCTAGCGAAATCACAGAAGTGAACTGAAAGCTTATTTCACATAACTTAGTAGACTAATGAGCTCTCATAAAGAGCAGTGTTCTACTTAACGAACCAACTGCAAAACAACGCTTTTTTGCGAAACTTCTTGATTATTAGTTTCTTTATTGATAATAATAGTAGGCTAGCTAGCTCGATAATAATAGGGCGTAGGCCTATATATAGGTCTATAGTAAACGTATCTAGTTGGAGTTCTATAATAGAGGCCAGTGCTTTGCGGCGGATTTGCAGCCGGACGTTTGGTAGTCCGCTGCAGAATTTTGTTAACCGGCTGCTCGACATCATCCAAATCGTACTTGATGCGCGATCCATTCTTAAAGTCTATATAGTCAACATCTTCATCGTTCTCAGCTCCATCGGCATCTTTTTCTACAGCCGGCTTTCGAGTGGTAGTAGTGGCCTGGGCAATGAAGTCTGACAGAACGGCGGGCGAAATTGTGGGAGATCCTGGCTGCTGCAAGCCCAGAAGGATTCCTTGCAGAAACTGCTCTCGTACCTCGTTGTTGGTTTGATCAGAACTCACGATCTCATCGGCCTGAGGCTCTTTCATGTTCGCACTGTTCGTGATAGCCGGTGTCTCATCTTGGGGCCTCAGGATGGGTATCTGTGGCTGGGATGCCGATAGCGCCAGTAGATATAGCCAGGGTATTGCTGTTCGAATCTGCTCCTGCCCCGAGTTCACATCACTTGCATTTGCCAGTTGACTGGCCGCGACCACTGAACACAGTAGAAATCCGATCAGTTTCATATCGAAACGCGGTCGACTTTAAACTAAGTTTGTCTGCGCATTGGGCTTGCATATTTAGCAAATGTCTGCACCGCAAGATATTAAAATGCTAATTTAGGTTCATTAATAAGTTGGTGATCAGAGAAATCGATCGCGTCTCTCTAAGTTTTCTTTATTTTCTTTGTGTTGTTTATCTTATTTTTATTTGTTTACTCTCGGCTAATTTTAGCTGAATTAGCGGCAAATATGTGTTTGCGACAGGTGGAAATCAAAGTTAGTATATGTTTTTTTTCCCTTCTAAATCTAAAGAAATATACACGAAATCTAAGTTCGTTTGTCAGTTTTAATAAAGAATTAAATAAGTGTACTTAATTTTTAGCCGCGTACTTAATTGGCTTTTGTAATTGCAGTGGATATGGTTGGAGATGTCTTAGTTGTGGCTTGCGTCGCCGGCGACTTGGTTTGCTTTTCTTTCGAGGTACAAATCGCACTTTAATTGGTAGAAATTGCCGTAGTCGTCGCAGTAGGGGTTGTAGGAATGGATATGACTGTGTTGGAAGCTTCGTTGGTTTAGGGCGATGGCGGTGTCCACGGTGACCATGGTGACCAGGTGTCTTATAGGGATCATATATCACATATGGTCCGTAGCTTTCGTAGGGACTATAAACTGTGTAAAGTCCATAATATTGATTGTAGGCCGCTTGAGCCAGATAGAACTGCTGCCATTGACTGCTGTAATACTCGTTCAGATATACATTGTATTCCGATAGAGTCTTGTTCTTATGATTGCTGCTGATCGATTTGGGACGAGAGTTTAGACCGCTTCCTGAGATCTGAAATCCCAAATCTTTAAGATCTATACGCACGAGTTCTCCCAAGGACTGACCGGCTAACATAAAAAGTAGGCCGACTATTTTAATCGACATTGTCTTAAAAAGACTACACGGCTCAGCTCGGCTTTTACAGAACTGATGCTAACGCCTTTGGGTTCCGTAGTTTTATAAATCTTTCACGGGGTCATCATATGGACTGAAGCTCAAAACTTTGAGCCGAGAACATGGGTTCAACCCACGATTTAAATTTTTATAGACTTGGCTAATGGAAAGCATAACTTATAAACGTGCTAAGCCGCCACAGAGCGATGGCCTAACTTATCTATCCCTAATCGTCTCGGATCAAAGGTATCAAATCAAGAAAAGGCATTAATTTTACATAATTATAACCGAGTCGTGGCCTCTGCCAAAATATTTTCATCACATTCAAATCAAAACAGAGTAAAACGTGAATATTCATCATTTCAAAAATTTAATTTTATTGATATTTTAGTCCGGAAAAGTCAGGTGTGGTTCCCCAATTGTTCACTCATTATCATACATATGTCGGGTCATACTAAAAGAAATTGAATTTAAAACCAATTTAATTGAATAGTTACAATTCTTGCTTACCTGCCATTCGTTCTCAAAAATGGGAATCCTAAAGGATTGCACATTGGTCGTCTGAGATTTGGTGGACATCAGATTCCGTACCAAAATCCGGCGTGGAACACCTTGTCTTACAGTCTTAACTCGTGTGCGCGTCAAAACTACTGGACTTGCAAAGGACCGATATGGATTCCAGTATTGCGGCTCCTGGGAGACGTCGTTAAAGGCTCTGGAATTCAGGTTCACATACTGGATATTTGGCTGGCGGTTAAACAAGGACCTTAAGAAATTCCGAAGTGGAGTGTTGCCTGAATTGCCGTTGCTCAAGTTACTAATAAGTTGAAAATTTTGGCTAGTTGCGTTCGCATTGATCGTGAGATTCCTTCGCAATCCGTTGCGAAAGAAATGTCTTCCGCCCAGGACCTGAACCTGCGACGAGGACGGGTATATTACTTGTACGCCAGGTGATCCAAAGACTTGGTAATCCTGTCCTGCAATCGTGTTAGCTTGGAGCAGCAGAGCAAGACCAATCAAAGTGGCTATCATGACGGAGTTTTTAGTTAGGCTTTCTTAGTTCCAGAGTTCTTTTTTAGATTATGCCAGGCACTGTTGGTTGCCAGCTCTTATATAATCAAAGGCCAGCACTTATCTAAATTGTTATTAATGGATCGATGTTTAGGGTCGAACGCTTATAAATTGAAGTCAATTCGGTTGCCCAAGAAATATATCCCGTTGTCAACTTGTATCTAGTAGACATATATTCTGGGCACGCCAACCTTAAAGATTAAGTTAATACGGGGAACTCTGCGTAAGTGACCTTTTTCATGAAGAGAACGTTTAACTATACAATTGACAACCAAGTCATTTATGAGTTAACATTTTTTCTGAAAAGTATCCCCCTTTATAGTTGTAAACAACTTTCTTTGGTTCATTGCTGTTTGACATGTTTTTACTCCCATGAATTCCGAGTTAGACAATCTTTCGCGGATTTCATCGGCACTAGTGATGTTTATTCCAACATCTGCCACAGAGAAATAAAATAGATTTAATCACTTTTCAGCTGGCCAGTTGGCTTTTTGGCAACAAAAATGCTGAACCGTTAGCTAGCTAATCCATAACGCCGATCTCAAAAAATAAAAGCTAGTAACTTGTTGGGCGTGTTCTGAGCTGATTTAAATAGCCAAACTAATTTACATGCTGACTTGGCAGACGCGGTGACTAGACGTTTTTTTTGCAAAAGATTGGACTTTTTACCAGAATATCATTTGAAAACGTTTGAGAACTGGGTTAATGTTTATGGGCAATAACTTAAGGGGTTGCCTTTCGCATTTCTTTTGGCGAATGTGACGAGTATAAAAGCGCAGCTGATGCCATCTGTCAATCAGTTCAAAGCGAACACCCTCTTCACCATGAGCACCAAACTGGTACTCTTCCTGTGCCTGGCGCTCTTCGGAGCCATGGCCATGGCCAATCCCCTAGAGGAGAATCTTGGGCAGAACACGGAGGTGGAGAACAGCCAGGAGCTGAACAGCGTCGAGGAGAACGACGCCGAGGCGGATCCGTCGACGTGGCGCAAGCTCTTCGGCAGCGAAGGCAGTGCGGGCAACCTGGTCGTCACCTTCCCCCAGACCACCACTACCACCACCAAGAAGCCCAAGACGACCAAGCGGCCTTACTACCCGTACCCACCCAAGTACCCGCCCTACCCGCCTTATCCTCACTACTCACCGTACCCGGCTCCGCCGTACCCCTACCCCGGCTACTATCCACCTCCCCCACCACCGTATCCATATCCATATCCCGGACATGGTGGACATGGTGGACACGGCGGACACGGCGGACATGATGGCGGACACGGCGGACATGATGGCGGTCACGGAGGACACGGAGGACATCATCACCACACGACGACCACCACCACAACGACCACCACTAAGAAGCCCAACCACCCACACTATCCACCACCACCACCTTACTACCCGCCGTTCCCATACTACCCACCCCCACCACCACCACCACCACTGCCACCACCGAACAACGATTCCGATGAATCCATCGAGACTCCCACCAAGATCTGCAAGAAGTTCTTCGGCATTGGACTCGTCTGTACGTAGACCATAGATCTTTAGACCAACATTTAAAAACAGCTCAATATTTATTTATTTATAACTTATTAATCGAATAAACAATTGGCGAACACTCAGCTTGTTTTTAGTGGGATTGCAATTTTTAGCTTGAGTTTCCATTCCAAATGCACTATTAAATTCGATTGCATATAAATTTCGAGCATCGATTTAACATGCCCCGCGGCATTTCACACTTGTCATCTTGAAGACATATTCATTTGGAATGGTCCCACAAGATTTGTTCGAATTGATACAAAATCTCAATAAATATGGTTAGGCCGTCAGTGGGTTCAACGCTTTGTGTCGCCACAGGTGCCGTGGAGATTGGTTCCTAATTGACAGCGACAGCCTCATTAACATGATTGTCAGCACACGACGGATCTGAGTTTAAGCTTTTATTATGGCTGTCGATGAACATTTTCCATTCCCCCGAGACACTCTTTACACATTCAAATTCCCCACTTTTGTGGGCCAGCAAAGTGAGATGAAGTCGTAAGCAGGCCGCCTGATGACTTCATTGCCAGTTAAAGGTGGTCGCGCTCATTATAGAGATAAGGTTCGAACCTATTGTTCGTTGACGTCTGTCATCTAATAGTCGGCTTATTTATCGGGATCTTGTGCGCCGACTTTCTGGCGACACTAATTAAATGTCCGCCAGCCATTACTAAATCAAAACAGATCCCAGGCGAGGAGGACAAACAAAACATCCAGAAAATGGCGATAGAATGGCCAGACTAGTTAACCATTTCCTTGGCCCTCAGTCAGTGTTGCGTGTTCCGAAAATCGTAAATTTCGGATGTTGTTAAAAAAGTTTTTGGCAGCGGCATAAATCTGCGGCCAACGGGACAACAGCATCCACGGCAAAGTCAGTTCACTAACGAGCCAAAATCGTTGACTGGAAATCCTTGAGTACAGAAATAATGCCTATAAATATGCCGAAGCAGTTGTTGTCTGTGCCTCTGTGCCTTTTGTGAGATTCAATTGAGTCAAAGGCAAAACTTTTGCCCAGCTAACCAGCCGAAGGTCAACAGCGCAATTTGTTTGCCCGAATATGTTGTGGATAGAGTTCCGATGGAGGAGCAATCCAGGCCCCAAGGTGCCCCACAATTATGAGTGTTTGCGATGACTCGAGGCCATCCATCCATCCTGGCCAATCGAAGATTAAGAGTTATGAAGTGCCTGATTGTTTAAACAATGAGCGTAATTACGAATTTCTATTGGCGAGTCGTAGGTATGGCAATTACACGCAGATTACCACGTAATTTATGAAATATGCAGGCACAAATAAAATACTATAAAACACGTAGCCCCGGACTCCATAAATAAGCCAACCAGCCAGCCAGGCTTAGCCAGCTGCCCATAAACTATACGTTTTCCGAGCTCGTTTCTCCTTTCAAATGTAAATATGTAGATGTATGTGCATGGCACCCTGGTGGCCATAGTATCTTGGCCAAGTGGCAGTTCCATCTCGACTGCGAGCCACTCGTTTGAGCCTGGCAACCGACGGAAGTACTTGGAGCGGCGGAAATACAAATGAAGTTAGCCATATCGGTGGAGCTTACTTAGCCAGCATTTTTATGGCGTTTCGCATTGTTAGGACAACTTTTCGGCTCAAATGGAAAACTCGTGACTGGCGCATTTTATGCTCTTAGAGACAGTTATTAAAAATTTGATCTTCCTGGAAGCCCCCAAAACGTACTTCAATTAAATGCCCACCAAAGCGGAGGTCCTAAAAGCAAAAAAAAAGGTATATACATTTATATAAAACATATTAAGAGTGCCAGCGAGTTGAAACAAATTCCGCTTGTTTTGTTCCGCTGCACCAGTTTGCTCTGTTTGTATAACCCAAAGTACGAATGTATGTACGTTTGTATTTCAAATATAATTTGCACTCAACAAATAAATCGACCGACTCTCCTTCAGCCAACCCTCATCTCATCTTGGCCATTGTTCCCGACAATAGACGTCTGCGTATGGCTTTTCACTTTAATTGTGTGAAATTATTTTGAAAAAGTGTTTCGCATTTCATTTCGTCCTCTCACCCGGCGCTTTTTTATGCTTTTCTATGATTTTTTTTGCCTCCAGTTTTTGTTAACGATTCGTTTAGCACAAGGCCATATTTATTTGAACGAACGGCAGCCTTTTAATGTCGATTTTTATTGTGCGCTTTATAGACACAAATTGCCTAGACAAATGAGACAGAGAAAAACAATTTATGGATACATATATTTTATATAGATAAATGCCTGGCATATCACGAACATGAAGATTGATCGAAAATCTCATCAAGTACAATTCAATTTTTTTTTGGGTATGCCCAATGCTATAAAACGCAATTGAAGTTTTAATTATGCCGAAATGTGAATAGGTGAACATTAATTAATTTTTCCACCCTGACCCAATCTTCGTGTTCATCTTCTGCCCCAGGCAGTATTTTATATACGTTGGCCATCCTTGTGGACCATTAGGTCTATTTTTGGTAGCTAAATTTGAGTCAGAAGTGATTGTAATGAGTTTTTGATATTCCCTCGATGGCGCAAATTCCCTCCCCTTCCTCCTTTTCCCCCTCCTCACCCATGGCTCTTCCTGTTCTTGTCAATTTGAAAATAGCCTCCGTTCTTTCCTGCGTCCGAATGTCCAACTTTCTGTCGAAATGTCAGGCTCGGCCACAGTTGGCTGTCAAATGGCAACAAGAATATACATTTCTGCCAGTTGCTGTCGATGTAATCAAAATGTGGCCGAGAAATCAAAGTCATCTCGGATAAATACTGAATTAAGTATCAGTTGAATATCCTGGCGATGGGGGGTGGCAAAATTAAAGGTCCATTGGCCTGAGAGCTCCACACCAAATTGTGTTCCTTAAGCGAGGACAATCGAGTATTTTAGAAAACACAGCGCTTTGGGGTTTTGTTTTCGCTCTGGACTCGTGGCATCGAAAACAAAAACCAAAGTGCTGCCAAGGCGCCAAAGCGAAAGGCACACTCACACACACACACACATCTAGCAGCACGCACACAAAGACACACTCAAGGTCCTTAATGCCGCGTGGTTTTCCTCTTCTTCACTTTCACTAGGGCCCTGCTGCTTCTTTTTTTAATTTCTTTAAGAGCTAAGCAGAAATGGCGAAATAAGCATAATTTCAAGCGCCATAAAAACAAAGGCAGCAAAAAAATAAATTCACACAATTTGAAAAACGCAAACACTCAACACGCCAGCCAGGCCAGACTTCAGCTGCTCAGCTCCACAGTTCCAGCTCCATCGGCTGCTCCCTTTGTACACATAAAGAAAAAATGTAACAATTATTAAATATACTGGAATTTGTATGCTAAATCATAAGCAGGTGTTCCAAGCCACTTGTAGTTTGACTTTGTAGCTTAAACATTCATTTGAAGTCAAGTAAATACATATCAATAATAATATATTTTTCTCTGAGTGTAGACAGTGCTCCTGCAGCTGCTTAATGGCTTTCGCCCTCTGCGTGTAGAGGTGTGTAGGTGTGAGCCTGATGTTGTATGCTTGTGTGTGGTTGATGGCCAACATTCTTGGTTTCCCTCCAAGTGTTGGATGAGAATGAATTAAAAAAATGTTTACGACTCGACCGCTTGATTTTCAGCACATTGGTAAAATGGCTGGTGGTCAAAAGGAAAGCGAAAAAACTGAAAAACTGAGAAACAGCAACAACAACGCGAAGAGGGCCATAACCAAAAGAATGTGCAAGGGCACACCTCTCCATTAAAGCCGAATCTGCCCCAAACCGACCGAAACCCAAAACGTTGCAAGTGTGTAAGTGTTTGTGGTGACGGTTTTGGGGCTACGCTCAAATTTCAGGGGTTCGATGGTGGAAATTAATTGAATTGGCTACGGTTGGAGCTCAATTCTAATTGTCTGAGAGTACCTAAAAATATTTGAAACCAGAAAAACACAGCTGAAACTATTACATCAAGCAGAGTAATTACAAGAAAAATGTACCAATTTTAATTATGATTGTTAAAAAAAACGTCAAGTGCGGCCACAATAACCTCTCAACTGAATCAACTGCTCTTCAGTTTCGTTCCGAATTCTCAACAGTTTTTATTGTTCCATGCTCATCACTTTCTTTTTACTTTCTAGCCGCCGCAAAGTTTTAATTATTTCATGGCACACTTGAGGGCCCCGGCTGAATGGGCAGCATGTGCGGTAAATGAGGCTAGAATTTCCAGCTAGGAAAACAATTCAATAATTGGCTATCGGAGGGCCAGATAAATGGGATAAGCCTGAAAATTAATATTGAGTAACTTCGATGGCTGCCACACGAACTCGATAAACAAGCTAATTAGTTTCTGCTCTCTGCCAATGAGATTGTAATTAGCGGTCTGCGCAACTACGACTGTATGGGGTCCAAGTGAATAAATGGTTGCAGCAGCGCTGCTGCCACTACTCTGAGGCAAGGATGCTTAACAAAAGTACCCGCAACCAATAAACGGTCACATGGACCGCCACTCCCATTTGCCCCGCCCACTTTGCCCACAGAATGGTGCGTCGTGTTGCAAGTGCAACCTAATTGAGCGAATTGGGCTGTTGGGTAATCGGGATAATCGGCTGGCTTAAAGGGGTGGCGCTGCAAAGACCGCCAAACAAAATAAGAGCAAATGCACCTCTATAAATTCCGATGAACCACCCCCACCCCCCAAACGCACCACCCCCTCCGGCAGTTGACAAATTATTAGCGAGTTTTACGAGCCAAGCGTGCGGCTTTGGCTTAAATTTATGCGGCATTCGGCGTTACAGGTAACTGCTCTTCAGTCTATTAAACCAGTGGCGGAAAAGAACTGAACGAATTATTTATGGCACGCATTTAGGCAGTGATAAAATATGATAAATGCCAAGATCCTAGTGCCACTGCAGCGCCGCTCCGCCATTATCTGCGCCCCTCAGCTACCTGCCACATGCATAATTTAAGACAAATTGACTATAAATCAGGCAGCCGAACATCGGCTGCCTCTGCCACCTTAAGCGAATAATACGCAAAAAAAAATTTGCTAGTCCGAATATAGAAATCGACATCGGGCCGAAAGCCAGCAGCATCTGGACACAGGTGGCACAACAACGGCGACATTTGTGGCAGGAGGATGGGGCATCGGGAGGTGGCAGGAACCGCACGGCCATTGTGATGCCACAAAACAAGCGCAGACAGTCGGGCAATTCATTTGAAAATGTTTTTATAAATACAATGCCCTAAGCTAAACGCAGGGTTCGTCGGTTTGTGCAAACGAAAATAATTAAATGCTTGCTTAATTGAAAACGTAATTGTCCTTTAAGCGGAAAGAACGGCAATGAATCTGATAATAGTTTGATTACATTTAATTTTAGAAAATCCAACCATAAAAAGTCACTTTTACAACACTTAAAATAAACTTTTAAGTGGATAAAAACAATAAATAAAACTTTATTGCATCTTTTTTATGGGGTTACGTGTATTTACAATCCCTAAAATAACTAAAAGTGAAGTCACAGTTCGTTGTAGGTTAGCTAAGAGCCATATGGACACTGCTGTTAAAACCATTTGGGGTAGGTCATTTATTGATATAACTAAAAATATATTTATATTGATCTCGCGAAATTTAGATTTATTTTTAGACAATTTGATGGCCTATGAAGATTTTATAGTTCTGTTTGCCTTGTTTGCCGTTTTTGCTTGTAATTGCTGTGGAAAAACGTATAAATCTGCCAAAAATACGTGGAAAAATGATTTTTCCGTGCGCGGCACGTGTGTGTCATGTTTTCCCGGGGCATCCCCCTCGGGAATTCCGCAACACCCGCCGGAGGCCGCAGCAGCTGTCCCCTGCACGCAATTAATCACCTGGCAACTGGCGACCCCGCAGGACGACGAGCGCTGGCCCGAAATTCAATTTCCTAGTCCTCATACCGATTCACCTGCATTGCACCATGGGGAAAAGCAGCGAAATTTCAAACTAGACTTCAACTAAACTTTCAAAATCACTTAAAACAAAGTCTATATGACAAAGTTTTTTATTCACAATTGAGCTGAATACAAAAGTAAGAACCTTATTTTGCTGTTCTGGAACCAGAAAAATAATTACTAGATAACCAATAGTTTCGAATTTGCTATAACAAATATCTTCATTTCCGCATTTATGCCCAATTCCTGCCATCCAGTCCATAGTTGGATGCAGTCGAGCTGAGGGCATGGAGAGGTGGGAAGGGCTTGGCTCGTTTGCCTTTCAGAGTCTGCAAATGTCTAAAGCCGCTAAATATGAGCGCAGTTCCTCCAGCTCCTGGGCCACTCGAGCGGTTGAAGCACCTTTTAGACAGCAGCCAGGCACTTAATTTTGCGCACTTTTTAGCAGTTGCCAAGCCGGGCCAAGAGGAGAAGACCTGGCCCAAACCAGCAGGCAAGCCGGCCAAGAAGCTGGCGCGTCAGTCAAAGTGCAAGTGGCACTTGTTGCCACTCCAAACGTGCGGGCGCAAAACGGAAGCCGCTGCCAGAGGAAACGTTCTTCTACGGAATTTTCCCGCCCACTGGGCCACTTTTTATTCTTCAGAACCGCCAGTGGAAAACTAACCCTAATTGCATCTACGCTGCATGGCCGACATTCAGTTGTGGGTAACTGGGGCTGTGTCGGAAAAACAGAGAAGCAAATGTATTTTCGGTTTTCCCAGAGGTAAGTTTGGCTCACACACACACACACTCACACACAGTTACTGTGAATTGTAAATAACAAACATCTCGTGTGGCCCGGCAATTATTTGCACAAAAAAACATTCAAACGAGAAAATCATATGAGCTTTTTGCTGACAAGCCAAAGGGAAAGATGGACGCTCAAGATACTTTCATCTATATAGCGTCTGGTTACTCTACAAATTAAAAGTTCTGGCCTCGTTGTGGCTCCCCAAAAACAGTGTAAGTTCACTTAGCGAAAATCTGTAAAAATTACAGGGGAATTTCTGTGTACATTCGATATCTGAATAAAATACATATTTTTACGGCCAAGCAAATCGGCAACAAGCTGAAAATATATTCTGAAAATATCATTTTTATAATTTGTAACAATAGTTAAATCGAAAAATATAGTTTAAGAAAGCCTCTACAACGCTGGCATTTTGCTTGTAATTTTTCCGTTCCCTGGAACAACGCATTATTCATTCTGTTCAAATGGTTTTAACTAGGAATTCTGATGGCCACAAAACCCATGGCAATTTGGTATCGTCCTTGAGCCCCCCCACATATACACATATTTCAGGCATGGGTATTGGAAGGACGAAGGAAATGGAGCGAGAAAGAGTTCATAGGCCTGCCTCCCCAGAATCAGCATTGTGTGCAAGGATATTCATGCAGTCGGGTAGCGTCCATGTGTTTGTGCAATTTCCCGGGGGAAATTTATGTAAATAAAATAACGAATAAAATTTACAATATTACAATCATGTGCAGTACATTCGAGCCTGCATTCAGAGCCCGGTCTCGTCTCCCCTTTCCGACTTCCATTCATTCATTCGTTCATTTGATTTCGTTACGATTCACTGGAAATTGTGCACTACAAGCCCGCTTCCTACTCACTTCTTTATGTACACTAAATGCCAGTGTATGGGTCTCAATTGGATTGTTTTCTCGGGGGAAAGCGTGGGAAATCTTACGCCAAGGTCGCCCTAAGGATGCTAGTTCAACCCACTCCCCTCGATCCACTTGTCAATATCATTAAATGCGTAGTGGAATAGAAATATCAGAGTCAACTCGTTGTGTACTGAAGTGCCGTCTAGACGGTGACCTTAAAACTGGGTAGCAATAGTTATGCAATCAGTTTGATGGCCCAAAGAACAAACTTTAATTGCTTCGAGGCAGGAAAAGTTTTTTAATCATGATTTTGCGCATTTTACAGATGTGCGTGCCGGAATATTTTTAGACAACACCACCCACATGAGAATCGGAGGACTTGGCAAATTTCACACCCAACTAGATTTGTAATAAGCAAAAGCTAGAGCATCGCTCTCTCCCTCGAACGCCCGTCGAAATGGATTAGAAACAACTTTGTCTGCGCCAGAAAGTATGCAAAATTATTGAAATTGAGCATTCAATTTATTTGCAAATGGCTTGCCATATATATTCATCCAAACGAACAGCTTTTGCCTTGTTTTCCGTTTTCAGGACTCTGCTTTTTACCACACCCAAGCCCACACACACATATAACATACGTGTGTATGTGCTGGCAGCAGGGAAAAGTTTAAGGATAACTGAAATGTACGCACGAAGGCGCCAACATCTATTAAGCTCCAATGGAGAATATAATACATTATACATATCCAATATATATACACATATATTTGCGCGCAACTTGAAGCTCTTTCTGTGTGTGTGTGTGTGTGGGCAATACAATCAATAATTATTTCCATATCATTAGATGCCAGATCGCAAAATGAAATGCAAAAGCAAAATGTATGAGCAAAACAAAAAGTCGTAGATTCCTCTTCTATATTGGTTAGCGAATCGCCGCGCAGGGCTCATTGCTCGCCTCGAAAGTTGAAAATTCTTTTTTTTCTTCTCGTTTCCGGCCCAGCTGTTCATACTTTCCGGCCGGAAAAGCTAAAAACAATCACTGGAATTTGTTGGCCAAAATTGTTTCTATTAATTTTTCGGAATAAACTGAGTGTGATTTTTTTCCATCGCCTACAGACTAATGCCTCACACATGTGTGCCCGTCATCAAAGTTGAAAATTTAAATGAACCGACAAAATTAGGTTCGTTTCCAATTAAGCCAAATGCAGCAAAAAGCCAAGAAAGAAAACTCGCAAATAAAGAAAAGAAACGAAATTAGCTTGATTTCGAGACACGACAGTGGAAATACCACGTGTTTTAACATTATTTTTTTCTAATTCTGTGGACTGACCAGCTTAAGCCAAGACCACTTTAAGTGTAAGAGGGCAAAACATGGACATGTGCAGTAAAGATCAGAAAGCAAACACAAAAACGATATCCCTGCAATCTCTAAAAATACCCCATACAAAGAAACGAGAAAATGTTGGGAAAACCCATAAAAACAAGTGAGGAAAGCACGTGGCAACCGCTAGCGAGAAAAACAATCTTAAAAAAGGTGAATATTTTCAGAGATTGCGTGCGAGTGTGTGTGTATTTCACTCTCTTGAGGCGACAAAAGTGCGGAAAAGCACACGCATTTGCACACATGTTCATACATTTAAGCTGATTTTGCAGATGATTAAAATCGAATGGCCCAGAGCGAAATACTCAAGGTATTTACAAACAAAAGCAACACGGCGTATGCGTAATCTTCGCGCAACCAATAATTAATAGACGGAACCGATTTTCTTCGCGGGGGCATTTTCTTCGTGCTTTGACCCCGATTAATCAAGTTTGATTTATGAGTCAGCTGTAAGGTGCAGCGAGCACTTGGCTTACAGCCAGTCACCCAGTCACAATTAATTGGACCAGGCCAAGAGAGCCATTTGCAAAAGGAAGGCCAAAAAAAAAAAGAAATGGGGCACACAAAAAGGGCTGGCAATTGCACTCCGCTCTCCAGTACGATTAAGGATCATTGGCAGCAGGCAACTGGCAACTGGCAACAGGCAACAGGACACGAGTTCCCACCAGCAAAGGTAGAAGAATAATTGTATGTATAAATAATTGATGGCAATAAACGGAACGGAGAAAAGTGCAGAACGAGTCGCAGGACGACCGCAAATGAGCGCCATCGAGTGTCGATGTGGCAATTGTTTCGCATTTGCTTTAATGCCCCCACACAAAGGGGCCTATTAAGGGGATAATACAGTGCAGATTCGCTAAGAGCTACCCCCACCATGGGCTCGAATGTTGCTCCGCAGCTATAGAGACTCCACTCCCGTATAAACAACGCATTGAACCCAGTTTGCTTTAATTGACAACATCGTTTGCAGATCGTATTCGGTATTATTTATGTATGTGCAGCTTTTCTGCTGTAATTACATTGTAAATTTAACGTTCCGAAAAACAACGTTTTGTGGAGAGGGCACGAGTACATTTTAATGTCAGTGAAGTACAATTGAGGCGATAATGATGGGCCACACAATGCAATGCTTCACATTTGGTCGTAAAGTTAGTGAAGTTCCAAAAGGATGTACGACATATACGAGCATTTCAAAGTGCTTGTTTAATAAAAAAAATTAATGTTAAATGCCTATCATCAGCTTCCTTGGTAGTTGCTTGAATTTATGCCTTTTATTAACAATTCTTATCAACACCCCCCTGGCAAAGTCTAGTAGTACAACCCTGGTTCATAGAACCCCTCGAGTAAATATCGAGGGGGAAGCCCAAGTTTACAACTCCACTTGACTTGCTTGTAAGAAGCTGTTTGCGACATGCTTGTAAAACTGTTAACACACCAAGGCAATAACAGACACACATACGCGCACACAGACACAGGCACCGCCCACCATTTATGGCGCGTGGGCGTGGCCGTGTCATTAGAGTCGCTCAATCTCTGTGGCCTGTTTGCTCACGAGACGCAACACAAACACTTTGATTCAATTTCGCTGAAGCAACGGCAACTCTGTGCAACTGCAACTGCAACATGAACTTTGCAGCTACCACCAGCCCACTCCACCCACACACAAGGCCGCCGCAAAAGGCGCCCCACTCCCCACTCCGCCATTTCGGAAAAACGGGAAAAGTTTCGGGTGGCACTAATGCAAAATTTAAGAGAGCATAAAATGCCGGCGAACGCCACGCACAAGTTAACAATCATTTAATTTCCATGTTTCAAATAACTTTAGTATTTCGCCGGCGCAAACTTTCGCCTGCCTGATAAACTACCATTGCCACCAACTTCTAATTACGAATGCAAAATAATTGGTCTGAACCAATGTCGATGCACTCGGGGTTTAGCCGCCGGAAATTCGGTGGTTTGAACAGGTCCGATTTCCGGAATTCCGAACAATGGCGGTTTCTATTCCAAGAAACCCGGCCAGTGAAATAGTTCGTCGGAATTCTCTTGTTCCATTGTTATGCAAGAACAGTTGCCCGAATGCCAAAAATGTACAATAGCGATTTCCACGAAAATATGGTTACAATTGCGTAGAGGTAGAGGTATGCGTGATTAAGGATACGAGTAATTAGTAACTTAAACCATCTACCAAGCATTTAATTCACATACTCGTATTAGTGACTTTGAAACAGCATTGAAGTCCACTGAACATGGTACTTAGTATGTACTAGTATGTAGTAATGTAGTGTAGTAGCATATAATTTTATCCTAATATGATCCTTTGAAAATCAATTTTGATCTCTTACTAGCCTGGTATACCCCCATTAGTAAAGTACCCATTAGGTTCTAGATCCTGCACAACCCACAGCCAAATTGTATCCATCTCCATGTAATTGCACTGAATACTCAGCACTTTATTTGCTCAGCGCCCCCCTCGACCAGTTCATTATGGGCACGGATGTGGATTTTCATTGCCTGTGCACTATTTTTATTTGGCTGATGTGCCAATGGCCAATGGGCCGAGGGCATTCATTTCGGTTTGATGTGGCCACAGTGCGGAGCATATTTCTACAAGCCAGATAAATGCAGCTCGCGATAATGAAACTGAACAGCACGACTTTGACCACCAAAATCGAAATATACAGCGAAAATGCTCAAATAATTGCACCATAAATTGAGCAAATGTACATTTCGCTCGATATTATATGCAATTTTGATAGATATTAGCGGGGAAACGGACATGGATCGCAAACGTATATCTCCATCAATTAGGACAAAACATTCATATATACACCGCTTCCCGATTATTATTATGATTTTTATTGGAATGGTTATGGGGCCATAAGCAGAACATGCCACACATTCGATTCGGCATCGGGCTCATTGGTTCATTGGATTGCCTCAACTTTGGCATGGTATGTTCGAATTTAGTAACTGATACGCAAGCCCGCAACAATGGCCACATAACCCGGGTCCAGTTGTAGCAACAGGGCCCGAAAAGAAAGCCATAACGGGGCCAAAGAGAATCGTTTCTTGGCGAAATTGCCACAATAAATGCTAAAATGTGATTGTGCTTTAATAGTGCCGCCTTTGTCTGTGACTCCCATAGCCACCAGGGACACATCTACACACCATATGCAATATGGAGCACATATCACATATGGCTATGTGTGGGCTTTCCATATGAGCCTGCACTAGACAGCACGTGCCAAACCAAGAAAAAAACAAATCAGAGGACTCGTCGTGGCTAAAAAACTTGTCTGACTCCTTTGACTTTGGCTTGTCACTGACCGAATCGTTGGCGCCTTCATATGCCAACATTTTGCCGCCTTAAAGTGTTTTGCCGTTTGCGAGTGGGCGAGCGGAATGCGTATGCAACTTTAATAGACCTTCAGTCCAAAGGAATTCAAGCCAACATGCAGCACTGCCTGATCCTGGGACAGCTGTCCTTCACCGTTAGCTCTGACACAAGATTTTGTGCTGGCATATATATATGGATCAACTTATAAAATTACTATTGGCTAGAAGAACATATTGCAAAAGACCCTGATAAATTATTCACTAGCACTAATTTTCTTAAATATTGGGAAAGTGGTCATAATGCAGCACCAATGCCATGATACCATACGAAATTAATTATTAATTAAATCTAGTGATGCATTTTAAATATTCATAATATTTAATTCGAGCAGGTGTAGCCAACTAATAGCTCTATAGATATTCAATTGTAATTATTTGCTGGCTTATTCTTAATTTTGTTAAATTTCTAAGCTTTTGAATTGTATTTCAGTATTGCTGAAAGTAGAGCATTTGTCTTAGGCTAGATCCTGAATTGTTCTGGCCTTTCTCAGGGCGTCATCCTCTATATGAATGTCGGCTGTCAATAACCATTGTGGTGTTCATACATCGCTCTTGTCTAGCAAATTGGTTCAGTGGATTAGTGGTGCGGGTATATATCTGTCCTTCTGTGTGCGAGTGTGTCTGTCATTGTGCCGGGATATTGGGACATGACTCTGACAGCGCCACAAAATGGCGATCCACTCGCAACTCCACTACCCCAATCACAGGCTGGATATCGTAAGCTCGGCTAAAGGCTCTCCGTTTATTCTTTTAAGTGGCAAGGGCAAAAAAAAAAGAAAATAATTGGGCAAGCGAACGAACCCTCCCCAAAAGCCACATCTTTCAAAATCTATCAAAATCTCGCTTGTGTGCACAATGACTCAGGCTGACTTTGGCTTTAAAAGGCCTTGCGAAGTGAAACGAAATCGGGTATTTGGTTCACGCTCCATTCCATCTGCACAATTCACACACAGCCGTGTTAATCCGCACTAATTTGTTGGCCATAATTCACTGGCCCGGCCGAAAGCGAAAGCCAAATCCGTACGTAGTCCCTGCCGAAAAGCTGAGCCATTTTCAAGTTGCCCATCCTCAGATCCAACCGCTCAGTGTTTAGTTTGCCATTTACACTGTGATGGATATCATGGAAATTATCCTTTTTAATTGACAGCTGTTATGTGGATTTGGCCAGCCTCAGCATTAAACCCTGATTACGCGCCAAATTTATTTTTTGGCCAGTCCCCAGACCATCCGTGAAATGTAACCGGATTCGGATGGACGACGGGGGATGATCATTTTTATGAGCGTAACTTCTTGTTCTTGAATTTGGCTTCCAGCCGACGCCAAATATCCTTCGAAGCGCATTAGGCTGGCCATTCCTCTTGTTTCGCTTTTTCGCCGGCGATACTATCGCCGGCATAATGAAGGACCTTCACCCCTCAGCACCACCCCGGCATAAATAAGGACCTACTAACCATAGAAAAGGCGGAACGAACGACTGAGAAACGGGGAGCTCGGTGGTTCGGTGGTTCGGCAAGGATACAGGCAACGACGGCAAAGGACAACAATGGAGACAACGACGGGGATAACTAAGCCGGGCGGCCTTACGTGCGCATGATTTAATCGATGGACTTAGTTTATTGTTTTCAAATTGAAATTGCAAATTCAAAACGCAACCCCGCGACACTTGCCACTCCACCCCCCCATAAATTGTGTAGCCTGTCCCCAGTGCGCCAAATATTCCCAGTCCCCGCCCCATAAATATTTCGCATTTGCCTCGTCGCTGGGTTATTAAATTCTCTAAAACTGAAGTTTGAAATTGAATCCTTTTAATAAAAAGTCCAAGGAGGCGGGAAGGAAAGAACAACAAAGCACACCATGTAATTCAATTCGAATCCAAAGCCGAAGCCGAATTTTGTGCCTGATTCTGCTTTATGGCATCCCGGCGTTTTCCGGCCCACAACTTCATGCCAAAATCTTTGCTTTTGGGCCCCGTGGCACACCTTTTACTTTTATGGCAAAACAAGAAACTTTGCTGCCTCACCAGAAATATTTTTGGCACAAATTTCGAATGTTGCATAAAAACTTTGGCTATTAAATGAAAATAGAAATTGCCTGCCTGTAAAATCAACTTTTTCCGAGCATTCATTTAGTAACAACATGTTGTTACTGGAAGCTGCGCTCTAAATAACCCAACTATATAGCATAAACTCCGCATAACTTTCTTTGGCTGCGAAGTCTGTGGTTGGCTGACCCCTCTGACGATGGTTTGAAACAAAAAAAAAAAGGGAGCTAACTTATTCGGAAATTTGTCTTGTTTAAAAGTGGAAAAGCTGCAAACATACAAATTACACAAAATGTTCCAGAATCGTGTGCCACTTAATGGGAAGTCAGGAGACAAAGCCTCCAGTGTGTGGGCACATAACCTATGTAAGCTCATAATATTTCACTTAGAATTTAATAAGCGCAATACAATCACTCAAAACGACCAGTACATCCTTAGTTTCTGCCGACATCAATCGGTATTTGGGTGATTACGGCCAGTGTGTGTTGGCCAATACCACCATGATGGGAAATTCGACTAATAAATGTTGTGATTACCATTTGTCTTGTGTCAGTTTCATAGATTTCGAGAAACACAAAATATTTGTCGCTTGACGGCACAAAAGGATATTCTCTTGCGTGTGTATGTGTGTGTGTGTGGGTGGCTGGACCTTAACAATTTATGGCCTAGTGATATTTCAATTTGCCAGAATATATGCGACTACATTAATTTTGCTTTGTTTCTGATTGCAACTTTGTATTCAATTATCGCAAACGGCGAACCAAAAAGCACTTTCCGATGCGAAGAGAAAATTTCCCAGCTCAAAAGGACGTCGCTCGCTCTTTGCAGCTGCGCAACTATCAAGGACTCGACTCTTACGTGGCTATGAACAAATGAGCTTAACTAATTTCAATGCACATTTATTACCTGCCTCGGGGTAATTACAAATACCAAGGGTGTCGTTGGGTCCCGAGCAAGTTGTGTCCTTGAAGTCCGCACCTTCAGTGTTCTGGACAGCCTTCTGCCCCCCAAAAAAACTTTTACATTTTTCTATCAGTTTTTGCAAGGAAGTGTCCTAGCTACGGAAAAAGGCTATATGTGAGTGCCTCGGGGCAGCATCGACGACGAAAGTTTGCCACAAAAAAGAGCATACTTTTTTTATTTTTCCGAATCGAACTCTGTTCGCCTCAAGGCTCCGCCTGATGACAGACTTAACAAGCATACGCACTGGTGACCACGACACCTTCGACGCTGGCTACGTGTGCAAAATTTAGAGCTTAGTCCGACATGACCTTAAGTGTCAATTCATTGAAAATTTATAATTCACCAGTCGACCATGAGCCCCGTGCATGTGTATGGCATTGCACAGATACACATGGAAAACTCTTCTTTCGATTTCGAAGCTCACTGACTAACTAACTTTCTTAATTAAATAAGAGTCGTATATCGAACTTATTTGCGCATTTTTCTGTTTTCCACTTACGGATAATTAAAACACGTTAGCTGAAAAAGTATTGTTTTCACATAGCGATTGTTTTAGAATAATAGATTTAACTTATCCAGCACTTTGAGCCACTTCAGGAAATATTTTATTTTCAATTGATTTGATATTTTGTGTGAATTTTCATTGGCAATTTATGGCGAATGATTGAAGTGCTTCCTATACGAATTTATTCACTTGTTTATTTCTGTGGCTTACGCTCAATTATGACTGGCCTTTTTTAAAACTCCTTCTAATTTGTTTAGCTCTCAATTGGATTTATTGATACAGACTGCAATCAAATGCAAATGGAAGTGTTCAACATCTCGAACAGCTCATGATTTTCCCGTAACATTTGTCACATCCTTTGCAGGTCCGGAATGAGCGGCAGAAAATTACCCAGTGCGAAAAGAGCCAGGTAAATATTTTATATACCGAATACTTCCACTCAAGCACTGTTCCGTCTTTATCTTCATCTCATATCGGGTTCCACGCCCACAAGTCTTCACCTGAAGCGCCCACAACTATGCATTGCAGGACGCGATGACAAAGGCGCAGGATTCGCGGGGGCCAAAGGATGCAGGCGTCCTGGAGCGCTGAACAAAAAAATAATAAAAAAAAAATGGCGAAAAAATCGAACCTGCACAGGGCAACGTTTTGCGGCATTTGTGCCCCATCCTTAGTGCTTTGTGTCTGTTGGCTTGCCAGTGCAACTTATGCAAATTTATTGGAAAATACTTCGTTATTTTTTTATTCCTCAGTTCTTTTCTCGCTTCACTTTGCTGCCGAGAGAGAGAGGCGTTTCCCTTTTTGCGGCATAACTTTTGATACCCTTTCCGCAGAAGGTATGTGAACTATCTTGAAAAATTGCAGATAAATTATCTTATAGGTGCAATATTCCATAGATAACAGCAAGTAAAAGCCATAGATCCTGATGAATTCTAAGCCATTTCACTTAAATTGAAACATTGACAAGCTGCTGCTTCAAGGGAATAAGAATGTCAACTTCGGAATCGACGGCCCTTCAATGCATTTATTCTGCCAGCGTTATTCTGCATTTTATTTGTACATATCTGACGTCTTTTGCAGTTCGTCTTCAATTTTATTGTGGGGAACCGAATTGTGGGCGTCTTACATTTATTTTCCATTTGGAATGCAAGTTATTTCGCCACGCAAGACAAAGGCAGCAGCCATTGCTTATGAAACGGCTTTCCATCCCCGTGGAAAAGGTGATCTAATGGGCGGACGGCAGCCCGGTTTTCACTTTGACTTTATGCAACTGCAACTGCAAAAGCATCTGCATCCGCATCCGCATCTAGATCTGCATACAAATTCGGTTCTAAGCCAACCGAAAGGCAATTAATCAAGCTGATCTGGACTTTGCAGAGCAGCTAGCTCCTCATTTGCTCGGCTCATTGTTCCGAGCAGTGCCATCATTAATTTGTTGGCCAATTGTTTGCTTTTGCCACTGTTGCTGCGCTCCGATTTTCCTCGGAGTTTCCCCGCTTTTCCTCCAACGGCACCGCAGAATTGTTTACAGCATTTTGCCATTGTCATTCTGGCCATTTTCCGCACGACCGCGCAAACTATTTGTGCGGCCTTTTTATTTCACTTTCTAATATGAATGGTTCGCTCTGCCTTAAGCTGCTTAAGCGGCTGAGATAGAAATGGACTCGACGATCGAGGATTGCTGGAGGTGGCTGGACTCGTCGGGTGTGCGGCGTAATTAATTATAACTGAATTCATTTATTTCCCTTTTTATATGCGACGTAAATCTAGGCAACATCTTAGAAGTGCTGTCAACAATTTCTCTCACAGTTGCAACTTTTAGATGGTCGTTAATTAATGTGAGCATTTCAGGCGAAGCGGTTGGCGCGCATACAACTTTGGAGAACATCATAGAATTTATTTGGTCTCATGTGAAAAAGTTTGAGCCAAAGGCAATGAAAGTGGCTTCACAACTGCTAAAAGTGTGCGAAATTTGAGTACTAGTAGCACAAGTATTCATCATGCTCAGAAAGAAACATGATACATTGATGATTAAACTATAATATTAAGTTATGGTTCTATGCAGTTTCAGGTGTATTCCTTCATTATTTTAATTAGATGTACTTGCGGGAATTCCTCTTCCAGATAAATCTCGAACCCTTGCAAAAGGGCTTTACCCAATTTGCCTACTCTGAGTACTTATCAAATCCCTCATTGACCTCAAACTTAGTAAATTACCGCATTTTGAGGTGATGTAGGACAACGGAAGATGGAAATTTCGGTCTAGAGCTGAGAGGGCTGGGCTCCACACCCACCGCCATGGACGGGGACATGGAGACAGTAATTTGCATAAAGCCGGAGCCGGCTGATGGAGTGAATGTTGTAATTTAATTAGCTGCCACTTCCACTTCACTCAGTGGTTGGTATCAGTTGTTGCAACCTAATTGAAATTACCTGCGCTAATAAACAAGAGCACAGGTGGTGTGGGCCTTCAGTTCGGCGCACTGCATTTTCTCTGCCGTAGATCTGCGATTGAAATTCCGCAAAAAAGATATGCTGCAGCTGCAGCCAGAGGCCAAAGTAAGTGAGTTTCCAAGTTTCTGACAAACAAAATTGGAAAATAGCTTTTGACTGGGCGTGGCATCAATCAAACGTTTAGCAAGTAAATCAATCGATAACGGTCCATTGTCTGTGTATGAGAGCATAGAAGCGCTAAATCACGTATACGACGGGTTGGACCATGTTACCATCGCCGTTCACTTGCGAAACAATTCATCAAAGGTCTGACCAAATATTCGCCAATTGCCAGAGCTGTCGACTCTCTTTTTTGGCAATTAGTTCTTCAGAAGCTCAAGCTGGATTCCCCGAACGAACGACGAAGTGCCCATTAAATTATCATAGAAATTCAATTAGAGCCCGCGATGCGAAGCGAAACGGAGGTTTCCCTTAAACGATTTCGTTGGAGGGAAACGGGAAAATATCGTTTAATGATCCGCTCGTAAACATTCCGGGCATCCGGCCAGGTAAGCAATCGATCATAATACAACTTTTTGGTATCGCTGTTAAGCTCGCAGCGGGCATAAAACTCACATTATACTAAATATCTAATGACCAGAAGGTATGCAAACCGAAATTTATACCCTTACGGACGCGTCGAAATTGCTGCAGCGTGCTCCATTAGCGAATAATATGAATGCACCGCCAAACGCTAAACTTCCATCGCAAGAAGCTCAGCGTTGAGTGCCGAGAAGTATGCTATTAAAATTATACCTTGCCAAAGGACGAAATTACAAGCAAAGTTAACAAGAGCGACGGCCACATAAAAGTTTTCCATATTAATGAGCTTTACCGCACCCCGAAAAAAAAAAACCACAACGTACATTGAGCGTGTTAAAATTGTTGAAGTGGAGGAGGAGGAGCGATGGCCTCCCCGGTTGGTGACCATTCCTAGGGGGTGTCACTGACTGAGCCGGTTAATGGAGTTGAGTGAGTTTTCATAAGCCATTTAACGGTCTACAAAGCCGCTGTCGGCGCAATTTGCCAGCGAAGAATTGGTCAAGAGACGCGGCAATATGGATTGGATATGAATGGGGCCATCAACACATCAAAATGGGATAAAGCTGGCTTTGAAGGTAGCTATTAGGCTAATATATAAAATGGTCATTTTTAAGTATGCAGCTAATTTTTATATATTTTTAAAAAATATATTTTTAAGTTTTCTATTTAACAAAAGAGAGAAGTAACAATACATTGCTTGTAAAATTTAGAGCAGCTTAATACAAAGCGTTTAAAATCGCTTCTTATGTTGATTTAATCCTTACTCCCAAAAATCTAGAATGTGTTTCCAGTTATTAACTTAAGCTTGCTATAAGCTTGCTTAACTATTGTAACATATACTTCGTTCTCTATTGAAAAATGTAATCATTTAGTAAACGTCTGAAATCCATTTTACTTAAATAAGTAAACTTGCAAATGGTTATGTTGTGCCTTAGACATTTTCATCTTTTTCATAAGCTATAAGAATATTAATATTTACACAAATGGAGCACTAGACTTTCCTCGTCCAGTGCTTCCTTTATTTACCCAGGGTTTTTGGCCAACTCAGGGGAAAATCTGACAAGCAGTAAGAAAATGAATTTTATTTCACAAGGGGCGTCCGCAAGCAAATTAAGGCTGATGTATATGCATCGCCCCATATGTATATTGAATACGAAATGCCGTCAAGGTTGCCATTGCTCCGATTTCCGAGGATGGGGAATGGCACTATCCTGCCCTCATACGTTGGCTGCTATTTAAGCAACGTAACTTAAAATAATCGCACTCATATATAATCCGAGGCATGCAACTTTCAGTTCCTGTGCCAATGCCACACACACACACGCTGTTATACGTAAGGATATACACACACACACACACACACAGTGAGAGGGAGGCTCTGCTGCTCCTTAGCATAAGTAATAAATGTACTACGCCGCATGAGAGAAATCGCTTGGAATGGCAGGAAAATAAATTATCGAACTTCGATTTCACTACTCGTCCTTTTCCCGGCCATTTCCCGCTCTATTTTCAATTTGTATTTTATGATTTTGTACGCTTTTCGGTCTAAGGTTATAAAATTGATACGTAAAGAGAACGGAGAAATTTCAGCTGAGTTGATAGTTTAAAGGATATTTAGCTTGAATAACACACCCATGTCTGCGAATTTAATGTGTGTGTGTGTAACCGGATATCCCATCGCCAGATCTGGGCTATGTTTGCCCGTTGAGGGCCTTTCAGGTTAGGCAAATATTATTATTTTCACCCGCATTGGATTTCAATTTCTGTGCGGTCCGGCAAAGTCACAGCGCCAAGCATTTAGAAGACTTGTAGTATTTTTCACAAATTGAACAATTGGACCGGGGATCCAGCTCAAGGCTAACAAATTGAGCGATGTCGCCTGCACTCGAGTCGGATTCAATTTGTGCTGCACACTAATGCGAAGTATCTGTGTGAAGCTGCTATCCTTCGCGCGCGCATGTGTGTGTGTGTGTGTCCGGGGTCATGTCAAGCTAACGTTCAACACCGTCTCATTAATCATGCTGGCCACACACACTCACACAGTTCCACTTGCACACAGACAACATGTGGCCTCTTTCTTTGTGTCTCTGTGGGTTGCAACTTTTCCCGCTTGCCCGCTCCACTTTCCTTCTTTTTTTTTGCTTTTGATTAAAATTCAACTTTTGACTCCTGCATTGTAATGGCTGACATCATTTGCTTGCCACTGCTGACCACCTGTGCCCGCTTTCCACTCGCAGACAGACACACAAAGTGTTTGTCTGTGTGGGCGGTGGCCGAAAGCTTTGTGTAACTTCTCAGTTTGGTAATCTTTCAACACAAACATGGATTAGAAGCTGCATGGGTGGACTCGCAAATACACTCACTTCCATGGCGTATTTAATTAGAAGTGCAAAAAGTTATTCACTTCCAACTGTAGCTAGATGAATAAATTAGCGAAAAGTTAGATATTTCCAAATGGAATGCCATTGCTTTTTTTGTTCTTTTTGAGTGCAACTAAAAATTTATAAAAAATCGTAACATTTTATTCAACTAAACTAGATACAATCCTGTTTGTGCAACTAAATAATTGAAACCCCATTCCGCTTTCAAAATGCGAAGTTTGAACAATTGGCCGAACAAAAGATTGTGGTTTTATCCATGTTCGATTTGAATAAATCTAACACCTCAAATCCAATCAATTACTCACATTTTTCGACTCATAGCGAATGCACCCGTCCTGGTGAGGAGCATCTAAAACAGCCGGTCCGGCCAAGCTTTCCATTCGATTCGCTCTATTCTTTTTGTTGTTACGGTACACAATTTTAACTTTCCGCCTGCCGTGTGATATTTGTCGGGACTTGGCGAATTCATTTATTTAAAAAAAAAGAAGGACCTTTTCACATAAAGAATTCATTTGGGCTGCCTACTTTTGGGGTCGCGGTGGGTCCGGCATTGTTCAGCTGTCACGTCCGTCATCAGCATCAGCTGTCGGGAGCCCGAGCTGGAGCTCGAACTCCAGCCGGATCCGTGCTCAGAGCCGGATCCTGACCATGTTTTTAGGCCGTCCTGCTGAACTGCTGAACTGGTGGACTGGTGGAGTGGCCTACGTGCTGCGAGCACTCCGGGTGTTTGTGTTTATGTGCGGTTCTAATGTTTTGTTAGCCTTCATTACATGCATTCATTTCTGGCCAGGCCGTCGGCTCACTCAAATTGCCATCAGCAACGGACGAGATTGTGTGCCGTTTGCATTTGACAAATGACAAACTCCACCGGCCTTGAGCACCACTGGAGCCCACTCTCCGCCACACACACACACGCAGAGGATGTCCAGGCCCCCGGCAAAATACTGCTAATGATGTCATTAATTTTGCACAATTTTTAATGCATTTGCAATTGATTTTGGTCTTTTTCGGTATGTCCATGCTACGCTAAAA
Organism: Drosophila simulans; assembly: GCF_016746395.2. Taxonomy (NCBI): domain Eukaryota; kingdom Metazoa; phylum Arthropoda; class Insecta; order Diptera; family Drosophilidae; genus Drosophila; species Drosophila simulans. The sequence continues at coordinate 17,981,061 of NC_052521.2, forward strand.
GCCTCTCCAAATGTTTGTGATTGGAATTGCACAAAAAAGGATTCGCTTCAGGGTATTTTAGTTTTCCAAACAGTGTGGGCAAACGAAAGAAAAGCATTTGCCAAGCAAATACAAGGCAGCAATGCAAATGCAGCAACAGCAGTAGCATCAGCATCAGCATCAGCAGCTTTCTGACTGCCACTTTGCCCCCGGACTAACGACTTTGCCACCCCCCACCCCCTAGCCCACTGACATTGTGGCAATGCCAATGGCAATGGCAGCCGCAAAATATTTGCGCTAATTGAGATAAAATACAATTTAATGGGTGTGCAAACGGGTATGGAGAAGAGGTTGTTAAGTTTTCCTGCCCCTAGAGGTGCTTTTCCAAAGAGTGCAATATGAAGTTGGGCTAATTAATCCCACCTAAGAAGGATAACCAAAATGGTATTGCTTTCAGAATCAGGCTTGAACAATAGTGTGGTTTATAGGTTTTGGGAAATTGGTTATGAGAATTATCAAGCAATTTTTCTTTAATAAAGGAATGCTTGTGGTGCAATTGTAAATTTGAAATAATGTATTCAATATGCTGCAAGTATCGCTTGAAATAGACTCAAATACCATCATCCTGACAATTTGCAGACAACACATTGTTCCTCAGACCCAAATAATTAAGCTGAAATGCGGATGCCTGCAAGGAACTTAATATATTTTGCTAGCACTTGCCATTTGAGTGCCCCGCTCCCGCTGCCCAATCTCTTGGCCACATTAACCAAACCTCATCGCTCAATGTGTCAATTTCGGATGCAGGACACTGGGAATATGAGGGGAATTCGCAGATGTTGATGTAGCCACTGCAGCCAGCTGTGGCAAAACAAAAGGCAACATCAGACACAGTTTGCCAATGACAAGCAAGCCGAAGACAACACAGCACAACACAACACAACGGAAAATTGACTGCATTTTCCCCACTTTTGTTTGCACAATTTTCAATATGCATTTTCTGAGCTGCTGATGTAAAAATTCCAAAAAAAAAAACGAGGAAAAGAAAGACAGAAAACGAATCCTGGCAGAGCAGGGAAAGACAACAATAAACAGAGAGTTGAGCAACAATGAAGCTGTTCGGTTGTCGTGCTTCATATCTCTGCCAAACTGTGGCAAACATAACGACTGCCCCTCGATTCCCAGCACTTCACTTAACCGCAATGCTAAAAACTGACAAAACGAATGGCAAAACCAATTGCTGCGAATTGCGGTCAACAGTTTTGATTGTTTTTGTGGCCAAGCCAAGGGTGCTCAGCCTACAACAGCCACCCACTGCTAACTGACGTCTTTCGCTGGTTTCCGATAGATAAACAATGCCAGCGAAATACTCAGATTCAGGCAGCTGGTGTTCGCCATTCGGCATTCGGCATTTGGCAGCACTTGAACAGGAATCCAAGTGAAACATTCGGCGGGAGATTCTCCAGTTTTGCGTTATGCACTTACAATCAATTTGTGGTCATAAATTCAACTGCCACGCCCAGCCCCCAAAAAAAGGACCTCCGCCCCCGCCCAGTTTTTGACGCATCTTGTGCACGTCTGTGCGAGGGAAATATAAAAAAAAAAATAAATCCAGGACGAGTCGAACCCAAAAAATAGCAAACATAATGGCGACGCTTTACAACCCTTTGCTGCAACAAATAAAAATTTATGACTCTGCCCGGAGTGAAGCCAAAGTAATGCGTATGCTTATGTGTGTGCAAGAAATGGTGCGAAATAAAATATTGGCTAATAATCGCATGATAATGCCCGAGGATTTGGGCCGTCAGCCTGCGGCAGAAGTTCTCACTCGTGGGACACGCTGCGTATACGCAATCCATTCTCCTTTCTCCCCTTTTTGCGGGCAGTTAATAATGCTTTGGTTTATTGCAAGTGGGCGGTTGGACTGCTGGTGCTCAATGGCGTGGGCGTTCTTCTTCCACAGTGGGCGGGGCGGCATTAATAATGACAACTCGTTTATGGCCGCATCAAAATGGAGTCCAAAGCCCAGCACTCAAAGTCGCCCTTCGCGCTTTATCCTAATTGCACTGGAGTCCCTGAAGGCTGGGAAAAGCTGGCATGTGTGCGTGAAAGTTTGTTGGTATAGGTGTCGGGGAGTATGTGTGTGTGTGTGTTTGCTTTCGCCCGGCGGCAAAAGTCTGATAAGCTGGTAGTTCGCAAAAAAAAAAAAAAATGAAAAATAGGAAAAAGGAAGCGAGTGCAAGGAAAACATTGCAGGAGTTGCATTTAAGTGCAGTTCTCACATCCTGCATGTCCTTGGCTTCTGAGGAGGATGTTCGAGTAAGTGCCTATGGTAACTACAGCCCGTAAGTGGAGTGCCGTAAAAACTTATCCCAGGCCTTATTATCTACCAGATAGAGCATGCCCCTCTGAGTCATCATTATTTAAAGCTTGTCCTGCTACTTGAACTATTTTCTTGGCACAGCCATTAATTACCTATCTGCAACAGGCCGTAGAATGTTTTACTTTAATGTTTACTGAGGCTTAGATTAAAGTTTTTGTACTACTTATGCACTTACTTACCATACTTTTGTTATTTACCTTTAAAGGGATTCGCGCTGAACTTCCATTCAAGATTCATTCGAGTTCTGACAGGGTAACTTGGCTTCGTTGTGTTGCAATTGTTGTGACACCCTGATTGCCGTTGTTGCACCATCATTGTTGCACCGACGGCGCTTCGGAGGTGCAACTTTCGCCCAACTAACAACTTTTAACGCTTTTAGCTGTTGATAGTAGTCAGGAAAGTTTTGGGCCAACTGTTATCGCCGCGTTGCCGCCCAGAGCACGTGCAAAGGCCCTAATTATGACACAAGAACCAGTTCCCACTTCGCCAACTCCCAACTCCCAGCTCCAACTGCACAACTACAACTCCAGCGTCAACTACAACTATCTATTTGCAGGAAGTGCCTGCCCGCAAACAATTTAGCCCACAGTTTCTCCTTTTCTGTTTTTTTGTCAGAAATCGTTTGTTTACGCTTCACTTGCTACGCTTGCCAGCTTTCTGCTCGCCTTCCATACGTGTTTTCCCCTACCACCCTTCATTGTTCCTCCGGCTATGCATTTTTCATGGCATTTGTCTGGAGCATTTTCATTCCTGCATGGTCGCCGTTGCTGCTGGGGCACTTTAAAGTCGCTGGGGAAAGGAAAATCGGAGAAGAAAGGACGGAATAGCGAGCACATTTCAAAAACATAAACGCACAAAATGTGTCAACCGCAATATGCTCGCTGTGTAAACAGGGCCGAGGCGGCCACATGCGGAAATCACTAAAGGCACTTCCTGCACCAGCAACAAATGTCATAAAAATCATGAAAGCACCTCCAATGTATCCAACCACCCAACACACAGCACACTCCCCCCAAAACGCCACTACTCACCTACAGAATGCACACATAGATAAGCCGGGCACGATAAACGAGCGTTAGACTGGAGCCGAGGTCAATGGGTCGTTCCCGTCGGTACGTCGATGTCCTGAAAGCCAGCGATGATCTCGTGATACTGCTGACACCGAACTATACGAAGATTTCAGCAAGCAAGTATGCGGAATTCAAACAAAATGTTTAGTTTCATTAGGAGTTTAAATGGGGTTAGAAATAAACTTAAATTCACTTTACGGGTGTCACTCGACTTGATGACTGCCATCGCCCATTAAACTATACCCTCAAAAACGTATCCTTCGTGACCAGTTTTTCTCTGGGACTAGCTCCTGTGTTCACCTCTGTGTGAGATCCTTTTTTCCTTCACAAATGTCAGCCATACATGTCATAATACCAACACAAACATATGAGCAGGCATCAAATGCCGCAACACTTTGGATCAGAGCCGGGCATTCCGCATGCCGCAAACAAACCCGACATAGACACACACACACATGCGGGGCCAGGACTCAAGATTCCCCATTTCAAAGCACATATGTGGGTGTGTGTGTCACTTCAATGGGAACACGCACACATACGCGCACCATACGCCACCAATGGCATAGCATCTTCTCTCATTCCGGGCTCAGCCATGCAAAATATGCCAGCATTATAAAACTTTAATCTACTCTAAAGAACTTGTTTATGCCTGATTCGGATATCGACAGCCATGGGAAACTGAATGCGGGGGCCTGGTGAGTGGGAAGCTGGTATATGGAGCAGGACTCAAAAGGATATAGAGCTAGCTCGCTTTTTGTGACATCTAACGCACTTTGCATAGCATACATTTCAGCTGCCCGTCACGAATAGTTGGAAGTCCTGTGTTTCAGTCGCAAAGCGATAAGAAATATTAACTGATTCGGTTCGATGGATGGCAAAGCCTGTGAATCGGAAACACACTCTTCATATTGGGAATTTAGTTTCGCTTAATTCAGTTATTACAGATAGGTAAAACCGCTCATCGAACGCATTTGCACATGCGAAATTTCCGCCCATTTGACTTTATTCATAAGTTGCCCAACAACAGGGGTTAGTTTGCCCTGTTTCCAAATATCATGGGATCCGAGATTTAAATCTAAAGCGGCTTGCCACTTACCACATGGAATCGCACTGCTCAAACAACACACTCTAAGCTCTGATTTTCCATGCTCGATAAAGTGTGCCAGTGTCAGAGTGTGTGGATATCTGTGGATTTGCACGTCAAACTGCTGATCGGTGCTGTATTTGCTTTTGTATATTTTCATTTCCACCGAAGCTGTGTGCGACTAGCCATGGAGCACATTGGAGCACTTGGAGCACATGGAGTAACATTGTGCAGGAGGAGTGTGTCCAACTGAAGTAAGCCTGGTTCTACTGCTGCAAAACACATTTAATGCCCTGCACAAAAGAAATACTGAGGTCCAAGCCATTCGGACAAACAAAACACATTTGAGTACAAAACAGGGTGGCTGAATATGAGGATAATACCTTGTTATCATGCTATCATACATATACGTTTTGGTCACTCCTTTGGTAAACAAAATTCATTTTGTTAGCTTATTTTAATAGATTTTTATGAATAAACATTGATTTAGTTATATCCACTAGATCGATACTTCTACTCCTAAGTAAATACACATAGGTTTTTGTTTAAATACATCTTGATTTTATTTAAGCGACATATTTGTAATAATCTTATACTAAACTTAGAAATTACTCCAAACATTGGTGAAAAGCGTAAATACAAATACATATATATAATACAATGTTATGCAATATAATTGCTCGAAGTTCAGAAGAAATAAATATTTCGAATTTCTTTTTCATTTTATTTGGCACAAAGGACTTCTCTACAGCTAAGAAATTTTCCGAGTTTTTGGTTTTTAAGTTGCCAGCCGTATGGGGGTTTAGGTTAAGGATTTTTTGCGAAAATATTTACAAGAAGAATGCAAAATGTCAAGCTTGCATTTGCATCAACGGAAACATAAAATAAATCTGGCTGCCGAGTGAAACAGTGCTTTAAGAGCATTTTTGTTATAAGCACACAAGAATGCCAAAAGTTGCCTCGGCAACAGCAGCATCAGAAGAACAAAAAAAAACAACTAAACAAAAATTGTATTCCTATTTATTTGGCAACTCGCTCCGCCTCTCCGTTTGTTTTGTTTGCCTGAGTGGAAATATAAAAATTACTTCGTTTACATCCAGCAGCAAGGATACAGCAAGGATAAGCGACTTGGGGAGCGAGTCCAAACGGGTCACGCAACATTCTAGACAAAGTAATAACACTTGACGCACGTCTGAGCTTCCGGCTTGTGTCCGGCCGGAGAACGTGTCCACACAGAGAGAAAACTGGCTGGCTTTTGATTCGTCTGATAAACCAATAAGCTATCTATCACAAAGCCTTACAACTTAATCGGAAAGAAGTCAAAGGTTTAAGATATAGTAGCTAATATTAACAATAATATTAACCGTATACATGAGTGAGATGACAATGTACAACTTAGTCATAGATTTCTCTCTGTGCAGCTCCACCGAGTTCTTGGAGCATGCCCATCCCTCCTCAGGTGGTGAAAACTAGACGAAACTCTCCTGACGTGTTAAATTGAATTTGAGCAGCGGCGACGCCGACGATTTGGCCTTGGTTCTGCTGCCGGAGCTGGACATGCCACTGGAATTGGTCTGGGTTTGTGCCTCGGGCGTCTGATGGCCACTGGAGAAGGAACCGCCTGGCGCCGGAGTGGCCTGCAGCAGCTGCTGTTCCTGTCCATGGGCACGGAGCAATTGTCGCGCCAACTGGGATATGTCGCCGCCGTAGCTGCTGTCCAGGTGCTGCTGCGGATTGGCAGGCTTAAGGGCCAGGGATTGACGCAGCAGGTCCGGCAGATGCCACTGCTCCAGGAGCTCCGCTCCGAGGGTCGGCGAATCGCTGGCCAGCCGGGTCAGGGTGTGCAGAATGGTCTTGATGGTGCGGCGCTGGGCATCGCTTTCCGCACGTGAGCCGTAGGTCTGGTAGAATTCCGTTTGGTACACGGACGTGATGAAATTTATGATGACGCCGTTGGCCAAGTGGCTGTGGCACTTCTTGTTCAGCGACATGTTGTGCAGCATCCCAACGATCTGCTCCTGTGCGGATGAAATAAAACAGAGGGCGAAAATGTTGATGAGCAAAAAATAAGCAACTCTAAGTGGTCTGTGTGTTTTTTTTTTTTTTTTTTATTCGTTTATTGAATCCTTATTCTAAACTATATACTATACAACATATAACATTTATGAGGACAAATCCAGGACTCCCCGCGGTATGGCCGTGAAGCATTGCTTCGCGAGGACGATCAGGATTTGCTCACTCGTGGACCCTCCTGGCTCTCTCGGCTCTTCTGAGCTCGGTGGTTATCGCTGCGGCGAAGCTGTTGACCGCTTGCCATTCCGCCTCCCCCTGCAGCATGAATGGGACTAGGTTGTCCGCATTCAGTCTGCCGCCAAGTACGGTTTCCAGGGAGCTCCGTTCCCTAGTGTATTTACCGCACGAGAAGAGAACATGCTCAGCTGTTTCGCTCCGACCACCTCCACACCATGGACAGTCATCCGCATCCTCGTGTCCAAAGCGCATCAGGTAGCTGCGAAAGCAGCCGTGCCCGCTGATCAGCTGCGTAAGGTGGAACGTAATGTCGCCGTGCTTCCGCTCTAGCCACGGCTTGAGGTTGGGTATCAGCTGCTGCGTCCAGCGACCCTTGGGCTCGTTGGTCCACCTGTGCTGCCATGACTCCAGGGTGTGCTGCCTTGCTTCAGCTCGAATTGCCTTCTTGACGCCGGGGGAGAGTCTTCGACCGTGGGTTTGGTTGAAGACCACTTCGTTTTCCTTCGCTAACAGGTCCAGAGGCGGTATCCCTGCGATCACCAAAGCCGCCGCGTTAGACACTGTTCTGAAGGCGCAGCAGACACGTAAGGCCGAAAGTCTGTGGGTAGCATTTAGGCCCTGGGCGTAGCTTTCGGTACCAAGCGCTTTTGCCCACACCGGGGCGGCATATAGCATGGTCGCTCGGGTGACGCTCGTCAGTAGCCTTCTGCTCGCCTGTTTTGGGCCTCGGGAGTTCAACATTATGTTTGAAAGCGCCCGATTTACTCCTGCTGCTTTAGAGTTAGCGTAGGCAAGGTGTTCCCGGAACGAAAGCCTGGTGTCTATCATGACTCCCAGATACTTGATTGCCCGAGTGGAGGACACCTTGGTACAGCCTACTTCGACGGTGGCCGTCTCCACCGCTTTCCTTGAGCTAATCAGGACAGCCTCAGTCTTCTCCGGCGCCAGCTCTAGCCCCATTGAACTGAGCCAATGTTCGATGGCCCTGATGTTTTGGTTGCAGCTTTCTTCGGCCTTGCCGGGATACTTGTCAACAACGAGCAAGGCCACGTCGTCCGCGAAGCCTACGATCTCGCTCCTCCCGACCAGCGGTAGACGAAGTATCCCGTCGTACATGGTGTTCCACAGAAGCGGGCCGAGGACCGAGCCTTGTGGGACTCCACCGGTGACCTGGTGCCTGAAGACGCCTTCCGACGACTCGCACAGTAAGACCCGATCAGAAAAATAGCTGCGTATGATCCTGGCTAGGTAGGCTGGGACGCTGAAGCCAATTAGTGCTTCTAGGATCCGGTCCCATCTCGCTGTGTTGAAGGCGTTAAGTGGTCTGTGTGTGTATATGTACATCTGTATGTATGTATATTGCGGAATGAAAAATCGTGGCCAAGATTGCGAAAAAATTGCTTTGCAAATGCACAAATAAATTTTACGAGCCGGGGCCTGAAGAAGCTTTCAATAAAATTGGCCAAAAAATTTGAAGGAAATCGATCTGGGGAAAACAACCCCAAGGTCAGGTTCGCTTCTGGAGCACATAAATAAATAGTTAGGATGTTTGGCAGTAAAATTGTTAAATATTTAAATATTTACTGCATTAGACAACACACTGCGTTAAGGATTGGTAATCTAAAGAATCTAGATACTTACGTAGAGAAAGACGCTTGTGCCGCAGGTCTGGTGCTCCAGGGTGTCGATGAGCCGGAAGATGGCCTCGTTGGACATGATGGAGTAGTGGGAGGTGGCCTCCATGCGGCTCAAGTTGTTGAGGGCAGCGGCGCAGAGGAGCAGCGTTTGGGTGCAGCACTCCGGCTGCAGGAGTGCGGCCAGACCGGCTACCAAACTCTCCGCGCAGTCCCTCAGACCGGGAACCCTGTGCTCCGATCCGTGCCAAGCGGCGGTTATCTGGGCCAGCAGCGAAACTGCCTCCCTGCGCTCGATGGCTCCTCTCTCGCCGGCGGATTCCACCTGCAGAATGTCCCTCACAATTTCGATGCCTCCACAACTGCCCAGTTGATTGATCGCTTGGGGAGCACAGCACAGGGTGGCCAAAGCACGGAGTGCCAAGGCCCTCACGGAGCTCTGCTTGTGATCCAGCACCACGACGAGCAGGGTTCGCACTGCCTCGTTTTGGACGAAGGCATCGGATAACGACGCAAATCCATCATAGTCAATGTTCATCAAGGTGGCTACCATATTTATATTGGCCCGCAATAGCAGATCACATTGACTCTGCTCAATGCTGATCACCAGGACGCGAACCAGTCGCTCGAAGATCAGACGCAGGGTGATCAGGGTGTGCCGCTTCAGGAGCTGCACATCGTCCAGCAGAGATTCGAGATTGATGTAGTGTTGTCGCTCCAGCGAGTACCTCGTGTCCTTGCTCACCGTGCGGATCTGCTCCAAGTGCTGCTCATAGCGTCTCCTTTCGATCTTGGCATCGTTGAAGAACACACCTCGTCGCTCCAGGGTGGCGGTGAAGTCGTCCAGGTGGGACAGCAACTGCGTGGCTCCGGCAAGGGCTTCCGGCAGAGAACTGGCCTGCAGTCCGCAGAGAATCCGCTCGCTCCGCTCGAAGTGGACTTGGAGCGACAGAGCCTGCTGCTGCAGTTGCCTGACCAGCTTGCAAACCGCACTGGTGGTGATGGTGTAGTTCTTGTATGCCTCCTGCGCAATCGATTTATGCTGCAGGGTGCACATCACCTCCGGTTCGCCGGCCCAGCGCTGCTCCGACATCCAGCTGGCCACGGGTTCCGGGTGCTTCTTGCCCCGTTTCGCAATCTTGGAGCCACTCTTGGGTGTGCTGGTGCTAGCCGTGAACCGCAAGGCTCTGACTCTCAAGGGGGAAGGTTGCTGCTGGAGGCTTTCATCCTGCTCGGTGGCTCCAAAAGTCACCGTTTCATTGTTGTACGGCGGTGGCGCCTCACCCAAGTAAACAGTTTCATTGTTGTAGGGCGGCGGTGGTGCTATGACCACCTCCTCCTCCTCGCTGGCCGAAGCCGCTTCCGTTTCCGGCATGGGCTTACGCATCAGTCGCCTGCGGCGTCTTATGGCCGGACGCGGTGGTGAGTCCTCCTCGGCCTCTGCCTCTCCATCGTCCAGCTTCATGCTGTCCAGCTGCTCGAACAGACGACTCCGACTCGCCTCCAGCTCCGCATCCTCGGCATCCTCATCCCCCGACCTCGCCTTGGGCGTAATCTGGCCGCTGGTGAAGGAAATTCGACGCGTGACACTGATCAGCGGCGAGTAGAACGACGAGTTGCCCACTCGGCGCACCACCGTTGGTGGTGTGGCCACCGAATGTACGGATGTGGGCGTGGCCGCGGGCGTTTGCTGCTTATCGGATTGTGGCGATGGCGGGGATAAGTGCTGCTGATGCTGCAACTGATGCGATTCCTCATTGTCCGAGAAGCCCGAGTCCTGCAATCACCCGAAGAAAAACAAGACCATTAGCGCACTGAATTCGAATGGTTAAGGGCTTAAATGAATGCCAGTTTCTCGCATGGAACCTTGTTTTCACTCCCAAGATTGGTAGAACCCAATCTTCTATTCAATATCCAGCTAACTGGAGCATATCTTATTACAAAATTGTATGCAGCAAATATAATTAGATTTTCATTTGATACTATCTATGGGCTCTACTCCATTACATTACATTGCTCTACTATACTCGTAATAAAAGGTCCATAATGCTGGCCAAATTGAAATGCCCCAGTGGGCTCGGGGTATCAAATGGGATACCATCGATATGCGCTCACCTGACTGCGCAGACTGCCGGGGCTATCGTGCTTGTGCCAGGATAGCTTGGAGCTGTTCTGCTCGTCCTCCACCTCCTGGATGCAGGACAGATTGCCCAGGGGGCCGAGGGATGCGGGCTGTCTTTGTGGGTAGTTGGATGTGCTGCTCCCGCCGCTGAAGCTCGAATAGAAACCGCCGCTGGTCAGGGAGGACTGCTCGGATCCCCACCAGACCTTGCTGTAGCTGCGCTGAAAGGACATACCTGTAATGGAGAAACAGAGACGGGCAATCATCAGTGGTGTCCATCATTTAAATAAATTGGACTCATTCGTTTAACAGGCTTAAATTCATTAAATTTAATGCAATTGCCGGTCTGGCTGGCTGGTTTGGAATGGAATGGAATGGACTGGACCGGGACTGGATTCATTGCCAGCACACGGATCCCCAATCTGACCATTTGTCCAGGTCTTTCAGGGGTCATCGCCCCCTCGTTTGGTTGTTGGCTGAAAGGGGGAGGGGCATTGCACACACATGCCTGAACATTGGCTTAATATCCGTTACGAAAAAATTAAATTTCCGCCAGGCGATACAAATCATTATTTTAATCAATGAAATTTCCACCTTGCGACCTTGTGAACCTTGTGACAAACCAGCATTTCTCAGTGTAGAGAAGCACAATTTGGTTTTTGGAGCAATTTAAGGAGCTCCAAGTTTCGGGCGGCCATCAAAATGACATTTGGCATATGGCCCAGTATACATTAGTGTGCAATAATTTCTAAATAATTGATGTGAATGCCCCAAATTGTGGGCATTTATGCAGATTTTACAGACCAAATCTGTTGAGTTACAGGCATTGGCATACAAAAGGGGGCGGAACCACCTGCCCCATTTTGTTGGAAATGCAAATGATTTTCGAGGGTGGATGGGGGGGGGGTTTTTTGGAAAATGAACAAAACATTTGGTGTGCGGCATTCGGGGCTCTATTATGCAAATGGAATAAACTAATTATGCTGCTAAACAATTTTCGTGTGACATTGCAAACCGAAGTCGTGTTTTATTTTGTTTAATTTCTCGTGGTTTTTGCACTTTGCAGCTTACATATTTATTATACTTTGTTGTTTTCGCCATAATTACATAATATACCATTCAGCAAAGGGGGGGCATCGTGCACTTGTTGGTGTGCAACTGTTTGCGTTATGCATGAGTGGGAAAGTTTATTTTTCAGTTATGCATGCCCAGTGAACTCTGACCTACCTCACACCCCGCATCACTCACCATTCTGGCCCTCAAATGGCATTTGGTCAACTGGCATGGGGGTGACTCCTTCCCACTGCAGAGCAAATATTGACAAAGTGCTTGTTTCAAGTAAACAAATTGAAATAAATAAATGACGAAACACTTTTTATGCCGGCACTTTCGCACACATTAACACACTCACACTTCGGCACACACATATTTATTGAATTCATTAAGCAATTAATTAAAATTATATTCAATTAGCATAAAAGGCATGGCCATAAAAACCAACAAATATTTGCGGCCTATTCACAGTTTAAAGTGCAATTTTTAATGTTTCTAACGCCTTTCATAATATCACAATATCACTTTTTTTGCGCCATCCTCTTTTGAATTATTTGAGTAGCAGCGAAGTTCATGACTTTTCATATTTAACCATTAAAGTTTATAAAATCAAAGTAATACTTGATCCAGAGATGCAATCCCCTTCTTAAATTGCCTCAATTGTGCCCATAAAACCCCATCAAGATGCCGAATTAAAGGGTGCACAATTTAAAACCACTGCCCATAGGACGCGGGCTAATTAATGGAGAGCTCTGCCATCCGCCCAAAGCCCCCATCACCCGTTTAAATCGCGGGTACGCGGCTGAGTCCTGCGAAATCCTTTCGAATGGACAATAAATATTGCACAATTCACGCTCGATGGCTGAAAGAGGCTTAACAATGCAGCAAGGCGATAAAAATTAACGGCACTTAATAGCAACATTGAAATCATTAAGTGATTTATGTCCAGCCACGGGCAGAGCTCCAATATAAACGTCAGCGCCCGTTGGTCCCCCGAAGGACGATCGTCCTTTTGGGCAATAATACGCGCTCGCATCGATATAGGTATTTATTCTCGTTCCTTTATTTACATGAGCATCTTAGAATACGTAAACGCACTTTATAATACAGCAACATACACATATAGTAGACAAAAACTGAGTTTCACATCGTCTCTTCTCAACCCTTTTACCAATTTCGATTGAGCCATTCGCTTGTCGTGCACAGTAATTTCAAAAATTAAAACAAACTTCAGCTAAGGCAACACGCTAACAAATTCTCACCGAGTAGAAGCCAAATAATAATTATAAATTTGAGTAGGCACCGGGAATCCCCCAGCAGTGTGCATGTGCGGTGGAGAGTGGGGGGCGTGTCTGGTTGGCAGTCAATTAGCACGGGCGCCACATAAATTTCAATATCGAATACGTATTCGCTTTTCGGTTTTGTGTTTAATCAAGATAAACGAGCTCGTTTTCAGAATTTCGCTTTTTGGGCGTGGAAGTGACGCTTTCACCTTGCAGACACACATACACATTGGGCTACATATACATGCTCCTGCTGCTGCTCAGGATTCCTTTCATATCCCGCCGAATCCCGCTCAGGAAATCAACGCGGCAAATCGTTGAGCACGAGCGTGGACGTGTAGCTGGGCGCCTGGATGTGGGCCGTCTTTGTCGTCGTCAGCATGGTGGTGGTCGTCATGGAGGTCTTGCCATTGACATCTGCGTGCACCACATCCTGCCCGCCCTTCGTCGGCGTGTCCACCCCCTCCACATAGCCGACCGTCGTGACCTGAACACTCGTCTTTGTTAGGCGGTGGGTGCGCAGCTTGGGCAACCGCGAGCTCAAATCCGTTCCGGTGGACTCGTCGTCGCTGTAGTCGCTGGTCAAGGCGCTTCCTGTTCGCCCGGAGCTGTCGTACGAGTATTGAGTGTGATATGTGCTGCTGGGCTCTCCGCTGCCTCCTCTCGTGTTGCTTCCTTCCCTGAGGGCCACCTCCGCCTCGCCCCGATTGTTGTTCGACTGATTGCTGCTCCTCTGCTGCTGGAGCGAGCTGGTGGAAGCGGCGGTTATGTCCTCCTCCGAAATGTCATCAAAGGCCGGCGGCGGCGTCGACATGCCCGACAACGTCATGATCGGCTGACGAACTGCATTTGTTGGTGTACTCAATGGCGGTAAGCGCGATGCCGGCGAGCGCAGTTGCGTGGTCGAGGTTTTGCGCTTGGAGGGGGAATGTTTCAGTGGAAATGTGGGCGTCTTCTTGAACACCTGTTTGCCCATGGCGTCCTGGAAGCGCTTGGCGTAGAAGGAGGGTCGGCACACAGACACCGTGTCTCCGTTGTACAGAATGCTCTTGAATGTGTGCTCCAGCTTCTTTTCCAGGCGATACGACTGCAAAATGTCGATGATGCCGATGTACAGGATCAACCGCTCGTCGTTTTCAGACCGAGCCGGAATGCCGCCGGCGGGTACGTCCTCGTCCTCCTCGAGCGGCACATCCATATCAGCCGTAATGGACTCCAGTGCAGTGGAATGGGCCACCAAACGCTGACGATTCATACTGCGCGTTCGATTCAGGGCAGCTCCAGCCGAAGTGCCCGGTATGGAGGCGTATGAGGCCACCGCATGGAGCTGATTCTGATCAGCTTCCGGAGCATCGTCGTCCGGATTCAAGGAAGGTGGTCCCTGAGCTGCGCTTTCCTTGCGCTGCAGCTTGGCGCGCGCATTTAGGATTCGCTCTTCGCGTTTCTCCTTGGCGGCCAGGTCCAGGTTGTGGATTCCCACCAACAGCGAGTAGTCCATAATCTGAAAACTCTCCAGCACCATACAGTCCCGCTTAATGGTGCTCATCAGTGCATTGTACTTGTCCGTCTCCAGGAATATGCCATTCGGATGGTGCTCAGCAAAGTCGAGGTCCTTGAACGTGGGACTCGCCTTTTGTCGCTCGGCCTTGGAGGCCTTTCGCCGGAAGGAAGATCCCTTCAGGTCGTACTTGCAGTGCATCTTAATGTCTGAGGGCAACAGGTTGTTCATGGCCACCAACCGCACGTTCTTCGAGTTGTAGTGGAAGCAATACAGTCCGAAGAACTTGGGCAGCAGCGTTCGAGGATTCTGCGATAGGTTCATGTAGTAACCGGGCAAAAGTTTTTGCAGGAACTCGCATTCCTTCTTCTGAACCGTCTTGATAATGAACTCGTCGTCGGTCGTCAGGTAAAATATGGAACCAGAGGCACCCGGATTGGAAAGCTCCCTCAGGGGAGACGCACACATGGACATGAGGAAGTCATCTGGTGCGATTCCGAACAGATCTCGGAAGTAGCGAAAGGCTATGGGTGCGTAGACCTTGAAGCGGAAGTCGTTGTAGTGATGGGCAGGTGTTATGGAGGAACCATCTGGCGGAAACGAAATCGTTTCCATTTCCCAGAAGTCATTCATTAGCAGATCCCGCTTGGGCTTACTGGCCAGGCTGCCCACCGTATGCTGGATGCCCAGCTGTATGGAGCCCATGATTTGCTTGGACTGGATCTTCTTGTAGGTCACCTCACCGCCCTCCGCCACTCGCCGGTGGCCCAGCTTCTTCTCGTGCTTCCCGCCCGTGGTGGAGGGATTCCGGGAGACACTGGCATCCAGCGTGGAGCTGGCGCTTCTGAGTTTCGAGGCAGGCGTTTGGGTGGCAGCTATGCTGTTCAGCTCCTGCTGCAGCAGCGATGTGGTCTCCTGGCCTCCGTGCGCCATGGCGGCGTCCCTGAAAAGCTGCCGAGATGTTCCCGGCTGCAGGCTCATGGGTGGTGGGGTGCTGGGCGAGGCCTCCTGGTCGGAACTTGCGACCTGAGCCGGGGGAATCTTGACCGGCGTAAGCAGGCTCTTTTGCTCCTGCTCCAGCTGGCTTTCCAGCGGTTCATTCTCATCCTCTGGCTGATCCTTTGGCCTATCCTGTTTGCCAACCGGCTCCAGTTCCAGTTCCACGCGGGTGTCCATTTCCCTCTGGGGATTTCCGCTCTCTGCGGAGGAGAAAACCACTTATTGCAGTGCCGCTCAAACAGTACAAAAGGCATTCAATTGCAGCTCGATTAATGGGCGTATGTGTGTGGGTGTGTTTATGTGAGTCTGTTTGTGTGAGTGGATGAGTAAGTGGGCTTGAGTGGATGAGTAATCGATTAAGCCAGGGGCAACAATTGTCACGTTCGCACACACATATCTCACAGTAACACTTTAGTACAACTCTCAGTGTGGCAACTCGAGACTTTGGCGCACCTGTTGCTTATCTTTTGTTTACCCAAATGAAGAGCGGCTACAGCTAAAACAACAACAACATCCACATGCCAGAAGGCAAAAGTAATTAGCCCATGGTCAATTAAAAGCTGCGGACTCTAAAACTGTAAGTTCTTGGCAATAAAGATAAAATCACAATTGCGTGAAACCGTATGCAATCGCTCGAAATTGCAAAATGCACCTGAAAACTGGTAAGTAGACAGCCGAACTGAAATTTCGATTGTTTGCATATGGGAATTCCAAATAACCGGCAGACACGTTCAAATGCATAAATAAACGTACAACTACACTGGGAAAAATTCTGTTCTCTCAATTTTGAATACAAACACAGTGAATTTTTGATGTGTAATTTATAAATTTAATTTAATAATATTATCCATTGCTAATCTATTTCTTTTTCCAACAAAAAACTAAATATTTTCTCTCTCTGCACGAACAAATGGGAAACGTTTGCTGAAAAACACAAACAATTAAGGCCGAAATCCACAAAATTATTATAGGAAAGTCATTATTTTGTGTGTGGCTTGTTGTATTTTGAAAAATGGAAAATGAAACCAAAACATGGCCACGATGGGCGTGGCAGGGGGCGCATCATAAGTGGGCGGTGGGAGGCCATTCAGCTGGCTCGTGTGTGTTTATTTTCGTAAACTTTTAGATTGTCGCTCGGCGGATATGTCGGCGGCATCTCCTATATATCTTTCCTCGTGTCTGTTTTTCCTTTTTTTTTTTAATATTTATCGCACGCATGACACGCCAAATAGAACAAAAACAACAATAATTGTACGTTAACAACGGAAAGTTTTGCCAAATTCAGTGAATGAAACTAAACTAACTGAAATGTGCGAGGCTGGTTGCTTTATTAGCAATAACGATGGATCTTATTTAAATGGAAGAAGTTCCTCTAGAGTTAATAACTTGCCACTTGACCCTCGTTTTCGTGGTTGTTGTTGTTGCTGTGGCTGCTTTTGCCTTGGGACCATTTGTTGTGAATTATGAGCTTGCAATTATAGCGTTTTGCTGTTTTTATTTGTAATTTAATTAGCGTACTTACACAGAAATGCTCGAGGGAATAGTTTGCTAGAGGTCAAAAAAACCAAAAGATATCCAGCGAAAAGAGATAATTATTTGCCCTCGGCTGTTCTCTATTCCTCTCTGTCTCCCTCTCTTTCGCTCGCTTTGTGTATTCGTTGATCGGCTCAAGGCGCGTTTATCTGCAGCGCTCTCTCTGTCGCTCCGCCGCCGTCGCAGTTGTTGTTTCTCGCGTACTTCCTCCTTTTGCTTCCCCTTTTATCCAGCTCTTTCGATTTCCACTTTCCGCTTGATAAATTGCTTTCATAATTTACAACAATATCTCAACGAATTTGAATTCTCCGTGCACACCTGGTTTATTGTGTGTGGTGTGTGCGTGTGTGTTTGTGACTGAGGATGACGTCGTCGTGCGGCAATCGTGCATATTCCTCATCAAAGTGCCGCATTTTGCATTTTCCCACTCCCACTGCAATCGGCGATCGTCGTCCGCCAAAAGTTAACCCGATTTTTAAAAGCCTTCTGCTGCAATGTATCCACTCCGCGAACTTAAAAGCCAAGCGAAAATCAAATATTTCTCGGCAAGAGAAAACTGTTGATGAGTCGTTCGCGCAGAAGATTTTTACGCGTGTTATCGTTTATCGCCTGTGCTGGCGTTAGTGAATTTCGTGCTGCGCGGTATATTTTGCGGTATTATTTCATTACACTGATACTTTTTTTTTAATTTCTGCTAATTTCCAAGTTTCCCACCAGAGAGAGAGTCTTTGCTGATCAGCAACAAAACGCAGTGTTGTAAAGTGCCACGTACACTTGTCATATAAATTTTTAAATTCTGCTATAAAATCAGTTACAATCGAAACTACTTGTGTTAAAATAAGTGAAAATTGTTCGGATTAGTAGTTTCTAAATATTTAATAAAGATATACAATAGAAACAGTTTTTAATGCTATTTAACTAAGCTTCGTTGCATTTTAAGTAGCTTGATTTAGGATTTAAGATCGAAAGCGAGCCGTGCTATTCATTCTATATTTGGAAGAGAAATGTTTGGATATCTAGACTAAAATAATAATTTCATTTTTTTCCCAAGAATTGCTTTGCGGCTGAACAACGCCAATCTAATTAGGGAACACCTACAAGGCGACTTCCCTGCCGACGGCGCAATTCTAATTGGATTAGCCAGCGAAGCCGGCCAAGAAGGCATTTCAGGACCCTCTGCCCTTGACCACTGAATTTTTCTGTGGTTCGTCTGTCTCATTACCACATCCTCCCCTGCCACCACACGCCGTTTAAATTGATTGAAAAACAGCCCCTCAATCGATATTTATATCTATGGGCCAGTCATGAGTAATTCTAATAAACGCTGCTCATTAGTAGGCAAAGGCAAAGTAATGTAAAAAATGTTTAGCTAACAATCCGGTTTCCACGAGGAGAAATAGCTGAGCTGAGATGCGATGAGTTAGCCCCATTACAAAGTCACAAATTGCACTTAATTGGGTGTGTTGCATAGTGTAGAAATTGATGTACATTAAAATCGTGGCTAAGAAAATAAGAAAATTTTCGGAGTTCGTTGTGCTCTTGCCGGCCAATTAGGCACAAAAGGCAGTCGAAATTCATATGCAAATGCCTAATAGAGTTGTCAGCAAACAAGTTTGCGGCCAAATAAATTTTTAAAGTCTGCGACAATCTGCCAATTAATTTAAAAATAGAGACAAAATAATTTATGCACTTCAATCTGAGAAAAAAGAAAAAAAGCAACGGAACTCTTGCCATATCGCATGAAGATATGATAATGGTTCGTTATCGAAAGCATTTCATAATAAATAAATCAAGAAAAAAACAGACAAAAAGCGAGGGAAGCGTGTTGAATAATAAATTTAAGTTCTGGTCAGTTTAAAAGGTACGAATAATGGGAATTGCATCGCAAAATTCAACTGAGAACGGCCAGCGAAAATACAGAAATTACACAGAAAATGTTAATCATGATAATTAAGTTAATATGCGGGGTGGTTAAGTGTTAACTGAACTTGGCTCATTGGGGTCAGCCGAACAAATTGAACACAAGGTGAAATGGGGGAAAGTTGGATGGGGTGGATGGGGTGAATTTCCCCGCTCGTAACCCCGATTAATTAACCAAAAGTTACGGTCCAACCAGATCAAAATCGATTGGACAAAGGCCAGAGCATTGATTAATCCGGCATCCAGCATAATTATTTTAATAGTTTTGACATTTAAACGACAAATTAAAATGGAATAAATGCAAAATAAGCGTAATAAATTTTAATTGCTTGCCACGCCCCTTCCGCGCATCATGTGCGCCCACTGGCAGCTGTTGCATTGATTATAATGAAATTATTATTTATTTATATCGCATCTTTGCGCCATTGCATAATTAATTGTTGTCGTTCGAGTGGCAAACAATTAAATAATAAATCAGTTTTAAACAATCATTTAATTATGTAAAAAAAAAACTGAATGAACGCATTAAAACCGTGCAATTATTCAAGTCGCGGCAGCCATAATCCGTTCAATAGAATCGACCATTGTTGCAAAATGTCAAACTGACACATGAGTGGCAAAAAACAAAGAGTTGCAAATGGATTAGCAAATGCAATCGAAATGCTCCATTTCGCGACATTCCCTGACATTTAACCGACCTGTTCGATGGAAAATCAATAAACTAAGCCAAATTAAACGTTAATCCCACTCAATTGGACGACAATCATCATTGCTCTGGCATTTCCCATCTAACGGTAGCAACATATCGGACTGGCATTATATACATCTACGTATCCACTGCTGCTGCCGTCGACACCAATTGTCAATGATATCGATCTCGTGGCCGCCACAGGTGAGTGACTTCCAGCACCGACTGGTTTCCACGTCCAGACGTCCAGGTAATAACACCTCTCCCGATGACCGCCGTAATGGCCGGTGTTTAGCACTCTAATGGAGCCATCGAGACCGCAGAAACGCTCTTAAACTGGAACTAGATCAGTGAAATTATGCGGTGCTCCCTTGATTATTGCAATTAGGAGCGGGCAAACTGAAATTAGGGAACTCTGCGAAACGCCACAATGCGGTGAGATTGAAATCGTGCCACTGATATATTCTGAGGTTTCCAGCTGAGTCGAGATAACAAGTAGTCGGGGTGGCGAAAGCCAACCTCTTCGAATGCATAATATGATTAACATGTATATGACCAACAAAAACACTCAAAGAAACTTAAATGTTTTCTTTTACAAAAGTATTTTTATCAAGCTGGATGTACATATATTGAATGCATAAAAGATCTTAAATAGTAAGTTGGATTATGAATTCATGATATTATTTTATGGCAGTAAAAAATATTTATGGAATATAACACTGTGATGATATTTTTAGCTCCAACTTGAATGTTATTTAATCGAACTGCCTTAGAGGTGACTCTTTCCTAGCCCAGCACACTATCACATCTGTGTGCACACTTTTCTTTACCCAACCCAATTAACGTTATCCAAAGCTGGAGGCTTAGTCACCAGCACCCCCAGCTCATTCATTCACCATCAACCTGATCAGTCACCTTAGCCCACTGCCTCCCCCAATTATACGATACGTACGTATCTCAGGCAGTTATGTATCCACTCGGTATCCCCAAGCGCACGGGTGACTCATTTGGGGGATCTACGTTATAAAGAACATTCGGAGAAAAGCGAACGAAATCAGTTTGCGGTCTGACGACTCTGACTCTGGGAGGCTCCTGAGTCATAAAACGCGGCTTAGCGAGGTCCTCGAATGAGCAAAAATAAAAACCATTGGAATTTACTTCAATGAATGGGCGGAGGTACATAAATATATATGTCTGTAGTTTGTGATTATGTGAATTAAGGCATGTGTAATTACGAGGGGCGTATGCGAAGTCGTATTGAATATTTGTGTTTATTGATAAGCTTATTGGGGTCAAAGGGGACCATAAACAGTTATCTCCTCTGCTTCCACATTCCGAATGTGCTTTACGGTTTATTGTGGCCAAAACTTACCGCTTTCCTGTATAAACAATGCCGAGGTAATCCCAAGTTTGGCTTATGCTTTTGTTGTTGTTTCGGCCGCCACTGATGGATAGTAAAATGTGTATTTCAAGCACGTGTCATTTGATTACTTTTGGGCACCACAAAACTTGACAGTGCGTATGTGAAGTGGGTGGCTGGGTGGTGGGGGTGCTGCACCCACAAGACAAAGCGTAAATAGTTTAACACTGCACAACGGTAAACACAAGGCGACACGACACTCAACGAACGTGTTAGCCCGAACGATACGTAAACAATGCTCGAACACAAATATCTCGCGACGATCGCAGCGGTTGCGTCTGCGTGCTTCGACTGCTGGGAATCGAATGAGCGGCTGGCTACAGACTTCTCAGACTTCTCAGACTCAGACTTCTGATTCCCGGGGTGGGAGAGCAGTAAGCCGGAGAGTCGGGTCAAATTACCTGGGTGAGTAAGGTAGGCAGTGCTGGCAGCTTGACTACTTTCTAGCTAAGGGTATCCAAGACAATGTGTCAATTAATTGCATACTTTGATTTATATGTCTTGAGGCACTCCGAATTAAAGTATTTTTAGCTGCTATTATCAGTATCAAGTTTTTATAGTTGATCATAAATCAAATTGAGGAAATATCTGCATTTCTAGCTCTTTTATTTGTGCATCTAGCTAACTTTTAGCTACTCTCTACACGGGGTGTGTTATCAACACTTAGCGCTCTCACTTCTCTCTCTCTTCCGCTCTCCCTATTTGTTTAATAATAACGGGCATAATGAAGAGCATTGTTCGCTTTGTCGCGTTCGTTGTTGTAGTAGTTGGTGGTGGTTTATGCGCTTTTGTTGCTATTTCTTATCACTCGCTCCTGTCTTCCCTCTCGCTCTTTTGCGCCAGCTGTTCCGGTAGCATTTTCAAAGGTGCGATCTCTCGCTATCTCTTTCATCAGCTACGCATGCGCAGCTGCCTGAGATTTTGGATTTTTGATTAGTTTCGTTTGTTATTGTTGCTGCGATTTTGTGCGAATTTCGGGCGCAATTTCAAGGCAGTTATCTTTTCGTTTAGACTATTTCAACCCTTTGGTATTTCCGTTTCGAAATTTGTTTGGTGACTTGCGCAAGTTTGAACACTTCTGGGTGATAAGATTACCCGAAACTTTTTAATGTCCAGAGTGAATAACGCCCATTCATGAACGCTCAGTGTCATAAAACGAAAATGTGCACAAATACACAGTGTTACACTGAAATTATGAGCAATCGACAGAAATTAGGCAATTGAATAATTGGTGCAAACACTATTAAAGCCATAAGAGTTCGATCGCCCACCCGTTCGTCGGTGAAAATAATTAAGAGGAGCCCACGATGTGTTTTCTCTTTTTTCACTATTGCCAATTTGAGATAGTTTCCAAATTGCGAAACTAACTGAAACAAGCACTGAGCAAAGTAAGCAAATTAAATCCACAAACAACTAATGAACGTAGTGCACTGTAACGAACAAATGAAAACAATGTTTCGCTTATGAAGGATCGAAATTCATAGAATAAAACCATTCAATACTGTATCTCGTTTAACATCGGTATGTTATTGACACCTTTAAACAAATTTTTACAACGCGCAGCAAAAATAAAATCGACAATAAATGATATTTTCGAATAGGTATACAAATAAATCGTGTCCAAACGCAGAGTTTTAAATCATTAACACAATGTGAACTAAACAATCTGATTTGACTAATAATGGTTTGGGCCGAAAACTTTGAAAAGCACAATCAATTGTCATTTATTGACATTTGTTTATTTTATTTGCTTGCTGACAGCTATGCCCAACTTTTTGTTTATACGAAATGCCATGGCATTGACCCCCAAACTTTTCAGTGTGGAGCCTCACAAAATGAGACAGTTCTGGGGAGCTAGCGGAGTTGGAGTTCAGAGTGCACACGGATGGAATTTCGCCCCATTCGTTGTCAATGTAATTTGTCAGTTCAAAGACCCGGTGCAGCACGAGGACTCCGATTCCAACTACAACTAGTTGTCGTGCCATCCAGCCAGGATGCAAAAGGACCCCGAATCCTACGTGCAAGATGTTTACATGGCGGCGTCGCCCTGACAAATGTGCCAAGTGTGCGGACGTGCGCCCAGGTCCCAGTTCCCAGTTCCCAGTACCCAGTTTTCCAGCTCCCAGTTACCGGATCCCAGCTCCTAGAGCCCAAAAACGCAGATCCCCGAGTCGAGTGCAGCTAAAAAAAATGTAATCAATGTATTTTTGTCACGTTAACGAAATGCACGAGCCTCGCAGCTCAGCTCAGTTCAGCCGGCGCAGCTGCCATAAAAGAACACTGAGAGAAATTAACAATTAACACTATTTAGATGTGCAATTTATACATACCATACAAGTGTTATCTTATCTTAAGAATATTTCTAAGAACTGTAAGTTCCAAGGCTTATTCCCGAAACTAAAACTCATAGCACACAGATCTTTTTTCTCAGTGTAGCTTCACTTCCTTCGTCACCGCTCGAACAAACATAAATTGTGTCTGTCTTCCATTCTGTTTGTCGAGCTGCCTGAATTTGCACGGCATGACAATAACAAAAACAACACAACAACCATAGTAAGTACTAGTATGACTGCAACTACAACTACAACCGAGCTACAGATGACGGAGAAGAATGAGTCGAAATGCCGGGCAGAATGCACAAAGGATTGTCAGGGAGAAATGTCACGTCGTTTGGCAGCAATTATCCCCAGAGCCCAATGAGCATTGACTGAGCGAATGAGTCCTGCGTCTGCGAAGGATTCCGGTTGAGATTTGGATGCTGAGACTGAGGCCCGAAATCTAGACGGCAGCTGCCAGACTTTGGCGCGAGCTACAATGCAATTGCCGTACAGTGAGCACTCGCTAAGGGTTGCAGATGCCGAGATTTACCTGAGTTCTGCCTGCCTTAAGAAGTTCACGCAATATATAGTAATATACATTAAGAAAGCAACATAACATTCGTTTAAAGACTGAGCTAAACTGTATTTCTCGACACTTCAAAAAGGATATTTGCCACAGTTTCTTGAGTTATGAGTTACATCAAGTTTTGTTCTGCCTGTTCCATAGCTCAATCCCATATAGCACATAGGTACTACGGGTATACATCCCTCTTTCGGTGGCAGTGATGTGTGCCTTATGCCACGACTTCCTCCCCGAAAAAAAGCAGAGCGATGAGCGAAGAAAACTTAAGTGCATTTGTGCCACTGCGAGTCGCGTCGTCTGCCAGCTGTCTGCACCCCTGCATTGCTATTGCTACCCCCATGTGTAATTAAGTCGAGCATTATTCGATATGCTGCACTGCTGAAATTTATGGGCACATGCATTTGCTGGCTATTTATAGACCGAACTAATGGCGCATCGCTTCTGGAGTTCATAACCTTACCTATGCATAACTTCGTTTGCCCACAGTCGAATGTTATCGAACTGGCACAATGGGTGGATTGTATTGCGATACTGTTCAGTGGGCCAGTGTCGAAAGAACTCTGGATTTATTTTGACAAATGGGGTTTCTATAGGTTTCAATTCGTGTGCGCTGTTGATGATTAATGGGGCAAGCCAACTTGAGTGGCATTTAACTATCGCTGTTATCTAAGGCATACTCAAATCGGCTAGTCCAAAGGCTCATAAAACTAGTAGATAACGTGGATGCAGCCCTATGGCTCCAAGTATGTCGATAGTGCCGTTGTAACTCAGCTGTGCCCTTCGTGATAATCAGCAAACTTTCAGAAGTTATGCAACAGATCGAAAAAGTGCTACATACCAAAATTCAAAGCTCTCATGATACAAGTTTTAGTGATAAAGGGTTTTTCTGAATAAAACGCTCTTGGGAAGAATGAGTAGTTGTAGACTAAATTAAGAGTTCATTTAACCGCATATTCTAATCCGCAGAGAGTCAGCTTAGCTCGCTTTCTGCGGCATATTTGCAGCATGAGTTCAAAGAGCTATCTGTGAAAAGAAAACAATAACCAACACTCTCGGATGTCGTGAGTCACCGGCGAAGTTTCTGTGTGTCAGCGCGCGAGAGAGAGACGCCGCAGATCGCGAAGTGATTAACTTCTGTATCTGACAGTCTGAAATTCACCTTTCGAAGTGCCAAGTTTGCGGAAATCGTCGGTATAAGGAGTATGGGTAAATATTCGATAGCTCGGCGGATCGAAGCGGCGGAAACCCGACGCCTCCGCAGGCGCCTCAAGTTGCACTTGGCGCTGGCTCAGCTTTTCTTTTTTTGCGGAGCTGCCTTCCTTATCGCCGCGTCTGTGTCATCAGAAGGCGCATCAGCAGCAGTGGAAGTGAAGAGCACGCGGCAGCAGTAAAGAAAATAATTTAACGACCGACCGACGTAGCGAAATCGAAATCGCGACTGGCAGAGAAAGATAGAAGATAGCAACAAGTCGCTGGCAGCCCGCTTGTTTACCTTGAGTTGGATGTTCGTGGCGGCGGAACCAGCAGAAACTCTAAACTTGCAGCTGCAACTCTTATCAGCAGCGCAGTGCATTGACATTGTTGCACTTGCTGTTGCTGCTGCTGGTGCTGCAGTTGTTGTTGCTGCTGCTGCTGCTGCTGTTGCTGCGGTTCTATTGAGCGCGTGGTCAAAGGCTTTTCAAAGACTTCGCAGCAAACAAGCATTAGCTAATTCGTCTGATTCAACTTTGAATGGAGGGTCTGTGAACATAAAGGCGTTGGTATACATGACTTTAGGTACTTTACTTCAACTTGGCGTTGAACGAGTGAAGCTGCATCGCGCTTGTAGTGCTTTATTGAGTAGATTTTCTTTAAAAGAACTTAAGATATTTAAACTGATTTTGTTTTACTTTCCTAGGGCTGCTTAAGTACTTGTTAAACAGCTTAATACGCCTATTGTTTATCCTCAAAGTTTATACTAGTATTTTCTCTGAGAAAATCTGACCTTTTTGTCGCACATGCCACCTTTCTCTCTGACTTGACCGCAGCGTGTTTATCCGCCTTAGCAAACTGTGGGATTACCATGGATGTCCTTGCTCGCGAGTGGGCTGGCTGCTTATTAAGTCATAGCCAATGCTGAGGGCAAAGTTCAAAGGCACTTGGCGCCCACATAAGTATGCAACGCGCTCATGTTTGTCTTGAGCGGTGGATGCATCCTGGCCCGGCCGCACGTTGTTGTTCTTGCTGCAGCTGCTGCGGCTGCCTTTGTGTGCACTCTCATAATTTACTATTTTAGTAGCTTACACGCACACATACAGACACAGTGGAGGAGCGGCTTTGTTGACTTTTGTTTTAACGCCTCACACACACACACACACATAAACAGACGCACTCTCAGGACGAAGGACTCGCTCTCATGCACATGCTTCACTTGACGCACATTGTTGTTTAAACTGGCGCTGGGGGTAAATCACACAATTTATAAGTGTGGACCAACAGAGCGGAGCTGGCCTATCTGCAAGAACAACAATGCGGCGATGGCGCCTGCCTTATATTAACAAGCCAAAAGAATGGAAGACCGCGAAAAGTGGAAGGATATAGGCGATGGGCGGCAAGTGGCGGGTGGACGGAATAAAACTGTTGACAGTGCCGCGAAACAAGCGAAAAAACATTGCATAAACTCGGGCGCACGCATCCCGAATGAGTAAGTGAGATGGCCATGTGGCGAAAGAGATAGAGATGTTGTGGGTGCACGACGGTGAAAGGATAAAACGGGGGGTGTGGGGGGCTAGCGGCACTGGGCGACAGCGAACACTTAACAAAGTCTGTCCAGTTTTTAAGTGTGAAATGAAGCAAAAAATTCTACTGTTCAACAAATGCTATAGATATAATTCCCACGTGGTTATTCATGGGAACTACATATGATCTATCGGTTAAGCATTTATTTAGGTAAAATTTAAAAGTGGTACCGATTTTAAATGTTTTTTTTTTTAAGTGTATAAATGGATTTATGCTGCGGCATGTAATACCATGGCAGCTCGCGAGTTGGCGCTTTAAGAAGGCCGCCGAAAGCAAAACTCTTTTCACTTTGCCATTATGCGGCTGGTATAAAAGGGGGGGACGCGGGATTGGCGGGCTTTGGAGGATGTCTTGT
The DNA here is from genome assembly GCF_016746395.2 of Drosophila simulans. Classification (NCBI taxonomy): domain Eukaryota; kingdom Metazoa; phylum Arthropoda; class Insecta; order Diptera; family Drosophilidae; genus Drosophila; species Drosophila simulans. Next base: position 18,008,011 of record NC_052521.2, read on the forward strand.
GGAGGGGGTTTTTGGGGGAGGGGGTCAGAGCGAGCGCGTTCTGTGCAATAACATATGTTTTCGGAGGCAGCGAGGATTATGTAACAACTCGCTGCATTTGAACAATGTTTACCCCCCGGCCCCATCCCCCCTACCATCCGTTGTTCTGTCCAGCAGCGAAAAGAAAAGTGGCGGCATTGGGGGGGCTTGAGGGGGCGGTACTGGATGTGCTTGTGTGCGTGGCAAAGCCAAAATATTTGAACAATTTGCGCTGTAGATTTCTTTGGCAGCCGCAAAAGCGAAGCTAACAGCCTTCGCTTTACATGTGTGTGTGTGTGGCAAAGAAAGTGTGAGAGTGTGAGTGTCGCATCCTTTCGCCTCTCTCTCTCGCTCCATCTGGCCCTCTCTGTCGCACTCGCACACGCACAGACTGCACTCGTTTAGCATCGTTAAGCTTTCCACTTTCCGCTTTTGTATGCCGGGCCACATTTTTCGTGCTAATATCGTTAAAATGTTATTACAACGTAGTTTTTGCTTTAAACTTCCCGCCTTCCCCTGCCCCGCTGACATCCTGCCGCTCTCGTCCTTTCTGTTGGAAAATTATCGTTAGCTCTCCGTTCCAACCGCCCCCCTGGATATTCTTTCATGTTTCTGGGCTGGATTTTCGCTACATCGTGTAAAATTAATTGAATGTAGCTGCACCACTGAGCCAGTGCAGCCAGATGGCCAGAAGCGGATATAAGCCAGGATCTGGCCAGCTAGCCAGCCAGTGGGCCATGTAATTTAGATGCTCGGCTGCCAAGCCAACTTAAGTGCAGCCCTAGTTAACCCTTCCAAACTGCCTTACATCGGTAGTTCAAAAAAAGTGTGTTTCAGATCAAAAAAAAATGTCCGTAATCATCACAAATAATCTTTTTCGATAGCTGTAAATGTGCCTCAATTGCTTGCTGTGAGTTTTTATACGAAAGTTTTTTGATATATAACACTTTTTTCTTTAGTTTTTCTTTGGGTAGTACTTAAACAATTTGAACGCATTGTCAATATTCACAATTGCCTATAAAGTCTTTGAACTTTTTCAAAACTTGCATGGAATTGACACGACAGAGTTAAAAAACCAACTTATTTCTTTTCCTGCTTAAATGAGAAGGCGAGAAATTGAATTTTTGTTGGTAAACATTTTATTGGTCGATTGGCCATTATTTTTTTGAAGTTAAACAAACCTATTACATGTTCAGAAAGTTATTTGCATAACACTTTTTTTTCTGGCAGTAGTTTAACACGCGATAGTTGCGATCTCAAAAAAAATAATCGAACTCGAATCCAATGCTGTTACGCGTAATGAAAATGTAATTTTGATTGGGTGAAAATGAATTAAAGTTGTGCACACGTTTTATGTCCTTTTTATTTCGCTTTTTACCGCGAATCATCGCAATCAGAAAGTTATTATAGATTAAATAGGGAAAAAACTGGTTTCCCACGTTCTCTTTTATGCAGACTGCAATAAAAATGCAATTCCTTTTTGCCGCGTTGAAAAAATATGTTTGTTGCAAGCAAATAAAAGTGAATGGAGAGAATAGGGCTTAATTTCCATACAAGACCCAATGGCTCCGCATACCTTAAATGTTTGTTCGAGGAGTTCATTTGTAAATGGCTCAGCTTGAAGAGCCATAATGCCTTATCAGACGACCCCGATTGTTTGCCCAACTCGAGCTCGAACTCCACCTGGCCTATCTTATCGGGCAGGCCCAAAAACCCCTCCATTTCCGCATTTTTCTTTTTTTTTTAATATATTTTCAAGTCCGCTATGCGATCATGAGCGATGTGCTCCCCATTTGCTGTGACAAATATTGATTTATGCTTTAAGCTTTCAGCGTTTGCCGTGCTGCATCGCAGCGTTCTGGAGCATATCAAATATTTGCTTAAATACAGCAAAGGCAAGCTTATTTTTCTGCGAGCAAATGAACTAAGCTGCGTACCCGGAATGGGTGGGCGTGGCAGGCGGGTGGGCGTTTGTTTTTCCCTCGCATTGCAAGACAAACATGGCAGCTAGCAATAAGGAGTTTTCCATGAAAATTTCGCTCCTTTCAACAGCCTTGGTCCGGCGGCAGGATAAATGATTTCGCCAACTTTTTCTGCTGCGACGGCTTCTGCCTCATACAATTTCTCTGCTCAGACGTAATTTAATGATGAATTTTCCTGGTACACAGCAAATTAAGTTCGAGGAGTTCAAGTTCAAGGCGCTTCAAGAAGTCAGTTTAGCTAAGTGTAAATATTATTTAATTCTATAAGTATCTCAAAAGCCCACAAAGTGATGTATATAAAATATATGCCAAGCTTGTATGAATATATATGATTATTTTTTATCGTGTAAAGTTGAGGTCCAAACGTGGGCGTTTTGTGGGCGTGCGATTGCGTGTCTTCAGAAATTATAATCCATACAAGAGGAGAGAACAAACTGCTGGCCGGAGTGGCAAATGGGAAAAGGGGCTGCAGTGGCGGGGATGGATCTGCCATTCGTGAATGCTTATTTATATATTTCCCTATCTGCGATGAAAAGTGAACTATTATTCAGTGGGCCCTGACCAAGAAGCGCTCAACTGAGACGCCAGCGGCGTGTGCCAAGACCTCCTCGCCACCCCACCCGCAAGGACCTAGCGCGTCCAACCCTTATCCTGGCACCTATTCCCGCGAAGGATCCCACCCCTCCGCCTGCCATATTCTGCGTAGGCGAAGCGAAGCGTGGCCAGACAGACGGCTGGCAGGCGTTAGGACACGCGTCCTTTTTCCCAACTACCATATACCACCGATACTCTTGTTGCTCTCCTTGTGCTACCATTCCGGCTAAGAAAGTTTTCCGGTTGTGGGCTTCCTGTCCCAAGGAAATAAATGCCAGCACAACAGCTGCAGATCCTCACGTCCGCCGGCCGAAGAAATCATTAGTACGGAAATTCAGGAACATCAACTTTATTTCTATGGAGTTAGGATTCTGAGTTATGCTAATAATAAATATATAAATACTATACTGACTCTCAGCAAATTTTTTTTATTGCAGAGCATTTAAGGTTCGGCATTTACATTTCTAAAATTTTGCAAATGTTTTCTTTGGCTTATCTAATCCAGGATGTGAACGCGTATTAAATACTTTGGGATGCACCTTTTCCATTCAAATCTTATCAAGTCTACTTTTGTCACACGAACACACAAAATATACGTGAATTTTCGATTCTATTGTGTGAGGATAAGTTTTGTTGCGTTTATCTTTTGGGGCCCGCAGCTTTCACATCGAATCCGATTGTAATATTATGTGTTTTTGCCGTTTTCGGGGATTTTCAGGAGCCTCGCCAAAGCCCTCAACTTCCGAGCCAGCATCTTTCACGGGCTTCCCCTACATGCACAGAGAACTATTTAACAAAATTAAATCAAAATATTATATTATATATTATTATACTATAGTGCATATTTATAACTTTATTAAAGCACCAGAATATTAAGCATATGTAATATACACTTTGTTATTTATATTATATTACAAAACTCACCATTTCCACCTTATTTCTTAACGTGTGTGGGGTATTTTTCACACATCCTTTGCCATCAATCAAAACTGCGTGAAATCAAGAATTTATGCCTCATTGGCAGCCGGGGCACGCTCGAGCGCATTGAGCAGATAAAAGCAGCCGCCGCAGCAGGTCGACACCGGGAAATCGCATAAAAGTGCTACCCACAAAGGGCGCGCTTAATGTATGCGCAGTGTGGTGGGCGTGGCAGGCGCATAGGCAACCGCAAGGCAACAAAAACACACATTTTATTAAGCGACAAACACGGGCGAGATGTCGCTGTCCAGCAGCAGGATGACCCAACACCCACACTTGGGGCGACTCGGACTTTGGGGAATCCTGACCGGTGACCACAAGTCAGATGCACGTGTAGGCCCAACGCAGGCATGTGGGCGGTGGGCGATGGCTCATGGGGGCGGGGCATAAAAATTGCATGGACCCAAAGTTGATTTGAATGTGGCCCCTGAGTCAGGACCCCTGAGCAGTGCTAACTTAGTTAAATATTACCACACCGCAGAGCATTTGCAATGCAGCCACCCATATCCCGAGCACCAACTGTGGTTTTTACAGGCGATGTGGCACGTGTCAGAGGCAACTTAGGTGGTGTGTGAGGAATAATAGTATATAAAACCACTTTTAAATAAGCTTTAAAACAGAGCATATTCATATACACAGTGAAGTTCTTTTGAGTTGATCAGTTGTAATTGCTCAGTAATTTATCGTTATCCCACCATCCCATCGACATGATAAGAAACAATTTCCTAATTTCATTTGCAGCGAAATGAGGGCTGTTGCCAGTAGATTTCCCAACTCCCATAGTCCAGGTGCTCAGTGAGTGGCATCGAAAGTAACGGACAACTGCTGTCTGCCACCAATAGTTGCCACCACTATGAGCTGGGCAAACATTTCAACCCTCCGAGGAGGCGAAATCAACGCACGGCAGATGTGCGAGAGCTCGGCGATCGAGGCGCAGGACATGTTCCGTGTCGCAGGACATATGCGGGATATCCCGTGAGCGCTCTCCCTTTTTTTCGTAGATCCACCCTGGGCAGCACCGAAAATGTTTGTTTGATTACCAGTCAGCGTGGAGAGGGCTGGGGCAGGAACTTATCTAAATTCCCAGTTCGGTCGGGTTGAGTGGGTTCGGTGTGCTGGTGTGTATTGTTGTTGCACTTTGTGTACAGTTATTGTTGTTTGTTGTGCGGCAGCTCCTGTTTGCGTATTTCCATATGCTGCGCGTTTCCTTGATGAAAATTTAAAGCATAAATTCCAGCTTTTTGTTTCATGGCAATGTTTGCCAAATGCACAAGGCAAATAAAATGCGCAACACATTACAATGCACATTTTTGCTATGTTTACCTGATGCTTAAATGCACTCGCAACTGCGGTTGCAGTTGCCTAACAATTGTCAATGAAATATTTGCTAGTTTTTAAATCGTTAAAATTTGTCGGCATACTTTCGCATGAGTTGGACAAAACAAAGGAAAACATTTCGAATTCAACATCACTTCTCGATAGACTTAGCCAGGCTAATCTTTTTCGAACTTTTTAAATTGGGAAATGGGATACACAACTGCACTTAATTTATGTAAATCGTTTATTTTCCAGTTAGGTGTGGCTTGAGGAATTCCCGCAGAGCCGAATCCTTCGAAATTAGGAAACGAAAGAGGCTTAGAAGACTGGTCTGCTGACCTTCTTTTGCCTTATCCTCTAAGCGGAAATTGTTAAGCAACTCACTTGGCCTTAGCGCGTCCATTCACTTACCCACTCATTCATTCACTCACCGACTTATTCCTGCCTTGATTCATTCAGTTATTCGTTGGTCATGCAAATCCCTGGCACACAAATTTACACCTTGGGTGCAGTTTGCAAAGCCCCGGGATAATCCGCATTAGTTGCAGAATGCAGACGGCCACACAGATTCGGATTCGGATCCGGAATGAGACCGGAGCAGGAGGCCAGGACCCAGCCGATCCGACAGGACCATGTGGCTATAGGGCTTAGTCTCCTCTCCCCTCTCCTCCCCCGCTAACTGGTCATATTACGCTATTTGTGCCACTCGTGTGGAAAGGGGCAAAGGCAAATTGAATCGTGTTTTGTCGAGCATTTCATTCCGGAATTTGTCAAATGTCGAAAATGTGCAGACTGGCTTCGATTCAGAAAGTCCTAAAAACCCCAAACAGAAACAGAAACCAATAAAATATGTATGTTTTGTCCATCACCCTCCATAGCCCACTGACCATTGCCCACTGCCCATTGGGCCTTGCATATTGCAATTTTAATTTTTCAATTCATTTTATGTTGAATATCTGACCGAGTCGATGTTTTTACGCCCCGGCAACTGGAGTCGCAGCCGCAGGGGTGCCACAAATAACAAATTGCTTGTCATTGGCATTACCAATGGGTCCCAGGACCTCCACTCCCCCTCCATAAGGATAGTATCCAAGTCCAAGACCCCTTCCTCGAAAGCCTTTAGACAATTTACAATTTGAATCTCGATTAGAATTCATTGAGTTGCCGACATTAGTTAGCCAGTAGCCTGTAAGAAAGCACAGTGGTTTGAAGTCGAGAGTGTAGTGCTTTGCTTTTAAAAATAATCAATCTAGAAAATGCATCAATTTTTAAAAGCATTTAGAGGTAAGAAGTTGAAAAGATGTGGTAACTATTTTTTATTCAGCTTTAAGTTCGAGCTGCTGTACGAGGCCCAGGACCTTTCGCCTCTGCAGTTTATCATTGGGTGTTTTTGGCAGACTGTCGATGAAATACACACCTCCCCGAATGTGGTAGGCTCCGCTCAAGTGTCGCTCCACAATGTTTCGAATGTGATCCGCCGTAAGGCGTTCCCCTTCCGGACTTTTGGTGCGGACTACGGCACAGGCCGTGAGATTGGTGGTCACCTCGTCGGGTATGCCGAAGACACAGGTCTCACTGACGCCGGGCAACCTGAGGATGAACTCCTCGATCTGCTCGGGATAGATCTGAAAGTTGTTGAACTTGAAGACGTCGGTGTCACGGGTCTGGATGTACAGATAGCCCTCGCTGTCAAGGTAACCGATGTCTCCCGTGCGGAACCACATGCCGTCGGAGCTGAGGGCTCTTCGAGTGGCCTCCGGGTTTCGGTAGTAACCATCCCACTTGAACCGCAATCGAGCGTAGATGATGCCCACTTCATTGATGCCAAGTGGCATCTTCAGTTTGTCCAGCACCCGCAGCTCCACATTCCGCATGACCTTGCCCTCGCAACCCACTGGTCCACCCACGTTTTTGCTCAGTCCGCCCATCTCGGACAGCCCGTAGCCCACAACGAATCTCTGGTTACCAATCAACTCGTACATCCTGCGAGACACCGCCTTGCACACTTTGGATCCAGCTCCAATCAGAACCCGTATGGATTGGAGCTGGGCCTTTAGTTCCATCACATCACTGTCATGCTTGGAGAGCAGGGCAATCTGATGGGAGGCCAGGAACAGGAAGGTCACCTTGTGTCTCGCCACCAGTTGGAGCAGGTACTCCACACTGTATGGACGATTGGTGATTATACGACGACAGCCGTTGAGGAGCGAGGCCAGAAGAATTATGGTTCCCGAAATCCAGTAGAGGGGACTGAACGACAGCAGCACGCTATCCCGGGTGTAGGTGTTCGGACTGTAAGGAGATAGAATTATTGATCATATTATTAATAATTAAATAGATATACTAATCGTTCTAATTGCTTAGAAATTGGATCATTAAGATATGAAGTCATACATACTTCTTGCAATTACAGAGTAAACTACGATGGGATCGGGTGACGCCTTTTGGCATTCCCGTGGTTCCCGAGGAGCACACAATGAATGCGGTGTGATCGCCATGTAGTTTTGGACAAGGTACATACCTAAAATTAGGAAAAACAATTACAATTGATTTAGTTAATCACGAAATACACAGAAACTTACGCCGCTGCTGTAATGCAATCATCTTCATTAAGGAGCACACTTATGTCAAGCACTCCTTCTAATTTTCCATTGACCAGAAAGATCTTGGCCGGGTTTTTTAGTTTTCCATTGACCGTCTTTATTATATGGTAGTTCTCTACATCGCAGAAGATAACCCTTGGCTCGGTAATGTCGTACATGTATTTGACAGTCTCTGAGAAGGAATTTAAGAACACCATGATAGTAAACATACTAAAGTAAGTATGGGAGTTTTGGTTCTCACCTTCAGTAAACTCCGGATGCAGTGGATTGATGGGGATGCCGCGGAGCAGAGCCGCAATTATCACACTGGTTAGATACGTCGAGTTATTGGCCGATATGCCAACGACATCGCCCCTCCGCAGACCCAATCTCTTGAAGGCCTGTGCGATGCGGGCACTCTGCTGAGCCAGCTGGGCACCGGTGAGCTCCTGGCCCGTGGGATCGCAGGTTTGCATCACCTGATCGGCGTTGATCTGCAGCACGCGCATGATGACCTCGCCCAGGGTCATCTCCGGACCGTAGAAGTCCTTGCCACGCGGTCCAAACCAAGTCCGCGAAGCGGCATCGTAGTGCACCTCACAGCTCATTGTGCTTTCCAACGTCCGGCGATCGAATAAGTGCTTTATTGCGTCTCATTTGGGTTTTATATGGCTCGGGGAGTACGGAAAACAAAGTGGAGCTGTTAATTAGTCGGACACGGCAAGACATCGATGCTTGTCGCCAGTGTCAACTAAAATAGATGCTGATTTACTCATTGGCAAGTCGGAGCCGCCTCTGTGTCCCGCTAATCAAATCGATCTGTCCAGCAGACATGGAAACTTTTTTATTTCTTTCACAGTTCTTCTGATGATTCACTGTGTTTACATTTATTAAACACGATTATAAACAACGCATGTATATTTAGCATAAATCTTATCTCACAGATGCGTGGTTGGCTCGCTCAACTGCGACCAGATCTTCCTGCGCTGCACCTTGCTGTTCTGCGTCTTGGGCAGACTGTCCACAAAGAAGACTCCTCCGCGGATGTGGAAGGCATCGCTCAGATGTTGTGCCACAACTCCCTTGACATCCGCCTCGGTCAGCTTGGCACCCAGTTCATCCTCATTCCGGACCACGGCACAGGCTGTGAGATTGGTGGACACCTCATCGGGAATTCCGAAGACGGCCACTTCATGGACTCCGGGCAGATGGAGAATCACGTCCTCGATCTGCTTGGGATAAATGGGGAAGTGATTGTACTTGAAGACATCGGTGTCACGCGACTGGAAGTGCAGGCATCCCTCATCGTCAAAGTATCCATGATCGCCAGTGAGCAGCCACTTGCCGTCGGGCGTGACGGTCACCTGGGTCTCCTGCGGATTGTGATAGTAGCCGCCCCAGCGAAGGTTGAGCCTCACCAGGATCTGGCCCGTCTGGTTGGGGCCCAAGGACTGACCGTGTGGGTCCACCACACGGACCTGGACATTTCGCAGCAACTTGCCCTCGCTGCCCAGTGGACCTCCCACATTCTTGGAGATTCCTCCGGTCTCGGTGAGACCGTAGAGCACGGCGAATCTGTTCGCACCCAGTAGCTCGTACAACTGCCGCCAGATGCCCATCGGTACCTTCGAGCCACTGCACACGAAGGACTGGACGCACTGCATCTTGGCTGCCAGCTCCTGTCTCTCGGGGCTCTTGGCCAGCAGAGCCATGTGGTGGGGCACACTGAGCACGAAGCTAACCTGGTGTCGTTCCACGAGGTCTGCAAAGTACGCCACGCTGAAAGGACGATTGGTGATGATCCTGCGACATCCATTGACCAGCGAAGCGAGCAGGGTGAAGATGCAGCTGATCCAATAGAGCGGACTGAAGCAGAACAGCACTGTATCCGAGGTGAAGAGCTGAGGGCTGTTTAATATCCATTAGGGTCACATTTCTCAAATGTTCTTGGCACATTCTACTCACATTTTGGCACTGTTAAGCAAACTGCGATGCGAACGGGTTACGCCCTTTGGCAAACCGGTTACTCCCGAGGAGGTGATGATGAAGGCCGTATCATCGCCACACAAATGGGGGCAGGCAAAGCTGGAAGATCAGGACTACCTTGAAAGTTCTTACTTTGAACATCTGGTTTCAGAAATACCTACAGTGTTCTCTCATCGTATCCAGTGCAGCCATCTGCAAGCAAATCCTGAATGTTACGCACTCCTGGCAGAGTTCCAGTGAGCAGGATGATCTCCGTCTTGAACTTGAGACTGCTTTTGACCGCGCTCAAGGTCTGGAAGTTGTCCAGGTCGCAGAAGATCACCTTGGGCTTCGTGATCTCGAACATGTAGGCCGTGGTTTCTGCGTATGAAGTTGAACATTTAACTAGTTATATAAATATATATATGGCTTCTTCTACCCGCATCAAAGTCCGGATGCAGTGGGTTGATGGGTGTGCCATTCAGCAGGGCTGCGATGACCACTTCGGTGAGATAGGTGGTGTTTTTGGCCGAAATGCCAACCACATCGCCGCGTTGCAGCTTCAATCGTTGAAAGGCGTGGGCCAACCGACGACTTTGCTCCAGCAACTGACCACCGGTGAGCTCCTCGCCCGTGGGATCGTACACCTGCATCACCTTGTCCGAGTACAGACGCAGGATGATCAGCGCCACCTCGCCCAGCGTCATGTCCGGACCGTAGTACTCCTTGTCCTTTGGCCCAGACCATATTTTCTCGAAACTGTCGTACTTGGTGGCCGCCATTTGGCTCTCTCCGCGTTCTGGATTCCTTTTGGCCGTTCGATTGGACAAAACACGACTTCCGTACACATCAACTGAGTTTCGGCGAGAGTGGCCTGGCCTATATATACAGTCGGCACTGGGGAGGTGCTAGAACTAGATGTTCGATCTGCTAATTAGTTCGACACGCTCTCCATGCCCACATACACATACCTTCTACCCGCTTCCATGGGCAGCGCTCCTAATGAACTTTGCCGACTGTTGGCGCTGCCAAATTATCAGGTGAGTTTGGGGTGCATCTCATGGTCCAGGCTACTGAGATTGGTCCAGAAAAGGATGTCATAGGCCGTTCTTCCAGCTTTAGAAAATATGATTCGCAAGTACATTCAAATAGTTAATTATAAGGTTACATAATATCCCCAAAATCAGTTGAAAGTTTGTTTCTTTAGGAAAATAGATAAGAATCCTTAGTCTTCTAGATTCATTCCATTTCATATAGTTTCGAACCACTGTGCCAGTTGAAACCCAGTCCACGGCCGTTGCATGGCAATTGCATAATTTCCACGATTAAACACGGTTTGAGCTCCGTTCACTTTTGCCCATCTCTGCTCCCTGACTGCGTCCGCTCCATTTCCTATATCCTTGCCATATCCTTGCGCTGCGGCTGTCTCCACGTGCCACGATTCCTGGTCCTTGTTGCGTCGGTCCGTCTGGCCAGGTGAATGGATATATACGCATCGCAGCCGTACTCGTATTCGTATAACTGCCATGTGCAACCGCAGAGAGATAGAGTCGCATCCTTGATGGGCACACGCTTCATTTGCGTGCTTAGTTAGGAAATCAAGCGTATGGCTGCAGGACAAGTGGGTGGAATGGCGGTGATGGGGCGGCACTTAAAATGCAAGGTGCATCCACCTGGATGGGTGGTGGGTGTTGGCTTAAACTTCGATTCGTGGCCGGGACTAAAAGTTTCCCAGCATCGGCGGACGGAAGTTCCGGGGCGTTTGGAGATAGTTCGCCGGGCTGAGTGAAAAACTCGGATTTCGCCTGCCGCCGAGCTGGATTCATTGATTTCACTTAAATTCTTGTGATGCAAAAATAAACTAAATTAATTACACGGCCGGCAGAAATGTGCAACAAACCAGCTTTGGCTGAAGAGGTGCAAAAGTGGTGGCGCGGTCTGATCAGCGACTAAGAAAAGTTTCGCGAAACTTTTTTATGGCCATTTCATGACCCAATCTCGTCTTGGGAGCAAAACAGGGCTATTCTGCTGCTAGCAACTTGGTCCACATTTAACTAACTTCAAATCTCGGCAATTAACTGAAAGTCACCAGCCGGGGAACTGGGGACTTGGCAAATGTAATCAGGCTCAACATTATAATTAACCGCAAAATGCAGTTACGAGCCATTTTTTTTTTACCATCCACCCCCCTGAACAACGTAGAGAACCTAGAGAACTCCATTCCGCTGGCCGTCTATTAAAACTTTTACGACAAGTAGGCGAAAAAAAATTACTTAATTAAAATGATTGACTAAACAGAAAAGTTTGTGCGAAATCATTTTTGCTTTTTTTCCCTCCGCCATCCGCAACTAGCTGGGCATACTTTTCCGGAACAATAGTTTCTTCCGGTTGTGGTGAGCTCCTCTATATATACCATCCCGCTCGCACAGTAGCCCTTGCTCTTTTGCGCTTATTTATTGTTTGCCGTTTGCCCGGAGGCAGTGAGATTTTTTCTGTAGGAAATGTTTGGAGTGGAGGTCTCCCCGCAAAAACCTTAGAGATGCGACAGCAGCTTGTTGTTCATCTAACAAATTAACGAACGCCTCGAGTGTTGTTGCGTGCTATCCCCCTCTCTTTCGACCGGCATCTGCCCGTCTCTTTCCATTCCCTTTCGACCGAGGCAGAAAACTTTGAAGTGTTAATGAATTGAGCGGGATGGCGAGATGGGTGGTTAAAAAAATTGTGGGGGGGGGGTTCTGTTTTGGCCAGAGTAATGACCGTTGGCCGCTTTTGTGGTCGATTTTCTGGTAATTGAAATTATGATTTAATTTAATTTACCGCAAAAGTGTTGACAGTTAGATAAGAATCAGGAGTAAAAGTCGAGGAAAAGAAGAAAAAAGAACACACTTGATATCCTTGAGGGTGGGAACATCATTAAAATCCTTTAGTCAAGGCGCATCAAATGAAAAAATACGTATCTTAAAGCTAAAAGAACTTATGCAGAACATCAACAAATTTCGTTGTAATTAAGACTTAAGTTAAATTGTTTAGGATGATTATAGCAGCTTTAGATGTAATTGAAGTGTTTAAAACGTCGTATCTTTAAACTCACGATTCGAACGTCATTAGGCATGTAATTAAATTAATTATCTCGAAATCCCCTCTTAGCTTCGATGTATGCAAATTATATTCAAGGTGGTAAGCGGCAGTACAGCTGATTCGAGGACAGCCTGAATAATTCAAATGGAATTATGCAACGTGGCATTTAATAATTCACAAGTGAGAGATGTGTTTTAGGCGTCATTACAAATCGTTACAGCACTAATAATCCGTCCAAATGACTCATTAACAATTAATTAGAGCGCCTTATAGATGCTCTCGAGTGTTTTTGTTCGCACACATGTCCGTAGACAAACACACACCCATATGCATAACGAATGTCCTGGAAAACGGAGGTCCTATTTTACTGCACTTTCCAAGTCGCCTGCTTGTGTGTGTGTGTGTGTGTGTGTGCTGTCCACAAAACCAATTACACACTCGATTCGAAAGCGTTTTCGCTACGGGCCCAAATCGGTGCAAGGAGCAAGGATTGGTGGGCGGGGGGCGTGGCGGGCCAACACTTAACCCTGAGGAAACTACGCATCTGTTTAATGGAGTCAACTGTGTGAATAGGACCACCCAATCCAAACTGCATGTGTGTGCGGTGTGGGGCGGTGTGGTGGGTAAGGACTCGGTCCCCAAAGGCACATAAAAAGCATTTAATTTAAGCGTTGTCCTAATGTCTTTCATGGCAATAGAAGAAACTACTGAGCAGCTGCTATTATGGCTTTTAGATGTGGTTTTAAACCCGCTAATTCTTAATTGATACTTCCAATCCCAAAAGAAAGTCTTAAGTAGTTCTAAGTTTCCACTCTCAGCAGCCATTTATGTTTTATTCCTCTACAAAGCTTACTGTTTCACAGAGCTCATTTAAAGATTGAAGTTTTATATTTAAGCCATCCTACCCATTTATTTCATTGACCCCATGTGTGCTTAGTAGCATGCATACCTACTTTTTAACAGGATGTGCTTATCACAAGTGGCAGCCAGTTGCAATTATAGTTTATCGCAGTCTTTTATTGTTCCCCACGATGCGCTCCACATGCATTTTTAATTTCACTTCCCAAAGCACTCAGAAACGGGTGTTAACTACAGATTTCTCACTCGCTTTAACGCCTCAGCCAGCCCATTATGCGATTTGCACCTGCTCGTCGCTGCCCCAGCAACGCAAAGTGAGTTGCCAAAAATTTTAATTAGAAAATTCGCACATATGCACCTAATGTCCCCGTTAACGACGGCCTCCAACGGAAGTCAGCAGAGCAGCCAAACGACGAGGGCGGCAAATCGCCACTTCCGATTAGGCTCCTGCCCAGCATCCACCTGCGATTGTTGCCCGGCAACCGTGCCACCTGGGCCATCGACAAAAGCCATTCACAGTTGTCGCCGCTTTTTGAATTGCAGCGCGGAGGCGCCTCTTTATGCGGACAGCAGAGTCCAGAATTCTAGAAGCGGGCAAGCATAGCGTTCTTATAGATTAGCAGCAAGTTTCTTAAAAATATGAATTTATCAGGTTACAAAATTCAACTATGTGCCAGAATCTTAAAGATTTATTATTTAAATTAATTAACTGATTAAGTGACTGATATAAAGAAGTATTATCTTTTTAAACGTTGCTGTTCGTTGAAGTGCCGGAGTCCTGGATGCGTAGGTGTTTGCACGTGTCCTTTGAAGCCAATTAAAATGTTCATTTTGGCGGATTTTCTTTGTTTTTAGCAGCTCGGGAGGCTTGTGTGCCACTGCCAATTGATGGCTCATAATTGCTCATTAGCCCAACAAAGGCACGACGAACAATTGCATTTTAATTACAGCACACTTGAATTGTAACCAAAGGTCCCATAAGAGACGCTCAATAACATTTAAATAGCTCAAGATGCCTGGCACACTTTTGTAGGCCAGAGTTCTGCTGGCATTCGTTGCTTTCATTTAACTTGTATCTCGAACTGGATTTCTATTTGCGGATCTCTTTGACTCGTTCCGGGCCAATTGAGCTGACAGCGAAAACACTTTGCCGGCTATTTAAGCCGACAGACGGACGAACAAAACTTTAATTTACTTGCTCCTGGTTTTTTACTCGAACTTTCCGCATTCGCCCCCTTGGCCTTTTCATTCCTGTCTGTGCGGCACATAAAACATAATAAAAGCAAATACAGCATAAGCAGGAAGGCTCCTTTACAGATACAAACAAAGCACAAAAAAAATTAATTTTCCACAAACTAAAACCTTAGAAAATTTATGCTTCGCCTGCATAAACAAAAGCACATAACGAAAGGCAGAGAGCAAAAAACAAAATACAAGGCAACAATTCAATTCATTGGCTGCACAAGATGCAGACATGGACGTGGTCAAAACGCACTGCTGACCAGAGGACAAACTTTTTGCAGGCAGCTGAACAAGATGGGCGGGGGAGGGGAAGAAACTCAGCAGCACAAGGAAGAGTCGTCCTGCTGGCCAGGAGCAATTCCTGCGTCCTGGAGACGACGTTGCAGCTAACCGCAGGCATTCAATTCAACTAGAAAATACAACTTGCTCCTACTGCTGATGCTGCTGCGTTTTTATTAGCCCAGACACAATGCAAAAAGCCTCTGACTGCCAGGACCTGCGTATAAATAATGAATACAGTGCAACACAGAGCAGTTCAGAGCAACTCAGAGCAAAGGCAACAACTCGGCTGGCTGGCTGGCAACATCCTTACGCAGCATTAACAGCCAAAGAAAAATACTGCGAAAGTAATTCTGCCAGATGAAAAAAGGAGCGTAGAAAACAGGAAAAAAGGAGTGCCTTACCCTGAGGAATCGAATCTGTTTGTATCCTTGTATGAATTTCTCAGATAAAGTATATTATATATTATTATTATATTATTATATAGGAAATCTAGGAAATATCATTGCATTAAGCAACTGTTTTTAGATACAAAATGTCTAAAATCAAATTACTTAAGTCACAATAACATCAAACTTAACTAGATTTATATTTATTTATATATATTTCTCACCTAGTTAGCACTCCCCCGCATTCAGAGTTTCCAGGGTAGGGCGATGAAAAAAAAACGCATTTAAAGTTGCCGAAGCAATTGGAGCAGAGCTCAAAAGTTTTTCCAACTGCGCGGCTGTCAGTGGGTTAAGTGCACACACCAAAACACCCTGGTCCTGCCACATCCACCCACATGCACACAGCAATGCACATAGTCATGCAGCAAATTCGATCCAATGGAACCATCATTAATCAGGCAGTGCAACTAAGGAAATTCGTATCCAAGACCCAAGGACATGGCTGGCCATCCATTCTCTTCATTAGGGCACCGCTTTCTTAGCATTGCAAATTATGCAGTGTTTTCCAAAGAAATTTAAGGCAAATGTTGATCTAGAATTGAAATTCCAATTTGAGAATCTGTGAAAAAATCCGCACTTTCCGGTCCAACAAATGTGCTCCTTCTCCAGCAACTCGATATGCCAGAGACGTTTTCCCCGGAAAGCCTCATCCCGGTCCAGACCACATCTGAATACCCGTGCCGACTTTCGTCCTTGAAATAAGAAACATGTCGCCTCCTTTTAAATACCTGTTTTTTAAGCGTTTGATGCCAGCGAGGTTGGGTTGTGGAGTTTGCCGGACGGAAAGCGAGTGGGAAAAAAAGCGAGAATGTGTCACAGTCGCGTGGCGCAGGGTGTCCTTGTCGGTATTACGTCCTTGCGTGAGTCGCATGTGCGCCATGTCCTTGCGCCCGCCAACGAGTTATAGCTTACTCCCACCTGAAGCACCTCACCCACAACCCACCTGCAAATCCTGGCATATCCTTGTGTGGGTGGTGCAATTTATTTTGCGCTCTGCTGCTCGACGACGACTGCGTTCCACTCCTGATGTAATTAGCGAAGTTTACCGTTGTGTATTTTTATAATACTATTTCCCCGGTTCAATCCCCGCCCTGGGTTAACAAATTGAGCGCTCGAAGGAGGATTTACTTTCATTAGCGTTTGATTAACGCTCCCCATTCCGCTCGCAGCTATAACTCAACCCCGCTCCTCCTTCCGCAAGGATATATGAATATGCAGGTGTAGTGCTGGCTAAGCTTCCGCCTTATTTTTCCTACGAGGGTACCACGATAAAATATATCGGGTGAAAGGTGGAACACTTTGAAAATTATTGAAAAATTCAAACGAAACTTGATGCTTAGTTGGTACTTTCATTTAAAGTTATACTGGTACCATTCCCGTATGAAATAATAACAATCTTTTCAAGACTACAAAGGATCAAAAGCGTAAATAAAATTGATAAAAAGCCTGCACATATGCACATAACAATAAAGTGAAGGGATATTACTAAGGGAGATGCATTGCAATATTACCCCTACCAGATCAGCAATATTGTTTAATTGGATTTCGGGTAAACAAACTGTTTTAACTCAGGTAAAAAGCGTACTAAGAGTACGATACGCGAAACAGAGGTACCGGAGCCTAGGAAATCCACTGTCCAGCACTGTTGGTTGCTTTTCTGGCCCTGGTAGTGAGTGGAAAATTGTATGTCAATTGAATGGCCAGAAATCACTGTTTAAATTTGCATGCATTTGCAAGGGCAATCGGGCCAAAGGACGCAGGACGCAGGACACGCGACACTGGAGAAGAGGAAGCCGGTCAGCGGTATAACAAAGATCGGCAAACGGTCGACTATGGCAACCGGTAACTGCAGTGGCAGCAACGGCAACGGTTAACGCGCAGTTGCCGCATGCATAAAACATAAGGATAACGACACACAGACACACTGTCACACGGACACGGACAAAGACAGAGACAGGTTGCAGATACGGTGCAGGGCAGGACCTGCCGGAGGCATTGTATAATTAAAATTGCATTCAGATGCAAATGCAAATGCGAGTGTAAGCTACAAAAGCGTAAGGCGAGCGCTTACAGATTAGACAACTTCCTCGTCCTGGCCGCACCATTCATGCCGCAGCATCCTGCAGGATCCCCGACCCACAGCCAAGTCCAGCACTGCGTTTTGGCAATCCTATTAGCCGTGCATAGGCCTCGTTCAATAGGCCATGAGGAACACATTAGGGCCCGGGGATTTACACGTACTTTGTCCAGTTAAGGCCAGCAAGGTCCTGGCCGATTGTGCGGCTGCAGGGCGGGTAAACAACGGACATCCTGCGCACTACCTGATGAACTTCCGCCTCCTTGCTTAATGTCTGCCTCCTTAAAGCCAGTGCAGTTTGAGCCGCTCGAATGCCTCGCATGCCTTCGTATATATTTCAATATGCAGAATAACTTCGAGCGGGCATATCGAAATGCTTTCCTATGCCAGGCAAATCCCTGGCTAAGCGGCACATGCCACGCATTTGAATGGATGGATATCCATTGATGCTGGGCATATTTTCCGAGTTCATTGCATTTTCGCACCTTGGATTAAGTCACTGCCGGAAGGGGTGGGTAAAAAAACCAGCACCTTACCTCTTTTACACCGACTTTGCCGCCCTTCCACACATTTTCACCTCCCTGCCCATCGAGCGGATTAATGGACACACGTGTCCCGGGCAACAGGTAACAATTGTTGCACTGCCCGCAGGTCGTGTGCCGCTTAACTTCGCCAGGCACGCGCTCCTCAGCCAGGGTACTACTTCCACTTGGTCGCATCCGGGGACAATGCCACATGCGGGTCAGGATGGGGGGTAACACACATGCCCCTAATTGAAATGCAATGCGAGTGCTGTGCTGGGCACTGCAAATACGGGTCGAAGATGCACCTTTGACTTAGAAGGCCTCAGTCCCAAAGAACCCTATCAAACACTTAGTTTATAAACTTGAATTAATCATGATTAACTTGACCTTTGATAAGAAGGTTTATGCTAGTTTTTCCAAGTGGTTTTATTAAGCAGATAGGGCTCCTCCTCTATTCCAGCGAACACAGCTCAAATAATAATGCGATTACATTTGACAAATCCAATTTCAATGACACTCGCTAGCACAACATTAATGAACTGCAAATATTTGTCCTGTCCCCTCGTCCTTGCCCTTTGCTAAACCTCCACTCGCTGTGTGGCACGTGGCTGGCGTTTCAATATTTGCATGTAAATTTAAGCTCGCCCAATCGAGTGCAACAAATCGCAGCTCAAGAGCATATCATACTTTGCATATTAATGCCACCACCAGCAGCAGCAGCAGCAAAGGATTCCGGCGACTGGCGATGTCGTCCTGGGCAAGAAGCACTCCGCCGTGGATGCGGATCCACCGCAGTGGATCGGAATGTCACAACCAATGCACCGTGGTAGAAGTTTCCAATCAGCTCGCGACTAATGAAGTGGTCACAAACTAGAAGGTCAATTGCTGGTGGCTTTTGCAACAGGGTTAATATCATTATCAAGCTAAGTTAGGACAAGGATCTCCGTACTTAAGGCTAATGTGTATACTTTATTTATAAAATAATATCTAAGAATAATATTTTAACTATTTTCCAACGAAAAACTTGCCAATTTGATCACCATTCCCACTGTGAACCGCCAAGGGCAATCGCAAAGCGAATGGCAAAACCATCAGCTACAGAGCAAATGCTGCAAATGAAAGTAGGAAAATTATTTGTTTTCCTCATTGAAAATCGCGCTGAGTCCGCTCGAGGAAAAAATACTGCACTAGAAGAAATGAGAGAATTGCTGAATAAAATGTAAATGAAATTTTGTTGGGATTGGAAATGGTAATGCTGCTGTGGTAGAGGCCAAGATTGCGAATTGATTGGCGCAGATTGCAGAAGTGAAATTTCCATGATTTTTTTAGCTTGCAGATTTTTAATCGCTCTCTGCTGGCCAACAGAATTGTTAAAGCAAAAGAAGAAGCTTAAACTATTTGTTTAATGTGACAAATCTATAGGCATATCCTTAAGGATAAAGAGTAACCTCTTGCAGGCACTTGTAAGCATTTTGTGGACTTCACTTTTGAGTCTCGGCTGGCACTCAAATTGAGTGTCTCCTTGGACCCCTTTTATGTTTTGACACATTATTTTCGCTTTGGCACTTCCCGAATGCTCCCCGGGGTGGGGAGGGGGGAATCGAGGATCCAACAGCTGGCAAGGTTGAAAGGCGCATTTAGGACCCATTACCATTAGAGGACACTTTGCTTTGCTCGAAATCGACCATAAGCCGGCGCGGGGCGGTGCGGGGCGTGGCTGTCCTGGCCCGGCATCCTTTGGCCAGGACATTTGCATGATTTTTGCAAGAGTAATAAACGTGGCTAGCGAAAAGATGGAAAAAAAGCGAGAGGCAGTGCCCTGACAATACTTAATGTCAGTCACGTAGCACAGGGACAGGGACACTTTGCGTCCATTGACATGACCAGTTTACCAGCTCACCCATCGGCCGGACTCCTTGCCACTCCACGGATCGCCGGGCTGCCAGTTGTCTGGGAGTCATCGACAAGCTGCTGGAGTCGTGTCCTGGCATAACTGCCCACTGCAGGATGGCTCAGTTAGTTGGCTGGCAAAATGCTTTGGGCCAGGATTTCGGTACCTTTTCACTTGCCATTGATTTGCAGTCAATTATGCACAGAAAGAAAGTTAGATTCACCAAGCTTTAAACTATATCAGCAAATGCACTTAATCTTAAGCACTCACTTTCAAATCGATCGCGTAATGGAAATTCTTCAAAATTCAGTTTGGCAACTGATTTTGGGAAAACTTTAAAGCTTGCGAAAAGATTAGAGATTAAAAG
The DNA here is from genome assembly GCF_016746395.2 of Drosophila simulans. NCBI lineage: Eukaryota > Metazoa > Arthropoda > Insecta > Diptera > Drosophilidae > Drosophila > Drosophila simulans. Next base: position 18,028,212 of record NC_052521.2, read on the forward strand.
TGAGTACATTTCCATTAAAGTCTGCTTAAAGTTTGGTGATTCCACATTCGTTATCCTCTCCTCGGCGACTTTATCCACAGCATAAACAAATGAAACACCGAAGTGGCATAAGCACGCTTGTCACTTAGCTTGCCTCTTTGTTTCCCCATGTTGCAGGAGTAATTCGATAAGCTCGGCTTAAAAATAGCCATAGCTCCAATGATTCGATACACTTTTAATAGTTTTTGCTGCTGCAGCTTACAAAGGCGGTGGAGGTGGAGGTGGAAAAGTTGTCCGAAACTTTGCAGCTTGCATCGCAAACTTTTGCGCTCCGATAAACAACAACAAAGGGTCGGGGGAGCGGTAAAGGAAGCGCTCGATTCGAATCCCGGAGCTCGGAGTCAAAGGCAATGTGTTGACAGCTTGGTGCGACACACACACACACACACTCATAGAGAGAGTCTAAAGGATCTGGGGATCTCGGAAGGACCCTGAACTTTGGACAGCTCGAATGCATTGTATACAAATGCAGTTTCCATTTTCTCAACTGCAGGCCAAGTTTTGCTTTTCAATTTCGAGACCCGAGACCAGAGCAAAAAAAACACACATATGGTATGGAAAGTACAAAGTTTCGAGCAGCACAAAAGCAGCATGTCTCGACAAAGTTATGTCCCACTCTCTTCGGGGTATTATTAGAAATTGAATTAGATTTCATTTGGCAGCAGGCAGAACAATCCCCGATCCACTTAAGGTGCAAAAAATTGCTTGGGCGGGACCTTCAGTAAGTTGCAGCCATCTTCATAGCGCAAAGCAAAACTAAAGGAATGCCCTGCAATCACATTGAAAGTTTGCAATCAAAAAACTTTGCTTACTGGCCAAATTTGCGTGCCGAAAAAATAACCGTAGCACTAAATAGACTGCAAAGTTGCTTTTGGCCCCGTTGCCACCGCCCCTTCGCTAATCCTTTTAATTTTGAACTTCAACTTTCGCCAGCGAGCTAGGAAAATACGAGTAAGTAGCAAAATAACCGAGTAGCTTGCGGAACCAAACATGCGACGCACTCGCCGAAAGTTTTTTAATAACAAGTCCTGCGAAAGGACGCAGGCAGATCCATCGCTGTTATCAGCAAAAGGGCACAAATTTCGCCCTGCACTCCACGTACACTGCATACATTTTCCGCTTTGGTACGATGCCTTGACTTTTGTTGCCCCCCCAAAAAAATAAACCCGAAACCCAAAACGAAAACGAAAACTTTCGACATCCAAAGCGCCGGAGGCGTCCAAGGAACCCCTTTTCATCTCAACTCATCCGCCAAAGTCCAGCCAGCGAAATGCAAATACAAGTTATAATAATTTCTTTTCAATTTCCAACCAAAGCAAGCACTTAAGGGGATTTTAGTTACAGAGCTGCAATGCAACTGGCCAAAATGGCCGAGATGGCAGGACACAAGGATACGATGGATAACGTGGGTGTGGGTCGGTGGTTTTGGGGGTCGTATTTGTCATTTGGCCTCATCACATCTGTGATTGCGCTGAAATTTGCATAATTCCAAGTAAACAAGCAATTTCATTGAGAGGTGGGGTCAGGGGTTCAAATTTCGGGATTAATAACTCTTTGCAGCTGAAATTGGATACCATTCGCCAGTTTGAAGGACATTTGCGCTGGAAGCGAAATGAGAGAAAACGCTAATCAAACACCGAGGACAAGAGCTGCACTTTAAGGATGTTTTGGATAGCATAGTGAAAATTTTAATAGATAACCTGGCTTTGTGTGTCAGTTTATCCAAGTGCCGAATCCTCAGTTTCGCCCGTCAGCCAAGAAAAAAAAAGTTTCAAATTGAAACTTTCACTATTTTTCGTTCGAATTGTTGTTTCGTGCTAAAAGTGCAAATACCTGGCTGAAGCTATCGAATTCCAAAATAACGCATTGATTTGCTAATTCCGTTGGAACGAGGATAGCAAGTAAGTTTCCAAGCACGGAAAATCGGGAAATACTCTCGACCGGGAAAGTTTTGTTTCGCCAGCGATAAAAGTTGCTCCAATATGCGTATTTCTGCCCAGGCAAGTGAAAATAAGTGCGGCGATAAATTCGTTATTATGTTCCTACTTATGTCAACTCGCCTGGCTGCAGCGATATTTGTGTATTGCCGTGTCAAAGGTTATCGCCAGGACGAACTGAACAGCCCCTCCACCTAACCCCCCACACCCCTTCCCTCACGAAAACCGGCAGTGACAAGCGTTTGGTGGTCCGTAAACGAAAGCTGCCTCATGGGGCAATAATATCCGTTCGTTTTTGTGCGCCTGCCATGGTCTCAATTTAATTACTGGGCAGCAGTTAATATTGACAGTAGCCACAGCTCGGCGTAAAAGCGTTTCAGCTGAGCATAAACCCATAAGCCTGTCAATCGCAAAAGGTCGCCATAGCCATAGTCATGGCCAGGACTCTTGTGTGTGTGAGTCCTGTTCGCAAACAACTTTACCTATGACCACAACAAACAACGATGCTTGTATTAGAAAAGAACCTTCTAAAGGACATAGGCAAATATAGAACGTAGGGAAAAGTATTTAAATTTAAAAGCTTAAAATATTTGTTTGGTTTAAAGCACTGGCCACGGAAATGTCCTGTTCGTACTTAGCGTTTTTTTTGGTGGCACCGAAATTAAGTATCCCGGCTGCACAGGATATGTATAGCCAACAACCTGTCGGGCATTTTGAAACGGTCGAAACTCGAAAATCCTTCCTGCCAACGATGCTGCTGGCAATAGATGATTATTTTATGGGAGCCAAAGCCAAGACCGAAATCCCAATGCAATTTCACTTCTTCGGCTTGCTCTCCTGGGAGACTTGGCAACTTTTAATGGCCTCACTAATACATTTAAGACTCTGCATAAGCTCACACACACAGGCAAGAGAAGCGACGGATTCGAGTCCTGTATACAAATAATTACATGGCAAAATATTTACATTTTGGTTTTGGCTTATGCACCAAATAGGCCAACGCAGACGCCAGGGGTTTCGGTGGGTTTGGCTTTTGCTTGGGCAGCAACTTTTTGGCCACTTCATATTTCATAAAAACATGCATTATGACTATTTTATGAAGCACGCGCCGAGAACTTTGGCAGTCAGGACGCAGGATGCAGGACCCGGGATGCCCCGCCTAGGAGTCCTGTCTCTGCTAGGTATTTATTCCAGTTGCCCAGCCTTCGAGTCCTGTGTGTGCTCTGTGTGTGTGTCCGTGTCTCTCAGTGTTTGTGTGTGTGTGTCCTGGCACAAAGCCCCATAAACCGACATCGTTGTGTGTCCCCTGTCCTTGTCGTGGGCCTATCTGCTTTATGGCTCACCGCTTCCAGTGCATCCAACGTGGTGGCCCAAACAAAAGGATGCCACATTCATGGCCTGTGGGGGTCACAATTTCATGGGCCCTGAAACTGAATGGCTCACTTTGGGGCAACTAAACTTGGGCACAACCGAGCCTCGGACGCACACGGTCGTAAATGTGCCAGTTAGAAGTGTAACTGACCTATCCTTGCAAATTAATAATCCGAACCACTTCGAGTGCCTGGCCATCGGGCATTCGAGATGCCCCGCCAACAATCGAGAGCACTGCACCTGACTTGCCCAGTTCTCCAAGTACTGATTGGATTAGGCTCGTGCCCAATATGGATTGCTCAAAGTGACGGGCTCTGGCCAGAGATTCCAGCCTGTTGAGTAATTAATAAATAAGTGGGTCATGCAATGAGGCAACTAATTGAGAGGCCAAACAAAGCATGGAATCAAAGCCTTTGCCACGTGATTTCCTAATTCGTCCCGGCTTCAAGTGCAGGCGAGCGTGTGGGTATAATTATGTCCCTAGTCTAGTCCTTGTATGAAAATGAATAATGTGAAATTAAGTCTGTTCTTTCAATACCTCCCTCTGCTAGGTAATAAAAGGATTAATTTTGCCTTTGCATGTAGACCACAGCTTTATTCCACAGTTAACCAACCACTTCCATTATCTGACTGACATTTGCAATTAACTGGTAGAATGTTGTTACCGTTGATAGACTTATGCTGTCTGAAGTTCATCAGAGCATTTGGCCTGATGATGCAACTGGCGGAGGAATCGAGGCTCATCATGATGCTAATCAGCTGCACGATGGCCGTGGCCTTTATCGTGAATGTGTGTTCGGGAAGAACCATTTTTCAGGATTTGTGTAATGCAGTGGGCAACAGGAGACTCGAAACGAACCTGGCCATGCAACCTTCGCCAATTACTATACTAGTGAGCAATATAATCAAAAGGGACTTAAAGATGCCCTTACAATGGACGTACTACGATGATCTTCCGATGGCGACTGTTCTGAAGAACAACGGAAGCACTGTGATCATGCGGATATACACTGCGAACAATTTTATGCCCCAGCTCAGTGGAGCTAATCTGCTTGGTAGATACCACTTTGTGGAGGCGATCTTCAAGTGGGGCAGCCTCAAATCCGAGCATTCGATTGACAATTATCACTGCTGCCTGGAGCTGCAGGCACTTCATCGATGCGCCCAGCTGGAGAACAACTTGGAATACCTCACCCTGTCCTACCTATTTGAACTGAGTTGCGTCAAGAACGAGCACCTCATGCAGGTCACCGATCAGCTCAAGTGGATCTCGCAGCCAGGATCATCGATGGAGCTTCCGCCCTTCCACTTGGGGTCACTACTTCAGCCATTCGGATCTGATTACTTTTCCTACGAAGGCACCTACGACAACGGAGACGTCGTTCTGCCCACCACCTGGCTAATAAGCCGCAATATATCCGTGGTCAACTGGCGTCAGCTGGGCGAGTTTGAGGCACTGTACGGATGGAATGGCAACAGGAACTGCAAAAATTGTCGGGAGCAACAGGCCTTGGGCAATCGTAATGTGTACCTTAATATCTAATACCTTAATATCTATATCAATACAATCACATTGCAATGTAAAGAAATGTAAAAACAAAGTGAAACCGCTCCATTTGATTGCCAATAAACCTATTATATATGTAGATTTTTAGTTACTAAATCTCAAATTCCCTATGCAGACCGAAGGTAAAAGTGAACTTTTTCGTCCTGTTCCAAATAAAATCCCTGATTTTGAATGCATTGCCTTTTTCCAAGCTGAAACTTTAACGCCGTGCGACGTGCATGGAAATGCGGTGAGCTCAAGAGTCCTTTCTGCTCGAGAAGCAGTTAGGCAATTCGGTTCGTGATTCGCACCCCATGAGCAGTCAGCCTGTGGGTTTCAGTCCGCATCCTGGCCAGCTAGTTGCCCTGTTGACCGACTGTCTGCAGGTGCAGCCAGGCAAATAGTCAAAGTGCAGGGGGGCAGAATCCTGGGCGGACAGGAGCCAAACTGGGGAATTTGTTCATTTCGTTTCGGGGGGTATAAAAAGGATCGGAGTATGCCTCGCAGCTGCACTTGCTAAAACAGTTGCGAAAATTTTCGAAATTAATTTTCAATAAACGCCCGCTGGCCAAAAAAAGGGAATCAAATACTGATTGGCTAAAAGTTGCGCTGAAAATCACTTTGAATGGGTAGCGGGGCAGCCTGAAACTGAACGATTTGCCCCAAAAGCGAATCGCAAAATTCCGGATTTGGGGATTGGGATGGGATGGGAATCTGCAGGAGGTAGGGATTCGCTTATTGACTTGCCCAACAGCACCCACTTCCACCGCAAAAGTAGCCAGCATAGTTGGCTACTTCAAAAGCGGCGCAAATTGTTCCTGCGTAGCCGGGAATTCCTTCGCACGAATATCAAAAGGATTAGCTTGGGCCCCAGAGGACCTGGCGGCAGGACTATAAATATATATATATGTATGTATGTATAAGTACCTTGTCGCCGGCAGACATTTTCAACTGCCAACTCCTATTACGATTTATTTCAGGCGTAAAACCGGCTAAGGAAATACTTGCGGCGAAAGTTTAAAATAATTGTTGATGTAACGAACCATATAGAGGCGGCGTTGCTGGTGGGCGTGGCACCAAGTAAAACAATAGGCCAGCAGAAGGAGCGGTTTCAGTGGCTGAAACACAGGACAACCAAATAGTTTTCGCTCGGCAAATTGTTTCCAGTTGCGCCAGGCATCGTTCACTTATCCCTATATATATATATATTTGTTTAAATAAATATGAACTACTCTTCTCTTGAGTGGCTGGCACTGCAAATCCCAAATCCAGCCATCCATTCAGCCCAGTTCTGCCCATCTTGGCCGCTTAGCCGTCAGCAGTTTGCAAGTCGGGCAATTAAAACAAGTTGCAAACAATTTCCATTTAGATACAAATAACAAGTTGGACGCATCCACCAGTTGCACATGACTGCTCGAAAGCGATGAGTGTGAATTGGTGACACGAGTAGATTCGATGTCAATCAAAATCAACTGGTATTCCAGAAAAAATCAAGAAGAGCTTACAACTTGCTTGTTTTTACGATAATTACCAGTTATTGGCACGTGAAAAACAATCACTACGAAAAGCAATTAGAAAGTTCAAACACTCTAGAAATAAATACCTGTTCTATACACGTGCTTTTTTTTAGGAATTTGAGAGCAGCTGGCATTTAAATATGTTATTAAAAAACATTTATAACTAGTATTAGCTTGAAAAGGTTCTTGACTTTATGAATTTTGTTGTTTGCACACTTTTGATTGGTACTAATACTATACTATAGTACGTGCTAAAATGCCTCACCTTTTAATCATAAAAGTTGATTCAATATTCAACAGATAACTTGATTTTTGAATATTTTTATAAATGTGTTTTGATGACGAAATTTGCACTGATAAGAATCAATATGCTCACTAGAGTTTCCTATAGGATGTATACTTGTATAAAGCTTATTATAATGAAATTTGTTATTATTTAAATTCACTCCCACATCAATTTTATTAATCATATAGTAAATAATAAAAATTAGTTTAGGTAATTTTAAAATTTTTATTCAAAAGTCCAAATGGATAGGCAAATGTTTTGGGTCAACATGGTTCTCCAATCCTAACCAGTGCGGATGTACTGGGTGTTGTCGGTCTGGATGAGCACGGTTCCAGCTGCGATGTATAATTAGTTAATTAATATAATTTTTAAGCAATAATAGTTTAACACTTACGTTGGGGAACGGGCTCGGCGTTGGCGAGGGCAGCGAACATGGCCAAGAGAAGGGCGGCGGCTTGGAAGAACTTCATGTTGGCTTCTGAGGTTTGGTGGTTGTTGGTTGGCTTGGTAGTACTGATGCTGAGATACTGATGCCCCACTAGAGTGCCAGTGCTCTTTTATAGCGGATCGATCGGGCAGAGATCTGGGCGATTCCAAGCCAACCTGGGGGATTACACAGGTTAAAAGATCGGCTTTATCTCTTCGCTCGTCAATCAGAGATTCGTTTGTTTGTTTGTCTGTTGTTCATGCGATTCAGTGTAATTCACGTGAAAGCAGAACCTGTCTGGGTTTTCTACGCAATTCAATTAATGCCGGCTACTGACTACTGACACTCGACTATCGACTATTAGAATAACTGGAACTGGGCGCGAACAGCGCAGTATGCAATCCAGTTTGATGTGTTTACCATACCCTTTATGTGGAGTTTCTCCTGGAAAAGGTCGTTAATGGTTATTACTCGGAAATTATCTCTTTTATATCAGCAACAATTAAGGAGACAAATTGTATTAGATTTCGATTTGCCCAATAACTGTACGATTTTATTCAGTACCCATTTGGCATCGACTTCTTATTCGTTGTGGAAGGTCAAGATCAATTCATTCTTCATTAAACATCGATTTATTTGGGGTTTTAGTAATTTAATTTAATGCAAAATATTGGTGATAGGAAAAACTACTTTCGGTGATATTTATTCTTAATTTTAATGTAATTTTTAATTTTCCTAACTAACTTTAGTTACATTACATATTATTACAATAATAATCAATTTTGGATTGAAACAAAACTCAATGTAACAATTTTTCTACATCTATATAGAAAAAAGAATTTGCGTGCAATAACTTATTAATTGGATATTAGATATCATAATTTTTGCTAGGGTGCTTAATAAAGATGCTGTGTGAATAATATTTTAACTTTATGATAGGGATGAACAGTACACATCATTTCAATCTAATTCAATTTGCACCTACAATAAGCCTTTATCGCGTGGCAGTACATTTAGTAGTATTGTCTCGTATCAGCTAAACGCGCATTATCAGCTCAGATCGCGCTCGATTTCCGATCGTGACCCTGGGGAATTCGAAGCCCCCTTGGAAATTCCTACTTTCAAAGCCCCCAGCTGACGAGCTCACTGCATCGTATGGAGAGCTATATAAGCGCAGCCTCCCCGGATCGCTAATCAAAGTAGAACTTGAATTCACTCTGTAAACATGAACTGTCTGAAGATCTGCGGCTTTTTCTTCGCTCTGATTGCGGCTTTGGCGACGGCGGAGGCTGGTGAGTGAATATAGAAAGCAATCTTAAAGATCGTTTTTTTCTTATCAGCATTTTATTATTGATAGGCACCCAAGTCATTCATGCTGGCGGACACACGTTGATTCAAACTGATCGCTCGCAGTATATTCGCAAAAACTGAAAACAACCTCTAATAAATGTTTAAGGAATAAAAATGTTTTGAAACAGTAAAATTACGTATGTTGTTTATAAATTTGAAAATTTGAAAGGCGCGCGCACTTAGTGGGAAGGGGTCACACTGACTAAATATACTAGATTGCTGAACATAAGCAAATTCTATTTTCTGGTGTGTACACACTGCAAATGATCTCAGCTGATCAGCTGTTCGAAACGAAAATAAATATTTTAATTTAAAAGCCGGCATACAATCTACAATATTGTGAAGGATTAAAGCTATTGAAGCTGAATAGTGATACATTTTTAGCGACTATTGAAGAAGGCAAGCTGGGAAATGGTATTTATTTATAAAAATCAAAAGAATAAATAAAATGTACATGATATGATGAATGATCCTTTGAGAAATCATATACAATATATAAAAACAATCCGTAATTAATGGATAAAACAAAGTGTTAGCTTATAAAACAAATATCGAGTAATATAGTACTTCCCTGAAAACGCTTTAAACCTGCAATTTTACGCATTTTATCAGCGCCTGGCGACCTGACTTTCAAACCGGCGACGACTTCCCGGCTGCTGCATCTTATCGCCGGCCAATAAATGTGCATAAATGCGCCCACGACAGGACGAGTAGGGAGCAGCGAGGAGTGGTGGAGCAGGGAAACAGAAAGAGCCGCAGAAACAGAAACAATAACAATAGTAAAGCCGCAGGACTCGACCACAACAAGCCACAATCGGCAATCATCAACACTGGCGCGCCGCAGACCGAGCAGAAGGGGTCAGGGGTCAGATGTCGGTGGTCGGAGGAGCAGGCGCTTGCTGACGGCGCCAGTTGCATTTTGACAACGACAACGAACCAAAAACACCCGCGCACAGGCCATGACAGCCGAACGAGGACCCCGCTCCCCGGGAACGGGGCAAAAACTATGGCTTAGAGCCACAGAGCCACTGCCACAGTGGACGGCCAAGAATCTGCACGCCCTGCTGGATCTGCCCGCGGCGATGGAACTGCGCCAAATTGAGTTGATCTATCGGGCGGAGGGTAATGCAAATTTGGTGCTCGCCCTGCCGCAATTTAAAAAAGTTTTACGTTTGCCAAAAATGATATCCAGCAGACTGCGCCAGGCGGCGCACCAGCGGCACGAGCTGGCGGATGAGGTTGCTCGGCCGGAAGGGCAGCGTGTCTCATCCGAAAGAGCTGGGACTGAAAAAGGTTCGTATACACGAGCCAATACAATGGGACCTTAGTTTTTGAAAATCATGAATTTGATATACTCACCTTTTAACTATTATGTGCTGTTAATTTCCAACTGAATTTAATAACTTTTCCTTTGGTCATATATTCAAGAATATTATAAAATATTATAGAGTTAATCATATATTTCTTCAAGTGCTGAGGCCAGCCTGTTATTGTTAGCTGGGCCCGCTGGAGCTTTCCTTTTTTGTTGGACCGGAAATGGTTGCGTGCAACTTCAAACACCCAGACAAGCTGCTGCTGCTCCATCTCCCGGCCACTTGGAGCATTGTGCTCTGCTTATTGCCTGCCTGGCTGGATTTTGACCCACCGCCAACCGCCGCCCACTTCCTTTTCCCTTCGCCCTTTGCCCTTTCGGGTATCTCTCTATCTCTGTGCATCTTTTGGCCATTGCATCAAATGTGTTTATTTCATTTATCCACATCTCTTCTATGTTGCCCTGTGCTCTCTGTGCTGATTCCTCGCCTCCACCTCCGACTCAATCTCCAGCTGGCGACTTGACAATGCCGGATTTTATGGCTTATATCGGGATAATGCGCCGTCTATTAGGAAATGAGTTTGTCTGCGGAGCGGATATTGTTGCCATACCAAAGGAAGACGATAGATTCTGGATAAACGAGCATATACGCGACCAAAGACCGGGTAAGTGCACTGTGCAAAAAGAAGTATCCTCACTTGGTCATAACATCTTGAGCTTAAGCACTTGTTGACTCGAAAACAGAAGCAGTTACATTGTCAATTTATTAATTTAGTAAACCATTTACAAGGGCTTCCTACAACCTCTCAGGTTTTTCGTACTGAAAAGGAACAAGATGATTAGATCAGATTGTGATAGATTTATATCTCAACTTTCTTACTATTTTTTCTGTGCAACTATAGTTAGGGTTTGCTAAACCGAAAAACTATTCACCGATGGAGCGTTTCCAAGCGGATCTCCACTGTGGCATTTTGTGTTAGCGCCGTCCCGCTGTGGTAGCAAATTTTGTATCTGAGCAGCTTTTGCTGCAGTGCCTCCCTCTTGGCCTTTGCCATTGCCTTTGCGCTGTAGCCGCCCTTTTCATCCTGGCCGCTATCCAAAGCCTTTTAGAGCCACTGCAATCAATCATAAACGAGCGTTTTAGTGCCGCATCCCACGTCACCCCATCGCCAGTTCCTTTCACTGACGCGCTCGTTGGGTTGAGGGATCCTTTTGCTCCAGTTTCAGTTTCAGTTGCTCTTGCAACTGGCGCACCAGCCCGTCCACATGGGACTGATTAGTGGCGGACGGCGTGGTCGTGGCCATATATCAAAATCGGGTTTATGCCCGGCAGCCAGCAACAGGCTGCCTGCTGCAAAACTGCAGAGCTGGCCAGCGATTTATCATTCACCTTCGCATTCTAACCCACCGCCATCGGCGTCTATATATCAATAATCGCCGGATGCTGGCGCTTGCACTTTACATTCATTCGGCTACAGCCATCCCATCCCATTTCATCCCGTTCCATCCCATCCGGTTGCATGCCCCAATTTTGCCTGACTTTTCCGCCTTTCACTCCGTCTGTGCTTTCCAACCCGTTGCAGTTTCGCGTCTGGATAAGGAATTTGTGGGGCCATTCGGCCTGCTGCTGCCAGATGTGACCCAATTGCCTGCCACGTTCGATGTTTTACTTGCCAATTTACAGGTGAGTTGGTCGTCGTCAGCTGCTCCAGCTCTTGATATAGATCCTGTTCATGGTCCTGCTCCTGCTGCTGCTCCTGCTCCCTTCCCCCGGCAACGGAATGATGCTGAGGCTGCTGTTTTCGGGCGGAGTCGTGTGGCTCCTGCTGCCGCTGCTGCTGTCCAAATAAATTGTGTATTTTGTACAAGGACAATATTGGCATTTTTGGCCATATGTGCTGGACACGTTAGCCAAAGCAGCCGCCACTCCGCTGCTCCTGCTGCGGTGTAGTTTGCCTTTGTGCCGTAGCATCGGAGGCTAACAAACCCACGAGTGCCACCTCCGCCGCCATCCAAATTCGTAGCTAAACCCTGGCCGAGGCCCATAAATCAGCGGTTCTTTGTTTTGAATTAAAGTGGGCAACAGTGTAAACACTTTGTTGGCGTTACTTGCAACCGAGTCCCACGCCCAATAGCAGCCACTGGCCAATTCGATTCGTTTGGTTTCGTTTGGGTTCTGGGTTTTGGACTTTGGGCTTTGGGTTTTCGGACTTGTGCGGTTATAAAAGATGCCGAAATTGCTTTGAAAGTGCCGCCATAGCTGCAAGTTTTATTATTTGCTCCATGTTCCACAGAAACGGGCAGCTATGTACATCGGGTAGCTTAGCTAGCAGGTGGCACACGTGGTGGTCGGGTAGCACACCCCTTACAGGACTTTAGGGTACTCCCCTGTTCGATCATCTGCGGGCGGGCATTCCTTTTATTTTTTTTGCAATTTTTTGGCTATTTGTTCGCCGTGCTCGGTGGGTACATATTGAATTTATGGCTTTGGTGCCAAAGCATTGACCGAAATAAAATTGCCAGCAAAGGAAACAAACAGCCAGTGGAGCAGGGGCAGCAAGGAAAAAAAAGAGGCCATAGAAAGTGGTACATATGTATATAAAACGTGGCCATAACTAAGGCCATATTGTGTGTTCGTTCCATCGCACGGAGCGCATTGCGGGCGGACAAAAATATGGCGAAAAAAAGGTGAGTGCTGGAAAAAACCCTTTAATTGCGGCTTTAAATGTTAATTTTCAATTTCAAGTTGGGAAGCGCGAATGGAGAACTCCGTCCATGCCGTGCCGTGCCGGCCGGTCGTCGGCTTCATAACTCATCATACAATCAGCGCAACAACTTTTGTTTTATGTCACAACAGCAACAGGAGCAGGAGCAGAAGCTGAAACAGGAGCAGGAGCAGCGATAACCTGGCCAAGGACCCCGATCCCAACCCATGCGAAACCATGGTAGCTTTATTCATGATGGTTGCTTCCCATTTTTTTACGTGCTGCGCTCGCCGCTGCATTTTCAAGTCAAAATGGCATCAACGACGGGGCAAAAGTTCGCGGTACACGGCAGGCATAATATTTCATGGCAGGACATGCCGGCACCTTCCTTTTACTCCATTTCCTCGGAGTCGGGATCGGGATCAGGGGATGGTGATGGTGATGGGGATCAGGGGAACGTGGCAAAGAGGCGAGAGCAAATAAGCGAAACGATATAATTTTGCAGGCAAAGGGCACAACAGGAGATGAAACTGGAGCTGCAGCGGGCGGAGGAGGTGGAGGTGGCAATGGCGGTGGAGCAGGAACAAGGACGAAAAACAGGAGCGCTGTCCGTCGTCTGGGCGATACATATGCCATCGAAATAAAACCCAAACAAGGCTGGCTCCAGTTGGCAAGTGATGTCAACGATTTATTTGATTTAATGCCATCGGGGGCAGTGACAAAGCCAAAGGAGGCGACCTGCAATCAGGAGGAGAAGGAGCCCTTTGCCCGGGACAAGTGCTGGTGTCGCTTTTGCAGCATGCAACTGCTGAAGGTGAGTGGAGGCGATGACGAAGGCAGTCTAACTTACTCATTCACAACCTTCGACAGATGCACAATGGGAAAATCAAACGTTTGGGCCACTACTGTCCGCTGGATCTATTCTCCGGGTATGTCGACGAGCCCTGCAACCTGGAACCAGAAACCAGGAGCTCACCTTGCTCGGCACAATGAACAGGCAGCTGAAGGCTGCTCCTTTGGCACGAACATCGAGTCATAAATTTCAATCTGCTCCATTTGCGTGTCCTGTCGTGCTTCATAATTCCAACACTTTCGGTTACTGTTTGCCACTCCTTCTGCTTTAGTGCCCAGCTTTCTTCTTTTTTTTTGCTTTCCTTGTATCCTTTTGGACTCGGAATGCTCCGGACGTTCCTGGGTCCACTTCAATTGCAATCCCAGCTCCAGTGCCCGCCCCGCTCATTCGTTTATTTGCGGCCCGCTGTTTCAAGTCATGCGTGCATCCGTGCACAAAATTCAATTTGCTTGCGCTTTCATTCCGGTTTACCGCTTGCTCCGCGTCCGCCGTGGCCTCTGTCCCCGGATTTTATGGATCTGGCGGCCTCCATGCCCCGTGACCCCTCGAAAATTGTTGCCAATTCATTTGCCTTTGTTTCGGGCGCAACATCTTCCATATATTCCATATGCATATACATCAGTTTTAAGAGTAATATTCATAAGTACAGCACGCGACGAAACTAAACTGGCAACTGAAGCTATTTTTAAACTTAGTATATTTTCATTTTAGTAATGATCATGTTTAAGGAGTCTCTACAGTACTGTGCTTTGGTTAGCTACACCAAGTTACTTGCTATATTTTTATCGTTTTGTTCAGATATACCTTATAGCTATTGAGCACACTGTACAAGCGACATGTCCGCTGATGTATTTTCATTGGTTCTTTTCTCTGCTTTTAGTACACCCAGTCGTATGCTCGATGCCTTGGATGCACTTCTCGCCTGCCCGCAAAATAATTTACGTGTGTTTCAGAACAGCAATTTAATTTATGGCGATCACGCGAATTCGATTTCCTTCGATGAATTGAGCTCGCGTGTCTTTCCCGGGTAAGTCAGTTGCGCTTTTCAATAAATTCAACTTGAAAATAAGATACAAATGTGGGTTAGTCTCGCTGCCGATGAAAATTCTTTAGCGATTTCTTGGAGGGGCAGAGATGGTTTTTGGAGTTTGGATTGTGTTTTAATTTCTTTTGAAAATGTTAAAATTCATTTGGGCCACATTTTACGGCATTTTGAGTCATTCAAGCAGCTCTTATAATTACTTTCTATTCGAGTCACTCCCTTTTGGACATAAATTTTCATGAGCAGCGGAAGAAGAAAACTCCGAACCATTCGGCCACACGCAAATATTCAATAAATAATGCAAGAAGCAACAGCCAAACACAAATTCTCGAGTGCCAAATGCCAGCATCGCCATTTTCCGGGCTGCAACCACCTCTCTGTCCCCAGCCAACTGGTCCATCCACCTGGTTTTCAACTTTTCCCACACCCCCTCCCCCCTTCCCTCATTTCACTATGTTTTTGCCGTGGCCGTGTCGCTTCAACACCTTTTGGCACCACGTTGACAACGCCGACAACGACCACACGAAATGGGAATGCGCATTGAAAACGCTAACAAACAAAATTCAACCAATGCCAACGCCATCGCCATCGCCATGGCCATAAAATCTCTGAAATTCTCCAGTGAAATTATGGTGCTTATAAAACATTTGCTGGTGGCCTGCCTGCTAAGGGAATACGAGGTAAGACGCACTGGAAAAATAACTTAAGTTTTGCTATCAGATATCATATTGTTAAAACACAACTAATAATGCTGTTCAGTGAAGATATAAATAATGCTTCCATTTGAATAAGTATTTAAGATTTTAGAAGATTTATTAGAAGCACTCTTACTCTTTAAATGTAATTATATTATTATTATTATCTTTGATTGCTCTGCTTTTATGGTTCTGTCTGTTGGTTCAATAGTACAAGTATTCCTTTGAATGTGAACCAACAATATGATATCATTAAAGTGGACATAAGAAGCTTATGTTTGTGCATTGATTTCTCTCCGTGCAGCACCCGGAATCCAACCGAGCAGAGGGCTCCAATCAGAGCCAGAAGCAGCAGCAGGAGCAGCCGGAGCCGGAGCAGCTGAATCAGAGTCGCGTTTCGATTGCGGCGACGGAGACAAAGGCCGGAGCTGCTGGAATTGGCGCCGCTAATGTTGTCCTGCCACTCGGAGGCAGGGCACACGCCCCTGTTGTCACTGCCGGTCAATCCTCGACGCGGACAAGAGCAGCTGCTGCAACAGCCACGACCCAAAGGTACACAAAAGTGGCCAGAGTGGAAACAACAATAACTAGACAGGCAGCCACCTCGGTGGCTGCAGGACCAGCATCAAGCAGCCAACTGTCCGGCAATGTGTTGGCAACCGCTATGGCAACGGCTACGGCAATGGCAACTGCAGGTCGAACGGAAACAAAAACGGAACCGGAAACTCCGGCTGAGGCTGCTAGTACGACAAGTCGCAACGTGAATCAGAATGAAAGCCAAAAACTGAATCGGAATGAGCCTGCGAATCAAACTCAAGCACAAAACAACAAAGCGGAAATATTTCGCTTACCAAAAAATTGTGTGCTGCAAAAAATTTTGAATTTGCAATTGCTGGTAAAGGTAAGCCAACCAATCAAACTGCTGCCCAAACACCTTAGTCTTTGTCCGTTTGGATTTGTTTATTCTGCCTGCCCCCAGAGAACTTTGGCAATTGCAGATAGCTCCAGTTGGGCTCTGATACCCTAAAAGGAGTATAGCCGTTTCGTTGAGCACTTTGTTCGAACACATTAGTCTCAGTACACTAAGATACTTAGGAAGTTATAGAGTTTAAATACTTTGTATTGTACAAATAGTTATACTACTTACTGTAACTTAAGGCGTATCTCTTGAGTAGAGTATCCAAATATTTAGGCCAACAGGCTGAACTTCCTTCCTTGACTTCATTTTTTCGAAATGCCCAGGTGAGCTGGGAGTTGTAAGTTCAGTGGAAGTGGCGGCTAAATGGGCAATGGATGGCGGCCAAGTGGCTTTGTGCAGTGCGAGTAACGATTCTTGGCAATTGCAGCGCCACTTCGACTTCATGTGGCAATCCGGGTACTCCGACCACTCCCGGCCCACTTACAACTCGCTGCGGGGTCTCTTGGCCGCAATCGAAGGAGCCGGGGATGCGGAATTCGAGCCGGATGAGGAGCAGGCTTATATGTTGGGAGCCACGGCGCTGGATTGCTCGATTATGTTGACGTTTCAGGAAATCGAAATCGAATGCGAAACCGATTGCCCGGCTGACCAGAGGTAAGTAGTATTATCCACACAATGACGCCTTCCCGCTGCTCCAGCTCTAATCGAATCCCCAATCTTTAGCAGCGACGCGGCACTGCAGCCTTGGTGCGTCTCCCTGCTGGGTCATCACTTTCTAACCAAACTCTGTGTCCTGGATTTGGATCCCAAGCCCGACAGTCACTTTCATAAATTCATAGCGCAGACACGTGAAATTGAAAAGTGCCGTCGAGCATTAAATTAATTAATAAACTTTCCGACCAACTAAAAGCAGCACGCATCGACTGTCTGGCTCTGGAAACTGTGCTACAGTATCTTTCCTCTTCAATACCAATTTAGCTGCTCTTTTTGCATTGCAGCTTTGGGAGTTCCTTCTATGGGTATGTTCAATTCGTGCGAAAGGTTTGGCTATTTGGTGCTTAAAGTGTAAAATGTCAGACATTCTGGCTAAGATTTGGCAGGTTCAAAGTTTAAGTGTGCTTAATTGGCAGAAAGCGGAGTTAAATCCGAGGTCTTACTGATGCTTTACAACTGGGAATACAAGAAGTTAGTTACCAATTGAATATCTTTTCTAATTCATTTATGAGCATATTTCATATTGATCTTCACAGTTCATCTAAATCCAGCAATGAACTACCCGTGCCATTATCAGGTACTTTTCATTCGCTAGACCGATAGAGTTAGCTTAGTTTTTCCATATTTTTCTACGGACCGTATGGAGGCGCACCTCTAAAAACGGCTTTTGCCGCAGCTTGACAGCTAAAAAGAGCAGTGGGGCAAAAAACCACAGGATACACGGCGCTGACCTGCGAAAGCTACATGGTAACTGTATAGTTATGGGCCCAATGGGGGAGTGGAAGTGGTATGGTAGTGGGAGTGGGAGTGGCGCTCCTGAACACTCCTTAATTAATTTCCATGCGAATGCGGGCGCCATACGCTGGCCATTCGCCGCAGGATGTGTACTAAGCCGTGGAGCCGCGGAGTCCTGGTGCTATGCAAAGTTATGGCACTGGGAGTTGGCCCACAGTCGGCAGCAGTGTCAGTTGCCATTCACGCTTGGGACTAACCGGTTTGGCCGGCAGCTACGCAAAAAAGCGAACCAATCCAAACGGATTCGAGCCAAAACGAACCGAACCGAACCCAACTGGCTGGCGAGTAACGATGGGCAACAAAGTTGTGACATTTACGGAGCAGGAATTGGATGACTACCAGGTGAGCGATCAATCAGATGAAGCTCACTTCCGCACAGCTAATTTCTCTTCATGCATTGCTGGTCCGCAAATCGGAAAGGATTGCACGTTCTTCACGCGCAAGGAGATCCTGCGGTAGGCCATTTGTATTCCCTTAATAAGACAAAACTATTCCATTTCATATGGCGGCAGACAAAGCACCATTGTTTGCAGCCTCCCATTGTTTGCCTCTCGGCGGCAACAAAAAGCGGAAAACACAAGAAACACACACACACACACACGACAGCGCACGGACAGACACTCAGAACACAAAGCCCATCATATCCCCGCCCTTTGACCCGGCCAACACATCACATTCCATACCCTTTCCCAGGGATTATCATTTTGGCCAGTATCCACACTATTGATCGGCAGCCTCGAGAGAGACAGCCTACATTTGAAACCAAATATAGTTATAGTAAATTCTGATTTAAATCATAAACTGACTTAGGCCAAGTAAATTTAATATACTATTTCCAAGCTCGATGTAAGATTAATTTTTAAATTTCTGAATGAAAAGTTAATAAACTGAAGTTACTTGTAGGGTATTTTATGAATACTAAGTTGGATGATGTAAAATTGCTTTCCAATTAGTCTAATTTGTTGCTGCGCGACACATTTCCAACTGGCCAGGGTATCCTTAGCTTCGGTCCCCGAAGACAATCCTTTATCCTTGTGTTGCCTTTCGTTACAGGGTTCACAAGCGATTCCGTGAGCTGCGGCCGGATCTGGTGCCTCGCCAGATGACCGAAGGTCAGGCCTCGAGTGTTAAGGTGCCCTGCGAATGCATTGAGAAGATGCCCGAGTTGCGTGAGAATCCCTTTCGCCGGCGAATATGTGCGTAACAATAGCCCAAATGGCTGCATAAGCAAAGCCCAGCAATCCAATGCCAAAAAAGAACCCGGCCAAAAGGCGTACCTCGCTGGACGCTGGACTACAGCAATTTTCCACTTTTTGCAGGCGAGGCCTTCTCACGCGATGGCCAGGGCAATTTATCCTTTGAGGACTTTCTGGACGCCCTCTCCGTTTTCAGCGAGCAGGCGCCGAGGGACATTAAAGTTTTCTACGCTTTCAAAATTTATGGTAAGTTGGCGTTAGCTCCGCTCTCAGTTGTTGCGGTCAGTGATGGGAAAGGACAATGTTTTCGGGCTTATATGGACTGCTGAGTAACATGGAAGCTGTTTAAACTATCAGCATGCGATTTGCGTATTATATAACATTTCTGTGGCCTAGAAATTACGTATACGACTAGTTGAACGTCTATAGCTGTGATTTCATTATCAGACACTATATTTTTATTATAGAAAGAACTAAGACTTTTTTGGACTTTTAAGTAGTGAATAAATTGCTTGCCATCTCTGAACTCCATCTTCATTGCAGCTCCAGCTGTTGGCCAGCATTTTGAGCCTTTGTTTATGCATTTCCGCAGCCCGTGTTTATTGCCTTTGGCGAACTTGCCCTCGTTGCGTGCGTGTGTGTGTGTGGGCCCTCTTTGCATTTGGACTTTACGATGGCCGAAATGGCAGAGAGGAGCATGTGGAAGATGGCCCTGGCCGCCAAACGTGGCACACAACTCGTGGTGACTCGCGGCCGGGCAATTTGTGGCGCCGTTCCTGGCAGCAGCTATTGTTGCTGCCGCAGGGCCAAAGTTCAAGGACAGCCATAAATTCTAATAAGCATTTTAATTGAAATTTAAATTAGAATCCCGAAAAATGCCAACGTAAATGGAGCAAAAGTTTTCGTGCAAATTGATTGTGCACTTGACACACGAAATTAATGGCCCGAAGTCGGCAATCAATGGGATGCAAAGTATCTCTTGGTTCGAGTGCAACTGCAAGTTGCTAGTTTTTTTTTTTTTTTTGCTAAACTAGTTGCAAAACTCAAGTTATGGAGAGCCAGCCAGCTAGGCTGCACTTTATTTCAATGTGCGTTATTAGATTGACACAAATTGAAACGTGCAGCAAGCGATTACCTGTGTGGCAGAAGGATGCAGACGTGGCTGACTGTTGGGCAAACTCAGTTTGGCACACATCACTTGACTTTTGTGCAAGAAAATGTCAAGTTTTGTAAGCCATCTCCTCGTCCGCTCTCCCAACCCACCCACTGCTGCCACTCGTTTGTGTGAGTACTTACGTCTGGCATAACTTTGCAGATTTCGATCAGGACGGCTTCATCGGGCACGCCGACCTCATGTCCTGCCTGACAACAATGACCAAGAACGAGCTGAGTCCGGAGGAGCACCAGCAGATTGCCGACAAGGTAATCGAGGAGGCCGACGTCGATGGCGATGGCAAGTTATCAATTTTGGAGTTCGAGCACGTTATACTCCGGGCGCCCGACTTCCTCTCCACCTTTCACATCAGAATATGAAACCGTCTTTCGCCAGCGGTGTACTGAGAGAAACTATTCTCTAGTGTTTAATAAAATATAAATATATCAACGGAATCTTCACTATTTTCGTTGCTTGTCTCAACTGCACCATAAAGCTATTCAATTTAGTTATGAGTTCTGTAGTGTAAAGTATTATAATAAAATTACCCAGTTATTGATATCCAATGTGCATCCATATCCCTCAGTGTTTTCTCTATTTTATTAAATTGTTTATGTGCGCTTTTGCATCAAATATACATAACCGAACATATTCCATAAAAGTGCCATCAGTGTGATTAAGCTGCCTGCCCAGCTGGAGAGCCTGTGGGTTTAGGATTCCGGGCTTCGATTCCGGTTCTGGTTACGGGTTACGGGCTATGGCAACTGGGCACTGCTGATGGAACTGGTACTGGTACTGGAACTGCAGACTCCACAGGCCAATTGTCGTGACAATGTGCATGTCAAATGTCAGGGAGCATTATAAAATTTATAAGCCCATGGATGCAGTCGGGTCGAGTTGCGACCTGCACTCCTGCCCCATTTCGACCCCAATCAGTGGGAGTCACTGCGAATGGAAATCGTCCTGCCCCCAGGACACACACTCTCATAAAGCAGGCTCTTATCAACGAGGGCGTGTGTGTGTGCACACTGTCAAAGTTTTATAAATTTTGGCAATTTTCAGCTTAAACTTGTTTGACATTTGAGCATCTGCCTGTCGCCCCAATCCTATTCAATTATTGTAATTGCATCTGCAAGGGTTCAGGGGGCAAAACGAGCAAGAGTTGTGGCAAGTGGACACTCGTCCGACCATTTGTGAATTATGAAAAATAAAGAAATCTTAGATAATCACCGTAGACAAGGCAGAGCAATGCGAACCAATTAGAAGTCGTTAACTACCGATCTACTGCTGAAAACCTAATGGGTATAAGGCATTTACCCACTGGCATTGACTGTTTCTATCTCCATTTATAAGAAATCTATCTTTTTGTAGCTATGGTATTCCAAATCAAAGCCATAGTTTTTATATATACTCATTAGTTATCAATTAACCACTCAGCAAGAGTTTATGAACAAGTTTTTCATTTCGAGACCTCCACTGTCACTGAATGGTATGCAAATCACGTTCAGCTTTTAATTTAGTTTACTATTTAATAATACGCATAATTACATACAGAGTAATTGTGTTTCGTTTTTTTTTTTTTGTTTTAGTTGGATTTAAATTTAGGCTTAAACGATACAAGAAAGTCTATTACAAGTATGCCATGTACGCATGTATGTATATATAGTGGTATTTGTAATTGTATAATTTGTAATTGGTAATCGTAAAAGTAATCCATTGGATGCGTGCACTCTGAATCGGTTTTGGGTTTTCGGTTTTCGGTTTTGTTATGAGAGACTTGAGCCGCGATTTTGGTTAATCTGGTTTGCAGTTACAGTTTGCTATAGTCGGGGCTGCTCGTTCGATATGCTATGGGTTGTATCGTATGGTTAGATCGAGAGATAGCAACGGAAGTATACTGTCTATACACAAAAACAACAACACTTACATGAGAATAGATCTACTTACATACACTCCTAAACAATTAGGCGTAATTATGCTTAAGTACGAACTAGGCGCGAGTTCCGCGCAATTCGGCTGGCCAAAAATTATTGTGACGCCCCGAGGATACTTTTCGATCCATCCTCGCTGGCGGTCCAGTTTATACAGCTGTCGTATACGGCAAATGTTACGTTAATCTTTAATCTAGGTCTACAATTCATGCGGGAATAGTTTCATAGTTGGCTTAGGTCCTAGCTTCGAATAAATCGTTAGTGCTCTCGCAAGCTTCGTTTCTCGTATACATGGTTTACATTCATCATAGTCTTTTAAGTTTAGTCCTGGAAATCATGAAACAAATAATGCAAACACATAAATTGTACAATTGCCCTAAGCCTGGGCCTAGGTTTTGGTTATCTTATAACGCTTCGCTGGCGCAGCCTCGCAATTTGAATCCCCAACGGTCGGCTTTTCACCCGTAATCCGAAAAGCTTTCGAAGCTCTTCAACAAATTTCAGTAGACCGAATTGGAATTCGAATTGTAGTGTTCGTAGTTGTGTGGCGCCATCTGTAGGTAGGAAGGAATCGCGTTTAGTTCCGAAGCCCGCCGCCGCAGCGCTGCGATGCTGTGGAGTGTATCGTTGGCGCCATCTGACGGCGACTGCATGGACTGCGGAAGCTGCTGTTGTTGCTGTGTGGGTGTTGGTGGCGCCATCGGGTGGTGTTGGTGAGTTTGCTGCTGCTGATGTTGGTGAGTCTGTTGTTGTTGCTGCTGGTGCAGCGGCTGTTAAATAACAGACATGGATTAACATTATGTGTTGATTATCTAAGCTTATGGTATGTTATAGTTTATTTGAAGTCTAAGCTTTTATGAAAGTTATGGTTTTGAATTTTTGGAAACAAGCTTATTACTATTATGTTGCCAAAACTTTCAAGTACTGTATGTGATCTCATTTTCTTTGTATAGATTGCATGTACATAATTTTCTTTTACTTTAAAAATAAACAAGTTTATCTTTTTTGAAGTAGTGAAGTTGTGTTATAAATGCTGTTTCAATAATTTATCTACAACATATTTTATAGCACAACACCAATTAGTTTGATTTCCGCTTGCACTTCACTGTTTAAAGACTGTGCCATAAATTGATTAAACATTCATTCATCAGCGAAATGTTGCCATACATTTTGTGGGCACAACTTTTCGGGGGCACTCACCATGGGCTCGCCATTCAGCTCGTTCTGGCTGGAGTTCGGCTGCGCGGAAAGTGGCGGCGGGGTCACCGAGGAGCAGCTGTTCATGTTCGGCGGGGTGGTGGCGCTCGGCGAACCACTGGGCCCGCAACTGACCCCGCCCACACTGTGCTGGTACATCATGGAGTCGCCTGCGGGGAAAATTACGAGACACATAATTAATAAGGCGTCGTCAAAATTGCACAGATGTATGCTAAGTCATTGGTTTACTAGAATTTTGTATTCGGTGTTGTAAGTGAATCAGAAAAGAAATATTGAAAGCAATTTTGATTTTCCGGTCCATTGAAAAACATGCCAGCCCATTAAAATAATATCAAAGAGGTTAAGCTACGTGTTTGATTTTAACTTGAATGATAAGACTTGTACATCTTGATTATCTTATGATATATAGCAACTTTTTCGTTGTCATTATGTGATGTCACCCAGTGATTTGTGCCAGCAAGGCAGGGCACAAAAAATTTAAAGCCCTCAACAAAAAGTGTAACAATGAAAACTTTGCTGACGGTAGCAAGAGCCGAAAAATAAAAAAATCGACATGAACATGTCTCCAAAATGTCAATTAGCACAACTATACGAAACCAAATAAAGAAGATGAAAAAATGACTTTGGGTATTCCTGAAAATTAAACGGCTGCCTGTTAATTGATCGAGCAAACAGGCTGCCCGGGGCATTATAAATGATACGATATGCATATGTTTTCGGGGCTACCGAAAACCGAAAAAAGTGTGATGAGTTCAAAGAAATGAGAGTCTCAGCGGACTCGGCGTCGTGTTTGGTCAATTGTCGGCAGAACTGGAACTGAAACTGGAATCGGAACCCGATGGCATCGAAAGCAAAGCAAATAAATCCCCCGGAGCAAATATGCGACTAAACAAAGCGCCCCGATAAATAAAATCATGCCAGGCGAAAAAGTGTCAACGCTGTGCCATTGTCGTCAGCATGCAGATGGAAAATTTTCGGGCATGTGATCGTCATGGCGGGGGCTTCTTTTTGGGGGCCTGACACCCAGCCCACAACCTACCTAGAGCATTCAGACCGTAGTGCTGATAGCTGCCCGCTCCCAAGGCGGAACCCATGTTAATGCCCGAGTTTAGGCCGCTGTTCAGCGAGGACGAGAGTGGCGACGACTGATTCAGCTGGCCAAAGCCTGGGCCCATATATGTTCCGAAGGAGCAGCAGTTAGTAGGGGAAATGACAGCAGTTAGCAAGGGATTGTTAGTTGGTAGCGCCCTTGCAGGGCTCCATGGGCTCACTCACCTGCCGTCATCGGGTTGACACCCACGCTCCAGCGATCTCCGCCAAACATTCCCGTGCCACAGAGACCATCGCCCATGGCGATATTGGTTATATTGGCCCCAAACGGCGGAAGTCCATGGGAGGGCAGCAGGGCGCCCGGCGTGCGGAAGACGTTGGTGGTCTTCTTGCGCTTCTTCCACTTGGCACGGCGGTTCTGGAACCAGACCTGCAAGGATAATGGAGTAAGAAGTTATAGCAACTGTGAAATATAGATATAGATATAGTACTTCAACTACTTAATCGCTGGAATTCATGCTAAAACCCACTGATTTAAAGGTAATATTTTAATTATCGTACATAATTATCTTCAAATAATAACATTAATCTTTAAGGGGTTTCCCCAGCCTAATCCTTAAGCCGCTGACAGCCCTACGTGTGTGTGCGTGTTTTTGGCTTTGTGTTGGGCAAGGCTCCGCCCAACCCCTCGGGGTTCTTCCGAAGTTGCTGCCTCCTACAAACATGGTCTTAATCGAGATCAATTACCGCCGTGACAGTCAAAACATGTCTCGACACAGCAAACACACACACACATGCAGAAACGGCAAGCGGACCAGATTTACATGCGCATAAATTCGATATGTAAATTCCTCGGCCGATATGTGGAAGTGGCCCACCCACCAGCCGGGCAATTTGGCATCTTTGACTACCGAGTCCTGGCTGGACCTTCGATACGCTCTTGTCTTGGGGCCGGGAGAGGTCGAGGCCCGTGTCGGATGTGCCCGCTTCAAATTGGCATTTCCATATGCATAAGAACAGCGGAGCCGAACAAGGTAGACACGTTGAGGTTTTGACATTTACAAGGCAGCACACAAGCACTCCCCACATCTCCTTTTGCAACCCACTAGACTCCACACCACCACCACCCCGCACTTGGACAGGTGAGCTTGAGGAGTTGGGGCCAAAAAGGGTTGCCTACATTTAGGGGCAGGCTGTATCCGCTCGCTGTGCAGATTGCATGGCCTTCTGAGTTCACAGCTCTCAACTTTCAGCCAACGCTTTCCTTTCAGAATTTCTAGCATTTTATTTTTCTGCCTTCTTCGAGTTGTGCTAAAAAAAATAAAAAAAATAAAAACAAAGTGCCAGCCGGTGAATGACTAGTGACATGGAAACGATTTTGCCAGGCCATCAGGCCTTCGCATCCACATCACTCGCAGTCGGGTTGACAACTTAACCGTTATGCACAACCAACCACCCACACAAACACTTTCTGGCACTCACACATACGTATATGCTATATAGGTATATGGCTATATAGTATTTATAAATCCCAGCATTTCGTGGCAAATCTTGAGCTGTCACCGACTGTCGGCGTCGACTGTTTCTGTCTGAGTGCGCCAGACTAATGGCAAAGGAATACGGCCAAAATAGCGGGCCAGAAGCGAGAAAGCTGGGAGCGGGAAGCGGCAAGCGGGAAGCGGGGAGCGGGTAGTCGTGCCTGAAAGAGCCAGAAAGAAAAATGGCAAGTTTCGAGCAAAGTAACTTTGCTTGTAAGGCCTTCTGATGGCCTGATGGTCCCCAGTGGGTTCGTCATATGTCGGACAACAACAGGCAGAAGCAGAAGCAGAACCTAAACCTAAACCAAAAACCCAACCAGTTTGGGCAGCAAATAAATCGATCTCATTTGAAAAATAAGAGTATTGTTTTTAAATTCATACACAATAAAGAAAGCTCAGAAATAGTCATATAAAAATAGATACTTGAATGGCTTGTAAAGTTATCACAAGTAAATAATTTAGGTAAGGATGCTGGAAATCTGAATAAGATGATCTTTAAATCGTTTACCCAATTACAAAACTTAAGATTTGACTTTCATTTTCTCTCAGTGTAGCCCATCCCAACCGAACAGAACTGGAACTATCGCAGGTTGTTCAGGTCGGAATATCACTCGTTTTCTGGATGTTACACCAGGGACGCTAATGTGCCAGATTGTGCAAGGGATAATGGATGTGAGAAAGGGTGGGATAATGGGGTGTATCTATCCGCAGATATATACATACATATATATTTATGCCTGGGGGTTGGGCTGTGTCGGCGACCTTGACTTGTTTATGTTTTTTACGTGCTTATGCGTCGCTCTATTCATTAACTTTTAATTTAATAATTTAAGACAATGTCTGACTGTCTGGCCTCCGTTCTCGCCATCTCTCTCTCTTCCCCCATCCGTGTTGCCGTCTCCCTCTGGCTTATTGGGTTCGGTAAATTTAATTTGGCTTGCTGTTTTATTTTGCTAGCCACATTCGTGTGAGAGCATTTCCCTACTCGACCGCACAGACACACCCACACAAAGAATGCGAACGGAAGTAGGTGGAAGAAGCAGAGCGAGGCGGAAGCAAGAGGAAGAGAAAGCCAAAAGTCATTGCCTGCTTTTTTGGTCTAAGGCTGCGAGCCATTAAATTGGCATAACGTGCATGACGTGCACGGCACGTAAATAGGCGTTAAAATGTCGGTTAAACAAAACATTTATTTTTTATGTCTGCCCGAAGAGCGTCCGTATGTATTTGCATTATTTTTCGGGTGTGTGTGTGTGTGGGTGCCAGGCAATCCCAGTTTGTAGGTGTGTGGTTTTTCCACTGATTTGTTTCTGCTCCTGCCTTCTTACTGCGCGTTCCTTGAGTTCCACCCAATTTGAACAGTGAACCCAAACAAAACATAAAAAATGGCTCCTTATGTCGCGTTAAATTGTGTGTCTAACGGTAATTTTTAAGCTTCACCCTTATGCATAAATTATCAGCCGTTGAGTGGCTGACTTCCAGCCAAAAATCAAATCATACGCCTTTTTTACGGCCTTTTAGGGAGGTATTTTTTAAAGAGAAAGGCATGCATATTTGATATTTTGCCAGCTAGCTTACTAAGAGACTTTTGATAGGTAATCAAACCTATATTGTTTTATGAAAATACAAAATTAATTGATACGAGAATGCCAACAAACTTTGGAAAATATTTCCATAGATACATTTCAAAATGAAACATTTTATCTGATTTAAGAATAGCATTTTCGGTTAAAGAGAAACCACCTAGTTCAGTCTGCAATGCCAGACTCACAAAAAATGAAAACCAAAACAAGTTGGTGGTCCAAATAAAAATTTCAGCCATATGTTCCATACGAAAGCATTTCCATGTTTGGACTTTTAATTTTCACTTCACGACTGACACAAACAAAGGCAGTCACAAAGGCGGAGAAGACACCACCAACCAGCGCATTCTGCCTTCTGCCTGGCAAAAGGCAAACAAACAACTGGAAACGGGGACAGGGAGGGCAACTGTTGCAAATAATAAATGAGTCAAGTTCATGAAAAGGCAATTCCTTGTGGCAGGCCGCAGATATTAGCACCCAGAAGCCAAGAGCACGGCAGTAGATCCAGAAATGCCCACGAGGGGCGAGCAAATGGAGGCAGAAGTCAGAAATTAAGTATCGGCCAAATTACACGGATGGGGGGAGGAACTGCGGCTGCAAATGGGATAACAAGTGATTTGCTTTGATTTTATGGGCTGGTGGATGGTGTCCTGCCCTTCCGGGGTGGCTGGATCTAGGTCTGGATCTGGATCTGGCTGTATATCCTATTATGATATGGGGTGGGTGTCGCAGGAGCTGGGAGCAGGGGTTTTTTATTATGAACCTGTCTGTTTATTGGGCCAGTGTCATCGTGACCCTCAGCTTATGATTGCAGTTGCGTGCCATAATGGTATGTCATCTCTGTGTGATCCCCTCGTTGTCGACTTGTTTATCCGCTCGGTTCGTTATGCAACATTAATTGCACATTATGCCTAATGGCCGATTTAACAGCTGTAAGGATAATCAGAGCGAACTTGCAGTAGCATTTTTACATTACTTTTTCACATGATTTGCATGTGTGTGCCCCCACATCGATGTCAACATAGAAAAGCACTTTGCCGCACTGCAAGCCGCACTTGAAAAGCCAATTTCAAAATCGTCGCAGTTGTGAGAGCTGCAGAGAAATGCAATCAAAATTCGATTAGCCCCAATGCAAATATTATTTGCGGGGCTAGTTGCAGCCGATGGAAATCGAAGGACAGGATATGAGCGGACAGGACAGGTGGAGAGCATCTCTTAATAAACGCTTGATTGGCAAAAGCCAGAAAGTGCAATAATATTTTTCGGCTCGTTTGCGTTGACAATTTTTGCTGGCCGGCATTCTGGCCATTCTGACTGCAGATTGGTTATTGCCTCGCTCCACGCTCCTGCTGTTGTTGTTATTCTTGCTGGATTTGTTGGGGCATAATCAAAAATCAATTGGCCAGGATATTGCTTTTCCTTCGGCCCACTCTCCGCGGACCCCTTGGGGCTGCCAAGCAACCGAAATATAAAATGGCCACTCAACAAAGTCCACACAAACTGTCCCCTGGCTGGCGGCCTTTGATGTCGCCCTTGTTTTTCTTCTTGGCTGTGTCTTCAGCTCGAGCATCTTTTTATTATCATTATTGGGTACTATCTGCGCTTTCATATCCTTGCGAGTGCGACTCCGGCTCTGAGTGGTTTATGGAAATCGCTTTTCGGCCAATATCTTTTCATTCCTGAGCGTATAAAAAATGCGTATAAATTCATAAAATGCCGTCTCGACTTCTGCTCCCCTTCGCCCTCGCACACTCACACACACACAAATACCAGTCGATTTATTTTATGTTATCCTTTAAATCCTGCTTTACGAGTCAGCCCCAACAACACTTGCCGCGACCCCAGAAAGCCAACCAACCACCCACCCACATAGCCAGCCAGCCTGCCAAGCCAAAGCAAAGCAAACCACCCACCCAGCTCGGAATTCCCCAGGGATTGGAGCTCCAACCCGTCGAGACCGAGTCCACTATGGCCGTCTCTCTCCCGCACTCCCGCAACCCCATCTAGCCATCTCTTTCGGCAAAATATGTCCTGTGACAGACATCATCAAAGCGATTCCTTGGCCTCTTTGGGGTTGCCGAGACCGAGTTCTGAACTTAGTGATTTATGAAATAGTTTTGCATATATATTTTGTCAAATTTTTTTGGGACTTGTGTTTTTCATTTTGGTCATTCATTTTGTGGGTTGCCGGGGCAACTGCAGCCTCCTTACGGGGCATTCAGATTGGGCTTCAGTTTCGGGAGGGGGGATTGGGTTTCGGTGGTTGGGGGCTCCGGGGGATGGTGTCCAATGCAACCCCCGAAAATGTTACGCTGCATTCGTGGAGCATGCGCAGCTCCAGGATGCTGCCCTCGGATTCGTTTTGCTCCAGCTTTACAAAGTTTTTCAGCCTTTTTCGCTTCTATTTCTTTCTTT
The DNA here is from genome assembly GCF_016746395.2 of Drosophila simulans. NCBI lineage: Eukaryota > Metazoa > Arthropoda > Insecta > Diptera > Drosophilidae > Drosophila > Drosophila simulans. The sequence goes on from NC_052521.2 coordinate 18,057,801, forward strand.
TCTGTTTCTTTTTTTTTTGTTTGGGTCGTGGGGACTCTTGTCATTATATCAATGGCAGCAGCATTTGGAGCAGCTTATCCCAGAAAATACCCCCAATCTGGCGCCCATCCGGCAAAGTCCGTCCGGCACTTTGGCACGCCATTTTCACACAAACATTTCAATGAAAAGTATCAACGAAATTGCTTTTGGAATTGCTTCATATGCCATAAACAGAATGCGTGCCAGATTTCCTTGATGCTCTTTATGTGCATTTTATGGAGAATGCGCCCCCGACCCCCGCCACCCATTTCCACCTCCCCAGTTCACGAGTTGGGGGTAGGTTTTATTTTAAAGCTCTTGCTAAATTTAGCCCGTCCACTTATTTGGCATGGCCCCCAACTCACGGCTACCACTTTTCCTTCTTCTCTTCGGTTGCATATTTTCGTTTTTGGTATTTCAATTAAAGTTTAATTAAAATTTGCGATGCCATGGTTATACAGACGCGACCCAGTCGCCTTTGGACCGACTTGGAGTGCCTCGCTAAAAAATATTCGCCATTTTACAGTGTCCCCGTATTCCCTCCACTTTCAGCCGGGCTTTTAATAAAGATGCTCGCTTTTTATGAGAATATTTCGTCTCATTTTGGCCAAATACTCGCATATTGGCCGGGAGTCACATAGATATAGCTCATATCCCCAGAATCTCAGAATCTCGATTTCTCCAGAATCTCGAGCAGTCGGGGAACGGCTATTAGAGGGGCATTAAGCGGCTCAGCAAATAAATTAGTTCTGTCTGAAGTCGAGGCAATAATTTATCAGTGCTCACAGTGGGCAGGCCCATGAGTTCACTCATCCTGGATGGGAATGGGCACTCGTCCACTGCGCTAAGCCCAATCGATATTCCCTATTCCTGCTGAGTCAGTAAATGTTAAAGTTGCTTGCAAAGTTACTTAATAAATGAAATTTAAATACGAGAATAAGAATAATCGATGCGTTCCATTGTTGTCTAAATTAAACATTATATTTTAATTCATTGAAAGCAAATAAGGAAACTTGTGAAGATTCACATTATTTAGATTGCATTTGACAGAAGATGGTTGCCAGGCATATTATTAGTTTTCCGAATCTCTTCCTGCATTCACCACATTCCCCGTGAAATATCCTGGGAACTGGCCTCTCTTGGTCCAGGTTGCTGGGCAAATTAATCACGTGAGAAATTCATTTAGTGCACCGGCACATACACACACCCACCAACACAGACACGTGCTGTGCCGCCGCTCGACCTTCCCCACCCCCCCTGACCCAACGCACCCCACCCGCTAATGTTGCAACAATTTAATAAACAAACCAATAAATGTTGCTGCCTTCGAGACCAAGCCGAAACAACGAAGCGCTGCTGTTGACAATGCCAGATCATGATAAGTCAATTTGGTGGGCCATCTTCTTGGTCACACCCGTGGAAATCCCCACCCCGCGAAAAGGCTGACCCCCCGCAAGGATGTCACGTGTGACAAACAGATTGTCCTTTGCAAATTGTGCACAGTGTGAAAACACAAATTAACAATTGCCGGGTTGCCGCCCGCTGCTTTCGGCTATTCTAATTTGGCCCAAAACGGGGAAAATCCGATTAGGAAAAGCGTGGGGACCGCTCCTTAACTTCGACTTTTATTTTTATTAAATTATATTTACCATAAATGCCGCTCCTTTGTAACCCACACGTGTGAGTTTCCCGCTCAGCCACTACGCACTACGTGAGCTTCATAACTTATGCACCTGCTCAGGCCTCGGAAAATATCCTTATGCTTCCTCAACCCACACACACACGCACACAACTTGGACTTGATTTTCGGTGGCTAATATGGACAAGCGTTTTTCGGGCATTTATCCTGCAAAGGATGTGGGGCTGGCTGTCTTTATGCCGTCATTAACTGCAAATCCTTGTAGATTGATTTAGGGCCAGACGTGTGTGTGCATATCGAATGAATGTGAGGGCCGACCTCAGCGGCCGCATAGCCGTGAGAGTGTGAAATTTTCGATGCTCTAAATGTTTTATTTCGCCTTCGACTGCGAACTTAATTTATATGCTAATTTTATTAAACAGCAATCCCAAAACTAATCCAACGGCCTGACATCCTCTAAGCCGCAACGACAACGCAAAATCAAGCATTAAAACAGCAGGACTACAACAACATGGCAACATGGGAGAGCGAGAGAAAAAAAAAGAAAGCTGTATGAAACTGCCGACGGCAGTTCTAACTGAACATCCTTCTCAACTCACCCCGCATCCTGCTGACTTTACCCCCCGGCAGGTGATTGCATTGTCCTTTCGGACAACCGGATCCCGGGGCTGGCGAAGTGGTTGGAAAAAAGCATTAACGGGCAACACTGATACGCAATTATTAAAACAATTTATCAAAGTAGGACACATCCGGCGGCGGGCAGGACGTGGGCAGGATCATCATGAAGGTGTCGCTGCCGCTGAGTTGCTCACTCATGGCTAATTGTTTTAGCTAGACCAGTAGTTGTAGTCGCAGTCCAAAAGACAAAAGCCAAAAGCCAAAGAGCCGAATGCCCAAACTTTTTGGCATTCATTTACACCGCAGAGCAATTCCCGCACATTTCGGAGCGCAAATCCCAGGCAATGAGCAAAAGCAAGCAGTGAAAGCGGAAGCGGAAGCTTAAACACAAATTTAATGAAGCAGTAAATTCGATTGTCGCATAAACAAAGCCCGCCCGCATGCAAAAAGGACCTTCGCGGAGCTGGGATTGGGGATTCGGTGGCGAACGGGAGAGAGACAAGGATAATGGCAGCTGCACAGGGGAGCTGTGCCAGCCACAAAAGGATAATGCCCATTGTGTGTATATATGCATGTTCCTGTCTGTGTACTTGTATGTGTGTGTGTGTGGCACAAACTTTGCAGGCAAAAGGAAGAGCATCCTGGGCAGAGACTCTCTGTGTGTGGGTGTGGCTGAATGCCCGACGAAATGTGACTTTATGTGCTTTAATAAAGTATAATTTTGGGCGCTTAAATGGCGTTCGGCGGCGACTTTCAGACCAGAGCCTCGTAAACTGTTGCAAGCTGGCAGAAGGATGCCCCATGCCATCCGAAATCCGAAATCCAAATGTCCGTTGCGGTTGTGTGCAACACAAGTGAAATGTCATGTCGCTCCAAAAACGAACTGAGTCCGATATTCCGACAGCTACGACCACTGACAACTGTCGAGCCGCAGGACAAACCACGCAAAGTTAGTTGATGCAGTGAAAGAAAAGATGGTTTTCCAGGTAGGATCAATGCACGCTAAATGACTGCTGACTAATGTTTGGCAACAGGATATTTAAAAATTATAACTAAATGGTCAAAAGGAACAGGCCTTTATTTGGTTTGCAAATAAATAGTCAACAGTGTAGGTTTTCTCCATGTGAAAACCTAAACTAATTGAAAAGTGAGCATTGAAATAGAGGCCTCAGTGTCACATTGCCTAATACTGACTGCAATCAATGCAACAAGCCAATTGATGTGTGGCAGGATATTTATTGGATATTTGTTATTGGAATTAAAACTCTGATGCATATGTATGGTTTAAGCCCTATTCTGAGGCGATTTTCCCGCTGATATTTCTTGTTAAAAACAAGGATTAACTCACCTGGACGCGGGACTCAGTGAGGCCGATCCGCATGGCGATCTCCTCGCGCATGAAGATGTCCGGATAGTGGGTCTTCGAGAAGCAGCGCTCCAGCTCGTTCAGCTGGGCGGGCGTGAAGCGGGTGCGGTGGCGCTTCTGCTTGTTTTTGTCCAGGTGCTGGAAGACAGACACGACCAGAGGTGAAAGGATAATGAGAGGATTGGCCTGGACGGGTGGACGGGTCTTACAACAGTGACGAACTACCATACTATAAATGCAAGCTACGCACTACGTTAGGGTATACGGATTACGGTCTACAGAAGTTACAGTTAGAGTAGGTAGTAGTAGTGGGTTAGGAATTCTACGGTTCTAAGTATGAAAATCAAAGTACACTTACTTTTGTTTATAGTTTACGTAATACGTATATGATTCATAAGGTACGAATATGATTCATGGCACATTTAATTAGGTTCATTACACAATTCAGAACACACACATTCACGTTTTTGGAAACAGATTTTCATTGGCAGATTTTCGTTTCAGATTTCGAATTTCGGATCGAATTGGAGTGGATTGTATTTGATTTTGGATTTTTTTGGCATAGCAGAGTAGAATTTGAAGGAAAAAATAAACATCGAAAAGAACATGGATTATTAAAAAAGTTTCGTATCAACCAGGCGCTATGAAGCATCCTCTCTCCTGCCACAAGGACACTCTCCCTCTCTCGCTCTCTCTCGCCTTCTCTTTCTATATAGCGCTGGCCTGCTCACCTGATCCTGTTGCTGCATGCTGTTGTTGTTGTTGCCGTTGCCGTTGTTGTTGTTGTTGCCGTTTCCGTTGCCACTGCTTCCGTTTCCGCCGTTCAGCGCATTGGAATTGTCGCACAGTCCGCCGGAAATGTGCAGGCGTGCCACGCCCCCGCCCACTGGCACTCCGCCGGAGGATCCACCGCCTCCCGCTCCGCCGCCGAGATCGGCCAAGTTGGGGCCCACAGGCAGTTGGCCAAAACTATTGACGCCCGCGTGCAGTGCTGTCAGCGCGGCCTTGGGCAGATCACAATCCTTGGGGCCTGAAACGGAATAATGGAGTTTATAATGCCATATAAAACAAAACCTTTACATTAACCCATAGTGGCCGAAAAGCAGATTTTGATTTATTCAATATAAATTTATATATTTAATCTAACAAAGGCATTACCGACGGCCATTTTAGGCTCACTTGTCATTGAATTTATCTACTCAAAATCATTAATCACACCCTAACATCGAAATCAATTGAACATTGTATAACTTTAGATCTCAATTACGGCTGGCTGGGACAAATATCTCAAAAGGCCTATTAAGACTTTACTTGTCTTAGATTCTGCATACATCGATTTATATTTTTTCACATAATAATGATTTTCTGCGTAACGGTTTGGTTACTGGCTCTATTTTCTGGCAGCGTTCTCATGCTGCTTTCGAATGTATTGAAATTTATTCTGCTGCAATTGGCTATAATTATTCCACCGATCTTTGCCTGTACATACATTTGGTATCAATCCACTTGTGCAACTCGTAGAAATTCCCAATTAAACGGATACCACTTGCGCCGCAAAAGAGCGAGAATGTTTCCAAATCGTCCGATGTCAAATGTGAATGTAAGTATGATTGGCTTAATTATGTGAAACACGTTGTATATACATATGTATATTCACAATATCTCGCTGATAGATTTGGACTAATGCCTGAATGCCACCGTAACACGCACGCACACGAGTTTGGCAAATGTTTTGTTAAATTGTGCTTGAATTTTCAAAACTATTTCACAATTGAGATCCACATTCGTATATCCCGCTCAAACGGAAAACGTTTGTCTTTCAATTAATTTTTCGATTGGCGACCGACGAGCTAACGAACTAGAGGATTGCTCACAACGAACTGCGGCGATCGGATAAATTGAATTTTTCAACAACCTGTCATTCAGAAGGCGAAAGATGCCAAAAACAGTAACGAACGTGAGAGAGCGGAGCAGAGTAGAAGAAACCGAGGTGCGAGATATACACAGATATGGCCAGAAGTTGAGATACGCACACAGTCGCACCTCCAGATACATATACAGGTAAAGATACAGATACAAATACAAAAAAAAAGCGAGAGAGAGCCGCCAAGTGCTAACCCCTTTTCTACCTTCAGGCCTCACTTGACTACGTAACGTATTTTTATTTTGTTGCCATACTATTTGTACGTGTATATCGCTGGATGGCACTGGATTGGTAGTGGAAAGGGTTAGGGAGGTCGGGGTTCGGGGTGCGGGATTCACGGGAGAGTCATCTTCATCGTACGCCTGGAATTTTTAACATGTACGTGCGAGAGAGACTCCGGCCCAACTCTTTCCGACCGATTCCCTTTGTGGCCCGGACTCAACTGTTGCTGCAAGTCAAACATTTACTCATCGCCGGTTGATGCGAACTCTCGTCCCCGAGTTGTAACCTTTGGGGGACGGAAACCCTGCGCGATGTTGTCATGATGGCCATTCGATTGGGCCTAAAGTGAAGGTGTAGGCGGCGTATGGCAACTGGCCAGTTTCCGCTGAAAGCGAGTCCGAAATGCAAATCACAACTAAGCGGAAAAAACATAATCCTTCTCCTCCACCTCCACCTCCACCTTCCAGGCCAATCCTTTCCAGTTGCAATCCATTTCAATTTCTCAAGCGGACAACGCAGCACTCTCGATTGCCGACTTTGATGTTGGCGGTGGCGGGAATGGCGGCTCTCAATGATTTTTATTGTTTTCGAGATGGACTTGTTAAAATTTCGGCATACATCACAGACGCACGTTCGTCAGAGATGCGATACAAGATACTCGATGCCATCGAATTCTCTGGTCAGCAGGTGAACGAGTTCAGGGCGTCGAGAGACGCCACATAAAACCATAAATATAAATATCAACAAATAAAAGATATGGAGTTCCTACAAGCGACATTCCCTGAAGCAGGCCGTTTGTAGTTGTTGCGTTTTAAAACGCTGCCTGGAAAGTGCTAATTTTTACACATACACCCAGTGCGGCTACTGTTCATTAGCGATTTTCAGATGGTGACGTCCCCAATCGGGACCAAACCCCTCGTCTCCCCTCACCTTACGAAACTGCCAGCCCCAAAAGTGTTTTCAATCCGGGCGGAACTGAGACGCTGCAATTGTGGCAAACTGTAGCAGAGATACGAATGTATCTGAAGCTGCCAGCTCACTGACATATATTTTTAGGCCATTACGCAGCACGCACCGAATGGCGTTTAAACTTCAAACTCTCTGCTCGTGATTAGTAAATTTAAGGCGCGGTGTTAGGTGCGATATCTCCATCGAGTTGGATGCTCAATCCCTCAGCTGGAAATTCACGCTCGATGGCAACATCTCAAACATGTATCTGCTGCTGCGAGCAGATAGATACTCGCATCCATATCCACAGATACAACGCCGTTGGTCCGTTGCTCCAAAGAAGTGCGACTTTTAACATCCAACTGTTCCCGCTTCCTTCTGTTTTCTCAAATCGAATTTCAAATATTGTACCTACATACGATACATATATGAGAGTATACATATGTATGTGTGTGTGAATGGGCAGTGTGTTTGGGCCACGTTTGGGAGCCATAAAATAGCGCCACTTCTCGAAATCGCACTTTGCCGGCTGAAACTCGGCTCGGCTCGGCCCGGCTTGGCTAGTTAGTTAGTTGGTCTAACTTTGATTTTTTCACCTCGCCTTTTACAGTTGTAACACATAAATATTAAAAAGCAGCAGCCCTAACTGTTCATCGTGTATGCAGATCAAGATGACGCAGTTGTCTCATTCAGGGCTAAAGTCTCTGGATTCTGAGTAAGCTATTTGTGGCAGCTCTATAGCTCAACCTCTATTTGCGTTTCTATTATAATAGAAGTTAACAGAAATATACTCTAGTAACACACTTTATATGCTCAAATCAATAAGAAAAGAATAGATTTTTATATATAAGATAGACTAGGTATTCAAATGAACTTAAAAATCAACTAATTATCTTACTTATATCAACGTTTCAACTGTATGCGAAGTAAAAAACCCATTGTTTATACTTTCAAAAATAAATTACTACGATTTAAATGTAATTCACGCTTAAATCCATTACTAATTTTCCCATTGAACATAAGAAAGCTGGCAAACATTTTCCAAAATCTGCGTGTAAACCGCAAAACTGGCATAAAAACCTATGCATGTTCCCAAATCATTAGGACGCGTGCTAATAGGGCATAATTTTGTTATCTATCATCGTAATTTAGTTTCGGTCCTCCATTTGCTGCCTGGCCAAAATTGCGATAGCGTTAATACGAAACTGTAAACATTGCAGCGCCAACACACGCGCAGATACAGATACAAAAACACTCGGACCCAGATACATTTACATCTGGCCTGAAGCGAACATTTTAGTTGGTCCGGCGAGAAAGAGGAGCGAAACGAAATGAAAACCGCACAAAGCGATTAATTAATTAAAATTGGCAAACATGAATTTATCGCGCAAGCAATTTGCACAATTTGCGCAAATCAGTTTGCCTGTTTTTGGGAGCGAACGACGCGATTTCTCCCGCAAAATATATGGACCTGGCCGGAATGGCCAGCCAGAATGGCCCGAAACGGACTTTCATGGCCGAGCACTTGCATCCAGATTCGCCGTCAGTTGCATGTGCATTCAGCAATGTGCATAATTATTGAAATTTGGAAATTGTGCGGTTTTTAGCAGGACATAGGCTATGGCCTTTGGGCCTCGAGTTGGCAAACTACGATGCAGATCGCTCGGATTCGGTTTGGGTTGGAATGGAATGGCATGGCATGGCATGGCATGGCATGGCATGGAATCTGGGCTGCTCCAACAACTAACCGCAACTGGGAACAGAATCCGCAGCAACCGCAAAACATTTCAATGCAAAGCGGATATGGCAGTGGGGGGTTAAGCGGTGTTCAGCGGGGTTAAGCACACATATTTCACTAGCCTAGGCCACCGCAAAAATGCCGAACGCACAAAGCGAAGCACGCGCAGATATTTCGTGGGTGCAACGGACGGGTGGGGGAAAATCTGAAGGGGGTCTGTGCAAATTACAAATGCAATCATGAAATTAATTTAATTAATGCGAGGCTCACGAAAAAAGCGCCCAAACGAACGCCATTCGAGCTCCTTTCGCTGCATGCAAATTAAGCATTAGCAGGGAAGAGACAATACGAATCCGGGGAAAGTTCTGCCATTTCTTTTGCATGCAAATTGCTCTTAATTGTAAGGGGGGGGTAGGGGGGCATCCACTTTGCCCCTCTCGGCCACGCACCCAGTATGCAAATGTTTTTTGGCCTCTCTGTGTTGTGCGGAACTCGGAAAAAGGCTCACGAAATTTATTATGGCAGACTCCAGCACTGCGGGCAGGATTTGGCCAAAGGATTCCGCACTGCGATTCATTGAAATTTATAGTTCTTGGTGGGCAAATGGAGCAGGCCGAAGTTGAAGCCGGCGAAAAACTTTAAAAGCCAACTTTGGCAGTCGCAATCCATAACAGATAGCAAGCCGTCAGATCAGTTTCGTGTGCTAGCCCTTAATTAAACACCCATCTTCAATGGCAACTATGGACATTACGCATACGCCGCGTGCACCGAGCGGCGACAATTGGCGCGTGAAAAATGGCAATAAATTAATAAAAGTAATTAATGGCAACGCTGCGAAGGACGCAAGGATGCTGGCAATAAAAATTGAATATAAACGCGAGCCATAACTCATCCATGGCTGCTGCAGTTGCAGTTGCAATTGCACTTGCAAACTGTATTTTCTGGTAGTGTTGGCCGGCTAACAACAAATTGATTGCCAAAATTGAAAGTGCTTGAATCGTTGATCAACAGTGTGGTAAAAATAATTTATTCACCTGCACACACGCACATACATACACGTACATATGTGTATTCGGATTTATTAATATATTAATATGAGGACACAAGTACAGTTTGATAATTATGTGCGTGCGCCGGTTGAATGTGTGAATGTAATTCACAATTTGCGGCATATTTAAAAGAGCAATTATATCAATTAACACAAACACACCCACCCACATTCAATTGGGAATGGGCATGGGCATGGGAATGGGTATGGGAATCGGAGAAGGTTTGCCGAGTTAGTTAAATACACAACTTAATTATTGCTAAATGCACGCGACACCTGGCGCCATCTGTTTAGACGTCTCAATTATAGGCCATTTAGCAGACATGGGAGATGCGATGCCAATCGCCAGATCGGAAGTACGAGCAACTACCCCCCGATCTTTTGGGGCTTGTGGGTGTGCTCAAGAAATTAGTTTAATTATGGCCAGGCGGATCGGATGCCATGGATTAATACACACGTTATTATACATTAGCGCAATTCACTTGCCGATCTTAATTGCAACATTATACGCAGCCCCCGCCCGCAGCCCACACTTAAATCGCTATCGAGGATTGGGGGCGTAACTTACCCAGCACATTGGCCCCAAGATTGTTCAGCATGTTTGCCGAGAAGTTGCGGATCGACAGAGTCGACAGTTTGTCGCTGTTTCTGATTGCTGCTCCGAAAGTTAAGACTCGGGATCCAATTTGATTGAATCGGGAATCGATATCGACTGGTGGTGGCGGAATCCCAATGGGAGTTCCTGCTCGTATACTCGTCTATCACAGAACGTTGGAGTTGAAGTTCACCTGCGGTGCAAATTACATCTCAATTGTTCGGTGGAAATGGGTGTGGCTGCAAGTAAACAGATTTGTTATTTTGGATGGGTGGCTTCTGCTCAACGCAAATATAAACATACATAGGTGGCGTTGTGCTTTTTGGAAGTACTTGTTAATTTTCAATACTAAAAGTTTTCAAATTGACGAGAGAAAATGGTCATTAACTTGTTTAGCAAAGTTTTTGTTTATGTTTATAGTATACATCATATGCAATAAAACTGCTTACAATGTATCGAGATTTCTCGAATCATAAATGAATGTTTGATTTTTGTCTTGGCAAAACATTTAAGTATACTAATTGCCCGTGTGTTGTGAATATTTGGCCCAGCCCTCTCTTGAACTTTGACCCCTGTCAAATGTCCAGCTATTTGGGTAATTTAACTATTGTGCGACTAACCAGAAAACTAAATCCGTTTCACTTTCCTTAACCGCAGAAACTTTTGCCGAAGTTCGATTGTGTGGGCATTTGCATTGAGTTTTATTGCTCATTTGGCCAAGGACTCACCTGGCTCCTCCTACCGCTCGTCCGTTTTCCGCCTCCTTGCTTTGTGTATGCCACAGGGTTATGGGCTGGGGTCAGAGTTCAGGCCAGCAGACGATCAAATTGCCATAGTAAAATTAATTAAATGCCTTGACCATAAAAAAGCCAAAGAAATTAAATCCAAGTCACTTGGCCGGAAGTTGAAAAGTTTCCTTAGCTCCCACACACACACACACACAAACACGCTCAGCTGGCACACACACAATCGCACTCACACAGACACAGGGACACGCAGACATGCACAGCTTAGGGACACGCAATGAAACGGAAGTCGAATCGTTTATTGATGAACTGTTTGACCAACTGACAGCCGGACACTGTCCGGCGGAGGACACGGCTTTCTTCCACCTCCGGGTGTGGTCACTCGTCCTTGTTTTCTACTGTTTAATTGATAGCATTTCGCACTTCGGGCACATTTTCACTTAGTTATTCCTTGCCACTTCCCAGTTAGATCAATTCGGTTAATGGTCTCTGCCAGTGCGACGGCTTTCTAGGCACTGACAAACGGAAACGGATCGAATTGTTTTGGATCGCACTTTTGTATCGTATGGGAGCTGTACGCCGTATACGTAGCGCTGCTCGCTTGCATTTGAGGGCAGTGCGAAAAAATCAAAGCGAATTGACTACGGAACCTGATAACTTCGACAACAACGACTGCGCACTGGCGTCGCATTCAATCGCCACCCCCTCGCACAATTGACGGTTAAGTCAAGCGTTATCTCTGCCAGCGGGCTTATCTCCCGCATTGATTTGCGAAAATCGCAAAGAGCACACACCGTGCCAGTGCCCCGGGCGGGCGAGGAAAGGAGACAGCTAGCTGAGCCCACAGCCATCTTGCCGTAGAGCCAAGCATGCTGACTCGCTCGCGCTCGCCTTGCCAAGTGATTGCTAGAGCGGGTCGGCTATACTCGCTGTGCGTAGGCCAGGCCACGCCCTCACTGCAGACCAACGAATGAGGGAACTCGGGGGCTTGTGGCCCCGAACGATAGCACTTTTTGGCGCCCTCGGCGATAACAGGTCCTGCCGCCTATCGATAGACGGGCCATCATCGATGCCGAAACAGGCTCGAATCCCCTCGAAAAACTTCAACTATACTCCACAGCTGGTCGCGTTGGCAACCGGCGCTTGGGCCACAGTTATTGCCGAAAGTCCACTCCCCCCAAAAATGCGCCTTGAATTCTTACTCAGCGTTGTTGATGCCACGTGTCAGCTTTCAGCCTCACCTGTTGTCGTTTATTAGTTTCTGTTTCCGTTTTTTTTTCGCCCGTCTTTTGGTCGAAGGGGAAGTACCTCCGACATTTGGCGGAATTTTATAATATTTTGCATGCTGCACAAACGTTGAATTAGCCAGACAACGGAATGCCGGGCGAAATAAGAGTTTGTCATGGCAACCGCAATTCAAAGGATTTCCACCCCACTTCCTGCGCCCAGTTCAAAGTCCTCCCACCGCCCCGCAAAGTCTGCAAATTGTGCTGACCTCCTCCCTCCGACAAATACATACAGCTAAATCGGGGGCGTTAATTAAAAACTGTAGGTAGCAATTAAAACCACAAGAAGAATGCACAAAATCGCAGCATTTGTAGTTTGTTTTGCATTGAGCATAATTCAAAGTTCACACTTGTGCGGTGTGACAAATGTTCTTAAATAATTAAAAAATTACATAAATTCCGTCATAAATATAGATTGATAATTGTACAAAAGCTATTAAGTCTTGTATTCCACAAACTTTCATACTAACTTGTGAAATACTTATAACAACCCCACACAAATGTCGTAAACATCAAACAGGAAATTTTCGGTTAGTGTATTATAAAGTAAACAAGCCAAATAAATCGTGATAACATCTCAATTCATTGTTGGGCTCACTTATTAGAGCATCGGCATCACTTTTCATTTTTTTCTCCTTTTCTCACATAAGGCAAATATAAAAACTTCGAGTGTGTTAATTAATCAAAGGCGTTATCGGCAGCAAAGAGAAAAATAAATGTATGGGAAATGTGCGGCGTAGACTTGTTGAATTTCGCCATATTAGCCAAGGATTAATCATCTAAGGAGTCTCAATTAGAGCGCATTTTGAATGCCTGGCATGAGCATGTCGTAAATCACTTTGGCCAAATCCGGGCAGCAGATAGTGACTGTGACCAGGACAGCTGCGAAATCCTTGAGTTGCCGGGACCGGCATACCAAGAAGCCTGGCGGAAAAAAAAGCGCAGCTCAAATGCAAAGGATTCCGAATCCTTCGGCATGCACGACGCTCTCTTTTGACTTTGTTTGGCAATCGTTTAAGCCCGGAAAGTCGAAGATGAAGATTTCAGAGGGGAGGGGGGTGCTATGTGTGGAGAACCAGAACAAGTACGTGCAGTCAAACAGATTTCCAGTTAGCAGCTCACAACAATTCGCTTTTAAGCCAGCGCATAAATCAACCTCAAAAGATATCCCCAATTTTTCGGGTCAGGGGGATGCGGCGGGCAAAAGCGTTAAATTTCGAGGGGGTAAAAGTTTTTTTCTCGCCTCCGCGGCATTTTATTGAAAGGATAATCGATTGCAGCAAAAATGCTGGCAAGGCATTAAAGGATTCGACTTTGGGCAACTTTAAAAACTTAACCCAAGGCGATGTCGACGAACTGAGCGATGTGAAATGCGGCTCTTTGCGGTCAATTTAATTGAATGATGAATTGCGTCGGACACTTGGGAGGTGGAGTTCGGATGCCGCAGAAAATTCTTCAGTTGTCACGGGTACTTGTAGCCGAAGGATGAGATGAGTGGGATGAGATGGGACACTTGGGGCGGCGGTGGAAGGAGCCAGTGAAGGGGCTAACGACAAAGACGAATACGCATAATCAGTCAAAATTTATGACAAGCTCGAACCCGAAAGTCAGCTTAAGCATTTAATTGGCCCAGGTCCAGTTGGCCGTCCCCCCAGGACAGTCCTAATTAGCATGGGCATTCATGTACATGATGGAGTCCATTTTTTGTGGCCTCCCACCACTCCACGCCCCGCTTGCTCCTAGGCTCCCATGTGTTCCCGGAGCCCAAAGAGATTTTTACTGTTCCTCGACTCTGACTGATGAGTCCGCTGGAGAGCTCGGGTGTAATTTGTCTAGGCCAAAAAAGGGATTCTGGCCTCCTTGACGGGCTCAGAACGAGTGGAGTTCAAAGTTTGCTCCTCCAAAAAAACATCCTTTTGTCACTGCCTTTCATTTGATTCGCGCTGCAAGGAGGCGCATAAAAGATAGATAAATAAGAAAAAAAACTCTGAGGAGCGTAAAACCCAAAATGTTGAGCTTAGTGCAGTTTCGTGTAACGCATTATTCTTGCTTAACATTTGTCTGTTTCTTTTCTTTCCTTTGTTTCGCTGTTGCCACTCTAAGCCGGTTTCAATACAGTATCAAGTTGCACTGAAAATTGGCATAATGTCTGAAGCTAAGTGTGCTTACAACTAAAAACATAACTACAAGCATTCAACTCAAATATTGTATTAAAGTTCTCAATTCTGCTTCGCTCGCAGGTGCATAATAAAATCCTTCATATGATGTGTGCAGAAAAAATTGAACATATTATCATTATATATAACTAATTATACAATACATTAGTTCCTAAGAAATCGCTCTTTTCTTGCCTAGCAAACAAACGACGTTATTTACTTGGACAGATTAAATTGAACGGTTAATATACGAGAATATTTAAAATCAAAATATGCTACTTTTTTGTACTCATTATGTTATATAATTCAATATAATTCAATAGACTTATATTTTATTTAATTTTATATAATAAGCTTTGGTTGTTGTACTCAATAAAAGCTTTTTGTAGATTTTATACTTCTACATGACACATTTTTGAACGCATTGCAGCGCCATCTGTCGTCAAAACGACATCTGTTTGTGTTTCCAGAAACGACCGCGCTCATCGTTACCAACGGTAGATGGCGCCAGTGCAACATTAAGGTCCTTTACCAATTTTAATGCGGAAATAAGAAAAGTTTATGTCACAATTCCCTAACTAATTCTTTTTATCTGAATAAAACCAAATAAGAAGCTGCACTTGCCTAGAATAGTGATACCATCTGTTTGTGTTCTAGCTTAACTTTAAAATAATTAATGAAATCAATAAAGTGATTGAAGGCAGTGCAATGGAATTAAATAGAGCGATCGATAGTGATCAAAATTAGCTGACATCCGATAGCAATCTACCGATTTGCTTTCCACTTTCAACCCCCGACCGCTTTCCATCCCCGTACATCCTATAGGCGTTCTTCTGTTCCTGTTCATGCCAATGATACTATTATTTAATGGATCGATCTCGCAGGAACCTCTTGTTCCACTCGGGAAGCCAACAAAAGCGGATGGGAAGTGCTCGCTTTTGAAAGAAGTGTCTTTCAGGCTGAAACAAGGACATTATGCAGCCGGGCAAGTAGCAAACATTGTCAACAACGGCAAGCAAAACATTGTCAACGCCCCTAAGCTGCTAATGAGGGCAACTGTGGCTAGGCTGAGGCTGTGAAAACAACACAGGAGTAGAGAAAGGACGCATGCTGCGATAAGGATCAGGATCACATTCGCAGGCAGCTGAGAAGCAGAGAACGAAAGAGAGAGAGAGAGGGAGAGTGAATTATACAGTAGCAACATGGCCGCAAAACGATCTTGAAGAATATCCTTGCGGTTTCGCCAGAGAAGACACTCTCACAGGCGTTGTTCATTTAACAATCACACAGGACAAGCGATAATCCCGACCCTCCCAAACGAATTCCACAGCGGGCTGAGATACAAAGGCCTAAGCGGATTGGCCAAACAAAGTTGAGTGCCCTAAATACCTCGTCCTGATCCCTCGCCTGCGCCGTGTTTGATGTCCTGCGGCGCATATTAACATTATCAGCTGTGTGCTGTGCGATGTGTGCAAAAGAGATGGCCGTCGAAGTGGAGAAAATCCCACTAGACAATGTTATCGGAGCCAAAGTAATTGTCTCGTCCTTGTCCGGGCATCCGAATAATGTGTGAAAATTTACACCGAATTTACACCGGAGGCCCCGCTGCGCCCGACAGCCAAGGACATTCTTCTTCGGTCGCCGCAGTAATCGGCAAATGTGGTTAAGTGATTTAAGAGGATATTATCGAGCCGTGCAGCAGACAAATCAATCGAATTCAAAGTGAGACCAATTTCGTTTGCATTATCCTGCGGCCAAAGCCAGCGTGATTGTGCGATGCGTTTTTCCTCGCCTCCCATTTCGCGTCGCTTTAACAAAGTTTCTCCGACCGGAAACGGAAATTTCCTTTTCATGTTTGTATGTTTGTGAGTGCCACAGTTGCAGATGCAGTCGACGGAATTTGCGTATCTATGGAAAAAAAAGCATGGAGCAGTTTTGTATATTGATGATTTCACATTTATCTTACGATGAGTATGGTTTAAGTTCCATACACACATCTTAAGTTATAAGTAGTTAAGTCAAGTGAATTGTATAATTAGTATAATAACCCTAATATGCTATCCTTATTTGAATTTAATCACTCTACCAACTGTAATAACCATAATCTGAATGTAGCTGTGATTTATGGAAGTCGATCAAACAAACTCGGACCACTTAAATAGAGTCCTTGTGCCGGATATAAAAACGCAGTAACCAAAACAAACATTGTGTAATGTGACAAGCAAGCAACCCCTGAACCGAATCTGCAGCCTCAATTAACCCTAAGCGACCATAAAAATCGAGTCATTCGGTCACAAATGAAAACAACTGCCTGGAGGCCTGGTTACTCAAAAATGGTTATGATTGTTATTCCGTTATATTCGTATTCTGTTATTTTGGCACCCTCTGGCAGGACTCGGCTAACGATGTTAGTGTTTCCGTTTATGCCACATGCTTACCCGTCAATTTGCGTGCAGCTCACATGCCCCAGGACACGTTCATATCCACGGACACTACGGCTACTACGAATACCACCCGGATGCCCGGACAAGCCAAACACCCTGGCAGCTGAGAGGAGGTCCTGCGAGGTCGAAGCACGGACAATTTGTAACATTTGGCAGACGTCAACGCCCAGCACAAGTGCAGGAAAATGAAATCAAATCAAAGCCAAACGAATTGATCAGAAAAATGCCATAATTGAATCGCAGTGGGAACCCACCCCGCATAACACCGAACTGTGGGCGTGGCCGTCCTTTGATAACTTTATGCTAATCAGAGATGGCCGAGAAGTCTCGAATTTCACAGGCCATAAGTCAAAAGTACGACTAGGGTCTACACGCAGAGAAAATGTATACTTAAAAGGGGGTTAGTAACTAATTTTCCTGAGGTTTCATTGGATTAGAAAGCCACCCTTTATATATATTATTAAACATTTTTGATGGCATATCATAATTACTTAACGATAAACCTATTTAATATGATTATCGGGTTACATAGTATTTAACCATTTTAAAAATCGAAACGATCCATCCTTTAAGTTCCTGTGTAGCTCCTGCCGCGGCACAAAAGGTGTTGCTGAAGTGCTGGAAATAATTTCCGTTCGGCTCCTAGTGCTCATTTCGCCTATTTTGTACATACAAAACTAATTAATTTCCCAAAATGCAACATAGAAGAGTTGTGGGCGGGGGAGGCGGGAGGAGCCGGGCGGGTCCACGCAGGAGCGGCACAGGATATTTGTGCAAGCAATTTCCGCCGCCGAAGAGAGTTTTGTGCGTAATTAATTTATGCAAAATACAAATGCAAACAAATTGCAAATGTTTTCGCACAAATTTGCTGTGCGCCCAATTTGTTTTCCAAAATAATTAACTTTTCAGCGGGTTTAATTAGAAATTTTCTCAATTTTCACGCTCAACCAGGAAGGCCAGTGCCTGGCTGTCATCCAATGAAGTTATCATTTCCCAGCAAGTTTTCCCGAGTGGATACTACTTTGTAACTGTGGTGATGAAGGGATGCCTCACCTGTGGTCTGCTAAATTACCTATGGTGCTCGCTAGAAGACTTATCCTGCCGACTCCAGGACAGCAATCTTCTCAAGTTCATCCTGGCAATCGGTGTGGCCCTGTTGGTATTGTTTAATGTATACACAGGACTTAGTTTGGCGAATTGTTGTGATGAGGGATCGAGAGATGGATGTGAAAATGCTGGAGGGGATAATTGCAGAAGCAATCGTGGTTCTCCGGAATCCTACAATTATGACTGGGACCAGGGACCTCATACCTGGAACACTGCGTGCAACAATCAGAGTCCCATCAACATTGATCTGAACCGTGTGGAAATCAACTACTTTGATGCGCCGTTGATATGGTCGCACTACAATAGCATTCCGATGGGCATTCGCCTGGAGAACAACGGGCACACACTGATCCTGCGAGCAGCTTTTCTAGGACAAACGCCCTCCATCGACGGCGGCGATCTACTTGGGCGCTTCGACTTCCGGGAGATCTCCTTCCGCTGGAGCTGGGCCAGCTCGTTGGGCTCGGAGCACACACTGGACCATCATCACAGCCCGCTGGAGATGCAGTGCCTCCACACGGATGGCGACGGTTGCGGTGGCTGCTCCTCCAGCCAGGGTGTCCTAATGATTTCCTACATGTTCGACCTGTCCGAGCACAATCCGTACCTCGATGTCCTCATCCAGCATCTCGCGTCTGTCGAGCAGGCCGGTCAGGTGGTGGAAGTGCCCCCCTTTCCACTTAGCTACCTCATGTCACCCTTCTACGACAAGTTCTACAGTTACAATGGATCCCTAACCGAACCGCCCTGCCATCGGGGGGCGGAGTGGCTAATACACCCCGAGCCCTTGGCCATCAGTGAGCGCCAGCTAAACGAGTTCCGCCAGCTGAGGGACAGGCGTGGCTTAAGGATCGGGCGCAATGCGCGACCAGTTCAGCCGATCGAGGATCGAGTGGTATACCTTAATCGCTACAGGATGGGGTTTTAAAGCAGATTGGCTATAGAGTATATGTGGAAAATAAAACTTTGATAAATACAAAATAGAATATATATATATATTTTTCACATACATCGTTCACATTATTATGGTTGAGATTGAGTAACAATTAACTATGTACAACCATTATTACATACGTTCATACCAGTAAATACCAAAATCCAATTCATTACATAATCCTTGTGGCATGGCAGTCAGGACTCCTTGTACTTCCAAGTCGGTACTAATTGGACCTGGTTTCCGCCGTATTTCTGATTCGGGGTCCTGCTGGTCAGTCTTCCGCACAATTTGCTTTGGGTTGCCGTTTGCTGGGCAAATAGTGTGTGCTTATATAGTAATTCACTAATTAGTCGTTCAAAGAGCATTAGCATTGGCATTAGCATTAGCCGTTGCAGGGACCCGAGGTCCCGAGGTCCTGAGCCTGTTCCGCATCCTGTGCGCACAATCGCCGCAGGACATGGCGATGCGATTGTGTGCGTGTGAGTCTGCGTCTGTAATTTCGTTAGTGCAGCGGAAACTGTTGCGGACATGTTTGCCCTGCGATTGGGATTGGTATTGAGATTGGCAATGGGAATGGGAATGGGATCGGAATGGGATGGAATGGGCACGGGCATGGGATTGGGTTTTTGGCCCTCCTGCGGCGAAGCACCCTCATCTCCTGTCCTCCTCCTCCTTCTCCTCCTCAGCCTGCTCCTCCCCTCCCCCTGCATTACAGCTGCTGCTTGGCAATCAGAGAGTTCCAGTTTCCAGGCTTATAATTATCAGTTGGCGCCTAACCATACATACACACACACATAGCTGGAAGTTTGACCATGTTCGGCCATTGGCCTGTAATTAGTTTTTATTGCAGAGATGAGATGAAAGGGGGGCTTGGAGCAACGGATCCAATTCGATTTGAGGCCTGCAACGTCGACTTGTTTAATCAATGACAGGCCAAGTGAATTTTACTGCAATTGCATTTGCTGCAAATCAACGCTAATGAAATTATACAAACAAGTTTCGATACGCTTTTGTTGCTCCGTGCTGCGTCAATATTTGTGCTGTGCGCCCATTCGCAATTTGCATGTTTTGAAAACTTAATTGGATTGCAATTTCCACAAATAAAGCTTAATTTTTCCGTCGCACTTTTCGTTTTCGGGTTTCGCAGCCATGTCCACCGCGTGCGACAAAACAATTTATTTTTCGGCCAAAAACTAAAACTTTTGTCTGCGAAATGCAATTAAAAACGGATAATTCCATTTATTAATGCTTGATATGCAAATTGATTGCGCACAAAATGTTCAATTAATATGAAAATGTTTGTTAGAAAATTAATGCAATTTTTCCCAGAATGGCAATAATTACGCCTCACGCTTGTGGAATGCTGTTGGTTTGTTTATGTTAAATTAGATGGCAACGAAACACTAAAATGCAAATAATATGCAATTAATTAGATGGAAAATCTATTAAACCGCCAATGTATGCTGGCTTCATTTTAGAAAATATTAGAAGCAAGACAGTTAAAGAGGTTAATTAAAGGCTTGAACAAGTATGAAAGAACAATCCAACTAGCTTACATATTTGTTGATTCAATTGATAAATTGTTACAGATTGTAGGCGTTCTAAAGTTTTGACTTCATTAAGGTCCCACTTTAAAGTCCTAAGCCGTGTTGATCATATCACACACAATTTATAAAACCATAAGCATTTTCCCCGTTCGTCTTAAATTAGTTTTTCAACTTAAACTTAGCTTCTCGTCTAAATCCATTAAACACACAACCAGAGCACAAACAAAACCAAAACCGATATACCATACCATCCAATCCTAAACTCCATCGAATCAGTCGCAGCAGAACAAACATATCAATCAACATGTTTAATTGAACGTAATTAGAATAAAGCAGGCAAACTGCCAGAATCAAACTCCTCTAGTAGCTGAATAAGGCGAAGCCAGTTTGGCCAAAGGAGCCGAGGAAAACATCATTCCACCCACTTTTCGCAGTCAGCAGTTTGTGCAGGAAAATGAAATTAGACGAATAGAATGACGATGTAAGTGCCATGAAAAGACGTTAAGACGCTCTAAGCCAAGACGCTGGCTCGTTGGGCGGGAAAATGAGAGCGACGGAGAGTTGGCTGCTGGTAAAATTGAGGCAAATTGCATTTAAGTGTTGCCGTTTTCATTTAGCCGCATGAATATGTATGGAGGATGCTCCGCAGATCCTTGTGGGCGGTGCATGGGTGGTGGACGGTAGAAGGAGTGCTTAGCTTCCTTGGCTCTTGCTTTTGTGGCATGCAAAATTGAATGAATAATTGAGAAAACGAGCGCATGATGGCATTAGTGTGTGATTGTGCGAGTCCTTGTCCCGAGTGTGTCTCTGTGTGGGTAAGTGGGCTTGTGCGAGTGTGTGCGAGTGTAAGTGTGTTTGCAGCTAATGAATTTTAATTGCTTTTATTAAGGCACAAAGAGGTTGACGTGGCATGACTGCAGTGCCTGCATCAAAAATCCCTGTTCAATGTTAATTGTTAATCATTAAATATTGTTGCTGGCAAAATCAATATGGCGGCTGACGATTAATCAACGCCATTTTGTAATTATCTCGCTGGAATATTTAATTCAATTAACTTTGCGGGTGAGCAAACTGAACAAAGCTCTTTCCTTCTCGCTCTCCTCCTTTTTTTCTGCCAATGCAAATATATAAATTGAATTGAAAATTGTTATTGCAACAGTAACCGCACCAAAAGTAGAAAAAAAGTATATATATATAAATGGCATAAAAAAGAAAACAATAACAGGACGTACCCACACCCCTCTGACGGAAAAGAGATGGAGAAGCAGGCACACACATGAAATTAATTTGATGGAAAACTCGGTCCTTGTGGAGCCCTTTTTCCTCAGTCTGCTGTCTCTGTCGCTCAGCCCTTTGGCGCACTTCCTTTTTCAATTAAACGCCACCATTTTCCATTAACGAATTTGCATGTGTGTCTGTGAGCGTGTGAGGCGCGCCCACACTCATACACACAAGTACAAGGCTCTCCCTTAGACGCACACACACATACACGTCTGTATTTCTATAATAAAATTAAATTAGAAGACCAGAAAATTAAATCATCAAAGCTTGACGTCTGCCGGCAGCGACGGCTGCTGTTTCCTCCTGTCTACATACGTGTGTTCGTGTATTTCCGTGTGTGTGTGTGTGTGTGAGGTAGTGTGAGTGCGAGTCCTGCACACCCATGCACAGATAGACCGACACACCGACACTCCACACTCTCAGAGCCCAATTTGCAAAAGCGACAGTTACGAGTTCATTAATTTTTCTTCTTTTTACCCTCGCTCTCTCTCTCTCTCCGCCTTTTGTGCTCTGCGGTTTTTTGGCTCCCTTCCTCCCTCTCGTTCGCCCTCTCTATCGCCATCTCTTTCGGGGCTGCTCGCCTTTCTTGATGGTGTGAGCAGCATCATAAATTAAATTCTTCATCAACTCAAACTCGTTAAGCGCCAATAAAGTGACAGAGAGTTATTTTCATCACTTTTTCAATGGTCTACCACAAGGCACGTCGGTGTATCTCCAATGCGTGTGTATGGGTAAACTCAATGCGCCGAAGCGCTCACGCACACAGACGCAGCCGGAGAGTGCGAGAGAGAGAGAGCGACTGGTTTAGGCCACGCCCCTGCTAAGAGAGTCCGAATTCGAATGGGAATAAGGAGAAGAAATTGCACCCAACAAAACTGGTTCTTCATTTCAGCAGCAGCAGAATCCACTTCGCTTTTTTTTAAGACTTTTACGCATGCGCAGCATGATTTTTGATTTTAGAGGGTATTCCCCTGATAAGAGGATTCAACTAAGTGCATTTCAGCCACAGCTGCCAGAGCAGTGAGATGATATCAGCGGTGGCCACTCAGAAGCATCAATTAGTTGCTACCCCTGACCACATGGCGTATGCTTAATTTGGCCGAGATTAACCATTCACTTCATCCGGGGCGCACATTTCATGCGAAAGTTAACTGCTTAACGATAAAAGCAAACTAATTAAATCCGGGGAAAGAAGGAGAAATTGCCACATAATAAAGCAAATTAAAAGCAAATTAATTTAAAACAAAAAGCGGCAGGCGGAAAGCGGGGAAGACGGCACAAGTTGAGGAGTGGCGGCAGCGAGCAGCGAGTTAACGTTGCGGATGTGGCGTAAATGAAAAGGATAAGTGGATACACAGGCTACACACAGCCGCACACACGCGTAGAATCCAGCAGAAGGATATACCCGAGATACCCGTCGCTCCACTTCAATTAAGCATCGCGCCAACATGGCAGCCTCTCACAGATACACACACCCACACACACAGAGTGAAAGGCAGGAAGAGAGAGCGCAGGGCCCCCACTCACACACACACACAAACACGGATACACACACATCCCTTGGACGTAATTACGTTTGGCAAGCTCGTTATGCGTAAGAATAAACGCGCATTAAGAGCTCATTAGTTGGCACAAATCGAATCGCTGGGCCAAAAGGAGGGTCCAAACCAAAATGTCAGGAGGCGGGGTGGAAAATGGGAAAATGTGGAAAATGGGTGGGCCGTGTGCCTGGTTATCTGGCATTTTCATTTAACGTGTAATGGAAGATAGCGTAAACGGACAAATTGAACCGAAGCCAAACGAGAGACTGAACGAACTGGACTGAAATGAAATACTCGAGCTCTGGGGAAAAACCACAACTCATGACAACAGGTAAGCTGCGAAATGCCGGCTAAATGTAAATGGTAATGGTATTGGCCACGCTTAATGGCTGGCTGACTGCGTCTATTACCCGGCTGACAATCAAGTGTCGGAAGTGGGATGTGGCGGAGTGGGATGTGGCCTCCCAGGGCATCCACCTCCAATGGCCAATGCAATGTTTTTAGAAAATTATTCAGCCAACGATACAAACTTGTCTCGTAATTAAAACATTTAAGGCTAATAAGTAGCTACTGCAGATACATGATTTGCTACAAATGTACAGCTGAATTTGGAAAGTAACTACTTATGGTATGAAGAGCTATACAACTAAAGTTTTAAATAAAACTAAATAATCATTTATAATGGTTTAATATGAACTAGACATGATTATAATTACATCCTAAGATTTATTATTGAATAACATACGAATAGTTGAAAAGATCTATGCTCCATAATAGCTAAGAGCTTGTTAAGCTAGCTTTCTTCTTTCAGGTTACAGTAGTATTTATAAATCAAAGCACTCAAGTAAAATGCCAACTCATTACTTAACTCGCAATAGCATAATAAGGATAATTGTGTGCCCAACACATTCCTAAACCTCAACTGCTTTTAAGTTCACTTCCTTGACAAATGACGCTTGCCGCAATCAGCTTGCAAATTTGTAACAATAGCAGGATATTAACAAAATCCACTTATGTATCCGTTTTAGGTTTCACGCTCCTTGGGAAAACGCGTAGAGCGAGAAGGAAATGCCGATGCACAGAGAGAGAGATAGAGAGAGAGAGAGAGAGAGGGATAGAGAGCCACACACTTTGTGGCCTAAGCCCAAAATGGTTTTCCGATGCAATTGTGGCCGAAAAATCTGTGGCACCAAAGTCATATTTTTTTGGGGCGCAAAAGCGCAAGGACTCCGTTCAGCATTTCCCTTCGAGGACATCTGGGGGTAGGGCAGTAAGTGCAGTTAGTTTATTTTATTACGTTGCCGACAAACAAGCCGCTTGGCAGGAGTCGGGGCATTCCAAATACCCATTGTTGTACTCTGGATTCCGGATCGCCTGGATTCGGTTTCGGAAGTCCATGTCCTGTGCCGTGATGTGCCGGAGCGCAACGGACAGCCACCCCGCGAGTCCTGCGCACTCTCTCGCGCTCTCGCAGTGCTCTCCCGAGCTGACTCCGCCCCCTTGGTTCACACACTCACACAGAGCAGTGTGTATATATAGGTGCGGTGAGCTCAACCGGTTTCCAATTCGATTTGGAAACTCGAGTCGTCAGCGGGCCACAGTCGCTGCCTTCGAGTTTATTGCCAACTCTGCCTTGGCCCGGTGCGCAACGGTTTCGGTAGTTGGTAGTGCATAGTTGGTATTGTCGGAGCTAAACTTTTACCGCTTGTGACTGAAAGATGCTTGACATTTAGCCAGAAAATTCTGACAGTGATTGAAATACAATTTGTGTGACTGTGTAGAGAGTGTGTGGTGGTGCCTCAACTGTGATCAATCATATCATTGCCGATTTAAGTACTCTTGCCCCTCGCAATCGAATGGATA
Source organism: Drosophila simulans (assembly GCF_016746395.2). Taxonomy (NCBI): domain Eukaryota; kingdom Metazoa; phylum Arthropoda; class Insecta; order Diptera; family Drosophilidae; genus Drosophila; species Drosophila simulans. Next base: position 18,082,825 of record NC_052521.2, read on the forward strand.
TCAAAGCCTCGACGCCACCTGCCCTCGAAGTGGCTCCTGGCCAGCCCGGATCGCCAGCCGGAAAACCGGTAGCGATATCCGCCGCCATGTCCGGTCCAGGTGGAGTGGCCAACTCGTCCTCCACCGCGGCGGCCAACAATACCGCCGCCACATTCCAGCACATCTTCGAGCAGCTGGTGCAGCAGGGCGGCGGGAACCACAAGCTGCCGCCCAAGCAGCTGGAGCAACTGCGTCACCTGCTCGGCAACGTGAGGGACGCCAAGAATCTGCAGATGATCGTGGAGAAGTTCAAGAACCTGGAGCAGTTCCACGAGCACTATGCCGCCCACCTGGCCAACAACAACACTGTGATCTCAACGGAAGGTGAGCTGAACTTCCGACGGCAAATTTCGAGGGTCTCCTTTTAGAAAATGGGAAAATCTATTTGGAATAAAAACAAGTTTGGCTTTCAGTTCTATTCAAAATTTTAGAATTTAGAATGAATTAATTTCGATATAATGATAATAAGGGAAAATAGGAAAATCAGAAATATATGTAATATATAAATATGCTTATAATAATTGAACTCGAATCACGGCGATTTATGGTCGAAAACTTGAACACTTAGCAAACATATTAAGCTTCGTTAGTTAAAATTCTGTTGTTAATTTTTTCACGTGTGGCCTTAGCCGGAAAAGCCTTCCAATTGTTTGATTACAGATTTAATTAACACAAATTGCTGGCGGACACGGAAATTCCGGACTGATCGCCAAATGGCTGAATGGCTGAGTGTGTGCGTGTTCACAGCAATGTTTTTTAGTGCATTAACATGCACAGCGGAAAATTTGAGAGAAAATTATAAGCTAATTGCAAGACGAGGCAATTAAGTCGCCTTAAATCCCGGCGCACTTTGCACCGCTTTCACTCGCCACTTGGCACAGTTTGTTTTAATTTCGTTAAAAATGCATAAAGCCATCAGGCAACATGTTGCCTACTTTCCAGCATGCCGTCGTGACAACTGGCCATTTTATGCGGACGATGGGCTCGCGAGGGGGGTTGTGAGGTGGGGGGTTGGGGTGGCTCGCGGTTGCAATTACAGCTTTTAGCTCGTTAAAATCGCAAATAAAGTTGTGTGTATGCGGACTGGACTAAATTTTAATACTTTCGAAATTGCTGACAAATTTGCATAGGGTCGCGCAGCACCACTGTCGTGCGCCTAATTGACTTTGGCAAACTGTTGGCAAACAGGCTTTTAACTCGGCTCTCTTTTTTTTCCCCGTTCTCTCTTTCCCCCTCTTTGTATCCCGCAGATAGCAACGACTTGGTTAAGGATAATGCCAGGAAGTACGGATCTGGTGGACAGACGCTAACGCCCCGCCACACAATCGATGCCATTCTGGGCCTGAAGAATCGCAATGGCGCGGCGAATGGCAGTGGCAGGAATCCGGAAACGGTCAGCGATGGTAAGTCATAACGCGACATTATTTGGCCATTAGCCGTGATCAGTGGGCCCTGTCAGGGAAAATGGCAAATCGATTTCAATTACCCGCTCGCAGCCGGTGGAATCAACAAACACAATCGCAAAATTGTATTAGCCTTGGCAGGGGGGTGGTGCCATTGGGTGGTTTTTTCTGTGGTTTCGGGTGGATTGGGTGGGTGGTGGCGTTGGGACTTGCACTTTGGCAACGCCTCGAGATGCACGACAGCTGATAAGCAATCAGTCAGCGGTAATCGCTGGCGAAGAAAACGAAACGAGAACCTAAAAAAAAAAGAAAAACGCACGCCAAAACGGAAGTCATATTTAGATGGGATTAGAAGCCCCATCGCTTTTGGCCAATTTAAACTTATATTAGTGGCGCGCGGAGTGAGCACTTTTGAAGGCTTTTTAACTGGATTATAGTGGGGATTTGCGGTGCCAGCTGGCGACGACTCCCCACATCCAGGTGGGTGCCAAAAATAGTCTTCTGCACGTCATTTATAATTCATTTCTGCTTCTGTTCTGATTGCCGGCAAGCGATTGTCGCTCTCGCGTCTCGACCACGCCCACCGCCCAACGCCCGTGCCACCAAATTGGCAGCAAGTTGCGAAAAAAGGGTGGGCACTGATATTGCCGCGATTATGGTTATGGCTATAACACCACCGCCTTGAGTCCTTGGATCATCCCAGCGACTAGGTGAGAAATTAGGGAGTAGCTTTTGCTACTTTTGTGCTTTTGAAGCACAGTTTCTAAGAGGATAGAGTTTTTGATATCACAATACATGTATTTTCCCATTCTTCAATTGATTCAAGCAATTAGTATTTATTCGATTGCTCACTTATCAGCTTTCAACTGGCCAACAGAAAGCCAAAACAATTAGCAGAAGGTATCTTTGCAATTAATAGAATTAAGTGGTTTCATAAACGCTCAAAACAGACAACTACCATCGATGGTAAAGGGTCTACAGCAAATGGGCAGCCAAAAACAACAAGGTGATGAACAAATTGACAACAACAACGAGTGCAAATCAAAATGGCGCCGAGCGACAACAACAAGAGCACAGGTTAAATGGCCGCAAATTAATTAGAAACAGGCTAATTAACTGTGGGTGGACAAATCGCGGGGGTGGCAGTTTGGAAAGGGGCTCAGCTACATGGCGAGCTCAAGCGTTTCGCATTTAAGCCATAATTAAACTGGCGGCCAGACACAAGCCGTCAAAAAGCATTTAATCTGACAGCTGGCGGCAACGGTGGCGTCCCAGAAACCAGAAAGAGACAGCTACAGTGTGGCAGACAGAGCTGGAGAGAGAGAGAGAGATAGAGAGAGAGCGAAATGTAAAATTGAGATGTAAACAATCATTAAAAGCGCAGGAGGCACAAGTGCATTTGGCCAAGAAGCGAACAAACTGACTAAGCAGCAGCGTTAAGATCTAGATAGGCTAAGAGAATGAGCGAAAGAGTGGGGCATATGTGATTAGAAAGAGACGGACGACGAACGAGCTCGAGCTCTGAGGCAATCGAAGTGATCCCCTTCACGATCCATCTACACGAGATCTGTTAAGCAGTTGACGCGGCATTAAATTGAGCATTAAGGCGTCTTAATGATTTTAATGCGTGTCTGCGTCGGCGTCGTCTTATTAGCCGCTTTTGTGGCTTCTACCACTTTTTATCGAAGCCCCCCTGGCGCATACCGCACTTCCACTACCAACAAGCACTTGTGATTGACAGTTTTGTTTATGTCTTGTTTCGCTTTTTGATATGAGTCCGATATCTCGCATCTCATCTGGCTGCAAAGATCTTCCGGCGAACAAGAAACCAGCCGAAATGTGCATTTCCTTTCGGCCCCTACCTGTTCTGGCCATGACTTTTAGAAAACGCGCTGCGGCTAATAACATATCAATTAGGCCGACTAATGGCCAAGTATTGGACCAACAATGGGAATCTGTCAAATCATCATTAGGATTAGACACTGGGAAGGGGGCCAGAGAAGTAGTGACGCGATTAGCGTCAATTTGGATGGATTCGTCGGAAACACAAGCCAAATTAGAGCAAAATGATGAGAAGAGTGTACATTCTAATCGTGGAATAGCATCTCACTAAACGCAACTTTCTCGACAACTACCTAGCATTACAATTCTGAGTTAGAAGTCATAATCAAATTTCATTGCGCTAACGACCGACAAATTTACAGACGCCAACTCAAAATCATTTCCTAATTGATGTGTCGATCAATCCATCGAAATTGAGTGAATGGGCTAAGAAGCTGGTTCATTCACCATTAGAATTGTGAATGAGTTTTGAGATATATGGGCAGATTATTATATATTACTATTCAGGGGTTGAGGTGTGCTATTATATAGATATTCGCAGGACACAAATCATGTTTCTCTAACAGAATTGATTTCTGTCATATTACTCCTTGATTTATGCCACCTTTTAGCAAATTCCCCATGATATACGAGCATATCCATCACATCATTCACACTTTGGGAAATTGCTTAGGAAAGACCCCAGAACAACTTTTGTTTTAACCTTTTTATTTCGCTGCTCACGCAATTAACTCACGCACTCCGTGTGGCAACTCGGCGGTGGATTTTTTATCGTTATTTTTTGTGTGGATTGATGTGGATGGTGGATGGAGGGATCGGGTGGTGCGGCTACTGTCCATCGCCTCATGTGGCTGCCCCATTCAAATCTTTTGTGCTACTTCATTTGCAGAGAGGCTTTCAAAAGCGATTTTCGTCGTTAATTTCATTAGCACCACAGTGGCTCAAAATAAAATGCATGCTGGGCGTGTAAATTTCGATTGATTGGTGAAAACGCTCGCAGAGGTTAATTCGGGGCATTTACAATCTACGTTTGGCTGCTGTTTAAAGTTAATTAGCCAAAATACTGACCCAATTAATCGAACTGTGGCGAATCGAAACGATGTGGCGCATAATTACATTAGGCAATCGACTAAACGAAATGGGCTGCCTGGCAGTGGACTAACATCGAAAAGCAATTATCCAAAAGACTATCAAATAATTACAGATACTCGTACTCTGGAGCAGCAACTTCCCAGTCTGACTGCGTAATTGGTTTTGTTTCCAATTGGCCCGCCCCGAAAGCCAATTTAACCATAGAAATTGAATTCGGTTACACAAAATCCCAGCCAAAGAACTGAAACCTAAACCCCAAATAATAGAAAGCCTGGTCCCGGCGCTTCGAAAACTAATGACTTCCTTGCATGTCACGTGATATGAACAAGCGCTGGTTGGAACGCCCATTAGGGACCAATGCCGCCTCACCTGGAACTCCTCCTCGGCTTTCTGGGAATTTTTATTGCCTCACATTGTAAATACCTGGCGTCTAATTGAAAGCCGTTTATTAGTGGGTGGGCGGTCGGCCAACAGGTTTTGACCCGCCGCAGGTCGAAGGCTTCCACTTCGCGCCACCCCTTGTTCAGCGGGCAAATTAACTAACACGTTGTTATTAGCCGGGTTGTTCAAGGCTTTTAGCCAGCGAGTTAGCAAACAGCTTTATGACTTACCTTCCCGCCCCATTGAGCATACTAATTAAAATCTAATCAGGTGCCTGAATGCGTGGGCGAATGGGAAAAGGAATGGTATAGGAAGCTCCAACCCCATTGCCTTGTATTAGCCATTGATCACGCTCAATTAATTGCACATAAAATATGGTTACTATTCCAGGATGCCCTTAAAACAACTGTAACCTTTGCTCTCGTTTTAGGCTCCGTTGATCCCTCCCTGGGTGACGAGGACGCCACTGATCTGCGCTGCGGCATGACCCTGACGCAGTTGCGCAGCATGGACAATCACATGGCCAGCATGCTGCAGCAGCACGCGAAGAACGGAGGAGCCCTGCCCTACGGTCCACCAACTCCGCCGGGGGGTCAGCAGCCCCAGGTGCCGAATGCCACGCCCCTGCACCATGGACAGCAGATGGGCGGCCAGGCGGGACATGCGACACATGCCGGACATGGTCATCCCACGCATCATGGGCATGCGCCCTTCGGCTATCACAATGCATTTGGCTTTGGCCAGGCCGGTCATGGGTATGGGCACCAAGAGGAGGCGGCGGGCAATTACCTCAATTCGATGCACCAGATGGTCGAGGCCAATCAATTGCAGACCGGAGCCAATGGGGCCAATGCACCGCCCGCTCCGCTGCCGCCCAGTTCCTTTGGCAGTCATCAGCAGCATTTGGCCGCCTTGGCGGCTCAGGCGCAGGAGCAGCAGAATCAGCAGAATCAGCACGGCAAATACGCCAAGTCATCGCCCACTGGAGCGGGTCCTCCTCCACCGCCGGGTGCCTACTTTATGGAATCCCAGACGGCGCCTGTCGCCCCGTCGCAGATCAACTACGACGAGCGTTCAATGTCCTCGGCCAGCGATTTGGAGGAGGACGACGATGATGCGGCAAAGTTGCAGCTCGATGTGACCTCGCCGCCCACTCCGGCGCCACGTGGTCCGCTGGCCCCCAAGCGCAAGTCCGCCGGCGTCTTCTGTGATGATAATGAGCCAAAATTAGCCAACGGTCAGTTGCCAGGCGGTAATTACGGCATTCGGCCGCGCAGCATGGAGGAGGTGCACCATCAGCAGCAATCGCATCACCACCAGCAACAGCAGCAGCAACACCAACTGCAACAGCAGCAGGGCTTTCAGCACGACTTTCGCAACAGTGGCAATGGGAATCCCAATGGCAACAGCAACTCCGGCGATCATGGCGAGCGTTTGAACGCGGATAGCGACAGCTTGGTTAACGGCAGCTGCGCCTCCAGCGAGGATCTCAACCAGACCAACAGCAGCGAGCAGGGCGAGAAGATCACCTCCGGCAGCGACGACGAGGGTGGGTACAAAGTCTATCCTTTAATGTCCTTTCGATAAAAGAAAGCATCATGCTGATTATTTACTAGTTTGGTCACCGATCAAGGTGTTTTATTGATAGCAAACAATGTTCAATGAACTTCTATCGAATTTTCTGCAAATTTTTGTATTGGCAGGCCAAGATGATAACTGCGCCAAGAAGAAACACCGTCGCAATCGGACCACCTTCACCACCTACCAGCTCCATGAGCTGGAGCGGGCCTTCGAAAAGTCCCACTACCCCGATGTCTATTCCCGCGAGGAGCTGGCCATGAAGGTGAACCTGCCCGAGGTCCGCGTCCAGGTGAGTCACCTCTTCCAATTCCCCCTTGTATCTCCAGTATCTCCCGTATCTCTTGTGTCTGGAAGTGATTTACACCCGAGCCTCGGCTAATTGGGAAATCAACGTGTCTGCAGCTGGAGTAACCGCCAGCCAGGCTCCGGAAATTAAACAATTTCCGTTTGCTATTTATTTTAACGAAATTAAGTTGTACCCGCTCTTTATCAACCCCTTAAATCTAAAATTCTAGTGAATGCAAGGTGCTAGGTGTGCATACATTTGGAATAGTTGGCAGGGATTTATGGCCGGAGATCCTTAATGAGAGGAGAACTGCATATTTGCATTATTTAACTGACTCGTAACGATCCTTATTCCTTAAATTCCAAAAGAAAAAGGATTTTGTATAGTCACTATTGCGCTTCTTATTTACGATGAACTCAAATTAGTTGAATGTCGTCAATCACATTTACATATTCGAATTAAACTGGTTTACTTAACCATAACTCTTCTAGGCATTCATTGATGTTTTTTTTTTGCGGTTTGATTCCCCTCAAGAGCAATAATAATTGTCAAACTTTGCGCATAACTCCGAGTGCATGAAACAATTTATGTCTCAATAGGAAAATGACAGCGCCGAAAGAGTTCTCAACTTGGTCGGTGGCCCATTCAATGGGTTTCCTTTTCTTCATCGGACAGAATTATGCATTTTATGCGACTATGCGCTTTTATGCTCCTTTATGCGACTGCGACTTTGGGCCACCAGCCGCCAGTGTGGCAATGTAGCAATGTGGCTATGTGGCAATGTGGCGATATGGCGGGATGCCATGTCTGGCAGCCATTCGTTTCGGGTGGCAAATTGTGACGTGAACGGGCAGGGCGCCTCGTAAATTCCATTCACAGCGGTGTAGCATAAAAAAACGCTTAAGCAGCAACAACTATCGATGGGTGGCAGTGGGTGTTGCACGTATAAAACATTTTGGATAGATATTTCAATCCACATTTATGCATAGTTAATCAAGCAAACAGTCTAGATCATATTCCCTATCCAAATTTAGCTTAAACAAATTCTTGTCGAACTTATGTCATATATTTTGTTTATCAAGTAGCTTCCTATATCTTTCTGTGTAGTCTCCGATGGAGGAAAACTGACTTCAGCTCGAGCCTGAGGCTGCTGCAAGCTCTCTAGAGTGGACTAGTTGGCATAGTTTTCCAACCGCAAAAGTGGGTGTGAGGCGGGGAGTGAGAGGTGAAGGAAACACCCCACCCCGGTATATGCAAAGGACATATCAAATTTCACGATTTCGTTTCGTTTCCTCAGCCGACAAATCATTTTTATTGACTAAACATTATCGTGCCCACAGCCAGAGTTGGCGACACTGTCGTCGGCGTCTCCAACACAACACAGGACATAAATAAATAAACAAATACCGAAAATGCCGTATGTATTTATGGGTGTATCTATAGCCCCGGCTATATAGCCACCGCACAAACGAAATACAAAGGTAATGAAGCGAAATCGCATAAAAATTTCTCCTCCTCAGTCTTCTGAGCCTTCTGGCCCTCATGTGTCACTTTGTCAAATTGACACGAATTCAAATTATGCCAGCAGGAACCGAAACGAGCAATGGCCATAGAATAGTATAGTCGTCCTCCAACCCTTTGACTCGCTTTTTCGATTTAGTGGGCTGCATTGGGCCACCCCATCCATCCATCCCGATCCTGTGTGTTTGTAATCGTATTTGCGGTTAGTTTGCATGAAGTTCTAGTTATCGTTTTTACTCCTTTGCTACCAATTTTTTCCTACTTTTTTTCGAGGTTTTTTTGTTTTTGCTCTTTGACTGGGCCTGGGAAATTGCTTGGTGTGCAACTCGTTGAAGGTGGAAATTTGTTTTGATTAAGTTTGCTGGCACACACACACACTCGTTATAGGCTGGCCAAAAAAAGAAGGAAGGGAAAGGAAATGTAACCAAAGTTGACTGAGTTGTTTCTTTGCAAACCCAGTCAGCCATCCACCAAATAGAATTTCTCGTTTAGATGAGTTCATTTCAGGGTTTTGCATTGGTCGCCCACTTTTCGTCGGTTTCTTTTTGGTTCGCTTGCTGTCATTGCATTGTAATAGATTTGTTAAATGTTTGTTTAAAAAGTTTGATTGGATTTTGCATTTTGTGTATGGCAATGGAATGAATTTCTCTGTGGCTTGTTTGATTGTTGTTTAAATGGCAATATACGTTGACAGACGAGTTGCCGAACTATGCAAGTTCAATTGAAATTGTGTCATTTTGCGGTCCACAGTCGAAAGAAAACTAAACCAGGCTAAAGACGGCAGCCGCAGCCATTTAAACAAGGGTTTGAGTGGCCTAAGCTCGGGGATTATCGCTGATGGTAACCAAAACAAAACGCGTTAAGCCGGCAAATTAAACGGCAGATTAACGGCCAAGAAAAAAAAAAAACAGCAGAGCTAGACGATCATTAACACTTGCCGTGGAAATGTATCGCCACTTCCCCCAAAAAGGACGAACACTCACAAAAACCCTGAGAGCAGCAACATATGTCCTGGGAGATGACAATTACTTTTGTTTGGATTACTCACTGACAGGACTGAGTGCGGCTTTTTTCGTCCTTCGCGAGGGTTGTCTGGCGCCCAGTCAAGGGTTAAAGCCGCCAGTCGACTCAATCATACGCCGCATTAAACCGTGGGCCAAAAGAGTTTAATTAAAACTTAATTTGCCATGCCCGAGCGCAGAGAATCGAATACAGATGGGATTGGATGTACGGAGAAAGAAGTAGCTTTCCCATACGAGAAAATTTGGGAAAGTATTTCCAATGCATGTCTTTACTTAGTTAGTATGATAAACATGGGTATTTTCATGTGCAACGAGCACCTTTATTGCGTTTATTAGCAGAAAAATAAACAAATATAGATAGGTCGGAGGCAAAAGTTTGTGTCAATTATTTTGCATAGTCAAATGATTAAATATCGTAAACCTGTCAAAATATCCTGCGCCAAAGGTAAATAATAATCCTGTGTAATAGTTTATTTATCTGCATATATTGCTCATACGACATGTGTGACGTGACACAGACAGCCCCAAGCGCTCTTTATATCCGTGTCTATCTATCCGGTTTGCATGTGTGTGTGTGTGCGAGTATGTGGATGTGCATAAACAGCAAACAAATAAAAATGTCATTTCACTAACAAATAAAATAGATTTTTATTGCATTCCACTTGGCCTGCGTCTTTGCCACCGCCTTCGAAGGGATTTGGATTTGCCCCCTCGACATTGCCACATTTTTATGCTCATTTCGCTGTGCGCTCCGTTCTGGTTTCTGCTTCGATTATTTTTTATTGAATATTTACTTCAACTTTGGCATTCGTTCGCTTGCATGACCGTTTTATCGACAACTACCCACCCACAACGCTTTCGTTTTCGTTTGCACATGCCATAATAATAATGCATATTAGCTTCATTTGTTTAGACCCGTTCCGTGCCTCCAGCGCCATGAAATCCTATACAAATCTAATAATGAAAACGATCGCTTGCCCGTCCGACTGACTGCCAAACAAGCTCGTTCATCGCCATCATTCGGCAACTTGAATGTCCTGTGCGGGTCATCAAATCGTTGGAATGAATAAAGCCATTGAATGCTTAAGTAGGCTGGTCCCACTGCGTGTTGGAAATGCGAGGAGAAAAAGCTTTTCAAACTTATTTAACTTATTGTCATGCGGAGGTCCCTGCAGGACCTCCGAAGTCTCGATGGGCCGGCACTTTTAAAACCATTTATTAGGCACTTGTCCTGATTGCTGTCCGTTCGGTCAGTGTGGCCAGAGCAGTTAATTTTCTCTTTTTTTTTTTTTTTTTGAAGCACTCCCGATGATATAATTAAATGGCGATGAAATATGCATAGAACTCAAGCCGCAGCTGTGGAATAGAAGCGGGTGGAGAAGGATAGTAGGGTGGGTGTGGGCAGAGCAATTAACACATTATGCCACCTTGGCAAAACAATAATAAAAAGCGAACGGAGAAGGGGTGAACGAGAGCTAGGGAAACAAAACCACCGCAAGGGTAAATAAATGTCAGGTCACAAAGGGCAGTCGAGGATAGAGGGTGGCTGTACCGTTCGAAACTCGGGCTTATAATATATTTAGGCAGGGTCTTTGCTCAGCCTTACACATCTGCCGTTTATTAAAATGTATTTTGATCAACTGTCAACAGTAAAACAAAGCGCCGTACTTGAACGAAACTTTCAGGCACTTGACATGAGACGGCCAATTTGGGCAACAAACAGTCGGGTTCAGGGTATACAATATGCTTGAAAAGCGAATACAACTGACTTCGTACTTTGATTATGTAAATTCAGTCCATCTATTATCCTTATAAAAGCAACTCACGATCTCATCTCTAATGTGACACAGAATCGGGGTTAATTGCGACTCAATTCTAATTGAAGATAGATAGAAGTAAGCCGCAGAAGAAGAGATGGCGTGGCGAGGGGCAACTCTCTACAGAAGTTTGCCGCTTTCAATTAACCCTCATTAGAAGCTCCTTTTTTCGGGCAAGGAGAAGAAAGCCTTCTGCGATCGAGAAACGCCCACGCAGAATCCGTGTCGCAATTAATTAAACTTGAAAGCCGAAGCGCAGATAGCAGGAGCTTCAGATAAATGTGGAGCACGGGGAGGCGGATGGGGAAGATGACGACGCAGTTGCCGCGCGGCTCAAAGGAATTTCCGATGTTGGAGGCAGTCTGCGGCCGGAGATGCCGAAGGATCTGGCAAGGAGCACAATGTCGGCATCGTTTGTGTTTGTTTGCGATGGCATCCAATTTCATTCTTTTATGCGACTTATTGAGTTTGCTCTGCGCCGCTCCACCTCTCCTCTTCTCGCCACTCCAATGTGTGTCCTTAAGGTCCTGGTCGGGCTCGGCCCGGCTCTGATGTCCCGATTTTCTGCTGTTCTGATGTCCTTGCCTGGCCAAAGGGTGTTGTTGTCTCCAGTTTGAGAGCCCGAGGCAGAGTTTAAAGGCAGCCTACGCCGCGTCCGCCTCCCAGGCGCATCCTTGCCAGCGCTTAAGCCACGAAACGTGTCCTTGTGCGCGCTGTTTGCCTTTCCAGGACTTGGGCTATGATTGCGCTTTTCTGCGCACCACCCACCTGATGGCTAATACAAAGCGAATCGAACGTGTAGTTGGAGTTCCGCCACGTGCGGGGGATTTGTTTTAGTTTTGGACCCGGCTGTCTCAAATTCACCGTGGCCTGTCAACACATTTTAATATAAATGCATAAATCAAACGGAATGAAATTATAATTCATACACATGACCCCCGGTTTCACCCTCCATCGAGGTGGTTGCAACCCCCGAACACACAACTCACTTGACATCGAGTATTGCCTCGCCCTCAAGGTTGTCACTCCATTTGTTTGGCTTAGAGCGGAATAAAATATATAAACCAATGTAATCAAGCGAAGACAATTACAATTACAATGAAATTATTTCGCATTTTGTCGGTGCTTTTTTTTAATGGTAAATTGCTTTTGCCCAAATATCCTTGCATCTCTGAGAAAACAGCCAGCCGAGCAGCTGTTAATACGACCCTAAACTGCTCGAGTGTCAAGTGGAAAAGTGGAAAGTGGAAAGGGGAAGTGAGTGGATGGGTGGGTGGTTTGTTTGGAGAGGCCATCACACCCCTCGGCGATGGGAACATTATGAATATTATTCAATTTGTACGCCTAAATGCTTTGTAATGAGTTGCACATCTGTTCGCTTCAGCGAGTGTTGTATACATTTTTTTGCCTCTCGGAGTCAAAAGGCAACAGGATAAAGGATAAAATCCAAAGTGCGGGTGCTTTCGAGTATTAAGTTTTTATTGCATTACAGCCCCGTCCTCTGTCCTCTGTCAGATGTCAAGGATGCACTCAATCCGGTTCACAGTTTCGAGCGCGATTCAATTATGACTTTGATTTCGGATTGTGTAATCTGGTTCGGGGATTGATGAACCCTGTATCCCCTACACCAACTTCGCATCCAAAACATTTGGATGCCTCTCGGCTGTCAGTTTAAATGAGCATTGGGCTTAAGTTGTCAAATTAGCGGGCAACAATACAATTTCAATTTCGATCCACAGTCAATCAAAATAATGCCCAGGCCAGAAAATAAAGGTAGAAGTGAGGTGGGGAAGGGGAACTGGTGTACTGGCATGCATGCGATACGTAAAATTGACTTAATCAGCTTTATATAAATGCTTATTTTGACAATAACGCTGCGTTGAGCCCCCACATGTATGTACGCTAATTATGTGAGGCCCAAGCGGCTTATTATAATTTCAGACATCATGTTTATAGGGGGGGAAAAACACAAGAATCAAGCAAAAGCAACTCCTTTGCACTCCGAATTCCGTTTTCGAGTCGCTTTTCCGCTTTTAATTAATTCCCGCTGCCTGCTAATTGGTTTTATGCGTTTCCCAAACGAATTCCTCCCGCCGACTGCATAAATCACAAAACACTTAAACAATTTTCCGAGCTCTGGCCTCGGCGGCTCGTTCACGTTGATTACGTGCTAATTAATCACCTAAACAAATTTCGCTTCGGCTGGCAGGTGGAATAACTATAATAACGATATTATTATTTTCGAGAGCACGCAAATTATAATTAAGTTATCAGGGGACAAACTTTTGATACGACAGCGCCCGAAAACTAAAGCGCCCTCCACTGAGCAAAAATCTTGGCTTATTTCGGTTTTCTAATACGGATTTCTGATCTTTAGTTAGATACTTAGTAACAGATTTCTTATAGCAATAGCAGTTACAGAAAACAATTGATTTTTAAACTTTAAGTGGCACTTAAGTATTGAATTCGTTTCACTCAAGTTGTGTATTTTGAAAAGAATTCCTTTTTGCAGTGCACCTTAATCTACGAGTATGTTTGTGCCCCAAAAATTATTCAAATTGAGCGTGGCAACTGCTTAGAACCAGTCTGAAACTGATGGGCGGACTTTCCCTCGGGGCCCGCGAATGTTGCGAATTAAAAGTGCGTCAACAGAAATTTGTGTCCCTGCGCCCGTGTCCTGCGTCCTGTGCCTGGGAAGTGGCAAAGACTTGGACTAAGCCACCCCGAAAGGAGCCTGCCTGGTATTTGTCGTCCTTTGTAGCCGATTTAACTGCTTATTAACTGTGCGTGCGGCCGTTTCTTACGCTCGGAATGCCGCTCGGCATGTCAGCGAGTAAATAAATAGCTAATTAAATACAGGGTGCCACGTGGCGCCGAGCAAACACGCCCCGGCAAACAATCCTCCCCTGCTCCTGCTCCTGCTTCTGATCCTTTTCCTTCTCTCATTCCCATTCCCCTGCACCCTGGGCAAAGTCAGTTTGGGAGTGGAACAATTGAAATGCCAGGGAAACCCGAGTCCTGATCGAGTGGGTGTCGGATTGGCGCTTTCCTCGACTTTTCTCATGGCGAAATTCGAGGCGGAGTCGCCGGCCGAGTCTGCGGCTGTCACAAAAATCAAGATTTGTCGCGTGTTTGGCCTTCGATTACAGGGCGCGCGACGGAAAAGTAAGACTGCAATTAGCCAAGTTGAGGGGAAAGTGTTAAAAGCTGAAAGTGTATGGAATACGGTTCGCTTCACTGCCTAGAATACAAGAATAGTTGCGATTTCTCACCCTTAGAGTGCGTTCATAGGTGATTTTTAATATATATAGCTCATATTCCAGTCTGCAGAAGTAGATCTTCAACTTAACTTTTTATTAAGCCCCATAAATTTCTCCGTAACCCGGCTTTTTCAAACGGCGGCACCGAGTGTAAACCAATACGCTTGTCGGCTCCCAAACTAATTAAAACATCTTGCGGATTGTGGCCGTCGTCAAAGCTTTTGTCTTCTGCTCTAATGTGTCCTGCCATCGCACAAAGCGAAAACGAAACAGGATGCTCGAGCCTCGGCTTCTTGGGCAGACGGAGTTCGATTGCGAGGGGTCCTGGGCCGGAACTAAAAGCCAACAATGGCATAAAAAACATGTCATAAACTAGCAGGGCAAGGACTCCACGCTGCGGCATTGTCCCTCCGAATTCGGGCTGAAAATTATGACAGGCCGCTGAAAGAATTGAATCGGACGGTCGGCTGAATGCTTCGTGTCTGTCGCTGTCTGGAACCGGGACAGCCCTATAATTAGGCTCCCCCTGGCAGGATTCGAGGATTTTTTAATTGAATTAAAGCTTGCGCGAGGAGCGGCCAGAGTTCCCATGCAATTCGCATTCGGGGTTATTACCTTAGGCGCCGCTATCAATATCCTTGAACGCAACGGGTTGTCCAGCCACGAATGCCTCGTATGCCACGACTTTCGAACCATTGCCCCTGGGGTCGCCTCTCTAATTGCAGAACAAGCTGGGGCAAAATTATTTTGCTGCCATGCAATTAGTTTGCCTACGAGAACGAGCTCAAACAAAGTGCATTCGATGGCATCGAGTTTTCAATCAATTTGATTGAATTGCATGACAAACTGGCGGCACTGGGATAATTATAGTCCTGTTGACGGCATAATATGCTTATGCCATACGTTGGCACTGAGTTGTAAGTAGATCGCACCAACTGATACCCAGTGCCCCCCATGGGGAGAGATAAAAGGTTTCGCTCTCCCCAAATGAACCTTTAACCAGCTTGTTTCTGGGAAAATCATCAGAAATTGATTTAGCTTGTTCCTTTTTTAACAGATTTACTTGGTGTACAGAAAAAGCTATTCAAAATTTGAGGAAACATGTTAAATTTAATCTGGTTTTTAGCTATTTATAAACTATAAGCTGTGTGGTCAATCTAAAAACCCCCAATATACTCTCCATCAAATCCAGAGTATGGTTTTCGCAGATAATTTATCTCAGTATCCTTCGCCGCACTACGACACAGCCTACCGAAAACGGAAGTATGAATATTCCAACAACAAGTCCTTTCTGTGTAATATCAAGTCGAACTGCAACAATTGAACCACCCCCCTCCTGGCCACCCAACCCCCTGCGCCGCCCAGCCCCCTCGTTCTCTACAAGTTGCAAACAGTTTTATTAAGCTGCTGAAGCTCTTGTGTGTTAAAAGTCAATTTTCCAATTTGCAAACTGTCAGAAACATTCGAAAAGCAATTTCTGCCACACAGCGAGTGAAAGAGAGGGCTGTATTTGGCCAACAGCGAGAAGGAGAATGCGAGAGAGAGAGGGAGAGAGAGAGAGCGCACATTGCGTATACGCCTGGTATGCTGTGTGAGTTACTTCAACATCTATGTGTGGGGCTTTTGCCCATTTTTGTTTCTTTCTTTTTTCCCTTTTTGGGTGGAACGACACTTTGCGGCACAAGTTTTCCAATAAAACGGCAAAACTTTGCTGCGAACAAAATTAAAGAAGACGACAAGGAAAATGATAGAATGACATTGCCAGAGGAAGAGCAAGATGATGATGTTAAAAGGGGTGGGTGGGAGTGGGGCGGTGGTGCTTTGGGTTTTGGGTGGTCGCAAATTGTTTGCTGCCAATGTGAAGTTTATGAAAAAGATTAAAGTTGAAAAGTGGTTGCCTGATGGCTGCGTTGGCAGGGGGGAGGGGGTGGTAGGTGGGCAGGGGCGTTCTTGTGGTGAGTCGCGTGCTCCACATGAATGCCAAATTGCTGCAGGCCTGCTCGATAGGTGGATGGGTGGGTTGACTGGGTGGTGGTTGGGTGCTTTTGAGGACACAACCGTCTAAATGTAGCAAAATTGAAAATGGCTGAAAATGGGGATGCCTGCGAGTGTGTGTGTGTGTGCCTGCCTGTTTGTATTTGTGTCTATGGGGTGGAAAATTGAGTTTGGTCCATGTCATGGCAAAGAGGGGGCGCGGGGGCTGGGCAGGGGGCAGGGTGCTGTGGGTGGTTGGGTGGTGGTTCAGCATCAACGGCCAAAGATGAAAGCAGACAATTTTGCCAGCTTTCGGGTGGCTGAGCGTGGTGATGTCTAAAGGTCATTATGATGTTTGTGGGCGTGCCACCACCCGCCAGCTGACTGCGAGGGAGAAAGCTTTCTCCTGCCTGTCTCCATCTCGCTTCCTCGTTTTGAGGCTTGTATGGGGGATTTTCATTATGGCGCGCCATGAATGGAAATTACAAAATTGATTTTGATGATTTAATTAAAATGAAGAAGCACAAACTCAAATTATAACAGCCAGCAAGAGGCCCTCTCTTTCTTTCAGCCCCCAGTCCTCTCTTTCCCTCCCCGAGTGAGTGTGCTTGTGTGTGTTCGCTTGAGTGTGGGGAGTTGAATGTGGCCTAAAGCTGCTAACTTTAATTTATTTTCCTCGTACAGATTTGAGAGACAGGAAATTAGACTTTCTAAATGGGATTTCAATTTGCTTGAGTAGGGAATGGAAATACAGGCGGGGAGTGAGTGGGGTGAAGTGGGGCTAGATGAGGAGGGAAAGCGGAGCCGACGGCATTAGCCATTTTGTTATTGTTGCCTGTCTGCACTGCTAATTGATATCCGACAGATATTCAAAGATAATCAAGGCACAACTCTAATTGGAACGGATTTGATTGGCTTTTGATTAGCATGAAATGAGTTTTCGATAGTTTCAAATAAAACAGTGGTTTAATATATATTCTTATATATTGTTTCAATATCTTATAGTGATTTATTTAACTTTGCAAAGATATTCACCTGCTTAGATTGCATTTTTTAACTTAACTACATCAAATTCAAACTTGGCTTTAATTTCGTTTTAAATTATTCACCTCTTGCTGCGTAGTGTATTTTTAATTAAGCCATTTCAAATTGCATTTTCCGACTGGCAAATTTGTTTTGCAAATCACTTTCGGGGCAACGAAAATAATTTTACGCGCCATTATCCTTAATTAAATAGCCGCAAAGCGACTGAAACCCGAGCGCACAAGCAGCACATGCATACAAACATATACACCTATAGATGCTTGTTTATGTCCTTGTGGCAGGAGCAGCAACCAAAAACAGCAACGACTACGACAACAACAACATTATTTCATGGTAATGAAATTTTCATCAGAAATAATTTCTTATTAATTTGCGCAAATTGCATTTAATTACTTTGAGCGTGGCAGGAGCAGAAAATGGGCGCAGGAGGAGCCGAAAGGGGGGGTGAGGGTGGTAATAACCAGCCAGGGGGCAATGGAAACTTTCCCTAGATGGCTTTTATCGCCCTATCTCTCTCACACACACGCACTCTTACCTGCTCATGCTTTCTCTTTTCGTCTCTGCCACTAATTAGACAGCCACACTAATACACACTCATTGTTGCGATAATTCTAATTAGAGCCAAGGCAAGTAATTGAATTTTATTTTATTTCCTTCGCTACTTTGCTTGTGTGCGTGTAGGTGTGCGTGTGCGTGTGTTTGTGGGTGCTGCTCAGCCATTTTGTTTGGTCGCTTTTATGGCTGTGTGGGTGTGTATGAGTGGATATATCTCTGCTGGCATCTCTGCGTGTATGTGTGTGTGCTTTCATTAACAATTTTGTGTTGGCCGCCATTTTGCTTTTTGTCTTGTGAGACTCGCTCTCTCTTTTTTGAGCTCCAGCTCTCTTTGCGGAGCTCTTTCGCTTCTGCTTTTCATTTCCGTTTTCTAATTACTAGGTATTCTCTGCCACGAAATGAAAATATCTTAACGCTGAACGCTCGTCTAACTTAGCGCGTTTCTTGTGAAGCGTTTAATTTAATTGCTCCAGCCAGCAACCCAATTAGCTAATCCATTCCACCTTTTATTTTCCAGGTGTGGTTCCAGAATCGTCGCGCCAAGTGGCGTCGCCAGGAGAAATCGGAGAGTCTTCGCCTGGGCCTGACCCACTTCACCCAGCTGCCACATCGCCTGGGATGCGGTGCATCCGGACTGCCCGTGGATCCCTGGCTATCGCCGCCGCTGCTGAGTGCACTACCAGGTAGGAATCTGCTCTGCTTAATTGCTTACATGTACAGAACCCAAAGATAAAACAAGTTCATATTTAATTACATACTTTATACTTTATTAAATGACCTTCTGATTTTATCTACCCGCAGGCTTTCTCTCGCATCCGCAAACCGTGTACCCAAGCTATCTGACGCCGCCGCTGAGCCTGGCGCCAGGAAATCTGACCATGAGCAGCCTGGCGGCCATGGGCCACCACCACGCCCACAATGGGCCGCCGCCCCCGCACGTGGGACACGGAGGACATGGTCAGCCGCAGCCACCGCCACCGCCGCCGCCCCACGGAGTGCCCCACCCCCATGGCAGCCACCATGTGGTACCCCTTTCTCACCTCTCGCCGCACCTGTCACGCATGTCGCCGCATGCGACGTCCTTGGGCTCGCCCCACCACGGAGTGACCCCCCTCGGCACGCCGCTGCACAGCAGTCTGCCGCCCAGTTCGACAGCCACCACCGTGGCCGTCTCATCCTCGCAGTCGTCCTCCTCCTCCGCCTCGCTGGAGTGCAGCGGTCCGGATGTCTGCATGTCGCCGCAGAACCTGAGCATTGGCAATGCCGATTCCAATGGCGATGGACGCGACCTGAGCAGCGACCTGGATGCCGGCAGCACCAGCAGCAATCCCGGCAGCAGCCTGGACAAGTGCGCGGCCAGCGCCAACATAGAGCTGCTCGATGTGGGCCGGGATAGCCCACCACCTCCGCCCACTCCGACTGGCAAGGGTTCGAGCACGCCGCCGACGGACATGCGGAGCAACTCGATCGCCACGCTGAGGATCAAGGCCAAGGAGCACCTGGACAACCTGAACAAGGGAATGGTATCCATTGTCTAGCCCCAGTCGGTTCCTAGCTAAGTGCGCCTCCAATCGAAAACAGTTCCCAGTCCCTCGTATCGTCTTTTAGGTGTGTTCTAAGTTTAGTGAATTTCGTGTTGTAAGTACTTATTTCTGAGGCAGTTTCTTAGATGGTAAACTCAACGTGTGCAAAGTGTATTTGTAAAATTTTAATTAATTCAATGAAAAACGGCTGACGAAGAAGTCTATTCCTAATGCATATTAGCACAAAATAAATATGACAAGTTTTAGCTCAACATATGTGTGTTTTTCTTGGTGGCATGGGGATAATTTATGATGCAGGATAATCATTTAATCTTATTGAAACATTGTCATTTTAAACATAATTAAAGAATATACTTTTTCCCCATTTACAAATAAAATACAAGGTAACGTTCTTATTTTCGGATTTCTTTATTTTCGAAGGAGGTGTTCAATTAGCAGGGGAGCTAATCAGCGAGGTAATCAGTCATCAATAATACAACTTTTTGGGCCAATTATGAATGCTTATCGGCCGCACTAATCGCCTGTGCAAGGCTACTTAATGAGTTGATTAATAAGAAAATCGTGAGACATTGAGCAGAAAATGCTGACAAGCAGCAATTAAATGCAATTAAAAAGGACTAAATGCACAGCAAACAAAGGACTCACTTGGGAATGGGCCTCCTGGTTTCAGGTGCAGTAGCCGCAGTTGAATCTAATAAAGTAACGAATAAAATTATAATTGATTAACGCCGCGGGCAATTAAAATGCAAGCATGTTGCCCACACCAGGGGGTAGCAATACGAGTATGTGTTTTCAGAACTTGCAGCTACTTGCATGAACTACTGGCTCCATGAAATGAAAAGCATATCCCACATGAGCGTCACAATTTGCTCAAAGGACCTCGGCGCAATGATAATTGCCCGCAATTACATCAGGGCGCTTATCACACGCACAACATCTAGCCGGAAAATCTCACCCAATATGCATATGAAGCGCACAACATGGGAATAAAACACTGAGCTTGCGGGAAAATTGTCGAGGGAAGTGGAATTGGTGGCCACTTAGCAGTGGGTGAGCGTTTAGGGACAGGAACAGTTTTATGACAATCGGCGATACAAGGTTTTTCAGTTGGGTACAAGCATGTCATGCCATTAAATAGAAATGATTTTACAAATATCCAATTCAATTAAAAACTTTCCCCAGCAAACGGAAAACAACGTATTTTTACAATATATAAATATTAAGTTATACAAAAGCTTAGATATCTAATGAATTATATTTATATTTATAAGATTATTCTTACTCATAATTCTTTTTTATTTTTAAAAATAGGACATATCCCTGCACGGTTTACCCAAAAAAAAATTTTTTAATTAAAAAATTTTTACTTTATGTGTTAATTTTAGTACACATTACAAAGATGTTTGCCTTATCGATATACTTAGTACATTTCGTTAAAAATCGGTTCACGTCCTGGCTTGCACAGAGCGCCACCTAGCCAACCAATTGTAGCACTAAAAGCAGTGGTGTGCGTCTCCGCTACAGATCTAAAAACCTATGTCTTACAAATTAAAAGAACGTATTTATATATAGCTTGTGTTATATTCATGTACGTAAATAATTTTTTCAAATAATAAACTTAGTTACAACTTGCTCTTAAATAAACCAAATGAGCTTAGAATTTTTATTATTGTACATTTGACCATTGATGAGCGACATCACTTGGAAAATTCCTTGAAATGAAATCAGCCGAAAAGGTGGCGCCACACAACCTAGCAAGGTCAGTCACCCAAACATACTAAACTATAAGGTCCTTATGAAAGTATTAATACTTAAATGTTTGATGGGAATAATATTTTAGATAGTTGAGAGAACTCATCTGACACATCGTAATTCGACTGCATCCGGGGCATTGCACTTCCACTTGCACAGGCACTGCAGCGCATAACTAATATACATTTATAGATCACTCACTGATTGAGTGATAGCCACATTGAGAGATGGTCGTGCACTTTCCGAGGGGAAGAAATGCGAAAGATAGAGATCGGAAGACGAATGAATCATCTAGATGGGCGAGGAAATTCCGAAAATACCCCAATGATGGGGCGAGTAGGTGCCAAGTACGCGCCATATATGGAATAAATGCCAGACGGGGAATCACATGTGTGCCTCGCTCCTCAAGAATGGGACTTTATGGGTGGAGGAGGTGCCCACGAAGTGCTGGGGCGGTGACGAACCAAAAATACATGCATTACAAATGAAATAAAACTGTGATGCACGCCAAGTGCAATACAAAGTCCAACTGAATTGAACTTGAATATACTCGTAAAGTGCATGTACAAACTGGCACTCTGCTCGTGACGACTGAAGAAGTCGAATTAAAATTCCAACATGATTTGCCCAAGGGTTCGCTGCTGTTCTTGGAGCAGACCAGCGACAAGTGTTCCATCCTATAAATAGGATTTGTCAAAAACCACCGAGTCCAAGTCCGAGTGGATACCACATACATACATACATACATAGCTAGCTGATCATCATGATGGGGCTGCTAATGAAGATGCTTTCCCCATGGCCATGAGTGGTCCGAGCGGAAGCTGAATGGCCATGGGGCAGCACATAGATCCGTCTTCCAATTTCTCTGTATCTCTATTGTACTTTAATTAAAAGAACACATCTCACACAAATATATGTTCGATCCGCCTTGAGATATATCGCATATTGACGACATACAGCTGATCGCGCCCGTTTGGTCGATGATGAAAGCGTTGGCGCTATTTTGCTTGTTCCTCTTTTCCATCCTCTAGTTTTCTACATCTTTTTTTTTTGTTCAATATATACGAATATTTTTGTTTTTCCTATGCGCTTGCTGCTTCTATTTCGTGTATATATAAAATAACAACGTTAAAAATAAGTCCGTCCAAACGAAATGAAACCAGTGGCCAGAACCGAAATTATTGAACAACATTTTCCCCCGATTATGATTGTTGTTGTTGCACGGAGTGTGTGCCAGTGTGTGTGTGTGCGGGTGTGCCGATTTCACTGTGTTGGTGTGCTGCAAACCGAACAGAAATCAGTTTCTCACTTCTAGAGCACACCATAAATGTCCGCGTCACTTTTGGTTGTTGTTGCTCTCCTCGCTCACATAGCCAGGCTATTTGGGTGAACCCAAGGCAACAGAAACATCCTAAGGTCAACTGGGATACATCCTTAAGCAATCCTTACAACTAAGTTCCATACTTCAGTTTCATGAGCACATTCCTTATTACTTAATATCATAAAGATATATAATACCTTCCATACATAATCGTCATATTATTAAAACTTTTGGTATACAGCTTGTTTTGGTCCACCCCAATCTACTTGAGACTTTCGAATGGCGAACATATATGCGGATTGCCGTCGAATCCGCCTTATCTTGGCCACCACGCTCCGTTCTTGAATATTTCTGTTCGCCCTGGAGGCGTACAGTGCGGCAGACAGAGACTAGGCAGATATATAACAACCGACCTATAGAATCGAGAAACAATACTCGATTTAGCGCATATCCGAAAGTATTTCGGTCTGGCTTGTGAACAGAGATATATATGCGGATTTCGCACAGAATATTTGGGTCTGCCATATACGAATAGCCACTTGTCTGACCGCCGATGATGATTGCAGCAGGCAGCACGTGAATGACTAAATATTAAGTTATGGGCTGGGTTGGTATGGGGAAAATGTTTGGGCTGAAATACGATAGGATTCGCCCGATGTATGTTGCCCATGGAAAATTCCATCTCCAGGCGATCTCCAGCTCCCCATGTGTGTATCCATTGTGGGCACCTAAAAATAAACCTCGCCTGCACTCCCCGAACCCTAACAAATGGGAAATCTTTGCTTTTCCCCATTAACACAAATTAATGCATTCCAGAAATCACAATCTAAATCGAAATGGTGTGTTTATATGCGTTCGCCTGACCCGATTTTAAACCATTGAAATGAGCCCGGGGCTGGAGGAACAGCCAAGTGGCAGATGAGTTTGTGGCAGCTGGACAGTGGTCAATACTGGAGCTGCTAATGCGCTAAACAAATCACCGGCCATCATCGATTGTGTTGATTAGGCCTATTAAGGGATTGTGGCTAACCCTTTCCATTCAGGATACGAACCCCTTTCGCATTCCCCTCTGCCTGTGTTTGTGTGCGCCTGCGAAAATCCAATAAATGCCGAAATGCATGTGGCAAACTAATTTGAAATTAATTCACACAGAAATCAAGGGAAATATTCAGCCACTCCCGCAATTGCCCAGCCACTTTGATCAACTCTGTCAATTGCCAAATTGGCAACTTAATAAAAATTCCATCGAAATTCATGAGAATCCCAAGCATTTTTAGCCAGCCAGCCAAAATGAGGGTGGTGGTCCCTGGTCCTCGGGCGACTTTTCCCAGCCGCACAGTCAACCAGCAGTATATCCTTTATCCTCCGTAGCGCCGCAGCCATGTGGCCCCTTGTTACCTTGGCTTTGGGCGAATCCCCCTTTCATCCTCGTCGTCGCCGTCGTCTGTGTGCATTCCGCTTGAGCTGTCAAATGCGCATCGCGACTGTATCCCTCCCGAATCCGAATCGGAATCCCAATCCCAGTCGCAAGCCGAGTTCCCAATCCTCATTCTGCGTCGTGGTGGCCACTTTTTGTCACCCATCCTTTGCCGGCTCAATTGCAATTTGTTTTCGTTGATTCCCAGCCTTCGACCTCAGCCCGCTGTTTGTTTAGGATGGGTGTGGGGTTTGTGGATGTGGCTGTGGCTGTGGATGTCCTGGTGGGGGTGCTACATTTTCGGCATTGGATAATTCACAAATGAATCCCTTTAGTGTCGGCAATTGGCGCACGTGCGCTAAAACAACAAGGTGAAATCGCTGCCAGGATACGTGATCATTATTAAAATTCCTTGGACCAGCCACTACTGGTGACATCCGGCCCTCCTATTTATCCATCGCTCCAGCGACTGCACATCTCGCTTGGCTTTATTAAATTTTGATTTAGCCATTTATATAATGTATTTGCAATTGGCTTTATTTTCGTTACTCCAACGACCAACGACCAACGACCAACTTTGGCTTTGCCATTTGACTGCCGATGCCTTAAGGGTCCTTCGGTGGGTTGGTGCGGTGGTTGCCACATAGTGATTTACTTTTCACATACTTTTAATTAACTCTGCATTAACAGTCGAGCTGTTTCACGCGATTAAAATAAAAAAGGTCGTCGCTGCTGGTGATTAAATTTCTTTCTTTAACCTCTGATACGAGACTCTTTTGATGAGAAACTTTTCGTGTTTACCCTCATTTTTTAAGTCAGTCGAAAACCTAAACATGGAATTATTTCACAGCCGCTGCGGAAAATGTGTATCAATAAAAAAAATAAATAAATTAGGTCGATTGCTGATTTTTACTAAAAAGAAACATTTTAAGTGATAAGCCCTCTGGTGTCATTTCGATTTTGATTAAAGAAATTTTGGAAAAACGTGGGATTTTAATATTTTTAAGATTCAAAATGAAAACATGCTGTTATGTAGAATTTAAACAATTAATAATTTAAGCTGATCTTATTTAAACCCAAGAAATATTTAAGACTTATATGTATTTTTCGGAATAAAAAAAATTTTCTACAAATAATTTTTAAATTGGAAATTAAACTTTATATAAAAAGTTTCTAGTGATAAATTTTTTAAGAAATTTATAAATATTAAAAATATACCATTGTCGTAGGCAATAAAAATAGCCTATAGTTTTATAATTTACACTACATATCAAGAAGAAATTATTATAAACAGTAATCAATAAAGCGGCAATCATAAAATGATAACATGCCCTACTTGTCTCTCTGGCAACTCTGGAGGAATACCTTGCTTGTTGTCATTTGGTCTATATTTGGAACCGTCTAAAATTAGTTCGAAAATAATCCTATTCGAACTAGACCGATTCTTTTGATAGATTAATTTTGGCAATTTAGGTTAAGGGATTAGTCATTCTTTTCGGGAAGCTGGAACTCAACCTTATTGGTGTTATGTATCCAAAGATACATATATGTACGTGCGAAAATACACGTTTCATAGTGAAAAGCATGGGAATGAATATGCATGGGGCCCCCCAAATCTAATTTAGCGACATCCATTTGTTTTTCCATGTAGTATAGCAACCGAAGCGCGCCACATATACCTCTGTATCCAAGTATTTGAATACAGCGAGAATTGGGTAAAATGTGCGGAGGAGAGTGAGGAGGATCCACAGCAACGATTGGCCTCACCGGATTGTGCCATAAAACGTAAACATGCCCCACTTAGTTGCAGCCCAAAAATAGACTGCACCGAACCCAATTTAAATGGGTACCCTGCAAAGCCGGCATGTAACGGTTAAGCTATACCTTCTTAGCCATGCACCCCCCGCCCCCTCCCTTATACCCGCATCTTACAGCCCGATTTGTAAATAAACAATTAGTTGAATAATGCTCATTGCACGAGGGGCGTAGACATGGGCGTGGGCGTGGATCTTGGACGAGAGCGCAATGAGAAATATGACCAAAATTAGAAACGAAAGGCATGAAGGTGCAAAGGCTGGGAAATGATAGAGATGCGATTTGACTACAGTTGTGTGTTTCGAAAATAGAAAATGAATTTATTACGACATGAGAAAAACACGAAAGTTATGAAAACAACGAGCCGTACGAGAAAATAGAAGCCAGCAACAAAGCGAATATATCCACCCACCACCCTTCCCCTACCGAAACGAACCGACCCAAAAAGTATCCAAACCGAACCGAACCATATAGCAAATATAGCAGATATAGCAGATATAGCCGATATGGCCGATATAGTGGGAGCACAGGAGAGAGAGAGCGAGTCGCTGAGAGCGAGCGAGTATGAGTGTGAGTGTGCTGGAGGCGCCTCCTTGCCTTATACGGCACTTTTTGACTGCGAACGATCGTGAGCAGGCAGCCGATCGTGCCCGATCCCAACCGATACGATCTCCACGCTCGATCACGCCGAACTATACCGCGCTATATGCTATATGGTATTCCTATTCGTATTCGTATCCATATTGTGCCTCTCGCTCGCGCGCCTTATGTTTTCCAAAGAGCCCCCTATGCTGAAGGATCTATTTTTAGGCGGATCGGCCGGTGGGCAGCATTATCGCATCCATGAGCATATTTCCTCGCTGTGTATATTCGTTTGAGTATTTCTTTTGCCATTGGGATGGGGGCGTGGCGGGGGCGGTGGCGGCGGGGGGCATGGCGACGGCGCTTCTTGGACGAGATGGCATTTCGGCGGCGGTATAAAATCCGAGTACCAACGCGGCGATACTTTAGTCAGTCAGTTGTGTTCCAAGCCGTACACACCGTAACTCTTGATTTAATTCACCCGTGGTGCCGTAAAAAAAAACAAACTAAAACAAAATGTGTGACGATGAAGTTGCTGCTCTGGTCGTTGACAATGGTGCGTATTCCCCATCGAACGGATTATCGTCTTGGCTTTTGCTAAAAAGAGAAAAGAGAAAGAGCTAGACAAAGGACCCAACAGCGAAAGGATATTCCCGCATCTAGTGCTAAAGTGATCGCAAAGTGAACGATTTTCGAGTTGTGATAAACTCACGCATCCTTCGGGACACAAGCAATTAGAAATTTGAATATTTAAAAAAATATTTCAATACCTTGAATGATTTAAAGAAAATATTTAAAATATTAGTTATTGAGCAATATTTTCAATTTAAATCAAAGAATCTTCAACATTCAGATAACGAAAAGCTAAAATATTATATTTTGTACAGAATCAAAACCAATTTGCATAAGTTTTATAAAGAAATTTGTGCCAGAATCATTTCCATAAGATTTGATGCTTGAAGGCTTTTCAAGAGATCATGATATTAGAGAAGAGGAACATTTCAGAAATATTATTTCTACAAATATTTCTCTATACGAGAGAAAAAAACAGATCACACTTTTCTTGAGAGACTTTTTCTCTCCGCCCCAGACTTTTCCAGTTTTTCCGACTTTGTCGGCAGACTTTTTCATGCTGTCCGTTAGAGCAAATGTCAGACACCCAGTGTGGGAAACCCCACATGAGCCCCACTCGAGCGCCAACTAATGGACCTCTGTTCGATTGTGTTATCCTGCAGGCTCCGGCATGTGCAAGGCCGGTTTCGCCGGTGATGACGCACCCCGTGCCGTCTTCCCCTCCATCGTCGGTCGTCCACGCCACCAGGGTGTGATGGTCGGTATGGGCCAGAAGGACTCGTACGTCGGTGATGAGGCCCAGTCCAAGCGTGGTATCCTCACCCTGAAGTACCCCATCGAGCACGGTATCATCACCAACTGGGATGATATGGAGAAGATCTGGCACCACACCTTCTACAACGAGCTGCGCGTTGCCCCCGAGGAGCACCCCGTCCTGCTGACTGAGGCCCCCCTGAACCCCAAGGCTAACCGCGAGAAGATGACCCAGATCATGTTTGAGACCTTCAACTCTCCTGCCATGTACGTCGCCATCCAGGCCGTGCTCTCCCTGTACGCTTCCGGTCGTACCACCGGTATCGTTCTGGACTCTGGTGATGGTGTCTCCCACACCGTGCCCATCTATGAGGGTTATGCTCTGCCCCATGCCATCCTCCGTCTGGATCTGGCTGGTCGCGATTTGACCGACTACCTGATGAAGATCCTGACCGAGCGCGGCTACTCTTTCACCACCACCGCTGAGCGTGAAATTGTCCGTGACATCAAGGAGAAGTTGTGCTATGTTGCCCTGGACTTCGAGCAGGAGATGGCCACCGCTGCCGCCTCCACCTCCCTGGAGAAGTCGTACGAGCTTCCCGACGGACAGGTGATCACCATCGGCAACGAGCGTTTCCGTTGCCCCGAGTCCCTGTTCCAGCCTTCCTTCCTGGGAATGGAATCCTGCGGCATCCACGAGACCGTCTACAACTCCATCATGAAGTGCGATGTGGATATCCGTAAGGACCTGTACGCCAACATCGTCATGTCCGGTGGCACCACCATGTACCCCGGTATTGCCGATCGCATGCAGAAGGAGATCACCTCCCTGGCCCCATCCACCATCAAGATCAAGATCATTGCTCCCCCAGAGCGCAAATACTCCGTCTGGATCGGTGGCTCCATCCTGGCCTCTCTGTCCACCTTCCAGCAGATGTGGATCTCCAAGGAGGAGTACGACGAGTCCGGCCCTGGCATCGTCCACCGCAAGTGCTTCTAAGCAGTTGCAGTTGCCTAGCACCAACACTAGCACCACCCGGTCTAGTCACCTGTCTCCTGCTCATCTGGTCCTACTATTCGTGGTGGTTCTGGGTCTGTGGGCGGCGGGTGCTCCACCGGCAAAAACAACAAACACCACCACCATCCAACCATTTGTTTTTGAATGTCATTATTTACCAACGTGTCATCCTTGGTTCGAGAATACTCTTTTGTACTGACTGAACACAACACCATCAATCAAAATGAATTGTCAATCTAATGCCACGGACCGCGATCCCCATCCACTTGTTAATCGCTCGCGGCTCCCTTAAATGTTGATCGCCATTTGATTGTTTTACGAATGAACCGACACCCTCATGTATTTTGTACAGAACCTAACAACTTCCCCCAATGGAGCGGATGGGGTCTATTGACTACGAAATGTAAAATAATCTCATGATTGTAATATTAATTAAAACAATTTATAATTATTTATAAATAAAAACGATTTTTTAGATTTAATTTTTTCTAAAAACATAGAGATTTTGGAAAAAATTGGGGGGCAACTAGCCGGGAAAGCCAATCCTCTCAGAAGCTTTCCATCGATCAGTAGTTCAAGATACATACATACATTTATGGATCTATGCGATGTGTGAGCTTTTTTCACCTCCAGACGCGACGCGGCGTTTCAAATTTCAAATTTCCCGCATACCAACCCGAAAAGCTTTCTATTCCCAAAATATTTCTGGTTTCGAAACGATTTTCGAATATTTTTAGACGCATTCCAAAATGGGTGAGGCGGCGGATAGGCGAGCGATTTTTTGTTTGTTTATGCCATGGGGAAATACGATAGGAGATGACGCAAGTCGGATGATCAAAGGCGGCGGCCAAAACAAATTGCCAATGTCAATTTGTTGCCGCTCTCGGCTAACTGATTACCAGAAATGCATTTCACTTCGAGGAATAATGGATGGAATATATATATATACATACGACTATAGTATGATGGCCATGCCAGAGACAAATGTTCTCGCCGAGATTGCCAAGACAATTAGTCAAGATGGCGTTGGGCCGTTTAATTAGAACTCGATATGCATTATGAATGAAATTTGTATTCGCGGTCGTGTCGCCTGTTGCAATTTCAGTTGCAGACACATACAAATGGGTAATTAATGGGCCCAAATCGCTGGCACTTGGCCAAAAAGGGGCGACAGATGCCGCTAATGAGTTGCACGACGAGATGGGCAAAAATAGGCGCAACTTGCCAGTCCGGAATTCACTTTCTCAAGCGAATCACTTTACGCCGCGCTGCACAACAACAAACAGGATTGGGAATCAGAAAACAGAAATCCGAAATCAGGAAACAAATGCCGGAATGAGAAGTTACCAACCCCCGACTTAACCGGGCTTAACCCACTAATCAATTTGCACAAAAACAAAAATAAACACGTACACAATATCGTCGACGTCGTCGTCATAATGCAATATTCAGTTCTTAATTTCCATACAAATTCGATTTAAAATTCATAATAAAGAGCGCAAATATTTCGAATCGACTGAGGCACATACATAAGTAAGTACCTCCGCCCATGTACGATTGCGACTTGAAGTATGCCGCACAAAACGACCCATATGGTCAATTAGTATAGCTGCTCCGATTGCCAACCAACAACAATGAGGGCATCCAGTTCTTCAAGGCGCTTCCATGTAGCCCAGCTCGGCATCGCACTCGAATCCTTATCCATACTACGAGTACCATATATGGAGACATCGCACACACCCCAGAGCACACACATTGTTTTCACTTCAATTACTATCGATGAAGCTGCAAAGCGACCAAAAATCCATATACTCATATAATGCAATCAAAACTTGTGCTCAGCGAAGCGGAAAGTGTTGAAGCTCTGAGACTCGAAAATCGTTTCTTGAAAAGCGAGTCCTGATTCGCTATGTGCACGGTAAGAAAATAAATATTAAAATCTAGAAAAATATATAGTTACGACAATAATTTATATTATTTA
This sequence comes from Drosophila simulans, assembly GCF_016746395.2. Lineage (NCBI taxonomy): Eukaryota > Metazoa > Arthropoda > Insecta > Diptera > Drosophilidae > Drosophila > Drosophila simulans. Next base: position 18,113,398 of record NC_052521.2, read on the forward strand.
CAACTTTGTAATTGTGCTTAAAATAAACGTACAACAATTGGCAGTTAACATTTTTTAAACAATTTGAATCACATTCTTGCCTAAAATTATGCAGCATTTTATCCCAGTTGTTTAAGAGACTATCTATCAACAAGCGTATCCCCCCTTTTTTTTCATTAATATTTATTAAGTGAAGAATCCGTACATCATAATATTGTATCTTAACATCACAGTGTGGAGAAATAATCTTATGAATTACCAAACACTATAAAAATAAAATAAGTGAAGTAGGAATATCCCCCCATTAAAAATAGAATTGTGAACAAGGCACAACTCTTAGTTTTATTCCAATTAATTTAGCCCTCAAAGGCCAACGGAAATGATTTAAAATCAAGCAAGTCAATTTTATTTGATTGATTTAAATTTTGGCCAATCCCTCTGCCATTTGCAAAACCCCTTTTCGCCCGCTTGACTGGCTGAAAAAATATATAAATCGCGAGGATAATGAAAAGCGTCACATTTGATTGCATTTTTTGTGTGAAATTGGGCTGACAATGTTCGCTTTTGCTGACCAAATAAAAATAAACGATAAAGGCGCAGAGCAAAGCCGGCTCACAGCCCACTCACACAGACACAAAGGGGTGATGGTGATGCATTCACACATACAGGCTCGCACACACACACACATGGGCAAGGACATTTATTGGGGGGTGATTGCCGTTTACGAACAGGCAAAAGGGTGCAGCCCATTGGAACTCGGGAACACGGGAACACCAAGAGCAAGAGCAAGAGCAACAGAAACAGGACCTTTGGCTGAGGAAGCCAGGACCTCGACGAGGCCGTGTAAACGTGTTAGGGCAGAACAAAAAACGCAAAACAAAAATGTGCACTTTACGCAATTTATGTGCAAATTTTTCAATGACTTTAAAGCGATGCAGGAGGGCTGATTGAAATGGGGGATGGACCGACCGGCCAGTGAATATAATCGCTCGCTAATTGACTCTAATAGACCTGGTTCCATCTGGGGTATGCTGGTCATCCTGCTGACCTCCCCCAAACCCAAGTGCATACGACCGGCGTGCAGGAGGATTACCTTTTCGAAATGAATGGCAACGAAACGAAGTAGTATTATCTCAAGTACTTTGCCAGTTTCTGAAGCGTTGGCTCAGCGAGATCTTTGGCTTAAGAAACACTTTAGCACGCAGCGCGTATTATGTGTGAAAAGTAGCCATTAGAAAATTGCCCACAAATTAGCACAAATAAGGCGAGCATTTAGCAATTTGAATAAGCTGCCGCATTCGAAAACCCCTCGAATCGCACACACATATCCACGCTGCTTATCCCCTCGACCTTTCACCTTTTCACATGTGCTAAGCCCGCTCACACACACATGCTCACGCGTGAGTCCTGGTAATTATGCGCCTGATTTAACTCTACTTTCCACTGCACAAATGACAGTTTCACACTGCCTTATTGTTCGACGGGGCCTTTCTCTCCTAGATATTTCTCTGTTATTTCAAGTGCCGCGCACTTGAATTCTCGGTCATGTCCTTGAAACTGCTCATGCAGAAAGCGGCAAAAAAATAAAACCAAAATTCTCGGCAGGACGAAGCTGAAAAAAAAATGGCTCCGCTCATCGAAATATGAGTTCATGAATGTGGACGGCGATTCAAACAAAGGACCTACGCGCCTCCAAGCCACGCCTCATTTTTTTATATATTTATTTTCGTGCCAACTGCTGAGGAAATGGCCGAGGAAATTCGCATTTATTATAATCGCAAGGAAATGCGAAGAGTGCAAAGAAAATTGCTGCCAATTTCCCGCCGCAGAATGCTAGAATCGAAGATGAAATTAATTTTCCCGAGCGCGCCAGGAGAGCCGAGTGCTGCTGCTCAAACTTTGCAATTTGCGGCGCGTTTCCGTTTCCGGTGGGTTTAGCGTGAAAGAGGCTCCTTCGGCAGACGAGACAGAAAATGCCGGATGGAATACAGTGAAGATTGAATGCCTGGTGAGCTGGTGCTGGTGCTGGTGCTGGAGCTGGAGCTTTAGCTCCAATTGTCATCCATTCCGTTTGATGTGTCGCACAATTTTATTTCCATTTTGCCATCCACTCGCCTTTTTTTCGTTGCCCGAAACGATTAGCAGCCACTTAGAGCAGTTAAGAGCCCAATTGAGTTTATTAAATCAGGCGTAATAATTGGCACACACACACAAAAGGGACATCGAGTTGAATAGACAGTCGAATGGCGGAATCAAAGTATCGAACGAACATCTATATTGATTCCCAGGCAGGCACTGCCTTTCCCGTCAGCTCGCATTTCCAGTCGCACAATAGAAAAACACTTTTCGTTTCGAGAGGAAAACAAATTCAAAATACACTAAATTTCAGGCACCTTCAGCATGGCGGACATGGAGGAATATAACCATCCATTGGCGAAAATAACCTCTATATCCGAGGAACTGGGTGAGAATATACAACTTTTTATATTATTCAAAGGGGTTTCGAAGATGATAGCATAATGCAAATAATGCAAAGGAACGCAGTCTTAAAAACCATTATCAATATTTAGATTTAGATTTTTCTCTTTTAAATATTCCATTACAGAACGAACTCATCTGGCCCGAGTGCCGCAGCTCCTGCAGCGGTTGGAGGACATCCGGGAGCCGGAGGACGAAATGCTGCTGGCTGAAGGTAGTCGACTGAGCAAGAAACTCACTTGGGAGGACTACTAGGAATCAACGAAATTTTCACGTCACAAACGTAACGAGTGACACCTGCCCGAGGTGCCAAGGTGCCAAGGAGCCAAGGAGACGGTGGGGGAATCAAGGTGTTGGCCCGGCAATTAATGACTCGGCTCGACTTTTCACATTCACATGCTCGAGCTGGGCAAACAAAGCTGAGGGCGACAACAGGAGCACGCAAGCCAAAAGGACTCGGGCTGGAAGGCACACAAACAAATTGTGACAAAGTTGCGGAAATTTAATTAAAATCAAATAGAGGCGGCTAAGCGAAAAGGGGTAGCGAATTGGCAGTCAGGTGTGACCCGATATAGTTGGTAACACGCTTCCAACTTGCTTCGAATGTTCCTAGTTTTCCGCGTCGTTTAATAAACAAAATGTAAACAATGTTTAACAGCAATGACACACATGGGTCCACCACCCCCTGGCACTCTCCTTGCTGTTGTTGTTGCTATTGCTATTGCCTTTTTATTAATATAATTTATGAGCCTGTGGTCGTGAGCGGGAAAAGCCAGCGGCAAGGTGGAAATGCAGGCAATCCGAATGCCAGCAGCTGGCTAATTTCACAGCGCACACATTTGATTAACTTAATTTAATAGTATTTCTTTTTCCCCAACGATATCCGAGCAGAGCTCGTTTTGATATATTTGTTTGTTTATTTAATTTATTATTATAGTTACGACTATGCGCTCTGGTTAACAGCTATAAATGCGATTATATAGCCATCGATCATTGCAGCTCGTTGGGTTTTTCTTTTCGTTTTCCATTAGTTTTCGATTAAAGTTAGAAAGTTATTCTATATCTTTATCTATAGTGATTGAAATATAAATGGTGGACATACTGGTCACAACAATTGGTCGGGGTAGACCATTGGCTAATAAGGAGACAATTGGCTGCCAGCTGTCTATATATTCTACCTGAACTGCCCAGACTTCGCATCAGACAAATCGGGCAGGCAACCATTATGGCTAGAATCGGCAAAACAAAAACCACGGGACACTGCTCTTTCTTTAATCGCGGCCAGAGGAGACGAGTCGTTTGTCAGCGATTGGCAGTCGATAAAATTAGGCACAGCTTAGCCACATTTGGAAGTCAGCAGGCCGGAATCCTGGGCAGAATATGCTCACCTTTCTGAGGAGTCTCAGCTGGAAAGGATCCTCGGTCGGCGCTCTTTGAAATACTTAGCTGGAGCGGTGGCAGTTGACACACAAAAGTATCGGGTTTCGCAGTTGTCGCCAGCATACTTAGTATCCTTAATATCCTGTCGGAAATGTTTTCGTTCGCAATTGCACGTTGCGGTGTGTTGGCAATTTGTACATAGTTTATTTTTTCTTCATCTATTCTCGAAGGGAATGCGATCGCCGATCGACGGACACTTGATACTTCTCAGACAAATTGTCGGTATATGTATGTATGTCCTCTTAAGTGGCCACGAATTACAGCAATTACACAGCGCCCTTGTGTCCTTTTTTGTGTGGCATTGGCAGTAAATGCCGGCAAAATGGCGCTCATTAGGCATATTCCTTGTGCAATCTTCCTTTCCACCCACAGAAAGCCAGACAATCTGCGTAATTACTTCGCTGACAACTTTTGATGAATTAAATGCGAAATAAATTTTTAAGTGCGCGTAACGAGCATTGCGACTGCTGTGCCAAATGAAATGAAATGAAAATACGGCGGCAAACAGGACGAGCAGGACGAACAGGACGAAAGGCGATTCTCTGCAGCGAGAGGTGAAATCTTTCTTAAGCGTCTGTTGAGCGGATTTAACTTGTTTAATTACCGCTGTATTCACTGCATCATCAACTGTCGCTCATTACGCCGGGATTTCATACATATATATCACTCATATATATATATATATACATATAGAATTATATTCGAAAATGCTGGCAGTTTTTTAAGTGCACCGCCCACCGTCAGCATCTCATATCGCGTCCACTTGCTTGCTGTTTTGCGTAACTGTTACCATTTTAATGCGCTCGAGTGTCGAGGACGAAATTGATTTTCGTTTACCATTGTGTTGGGCATTTTGAAGAGCATTTGGGCTCTCGTCGAAAATTTGTGCCAACACAAGGTGAAATTGCACTGAGCCGAGCGCAAATAAAATGGAGGGATTGGATGGCTGGGTCCTCGACACTCAATTTCGTAGAGCCACAAATGCGAAACTCGAAGGACCACTTGATAAATTTCATATATTTATAGCCCGCAGAGTGATGCGCTGCATTTGCACACTGAGTGAAATTCCATGAGCACACACATACATACATACACACACACAAGGACATTTTGGGTGGCCCGAATTGTCGATGGGCGGCTTACCCCGCCCACTTTTTTGCCACCCACCACTGCTTCTTGGCCAAACACTTGCACAAATAAAAGATCTACTTCAACTTATTGAATTTTCGTTGATAGAAACAAGATGAAAGGCGACTGGAAGTGCAGCGCCAATTGAATACCCTTCCTTGTATCCATTTTAAAGTATTTACATAACTTTTAGGCGCTTTGATGTTAAAGATGAAATCAAATATCCGTGCAACAAAATATTATATGCTTAAACAAAGATATATATAAATTCATTAATATTTTCGTGACATGTTTGTACTTATTAACCATTTTGGTTACATATACTTAGTTATAACGATTGGAATCAGATAGGAAAGGGTATCACCTCGCCGCCAGGACCTTCCATTCGCCGGATGTCTTCTGCTACCTTGTACACAAAGGACGGCCACAAAAGGCAATTGCATATGAGTTTTATGAGAGCTTCTTTTGACTGGTCCTGGTTGCCTCGTCCTTTCGGGCACATCCTTTTGACTGCGACAAATCCGTTAAGTCGCGCATTTCGCTCATTATTATTTGTGCAGGGAATTTGGCTCTGACCTCGCCCGTGCCCAAAACACTGAGAGTGGTAAGTGTAATCAAATTGCAACCCGAATGCGAATGCGAATCTCGGTGAAAATCTAGACAGAATCGAACGAACAGGAACTTGACGGCGTTTTTATTATTAAATTTGAGGCCATCGCGCACACAATGCGATATCCTGCAGCGAGGACGAGCGCTGTGCGAAATTATTAAAAAGTAATTATGGCACAAATTACGAGATATCAATATAGCATTTAGCTCTGCATGCGGCCTCGAATGAAAGGACTCGGTCTGGTTCCTGTGCAGCCACCACCACTTGAATTCGCTGCAAATCCTTCGGCTCACACATCCAGCCCATAGAGCTGCATTTCCTCCACGGCTGTCTGGCACAATGCGATAGATTCCTTCTGGATTCCCATTGTTCTGCGGCTCCTTGGGCTTCTTTGGTCTACTTGGTCTCCTGCTCCTTGTCCTGCTCTTCACATGTTATGCAACATTTCCTGCGCTCGGCAATTTTGACATAATATCGAGATTATTATACGATTTGAACTCTGGCCCCTTCTTCCATTTGTCGGGGTAGGTCGTCGAATAGAACCGATATTCGGCCCAAGATCGCTTTCATTTGACTCTGGCAAAAAGGAAAGGTCGAGTCGAGTTTTGTACACAATCAATTGTAGCATTTGAGCGATTTATAATGGGTCTTTGTAGGGTCATAAGCCCTACTTAAGGTACAAACTTTTTGCGATTAATTTGCCGCGCCGCGGGGAGAGCGGTGTATGTTGTGGAAAATTATAAAAGTCCTTTCCGTTAACGGAAGTTAACTGAGAGATTAATATTGGCATTGAAAATCAAAATATGGGAAGCAAGGATGAGAGATCGCACATTTGAAAGACCTGTCCAATCCTTGGAATGTACAAAAGAAACGACACATCCTATGTTTTGTGTAATAAATTAAGATCTTTATCTATCTATATTACTTTTTATCATATTTTTAAGCCACCCATAAAACGCAACAAGTATCTTTTCATATCGTTTATTTCTCGACAGTTTAGACTTAGTGGATAGACTACCAATATGTTCGCTCGAAGATCGCTTACAGATAGATAATTCTTTAGGCATTACGACTACGTTAACTTTGGCAATAGACAAAGCTGCAAATATCTTACAGTGCGTGGGCTATGTGACCGTGAATAAAACTAGATATCTACAAGTATGCGTGTATCTATATATGTACATAACGAATCCAAATATCACGGAACAGCGTTCAGTCCTCGCCCTTGGTGACCACGGAGACGGGAGTGGAGGCGTTGCTGCTGGCTCCTGCCGCGCTGCTCGGCGATTGGGCGGCCGTCGAGATCAGTCCGCCCGTGAGCAGTCCGCCGCCTCCGCTGCCGCCCGCTGGGGGCGTGGCATGGGGCGGCGTGGGATGAGGCACTAGCTTGGGACTCTCGCGCGGACTGCTGTTGCTGCACGGCGGGCTCACCTGGCTCATCGCAGAGAGACCGGCGTGCAGCGATAGATTCTGCGGATAGCCGGCCGAGGCTGCCGCCGCCGCTGCAGCTGCTCCCGCGCCAAAGATCCCGTTCAGATTGCTCAGACCCATGTACTGGGAGAGCAGGGTGTGGAAGTTGGGCAGCTTGTAGTGGGGCGCCATCAGGTGCTGGGGCAGCAAGCCGGCGGCAGCGGCTGCAGCGGGATTGAAGTGCTGGTGGAGGGCAAAGTGCGGGGGCCAGAACTCCGACTGCATCGAGCCCGGATGACCCGGAAGTCCATGTGGCGGCAGGGGAATACCCAGCGGAAACTCCGGCAGACCTGCAAGCGGAAGGCAAAAGGGCGATTTCGTTAGTCGAAAGTCAGAGAGCGGGTGGTGGCGGTGGTGATGGTGGTGACACAAGCGACACAAGCGACATAATTCCTAATTATGTTGCACACGTAATTTGGCAATTTGCGGACAAATCAAATGCGTATCGCTGGTTGGGTGGGTGATGGCTGGGATTTGATGGGGTGGATTCGTGAGATGGGGGTGGTTAACTCACCTTGTTCGGGCAGAAGGTAACCGGCCTTGTCCTGATTCATAAACTTCTCACGTTTGCGCCATTTAGCCCGACGGTTCTGGAACCACACCTGCAAGTGCACGGAAAAGAAGGGAGTTTAGAGATGGAGTTGTAGGTATGCAAATTTGGGTGCCCTCGGATTTAAGGGTATTACAAGCTAAGGGGTAAGAAAAAACATCAAATTATCTGATATAGCATCTATCTAAGAGAGGATATGCCTTTTTAAGACTCTTACAACGTGTATACTTTTCAAAAACCAACATTCTTTTCTAAAGGGTATCCCTCGATCTAAACTTGATTAGTTCTACAAAACTAGCGCCTTGGCAAGCGACTTGTAATTGCTTTGACTTTGACCAAAAACCGAACAATTTCCCAATCTATCAATCTGTGGGCTCGCAAAGTTGGAAGCACTTGGTCCTTGGATGGCTCCTTCTGCCTCCTCCAGCCTCGAGTGTCTGAGGCAAAGGACTTGGTCGTCGTGGAGGGGTAGGTCAAATACAATGGCATCCAATCGGAAGTGTTCTGCTCTGATTTGCAACGCTCTCTGTCTGTCCTCACTGTCTGTCTCGCTCGTCAGACAAAAGGGTGTCTTATGCATTTTTCGACACTTGTTTGGGTTTGGGGTGGACCAAACTCGTAGCCACCCAAATTCACCCCTATGCAAATTTGCCCCCTAGGCCATCCACAAAATAGGCGTTGGCTGCACACACATTTCCGCCTTTGGGGGCGACGAATTTTCAGTGCGAGCCGAGGCTCTCGTTTTTGATGGCAAAATTAATTGTTTGTAAATTGAAATCACTTGACAACTGTCTGTGTTCGGTGATGAATTCGAGACAATAGAGAAGGCTCTGCAATTATAGACACCCTGTATTTAGATGTATCCCCCTTCTTCGGCCACCCAGAATCTGCAACAATGTGTGCAGTTGAGCGAGTAGTAAATTAGCAACGATTTCCTTGCTATAATTGCTGCCAATTATTGTCCTGTGTCCTGTGTGTGTCTCTGCTGGGAAAACGCCACCCACCACCCCCCAACCCCTTCACATAAGTGCTGTGAGTGTGCGATTTTGTGGGCTTTTTAATTGTCAGTTGGCAGCAATTATTATGGCAACAACTTAAACCACTGTGCCAGAGCAGCCAGGCAGTAAAAGTTGAATTGCGGATATCCGTTCAGCATTTATCACACATGTGCGATCAAAACGAGAGAAGAAACTGTCGCAAAAACTGGAAGAGGTGGTTTGCGAACTCAAAAAAATATGTACTTTAAAAAATTGTGTGAGAAGATTCTGCTTCCTTATTTTGGAATATTTAAATATATTCTGATTAAAAGCGGGATTGTATAAAGCGTTTAAAAACGCTTTGATTCAACAATTTCCAGATTGATACAAATTCGCTTTCAATACTTTTTCGCGATACCCCAACTCGACAATAAAAATTTGACTTAACCCGGGAGATAAGTCGCTGGTTACTCCTTTTTTTCCAAATGCCCCACACAACGAGCATGCAAATCCGAAAATAATTGCTCACTTACCAACCCCAAAACAAGCGGGGATTACGCTTTGGATACTTTTGTATCTATCAGCAGCTCAGCAAAAAAAATAAAACACACGTATTGAAATCGGGCAGCTCTAAGTCGGTTACTATTCAAGTACCCGAAACGCTCTGCATATGCGAATCAATGACCAATTACAGTTAATCTGCTAACAGATACGAATGAGTGCAAGGACGCGCAGGATGAGGATGCGGATATGCGGATGTGAGCATGCGGATGACGACCGTGAAACGGACAATTTGTATTCGAAGCGGGTAATCCCTATGTGAGTGCTTAGGTCAAGTTGTTTCACATTCTCTTCACTTCACTTCTTTTTTTCATTTTCATTTTTTTGTGCCAGGCAATACTTTTCCCTGCTTTTTTATTCCCTGTCAACAAACAACATCGAAATTGAGCGAATCGCTCAATCAGATGTGAAGTGTTTGAAAGCGTTTCACAACTCAAATCAAATCGTATGCGATTCGGAGCGAAAGGACACCCTAATTACATGTGTAGTCGGGTGTATTTGGCCGCGTGTCCTGCCGCCAGCCAGCACCCAAAGCCACTTTAATTGTTTACCCGAAAGTAGAGTTAATAAAAATACCAACACCATGTGAGCGCGGACGATTTAATCATTTGGAAAATCACAATATCTAATGTCCTTGGTGCCAACCCCTATAGAAAACCCGTATTCAACCCTCCTCCGACTAACGAACTAAGCGTGTTTGTATACAAAGTGGGGCTTAAGTGTTTCAAAGACCATTTACAAATTGGGTTCGGCGATTGTTTCGCCAGTTCTTATCTGGCCATTCAAGTTCCCAGACTCTGGAAGTGGTTTATTCGCTTATTAGCGGACGCTGCGATGGCAATATTTAAACGCTGCCAGTATCCGTTAGATGGAAATACAGATACATTTGAGCGAGTTGAACTGCAACTTAATTCGAAAATAATTGCGCGAATCGAAAACCAATTTCAATTACCTGCACGCGTGCTTCGCTCAAATCCAATCGCATGGCCAGATCCTCCCTTGTGAAAACATCGGGATACTGGGTCTTCTCGAAGGCTCGCTCCAGCTGATGCAATTGAAATGTTGTAAATGTTGTGCGAGATCTGTGAAAAATCGGCGGAAAGGCAAGGGCGGCACGTTAGATACGTCGGATAAGAGTTTGCCCCCTCTCTTTGTTGGCATGTTTTTTAATAGCCCGACAATGGGTAAATACGATTTGATCTGCTAAGCGGATTGTCGCTGCACTCACCTTCGAACTTTACGCGGCCTCTCCATATCGCTGAGATCGTGGCCATTGTTCAGACTGGAGGACAGCTCGTCGTCGTTATCCACGTCCAGGCCGCCGTCCGTATTCGTTGGGGAGTCCTCTCGTTTGGCCTGAACCTGCAATTGTTGCTGCTGCTGCGAATGGTGTTGCTGCTGCGAGTGGTGTTGCTGCTGCGAGAGCTGCTGCTGCTGATGCGACAAGTGATTGCTGCCGTTGCTGTTGCTGCTGTGCAAATGATGGATGTGATGCGGATGGCCGTGGTGTGGATGCGTAATCAGCACTTCGCTGGGTGTATCTGCGAAAAAAGTGGCAGGGAAAAAAAGTTAAACAATTTCGAATTGAACTCGAGTGTGTGGGGAAACAAAAAGTTTCGCGTTTGACTTTCAAAATCGAAAGCCAAGCGGCAGCTGCAGAAATTGAAGTTCATTCAATTGTGGCTGAAGTAGTTATATCCTGAATTTTAACCCCCTTTTTTTGCATGGTCTCAGTCTCGAACAAAATTCAAATCCTTCAAGTGCTCGAAAGCTACGCAAATTGATTTGGCAATCAATAACAAATAAATATAAAGCCGGAATAAGTTTTAACTCCAACCCCACGGCACCGGGTATATAAATATCCTTTCACACGAAACGATTTTGTGAGTACTCAAAACGGTTTCTTTTCGAGCCAAGGCAAAACGTGTAATCAAACTTTAATGAACCTCAAATTAATCGGATTCACAATGGCACCAGGACACGTCCCCGCTCAACGGGACGCCCGTGTCCTGCTTGTATCCTTATCGTATTTCGTAACATTTACGCAGCCCCTTGTGGCAAGAAGGTAATTTCCAGCGAGCATCAAATTACGAGGCTCACAGGATGCAGTGTCCTGCGGTGCGCACGCCGCTCGTTGTCGCCAAATTGCAACCTGGACCAATGGGTGCCGTGATTCCACTGAATCCTGCCAGGCAATTTCCAGCCTCCACCTCTCCCGAGGACTTCAATCTAATTACGGGTCTAATGACGCAATTGCTCGTTCCCGCTCTCCATGCGATATATCCGGCCAGATATGTTTTGATACAGTGTTTTTTTTTTCTCGAGCAGATCCTTGGGCGAACTGCCTCCTGCAGCTTGGCCACGCCCACAACAAGAGTTCCGACATGCCGAACACCTCCCATTGTCATGATATGTTTTCTTTTTGCTCTCTGGGTGGAGTTCGAGGTCGGTGTTTGCCGGAAAGTTTTGAACTGCCCTCACTCACCTTTCCCAACTATGATAAAATGTCCCTTGGGAGCAATTTGCATATGATATGGATGGCAATGTCAATCTGCCTCTCCACTGCTCCGTCCCCTTTGCGAAAGCATCTATTTGATGTGGTCAGTGGAGGAGGAGGACGGGTCGGATTTTGGAGCACCAAATTGGGGGGAGCTCATTGGCTGTGCATGAAGTCTAATGTGATATTTTGCCCAGTTGGTGGTAAGTTGTACCGCTTTCAGGATGTTTTCATTATGTTTAAGATGTGTGTGAGAAATATTTCAAACCTGTAATTAACAAGCTAGACTGACTAAATAGGTCGTAATCTATTCAAATTATACATTCAAATTTACAATTTTCAATTCGCCCAGTTTCGCACATATTTATTCACAAACTAACTTTGACATTAGATTCTCTAAATGAAGAACGTAATTCTATTATTTTTCGCTAAGCCAAACAATTTATTAAGATTCTTTAAGAAAATGCAATCATTGCATCTTGGTTATATATCCTTTCAAGTTTAAATGTGATGTTCTTAGAAAAATATATCAGATCGCCGACGGCAACCGATGATTTTCGTAAAAAGGATCCCCTTACTTTTACAATTTAGTGGGTTATCCCCAGCTTATAATTGTTACACTTAAACTCACCACTGCGCTTGATCTGGTGCTGATTGCCCAGGATCTGATCGATGCTGTAGACGGCGCGGGGGCGTGAGACAGGACTCTCCTGAACGGGGGCGGGGCGCATGGCTGGCGGCATGATTGGATGGTGCTGGTGGTGCTGCGAGGTCGTCGTGGTCATCATAGCTCCACCGGGAGAGCTTCTCGCGATCCGTGAGGATTTCTGATGGTTTATTTCACTGATTTTCTTATTTTGTTAGCGATTTTCGAGGTTTTCGTTTTGGCAACTGTTGTTTACTGTCACAATATTTGATGAGCACGCTTTAAAAATTAGCTTAATTAATTGCTATTATCGGGTAAATTAGTCGATTAAACGATTTGATTTCGATACGGCATTCACAGCCACTGCTACGAACTGCAATGAGCTGAATCGAGTGAATAACTGCGAGTGAGTAGTGCTCGTGACGATCAACAACCACCGACTGAGTGCGATTCCTGCGGCCCGTAGGTTTAAATACGTTGCCTGTTTTCCGCTTGCAAGTGAAATGGGCGAGGCTCGCTCGCTCGCTCTCGAATCCGAATCCGAATCGCAGTTCCCAATCCTTCGCTTTCGCCCATGTCCTGCCATGCCAGCCATCTCTTTCGCTCGCGCACTCTCGCTCCCTCTCTCTCCTGCTGTAGGGGTAGTTTCCCCCAGTATCTCAGTATCTCAGTGCCGTGTATCTGTGTGTTGGTGTTGGGTTGGCTTTGCTCGGTGTGTGTGAGTTTGGGTTGCAGGTAGCTTTTGGTTTTGGCTTAGGGGTGTTGGCCTCCTCCTCCTCTCTCTCTCTCTCTCTCTTTTCAAATCTCTCTGGTACTTTCCCTTGACACCTTTCTCTTTCCTACCCCTTCCATGCAATCTCTTTCGGTAGTTGTAACTAACATGGTTTGCTCATTAATTGTGTTTATTTCACAAATTTCGCTTGTTAAAAACTATTTTACCCTCCCCCTCTCCCTTTATATATATCTCACTCTCTCTCTCTCTCTCAGTAGTTTCCTCTCCCTCCCGTTTCCCGGCTCATCCACAAATCACAAAACAGGTTGAACCACTCACGGGATTGCCAAACTGGTACCTGAATCAAGTCGGCCATTTGCCAGGTCCTCTTTTATTAGTTCCGCTTCCATTTCGGAGATAGATTTATGGCCAGGATCCCCGTGATCTTGAGAATGAGCCCGTGGTTTCATTGAACAAGCCAAACGATCAATGAATCCCTTTACTTAGCAAGGAGTTGTGGCAGGATCGAACCCTAAGTTCATTGATTAAACTGATCTCATCTCGAAGGATCTGGACCGTATTGAATTTCGTTATAAGCAGAACAGGTACAGTGCGGAACTGATTTCGCTAATGAATATTTAAATCATTTTAATTAATATTTATTTAAATGCTTATATAGTTTCAAATATTAAATACTAAAATAAAGTTATGATATTTACCTATGATAAATGCACTCTTAAAATAGATCAATTTGTAATATATTATATGTTATTTCAATAATTGAAAAATAAAATATATTATATATATTCATTTGAATAGTATGAAGTTATCCCACCAACCTTTATTTTCTGTATGCTTTCTTTTAATAATAAAAATGTAATATTTTAAGTAGCACCACCCAGAAAGGATCTATAAATATGTAGGCCCTGGTTTTGCTACGATTAAATAACCGAAAATATCTCAGCCTTGTTTAAATCACCCACTTAGATCTGGGATTTGCGCTGAGCTTCAGTTTAGACAGGGCTCTCTATCCAAGATTTAGCCCAGAAGCCTGGTCCACCCACAGGTTGCATAACACAAAGGAATGCCAAAAATGGCCAAAAGTGGTTCCCGAAAAAACCATCTAATGCCCGAAGGATACATGGTGTGCTAAAACGCCGGCTACAATGATAACAAAGCAGGGACCGGGATTTATGGTCTCTAATTTGTCGAAACTTACACAATTCCTTTGTGCCCCGAACCCAAACAAAGCCAAGGATCGCGGCACCTTCAGCCGGGAAAATCGTGAAAAGTGCACACGTAATTTCCGCGAAAAACTGTGAACAAGTAAGCGGGACAAAGCGTTGACCGGACTCATTAATGTGCCAGATGCATGACGCCACAGGACACTGGACTCAACAGGACGCAGGACACAGGACGCAGGATTAGGGTTAGTCTGCCGAGGCGCTTAATCATATTTTCATAGGACGCATTCCCTATGCAGATTTCATTCAGCAATCCGATTGCATGTTCGTTTAATTTAGAGCTGCAGAGGGCATCTCTCGGGACTTAGGATTGCCTACCTGCCCAGATCTTACAGCCTCGAAATCTCTAATCTAATGTGGAATGCATAGTTCTCGTCGGCCATCAAAATTTATGCAGCATCATCAGCGCACTTAGTCGTAATCGCCGGCTCATTAGGACTGCTAACCAGAGAAAAAGGCTGCTTCCTCACTAATTGCCGATCCTCAATCCAGCCCAGGACATGCCCTTTTTTATCCAAGGGCAATCTGATTGCCCATTTTGGATTGAAGATACGAGGAATTAGGTCTTAAGTAGCTGTAATTCGTTAGGTAATCTCTTATCAAATCACTTTTATTTTTATGGGTGATTGAGAAAGGCTAAATAGTAGTCTTGAAAAATCATCTGTACATATATTTTTATAATTCAAATCGCCTTACTCAATAATGGCACATTATGATTTTGATGCGCCTGAGTGTAAGTAATTACGAATCAATATTGTCGCTTTGCAGGACCTCTTTCTCCCTTCCAAGCCCAACTTGTCTGTGCTCTTCAACACTTTCAATTAATTTAGCTGTAGGAGCCATTCTTACAACCCCCCCAACCCTTGCAACCGAAAGCCATTTAGGCCAAGTGTGAAATGACAAATTGAATCAAAGCCAAACTCAAACTGAAACTCATTGAAGACTGCACTTCATTGTAATTTCTAAATTAGCACATCAATTGGGGCCGGAGTGGGGGTCACAAGATATCCTGCAGCTGCGAGTCCTCTCGCAGAATTCTCTCTGGTCGAGAGATTCTCTCGGGACATGCGCAACGCTGGTGAAAGCTCATTGGATGTCCCGGCATTTCACTCACACTCAGGGAACTGAAGCCAACGAGGTCATTATCGTGTTACCCCCTCCGCCAGCAGCCCATCCAGCCACCCACCACACCCATGCCACCCACTCCGCCCTCTCTGCCCCCTCGGCAGCAGCTGCGTGTAAACACATTGTGGCAATTCTCTCTGGTGCCATGACTGTGTTCACCTTTTAATAAGGTTAACTGCGACGACGACAACAACCCACAAACACCCACTTTTCACAATAGAGCCAGGGGGGAGGCGTGGTGCGTGGGGGTGGGGTTACAGGGGGGATAGATGCTGTTGGCAACATTTTTCTTAACCATTAAATCTAATATATCAAAGTAATAAAATGAATTTCGCTCGTTGTGTGGGTGCAAAGTAGCTGAATGGGTATGGGGCATCTGTGTGTGTGTGTGTGCGTTCATTCTTACCCTTCACATAATCCAACTAAAAAGTTTTCGTCTACTTACAGTCTGCCTGCCATTGTCTACCGGATATTCTTTTCATTCCCCGGGGGCATGGCGAAAATGGAAGATGATGTCCTGGAGGCTGAAGGTTTGGGCGGTTCGACGGTTGGGGTTAAGAATGAACATAGGGTTAGTGGTGAACTGATAGCTTTTCTTTTAGCTGGGATATTTAATTTTGAGTTTTAACTTGCCACCGAGGAGGGGGGCATTTCATACCTGCCACTGACAACATTCTGAGCGGCTGCGAGGGGGCGGAAAAACGATTGACTTTTGCAATTAGCAAGGGATGGGGATTCGAGTCGGTATAGTTAAGTACCACAAAGGATTTCCGAATTTCAATTAGCCTTATTATTAGCTTAGTATGCTAATTATAAACCAGCTTCATCTTTGTACTTTTGATACTTGATGATCATTTGATAATATCTTTGTTGCCATTCATAAACCAAAAACTTAAACAACTGTCTATTACTTAAATGTCCTTAATCAATTTGATATATTCCCATCCGGGGCTGGCAGTATTCCCAACTCCTCCGGCTGCAGATAGTTTACAATAGTTTGAAGCGCGCCGTTGCTGCCTGGGAAAATGTAATATGCGGCGGCAAATGAGCAACTGCTGAGGTTGGCTAGCAACCGCAATTCAGCCAACTCACACACAGGCAAAGATACAGATACAGATACGAGGCGCTACGGATACGGATACATTTGGGTGCAGCACAGACACAGCCCCATCCAACGTAGTGGCTTGAATTATCCAATATCCTTGACTGTTTGTGGACGTAATCAAACAACTGCGAAAGGAGACGGGCCAAGGCTTGTTTGACATTTGGTTTCATAATCTAATATTGCAGGAGAGGGCGATTTGGGGCACTTGGGGCGACTCAAACCGCATATATAAATATCTGCAGTTAAGTTTTATATCCCGGCATTTTTGCGCTCGACATTATTGGCCACGTTTATTAGGTCCCGAGGCAAAGGACGGGATTTGTGCCGTACTTTCAGCGAAACCGGAAGACTTCCCAGCTACGCCTGGCACACTTCTCCAGATCCCCGGCTGATAACCCCTAAGTAAGTTCCAAGTAAGGCACTCTATTTGGTCTACATACGTCGTATTAGTGGTAAATTGACACTCTTTCTGGGCCAAATTAAAGCACACATGAAAAGGACATATGCACAGGATTCTGGCAAATTTCTGGCCAAGATAAGCGGCTAAGGAGCTGCGCTGCTCACTTCAAACGACTGGGAACCGACCAAAGGAATTCCCGATAATTATGCGGCTCGGCTTCTGTTCTATTCTGAGGTGAAGATTTGACCACCTCCCAGCACATTCATATGCATTCATCACGAGATGGGCAATCACATGTGGCCAGAGGAGCAGAAGGGCAGAAGATCAGAGGACCAAAGGGAATTCATTGGAAATTACCTGTCGCATTGTTGGGCACTTGAATTACATAAAAATTGGTCGGGCGAACAATGGGCGAGTGGCTACCGTTTTGGCCAGGACACTGAGGACACACAAAGGATAATGCTCACATATCCCTATATGAATATGCGAGGGTGTTTGCCACTATGCAAAACTGTAGCCAAACAAACAAATAGACTGACAAAAGTCTGACAACTGCCAAGTGGCTCTGCATGGGAATCTGTATCTGAATCTCAATCCGAATTCGTATCCGAATCTTTGGGCGACAACAATAAGGCGCTTGATATGTGGACGCATGGGCGTGGCCCGGGGGCGGCGGTCGGGCAAACAACAATTGTAATCACACACCTTTTGTGCCAACGTGTGCCCAAGAAAAACCCTTGAAAACATTCCCTCCATTCGAGTGTGAAAAAGAAAGAAGTTTTTAGCAGTTTTATGGCTAGATTGGCAAATGAGGAACAATTGAGCCTCGAATGGTCGGAAATGAAAGGCTGATGAAGGCTCATCAGAGCATCTGCATATTGCAATCTGTTCACGACCCCCACCCACAACACTTGGAGAAAATATGTCCACTTTCATTGGTCATTCTTTGACAATAAATGCTATATGTGGCACTCACTTATGTGTTCTTTAACCAAGGAAACAAAACTATTCTCTTAGCTTCTTTTATATTTTCAAGCATCATCAAACTTACATTACATTATATCTACATTGTATGGTAATTTTTTCAGTGCACCCCTCCCACGCCCCCTACTTTTCCACCACTCGCGTTATGAGCGCCAAAATGGGGGGTGTGGGTGGAAACTTGTTCAAAAATTTCATTAAAAACGGTTTTCATTTGTTATTGTTGCTCGGCCCTGCCGCAAATGGAGGCGTAATAAAATAAAAAGTGCAGCCAATGGCACCTCCTTCCGCCCTGCCACGCCCCCTTGCCTATTTGCGCGGCCCCACGGAAATGTAACACACAATTGGCAGCCCAAAAAGCGACGAAAAAATATTTTTTAATATCTCATGCAAAATTGCATTCAATTGCCATGTGTCTGTGTGAGGGCAGCTGCGTCTGTGTGAGTTTGCATAAGTGCTGTAAATTTCCTTATTTGCCCAACCGCACACACACACACACGAGCAAAAACGCAGGACTTCATATGTGTGTGTGTACAAAAACTTGCATACATTTTTAACTCAAACAAAAACGTTGCAGAAATGAAATTTGTTACATTTTTTGTTTTGTTTATTTATAACAATTGTGTTTAAAAGCGCTTAAATTTCGCCCAGCATGTGCAAATAAGTACCGCCCACTCCCACGCCCCCTTAACCCCTATACGGCCAACAGGCAAGTGCAATTTCTCGTTAGCCGAATTTCATTTTTTTTTTTTTGTTTTGCTTTTTTACTGCCTTTGGTTCCATTTTGGGGGATTTGGATTTGGTTTGGGTAGGTTTTTGTGTTTGAGTTCCCTTTTTGGGCTTCGGCGGCAGCGAGCAAAATGAAAACTAAATGCAATAAACGTTTGCGTCTAAAAGCTGCAACAAAAAATCAACGCCCAGAGATTAGTCCATGTGCATATGGCACTGATCAGTTGGCTATAACCATGATATAGCTAAATTATGACACATTTAAATGCACTTTTAGGGCTAACAAGTTCAAAGTTTTGTAAATGGGAAAATTGTTGAGAGTATAACCAAAGTTTTAGTTGTGCATCTTTCACTAGACAACATAGTTCTTTTTAAAGGAATAATTCAAGATATTTCGTACATAGAAAACGAGTTAAAATGCTTAAAATTATGTAGAATTTGCTGTTAAATCGAAGCGAGGCTTCTGTTAATCCATATAATCTGCATCTTAAAGGACTTCAAAAATGAATAGCATCTGACTTTGGCAGCACTGGCCGCCTCATGTGTGAGTGTGTACACACCGCTTTTTGCAGAGGCCTCGTCTCCATTCACCGCATGGTAAAAAACTGCCTCCTTTGGGCTTTGTTTTTTCGCTGTTGCCAGTTTAGCGTTCATTTAATCTTTGTCTGACTGCAGTTGTTGCTGTTTTTTCTTTGTTCTGCATTTAGCTGGGCCGCAATTTAGCGTTGCACACTTTTGTGCGTTGTCTTTTGCCTTTTTTATTCGCCCATTTTTGGCCTTTGCCTTATGACGAAATTGTAATGAACATTTTTTTGCATCGCTTTTTTTTTTTGGCCACTCAACAGAGAGTCTGAGCCGAAAAAAGCCGTTGCCGTTAATAAAAGGGAAGAGACACCAGAACGAGAATCAAAAATCGAAACGTTGAAAATTTCATTTCAACGCAATTTGCCTGTAATTGTTTGGAAACCTGTGGTTGGTTGGATTGGAACATACCCCCTCCCCATCCCCCTTCCTTTCTTTTTTTCAGTTTTGGGGGGTAGACAGTTTTCCAATCGAGGGGGGCTGAGAATCCTGTTTGTTTTAACTTTGTTATTGGCCGTTTGGCGGCCATGGACAGGTTCATTAAGCTGCTAACAAAAAACACAAAATGCCAACCATTCGGGGCTCAAAGGATGAGTAAATAAAAATTGACAAAAACTATGTACTGCATATGCGATTGGCTTATTGAAATATTTTAATACATGCATTTATGCGTTTGCTGGCAGCTTGTTGCAAGGATTTTATTGGCGTTTTACAGCACTGTTACCAAAGTTGTGAGGAAATATTTTTAAATTCCTTAAAAAATAACACTTAAGAGTAAATTCCATGCATACTGCTCACATCAAAATTTTAACCTGCTGAAGTAGATATTTATTACTTCTCAAAGGACCAAATATCAACACAGTTTATGTGCAATTGCAATAGTAATAAAAATACCCTCGGTGATTTAACAAGTTGTCTAAGGATTCCACCAGTCATTTTATCTGTTCCTCATTCCCCAAAATTTTAGCCCAGCCTGGAATTCACAAACAACGTTCAAATTGCAAAAAATAACATGACCGCGGGCATGCAGCCAAAAAAAGGACAACCAGGATTCATCATCCTTTTTTTTTGGTGGGCTTTCAGCTGGCGGACTCGGCTGGTCGCTAAGTCGAACCCCAAAGGCCACGGAGTCTGCCATCCATATTGACACAACATGCCAATTTTGTGTGCGGCAGGTGGCGGGCGGCCGACGCGTCGTGTCCTGCGGCTTTGCGGGTGTCACAAGACCAGCAGCCAGCAAAAGGACCTGCAAGGATGCGAGAGAGAGAGTGAGAGAGAGTTGAGGAAGGGAGTCGTTTTGGGGAGGGGCTAACAGCAGTTAGACTCGCCATATTAACTGACAAAATAATTAATTTTATTCGCATTTTTGTGTGCGCTCGGTTAGCTACAGTGCAGCTCAACATGCTAGGTGTTATGAGTGAAATATGCTATAATTTATAATATGGAATTTTATTTCTGACTGCAATTTATACGCTTAAAGATATATTCCTTTTAATATAAGAACATTATTCTGTTTCATAGTGATACTATATTTCTATTTGAAATGAATGCTTTGGATCGTTTATCTGTTGGAATCACTGTACTTGGCGGGTGAAGTGTGTAAGTGGTTGAGGATCCTAACTCCTGCCTGGCATACGTAATTAAATGCGCCTTACGCAATGTGCGAAAAGTGAAGACGGAAAAATGCCAATGGAAAGAAATGAAAAGTTAAAGGCGAAGAGCGTGGGCGTGGCCCTTCTAACCCAACACGCCCACCGGCAGACGCTTTTCCAGCTTTTCTGTGTAATTAGTTTTTCCCCTCCAAACCAGAGCGAAAAATGCGAAGAGAGAAAAAGTTCCCTCTGTGATTCGGTTCGGATTTTATTGAATTTTCTTTTCATTTGTTTGTTGATTTTTGGGATTTGCCGCATTTCGTATGCACAGCGGATAGGTTAAAAGGGGGCGGCGATGGGTGGCCAGGAGTCGGAGTCTCGGGAGTCTGTCATTGAGACAAATCCTTGTTTATCCAGCTCCTTGTTGCTGCTGCCGCTCCTGTGACTTTTCGTTTTGCCAATAAATTACTTTGTAATCAAGTGAATTCGAGTGGCAAAGGACCATGAGCAGCAAAAAGGAAAAAAGGACGAACTAAATAGAAGTTGCTGTGCTATCCCGGAAATGTTTGATTTGGCTTACCCAATGATGACTGTAATTTACTCGAGATTTTCAATAAAAGCGTACTTACCCCTCGCTATTCGATGAATACTTTTATTCAGTGTTTGGCACGGTTGCAACTGCAATACCTCACGTTTTCGTTATTAAATAAATGTAAAAACATTTAAAAGGTCAGTGAGATTGGGCAAATTGTTACATTATATTGTTTTCTAAGTCAATTTTCCACTTCAAGATGCTTTTAGACCGCCAGACGTGGGCCATTATTATATTGAGCCAGTACACACACATTCCTAATACGTTTAACAATGGCTAGAAATCAGCGCAAACAATGCGAAAAGCCTGGCTCAAAGTTTGCCCAATGCATTAGTCGAGGACGTTGTGGCATAATGGATTTGCATTTTCAGCTCACAAGCGAAATCCTTTGGCAAACATATTGAAAATATTACTTGCACATGCTCGTAAATAATAGCAAACACTTGTGATATATATATATATATATATTATATATCGATATAATATTGTAAGCAATACGAACTTGGTCTTAAAGAGTTATTTGATCTGATGTTTTCGAACCACATCGTGTTCGTATTTATGTAAATGAGTAATTGCTTGACAAAATTATGGCAGGCACACAAAGGATCGGCGCAGAAACAAGGACCCAACCGAAGACAGAGGAGCAGAAGGATAAGAGGAACAACTAACTAATCTGTCAGCGACAGATGCGGGCGCAATGATAAAATTTAAAATTGCCCAGCTAGCATTGCAATTACCCTCAAATAAAAAGGCACAAGGATGCGCCGAAGGACCTCCTGCGGCGCAAGCGAGAGAGCAGGATTCTCAGGCGCAGAGCAAATGAGACCAAAAGTGACTCTGCACAGAGATTAAAATATAGCAATATATATATATAATAAGTAATGCTACAAGTTCTTATATTCCAATTAGAACACCGCGTCGAATACAATAAAATATTTTAAACTTTTCAGCACTGCTTATTACATTTTCTAAAGAATGCTTTATTTTGCGCAGTGTCCTTGCGTTTAATGAAATAAAATAAATGCTCCTGGGCTGCGAAAGGAGGACGGGCGACTCGGCAGCAGCGGGTCGCCAGCAGAATCAGCCGCAAGGACAAAAGGCAGTTGACATTATGGCATTGTTGTGGGCTGACCCCACCAACAGGACCCTCCGCCGCCCAGTCCGCAATCTCCGGTCTCTGTGTGCTGTTGATATTATATTACATTTTATAAATTACATTTTATGCGCAAGCAAAGTTGATTTATCCCCGCCCCCTCTTGCCCCATCTCTACAGCAAGGACCTCGCCACCCCCTCGCAGGATACACTTCACTTGCATGCAGGACAAGTTGACATTTATTGTGGCTGTGGCCCGTGCATTAGCCACCGACCGAGTCCTTGCCCCGTCCTTTTGGGGCCCGACTTCAATTGCGCAACGGAAATGCATTAAGGAATTCATACCACCAGCCACCAGTGCCCTCTCATTTTTCCCATGTGGAAAAGTGTCCTTCAGGTACATTGAACCAATAAGCAGGCGACCTGTGGGCTTGGTGCCCCATCGAGCCAAATGAGGAAATGCTTTTCAGATTCGATGTTTTCAAAAGCTAATGCAATGTCTAGCCAACACGTAAATCTATATAACGTAATCTATATAACAAAGGGCAACTAAATGTGCCAAACTAAATGAAATTGTAAAACAGATTAACTGAAAATTTATAATACCCTAAATAGCAGATATAAAAATCATATATGTCCAATACTTTGCTGACAATAAATGGGATATGTACTTGTTACAAAACTTATAGATCTATGTCCTTATGATTTCATAAGGTATCCAATTTGATCAGTTAGCCCGTTTGGAGCAGAGTATTTCCATCGCAGCCGACTTGACAACCATTCATGGTCCTACCTGTCCATTAATAATAGTATCAAAAAACATTTAGCACCCAATTGAAAGCGGAGGAAATCCACCCCGCTCCCCCCGCCCTTTTCCGAGCGTTTTTCCAGCGCTTACATAAATTTCCCTTTTTTTGTGCGCACATTTTTATGACAAGTAATCCGCTTTCACAGCAATTGATGTCAGGGGAAAATCGTCACAAAATGAAAGTTAATACCCAACAACGCGACAATTGATTCAACCTGATGTGATATCCCGTCATTATCATCCAGTTTGGCACTCGGCGCAACCCCGCCCACTCCACCACCCATTGCCGCCCACTTCTATTATTGAACATTTTATTTGATGTTGAGTGAGCTGATAAGGCTAATGAATGCATGCACCTCGTTGTGGCCTGAAATCGGGATCGCCGCTCTGGTGCCCGCGAACCTGGCGAAATATCATTATGATTTTATTTACATTTGCCTTTAATAAAAGTCAGCCGGCCTGGCTGTCTTATCGAGATGGCGATGACTGTTTGATTTCGTATTAAATTAGTGTCATAAACAGGAACAACTGCTGCGGTTCGCACGGTTGCCATTTAGATTGGAGTGGGTCGAGTGGGGACAGTGGATAGTGGATGGTGGGGTTTGTGTCGATTTATCAATGGCGTATTTACAATGCTTTATTAACAATTTATTAAACAATTTTATGGTGTTATCGCTGCTTGGCCTCGCATTACGTATACGCACCGCTGGCTTTGTGCGCACTCAGCAGCTGTAATGTAATTTCCGTTCTGCATTTCCGCTCTCCGCCGATCCGAAAAAAGCCGCAAATTGCGCGTAATTTTATTTATTTAACGCAGCAGTTTGCTGCGTGCACTCGCTGCATCATTTCGGCGGCACTTCATTTCCGCAGCACACACGCAGTTGCAGTTGCACTTGCCACTGCTGCAGTTGCAGCTGCTGCGGTTGCCATTGTTCGCTTAATCCTCGTGATTGTCGGCCCTCGATTCTGATCATCGAGTTCATTGGCAATTCGCTAATGTGTACTTATTATATAAATATTAAATAATAAGAATAACTTACAGGGTATCTGTAGTACTTCATTTTACTTCATTTTCTGACTTTTTAATGCTACCTATATGGAGTAATATTATATCATCACATATACCTATTTACATTAGTTCTATATGCATACTTTGAATTTGTGTATTTTTCAGGCGCAGCCTAAAAGTATACTACACATTTGTAACATTTTCCCAGAACTTCACCGTTCTCATTCCTCCTGATTCCCAAATGGATGTGAAAAAACCCGCTCACCTGTATCCTTTTACCTTCGAGCGCCGCTCAGCGTTGTCCTGATTCAGCAGCTCGAAGCGAAATTGGCTTCAATTATGCGACAGAATTATGAAATTACAAAAATTGCGAAAGTAAGTAGCTGCCGCTGCTTTTCGCTTGTGCCAAATGTAATTGCGGCAATTTGCAGTTGCAGCCAGTCGGCTAATAACGTTTATTAAAACCACAACAACATCGCTGTTGCGCCCAAGGGATCCAGGGACTTACCAGCCCCACACCCCTACCCCCACTGACAATAAGCCGCGTAGAATGGGGGAATATGCTTGCAACGTTGTGCAAATTACGCAAATCCTTGTGAAGCACATTAATGCGCACAATGACAATTAATCGCTGCAAATTAAAATGATGACAATGTGCTGGATTTTCCATGCCCACCCATTTTCCCTGCCCACCCAGAAAGGATTAAGCCTGGCAAACGGCGCAATGAGAGTTAAATTTAAATCATAATTATTTATGGCTAAGCCGGTGGAGGCGGATAGTTCACATTGTGTTCCCCATTCAGTCGTCCCACATCGCGATGTCCTTGCTCCGCCCGCCGCTCCTCGTGCCGCCCATCCAGACCAACGCCCAATCGCTCGATAAACTTGGACGAGCGGAATCCGTTCTTCTGCAAGGATCAAGGATCAATGGTTTAGTTTTGGTTCAATACAGGGATTACAGATTTCCACCTACCTCGTAGTACAGCGACCTGGCCCTCTTGGCCGCCTCCGGATCAAAGTCCCAAGAAGTCCGCTCGTGAAGAACCGGCTCACCAGCCACGTTATTCTGCAGTGTCTCCGTAATCAGCCGAATGATAAAGCCATCTGCAGGTGGACTAAACTGAAGTAGAAACAACAGCATCAGCGGTAACTGGAAAAGTAAGATATATAAATACAATTAGTAAATATATGACACATGTAACTAAAACTTTTAAGCATATAAATAAAATTGATCTATTATTTTATGAATATAATTGCCATAATTATTTTCTCATATTAATTGTTCACAAGAAGCTAGCGAGCAATGAGATTGCACAATAAACCAATCGATCCAACTATATTACTCATACGCCCCGCATTACACGCGCATAACAATCACTTTGTAAAAGACTTCCTCCGCTCTGCTCTAAACGATTTTATTCACGGCTTATTTACTTCGCTTTGAGCAGATTTCGGAGCACTTACAGCGGCCATAAAGACAAATCTCAGGTGTAACATTGTCTCGATTCGAGTGTGTTTTTCGACGCTGAGGAGCCGCCCGTGCGAGTCACTGGACCATTGATCACTGAAGACCACGAATCGCAGAAATCGCTTAGTTGCATAAAAGGCAGCCAAGCGCCAACTCGAAAAAATATTGAAAACAAAATTCAAGCTCGCGAGCGGCTACAAAATATGGCAAACCAAACACACTTTGAGAAGCTACACAGTCGAAACGGAGAGTTGGCCGAAAAGAGAGGGATTATAGCCAAGATACAAATCGGCTAACAAGTCTTTAACGAATTTTCAACAAATGCGCTAGCACAGTGGTAAAGTTAACACCTTAGATGCATAAAAGTAGTTTATTCTGTACCTTTATACAAATCATAAATTATTTTATAAACTTTTATAGTGTATTAAAAGGTTAATAGGTATACAGTGCCTATTAATGGAATACGATCTCCGATCTGTGACTTTACCTGCAACCTTCGCGCGAGTACTTGAAAGGCCAGCTTTGAACTGTTTTATTTTTTGTAGCTTAGTTTAATGACAATCCAAATTGGTTTTCATGGCAGACGGAACTAAGTACGCATGGGTATAAGGGAAACCAAAGGTTACTGCCATTTGCCGCAGAGCAAACTTAAATAAAAATGTTAAAAACAAACGACAACTGAAATAGAAACCGAATGGAAAATACGAATGCGAATGCGAATGCAAATGCAAATGCAAAGAAAGTGCGCCGGAGTTTGCGAAGAAATGGCACAGAGTCGCGAAATGAAGAAAGCAAAAACAGGTTGTCAACTATTTCTTTTCTTCTCCGGTGGAGCATGACTCTTTATGGCTGCAGAAGTTACATAATGGGTCCATCGTCATCTCGATCGGAGGTGGTCATCCAGTCGGGCCACAACCACTTTGGTAATCTGGCCCCAATTCCGTTTTTGCCCACTTGAACAGCTGTTTTCCCACTCTTTTCCGCGCTCTTCAAAAGTTGGTAAGTCTCTTTTTGGAATCCAAACCGTAATAAAGAGCCTACGTGCGTCGGCTCAGGTGGCTTTTAAAAGCCAGAGTTTTTGTTTATAAACACACAGTTCCGGCAGGCTAAATTTATGCAAATTTGGCGCTAAGGCTTTGTTTCCTCAGGACTTTCACTTTCCCCATGAGTTGCTAAATCTTCAGACTCATTAGATTAAGAAAACAAGTGAAAACTATTGATCTAATAGTGATTGAAGATGTTATTCTTACTAATGGTAATACATATTTAAAATTAAATATTAACTTACCTATTGATAAGTTAACTTATTCTTCCTAAAATCGGACATTAACTCATCTCATCTTTCAATTTGAAAAGCGTTTTGCAAATTCTTGGGAATAGCACTACTATATCTTGCACTTCAAATATCTTAAGAGAAAAGTCTTAGCCCAACTTTTTAAGCCAAGCTTCGAAGCTCCGCTCTCTTCCAAGCTTTTTTCGCGCTCTTTGCGGAGCGCGGCTTTTGGTAGCTCTCCTGGCAATGCAATTCAGTTGCCAAACAAAACGCGATCGGCTAACAACCTCGTACCGCTCGCTCGCAGCTTTAGCTTTACCGTTACGCCAGGGATTGAGCACTACTATATACCCATATCCGAAAAAACCATGGCTAAGTTGAGTGCCCTGCTGCTGCCCGTAAGTTTCAGATAGTTAGATTCGGTTTCTAGGGTGTACCTGCCAAATTAACACCTTGTGGTGGCCAAGTCCACTGACACAATTTCCGCCTTTTCTGCGCGAAAGTCGCACCCAAAAGAAAACTGTGTGCGTTGCTCGGAAATAGTGACTTGAATTTCCAATGAGTCCGCGTCGGTTCTTCTTTCAAAATCCATTTGTTTTTAGTTTTTTCGTTTCTCCTTTTTGGCGGCCAGACAATTGACACATTTTCGAACCATATGTGGGCCAAATTCGGAGGCTCTCTCTAGCCATGGGAATGGGGAGACCTTGAAAGACACGATCCGGCTCTCTTCCGCGCTCTCTTTTGGCCAAGTTGAACGCCAAGCGAAATGTGTCATAATCTCCGGGCAACAAGTTGTGGCCAAGTTGCGCATCGTGGCTTTTATTGTTGGTGTAATTGCATAACCGGCGTCAACAAACCGTTGCTTTCAAGTCGGCTCAAAAGCCTGAAAGCGATTTCTTGGCCGTCGTCGCACTCGCATTTATTACCACTTTCGTGCAGCTGACACAGTGAGCCATTGAGCATAAATGTGATGTCTAACTTCCCTAAATCTAGTTTGGCCAATTTAATTAGCTTTCACATAGATAAGTTTTTTGTTAGAAAACGAATTAAAGTTGTACTTTTACTTACAGCACGCCACTGCTTTTAATTGCTGCAATCGTATTAAAATTATATTGGAAATCTGACATTTTTAGATAATTTGGTTAATAATAATAATTTATTTAATAACTTCAAATAAATTTGCTCAAATAAATTACGAAAAGTTTGAATCCTAACATAATGAGAACCATTTCTAGTATACAACTTTAAAATTTCACGCCAATAGATAGAGCTTTTGAAAAAATGTTTACCCAATTGACTTTTTAAGAAATATTGAATGTTTTTTAACCATTTTCTTTACTTTACAGCTAATTTTGTTTATTGTGGCCTTTGTGGCGCACACATCTTTTGCCACAGTGCAGCCAAAGGCACCGAACTTCCAGTACTTCGAAAGGTATGCATTTGTCAACATAAACATTATTTATCTTAACTTTTTAACACAATATTTTAGGCCCAAGTACCGTTATCCCTACTACGATGAGCACGGACGCGGAAAACTTCTCTACGGCTACGGCGGACCGGAATTGTACCAATACAAGACCTACACGCCCTTGGAGGGCATTCACTAGACTAAAATAACGATTAGACGCAATGTAGTTCATAATTGATGTATTCTATTTGCTGCTTTATTTAAATTAAACTTTATTACCCCAATACTGAATTTGAATTCCTCTCAACTTGAACAATAGATGGCGCTCTTAGTGAAGCGAATGCAATGGTCACACCGCAAAGTTGTGTTGCCACCTTACCAAGCCTGCAGTGTGACCGCAGCATTGCCGGCATAAAATAACAACTATATTCACATTTGTTATTATTGCTGCCAAAAGGTTTTGTAATCTGCATTTATTTTGAAATCATCTATTGAAAATGTCCCGCAAAGAGGCCCTGTCGCAGTTCATCAATCAGATTCACGGTCGCCCCGTCGCCGTAAAGCTGAACAACGGCGTTGACTACCGAGGTGCGTTCAATGAGTTCCCCAAACACACTCATCACGTTTTACAATTTACCGAGTTACTGACCAAATTCCAGGTGTGCTGGCCTGTCTGGATGGCTACATGAACATCTGCCTGGAGCAGACGGAGGAGTACGTGAATGGGCAGCTGAAGAATAAATACGGCGACGCCTTCATCCGCGGCAACAATGTCCTCTACATTTCCACGCAGAAGCGGAGGGTCTGAATACAGCACGGTCCATAAAAATATAGTCAACTGGCATGGCACCATGAAGTTCGTAGTTAGAGAGCTCTTTGATTCCTCTGTTTCCATCAGAGGGAACCTGCGACACCACAAGTGTTTCATACTTCAATATTAAAGCTGAACCAACTTCTCATCATCCTGTATACAAACCAAAATCCAGAAGTCTTTTGATATAACTATTCCAATGGCCGTTAGAACTGTTTGCTTCGTTTCTTAAGTTTATTCCATAAATACACTATCTAGAGTCGCTGAAGTGCAATTCCCACTCAACTGGGATAGTGCGGTGTGCCATACTCGCGGGGAATGGCTCCAAAGTGGCGCAGTTGTGGCACCGAATACCCCGATCCCAGGGCAGCAATGAGGCGCTCCCCGCGATAGCCAAACTTTCGCTCGTAGACCGGACGCCAGGAGCGACCGAAGTGCGGATCGAAGGGGATCTCGCTGGGCTGCTGGAACGGAGAGTTGCCGAAGAACAAGCGGTCCAGATAGTCCAGCACCGCCTTCTTCTTCTGAAAGTGCACCAGAAGTGGACTGGCGGTGGCGGCGGTGCGCGGATCCTGCGATGCCAGGTTCTTGAAGTACTGGAAGTTCACCAGATCCACGTTGGAGAAGTCAAAGACCCCGGGCAGATCGTGCAGCGTGGCTTGGACTCGCACCGAGGAGCACTGTGTTCAGCCAAGGGCAATGTTAATGGGCTGATTATGGTGGCTGCATGGCTGCTTTAATTGACCACTTACCATTACGGCCAGTGCAGCAATTAAGACGTATTTGCACATTGCAATTGACAACAAGATCACCGAGCAGACGACGACACCTATACGCTTCCCCACGCGGAATCCAACTGATTTGAATAAATTCGGCCAACTGCAGGCCCATCGATGGCACTGCCTCCCATGTCCGACTGCCCAGCGATTTGCAATCGCTCCCAGGTCTTGTACTCTGTTGCAATATCCCATCGCCACCGATTCGCATTGCCCAATTCCGCCCGACGCGGTGTCCACCAGAGCCCAGCCAAATGTAACACTCGCCACTAATTGGTATGCATGTCGCATCCAGAGGCGTTCCAATCAAAGCGCTCGTCACCACAGCGGATCCATTCACATGACCACCGCTACTTCATTACTCTATGGCGACCCTTGGATTGATTACAATCTCTGGATCTTAATGAGGCCGCTTTGTTTCGGCGGACCAAGATCGGTGCATCCAGCTGCATGTGGAGCATCTGTTTCCATAATTTATGTATGCAAATCGAAACTCGTAAGATGATTAGCTGATTAATTAGTGCAACATTTAGTTAAGCACTGCTCTTAATCTATTGAAGTTTATTCAACAAATATCTTTATGAATGAAGAAATGGAAAAGTTTTTAATTAAATTGAATTTATTATATAATATATTAAACATATTTCTCTATAAAAGGGAATTTGAAGCGGAAGTTAAGCACTTACAATATAAACGTATATATCATTGAACATTGAAGTAGTACTAAACTTATACCTGTGTTGATATCAGGGATATCTTTATCCGGCTGGATCTAAACAGGAAATGAAAATGTTTACTTGGTATATATATTATATTTTATATAAAACGCCATAAGACATAACAATTAAACTGATTGGATAAAGTTGATCAAAGTATATTCAAATTTCCCATTTAGTTTACCAACTCCTTGGAAGGACTGTTACCAAAAAAATGGCAGGACTTGCCTTTGTTAAAGGACCTTTCCTGTATCTAATCGATATGCAAATGGCGATGGTAACCGAGTGCGTAGGTCGATGGCCAAATTTCTATAGAAACTGAAACAAACAAAGCCATTATAGCAAAGGATTGGCAGAAAGGTCCTTCCCCAAAGGATTACGTAAAGCTAACGCTCAGTTGGCTGTGATTTTGTGAAATACGCACGCATCAAAACATCTTTGAGGTCGCAGTCAGGAAAGCAAACAAAAATCACAAACACAATTTCAGTTGTTGAAACGAGTTTTTTAAATTTCAGGCATAAAGTTCTTTAAAAAAACTAGAAGATTTTCTGTGAAAAAAACCGAAGAAATCGCCAGTGAAATGGCAACAAAACCGGGAAAAGGCGACGGCAAGCAGGTGAAGGGGAAAGTAAGTACAGAATGGATAACACCGCACTTAAATACCCTTATCTATCCTCCACTCGGTGCACCTTACACTCCGCACGAGCACACATCCTTTCGCCACGAAAGCTGGCAGCGTAGTGGCGAAAATCGAGGTCCTTGCTGCGGCACAACGTCTATTTTTGTGTTTAAAACTTGTTTGCGCCTATTTGCGCTTACTTTTTAATAAGTTTGCCTGAAAGCTGGCTCCGTCAGGCAGCTCTCCTTGATGGAACTTTGTCACGGAACATAATTTGCAATTTCCGGACCCATCCGGCGCTCCGGCGAAGGAGTAGCGGATGAGTAGCTGCCACCATGTGCGTGCCAAGCTGCAAAATGCGGAGACAGAGCGATCGGGTCCTTGCAATTTAGTTACAGCTACCAATTTATTTGGCTATTGGGCCCATGGGGACTGGAATTTGCAGGATGTGAGTGTCGAAGGCTCATCAGGCGCAACGCAATAAAAGAGTCGATAAATCACTCAGGTATACGACCCTAGGCTCACCTTATCCATTTGGATGCACATCAAAATAAATATGTTTTTATGTAAGAGCCAATCTGGCCCGCTGTTATACCCCACATCCTTTTCCCCCATTTCCCAGAACCTGCTAATCGAGTTGTGTGTGCAATTTGTTTATTCCACCTCATCCTGTTTGTGACGTCAGGCCGGAAAGTTGTTCGCCTTCGCCGGTGAAGAGGCCGCTGACGTGGCGAACGTCATCACGAATGTCTTGGCTCCAAGAGCTGAGGCTCCTTTATTTTGGGTCTGGC
The DNA here is from genome assembly GCF_016746395.2 of Drosophila simulans. Lineage (NCBI taxonomy): Eukaryota > Metazoa > Arthropoda > Insecta > Diptera > Drosophilidae > Drosophila > Drosophila simulans. Next base: position 18,145,568 of record NC_052521.2, read on the forward strand.
CTCAGTCTTGGCTCGCCGTTCTCGCCGCGCAGATTTCCCGGCTAACATTTCCGAACTCAGTTCCTTCTCGCCCCGAAAGAAATTTAAATACCTACCAGGATGTGGAAGCTAGCCAACAAGGCCATGGCGGTATATGACCACTAGATTGCATACCCACTAGCAACTCTTAGCTAACCGAGTAGATCTGTGTGCCTGTGAGTGTGGCTGCAGTGCGTCTCAGAATCAGTGCAGCAGGATGACGATGACATCCATCCCCATTCGTATAGCTTCCTAAATGGAATTAGCTTGTATATTTACTATAATATCTGGTTCTGAAACTCACTGCACTGTAGGGATCTGTAAATACCACAAGTGCCTGTTTGTGTCTAACGTACTATATATATAATCGATATCTTTCCATATGTTCCGACTTGTAAATACAACCCGTAGTCGTTTTCTCGAAACTAAATCTGAACTCGTAGTCGTAGCTCTCCATCTCAGACCACAGATCATAGATCATATATAGCCCATCGCAATGTCAGAGGTTGCGAGTGCCGCGGGAACCGGCGATCCTGTGGAGGATCCTGAGATCGCCAGCCAGAGCGAATGTGATGGCGACGAGGTAACGCCTCCGTTGGGATTTGTCCCTATCAACCGATTTTTGGATATATGTATATATCTACTTTCAAGTCGCATGCCGCATACTGCTTGGTTCTCCTCTCTCATGATTCCTCCCCACACCTGTCCCAAAAACTAGTTTGCACCCACATCTTAAGGTAGTCCATGTTGGCTGTCGAGTCAGGTAAGTGGCCACTCCCAAGGATCCCGCTCCTAGCTTCGTTTCTTTTTTGTGGCACCTTCAGTGGAATGTTGCATGCACCACACTCTGGAAAAGTCCATACTCTCCACCTGTTCAGAGAGTTAGTCATACTGTTGATCCAATTTCCCCAGCTGAGGACATCCAAGAACAAGACAGATGGCCCCGGCGGTGGTGGCGGCGATGCCGATGACTTCGATGCCTGGATGAAGTCCCGCCAGCTGCTCAAGCCCGATGACCAGCTCGATCTCACAGAGGCGGAACTGGGCGAGGAGATCACCAAGGTGCTGACTCCCACCAACACCAACATTGTTCGCAATCTCGTGGTCTACAGCTTCAAGGAGGGCGAGTTCGTTCCGGCTCCAGTGACCGGCAACACTGTCACCCTAATCGCCTTTGCCGGCAACTCACTTCACGTGGATTCCGAAGAGGGTCGGCGTCAGATCGAGGAGTCCGACGAGATTGGCTACCCACTGCCCATGCCAAACTACACTGTGGTGGAGCAGCGCGAAACGGATAACGTCGACGGTGAGGAGGGAGAGGGCGAGGAGGATGATGATGGCGCCACGTAAGTAGTGCAACCAAGTCATAAAAACCCATTCATTTGAATCCTTGGTACTCATGAAGCGCAAAGGACGCAGCCGCAGAAGACGAAGATGTCGAGGAGGAGGACGACGAGGAGGCCAAGGGCACCGAAGGCGACGAGGGCGAGGGCGAAGGCGAGGGAGAGGGTGCTGCTGCCCGCCAGGAGGACGATGAGCCCGCCCAGCAAGCGGCGGCCGTTTCATCCAAGAAACGCAAACTAATCAACCAGTTCAACTACTGCGAACGAGGTGCCCTCACCTACACAAATCCTAAAAGGGTAAGTAATACAAGTTTTTCATATTCATTCCATTTCACCTGAATACCATTCCTCCTCTTAGAATGTAGACACCCAGACCATACCCCCACCCCGTTCCCAGTTTGGGGGCAATGTACTGCAGTGGGTCATCTATGATTCCTATATGGAGAACTTTGCGGAGTCCCAGAAGGACGGCACCAAGAAGGAGGATCGCAAGCGCGGCAAGAGGGAGAAGAAGTTCCGGGACAAGTCGGCCATCGCCGAGCAGCTCAACAAGAAGTATCTCAAGTGCTGGCAGATACTCGAGCGTATGATCAATCAGAATATCTACGATGACATCGCCCACGACTATCGCTACTGGGAGGATCCGGCCGATGAGTTTCGCGAGGGTGAGGGCAATCTGCTGCCACTCTGGAAGTTCCAGTACGACAAGACCAAGAAGATGAACGTCACCGACATCCTGTTCAATCCGAGCTACTATGATCTCTTCGCCGTCTGTTTCGGATCTCGTAAATATTGAAATTGTGCCCTCTTGACTGCTCATATATTATGGTTTCTCCTCCTCCTCCGCAGATGACTTCATGAAGCAGACCAACGAGGGTTACTTGTGTCTGTTCACTGTTAAGAATCCCTCATTCCCGGACTACATAAGTAGGTCCTAGTCCGGCCAATCCTTCATCTAGAACTCATGGATCATTCCTTTTCATCTCTTTCAGTTCAAACCGACTGTGGGGTCATGTGCTGTGACATCCATCCAACGTATCCTTTTCTGGCCGTAATCGGTCTCTATGACGGCAATGTGGCGGTCTACAATCTGCGCGAGGACTGCAAGGAGCCACTTTATGTGTCCCGAGGAGTCAACTGCAAGCACGGCGAGTGCGTGTGGCAGATCAAGTGGGGTCTGGACATGGCCGATGGCGAGGTGAACTTCTTTTCGGTGTCCTCCGATGGACGCGTCTTCAACTGGATACTCATGCAGAACAAACTGTGGGTCACCACCATCATCACATTGTACCGCGAAAATGGACTGGTAGACGGTCCAGATGGCACTAAGGTCACGCTGAAGAGCGGAGGATCCTGCATGGTGTTCCATCCAGTGGATAACAAGGTATTCCTGGTGGGCACCGAGTGTGGCTACATCTACAAGTGCAGCACGGCGTTCAGCTCCAAGTACCTGATGACCTACTATGCCCACAACATGTCCGTCTATCGCATTGACTTCAATCGCTTCAACAGCAACATCTTCGTATCCTGTGGCGCCGACTGGATGGTTAAGGTGTGGGAGGATATGCGTGCAGATCCGCTCTTCATTTTCGATCTGGGTGCTGCCGTGGGCGATGTCAAGTGGGCACCTTACTCGAGCACCGTCTTCGCGGCGGTGACCACCGAGGGCAAGGTCCACGTTTTCGACCTAAATGTGAATAAGTACAAGGCCATCTGCATCCAGGCTGTGGTGCCCAAGCGGAAGAACAAGCTCACCAGGTTATCCTTCAACGAGAAGCTCGCCTTCATTGTGGTGGGCGATGAGAAGTAAGCACCATCCCAAGTATTCATTATATATATATGTTAAAATATTCCCATTTGTATATTTAGGGGCGTCACCACTTCGCTAAAGCTATCGCCCAATCTCCGGATGATGGTCAAGCCGCCGAAGAAGCAGCTGTATCTCGACCAGAACACCCTGCAGATTGGCAAGCTGGAGAAGCTGCTTTCCCTGGTGCGGGAACTTCCGGAAGGTTCAAATGTGGTGCCCGATGCAGCCACAACCGTGCGAAGTTAATTCCCATCTTTTAACCAATCCCAGAAGAAGTACCAGACTGTTTTTAGAGTTGATGTATTATATTTTACACATATAGATTATCTGCTGGTTCTGAAAGAATCCTGATTCATCCGTCTTGTGTTACTCTATGTTCCTATCCATCTAACAAAAATTTGCTATCAACCAACAAAAGGAACTTAGAAGCAATGTATATAGTCACAAAATTGTATATATGCTTAAAAACGATATAAATTATAGAAACAACTACAGTCAAATCCGTTTTAAAGTAGCTTTTGTAGATCTTAGGATCGTAAGTTTAGGAGATATTATAATGCTAATAGAAAAACATTGTACTTTAAAAGATATTTCATTTAAATGAAATTTGTAGGGATTGTTCGTTCAGTCAGATGATTAGTACATTGATTTTTAAACAACATTAATATCAAGAATCTGAACTAATAACTTACTTTAATTGGCTGCATCCTATAATTCCTTAATAATCACGATTTCGTTAATAATCTCAGTTTTTAGCAAAAAAAAAAAATGAAAATATCTTTTTCACAAACACTTCACTTCAGTGAGTAAGCGACATTTTGTGTTTTTAAGCTGCCTCAATCCTCATCCGCATCCAAGTCGGCGGACTTCACCCGGATGCGCTTCTCCTCCAGATACTCCAGCACATTGTTTGGGCACATAACGCTCTTGCCCAGAAAGAGCACCGTGGACATCGGATGCAGGTAGTCCGCCGAGAAGCTTCTGGCCTTCCAGCCGAAGAAGCCACTGGCCTTCGCCTCCGTTCCACTGATGGAATAGGGCAGTAGATTGACGCCCACCTGGTTGGGCTTGGAGAACTGGACGCGGAAATGATGGCCATCGGTGGCCTTAATCCAATAGAATCCCTCGTTGTCCACATAGGGCTTGCTTTGCGACTTCTTCATCGCATTGGATCGCTCCAGGTCCTGGACATTGAAGCTAATGTCGATGTCATAGGCATCCGGAGACAGGTGATTGGTTTCAATGGCGCTCTGCAGGGCTCGATTGTCCAGCCAGTAGCGTATGCCCACGTTCTCGAACTCCTCCAGCACATGGTTGAAGGTCGTCCTCAGCTTGTCCAGGCAGCAGGGTGGCGTGTGCTTGCCCAGGTAAGAGTAGTAAGGTCTCTCGTTATACACACTACCTATGCAGGACTTGGTGGTCCGCTCGCAGCCGAACAGATCGATGTCGGTGATTAGGGGCAGCGAGGTGTTCGAGGACGAGAACTGGCCGTCCAGGACCAAGCCGTGTCCCTGACCCCACACCTCCCGGGCCTGAGCCTTTCCTGGCACCCTGTATGCCCTTCTCACGATCCGCTTGATCTGCAGTTTCTTGTACATCTCACGGAACTGGCGACGGCGCAGGTCCATCCTCCGCTGTTTGGTGTGGAAGGAGGCGAACAGACGCCGTCCCTCCTGAAAGGCTTGCGGGAACACCGTGGTCTGGACAGGATTTCGGTTGTTACTGGCGCTGGGAAACAAGCATAAGGAAGTACTCACCGAGAGATTGGCTATCTTGGCCTGCATGTAGAGCATTTCCGGAAAGGGCAGGGAGAAGGGCTCTGGCATGGCTCCCAGAGCAGCTGCATCCAACAGGATCGCGTGCTTCTGCAGAAACTGTTTAGAACATACATTATTTTTCCAACTCATAAGCTATATCCCTTATTTTCACCCACCAAATCACATCGTCTCGTATCGTTGGTGGCCACCAGCTCCAGTGTCCAGTCGGGCAGATCCAGGTTCATCTTGACGCAGCTGCTGAAGGACTTCAGATTGCCGGCGAAGGGTACTAGCACCATGCGTCGCACCAACTGCTCCGGCGGAACTGGAGGTCGCTGCTCCTTGGGCTGACCAGGCAGACCCATGGAGTTGATCTCACGCAGAATCTTCTGCAGGATGTTCTTGCTGCTCAGCCGCACCCCGTCCGGCATGATGAGGACGTACTTGGTCCGAATGGAGGCCAAGGGATTCAGCTCATGCCGCGTGCGCCGCACATCGAAGGACAGACTCTGGAACAGCACGGTGCGCTCCTCACCGGCGGTTAGGTTACGCTCGTAGTTGACCGGCGGATAGGCATACTCGGCACCGCCATCCTGGAGCACAAGGATGGGCATGTTGGGTATCACGTCCAGGATGCTGTCGATCGATGCCTTCAGATCCTGCTCGAAGTTGTAGTGGCCATAGAACACGATGGTGATGGACTTGCGTATGTGTTTGTTGGCATTGCGCAGCTTCTCCTTGGGCGACAGCTTGGCGGCCTTTGGCGGTTCCTCTGCCGGCAGGGATTCTCCGGAAAGAGCCCTACTTATCCGCCGCCAGAGCAGCGTGTTCCACGTGTAATAGAGAAACACCAGATTGGCCAGCAGGAATCCGAGCAGCAACAGCTTGACCAGACGCAGCCGGAACACCTTCATGGCGAGTGTGCAGGATGTGCTCGCGATTCGCTAGATTCTGATGGTGTGTGTATCTGTATCTGTTTGTCCACCCGGGTATCTACACTGCATCTACATGACCGCGCTCCTTGGACCACACTGGCTTCATCAGCAGATCCCTCCAAGGATGATTGTTGCTCATACTCAATGTGCAATTGGCTTGGCTGAAGGACTCATTTAACTTTTTATTTTCCGCTTTTCGAGAACTTTGTTTTTGTGCCTATTCCTTTTTCTTCGGCTATGCGCAAATACCGATTTCCTCCCCCGCGGAAAAGCGCTTTCAGCTCGAACAGCTGATGGCGCCGGAGCTGGAAAAACGGATGAAAAGCTTCCTCCCAGGATATGTGACCGTATATCATGCCAATTTCAAGAGCTTTTCACTACGCTTTTCCCGCGCATAAAGGATAAAATCAGTTATTTGTAAAACATTAAAAGCGATTGTTCTTTTTAATTAAATAGAGTATAAAATATTTTTCTAAGAAAAGTTTTATCAGGTAAGTGCGTTAAATGAAGTTACAGTAGTTTTCTCCACATAAACAATATATTTTCGAATATAATTGTGGATGGGACTTCTGTGAGGCCCTTAAATAATACTGACTTGTAGGCGATCAAAACTAGAATGACTACTTTCCCATGCCGGCGAAGAGCAGCGGGAACGGCACCTCGTCGGTGGTCAGGATCTGCGGGGTCGGAGGACGTGCCTCGCCCTCGGAGGTGCTATTCAGCCAGTAGGTGGTGACCGTGCCCTTGCCCTTCAGCTCGACATCGCCGCGCTGCTCCATTTGGAAGGTGCCGAACTTGTCCAGGATGGCCTTGGTGGCCGAGGACACGTGTATCTTGCCCGGCTGGCCAGTGCTCTCCATTCTCGACGCCGTGTTGACCGTGTCGCCAAACAAACAGTAGTGCGGCATCTTCTTGCCCACGACTCCGGCGCACACGGATCCCGAATGCATGCCAATGCGAATCTGTATCTTGTATTCCGGCTTATGGCGAAGATTGAAGGAGCTAACTGCTCGTAGGATGTCCAGGGCCATTAGAGCAATCTCACGGGCATGCTTGTCACCATTGGGCTCCGGCAGTCCGGAAACCACCAGATAGGCATCACCAATCGTTTCCACTTTGTAGACGTCGTAGAAGCCAATGATCCGGTCAAAGGTGCTATACAAGTCGTTCAGGAAGTTGACCACGTCCATGGGACTGCTGCGGGCGCACAGTTCGGTGAAGCCAACGATGTCACTAAAGTATATGGTCACGCTGCTAAACTCCTCCGGTTCCACGAGATCGCCGGCCATCAGTTGCTGGGCCACAGGACGCGGCAGGATCTGGTAGAGCAGCTCCTCGGTGCGCTGCTTTTCCAAGCTCAACTGGCGGGTTTTCTCCTCCACGAGACTCTCGAGATTGTTGGCATACTGCTCCATGCGATTCAGTAAATCATCCATTAAATTCTCACAGAAGCCTCTGCATGTGTTTAAAATTAGTTATAACTAAGATACCAAGATAAGATACTAAGGACACATACTTCATTATGGTGCGGATATTACTGCGTATGGTGGAGAAAGTGGGTCGCTCCTCCTGGTTGTCTGCCCAGCACTTCTCCATCAGCTCCAGCAAATCAGGAGGACACTCGCGCTCTCTGATGAGCGGACGGAATCCATTACACTGGCGCACCTTGTGCAGGATCGTGTGAACGTCCATCTGCTGGCGCGCCTCCTGGTAGGGTCCACCACGGTTAACAATCTCCTCCAGAATAATGCCAAAGGAGTACACATCGCCGCGCTGCGTGGCTGGACAACAACCGGGTATGGTGGTCAGTGGAAGCAGTTCGGGGGCAATCCACAAGAGCTCTGCAAGGATTTGTACAACTAAGTAATATGGGGGAAACTGATTTTATGTCTCTGAAACTCACTGAGGTAGTAGTTCTGATCCCGCACAAAATCAGACGGCGTGGTCAGGGTTCTCAGTCCGAAGTCGGAGATCTTGAGGACGAATCGTCCGTCGATCAGGCAATTGCAGGACCTCAGCTTTCCATGGGCAGCCACATCGCTGTTGTGCAGATAGTTCATGCCCTTGACGATGTCGTGGATGAGAGACATGCGGAAGTTCCAGTCCAGTTCGATGGCCTCGTTCTCCAGCACATCCTTCAGACTGCCCCTCGAGCAATATTCGGTGAGGATGAGCACGGTGGGACGCGGCAGATCGATGCAGGCGCCCACGAAACGCACCGTATTCTCGTGGCTCACATCCCGCGCCTGCTTGATCTCCCAGAGGAGCTGCGGCGTCAGGTCCACCTTCTTCACGTTCACCTTTTTGATGGCCACTCGTTCGCCCTTGAACTGGCCAATGGTGGTGTACACTTGCGGCGGCAGCGACGTGAAGCTGGCTATCGAGGCACGTCCCGAGTGGATACCGAACTGCTGCAGCGAGATGTTCTCCACATCCAGGCGCTGTAAGCCTCCCTTCGAACCAAACATGCCACCCATCTCGATCAGAACATCATCGGGTCGCACTCGCCAGGACATATTGTTAAGCTCCTTGCTGAGCTTCATCTGCCTGAAATCGGAGTCAGAATAAATAAACCAAATAATGATACCAAGTGGAGTTACTTACTTTTGCAGAAGACAGATGACCAGAAAAACCAGACCCAGGAAAAGGAGCAATCCAAACAAAGAGTACATAATGGTAGAAACTGTCATAAGGATACATATAATATATGATATATATGTCTTATATTCTCGGAAGTATCTTACAGTTTCCGACACAGTCTGTAGAGTTGCCCAGGAAGCCACAGGGTGGCACATCCGGCGGTGGCTCCTCACGACCACCAGGCCAATGTATCTTCTTGCCATGAACAGCCGAATATACTCTACAGAAAATAATTATAAAGATATTTTACCATTCCTTAAAACTTGGCTAAGATACTCTTACTTGTGAACACCGGAATAATGGGCCACAACGGAGAACTTTCCATTGATGGGATCCAGATCGAGAATGGAGTAATCCGCATCCCGGTCACCGTTGTCGTCGATGCGCACGTGTCCCGTGATTCCTTCGAAGGTGCGATTCCACATCCGCCTGGTGATGTTGACCCCATCCCGGATGTCACCACCCTCGGTGAGGGTCTCGTTCAAGGCCATTCCCAGCAGGTAGACGCCATCGTAGAAGGCTCCAATGAAGAAGTTCACCTCCTCGCCCTCGCCAAACGTGTAGTTGTAATCGTAGAGCGCATTCTCCCTCACATTGTCGGCAAAGTCCTGGAACTTGGGACTGGTCGGCTGCAGGAGACTGACCCTTAGAAGGGCTTCGTATGCCTTCCGCGCCTTGGCATCGTGCTCATCCTTCATCTCCCAACCCTTGTCGCCCCAGTACTCGCTCTGAAAGATCTCCACGTCCAGGAACACCCACTCGCCATTGGTCATGCCCAGGCTATGGGCTGCCAACATGAATTTTCGCACCAGAACGCCGCGAACCGACAGGATGACCACTAAGCAGGAAAGTTGAAAGCCTGTGTATGTCCTTCTAACCCACCAAATCTTACCTCTTGCATACATGCTGGCGTCCTTTAGATAGTTTTCATAAACCTCCTCCTCGTTGCCGTTGAGCTCCTTGACGAAGCTCAAGAGTCCCTCCTGCCGCAGACCGTACTCCAGATTCTTTCCCACCGTCCACGAGAAGAGCTCCGATCTGTCCACCAGCAGGGCCACGTGATTCCAGTTGAACTGCCGAATGACGCTGGCGAAAACCAGTATGAGTCGGCACTGGCAGTAGGACATCCGGGTGAGCGTCGGGTACTTGGACTTGTCCTTGAACATACCCTGCAAGGATCAGGAGCGGAACAAGCCGGAAAACCAGGCCAGAGATGAAATGTTATTTAATTTAAACTACCTTCGTTTTTTACTTTGTAATCCATGAACTTCCCTGCGCAAAACTTACCGTATTCTCGTTCTTCCACTTGTGTATCCTTCCCAGGATTCCGGAAGTGACCGTCAGCTCACCTTCCGAGGAAGGCGGCTAGCAGCAGGTGGGCGAAATAGGGGGAGATTGCCATTTGTCAATAATACGGGCAAACTTAAATGCAAATTAAAGAGCGGGCCAAAAAGCATTTAATTGCCAATGTCAAGAGTACGACCAGCACAATTAAGTTGGCTAAATGTGATTACTTCTGGATGTGGCACAAGGGGATGTGGATTAGTCTGGCGCTCAGGCTGGAGGCCACATTATTAAAAGCGGCGTGCTGCGTGTGCTGACACGCGACTTGGGTATGCTGGCCCTGAATCCGGTGCTCTCACCTGATCTCCCATGCCGGTGATGATGGGCTTGTTCCAATAGGCGGCCAAACGTGCCACCGGCTCAAGGGCAAAGGCGCAGGCTGGTCCAATAAACGCGATTACGTCGTCCTGGAAGTACATGTCCGCAGCCAGTCCAGGTGCTCGAGCACCCGAACAGGATGGATAGCTAACATAGACAGAAACTTGATAGGTGGTACGAGTAAAACTCACAGAGATAGATGTACCAACCTTCCCTTCTTTTTCAGTAGTGTTATGTTGTGAGGCTTCAGGAACACCTTGTTGATCTCATCCAAGGCCAAATCCACGGCTGGTCCACAACGCTCCAAATCGAATGGAGAATCTAGTCCAATTGATGAGCCATCAAATCCGGAGTCAACTAACAGAGCACTTACCCAAATGAGAAGCCATCAGAACGCCAACGTTGTAGACACGCATTGTGGAGCTCATTTCACCCACCTCTGTGTATCTAGAAAGCTGCGGGGACTTGGATTCCCTGCTCCTCTCGTACATTCTTTGCTCTAGGCCCGCATCACTGGCATTGAACCCCACCAAGGATGTAGTGGAGTCCAGACTAATATCCTTGTTCAGATCATCCCAGGTAATCTCATTGCGCCTGGGATTGGGATGTGCACTAAAGCAGTTGGCGAACATCAGGAAGAAGACGTGGATGCTGATCCCAAGCAGGTGCATTTCGTGGAGTCGTCTAACTATTAAACACAAAATATCCAATAAGTCTGAACCTAAGAATAAATACTTTATTTTATAGAGAATTTATCTAAATTAGGTAATTATTAGCAAAATATTGTTCCTTAAAATTCCACTACACATTCAAAACCTAAAGTTTTTAAATTACTAAAATTTAAAGCAGAATTACGACATAAATTCTCTTATAGTCCATGCAGTATGAATATTAAATCCCATTCACTGACTTTATATCCTTTTTAACCCAAAAATCTGTCCAGATCTTCAAATTCGCAGAGCAGCACTTCAGTTTTAAGGGTCACATATAAATTTGAAATTAATTCAAATGGCACTAAGCGTTAATGAGGTGCGAGTAATTATCCATTTAAAGCTTTAAAATGTTTCCACATCTTTGCTGTACTCCTTTAAATTTAAAGTCCTTAAAGCAGTCCAAATATTTAATGTTCTGTAGAAACACTTTTTAAGGTTTTTTGAAAAATAAAACACTGCACACACACTTCACTTTATCCAATTGTATTACCGGAAGTCAAGAGGGGAAAGATGGCCCGAAGCGCGATAATCGAGTGAACCAGTGGCCACAACTGTTGGTCCTTTTATATCCGCAAGGACCTCTGCTCGGCCAAACTCGTCCTGCAGCCCGAACGCCGGCAGCCAATGAGAGTCCTGCAAATCGGCGCGCAAATGGCTTCGTCTGGACGGAAAGTGAATCTCTAGGTTAGGCGAGCAAGGTTTTATGGCCTCACTTGTTGCTCCTTGGCCAAATCTGAATGGTAATCGCTTGGAAACGCCGTCGCGTGCCTCCAGCAATTAATGCTTCTCTTTGGTGGCACTCGTGTAGACTGCTTTAAGGCGATGCTGCCTTAATTCGTGCGGTGTTTAGTGAACCCAAATCTGATGGCCCAAGGAAATGTCCTTTCAAAGGGGGGAAAACAGTTACCAAAGTCGTAAGAAAAAGTAAATCATGTTTCTGCTTAAGAATCTATACCACAACACAATATACAGCATCTTTAAATTTAGTGTGTTAACTATTTATTAGGCTAGCAAAGCCTTAAAATGCACGTAACGTTTATTTTTGAATAATTTAACATTTATTTACTGACCAGATTCTAAATCAACTAAGTTCACTTGCGGTGCAGACCACCACCTGGACGAATTACTGCAGCGGCTGCCTTTTTGACCTCATCAATTGCATGCATCATGCGCTGCGGCTCAGTTAGAAACCAAATCCAAAGGACTACGCTATAGCGATACAGTTTATCCCGCTCCTAAAAGAATAAAAGATATTAAAGTGTTACCATGATTTTATAGTTAATTACTATACTTACAATGCGTCCCACGACATTTTCCAGGAAATCTTTTCGCAAGGATCGCCCCGACTCATCCAGGCGAGTTTGTTGCTGGGTGACATTGTAAATGGCGCTCAAGTAGCGAACGTTCTCAAACATGGGCTGCTCCAGTGGGGAATCATAGACAAACGGCCGCAAGGTCTGCTCCAAGCGCTTGCTAAAAATATTAATTGCTTAATCGATATATATCAAAGTTAAGTATTACAACTTACAGTTCCGCCAGTTGATCCTGGACAGCTGCACAGGACTTTCGGTTCAGCATGCTCTGAAAGGAGTAAGACAGCAGGCGACCAAACTTTTCGTATTCGAAGAGACAAGCCTTGGCCTCTGTGGCCTTAATATTCTGTCCCAAGTGGGCTGACAACAAATTGGCAATCTCCTGCACAAACTGGGCACAAATGCCCTGATAACTGGCGTTAATGGAGCGCATGGTCTGGATTCTCTGCCAAGTGGCCTGCGCTTGGTCGCGCAACTCCTCCGAAGTGTCCAGGCAGTTGCGCTTCTTGTCGCAGTCCAGCTGAATCGCAATCCACAGCAACTCCGCGTTGGACAGAGCATCTGAGATGATTTTGGTCAACTTCTTGTCGCTTTCGTGACGTCGAACAGCTCTTTCCAACTTCAGTTTAGTGTTCTCGTAGAGAACAAGCTCAATTCGTCGCTCGGTGTGCTGCTGAATGTGAATGGTTAGATCGTTTAAAAGCGTATCGTGTGTGTTGCTCAGTTGATAGTCGTTGAGCAGCTGCAGATCGTGCATTTCACGCGCCATGTCCGTTAAACTGAGGCAGTGAATCTTGCCAAGATCCAACTGGTCAATAAGACACTGCGTGGCCTTCACCTTGGCCTTTGTTCTTATATAGGATAGTGCATAAAACTGGATGCTGCAAAAACGGACATATTAATTAAGTTGCATTTTTTATAGCATATGACCTTTGCTTACCCACGTTCCAAGTCCTCCAGCTTGGCCTTCTCACGCCCAAGATCTGCCTCCGCGCTCTGAAACTCATCATAGTCCTGGATCTTAAAATTCTCCTTCACATACAGAGTAAAGTATTGCATGAACGAATCGCACTTGTGGAAATACTGCTCCAGTGGCAGTTGATGCATGAATAGCGGCGGCAACTGTGGGGCGGTGAATGCCTTTTTGGCTTCGGCGCTTAGCCGGCAGTTCTCCTGCTGCAGTTCCTCCAGTTGCTTGGCTTTGGACTGGCTTTCGGCTATCAGATCCTTCTCCCTCAGTTGCAGCTCGGAGGTGGCGCATTCCACCTCGCCTAGGTGGTTAGTTATCGAGTGCTTTGTGGTCCTGCAAAAGTGAATTGACATTAACCGAACATATATGAGGCAGGTTACAGCTTTTCCCTTACATCATATCCTCGAGGAGCGTAGCATAATCCCTTGAGGCATCTTCGATCGCCTCAATGCTGATGGTCAAGGCGTCGACATCCTGCTGCTTGTAGTTGAGGAGACCAGGACTCTCGGCCTCGATTTGGAGAAGCTTGAGCTCGCGATCCGAAGCACCTAGCCACTCGCCCCGCCGCTGCATCTCCTCCCGCTCCAGAACCTGTCGCTCTGTGAGGATATTTGCATCCGTGATGTTCCCGGACAGGAATTTGAAGAACATCTCCATCTGCTCATCGTACAGAATCCACTGGTTCGAGCTGTCCACTCCCAGCTTCTTGAAGAATTCCGAGTTCTGCAATCATGGCGATTATAAGCTGATCTTTAATTAAATCATTGTACATACGCTCAGCAGATCGCCCATCTTTTAAAAAAATGACAACACAAGCTGATTACTTATCGGCTACATCGATAGGTTCCAGAGACGTTACTAGAGATGGTACCTTTTAAAAATTAACAGGCAGTAGTGTTTATTAAGCTTAATAAAGCTTAATAAAAATCGTAGAAATTTTTGTCCTTGGCTTTCTTATCACGGATTTCAAATAATCTTTGCTCTTATCTATTTCTGTTAAATATAAATATATACAAATATATATCTTATATATGTATTATTTCAAATTTTTTGGCTATGAAGTAAGGATACAATTTTTCTAAATTAAATTAGTTTATTAAACTAATTACCATATTTTAGTGAACCTCATTGTTAAAGAATTTAAAAATTGAAATTAATTTAATACCTTTTATTGATATGTGGATATATGTGCACTCCACCCCTGCTACAAAGAAATACCCTAACGCCATTTAGCTTGCAGCCCTGGTACCGCTTTTGGACGCACTTCGGCTGGCAGTCTGGCAACCCTACACTGAATGACAAGTAAATTCTGTTCGTTTTGCAAAATAAACTTGTAAATTGGTATATTCGTTAGCAATGGTAAGTACCGCGCGCAGAAGACCGGTATTGGTCTAAAACCCACCATTGGGCCGATGACCATGGAATGCTAGCAATCGTGGTAGTAATTGCCTTGCGTGTATTTTCCCAGGCGCGCCGCTATGATTCCCGCACCACGATCTTCTCGCCGGAGGGACGTTTGTACCAGGTGGAGTACGCCATGGAGGCCATCTCGCACGCCGGAACCTGCCTGGGAATCCTCGCCGAGGACGGCATCCTGTTGGCCGCCGAGTGCCGCAGCACAAACAAATTGCTGGACAGCGCCGTTCCTTCGGAGAAGATCTATCGCCTGAATGAGTGAGTTGAAATTCCAGTAGTATATCCTGTTCGTCTTCTACGATGACGAAGAATTCAAGGGTCACAGGGCATACTCGTGATTACCCACTACCTTATCTATGAATCTATTACTATCCAAGCCTCTTTGTTTTCCCACAGCAACATGGTCTGCTCGGTGGCTGGCATCACCTCCGATGCCAATGTGCTAACCTCAGAACTGCGCCTGATTGCCCAGCGTTACCAGTTTAGCTACGGCGAGGTCATTCCCTGCGAGCAGCTGGTGTCGCACCTCTGCGACATCAAACAGGCTTACACCCAGTACGGCGGAAAGCGTCCCTTCGGCGTCTCGCTGCTCTACATGGGATGGGATAACAAGTACGGCTACCAGCTGTACCAGTCGGATCCCAGCGGCAACTACGGCGGATGGAAGGCCACCTGCATTGGCAACAACTTCGGTGCCGCGATCTCCATGCTGAAGCAGGAGCTGGCCGATAAGGACAACGTTAAGCTGACGCTGGCGGATGCCAAGGATTTGGCCATCAAGGTACTGAGCATGACCCTGGACACCACCAAGCTGACCCCGGAGAAGGTCGAGATGGCCACGCTGCAGCGTGTGGACAATAAGACCGTGTACAGTGTCCTGGAGAAGCCCGATGTGGAGAAGCTGATCGAGAAGTACACAAAGGTACAGGCGGAGGCCGAGGCTGCCAAGAAGGAGAAGCAAGCGAAGCAGCCGACCAAGTAATCCCAAGGATGCATAATTATTGATTAAGGGTCTATCCTGATTTTTGTAACCGATGTACGGAGTGTGTGAAATAAAATTTCAAAAAACAAAAACCCACTATCATCGTGCCAATAGGGATGGTCGATTTATCGATAACAGCGCCATTGCCATTCGCAGCGAAGAGCTGCTAAAAATGGCCAGCGACGGGCAGTCACTAAAAAAATACCGTACAAAACATTTTGAGAAAAATTCCGTCGCTTTTTATTTGCTGTTGCTGTTATAAAAAATTCAATTATACTTGCTAAGCTAACGGTTAATCGGTTTCTACGGAGGGGCTTATGCGTAATTGGAGAGTGCGCGCAAAACGCGTGGTGAAAACGGATTGGAAAACCATTTTTCATTCGCAGCAAACAGGCAATGAGCGCGCGTGTGAGTGTGTGTGTGTGCCACAGAAAGTTGCAAGCAGCCTAGAGCTAAATAGGCGCACGGTTGTTAAATATTCACCGTGCTCTCTCGCTTTATGCAATAACAAAATCTGCAAATTCCCCCATTAGGCGCAAAAATGTGAAAAAAAGGGGGCAAAAAAAACCAATGGGAATTTCTCAATGTTGTGTCAATACAGTGAGAGCGACGTACGAAAAGTCAAAAGCAAAGGAGAGGAGAATGGAATAACACAAAAAAAGAGCTGAGCCACAGCAAAGAAGCAAGAAGAAACGCGAAGCAGGCTCTAAAAGAAAAATCGAAATAATAAAAAAAAAACACGCACGCATGTGTTGGTGTGTGTGAGCGAGTGAGATTCTGTGCGCGTGTAAGTGCAAATGTGTGTGTGAGAGAGTGAAACGTATAAATAAAATTCAGCCAAATGCAGAAGCCAACAACAAAATGGATAACAAAACTACACAGTTGGATTTTAAATTACTGGTAATTAAATAATGTTTACCATAACCCCATCCCGTCCCACTTTTTCCACCATTCCAATATCACTTACACATACAGCAGCTGCTGTTCGTAAGTGTGTGTGCAGTCTACATTCCGTGTGACTGCGACTGTCTAATTGAGAGAGCAGCAAAACAACGTGTAATGCGTAGGAAAAAAGCGGTAGAGCGAAAGAGAGAGATAGAGTGTGAGAGAGAGGAAAAGGTGGAGGACAGATAACAAATGAAGTACAGTGTGCACTGGTCGCATTTATTATTGTTGTTTTCGTTGTATATTTAGCTGTTGTTGTTGTTGTTGCTGTGATTATTGTTGCTGTAATGTGAAAAGGTCGTTGCGATTAAAATTAATCCGAATTTAGTTTTGCTCTTGCTTTCGCCATTCAAATCGCGCTCAGCTCTCCTCTCCAATTGGAAACGCGAAGCACCTGAAGTAAACAAAGAGACGCAGCTAATGAGTTTGAGCGGGAATTGGCGGCCTAACTGTCCAAATCAGAGCTGTGTTACTTTTTCGTCAGTGTAGCTAGCTGTAGAAGAAGGGTGGTTCACAAAATTCCCCCCCTATTTCTGTTTGCTTTATTATTTTAAAAGCTCCGTTGATTTAGAGCCCCCCACAATCGCTTCTTGCACAATTTCCACCCACCCACAATAACACACACACACAAAAATACTGTGTGTGTGTTTGTGTGAACTTCCGCCGAGTCTTTTCCTCCACCCCGCCGCTCACCTCCTCACCCGCCGCACACTCCCACTATCCCTATTCAAAGGCAAACCCATACCACTCCCATTTCCATTTGCCTCCTCCTTCTCCTCGTTTTCTTCCTCCCCCTTTCCTTTCCCCTTTCGTTGAGTGCCACATAATGTTATTTTTGTTTTTTCTATTTGCCTCTAAAATGAATTGTAGTCCCCCACCCCCGGCCTCTTTCTTTTCCTTCTCTCTGCTACTCCCCACTCTTCGACCCATTTCATCACTGCTATTATTCACTTTTGTTTTGTTTTCCTTCGTTATATTCGAGAAAATATTTATTTTTACTTTTATTAGTTTATAACAACATTTACATTTACTTTGGCCACACAAGCAAAGCACATTTACATAAATACTAATACTACAAATACTATAAAATCCAAAAGTTTGCTTGAGCCTCTCGCTCTCCCTCCCGCTTTCTATGTGTGTGTGTTGTTGTTTGTGGGGCGAAGTGGAGAGAGTGGTAGGTGGATCGTCGGGTGGAGGGGGAGTGAGTGGGGAGTTCTCTTTTCCTCTTGCATGCATATAAATTCGAGGCATTTCACATGCAGGCGCGAGTGAGACGGCGAATCGAGTACGAATGTACGAAGCAAAGCACAAGTGGAAGAAGAAGAATAGTAAACAGCACCGCACAGTGGAGCAAGTATTTTATTGCAATTAAGCGGGAAGAAAGTGGTCAATGGCATTCAAATTCACCTATTTAAATGCACTGAATTGTAGAGAATGGTTGGCTAAAACCAAGCATTTCACTGAACACTATTTAAAATAGTCATTTCGTCTGCAGTTAAATCACTCTTTGTGCTCCTTAATTAATTTCGTTGTGCAGTAATACAATTAAAGTTTTTATCGCTCTTAATTGAGTTTACGACATGGATTGAGTGCCTTTCTTGTTTTCCCATCCCTTCCACATGGACTCGAATTGATTGCAGTGTGTTTTGCTGTGCCAATTTCATTAATAAAACTCTGAAAAAAGGAATGGAAAGAGAGGGCGATGTAAATGCTATTTTTATTTGATTAGTACAACTATTTGAACGTAAATATGTATGTGCACACATATGTACGCGTGCATGAGTTCCACTTTGAGAGCTTCGGTGTGAGAGTGTGTGTGCGGGTGAGAGGGAGACGGCAAGCACTAAATGTATAACATAAATTTTGCTAAAAATGCAGCCAACGTCATTCCTCCGCCCACCTGCCCCCTATAACGGTTCACCCATCCGAGCACCGTAAGTACGTGTTAGTGTAGATGTGCTCACGTGTACATAAGTATTTCGAAGATAGCTCTTTGGGTCTTTATGTGAGAAATGAACAGGTACATAACAATTGCAAACGAACTAAATATTTCTGGGCAGCAACAAAGGCTGAATAAATCGGGAAGGAGGCATGTTCGTTTATCGAATAGCCCACACCCTGCAAGGGATATCTCCCAAAAAAAAAGAAACGATCCAGACAAAATATCTACAACTCGGTTATTTTTAGTTCTCATAAACACATGCACAAATATCCGAGCATAGAGCACACAGATACACGCACACTCTCGTACACCAACTAACATTTAATTAGAACACAAAAAAATTCTAATTAAATATGGCATTTGCTTTACTCTTGCATTGCGCGTTCCCAAGCTCCCCTTCTCGTTCTGCCCAACTTTCGGGCTCTCTCCCTCTCTCCGCTTGCCCCACTGAGAAGACAAACGAATTAAGTTTATAATAAAAGTTTAGACATGCTTACATGCACATGTGCGCGTAGTTGTGTTTGTTAGTTTGTGTTATCTGCAATCTAAATTTACAGCAACTTTATTGACAACTAAAACGCACAGCGGAGCGTTGCCACACAGATAGAATGGGGAAAATAAATTGTTACTATCGCTTAGCAGACTCAGAAATCTTTTGTCCAAGAACTACCGTTTTGTTTCCATTAAAACTTGATTGATTAAAAGCGGTTTGACTGAGAGAAAGTAACGTTTGTTATACACTGCTATAAAGGTCATGTAGACTACCTAGCCACTAAATTAATTCATTGAATCCATATAAATAGCACTATAAATACACGATAGATATTATAAAACAATGTCATGAACAACTGTTAAGTGAAACAATAAACTTTTGTAACAATATCTATCAGTGCTGTTTATTATCTTGCAAAAACAACTTGTGAAGTTCTGTCAAAAGTGTTTGTGTACCAACTATTTGATATATGATATGAGGCAAATAAAAAACAACAAAATAAACAAGGGTTGGCCAGTCGAAGTGCAAATACTCTGTCATTATAGTGTATAGTTGTAATATATGGTTACATTCAAATCGAATTTATGAACATATTTATTGATTAATTATTTTATTATTATTAACGTCGTATACTTTATAGAAATAAATAAATCGAAATAAATAAATCTGTTTGAAGGTAGGGTATTTGAGGGCGTTTAAAGCTTTTCAGGGTTGCGTTGTCGTTTACTTTTAGTCCCCTTCTACTCCACCCCCTTTTGACAGCCACCCACCTCGGCTCCTCTCCACTGTTGCCCTCTCCCTCTCGCACAGTGGGTGGATGGGTTGCTAGAGGAGAGCGGGCAGAGAGCCCCACATTGTGTTTGTAACAACTACAAATCGCTGCAAATACACAGGCACACAAACGGCGAACATACATATATAATAGCAACATTGTGGAATGGGGAAAAGTAGCACAAATTGTGCGCTGTTTTAATTTCTCTGCTTCTTCTTCTGCCTCCGCTGTTGCTGTTTTTGTTTTTCCTTTTCTTTTCTATTTTTCGCCATCTTCGCTCGCTCTTGTTTCTCTGTGTGTCGCTGTGTTAGTGCTAATCGCTTGCGCGAACAGCGCAGTCGGCGTCGCCGTGCTGTCTACGCGAGCTCTCTCTTACTTCGCTTCCCGCCCCTCTCTATCTACCACTCTAATTGCATTAAATTGTTTGGAAAATAATAATCAGTAATTGCGTTTGACGACAGTTATTTCCATCAGCATGCGCTCTGCGAGAGAGTTTTGCCGTTTTATTGAAACAAATGAAGATTCTAATTGGGTCTTTAGCGGAACTAACAAATCTCTCGCAGTAAGGTGGCAACCCTGCCGCAAACCCCGTCCCACCCACCCATCACATTCCGTACTTTGTTGTTTTCTCCGTGGAAATGGAAATGGGCGGCTTGAAGCGGAAGTTGGTAATTTATTTTCCACTAGCGCAATAATTTAGGTACCGTGGGCTTAAAGCATTTGTTTAAGTCTTATGAATTACAAGAACCAAGCAAAATATTCCAATGTTAAATCAAACATTTAATCTGCTAACTCACTTCTATTGCTTGAATAGCTAAGCGCAATTCTAATGTCACATATTACTTTCCAGGTGGATCAATCACTAAATCTACTGGACACCCTCAACACGGCATTGCGGTGCGATGCTATTCAATTCTTGCTGCAGACGCTTAAGTGCAAATACCCGGAGGCCTGCGACCAAGTCGTCAGGAATCTGTTCAGTCACATAGCTGCGGCCAATGACAATGGCGAGGCTGGAGGCAGGGCGCAGCAGCATGAGCTAGCGAGGACGAAGCAGCTCCAGCTGCTGCTGACCGCCAAAAAGGAGAAGAAGGAACTGGGAATCGGTTGCGAAGCGGAGATCAAGCGAGAGAACGATGAGGAGGCGGGCTCGACGGATCTGAACCAGAATTTCGAGAAGATACCCTGCAAAGAGGAGTTCCTGTGCCTCGAGGAGGAGGAGGAGGACTTTCTCGACGATGCGGACACGCAGAACTCGTCTTCCCTGCAGTTCCACACCGGCAACAATGTGGACGCCCTGGCCCTGGGCCCTGGCGATCCGCTGGAGCTGATCCAGTCCGGAGTTTCGCTGCTGGTCAAGCGGAAGTATGCTGCCACCTTCGAGGACGAGGACCAGCTGGGCGGTGATGCGGATGGGAATGGTGATGAGACCAACAGCAACAGCAGTGACGGCAAGATGGTCAAGCGAATGCGCACCAACAACATGCACCTGACCGTGTCGAGTGTACGACGGAAAGAGGAGCACGGCCAGTTGGGCGATGGCTATGTCTTCCACGAGGACAGCCAGTATACGATGCGATATCACCACAGCACCGGCGAGTTCAGCGAGCGGGCCTTTAAGGCCCAGTTCCGGGCTATGCTCCGCCTAGCGCTCAGTCAGCACTACAAGCCCTTTCTCCGCCAGTTCTACGAGAACTTTGTTGTGAATGGACGCTTGCTGGGGACCACGCCCTCGATGCGGGTTCTGAAGGAGCTGCGCGAGCAGCGGCTGGAGGAGTGGCGTCGTCAGCGGGAACGCCGCCAACTGGTCATCCTGATGGAGCAGAGCGAGATTCAGCGGGACGAAGAGTTTCAGCAGCAGCAGGAGCAGGAGCAGCTGCAGAACCAGGAGGAGGTCCAGCAGGAGCAAGAACAGCAGCAGCAGCAGTTGGAGGATATTCAGCAGCAGCAGCTGGAGGAGATTCAGCGGCAGCAGCAATTGCCGGCCATCTCGTTTGGCGACTCCGAGTTGGAGTCGGAAACGGAATCGCAGCTGTCGTCGGCTGCCCAAGAGATTATGAAGTTCGAGGAGTTCATTGACGAGGGTGTAGGCGCTGGGCGTCTGATCGATGGTCTGGAGATGGAACCCGAGATCGATGACATGCTAGCTGGCGCCGGCAGTATGAACAGCGCCAGTGGACACAGCAGCAACAGTAGCAGCAGCGGAAGTGGGAGCGCCGGTAATGGGAATGGCATCAGCGGGGTGATCCTGGAGAACAATAGTCATCATTCGCATCACCTGTGAGTACTATTTTAATGTTTTCTTAACTATAAATACTAATTATCGTTTGTTTTTTTGCTTGCAGAAGCAGCAGCAGCAGCGCAAATCTTGTGATCAACGGCCTTACGTCAAGCAATAGCATCAGCAACAATAATAATAACAGCAACAATGTCAGTCTACACCGCCCTCAATTGACGCCACAGGCGCAGAATCAGCTGGCAGTGTCGATGAAACCATCAGACCATATGCCCATGTCGATGCCCATGGATAACAGGGATTTGAAAGCCGTGCAGGCGGCGGCTCATGGGACTGCCAACGCCATCATGCAGGGCGGTAGTTCGAGCCTTGCCAGCCAGCTTCATCAGCAGCAAAAACACTACAACTCAAGCAATAATCCGCTGTCTATGATGGGTGGAATGATGCAGCAGCAGCAGCAGCATGTTGGTATGCCGCACCAGCAGCGCCAGATGATGATGATGCCAGAGGATTTCCCGCAACACGGAGCCTCAATGATGAACAGTCGTCAGATGCCCGCTCTGGCCGCCTTGTCGAACCTGGGCGACACACCTGCTGTGAGTGGCCAGCTCAACTCCTCCCTAGAGCTGGACGATAATGACCTGTCGGCGGATGAGGACGACGACGATCTGGACCATGACCTGGACGAATTAGACGCGGCCAAGCAACAACTAATAGATGGCGGCAGCAGTAGCAGCACATCGCTACAGGCGCCACCATCGCAGCACGGCAGCGGTAGTGGAGGAAGTGGTGGCCAGACGCCCGGTAGCAAAAAGGACAAGCCCAGCTACAACTGCCTGCTCTGTCCCAAGTCGTATCGCAAGCGAAAGTCCCTTCTGGACCACTACAAAATGCATCCGGGCTACTGCCATGACTGCGGTCAGCGCAACGGGAACACGCTGGAGGTAACTAGCCATATCATTAGCCAAATATCGCGGATGAGTACTAAGAATTCACTATATTCATTTCTAGGAAATAATCCACCACAACCGGACCATGCATGTCAAGGAGTTTCCGTTTGTGTGCGAGACGTGCGGAGAGTCGTACTCCCGCAAACAGCAGTTCCACGCACACGTGGAGTCGCACAATAAGAAGGAAATCAAAAGTGAGTCGACGTGAATGTAAATTTCACCAAGTTCTCGGGTGGAGTTCCACGGCAACAGCATCAGCTCCTCCAACAATTTAGTGATTGATGATCTAACCTCTGTTCCAATTGCAGCCTTTCCCTGCGGCGAGTGCGGTCTTAAGTTTCCGCAAAAGAAACTGCAGCAACACTTCGAGGAGACGGGCCACAAGGCGGACGGCGCTATCTGCGAGGTGTGCGGCGAGGAGTTCCAGTCGAAGAATGCCCTGTACCAGCACATTATTCGTGTGCACAAGCGCGACAACTTCTTCGAGTGCCACATTTGCCATAACCGCTTCACGCTGAAAGCCAACCTGGAGCGGCACGTCCAGCTGCACACCGAGATCAAACGGCCCTACGTGTGCGATCTGTGCGGCTCGTCGTACTTCACATATCCCGCACTCAAGGAGCACTACAGCAACGCCCACGTGGACGTATCCGAGTGCAAATGCACGCTGTGCGGCAAACGCTTCGGATCGGCCAAGTCGCTGCAGCGGCACCTGCCGTCGCACTCGGAGGAGAGGCCGCACTGCTGCAACTATTGCGATCAGGTAAGTCTAAGCGTACCTCTTGGCTTGACCAACACAATTTATCGTGATGCCTTTGCAGACCTTCAAGTGGAAAACGCATCTGGTGCGCCACAAGCAGACGATGCACGGAAACGAGCCGCCTCCGCCTAAGAAGGGAAAGCAGCGCTTTCCCAAAACAAGCGAAGAAGGTAAGAATATGGAGAACTTTGCCTAAAATCAAAAGCCATGCTTAACGTTATCTCCTGTCCAGCAGATATGGGTAGCTTACCGGACATGCCGGGTCCACCGCCTGTGAAGGCCAGCAAGAAGGCAGTAACCAGCAAGGCAAAAGCGCAGGCAGCGGCCGCCGCAGCAGCAGCAGCATCATCCCAGCAACAACAACCGAAGGGCTCTGCAGCAACGCCGACTCCGCCGCCGCCGGTCTCCACCACACCGGGATGCCTGCAACAGGATCAATTCAATGCGGCCATGGTTAGCAGCAACAGCTCGCAGTCCTCCACGGCGTCCACGTCGCAACACTCGGTGTCGACGAGTGAATCTCAGCAGAATTCCATATACAATCAGAGCTTTAATGCGGAGAAACAGCAGCCAGGACAGCAGCAACCCCAAAATGCCTTGCATCAGCAACATGCAACGCCGCCACCGCCGCAGCAGCAACAACAACAGCAGCAGCAACAGCAGGCGCCGCCACAGTCACGAGTTGCGCCCGGAGAACTGCATCTGCAGCGGATGAATAGTTTCGGCCAGGACGGACAATTTCACTTTGAGTCCAATCCGGCAGCTGGTGCCTATCAGCAGCATCAACTGATCAGCCAGTATCAGCAACAACAACAGCAGCAGCAACAACAGCAGCAGCCCCAGCAGCAGCAACAACATCATCTCGCCCAACAGCAGCAGCAGCATATGAGGAGTCACACGCCCCAGAGTCCACATCCTCCGCATCCTTCGCAGCTTCAACAACAGCAGCCACAACAGCACTTTAGCTCTCCGCACCACATGCCGCCAATGCACCATCAACACCAGCTGATGATGCAACAGCAACATCGCCACAACCAGCGCTCGCCGCTTCACCATCATCCTGCGGCGCAGCAGCTTCAGCAGCAGCATCAGCAACCATCGCATTCCCCACAGCATCAGCATGCGAGACTGCAGTCGCCACAACCTGCTCCAGTACAACAACAACAGCAGCAGCAGCAGCAACAACAACAGCAGCAGCAGTTTCTGCAGCAACAGGCTGCCGACACGTGGGGCAACATGAACTTTGGCAATCCGCCGAACAATCAGCAGGTGGAGCTCAAGGATAACAAATTCTATATTGTGGAATCGGCCGAGTTCCTAGGTCTTCCAATGAATGTGCCGCCAACTCCGCAGCAGCAGCAACAACAAGCAGTAAGCAAACCCCAGCAGCAGCAGCAGCAACAACACCCACAACCGCAGCAGCCAGATCCAACCCTTGCTAGTGATCTGATGAGCTTCCAGCATATGTGGCCGGCGCCTGGTTTTAGCCAGACTTCACAGCAGCAGCAGCAGCCACAGCAGCAACAACAGCAGCAAGCGACGCAGCAGCAACAACAGCAGCAGCAGCAACAGCAGGCGCAAAGTCAGGCAAACTCAAGTGATCCCCACAACTACAACAACATCGGCAGCATACTAACGAATCTCATTGACACAAATCCCGCGCCAATGGAGTACAACTTCGATCTGATGCAGCAGCAACAAACGCCGTCAGCCCAACAGCAGCAGCAGCAGCAACAACAGCAGGCGGCGCAGCAGCAACATCACAGTGCCGGTGCATATGGGAGCGGCTTGATGCGCAGCGCAGGCGGCGTTTACGGAGGCGCCTACGAGCAGCACTTGAGTGACCAGCTGGTCAGCGAGCAGCAGAAACAGAACAGCTTTCAACCCTACCACCCACATGGCCTGCAGGCGCAGCAACAGCAGCCACTGCATCCGCACCCCCATCTGTTACCCCCGCCAGCGCCGCATAGCAACGTGTACGATCGCACGGGAGTTGGAGTCGGTGTCGGAGTGGGCGTAGGCGTGGGCGTGGGCGTGGGCTATCCGATGCTGGGAGACGATACCAAGGGCGTGCTGCCGCCCATGATGGGCGGCATGATGCAGCAAATGCCGCCGCACGGCCAGCAGCCGGATCTAATCTACTACCCAGTGAAGAACGATTGACAGTCGAAGCAACATCAGCAGGCAGCCGCCCAGCAGCCGAATCACCTTCACCACCATCGCTGGTGGACGGAGCCAGCCAAGAGAGGCGATGTTTTTCATTGAAGAAACAACCGGAAACAGGAAAACAGGAAACGGAATACGGAACAAGTTCGCTTAGATTGTAAGTTTAGGGGGGGACGGTGGATGTGTGGAACGCGAAGAGTTGTGTAGATAGGGCAGTCCACACATTTTTTTTTGAAATTAAGAGCAATAACATAAAGATTAGAGCGGAATGAGCTCAGAATATCTAATCCGACCGGCGCTATGATACGTGTATAAAAAAAGTAATCATTTACAAAGTACATCAGATAAAGAGAAGCATGTATACATAAATAAATTCAGACATATACATAGTAGCACCTAAGCGAGGCGAGGCGAGAGCAAGAATTAAATTAAACCCTATAAATAATAAATATACATATATAAATTATATGAAGCATATATATTAGGCTAAGCAACTATACAATAATGGCAGACAGACCACAACCACAAGCAACTTTCGAACAAATCTTATGCTTATTTAACATTTACCATACGAGTTATGAACGCAACGCAGCAGCAGCAACCACAAATACAAATACGCGTGCGTTTATGTATAATCAAAACAATCCAACATTATATCCGTACATACGATATCTATGTAAAGCTCGAGAGAGAGACGCCCAAGTTGTAGATGAGATGATTGATTTTAATCGCAAACAAATCGCATCACAAACGGAGACGAAAGATAGATAGAAAACAAAAGTACACGACGCTTTGACCACACAAAGTTGTAACCATATCATGAGGCCTCTTCCCCCGTATAATTAATTGTATTTTCGATAGTGCTTGTTATTTTCTATTTAGTTAACGAATTGATTATACTTACGAAGCCTTTCTGCTGATTACCGCCAGCCACACTTTTGTTAGATTAGTGCCTAAGTCTAGTTGATATCCCAATGTATACCCCGACATTTTGTGGCTTTTTACACCCAAACCTTGTATAGCTACTCAATAGCATTTCCGATTTAATTGAAGCTCCCCCATTCTACCATTCTAGATGTACATCTACATATGTACACCCGGTTTATTCAATATATCTCGATGAATTTCCTTATATTCAAGACACAGGCCCCCAAAACATTTAAGTTAATCACAGCGTTGTTCTTGTTTTACACATTATTAAAATTCAGCAACATAAGAATTTTACATTTAAGTGAAAGTTTAAAACGTTAACTGTGTAAGCATACTTTTATGAACAAAACAAAAGCAACAAAAAAAAAGTAAGAAAAGAAAAGAGAACGAAAAATGAAATCAACAAACCACTAAAATTAGGTTTGTATTCTGGATACAAAAAAAAAAAAAGAGAAGCAAAATGGCAATTAAAAGAAAGAACACAATATAAATAAAATTTGTATATTTAATAAAAATAGCAAAATAAAAATAAACTTCTTTTAAAAAATTTACAAAGCCGTCTTTGTCCTTTGTCCATTTACCACTTTATTTTTAACAAACAGCCAACAAAAGTTACATTAGTTAACACCTCCCATCAAGTTGACCACCCGGTTCTTGTAACGCTTAGATATATCCTTCTCGATGTGCGACTGCAGCGTGCGAGTCTGGGCAATCAACTCCTCCAGCACGGGATTAAGCTGCTGCCGCTGCTCCCGCAGCTCGATGGTGCACTGCTTGAGCGCATCTCGCGTGGCGCGCAGCTTCTCCACGGCCTTTGTCATTTGCTGCAGCTTGTTGGCCAGCATATTGGCATACTTGGGGGAGTGCTTCAGTTGGAAGAGGTGCCGCGTCTGCTCGTCGGAGGACTGCTTGATGATTTTCTCCACGGACACGAGTATCTTCCAGATGCTCTCACCGTCGTGGGTGGCAATGTTGTCCATCAGCGAGAACATGATGTCGCTGGAGGATTCCAGCTGCTTGAGCTCGTAGATACGCATGCGTAGGAATGATTCCAGTTCGAAGATTTCGTCCAGGAAGCGATCGCGATAGTTGGGCGAGTCCAGCAAAGTGTAGGCCTGATCGCCTGAAACAACAAATCATTAACCGTCATAAAATCGAGTATAATATAGGATCTTACCCTTGGCAGTTCCGCCATCCATGCCGGTGCCCTCCACCACGATGCCGTACTCCTCGACGGGAATGTCAAAGTTGATCTCCACCGCATTGGTGGGTGCACTCTCAATGCCCCAGTCGATGTTGCCGCCGTCGCCTTCCGGCAAGTCCCCGCTGCCGAAGTCCCCGTAGTCAATAATCTCAGCCGAAACGGTCGACGAAGTTCCACCGTTGTCATCCGTTCCAAAATCAATCTCCGCCACAGCATTGTCATCCTTGCTGGCGATGCCCTCGCTGAGATTTAGCCGAATGGGCGGCTCCTCGACGGCCAAGGGTGCTTCCTTGTGGATGTACTGGTACACGGTGGTGTTGCCGAACTCTACCAGGTGGCTCAGGATAGGCAGCACCTGCTTGTTGCCGCTGACCTCGGCGTACATGTCGATGCCCGGCTGAATATTGGCAATGCCCACCAGCGACTTGGCGTATAGTTCCGATAGACCAGCTAGAACCTGGACGAACTCGTCATGCAGATTCTCGCCCTTGACGCCAAGTTTGTCCAGCAGAGCCGAGTGGTCGGCCAGGATTTGGCTCTCGGGCTTGTTCAGATCGTGCGCTCGCTTCTGGGTCTCGTCCGCCTGCTGCTCCAGCCTGGCCATCTGCTTGCGCACTCCGGGAATCTCGTAGTTCACATTGCGCACGAAAATCTGAGCCGTTTCGGCCAGGTAGGTGGCATTCTTTTCGTAAAGGCGGCTAATCTCTTGCCAGTCTTTCATGCGTTGGCTGCCGTAGGTGCCAAACACGCTCTTGGTGTCCTTCTCCGTCTGCTTAAGGATCTCAATGATCTCCTTCACATGGTAGTAGTTGATATCTGCAAGTGGGACACATTAGTGGCATTGCTTTCGGGGCACTGGGCACCTACTTGTCCGGGCCAACAGCTTGATTAGTTGCTCATTGGAGGGCATGTCCTGCAGGGCGTTGCTAATCTTCTTGTGGATCTCCCTAATTTCCTGCTGCACATTCTTGGGCACAATCCTGCGGCTGATCAGCCAGTCCTGCAGCTTCAGCGTGTGTATGTCGATGGGGATCTCGGACTCCTGCTCAAATAAACTGCTGGTAAGCGAAATATTCCCAATGATTTCGTTAATAAATTGCTTACATTCATTTTAATTAAATGTTTGTCCACGCAGACTGTTTTCTATTATTTTGGCAGCTGGCAGTGTGACCAGTCTACTGTAATAAACAAAGCGGATACTTCAACCATAATACCTATTTTTTTCCAATTGAAAAATCCAAAACATTCACACTGCAAATTTTGTAAATTTCAATTTTAATTTCTGACCGTAGCTAAATAAAACATTTAAATTAAAAAATTTAATTAAAAGGTAAATAGCTATGGAACCCATCAACATGTCAACAAACCGCTCGTCCTTTCAAATAATTCCTATTATACATATATTTTGTTTTCAAACAAAGGTCAATCAAAAACTAAGCAATGGTTTCCGCAAATCGATTTCCTTAAGCATTTCCGGGCCTAACCCGAATAGTCATTGGCAATAGCTGCGGCATCGGCATCGTCCCGGAACATTTGCGCCACTTGGGCGCTGGGCAGGACCTTCTGTGAGCTACCGGTCTTGGTCTTTCGCCAGATGTCCCACTCCACCGGATGCATTTTCTTCTTGTGGGAGTGCATGTTGGCGTTGGAGTTGAAGGTGCGGGGACAGAAGGGACACTTGTAGAGTGGCTCGCCGGTGTGCTGCGCCATATGCTCCTGGAAACACCAATCACATTAGTAAAATACACATTTGGTTAGGTGAATTATCCAACCTTAAGGCTGATGTCCTTCTTGAAGGTTTTGCCACACTGCTCGCAGGTGTAGATCACATTCGAGTGGGAGTAACGCTTGTGACCGATCAGCGCGCGGGAGTTCTTGCAGCTCTTGCCACACTCTGAGCAGATAAACAGCTTACCCTCGTCGTTGTGGCGCCTCAAATGCTGCTTGAGATTGTCCTCGTCCTTCAGCCAGCTCTCGCAGTCCGGACGCGGGCACTTGATCCGTGGTCCGCTCTCCTCGAAGTGCAGGCGAACGTGCTTTTCGAAGACGGCCTTGTCCTTGATCTTCTTGCCGCACACATGGCAGATATTGGCCGCCTTGCGGTGCTGCATGCTGATGTGGACCTGCATGTGGTACTCCGTGGCAAAACTGTGGTCACAAGAAGAAGAACGATTAGCATTGGAAACACTGCCGTTTGGCTGGCGAGGCTCACGCATTGTGTTTGGGGCACTGCGGGCAGATGAACTTGCGCTCGTTGACGGGCACATGGGAGCCCTTGTGCAGCTCGAGCAGGTTGCGTCGCGAGAAGCGTTTGCCGCAGTCCTCGCACTGGAAGTCGCACTCCTCGTCTGGAACGTGGTGGACCAGCCAGTGGGCACGCAGTACGCTGGAATTGGCGAACACCTTACCGCAGTCCTTGCATCTGCCGGAAAAGAAAGCTAATTGTCAAATCGCTTTGGATTTTGGTATGGTAGGAGAGACCCACTTGATGTACTCGGGATTCTCATGCCTCCTCGCATGCTCCTGGATGAGGCAGCGCTTGTTGAGCTTGCGTCCGCAGCACTTGATGTAGGGTCGCTCGTCCGGATGCTTGTCCTTGAAGTGCTCGCGGATGCCGTCGAAGTCCTCGGCCAGGAATATGCACAGCTCGCAGCCCATGACTATGTAGCGCTTGATCAGTTCCTCGTCCTCTTTGCAGAACGGTGGCAGGCGTTCCATCTTGAATATCCTCTTGGGCGGTCCCCGCTTGGCCACCATCTTCTCCTTCCCCTTCCTGCCCACCGCCACCGTTCCTCTTTTCGTTTTAGCCGGCTTGGTCATGTCCCGTTTTCGTTTGCGTCCACTTCGGGTCACGATCAGGTCGTCGGTGTCATCATCTTCGTCGTCCTCGTAGTCGTCATCCTGTTCATTGTTGGCATCCTCAAAGAGTAATTCCATGTCGGGTGACTGTCGCTCGGTTTTGATGCCCACCTTGCTGTCTTCTGGGGACATGGGCTGGCTAAGGTCCAATTCGTCGAGGGGATTCACATTCAGCTGGGCACCGACATCGTTGTCGACGGCAAGGACGTCGGCCGGCATGAGCACCTCCTCCGGCCAGGAGGTGTTCACCATCTCCGGATCCTGCTTGAACTTGGAGGTGGTGGCGTATATCACCTGGGCCTCCTGTATGGACACGTAGAACTGATGGAACTCGGACACCTGCGTCCAGCAGACGTTGCAGATAACCTTGGATATCTCGTCGTTGGGCAGTACCTGTACGGCATTCCGGAGACGAGATGGTGGTAAAAAAAGATTCCCAGGCACAAAAGTGGGTGGAGGGCAGCAGCTTACCTCGAACCAGAAATGCTGGCGCAGCACCTCCGCCACCTTGCTTTCGCCCGAGTCCACATCGAAGATCTGTAGACACATCTGGGCGCCGCTCACTCCGCGTAAACAGAGGCGGCAGATATCCATTTCGCATTTATTTGATAAAACTACAATAAAAAGTAGTCATTTACATAGCTCTGTCGATAACTCCCATCGCAACTATCGGCTGCATCGTGATTTGTTCGCTGTTCATACTGTGCACTGGTTGTACAACGTCGGCCACACTGGCAATTGCTGGTTTTCTTATTTTCGTATTCCTGATAATGTGCATATTGTGTGGAAAAGATGAGTAAACAAGGGAATAAAAGCAAGGATTCGGCTGCCGCATCCGCCACTTTAAAAGTAAAGGTGTCCTGAGTAGCCGGAGAAACGAGCCTAACATTTTCCGGTCTTGTTTCCAGCGGATAAGCGAAAAGAAGTTGGAGGCATTCACGGTGGGCACCTTCTCCAAACGACAATTGTCCAAAAAGGAGCTTGAGGACCAGAAGAAAAAGGAGGATGCAGCTGCTGCGGCACATGTATGCGACTCCAGCTATTCCCTCCTCCACGCATTATAACCCAATACGATTTTTAGGCCTTCAAAGAGTTCGTAGAGACCTTCCAAGATGCACCCACCCCCTCCTCGAAAGTTTGGGTCAAAGCCGGCACCTATGATGCAGGATCCCGGCGGGAGGACAAGTCGGAGAAGGGCAAGCTATACAAGCCGGTCTCCAAGCTGATGGAAAAGGGCTCCTCCGACAAGGTCGAGGATTACGCCAAGACCCTGGCCTCGGATCTTAAAAAGGACTCGGGTCCATTGAAAAAGAAAAACCAGGAGAAGAAAAAGAGTAACTTGGAGCTGTTCAAAGAGGAATTGAGACAGTAGGACCACTTGTTAGTGCATGTGTGTATTCCATACTAATTGTTTTATGCCCACAGGATTCAAGAGGAGCGTGAGGAGCGCCACAAGTACAAGCACATGGCCTCAAGCCATTCCGCACCAGCACAGCAACCAGCAGCATCAGCTGCTCCTGTGCCCAGCAGCAGTGCCTCCACCACCTCCCAGAACTCAAGCAGCTCAAAGGAGTCTGGTTCGTTTGACACGGGCGATCCAAATACCACAAACCTGTACCTGGGCAACCTGAACCCCAAGATATCCGAGCAGCAGCTCATGGAAATCTTTGGCCGATACGGTCCCTTGGCCAGTATCAAGATCATGTGGCCCCGCTCCGAGGAGGAGAAGCAAAGGGGACGCAACTGCGGCTTTGTGGCCTACATGAGCCGCAAGGATGCCGAAAGGGCACTCAAGACTCTGAACGGGCGCTACATCATGGGCTACGAGATGCGTCTAGGATGGGGTAATCTATCTTATATTAAAGTTCTTATTCCTCATATATCTAAATACTATAACCATTTAATTACCATTCAGGAAAGACCGTGCCCATAATGAATACGCCCATTTTTACACCGCAAGCCTTGCTTGAGATGACCCTGCCTCCGCCTCCTTCAGGTTTGCCCTTCAATGCCCAACCTTCACCCAGTGAAGCTGATGTGCTGCCCAAGAAAAACTACAAGGAGTTCAACCAAGAGGACAAAGAGAATATGGAGCGGGTAAGTAAATAATCACTTGTTGGCTTCTAAATTAATACAAATAAGAATGATCAATTTTTTAGATACTTTCCAAATGCGTCGTTAAAGTCCATATACCCACAGAGAAGTATGAATCGTACTTAACAACATTCACTTAACAAGAACTCACGTTACTGTGCTTTGATTTTTGCAGGGCTGTTCTTAATGTTATCCATCGGATGATCGAGTTCGTTATACGCGAGGGGCCGATGTTTGAGGCCTTGATCATGATTCGGGAAATGGAAAATCCGCTCTTTGCGTTCCTCTTCGACAACGAGAGTCCTGCCCACATATACTACCGATGGAAGCTGTTCTCTTTGCTACAGGGCGATACGCCCAATGAATGGCGGGAGGAGGAATTCCGTATGTTCAAAAACGGACCGGTTTGGAAGCCCCCGATCGCCAACTTCTACACTCAAGGCATGCCAGATGAGCTGGTTGTTGATCCCGACGCTCCTGTGGTGCACAAGGGAGCCTTGTCCAATGCGTACGTTTAGCAAAGATTATCCTCGGAACATAAATATTAATTATCTTTAACGAAACAGGCAACGCAATCGACTCGAGGATTTGATTAGGCACTTAACTCCAGAACGCGCCCGCATTGGAGATGCCATGATCTTCTGCATTGAGCACGCAGATGCGGCTGATGAAATCTGCGAGTGCATCGCCGAGTCTCTGTCAAATGTCAATACATTGGCTTCAAAGAAGATTGCTAGACTTTATCTGATCTCAGATATACTGCACAACTGCACTGTTAAAGTGGCGAATGCTTCGTTCTTCCGTAAATCGTATGTATATAAGTTTATTAAAGCATACTCGTTGTAATACCCCCTATTATTTAGTGTGGAAAAACAATTGTTGGACATCTTTGATAACTTGCATAACTACTACTTGAACATCGAGAGTCGATTGAAAGCGGAGGGCTTTAAATCCAGAGTGTGTAATGTAATCCGCACATGGGAGGAATGGACCATATATCCCAAGGATTTTATGGCCCAGTTGACGGCCAAATTCTTGGGCAAACCTGTTAGTTAATGAAATTCATTACAAATTGTGCGTGTAGTCTAATGGAATCTTGTGTTTAGTACGTCAAGCCAATCAATACCTCCCCTCAAGCCGACGAAACGCGATTTAATGAGGCTCTGGACGAAGATATCGACGGTGCACCCCTTTCTGGAGAGGAAAAGGACGACGAGGACCTAGACGGAGTGCCACTAGATGGAGCTGCTTTGCTTAAGAGCGCCCTGAAGCGAGCCATACCTGATGCAGATGCTGGTACTCCCAAGCGTGACACACCCAAGAAAGATGAATACCTCGATGAAATCGATGGCATACCATGTAAGCAGAAGCACGTGATTTAAACCTTCTTACTATAAGTAAATAATCCTAACTTCCAGTGGATGACGATCTCGACGGTGTACCGTTGGAAAAAGAAACTAAATCGTCGGCTAAGTTGCCTGGCTTCATACCCTCAAAGTGGGAGACAGTTGATCCCCAGCAAGTAGAAGCGCAGGCGATTACCACCAGCAAATGGGACACTCTCGATCCACCAGATCCACCCAAGTTCTTTAGCTCGGACGACGACAGTGGAGAAGACAATCCACAAAAGTACACCGACGAGATGAGACAGAAGTTAAGAGACATTGAGTTGAAAGCAATTCAGTACCAGGACGAACTGGAGTCCGGAAAGCGGCGCCTGGACCCAGGTTGGACTGTTCCCGAACAAGTGGAACAATTCCGGAAGCGATTGCTCAAACAGGTAAGATTTTTAACACACAATAAATCGGATTTAATAACTGAATTCTTTGCGAACAGGACTCGCGATCTGAGGCAACTGTAGACTCCCCGCTCAGCTACATGCACATAAAACCCAAGAGCTCCAAGGTGAGTGAGAGTCCAGCGCTGTTCAGAAGCGGTTCCCGCAAACGATCCCACTCGCCGTTCTCCGGTGCCGAATCCAAACGACGGGACTATTCACCTGAAAGCTCGCGCTCATCCAAATCCACGAAACGCAATCGGTCGCGTAGTCCGTCCAGTTCACCGAAACGATATACAGAGCGGTCTTCTCGCAGCTCCCGCTACGAAACTCCTGCCTCCGGATCGTCGCGATCACGCAGTTCTCCAACCCCCTCGCGCTCCTCTCGCAGAGAAGAGCCATCGCCGCCGAGACATCGCAGCGACAAGCACAAGCACAAACATAGGCACTAGAGTGTGCTCTTCGGACGATTTGTATTTAATTAAACATGGATTCTACATAAAAACACTTTCGTCGTTTGCTTTAAATACACAGTATATATAATTTTAAATCTAAATCGTTTGTTAGGAAGTGGGACACACGCACAACACACGGCCCAGGCAGTTCGATTCCGCTCTGCGAATTTGTCTAAAAACATGAATCTAAGCAAGCTATATTAAAATGGTTACGTTTTGTTAAGGAAAGCCGGTCAACCAACACCAGTCCTCGAACCGCCTGAGCCTGGTCATATAAGCAGTGGTGATTATCATAAGGTGAATACATAGATGTGGCTTAAAAGTAGATGCGAACAGCCTCCTCGGCATTCTGCTCCACGGGGCAGTAGGGGCACTTCAGTATGTGGCCAACACTCAGCTTGTGCAGGGCGTCGTTGGATATGACATGACCGCAGGTCAACTTCTTCGGCGGATTGTCCTCGGAAGTCTGCTGGCGCAATATGGGGCAGGCAAAGATCGAGTGGAAGCGGAATTCCGGCTGCAAATCGATCTCAATGGGCAACTCGTCGCAGCCGTTCCACATGCCCAGGACTTGGCGTGACTGCATCACCTGCTTGATATTGAGCAGGGCGGGCAGGGCAGTGCATCCGGCATTAACGACGACAGACAGGGCTGAGTTCTTGCTGATGCCTAGCAGTTGGCATGCGTCTTTGAGGAATATGAACGACAGTTCGGTCCACTTCTCCTGGCCCAAGAAGTGCTTGTAAGGCGAGTTCTCCAGCCCACTGGGCAGATATATAAAGCTGGCCATCAAGTTGGCTATTTCGTGCTCGTAGCGCACAGCAAACTTCTTGAAGTTCAGTCGAGCGTAGGAGATGGCCTCGCGCTGCGAGTCCAATCCGTAGGAGACCAGCTGCATGAAGCGCATGCGGTGCAGCCGGAACTCAATGAGCGAGTGGCGGTCACTCAGCTGCTGGGAGTACATCTTTGCCCACTTGAGGGCATCAGTCAGATCCCGCTTCTGGATCTTCACCCAAATTCCGTAGATGTCGGCAAACTCGCGCTCTGAGTCGAACACATCCTGGGCATGCTCCGGCGACATCTTGCACTCGCGGATTAGCGTGC
This sequence comes from Drosophila simulans, assembly GCF_016746395.2. NCBI lineage: Eukaryota > Metazoa > Arthropoda > Insecta > Diptera > Drosophilidae > Drosophila > Drosophila simulans. The sequence continues at coordinate 18,181,814 of NC_052521.2, forward strand.
GAGCCACATCGTCCATGCCCTGGCGACAGTAGTGCTTGGCAATGGCCTTGTTTAGCAGCATCAGGTTATCCTCGTCCTGCAACACGTCCACTCGCATGGTGGACGAGAAGTCGGCGCTGAAGTTGCGGTCAATGGCCTTGCCGATCTTCGAAATGGAGCCGTGCAGATCGCGGTGCTCCGTGGAGAGTTTCTGCACGCGCTCGTTGCACCTGGCAATAGCATTCCGGACACTCTCCACTTGGCGCTCGGTGAGGCGTTGTGGTGCCGTCGGTTCCGTCTCGACCTGCATGCTTACCCCATCGCCCATGGGATCGTCCTGGGACACCTGGGTGCTGGAGTTCAGAGTGGTCACCAGCTGCTCCGCCCTACTGAGAACCTCCACCAGCTCCGACATCTGTGTGGCTATATCTCCGATGTCGGCTTCCGCGTTCTCGTGCAGCTGCTCCAGTTTGCTGACCACTCGGGTCAGGTCCTTCTCCACCGACGAACAGGCCAACGACTCGCTGTCCATTGTTAGCTCCAGTTTCGTGGGGTGAAAGCCTAGAAACCAGTCACGCCAGGCGCGCGTTCACTTTCGATTTTACAACCTTTTGCTTTCGTGGATTGATAGCACTGTGATTCTTCAAAGTCACGGCGATTTTCGGTGGTCCAGCGGAAAATGCGTATTTATAAATTGTTAATTTTATAACACAAAGAAGACGAAAACATTGGAGCTGGGTGGACCACTCACGATGCTATCGATAAATCGAATAATTTGGATTTCGATAAAGGGCCATAGTGCTGAGCGAATTAATATTTGTAAACTCCTGCATTGTACTTATTACCGTTATATTGGATCCCTAGTTGATCCTTAGTTATAATAGCTATTCCAGCTTAACATCTTAATAATGCATAATAAAACTAGCATTCAACGAACCAAATACAACTTAAACCTTTTGCTTGTGTAACGCTAATAATAATGTTAATTAAAATAAGACTTACAAATATTACAGAATCCTGTATTTAGGCTTTCAAGTAAGGTAAAGGCTTTGTTAAATTTAAACGTTAGCAATATATCGATAGCACTTGCATGTATCGAATGGCAGACAGTGCTGCCCATCTCCGTTCGGTCGACTGAAAAATCAATTATTATTGCTGCTGCTTTCTGGCAGAGAAACTTATAACGACAAACAAACAGTTTGAAATTAGCGTAATTAGATAAGGAAACGAACTTAAAAAAAGTGTTATTCATAAAAAACCAAACTGGTAATTATTAAAAAGGTACCTGGGAACACGAGAGCAATTCCAAGGACAAAATCTCCACACTTTGAATTCATAATTTTTAAAAATAAGTGATGAGTCTTAAGCCGAACGGCATTGAACCCAAATTACAAATGCTGTGCCTCCAAAAATAAAAGCACCGAGAGCTAGCAAAACGTTTTCCAAATTTATGTAGACAGTGACAAGAAAAGGCCAAATTTAAATAAAGGTGGTGGAAATATGAAGATGCTGTGCAAATAACAGCCATGCATAAAAAAAAACAATATTACTTTCGCCAATTTTCAGTCAGTGCGCTTGAAAGCGAAATGGAAAACGGTCGGAAAACTTACCTGCGAGTGTGTGTGTGTGTTCGTGTGTGAGTGATAACAAGAGCGAAGAAGCTGCTAAATGAAAAATATGAAAACACGAAATTTCGCACACAGTGCTGGTCAGCAAACTAGCAGTGATAGCTCAAAAAATTACTATAATTATGGTATAATAATTATAAACAAAAGTATTTTGTATTAATAAACACTTAAATTATTGTCTTAAAAAAAGAATTTTTGAAAAATATTTCAAAAAAAGTTTGGCCAATTTCCCAAGCTGTTATAAATGTATTTTGATTTAGAATCTATTAACAAATAAATTAGAGAGTATTAATATTATGTCGGCTGCTGTAGCGTAGCTCTCGGAAATTCCCGGTGCAGGCCCAAGCTGCAAATCACTTGTCTCATCAAAAATAAAGGAAAATAATGGCCGACGACGATTATGGGGAAAAGCGCGCCCGAATGGTGTGTCGGGTCTTCAGATCTGATCTGCCGAAAATTCGCTAATAGTTTCAAAAATTTGCCTGGCCAGTTCGGGAACAACATTCGAACTTTGCGTAAGCAGTCGCTCTGTCCAGTTTTCTGTTTGTTAATTTTTTTTTGAACCCCTGGGCGTTCAAAAACCGTTTTCCAAAAGCGAAACGAAAGCGTTTGCTTTTGGAGAAGCGTTTAATATTATTTATGCGGTCGTTAATTGTGAAGAGCGAATGTGATTTGTGCGCTGAAAAAGTGAAAATAATAAAGAATTATTAGACGGGCCGAAAAGAGCGAATTGCGCGAGCTAAAAATAAAAAAGATCGGGACCGCTATTTATGTAATAAACTTTTTTGTTTTCCCGCAACATTATTCAAACGTATACAGCATTTTGCGCTGCGATTCGTGACCGATCAGTGATGTGAATACAACTCCAACGAAAGCCGGATCAGCGAACTGTAGCGTGTAACCGATTATGCATCTATGTATCTTTCAGATAATGCTTTAAACGTACAGCAAACCAACCATTAGCCAGCCAAAATGAGCCAATGTCAAAGTTAAACAGCAACTAGAAACACAGCGCATAGTCAAAACAGCTCGCAGGGAGCCATCAACGAACCAAATCGATCAGGAACACAGCAGAGTTGCCTTAGGGACTAGCTTTAACCACGAACCCATAGCCAAACGAATCCAGATAGCCCACGGAATCCGTTTCCAAGCCAAAATGCCCGCTACAGCCACATCCAAGCCGAGAGCTCCGCTCGTCGAGGAGGGCATGACGCCCAAGAAGACCGCCCTGATCATCGTCACCGTGATCGGATGCATTGCCATCCTATGGCCGAAGGTCTTCCATCCCATGATGTTCGGAGGAGTGCCTCCAGCCCAGCCAAATTTCAAGGATCCACGAGCAGCACCAGGCGGTAAGTCAACAGTTTTCACTCTCAACATTAGGAGCTTAGTTTAATGTATTAATTATTGTTTATGAATTATCATCATTATTTCCTTTTGATTTCCTTATGTGGGTGTTGTTGTTGTGTGGGCTGTGCGGTCGATGTTGTAGGATGTTGTGATGTCGTCCTGGACAGGGAGCAGTTCCTGAATGCCACGAAGAAGGACACGATCGAGCCCTTCGGTCCGCATTTGTATCGCAAGCAAATCAATGTTTACACGGGCGAAATAAGTATGTGGCTCGATTATAATTTGCTTATTGGTTTCACTAACGGTGTTCGTCACTACTAACGATCTACAAGATACAATCGATTGAGATACAATCAAAGTTTGGACTACGCGTCGTCTAATTCAGATTTGAAATGCTTATTAAGTTTAAAGTTATCGTAAAACTTTAAGGAAACTTGCGTTGCTTGCATATAACGCTTAAAATGTGAATATTATAAATTTTTACATTATAGTTAGGTGTTTATGTCAATTAATAATATGTATGCAATTTTATAGATACATTTCTATAACACCGCCTTCTTTAATTGTGTTACTAATGAATCCATTGTGGTCGCAGGTCTGCGCCAGGAGCGTCCCGCCCACCTGCATCCGGAATCCATATACCAGGCCATGAGGGAGCGTGGTCGCGCCATTCCCGCCACGCCCACCGTGCCGATTCTGGAACGAAAGACTTCGCCCAGTAATCCGCCTCCGCGGATCGTGGACGGACGGGTGAGTTGGGCTACCATACATTTAACCATACGGTGTGCATTATTCTCCGGACGATAAATCCATAATTATATATAGTTACTGGTCGGCGTGCTGTGGTTGCTGTGATTATAATTACGGCGGGATGAGACATATCCGCGCTCGCATTGGAAGTCATTTATAAATAGCCAAACGTTTATTTTATTCGGATTCGGGTTTTGTTTTTATGACACTGCACGCAAATTGAAGGCAAGAGACAGCGCTAAAGAAAACACAAAAAGAATCTGTAAAGGATGAGTGGGAGATCGGCCGAATGTGCTGCTGCGTATTGAACTTGTGCCAAATTCAGTGCGCCAGTTCCATTTTGCTCTCGTCTCTAGATGCTAGATGCTAGAATGGCCGGGGAGAACAAATCAGCTGTCCTCGCCTCATGTCAAAATACAACGGGGCGGATACGTAATTTTTATGATTACATGGGTTGTCAATAAAATACAATCGATTCCCTTCTTCTATAAAGACAGCAATTCTAAAGATTCTGTAGACAACTGTCTTAAGAAATATTTATGTCAATATACATCGCGGCGGATGCGTGATTTTTATGATTACATGGTTGGGCAATAAGATACATTCGATCTATTACGTAGATATCAGTTCAAAAGTTTCTATAGACAATTGACTTAAGAAACCATTGGGGCGTATACGTGATACATTTAGTATGATCTTGATTGGAGTTGCTATTCTATTTGAATAACCTTTTATTACTAACATTTTCCAGCCTGGACCCATTCCTGGAATGCGTCCACCCATGGGCGCCGGTGCACTGCATCAGCCACAACAGCGAGGCAGCAGCATGGGCTTCCTAATGCCACTCTACACCATCGGCATCGTAGTCTTCTTCGGCTACACCCTGATGAAGGTGACTCCATCTCCTTGGTCGCATATAATTATATTACTAAAATACTCTTCCTTGCAGATCATGTTCAAGAAGCAAGTTCCAAATGATCCGTACGGAGCGGCGCCTCCAAATCCTGCTTTCCGGCAGGAGGTCTTCGGATCACAGAACCACAGCCAGGTGGAGGATTTGGGCGGCAGCAAGCTGGGTGAGTGCCAGGCCAATACGGATGCCATCTTCCGGATTATTACACTCGTAGTTGGACACACACGCACACAAACACACACACAATCTCTCTAGCCACCGCACTCACGAGTCAATCCTAACCGAAAAAAATCGCATTTTGTAATCTTCTGCTTCCGAAAACCCATGCACACCGAAAATCATGCCACGGTATCAGGCTGGCGAGAGCATCAGACAAGTAAGCCAGATATACATAGATGGTTGCATAGATGACCATAGTGTTACGTTCGTATCTTGAGTTTCTAGACCTCGACAAAGGCCTTTTGAGTTTTGAAATATGTCCTCCTCATTTGGTATCGTAGTATCGTAGCGACTATGTGTTCTATATCATTTACCTAGATGTACTCATTCTAGATGTTGTGTGCCTATATACTATATATATATATTTACTAACCCCGAATCGATCACGCCTCCATGGATATATACATCTATTTTGTTGCCACTCCTGCACCCGTGTAAATACTCCTTAGTTTCGTTAGTCCCACGATTGATTCGATTTCCGGCCCTGATTACCAAACCGTACGACAATTTTATAGGAGCTGCTGCAGCCGCCGCCGCAAAGAAGCCGGCCGCCAAGGACACCGAAAAGGAGCTGTACAACGCCAGTGTGTCGGCCACCGAGGTGGCCACCAGTCTGTCCGCCTCGCTGAAGAGCCACCAGCAGCTGAAGGAGGCCGAGCAGCTGATGGAGATCGAGAAGCTGCGCCAGAAACTCGAGAGCACGGAGCGGGCGATGGCCCAGTTGGTGGCCGAAATGAACACCGATCAGTATGAGGCAAAGGTTAGCATCCAGTATCCAGCTTCCTACCATCGTCATCGAATCGGAATGCAGATACAGATACAGATAAAGCTATACAAAGCGATTCAGATACATCAAGTAGCACATCATATATCGTAGTGATTTCAGTTGGACCATCTCGCTGCCATTTGAATTAATATTTGATCTCTTTTGTGTTCTCATTTTCAAGATGATTGCCCTCAAGTTTCTCAAGCGGCAGCCAAACTTCTAAGACAATAATAACCATCATTCAGTTCACATAGAATCAGTCAGTAAACAGACCCAAATCAGACCAACAACAACTCAGATCACAACTAAGTACAACGAACAAAGTCAACTAGATCGTTTCTGTTTGCTATTGGTTTCTAGTGAATAGCTGAATCCTCGGAATGGTTTCTTTTACCCTGCCACATCCCCCCAGAAAAAAGCCTTCAGTTCTAAAACTATGTCACTCTGTCCTTAATCTTCAAGTCTTACAAGTGCATGGAACGGAATTCTCCCGACTCTGTTTCTAAGTTAACCTGCTTGTCTGCTGTCGGCATGCGATATATATCTATAACCATATCTTTTCACATACTCGTATCTACTAACGAACCCAGTCTAAATGTGTTTGCATCTCACTGAGTACTCTCGATCTGAACTAAACTCTTATGATGGGGACATATTTTACGATTCAAAGCAGTCTTTTTCGAAATCTATTCGAACACTCTCCGTAGACCGAAACATCGATACATTGCCAATAATGATAATCGCAAACATCATTCCATACGCAGAGCTTAAATGAAACTACTATATAAATATTCACTCTCTGTGTCGTTTCTACGTTTTTCATGTTTCTCGCAAAACACACAAAAAAAAAAAAACAAACGAATGTAAATTCCAAATTGATACCCTGTACTTTCATGGGGCTAGTTGTAACGGCCATACAAGGTTTGATAGACGCGGCCGACGAGCAATTGAATGGCCAAGACAAGCAGAGGGCGACGAGCGACACTGAAACTGATTCGAATAAGGTTAGAGACCTTCAAAGGGTCCGGCACGGCAATCCTTGAACATATAATTTGTAACGACAACTTAATCTTTTTGTTTATTAACCAAGATCCTGCGACTAATTGAGTTTTGTTGCGTTTCACCTAACCACAACGAATTGAAGTAATTAATGCGTTCGATTTCTGATTTCTTGCGTTTTGAGGCTGTATAGAATTGCTTAGCTCTCACATTCTTCTGCCTGTTTCGAGAGTGTCTTCTCTAACCGCATTATCCTGTGTATCCTGTGCAGAAAAACGACAACGAAAAAACGAGAGAGCAACCAGTAGACAAGCAGAACCTATCCAATGGACATGCAAGCAGCGACCAAAATCCGGAGCAGGAGACCGCGACGAAGGGAGCCAGGAAACGGCGGGATCTGAGCGCTGAACGGGAACTGACGGTAGGCCATCATATACCCTGTATAGCACCTTTCAGTCCGTAGATCTTTGCCGTAAATAATCGAATATTGGTGCAGGTACTCGGCATGGAGTTAACAGCCAGTTGCGAGGGCGGCCACAAGTGGACTGGACGCCCTCCAACGCCTGTTTTCCGAGCGCCAAGCGAACATGTAAGTGCCACTGCCGCACAAACCCCACCACTTTCAAGTACTCAACTTAACTAGACCAGTTCCAACTAACTGCTACCCTAACGCTTTGAATATATCCCTCCAAAAACAGTGATTAAACTGGGCTGTTTCCTACGTTCTAAACCAACTCTGCGCATATGTGTTGAAGCTTTATATAAATCAGAAATACTAAAAAGAATCCCCCTTCGATTTCAGTCCAAATTGGAAGAAAACTTCCCGGAGCCGCAGTCCATTTACTTGGAAGGCGCTTTGGCCCACGAGTCCCAGATTTTGGTGGCCGACTCCCAGATCAAACGCGAAGAAGTCTACGACTCGGAGCTCAATGGCTCAGCCGAGGAACCAGCCGTATGGATAACCCATTATAAACTTTATCAATTAATCAATTTAATTAACTTGCAGATCATTCTTAGCAGCAGAATGACATTGTCATTGATTAATTTGGACGCAAATCAACAAAATGGAAATGCCGGCAAATCCGCAGTGGAAAGTCCTCTGGCTGATGACATCGAAATAATTGGACACGACGAGCAGTAGATCGATTTTTATATATATATTTTGGCAATGAACACGACTTGATTCAGACAAAACTAACTAATTGCAAGGGCCGAGTGAAATTTCGTTGCTAATTTCGTTGAACGACGAACATTATGACTGATTGCCACGAAACAGATTTGCCAATAATTTGATATCTGATTTGTATATATATACATATTGTATGTTTTGATATCTTCGTTTTGATTTTAAAACGCCAACGTTGTGTCTACTCCCCCTAAAGTACTCCTAAAAAACTTTTTTGCTCTTGAAAACCTTACTCATTTTCGGTCAAAACCCAAAGCCAAACTTGCATGTCTCGAAAACTCTTTAGCTCGTTTAGAAAACCGCGTCTTTGTGAACTGCATGATTTTGTGTGAATACTCTTAGTTGAAAGTCAATGCAAAACTAGTCTACCATTAAGCTAAGCGCATATGTATTTCAAGCCGCATCGTCTACTATTATGCATCAAAATCCGTAGCTACTTGGCAATGAAATTACCTACAAAAAACCAATCGATCGCACGTAAATCGTATGATTAAACAAATAAAGTTAGTGCCACGGCGTTTGTGAACCTAGTATAATGAATAAATTGAAAACCGAACTTGACATCCACATGTGTTTTTACTTAATAATAATTCCTTAATATTTTTCAATTTAAGTTTTCAAAAAAATAAGTTTTTCAAACTAACAGTGCTGTAACATTTCGATTAACAGAACGCGCCTAACAGCACAAATGGTGCATTTTCCCATTTGCTTGTGTGTACACACTGGCGAACAGCTGTTTTTTGTCAATCTCCGCCACAATAATTACGTAAATTTCGGCAGGTTAGCAATTTTTTGTATATTCCCCAGTAATTCTGCGCCACTTACCACTAGCCATGCTCCTCAGAGATTGCGATAAGTTCAGGGAACAATCACAAATATTCCTTTTGACTGGATGCACAATGGGTGTTCCGTAATTCTTACGTTTGCTTGTGGCTAATGTTTTTGGACCTCCATACCTTCCGTAGCAAACCATGTCGCTGCTCCGTGCGAAATACTACGACCATCCCGATGGCGAGGATGCCTTTGGCAAGATAGTGGCCACCAACAAGTACGCGCTATCCGCCGGCTTGGCCTGGTCCATGTTCGACGTCCTGACGCTCTCCAAGCCGCAAGGATACCTGCCCACTCTGGGCCGTTTCGCCTACAACACGGGTCCGCTGATGGGCATGGCCACGGCGTTCACCCTGACCACCCTGGCGGCCACAAATGCGCGCGGCAAGGACGACAAGTGAGTAAGCAGCCCACCTGTTGATGAATATTGGTCCTAACCATGTTTGAATTTGCAGAATCAACTACTTGATCGGCGGTTTCGCAGCTGGCGGCGTCTTTGGAGCCTGGAAACATAACCACGTAGCTGGTCTGTGCGCCGGCCTTTTCCTGGGTTAGTCCTCCCACATCCCATAGATTGAAAACTCCAGACCTAACCCAATCCTCTTTCCAGGCATCGCTGGCGTCATCAAGAAGATGTCCATTGAACAAGGCTGGGAGTTCTTCCCAAACACGCCGTTGAAGCAGTATGGTGGTCTGAACATTGCCGAAAACGACTGGACCATCATGGCCGATCCTCCCAAGAACTGGACCACGGAAAAGAAACAGGAGTAAAGAAGGCGTCTAGTTTCCTATGTTTAGTTTAATGGTGATTCGATGAGAGAAAGATTCGGCACTAACCGCTTGCCTTGCAACCGAATAAAAGCCAAGTCAGAAGTGATAATGCCAACGCAGCTGTCGCCAATCCTCGGCTGTCCATTAACCCTATCTAATGGTGCCACAGGCTGGGCTTCGTTAGCCGTCTCGATATGCAAACGACTCGAATGTGTCACAGAAACTTATCAACAGTTGGCGTGAATGAATGACGGCCCAGGCGGTGGTATATCGGGAAAGCCAAAGGGGCCAGCGCAAAAGCAACTAACCAAAACATGGGGGGAAACAAGTCACGCTCGCAGCTCGGCGGAGTCTTATGTGCTGCCAACAGTTTATTTCTTTATTTTCATCGGCCCATTTAAAATCCATGAATGTGCATTTACTCATGTTTTTTGTTTTGGCTCTTTTCACTTGGCGAGGTGAGTCATGCCCCAAGCATACATATGTAAGTATGCTTGGCCATTGGCAAGAGATGCCATTGTACGCATACTAATGTTGGCTCTTAGGCTCTTTTATTGGGCTCTGAAATGGGAATCCATCGATCGAATCTGTGGGCTGCCCACAGGAATTCTGGCGAAGCATCCCAACCAAGCCTTAACCTTTGCCAACCTCGGAATGTTTTCTTCTCGCTTTTTGACGGCTTATTCTTGCTGTTTCTTTTGCTGATTACTTTTGGCCAGATTTATGGCCATGGGGAACGAAAGTTGGTGTGCAGGAGAGGAGTGACCCTTAAGCTGGAGACCGTTAAGTGTGGGCTTATATAAGCGATGCTAGTGCTACAATTCTATTGACGCCGCTGCATTTGATAGCTGCAGTTCTCCAAGATATTCGCCATTAATTTAGCCAGTCACCTTGATCTCTGGTACCTATGTATCCCCACCCTACCTATCCAATGATCTGAAAACCAGTCGAGCAGCTTAGCAGCCAGTGAGCCGAAGTGCGCCAGTGTATCCGAATCTCTGGCTGACTCTGACTAATCTGTGGCAGCTGGCTCCACTCCACACCACTCCACATTACTTGGCTGCAAGCTGGCGAATCTGGCGGGAATGCGGCTGTTGTCGTGGCTCTCGGCAAGCTGGAGCATAAACTGGGGATTTTCGCGATCGCCGCGTGATTTATGGGAGATGAATGCTGCGGGAATGACATCATCATTGGTAATTCGCCTTGGGGGATGCGATGGAGTTTGCTATACATATATGCGCGATCACTTCTTCCTTGGGGAAGCCCGAAGTTCATTAAAAATAAAATAATTGTTTTTACTTTCATTTCCTGCCCGCGCCACATAAATAAGCAGGGGAATGATATGCCCAGGAGGCACAACGAATCGGTAGCCCTTATTCAATTCCAATTAGTGCCGCCTGTTATTGTTCCCAAAACACCCATATCCTCGCGTGACGGCAGGATCTAACACTTGGAAGTATGCTAATTTCTGGCCGGGATTAATTCAACCCCCTGGCCATAAGAGGAGAAAAATGAAGGCACTCAAGTACTCGAAATGCTTTCAAATTAATAAAACAGTAGGCGGTGAGTAAGACTGATATATTTGAAACGTCAAAATATTGAAAAGAGGAAAGGTATTGAAATTTACAATTGGTGATACATGATTAAGTAGTGCAGTTGAGAAAAATGAGGATCATGTAGCATAAACTTAATGCGAAATATACTAATATAATATTTATAAAAGAACTAACATTTTATTGCACCTATTTGGTTTATCTGGCATCGCGCCTAACATTTTGACCGCAACTGTGGCTCGCATGAATGCCAAGTGGTCACGGAGCTCAAGTGGAGGTGGTGGTGGCAAGGAGACGGAGCTGCCGTCGTGGCAAGGCGCTCGTAATTAATCTTGCTGCGGCGCAGGGCGACTGCTCCACTCGCTCCGATGGAGATGCGTTTTCATGGAACTGTGCGGCGTGTAATCCTTTTCATAAAGTCCGCTCAGCGCAGATCGGGCGACACCACGTCAAATTAATCACCATCACCATCGTTGCAACTAAGTGCTGCATCTGCATCTGCATCTCCAACTGCAACTGCATCGAAGGTTATCCACTGACGGAGCCGCTCACAATTCAGCAATTAAAGATCGTCGCGACACACAAAAGATACATTTGTGAATGCTTTTGTATCTCAGTATCTTTGAATCATGAGCACATATGGGTGTTCATTCTTCGTGGCACGTCAATTGGTGTCAAACACCCAAGTCGCTTCAGATTGTTCAGCAAAAACTATTTGCTTGTTGAAAAAGTTGTAAAGAGCTATGAGGTTTGAAAACTCCTAAAATTATTTAAAGTACTTTCTCTTATTGTCATAAATTGGAATTATTTATTCCTTAGAAGATGTATGCTATTTTTTTGTTTGCATATAACCCATTATCATCCGACGATCATGGTTGTTTACGGAATCAGGGACACAATTCATCATTGGACACAAAACATGGCGCGCCACAGCATTTGTCTGTGTTTGGTTGCAATGACACCTCCATCCCCAGCATCTCATGGCCCCGAGAAAACAGACAACCGCCTCATAAGATGCAAATGCAACAGCCGGCGATGGGTATATGTATATATATGGGTATATGGGTATCAGATTCACTTAACCCGATCCGCAACGGGGTCATAAGTGCAGGGTAAATAAAACATTTTACTGCCGCGGCGAACGTGCCGCCCAGAAGACCAGGAGATGGAGCCGCATCCGAAGAAGACGGCGGATGGAAACAAATGAAGTGATTGAATGCGTTGCGCAGACGCAGTTGGGTGGGAGGTTTACATACAGATATGTAAATATATGTATGTACATATGTGTATGTATTCATAGGAGGAATGAGAAGTGAGGGTACGGGAAGCCCCCAAAATGACAGAGGCACGCGTTGGGTTGAAAGATTGATTGGATTTTTGTTTCCCTTCCGAGTTCATCAATTTAGACAATCTAAATGGAAATACTCAAAAAAAAAGAAATGATTTTCGGTGCTGGTCCTACGTCAATTTAACACTCCACCAATCGCATGTTGGAGTAATCGGAGACTGGGGGCAAAGAGCTACTAATCAATCAAATGGATGCGCTGGGAAGAAGATCTTCTTGGTTTCTGCTTCAGAGTAGCAAGATCTATTGCCATTCAAGTTTATACGAAGTTATGCTTATCATATCTGTTTAAATACTCTTACTTTCAAGCAAAAACAGCTCATATTCGAGTATGTTGTATCCCACATTCTTAAATCTCTGAACCGAGCCTATGTATCTTATGTATAACTGAACTGTTCTGCAAGAATTATATAAATGTTCATTGCTGATGTGAAACAGATTTCCATCAAGAGTATTTACTTTGTGGTAAATGCCATTTGATTTGGTAATAAAACTACATCGAATGTTGAAGGGCGTGAACGCAAAGCATGCAAATATGCTGCAAAGGGAGTGCATAAATCAAATAGAAATTCGTCACAAGCGACATTTCAATGCAACCGCAACCCCTCGCAATCCTTCAGATAATTTTGTATGCAGTACGATTTCGCTGCCAAGGGACATGCAACATTTGCTGCAAATGAAGTGAGGCACATGGGCCTTGGGCAGAGCAACTCCAATGCCTGCGTTTTCCAGCTGGAAGAATCGCAATTATTTTCCATTCCAAGCTGTAGAAGGGTTACTGCTCCTTTTGTGCAACTGGAGCGAAGCTCCTCTTTCCTGCGGATTCTCATCACTTTGTTCGTCGGGTGTCTTTGGAATAATAAAGCTGGCAGTGAAACCTCAAGATTTGTATCTTACGAATTTGAAAGCAATATCTAAAGAGATAAGTTTTGAATATCGCTTCCTACATCAAATATTATAGGAATATGTTGTTATACAGTACTACAGAATTGTTTGTTCATCATGCTTAGTGCCCACTGTAGCTTCCAGCTCCACCTCGACTGCATTGCTTTCTTCATTCTCTCACATGCATCATACGAGAAGAACGAAGAACTTGGAGACTTGGAGTGCTCGACGGCGTCGCTGGCTCTTCAAGTGGCATTCTTCAACTGCCATTCTTCTGCTCAAATTCTCCCAGTGCTGCAGCTCCCGCTTCTCCACATTCTGAAGAGGCTTCCGTTTGGTTCTCCAGCATAATAAATCTTCGGTGGGGCGGGGCGATCCGACCGCAGTACTGCGATCGTGACGCATTTGAACTTTGCTTCCTCCCATATTCCCAATCAATGCCAGTCGATAATTTTCCCTTTCCCCCCGCCGCCCTACAGAAACTCTCTCTCTCAATTGATAAACCATAAAACTTGAGCACACAGAATTAATTTGAGTCTGAGCAGTATTTAAATTTGATTTTCGAGCTCGAGTTCGCGGCGCTTAAGTGCTTTTAATGGCAGCTTCCAAATTATATCCATTACGCACTTGGAAACATCTGGATGCAAGATTATATAAGCTGGGTATTAAAAAAATATGATTTTGAGTTCATGAAGCAAGGGCATCATTGAATCCCGAGCTCTGAACTTTGCTACGTTTAGCTTATTAGAGTGAAGATACATTTACTTTTGTTATCTAAAATACAAATAAATTTCGTTATCATTAAAAGAAATATTTATTTTTAAAATTTCTATTTACAGCCTTTTTTCTTTAAGTGTATACATACATATCGCATGTATAAATTTACCAAAAGTGCATTGGCCGCGCCGGCGCAAAAGAAGAAAAATAGGGAGCAATTTCGGGAGCTTTCAATTGCTTGACTTCGCTTGTGCCTTCCGAGATTTTTTCAGCCCGCTGGGAAATCTGTGCGTCGCATTATTAACAATTCCATTAATTTTTCCCCGAATCCCATTCGCTTGCTCTAATTATGAAAATGTTCTTTTCGGTGGCCCTACTCACTCAATTGATTCAATTATGCAGAACAAATCACAGTTTTTCGATTCACTCGCTGATGATCCAACGTGGAAATGTGGCATTTTCAATTGCGCAATGCTGACTCAGAAAAAAAAAATGACCCCGATATGTGCACTCATGTTGATTAGAGGAAAATCAAATGTATTTCTCATGAAATTGATTAATAAACTACGTGGAGATGCGGCTATTTTTCAAAGCATAGAACATTTTTGTAAACTTTTCACTTGAATAAATAATAAATTTATGTATTTTAAGCTTGATCAGCCAGAGAAACAACTAAAAGCATATCTGATTGAATCCAAATACTTGCCAATTTGGTGTCCATTGATTGGATACTAGTAGTTTACTTTATGGCCTGCCAAATTGTCAGTTACCCCAACTTTCAGGAAGTTAATTTCGGAGTTTTCTTGCTTTCCATGTGAAAGCAATTTTCCATGCTACGAGTATCTGGATATCTGGGCGATTTCATCTGCGCCATTCGATTGATTTGTCTTCCGTTTTTGGGTTTCTTCACTTTGCTGTATAGCTAGCTACCCGGTTCTTTGGCTCTTGAAGATACGCCCACCCAAGACAATTGGCATTGTGTTTTTCTTTCGGCTTGTCTATGCCACAATACACAGCTATCTGTCTATTGAATGTGTGTTTTTTTTTATTCGACTGCCTCTTGTTCGCCCTTTGCTCCCACTGCTCCACAAGATTTAATTGCGACTTTTGTAGTTGTCATCGTTTGCCGCTCGTTGATATCTATTGGATTGCCATCGTTTCGATTCGTTTAGATACGAAAGTTTCCGTTCCACAGACAACCCCAAATTTGCGGTTTCTTTCCCAATTGCCTTTATATGCGAGTATCTATGGTTAAGTATCTATTGCTGAAGAGCCAGACGAAGTACTCACTTCTTGTGAACTCCAAAAGAAATTGCCTAGATTAAGGTTACTTAAGTGGTTGTCGTTTAGTCTGAATCCATATTTTGACTGCCTGTGTACTCATTCTATTTATTTTCTATTTCCAGCGGAATTTCCATTGTTGCCATTAGAATTAATAAACAGAATCATCCGAGTGTTGGAGCTCATTCCCCACCACCTCGTCGATTATCACTTTTCCACATGCCTCTCGATTTTACGGCTAACCGAGGAGATTTGTCGCTGACAACACGATCCCAGTCTGAAAGTTGGGCAAGTAATAATTGCTAAGATCACGCACAACTCACATAAAATTTGAGTCTGGAGGTGGCAGTTTCATGATTCGAAGGGAGGAAAACTGCCCTCCATTTGGTTCAGAATTATCCACACAGTGCGATGCAGTGCATCCCCGCGTGAATGGATCTCCATAAATCATCACCCTGCGTCACGTCGGTGGGTGTCATTAGGATTGGAAACAAATCAAAAACGTTTCCACTAATGTAAAGTTTACCAAATATGTTGCAGTTTCCATTTGCCTGTTTATGGAGTGTCGGGCGATTGAATTTATAGGGCAGCCCTAAGAGGACATTATTGAAATTGAATTTGAAACGCGTACGACCTCTCCGATTTCCTGTCAAAAATGTCAAAATGCCGAAGGGCGGGTTTTTGGAAGCAACAAAAGTGAGTGCAAAGCAAATGGATATGGCGACTAATTGAATGTGGAAAGTCATAAAACAAATTTGTACACTTGTTACCCCTTTAAATAAACAATAACTCGAATTTGGTGGTAGATGGTAACTGGAGTTAGGGAAGCTCTACTGTACTCCTTATAATTCGATTTCCGCACAGCATCCGCTTTATTAAAAGCTAGCAAAAATAAACAAAAAATGTTAACAGACTTTGTTAGTGCTGGAAAAAAAAACCTCACTCCGCTCCAGTTGCTCCCCTCTGTTTAAAGGGACTTGCAAATGGGTAACCATAAAAAATCAGGACATGCCCAAACTAAACAAATAGAATTACGTTTGCGCCATAAGGACACACTTACGGGTTATCCTGCGTTTGACTCGGCGCACGCGTCCTGCCGGCAATCCGGTAATGAACCCCCACGGATGGCAGCTGCCAAAAAAACGTCATTTCAAAGAGCTGCGGGAGATCCTGTCCTGCTCCGCTGACTGGGTTAACCCATCCTCCTGGTCTGCAGTCGGCGGTCTTGTTAAGTCGTCGTTTATCCGCAGCAAAGCCCCTCGAAGTGAGTCCAAAACAAACAATGCGGAGTCAACCCTCGGGTTCTTTTCAAATTTATTAACCAACTGATGGGTTCGAGGTGCGCGGCGAATAAACTTTCATGAGCGGTGTCTTGAGTTATGATTTGTGTTTGCATCCAATGTTTATTTCACTGAAAACCGAGAATATCCCCCTGGGAAGTGTTTATTTTTCTCGGCCTCTTATCAAATTAAAAATTCCGTTATACAAAAAAAAAAAGAAATATGTTGTGCTGCCATATAAGCGAAAGTCAGCAAAACGCTGGCCGGCCAACAATAAACATTAACCCGGATTAATTGCGATAATAAACTATCATTTTCACCCAAAACACGAAGCCACCGACAAAAGAATCAGCAACCGGAACTGAACTTGGTAGATCTGTTGGAGCCCCCAAAAAAAAAGAAAGTTCGTGTTTGTTTATGGCATGAGTGATATAATTGTGGAAACTCGGTATGACAGCACTTCAACTTTAAACCATTTAACTTTAAACCCATTTACCTAACTTGCAGTTCATTTACCAGTTCATATTCTTCGTATTATAGAATGTATCTGAAGAAGCGAAAGATTGATAAGTGTATCCATCGAATTTTCGAACTGTGAAGATTGCAATCTTCGATCTTAAGCTACTCCTCTGCTGACTGAATTTTGTGGCCTCATATACCATCTTATGTCGATTTTCTCAGAGTGAGTTATGTAAATAAACTCCGTGGCGAGGTGACTGAAATCGTCTTGGTTTTCGTTCGGAGATCTGGGTGTTAAAACTTTTGCGAAATGCTGTCACAAGAAATCCACATGTCACAAGGCAGCACTCCATTCCACTTCCCCCATCCATCATCTGGTTACATTCGAGCGCGCTTGCTGAGCTCAGCATGAATTACAAAAGATAAATACATATGTAGTAGACAAACAAATACCCTGTCCTTAGCATACCAACTCTGTTTTATTGAAGCAAATATCCGTCCGATCGATATGAAACTTGGTATGTGGGGAGTGAAAACACAAAGAAGTTGTCTGTATTAAAGACTTGGCTATTTGAAGTGTGCTATGCACAATATACCCTTTTAAAAAATTCTATGAAATCTAGAAAAATAAAGGCTTATTTGGCATTGGACGAAATCGAAAGACTTTTGCGTGACTGCGACACACGCACCCACGAGCATAAACTTTTAAACACGCGATTGCAAAGAAGATTCGCGGGAACTTTTTCGTATTTCAATTTATACATAGCTGTAGTTATACTTCTATTTCTACCGTTAAAAGTGCCTTATCATCAACAGAAATTACTGACAATTTAGGTTTTACCATTTTACATCATTTTAAGCAATGACGAAGGAACTTGATCTTCCATACCCACTAAACTAACATTAAATAAATTAAATTACATTTATATTATAACTCTGCCTACGCAATGAAATTCCGAGTAATGTTTTTGCATTTAACACGCAATTCCTTCCTTCCTTGCATTTCCCAATTGCATTGTTCAGATACGTATAAAACTGCATGTTCAGATACTTTTGCATCTACATATATGTATCTTTATGCATTTGGGGTCGCGGTCGCGTGTCGCCTTGTGAGTTGTGCCACTTAAGTACACATACATGCATACACGCTTTTTGTTTTGTTTTCGTTTTTATTGCATTATGACATTTATTTATGACCATTCTACCTCCCACTCGCTTTTTGCGGCCCAGAAGGAGTGCACGTGCAGACCAAAAGTGAGGACACGATACGGGAATAGTTGAGTTGGTGGGTGTTAATGGCCTGCAAATGCTTCACCTCATCTGCTGCACACACACACATACATATGTATATGTGGATATCACTATCATTCCATCATTCCACCCTTACCACACTTTTTTCGCCCAGTGTGTTTGCTTTGTGTTCCGTGCTGTTCACTTCCGTTTCCCGTTCCCCCGAACTTTTCCGGCTCAAACCACAGAGCTTTCCGGGCAAATTTCACGTTTGTTTGCCTGCCAACGGGAGCGGGTTATGTGCTCCATCATCTGCGACTCCATCGTGATCGGGGGCTACCATGTTGTTGCATTCAGAAAAAATATTACCCAAATTGGTCATCTGAAATGTACTTTTGGGAATTATTGTTTACTATTTAGTTAGAAAGGTCAACGGGGAGGGAAAACTTAAATGTCAAGCGCCTAAAAGTGACAATAATATATCATAAATATAAGTTTTTTTTATGTTTTCTTAATTCCGTATAAATTTTATAAATTTTTGCTTATTACAAGAAACTTGTTTAGCTATTGAGCTTTTTCAATAGCTGTTGCGAATAATAAACCACAAGAAAGTTTGTTTTATTACGACAGTTTTATTTTCCGAAATAGCGATAATTTACGATAGCGACAATGGTAAGGTTGATCTTTTCCGAAACGCGAAGAAATTGCAACTGGCGGGCAGGCAGCCGAGAATGCTGCGCCCAAGCTTAGCGTAGGTAGCTAACAAAAACAAAGGAATGAGCGCCGTACAGATAAATGCACGCGAGAGCAGCGGTTTGCACTATGGGCATGCTACTGATAATTTGGCTTAAATATTAACAAGTATGAAATTAGTCTACTGCACAGTTTTGGCGGCTGCATGACCCAACATCCTCCCCCCGTTGGAAGCTTGTGTTCCAACAGAGTCCTCAAGGGGGAGCAGACACAGCTTGTTCACTGCCCGTCTTATTACTCCAGACGCGGTCCTCAATTCTGCAACTCGAGCGACGCCGTCTCTGCCAGGAATCAACTGCATGGCTCTCGCCAAAGGCCATCTCATTGGGGGTAGATTCTCGTCCTTAACAAGAACGACGTTGTCCACGGCTGCGCCAGGCTTTGGGGTGCGCCACTTGGAACGCTGCTGGAGCAACGTCAAGTACTCTTCCTTCCATCGCGACCAAAATATATGCTGAAGAAAGGAGATGCGCTGCCAAGAGTCAAGCCGATTATAGTTTAGGCCCGTTATATCTGGCTCGTCAAACGACGAAGGCGGACCACCATTGAGAAAATGCGCCGGAGTGAGGACATCTAGATCGGGAGGGTTCTCTGAAATGGGAACTAAAGGTCTGGAGTTAATAACTGCCGAGATGTGGCAGTTATTCGGGTGGCGGCCATCAAAGTCCAACGACGAATTCCGGAGGCGACCGCCAACTCTAAGAAGTCCGAATTGATCCAGGAACGGCGAGAGCGATGATATGGGACTAGACGAGGAAACTCTTCCCAGCGTTTTTAGGGACTGCAGGTCCTCCCATAAATGCTGGAATTTCTCAACGTTGGAGAGGTCCGGATGGCTGTCGATTATGCTCGTGAACACGGAGTGAAAATCCGCCCAGTTTACGTAGCCGCCGCCAAACGTTGGCAGCTGCACAGGCGGCAACGGCATCGGCCTCGGCCGCGGCTGCGTTTGAGGACCACTACACTGGTGGGGCACAATACCTTCCGCAAGCGTTGAGTGCGGCGCGAAATGCACATTGCGTTTGGCTATTTCCGCGCGCACCCTAGCCTTGAATTCAACGATGAATTCATAGAAAGACTCGCTCATTTCACTGCCAATTTCGTCGAAGTCCAATTCCTCCAGTTCTGTATGCAGAACATTGAAGGCACTTTGCAGCTCATCAATCTGCTCCAGCCTCACCGTAAGAGTGAATTCGTCGTATCCGCTTAGCGTCTCTATAGACAGCGACGTTTGTAGCCTCTGCAACCTGCTGAACAGCGCATTGGTTTTGCGCTTTAAAAAGGTCACCCTGTTTTTTTCACCTTCAGCGGGCATAGCAACAAATCGCCTTTGATTCGGTTCAGCGGGAAGATGAGCACAAAATAGATGCCGAAAATGCAAGCGGGGTCAATGCACGCAACGATATATGTAGCAATGTATGTATATATGCAATGCTAGCTAGCTTAAACACAGCCACTATCACCGAAATCTTCACTCACTTGTCCAACCGATTGCGATTTAATCTATAGTATTTATATTTATTTATTAACGGGATAAGTGCATTAATTAATGCATGCAAACTAACAAAATCACGTCGGGGTCACCAAATGTTTAGCTATTGAGCTTTTTCAATAGCTGTTGCGAATAATAAACCACAAGAAAGTTTGTTTTATTACGACAGTTTTATTTTCCGAAATAGCGATAATTTACGATAGCGACAATGGTAAGGTTGATCTTTTCCGAAACGCGAAGAAATTGCAACTGGCGGGCAGGCAGCCGAGAATGCTGCGCCCAAGCTTAGCGTAGGTAGCTAACAAAAACAAAGGAATGAGCGCCGTACAGATAAATGCACGCGAGAGCAGCGGTTTGCACTATGGGCATGCTACTGATAATTTGGCTTAAATATTAACAAGTATGAAATTAGTCTACTGCACAGTTTTGGCGGCTGCATGACCCAACAAAACTATTCACACTTTTTCTCAAAGTGAGTGCTTTGGAGTTGCTAACGAGCCAGGTGTGATTCATAATTTGCGGGTGTGATAAATTGCATGTTACAAATCAAAAGGAGAAAATGGAAATGGAATGCGTCAGACTCTGATTCTCGTTATCCTCAGTAAAAAAGTTTCCCCCCCTCATTTCCATTGTTTTATGGAGAACGTGAAAATTGCGTAATGCAATTAAAATGCTTGTAAGCAAAACTGATCGCTGCCCTTGACACAGTCGACTGGCGATCAGCCATTCACAATAAAACTGGACGGTGGGTGGGTGGAATCGGAATCGAGGGGAGTGTTTCGGTACTTGGCAAAATGATGAGAGAAGCTCGTAATTGCCGCTCAACTGCAAAACAATTTCAATTCATTCAGGCCCAGCTCACAAACCTAATTAGTGATCACGACCAGCCGCAGCAGAAATAAAAAATAAAAAGAAGCGACGGAGATGCAAAGTGCGAATTATGAACGAAAATTATGCCATCAATTATAATTCAGTGTCAATGGAAGAAAATTGCCAGAGAGTGTCTCATATAATTTGTCGGAAAATAGGCGTTATAAAAACGGAAGTGGAATGCAATAACTAGAACTATATGCTAACTATCTATAAGAACCAAAGCTTAGTACCAAAGAGCAACTTGTATATATATCTTTTCTCTTGGTCATTAAACTTAAGAACTTATAGATACATTTATAGATACATTGATACATAGATACATGGATTATAGATAAATTTATAGATATAGATAGATATGTAATTATAGATACATTTATACTATATATCTGGCTTAGCTCCAAGTTCAAATCAATGGCTTAGATAATACGAAGTATAAAACACATAGAAAACATCTGTCTGGTGAAATATCCTTCGAGAATATATATCCCAGAATATATCTTCCTGGTTCCGCACATTCCTTAGAGCATATCGTTCGCTGACATCTCAGCCTGGAGCTTTTTATGAGTCCATTAGGCCTTCGAGAGATCCAGATTGTGACAGGCAGGAGACTGGCACTTTAAGGCTAAGTTATTTTTATTGAAGCGCATATATGAACACCACATGAAATTATAGTCAAGTTTAAAGTATGCAAACCTGAGACGAGAAAAACAAAGATAGACAGAAACTGCAAGCTTGGAAATATTCTTTTTTTTTTTTTTGCATAAACAAGGTGCAAGATAAAAAATCAGCAGTCTTGGCAGTCAGTTAGCCAGTTAGTCAGCAGTTGGCCTGGCTCGAATGTGGCAGCAGCTTTCTTAACTTGTGTAAACTTGAAAACTGGTAAGCGAGCGCTGGAAAACTGGTTTTCAGACGCGCACTCGCCAAATGCCCGAAATGAAATGGAAAAAGAAGTAAAGGGGAAATGTAAAAGAAAAGAAAGAAAAGGAAAGGAGGGGCCATAAGCATAAACGCTGGCAATCAAATGCGGCCCGGACAAAGGAGGTCAAAGTTGAACTGGAAATTACTTGGCCACAAGCGACCAAACAATCCGGGCTAAGCTACACAAATAGACGACATGCTGGACCAGCTGGTGCCGGCTAATCCCATCGAGACACTCATAAATAGCCCGACTTGACACTAATCAGACTCCGGAGTCCGGACTTTTGTTTTGCTTGTTTACCCGTCGAGCACTTATGTGTGATCACTGATCACCATACCCCATACCCCGATGTCGAAGTGGAGGATCACCCAGTCGCAGTTCCCAGTTCCCGTCGAGATATATAAATAGCTATCCGCAGGCGGCGCTAAATGCAAACTCCAGCACGTCGCATCTCCGCCAGATATGGATGCAAAAACATTTGGTTTATTTATGGATTGGCCGCACACTCCGCGCTATGATTTGGCCGGACTTGGATGCACTTGGATACTCCCATCATCATCAAAGCAGCGATCTTGTAAATGCGGGGGAATTTGGCAAGTGAACTGTTCAGTTGCAGGCTCATTATAGATATAGATTTAAATAATCCAGATATAATAATGATCTGGATTAGTTAACATAGTTTAAGACCATCACTCCCAAATTCCATTCCAAGAATCATTATGAGTTCACTTACTACTTGTTTGTTGGCAATGAAAGTTGTAGCTAATTTATGTGGCATGAGGGGAATGGCGGGGTCTCCTCTCCATTTTCGTACTAATGTCACTGGCCGGAAAATGTCAATGGGCCGTTGTCTGTCATCATTCAAATGGCCATGAACATTGAGCCAATTCAAAGTGCCCAAAATAGACATACCAACCAAAGGCACGAAGCGCATTTGGGGCGTGATAACTTGGGTCGTTGGGGTATTTCGGTAGCTCCACGTTTCCGAAACGAAACTTAATTGGATTCAGGGGAATCCGGAGGCGAGCCTGGCCATCACCGTCCACTAAATTAGCGCCAAAGTAGGCATTAACATTTTATGACGACGAAGTAAACAAAACTGGCGGATGCACTCGTGGAGTCTGGTACGGGAGTGAAAGCACTTGGCCCGATGCCACCCCTCCTATTCCATCGAATCTCCCCTCCCCTGAAGCTCCGATTCCTGGTGTCGTTTAATGGGCAACTGCATCCGAAGGCGGAAAGCGCCGCCGGAAGATTTATGACCGAATGTAAATCTCCAAACGTGTGCAACTTTGTTGGGGGAGGAGCAGCCGATGGTTCCCAGGAAGCAGGCATATATATATTTTTTTGGGCAACTTTTATTATTGAATTTTCTCGGCTTTCGTTGTTGCACAAATAAATAGTGGCTGTAAACAGAGACTCCCCTCGCAAGGCCATAAATTATTTGAACTCTTCTAATTAAAACGAATCCTCGCCTGAGCCCAAAAGATTCGGATTATGA
Source organism: Drosophila simulans (assembly GCF_016746395.2). NCBI lineage: Eukaryota > Metazoa > Arthropoda > Insecta > Diptera > Drosophilidae > Drosophila > Drosophila simulans. Next base: position 18,205,494 of record NC_052521.2, read on the forward strand.
GTGGGCTCTGGTTACTGGTAAACATAAATAATTCCCCCTTCTAATTTATGGGCATATTGGCTGGGCAAGGGGCTCTAATAAAATTTTGATTTGAATTGGCTTTGAATTGGATTTGAATTGTATTCCCGGCAAATCTTTCGGCTGCCAAACAATAAGCCGCCATCTTTGGGTCTGTTAATAGACTTCGGTTCCCCGAATGCAGACTCCTACTCCCCAGAATGCTGATGCAGAGCAACTGCCTCGGATCGGGGCAGCAGCTGTCAATCATAGGAGTCCCGCGACGGAGGGAGCAGTTTTAATTGAATTTAGAAAATATACGGAATGACAGCTCAATGACGATCCGACTGGCTTAGCTAGACGGTTCCGAACAACCCGTTTTTGAAGTGTGAAGAACTCGCTTCCAAAAAATCTCTTAAGATTGGTGATGTTTGATTGAGGAGCCCGCATGAAACTGAATCGAAGGATCGGAACCCTTGTAAAACATTTTAACAGCTTTTGGTGTTTTTCCCATTTTCTGTTTGACACTTTGAGGAGAAAAGTTTGCTGAATAATGTTTTTCAATATCCAGATAGCGCAACAATTTTGTATCTGCAACATTCCATTACCTGAGGGCCTGCATTCTGTGGCCAGTGGAAGTGCAGCTGCTACACGTGATTGGGGTGGGAAATCGGGAAAGCGAGGGGTGATTCGAGTGCAAAAATAAATAATACATGGAAATAAAAATCTGCACGGCAACAAATGAGAGCCAGCCGAAGTAAACATAATGCTGTAATGATGAACTCCAATTAAGAACACAAGTTCGTTTTAAGTTGAAGGCAGCCGTCGGGCTGACATATATTTATTCAATTTCTTCTTTTGATTTTAGAGTAGGCAGAAATGGTTCTGCCAGCTCAACGTCTACAGAGTCTCTGATTTTACAGTTTTGAATATATTTGGACTTAGGCTAATCCGCGTAGCTGCGCTGCCGGGTACGCCAGCGGCGGAGCGGCGTTCTTATGTATATCTTATATATCTAGGCTTATCGGGAGAGCGAGCTAAGTATGTACGTATGTAATATGCATTTGGTCGGCGTGTGAATGCTGACCAAGCACTTATACTTTTTGGCCTTCAAGTGGGCAATGCACTTATACTTTGTGGCCTTCGAGTGGGCGATCATGTTACATCCGCCCTGGGCCTAACTGCGTGCATAAACATAAACATAAACATAGCAACAAAGTGCTGTCATATGTTAATATGCTATTTTATTTAATTGTTCTTAATATTGCATAGGCACATACTACATCTCCCTCCTTTTGAAAAATAACGTAACCTAGTGAAGTTATTTTGATTATTAAATGCAAATTATTTTATTTTTATTTTTATTTTGTTTGTGTTTTTGTTTGAACAACAATAGTTGATTTTATAATGCAAAGATAAAAATATACGTAGTGTATGGAAAATTTGTATAAATGATTAAGGAAAATATAAGTTTAAATTCAATCATGAATGAAATTTCTTTAATCTATCTTTATGAACTATTTGTTTTTTGTTTTTATTAGTAAGTAGCGTAATATTGTTATTATCTCCTATGCTTTCTATCTTATAGGGCCCCGTATATTTAAAGTCTAATTTATGACCTACCTCATTTCTTAGTAAAACTTTATCTCCTACTTCTAATTCTATGTCTTTTACTTTTAAGTCATAATTTTCTTTATTTTTTTCTTTGTGTGCTTCAAGAAGTTTTCTTGCTCGAGCATATGCTACCTCTAACCTATATTTACTCTCCTTAGCGTAATCATCTATGTTATATATTGGTTCTATGCTATGTAGTTTATTAAAATGTTTTGGTAAATTACTTGTTCTACCGAAAACTAATTCATATGGACAATAATTATGTACCATAGATGGGGTCGTGTTGAAGCAGTATACGAAATATTGAAGCCATACGTCCCAATCGGTTTTGTCCGTCGATATGTAGGATCGTATATACTCGTTTAAAGTTCTATGACTTCTTTCTACTACTCCAACTGTCTGGTGGTGATGAGCTGTTGATGTTATATTTTTTATTTTCAAATATTTACACAGGTCAGTAATTATTGAATTCTTATACTCTGTTCCCATGTCCGTTATGAACGTCTTCATTGGACCGTACTTTAGAATAAAAGATTCAAATATAGCTTTTGCGACTGTTTTTGCGCTTTTATTTGCTATTGGTATGGCAACTAAGTACTTGGTTAAATCACATATGAGAGTGACTGCGTACTCGTTACCATTTTCTGACTTGGGTAGTGGACCAATTGTGTCCACAACAACTCTATCGAAAGCATGTTCTGGTGTTTCAGTTATCGTCATTGGAGTCTTTGTGTGCTTTGTTGTTTTTGCTTTTTGACATTTTTGACATTTTCTTACGTACTCTTTTATGTATTTACTCATATTTTTCCAGTAATAATGTCTTTTGACCTTGGCCAAGGTTTTTGTAATGCCTGTATGCCCTCCTTGTATTGGATCATCATGTAATGTAGACAATATAGCTTCTTTTTCTTTTTCATTATTTATTTGGGTCACCGGGTTAAGTAGCGCTACTTTTAAATTCTTTAATATTTTATTGCCCATATTTTTAAATTTATCTATTGAAACGTGTTCAAAGATTTTTTCCCACGGTGCCATTTTGATTTGGCTGATATCATATATACCGGCCTGCAATTCAAGCCTTTGGAGAAATTGATCTAAATCAAGAATTCCATTAGTATAAAGATCACCAACATCATATCTTGCAATAATTTTCTTTCCATGTTTAAATAAACATATCGAGTCATTCAATTGCAATGTCACTACTTTTCGTACCTCGTCATTTGTTATGACTTCGTATACGTTGGGCTCTGAAGCTATTTCTTTGGTTTGCTTTTGCAAATCCAATTGTTCTTTTCCTGCGCAGGATTTTTGTCTACTTTGAAATCTTGTAGTGACTTTTAATATATTTCCAGTTATATCTTTTAGCTCTTTGATGGTTATTCTTGATAACGCATCTGCTACATGATTGTCCTTGCCCTTTAGATACTCTACTGTAAAATTATATTCCTCTAGTTCAAGCCTTATTCTAGTTAATTTAGAGCTGGGGTTCACCATCGAGAATAAATATGTCAATGGTCTATGGTCTGTTTTCACAGTGAAATGTTTTCCGTAAATGTATGGTCTGAAATGTATTATTGCCCAATGAATTGCTGCTAACTCTTGTTCTGTTGTACTCTTATTGCTTTCACCTTTCGTAAAAGCTCTGGATGCATAAGCAACTGGGAGTTGGTGGCCATTATGGTTTTGAGTTAAAACTGCGCCACACGCTTGCTTGCTTGCATCTGTTGTTATGCAAAATTCTTTGCTGAAGTCTGGGTACTGCAAGAGTGTTGGGTTAATTAGCTGAGATTTTAAATGTATGAATGCTTTTTGACATTCATCTGTCCACTCGAATGGAACATTCTTTTTACATAATCTTGTTATGTGCCGCGAATAGTCGGCGAAATTTTTGATAAAACGTCTGTAGTAATTGCAAAATGCTACAAAACGTCTAGCGCTGTCCGCATCATGTGGAACTGGGTAGTTCTGAATGACATCATATTTTTTGTCATCCGGCAAAATTCCTTTGTCTGTGCATTTGTGTCCCAAAAATGTGACTTCATGCATGAAAAATGAACATTTTTCAGGATGTAACTTTAGGTTGTATTCCCTGCATTTACCAAAAACTTCAGTGAGGTTTTTAAGCATATGTTTTTCGGAACAACCTATGACTATTAAGTCATCCATATAAAGGAATGCTTGAGACGGTTCTATTCCGGAGAATGCTATAGTCATCATTCTTTGGAATGAATTAGGCGCTATTTTTAAGCCAAATGGCAATCGCGTGAAACGATATGAGCCATTGCTGGTTGAGAAAGATGTTATATCTCTCGAGCCTTCATCCAGTTCGATTTGATGAAAACCTGACATTAAATCAAGGCAGGAGAAATATTTTGCTCGACCAAGTTGGTCCAAAATATCATCTATTCTCGGTAGTGGAAATTTGTCAGCTAAAAGTTTCTTATTAATTTGGCGATAGTCTATTACTAATCTCCATTTCTTTTTATCAGAATTCGGGCTTGACTTTTTGGGTACTAATAGCAAAGGGCTATTGTACTGTGAAACTGATGGTTCAACTATTTTATCTTTTATTAATTTCTGAACTTGGGCTTGTATTTCTTCCACTTGACTATGAGGACTTCTATAATTTTTCGTGTATACTGGCTCATCATCTTTTAATCTCAACTGTTGTTTATAAAAATTATTAACTGTTATAGGTTCTGATTCTAATGCAAATATATCTATATATTCGCTGCATATATTTTCTAATTGTGATTTAAACAATTCGGGGAAATTTTTCTTTAATTGAGATAAGACAGTTTTATTTCTGTGTTCACTATTTGCCTGAACTACATTGTAGTTCGAAAGTGGCTCATATTTTAGAGTGTCCATATTGACTAATTGGTCGGAATCGGTTGTATTTAAAATTCGGACAAATGTATTACTTGATGTTGCGATTGTATTTGCAACATAAATACCAGTTTGAATTTCCTGGTTTGGAATTAAAATGTTATCATCTTTTGATGATACTATTAATCTTCGGACAACTTGGGATCTTGCTGGTAATAACGTTGTGTTAATACCAGAGCTGTATGCTATGGGAATATATATTGGAAATTTCAAATTGTTTGGTCTAATTATAAACCAATCTTCTTCTTGGTTTAAATCGATTTGGCAATTATATTTTTTTATGAAATCTATTCCGATTATTCCATCACACGGTATTGGAAAGTTTTTATCTACTAAATGAAAATCGTGTGGGATAACGTATTTACCTGTCTGTATCTCAATAAAAGTCTGTCCTCGAGACTGAATTTTCTGTTGGCCTATGCCTTGAATGTTTATTTTATTGGTTATTTGAATATTAGAAAATTTGTCAGAGTTCTCTTTGAGAATAGAGATATCTGCACCTGTATCAAGTAGAAAAACTAGTTTTACGCCTGTTTTGGCATGAATGAATGTAGAAAATATGTTGAGATTATAATTGATGGTGTATACTCTACGATCTTCTTCTACTGAGTACCTAAAGGCTGTTGCGAGTTTCCCTGTTCTTGGATTACTCGTACATTGGCATTGTTTCTGTTGTAGTTGTTCTGACTGTTGTTACGGCCTCTGTTTCCATTATAACGGCCTCTGTTATAGCCATTATAACGGTTATTATTTCCATTATAGCGGTTTTGATAACCGTTATTCTGGTAACCGTTATTTTGGTAACCGTTATTTTGGTAACCGTTATGGTAGTTGCCTCTAATACTATTGTTATTAAAGCCTCTACCGCGGTTACTACCTCTATTGGCATTTCCGTATCCTCTATTGGGTCTGTTACCTCTAAAGTACATCACTTTATTGATGTCACCGGTAACTCTTGTACTCGTTCTTATGTATGCGCTTATCGCTGCATCCATAGTGGTGCAAGTCCCTGCTTCCAGTACTGTTTTGATACTTTCGTGCTCAGCACGATGTATCATGGTTTCAATTGCCTCTTTGGTGCTTAGACCAGTGGCATGTTCTAGAGGTATACCCTCATCGATATAGGAAGCTTCTAAAAGTTTTCTCAGGCTATCAACTTCAGCGGTAAATTGCGTTGCAGTTTTACCTCTCTGCTGAACTGTTGCTAGCTTTGCTTTGACATTACTGGATGTCTCACCGACAACTACTTTCTGCAATTTGTTTATAATTGCTGGAATTGTCGTTTCATTGTCAACTGAGTTCAAAATTGTGCCAACTATTTTTGACTTAATGACCTCAACTGCAATGTCTTCAAATGGTCCCTTAGCTAGGTCTACCAATTTGATTGCCTTAATGAATCTTTGTAAATGGATCTTTTGCCCATCAAATTCTGGCACTGTGCAGGCGACTTCCCTAATGTAAGACCTAATGGCAGCTGCTTCTTCTGCCATGGTTAAGTTATTTTCGGAGTCGGCTGCGTTATTTGTTTTATCGTCGTTCTTCAGCATTAATTTTGCTGGTATAGTTAGATCGTGAAGATCTTCCTCTTTAATGTCTTCCTTGACTATAGTCCTATCTTCCTCGTCAGAGTTAGTGCTGTCTTCATTCAAATTTATTCTTAGTGGGGTGTTTACTATGGTTGGAATTTCTATCTGGAGACTGAATTTATTTTTTATAAATATTAATTTTTCTCTTAATGTCACCAGTAGGTTCAAAGCCTTAGCACACTGTTTGCGTTCCAAATTCTTTCTATTTTGTTGGATCAACTCTCTGATTTCATTATAACTATTTACCAAGACTTGGGCATTCCTATTGATTGTTACAGCTTGTGTTGATCTGTTTTGCGTTAAGCACTTATAGGATTTTCTGAAATTTTCATTTGGATCTTTTATCTGATCAACAAGCTTTTCCCAGTCCATGCTGTGGTATACTCATAACTTCAAATTTATTCATTTGTATATATTTTTTTTTTTAATGTAGATAAATTCAATATTACGTTTTATATTTTTTTTATTTATTATTTTTTCTTCATATAATTTTTCTCATATTTTCATTCATAATTGACTTTATTAAAGATCTTCCTTAAATATTATCTATACCGTTAGCAGTGCTACGGTATCGTTTCTTAAGACACTTGTTATGCAGTTTGTATATTTTTATTAATGCATTGGATACCATAATTAATGCAATTACAATTAGTATTATGGTTATCCAGAACAAGTCTGCATTTTGGACTTCTACTTTATTTATTACATTGGCTGTAGAGTCCACAGTTTTAGTGTCTATTAGACCCATTTTGGGTATACTAATTTTATATTTTGGAGAATAGAATAGAAAATTTCCTTTGTATATACTTTTATTTTCAGTTTTACTTATTTCATTTGTCTCTATAGACATTTATGTTTGGAATTATCTATTTATAAAATCTTCCAATGTTCGCAAGAGTAAAAAAAAATTGTATTTTACATTGTTGCCTGCCTGATTCTAGCTATGGCTTCACGGGCCATATTGGGTTAACAGGGCATAATAGTATATGCTCCGTTTTACAATATTTCTTACAATTTTTCTTATCTATATATATTTTATATTTACTTTATATTTATATATATTTATTATTATATTCTGCTGTTGATGATGCTCATCAGGTGTCAGCTGGGCGTCGCCGGGGGTGGCACGCTGACACTCCCTCGCTGCTGTCTATTTCTTCGCCGCTGAAGACGTCGATGGTCGCTCACAAGTCCCCAGGCAGTGGGGACTCCAGATTCCTTCGCAGCCAGGGGGGCAGGACTTCTTTGGTTTTGTTAATGCTGGTGCTGGTGCTGGACATGCCTGGTATTTTGGAACTTCATTAATTGTGGGTATATTTTTAATATTATCTGAGTGAGTTTTCTCGAGCTTATGGGTCTTTAATTCTTGCTGATATTGCAACAAGTGGTCTAGCTCTGCATGTAGCTTTAGAGCTTTCGACCAAACCGGTGGCGTTTGCTGACCGTATATTAGCCACCTTACGTGGGCTATACGTTTATTCAGCTTAGTTTTCAAACCGCCACAGTGTTTGCCCATACTCAATAGAACTCTACTCACTCAGATTTTTCCTTGGTTTTTGCAGTTCCATTTAATTAGTCCAGTCTTCTTCCAGTCCAGTGTTCCTTTGTTCCTTTGTTTTCACCAGCTTTGGTCAATTCGTCCAGCGTTGGACGACTGTCACGGTCGCCATGTAATGATGAACTCCAATTAAGAACACAAGTTCGTTTTAAGTTGAAGGCAGCCGTCGGGCTGACATATATTTATTCAATTTCTTCTTTTGATTTTAGAGTAGGCAGAAATGGTTCTGCCAGCTCAACGTCTACAGAGTCTCTGATTTTACAGTTTTGAATATATTTGGACTTAGGCTAATCCGCGTAGCTGCGCTGCCGGGTACGCCAGCGGCGGAGCGGCGTTCTTATGTATATCTTATATATCTAGGCTTATCGGGAGAGCGAGCTAAGTATGTACGTATGTAATATGCATTTGGTCGGCGTGTGAATGCTGACCAAGCACTTATACTTTTTGGCCTTCAAGTGGGCAATGCACTTATACTTTGTGGCCTTCGAGTGGGCGATCATGTTACATCCGCCCTGGGCCTAACTGCGTGCATAAACATAAACATAAACATAGCAACAAAGTGCTGTCATATGTTAATATGCTATTTTATTTAATTGTTCTTAATATTGCATAGGCACATACTACAATGCACGAGGGGAATTGCAAAATGTGGACAAGCAGCTGTGCCAACTGGGAAACGGCAAAACTGTCAAATAAGCAATGGCGAGTGGTGTTATTGTTGTTAATTATGCGCCACAAAGGCAACATCAACAATCGAGAACAACTGGGTAACTGATACGCTATTGCATACCCTCGAAAATTTAAGGCAGCTCGTTCTTATATCTTTTTAAGCTCTGAACTTATAGTAAGCTAATAATAAAACTTTAATTATTTTTAGGAGTTTTCGTATTTTATTTTATATAATATAATTGTATGTAATATACCCCTCGCTGCCATTAGTGCGGGGTATCAAAAGTGGAGGACTGGCGAAGCCAAGCCGGCGGCAAAGTCCAGACGGAAATCGGAGTAAGAAAACGAGGTCGCGCCTGCGTCGAGTGACTTTGGAGGAGGGACAAAAACGGAACTTTGGGCTTAACTCGACTATACTTCACTTCACTTAACTTTACTTTTCTTTTTTTTTTTTTTTCTTTTGGCCAGGCACGTGATCGCCCCAGTGGCAGCTAATTGCTCTGTCTCAATTTTCAACTCTCGGCCCGAATTGCATTTGGGCTTGGTCGTCGTGACTCATTTGCGAAATGAAACGGACCTGGCATATGCTGCATGTCCACCTCGTTTGACCCTTGTGCAGTTCCACTGTGCCCGACGGCTGCAGAGGATCAGGGGTTCAAGGGTTCAGAAGAGGTCCGAGGTTCGCTTACGGTCAGAGACGAAGTCCAAGCGTTTGAGCACTCCGTTTGGTGCACTTAGAAAGGGTATATTTAAAAAAGCTTAGCTAAATTCATTAAATTTAACTAAAATTGTATACCAGTTGGGAAGTAAGAAATGACTAACTTCGACTCATCGCACCTGATATCCAGTCTTTGTGAGTATGAGTCAATTTATTGTGCTACTTTCTGTGTTTCCAAGTAATCAGTGTGCTGTCACAAAGCATGCTTGCTAGCAAGAAGATTAAGAAAAAGCAAATCTAAGTTTGAAAATGCTGCAAATATTTGGTGAAAGCTGGCCTGATCTGAAAGAGTATTACAGACTTCGGTTTGAGGGTAAGTTCTGCCTCTAATATTTGAATTTAACCGTCAAGTCTTTATCGTTTTGGTGCTTTTATGTTTTCTAGCTGGCCTCGCGTTCTATTGTCGCTTTGCTCGGTTCGATGGTGTTTATGTGCCCAGTACTTGGAGTCGCAGTTGAGGTTGGGCCGAAGTTGAACGAACCGTGGACAACGAGCGGTTGCCGTGGGTGCAGTGCCTCCGATGTGGACACCATGCTGTAGGTACCTATGCAGCTCTGGATGTTGCCACTCTTATCGTCGCTCTGTGTGTTCAGATAAAAAAAGAGCTGCAGATAAGATATGATTTGGTTTCATAAGTGGATGTGACACTCTCAGACCTGGAAAAGTTAAATATTATATTAGTTTTATTTTTAGAAATGATTTCATTGCGTAGAGAGCAAAATGGGCGATAACTCTCGGCTATCGATAACAAAAATCAGTGGGCTACAGATAAATATGGATCATTCGCTGGTCGTGTGAATGTGGACAATGAAACCCACTTGTTCGGTGGGAAGAATCCAAGTCCAAACAAACTCTGGCCGTATACGCAGAGCCAACTCTCAACTTTGGTCGAGACATCTTCATTTGCATTTCATTTAAATTTTTTCCTCCGCTTTGCTCTCAGGCAACATAATGGACTAATTTCTTAATTATTCACGGGAAGTTTCGACAGGCAACGCGGAGCGATAATCATGCGATGGTAGAAAAGAAGAAAAGTTGGCCAAGCAATTTTTGCAAGCTTCTGTTTTGTGTTGTGTAATTTACTCGAAAATGATTCAGCAAAACGCTTTCATCGCGAAATAGATCAAATTACCCAAATGGCGTTAACAATTAACGATGTTCAGGGGGCAAAAAATAAGAAATTCGAGCGTAATGCAGCCGTACAATATGGTCTAAACAGATAGAAAAAATGGCAGTATCAGTTACCAACCTTTTCTTAATTTTTTTGAATTTCGTAGAGAAAATAAGAAAGATATGCATACGAATTTTATATAAATTTTTAAAAATATTATGAAGCTCATCATATTTTTCTATCTGTTTGCCAAAACTCGTAATACCCCTTTTCAGTTAGAAGTTCGCCCACAGTGCGATTCCATGGCAACAGCACAGGTGTATCTACAGCTAAACAGCAAAGCGGATGACACCTGTTCCCCTGTCTGAACTCCTGGGTCTCCCCAGGTTGATTCAGCGAGTTGTTTATCGCGATAATGACAGAGCTGCTCGCAGTAACCCCGCGTTGACTTTGGCCCGAAAAGTGTATTGTAAAAATATAATTTGTTAGCGAGTTGCAAGTGCATTCGACTGTGTAAAACGGAGTCGCGTGAGGATGAGGCTACCAGGGTTCGCTTCGCTCTGATGGGTTTCCCTATTCCCTATGCCCGGGGCCTGGGAAAGTGGAGGAAGTCGCGTAATTGACCTTTTTCGGCTACATTTTTCCATGCCACAAAATAGTTTCTTTTCGGTTTTTCCTATATGCCTGTCAATGCCGCTGTGCCACACCCACCAAGTACTCGTAGAGTACAGTTTAACAGCAATATTATGTTAATTTCCCACCGTTGGGCATACATACCTACTCGATTTGCATAACAAAAAGTTGCTTTAACAAGTAGCCAGCGAGCATCTAATAAAATGTGATATTATTCAGCATGTGGCCCCTGACCAAATACATTCCCAGCTAATCACAACCATATGGGGGCACCTTACGTACTTGTAGTGTAAACAATTGGAAAATCTATTCTGTTTTTCTCACCGAGGGATACGCTTCATTTCTGTTCGTTTTATGAGAGATTTTGCAAGGCAGCTCGGGGAAATCGAATCGACCGGCATTTTTGTTTACCTCAGCATATTTAGAACGCTCATTATGCCTAAATAATTACTCAACAACTCAAAAGATACATAGATACATATAGAAATTTGTATAAATATATCTTAATCTATGCATCTTAAAACAAATTACCAAATAAATACCAGCTATAATATATAATAATCAGCCTATTTTTACCCATTTCGAAAGTAATAGTTAGGCAATGTCTACTGTAGAACATTTACGCTTGAATTTCGAGTGTTTGTGTTTTCCGTCAAATTCCTCCACATCCATTTGTTTTGTTTGAATTTCGCGCTTCATTTGTTTCAACAAAACGCACTCCCATGAACAACGATCTCTCTATTTTGTTTGCTTCGAATTTGAAGCGTTGTTTGGGCATCAGTTCGCTGTTTCCGGTTCAATGGCAATGGTCTGATCCCTGACAAAGTGATCTGCGGTCACAGGGGTTTCTAATTTGCCTAAAAGCCGTTTGAGGTAATTGAAATTAGTCCAACAATGCGTCTGCGTCACGAAAGCCATGAAATGCGTGCAGAGGGAAGCGGAGTGGGGCAGTCCATTGGTCACTGGCCACCGGAAATGCAGTGTCAGCGATTCCAAGTTTGGCCATCGCTTTGAAGCCGCCGCTCGGCAACTTTGGATGGTTTTTTGTGACGGCACGTTCGTCTCCAAATTACCAGTGGCCATCATCACACCAACGGCGGACTTCAAAAGCACGAACAGCTACCGTCGAGCATATTTTCCATAGACAATTGCACTTTCAGGTAATCCCAGAACGGCCAAATGACCTCGTTCTGAGCATTAGTGCTGCGTAGAATGCAATTTACGCAGAAATGCCCAGCAGCGCAAAAAAAGAGGTGCGAATGCTAAGCGGTCTATTGGCATAATGAAAAGCGGTAACAATGCAGCAGCAGCACCTTGAAGTTTTCCCAACTGCAGCAAAGCATAGCGTTTTGGCCAAGTGCACTCAAAGAAACTTTTCTCTTTTGAAACTAAACTAATAAATATGTATCTATAAGTTTGCAATTCTATGTAGTATCATAGTTCTGAAATATTTATTATAATGTGAAGGATCTTTACTTCATTCTTCAAAAATGAATTAGAAATAGATCTCTCTTTTCAGTCTGACAAGTTGGTACCTAGAGTTCTGTTCTGTATAGGTTCTTACCAATTTAGCATGTCAACTTTGTAGGCTTTTCACCGCACCCATACGCACTGCACCCGTTGCCTAAGTTGCGTTAAATCCAATTAATAATATTCAGCCTTTCTGTTCAACGTCATCATGTTGCCAAGTTGCAACAGCAACATCAGCTGAAACAATTGAGGGGCTTACGAAAGCGAGCTGTAAGAGCAATTTGTGCAGTTGGGTAGCTTAAGGTTGGAATGATGTACCTCAGATACATAGATACATGGCGGTGCACATCCAAGGTGAATGGGGGAATCGACAGCACGCATGTGCCCATGTATGTACGTATGTATGCATGTGCATGTGCCCCATGCATTTAGCCCTGTTGCACTTAAAATTCCCCACTGACCGACTAATTTGTCAAATGCCCTGCTCTCATCGAATCCCATGGGTGTTTACGAGCGTTACCATTACCCGGCAATGACAAAGATTCCGGCTATCATCTTACGGAGCTGCTAAGCCATCCATCCATATGCCACTGCCTCTTTTGTTCGCTTGTGTTTGGCTCGAAGTGGTTTTTTATGATCTGCATTAGGACAGGCACTTTGGTGATAATTCTCACGATGTGTGGTCCGAGTTTTGGACAATTGAAATATCCGCTCGCCGGAGCTGAAAAATGAAAAATGAGTTATAGGCCGTAATATTTAGCTTCAACGATTTCTTTATTAAGCCGCATTGCTGGCGATCCCATTTCCCTATCGCGTTACCCAAATTGCCCCACAAATGGTGGGGGTGGTTTTCCACCAAAGTGCATCGCTAGCTGCACTTTCTACGGGCTGCACTTTGGGGCCTGCATTTCCTTAGCCGCATGCCACTCAACTCGACACCCGTCGTCACCTTTTTGCCCGTAAAACGAAACTTTTGTGTCAATGCCTTCTTCGCCGTTGCTTTTTCGGTCGATTTATTGGTAAAGTCGACTGCCTGCTGCCGTTTTTGTAGTTTTTTCTCTTTTTTATTTGGCTTTAAGTTGGCTTGGCCTGACCCGCCGCCGCCGCCGACAGCAGCTTGTTGCTCCATTTCCACGCTGCTAGTCGAATTGCACATTTAAGCCAGTACTGCAATGCTAAAAGGTAGAAAAAAATTTAATTTCTTCTATTTACAATATAGTTTTTAAAACACTCTTATCTTAGAAGCAACTATGTTAGTCTATATTCAATAACTGCTGTTACTTTCTTACAAGTTCGTTGCTTAAGATACTTGTATATCTATAAGATACTTTCTTCCTTTCTTACGTCAAAATCATTCTTGTGGCTTGCTAATTGTTCTAAATATTAGAAGTAATGATACATTTCTTATTCATAAGTCTCAAAACTAAGTCGAATAGTTTCCATGAATATTTCAGCAGATTTAAGTTTATATCCGATTTCGTTTGTCTGCGCTGAACGTGCTTTTTTTGGCTGACCATCCGCGACATTTCTGCATAAGTGAGCAAAATTGTTTGTGAATAAGTATCTTAGAGATTTGAGGAAGCTCAAGAGCCGACTGCGCCATATATCAAACGATTGTCGGGAACAAACAGAAGATATCCACTATCTGGCGCACACAGCAATCTGGTGCAATCTGCAAACAAGAATAGATAGCTTGCCACAACCCGCTCGTCGCTGGAATGTCGAAGTGAACAAACTGAATGCATTCCCGTTGGGTAGACCCCATATTTCATGTGCTGCTCAAGGGGCTTATCAATTTGGGATCGGAAACCGAGCAATCCGAACTCGAGCATGCAGTTGTCATTGGGCACAATTCACCTTTGTTGCCACTGCACTGGGGGTTGTTCCTGTCGCCTCTATCCCCTCTTCGATCGGAGTTCCATTTGGAGACCCAGTTTGTGGTATTCCTGCTCTGGATTTTTGGCGGAGGAGAGGGTTGTTTCCCTGCCCCCGCCAACGGGCAGTTGTATTAGGGTCATATTTCACTTGTAGGGTTTCCAGCGAAGTTTCATTTTAATTTTATTGTGTTCGCCGTGTTCCCCCATTCGAGTTTTGCCCTTTGTTTTGTTTGGTTGTTTTTGCTTTACTTTTCCGGCAGTACATTATTCCAACCACCACCGCCAAACCAAAAATGCCACCCTCCTGTGGTAAAATATGTATTTTAGTCACAACTCTTCTTAAGTCCAGTAGCATTTTGTTTTTGTGGTGATTTGATGTATTTCGTAGTGTTTTGGTAGTTAAATGCAATATGTTTCACCCCGAGATCCGCCTTTGTTTTCACCAAATATTATGTCACTCCAAATGAATGTGTGCTCTATGAACAATATGTTCGATTTGGTGGACTGGCAGCTAAAATCCAATCGATTAGATTGGCAGCAATTGATAGTTGACCTTGGTTAGGAGGTTGATAAAAGTATAGGGTGTGTATCAGTAACGAGATCTTTGCAAAATTTAATTAAGCTTATTAAATGGGTTTATCCTTGAAAAACATATTCTGCTGAATTTCGCTGATACATCAGTTTAAAGTTGTTTTGCTCACTTCTCAGATGGTTTCTTTTTTTTGTTTAGACTGTTGTTTGGCCAGAATTTGTGCCGGTCTCAATTTCAGCGAAAACGTGGCGAAACTAGTTTAAGACCATATTTTCTGCTTTGATTGCAATATTTTTCCAAAGTGTTTCAGCTTTCAACCATTGGGGGTAATGGAGACAAGGCACCTGCATTTGTATGTATATGAAGAAAGAACCAGACATGCAAAAAGAATCGCTAGAGTGCGAATTTGCACACCTTGTTTGTTATTTTTTCAGCATTCCGCGGGAATCGCTTTTCGGTGGTTATGTCTTCCTCTAATCCCGGCCCTGTTATTTCTGCCACGAGTGTTGCCGATCCCTGCTGATCGCCACAAATCAGGCTGCAAGTACGTGCCGGGCATCGATGATCGCAAAGAATCGTCGGCAAACGGGCACGTCCCGTCCGATGATGGTCAGCATTTTATCGTCTTCTTTTCGAAAATTTCCCTTTATGAGCGGCCAGTCTCATTGCTATGCATTCCAATACTGAGAGTGGAGCGAAGGAATCGCTGGCCAACTAATAAGCGTTTTAGCACAGAAGCCACGTACCACCGACTTCATAGAGTTATTAGTGCCGTACAAGGCGTCATGGTGATAAGATGGCCAAGGGGGAAACCGCTTGCGGTCGCCATATATCATGTAGGTGCATAAGTGCATATTCCGCCCCGATCCATTTTCCCATGGGTTTCCATGCTGCTCCTCCTGCTCATTGGAGGAGAACCGCCAGGGAAACAGCTTCTACTGGCGATGGTCAAAGAGCTAAACCACCGGGGTCACAGAAAAATAATTGCCAGCGGATGAGGGAGGAATTCATTTGCAAATAATTACAGATCATTTGGTAACCATTCCAATTCGCAAACAGAAAGTGTCAGAATGGAAAAGTGAAGAGATTGCATATGCTATAGTTATCTAGGGTTTAAAGAAATTTCATTTTCATTAAGGAATTAATTGGATAATAACAGACCCTAGGGAAAACGCTGGATACTTCTTTCAAACTCTATAAGTATGGAGTTGGACATGTTTGTCATAATAAACTAAGAGACCATGTGAAAAACATTACTTTGTGAAGAGTGAAACTCGACCCCACTCAAGGATAAAGGACTTGGAACTTCTTGCACTTAATTTCAAGTGTGAAATGACGAGTATCTTTTCTTAAAAATGAATATATGGTTTGCCAAATGGTATATATTCATATACTAACATACATTCACTTCCAGAGAGTAATGAACTGGGCATAATACTAGTGTTTATAGCGATGCCCACATCAATAATTCAAATCAATGTAGACCGTCTGTCTGGGCAGTCTGGTAATTGAAACTGTGATGAATAGTCAGCTAGTGTTAATAGGCATCTTGGCCGTCTTGCATTCGACTGTTCATCCGTGGACATTCGCTCGTCGCTACTCCACCTCGTCTCCACTCCGTCTCCGTTCCACCATAATTAATCAAAGCGAGACCTTGGCAGCAGCATCTACCCCATCAACAGGTAGTAAAACGCCAAGACGTGCCCCATCAATACGTATCCAACTGTAGCTGTGGAAGTATCTGTATCTTTTTCTGTCTCTGTTTCTGCAGAACGACGAGGGAGTTGTTCGATTCGTGCGTGACAGCAAGAGTTGTGCTGAGTTGAGTAGATTTCGAGTTGAGTGATTTGAATATGATAATCTCTAGGCAGAATACTCCATGATCTGCTAAGAAAATGGAAATGCTTCACTTTATATGTTAAAGATATAAGATATTCCCATAAATCCTAATAATTTTTTGCCAAAAGCAACAAAGTAGAAGCCTTTGGGTCAGTGGATATTTCTGTACCTGAAGAACAGTCTTAAGTTCGAGTTGGGTTGCAAAAAAGTTTGAAGACTGGGGAATGGAACTTGAACTCGAAGAGAGACTTCGCGACCCGGGCAGCCAAAGAGAAGCCCTGGGAGAGACTTGAATCCAACAGATACACACCTCGATCGGAGCCGTTTCAGAAATACTGGTTTTTCCTCAAGCCGCGTTCGTAACGAAGATTTGCTTTCATTTTTCCGTTAAAATCTGCCCAGGTATGGGTGAGTATCTATGTATCTTTGTGCGGCGGCGTTGGCGTCAAGGTGAGTTATCTCAGTACCTGTATCTGTATCCGAACGCGGGAATATTTGTATCTGCGTGTGCGTGTGGTGAGGTGAGCCCAGGTAGTCAAGTCTTTGCTCTCTCATCTTGCCTTGGCTTGGGTTCTTCCGACCACCTCACCTTCCCGGGATTTCGTTGATGCCCTCTCCCCGCTATGTTAATCCACTGGCCAAACATCCCAGGGGCCATACCATAACCCATACCATGCCATGACAAAGAATCGGGCCCATACACACCTGAGGAGTGCGTTGGCAGCTGCAGCTGCGCAGGTAGCCAGAAGAGGTTATTTGATTACTCAACCATTTTACTTGCCGATTTTCGCCTGTTCTCAGCGCTTCCTCTGGATCTTCGGTCTTCGTCCCAGAGCCACATGTTGCCGGTGAAACCTCACGTCGGCATGTCCGGCACAAATTTTTGCTGCTCATTTCTTTTTTTTCAGCTGGAACTTGAGGCTTAAGACGAAAATTGAAAAGACATCTGTCGTCGTCAGATCGATTTTTTTTTGTCAGTTGGGCATTTCCGCAATGGGAACAATTTGATACCACGAAATGTTTGGTTTTTGTTTCACCAAAGTGCTTCATGGTTGAGGTTGCATTTAATTGATTCAAAATTTGAGTATTTGATGGACCCTTGACATCTATACATGTCGATCCCTTCGCATCTCTTAAAGCGAAAAGCACTTCAAGTTTCTTTGGCTTTCAAAATGTTGATATGTTTGAAGAGTCAATTGAAATTGACTATTCCTGGAATTCAAAAAACAGTGTTGTGCTCAAAAAACAAGCACAAGTAGCAAGAAGTTTTGATTTATTTTGCTTGCACCTCGGATAAGATCAACCAGCTAGACATACACACCATTAATCTCCAGCTTGAAAGGACATCCAGACAGCAGCTGCAACACATTCATCTGGCCCAAAGTCGTATCTAACAGATACCCTCGGCTGCCTTGACATATCAGCCATGCAAATCTTAATGAAGTTCTCTGCCGCAGCGATCCACACACAGATACCCGTACAATTGCAGCTGTGGGGGAAATCCAAATGCACCTGCTGCAACGAATACACATTTTCCTTACCATTCGCCGTCCATTTACGAATTGAACCGCTCCAATTTTGTTCATTGACTTGTGCCGCAATCGATTTTGTTGAAACCGAACGAATCCAAAGGCAAGCGTAACCTACTTTCCGCTGATAAGATAATGACGCTTTTCCTCCGCTTACAGTTTACAGTAGCGCTCGCCGACGCCTCTCAGTCAATGACTTACCATTTATGTATACATAGGTGCCTATATACCCACAGTACATATGTATGTATGTGACTTAGTCTGGCGATGAGCAAACATAGCTAACTCGAGCACTTGTGTACATTTTCATTACTTCTAATAAAATCCAGGGAACGGGGCTGGCTGGCTTTGAGATACGTCTGGTTCTATGTGGCACCTCCTCCAATCGAACAAAGCGCATTCCAGATCACTGGACGGACGCACTTCCTCAAACGGTTATCTCGATCGTTAAATGATCAACACAGAAATGTATTCGATTTTATTATATTTTTTATTTTAACACAATTGTTGTGTGTTTGTGTGGCTCTTTCGTTTGTTGTAAATTATACAATTAATTAATATGTACTATATATAAATAAAGTATCTCAACTTTTCTATGATTGGTTCGCCTTGGCATGTAAAAAATGTCCCCTTACAGCTTAATTGAGTCTTAGTGTCTACGGGAAAAGACTTACAAAAATACATATCGCATTGATTTATTGAACATTTTCACTTACACATATGTCTCTATATTTATATTTATATATATTATATCCGCTCTTATATAACATGG
Source organism: Drosophila simulans (assembly GCF_016746395.2). Taxonomy (NCBI): domain Eukaryota; kingdom Metazoa; phylum Arthropoda; class Insecta; order Diptera; family Drosophilidae; genus Drosophila; species Drosophila simulans. The sequence continues at coordinate 18,224,288 of NC_052521.2, forward strand.
ATATAGATGCACGCGTGTTTCGTTCGCAATTACAGGAAGAGTTTGCGCCTCCCTCGATTCGATAACTTTAAATTAGGTTAAACTAGTTTATACATGTACTAGAAGACAACCCTAAGAACTTATACAATTATTGATAGGGTTTGCAGCTCTATATAAATTAAGATCGAAGAGTTAGATTAGAAATACCGACTTGTCTTATCAAATGTAGTGCCCCTTTGATTTTGTGTTAATTTCTTTTGGGTCGGAAGTTTTAACGAATGCTAATTGAAGATCTGTCTTGTTGGGGCCCTAATGCGATTCATCATACTATGTTTTGTAATGCATTTTCAACTAACATATGTAGGTTATAAAATAAGCTAATAACTAGTGTTGGTATTATGAAGTCTTATGCAACGAAAAATGCATACTGATTTCGGGATTCGCTTCTAGGAATATTTCGTTTTCTGGACATTTTAATTTATATTTCGATTTTATTTCTACGCCATTTGTGTTCCCCTAAATGTGTGGAATCGAAGCATTAACAGTTCTGCACAAATTTGCTGTTTGTTCGCAGTTGCTTGGCTACATTAGTGTTTGCTTTAGTTTAAATAGTTCGTTTACGTAAGATCAAGATCACTTTTTGCATTTACACAACAAACAACAAAAACGTCTTCCCCAGGGCCCTTGCAATATTCCTCCATAAAAATATATATGTATATATATAATATATAGTTTACCCATACATATGGGTATATATCTCTGAATCGACTTTGGAGCCGGCTAGGCCGGCGCCTTGTCCCGACACTATCAACATCCGTACAACTCTTAGTATATAAAAAGTCTTTTCAATTTCTACGTCATCATACCGCGGCTGGCGAAGATTCCTAGATGCGCCAGCCCTGGTCGTCGTCCACGTTGGAGTCTGTGTCTGACGGCTCCTCGCCGTACATGTCGGCCAGTTTGCGGAAGCGCGGTCCAAAGTTGGACAGGTAGTCGAAGTTGAGATCGCCGTCGTCGGTGCAGGACGCCAGACTGGAGAGGCTGCCGTCGGAGTTGCCGTCACCCTCGTACGCGTAGTGCCGCACATCGTCCACGGTGGTGGCGCCCACATCCCGGTCGCAGTTCTCCTTCTTGTCGCCCAGGAAGTCGGCGATATCGGGTATATCGTTGGGGTCGCGCATGTTCCCCTGTAACGCATGAGGATCTTTGTACAGCTTCTCCTCGTAGAAGGGCTGGGTGCGCAGGACATTCAGATCATAGTCTGTGTCCCGCTCGCCGCCACCCTCATCCTCGTAGTTGATGATCGTCTCGCGAATGTCGTCGATGTCCTTTTCGTGCCAGCCGTTCTTCTGCTTCTTCTGCACCACCACTGCCAACAGGATGATCAGCAGAAGGGCTAGGCATACGATGATCGCGATGATGAAGTTTCTGTCAATTCCAAAACTGAACGCCACGGCCACGGACTGCTGGCAACCGCTGTCGATGTTCCGGAAGACGGAGGGCATTCCCAAGTTGTAAGTCTGCTCGTTAATCGTCAGGTTGCGAATGCATCCGAAGAAACCCTTCTGGTTGGGAACGTGTGTCCAGTTGAGCTGGCGTCCAAGTTGCTCCAGATCCACCGGAGTGCCGCCCAACTGCAGCGGTGCGTTCACATTGAGGAACTCATTGGGGCCAATTGGGGCGCCCAGTGTCTGGCAGGTTGACAGCCGGCAATTGTCCACAGTCATCTCAATGCTGGTACGCTGCAGAATAATGTCCAGTTGGTAGCTGCGGTCGGCCACCATCTTGATGTGCTGATGGCGGATGCGAATAGCGCCTGATCCGTAGTCCACAGTCAGCACCGGATAGCCATTGTCCAATTCCAGAGCTAGGAAATCAGAAATGGCCAGCAGCGGATTGAAGTTAAGTGGTCCCAGGTACATGATCAGGCCCTGGTCGATCTGGGGCGTGATCTCCAAGCTAATCTTGGTGTTGTTGCAGGCGGCAATGGGCTCGTAGAAGGCATACCCGGAGCCGTAGAATGCCACGGAGACGAGTTCGCAGTGGGGCCCGGTGAATCCGTCTATGCAGTCGCACACGTCGTTCTCTCCGTACCGCGGAGATCCTCCATTTAGACAGCGCCTCATTAGAGGAGCCTCGCATACGCATTGCGCTTGAACGAAGGCATTCACGCCCACGAACGATGTTGTGTTCGAGTAGATCATGTATGGCACCGAGCTCTTGTGCAGCTCATTGGTGCACGATTCCTCGCACTTGAACTTCTCAATCAGACACTCGTCTATGTTCACCATCAGCATCTGCAGGTCTAGTTCGTTCTCCAAGCGCTGTTGGTTCTGGGCCACTATTCCATTTAGTTTCTCCGGAGCATAGTAGGGTGAGCCGTGGGCAGAGAAGCGCACATCGAGCGTATGATTCTCGTTTTGGAGCACAGTGAACACGTCCACGTTGGATACCGACGTATTGAAAAGCTTGGACAGCGAGAGCTGCAGGCGATCCTTCAGGGAAAGGGCATCCGGCGACTGGAAGTCGCGCGGCACACTGATAAACTCCTCCTTGGTTACGTTGATGAATCGGATGCTGCCGCTCTTGTCCACTGCCTCCTCGGGGAGCTCGCGGACCACCACAGTGACATAAGCATCTACGGAGTGACGGGGCACGAACATGGAGTCCTCGGTCACTACGAACGACAGGTCGTACTCTCCCTCGGCGGTGTGAACCAGCATGGTGATCATACCCGTGCTGGGATTAAGCCTGAACTGGTCGTGCGGAAGGTCCTTCCATTCAAAGTACTTGTCATCCAAGTCCCAGTCATCCAGATCATCTACGAACACGCGACCAATATCGGTTTCCGGCGCTTCTCCCTTGTAATTGTAAATGAAGATGCGCGACGATCCTTCGCTCATGGCATTGTCGTTGACATCGCCGATCACCAGGTGCAGGATGCTCACGGCACTCTGTCGCGGAACGCCAGAATCACTGATGCGGATGGGGATAAAGTACTCCTTTTGAGCCTCCCGATCAAACTGGACGTTGGCGTGCAAATAGTCTCCATCCATGCTGAACTTGGTCTTGATGTCCGGTGTGGCTTCGCTGTCGATGCCGAAGGTGAAGTTACCTGCCCCCGGAGTGTCATCGTAGTCGTTGGCCTGCAGCTGCACAACATGGCCGGGATTGCGGTTCTCCTGCCAGTAGACAGGCATTTCGTTGATTAGGAACGGAGCATTGTCGTTGATGTCCTTCAAGGTGACAGTGACCTCTTTTACAGTGCTGACCGTGGTTCCTACTCCATCCTCATCATTGGCCTTGATCAAAACCTGCCAGTTCTTGTGACCATTTGGTGGATCGCGGTCCAGCGTCTTGACCAAACGCAGGCAGCCACTGTTGTCAATGGTCCATCGGTTTCCATCGTTCTGGTGAATCGAATAGACGATATGCTGATCTGCATTGCGATCCTTGATGTCCGGATCGTAGGCTTCGACAGTGAGGATGCAGTCGTCATATGTGGTCTCCTCCAGAATGGTGACGCTGTAGTCCTGCTTGAACACCGGTGGGTTGTCGTTCACGTCTTCAATTTTGATAACGACCGTGGTGTAGTCGTCGTAGATTCCATCGAAGGCACGTACCTTCAGCTCGTACTCCGTGATCGTTTCGTAGTCCAACTTCTGGTTGACCGTGATTTTGCCGGTCTTGAGGCCAATCTTGAAGGCATCACCCACGTTACCGCTCTCAATGCTGTACAAGATCTGTGATGCGTTATCCTCGTCCTCCGCCTTTACCTCAATGACCTCGGTATTCGTATTGGCATCCTCAAGCAGTCTTTCTGCCAGATATTTGTCCTGCTGGAAGTGCGGCTTGTGGTCGTTCTTGTCTCCAATGGAGATGCGGAACACTTGGTGGCCACGGTTAGGCTCGCCATTATCAAACAGACTTGATGGCGAATTGTCGCTGGCAATAACCTTTACGTTGTAGAAATCGCGTTCCTCGCGATCGAATGTCGTCAGTGCGGTAATGTTACCGGTATTGGGGTCGATGGTGAAGTACTCCCGATTGTCGGCCAGCTCGAATGACACAATATTATTGGCCGAGGTGCCGTCCATGTCGAAGGCACGCACCTGCATAACAGGCGTGCCGGGTGGTTCGTTCTCCAGGATAGTGCCCGATTTCACCTCAGTGTAGTATGGGATGTTATCGTTGACATCCTCCACCTGAATCTTGATCTGATGTTCTGTGCCCAGTTCGTGTGTATTTCGCACAATCATTGTGAGGGTGTAGTCTGTGATGGCCTCGTAGTCCAGAGTCTTGCCCAGGCTAATGGTCACCTCGTTGCCGATTTGATTGAACACGAATGTGTTCTTGCTGTTTGTCTGCTCCGTGCGGCCGGTGTTCAGTTCGAAGATTACCTCCGGCTTGTCTGGCATATTGGAAACGGCTCGTAACGTGGCGATCGGATGTGTGAAGTTTTTGAGATTCTCCTTCAGGTAAATGGGCGTATCGATCGGATTCACGAATGATGGCGGCTTAATTGAGGACTCCACCACCCGGATGCGCACCTCGATTTGCGCATCCTGCGGCGGATCTGGCACTATGTTATATGCTCGCACGATTATAGCGTACGATTGCCCGGGTCTCTTGTCAATCGGTCGTTTCAGGTAGATAATACCCGACTCCTTGTCAATCTTGAAGTACTGGAAGTCGCGCTCCCGCAGAATCTCGTACTCGACCAAACTGTTGTTGCCATCGTCGAAGTCACTGGCGCTGATAGTCATCACCACCGCGTCGGGCTGCAAATAGAAGGTAAAGATAAAGCCACGGATATTTGGGGGTTTCTGGTTTCCTTCCGTCCACACAACTTTCCTGCAAGTTTGCCCAAACCAGGAGCAAGCACATGACCCAGCTCTAGTTTCCTCAACCTCCCTTTTTTCTATGCTACCTGGGCGAAGGCCTAATTAGAACTGAAACCTTTTCGCAGAAAAGCTTCTCTGCTGACAAAGCTTTGCTAAAAATAACTGCGTTTGTTGTGGATATGAAGAGGAAATCGGGGAAAATAACACTTATAAGTTAGATAACTATCTGCTGTACTATCCCTTAACTACAAAGTAAAAAGACTTTCCGAGATTGATTACAATTAAGAGATGCTCCTGGAGATCCTCAGAATATCAGAACTTGTTTCTTCTAATCTAAGAAGCCTTAATAAAATTATAATAATCTAACTAATCGTAGTAATTACCTAGAATGGCTCTCTATTGCGGGACTAAGATATTGTTATTGTATTGACAAGTTTTTCTGGTCGCAAACATGGAAATGGCGTAAAAGAAAAGGCGTTGGAAAGGGTTTCAAGGTTTTCTGTATCGAACCGGGCGAGCAATGAACCCAAAACCCGTCTCCAAGCGGTCGCCCTCCTACGCCAAGCGAAAACTAGTTCCGCCCAAGAAGATGTGCGCGCCCATGAACTGGCCAACTGTTTAATTAACACCGTAGGACGTGGGACAGTGGGAGCCACAGTCTATTGGAATGACCAGGTGGGCGGAGGGCAATCTTATGATGCCAGTGATCCATAAATTCCAGTAGTCAAAAAACCTGATACTCTGAGTATTTCTGAGTAATCAATCTAATAAACCAATATAACAAGCTGTGCTACAGAAACCTATCATCTATTCCCTCAGCTAACAAATAATTTCTTTGCATCTTGATTAACAAGATAACTTTATTTTAATGTGTTTTTGGGTAAAAGAAATTTCTACTACACCACAGCGAAAAGAGAAACTATATAGCGAGTTTAGGTGACAATTGAGTTAGGTACATGACATCACAAGAGTTGCCCCCTCAGAAAGAATGACATCACTCTAGTACCAATTCACCAACTTGGCCAAACCGCAGTAATCCGGGGTCCGCGAGTTTGGCAAGCGGTGGTGGATAGAGTGGGCCAACTCGAACTCAACTCAGTGGGCCAGAAAACTCACCTGGGCATTTTCCGACATGGACTCGTCGTAGCGCGCCTTGTTGAAGGCGGGTGCATTGTCGTTGATGTCCTCGATGGTAACGTTGAAGGTGCAAACGTCGTCCAGAGGGGGCAGACCATTATCCGTGGCCTGGACGGTGACGAAGACGAATTTCTCGTGGATCGGCTCGTCACGATCAAATGTGTGGGTGGTGAAGATTACGCCCGTGCTGGGATTGATAAAGAACTTGGGTCGCTCGAACGGCGACTGGACGATGCTGTATCGAATGACCTGGTCGGGATCAGGGTCGACGGCCTCTACGGTGAGCACGTAGGTGTTTTCTGGCTGCTCCTCCTTGACCTTAGGAGCGTATCCGGCACAGTTCTTGAAGGCGGGCTTACGATTGTCGCCGGAAAAGTTTTTGTCCGGCGGCGAGTGAAGTGCGAGGGCGGGTGACAGAAGGCTGATGGCCACGAGGACGCCCAGGAGGAGTCTCGCGGGGATTAATCGCCTGCCAAGGTCGCGGCATTTTCGCTTGTGCTGCTGGTGCGTCTGTTGCTGGGCGGGATTTAGGTGGCCGGCCTGCGGGGTCGCCGACATATTGATGCAGTGGTGGCTTCTGGACATTCGCTGGACACTGGTGGACATACTCTCTAGCGGCGATCCGCCATCGCAGACTCTCTTTTTTTCAACCGCAACACTTTTGAGCACTTCTTCGTGAATCACCCAGTATTATTTCACTCACACACCTTTTACTTTTGTTTGTGTTGCCCACTTCTACTTCTACTTCTTTTCTATTCTATTCTATTTGCACTCTTCTTTTTGTTTCGTTTCTCTCAGTGTACCGTTTGTTTGGACTGCATTTTCATGGCAACCGCTCAATAATTATCAATCGAATCGAACTCGTACAGTGCGCGCCCAGATTGTAAACTGACTTATTCCGATTTCGGTGCAGCTGCTCTGGCTGATATTTCGTTCACTTTTATCTTTCACTCGTCAGCTTGGGCACTCTCTTTCTCCGTTTCTGTTGCCTCCTCTCTTTCGCTCCGCAAACAGGTAAGACCAGGTAAAAAAGTGGTTACACGCACACCGCTAAGCGCGCGCATTTGTGTGAGTGTGGTTCGGTTCGTTGCGTTGGTATGTGTGTTACCAACGACTTTTGGTAAAAAGGCACTTTTCGATGGTATTTCGATGTGAACTTGTACACTCTGGCGAATTATTTTAAATAAAAAGATCGCAAAACGAATTTTCCTTCACTTCGATCGCTTTTATTGTCGGCTTGCAACGAAGCTGCGGAGCCACACCGATTTTGAAACTGCGATCGACGCGCGACACAACCGCTCAATTCAAAAGCAAAAACACAATGCAACAAAAACAACGGGCGGCATTGGAGATGTGAGACACCTTCGATTCCTCAGTCATCGATAAATAACGGTTAATATTCTCGATGTTTTCGTCTTATCGATACTATACCCTGTGTACACTTCTCGATAAATATTTTGATGAGAATCAATTTAAAATGGAAGCAGGAAGTTAAAAAAGGACGAGCTAAGCCCATCAAATTTAACTATTAACAACTATTCTTCACAAATTTAGGCTAATTTTTAATAGCCTGATCACAAATTTGCTTGAATATAACTGAAAAACATTTAATAACCAAGATTAGCTACCAACATATCATAATTTGCTTTAAAAAAGGTCTGATTGAGTTTGGTTTTGAACTGCCTATATTATTTATTGGTCTCGAAATGCCATTTCTATAATTTATTACATTGTACATCCTTAACAATTAATAAACATGCAATTCAAGTAACGCGCCATAAGTTTTGCCATTCACCCGTCGGATTATGGAGCAGTGTAGAGCGACCATAAAATACGGTGAATCGCATCCGGTACAGGTACACAAATATTTCCCATCCCTAGCAAAGAGTGAGAAAAAAAGTGAATCGAATCGTCATCGTCTTGGCCCATTAATTGCGGAGAAAAAAGATTGCAGCGCCGAAAAAACGGTCAAGGAAGAGTTCCAGCGACACCGCAACGTACAACCACTCCACACGAAGATCCCGTCGAGAGGTAGAACCCTAGGAATCGGAGGGGAAACCAGACCAAACCAAACAACCGCCCAGCCCCGATTTCGTGAATCACCAGTGGAACTATGGAGCAGACCCCGATCACCGATGCGGAGAAGGTGCGCATCGTATCGGACTTCATCCTACATGCGCCGCCCGGCGAGTTCAACGAAGTGTTCAACGATGTGCGGGAGCTCCTCAAGAATGACACTCTGCTAAAGGATGGGGCTAGCCACGCCTTCGCCCAATACAACAAGGACCAGCTGACTCCGGTTCGCATCGAGGGCACCGATCATAACGCCATCATATCGGAACACAACGATCTGGGTGAGTTTAGTTCCATCAATGCCCTTAAATGGACAAAGCCTACCGTATGAGTCACCTACACACATTGTTTGGCTTTCGGTCGATATCTTGAGCCCCCACTGATAAGCAGTTGCATTCCAGGAAACGGTCGCTTCTACGACCCGCGCACAAAGCAAGCCTTCAAATACGACCACCTCCGGAAAGAGGCTTCCGACTACCAGGACGTGGAGGCGGATGCTACTGCGGAGCCCTGGAGGGCGGCTCTCGACCTGGAGACGCTCGCCTACACTGCCAGTCATTATAGACACGGGGTAAGTTAAATGAATGAATGAGAAACGCTCTTTTGCTTACAATAATCCGCACAATTATCTTTATAGGTCAGCTCTGTCTTTGGGAAGGCGCAGGGCAACCAGATCACCCTGACCATTTGCATCGAAGACCATCAGTTCCAGCCGAAGAACTACTGGAATGGCCGATGGCGCTCCCAGTGGCACGTCACCTTCCAGGCGGGCAGCGGAACCGCCGAGTTGAAGGGTGTGCTCAAGGTGCAGGTGCACTACTACGAGGACGGCAACGTCCAGCTGGTGTCCTCGAAGGAGTGCCGCGAAAGCGTGGTGGTCAGCAACGAGCAGCAGGTGGCCAAGGAGGTGATCCGTCTGATCGAGGACGCCGAGAACGAGTACCAGCTGGCTATTTCGGAGAACTATCAAACGATGTCGGACACGACATTCAAGGCAATGCGTCGCCAGTTGCCCATCACCAGGACCAAGATCGACTGGAGCAAAATCGTCTCGTACAGCATTGGCAAGGAACTGAAGACGCAATAAGACCAGGAGGTGCAAGCGGAAGAGGAGCGGACACAGTCGACAAAGCGGCCCAACAGTCTTCCACTTGCCATGGCCAAGCGAGCATAGGAACCGATCACCAGCATTAACAACACAGCATCCGAAACGAAGTAGCAGGAATACGAGATACGAGGGCGGGCAGGTGCAGGTGCCTGCCGAAAAAGCAAATGTCTGTAATTGGCTATATACATACGAACATATACCTACTTATATATATATACGGCCTGTATTTATACTGTGTTATACAACGACGAAAGTGCGTATACATAACTACATATATCGAGTACGATCGGAGACGATTTGATTGCAAGAATTTGGATGACTTTAGCCTGACGGTGAACGATGCACTGCCGCCTCGTCTGCGTCACGATCGCCACCAATTGTCGCCTTTATCGTTTAAGAAGAGCATTAAACGCGGATTTTATCATGTCCTCTGACCTATGTATTATTCTAATTTTAAACGAATCAAGCTCGAGATCTGCGCTCTCGATGAGCCAGTCAATTCTTCGTGTCCCTGAAGATCAACCAGCCGACTCTCGACTATTTTAAGTGGTATCATTAGGAGCACTCATTCAAGTTTTCCGCTTTCCCGATTGTTCACCAACCAACCACCACCTAGTATGAGCATGAATATTAACTATGCTAAACCACTGATCATTTTTGCCAGCTCTCCATTGACAAACAATAACTAAAGACTTTGATTTTATAAAAACAATAAATTTGTAATTAAAATAACATAACTATAAAACATTTAAGATTGCTTGAATTAGTCAAATTTAAAGAGAATAAACTAATTGAATCGGACATTCGGATTGTCGTCACTTTGAATGTGTTTCTGGTTGCTGATCCAATTCGGATAAAATAACATTGGAATCAACTTGCTTGGCAGGTAGTTTGGTTATACTCTCGGGCAGATCGAAGGTTAGTTCCTCGGATTTTTTGAGCAAAAATCGTTTCTCCGGGTTTAGTTTTGTTTCCAGCTCCAGTCGGTCGATTAGCCAGCCTCTATCCGGCTGATTGGACGCCCAAAAGTATAAAGTTCCTGCAAATAGAAATAGGTAAAATCCACAGATCTGCTCTCAAAATCGATGGATTTACCTTTATCCTTGCTGCCCCGCACAGCCACCTCACAACGCGCCTCCTCCGCATTGCAATTGTTGTTGGCGTTGGACAGATCGATGCCAGAGTCCTTGATGGGTTCGCCCAGGAGACCAACTGCTCCTCGATGACTCCGCAGTGCTTTCAATGCCAGTTTGTAGTACTCTGCGGATTTCACCCGATCCTCCATTTTCCATTTCATGTACATCACAGCGGATATGGAGGCCACCGCACCGTAGACACAAATGTTGCCTAGTGTTCGGTTCGACGGAAACTTGAGTCCAACCATCTTGCTAACGCTTTTATTTACAATCTAGCTCCTGTTACTTGTGTAACATACGTCATAGCCGGCGTTGAATTAGAGATGACAGTTCGTCGATGTTGTTATGTGAACAGGCTTATAAACACCAAAATCCACCTCTAAATGTATTTCTATGCAAATTATTGACAGAAAATATAACAACATCATCTATTATTATTCGGTTTTAGTGACAATAAATTCATATCATAATATGGCTCATAAAAGCTGCCTTTTAATTTAAAAACAATTTCGATAGGTTTTTGTTTTGAAAAATCAGCTGACTACTTTATAACCAGGGCTGCAATGCCACATTTCCAGTTAGTGGATTATACAACAAAACGGATAGTTTTGTAAATATCTATCTGTAATTTATCATTTGTTTTTCAATAAAAGTTACGAAAACGGATTAAATAAAGCACATAGCAGACATGACCAGCCTAACCGCAGTTTTCCAGATGGCAAGGCAGCGATTGATAGCCCCAGCGATAGGAAACTGGGCACGTTTTTATGCCGCCAAACCGGCGGCCGCAGGTGAGCCTCCACGTCCAGGTTAAATAGTTAACAACTAATGGTAAATGCATTCCACAGCGGGCAAGAAGAAAAAGCTTGGCAAGCTGGGGCCCATCATGGAGAAGAAAGTCATACCCGTGGAGACGGATGCCAACAAGCTGGTGAACTATGTGTGCGGCAGTAACTACCTGAAAACAGGAGAAGATGTCAAGGTGAGTTTCACTTTTCAATTCCTTTTGTATACTCTTCTGTATGAATATTCTTGCTGAACAGATCAAACCGGATGCGGAGTACCCCGACTGGCTGTGGACGCTGAATACGGAACGCATCATTCCGCTGGATGAATTGGAACCCGACTCTAAGCAGTACTGGCGCCGCCTGAGGAAACTGGCCTTGCGGCGCAACAATCAGCTGTGCAAGCTAAAGAAGTTCTAGAACCCATAGCCCTAGGCGTTATCGTTGATTTTGGAGACACAGCCGACCCTCACAGCGGCCCATGTTGTTTGCGATGCTCTCCTGAGCAACAAGTGTGCAAACACCATGTTATTTTGCTAAAAGCGAACTGCAAATACATTTATTACACCGTCTTATCATAAAATTGAGACGCTATAAAAGACATGGTGTTGCGGGAAGTGTTCATTTAGTGGTGGTCAAGCAATGTGGAGCGTATCTGGCTTAGTTAAGCTGCTCCTCGGGGTAATCCTGATGGCAGCAGCATCTTCTGCACAAGGCAACTCTTCAAGTATGTAACAGTATAACAGATGGCCATATTTCGCGGACTATCAGTGAAATCACTTTGCAGAAAACGTTGTCTGCTACCAGGGCACTTGGTCCGTTTATCGACCTGGTCTGGGCAAGTTCGGTGTTGAGGATATTGATCCGTTTTTGTGCACCCACCTTATCTACGCCTTCCTGGGCATCGAAGAGACGGGCCAGCTGCGGGTGATCGACGCCTATCTGGATCTTGAGGAGAATAGTGGACGCGGAAATATAAAGAGTTTTAATGCCCTCAAGCTAAAGAATCCCGTGTTGAAGACGCTCGTGGCCGTGGGTGGTTGGAACGAGGGTTCCAAGCGATTCTCAGTGGTGGCCCGTGATCCCTCGAAGCGTGAAAAGTTCGTGGATGATGTGGTCAGGTTTCTGCAGCGCCATGGTTTCGATGGCCTAGATCTGGATTGGGAGTATCCTGGCCAGCGTCACAGTCTGGATAACGAGGATCGCTCGAACTATGTTACCTTTTTAAAGGAGCTGAAGGAGGGGTAAGATATGAAGGAGTTGTATGTGCTGCCCATTTTCTGACCCTTAACGCCTTCTCAGCTTGGAACCCTTTGGTTTCCTACTCAGTGCTGCCGTGGGCTCCGCACAATTCTCCGCCGAAATATCATACGACATTCCGGCTATTGTTCCGTATCTGGACCTCATTAATGTGATGGCCTACGACCTTCACGGACCGTGGGACCAGGTGGTGGGCATCAATGCTCCACTGTACGCTGCTGAAAGGGATGCTAGTGATTCTACCGGACGGCAACAGCAGCTGAACGTGGACGCCGTGGTCAAGTATTGGCTGAAAGCAGGTGCTCCGGCTGAAAAACTGATCCTAGGAGTTCCTTTCTACGGGCGCTCCTTCACGTTAGCCACCGCCGAGGGCAATCAGCCAGGAGCGCCTCATATCGGCAAGGGAATTGCCGGAAACTACTCCCGCGAGCCGGGCGTACTGGGTTACAACGAACTATGTGAGATGATGGAGCAGGAGGAGTGGACACAGAAATGGGAGGCCACGCAGCAGGTGCCTTACGCCTACAGGCAACGCCAGTGGGTGGGCTACGAGGACCCAGGTAGCTTGGCCCTCAAGGCGCAGTATGTGATGGACAACCACCTGGGTGGCATAATGATCTGGTCGCTGGAATCGGATGACTTCCGCGGCACCTGTGGTCAGCAGCCCTACCCCCTGCTGCACGAAATCAACCGTGTGCTCTTCGGCGGCAATACACCATCTGGTCTGACCACCGAATCGAGCAAGGAAACGTCCAGTGAAGGATTCAGTTGTCCAGCTGACGCGCCTGCAGGATATGTTCGTGATCCGGACAACTGCTCCAAGTTCTACTACTGCAGCGGCGGCAAGACCCACAACTTTGATTGTCCCAGTGGACTCAACTTTGACCTTGACACCATCAGTTGTAACTACTCAGGATCAGTAAAGTGTTAGATTTTATTTGTTCAGAAAGAAGTCACGGGGTTTGTGTATTTTCATGGACCTACTCCACGATCTTTAGGTTTAGTGGCATGTTGTCGGAGTTGTAAACGGGCATTCCCGGTCGCCAAATGACAAAGTTCTCATCACACTTGACCTCATCGGCCGGGCGGCACATGACCCGGCTCTCGTCGAAGTACTGACCCTCGAGACACTCGTAATAGATCCTCTCTCCATCGCGGCACTCATGGTACAATCGGCAATCCCAACCATCGCGGCTAAAGCCATCATGTGGGCACAGTCCGGAGGCTTCAGTGGTCGGCTTCTCGGTTGTGAGGGCGTTCTTGTCGCCCAGGGCGGAGAAGATCACACGGAGCAATCCATGCTGCTCGCCACATCTGCCCCGGAAATCGTCTACGTCAATGGTCCAGGCCATGGCGCCGCCCAGCTTGTGCTTCTGCAACAGATGCATCTTGGCCCAGATGCTCCGCGGGTTCTCGTAGCTTACCCACTGATCACCCCTTGTGGCATAGGGCACCTTGGCCAGCTGGTCAAACTTCCTGCTCCATTTGGACTGCTGCACGCACCACTCGTTGTAGGTCATGAAGCCGGGACGGTGGGATAGCTTAGTCGGTCTGCCGGGTCCTTTGCAGGCGGATCCCACTGTCGATTGATTTCTATCCATGGTGAAGGAGCGCACGAATAGCGGAATGCCCAAGATAAGTTTCTCTGGAGCTCCTCCATTTCGTTTCCAATGCATAATGGAATCGGTCACGCTGTCTTCATATCCCAGAAGTGGAGCATTGTAGGCCAAGCGCAGGCGGTACGGATCCTGCTCGTCGTGCAGCATAAGGTGGATAAAGTCAGAGTTCTTAACTATCTCGGGGATATTGTAGCCTTCCAGGTTGCGCTTGTTTGTTCGTCCCAGCACAGCCACCATTAAAATTAGCTGATTCTTCTGAAAGCTATCGCAAAAGGGAAGGCACTTAGTAGATGACTTAGTGGATCCGTGGAAGGACTTACATTAATCCCAGCTCCTCCAGCAGAATCACAAAGTTCTGGCGATCCTCTGGGTGACCGCCCAGCAGTGTGGGATAGCGCCAATCGATTTGGACGCCATCGAATCCCCACTTGAACATGAACTCCAACATAGAGCTATAGAAATTGTCCCGCTTCTTCGGAGAGGCCACCATGCGGGAAAACGAGCTGGAATCCTCCTCCCAACCACCGATGGTAAACATTACCTTCTTAATGCTATCCCACTTCATGGTCTTAACGCTCCTCAGCTTGTCTATTAAATAGGAGTTATTGATATGGAATCACGTATTTATTTAAATAAAGTGCTTACCCTTCTCCAGTAGCAGAATCTTGTCGGTGATCCTTAGTTCACCACTATCCTCATCTACACCTACTCCAGAACCAAGGACCAAGTGGGTGCACAGTCTGGAGTCCAAGTGCCACTCAAAGAATTGACTGCGTCCTTTGTAGTAGTAGGAGCCCAAATCATATTGACAAAACACATTATCTGCAGATATATTTGTAAAATATTTGAAAGAATAGTTTTAGAATCTACTTACACTCTTTTGCTATACAACCGCATATCAGAAATATCATTATCATTAAGACATACTGAAAAGAAGTCATGGCGAAAGTGAACCTAATGCTTCAAACTGGAAATTTATATAATTTTTTTCTAATTGTAGATTAATTAATATGGTCAAGTAAGTTAAAATAATGTTTAAATTTATTTTCGGACCAGTAAAAGTGTTTTGAGTTGCGTGTTTTTTCACACGGAGTGTCATTTATAAAACATATTTCTAGACTGAAAACGCATAGCTAACTGAATATTTATAATCCTGTCCTTATACTTAATGAACTTTCGCTTTTAAAAGATAATAAATATATGGCGTTCTTTTAGTTCCTTTGTCATGGCCATAAGTGCACATTGCGATAAACAAAACACGTTAACTCACCTGTGTTTTCATTAATATGGTTTCTTGTTAACAAGACTTTATCATTATATCAATATTGAAATTGAATCATATGCACTTGCTTCATGGCGTGTATTTCATGATTTTCCCCGAGTGACTAACTTCTTCAATGTAAATGTTAGTATTTCAGGAATCTAAATCTAATCGGCATACCGGTAGCCATAAATACGAATTAATAATATACAATTCGCTGTGAGGACCACTTGAAAAATAAATGATTTCTTGTTTAATTGCCATGTTTGTTTATTTTCATATGCTATTCATTTAATCGACATTTTACGGCCAGTCGCAAGTGAAGCTACTGGTATTGAAGCACAGCCCTTCTCCGCATTGGAAGTCGTAACGGACGCCACCGATGCACTGGTAGAACTTATTGCAATCGCCTTCCACAACAAAGAAACCATCTTGGCCACACCCGCTGCCACCACTTCCACCACCGGGAGTGGAAGCCGTAGTGGGTGCCGGAGTGGGAGCAGCCGTTGGAGAGGGAGTAACACTTCCTCCTCCGCCGCCTCCACCTCCTCCATTCACTTCCCTGCCCAGAGCACGGTTCATGGTCTTCAGCAGGGGATAGGACTCGCCGCACAGGCCACGGAAATCATCCGTCTCAATGGACCACATCATGGCACCACCCAGATTGCGGGACTCGACCAGCTGCATCTTCAGCTGGATGCTTTCGGGATTGTCATAGCCGATCCACTGATCACCCTGGAAGGCATATGGAGCACCGTTCTCCTGATCGAACACGGTTTGCCAGTTGTTCAGGCAGATCTCGTGGTAGCCCAGGAATCCGTTCTCCCGCGTGTAGACGCCAGCAGATCCGGGACCAATGCAGGCAGCTCCGGGCCAGTTCTGTGAGCTATCGGACATCTGGTAGCTGTGTCCGTAGAAGCCAATGCCCAGGATAAGCTTCTCAGCGGGCGCACCTAGGTAGGCATGATTCATTAGTTTAATGACTAGATTCCAAGAGTGGTTAACTCACCATGAGAAAGCCAATAGTCAATGGATTCGGCGACCTCGGGCAGAGGAGCGTTCAGACCCAGATAGCCATCCAGAGCCATGTGGAAGTCGTAGGTCATGACGTTAATGAAAGTCAAGTGCTGCGAAATGGCCGGAATGTCGTATGAGATGCTGGCCGATTTCTCGGAGGCACCGACAGCAATACCCAGCTCCAAGCCATACTGATCGTAGCTGTCGAGGATTAATACATGTCATTAAGTTGCCAGGAATTAAGGATTCCACCTACGTCTCCTTAATCTCGCGCAGCAGAGTAACGAAGTTCTCGCGATCCGCTTCACTGCCTCCGCGCTGTCCAGGGTACTCCCAATCCAAATCCAAGCCATCAAAGCCGTACTGTTGAATGAAAGCCAGGGAAGTGGACACGAAGGTGGCACGCTTGGCAGGATCGGCGGCCATGGCCGAGTATTTGGTGGAACCTTCATTCCAGCCACCAACCACAGCCAAAATCTTGAGGTTCGGGTTGCGCTGCTTCAGAGCAATCGTCTGGCTAATGAAGCCTGTGGGGAAATACCACTTCATTAACCTTTCCTAGCTTCAAAGGCATAGCTTACCCAGTCCATCGTCCATGTCCAGCCAGGTGTCCAGGGACTTGAACTCGCCGGCATCGCTGATTCCGAAGAAGGTGTAGCTGATGTGGGTGCACAGGGAGGGATCGATGTCCGAGGGCGTGAACTTTCCATCTCCGGGACGATAGTTGGCCCAAGTGCCCCAGTAGCAGTTAAGCAGCTCTGCAGGATGAGAAGGATCCAATGAGATTCCGATTCCCAGGCAAACTTCATCAACTACTCACTCTCGCTGCTGGCCACTTGTCCAAGGCAAAGGCAAAGTGCTGCCAAGGCCCAAATCGAGACTAACTTCATCCTGCACTTCGTAGGTTAATGGTAACAATAGCTCTGCGTATCATGGTTCTGAGTTTATATAGGCCGCTCCCCAGCAAATTTCTTATCGGTGAAACATCGGCGGCGTTGATAAATCGCCACTTCACATAGGAAATCGCTGAAATAGAAAACAAAAGTCTAATATATTGCACTCGGTGAGGAAACTGAAACGACAAGTGACCTATATCTATACTTGTACTACATTATATTATGCATATAAATCTCAATTTATTGCCTCAATTTTAAGTGCATCTTGAGATTTGCAGATTGCCAATCGTATCGTACCCCACTCGAAGAAACATTTTATCATCGTCCTGGAATGTGACTCAAACTGTTGCTAGCTACTCATTCAGGCACTTCATGTGGAGTAAATTAAATAAATACACTTGTATTCAATGAATAACAAAAGAAGCATGATTTATACATTTAACTAGAAATTTAGAACTACTGACATCACAGGAAAATATAACCAACTGTAGGAAATATGGGTATTTGGTATGTATTTAAATATGGCATCATAGAATACAATATTTGAGAACTTTTACATCCATATGATGCTAAATAAAACATACTGTTGTAAAGTAATATATATCAGGCCAAATCATAACTAAACGAAATATAATCTAAGACTAAAAAGAAATAATTAGTTTACACATGTAATCAATCAATACATTTTTTATTCTCATTCAAGGGTATACAGATATACCGAGAAATGAAGCTCATTATTTTGAATTTTTTCGAGCTCATTTATAGTTTTTTACATATATGTATGTTTAATACCAGTTTGAAAGGTTTCCATATGGATTTTAAATAGATCTGAATTTCCTTAAGACTTCTTGTGAAATAACTTTTAAAACATATCGCATAGTCACAAAACGTAGTGTTTTTTTTCAATTTTCAAACATTTATTCTTAACAATTGGATTCCCCTTTTACCAACGCAGCTTCCTGTTGATGGTCTTGAGCAGAGGATAGGTCTCACCGCACAGACCGCGGTAGTCGTCCGTCTCCAGGGACCAGATCATGGCACCGGCCAGACCCTTGGACAGAGCAAAGTCCATCTTGTACTGGACACTGAGCACGTTGTCGAAGCTCACCCACTGGTCGCCGGAGTAGGCGTAGGGAGCAGCATTGCCGTAGTCGAAGACGGTGTGCCAGTTGTTCTGGCAGATCTCGTTGTAGCCCAAGTAGCCGGTAGAGCCGGTGTAGGATCCAGCGGCGCCCTCACCGCGGCACGGTGCACCCGGCCAGTTCTGGGAGGAGTCCGACAGCTGGAAGGAGCGTCCGTAAGTGCCCACGCCGAGCACCAGCTTGTTGGCCGGAGCACCCTGGCTCAGCCAGAAGTTGATGGCGTTCTCCACGGCCCACTGGGGGGCATTGAAACCGGTCTGGCCATCGGAGGCCATGGCAAAGTCGTAGGTCATCACGTTGATGAAGTCGACCTGCTGAGCAATGTTGGCGATCTCGTAGGATGCACTGGCCAATGACTCGCCGGCGCCCACGGCAATACCCAACTCATAGCCATAGGGAGCGAACCTACAGGACATAAATCACATAAGTCTAAAGTACGTTTCGGGAGTGGCTCCTCCTCTACTCACGCCTCCTTAATCTCACGCAGCAGAGTCACAAAGTTGGCACGATCGTTCCAGTTGCCACCACGCTGGTTGGGGTACTCCCAGTCCAGATCCAGACCATCGAAGCCATGGTTGCGCAGCAGGTTTAGGGCGGAGTTAATGAAGTTCTGGCGCTTGTACCAATCGCCGGACATCGAGGAGTACTTGGTGGAGCCCTCGTTCCAGCCGCCGACAACGGCCAGGACCTTCAGGTTGGAGTTCTGGTTCTTCAGGCTGATCGCCTGGTTGATGAAGCCGAGATCGTAGTCCAGCCAGGTGTCCAGGGATTGGATCTCACCATTGTCGTTGATTCCGAAGAAGGAGTAACTCAGATGGGTGCACAGACCGGCATCGATGTTGGACACATCGAACTTGCCGTTGCCGCTGCGGTAGTTGGCCCAGGTGCCCCAGTAGCAGTTGACGATGCCTGGATTTTGCCAGGAATACAGATCGATTAACATTTAGGCCAACATCATATTCGCCCAGATAAGACTTACGCTCAGCACCGATAACCTGGCTAAGGCAGAGGACTGCGAGTAGTGCCAATAACTTTCCCATTGCACGAAATGCTTATTGGTTCTTGTTCCATCGAGGTATTTATACCCTTCCGCACCGATCTTATCAATACCCTTATCTTTATCAGGTGTGTCGGCTACTCCACTCCACTTGTCGGACAAATTTATTGGGTCTTCGTCGCGTGCTTTTAATTTTAATATTTATACTAGCGACCGGTATCTGTATCTCAAGTACAGATTCATTTTTTGTTTACTATCCCTTAAGTTGTGAATTCTCTCAAGAGGTGCTTCAACATTTACAATTTTGGTAATATTTGGAAAACTTAGGTCATAACGGCATATTAGGTTTAATAGGAACATGAATAATATTTTTCTTTAATATTTTTAATCGGATTTTAAGTTGATAAGTATCCTAAGCTTGGGTCCAAACTTTATTTCAAATCAATGAGACCAATTTAATAAAAACTATTATATTTTATAAGCTGGAAATTGGCAGAAGGGTATTTTTGGGTCTGTAAATATGATACTTTTATTATTTTAAAGACATTTCAAAACCAGGTGTTCAAAGAAACGTAAAAAGGTTAGTTACTGACCTAAAAACTTCGCATGCTGGGTACTGACTTTAATATAGTTGATAGACTAAACCGACTAAGTTATACACTTTATTGAAATTTAAATAGGCCAATAAAACAAATAGCTATATAGCAATATGTTCTTTGTACCGCCAACATTTCAACTGACTTTGTTTGTTTAACTATTTTTAGTCGTATGAGTGGTTTATGGGTTCACTGATAATGAGATTAGGAATAGATTTTCATTGAGTGGGAGTAAATTATTTTGAATGGGCTGCTTAAACTAATCTATAGATTTCAGTCATTGCACTTGTCTTAAGATAGTACCACGAGTGATTTCATTAAAAATAAAGAATGTTTGATACTAATCTCATTGAGTACAAATGGATTAAAAGGTGATTAATGATTGCGATAAAAAATGCAACTAGTCTTAACACTTTTGAAAAATTAAAGCATCTATTTAGCTTATTTAAGATTTATTTCCAAGCTTAACAAATGCAAATAAGTGCATATTTCCGATATGTTATTTTCTTAAACATATTTATTGTTTATTAACCAATTTCGGTGAACAATGTAATAAACTTTTCGACATAATATAGAGATTCTCCAACAGTTTTGAGTAGAAATGCACATATAAATAAAATAAAATTTCTGCGACCAGTTGAACTGTAAAGCGCTCAGATTAACTGATTTAAAACGTGTTGTTTCAGTGCGTTGGACATTCGATCCGTGGCTTAGTTGGCCACATAGATCTCGAACTCCTTGTAGGCCAGCTCCTCGCCGCCGTACGGAATGTAGCAGCATCCATGGGAGGGCTGCACCTTGCCCACAGTGATGGTTCCATCGTGGGTGGCACGGCCGATGAAGAGCGGCTCGCCCTCGGCGGTCTCTCCGGCGGGCAGGGCGTTGGGCGGGATGTTTCCGGCATCCACGGGCACCCACTGGCCGCCGCCGGCGCACAGCACCTCGTATTCAGCGTGGCCGTGCTCACCGCCTCCCCAGGCCACGTAGGTCACTCCGTGGGAGGGATGCAGCTTGCCGGGAATAAGGTCGCCCTCATGGCGGGCACGGGCGATGTACAACTGCTCGCTGCTGTCGAATCCTCCCTCGAGGGCGTTGGGTGGCACTTCTCCATTGGCGGCAGGCACCCAGCATCCTGGTCCGCTTCCTGTGGGCGCGGAGAAGCCCATGACTGGAGCCGATGGAGAGGACTCTGCGGAGATAAAAAAAGGAATTTGTCAGAAATTCATTAAATGAATCTTATACATATATAAAAGACCAATAGATATTCATAGCAAAGATATAGTTTTGGACAGCAATTAAATGTTATTGATCATTAGTACCCATTAGTACCAACTCTACGAGTAGCGGGTATAGTTATATTCGATATTTAAACTAAAGCAGCTGAATTTGCAACAATAGACAATAGATTCCATTGATCAGCTGTAGGACAATAGCTCACTTAGATCATTACGATGGGTAAACTAATCAGAGAGGGTAAACACTTTTGCTGGCCGTTTAATAAAAAAGGCGTGGAAACGAGTGCAAACTCACCATCAATCAGCCAGGTGCCGCTTGCACCCCATCCCGTGCAGATGCCGATGAAGTTGACCGGGAACAGGCTACCGGCATCGTAGGAAAGGAAGGCGGCGGCGTCTCCTTCGCGGCCAACGGTGATGACGTTGTCGTACCAGCGCACCCAGAAGCCACGGAACTCTCCGGCATCCAGGATGCCCGGAGTGGGCACCTCAGCGACCTCGGGCTTTTGGCGGTCCTTGCGGATCACCGACTTGGTATTCTCCCATCCTCCCAGGAAGATCTCGAAAATGGGGCCGTTCTCCTCGGGCGCGGGTGTCAGGGCCAAATGAGCATCCTTGGGAGAACGCACCTTGAAGGTAAAGACTCCTCCGCTGGCGGGGAAGAACTGGTACTCCAACTTATCGGGGGTATTGATTTCTGCAAAAGAGATGGCATATTAGTACAAATTCTCAGAGGCAACTGTACACTCGGCTACGTCTTTCGGAGCCAACTGTACCCACTACTACTTTGAGAGGTGGGAAAGTTTTGAGGTTTGAATTAACAACCTCAAACATGAGAATGTTGTCATAAAAAATACTTGAACTGGAAAGAATTCGTAGCTATTTTTGTGTTTGTTAGGTTTCCACATAGATATACATATATCAGCATGTTTAGCGTCTGTTTTTGTTTTCGCCTGCTTATTAACGCCATTCGCATGATGTCATTTAGATCGCCATCGCCATCGGTTCTTCGCAACAAATTGTTCTAGCTAATTCCACTCAAGCTTAATTTCGAGTTCTGAGCTCCGAGCTCTGAGCCGGCTCTAATGCCACTCGAGCGACAAACATTTGCCCAGATATATGCGAGGTTGTGCTATTCGCTTTGAATAGATTACACGAATTGTTTCTCAAGCAGCATTATTTCGCATGACATCATTGGAGGTGCATCTTTCGTCTGACCCCACGAGGGTCACCCTTGCTGAATTCCTATTGATTATTGCCGGAGTTCAAGGCGAAGACCAGTGACTCATCGCAGATGGTGAACATTTTCGGACACCTTGGGTCGAGAATCAATTCGATGGGTCATAAATTAGGCAAAATAAAGGCAGTCCAAAATGATAGCATATTGCCGTTAATTGAATCTGGACGATCACAAGGTGAAAGTTGCTTCTATTTTCCACTGGTAAAAAAACAGCATAGATAAAGAATGGGATGTTTCGATTCTAGGAATTGGACGACACAAATTTATTTTGGTCGTGGGCCAAAAATTCGGCCGCACATTTCCCTATCTTTAAATTCACCCAATTATCCATTCCATTATCCAACTGCTCAGGGCACTCCCTCCACCCACACCCACTCAAACTCACCGATTGGCATGATTGCTGTTTCAATCAACGATGTTCGCTTACTGAGATTCTGATTCAAACTGCCCCAATGGAGCCCAAATGCCGGCGAGGTAAGCACCGCTAAAAAACGGAAACGTTGAGAGAGTAAAAGCTCCAAGAGCTTTGGCGCTCTCACTTGCGAAGCGGGAGATCGTTGGCCATATAGAAAGTATTCGAACTGTACCAGTTTGAATAGGTAACTTATTCACATAGCGGTATACTGCACACGCTAAGGCGCTTATCTTTAATTATTTTAAAAACAATTATTTTTCTTAAATTTATAAGGACGTAAATATTTTTGGGAACAAATATAAACTTAATTAGATTAATTATTACAATTATTTTGTCCATGTGCCCAGTATTAGATAATTGTAATTCCTTTTTTAACTTTTTGTTCCTTGGTTCGCCTCGTGGTAAGAGCATTTAAGTTTCGGTATAACTGAAGTAGTTTTGTCACCTAGTTTTGCTTAAGAGGTCTATGACTCAGGTTGCCCAAAAGCTGCTCCTTAGTCATCAGAACCATAGGCAAGCTTTTATTGCTAAAATGTTTTTTCTATGGGCATGATAATTTTCGTATCGCTGTGCTAATAAATATTTACTATTTACTACTGTATATACGATTAGTATGCAAGGCACTTAATGATGTGACCTATTCCAAAAAAGGGCAGGTCCTAGTAAAATCTATTAAATAATGAGCTATAAATTGGTTAAAAGCATTGGTTGATCTTAAAATAATGATTTTTTTGGGCATGAAAGATGTGTAAGGTTTACTTGTATACTCTATGATGTTTCATGTATCTATAAAAATTGATTAACTTTAATTTCAGCTAGGGTACATTCTATTCGATCAACTTGTTTTACGCCTTCGTTTGCCGTTAGTGTCGTCACTTATTTTGGCGTCATGTGCCGGTTTTATATTGTGCGGTCACATGGGTATCCAAACCAGGGCATCAAAAGCTACTGTCAATGATTTTCACAGCAAGGGTCCAAAATGGTTGATGCTGACATAATGTGCTAAGGTTATCCATTTGATCATCATTTATTTATTGCGCTGCCGAAATAGATTTAAAAAATGTGCAGTGCAGCATATGGTAGCATACTTTTGGGGTCACCCTCTAATTGAGTGCCAAATGGTAAGACCAATTTTTTTTGGCACCACACTTCTTTATCCGTCCTGTGACGGAAGCGGGATTATCTTTCTTTACGTCACCACTGCTTATTTTTTGGCCTTTCAATGTCAGTCGGTTTTCTTTCGTCTCGCCGGTTGGTCGCACTTTTTTTTACATTTATATCGAAACAACGTGCATGCGCAGAAAATCCCCACGAAGTAATATTGTCTAAAATAAACAAATTGTTATTTGTGTTCCCAGCTGCCGGTGGCCGTGCCAAATTGTCTTCTGATAAGACTAGATCAATTGCTCACGCCGTGCAACTTGGTGTATTTATATTGGAGACAGCTGAACACACACAGCCAAAAATATATAAACATAAATACATACATACTTTGCACGACGACAGACGAGTAAACAAACAATGCACTTCTTATGAAAGGACGCCATTTGTTCTTAACTTTGGCGTAGTACTAGATCATTTTACAAAGAGAGAGTGAGGTTACACTTGCATTGTTTGGGTTAGTTCAGTGCAAGAAAACTTAAAGGATCTAGGGAAAACATTTTAGTTTGTTCTTTGTTTTGTTTATAATGAGTCAGACGTCTGAAGTTCCACCTTCAAAGTTATATGACGTACAAAAAAAAAACAAACGCATGGCGTCAGATATTTCATCATTTATATCTAATCTTTCAGATAACTTTTCAGCAGAATGCACTTTTTCCATTGACGAGCCCCCAAATATACACATATTCTGCTCAGATAAGCTGGCGAAACAAGTTGAATCTGTTTACACTTTCCCATTTAGTTTTATTGCTCAGTTTGCATAACACAGTGACCTCTGGAATGCTGGACCATTCAATTAAGAGATATTTTCATTGGTGAAATACATTAACTCGATTCAATTAACATTTCCGCTGGCGGCTTTTGCGACATTTCCAGAGGCAAGTGTAAATCTGGTTGAGTTCACTCAATTGAATCCAATTGGGTCTTAGTACCAGCCTCCCGGATTTTTTCGAGAGTGTCAACAGCCAATTGAGACTTAAGTGGCCTAGGGCAATCAACTTCGCAGTAGCCCGTGTCGAAAAGGACTCATTCTAAGCAGTTTTATGGTGTTTTATAATATTTAACATTTTTAAAGTGGGTTATTTCATTCCTAGACAGACGCTAAACTGTTTATTATTTGGTTAAGTATAAAGATCTCATCGTAAACGAAAGTAAAAGTGCATAATTGCGAGCAAAGATAACGTCAGATTGACTTATCGCGTATACGCCCCGTTGAGCCACGTGAAAAATGTCTAGTTCTTATGAAATCGTTCAAATGGCCCAAAACAAATCAGCTGAAAACATAAAAATAAACCAATATAAACATGCCTATGTGTGTGTGCCTGACGAGCCCCCATACTTATGTACTTTGCTCCCGCGCAAGTGTGTGTGTGTTAAACTTTTGTTTGTCTGCGAAATGTTATAAACTGGTTTTCATGTTACTCTCTCGATCTAAAAACAGGCAAAGGGATAAGATTGAGTGTTTCTTCCGTTTGATTCGACTTCGGAACCCTTTGATATTTAAATTTAACTTGTGAATAATGCAACTGCCGCTCGATCGACAATGGAGTTGTTCTTCTTTCGATAAGTAATGCTTATCTTTTGTCTGGCTCTTGCTGTTTATATGCAGGTGAACGTGTGTGTGTTCACGAGTGGTTGCCCAAAGGTCACCGACGAAGGTCGTTGGTATTTCGAGATGAAAACGTGCTGTTGTTTGGGCGAAACTTGGCAGTTTCTGTGGGTAGAGTCTGTAGATTGGCATAATTTTCGGAACCGGTTTGTCTGGCAGAAAAAGGGAGGCAGAAAGTTGTACCACTCACATATCCGATAATTGGCAAGGGCACCTTGGAACTGACACAAAAAATATGCGAAAAACATATCCATTAAACGAATCTATGCTAGGTTCCTAAACATTTTGTTTTGCTCTGCCGCCGTTTTTACTGTCAACACGTCACATTTCGAATGCAACTGCAAATTGCATTAGGTGAAAGAAAGAGAGGGGTGTGTTAAATAGGGGGCGGCGGGTGTAGATGTCGTGGACAAAGTTCGCAAAACGAGGAAGTGTGCGTGAGCGCAAAGAGCAAGAGAGCGATCGAGAGAGAGAGAGAGAGACGAGAAGGATAGAGAAAATGTACCGGTTGACGCACGTAGCACTCACACACACTCTAAAAACGATCTCCCCCAAAAACTAATGCCACTGTGTGCGTGTCTTTTATCACAAGAAGAGAAACACGCGGTTCGCTCTCAAAAAGCACGTTCGCCACAAGCTCTCACTGTACACTGAGAAAAATGGTGGGATGTTCACAATGTAAATTTCAAATTGGAATTGGAATTTTGCTAAAAAATATACAATACAGAATACATACAATATTTGAATGGTCATTTTATGAAAGAGGAAATCAATTTTCTTGGAGTGATTACGCTCAAGCGACTAATTTGAAACAAATCATTTATAATTGATCTTGAAATTTCTAACTTAAAAACTAAGTACTTTTGTAGTTTATCATTAAAGAGACGACTCATCTGTCTTGGCAAATTCTATCAAAATATGTTTCGTTTATCAAAATTAAATTTGTAAGAAGGTGAATCAACTGCGTCTTGGGAAATTGATTAAAGTATGTTTCACTTGTTTTGAAACCATAGCATTTTTTGTATAAAAGCACTCTCAAAAATATTTGATTAACTAGATGTGTTTTGGATATTTGACATAAATCATTCGTTCTTTTATCTGAAATTTCCGGTCTGAAGGTTTCCGCTTCTGATTAAAGGATTTGATTTGGTGGACCCTGAAGCGCCCCTTATCCTGCCAGTGTATATCTCGCGATAAAAGTGTATAATAGAATCCGGTCGCTCTTTGCGCTGCTGTTATCCAAGTTTCTGATGTGAGCGCGAAATTCGCTGAGCGAAAACTATTTAACAACCGTAAGTTGCACGGTCGTGATTAGTCTCGTGGCGCTGCTCGAAGGCAAAAGAAGCAACCAGGTGTGACGGTGGATCGAAATTCGAATAATAATACGGCAGTGATCAAATTGAGTGATAAATGCAAACAACGCACATTGACGTGATAAACAAGTGGCAAGAATAAACAAAACATTTTGGTCAAATTGAAATCTCCGCTTCGCGTCCGCAACCTTGCGAGAATCTCAAGATATTTTGCGACATCCGGAAACAACAGTCTTTGTCGCAATATGGCCGCTCCAGCGAATCCAACGAGCACTCACAAAATGAACGGAAATAGGTGAGTTTGCCCAAATACAAATATGCACATAGTTCTGATCGATTGTGTTGCATAATTCTGCAAATTGTGCACCATGCACTTGCCAACTTCAGACATCTGTTGTCTAGCTACCCGCTTTCACTTTTCTGCCCGCCGCAAATCTGGCAAATGTCTCGCCAAAGTGCCAAAAGCCCCGTATATATGCACATATAGCCGCATATAGTGAATAGTTTTATTTTAGACCAACGCTATTTTGCCATTCGGTGCCAATGCCACTCGGTTTTGTTTTCTTTTCTCTTCTCACGCACGCTTACGTTTGCAAATCTGCCGGCGAGCCAAAATATCATTTGTTTTTTATCGTCAGTGTTCTTTTGCAATTAGCATAAACACTTTTATTTTTGAGTTTTCCTGCAAAAGATCACATAGAAATATGTTCTGTCGTTTATCATATTTCGCTAGATAAGAGTTCGCCCATTAAATTAATCAAAAATGATGAGGGATCGTACATCTTTGCCAATATCAAAGTACTCCTTTCAAAATGTTGTTTATAAATTACAAACAGCATATTTTATCTCAACGAGCAAATATATCGTTTGGAATTTAAGTTTCAAAAAAAAAAACGCTTATCGCAAGTGAATAAGGAAACTTACTCTTGCCTTAACTTTGACCCGACAATAAAACAATAAAAATACAAAATAGTTGTTTTAATGATATAATTTTATAGCTAAAATTCAAGACTTCAAATTAATGGTTTTTGCATAAATAAAATGGAGGGGGATATAAAATATAATTAAATTCAAACTCATTTATCTAATATATCTAAATGTGTGGAAACTTTTCCATAAGAACATACATATGTACATATAATATAAGGGTATACGAACTCCGTCATTAGCACCTTCGTTAATTTTGCTTTTGTTTTGCTTTTCCTCTGTGTTCACAAGTGTCGCCGTTCGATAAGAGCGTAAATGTTATCCCATCGTTACTATCAAGTTTCCACAATCCAAACTATTCACAAAACTCGGAAATATGCAGAAAAATCCTCAATAGGGGTAATATTGAATATGTTTCGTGTCACAATTGAAATAGCCATAGGCATTTGCAGTGTAATTACAAGCAAAATACATTAATAAGTAGACCGAGTAGTTAAGCACGTGTCGCCACATAGTCACATACGACCTTGTTTCGGAGCACCTTTGGAATGTCAGTGCGGAGAACTGCAACAGGTGAATACACTTGGAGAAACGCGACTAAAGTACACGTTGTGCGATCTCAAGGACACACATAACCGTTAGTAAAGAATACCCAATACCCAATACCGTTACAATGTGTTATCAGCAACCCACGCTGACTTATCAATCAGAACAACGAGCCCCTCCTTCGATTGCGCTTATCGCGAATTCAATTTCGTAGCTTACTTTTGGGGGAGTCACAAAATGTAGTCTACTTTTAAGTTCGCGTTGCTCAACACAGAACTTTTCGTGTAAATATCGTATACGTGATTTTTAATGTAGAATGTGTGTATAGTTGGCAAACATTACTAACGGCAATTCAAATATAGAGAATCAAAATTCATATTAATGTTATGAAAGATATTCCTTTGCTGTTCTTTAAATGTTTATATGATTTTATGCTAAATATCGATCGGTTTTGCTTGTTAATAATGTAATGTATAATAATTTATTAACTATTAAATGTCACAAGCCATAATCATATTTGTTGTTTTGACAAATAAATTCCAGTTAAATAGGAAAAAACTAAGACCTGATTTACTTGCACTCATTAGCAATTAGTCCAGACACAGTGTGATGGCTTGTATATTATAGAGACTCCTATAAATAATAATCAGTTCTAGAAATTATTATAATTTATGTTCGTAAAAAACCACAACGATATCGATTATTTAAATGTAAAAGCTATTAATATTAACAGCTTGCGTTCTCCTGACCAGACATAAGCGAAGCAAGTCTAACTGACATTTGTTACCGTTTGTTGTTTGTCACGAACTCAGTTAGATTCACTTCTCTGTTTGGAGCTGATTTGCGATTGGTCGTTGCTTGGCGGTGTGTCCATGTCGTATACGTAATGTGAAACGGATTAGCTCGTTAAGATCAGAATGGAGCCAGCTGTTGAGCAATAACGACAGTCACGTTTATAGCTCCCTAGCCCAGCTAGATCGCAAATTAATCCATTATCAGTCTGTTTCTTATCAGTCCAGACAACAACAGACAGACTGACATCGCATCAATTGTGACAGATCCTCCCCCTTGTGGAACGATTTCATTATTTCTGAACTTAGTACACACTCAGCTTGTCATGCATATCATCAAGTGTCTGTCCAGATTTCCCCACTTTCAGGCGCTCCATTGGGCTTCGCAGAAACTAAATCAGTATGCGATTAGGAGGAGGTGCATCAGTCACCAAGGGCTCAGGTGAGGCGAGATAGTCTGACACTGATAAAGGGCCCGTCCTGCTATGGCAAGTTCGTTTTAGCCAGATAGAGCGATAGGCGGCGAGCCTTCTGAATCACCTGATGCTGTCTCATCCACACTGAAGCTACTCACACTCCACAAAAGTCAGACTTTTCAGGAAAAATTTAGATTTTACAAGCATTACTCTCATTCCATTGATTTCAAATAATACGTCATTTCAATAATACGTCGTTTTGAATAAGTCGACTCATTTGACCGGAAATGGGAAATATACTCACTACATACTTTTAATATTCATGCGTTCATTTCAAGAAGTAACCAACGTCAAATTCTAATTACGAGAACATATCTGCTTTCAAACTCATACGATGTATGTAAATAAATCAATTAGTAATGACTTCTCGAAATTACAAATTCATTCATTATAAATGATTTAATTTACAATTCCTTAAATTTGAATAAATTTTCTAGGCAAAACTACTTTCAGATAATAGTATTTATAGTATAGTATTTATTTATTTATTATTAGCGCCAAATTTCCTGCCTATCTCAATAATGAATAATCTTTTTTCCAAATCAAAAGTGATTTACAATCGATTTTGGCAACGATCATAAGTTAGTGTGGGTCTTAAATACCACGTCAATTCATTGCAGGGTGATTCTATCTTATCGCCCTATTTTCTAGATTTTAGAAGAGCGAGGCTTTAGAAAATCAGGCTAAAGTATTTACGGTTTCCTTGTCACGCCGAAATGATCAAAATTTTCCACATTGAGCAAATTGCATAATTCTCTTTACTGCCTAATAATTTTCTCAATCAATCAATGAAAGTGTGACAGAGTTTACGCATCAATAAATCTTATTTATTTGCGTTCTCAACTAAAAAGGCAAACAGAAAACGCGATTTTAGCCAATTTTCAGCTGTGCTGCAGCATCTTTCCCCTCAAGGGAACACTTGGTAACTCTGTTCCGGCCGGATCTTTGCGAAAATCTTATTTAAATTTAAATCTCCGGCACTTGTGGATCGTGGCAGTCGGATCGTTGCCTTCAAACGATCAACATCGCAGGGGCTTTATGGCGATAAAGCAGCGCTTTTGATTAGGAACGAGAGTGTATATAGTCCGCGTTCATATACATATATATAAACATATAGTAATCTGGTGCACAAAACAATACAGATAGTGAGCGAGTTATAAAAACTCGTAGTAAGCTCAGCGAATTGCCAATAATAAAAGTGTGTGAAGTGCGAAAACAAACTGCAAATTAATTTGAAACTGAAAAAGTACCTTTAAAAGTAATTGTAATTTGGTTTGTAACTCTCGGCTGAAAATAATACAATACACGAAAACCGCGAGTTGAATAAACAAAAGCAATTAAATTATAATTTTCAATACAAATTGCTGTGGTCGCTGTCGTTTTCCCTCATATCAGCTGATCTTTTCCCTGAGCTTTATCGCGCTGAAAACGTGAATTCTCGTTCATTTTACCACAGATCAGCGACTTGCGGTGTCAGTGATCTGTGGTCCCCGGGTATTTAGAATTTAAATGGACTTGCGGACAGAAATCCCACACCGAATAGAATATAAACTGCTGTCTAGTGTCACCGCTTCAAGTCTCGTTTTTGCACTGCCAAAACCACTTTTTTATTTTTTTCAAAATGAATTGCAGCTAATTTGAACTGTGAATTTCATTAGGAATCGAGTGAATAACTGAAATTAGCTGATCCAGCCAGACTGGAAGATGTACTTTCTCCTGCTAAACCTGTTTAATCTTATCAATATCAATATCAATTTCATTCTAAGTTGAATAATATATGTGCACTTCAAAGCTGCTGACTCCAGCAAAGCAATCAGTTTTTTATCAGTATCCCTGAACTTGTCCAAAAACAAGTTAACTGCACTCAACTATATAGAGTTGGAATGATTCTTAAAACTGAAGAGCCTTGAACGCCGCTGTATTTCAAGTGAAATTCCATCAGAAGATTACTTCAAGATCTATTTTCAATATCAATGCAATAAACAATGCCCATGATAACGAATATTTGAGTTATCATCGAGATTAAGTTCAATGCTTCCCAGTTTTATGAGCAATCGATAAACCTTTATTGCCCACTCAAGATTAAAGATTAAGGCTCCCGTGGTTTATAATGTTACTAGGTCAAATTTCCCGCCTTATTTGATTAAGATTAAATCGCAGTACTTGTGCCACTCAATATGAATACTTCTATTGAAAATCATTCTATTTAATTTGATTAAGTTAATAACTAATTATTCCGCTCACGCATGAACACTTTTTTGCAAACCTTTTTACGATTCAATAACCTTTCGAAGGCCTTTCGATCGGCATTTGAACGGCTAATCAAAGCAAAACGCACAGTATCTAAAACAAGTTAATTCAACCTGATGCAAGTTAATTCTTAATGACATTACCTGTTTCTTCGTTTTCCTCGCGGATTTCAACGCGTCATTCTGAAGCCATCAGGTATTTGTTAGAATTTTCGACTAAGCCAGCAAACCGTGCTTTATAATGGCTAGTTGAGTGATTAACTTAATCGGCAATTAAACGAATGCGTTGAATGTCCCACATAACGATTAAAATCGTCCTTGAATGATTTTGGCAAACTTTTGTTTTTCAAGCCCAGTTCAAAGATCTGAACTGACTTTTGGCCATTGTATTCAAACAAAAACTTATCACTTATCACTGCCATAGATGACGACAATAAAGTTTTATAATACAGATCTATATAAGCAAATTATAAAGTCACTGGCAAACATAATAGCCCAGCTAAATGGTGAGAGTGCAAATAAGCCATTCATGAAGTTAATTATTTCGTTCACGCACCTTAAATTGTTGTTTAAACAATAGTTCGGGCTGCATTTTTATGATTTATATGGAATTTAAGGCGGAATTGTGTGATTTCGAGTAATGCGGAATCGGAAGTCCCCGTGGGGGGGAATTCAAAATTCAAAAAACTTGTTGATACATTAAGGTTTTCAAATGCCCGACACGTAGGGCCAGCTGTAGCGCCTGCTATTTGTCATCCATGGTTATCTGAAATGTTTTTCGAAAAGAGCCATAAATCAAATATTGGTTAAGTTCGCCGAGCGGAACAAGAAAGTAAATACTGAAACTCAATGGAGTGTGTCTGGAAGTAGTATAAGTTATAAGTGATATGATCCCAACTTGTAAGTGCCGAATATGAGTTCGCTAATGGAATCATAAATGCTAACCACTTGTGACGTATTAGATCAATGATTTAGTCGCACCTGCTAGTTGCTGTCGTCACAGAAAGATTTAAACAATGGACTTCTCTCTTTCGGTTTCTCATTCCCGTGCGGCTCAATTTAAATTGCACAATTGTTTCGCCTATTTGAGTTCCCTTTGTTTTCCGAGCTCCATAGGGTTATATCATCGCACTGCGATAATTCATCATACACTTAATGTTCCATAAAATACATTTGTACATTTCGTGTGCAATATGGTGGTGGCCTTAGCCGTTCGAGTTCGAGTTCTACTGGCAACCGATAATGGCTCTCCAAGCTGCGCTTAAGTTTTCCAATCCCATCACATAATCCCCTTTTTGCGCCTCAAATTTCCATATATGATGTATATGTATATATCCATATATTCGTTAATCTCTCGAAAGCAATCCTTATTCAGCGAATCAGTTCAATTAAGACTCGTTATGTCCACAGAGTGGCATTCGTGCAAAACGGCGCAATTCCGGTCCAGAATTTGGGGCCAGACGACACACGTGTCACTAACACACAACCCACTCTAATTTTAGACTTGAAAATGTATCAGCTTGATTAGTTTGGATATAAATAAAACGTCACACGAATGTCACCATTCTTCGGTGACCTCAAATCAGGTACAGCCCGATTAAACCGCACTGCAATGCAAATCGCCCAGATATCGGGCTATACTCATTAAATTTCTGGATAACTGGTTAGTTTCCAAGAAAAGTTTCCACACTTGCAATCGTAAGTGGAGCATTGCCTATTAGCATTTAAACTAGGCCTAAAATCCCCAAAAATGCGTGTTATCAGTAAGTACAGTGGGACCTTGTTTAGGCAAATTTCCATATGGTAACTATGGATGATCAAAAGTTGCGGGTGCCGCTTTAAATAGGTGTTATAGTTATGAATATGAATACTCGAAGGTCCTAAACCATGAATATTCAAACATCAGTTAACGATATGCAAATGATGGGTGTGCCAAAAACCCAGTCGAATGGCCCTTGCCACCGGGCAACTCCATGAGTGTAATTACCAAGGCACTTAGAACCGATACCGATACCAATATGCCGATTGAGCAGGTAATGAATGGCTGACTTATAAATATATATGTATTCACGAGACTTGGAGCAGGTGAACCCGGCAATTACGTTTGGGGCCACTTTGACGTTTTTAAAAATAGACCGAACGCGCCCCCAAAGCGCAACCGTCGATCAATCGAGCGACCCGAGCAAGCAACCCCACTCAACCCCAAACCCCACCCATCGCCACAGCGGCGGATCCGATGACTTGGATCCGATCCAAGAAATCATCGCCTTGTCCCCCGCCCGAAGATCGCTCGTTTGCCGATCGCTGGTCGTCGTAGTCGCACTCTCCGTCGCATTCGTAGATTAAATTAGTTTTATAAAAATGGAATCGAGCGGAACAGTTAGAAGTATTCTTGCGCTGACTGGCGCTGGTCGTGCTTGTGTTGTTCAGTTTGAGTTCTGGGATCGCGAGCATATCCTGTGCGCCAAAGGACATACATAGCAACGTATTTCGTATTTCCATTCACGCAGATTGCACGTTCGTCGTTTCATTAGCCGCGTGAATTGTCCAGTGAAAGGATGTTCAAGCTACCGACCATCAGCCTGCTCCTCGTGAGCTGGAGTTGCCTGGTAGCCCTGTCCCAGGCCAAGTCCTACAGCCTGCCCGATCTCACCACCGACTATAACAATGCCATTCCCGTCGAGGAGGAGGAGGCACAGGATCCGTTCGCCAGCTGGTAAGTTCACCGCAAGACTTCCGGACTCTGGTGGCCACCGATCGTCGCATCGTCGAGGCAGTGAGGCAGCACCAGGTTTTCAGCTTGAGTGCTTTCCTTTCACACGGCGCCATAAACGTGACGTGTTGGTTGTTCGTCGTGCATTAGCTTTAGTCGTATCTGATCGGCAGATACGAATCATCGATGCTTTGGACAGGTGTTCAGCTAAGCAGCACCACCTGGATACGGATACTCGTGCTGGAGCGGTTTTATATCCATTTAACTCGAGAATTATTTGCACTAATTAGTGCCGTTGTTGAGTGTGTGTGTTTACTGTATGGGAATGGGAATAAGCCGCTTTTATGCTCTGGCTTACGTAAGCCTCATCCGGGATTTTTTCGGCACAGGCTGGGCAAATAAAATTTATAATGAAATTAATTTTCAAAAGAGATAAGCGTGCTATAGATACATACTTCCTGTTGGCTTTTAGTTTTTATATATAATTTTTCTATTTTCCAGTAAAATCTACTGCGAGGGCAATCTGCTGCACACCATCCAAACGGCAGTGCCCAAACTATTTGCGGATTCGAAGACCTTTGTGGACATGAAGCTGAACTATTCGCCCGACAAGACCCTCGAGGACTTTGATGCCATGATGGAGGCCAAGAATCAGACGCCAAGCAGCGAGGATCTCAAGCAGTTTGTCGATGTGAGTACAAAGAGATAGCCAAAGGGCAGCCAATCTCGGGCAGAAACTGAACAGTGGCCAACCATTTGCAGAAGTACTTCAGTGCACCGGGAACCGAGCTTGAGAAGTGGACGCCCACCGACTGGAAGGAGAATCCCAGCTTCCTCGACTTGATCTCCGACCCAGATCTTAAGCAATGGGGCGTCGAGCTGAATAGCATTTGGAGGGACTTGGGACGCAAAATGAAGGACGATGTGTCAAAGAATCCCGAATACTACTCGATCATTCCCGTGCCAAATCCAGTGATCGTGCCCGGCGGTCGTTTCATTGAGTTCTACTACTGGGACTCCTACTGGATCATCCGCGGACTCCTCTACAGCCAGATGTTTGACACCGCGCGCGGCATGATTGAGAACTTCTTTTCCATTGTCAATCGGTTCGGTTTTATTCCAAACGGCGGTCGAGTCTACTACCATGGTCGCTCCCAGCCGCCACTTCTAACCGGTATGGTCAAGTCGTACGTGGACTTCACCAACAATGATAAGTTCGCCATTGATGCCCTGGACACGCTGGAGCACGAGTTCGAGTTCTTTGTGAACAACCACAATGTCACGGTGAAGAATCACAGCCTGTGTGTATACCGCGATTCGTCGTCCGGGCCGCGACCAGAGTCCTACCGTGAGGATGTGGAGACTGGCAAGGGGTTTCCCACGGATGAGGCCAAGGAACTGCATTTCAGTGAACTCAAGGCAGGCGCCGAATCGGGCATGGACTTTAGCTCACGCTGGTTCATCTCCCCGAGTGGAACCAACGATGGCAACCTGAGCGCTCTGAGCACCACCTCAATTGTGCCCGTCGACCTGAATGCCTATCTCTACTGGAACGCCAAGTTGATTGCCGAGTTCCATTCCAAAGCGGGCAACACCAAGAAGGTCACCGAGTACGAGACCAAGGCCGAGAAATTCCGTCTGGTAAGCGACATAGTGGTAGAATTGGTCTTAGGTGAAGATACTTATTGGACTTCATCACATTACAGGGTATCCAAGAAGTTTTATGGAACGAGGAGGCCGGTGTTTGGTTGGACTACGATATGATTAACCAGAAGCCGCGCGATTACTACACGCCCACCAATCTATCTCCACTGTGGGTGAAGGCCTTCAACATTTCGGAGTCCGAGAAGATATCGGCTTCGGTTATGGCCTACATTGAGAGGAACAAGCTGGACAGCTACCCTGGCGGAGTTCCCAACACGTTGAGCAAAACCGGAGAACAGTGGGATGCCCCCAATGTGTGGGCACCGATGCAGTACATTCTGGTCGAGGGCCTAAACAACCTGAACACTCCCGAGGCCAAGAATATGTCACTGAAGTGGGCCACCAAGTGGGTGAAGACAAACTTTGCGGCGTTTAGCAAGGACAGGCACATGTACGAGAAGGTAAGTTTGGAGTTTACTTAGTTTGATCTTGTTTATCGCAATAACAATGATTGCCTGAATCTCTATAGTACAACGCCGATGAGTTCGGAGTTGGAGGCGGCGGTGGGGAGTACGACGTACAGACTGGATTCGGATGGTCCAACGGTGTGATCATCGAGTGGCTGAGCAAGCACGGGCGCGACATTTCCATTGGATCCGGTTGTGGCTGCCTAGCAGGTGAAAAGCGGCAGTAGAAAGAATCTGTAGCCAGGCCAAAACGCAATCCATCAGACATCATTGTCAGCATCATCACAGGCTCGAAGCCAAAGCTTATTCGAAAAATTGTATTTAGATATTTGTACATTATTAAGCCTCCATCCAGAAGCGCTCATCAACTGCTCATCCTTAGACTAAGAAAATGCTGTCTCTCTCGCTCTGCGCAATCTCTAAATCTTTAAAAGCCGCTGTCTATAACCAATATCTGTACCGTGAACCATCGACATCTCGAGCCAAGCACCACGAACCACAGCACCACAGTTACAGCACCGCCAGGAATCAAGATCTGAAGTCCGCCATTCGTCGAGCATCTGTGTACTGTCTGTTGTCCATGTAGTAAACCACGTCCAGTCCACGTTTGCACACTCGTGTGACTTGTCCAAATTCAAGAAATAAGAACGCAAAGAACGCTATCTATCAAGTTGAGGATTCACGAGTAAGTGTCCAATTGGTTCATTCTATGTGGTTGATTTGTGTTTGTGAATGTCAAGGCAATGTTTAGAGTAACCACCACCAAGCACCAGATCCAGAGCACACTACCTATAACACCTAAAACAGACTGACTCATGGTATTTGTACATTTATAGACTAAATGGCGGCTGTAGAAAGCTAACCACATATTCAATCCTGGCTTGACTTGCATGCATATATACGAGCTTCAAGGAAACTGCTCCAATGCCTAACTAACCCTTCTAAAGATGTACATATAATATGAAATTTGGGGCAGCAGTTTCCTACGCCTTTGATTAACCCACTGCCATCTATTCTTACTGATCTGTGTATTCTGCTCTTCCAATCCAGGTAATCGTATGATGGGCATCGTGGGCGTGGCAGCTGTGACTATAGTTGCTCTGATAGCAGGTCGTGTTCTATGGTGAGGTAAGCGAGATCGGATTGAAAACTAGCTATCTCCGGCGACAGGCTAATTGGCGAATCACTTTTCTATCTCTTCCGCAGACAACGTGTGCCAAAACAAGCTGTAATTGCTTCCCAAGTAGTGTGATTCCCCCCTCCGTGTTTGTGCGTGTGTTGTGAAGTCTGTAGTTGCTAACGTTTTTCGTTGAGTGCGGAGATTGCAGTATTAGTTTATCATTATTTGGTAGTTGAAGTGAGAGTTGTATATACTGAATTTATATGGGCATGCCCGACATTGTTATTACGTTTTAATATCTAGCAAATATCTATACCAATCCTAGCTCCTCGCAACCAAATGAAGACACAAATACAATTGTTAACAATAATTTACAAGCTCTTTTCTTAGCATTTTTAAATAAACAAGAACACAAACTGTATGTTGCATGGCTCGCCTTTGAATTAAACAAATCCAATTCACTAGTTTGATATCAACTCTATTGCAGGCAAAATTGGTTCAAGTAGAGATGTGCGGCGACAAACAACAAAAATTATTTGTTTTTAATTTGTATATTTGCTTTGAGTTAAATTCAGTTACGAAAACTTACCTACGACAAAAGCTAACATAGACAACTCATCGCTTACGTTATGTATAGGGCCAAATAATGGAACAGCAAAATCGGAAACAGAAATTGGCAATTGGAAAGTGGAAATGACACGCGCGACGCAGTGCGGCATTGGAAAGGTTTGACCTCGGATCGTAATCGTAGTATCGGAGCACAGAAACAGAGCAATAGAGTTCAAGGAGATACCAACTAATCGTAATCGTACTTCACACATAATACACAATCACTTGGGCTTGGAGCCCAAACGCCTAGTTGGACTGCTGCTGCTGCTGGCCTTGCTGCTGCTGCGGCGGCTGTCCCTGACTGAAGTAGGGTGCGGTGTTTGGCGTGAGCAGCGTGTGACAGATATCACAGACTCGGGCCACTCGCTTCCGTGGTCCAGATGGCACCGTTTTCGTTAGACACTTATCGCAGTAGATGTGGCCGCAGTGCCGGCAATGGATCTTGCGCACCATGACCGTGAAGTAGGAATTGCACGTGGGACAGTTGTTCACATCGTCGTCGTCCTGCCAGCGCACCTCCGTGTCGGCATGCCGCAGCTCCTCCAACGACATCTGTGGCACAACACAATGTAATTAATTAAGTGAATAAACCATATATTTTTATATCGCACTCACCTGAAGCGTTTGAGATAGTTTGACAAAGTCCTTTTGAACAGTCTCCATGGTGGACAGTTCCTCCTGTAGCGTTTTTATCTTCGTCTTGTAGTCCGCATTTGTTTTGGCGTACTTTTCCTGTAATGTGAACCGGTTAGCGAGGAATCAAGTGTGGCAACAAAATATGATAGCTTACATTGGCCTCTTGCAGCTCAATGATCTCCACGCGACACTCGGAGAGCTGCTTGTTCAGCTCAGCCTCTTTGCGCTCCAGTTGGGTTTTGGTAGTCTCGTACGCTTGTACCGTGACCAAGTGTTCCGTCACCCGATCCCTGGAAATTCGTTTAAAACGTGAGCCAAAGTGAACACTACCATCGACGAGAGGTTGTAACTTACTGCAGTGACTTAATATCTAGTTGCATTTTGCGCTTGTAGGCCCGCCGTTCGTTGTTGCTCTCCTCCAGCTGGGCCCGCAAGATCTGAATCTCATCTTCAGTGCTGGTGCACTTCTGTCGCTCGTATTCGCTGCTGACGCGCGCTTGGATCAGCTCGCTTTGCTGTCGCAGTATCAGCTCCTGGAGCTCGACGACCGTGTTGGGCAGATTGATATATTGGTTGTCGATCTCCTCGGACGTTGCCAAATAGCGACCGGACAGAAAGTCGTTGTCCGCCTGCAGCGTCTCCAGTTGCTTGTTGACCCGCTCTCGGTCGTCAGAGACGCGCTGAATCTGCTTTATGACCTCGTCCTTGGTCTCGAGAAACTTCTGCTGCATATCCAGCAGTCGCTGCTCGTTGGTTTTGGCCTGGTCACGCAGGCTTTGTACTTCGCTTTTGTGGGCCTCCCGCTTTTCTTGCCACTGGTCCTCCAGATCCTTACGCAACGCCGCCTCCTTAACCAGTGTCTCCCGGGACTCCACCAGCTGCTTTTGCAGCAGATCCACCTGTTTCTGCTGTTTGTTTATATGGGCACCCAGCTCTTCGGTCTTCTTTTCTGCCAAGCTGCACGACTCGCAGGCGCTCTCGGCAACGTCCATGGACGTGGACTTGTGCAGGGCGGATTCATCGGACGCCGACTTGGCCTGCAGTTGCTCGTCCTGTTCTCGCAGCTTCACTTTCAGTGCCTTCATCTCCTCCTGAAGCTGCTCGACGATTGAGTGCATCATCTCCGCCTCCTCGGGGGCCTGTAAATAAGTTCAGTTAATTTGATAATTGAAAGATTAGTCCCAGAAACATACGTATTGCTTGCCATTGCCCTTGCTCGATGCCCGGGTGTCCTCGTCCTGCTGAAAGCTGCTGTTCAGGGAGTCGGTGCCCAGTTTACGCACAGAACCTAGTGTCTTCTTGACCTGATTAAGCACCTGCGGCGCTATTCCGCCAGATGACTCGGCCTGCGGTTGTTGAGCCATCGTCTGCTGATGAATCTGCTGGTACTTGCCCATCTCTAGCCTGAGTCGTTCCACCTCGCCTTTGTAGTGCGCGGACTCCTCGATGGTGTCCTGCACCAGCTGCTGCAGCGAGGAGATCTCCTCCTGCGCCTTGAGGTCCCTCAGCTGCAGCTCGTTCTGCGACTTAAGGTCCGCCACCATTAGGTGTGTCTTCAGCTCGTCCAGCTCCGCCTGCAACTGCCGTCGCTCCTGCTGGCTCTGGCTGACCTCCGCCTCCTTCTGGATGT
This sequence comes from Drosophila simulans, assembly GCF_016746395.2. Taxonomy (NCBI): domain Eukaryota; kingdom Metazoa; phylum Arthropoda; class Insecta; order Diptera; family Drosophilidae; genus Drosophila; species Drosophila simulans. The sequence continues at coordinate 18,264,919 of NC_052521.2, forward strand.
ACAGCTCCCGCATCTTCGCCCGCTGCGTGTTGAACTCGTTTTGCATTTTGCGCATCTCATTCTGCAGGTGACTGAGTTTGTGCTGGCTGGTCGCGTCATCCTCACCTGCCGTTAGAGTTATGGGTTAGTTATCGGCTTTTCAGGCCTCTTGTGCTGCTGCCTTACCATTGGTCAGGTCCGTGGGTTCCCTGGCCTCCGACCGGGTCTCGTTTTCTTCCATTTTCTATATTGTGTGATGGCCAATTTATTAGTTTATATGTACATATGTGAGCGCACCAATTAGAACATATACATTTGAGTGATTTCCAACACTACTCTGGGTGTTACCATATTTGAGTTATACCGATAGTTAATACTTAAGTATTGCTTGACAATGCCGTTAAAAAAGGTTTATTTTTAAATCGAATTTTATAGTTTTCTATAGAAGAATAGAAAGTTACTTACAGATGTTGGTAAAATAGTTTTCTTTCGCTAATTTACCAAACGTAGTCTAATTCTGTCCTTTTAATGTATCCGTGAATCCTTTCTGAATCCTTTAAAAACACTTCTTTGAATAGTCCTTTTAAATCTAAAATGTAGATATTCCTAGAATTTTTGTTATCATCAACCCATGAACTATAATTAGAAAAAGAAAACAAATGGGTAAAGAATATAAATAAACAATACAATATTATTTATATTTGGATAATGTGTATAAATATATTAAATGCATTTTAATCGTTCTCAATTATTTAAAATCTTCTTAAGCATTTCCGAGAAAGTGCTTCAACATTTGTGTGTAAGCAAAATGACAACGGCAGAAAATATTAGACACAATTCTATGAAAAGGTAAATGACTGCCAAACATGAATGACTAACACCGTCCCTTCTTTTAATTTTATGCAAATTATTAAGCGCCAGAAAGCGAGAAAACGCTAAGAACTGATAAATTATGAGGGGAAAATGGATACTTCAATAATGCCTACAAAGCTAATGAGAAAACATATTTAAATATAACAATATAGCAAACTATTTGAGATAACAAAACTACGCGTTAACCAGAACAAAACTTGATTTCAGAATTTCGGCATCTGCTGAGGAAGCCGAAAACATGAGTAATTATAAAATTATCATGGTGGTACACTACCAAAAATTGGAAAACATTTTAGTCGACAGGTACAAAATAATTGATACGATGTAACTTAGGTTAGCTACAAACATTTGTTAACTTCCTTATGGCCAATAATATTATTTTAATCATAGCATTAAGTACATAGACCATTTTTGTTCGGCAGTGTACGCTGAGATCCGTTGGGTCTTCTGGGTCTTGGACTTGTTGGAAGGCTTGTGAGCTCATGACTTTCGATGTCGTCATAGTCGGCAGCCGGAGATTCGTGGCCGATACAAATACTACAGCATTATGCCCAGCGACAACAGCAGCGATGTTGGCCAAAATATTTGGCGTCTGTTCAGTTCGCATTGGATTCAGGAACGAGGCGGTCGGAAGCGGGAAAAAAAAGTACGCGAAGAAATAAATGCGCGGCGCCTTGGAATCGCGACGGCATTTCTACTTATAAACTTAAAAATAATACAAATATATAAGTACTACCGCCAAGATATATGTATGTGAACGGAACTTGAATAATGACCACAAAGTGCCCAATGTTTTGAGTTCCTGTGAATATCAATTAGAGATCAAAATTGCAAAGCGAATCCATATAGATTCCCGGATATACCAAACAACCGACCATGTCGCAAACCCAGAGCATAACACCCATTCCCAGCACTCCGCCGCCCTCGCGGCGTGCCAATCGACCGCCCAGGATCAACATCCACAACCTGACCAGCGGATCGGCCATGAGTCAGGCATCGATGCCACCCAGTGCCCAGCCACCCTACACGGCACAAACGAACTTCACGGGCAATGGAACACAGGGACCCTACTGGCCACCAATGGCCAATCCCTTCGGATACGGCAACTTCATGACCAAGGGCTACGAGGGCTTCCTGGATATCACAAAGTCGGGCTTGAGCTTCGGCGAGAAGATGACCTTTGGCATGTACAAGTGGTCGCGCCGGTGGTTCACCCACATCTTCCTCATCCTCATCCTGGCACTATACAACATCGGCGGTGCCGTTGTATTCCGCACAATCGAAGGTGAGATCCATGACCCAGAACATCCAGCTTCTATTGATCAATTTGCTTATCAACTGTCTGAAGATAAAGTGCTTCCATTAGCTGGAGAGAGACAGTTTCATTAGGTTATAGCCGAAAAGGTTAAGATATCCAAGATATCCGGAATGAAGAAGTGCACTGATTGAGTTTGTTTGCTTATCAAGCTCTTCGGAAATTGTTTGGAAAATAGTAAACAGTTCAGTTGCCAGCCATTCAAATAAATACACCTGCGCTGTATTGTAATCGTAAAAACATCCCCATCAATTTGGCAGACGACTGATTTCGGTATCCGAGTTCATAGAACACTCAAAAAAACAAGCACTTATTTCAGTATTTAAATGGAATTTTATTGAGTTTAAAAAACAAAGTTAGGCAGCTGGGTCTTTTGAACTATGTCTTCAATTTGATTTGAAGTAAAGATATGTTATATTTCTTGGCTTAAATGTTTTCGATATCATTTGGAATATTGAAACTACAATTTTGTTATTAGTGTAGGCACACAGATACACCTATTTTTTGAATGAATCACATCTGCGAGGGGAACAATCTGTCGTGTAAACAACCAAGACGTCCAGTTGCAGATGATTAACGGGCGGATGGAGGAGTACCGGATCAGGGGCTGCTCCATGGGCTAGGCGCTCCAATGGAAAACTTCTGAATCCAAAGCACCAAATTCCTTTTATTCAAGTTCAAATTCTTTCCTTTCAGTTCGTCATGCAAATCAGGAAAAGCTGGTGGTGCAGGATCAGCAAAAGAGTTTCTTCAACGAAATGCGTCAGGTTTCCGGCGATTTGAGCGGGGTAAGACCTAATAGGGATATATAGTCACGCCAAGATAATTAATCACTTTGTGTTAATCAATCATTTTCAGTTGAGCAAACTTGAATTCGAGGGTCAGGTGCTGCGCATCATGAACACGTATCCCACGGTGGTGCAATCACTGTTGCGATCCGGAATGGTCGACAATACGGATCCGTGGTCCTTCTGGGATGCCATGGTCTACTCTGCCACGATTTACACGACCATAGGTGAGTAGAGCTAGAAGATTCCTTCTCCATCTTGCCAAATTTCGGTGGCATCCAAGTGTATTGCCAGTGCAAAGACTCCCACGCAGATAAGATATATTATATATATGTACACATATCAGTTCTTAGGACGCAAGATGGTCTATTTATGTATGTTGTGTTTTCTTCATTATTAAGCCAACGAAATTTTTGTGACACAAAAGATGGAAATAGTTTTAGATATTTTTGCGTTCGTCGGCATTTGTGAGATAAAAAATTCGTGCCTCTTTGCGTGCAGACAGTTATGAGATTTCTCAAGAGGATTCCAAATTCCTTGGAATTCCTGTCACTTTTCGCAATTGTGACTTGTAAACACACGAAAGAATTTCCCCGAATTATCACTATACACATTCTCGATTAAATTGGTTTTTCATTTCACTTTTAATTGCAAAAGACTTTTCACGACCATAAACATGCCATGAAAATGGAAATCATTTCGACCGAACAAATCGTTTGAGGTGCATCATTTAATCATAATTTAAGTGATTGTTATTTTTTAAGAATTTATGTTTCACATTTGTGATGCGGTTAGTTAATTGCTTGATAGCCCTCTTTTTATTCGATTGTCTCGCTTTCGGGATTTGTTCTAAAATTAATGTTTGGCGCGCCGACTTGTTAAGACAAATGGAAATTTGGTGAGCGTTTTTTTTTTTTTGGCAAATAAATTCTGGCCATTCGTCGCCACTTTTGACAAGTTTTTCCCAGCGGCCAAAAAGTGCGAAATTCGAATAAATCCGCCAGTGTGGAAAACTTTGCACCCACATCAGCGAAAAGCAATTAACACAAATTGCCAAATTATTGCCACAATGCGACGACACAATTTGCTGCCTTGTAAACAGGATGGCGAATTGTGCTGAGTGCTGAGTGCATTCAGTATAATCAACTTGTCAAAATTGGCACAGATATGTATAAACAAAACCTCAATGGGATTTTCTTTATGATCTAGCACTTAATTTGAAATCGAGAGTCTGCGGTGACTCACCTGAGCATTTAAATTTAAGCTCACTATATTTAGTGTGCAGCTAATTTAAGCACAAGATGACACAAAAATATTACACAATTCACCATAAAATATATGTATTGAGTGACTTGTAAGATATACAGATAATGTATCTTGTTAATTACTGGTTTCTATTGATTTATCAGATCGATAAACCGGAAAACACTTCATGATCCCCATGCGAAATCATAAAACTGTTGCTGCTGCGATTAAAATAACGCTTACTAAAATCATTCTATGGCCGACAATTTTATAAAAATGGTGCATGCCCAAATGGAAAACAAATCGCGAAGGCAATTCGGAAATGTTGAATGAAATTGCCGGGAATAAACAAATACGAAAAATCGCAGCGAAATTCCATAAAAGCGAATACGATCCGTCATCAACTTTTCAGGGGTGTGGGGATCACAAAGGGGCTACGGAAAGTATCTGATGAAAATTATACAAAACATTTAATTTATTCGTATTTTGAGAGTGCAGAAATGCTCTAAGCCCATAATGACGTCAGTGGGGCATAAAGATAAAATATGAGAAGCCAAAAAGAAATTATTTTCGATTTTTGGCACATATAATTACACAAAAGTTTCTTCGTTTCGAGAAGGGAACAGCTGCAAATTTAACAAATTATATGCATGAATCGAACGGCGATTGGAAAGCGGAAGGAAACCCCCATACCAAACAGTATTGGGCATTTTAAACAAACCTCGAAGAATTCATAAAATTTCAAGGGAATTCGGATGAGTGCGATTCCCTCATAAAGTGGATACATTATTGATACCCAAATCCAAGACGATCAACCATTTCATAGCTTCTACTCTGCTCTATAAATCATTGTGGTCTAATCAGATGTATTATTTTCACACAAAACCATTTTTCGTGATAAACCACTATCTTCTTAATAAGTGAGCAAATGTTTGACATCCTATTGTTAATTAACTGTCTTTACAAATGATAAAATATCACTTAAACTTCAATTAACTTTTTCTTCGCCAAACAATAACTTCTACAAATCAGTACCAGAAGTTATGCTCTGCTATATGTTTTCAGTTAAACATGATGTAAATTTGTAGGAAATTTATTTTAGTATCATTTATGGTACAATATTCGATTGGTTGGTCAGCGAACAATACCCAAATGATAAGGTTTTGCTTAAAAACTATTTGGACATGTACAATAATTGAATTGTACACTTCTTTAAATGTTTTGATTAGGATCTGATACAGAAAACTACCACCGACCCCGACCACCACCGCCGCCGCCGCCGCCGCCGCCGCCGCCTCCTCGTCCTCTGTTAAAACCGCCGCCGCCGCCGCCGCCGCCACCTCCTCCTCGACCAGCTCCTCCTCGGAATCCGCCTCCGCCTCGTCCGCCGCCACCACCGCGACCACCTGTTGATAAACACAAGTTAGGACTTTAGGTTGCACTCATGAAATTTACTATCTTACCTCCTCCGCGGCCGCCACCTCGGCCTCCAAATCCGCCACCGCCGCCTCCGCCTCGGTTATTTGTGAAGGCTTTCTTGGCGCCTTTTGGTTGTGGGGGTTTCGGCAGGAACCTGGCGATGGGTAACAGCTTTCCAGGGTCGATATACAGTTTCTGATTTGGCTTGAAGCTGTTGGCGTAGACGTTGTCCGACAGCTTGATGGACACGCTGTAGTCCCGAACTGTTCCAAAGATCTCGTCGATTTTGCCTACTTGCTCCTTGTTTTCAAGGAAAATGGGCGCGTTGAAGTAGGGAACATCCTGAATATCAACTTTGCACACGAGGTCGTTTTGGCAGGAGTAAACGAAGTCGCCCAATGGGATGACTCTCTCCGGTGGACCTACAATTACAAAAATAAGATATATAATTAAAGTGGGAATGGAAATGAATATTTGGCAATTTGCCTGAACATAGCAAGCATTTAAGACAGCGTATACCTAGAAGAGACTTCCAGATGTGTTTTTGGCAAATATATTTATATATATAGCCCATGATTATAGCCTACAACGGCTTGGCTATTCAACATTTAAATGAACAACGTGGTTATTCTAGTTCTATTCGTACAGGCTGTATTAAATGAGTGTTTTCTCTGACAAAGTTTGCCTTAGTTCATAGGCTAGCTTAGTTCAGTTAGCTAGTCATAGGGATATTTGGTGAATTCCATTCACTTACCAGAGTCGAAGGCTCCACGGCCGCCACCACGTCCACCGCCTCCACGGCCGAATCCGCCGCCACCTCCGCGTCCGCCACCACCACCGCGTCCACCGCCACCTCCTCCAAATCCTCGTCCGCCGCCGCCTCCTCCGAAGCCTCTTCCGCCGCCGCCTCCGCCGCCACGAGGTTTACCAAATCCCATTTTCAAATATTATTAAAATTGAACGCGAAAACACGTGCGCGTTCCGATCAACCAAAATATTTAGAGACGGACGAAATTCGAATTTCGTTATCGACTTATCGATAGGCATGGCCATGTGATTCAGTATATTCGTTTCGATATTATACGGTCACACCAAGCCTAATGGGCGCACTTTTTGAACGTTTTTTTTTTTTCAATCAAATTATTTAAACTATTTTGAACAATCGACTTAGAAATAACCCTTTTTTCTTAATTTTGTAAATGTTAATTTTGTATGATATGTTTTTAAAAACAAAGTTATTTTATGTACTAAAGAATAGTATTAATGAAGATATATATGTTGACATCGTTTAACTAACACAAATTCCTGGTGCTTTTTTATAAGCACTAAATATTCACTAAGAGAACATAAAACAATGAGTAAGAGAGAATCATCAAAAACATCATCAGATGCATTATATATATATGTATATATAGATATCCACAGGCGAACAGCTGTTGAGACATCTACCAAAAATATAGACAACCTAAGTGAAAATGAAAATTTGAATTTTCTCCAACTGCTGAGAGCAGTTGGATGCCAGCCGTGGTCGAGGAAGCGAGAAATAGAAGCTAAATCTATTGGATCGTGTCGCGACGTCGCAAGAAGCAGATACATAAATTTCTATACGCAAATAGATAATATAGCGAAAAAATTTAGAAAATTCTCGGACAAGTGCAGACTTTTAAAGTTTCAGAAAGTGCGGAATACATACACATAATACGAAATTGCAATCGAAAGTGATATAATTACCCGAGGCATATTTTCATATGTGGAATATGAACGCCTCGTTGGGCAGTTAAAAATAGATTAATAGATGGCTAAATGACGAGCACGAGCACAAAGATAGATCGCGAAAGTAGCACACGACTGCGGCTGGACAAGATGGAGCAGCCGATGGACGCCAGGCAGCAGCAGCGCCATCGGAGGCGACTGGGTCGCAGTCACCGGGAGCCGACGCCCGTCACTGGAGATGCCCTGCCCCAGGACGATGCCAGTCCGGATGCTCTGCCGGATCCGTCACCTCAGATGGTGCGCATGCAGATCAGGCCACCCGGCTCCATGTCCGCCCACGAGAGCAAGATCCTACGAAAGCGGGACAAGTCCTTCGCCAGCTCCTCGGCGCGCAGTCAATCGCAGCCACGGGAGGCGGAGAAGCTGAGTAGTCCGGATGCCAATCATCTGATCAAGCATCGCAGCCTCTCCTCGCCGCGACAGAAGGAGGAGTCCAGCGAGAGCGAGCTGACCACCGGCAGCAGCAGTCAGCAGCAGAGGCCCATTCCCAATCTTGGCCAGACACAGGATACGCTAACCAGACTGGAGCAGAATCTGCAGCGCTTCGAGGACGAACGACGACGTTTCGAGGCCGAGAAGCGGCTCTTTGAGCGCGAGAAGCGGGAGCACAAGATGCGTCATCGCCAGCAGCTGGACAACGAGGAGCGCAAGCGCCTCCTGCAGAGCTACCGCAAGCTCAGCGATCGCATCCAGCTGCCGCAGGACGAGGAGGAACGGCGCCGCCTCATCCACAGCCTGCGTCTGCAGCGACACGAGGCGCCCAAGACTAGGGGTCGCAATCGAAGTAGCGGCTACGATGAATCCTCCACCCAGTTCAGCTCCTCCGATGCCGATGCGGCGGAGGAGACCCTCCCGCGGCCACGAGCACCTAAGATTCCCCAGGGCTTTGTGGCAGCCCCGATCCGCGGAGCACCTCCACCGCCGCCATCGGCGTCGGCAGCTCCAAAACCACCGGAAAGGCTCTCCGTGAGTCGCAACAACTCCCTTTCGCCCGTTAGACCCCAGCGACGATCCAAGACTCCGGAGCAACGGGAGGAGATCCTCCGGAAGCACGAGTACTTGGAGGTGGGTGAGTCCAGAGACGAGGTGATAAAGCCACGCATCTCGGAGGCAGAACAGCAGTCGGAGCTGATGCAAAAGTACATGGAGGCAGCTGAAAGGGCGGCAAAAGCGGAGGCTGCCCTGGCGGAGCAAATCCTGACGGCGGAGGGAGTGCGTCGCAGCCACAGCTTGAGGTTAGCCGATAAGGAAGAGAAGCCTCAAAAGCGCAGCTCCAGTTTGGAGCGTCCCCTTAGACCCAAGCGATCGGGCAGTTTGGAAAGGAAGGAACAGGTAGCTCAAGACCTCCTTGAAGGTACTACTCCAAATGAACCTGATTCGGAACCGAAATCCCTCGGGGATCCAGCCTTGTTGCCAGAGGAACCCAGCTCAGAAGCAAAACCCAAAGTTACCTTATGGCAGCGGCTGAAAAATCTGTTTATACGAAAGAAGAAGATCCAGGCAAAGGGCGAAGATGTCACAGATCTCTCCACAGAATTGCATCCGGAGAAGTTGGCCTCCAGGGGTCTACTGTACAGCCTCAGCCTAGAAGCCCGTCATGAATGGAGACGCCTCAAGCTGGACTATCCCCAAAAGGTGGAGGAACTGCGTCAGCTGCGTAACAGATGCATTGCCTATCTCATCTGCATGGCTATGCTTCTGGGATTTGGAGGACTCCTGTTCCGGTACACGGAAGGAGCCGCGGAGAATATATACAAGTGCGAGGTGCGCAAGGTGAAGCGGGATTTCATAGACAGGCTGTGGGACGTCAGCCACAACATGAGGTAGTACCAATGGTACCAAGTGGTAGCCCAGTGGTAGCCCAGTTCAGTGAGTGATTAATTTGTATCTTTGCCAGAGAGGAGGACTGGAAGTCTCTTGCCCGCCAGAAGCTGCGCAGCTTCGAGGATGAACTGAATAATTTAGCCGAATTGGGACTACGCCGCTATCCGGGCCAAAAGTCCTGGAACTTTGTCAATTGCTTCATCTTCTGTTGGACCGTAATCACAACCATAGGTAATGGGTTACAATGGACCCATAACCATCAAAAATTCCTAAATCCTTTCGTTTGTTCTTATGCTAAGATATACATATAAGCATATTTCCATGTTAGGTAGTTTCTTAGTTAGTTAGTTATACTTAACTTATTAACCCCCTTGCCTTCTTCTCTTCCTTTCCAGGTTACGGCCACATCACTCCAAAGACGGGCATGGGTCGATCCTTGACCATAGTCTACGCCATCATCGGCATCCCCATGTTCCTGATCGTGCTGGCCGATCTGGGCAAGCTATTCACGCGCTGCGTCAAGTTCCTGTGGGTATATGTGCGACGGATGTACTACACGCGCTCCTGTCGCCGGATACGGAAGCAGCAGCAGATCCGGAGCGCCATGACAGGCTTCAACACCATGTACGACATGGCCATCCGCAGGCCGAGCATGTTCTTCGGCAACTCTGGACCAGATAACGACGAGGAGTCGCAGGCGGATGCCGAGGCCGCAAGATCGGTGGGCACCTCGCACCCGGAGACACCCACATCGCCGTATCCAGAGACCTTCGAGGTGGACGACGAGTTCAATTTGCCAGTGTCGGTGGCCTCGCTGCTGCTCATTACGTACATCCTTCTAGGATCCTTCGGCTTTCTAATGATGGAGCCCAGTTGGACTCCACTGGACGCCTTCTACTACGTGTTCATTTCAATGTCCACAATTGGCTTCGGCGACCTGGTGCCCAGTAATCCCTTCTACGTAATGGTCAGCATGATCTATCTGATGTTCGGCCTGGCCCTGACCTCCATGTTCATCAATGTGGTGCAGATCAAGCTGAGCGATCACTTCAAAATGGCCAGCGCCAAGGTGGGCGCCACCATTGGCATGAACATGACCAGCGAGCTTGGTGATGAGGGCGGCTCCCAGGTTAAGACTCCCTCCGAGCTGGCCTCGGTGCACGGTTCGCGACTGGACAGGATCGAGGAGGATGGCCAGGAGGCGAATGGCAATGGCCACTCCCCAGTGCCACCGCTCACCTCGATCCTGCGCGCACCGCGTCCTCTATCGCCAGCATCCAATGGCGTGGATGCTAATGGAGTTGGAGCCGATGCTGTTGGAGCTGGGGATGTCACTCCGCCACCTCTGCTGCCCAGGCGTCAGGTTGCCGTGGATCCCCAGCCGCCGGCGGAGGGGGAGAACAAGAAGAAGAAAAAGCACAGGTTTTTCTAGAACCCCTGGGATCTTCCGCCTCCAAGATGCCCAAAAAAACAACGACAAAGTTAACGTGTAAGAAACCTCAAAAATGACAAGGCAATTTCAATCGAATTTACCGGAACGCTCTTCTGCGCAAAACTCTATATATTCATTTATTTGTTATTTAATTTTACTCACCATCATCGTAGCATAAGTCTAATGTTAATGAAATAAAGCGCGCGAGTTGACAACGCAAATGATTGTTTTAAATTTGGGAATCCTTAGCTTAAGGATATTTTGAATAATGCAAATCATAAAGTGACATGATTTTTCAACACTCCATTATCCTGTCGTCCTGTTATCCGCGTGGATTGTTGCTCAATCCGGAATAAAATTGCCAGATGCGTATGCTTTGTACGGGAATGCATACCAAAATCCCAGTGACAAGGAGTCGGGGGCCGGAATCCAAATGCAGTCGCAGTCGGCAGCTGCACATCTGTCGCTCGCAGGACATGGAAGAGGAAGCAGCCACAGGAGGCGTCGTGCGGAGAGCGAGAAAGAGAGTGAGAGACCCATTCCCAGTGAGAGCGAGTTGTGGTTCTCTGCCTCTCTTTCGCTGACACACGACAGGATGGCATGCTTCGTGCTCTTTCTTCGGCTATCATTCGCTTGCATGTTCCATTTCCATGCCGTTCCGCTACGAGAACTTCGCCTGAATTGACGGCTTCTGATGGACGCCAGTTGTTGTTTTGGCAGCGTGCGGTTCGGTCGACGGGTTACATCGCCCTCTCTCCTCTACCAAACTAAAGAGGCGCCAAATTCACTCAATTGGCCAATATCACACACGCGACTCAACGGGCACGAAAGTGTTTTGTCAAACAACATAGATTGTATAATAATATTATAAATATATGCATATTCAGGCGGAACTCGCTCAGTGGCTAAAGCAAACATTCAGTGCCACCGATCCGGAGAATTCCAATCGATCGCGTCGGTACTCAAAAATTGAGCGAGAACAGGAAGAGCCGGCTGTCGGCTTCAGTCTTCAAATCCTCACCCTCGAGAACACCCCTTGATTTTTTGTTGTCGCGTGTGCTGCCGTACTACACTACCACAAACTACAAAATATATAACATACAAACTGACGCCAGGTGTGTCAAATTCATAGTTTCTTCTTCAGATATTTTGGTGCCCCATCGGTTTTTGTTTTGCTGCATTCATTCGCATTCGAAAAGTCGCTTTTCAACGCAAATCCCAAAACAGCTGTCACTCCCGAATATTTGCCAAATGCCTCTTCATCGGATCATCTGAATCGCGTAGTGAAGTGAAAATCGGAATACAGTTGAGATTTATTTCTGAAATCTACAGCCACAGTTGCAAAAATGTCAGCAATCAACAGTCGTAATCAGAAAATGGAACAGCAGGTAAACTCAAAACTCCAATTTGGCAGCTTTAAAAAGATCATTTCTAGGTTTAAGCAACTCAAACCTATAATCTTTGGTACTCCTTTTTTAAAAAATAGCTTAAAAGTGTCATTCATATCCATTGTGTTTTATAATCTTCATAAAGTGAATAAATTAAACCAACGATCCTATATCCTAGATCCTTGTGAACACTTTAATAGCTGCTTGTATTAAACTTTTGCTTTAAGAACTTTTTCATTTGACCATGAATCAAGGCAAGTTAGCACTGGCCTTTTAACTCTTCCAGCCCGACGGTTTGTGAATGTGGTCTAGAAACAAGAAAATCCTCTCCTTTCTTGGAAAATTCGGGCAGCCCGGAGCAATCAGCACCAGCCGAAAGGGGCCATCAGCAGGCATTACACGGAATTTGGCCTCAAAGCTGACCGCTCTAAATGTGCCACCCCTTAAAGGCAAAAAAAAAAGAAGGAAAATGGAAACATCCAAGTGGCTTAACGCCTTCTCCAAGTGGTTTTGTTGTGCCCGTTTGCTCGTGGCCAGGTGTTCGTCTGTTGTCCTGGCAACGGCGTCCAAATAAATCGAAACGAAGCTCCTGCTCCTGGTGGTGCAGTTGCTGCAGTCCGATTCGATTGTCATTGGCCCTAATTATGTTGGGTGGCACTGAGGAACAGCCAAACAAGCCCAAAAGGCACCCTCCTCCACCCACTGCATCATAAATCGAATCACTTCGATGTGGTTGAGTTGGGCTGCCAAGTGTGGGAGGTCCTGGGTCCTTCGAGTTGCTTCCATTTCGTGCTTATAAAACATTGAGCAGCTATTGACAGCTTCTTCGAATGGAAGGACATTATGAAAACATTATGCCAAGTCATTTTAGCTACAAATGAAATAGCTTGCAAGAAATCGAAAATAAGTGGAAGCATTTCATTTTGATTGAATTTTAATTGGAATTATAAATTCACATTGAATCATCTCACAAATTCCCAGGAATTAACACATTTCGTGATTGCCATTTTAAAGCAGCTTGTTTGAATAATGTTTGCTTTATCACTTTCATTTTCAAATGCGAGTATAAATATGATAAATAGCTAATTTTCTTTGAACGTGTTAGCATAGCACATTAATGCTTCGTGTTGGGTCATTTTCTCGAGCTTAAGCCAACACAAAGTTATATCCGCCATAAAAAAGAGAATGTGGCACAAAAAAGGAGCCAATTTACACTTGGCATAAATCAACAGAAGAAATATGTGAGTCAACTCATAAAGTGCTCGCTAAATATACACAAAGGATTAATAAAGTCTTCGGCCTGGACGCCAGCTAACCCACAATGTGGTATCCTTTCTTTGCTTGGTGTCCTGCGTCACTATGGGCAACTACACAGACAGGATACTATGGTATCCCTATAGGAACACAGACAGACAGACAGCCAACTAGAAATATACACAATACCAGTGTTTGGCATTGTTTTCGTGTTGCCATCACCCATGGAATACCATTAAGCGAGGCCACAAAATCGATTCCCGCCTGGTGACGAGTCCTTCAGCTCGGCGAGGAACTGAGCCGCAGGATAATGCCCAGTAATAAGTCACACAATTGCTCACTACTCCCACATATGAATATAATATTTGCCTTCCGCAAATCGCTCAGTCTTTTCCTCACGCAAGCCGTAAAAAGAAACATTTCGTCCAAAAAAAAAAGGATGTGACGCACCGCCTTTTTCTAATAAGTTTCTTGCGTAGATTAGGGTGAACCTTTCAAGCTTGACATATGATTATTACAAGAAGAACAATATGATTTGACTAGAGCATAACTCAAGCAGGATAGGGTCTCTCTATTTGTTGTACTTCAAACTGAAACATACATTTAAGTATATATATCATTCTGATATTTTTAGCATTAAGAAAAAGGTCCACCCTAATATGTATATTAGCCTAGCTTCACTTAGCTTTACGGCTTTTGCCCTTTGTTTCGAGCCTGTAATTTGCGTTCTGTTGCTTCAAGTCCGAGGTTCTTGACCCAACGAGAGGAAAAGCCGGCTAAAACGAAATCGAATTTACCAAACTTTTCGTCTGGCAGCCAAAGTCGAGGTTTAATATTTAATAAGAATACGGATACCTTATTAAATGTGCATTTGGAGCTGTCATTATGAACTGATTGATTGTTTCGCTAAGAGCTGTATTATTTGACTTGTGTCTCAAATTACCTGGCATTGATAGAATCAAAATAATAACCACAACTATTTGATTAAGAATTTTGTGGAAACTTTCCATAGCTGACCATTGGTAATTTAGATAAAGAAAAGCCCACTCACTTCCATCAAGGTCAAAATTATATGAAAAGCGGAAAATGCTTTATAATTCATGTGACTTAAAGAAAATTCAAAAATAAAAAAACCATCCATTCAAATGGTTTAAAGCCAAGGAAAAAGCAGAACCACTCAGGTTATCCAAAGAGCGATTCATTTTCAATTAAAGCCAACAAATTTTGACACATATACTAATAGCTGGCAATAAATTGCAGGATGAAAGTGTTCATAGCTCCATGCTGGCATTTCTTTTCAACAGCTCGTATTTCGGTTTATGTTCCTGCCATTTTCATTTGGCTAAAACTGCAGTTGGCAGTTGCCAGTTGCCGGCTTAGTGGACAAGCTGCAAACTCCAATTTCGTTTCCCATTTGGGACTTTAAACTTTTCGTTGCCAAAAGGAAGGACATCAGTCAAATGCTGGAAAATATTACGCAGAGAAATTAGGGGGTAGATTTTTGCATTCACCCACAGAAACATTAAGTTACACCAAAAATCCCTTTAGCCATAAGAATTCATGGCTCATAAAAAAGTGGAATCAAATTTCATTTTAGTGTAAATAAGTGTCTGATAAGGAGAGCCAGATACTGTGACATTAAATTAGCAGCTTGGGAATGCTTCGTCGTCCTTGCAGGACCTCATTTCAATTGCAGATTCCATTAGCTGCAATTTGCTGGTGCATCGCACCCGGAGCAACTGCATCCGTAGGCGGCAAACTTGATTCAATTTGTCAGACAGACACAAAGTTTCGGCATCACAGTTGCCCATATGCAGGATTCGAGGAGCAGCAGAGCATCCTGCCTGATGCAAATTAATTACATTCCCGGGAAAACGGAAAACTTTCGGCACACGGCTTTTGCCACCTAAGTGCAGCGGTTTTTGCCGATTTCCCAGGAAAAACAAATTTATTTCATGCCCCGTATATGAAATATATCTGTTTTAATTGGCAAACTTGTGGCGGCAACAGACACGTACTATTTAAGCAAATATTTTGCAAATATCTAGCCACAATCAGTAAACTGGCAATGGCAGTTATATTGAATAAATATGAATGCAAGCGAAGGAAATAATTGTAATAAATTGAAGTCACTGACAAACATTTAAAGCTGAGTTAAGTCAAACGTAACATGTTTTATTAAATCAAATTACTTGCTTTAATAGCCAACTACTTTAACTACAATTTAATTTATACATGGCTATTTTTGCTGTGTATCGAAAAATGACCAATTAAATTGAAATGTCTTTAATCGCCTTTTGCCCAGTGGTTGTGTATTTGCGGTCCGCTGTCACACGTGTGGTTTGCTGCGGCTTGCTGCGGTTTGCTGCGGCTTGCTGCGGCTGCTGCAGCGGAAACTGCAGCTGACAGTTTGCAGAGCTCACGTCACTGATTAAGTGGTCGGGTGGTCTGTGGTTTCTTCTTTACCCCGTCGAAATCCATCCTTCAACTCCCATCAGGAGGCCATTAGTCCTTATACCGGGATTAGTTTTCATCCCGAAAAGGATGTGTGCTACTAATTCTGTGCTCAACGCTCGCCAAATTGTTTATGTTGCTGCCTGATTTAAAATTAATGCAAATTCTGTTTGCCAACAGATTATTTGCACTTGTCTTTTTTAATTGTAAACTAATTAGGCCGTTTATCTGGTCGGCTAATTAAAATGCATAAAGGTGTGGAAATAATGCGGCCTTAAACGAAATTTCCATTGGCCATGCATTTCAATGGGGAAATTATGAAAAGCGCCACAGCGATTGGTAAAATCCAGCAATGGCTTTTTGCGAAATGAAAACGGCACTTGAAATTAATGCCAACTGAAGTTGACGTTAATACAAATGGCTTATTTAATATCATTCACTGGGGAAGCGGAAATGGTTGACTTTACTTTGCTTTATTACGAAATCTTGCCTTTCCAACTTGCAATGTCCTTGCTGGAGTGTCCTTTACATTCAGGTGGGTGCGGGGAGGTAGGAATGGTGGCCTTTCCATTCCTTTCCATTCACTCAACTGAGATTTTTCTTTACCGCTTTTCTTTTTCTGCGTCGCACAAAACGAAAATGTCGGAATGGACCTTAATAGTCAGATTATTCCATGTTGCCATCTTGCACAAGTCGCCAGATTTATGACACTTGCTTTTTGCCACTTTTTGCCAGTTTTTGCCACTTTTTGCCAGAGATTTGAGCATTTTCAACTGCTGCAAGCCCAATTGAGTCAGCCACTTCAATTTGAATTTAAATCAGATATTTAAAGCAATGGAGAATTCAATTTCCCTGGTACTTTTGCCGTTTGCTCATGTTGTGATGACTTTTGTAATATTTATGGCCATTTCGAATTTCCACATTGCCCGCTTGGCAAATATTGTTTTGCAGCTGTCATCAGCAAAAAATACCAGTATTTATTCAATTTGATATGCGTTTATTTTGCAAATTAATTTGCTGGCTTGAGGGGCTGTAACTGCTTGAGCTGCCCTCGTTGTGTTGAGTGTCCTCAGACTCAGGCAATTCGACAAACAAGTGGACAGCCAACGGAGTTGTAAGCTAATTAAATGTTCATCATACGCCCCGTTGGCCGGCGGCAAAATTAAACACCGGCACTCAGAGCTCCACGGCTGTCCCTCATTAGAAATTTAATTAAAAGCAGCGCGGAAAAATCATATAAAAATTCTGTTTTCATTTGGGTAATGAATTTTCACTTTCCGTGTAGTTTCCAGCTTAGTTGGCCAAATGCAATAAATTAAATCCGTTTATGAAACTGTTTATTGATTTAAAAATAAACAGCGTTTATGTAGATTGCTTTCGCGCGAGCAAAAAAAGATACTAACAATTTCATTTGCAATTAACATATAATTTAATTGCATGTATTTAAATGTTATTCAAATGATTTCGCACTTATTTACAATTAGAAAAGAAACTTTCCACTGAAAGTTTGCATATCAAACTAAATGAAGACATAGAATTCCAGTTTATTATTCTGCGACATCCGAATCCCCAATAAACGTTTAGTTCTTAAATCGAGACATTTTGTGCTAGAATCGTGGGTGGTAGCTATAAAGTCAAGGAACCCATGAAACATTTATTGCTCTCGACTTTTGGGCGCTAGTAGCGAGCATTTGAAACGAAAACGCCTGACGTTTTGCCTTCGGGCCATTTCGAGCCTTGTAAATGGCAGTAAACCCGACATAAAAGCGGAAAATCATCGAACCACTGCGTATCCGGGACTTTTCCGTCCGTTTTGAATCTCCTGTGGCTTACTGTCTTTTTTCCACTCGCTGGCCATGATTGCTTATCCGACGCATTTGGCTTAAAGCTCCGCTTAATTACAATTTCAGCGCCATTTTTTAGCGCCAGCTCTCCGGAGATTTTTGCCTTCCGATTTCGTTGCAAAAAGCGAAAAGCTGTCGACATCCGTAATGGGTCTCCCCTGAGTTGTTGCTGTATACCGCAAAAAAAACGCTGTATTTATTTTATAATAATTTCAGACAAAAGGAAATAAACAATCGTGTAATTGTGAAGTGTTGCCTTTCCGGTCAGTAACTTTGGATTGCCCCACGAAGTGTGCAACAATTAACTCGCCCAAAGTGCTTCATCTTTGCCCCGCTGGGCAGAATTCTGTGGCATGCCTCTCTCATTTTGATTTTGATTGTTTGCCGGGCCTAACCGCGTGGGCGCCACCACATCAGCACCACCAACACCCCACCTACCGGCTGCTAATTGAGGTTAACCTTAAAGCGGCTGAAAGCGAGAACTTTGCGTCGCCTTGACCAACTCTACGCCAAATTGCCACAAACTGTGGAATGTTTCCTGTGGAACAATTAGTGGTAATGCGGTTAAATGAATTGGTGTACTGAATTAGGTTCAATTTGTTCATTGCTAAGCCTAATCATAGTCCAAAGTATCTGGTTAAGATTCATTCATCCATACATTCATATTCATTTGCATAAAGTTATTCAAGTGAGGCACCCATATCGATGAGAAATCAATTCCTTGAAAGCAATTATTATCAATGACTCAAGTCTGTCATAAAATAGGAATGAATGTATGAAGGTTTTCCCGGAAAAGCGGAGAACTGTGGTCAAGGCTCGTCCTCAACTTTCACCTTTATTACACGAACCGCAAGTGGAAGGCCAAAACTCAAACAAAGGCACTATCATTGAAATTGGAACGCGGTCGGTCGGTCTGTCAAGTCGGAAAAATCGAAGCTACCACATACGTGATTGGTGTGGGTTAGGAAGTTACTTAGTTAGTCCCACAGAAGGAACCCAAATGGACACTCGTCCTGCTACCTTTTCCAGTTGGCAGCGACAAGGCAACGTCCTCGTCACTCACTCGCCCATTCATTCATCCATTCGCTCACTGGGCCATTGAGGCATGTCAGCGTTCAGGTTGGATTAGCTCGATTATCGTTGCGTTCCTCATGTTGGGTGACCACCCACACCCATCCACCCACCTCCATTACTCCCAGTGGCTTAGTTCTTTGACGAGCTTTGGCGCTCTGATTGCATGGATGTGCCCTTTTGCTTTCACCGGGGAAAGCAATCGTTTGAGTACGCAAGTATTGAGTTTGTACTTGAAAAAATCTTATTTAACTAACACTTTAAATTGATTCAATTCGTTATTTTATTTGATTATTCATTCCCAACAATTTTTTAAATCAAAGTCACGTATTGCTGCTTTCTTTTTATTGATTTTGTGGGGCTGCAATTCCTGTCACTTTTCTCTGAATTGATTCACGCGTAATCCCCTTTAGCCCCCTTTCAACTGCTCCACTGGCTGGGTTTGTTTTTTATCGATTGAGTGGGGGGGGGGGGCATTTGCTCCCTTTTTGCGCCGCTTTTTATTTGTTTGTTTTGACACTGAACCACAAACGCAATGGGAGCCGTTGGCAACAGAACGCCCCATGTCATGTTGCAACGTACCACGTGTCGTATGCGCGATTGCATTTCAATCAATCCCTTTGCACATTGTTTTTGCCTCAGAAAAGAGGTCTAATCTCTTTTTTATGCACTTGCCGCTGACAACAACTCACGTATTTCTGCCTATGACCGGTGCACACAAAAGAAGCAGCAGATTTCCCATGAACATTAATGATTGCCAGTGACATATGACAACTCTATTGTGCGATTGACCCAGCTATTAATCAGCTTCAAGGTGACCTGATTGGTTCTGATAAGACATAATAAATGGATAGAGCAATTTGTAGCACAGCAAAGCTGGAGAATTAATTGGGGTGTATATAATTAAAATGCGGCATTTGATATACGCAAATAGAAAGCTTGCTCCTGCTCGTAAAGGAATCCCTTAATGACATTTGCATATTTTAATCGAATTGCGACATTCCTCAGAAGATGGAATTACATTGAACGCGAAGGTCTGCAGCTCATCGCTCATCCATCAAGGACGATGTGGAACTATTCAAAAATGAGATATTGATTGCACACACAAAAAGCGGATTGTGGCGCATTGTTATCGCCCCCTCGTCACTCATATCATCATCATATCGCGTCTTTATAAGGTGGAAAAAATGCTCCAATGAAATTGCATATCGAATTTCGCTTTGAAGGCAAACGGAAGGCATTCGGCTGCACACAAATGACATGAAAGTCGAGGAAAAGCCGTGCAACTTGGCATTGCAGCAGCAATAGTTGCATGTTGCAGCAGCAACTTTTCCGAGCTGTTTTTTATTGATAAAACTTTGTCGGAGTGACGTTCAGTGTGCCAAGGCAACGCAATCCTTGTGTGAGTTTGTTATCCTGCGTCCATATGTTTACATACCAACTATAGCGAAGCTAAACTGTTCGTGCGTGCGGACAACTAATTCTGAGCAACCGCTCATCCTTGAGCACATCAATCAAATTTCATTTAAAATCCTTGTTTATTTATGACCTTTGCTGCATGATTTATGCGCCAGTTGAGTTGCTGCAGCATGTCATGTAGATAACTGAAGGTATATTTAAGTTATTCGCTTTAAATTGCCGCCTAATAAGTTGAAATGCAACTAATTAGCAATCTGTCTGTAGCCTGATGCAATTAAAATAATTACTGTCTGCTTAAAAGTGTCCCCTCACTTGATGAATGCCATAGCCACTCTCTCAAGGATGCGCAATCAGGACTCTGGCTTGCAGATGAAAGGGAAACTTTTCATACTCAAGGCAGCGGGCGCCGCTAAGTAGGCTACAATTTTGCGCTCGTGTTTCGCCCGCCGGAAAGAAAAAGCGAAGATGCAGCAGCTGAATGTGCTCATTCCTTGATGTTTACTCAAATGCAGAAATTTAACTCTAATCAAATAACAATTAGCCAAAGCCAGTTAAATCTCCCTGGCCAGTTGCTGTACCGACAGCCCAATGACTTATCATAATTGCAAGTGAATTAGCAAATCCCTCCGGTGTTCCATGTGGTTGAGTCCATTCTCACTCCCCCTGCCCATGAATATTCAATGCGACGACAGACCTTATTCATTGCCATTCAATGCGTTCAATATGTGCTGAAAGTGGCGCAGAATCCTCCGCCTCATCTCCTCCTGCCGCGGGCAGCAGCAACTTCCTCCATCCCTTGTGGCTCGTTGATGGCCCCATCCGTCCGCTTCCGCCGGACTTGGTAAGTTTCCCCCGCATTCGCATTCGGATTGCCATTTTCCAGTTACCGCAATCAGAGCATTTATATTGAAAGTTACCAATTGGCTGGAAAATGCCAGAGAAGATTTTCAACAGTAGCCCACATTCTGCCTCCCGGTTTACTGTCCACAAAAAAGGCGAATTTCTTTGGCTAAATTACAAAAGGAAGCAATATATATAAATTCAGAGAAAAGCCGATTAAGTTGGGAAGGTTGGTCAACAGTTTTTTGGTTGCCTTGCGACAATATGTTTCATTGGATTGGGTTATTCCCTTAAGTTCTAAAATGCAAACTTACTCCTTTTTTCAAAAAGATATAACAGAAGAAGAGAACTATTAGCATACATAAATTGCCATCGAGACTTATATGTTTATAATATTCCGCCCCTTTTGGCCACAGTTATGAACACCACATCTGAGGAATGTTTATTCCCCACATCGTATTTATCTTGAGCTCCTCCACCGCAAAGTCTCCTGCCATTTGTCACACACTTCTCGCAGCAACTTTGTTTATATTCCGCACAGTTTTGTCACCTTCAGGAACTCAGCTCCTAAATCCAAAGGATCTTAGCCAGGACCTCGCACCGCACACAAAAACTTTAGCCCGAAAAACAAGTTCCAAAAAAAAAAGAGACACATATTTCGTATGCAACAGGAATATCTTAAGCCCAGATTTTGCAGTCATTTTTGTGAAAGCAAATTTATCTAGCCAAGGAGGCAAAACAGAGGAAAAGTAATATCTCGTAAGTAGCAAATAAATATGTGCGAAGGATGTCAGGAGCAGAAAAAGGAAGAGAGATTCATGTGTGGCCAGAGGATTACCATATTGAACCAGGCAAATACAAACGGCAAGCGAAGAACGACTGCGGCAATATACCAGGAACTTAACTGGGGAATCGAGCAGGATGTGCTCGTCCTGCGTATGTATTATTCCCCACAGGACATGTACGGATGCAAGGCACGTCTATGTGTGCATGTGGGCCATTCATTTAATGTGCACACATTACGATAGTCCTTAAAATACCTCACTTTTTGGGTTGCGTTTAACTTTAAACTTTAAACTTGCGCCATTCAGCCATTTGAAATACGTGGAAGGCCGTTGAAGGTGGTTGGTTGGTTGGTTGAGCGATGAAACAAAGGACCTGGCAAAAATTTCGGCTGAATGCCTTCGAGAGTTTCTGCACTTTTTAAAGGTTCTTTCAGCTGCGTTGGTTGGTCGGTGGTCAACATTTTGGCGCAGACAATGGCTTGCGACACACTATCATTAATTAAAATTTATACTTTTTGCAACTTAAGCTCATTTCAATTCAGCTTCAAACTTGGCGCACTGCGTCGAATAGAGCGGGAAAAACTATTGAATCGCTGAAAAGTTGCCATGGGATATATATTTCAGCATTAAAAACATTTTTCTAGCCAGTTGCAACTGTGTGCAATGGCTGAACCAAAACTTTAGCAATTTATGCATTTTTATGCAGGCATCACTTGAGTACACATTTTCGGTGTGGAAATATGATTTTAGATATTTTATATCTATTCCTCCAGAGAATTTCAGTTCATTTTTTATTCCTGCTCGTTAGCTGAATGTTCAACGTCGTAACTTTAAATTATTGGAAAAAATAAAGGGGGGGGGGAAAGTGGGAGTTCGTTCGGAGTTAACAACGCGTGTCGTAATTGGAAAATGCGGTTTTTAGTAAATTGGTAATTTCCAGGGAAATTTTACTTCCTCTCTACCTTAAAATGGTTATGGTTTTGTTGTTTTATTCAAGATTTGTGGCCTCTTTAAGCGAATTATTCGTAGTATTCATTATCAATGCCATGTGGGTGAGCAAAGGCAATGACCAGGTTCATTAATATTTGGCTTGCCAGCACCTTTGGCTTTCTACTTTCGCCTCATTCCTCCTTCAAACGTTGTGGAAACAGCCTTTGGGAATCTACAAATGCACTGAGAACAATAAAGGGATGTTCTTAAAAATTTAAATATAAAGTATTGTTAATATCTGGCTCATATTGATATATTTTACATATAAATAGTTAAGAGCATATTTTAGCTTGTTGCCTATCAACTTCTTAATGTGATAAATAGGCATTTCTAGTGTACACCATTCGTATTCATATTCCCGTGGCAACAATAGCCATGCAACCAATTCACTCTTCGCCACCTGCCAACTCATTGTGTTTGCCCCGTGCCAACAATTCTCGTCGAGGAGTCCGCCGGGGAATGTGCTACATGTGTGCACATGTAGATCCTGGGAATCGGGAGCCAGTGGGACAGCGACGGAGGAGCCTCCTGGCGGGCGAGCACATGCCACAGTGGCAACTGATTTGACCCTTCTACGGGGAGAGCGGCCTGCCGGCTGTTTGCTCAATGTCCCGATGCAGGTGCAGGAGCGTGAACAGGAGCTGCCCACGGGGACAGCAGAGGCGGAGGCGGAGGCGGAGGATGAGGCATCTGGCACGGTGCCTTGGCACTAACGAGTGAAGTCACGGTCTTTCCGCCTGTCAGCCTGCTCCTCGCAATGGGCACATACAGGCCGACATTGCGACACCCACAAATATGTAGGACAAAGGATGAGAGGCGCCGCGGGATGTGTTACTTTGACTTCACGGCACAGTGACTTGGACACCGTTTACCCTGGGCGGAAGACTTAACAAATGTATGAATTTATAGACTTAGTCCTTACAATAGATTAAAGTTCATAAAGTGAATGGATTGAAAGAACACAGATTAAACAGTTCATATGACTTTAAAGTGACCATTCATTGCACTTACTATAGCTAACTTAAGTAATTATATAATATATAATTGTATATTATATTATTTATATTATTTGTTGTATATGTATCTTTTATAAACATGGTTTTCAACAGTGGCAGCGTTCTATTCGCGATTGTTTTCTATTCCTTTTCACTTGTTCACTCACTTGCCCCACGTCACATTTCATTGCATACAACTAGGCGCCCACCCACACACACACACACACATGCAGCAGTCAATGTCGTTTGTTGTTTGTTTTTGGCTTTAGTTGATATTCTTGTTATTGTTCGGAATTTCCGAACAAAAGTGGCCGGCAAGGGGGGAATTGGACTAAAAATGTAACTAATTTGCGCCCGAGGAGCTCATGCGTCTCGAATGGTCCTTGGGTGGATTTGTCGAGACTTAATAACTTTGTCAGCGGGCATGTAGCCAAGGAATTTACACTTGTCAGTTCCCCAAAGACGGAAATCAAAGTGCTTGCCAACAACAACCAGCCAAAGAGGAGCTGAAATATGCGCCTTGGGGGCCAAAAGGACGAAGGCAAGCCAGGCCGCAGCAATTTTCTTGTTTCCATTTGTTGCTTTTCCTGTGGCTTTCCAGCATGCAGATGCAAAGGATACAGCTCGTAAGCCCTCGGATGCCAATTGGTTACGTGCAAACAACCAAGAGATAGGAGCTTGGTTTGATTTTAAGCCAAGAAAAATACATTCAATCCAACCCAAATGGAATGTAATTGAAAGAAGTTTCTTACAAAAATAGTGAATATAGATAGATATGGTTTTTCTCTAGGTGTATAGCTATCCCCAAAAACCCCTTTGCAAATTGAAGCTAGAATTTTTCCCTGCTTTCCTTTCAAATCCCAATAACTCAATGGAATTAATTTGCTTTTCATCCCAGCCGGATATTGAGTTCACCTGACCTTAAACGCATGGCTTCAAAGCTAAATTGCAAAAAAATAAAGAGTAGAGGAAAAAGGACTCATTAAATTTGTATTACAACCTTCTATTGAGCAGCGTGTTCAGCGATGTGTTA
The DNA here is from genome assembly GCF_016746395.2 of Drosophila simulans. Classification (NCBI taxonomy): domain Eukaryota; kingdom Metazoa; phylum Arthropoda; class Insecta; order Diptera; family Drosophilidae; genus Drosophila; species Drosophila simulans. Next base: position 18,289,640 of record NC_052521.2, read on the forward strand.
ACCTATTTGCGAAGCCACACACAAAGTGAAACATTCATGAGTGTGCCACATGAATGTCGAATACCGATCCAAAGTTGAACAGTTTGCCGAACTTTTACCGGCGGAAGTTGGCCATCGCATAAATTTAGATGCAATTTTATTAGCAGCCACAACTTTGTTTCAATTTCATCGTATGTTGCCATAGATATATGCTGGTCAAATTTATTTATTAAACTTCACACACTGCATTTTAAAGTTTCCGTTGGGTAACCGCAATGTCCGACTCTTAGTTGGACTTTTTGGAATCAACTTTTATGGCCAAATCCATAAACCAATGTCCGCAGGAGCTCTTTATCCCAGTTTTGGCAACACATTTAAGTAAAGACACCCCGAGCCAAATCCACAACCACATCCAAGTCATCCACTTTCGGCTGGTGTCTCCATTGTGAGGGAACAATGCGAACATGATACGCCCGGCATGCTGGTCATCGCTTATGGCTTAATGAAGCGAGGACGTAAATGAATGTCAATATGGCCAAAACCAACAAGGGCAGCTGGAGCAACAAATAACCGGATGTGAGCTGAAGGACACGGAGCAGGCTGGAGGAGCTGATGGTCATGCCCCTCGTAATAGTTGCCACGCAGCTTTGACACCATGCCTTACACTTCGGGGGTTAATGGCCGGATCGTGGAGATAGCCAGGCTATATCTATTCCCTGTGGGGCCAGCGTGAAAATTGATGAACATTTTTCCAGCCCATCGGTAATTCGATTTTGTGTGCGTGCGTGCATTTAGTTGGGCGATAGAGTCGTCTAGTGGAGCAACCCTTGCTAAAATCTATTAGATCCTATTAAAGTTTTTGAAATATTAGAGCGATTCACATAAGCATTCTACACTGGAAGTGAAAACTTGGGGAAGAAACTTCTATAAATGAAACTTCTATGAATGAAATATTACAAATGAGTGATTACTTTTGATAGATAAAGTTAGTAAAATAAACAAGATGCTTATAAATCAACATTGATTTTAAGTTTTCATTTTGTATAGGTTGTTCCGCACCCCAAGTTCCTATGAAATTTGTCAATTTCCGTTTGTGTTTTTGTTGGCTGTCGGCTTTTTGGAAGCTGACTTGAGCCGCTGTAATACGTGCATATAATCCTTTATGCCAAAACACATCAGCAGCGAGTCCTTGCCAACTTGAGAGCTGGATGAGGCGGATGAGATGGGCGGGGCGGAGGATTAAGGGGCTGATTTGCTTGTCCTGGTATTTGCAAACAACAAACAAACAACGGAAAAAAGCCACAATGTTCGTTCGGCTTGCTGACGCTCTCAATTTCCTTTCGCTGCGCACGGGGCGTATGAGTAATCATTTTATTACGCGACCCCCAAAAGTATGCTACACACCGAATATCAGCTGCCAACACAGATGTTGACCTTTTGTAATGCATAAGTGTGTGTTGTTGTAAGTGTGTGTGTGTGGGTGTGGGTGCTCTTTGTGCTCGTGTCTTTTATTGCGAGCATGGCCCCTTCATTACGTATACGCAAATTTGTCTGGCACTAAATTAAAATAAATGCGCTAAGCACGCCCAAAAAGTTGCTGAGAAACATTTGCACATTTTCGTGGTCGTATATTATCGTTAATTCAGCTTTCCGCCCAAAATGCCTTTGTGTGCGAAATTGAAAAATAATAAAACCATGTGAATGTGCATTAAGCGAAGGATTATGGCTCAAGAATATGAGTTTAAAGCCAATGCCTTTGAGTTGACAAGCTGCACAGATTTGTGGCGCATATTAATCAAAGAAAATAATTAATATTAAATTTTAGTTAGCTCATGCATCTCCAAGATAGCTATGTAAATGCATTTAGCCAAGTTTAAATCTAATGCCTTGCCTCATTCATTGACTGTCTTATTAGCCAGAAGCGAAACTTTATGCATTCGCCGTTTTATGGTTGTTATTTATGTCAAATCGTTAACGAACCCCTGCAAATTGTGCTTGTGTTCTACGCTGCTCCACTTTGCGTTTCCAAGTTTTATGCCCCACCAGCCCACCGGATTCGCCCAAGGCGACGTCACTCGCTTTTTTACCAGCTCCGCATTTCGCCCCCATGGTTTTCCGTATTCTGTTTAGTACGTGCTCACGGCTTCAGTTCTGTTTTTTTCCTGCCAGCCAACTGATTTCAAATTTTCACACAATCGCGTTTTTTTTCGCATAAAAAAAAGAGTAAACATGTCACGGAGGATAGTTAGCTTTGAGGTTGGAACTTGCTGCATTCCGAATTTTGTTATTATTTTTCAGCTGAAATAGAAAATAGAAATCAAAACAATGCACTACTCTTAATTGAGCGCAGCGGATGAATTACACGGACGTTGACAAACTTTCACCATGTGAATTGCACGACTGGGGGTCAGCCACCACATAAGGGGAGATCTGTAGTTTAGTTTCTGGTCTGTGGTCTCCATATGTATGTAGTTATTCCAATCCATGCCATGCCACCCCATCCAGCAAAACCCAGTTCCAATCCCACCCACTGAAGGTGAAGCTTTTGCGCAACACTCGAAATCAAATTCATTTAAACTGGCACCGCTGATGATGATGACGTGGACGCCACCCCAAAGCTTTCGCATCTAAGTCCGTAGCTGTATCTGTGAATGAATCCGTATCTGTATCCGCATATGTATATGTATCTGTATCGGCAAGTGCACGAGTTTTAGGCACACGTGCATGAACAGAACGGGTTTGACCGCCGGCCCGACGAGACGGATTTCCCTATCGCGCCGTGACTTCGATAGCACGGAACCTTATCATCTCGGGTACTCGAAGATGTGGCCACTGCCATAAATCTCGTCACAGTGATTCCAGTGCCAGGAGAGGTGGTGGTCAGACGCCTAAGCACCAGAAACCAGAACACAGTTCCACTTCGTGCGCCGTCGAGGGCAGACATGTCCGTGTCCTGGTCGAAGACTTTCGCGGCATTCACCGTCGCCTGGCTCAGTGCCCTGTGCCTGTTGCCCGTGGAGACGTTCTGCGACACCTCCTACTACGAGAAGTACTACGCGGCGCGACGCTATGTGCCCCTCAAGCGGAATGCTCCGCTGGTCTTCAACTTCACCCTAACGCTGCCCGATGCGGATCAACTGGCGTCCTTCGAGCGGCCCGCCCTGGTGGGCAACCTGCCAGTGCTGGGCGCCTGGCAAGCGGGACGTGCCGTGCTCCTCAACCGCACTGCAATCCTCAATGTTTGGAGCGCCTCCGTGGAGATACCGCAGAACAGCAGCGTGGAGTATCGCTACTTTGCCGCCGCCGTTGGCCAGAGTGGAGCCGTACAGATTCGCCGCTGGGAGTCGCACGTCCACGCCAGGACCTTTAATACCACCAAGTTCAGTGGCAATCGCAGCGATGAGTTTGGACTCATTGGCAATGGACGCCAGTTGTCGCGTGGCTGGCTTCAGGATTCGGGCAACATTCTGCAGCTGAAGCTGTTCCGTGAGGCTCTGAGCCTGGAGGAGCAACCGGAGGTGGGACAGGAAAAGCTGCGCTTGCGTTTGCAGCCAGTGGATCCAAAGACCCTAGCGCCTATCCTCAGTTCGGCACGCGCCAATGTGGAGTACGTGCGAATGGCGTACGGCGACAGTAAACTGCGAGTGCAGCCGGAGTACGGAGTGCCCTACGCCACCGGTGACATCCTCATGTTCCATGTGAATCTAGAACAGCTGGATCGAGTGGCCTATCTGGTGGAAGTCTATGCCGAACAGCCGGAGGAGGACCTGGTCCGCCTCCTTGGATACTCGCACCTGCTGCACACCTCGTTCTCCGGCACTGAAGGCGAAGTGTCCATCGACCTCATCTCGCCGCTCTGGCAGCGCGTGGTGGGTCAACTGCGAATTGAGTACCTGCACATCCGGCCCATGGAGAAGGATGGCTTCGATCTGCGTACCAGCTTCGCCAACTACTGGCGCTCCAATTGGACAGCTCTGGAGATTGGCCATCGTGGATTGGGAAAATCTCTCACGGTCACCACGAATGCGGCTCCGCTTATTGAGAACACAGTGGCCACCATGCTGGCCTCCTCTGAATTGGGCGCTGATCTCGTGGAGTTCGATGTGCAGTTGACCAGCGACCTGGTGCCCATCATCCACCATGATTTTTCCATTCGCGTCTGCATTGACTCCAAGACCCCAACGAGCAAGGATGACCTGACCGAGGTGCTGCTGAAGGACATATCCTATGAGCAGCTCAAGGATCTGAAGACCTACCAGATCGTGGGCAACAAGATCGTCGAGTATCCCGCTCACAACAATGTTGAGCCGCCGGAGCAGCGACTTTTCCCCACCCTGCAGGACTTCTTTGAGCGGGTGAACCTGTCCACCGGATTCGACATCGAAATCAAGTGGCCACAGCAGAGAGCCGATGGACAGTTTGAGAGCGAACAGACGCTGGACAAGAACTTGTTCGTGGATCGCATCCTGGCGGTGGTGCGACGACATGGCTGCGGTCGACTCAATGTGATCAAGAGCTTCGACGCGGACTTGTGCTCCCTGCTGCGCTTCAAGCAGCACATGTACCCGGTGCTCTTCCTCTCCAGCAGCAAGGAGAACGTCTTCACCGATCCCCGCACCAGCACCGTGGAGCAGAGCGTCAACTTTGCCCAGGCCTTCGACCTGGGCGGCGTGTCACCCAACGCCGTGTTCGTCAAAGCGGATCCGGGTGTGGTGCAACGGGCGAAGGCACAAGTGCCCATTGTCCTGCTCTGGGGCTCGGACCTCAAGGATCGGGAGACCATCGACTGGTTCCTGCAGCAGGGACCCACTGGAGTCATCTACGATCGACTCGACCTCTGGCTGGGCGCCAACAGGACGAGTGCGTTCGAGGCGGAGCAGGATCTGCCCGGCTTCTTCCAGCTGCAGTGCGATCCGGCGCCCAAGGAGCGCGAGGTGAACTCCACCATCGAAAGCATACTGAGTAACGTTAACTTCCTGTAGTTCCCGAAATTTGTAGAGTTCCAAGAGAAATATACACCATTCAATAAAATAGCTAAAAAGGATATCTAAAGATAGTTTACATTTAATATGAATTTATTTAATATTGATTGTTTTCTGGCTATAGAAATTGGAAAATACTATATTTTATTTTTGATAAATCTCTTAATCATGACAAGCTTATGAGTATCTGAAATGAATATGCCGATTGGCTTTTTTTGGCAAGCGCTCACATTTCTTTATTAAATATTAAAAACATTATTTAAATATAAATGATTCTGGGTATTACATCCTTTTCTTCGTCCTGAGAAGCAGAAAAGAAATGAAAAGCTTGATTTATATGCGCAATTTCATCGCAACTTTTGACAGATACGGATTTTGTTTTCCCTGCTGATAAACATGAACGTGAACTTGAAATTTAAATCTTTAATGAAATCATTGCCATCAACATCAACCGCTGTCCCACATGTCGTTTCGCTTCCACCTCCATTTGCATTCGGATTCCCACACTCCCACACCCACCCGGATTCCATTCCATACTGCGGTGGTGCTGATGGAACTGCTTGATGCTCTCTGTTTTTGTTACCCCTTCGGGATGCTGGGCCAATTACCTGCTGAGCGATTTGCATTTTTCCGTTGGGGATTAGGGGTATCCATGCATATGCAAATATTGTGGCATTTACTGCGGTTATTTATCCGCTGCGTGGGTGTAAATTCAGTTCCAGCAATTTGTTGCAACTTGAAACTGGGCCGCCTAATTGGGTTTACGGAAAATCAAAACTAATTGCCACCATGCCAGCAAAACATTCCACTGGCTCCTATCAGCCAGTGCACTTGAAATCGCAATTATTTGATTTATTATCTTATTACCTTAGGTGGTTCGTAATCTTAGTAATCCTTGAGTGATTGCGATTAGAGCTTGAAGTAAACAATATTTTCTGCTTGCAGCGCCAGCTGATGGAGGCCTACATCCGGCAGAAGAGAGCCTCGCCGGGAATGGTCCAGGCCAGCGATTTGCAGATCAACCGACCCATGTCCGGGATGCGCAGCAACAGCCGGGAGCTGCACGCCTACGACGGACCGATGCAGTTCATCAGCTCGCCCCAAAATCCGGACCAGATACTCACCAACGGCAGTCCCGGGGGCATCAATCCGGTTGCCATGAACACGAGTCGCAACCACTCGAACAACATGCGCAGCCTGAGCACCATCAACCAGGAGGGTAAGTGGCCGTACACTCCAAGAAAAGGTAGTTACTGTGCTTAATATGAGTTTAGGATGAAACTTAGCAGTAGTGATCTCGAATAACCATGGAACTATTTTGCTTTTCAGCTGATCTCATAGAGGAGATCTCATCGCACGAGTTGGAGGACGAGGAGAGCAGTCCGGTGACGGTGATTGAGCAGCACCAGCAGTCAGCCTCGCACAGCGCCAACTCGACGCAATCGCAGAAACCACGTGCCCGCCAGCATTCCTTTAGCGACAATCTGGACGAGGATGACTATACCAATCGCAATGTGGCGGGTGCTGCTCCAGTGCGTCCCGCCGGCATGGCCTCATCGCCATACAAGGACGCAACGCTGGACGGCAGCAGCAACGGAACGGGGAACGGAACTGGCGGCGAGTCCGAGGGAGATGTCATCGGCAATATCGACCAGTTCGTGATGCAACCAGCGCCACAGGGAGTGCTCTACAAGTGCCGCATAACGCGGGACAGGAAGGGCATGGACCGCGGCCTGTTTCCCATCTACTACTTGCATCTGGAACGTGACTACGGCAAGAAGATATTTCTGCTGGGAGGTGGGTTATTGATAGTGATCCTCTAAAGAGCTGTATTCAAATTTGATGCCATTATCAGGTCGCAAGCGCAAGAAGAGCAAGACATCCAACTACATTGTCAGCTGCGATCCCACGGATTTGTCCCGCAATGCGGATGGCTTCTGTGGCAAACTGCGCTCCAACGTCTTTGGCACATCCTTCACGGTCTTTGACAACGGCAACAAGGAGAGCACAGAGAGTCCTCGACTCGACTTGGCCGTTATCATTTATGTAGGTATTCAAGACACCATAAAAGGATAACCATCTCAATATCCAACTTATTCACAGGACACCAACATCTTGGGATTCAAGGGTCCACGCAACATGACTGTTATACTGCCCGGCATGACTGAGGACGATCAGCGTGTCAAGATCAGTTCGGCGGATCCCAAGCAGCAGGGCATCCTCGATCTGTGGAAAATGAAGGTAGGAAGCATGGGACATTCCAAAAATAACACCTACTAATTTTCGAATATTTAATAGAACATGGATAACATCGTGGAGCTGCACAACAAGACGCCAGTGTGGAACGACGAAACCCAATCGTATGTGCTCAACTTTCATGGGCGCGTCACCCAGGCGTCGGTGAAGAACTTTCAGTTGGTCCACGACTCCGATCCGGAGTACATAGTGATGCAGTTCGGCCGCACCTCGGAGGACGTCTTCACCATGGACTATCGCTATCCCCTGTGCGCCATGCAGGCCTTCGCCATTGCCCTCAGCAGTTTCGATGGCAAAATAGCCTGCGAGTGAGCTGGCTGGGATCCTCGGGTTGGCCCGTTGCCTTATGTACAGCTGATTATCTGGAGTGCGGATCAAGTCGCTCCGGGCGGATCATTGTTGAAAATATTATCGGAAATCTAGTCACTCGAAGTCGGGTTTTGGTAGAACATCGTTGAAATGAGTAATGTGGTAGCTACTCGTATCGTATCATTGTAAAACGTTTATTCAGAATGTGCTCACCGATTTTATAAGAAATTATTTAGGACAGGTCCTACAAGTTTGTAAATCTTAATGTGCCCCTCTAGCGATAAGTTCCACTTGTAAGCGAATCGGAGTCAAGGTCATTTAAAGTAATATCAGTTTTATAATCAGCATATAGCAACAAATCAAGGACTAATGTAAACTATTTAAATGCCACTACTATTAGTCGGTAAGAGAGCACTACTAACTTGTACTAAGCTCTAAATAAATACAAACAGCTATTGATCAAAAAGTGAAACTTCGTTTCTTGTTTTATACGTATCATTTATTTTAATACACGTCCTAACGTTATTTAAATAAATGCAAGACCGCCAGGCCTCCATACATAAATTACGTAATCTATTTACAAAAAGAATATCAGATCTCACAATGCGAATGGCATGGTACCTTAAATCCATACACACAAAAATTGTATAAATATCTTCAAAACGAGTATATGATCAAAGAATTACGTTAATAACTAATAAGTACAACGGAATTGTGTGGAATGGACCACATCTTCACTTTGTGTTATTTTTATCAGACTCCGTATGTCTCACAGAATGTGGGAACCTTGCGTTCCACCAACTCAACTCTTGTCTTTTTACATGCTCATAACTGCTATTTGATTTAGGCTAGCTTCTGCTACGATCTCTTACGCGACTTATGCGATGGTCGATCCTGGGGCAGTTTAAACTCAAGGGGATCGTAGTCCTCATACGCGAGCTTTCGCTCTGGCGCCGACTCAGGTAACTTGTTGATTTTCTGCAGTCGTGCAAGAACAATCTGCAAATGCCGACCGATATAGTCTTCGGCGGGTGCCAAGCGTTGGGCGTACTGCAGGCATGCAGCTGCCTTGGCCAGCCGCTTACGTTCCACGAACACCACGCAGAGGTTGTGCAAGCCCTGCGTGTTGTGGGGATCGTAGTGAAGTATGCTGCGGTAGCACTTCTCCGCCTCGTCCAGATCCTTCATGTGATTAATGTAGATGTCGCCCAGCAGGATCAGGCCTTTAACATGCGACGGATGATGTCGAATCAGTTGATTCAGAAATGGCACCGCATCCAGGGGCCGTTTTGTATCGGCCAGTAGCAGAGCCAGATTAAAAAGTGCACTACGAAAGTCTGCCTTCAGGTGTATGGCTCTCTTGAAAAACTGCTCAGCCTCGTCAAAGCTAGACTCGTCCATGGCCAGCATACCCAGGTTGAAGTACACCTTCTCGTTCTGATCATCGTTCTCCAAGACTTTGTACAGCCGAGAACGGGACACCCGGCGGGCCTCCTCGCCGCCCAGTTCCTGCAGCAGAATAGCCGAATTCAGCAATGCCTGCTCGTGTTCCGGATACAGTTCGATGGCCTTGTTAAAGTACACCTGCGCCTGTTGGCTCTTGCCCTGTTCTAGGAAAACTACGCCCAGATTATAGTAGATGTCTGCATTCTCATTATCATAGAGCAGTGCCTGCTCATAGACCTCCTGTGCCTGAGCTGTGCGATTTAACTTCATAAGAATGTCGCCACGGTTGATGTACGCCTGCAAAATAGAGTTTTGTAAATATGAGTAGCACTTGAAAAATAAAACTATAAGCCCTACCTGAACATAGTCACTCCTCATGCTGATAGCCTGGCGATAGAGATGATCAGCCTCCTCCAGACGCGTTTGATTTTTAGCTATGAGATTCGCCAGGTTGATGAACACATTCAGGTGATTGGGTGCAATGCGCGCATGATAGCTGACACCCGGCTTAGCTTGTGGAAACAGAGCCTTAGCCTGAACATAGGCTTGTTCCGCCTCCGCATACCGCTTGAGATTATTGAACGTGCGACCCACATTGATGTGGGCTCCGATGTCATCGGTCTGAATGCGCACGGCCTGCTGGAAGTAGAGCAATGCCTCTTCGAACTTTCCTTCGTTCTCCAAAGCGTGTCCCACGTTGTTGTACAGCTTGGCGTTGCGCTGATTTACATGCACGCCAGACATGAACAGGGAGTATTCTGTACGCCAATCTAAATTGCGTTGATGCGTTTTCAGAGCGTGCGTGAGGAGCAGGATAGCGAGAGCAGCTTGCGAAAAACGTTGCCAGCTTAGGCTTCCACGGCGCTGAAGCTGCTCAAAGCCATAGGCCACCAGCAAGCAATACCCCATGGATGGCATGTACAATATGCGTTCTGCTACCACAAATCCCACGGGGAAGAACAGATTAGAGGCTGGGAGAAAGGGCAGCACCATCCAGCCCAGACACATTATAAGAGTCCGCGACAGGGCCAGATTGCGGGTGAAGCAGGCCTTGGCGACCATAGCCCCCAATGCCAGGAAGGTTAGCAAGGTGGTTATGTTGCGGGAATCCGTGAATCCTTGCAGCAACGGAACAGTGCCTGAATACGGAGTTTAGATAATTATTACTGAGCTTCTTTTATACTTTATGGATATTACTCACCCATTGTCCAGTCGCAGCAGAGCAGCGATGGGCATAACAGCAGCCAGCAGTTCAGGTAAATGAGGTAGCCGTAGGTAAGTTGTCTCTCAGGAGTCTCCGCAGCAGAGGCTGGATTATCAAACCGCGTAAAGATGGGTAACTGTGAACCCATCACGTATACACGACCCACGAGGAGGGCCAACGTGATGCCAACCAGGAAGCTCAAACGTTTCCACAGCGTCGACGATGACCAGCGTCGAATTCCCGAAGGATTCGCCAGCTTTGGCGACTGCTGCTCGGTCCGCTCCTCAAACAGGCGCAGCACAAAATGGCACAGATGCAGTGGCCGTAGTTGATGGACCACGAACAACTCATAGACCACGCAGATGCCGGCAATGGTGATGCCTTGCTCCTTGCACAGCATGGAGGCCAACAGGCAACTGCCAAAGCAGCCAAAAAGCGTCAGCCAATTGGTGCGTCGCGGACAACCCGAGTCGCCGACGGACTTCGCGTAGCTAAGAAAGGCGGCCAGGAAGCAAATGGAAGAGAGCAATTCAGCGCGCCCGACGACGCCAGTAACGGCCTCCGTGTGAACTGGATGCACGGCGAAGAGCAGCGAGGCCACGAAAGCGCATGTGTTGAGCTGGGAGACGGATGACGAGGATGAGGCCGAGATGGCATTACTGCCCGACGCGGCACACTGACGCAGCAGCAACCGGCAGACCCGACGCCACAAGAGGCAGACCGACAAGTGCAGCAGCAGGTTGACGAGGTGGTATCCAAACGGCTCAAGTGCATGCAGCAAGTAGTTGAAGCGGAACGTCAGCACGGTGAGCGGGCGATAAGACTTGTGGGACTGCTCCTTGCGCATCGGTGTCCCCCAGAAGTCGTTCAGGAAGACGTTGATCAGCGGTGTGTGCGGCCTCAGATCCTTGTTGTCCCTAATTGCGCTGATGTCATCGAAGACCAGCCCGCACTGAGTACTGTTGTAATAGCAGACGATGCAGGCTACGCATATACACAGGAACTCGAGCAGGTTGCGCTGCGGCGAGCTTGTGGCTCGTTCCCGCTCCCGCTCCCGTTCCCTCGGCAAAGTGGAGGGTGCATACTGATGGATTCCGGGGTTGGGGTTCGTTGACATGTTGATTTCGCGTTACTTCGTGAAGGGCTTCATGTATCCACAATTGTTCGTTCAGGCGGCGAAATGTTGCATGTAGGGCTTTACCCAGCCACGGTCGGCAGGTCCCTAGATGGCCTGGAAAAAATTGAGAAATTGGGAACACCATTAGTTTAAGTTAACTGGAAGCTAATTAAGTATACAAGCCCACCATTTCAAGTATAGACACTTCCTGTTAGTGAGAAAGCCCCTAAATGTAGGCAACATATTTATATTTTTTGAAAGGGGATTCCCCAAACAACAAACTTGTGCAGTAATGTATATGTAAGCCCTTGCATCTTTTCTGGATACACACCCAAATCCTCTTACTTTCGGTAGTCCTTCCTCCGCAACTTACCGATTTTCACCCTAGTCAAAGTCCTTTTTAAGACAAACTTTCTACCGCTTTTTATGAGCACTTGAAGTTATACAAAGAAGCAAAAACTGATTGCGGAAAAAATCAATTAATACGCAACAAAGTAACTCCTTCCCGGTTACTGTCCTGGTTACCGACTGCACACACAAAAGCCCGAAGTTAACAAAGTTGTAACCCGGGCGGACCGACAGAGCTCCGGATCCGGACTTTGGGTACGCACAAGTACAAGTATGCGGACGGAGAGCGCTTCAGAGAGGCGAAGAGCGCGTGAGAGATTTGTTTGCATAAACTGTTGTAAATGTTGCGGGACCTGGAGCATTACTAGGCGGGGCACATCGGTGGGCAGATGGGCGGATGCCACAATGTTGCACTCAATGCCATCGATTTTCCGGGCGTTCAGTCAAAACAAACCACCACAAGCGAAGTAAACTCTCGTAAAGAGCGAAAAAAGGGGCATAGCTCCAGCGGGAGCTGGAGAGGATTGCATCTCAGCTGAGCGCAACTTTGTTGCACGACCGACTTTTCCCGAAGGACGACCGGGCGTGCACGTGCTCCGTTTACCCTTATTCCATTTTCCCGCCAAGAGCGGCACATGCGCGCTCCCGCATCCTTGCACTTTCACTTGCCAGGACGTGCGCTCTCCGTGCTCATGGCTCTCCCGCTAGCCGAGCGCAAATTAATGGCCGTGTGTGTTTTTGTAAAATTACTTTGACCGAGATACGGGGCACTGGAGAAGGATAAGGACATGGCGATGGCTATGGGCGCTGGAGCCGGAGAGCCAGCCGCATGTCCTCTCCCATTTTAGTGACATGGACATGGACGCCATTACAACGGCGATGGCCTCGCACACGCACACAATCACACGGCCGCAAACAAACCCGATTTGCCAACTTTGTTTCAATTCGCCAATAATTACAATGTTGCCTGCTAGTTTCGATCACCATTTAGCAAAAGGTTTCTCACACACCGCCCTGTCGTTCACATACTTGTTGAGGTAGTTCCATGGCATCCAAAACTGAATTACATTTTAATAAAAATCAGTGCCAAATGCGCGACTTGTACGTGGATTATTGTTGTGTTATCGATACGCCGATAGGCTACCTGCTCTTCCTCTTCCCAGCCAGCCATTCGCAGCTAACGCTTATCGATACGCGGCGTTAGATATTTCGTGAGTCTTCCCATCTCTAACGCGTTGTAGTAAAGAAAAAAAAGTGGGAAAGCAAAAATTTATATTTTTCTGATAGTTTTGTAAAGTTACGCTTTAAACTAGAAGCAATCATGTCCACGGAGGACTTTTACCTACGCTACTACGTCGGACACAAGGGCAAGTTCGGGCACGAGTTCTTGGAGTTCGAGTTCCGGCCGGATGGCAAGCTGCGGTACGCCAACAACTCAAACTACAAGAACGACACCATGATCCGCAAGGAGGCCTTCGTCCACCAGTCCGTGATGGAGGAGCTGAAGCGGATCATCATCGACTCGGAGATCATGCAGGAGGACGATCTGCCCTGGCCGCCACCAGATCGCGTGGGTCGACAGGTGGGTTTGCCGCACTTAGCAGCTAGAGCTCAACTAAACAACCATGTGTCTTTTTTAGGAACTGGAGATCGTCATCGGTGACGAGCACATCTCGTTCACCACCTCGAAAACGGGATCATTGGTGGACGTGAACCGATCAAAAGATCCCGAGGGCCTGCGATGCTTCTACTACCTGGTGCAGGATCTCAAGTGCCTGGTCTTCTCACTCATCGGCCTGCATTTCAAGATCAAGCCCATATAAGCCGTAGCCTCCACCTCATGCATAGCCTATTTATCGGACACATCGTATTTTATAATGGAACTTCTACGATACTTGTAATTGTATTAGCTATACCGTTGTACTTTTTGGTACAGTTTGCAGTGAATAAAAAAGGAGTTTGCCGTGAATAAAACAGGATTGGAAAATACTTTCTTTTCAAAGTCTGTCTAGACTGTGCTATAGAAACAAATAGCAGATCTACGATGCAGTAGCAGACAACAAGTTTAACAATAATACCCAAAACAATAGTAAACCATTAAACTTTTGATGTTATAATGTGTAGGTATATTTGAAAAATATAATTTAATATCTATTGTGTTTGAATAATATACATTCTCGAGATAAAAATTGAAAGTCCTTTACATTTGTACAATTCGTATATGTCTAAAACAGCTTAATCTAAGTGATTAATATCTCACAAACTGGCAAATTGTCTTAACGTTTAAGTACAAGCAGTAACTTAGCCTAAGATAATAATCGGTATCTTAAGAAACTGGAAAAAATACGCACTCACAAACGGTTTTGAGACTTGCAAAGGGTTTGGCTTACATATGCTACTAAATTCAGTCTTTGGGGTGAGTACTTTGCTAGCGAAAGTACAAACTAAGGGCCTGCAGGCGATGCAACACTATAGAAAGCTCTTATAGAGCCGAATGCGTAGGTCTCAGAGTCATAACTGTGGCTGCTGGTGCAGAGCCAAAGTGGCTGAGATATTGTTACTGGGTCGCTCCAAATAGGTGCCATGTCCTGGCATGGGCATTGACATTGGCATCTCCAGATGCTGGTGATGGTGATTCAACTGCGCCTGCTGTAAATGCTGCTGCTGTTGCTGCGGAAGTTGCTGCTGGTGGGAGAGTTGTGCCTTCAGGAGACTGGGAGATGCCTGCAGCGGAGTGTTGCTGGACACACCGACGCTACTGCCGCCAGGACTGGGACCACCCTCCTTCAGCGGAACGCCGATAGTCAGGCGCACATGAAGACCAGACTCCTTGATGAGATTCACTACATCGCCGTGCGACATGCCAGCTATCTCGATGCGGTTTACTGCCACAATGCGATCGCCCACCTTCAGCTCCCCACAACGATCCGCCGGACTGCCGGGTATCAGTTTCCCTTAAAACGTTGATATGTTAGATAAATTGAAACAAAGTCCAAAGTTAGTGGCATACCTATTGTCGAGCCGTAATAGTGGTTCGATGATGAAATGATAACAAATCCGAAGCCCTCGTTTTCATGCCGGCTGACAATCACATCATAAGGATAACGACGCAGTTGTGTGCTGACTGGCGCCTGCTGCAAAAGCGGAGTTCGACGCCGGCGAAGGATCATGGTAACCTGCCCGCGTAGCGCCGATTCTCCCACCAAAGAAACCACTTTGTGGTGCGACGAATTAAGCTGAATTAAAAACGGGAATTAGCCATAATTTAACTAATGTGTTCATAGGTTAACGTACCACGTTGATGCCGTCGATGCTCAGGATTTCATCACCCGTATTAATGCGCTGATCCTGATCAGCGGCACCACCAGGTACTATGTGGCCCACAGTAACCTGGGAACCCTCCTCAGTGCCGCCGACTATGCGAAAGCCGAAACCCAAAGCCTGGCGCTCCAGAGTGACCTCAGTCAACTCGCACTGGTCCGCGTCCTCGGAGACGTCCAGCAAGGCTCCGTTTCGCCAGCTTGGCGAATGCTGCATCTGCTGCTGCTGCTGCGGAGGATCCAGGTTGGCAAAGCCCACACGCCTGCGATCGCTGAGTAGCTCGTTGACGCGCCGTTGGATTCGTTCGTTTTGGAGATGCGCTGTCTGCAGCGGCGAGTACTGACCAGTGGTTCCCGACATGGCAGCCTGCTGGGCCTGGACGAAATATCCAGGGCGGTAGCGCTGCGCCTGGCAGTCGTAGCAGTAGCAAGATTCGTGATGAGCCAGCGGTAGGGGAAGGGGCTGCATACTGGGCGGCATGCCGTAAATGCCACCATTAGGATCTCCCTGAAGCGTCACTTCCGCCAGACGCTCGGTCAGACGGCTAATCTTGGGATATGGATCCATATAGGGAATGTCGTCCAGCTCCTGCAAACTGCTGTTCGACTTTCCTTGGGTCTGCAGCTGAAGCGGTTTCCTTTCCGCGGCAGCAGCACCGTCACCCTCGTCGTCCACCTCGTTGTTCGGCGATTGAATTTGAACCCGTGACCGTCGCGTGTCCACTAGTGGTGTCTTTGGGCGCATGGGTAGCACCTCCTTCACCTGGGTGCTGTAGAGGTCTGCCGTGGGCGTCTTGCTGCGGAACAGGCCGCTGCCCACAAAGTTCTTTCGCAGCTTGGCCACATTACCCACCTGGTTTAGTTGGGCGAGCGTGTTGTTGGCCGGCGGATCCGGCGGCGTTCGCTGAATCTTCACGGCTGTGGGCGTTGTCTGACTGCACTCCTTGAGAAGCTCTACGACGTAGAAGTGCGGCTTGTTGCGCACGTTCAAGCCATTGATTTCCAAAAGAACGTCACCCTCCATCAACTGGGTGCAGCAGTTGCGATCGAGAATCTTCTTTACGATCTGACCACAGGCGGAATCGGCAATGGTGAAGCCGAAACCCATTGAGCCCTTCATGATCGAAAAGGTATAGATCTCGGGTTTCTTCATTAGAATGAAACCACTGCCGGAACCGCTGGCCTTCTTCGCTCCCTCGCCGGACAAATCCAAGAAGTTGTAATTGCCGTCCATGTTGAGGCGTCGCTGCTTGTCCGACTCCCGCCCATCCACCGCCATGGTGGTCACTACCTCTGTGTTGGGATCATTCGGGTCAAAGGGCAGCGGATATCCACGGCACACTTCAAGGGCTGCCCTCTCGCCAGGCAGAATCGACTGAAAGATATTGACCATGTCGTGGTGCGTGTAGCCCAGCACACATGTGTCATTCACATAGACCAGAACATCTCCCGTTTGCAGCTGGCCATCCAGCCAGGCAGGTCCGTTTGGCACCACTGTCTTGATCTGCAGAAACTCCTCCACATCCCCACCAGCGCTCCCGTCACTTCCCACAATCGTAAAACCCAGACCGCGGGATGACTTCAGCAGCGTTGTGTTGATACGCTGGCCCTGCAGCTCGGCGGGATTGCGGGTGAACTTGTACGGCAGCTTCATTGGGCTCTCATCCTCCTCCTGATCGTGCGCTTCTGCCGCCTCTGGGGGCATTGTTTCCGACAGCGCAGTGGGTGTCTTCGAGCGCTGTTCCTGATGCTGTTGTTGCTGTTGCATCTGCTGTTGCTGTTGGCTCTGCTCGGCCGCCCGTCGCTTGGCCTCCAGCACTGGGTTCTCGTACTGCGTCCGCCGGTTTACATGGTCGATAAAGTACATTCCATACATGGAGTCCTCGATCTTCTCCCATCCGTAGGGCAGCTCGTCCTCGCAGCAATCCTCCAGTGACTTTTTCTGGTACTTGGAGAGCCGCGGATCCAGCCAGTGAGAGGTGCCCGTATTGTGACTGCACAATATAGTATAAGGTCAATATATATCTTTTTTGATTCTTAGGATTTATTATACTCACTCGATGAAGTAGAGCTCGCCACGTTCAGTGTATGCTGTTTCCCATTTGGGCGGAAGTGGTCCCAATCCGTCGCCCGGATCATCGTGGCTCTCGTGGTTCTGGTGCTGGACATCTCCAACTCCGCACTCGCTGCCGAGGCTGCTGTCCCCCGTCTCCCCGTTGTAGTAGGTGTTCTGCAGCAGGTTCTCTGTGGAATATATGTAACATATTACTTGATTATTCAGTTAATCAGTACACAAACCAATCACCAAACCCAAATCGTTCAATGAACCCCTCCTTTTACAGGTGGCATTTTGAGCTGGTGAAGTTGATGCTCAGCCAGCCGAAAATAGTTGGTGTGGTCTTTTGAAATTGAAGCACATAGACAACGAACCCCAATCCCTAGTCCGCATCTCCCAGCCCATCGCCCAGCCCAATCCCCGCCAGCTCTATTGGGAGTCCGGTGAAGCGTGAAGCGTTTTCGATTGGGGCAAGCCAGAATAATAATTATTATTAGCAGTTGCCAGTTGGTGGCAGACAGGCTCTGGTTAGACTGTGACCTACTTTGCTGGCCCACGAGATGGCCAGTGGCCACTACGAGTAGGCACTCACTCACTCACAGTCCCCAATCAAGTCGGATGAGTAATGGGGAAATGTTAATTATGGCCAAGCGAAAGAAGTAAATGAGTGGCCTATGCTTTTAGCCAAGTTGGCCTTGGTAATTTCGCTTGACAAGCCGCTAAGAGATGATCAGAAGATAAGCTCCAGCTATGAGTCAGGTTTCCTCGAAATCGTTTCCGAACTAACCATTCAAGAACCGAATAGTATCAGAGTTGGATTAACATATGCTGAAATATGCATCGTTGCTCATTAAAAGAGTGGATGTAAAGTTGACGTTAGACGTTTTTTTTAGACCATGCGTCGTTAACCCCTTTTGAGGTGCATGCTCCAACCCAGATATACATATGTACACATATAAACACATCCAGAGATAAAGCCATGCGAATAGGGCTAATCGAATGTCGGGAGCGCCGGAGAGCCAACGGAGCCAGCGGAGCATCATTCAAAACGTATTGCGAATGATTTGCATAGGAAGATGAATATTTATGCCAGACACTTTCAACTGGAACATGGAAGTGGAGTATGGAGATGGGGCTGGGCAGGTGACACGTCTTTAAACGGTAAAAGCGGCATCGCTCCCTGTTTGCATTGGCTCCAAAAGAGTGGGACACAAATGGAGAGAAGCTCGTTTGAATAGCTGCACTGAACAAAAAGAAGTTCGAACTTAAATTGATAACTGCATTACATTGAATACTATATAGTATCTACAAGATTTATGCTAAAAATTAGGTGTTATTATTATTATTATATCTTTCCATTTAATATATAGAATTAATAAAAATCATTAAACTATTTTTCCGTGTGCATTTCATAAGTTTATGTTGGTCTAGTCTGCAGAATTCATAGAGTGTTGCCGAGCAGATTTCTGATGGGGAAAAACGCTGCTGGCTGAACGAAATCGAGTCAGTTTTTCCAGCACGGAAGTTGTTGGCGGCACAGTTTGCCTTCGCCTCCCACCACCCACCTCCCACCCACCCATCATCCCATGATCCAACACCCACCACCCACTTCGCTTTCCTTCGCCGCTTCGTTCGCAACTTCATTCGACTGCATTGTGTAAATATTTGTAGAATGCGAGGCGAGAACGAGAGGGTATTTGATCAGCAGATGTGGCACAGAAATAATGCTCACAGCTGTATATATGGAAAGTACCAGGGGGCTTCTCTAGAATCTGAACTAAATGCTGTTTACCTTTCCATACCTTTCCCAGTTTGGACAACTCGTGCATCTACTGCTCTTGGACAAATACATATATGAAGGCAAATATGTGCCACACGCTGCTCCAAATTTGCTGAACATGTTTTCTTATCTGCACCTAGCAGATAAGCTAAGCAAATGTGTGTTCTTTTCTAATGAAACAGAACGTAAGATCGCTAAATGTTAGGATTGCAAAGTTTTTCTAGCTTCCAAAATGGCACTAAAAGACCTTCCTTTGTGGCAACGCCGCTACTTAATCTATAAAAATTGCTCACTCGCCCCAAAAAGATCGCATATCATGCAGTCCAAACAGGCAATCCAAGTGACTCATCTGCTGGGAATGTTGGCTCGAATGGATCTTGAAATTGAAAAGATTGGATCGAAGAAGAGAAGCCAGACTTTGCGCTACACAAAGCGTGTCCATTACTCATAACAACAGGGATTGCCGTAGTCCGTGTGTCGTTGATGATAATGATTGACATGCGATTATTTTCCAAGATTGTGGCTAATTGCACACGCGGTTTTCGGTAGAATCGTTTAGCCCAGATCCTATCAAGACAGCTCAATCTGAACGCCGAACGGCGATGCATTAATGCTTCGGTAGATGCCTAAAAATAATTAAAACAAAACACAAAGCACGAGCCGCAGAGCATGGAACTCTTGGCCAACATGTGGTACAACAATTGTGGCAGACACAAACAACAAAAAATCACCGAGTTACGTGGAGTTGTACACAAAATACGCGCCGTCAGTTCATTGACTTTGACCCAAATGGAAAACAAAAGTCGAAACGGAAAGCTACGCACGCGTCTTCTGGGGGTCACGGGGGCGTGGCAGGTCACGGGTGGAGCCCTAGGGGGCGTGACGGCAACGGCGCGAGCTGCCCAAGTGCCCAACAGTTATTATTTCGCCTGCCCAAAAAGCGTTTGTAGTTAACATTACAATTAGCTAATTGCCAATTTTACCCTTAGTGATTTTAACTAATTTAGCTAGTAGTAGGCATTATTAGCATTCACTTTTAACTACTTATTTCTAACTGTCTCAAGTAATCCATCACTGATCTAATAAAAGTTAATTTATGTGCATTTGAAACACACACCTTTGTAAGTTTTCTTCTCAAATCGTGTCACTTGGCACGATTTTTTTCGACAAGTTCAGAATTCAAGGAAATCGTTTTCTTAACTGAAATAACAGAGAAAGTCGGTGCCTTCTACCTTCTGTTTGCTTTTTTTACCTATTTCATTTAGCACTGAGTTATATAAATCTGTTTTAAGTGCTATATTTTTCCTGCACAGTTTATAACCGCAGCTTTCTCGATTTCTTTGTGATACAAAGAACTTTTTTTTAATTGGCAAGTTGAGTGCCTCATGTCGCTGCAAACTTTAATTTGTGTAATTCCGGTGTAACGTCAACATAAATTAGCCAGTAATGAGATGCTTGTTCCGCCGCTTTCTTGCCCGCTAGATTCATTCTGCTGTCCAGTGCAATTTCCCGAGTTACGCAATGTGCATGCCATGGGATGCCCCTCAATTAGTTGTCCAACTTCTCATGCAGCGCGTCCATTGAATGCACGAATCCATGGCAATTACTTCGCCCGCATTGGAATGCTGAATGACTCCTGGCCGAGGCACTGCGGTCAAAGACCAGGCCACTCAATTGATGTCATCGCGTCTACCCGACCCACTTGGAATGGGCAAGTTAAGTCAACGTCTTTGTTCTGGGGTTTCCCCCTGTGTCATCTGTGACGACTCCTTCACGGACTCCCTGCCTGCTCCGCCTGATGATAGCATCTAATTGGCATTGCTGCTTCGTTAGCTTGCCTCACATGGCACGCCATAAACTAGAGTTACCCTTCCGCTGTCGCAATCAAGAAATTAATAATCGCAACACATGATGTGCAGGGGGTGACAGTGGGACAGTGGAGCAACCTGGGGCTCCAAGGCGACCGAAGGTTCTCGCCACATCTGCTAATTGCCACTGACGTGAGGCGTGAATGATAAGCAAGATACAATGTGCGGCTACTCCAGGTGGGTGAGTCCAAAGTCGTCGACGAGTGCGAGTTCGTTGCCACCACTTGAGGCCATTGAAACTCCTGGGATTCCGGGCTCCAAATAGCAACCCTTTGGCATTCATCTAATAAAATCACACCCTCTCCACTAATTGAGTTGCTCAACGCAGACGGCCAAAAAAAGAGGAGCTTACCACTTAACAATGGGCCAGAATGGCAGGGGTAACAGATGATTCAGTTTGAGATACATACTAACCAGCTAGCTTGCCCAACTTCCGAAAGCGATTTCCCATCTACACCTAGATGGTGTTGTCCAAAATATACATACTTGCTGAGTGGGTTGTGTGTTTTTTAAATGAAAGAAGATGTGAAAAACACTAACAAGTTAATATTCGACTGAGACTTTTGCACTTATAAGGTTATGAAATTCTTAAAATTCATTTATACTCGCTTGTTTTAGGCGCTAGTTAGTCAAATTCACGTATGGATATCTTGTGCTTAAAACGTTCAACTAATGATTTGGTCGAACATTTAAACCTAATAGCGCCAATCACACCTACAAGCTTAACGACGATCGAATATACCTACTATTAAATTCCCACATCATCTAGACCGGCAATTATTAAACCCCCCGCACACACATGCTCCAAAATCGAGGTCGCTGCGAAAATAAACCAGCTTTCTGGGTTTCATTCATGAATGTCGTCTCTTACGATAATTCACTCGCGAGACAATGCAGCTAGTCTGGGTTAGATGCCAAGTGGATCGACCAGGTTCATGGGGCTTCAACCGCGCTGGGAAAGTGATGACAGGTGTGGATTAAATGAAACGGGAGTAGAATAGCCGTCAGTCGAATGGACAAGACAAGAAGGTGAAACCGAGTGTGTTATTGAAAGTGCAGCACTTAGTCCTTAGTCCAACAACTGGCTAAGAACGAAGACCCACAACCAAGTCTCGGGTTAACAAGAAAGTGGGTTTTGTTTTACCAATGTTAGCCCAATGATATCACTTCTTCCCAGGCACGTGGCCATCCAAACTTCCACCCTGCTGTCTGCTTACTTTTGGTTTATTTTCCACCCAACTCCCCGCCGTGAGTAGACTAATTTTGTGGCACTACAAGTGCATTTCGAGTTGAAACCGAAACCAAATCCCAAAATGTGTAATTGAAACTGAAACGAAAGTGGGAGTGGAAGTGGAATCATAGCCATTGGCCATGTGTAGGCGGAAATGAGTCACTTGAGACGAACGCCCTAAATTAGGTTTAAGAGCTGCTCCGTTGCAAATTAATTTTAATATTTTATTGGGCGAAACGAAAATGGAAATTCGATTTGGAGCACCGGCGCGGCAAACCATCTACATAATTGATAGCATCATGCGACGTTAAATTAGTTGAGTGAAAAAACACAGAAATTTCATGTATATTACTTATTTAGATCGCATTAATTAAGTGAAAACACTTTATTGCATTCATTTTTAATGAATACAATTCACTTTTCATTACTTATTCAAATTGCACTTGATTAGAAATTCTTGCTCAAAGTAAAGCTTATGATTTAAGTAGGATTTCTTGAGGAATTTGCCTTACCCTTGCTACCCTTGAGAATGCTGCTGGGTGGACCGCCTCGTCCGGTGGCTGCTCCTCCGTTGACTCCGTTGCTGCCAATGCCATTGCTTGGCAATCCGGAGATGAACTGATTATGCACCGACATCTGGCTGTTCAGCGAGGATGTGCCACTCAAGGAGGCGACATCCTCGCGCGAGGCTGAATTCCCAATCGCTGCTGAGGCGGATACGGCGGATTTCTTGAGTGCCGGCGGCGGTGGCGGACGAAGATGATGGCCACCTGGTGGCGCTAAGCCGCCAGACTTCTCCCCGTTCCCAGTTCCAGTTCCATTGCCATGGCCATGCCCATGCCCATGCCCGCTCCCGTTCCCGTTACCAACCACATCTGTGCCAACCGAGGACAGTGTCTGGGAAGCGGCTGCCATTTCGCCGGCATCGCCACCATCGTCCACATTGTCGCGGCTGCAATTGAATTTTCTGCTGCTTCCGTTGGCCAGGCTAGAATTTAGATTCGAGTTTCCGTTAAATGTTGCAAAACTGGTCGCAGCGGCAACAGGATGTGGATGTGGATGTGGATGGGAGTGCTGGTGTTGGTGGGAAGCATTCAGAGGCGCCAACTGTTGCGGCTGTTGCTGCTGATAGAAGTGATTGCTGTTGAAATGCTGCTGCTGCTGTTGCTGCTGCTGCTGCTGCAGCATTAGGTAATCGGTGGGAGACTTGGCGGTGGCCACGCCCCTGGCCGCCACACCTGCTCCTCCGCCGGCTGTCGACGTTGTCGTGGCCGTGATTATTGGCATTTTAAGCCGGCTGGCTGCCTGGTTTTGTCTTTAGCTGCGATCACGCTCTCTCACACAGTTGAATTGTTTTCAGGCACTAGCGCTATTTGGCTCCATTGCATTTGAGTTTCGTTTATTTAATACTTATGTTGATTGTCTCGGCTTCGCTTTGTTTCGCTTGTCTGCGGGAATGTTTTAGATAAACTTTGAACGCTTCTTCATTTTGCCGTTTAAACAATTGTTATGTCATTGAGCTGTCATTCCGGTTCGGGCAGCTGCAAAACAGAACAATCAAGAGGGAAACCATTAATTAGCAGTATGCAAAGTAATATAAACAATTACCATGTGTATGGGCAATAGTAAACACCACAATAAACGTAAAGCAATAAAGAACGCTTCAGTTCGATTTGCAAGATACACAAATGTGCGACTTATGTCAATATTTGCTAAAATGTATTAAAAATTGTAATTTTAAAGCCAAATATTTAGCAAACTGAAATCTTAAGAGACTGGGAACTAAAATCGCTAGAAGCTCTGCGACACTTTATTATTATGAAATTCCTTAATACCCGCAACTTAAACTGCATGGCATGAAAATCATCGCCACATACTTTGAATATCCAACATTGCTGGGAGGGAGCAGCTCGCTCTCCACCTCCAAACCGCCAAACCAAGTCCCAGAGCGAACTATCCAGTTAGACAGCTCCGGGCCAGACAAGCGCATTGTTCGATGGCTTGGTCCAGACTGCAGTTGCAAGTGGGGCCAATCAGCAGATTGTTCAGTTAGGCTACTCAGTATCCATGGCATCCATAGCCGCACAAAAAAAAAAAAACACTCCATTGTTGACATTGCAATTTAACGGCGAGCTGCTTCGACTTTCCCATGCCAGACGCGTAGTTATAATTATTTTTGTGTGCATTTCATGGCGAGGTTTATCTTAAGTTTTCGCCACTTAAAGTCATTTTTTGCAGTCTTCAAGTGCGTTTAAGACAACCAGCTCGGTTTTATTTGGATCCATATAAAAAATAAACAAACTTTCTTTGTTTAATTTGGTGCAGTTCAACTTTTGAGCCAACTAGTTTTAATACAAATTATATTTTCAGAGCAGATTGCAGCAATTTCGCAACTCTCGCTACTTTTGAATATACATTTATTTTATATTTTAAAATAAAAGAGCTGGTTTCCCCGCTGGAAATTTGAAAACGTTGACTCACGACACACAAACAATTATGAGCGCGGGGAAAAGAACAAGAAAATTAACTGTGCGAAAAAAGGGGCATCAAACACGGCAGCAACATAAAGTTCCTCAAGCGAAAAATTTACTCCAATGAGAAAGAAGGCACAACGACGATCGTCGAGTGGATGGACGCGGCATGGAGGCGGCCACAGGGCAGGGGAGTACTCGGTGAGGCACACAGCGAGCTGCGGGCACCGCCAAGCCAAGAATTCCAGAAACCAAAAGCAAAACAACGGCGGAGAGAAACAAGTTTTTCAGAGCATGCCAGCAGATCGCCAGAAAACCGAAAACTGAACTAAGAATTGAAAACCGAAAGGCAACCCCCACAACTGCACAAAGGAAATAGTATGTTGTCCCTTTTATGGATTACGATTTGATAAGGATTTGGAGGGTATATAAGAACAACTGGGATATTCCTCTAAATGTACCAATTCCACTGCTCGTTTCTCTCAGTGCAGGGACACGTAACAAGAACGATCTGCGATGGTGGTAGCGATGGTGGTTGCTCCACTTGCCACACAGAGACCCTTCGCAGACCGCAAATGTATGTGCCCAGCCACCACCTGTCGTTTGGTGGACAGCGAAACAAAAAATGAGCATTTCCCATTAGAGAAAAGCCGCGAAAGGAGCGGCAAGCAAAGTTGGTTGAAGACAAGGAAGGAGAGGAAAGGAAAAGATCGGGCCACTTTCGACAAACAGGCGGCGCACGACCAGAAAAAATGCCTAGTAACAAATGGCAATCAACAAGGGGAGCGGCTATGGAAAAGCAAGTGAAAAGCGAATAGTTAAGGCCACAATTTCACTGCACGGGGAAAATTCATCATCGGCGTTTATGGGCGCCTGAGGTTTTCTGCGAAGTGAGTTGCATTCATATCCAAATGTGGTTATCATGGTTTTTTTTCACATTTTAGTAGGGATTTGATTGCATGTGGATATTAACTGTTAGTAAAAGAAAGTCTTAGCTGATAATAATCAGTTAATACCATTGTTATACTTGTAAGCATTGATAAAAGCATGAACAGTTCTTCAGAAACTAGCAAGTAAACAAAATCATCATTTTTTCATGCAAATTGATCGGCAATCATGGAAACTAGCTTTCAACAGTCGAGTGCCAGATACATTAGCAAATATTTATCTTTTCACGCACGCCTCGCTAATTGCCATCGATCAGAGATAAACTTTCTATCGGGTAATGAAGCAAAGTGGTCAATGCCATGGGCAGAAATTGGAAAAATGTCAATGAGGGAGATAAATAACATTTTCTGTCACTTTCAAAATTCGCACCTTGTTTATTTCTGCTTTGCTTATTTATTTGGCTCGAACACGAGTCGAAAACGAGGTATCGATGATCAGTTTTGAGCACCCAAGTGACGAACACTTTCCATTTTTATGGTGATTTTCGTTGTTTTTCTTTTTCGAAAACGCGTAGTTTCGAACACACATGCACATACACTTGTCAACACAGCAGAGAGATGCGGTGGCACTTGTTAACTGTGGTATTATGGCCAAGTTTTTGAACTTGTTGTGAGCCAAAAACCTCCTGGAAAACCCGTTGGAATCGCCGAACGACGTTACACACCTGCGACGATATGTGAAACGAGTTGCTCGTTTTCCATTTAACGCTGCATTCAATTGCAATTCGATTTTCCCGCAACGCGAACCGCACTCCACGGAATATCGAAAACAAATGAAAACTGAGGTGGCGCGTTGAGTTGAGTTGGAAAACCTGTTGCTCCAAACGACGCACACAGATGCAAATGCTCAGCGACAACAAACGAATGCAGTCTATTTCGTCCTTTAAAGGGCAAACTTCACTATTTGGGTAACACGAAATCTTTAGTTTAACGATTGTCTCAACTTTAATTGCAAATTAATGGGAAACTAATTAAAAACACGAAACGAAAAACAAAACAGAAAACAAAATAACGCGACGCTCAACACGACTGCTTCGCAAGCAGTTATCGACTGATGCTTATCGGTGGCTATTCACCACACCTAGTATGACCACATGAGCGATAACCTTTGCTTGGCGCCATTATCGATTCCCGATCGTTATTTTCAAATTCAAAATATAAACAGCAATCGTTTAGTAATGCTTCAATCAGAAAACATATAAATCAGGAAAAAAGAAATCGTATTTTAAAATTATCAGTTAACATAATTTAAAAAAATATTATTAAATTCTAAAGTAAGCCCACAATGGAAGTTGGTGGTAAGCATTAAATAAAATGAGTGTCGCACCTCCGCTTGAAATCACTTACCTTTATTAGTTACCCTAAACAACGAACTCGAGGAAAAGATTTCGGAAGCATTTTGCATATTTGATACTCATGGCGATAAGTATATTGATTCCCGCAATGTCGGCAACGTTCTCCGATTTTTAGGTTGCGCGCCCACCGAAAAAGAGGTCGAAGACGTCATTAAAGCCACCGATTCCGTCGACTATCCAGGCGAAGCCCATTTGGTCAAGTTCATGGAACACGTTTCCAAACTGCTGATGGATCGACAGTTATTCAATATACTTCACATTAGGTTTGTTTAGCAACTCTAAAGATATTTCTCCACAGAATGGAACCAGCCTCGTCGGAAAAGCTACTCGAGGCCTTTGAGACCCTGGATCCGGAAAACAAGAAATATCTGACCAAGGAGTACTTCGGCAAATTGATGGCGGAGGAAGGAGAACCCTTCACCGCTGAAGAACTGGATGCTATGTGGCCTGTGGCCATTGATCCCATAACTGGAAACATTCCCTACACCTTCTACATAAATCAACTCAAGGTAAGATCGCACTTCCCACCTACTTTCGATTGACTTTATTTAAAATTTCCAGCACAAACCTGATATCTATGAAATTGCCGAGGTTATCAAGGAGGAACTGGCCCAAGCCGAAAAAGAAAAGGGCAAGAAACCACAACAGACAATGTTTTAGATGCCCCTTTAATCAATCAATTGCAACTAACGCGGAAAATAAATTTATACATTTTATAACAAATAATTTCCTATATCGTTTTTACTGTTTCTCATTGCGATATAGACGGTCACACTGGCATGCGCAGTTCGAGATGGAACGACGATTACGTTCTTAGTTCTAATATTTAAATAAATTGTGTGAAAATTTTAAAGAAATATTTGTTATTATAAGATATTGCCTCAGATGTTACAATGAATTTATTAAAGCCATATAAACAAATATCTACAATACATTTTGCATTTTTACAAAACATCGTTACTTTAAATTAACAGAATGTGCAATCGATAGCCCGATATGTGTTGTTCCATCCCTCGTTACCCCAACTCTTCTAGAAAAACACGTCAGCTTTTCACAGCCATTCGGAAAAGAACACGTCAGCAGAAAGGAAAACTGGTCGGTCGATATTGCAAAGGTGGATGAGAAAATTGCGTGAGACGGAACCAGAAAAGCCCGAGTCGGCGGCGATGAAGAGATTCAAACCAGCAGAGCGTCCGAGAAGCGCAGTCGAAGTTCATGAGACGACCTAAAACAAGCAAAACTTAAAATACGCTTTTACGATGCAAATCTGATTGGAAAGTCGTTTTTCACAATTGCACACAGCACACAGCAGTTTATCATTTAGCCCCGAACCAGTTAAACATGGCACCCACAGCAAATACAGTGCTAATAACCGTGCCGCGGACAGCAATCACATCGAATAATTTGCCCAAACTGCGCCCCGCCCCCCTTACGGCAGCTCTGCTGAAGGCGGCGGCCGCGCCCTCCGCCTCGCCCACGCCCTCGAGTTCGGGATACGCATCCTCGTCGAACATGGATGACGATAACATGGCTGCATCCCAGCCCAAGGCCAAGAAGCGTCGCCTGGACCATCTAACCTGGGAGGAGAAAGTGCAGAGAAAGTAAGTCCGCCCAACTTTTAACTAAATTTGAGCCCCTTACTCACTGTTATTATCGAACAACAGGAAGCTAAAGAACCGTGTGGCCGCCCAGACATCGCGTGACCGCAAGAAGGCACGCATGGAGGAGATGGACTACGAGATCAAGGAGCTGACAGACAGAACGGAAATACTACAGAACAAGTGCGATAGCCTGCAGGCCATCAACGAGTCACTGCTGGCCAAGAACCACAAGCTGGACTCGGAGCTGGATCTGCTGCGCCAAGAACTCGCCGAACTAAAGAAGCAACAGCAGCACAACACCAGATGCATCAGCCAATCCAACGCCAGCGCAGGCGCTGAGGGCTGTGCGTCCACCAACCTTGGATCTGCAGCATCCAAAGCTGACCCTCTGCCGCAGGGTATACAACAGGTGGACACACAGTCGTCAGCGCGTCTGCTGGCGGAGCAGCTGAAGAGCAGCAAGAGCCTGGCCTCACTCTGGAAAGTTGTGGCCCTCTGCCTACTCTACAAGACATGCTTGGGGTCGACGAAGAGTTCGACGTCAAGCGCCTCGAAGAGCTGGCCGAAAGTCTGCTCGCAGATATCACAGCAGACCTGGAAACAGGCGCTGGAGCGAGCAGCCCAGCTGCTGCCCAAGATGCAGGCAACGCAGAGCGATTGCTTGGACCAATGGTGGGGCCCGCAGCAGAGCGCCTGGAACCCGACGGGCATAGAGCTAATGGCCTGAAGATTAAGCAGGAACAGGAAACCGAGCACAAGGTCAGCCTAAATGTGCAGGTGTTGGAGATAAATGGAAACCCACAGCATACAACAGCAGCGCCAGCCTCGAGAACAGCCACAATCACAGCGACAGCGGCCGCCTCGCAACTACAAGCCACTCCGGACACAGTGTACGGCACGTACGATGCCAAGACGAACTCGATCACCATCGTGATGGACGGGGATGCGGTGCCGGTGAACGAGGCCGTCGAGGAGATCTACTGTGACGGCGTCAGCGCTGGCGACGACTCGACGGACGTGATCATGAAGTGTCCGCCGCCAGCGACGTCTCCGTCACAGGTCTACCTCAACGTGATGAACGCCACCGCCGATTCGGACGACGAGGAATGTTATGATCCCATCGACCGATTCCTTCGTCCGCGCGTCAAGGCGATCTCCCCGTTGGCCAAATCCCCCGCATTGTCCCTACACTCGGCCACCTCGGACCATGGATACGAGTCCATACTGGGCTCCCCCACGTCCGTGGCTCTCACTCTGCCCGCAGATGAGGACGATTTCCCCTGGGAGAGCAACTTCGATGAGCTGTTCCCCAGTTTGATCTGAGTTTTCCAAGCTGAAAACTTCGTTCTGTCTCTCTTATATTGTTAAGTTTGGCCGGCAGCCGTTTGTTTAAGTGTTTTAGTTGATAGGCTGTACATACATTTTTAATCGAAGGCTTTATATATGATACTGTAGTTAGAGCGCTAAGTTTAGCTGTAGGTTTCCATTTATATTTAACAATCTCTAACCACTTAGGCTTATGATTACTTATATGTATTGTGCTCAAAGAATTTGCAAAAACATTTGAAAAAAAAAATATTCAAAATATAAACCAAACCAAACAACAAGCTCTTTGTTTTTGTTTACTCTAGGCGAAACAGAACTTTGAACTGCGTATGATAAATAGTTAATCACGCCACTTCTCTAGCATCACGCCACTTTTTTATGACGCAATTTCTGCGTAGATGATGGGACAGTTTTGGGTGTAAGCATATGAGTCATTTTGTTTTTATTAAATATGTATACATTGCAAAAAGTGCGTTGAAATGACTGCAGATAATGCTGATAGGTGCAATAAAACCACAACTATTCTCTGAAATATATATTATTTATTATTATTTTATTTATTTAAACTCTTAAAAAAAAAGTGTTAATGGAATAAGAACTCTGTTTCTCTCCAAACTCAACTGGGATTTTAACAAGATTTTGTTAACATATATTTTTCAAAAAATATAATTAGAGCCACCCTAATGCGACAGCGAAAGCGAATTCGTTTCGGAACTAGTTCGAAAAAATTGTTTATAGACTTGAATCAGTTTTTGGAACCACATACCTGCGATTTTGCAGAGAAATAAACAATTTTTAAATGCAATAGAGTGTGCGGTTAAACGGAAATGACGGAGCCAACAAGTAAGACACCGGATGCGGTTCCAGAATCACCCGTATCACTGCCCATCGCCTCCCAATCCATGGATTCGGCGACCATTGAAGAGTTCGACGAGGACAAACCAGCCAAGGGAAAGAAGAAAGTCAAGAATCCAAAGGGTCGCCACTCGGACTCCGACATGGGCTCCGAGCTGAAGAAGCTGGCCCAGCGTCGGATCAACGTAGCCGGTGCTCCTAAAATGCCACTTAATGGCTACGTCCGCTTCATGAACGATCGACGCGAGGAGCTGCGACGGGAGCAGCCACAACGTACTGCCCTGGAGCACACAAGGATCATCGGCGAGGAGTGGCACCAGCTGCCCGAGGAGCGTAAGTTGCCCTACATGGAGGCAGCAGCCAAGGACAAGGCCATGTAAGCTCACACTCCGTTCCCAACCCACAAAATCTAAACATATCTTGCCATTTTCGTAGATATCAGGAGCAGTTGCAAATTTTTCTCAAGGAACACCCCGAAATTGTGGCCAACGAGTTGGCCAAAGCCAAGAAAGCCACAAAACTGGATGGTTCGCCCAAGGAAAAGACGCCGAAGAGTGAATCGTCCTTGGGCAAGGCGAAGAAAACCAAGGCAAAGACGGTTAAGCGGCAGAGCGAAGATCCGGATGACGTGCCTCTGGCCAAGGTGAAGCGTGCGCAGACACCACCGCCTCCCACACCGCCAGCACCTCCAGTACAGCCCCCTCCCAGCAGTGTGCCGCCTGCAGCACCTGCACCACGACCGCTGCAGCCCGGCGAGATACCCATCTACACCAACGAGTTCATCGAACACAATCGCAGCACGGAGAATGAGCTGAGGACGCTGCGCAAGGCCAAGACCGATCTGGAGCAGCAGAACGCTGTGCTGGAACAGCACGTGGACAATACGAAAGCCGGGTACGCCAAGGTGATGGGCGAGGTAACTGAGCTCATGGAGGAAAACCAACGCCTGGAGACGTATGTGCGCGCGTTGCGCCAGAAACTGGTCGCAGCCCTCGGCGGAATCTCGATGCCCCCACTGGAGCCAAGTGGTCCCAGCGTTGGCAACATTGACAAGTACATCCGGCACTTAGCCGGGCTCGTCACTCAGCCAAGCAATGTCACCTTGATCAAGGCACGAGAGGCGCTGCGTAAAGTGGACACCAGTAGCTTGCTAAAACCGTGATTCATAGTACAGTATTCATAGGCGCTATTAACTTCACCATAAACCGTAGTCATCTAGTTTAAGAAAATATATCTAAGAGCAATAGTTATCAATGCCAAGGATACCAAAAAAAACCGAATTACAATAAAATATCCGCAGCATTTGCATGTAGCCCACTTTTGTATTTGTTAACGTGTGTAAGTGAGGATTACTCGTATGTACCCAAGGAAATCACGTGTTCGGCTGTCTCACGATATACTCATTGTTAGTTGTCCTTGGGAGCGTCAATGCCAACAGCGAAGCTGCGATAAGAGGGAATCCGTGGCTCTTTACGTGCTCCTGCCGTGATCAATCCAGCATCGCCATCCATGGAACTCTGCAGCCCTGGGGTCTTGGTGCGACGATTCCAAAAGTTGCGTAGTATATAGTAGCCTCCTAGCATCATGGGAATCACCATTACCGGGTGACAGGCTATCCCGAGCACAAACAAAAATGTGGACATCATCAGGTTGATTAGGGCCTCTGTGGATCGGGTCGTGCGGATTGAGGAAGGCGAACATGGTCGGGAGCGATACACTTACGTTCAATGCTCGAAATGGTGGCCACTGTTGTGTAAATCCCATTCGCAATGGCTTCAAGCACACTATAAATAAAGTAGATCAGCATTTTGGATTTGTTGACTTTCCCGGTGGAGAAATGTATATCTTTTTATACTAGACTGCCAAGCAAATCGGGCAACTGGGAAAAGTCAAAATGTACAACTAAAGCAAAGGTTCCTAAAAAACTATTAAACAATAAAACAAACCAAAGGTTAACAAAATTAATCAAAATAGAATTCATACTTGCTTCTCGCAGCGAAAGGTTTCTTTATTATTAAACAAAATAGTCGACGTTTCACTTCGCGTAAATAAACTAAAGCGTTTCTCTTAGTTGTTTTCGATTTTTTGTTTCTTAGGAACAGCAGAACTAAACAAAAATAAATTAAAACTTAAAAGAAAATCGTTTTTCGTTTGATGTTTGTTTTCAAAAAGTATAGTTTCTAAATCATAGCATACATTTAAGGTTTTATAACAAAAATAATTTAATGAGATAATAAATCAAGGGCGCAGACTTCAAAAATATTCCATTGAATCGTTGGGCAAGAGGCAGAGGTCGTGCACAACTCCTGGCATCTCCCCAAGATCAAGGCCATCACTTCGGTTGGTCCAACTCTGTCACAGCGTTTGGTAAAAAAAGAAAACATTTTACATAGGATATCGGGGGTACTTCCTTGGCTTTCTTCATGAATTAAAAAATATACGAATCGCCATTTTCATTTTGTTATTATTTTTAGAAATTTGTGTTCTGTTCTTATCGTTCTCGAATCATCTTGTTAAAGTAATCATGTACTTTTCGTGTTAGAGGGAGTTTACTGAATGTGTATGTGGTGTGTGGTGTGGTGGCGGGCAGCCGATTTGAAACAGTGCTTTAAATGATCTGAGAATATTGAAACGGCGGTCAGTTGTGTAAGGAAATTTCTGTTTGGAATGCCGAATTAATTGAGGAAATTTTGGATTGAATTGAACAATTTGAATTTGTAGAAGGGGAAATGTTTAGCAGTTTTGAGCTGCGTTCATCAGTGCTGCCTGCGCTTCTGTGGCGGTGATTAAATTTTAAAGGAAACTGCTTATTTATATTACGGACATTCAGATATTGTATGCAAACATCTTCTTGGAACCGGCACCGGGTTACGGCCTGCTCATCGTTTGCTGTGGCGACGGTTGTTTGCGTTTCTTTTCCCTAATTCATATAAAGTATAATAATCTCAAACTTGTCGTCGCAGGTGCATGTGCGAGGACGACGACGACGATGACGTCAAGGACTGCTGCTGCTGCTGCTGCTGCTGTTGGCGTCAGGCATCCGCACCGTTGGGGTTCATGCCCACCGGCGACACCACCATCATGTTGCCATTCTTCGGCGTGTAGACGCTAGCATTGGGATCCAGCGTTGAGCCTCCGTTTCCATTGGCAGCAGCGGCATTGGCTGCAGCCACCTGGAAGGCAGCCGCCACACTGACCGGCACCATTTGCTGCTGGGAGACAGGCCCACCACCACCCTGCTGCTGATGCTGCTGGTGTTGTTGGTGCTGCTGATGTTGCTGGTGCTGCTGCTGATGCTGCTGCTGCTGATGTTGCTGATGCTGTTGGTGCTGCTGTTGCTGATGCTGCTGGTGCTGCTGATGTTGCTGATGCTGCTGGTGCTGTTGGTGTTGCTGGTGCTGCTGATGCTGTTGGTACTCCTGCGCAGCGCTCAGGCTGAGCATGGGCGAGGACGGTCCGGGACCCGACTGCAGCGGTGGCGTGTCGTTCATGCGCAGAATGCTGCTCGCCGGCCCATGTGGGCCAGTGTTCATGCACAAGTTGTCTGGCATCACGGCCAGAAGTTGGGCAATCTTTGCCTTGAGATCGATGACCTCATCCTCCTTGGAGCGACGATGGTCTGCGTGAGTGGATATTGCATTAGAAATCAACTAGCTATCAACATTTAAACTAAAAACAATACTCACTGTCAGATATTTCAATCTGGCGCTTGGCAGCGCCCAGAGCCGAGAACAAGTCCAGCTTGACTCTCGTCTCTGCGGATAGATTCTTCTCCAGCGTTGCGTTCTTGTCCTGCATGGCAGCCAGCGCATTCAATAGAATCTCGGGATCAGGCTGGGACGATTCCCGATTGCGCAGTTTCGCCTCCATCATGCGGTACTAATGACATAATATAACACAATGTAAAATTGGAAAAGGAAACTGACTCTAACCACTCACCTCTTGTTCTACTTTTCGTCCATGTTCGACGGCAAGTTGCTTCGCCTCCTCCGCCTGCTTTAGGTCGCCGCGCAGTCGTTTTTGCTCTTCATCCATCTGCTGGCGCCGCTGCTTGCACTGGGAACTGCACTCCGGACGGGCCGCCTTCTCCTCGGCCACCTTGCGAGCCTTCTTCTCGTTGGACAGCTGCGAGTCCAGGGATTGCTTCTGGCGGCGCTCCTCGTTTAGTCTTCGCTCCACTGTCTGCAAATTGAGCATATCAGCGTGCCGGGCGTTATTCAGCTCTTGGATGCGCTTCTCCAGGTCGTCGCACTCCTTCTGCTTGGCCTGCAGCGTTGACTTGCTGGTGAGATTGGCGTCCAGCTTTTGCCGCAATTCGTTTTCGATTTGCTTCATATGGCTGATTTCAGCTCGATACTTTTTCACATCGGCCTCCAGTTTTAAACACGTTTCACAGATCTTGGAGACCACCTTGCTGGCCAGGTTCGCGATGGCATTGCTGGAGGTGGAGCTCGCTGAAGATGATACTGAGCTAGCGTCGTTATTGTTGTTGTTGGCCGTGTTCTCCTTGTCCTTTTCCTTTTGTTGCTGAGCCAGCTGCTGCTGATGGCTGTGATTGTCCTTTGCTGCATTATCCTTCTTGCCGCGATTACGTCGACCTAGAAAATCGAATTATTATGAAGCGTTTAAACCCATTATATTAACTCCATGCACTTACCCTTAGGCGCCTTTTCAACAGGTGGTGTTGGTTCCACAATGGCCGTTTCATCTTCCAGGTGATTGGCATTGCCGTTGGGAACAGCGTTACCAGCCTTTTTCTCTGCAAATATAAAGCGATATGGGGTTAATCTAAAATTCGGGTCAATGCGAATGATATATCTTCCTATTTCTTAGCTGGTACTAAGGAATACGTTAAATAGCGTCTACATCATTAATTAAGAGGACTGAATGTTCGTCTTTGAGTAAATGAATTAAATGAAAACCACTTAATAACGTTAATTAAGAACCACAATCGATAAGATTAGAAGCTAGCCATATCAGGGCAGAGATCCAACCACTCACCGTGCTTCTCCTTTCCCCCCTGCTGCTGTTGTTGTGGATAGCTTGTGCCACTATCCCAGTCTGACTTCTCCTTATCCTTATCCTTACTATTACTTGATGTAGCTGTTACTGTTGCGGTTGCTGTGGCAGCGCTATCGACTTGGTGATAGTTGTTGCCGCTATTTTTACCACCGTGCCGCGTTCCATTGTTGTGCTCATTATCAGCAGCGTCGCCCTTGTTGCGATGCTTATCCTTGTCCATGCTGCGTCGATGGTTCCTTGAACCACCAGCGTGACCATTGGAGGTTGCTAAATGAGTATAATAATAGATTGTTAAATGCATGCTATTTATACACGTCGATATACAACATAATTGTGTTTTTTATTGATTCGTGAGGGAATCGGTTCTGAGGGCGTAGTTATTCATTGGGGCCTGCTATTAGCAATCGAAATTAGATTGGCATTGCAACGGGAGCATAATGATATGAAGAGGTTTCAATTTGTAAGGGCTGACAACTGCCGACTGTGGTTGCTGTGGGTTAGATACCGCGAGGAAGCCTCGCTGGAGGTTACTATATGGATGGGTTCATGGGTTACATGCGCATACACAAACAAACAAATGTGTCTGGTACAAATTAGTGGGTTCTGATCTGCTGTTGTGAGGGACAGCAGGAAGCAGTTGAATTCATTATTACCACCACAACAACCGTCAGCATCGACACCTTCGGAAGTAGAGGAGGAAGAACGGGCGGAAGAAGTAGCCGGGTATGCTGTCGCCACCGACTGATGTTGCTGCTGCTGTGTCGCCAGACTTGCAGCCAAAGCAGAGAAATCTGAGACGGGAGTGGAAGAAGTGGTTGCTGCACCTGTTGTGGCCGCGGATGCCGCTGACGACGACGACTGCTTGCCCGTCGACGCCGAAGACGACGATGAGCCGGATGTCGTGGACGCTGATGACGCAGCTGCAGCTGCTGCTGCTGCTGCTCCTGTTGCTGAAGACGCTGCAATGGACGACGCGGCGGCGCCCGATGCACTCTCGCTCGTACTGTTGTCCTTGGCGCCGCCACTGCTACTGTTGCTATTGTGGTTGCTGCCGCTGTTGCCACTGCTGTTGTTATGATGGTGGTGATGGTGATGATTACTATTGCTCGAGCTGCTGCTGCTGGCGCCGGCGCCGCCGCTGTGATGATGCTCATGATGGTTTTGTGCTTGCGTGGCAGTGGCCAAAACACCGTTCGCCGCAGTTGCTCCTGATGACGCGACCAGGGCCGGCGTAGTTGCAGACCCATTGGCCACGACAACGGTGCTGGATGTGGCTGTCGCCCCCGCAGCCGCTTCCTCGGCCGCCTCCTCTGCGGGCAGAGCCTGCTGCAGGAGCTGCATGTAGAACTCGTTGTCCTTGGCCACCTCGCGCTGCTTGCGTTGGCGCATGCGGTAGCCCACGTAGCTTTTGAAGCCAAACCCAAGCGTGACAACCGGATAGCCAATGCTGAAAGCGAACATGATTGGTTACAAGCAGGTTCAGCTTTTGACTAGTCCACCCTTCGATTCTTACCAGTGCGCTGCGAACGGCCGGCAGAGATCCAAGTGCGGCATGTGGCGACTGTCCTTCCATCTTATGCCCACCTCCAGGTAGACAAATAACATCCAGAGTATTATGGTCGGCAAACAGATACCCTTATCTGTAAGAAAACGGGCAATAAAGTTAGGAGAGGATGTCCATAGAATCTCCCCACTGCCACAACGGAAGACGCACCTGTATGCCAGACGTACTGCACCCACACATAAGTGCTCGCTGCGAAGAGCAGCCAGTGAACGGGTATGAAGAATAAACAGACCAGATCCGACGTTATCGCTATGCACACGAACAGTACGGAGAATGCCTGCAAATGAAATTGGACCGTATAGAGTTACAATCACTTTGGCCATCCTCATGCCCATCGCCCCTCCACTTACCAGTCCCTTGTACTTGAAGGAATCGTGCACGGAGCGAAGGAGCAGCCAGAATGGCCACAAGAACTCAAAGCGGAACATGAACATGAAGTCGGCAACCATGACGATGGCCCAAAGGATCAGAAACTTCATGTACAGAACTGTTGTGCTGCAAGAAAGAAAAAACGAAACGATTAAATATAAAACTCACTAATATTCACTAAGTATTACAGTTTTTGTTAACTTAATTAGTTGTGTGCCAAAACAGCAATCTCCATTAATAATCGACATTCCCAGTTTGTCACGCGTACTGGTTTCACCACTTGTCTTCTGTCCCATTAGCAAATATAAACAATGAAGGGTCAGCTTTAATGACATGCTTTCGGAACCCAAATGGAACCCAGCATCCATCAATCAGGCAGCCAAGATGTTTAATAAGAATGGGAATGAATGGACAGAATGAAGAAATCCGGCGAAACAGAAGTGCCAAGAGGCGGGTAGAAGGCCAAAAAAAAAAACAAGTAGCGTCCAAATAATACATGCTTAACATTATAAAACAACACTCGCGCGCAATCAAATCAAAAAGTAAACAAACGTATAAATAATAAAAAGCGAGACAAGAGGAGCGCACACATGGGCACACTCTCGGAATTTTTGTTGGTGTTTTTTTTTGCTCTTTTGCTACTCAAAAATCTGATAATCATCAAGTTGACTTGGGGGGCAGTTCGCATGCCAATAAATCGGAAAGTATCTTTACTGCCTCAATTGAGAAATGCGAGCAATTCAATTGCTGGGCTGTCATAAAATGGTATCGTTTTTGGAAGTTAAGAACTATTTAAGGAACTCAATCTCACATATGAACAATTGCAGCTTTTTTATGTGTCATTTTATGCTAAGTAATTGTTTTTGAAAACAAGATAATCTGTTGTTTATCCTAAAAATACTATCTTGCTGCTTTCAGAAATGACTTTTCAAATATTTCGTACTTGCTTTGGTTTATTTTGATATGTACTATGATGAATTTACTTAAATAATTGTTTATATAACATTTAGCACTCACCTGCCGTACATTCCCTCTGTGATTTTGTTGCGCTTGATCGGCCGCCGAAGTTTTCCACAATCCGCGTTGCGTCGCTTCATCCTGAATGCGCGCCGTGTGTCCTCCGCCCGAAATGCTCGATGATTTCCTTGCCTGTCGTCTGCTGCCCAAGATCAGTTGTCCCGCTGCTCCCTGAATATCCTGACTATCCTGACTATAATGTATCCTATATCCTGCTATGTGCTATTTATCGTTTCGAACGGAGTGCTTGGCTCTTCACTTGATAATCAGATGCTGCTGCGGCTCCTGGTATTTCCGGAGGCGATGTCGGCGTGGTTTTGCTTGCTGGTGCTGGTGGTGCCTCTGCTGCCGGCGCGACGGCATCTCATTTACATGTGATGCGTTTGGAAAACGTTGTTCGCCTCCTGCTGAGCCGGCTTTTCTTCGCTTTTCACACTGCAAACAGATGGCAGAGGAGGAAAAAAGAAAGAAGGGGAAGCGGTGGATGAGTAAGGGCAAACATCGAGAGCAAAGAGCAGAGAAAACGTGAGAAATCGCAAACGACCCACCCGATCCCGATCCCGATCCCGAGATCTCGTCTTGGCATTGAATTGTCTGCCGAAATTGAAAAAATGTCCACTATACTACTCCCATTTGAAATCATCGAGCATCGTATAATAAGTAAAAGCAAAAATGTTATTTTTAGGCCTGCTATTCCGTCGATTGCACTTTCGCTTTGTTTGCGAAAAACAAAAGGCAGCGAGGCGGCAGTTTAGTATTTAAAAGATATCCGAATTTAAACGCCCAAATTATCTATTGGCAAAAAACGGGGATAATGTCGAAGTAGCTGAAAATTCAGCAAAGTGCTAATTGACTCATCCGTTTGTTAAATAACCCATTTGAAAATAAAGTATTTATGCTAATTTCGATAACACAAAATAAATGAGCTCGCATTTCGCATTGGAATTTGCATTCTTCCGCCATTAAGTTTTTGTAAATGTCTGAAATATTGTGAAATTAAATGGATTTAGTGTGTGTAGCTTCTCAATAATAAATTGCACATATATGGAGATATGCATGAGCTTCTGACGGATTCGAAAAGCGTTAAAAAGTTAAAAGCACACCTGTGGGCCAGAGAAAAGTATGATTATGTAGCAGTGTGTGCATCAGATACGTGCCAAATAAGACAATTGCTGGAATCCAAATAGTATAGACAACCTTACACTCTAGTAAGAAATATGCACTCAATCTTTAACTAAAATTCAGCATTGTTTACTTATAAATCACTATTTAAATCTTCGCTTCAAGTTATTATATATAAACTTGTCGATTCATAACTATAGCATATCTAACTCATCATTCAGCTGATGAAAACACCAAAATAATTTTGAAAAAGGACTCGAAAATCACAAGTGCAGACGGAAAACACGCACACTCACTGGCCAACACAAACAAATCAATGCAACGTCGAGTTCCCCGAGTGCGGGATAAGTGTTTTTCGGGGTGCACAGGGAGTCCGGGAAGCGATGACGAAGTGGCGACTACATCTCAACATGTGGATGTGGATGCTGCCCGGTAAATTTTGGTGGAACGCGATACACACTCTCTGTTGCGCCAATAAAGGATGGATGGATTTGATGGATGGAGCTAGTTGTATGTGACGATATGGATTTGGAACGGACATGGCAGTGCGACTGCGCCAACTCAATCGGAAGCGGAACTATGCAGATTTCAAGGAAGCAGAGCAGAATCAGTGGCCTGGCATCCTTGTGTGTATGTATACGGGCGAAAAGGTTTATAAATAGCATCCAAAAGTGGAGCGCATCCATCGCAGTGGCCACATGGCAGCAAAAGCAAAAGCAACAGAAGCAGCAGCAGCACGAGAGGCACAGGACGAGGAAGCTTCTCATCTGCCGATGACGTATGTGTGGTGCTGTTGCTCGATTGTCGTGTTCCTGTTTCCGTTTGTGTTTCGCTTTCCACCGCTCGTCCTGCGATGGACCACAAATGGACACCTGAATCCTCAGCCTGCTCACTTTTCGCTCCACTCCTGGCCGGCCTATGCTCGTATCCGCCATTTTGTAACGAATGTCTGCATCACTGGCAGTCAAAATGTAGATAATTACCAATTGAGCCGAATTTAAATAAATAAATGAGCATGAAGTATGAGTACTTGTTAGGAATCAAGGGTTAAGCTTAAAAACTTTGTTTATATGAAACTAGTTTGGAGCATTTTGAACGAGTATTTATTGAAAGTATACAAATAAACTTCGCACATAACTTGGCATTAACTTTTAAACAGTCATGAATTAGCAAGACTTCGGTTTTGAAAAACCAAAAGAACTGAAGTAAAGATAGCATTCCGATGCCACCAGATGATTTGGCCTTTATCGATGTGATCGTGAATATAACATTTAAAAGACCCACAGTTTTCAACGGCTCATAAAGTGCACTGATTTCGCTCTCGCCAGTTTTGTTTCTCTCCCACATTGCCCCATCCTCAAAGACAGTGTTCTCTCTCTTTTGTTTAACACTTTCCCAATTGCATTTCGTTGGCCAAAACGAGATCGCACACTGACACACTCCCACGCACGCTGCACACATACACAGAAACGAACACATTGCGCTCGTCGCATTTAGAAAAGCCACAAAAACAAAACGAAAAGCGAAAAAGGAAGCAAAGAAAACAACAACGTCAGGGCGACAAGATTCGACGCGCAACAAAAGGCTAAAGAACTTTGATAAAATGCGGTAATTTCGTGGCTGCTTTTTGCATAACTCGAGGGAATTTGGCGATAATGGGCGCTCCAGTTTTATCGTGGTTTGTTTTTATCGTGCCAGATGGTCTTATCAGATGGGCGTAACGACTGGATGATAAATAAGGTGAATAAATAACGACACCCATTGATGCCGGTTAGCCTGATCACCTTGGTTTTTTTTTCCGAAAATAGCTAGAATAAAACAAAACATCTGTGTGTGTGGGGGGAGGGGGGTATG
Organism: Drosophila simulans; assembly: GCF_016746395.2. NCBI lineage: Eukaryota > Metazoa > Arthropoda > Insecta > Diptera > Drosophilidae > Drosophila > Drosophila simulans. Next base: position 18,331,039 of record NC_052521.2, read on the forward strand.
CATGTTTGTGCAGGCAGAGAGCAGCAAAAACAAAAACAACGAAAGTGGGGGAAAAGTGAAAAGTTGCCTCCGTTTGAGCTTTCGAACAGCATCCACATGTTAGCCCAGGAAGCATCCTTCTGTCTCCCTCTCTTTCTCTCTTCGAACTTATTTCTTTGCCAGGAAGCATCCTTTTTGGCCTCTCTGGCTGCTCTGCCGACGTCGACTGCGGTTACGTATGCGTATGTGTGTGTGTGGTTTGTTGGCGGCTGGCACACGTACAGGGACACCTATGTATACACCTATATATTTCTTTTTCACACTCCTCACCTACACGAACACACCGATATACACAGCCAAAAAGCACTGCAAAATTGCACACGTTTCTTTCAGTACTTTGGGCATGCTTTTGGCATTTTCATTCGCACACAATTTGCCACCGATTATTTCACTCGATTTTCCACTGGCTCTGCTGCTCAACTTATTTACTTTCGAGCGGATTTTTGATACAATTTGCACATTTCCAACAACTGCGCTGTGTCTGTGAGAATGTGTATGTTCCTCGGCCTGCGTGTTGCTCTATGTGTGTGCGTGTGCATGGATGGATTCTTGAGCACCCGAAAATTTTCCCTCTTCACTTAGACAACTCCGGTGATGCTTACACTGAATTAGCACTGCATTTTTTTACGCGTTTCCGTAACCGTTGTGCACACAATTCCCGGTGATCAGTATCGATTAACTTGCGTTTTGTATATTTTAACACGAAATCGAAACTCGAACGCTTCGAAATTAGAGCTGGAACAAAGTCGATTGGTATGAAATGCTATCGATGCTAGCCATAATTTGCTGATATCGATATTTTCACGCAATCATCGAGTGTTTCGCAGTTTTCGCTAAGCTACTTTCATCGACAAAATTATCGGACTACGCGCCAAGATTTAGAAATATGAATAATAATTGATCACTAACAAAATGCAAAACATCAAACAATCTATTCTAAAAATATATTTTTCAGTAAATACTTTACTCGTATTTAATTTATTGCGCGGGCAAATCTGATTGGATTTACCAGTCTGATTGGATTTAATAGTGAGCTACACTATTTCTTTGCAAAATGTCCTTAAATAAACCACTGCAGAAATTTGCTATAAAGTTTAAAATCTTTAAACTTTTGATCTTCTATCGGATCCTATAAAATTTACTTAACTTAACTTTCATTGCTGCCTGCCTTAAATATTTATAACAAGCAATTTTGAATAAATTTGAACAATAATTTTGATAGCAAAGGCTAAAAACACAAAAAAAGACACTTTCAAAAATAAGATCCTCGATGACCCCGACGTGATTTGAACACGCAACCTTCCGATCTGGAGTCGGACGCGCTACCGTTGCGCCACGGAGTCTGATGGGGGGAGGGATATTAGGTACCGTTAGTGCCCAGATGATCATAAGATTAAAACTACTGTAGAATCTTGAGCAGAATGCATTCACATTAACTAAAAGCATCGGTGGTTCAGTGGTAGAATGCTCGCCTGCCACGCGGGCGGCCCGGGTTCGATTCCCGGCCGATGCAACTTATCCTTTTTTTATTGCAATTGCCATATTTATATTTTTAAAATGGAAAATGATTATTAGTAAATTTTTAGAGCAAAATGGAGATCCTGACCACGAAAGCACAAAAGTTCGGAAGCCTCGGAGTATTCCTTTTAATCTCTAAATCCACCAATTGGTGTTTTGATCTTAACAAATACTAAAAAATAAATTTTGCATCGGCCGGGAATCGAACCCGGGCCGCCCGCGTGGCAGGCGAGCATTCTACCACTGAACCACCGATGCTTGTGATTCTTCCGAAACCATTCTGCTGAAGATTCTACAGAAGTCTTGTTCTTATGATCGTTTGGGAGCTAACAGTATCTAATAACCCTCCCCTCATCTGACTCCGTGGCGCAACGGTAGCGCGTCCGACTCCAGATCGGAAGGTTGCGTGTTCAAATCACGTCGGGGTCAATGGATTCATTTTTGGTCCACATTTTGTATGGGAATGGTTTGAGCTTGACCCCAAGTAGGTCTACAAAAAATAAATGTAGTTAAGATATGCATGCAACAGATGTTTTTCATTTTTTATTTTATAGTATCCGATAATATAGATATATTTGAATTGTACATTAATATGCGTGTACCTAGAATCTGCGCATTAGAACAATTTGAGTGTTAAATATACTCTTAAAACTAAATACATAACAAAATAATAAACATTTCAAGTTTTGCGATTGCTGATTTGTTTATGATTGGGCTTCTACTCCCCCACAAGCTCCCCTGTCAATTTCCTGTCCATACAATCCGTTTCCTTTGCTAATTATTTGCTATAACTGTGTGTATCGGTTGCTCCACGTTTTCCTTGGTAGTTGTGGTTCCTATTGTACGACAAATTAAATTACGTGAATTTAACTGAATCTGGTTTTAAAAGCGTCCGGTTCAACCCCCAACCCCCTCGTCAAAAATGCTACGTAATCTCAAGTTAAAAACGGTAAAATGTTCGCATGTATGGAGTTACACTTAAGTTGATAAGGAAAATCATAAATTACAATTTATCTTGAATTTGCTCAATAATAAGTTTGTTTCTCATTTGATCTGTCTGTCGCCTAGGGATCAGCTGCAGCTTCGACATCGGCGGAAGCAGCTGGGGCTTGGGGTTCCTCCGCGGATGGAGCCTCCGTTTGGAGTTCAGCAGCCGGCGCTGGAACCGATTCCTCATGGGGCGCAGCCTCGGTTTCAATGACTTGCGGCGCCGGCCGGGGCGGAGAACCTTGAGGTTCTTTCGGGGGCTGAGTTGGAGTCTGTGGAACTGCTGGCGGTGGCAGCTCGTCATAAAGGGGCGTGCAGGCGGCTGAAGTTTCTGTTTGTGATTTCGCAACCAAAGGATCGCCGGTCACGTCGGCTGGCTTTGCGAAGTTTTGATTCTCCTCCGGCTGCTTTTCCTGCGGCGGACTGTTGGCAGACTGGGGTGCTCGTTCGCCTGGCTTCTGGGCCTCCATTCTCGCCTCATAGTCTTGAAGCTCCTGATCCCAATCCTCCTCGGTGTCCACTCTAGTGGCCGCAGCTGGCGCACCGGTGTTGGTGCTACCTAATTCGGTTTCAACGTTTTTGGGCTTGGGCTCTCCGCTCTCCGAAGCCGTCTTGTTGCCTTCATCCGTCGAACTTATTGAATGGCGGTTGCTGTCATCTCGCGAGCCCCGTCTGTTTCCGAAGCCCGGACGTTCACGATCCTCTCGCGGTCCTCCGCGTCCACCCCGTGAATTGTTGCCACGACGGTCGTCCATCATTTCGCCTCCACGCTCGCCACGGAATCTATTACCGCCTGGTCCACCGGGACCGCCACGCCGCTTGAAGTTGTTTCCGGCCTCGTCCTCATCGTCGCTCCAACGTCCGCGAACTCCAGGACCGCCACCTCCTCCTCCTCCTCCGCCCACGCCGCGACCTCCGCCTCCACCTTGACCTCCACGTCCTCGTTGGTTGTCATTGAAGGGGTTCCGAGGATTAAAGAAACCTGAAATGAACGTTAGCATAAATTGTACAAATTAGTTTACATCAAATTGTCCTTATATAGTTGCAATAACAAACAAATAGGTTAAAGTTAAATTAATTATTATTTATATACATCTATTAAACATAATATTTACACGCATAAAAAAAGATTAAATCAAATTCTATTTTCGCTTTTCCTTTTTTGATCTACGAGTTTGCTTCAATTTCCGGCGATTCTCACCTGGTCCCTGCTGACGTCCGCCCGGGCCACCGCCGCCGGGTCCACCGCCGCCGGGTCCACCACCGCCGGGTCCACCACCGCTGGGTCCACCACCACCTGGTCCACCTCCTTGGTTGCGCATAAACATGGGCCCAACGCCGTTGCCACCGTTACCAGCTGGACCACCCATGCGCTGGTTGAAAGAGGCCGGCGGCGGGATGCGCATCTGCATCAAGCTGGTGGGCTGATTGAACCGATTGTGATTCATGTTGGGCGGGAAAAAGTCGCCTCCGGGGCCACCGTTGTGGTTTCCACGCGGTCCCATTCCTCGTGGTCCACCCGGTCCACCGCGATTATCAAAATCTGCGATGCGTTTTAGTTTAGTGAGCTGCGAAGATTCGTATCTTTTATGTCGACTCACCCATGAAGTCCGGTCTCGGCATCCCGTGCTCAATGGGATTAAGGTTCAGGCGCGCACGTGCCTCGTTAAAGGCTGCGTTCGGTCCGAGTCCAGATCCCGGACCACCACCTCCTCCACCATTTTCGGCGCGCCAGCGTTCTGCCGCTTCAACGACATCATCTCGACCGCCCCAGCGCGAGTTTCCCGGTCCCCTGGAGCGATCCCTATTATCTCGATCGCGCTCCCTGTCCCGCTGCTGGAACATCTCGTTGGCCATGGCCGCCGGCGATAGGTCCACATTGCTGGGCGACGGATTAAAGTTGGCTTGCTGCGGCGGCAGAGGTGGGGCGTCCTCCACGTCCATTTCAATGTCCATTTGATCATCGCTCACGTTGCCACTATTGCTAATCTGCCCACCGGTGGGAATGGGTGGCGGCACAGCTCCAGGCGGAGGAAACGGAGCTCCTGGTGGCAAGCCCATGGGATGTGGTGGTCCCCCAATGCCTGCAGGAAAATTAAAATTAAAGCTTGAAATTCAATTTTACGAGATTATTATTTACCTGGAAAGCCAGGAGGCATCATTGTCGGTGGCATCATCATTGGAGGAGGCATGTTGGTCGTTGGCATCATCATCGGTGGCGGCATGTTTGTTGGCGGCATCATTATGGGCGGTGGCATATTAATGCCCATGGGTGGGGCCATCGGAAATTGTCCCCTAACCATACCCATGAGCCCAGGCGGTGGGGCTCCCGGACCAGGTGGAGGACCCACTGGGCCGACTGGACCAACCGGTGGAGGTTGGGTTGTATCTATGCCAAATATCAGATTTGGCGGTGGAACACCAACACTTGGCGCACCAGCTGCCTCCGCAATGGATGCACCCTTATGCTCCTTTGCAGCATTCTTGGCCTGGTTGATCTTCTGCTTCATTTGGATGGGCATAGTGTCTTCGTCGAACATACCACCCTCCTCCAGGGCGTCGAAGTCCGTATCCGAACTGAGTTTGGACCAAGGAATGTAAGTAACACCCAGTTCGAGGTCCCAGTAGTCCTTCCACTCCTTGCTTTTCACACCCTTGCCGGCAGCCCATGAAATCGTGATGGCGCGTCCCTGCAGCTTGTGGTTCTTTAGAGCTTGCATCGCCTTGTGGGCGTCCTGGCGTCGGTTCATTACAATAAAAGCGCATCCACGCGGCACAATCTGATCGATGCTCACTATGTCGCCATACTCGCCAAAGGTATCGGACAGCTCCTCCTGGTAAACAAGCTTAGACAGGTGGCCCACCCACAGCGTAGTGCTGCATACTGAAAGCAAAAGCATTGGAATGCCGCATTAGGTTTTGGTGTCTGAACATGTTCAATATGCCCATTTGCCTTGTTGAGGTGTGAGTGCCACTGGTAAGATAGATAGTGTTTAGAGTTCCCTATCCTTAAGTATATTTACCAAGATTTAAACTATGATCTATGTACTTCATTAAGAAGCCAGTTCTTGGTAATTAAGCTTAAGTATATATCGGGGTAGAACAACGTTTGTTTACATCTGGATGATAAGAGGATATCCTTATGTATATGTATGTAAATCGGATCTCAAAAATATTGCTCGAAAACGCATATTATATAGGGGGATATTCTAAGATCAAGAACCACTAAAGCTAAACACACACACGTCAACCGAGCCAAAGGAGCTGCAGAGAAAAGGAAGTGAATCTTTAAGATTATCAAAAACAAAACAAATAAAGAAAAGGAAAAACAGAAAAGCACTCAATGCAAATGGATCTTAAGAAGCCCCATCTTGTGGCCTTTAAGATCCATTTATTATTCCCGTCATAGTTACCACTGAGATGCTCCTTCTTGATGTCCGGCAATCCCTTCTTGCGGCGCTCACGCTCGTGCTCGCGATCGCGCTCCTTGTCCCGGTTGCTACGATCCATGCGATCCCGGTCCCTTGATCCGCGTCGCCGGCTAGAGCGTGGAGATCGGCTGCGCGATCGGGAACGAGAGCCACGCCGGCGTCGATCGTTGCCCGTGCCTCCTCCGGCGCCTCGTCCTCGCGGAGATCTCGTGCGGCTGCGACTGTTCCGGCGACTGCGCTTGTAGCGATCACGGTCGGGCGTCGGGCTGCGGGAATCGCCACCATCCAGATTGATCACCTATCGGAGATGGGAGTGTTTGCAAGAAATTTGAGAGTGATACGTGATAAAAATGTTAACATTTTGTTAAGAATAAAAAAAGTTCAGTGGGATAGAGAGGATTCGGAATTGGGATAGGATTAGTGGCGGGCCACAGGGGGAATACGTTATTATCGACTCAATAAACTGCATTCTTTGGCGTGTGTTGACGTGTGGTTCTGTTTCGCTTTCGACTTTCATTCATATAGTTATTTCGGACTAATTGGCAATTTGCGTTTTCGAGCAACATTTTTATTTACATATTAGGAACTTACCAAACGTTGTTCTAGCATCGGGTAACGAGTTGTTCCGCCGGATAATACGTGGATTTTAAAACCTTACCTTTGGCTTCATTTGCATATTTTTAAATATTTTACTATTGGTTCGACTTATTCAAATATTGGCAATTGTTTTATAGTTCAAATATATGTTGGGGACATATAGATCGACTTATGAAACTGATTTAGGGATTGCCCAATAGCATCATCTTTTGATTTTAAACGTTTTTCACAAAATAATAAATTTAACTTCAAGTGGATTGGGAATTGAATTGATTGCACATTTAAGGTATATAGTATTAAAGTTATTGATTAAATAGTGAAAGACCACCCCGTTACAACTAGTTGAATCTATTTGGATTCGAACACGCTAATACCCCATCAGCTATAACAACATTTTGAGCACATTTCCAGGTTCAACTGCACGTCAGCACAAGGCAAATAGCATCACCCGATTTCCATCTAATATGTATATGCTTTAAACCAACATTGATGGCCGAGTCTTGGTGAAAAGCATACACAAGTCGGACCCCAGGAACTAAGATAGTTTGGTAAAGTAGTGAAGGGTATACCTCTATGGTCTGTTGCTCCGATATGAACTCGACATCCTTGTTGAGGTCCATGCTGTCGTTCATGTTCATGCCCATGCCCATTCCCATGCCCGGCGGCATACCAGCATTTCCCTGAAAGCAAATCATTATGAAATTTTGGATACCGAGATGAAATCATAAGATGTACCTTCATTACGTTCTGGAAATGCTGCTGCAGTGCCTCGTCCTGATAGCGATGCTTCTGGTTCTCCTCCTGCGGCTTCAAATTTTGGAAGTTCTGCAGCGTATGGAGCTGCCGCAGCACATTGGGATTGTTTAGCAGCTGCTTGATCTTCTTCTCCTGCAAGAGTTATTTAAAAGGTTATTTAAAATGGGATCGATCTAATGTGAGCAACAAAAGCAACAAATAGAAACTTAAGATAAACCAAACTATCTAAATGAAGGGTTGTGTTAATGGGATTCGCCATACGTCTAACAGGTTTGAAGAAGTGGGCGGTGAGTCGTCGCCCATGCAGTGGTGATCATCTGCCATCAGCATCTGCAGGCCGTCATCTTCTTCCTCGATGATCTCCCGCACCTGGTATTCAATGTCGTGCGAGCTCTTGACATATTCCCGTTTGTGATGATGTGACTTGCTGGTCTTGGACGAGCACGAGACCACCGACTGGCGTTTGGAGTAGTGTTGCTCCGAGTAGTGACGTTTGGAGCTGCTGCTGCCACCACCGAACTTCTCGTGGCCCAGCTAGCGATTGGGCGAAGGGCAAAATGGGCGGTTAGTGGGCAAGACATGAGAGACAGAGAAATGTAAATGCAGCAGAATTGTAGACGATGTTAGTTAAGCCATAATACAATACTAAACACCTGTAGAAGCCTCAACCGAAAGCATCACTTACCGACAAGTCGGGCATGGCACCGCCCATCTTATCGTCGCCCACGGAGCTGTTCATGCTTATCTCCATTCCGGAGCTGTTCAGACCGTTCGGACCGCTCGATATGTCCGCCAGGCTAAGAGCTCCGCTGCTGCTGGGTCCTGGACCCACGCCGCCGCCCTGTCCTCCACTGCCACCCACCGGAGGCATCTGATGGTAGATGGGGTGGTTAGGGTCGGCTAGGTCGAAGATCGGCTGGATGACCTCGGACTTGAAGACGTTGTTTTTCTGCCACAGGTTCAGCACTCGGATAATGCGGCTCTTGTCCTCCGGAGCGCACCGGAACAGGTTGGCAAAGGTCTCCGTGAGATTACGCTGGAATCGGGGCGCGAACAGATCCTTGTCCATGCCGTACTGGTGGCGCGACTGGCGCACTATCGAGTCGATTACATACAGCCCGGGTACTTTGTACTCCGGCTTGCACTTCAAGATGAACTTCTCCACACTCTGGACGACGTGCTTATACAGCTTGATGGCCCGCATCGCCGACTTGGTGATGGCGGCCATCTTCGCCTTGGAAATGGGCGGTCGGCTGTCATAGAGTCCGGAGAGCTAAGGAAACATAGATGTTAAAGTGCGGCTATAATTTACGGATATCTGGGACATGGAGTTATCGTTATCGGGTGCTGGCCAAAAAGCAACCCTGGGCGGCGCTGTTCGGTGAAAATTCGGTGCTCTGCCTGCGCCTCCAGGAGGATCTGTATAACTCCTGCACATTGGGCAATCCCAATCCCGACTTCAAGCGGACATTGTGCAACCACGCCGGCTGCTCCATAACGAACCCCGTTTCAAATGCATCTATAGCTTACCTCATTGTTGAAGGCAACAACGGTTTCCATGTTCAATTGCTTGGTTCACTCACGTCGCGCACACACAATGTTTAGTTTTGCATACTTTGGTTGGTCCACACAATTGTTTAAAACTGGCGAAAAGCAATTTTCTCGACTTTTCTGCGGTATCCACGGCTTTTAAAAAAAACTTTTTACAAAGCGTGAAAAAAATGGCTGCCCTATAGCCTGAAGCGTTGCCACACCTGTAAAGTTGACATTTTCAAGGCATTTTAAGAAATTGTGCTGTTAAGGGCAGTGTGACCGTATGTGGAGCAAAACAATTCGATATTAAAAAATATCCCAAATATTTATAATAAATAAAACGAAACAGAATTTTCCTCTTGAAATCCGACAGTTTCGTATAAATTTCGCACTCTTTACATTATTAAACTGAAATTCGAAAGAAGTAACAAATCGGATTTACATTATTTTATGTATAAATACTGATAACAAAATAAAGATGACCTAAACTAAATTTAAATCATATGTTTTGAAATGTACTACCTTTTAAAAATAATCGCTATCGGCGGTGTCGATCTTTTTAGCATTGTGTCGATGACAAGCCATCTGGCAACACTGGTTAATATTAAACATATATTAAACAAATTAAAATGAGCTCAAACCACCGTCCTCTGGACGATTCGGATATCCTCCTAATACAAACCATCCGCGAGACGCCGTCGCTGTACGATCCCCAGCTGCCCTCCTTCCGGCTGTCGCAGCGCAAAGAGGAGGACTGGGCAAAAGTGGCGGATTTGCTAAACATCTCCATCTCAGACGCTCGGCGACGGTGGACGTGTCTGCGGGATCGCTACTCGCGGGAGCTCAAGCAGAAGCGCCTGCATCCGTCCGGCGAGTTTGGTCACAATGACTTCTTTCGGAAGATGGACTTCCTGCGGGACTTTGTACGCAAGAGACGCGAGCGCCGAGGACGCGAACGGGAACAAAAGCCAACCGGGTGGATGAAGGTTGATTTACAGCGACGGCGTCGTACCCGCCTGCCTATGGACACAGACACCTTGATCGAGGAGCAAGGATCGCACGCCTACGATGAGGGCGAGGAGCAACACGACTACGACGCGAAGCTGGAGTCTCATACCACACAATCGGAGACGTATTCTGTGGTCGTGGAGGCGGACGATGGGCAGGAGCCCGAACAGGAGAGCTTCGATGAGTTCCTGGGCGATACGGAGTGCGAGCAAAAGGTCAAGGTGGTCACAATTCATCCGGAAATGGCTGCTCCGAAGGCAACGTCCGCACCTGAGCCTATGGAGTCTAACCACGCGGATCTGAACTACTTGGTCTGCATGCCGCCCAATGCGAATCAGGAGCGAGAGCATTCCGCCCCAGAATTATCCAATCCGCCGGCCGTCATCCCTCAAAAGACTTGCGAAACAGAGGACGACTTCTTTTGCAAGTCGATTGCCGCATACTTGCGCCAACTGTCGCGCGTGCACAAGATCAAGGCCAAGGTGGAGATGTACCAGATTCTGGAGAAGTACATACTGCTCGAGGAGAGCGGAACGGGGTCAGGAGCGGGCGGATCGGGCTAAGCAGGTTGCATGCAATATGTACATAGGTTTTAACATAGTTTTTTAATGCAGTACAAATATACAAAGAGACGACAATCTTTTGAGCTTAATCTAAAAATGTGCTTAGGAAGAAATGGAGTCTTAGCAGAAGTCCTCGTTGATTATGTTGGCATCTACGGCCAGGCCTCGTTCCTTCAGTGCCTTGGATACCAGACGGTGCTTCTCCTGCCGCTGCTCCTGTTCCCTACGCTGGGCGTCCAGGATTTCATCGACGGATATCTCTTTGAGTGGCAGTTTCTGCTCCTTCTCACGGTCCTTTTACGCATATTTAAAGGGTGTCAATCAGTCATGTTAAAAAGTATCGAGTAAAGCTTACTATTTCGCCCAGTAGCACCACGTTCTCGCCGCGAATGATAAAGACCCCGCGGGGAATGTCGCCATACTCGTTGCCCACATGTATCCGCTCGATGGTGCGTTGCAGCACCAGGTTGGCGAACTGGTCCACGGATCGCAGGTATCCAATCAGAGTCCGTCCGTCTCTCAAGAGAACCATCAGTTTCTCTGAAAAGTGCCGGTTTTCAGCGACCGACCTTATTTTCATTCGGATTTACTCACTATCAACCTCTTCCAGGAGGTGAGCCGTGCCCGCCAGCGGATTTAAGTCATCCATGGTACGAAAATATGTTGGGTCTAGATAAATAAATAAACTGAAGCAACTAAACTTTGGTCCAAATTGTAGTATTTAATGTTAATGTAACCCTCACGGAAGAGTTTAAAAAAATACCACAGTGCTCTAGAAAAAATGCTAAAAATACTACACTGTTCAACGAAACTTATAAAATATTGCTTACTGAAATTTATGTTTTTAGTTTTAAAATGAATTATATTATATTAAAGAGCCCTTAATTAATTATACCCGTTATTCGTAGAGTAACAGAGTTCGGAATTTCGTGCAATCGCCTAACAGTGGGAGAAAGGTATTTAAAAATGCCGCCTTCTCTAGTACAAGTAGCACATCGGAGGCATGTCATGAACCCCTTTATTAACAATAAGATTTCTGTGCTAACTTCGAATGTTAATTACGACGTTCACAGACTAACAAAATAGGAAGTTGACCAAGAAAATATCAAAAATTGTATTCCATCCATTCACAGCCCTATCGATAACGAAGGTAAAAATTCGATACCTCGATAGTACCATCGATAGTTTGCCGGCACAGGGAATTGTGAATTATCCCGGAATAGGCGAATAATGAAGTAAGTGGCAGGACGGCATGAATGAAAGTACTCCACTAACAACCCAGTCCACAGGCTCAGCGTGGACGGCCTGCTGGTGTACTTTCCGTACGAGTACATCTACCCGGAACAATATGCCTACATGCTGGAACTTAAGCGCAGCCTGGACGCCAAGGGCCACTGCCTGTTGGAAATGCCCTCGGGAACGGGCAAGACGGCCACGCTGCTCTCCCTGATCGTGGCCTACATGGTGGAGCATCCGGAGACGGTGCGCAAGCTCATCTACTGCTCGCGTACTGTTCCGGAGATTGAGAAGGTAATCGCGGAGCTGCAGAACCTAATGGTTTACTACGAGCGCCACTGCCCTAATCCACCACCCTTCACCGGTCTGGTGCTCAGCTCAAGGAAGAACATGTGCATCCATCCGGAGGTCAGCAAGGAGCGCGAGGGCAAGGCCGTGGACGGCAAATGTTACGGACTCACCGCCAGCTACATTCGCGAACGGCACGATATGGACGCCGAGACGCCCATCTGTAAGACTATTGATATCCATATGTAACCATCATTTATACTGCGAACTTGTAGGCCAGTACTTTGAGGGATTCAGCCTGGAGGGCAAGGAGTCCACTTTGCCGGTCGGCGTCTACAGCATCGATGACCTCAAGGAATACGGTCGATCGCGCAACTGGTGTCCCTACTTTTTGGCCCGCTATGCTGTGAGATTTCTTGTTTGAAATTTTCAAGACTAGATTTGACTATATCTTGTTTACCAGATTGCCCATGCTCACATTGTGGTATACAGTTACCACTATCTATTGGATCCGAAAATTGCCCAGGTGGTATCAAAGGAGATGAGCCGCGAGTCCTGTGTGGTCTTTGATGAGGCGCACAACATAGACAACGTTTGCATCGATTCGATGAGTGTGAAGATCAATAGACGCACCGTGGAGCGAAGCACGAATGCTTTGAACCATCTAACTAAACTGGTTCAGGAGTAAGTTGTTCAGGATATGCGACTGGTTCTGACCTAACAACATTCTTAAACTACAGCATTCGCGAAGAGGACACAAATCGCCTGAACGAGGAGTATCAGCGCATGGTTCAGGGCCTGAAGGATGCCAGTGTGCAGCGTGACACGGACATGATCCTGGCCAATCCGGTCCTGCCAAACGATGTCCTAACCGAGGTGGTGCCCGGAAACATTAGAAACGCCGACCATTTCCTTAGCTTTCTACGTCGATTTATCGAGTATATAAAGACGAGATTGCGCGTTCATCATGTCGTTCAGGAGTCGCCTGCGGGCTTCCTTAAGGATATTTCCTCCAAGATTTGTATAGAGCGAAAGCCTTTGCGTTTCTGCGCTGAGCGCCTGTCCAGTCTGCTGCGCACGCTTGAGATCAGTGATTTGACGGAATTTGGAGCCCTTACTCTGGTGGGTTTTGAAATTCCATTAAAGATAAAAGCGATATTAATGTTCTTTCCATTTTCAGATTACACACTTCGCCACCCTGGTGTCCACCTACACAAAGGGCTTCACAATCATTATAGAACCCTTCGACGATAAAACGCCGACTGTTTCGAATCCCATTTTGCACTTTAGTTGCCTAGACTCTTCAATTGCCATGGCTCCGGTATTCTCGAGATTTCAAACCGTGGTCATTACTTCGGGAACATTGTCACCCATGGACATGTACCCGAAGATACTCGATTTCGATCCAGTGGTCATGAGCAGCTTTACCATGACACTGGCCCGTCCATGTCTTCTTCCTATGGTAGTTATTTTATATTCCAACAATCAGCCAAAACAATTATCTAAATGTTTATTCCAAACAGATTGTATCGAAGGGCAACGACCAGGTGACCATTTCGTCCAAGTTCGAGACGCGAGAAGACACCGCTGTCATCCGAAACTATGGCCAGCTGTTGGTGGAGGTGGCAAAGACAGTGCCCGACGGTATTGTATGCTTCTTCACCTCCTATTTGTACTTGGAGTCTGTGGTGGCCTCCTGGTATGATCAGGGAATCGTCGACACCCTGCTTCGCTACAAGCTTCTATTCATTGAGACTCAGGACAATGCCGAGACCAGCTACGCCCTGATGAACTATGTTAAGGTGAGATACATATATGTTTTCAATTCTTAGAAAACCACGATAGGATTGCTATGGCTTCTAACCAAATGTTCTTGACACATCACCCTCGCTCTCATTATGATCCGCGCCCTTGGTGGTTGGATCATGTTGATTCCACTAGTTCGCAGGGTTATCTAGTATTACCTAGTCTATTTGACATTTTTTCGACAAAAATCCAATGAGCATTTGGATAAGCATGCATGTGCAACAAGTCTTACCGCAATGATGTTCCCATTTTGTGGTTTTTAAATGTTATGTTTGCTCACAGAACGGATATTTATCCCCTTCGCTTGTTCGCAAAGTTGACTAACCCCAATCAAACGTCCCATTTCAACTTGCAGGCCTGCGATTGTGGTCGTGGAGCAGTGCTGTTGGCTGTGGCGCGTGGCAAGGTCTCCGAGGGTGTGGATTTCGACCATCATTATGGTCGCGCGGTGCTCATGTTCGGCATCCCCTACGTGTACACGCAGTCGCGGATTCTCAAGGCCCGATTGGACTACCTGCGGGATCAGTTTCAGATACGTGAGAACGACTTCCTGACCTTCGACGCCATGCGTCATGCGGCCCAGTGCGTGGGCCGTGCGCTGCGCGGCAAGACGGACTACGGCATCATGATCTTCGCGGACAAGCGCTTCTCGCGCCACGACAAGAGGTCGCGTCTGCCCAAGTGGATCCAAGAGCACCTGGTGGACAGCTTCTGCAACCTGAGCACGGAGGAGGCCGTGCAGCTGGCCCGTCGTTGGCTGCGGCGCATGGCACAACCGTTCACACGGGAGGACCAGCTGGGCATCTCGCTGCTGACCCTCGCCCAGCTGGAGAACATGGAGCAGGAGAAGCTGGAGCGGCAGGCCCAGGGCAAGCAGGGCGTTGGCGGCGAGGTGCAGGAGCTGTGAGATGTGGAAGGTGCCAGGTGCCAACCGGCTCTTTGTCGACTGCCTTCCGGGAATAACTCAGCGCAGCGCAAGCCGTCAGCTAATGACATTGAATGCCATTAAATGCGGATCACAACGGCGATGCTGGAAAATTTAAAAGTAAAATTTTTTTCGGCTGCCAAGCAAATCGGACGTAAATGTCCAATTAATGGCTAATTAATATTATTTATAATTTCGCGGGCATGACTAACTTAACTGGCCGCTCAAGGCGGCGAAAGGGCGCAAGCGCAGCGCGAGTTTTGCTCTTGCAGTTGTATTCGTATCTATACCTGTGATTGTATCCGGATTAGTTGAGCTGCAAATTTAGAACTAAGCGATCGTGAAGTACACAACTAGCACACAAAGTCGGCTAACACAATGTAAAATAAAGTAAATATCTTTTCAAATGTACTAGGTCTTTTAGTTATGAATCTAGAAAATCTAGCTTACCATATTGTGCTTAAGGATTGTAAGCAAGAATCATGCTTTTATAGAGTAACTTTGATGATGGCATATAAAATATGGTGAGACTGTGGAAAAATATGGTTCGTTGCATGCAATCGAACTGCATTTTAGTCATAATAACTGATGATGCGCCTTCCTGGCTGGCTGCCCGCCGTAATTCAATTTCAGGGGCTCGCAATCGGGCTCCAAATGAACCGCGATGACCGAACAAATTTCTGGCATGCACGATTTAGCCTGGAAATGGGCATTGTTGTTGCAAATCGAACGCTATCGCCTCATAATTGCCAACGACCCGTTTACGATGCCGTCCAGTCGCAGCGGGGTTATCAAATCGAAATTATTGCCAAGCCGGGGTCCAAAGCCAGGCGCCAACGTTTGCTTAATGGCCGTGTTTTCTTGTTATCACTTTGTTCCCTCTTAATTGTTATATTTTGGAAATATGTTTACTCTGCCAGATGTAATGCCAATAAAGTATCCAAAATGCTTGACCGCCAAACAAGTAACCAAATTCTGTTGCGATTTCCTGGAGTCCTCGGACCAATCAGCTGTCGAGCTTAAACCGGAGCCGAGAGCCGAAAGCTCCAAAGCCCAAAGTGAGAGCAATTACAGTTAACGCGAAATGATAAAACTGCCGAGCATTGCTCGCTCTCTCTCTCTCCGTCTCTCTCTCGCGGCAGAACTTTCGATTTTTCCTAATAAAAAGGTTACAACTAAATCTCAGGCGGTTTAGTCGGCAGATAAATTCGGAGCGAGCGCGCCAAATACAAAAGTCCGCAACGCGTTCAGAGCCCCAATCTCAAGCCCCATAGTTCAATCAGTTCCGAGCCCGTGTCCTCGCAGAGTCCACCAATCCCAGCCAAACACCAACTCCAATCAATCGAACATGAAGCCCCAGACCAGCGAGCAAAACGGCAGTGGCCAAAATGGCGAGGGAGCCGCGGATGCCGTGGCCGTTGCCACGATCCCCACGGGCGAAGCCTCCGCCGCCTCCGCCACGTCCGGCACCGATCTAACGGTCTCCAAAAGCAGCCAGCAGCTGAAACTGGACATGCTCAACTTGGAGCTGGCCAGCAATGGAAGCGGTGAGTTCTCCGGAAGAATGTCACAAACGGGAACTCTTCCTGGTTTGAGAAAAGTGCGTATACGCATAGTGGGATTGTTTGATAAAGTCAAAATGAATTAGTTGTTAATTAGTTGATGAAGATAAGCAAATGAATCCCACTTAAGGGACTTTTTGCTCTGTGATTTGAATTCCAAATATTATCTTAAACTATCTACGAGAAAGTCCCATTAGAAGATTAATATTCCCAAAGTGTATTTAGCATCTTTTCATTTTTAAGTTCGTGGAATATAGTTACTAACGTTTAGGTGATCTTCGCTAGGAAGGGGTTTATCCAAAAGCCTACTAAAGTTGGTTAATACTACGAACATGATTCATTCTTTTCATTTCTTCTGAATGCCCGCACAATTGGGTTGAAGAATTCAAAGCTAACCCTTGGTAGCAAGTAAACCCGATCTAGTTTCCGGGTAATACAACCCCTTGAACTGGCTAACACTGCCGCAATGCAATCTGGCTGCCATATTGCATCAGTCCATAGGTTAGTTGGGCTGCGATTGAAATTCAATCAGATGCGCATAATGCGAAGATTCCGATTTCCGGCGATGCTGGGCCGCATAAATCCGAGAACATAAACCGCAGAGATCCGAGAGCCACGATTTCTGCCCCATATGCAAACCACACGCAGTGCCGGATATCGAGAGTAACTCTTGTTGTGTCCACACCAAAAAAAAAAAAAAAAAAAAAAATAAGAGAGCTACTAGCTCTGGCACTGAATGGGCATATTGACATTGACATTGAAAGATTTGCTCGGTACATGGCACTTGGCTGAACGGATCAGATCGGATCGGATTGGATTGGATCGGCAGATTCGACGAGAGCTGAGTGGAGCTTGGGAACTCTGGGCCATGAGCCAAAGACAAAGACATAAACCCCTTTGGCTTGTGATCCGGTATTTGATTTGGTTTGATTTGATTTGGCCAAAACGTAGGGTGGTTGGTTGGAATGGGGGGAGGGTACACAGACCTGAACTACTTTTGTGAAGGTTAAAAAAGTGTTTAATTGCGAGTACGGCGCTCCAAACGGTTTCGATTCGTGGGCCTTAGCCACTGGCCACCGTTTCAGTTCAGTTTGAGTTTCAGTTTCTTCGATTGCCCCTCAGTCTTGAGCTGGTGACTAATAGGCCTGGCCGCAGTACTTCACATTTGAGCGATTGCGGTCAATAAAAAAAAAAAACAAAGACCGAACAAAGCTGGCTGGCTGAGAGCCGAGGCGATCCAAGCTAATTGAGGCACTTAAAAAATTTTCCGAGCGAATTCTCCGAGTCGTGGTGGCAACCCTGCCAGCACAGAATCCCCGATCCCGATCCACAGGCCAACGAATGGGGGGAATGCATTCCTGATTCAGATCAGATGCCGTAATGGGTAATTTTGCGGCCCAGAGAGCCGGAGACAACACCTGCCCTATGGAAAATGTTAATGATGCTTTAATTGCACCGCATGAGCATACGGGTCGACCAATCCGGAAGAAACCCATTGGATCTCAACGATTTGCATTACATTTTCACAAGCGGTTTCCATTCAAGTCATCTTCTTTGAGGGTTGCATGTTACATATGTAAGTACTAGCGAGGTATCACTGTAAGTACGTCACATAATCTGTAACGATCATCTGCAGCTGTCTTGTACTTATGTAAACTAAGCCAGCCTGTGCTATTCCCAACTGATTTATTCGACCCTAAACAGCGGTGGGAGGTTTTAATGTGCTTCCATCAGTGAGATAACTTAAGTTATTGCCTTGTGGTTTGTACTTTTCAAGAGCCCACCAAAATCTAATTCTCAGGACATATATATGTATATAAGGAATAACCTTCAACTCCATGCCGAGATAAACCCCGAATAATTTGCATGCAAATAAGATTCCGAATATATGCAGAGAATAACCAAATTTGGCCAGCTGGAGCCCAGCTACTTCCAATGGAAGCCCCACAAGTTGGATGCAGGGTTTCCCGCACAAAATGAGGACACTTCAAAATGGGGTTAATGCTTTATTGATCGGCGGTATAGGCCAAAAAGCTGCACACATGCAACCATTCCCTCACATGATGGTCTCCTCCTCCAGCATGTACTCCGTGAGATCGCCTTCACCCGACAGCATGGTCACCGGCACTCGGTTCATCTGGGCCACCCGCTGACTGGGCCAGACCATCAGGTCGCAGCAGTTGGTCAGCACGACCACATTGGTGCTCGGCGTGTTGGTGCACATCAGGTTGCCGGCCCTCTCCTGGCCGCACTTGTTGAACTTGCGCCGGAAACGGAACTTCACGGGCAACGAGTTGCCCATCACGCTCTCTTCATCGAAGTACGGCGGCAGGGATTTGTTAAAAGCCGGATTTGTGATGGCCGGCTTGGTTAGCTGATAGGTGGGTGGAGTAACACATAAATTATTGAAGTACATTAAAGGTACAGATCACTAACCTCTTCGAGAACCACGGAGGTCTTGAGTCGGCGACACGGATCACAGTAGTCGGAGGCCAATGTGTTCTCCGGTGTCTTGCTAGCACAGGGATCCGGCTTGGGCTCGGGCACATTGGATCCTAAGCCACTACCATGTGGCCCAGTGTCGCTGTCACGTTTACCCTTCGGATTCATGGGATCCTGACCGCGCAATACGCACTCCTGCAGGAACTCCTCCTCGATGTCGATCAGTTTCTTGATGGCACAGTCCCGCTTCAGGAAGTTCTTGATCACGGACAGATTGCGGGGGACGGCGCCGATAACGTCGAAGTCATCGCTACGGAGCTGGAGGCGGTGCGCCATGACTTTGGTTCTCCAAGATGGATGGAGGAGCGGATAGGTGGAAGGGGTTTCGAATTTGGGGGAGTAGCTCGTTTCGATTGGAATGTTTAAATGAACTACAAACTGACGTCTGGCCCCAAGTGGGGTTGAGTGGGGTTCAAGGATATGCAAACAATAGTTGGGATTAAGTTGGCGCCAAGGATAAAGTGCACGTTTGAGGGTAAAAGCTTGATACACTCTTTTTATTTGTACTCTATATATATTGAGGGTAAACGCTACACTTATCCCAATAAGGTAGCTTAACTTTCTATAAACATTTTAAAAGTGAAATTAACCTACCAGCCAAAGTTGTTCTTTAACATTTGATGCCACTATTTTTGTGGCAAGTGCTGTAGTTCTATCGCCTCCTGGCCGAGCAACAAGTTCGTGCGCAGTTTTAGAGCCACTGGATGCCAAACCGTGGGCCTGCGCTCAGCTCGGTTTAGTTCCGCTCACTTAATCTCCGGCAAGCGCCACTCGGAGCAGAGCTTGCCCGTCGGTGGGCGGTGGTTGGGTGGACTGAGCTTTCCGTCGCTCAAAGCTCCGCTCGAGAGGTTCTTATTGCCACCGTTGGCCACAGCAGCCACCAGAAGAGCAGAGCCACCCGAAGCGTCAACACGCGAAGACAAAGTCCGGCTGACAAAAGCGCAAAAAGAGACAGACAGCAGTGAGAAAATCGTCGAGGAAAAAAGATTGTGTGCTAGCCGTCAAATTGAGTTACGTTCGAGTGGCAAACAAACCTGAGTAGCCGCGCCGCCATGAGCTTCACCCGCCAACTGTCCGAGATGAGTGCCAGCGAACTGAACGATGCCATCGACGACACCAACTTCCCGCAGGCCCACATCCTCTCGCGCGGACGCAACAACAGCGTCTGCTCAACAAGTAGCACCTCGGGCACCTCCTCGCTGGCGGACAGGCAGCAGAATCAGACGGAGGAGGCCACTGCCATTGCGGGCACACCCGTCGAGGAGGTGGCGCCAGCTCCTGCTCTCGTCCCGGTGGCCGGCAACCAGAGACCCCGCCTCATCCTGAAGACCAACGGCAGCAGTCCGGATAGCGATGGTACACAACCGAAAACACCAATGACACCGCGTACATCGACAACGCCAGGTAGTGGTGGGTAGCGGTCCAGGACCAGGTCAGGGGCTCCAGAGCTATGTATGCTGCGACCGATTCAGTTAGTCAATGAACTAGGAGAAGGAGGAGCGCTTGACAAACTCTTTTTGAGCATAAACCGTACGCCTATCAGTGTTAGTTAGTGTTTCGGTTCAGAGGTCAGAGATGCGCCTCGGAATGGGGGATAGCACTTAGACAGCCACACACAGCCAACGAAGGGGGGCAATGCCTTCCTATCTCGCATGATAACGATTCTCATCATGTTTCCATCCATTTTTCCACTTACAGGCCACGAGAAGTGCACGTTCCACCACGACCTGGAGCTGGACCACAAGCCGCCGACGCGGGAGGCCCTTCTCCCGGACATGGCACGCTCGTATCGCCTACTCTTGGGCGGCCTGGGCGAGAATCCCGATCGCCAGGGACTGATCAAGACGCCGGAGCGGGCGGCCAAGGCCATGCTGTACTTCACCAAGGGCTACGACCAGAGTCTCGAGGGTAAGCACACCACACATTTCAAGCAATTAGCACCGGGTCGGTGATCGAAGTTGCTCATCCTGGTTTTCCCGCCGAGTGGGAACTAGTTTCTTGTCGGTGAATCACTCGAGTACTCCACCATTTACGGGGGTTCCTCGGTCCGCTATGGTGCATTAGTCTAATTACCTGACCACTCGAGAGATAAAGCACATGAGCATAGGAGCCATCCATCCATTAGGCAATTTCGGGCTATGAAATATGGGATTTAACTAGTGAAGTTTTGGATCTCATGTTTGGCGTGCATTTCCACCTGCAGTCGCTTTTGAACTTGTCATGTAATCAATGCGAGTCGTTTGAAAAACAAAACAGAATTGCGAATTATATGGCTGCTGCTACCAACCAGCATACCTAACCGGTTGGTTGCCCGAGAAATCAGGTTCTACGGTTTGTCAAATAAAATCGCATGTAAATTTAAGATCAACAGCAACAGCAGCAGGCCATTTGAAAGCTAAATTCGTTGAACGAAAGTGAATAGCCTTCGGCATCGGCAATAGAATGGGTTGGATTGTGTTTAACCCGAATTCAAAGAACCCAAGAAGCACGAGTCAACGTGACTCGCCAATCTGGCATTGGGGGAGCTCCCCGCCCGCCTCACAAGATGCTTGTTGGATTGTTTGTTGGATGGCTCGCTGGCTACTTGGCTTCTTGGCTGGTTTTGGTCAGGAAACGCACTGAAGCTTTCCGGTCTGTATATTAAGAGCGGGAAAGTGGGTGGGTGTGCGGTGCGGCGGCGGCTTCTATTCAAGGAACGGGGGGAATCTCAAGAGCACATCGTTTAAAACGAGTGTGGCGAAAGCTCACACTCCACAAGAACCATAAGCCATCCATCCAGTCAAGTCAAGTCAAGACAACCTCCCCCCAAGACCCACAACCCCACACACACACACACGCACACACACACTCGCTAAGCAACCACTTTAGCACTCACAGTCGCTTGAACTTAACATTCAGTATTCAGTTATGCAGCAAATAAATCTAACACGAATTACGCGCGCCATAAATCACGGATAGTGAAGGAACGGCATTTGAGTAGCTTCGTGGTTGTGGGACATTGGGCTCACTTTTCAATAACGACTCCGTGGCGCAACGGTAGCGCGTCCGACTCCAGATCGGAAGGTTGCGTGTTCAAATCACGTCGGGGTCAGACATAGATGACTTTCTTTTTTTTTACACCATTTTAATTTTATTTTTAAGATGTTCTCAATGGCGCCGTTTTCGACGAGGATCATGACGAAATGGTGGTGGTCAAGGACATTGAAATGTTCTCCATGTGCGAGCATCATCTGGTGCCCTTCTACGGCAAAGTTTCCATCGGC
This sequence comes from Drosophila simulans, assembly GCF_016746395.2. Taxonomy (NCBI): domain Eukaryota; kingdom Metazoa; phylum Arthropoda; class Insecta; order Diptera; family Drosophilidae; genus Drosophila; species Drosophila simulans. The sequence goes on from NC_052521.2 coordinate 18,353,053, forward strand.
TACTTGCCGTGCAACAAGATTCTCGGACTCAGTAAATTGGCACGGTAAGATAAACCTAGTGATGTAAGATAAACCTGAGATGATCACTCATATAATTTGCAATCCCATCCCATAGCATTGTCGAAATATTTTCGCGTCGCCTGCAAGTCCAGGAGCGCTTGACCAAGCAGATCGCAGTGGCCGTGACTCAGGCCGTGCAACCCGCTGGAGTGGCAGTGGTCGTAGAGGGAGTGTAAGTATTAAATCTATATATTTTTAAAGAATATTATAGTTTATCGAATGTCTTTCCTCCTATACAGCCACATGTGCATGGTGATGCGTGGCGTGCAGAAGATCAACAGCAAAACTGTTACCTCAACTATGCTGGGCGTGTTCCGAGACGATCCCAAGACCCGTGAGGAATTCCTGAACTTAGTCAATAGCAAATAGAGTGGGCACTAGAGGACGTTACTGAAATCCGAGACCAACTAAACCCGTACAATATTTTTGGAGGCGCTTATATACAAACAAACAAAAATGAAACGAAACACAGGGTCCATTAGTTTATGTTTTTAGGATTGATTTCATTTAGTTAGTGCAATGATTGCGCAGCCATTTTCCTTGTTGATTTGTGTAAAAATTGTTGAAAAATTTTGTTAGCAAAATACGTTTTTTAGATAGATGAATGTAATGAGAAGCGAGATTCGAAGAGGACGAGATTTGAATACCGGTGTTGGGTAGTTTTATGTTCAATTTTATATGCAGTTTTATGGCACTCGAACGATAATTTTTACAACGTATACATACGAGTAATGCATTGTGCAATAAGGGAACAACTGATAATAAATCATGGCAAATTGTTTAGGGAATTTACAATTTATAAACAGTTCATATAAAATTAATCAGATCTATAGTTATCTATATAGTATGTTAACCTATATAAAGAGTTGCATTCATGATGTTCCTCGACAGGGACCAAAGTATATTGGATGATTTTAAATGTTAAAATTATATGCTCATTATGTAAATGACGTTGCTTGTAGTGAGTCAAAGCTGCTTATTAATTATACAATAAATTATGTATTTAAATAACGTTAAAATATGGGTTTTTTATAAAATTGTTACATAAAAAAATTAATATTCCAACAATTTGGGTTTTCGCACATGACCCCGACGTGATTTGAACACGCAACCTTCCGATCTGGAGTCGGACGCGCTACCGTTGCGCCACGGAGTCTACTTAGAGGGAGGCTTCTAAGTGACAGGAATCCCCCAACACCAACAGGTTGTTGGTTCCGTTCGTGGAGTATCCATGACAGTGCTTTGTTAGGAGTCCACCAAGAGCATCGGTGGTTCAGTGGTAGAATGCTCGCCTGCCACGCGGGCGGCCCGGGTTCGATTCCCGGCCGATGCATACTTTTTTTTCTTCAAATTCGTAGTTTTAAGAAATTTAACAAATCCAAAAATATTCACAGCGTAAACGAAAAATAAAATCTCCCAGCGAAGTATCTTAAATGGTTCAAATAAATATAAATATTTTTTATTTAACTACTTAGTTTGATAAATACTTGGTCTATTACTCGCAATCATACTGCATTCCTTTCGTTTGGACCCTAAATTATTGGATACAAATTTCACAATAATTTACAGCGTGAAGTCATGAGAAAATATTTCACGGCTCCGTACCTAAAATAATGGTTAAAATAGTAAATAAACATTCAAAAAGTTTCTCGACAATAACATACCCCTTACTAATTCATTTTTACCAAGAATCGATTCACCAAGATTGTTTGAACAGGCCGATGTTTTAATGCACCAATGAACATCGATAACAACAAAAATCGTCAATAAATATCCCCAAAACTCCCACCACTAGTCGTCGTTTCGTTGTCTTGTGGAAAAGTTGGGTTGGCAGTGATACTTTTTGATTTAATTCTTTTCGCGCTAATTAATTGCTTTTCTTGATCTAACACAACCTATACGAATCACCGTTAGCACGGGTGGCACTTGCTGAGCAGGTCCCCGAGAAATTTAAAAGACTGAAAGCCCCCAAACAGAAATAAAATCGCTGCACCTGCACAGACGTGTCTGTGTGCATCGCGATTTCTAATCACTCGCAAGACTTTCTTCCACAAAAAAGTGAGCAGAAAAGAGCCCACAAGAGCCCAGCCATTAAGAAGTGTGCCACTATTTCGCCCCAAAAACACGCCGTCCACTTAAATTCCGTAAGCCAGGCAGCAAAATAGAATTAAATAAAAGGGGCAAGCGGGAAAGAGACAGAGCACCTGGCGAAGGGTAGGGCGTTTTTTCAGAGTTTCGCTTTTAATCTGGACAACGACGACGACAAGACGTAAGTGGCTTCCCATATTAATTACTTTACGTTTAATTTCTTTAGTTTTGCAATGCCACACACATACGCACTGTGCATTCCAAGCGAGTGTGTGGCTAGTTCAGTTAGTATTCTGGGCTGCCACCTTTTCGCCGGCCCAAACTAACGGAATTCCTACAGCTGCAACTGTGTGTGTGGGGTCGTGTGCCTGCGTTTTCAATTGGAATTGGACACAATATTAAGAGAATCTTCTGCATTGCTTCCAGCGAATAACAACATACAAATATGAATGGACAGCCGCGCAATGCTGTTCCCTCAAAAGTGGACCTGTACATCACTCATGTGGATCACGTGGGTCCGTATCTGAAGGTCTACGGCCAAATTAACCGAGATGCCGCCTCCCTGATCAGCACACGAATCAGGAATCTGTTGCCCACATGCTTTGCCATTGAGCCCAGTTGGTCAGTGGAGCGCCAGCAGGCTCTCCTCATGCCCGGCACGTTTTGCATATTCAAGAATATCAATGGCCCGGCTCCTGGTGATGTGGAGTACAGGCGAATACGTGTGGTCAGTGCGGACCTGGAGGGTCAATCGATGCGGGCGGAGATCGAGTTCGTGGACTTTGGCTATAAGCGTACTGTAGATATTCACGATGTGAGTGAATGAACCTCCTGTACATTTTAAACAATGCCTTTCTAAACAATTTATCCCTTTTAGTTAATGTTCCCCAAGCAGCCCAAGCTGCTGCAGAGCATTCCCCTGCACTGCTTCCAGTACATTGTGCTGGGAATCTGCTCCGAGTGGGATCAGACCGATCTGGCTGTCGTTCAGCAGCTGGTTGTCAACCAGATCGTTCAAATCACTGTTGAACCTACACAAATCTGTGACCAAAAGTTCGCAAGTCTGCGCTGGAAGGATTTTGAGCTCAACGAGTTCTTAGTGCAACAAAGACAAATCGGAGTTTCGGTCGACAAGCAACTCATGATGGACCACTGCAAGAAGCTGTGGAAGGATACTCCGCAGTCGTTGGTCACCGAGTACAACAACAATAGTATACACAACTCAAAGACGCCTATGGAGATTGCCCGTGAGCAACTAGCGGTGCGACAATCCTTAGCTGCTCGCTTGGATGCACAGCGCTCGGTCCAAGTGACACCGTCAAGGCCGCTAAACGCCGATGCCCCTGAATATGCGCCTAAACATCTGCCGCTGGTCAATGTGGTATGAATGTTTAAAATTTCTATAAAAGTAATTTATTAATGTATTAATTTACAGACAAATGTACAGGTGCCAATGCAAGGCCCAAACAATACTCAGAAACCGGTATTTGTATCGACAAATCCTTATAATCGTGCCAACTATCAGCCCGCTGTGCCGGCTGCTCAACCATATGTGCCCAAGGCGAACCCCCGATCGCAATACACCTATTACAATGTTCGAATGAACAAACCGTTTAACGCCATGCCGCCGCCGGCCGGTCCACATGTGCCCATTCAGCACTATAATCAACAGCCTAGCTACGTGTCAGTGAATTATGTTCCTGCACGATTCACTCCACCTCGAACGCCATCGATTGCGCAACATCAAATCCCCATTCCTGCCTTCAGAACCACCAGCTTAACGGTGGGCCTCACCTACGACGTGGATATAAGCTATGTGGAGAACGGTCCGTACCTATTTTGGGTGCACTTGAAAAGCAGCGATCATGATCTGAGCACCATGATGGGTCAAATTGAACGGACGAAGCTCAAGGCGCTCACTCAGGCTCCTGAGCTTGGAACTGCCTGCGTGGCCCGCTTCTCAGAAGATGGTCATCTGTATCGCGCTATGGTGTGCGCTGTTTACGCCCAACGTTACCGCGTTGTCTACGTGGACTACGGAAACTCTGAGTTGTTGTCCACAAGTGATCTGTTCCAAATACCCCCAGAATTGTTGGAAATCAAACCATTTGCTTTCCGCTTTGCTTTGGCCGGAACCAAGGAAATTGAGCCCATTGACGAAAGCATGAAGCGGATTTTCAAGAAATCGGCCATTTATCGTAACTTTGAACTGACTGTCCAGGCGCCGGAAAGTGTGGGCTCCATGCAAACCTGCCATCTCAACCAGAATGTAAGTGTAAATATAATTAAGACATCAGAATATAAGTAATTTGACATAAATTATTTGCAGGGCACCAATATGCTGGAGCTCCTTAGACAGTTGAAGAACTCGCGTCAGTCCTACAAAAAGGCGGAGCAACTTGAAAACGACGACGCCGTGGAGATCCGTTTTATTGATTCGCCCAGCAACTTCTATGTGCAGAAAGTGGCCAACATAGGAAAGTTCGAGCAGCTCATGGACGAGATGTTCTCCTACTACAATGCAAACCAGAGAGTTCCCGATCAGTTGATCTTGGGCGCACCCTGCATTGTTAAATGCGATCAGGAATGGTACCGTGCGGAGATTCTGCGCGTTGATGACTCTGTGATTGTTCGGCACGTAGATTTTGGTTATGAACAGAATGTGAAGCGACACCTGATTGGTCATATTGCTGAGAAGCATCTGGAAATGCCTCGCCAGGCAATTAAGTGCTGCTTGAAAGGATTCGAGAACAGCGAACTTAGCGAGGACAAGGTTACCGATCAGTTTGAAATGTTAGCTGAGGAATCCAATATCCGAAGGCGCACATTTAGTGTGCGTATCTTTCGCATAGAACCCGATGGTCTGAACGTAGTAAACCTGCTGGCCAAGAACCTGAATGTGATGAAGAAGCTCTACAAGCTTTCTATGCCTTTTGAACAGTATCTGTCCCTGGAAAAGGGTCAGTTTAATACAAACAACTCCCGTGGCGAGTCTGTGATCTCTTCTGAGTTGAATAAGAGCCAGATTTTGAACTCTACAAGCATTGTCGAGACCGAAAATCGTTTGCAAGTACAGGAAAAACAACAGCAACAGAAAAAGGACGATGTTAAGCAGCAGCAACTAGCTGTTGAAATTCCACAAGCAGTAAAGTCAGTTAGCGGTAACAAAAACTCGGCAGACTGGGATAAACGTAGCTCCACCTCGGCAGGCTCAAAGGACGGTAAGCGTCAGCAGCAGGAACAAATTCAGCGAGTCGATCGCCATTTAGACTTCAGCTGTGAGACACAGAGCACCGGTAGTTACAACAGTGGCATGAGTTCGCCGCGCAAGGGTAACCGACAACAGAACGGTCGCACACCGATCCAATCACCACGCCATCATGAAAAGCAGGAAGCGAAAAAAAATGCGTTAGTATTTTTGTTATCCGAGCAAATGTATTTAAAATATGAATATTCTAAAACTTGTGATTACTATTTCAGGCGCTTTAGCAACAGCGAGTCACCGCGCAGGAGTAAAGATGGCCAGCAGGGGAACCAACGCTCCCAAAATGCTCCACAGGGCTATGCTCAAAAACCGCAGCGTCAAAAATCCACGTTGGACGGAACTATCAACTCAAAGCGTTCCAGCGGAGTTGTGAGTGATATTGCCTCATCCAGCACCGAATCGGTGGCTGCCACCAAGCCGGAGAAATACGTTTCCTTGGATAAACCGTATGCGCTGCAGGAGATGAGAACACCTAGTAAGGAGGCAGTCAGTCTGTCTTGGTGGGTCTCGCCATTCCAGTTCTACATCGTGCCCAAGTCTGTCTCTGCTAAGTACGATAATGTCTTGCGTGATATGAAAGATTTCTACCGCCAGAAGCAACTCCAGCCACTTCAATTAAAGGTTGGATCCACCGTGGTTGTGCGCCAGCGAAAGAACAATGCCATTCTGCGTGCTACTGTGACCGCATGCAATCACATGATGCGCAAGTATCGCGTTTTTTGCGTGGATACAGGCAGCTTGATAACAGTCACCTCTGAGGATATTTGGCAGTTGGAGCAGCGCTTTGCAGATCTGCCCTGCATGGCACATCGCTGCAGCTTTCACAGCGTCGTTACCAACTATGATCCATTGTACATTGTGGATCGCATGGAAAAGTTTGTGCCAGTTAATGCCAAAGTCGATTGCGAGTTCGTGTCCAAAGAGAAGAGCAACCAAGGCCCGAATACCAGCAGCACTTGCTCCTACACAGTTAATATGTTTGTAAACGGAGCATCCCTACGAGATATGCTCGTCAAAGCGGAATTCCTTAGCGAAGTGGCACCTGGTAAGAGAAGCAACTTCTTCCTTGAAAATTGAACAATTATACTGTTCAAGTGTTTTCGTTGAAAATAATGTAATTTATTCTTATTTTTCACCAGAGATTCGCGTTAACCTTTTAGCTGGTCAGCAGATTAGAGGAAAATTCACTTCTATTCGTGACATGACAAGCTTTAAGGTTCAGTTTGATTACGGTAACAATGTGAACTTCCTTTGCACCTATGACGATGCTAAATTTGTAAAGTCTAATCCGAATTTGGCCAGGCGATTCAAGGAATTTTACGAGGGTAAATCGTTTGCCTTGAATGTCAAGAACGTCTGCGAAAACAATATGTAAGTTAATATGCACATTACTGTGGGTCACATGATTCATTCGGTACTTTTATTAACAAAATCTGATAAAATGTATGATTTCTTTTCAAGCGTTCATCTGAGACCTGTAATGCCGTTGTTCTTAGAGGATCGCAGGGCATTCATCTGCCCCTATCCCGTGGTGTTGAGCTCATTCCAAGCACTCGTTGTGTACACCGCTAAACCTTACCGCGTGTATGTCCAACCGCAGACCATAGTACCAATTATGCAGACCCTATTGGATAATATGTATGAACACTACAAGGCCAAGGGTAAATACTTTAGTTGATATTTAGACCGTCAAATTAACCTGCTTTTTTATTTTAGGCGACTCTTTGAAAAAATTTGATGTGGGACAGATCTGTGCTGTACGAAGATCCGATGGCAATTGGTACAGAGCCAGAATCTCAGGAAAGGATTCGAATGAAGCGTGCTTAGAGGTATTTTACATCGATTACGGCTACACAGAGGAAATAAAGCGTGACGATATCAAGGCATTGGATGCAAAGTTTTATGAGCACGCAAGCGGCTTTGCAGTGGAGATTAATTTGCCGATTGGCCGCCCCAGCAACGATACAAAGCTAAAGGCGCGTATAGCCGAGATTCTTGAGAAGAAGGTTGTCACTATCAAATCGATTGAGGTGCGGCGCAGTCATCTAATTGCCGATGTCATTTTGGAAAACAATCAGAGTGTGATAGACCTGCTAAAGGTTGAGAAGCTAATACCCGGCAAAGATTTGGATTACATGCGCAAGCAAATGGAGAAAGGAAAATCTCGCACTTACGAGTACATTGAAACAGTAGACCTTACCTTGGACGAAGAGGAGGATAAGGGTCGCAAGGAAACTGCCAGCAAGTCGGGTTCGGCAAATGCCTCCCCAAAGAAGAAACAAAATAATGACAAGGATCGCGAGCCCAAAAAGAGCAAACCAGCAGAGCCTGCTCGTACTATTGCTCCACAACCTATTGCATTAAAAACTCCTTCACCAGTTCCGGCGGAGCCAGCACCAGTGCCAAAGCCAGCCACTCCAGTTCCAGAGGTAGTTGAAGTACCAGAAATTAATCCAACTGTGGAAGAAGCTGCTGCCGAGTCAAAGCAAGCTCCTCTACAAGAGGATCCTTACAAAGACTTGGACTGCGTTGTCCTGAGCCATTGCGACAATCCTGCACAGTTCTATGTCCACCCGATCGATCAGCTATCGAAACTAAATCAGCTGCATGAGAACCTTCAGATTGTGTCTCCCTCTTTGCCCCAGTTGATGAACGTGGTAAACGGTGCGGACTGTGTGTCGATGTATTCGGTGGACAAGTGCTGGTATCGCGCTAAAATCATTGACGCCGAGCTAATGGTACTACTTTTCATAGACTATGGCAACACAGATTGCGTATCGGATGCCACTGAGATCAAAGAAAGCATGTGGTCGCACATCGAACCGTTCTGCTTGCCATGCGCACTCCCGATTCGCCCCAAGGGTACTGCGGATTGGGTGGATGCAGCGAATGGCATCTTTAACGAATCGTATTCGAAGGTCCCGCGTCTGGAGTATCTTACCCAAGGAGATCACTACACGACCAGCTATGTTAACATGTATATTGATGGCGAGGATGTGGCTAAGAAATTAATTGCCGATGGGTTTGCTAGGCCGTTAGAGTATTTGGCCAGCGGATGCAGCTGCTACATTTCGCACGTGAATGGAATTTGTGATTTCTTTATTCAACTTGAACGTGATTCAAAGGCGCTAGAACTAATTGAGTTGTATTTGCGCAAGAAGGACACATTAAAGCCCCTCGAAGGATTTGAAAAGGGTTTGATTGTGGCTGCTCTATTTGAGGATGATGAGCTGTGGTACCGAGCTCAGTTGCAGAAGGAGTTGCCCGATTCCCGATACGAAGTACTCTTTATCGACTACGGTAACACCTCCACCACATCGAAGTGTCTAATGCTGTCCGAGGAGATTGCTAGCCTGCCCAGCTTATCAAAGAAATGTTCGCTGCAGTTGCCAGATGCCTACATCTCATGGACACCAGAAGCGGAGGCCAAATTCGTCGAACTGACAGGCGAGGGTGAGCTGGTATTTACCACACAGCTTTTGAAGCCAGGCCAGGATCATGTCACCATTGATCTCCTCCTGGATGGAGAGAACATCGTCGAGCGCCTGTTGCCGTTGTGCCAGCGAAAGGAATCCAAGGAAGCCAGTAAGGAGTCCCTAGCTGTTACCACTAAAGCTATCATTACACACGTGGAGAATACATGCCGTATATATCTACAATTTAGCGAGAAGGATTCATTAATGGACATTATATGCGAGAAGCTAAATGGTAGCAAGCTGCAGCCTATGACGGAAAAGGCTTCAGTCGATGATATGTGCGTAGTTCAATTCGCCGACGACTTGGAGTTCTATCGCTCACGTATCCTGGAAGTGCTCGAAGATGACCAATACAAAGTCATTATGATTGATTACGGCAATACGACTGTGGTGGATAAGCTTTACGAGTTACCTCAAGACTTCACGCTCATTAAACCTGTGGCCGAAGTATGCAGCATGGAACCCAGCGCCATATTTGAGAAAAATAAGGCTCTAACCCTGACAACACTTGACGCACTGCTGGACAGCTGCAAATGTGTTGTGGCGGTGGAATTTGTAAACAAGTCTGCCAATCCTCCTGTGGTCAGATTGACTACTAAAGATAAGAGGAGCCTGAATATCTATGAACACCTTCAGAAGTTGGTTCAAGCCGAGCTAAAACTAATCCAAAAGCGAAACGAGAACTCTGAATGCGTTATCTCATATGGCAGCTCCCCCAAGAGGTTTTATGTGCAAATGAAGCACAATTCAGCGGACTTGGACTTGATTGTAAAGACACTGCAGTCCTTAAAGAAGGAGAAACTCAAGATATTAATCGATCCTGCAATAAATTCAAATGGTGTTTGCTACTCTCAAGAGGATGCCTGTTACTATCGCTGTAGTATCAAGTCGGTATTGGATCCTGACCAGGGTTTTGAAGTCTTTTTGCTAGATTATGGAAACACCCTGGTCGTTCCTGAGGTCTGGCAGCTACCCGAAGAGATAGAGCCGATTCCATCGTTGGCTCTACACTGCCAGCTGAGTAATATTCCAATGGATGTGTCTGACGAAAAGCTAGAAGAAGCCTTTGCTGCTTTGCTAGAGCAGCACTTCGGAGAACTATACGAAATAACCACTCAGCCGAACGAGGATGAGACAAAACCTCTGATTGCTCAACTCCGTATCAACTACAAGGATTTCGTCCAGGAGCTGGTCAGTACGGTGACCGGCGTACAGAAACCGCTCGAAGCGGAGCTGCACAACTGTGTTGTGGTGCAGTTCGATGGCCCCATGTCCTTCTACGTCCAGATGGAGAGCGATGTGCCAGCACTAGAGCAAATGACTGATAAACTGCTCGATGCAGAACAGGACCTACCCGCCTTTAGCGACCTCAAAGAGGGAGCTTTGTGTGTGGCTCAGTTCCCGGAGGACGAGGTCTTCTATCGCGCCCAGATTCTCAAAGTTTTGGACGACGGAAAGTGCGAGGTGCATTTTATTGACTTTGGCAACAATGCCGTGACCCAGCAGTTCCGCCAGCTGCCTGAGGAGTTGGCCAAGCCGGCGCGATACAGCAGGCATTGTGAGCTGGATGCGTCTACCATATCCAAGTGCGACGCAGCCCTGCTCCAGACGTTCATCGACACTCGCTTCTCTGAAACATTCCAGGTAGAGATTCTGGCCACCAAGGAAGCTGGCACCCATGTCGTGCGACTCTTCTACCAGAGCAAGAACATCAGCGAGAAGCTTCAGGAAAGTCAGTGATCACCCCGTTGTACTGTCGGATCGGATTCATATGTGCTCCATGCAGGAGATTGTGATTGGGTTGGCTAAAACATGCGTTGTATTATCCATTTAGTTGAACGAGTTAAACTTATTCAAAGGTGAGAAGAGGACACCTCACGATTAGCCAAGATGCTTCATTGATTTTTCATGGAAAACCAAAATGAAAGCAATTTTTAATATTAATTAAAGAATCAATACGGAATGCAAAACATTATCACCAAAAACACAACAAAACGAAAAAAAAATCGAACAAAAAAAAAACGAAAAATCACTGAAAAAATGTATAAAAACAAACGAAAAATATTGAAAAAACTAAAAAAAAATGTAATCTAGATAAAATTGGCACTAACCTATATATGTTAGTAGCTATTAAGGCGGATGACGATTTATTTAATTGCTCAACCTTGTTTAAAACAATTTTACATCATCAACGAACGTTGGCGAATTGAAGAGAAGTGGAGTGAAGCTTGAACCTTCTCCAGAAGAATTATTTATTTTCCCCTTTATAACTGTATTTGTACTTTCTTTTCTCGATTAACCAACTGAAGAATCACATATGTTTTTCGTACTTTTTTTACTTTTCATTACCTAAACAAACAAGAAACATTGCAAATCGAAGACTAAAGGAAACGTAAGGAAACTAATGGAATATGGGTTTATGTATTAAAACCTTTAATCACAATGTCATATTTTTCTACTATTTCTTTTTCATGTTGTGAACAAAATATTAAAAGAAACCAATAAATACGATGAAAAGTAATGCCATATAGAGCGTATATTATTACCTGGTCGTTGTACCTGGAGTTCCAGACCTGGTGCCAGGTAGCAATTAGCGGTCGTCACTCGGGGATTTATTGGATTACGGTTGCTTTAAGACTTCAACTCGATGTGGAAAGGTGCCGAACGAACGGACAGGGCTCATGTCCGTGCATGAGGAGATCTCCGGGTGCCTGAGAATCGGACCTGCTGATAAGAAGGGTATTAAGTCGTCTGCCCACATTTATGATGCGGATCAAGCTCTCATTGCTGCGTATCGCCGTATCATTCATCACTACTTAGTTGGTCGCGATATCATTCATACGCGTTTACAACTGTATTGTCAGCTGGCGTGGATGCTTCATTAGATTCCTCTGTATCAATTTCGATTATCAATCGCTTGCTAATTGAATGAGTGGCCGGCCAAATCAGAAAAATCCACATTTGAGCTGTCAAAATCCCGAAAACAATTCAATTTCCAGCCGCAGAGTGTATCAGTTTCCATTGCTGTTATCAACGAGAGCGCTCTCTCTCCACTCCGAATTTTCCATCCGAATTTTCCCAGTGCATTGTCATCTGCGAGCGAGCGTCCGCTTTATCAGCATTTTTCGGTGTGAGTGCTCGGGCGATCGGATCGTCGGAGTCCGAAAGGCCAAAAACTGAACCGATCGTTTCAATTCTGTGTCTGCGGTTGAATTGAACGGTTCCGGCCAACGTGCGCGCTCCGTAACAATCGCTATAACATTCTACGGCGTAATCATAACTCTTTTAGTTACAATAATTCAAAAATATAAGGAATATAAATATAAAAGGTGTTTAAAAATATATCGAAGAATCATAGAAGAGCATAGAGTGATGTGTGTGTAGTGAACTAACAAGAATCCTGCCAACTTACAAGGATTATCTTCGCCGACTTTAAATGGGATTATACCTGAACACTTGAATTTCCACAGCGGTAAGCGGGCAGAAAAATCTGTTTGGCTTGGTTTTTTTTTTATTTTTTTTGATTATTTTGCTTTCTTGATGGTAGTAGTATATAGTATGGGGTCTGGTGGGTTATCGTGAATGGTGCAAGCACATAGTACTACGACTAGATTGCACAACAGCTGTGTGTAAGCTATATTGAATTTTCTAATCAGGAAAGTTAGCATTGAAATGTGCGCCCGTCTCTGGATTTCGTCGAGTTCCATATGCATTCAAAAGAGTCTCCACGACAGCATAATGCGATAGAATCCAAGTTAAATTGATTTCAATTAGGGGAGGCAGCACAACGGCAATTGGAGGCCTTTCTGTGTGTGCACCATTCGTATCTTGCAGATAAAATAAAAGTTTCACTATATACAACTTGCTGTGTGTATCTACTAAAAGTAACGCTTCAGCAGGGCTGTTTATTTAGTAATTAACTGTCGTAAAAACACGTAGGGAACACCTGCTTATCAAGACGGAGACTAATCTTTACAGCCAGTGTTCTGGAAAAGGTAACCAAAGGAAACGTTCTCAACAATGAAAAGCTATACAAAATGTTGTATTCTTAATAATAAACATTTCAGCATGGCCGAAATATGATCTTCTCGACTGGCATTCCGATAAAGTAGAGTAGTAGTCACTGTATTGGATTCTTTTGTTTCTCGCTCTTTTCAGTCCCTTGACAAATGCTTTCTTGATTGTGTTTAATTGAAATAAATGAACAACGCTTTTTTATGCTACACCAATCTTTACGGGGCCGTTTCAATTAATTTTTTTTGTTGTTCTTGGCATCGCCGTTATAATTTTGAAAGAAGCTATCAGCAGAATGGGAACTCAGGCGATAAGAGCACTTGACGTACTCTGATAAGCTTCGGTTTTCAGGAAAACATGATTCTTACCCAATGGCATTTCTGGGAGGAGGGAGGTAGCCCAGATCGGAAGGCGGTTGGTTGTCTCAAAGCGATGTTTCATCAGTGCATCAGAGAGATGAGTCCAAACAAATAAATCTTTATCGTAGCGAGGAGAAATGTGAATAAATCTCGGGGCCCTCCAGTGCACACACACACCTGTTGGGGGTCGGGAGCAGCAGGGAGGGGGTGCAGCTGAAAGATATATGTATATGCCGATCGGACGGGGTATAGCCGATAATATATGCCCACTTCTGCGACGCCCACAATGTGTGACAGGAACTATCACAAGAGCACATAAATCCATTCACAAATGTTTAGAATGTTATTAAAATATTTGATACTAATTTCGTGTTTTTTTCTTTTCTATTTTTTTTTTTTGTGTGGGGGATTTTTGATTTCATGTTGCGTTTTGTTAGCCCAATAATCGCTTGGCCCGGCGAACAGATAAATAATCCCTCCTCATCATATTTATCATATCGGGCAGGCTGCAATCCGTTGGTCGACAGTCGGATACGGGAAGCTGGGTGAATCGCTAGCGCCTTGGACCATTCCATTCCGATCCGTAACCCATTTCTGCCACCCCATTCGCATTTCCATGGCATTGTTTGTCTGGTCTGCCGCCTGATTGGGCCTAATATATAAATAAATATTGAAGCTGAACAAATGCGGCGAAAGTGGAAAACATAAATTGTGACCCCAACCAATCCACCTCGCCAAGAACAATGTCTTAGGCTAATTCGGATTCTCCATTTGATTTGCGGGACGGGATCGGAGTGGATTTACCATTTGGTGCCTGGCATTAGCCCTTTTTATGGCCAATTTCCTTGAATTCCCAGCCGAAAGTCAGTCTGGGTTGGGATGCAATCCCCTCAAATCCAAAAGTTTGCATTTGGTCGCCACTGTTTATGCTGCCATCTCACTCTGGCCGCTGGTTTTGGGCTTTTCTGGTTAATTTTAATTTAAATATATGAAATATATTTATAGCCATTGTTGCGGTTGCTGTCAGTCCAAAAAAAATGTGTGTCGAAATAGCTTCAATATTTCTTTTGATATTTTCTGCTTCGTTTTTTCGCTGATTCGACAGGCGGCTCTAATGACAGAGGTAGGCGCGCCACACTGGGTGGCAAAAGTGTGCGCCAGGTTTGCGCTAGTGGAGCAAACATATTGCCAGAACTGTTTTCTTTCAATTTCTATGTTTTCTTTTCGAGAGCACATGCCTCTCAAGTGGAGCGCAACATATTTTGGTCAAAGGCCAAGACACTTCAGCTGGCTGGAAAATAACAAAAATTATTAAATGGGCGAATCATGATGGCTAAATGGGGACCATGAATCACTTGAAAGTGAAATATTTCCAAGCCAACGCAGGCAGCCTAGTATGACCAACGAATGGTTACTAACTTTATAATTGATTAGCACTCTTTTGTTGCCTTCGTAAGAGGCCAAGATCTTATCGGCCAACTGGGCGCTCCATACGTCTTAATTCCGCCACTTGGACGGGCTCAAAGTGATTTGCCAATATGGATGGATAGCGACACCGTCGTTCATCATTCATTGGCATTGGCGTTTGAGCTTCGTGTAAATAGAACTAGCCATTTTTGCTGACCCACAATTGATTTCACGAGAATTTCAGCTTCGTTGGGCGAAATGATGAAAACTTCAGCTGCGACAGCAATTAGCCCGAATGTCACAAATGCAAAATTACAATACTCAAGACATTACTCATGAGGTTCGGCTTACATTTTCACATTTTTCACAATGCAAAATCACGCAAAGCCAGCTGATACAAAGTTGGGAAACGTGCAATTTTCTAATTGCCCTTCAATGGGGCGTAACAGAGAGATTAACAATGGATTCTGGCCATTTCCAATTCCCAAATGTGCATTCCGAGTGGGCTTACATGCCCAGATCATGTCTAGATATATGTACTTATCCTGAGGTATAAATCACGTTGAAGCATTCCTATTTCTGGCCCATAATCGATTATTGGCTTTCATTTTCCACAAAAACACTTGTTTTTTTTTCTTCGCAAATTTCGGGAAATGCTTTTGTGAAACTGACATATTGAAAAGAGCCATAAAAGCATTTTAATGGAATATTTGTTTGATTTATGGCTACCCCTTTTGCTGTTTGATGTAGAATCAAAAGATACACCCGCCGAACGATAAGATATTGTATTTGGCAAGTGGTTCCCAAAATGGATCTATATCTAGGCGGCAGTGAGTCAGTTATTTTCGGGCTAGTTGCTTTTATTACTAATATAGGGCCGCAACTGTTTCCGCCGCCGCAATGCGGAATCATCTTTTGTTGATGTGCATGAATGCAGCGGGAATGACACTGATTGTGTGTTACGTATACGTAATATGAACATCGCGCATACGCAGGCCAACAGCTGACCTAGGCTGCGAGTTTGAGCTTTGTTTGTATCTGTATCTGAGCTGCCATGGTTTAATTCCATCTGCCAGGTGCGGTAGATCCGCTTGATTGCATGCATTCAGCTTCGGATGCGGATTCGCATTCACCCCCAAAAACCAAACCAAACCCAGACCCAGACCCCCAGCGATCGGCAATGATCTTGTAAATTGTTAATTCGAAAATAAACGCTTTGACGCGCCCATAGGCGATCGTTTGCTTAAGTTTATTGTTCTAGTTTTAATCAAGAATATAAACAAGTTAGCGCTGAAATGAATTCCCATCGATTGGTTCTACATTTTTATCCATTTATTTTGGCAGAGCATGGAACTGCATTGGCAGCTGCTGACGTTCATCGTGTGCCTCCAGTTGTTGCATTCCGCCGGATTCATCATTCAGTCGGAAGTGCGCAAGTGCACGTACGGACACATCGATAAGCTGCTGCGGATTCGTTGCTACGACTTGGACCTCAAGGAGGTGCCCCAGAACCTCAAGAGCTCGGTGGAGGTGAGTAACGATCGAGGGGTCATCTACTGGGCCCCTCGTCACAGTTAGCCTCAATTGAGCTTAATTAAAGAATAAAGAAGTTGCCCACAAACATAAATTTATCCATTACACCGACATGGTCGATGTGTATGGGAACCCTACCCATGCCATTCACAACTCTCTACTGAAATTAAATGGATCTGACAATTCGCTGACTGTTTTTGCAGGTTCTGGATCTATCGCACAATCGCATCAGGAAGCTGAAAACTAGCTCGTTTCAGCGATACACGGACATTAAGTTTCTGATGCTCTATGATAACATGATCCTATCGGTGGAGGTGGGAACCTTTGAGCCACTCACCTCGCTCCAGGTAACAACGACATCCAATTAATCAGCGAGTGTGTCATTAATTAATTTCTTAATCGAAATTCCCAGGAAATCGATCTTTCGAATAATGGACTGACAACGATACCGCTGGAGTTGTTCCAGCTGCCGCGACTGAGAAACCTCTATATCGACAGCAACGAGCTGACATCGCTCAATCTCCAGGCACTGGAGAAGCCCATCCGTGCTCCACTGGAGTACCTAAACGTGGCGGGTTGCGAGCTGCAGGAGTTACCCGACCTGGGAATACTACCAAGTAAGCAGAGTTATGTTAAGATATGAATCTATCTAATACCGAACAATCCTCTTCAGAGCTCTGGCAACTGAATGCCTCGATGAATCCGCTGCAGGACTTCAAGATCGACAGCCTGGCGAATATGTGCCACCTGCAGGTCATCGATCTGACCAAGTCGCAGTTGAGCCAGTGTGGCTGCCAGCAGGTCACCAACCATCTCATGATGCTCGGCGCCAGTCCGAAGTTCGTGCCAGTTTGCTTGGGTAAGTAGTGATGGCGATGGAGGCGCTGCAGTCGGAGCAGCTGCTTATTTTTGGCACATGACCAATTTGCAATTCCATTTTCAGAGGCGCTCGACATCCGCGAGTGTCCACTGCCCTACAATCGAACGATCCATTCGCCAACATTCGCCAGTTGCCAGACGACACTGCAGTTTGCCGAAACGCGCAGCTTCTGGCTCTTTGGAGCTGGCTGCTTTGGCGGAGTTTGTTTTGTGCTTTTAAGTGAGTTACTGATTAGTTATATTCGACATAAGTAAATGAATTTCCCACCTCCCACAGTTGTCATCTTCTGTGTGATCCACTGCAGGAGAAAACGAGCCCAGCGACGAAAGAGGAATGCCCAGAAGCGCAAGCCGTTTGTGATCTCGCCCAGAAACGCCATCAACAACCGTCAGCCGGAGGACGAGCCTCTGCACTGTGATACTGCCCGAAAATAGCACATTAGTTAGTTAATTAGTTGCTTAGTTAGTTAGCTTAGTTAGTCTTAGGGGCCAGTTATTTATTACCTACCAGTTATGCCTTAGTTTAGCCTTAGGACAACCGTCTACCTAGCAAACTGCCTTGAATCCTTTACCAAAAATCACACAAATTCACCAAAAACTAAAAACTAAAAACAGCGCCATCAAAGAACATTGCCTTGCTCAAAAGCCATCGCTTATTTATTTGGTTTTATACGTAACATAGATTTAAGTCTGCAATGGAGTGGATTTTTTATAACGAATGACAATAAAACATTGATTTAAAGAAGAAATCTGTATTGAGCCTGTATCTAGACTTGGATATTTAGTTTCTTAACAACACTATGAATTCTTATTAATACGGAAAAAATTTTAGAGATATACATTATTTGAATATATCTTTAATTATTTATATACTTTAATTTCAAAATATCACTATTCCAATTTAAAGTGCATCAGCCTGAAAGTAGGCAAGCTATTTTGAAACCGTCTTGGTGGGAAAGCTTTTTCATCACGGCCTACAAGTATGCAATGGTTATACCGGCTAAGAGCATTCAGTTCCATGTTCAATCGACAATTCGTTTTAATTGAATTACTAAATTGCTAATAAAAAAATCTTATTAATTTGATTTAAATTTATGTTTTAATTTTAATTTTTATTTGGCTTTTTCTTGACATTTTGTTCGGTCTGCGTTCTCTTAAAATGCTTTCGCAAATTGTCGTCGCTCTTCGGCTTTTTCTTTCACACCTTTTTTATCGCGCTCTCTCTGCGCTTCTCTCTCTTACGTTTATAGCCGGCGAGTAAAGAAGAAGCATAAATAGAAATGAAATATATGTAAGCGGAATGCAAAATACTTTTTCTTTGGCGCCTTCCTCCACACACACACATTCGCATTCGTATGTGAAACCAGAAAGAACGATATAGTATTCACACTGCACCTGTATATCGACTATGAAATACCCCGTACCTATGTATGTTGTATGCTAACATATGTTGCAAAATCATATTTGGCTCGGAAACTTAAATTATATTTTCATTTATTTTTATTTATTTTATATATTTTGATTTTTTTTCAGTCATGTATTTACCCAACTAGCTCTGGTGACTATATACCCTGCATCGTTCACATATAGAGGGTATAATAAATCTCCCACCGGCTTTTCTTGTGGTGGCCATCGACGTCGACTGCGCTGCCGGTGGCTCTGCATTGGCATTTAGGCATTTATGCCCACGGCAGTCGAACAGCCGCTTCAGATTCTCGTCATCGCTCGTGGAAGGCACATCGCAAACGCCGCTCTCGTTCTCGAATATAGTGTGAAAGCTCAGCCGCCCACCGCCCGCCGGAAAAGTCTCGCGAGTGTCCCGAAAAATCGAGTTAACCCCCCAAAAAAATCTATCAAATAAAATCCTAACAAAATGAGCAGTAAGTTGGGTCACAATCAAATCCAGAGCAAGCAAAAAAGAAAAGCAAGAAAATAAAAGTAAAAGAGAGTGTGTGTGTGTATGCATGGCTAAAGCTGGAAACTGAGAAACTGAAAAGTCGGTAGAAAACAGCCTGCCCTAAGTTAAAGCTCCTTTGGCGTTTCCTGCTAATCAATCAACCAACAAATCGCCATTCCTTCCATTTCGTAACACTCGCTTCAGGTTGGAGTTATGCAAAATCCGAATTCGATTTGAATGCAAAATCAGGAGCTGAATCGAAATCATAGCGATAATCGCACTACTATAATATATATAATTATAAATCGAGCATAGAGCGCGCGCGATGTTGGTGTGGCTACGACCTTTACTGACCTTCACTAGCGTACGGCTCTGCCCACGGCCCCCCGCCTCATCACCATCACCACCCCCTGTTTCGTCGCTCTCTCCCTTCGCTCTCAGTTTCTCTCTATTTTGAAACACTAACGTGCAGGAAAACATTTCAAAAATGCGAACATTGCACTGGAAACCAAACCGCTGCCAGTCAGTCGTCTGGCATATTTGTTTGTTTATGAAAAGTTTGTGCACAAAATCGCTGATAACGTGAAGCTCACATAACCTTCAAGAAGAGAGAGCGAGAGAGATAGATGGGGAGAGAGAGAGCTTACAGTTATGTTGATTCCGTTTTGTTGTGATTCCATTACATCGATTTCTGCGCTTTGTACCTGTCGCAATGCTGGGTGGTGACCCAGTAATCCCACGTAGCGCCATTAGCCGCCTTATCATCCATCCGCCTTATCAGCAATGCGATTATTTCCGCATCTGCAGCCCATTGAGATTAGCGGCCCATTAAGGGATGCACTTCGCCTTGGCATTTTTCACACGCATTCGCTGACGTCCGGCGATCTTGTTTGAAGCAATAGCCATAACCATATATACATAGCTACAAAATAATATTCACAATCTATATGTGGTACACCCCATGGATGTGTGATTCTATTTATAAGTTCGGAATTATGGCTGGCGACAGGCGCTAACAAGTTTTCGAAAATAATATTATGTATACTTGCCTTTCGAAAAGTTTTCCACGCCCGAGAACATTCTTTTGTGTCGCATCGCCATCGCCCACTAGTAAAGTGTGTGATCTCTCACATTTTCTCTTTCCTTGGAAATGCCATTAAATCTGCACGGATTTATGCCCGCATTAATCATCAACCTACGAACGGCCACAGCAGCTGCCTTCAATTTTCTAGCCCGCAGGGATCTCCAGCATCTCGCGTTTCGGTTACCCATCCACATCCACAGACACATCCATGAATCCATGGTGATTCAATTTTCTAAAATTGCTGCGTCGCCTGTACCGAAGCTATCCAATGCATCGCCTACCAACCAGCAGATACAATCTCATTTCATTTTACTTCGCCGGCGCTATTTTTAGTGGCCTGCTCTTTCGGATACAGCATCGGCATCCACAAGATACACACGCCGCCTGCTGAGGTTTCCCGCAGAACTCGTTCCGCGCCTTGCACTCGCCAATTTGTGCGTTGGTGTCGCCGGCGATCCTCGACTCGACTTCCTCCCAAGACCACTCCCTTCATCACATCCCATTATGCACTTCCAGCGTACAGGCCAACATGGATAACTCGAACTCTATGCTAGACATTAACATATAGATGGTGATATTTGGATATATTTTAAGCTACTTAAGCACTCAGGATAACCTACTAACTATATAGAATTAGCAATAGAGTTATTTGTCTGAGCTAGCCAGGCTTGACTGTACTTCATTTCTTGTGCGCCGGCTGCAAATTATGCGTTGCTTTAATGGGGACCCTGACAAACGGGTTTCTGCGAGGCAAGGGATGGCTCCCTCAAGGTCTTGGCTGCCCATTCATCTAATTGGTGACCCCATTCATGCTGGTGTCTGGCGTTAATCTGATCTGGGCCTCATCACGCCTGAACGGGAATTTGTTCAGTCACTTGACCCAGACCCAAAAGCTCAACCCCCGACCTTTTTTCCCCAATTGCTTTGGCAGGGCGCTTTATCGGCTTTATTGTGCTACGGCCATCCGCAATTGATAAAAGCGGGTAGTTGAAAACAGAGCGCAAACTCTGCTCAGCGAAGAGAGCGCTTAAGAGAGAGTTAAAGGGAGAGCATTTCTCCGAAGAGAGTTCTCTCTCCCTACACTGTCAAAAAGTTAAAGAATTTTCCCACAATTAGCTGTCACATAAATTGCTAATTTACCTATTTTTAAGTTTACGTGCTAAGCATATGTTTAAGTGAAATGTCGCGACGCATTCTTTTTGACAATTTCAACAGTTGTTGAAATTTTGTATATTTAGACCGAGTGTTGTTTATTTAATTTTGTTTAAATCGACAAATTTATGACGATTGCCGAAAATTCCTTTTCACCGTTCTGCCACATAAGTTTTATTGTTTTGTGAAATTTTTTGTCATTTTTCGCACACACATCCGGTAAGTCAGAAGTTATTAAGATTCATTTTAGTTTGGCCGAAAGTAAATGATTTCATTTTTATTTTAGGCCCAACGAATCATTTCACAAGCACACACACTCACGCAAATAGAAAAGAAAGCATCTGTGTATCTTTCACCCGCACACACACACCAATGCAAATACAAGACCCAGTCACACACACACATACACACACATTAATGAATCCGGCGGAGGATAAAGATCGTCCTGATCTCAGTCCAAATCAAGATCAAGATTAGGATCAAGTTCAGCCTAGCGAATGCATTTGAATGCCGCTGATTAGCTCGCTGTGCAGCAGTTACCATCAGAATGCGCATCCGCATCCGCAAATGTGTCCACATCCGTATTCGCATCCGTATCTGACTGCGAGAAGGTAGTTGTTGTTATCCACCTACTTGTTGTATCCTACGCTTCACAGTTCCTTTTCAGTTCGCTTCTCTAAAACCAAACAACCAACAAAACCAAGCCCATGTAAACAGAACTCTAATCTGACACTTAACCCGACTAAAGTTAGCACAACGAAATGTATTAAGAATATAACATATATATACACACTTGTATATATATCCATCTATCTATCTTTATCGATTTGTAGCATTAATACCCGAATAATAATGTTCTAAATTCCATTTACTTGTCAATAATCAAAATTGGAAATAAAAAATAATTCGTACGTCTTCTCTATCTTTAACTCTAATGAATTTTTAATTATCTAAACAGCAAGTCTGCATGGTTTAATAATTTATAGAAACGAGAATTTCTTCGAAATTCACTTGTAAATTGTGTACCATACGGACTCTAGAACTAATTCCCCATCTCGAGTGAGAAATCTGCACCGAAACAAAAAAAAAACTATCAAACTCATAATCGCCTCATAAACGTGTATATAGATACATTCATATATTCGTATATCCTAGCCAGCGCCATGAATAATTATCTACAGCTTTTGCCCAACTAAATGCCAACTACGCAAAATTCTAATTGCCCGTTCGGACGCGCCTGAAATATGCTCAGCTCGATTTTGCCAATTCTTTATGGATCTATATTTTATTTTTTTTTGCAATTTTATCCGCGCTAACAAAGCAAATGAATTTTGGTTGCATGTGGGCGATGCTGACGCAGTTGGAGATCTGCACACACCACTTGAACATATATACAAACATATCTATATCTGTTCTATTTTGAATGGGGAACCCGAACAATCGCTTGTTTATTTATAATCCGTAACGTTTTTTGCTGAATCCGAAACTAATAAATACGGCCAACTGCTGCAGTGAAACGTGCAGTGCAACAGTATCTTTTTGTGTTGTAACCCAATTTGTATCTCTGACTTTAGCTGTATATCTCATATCTCGCAGCTACATATCGATAGCGTTTAATTTGCAATCGTATCTCCATCTCTCGTTTCGAACAGAGTTCGCTTGGGTGACGCTGACGACAAATGACACGTACTCACTGGGTGCCTTGGTCTTGGCCCACTCACTGAAAAGGGCCAAGACCGCCCACCAGCTGGCCGTTCTGGTCACGCCCAATGTCTCGCAGGCGATGCGCGACCGACTGAAGGAGGTCTACAACGTGGTGCAGGAGGTCAATGTGCTCGACTCACAGGATGCCGCCAATCTGGCGCTCCTCTCCCGCCCCGAACTGGGCGTGACCTTCACAAAGCTGCACTGCTGGCGCCTCGTTCAGTTCGAGAAGTGCGTCTTCCTGGATGCG
Organism: Drosophila simulans; assembly: GCF_016746395.2. Taxonomy (NCBI): domain Eukaryota; kingdom Metazoa; phylum Arthropoda; class Insecta; order Diptera; family Drosophilidae; genus Drosophila; species Drosophila simulans. The sequence goes on from NC_052521.2 coordinate 18,376,221, forward strand.
GACACACTGGTAAGTTATGGAATATTCCAAGGGCACAACTTGTACTAGAGGCTAACAAAGACTTAACTAACTTGATACCGTAGGTCTTGCAAAACTGCGACGAGCTGTTCGAGCGCGAGGAACTGTCGGCTGCTCCGGATGTCAGCTGGCCGGATTGCTTCAACTCCGGCGTGTTTGTGTTCAAACCTAGCGTGGACACCTTCGCCCAGATCACAGAGTTCGCCGTGAAGAATGGCAGCTTCGATGGCGGTGACCAGGGTCTGCTGAACCAGTTCTTCGCCGACTGGTCGACGGCGGACATCAAGAAGCATTTGCCATTTGTGTACAATGTGACGGCCTATGCCTCGTACTGTTATCTGCCCGCCTTCAAACAGTAAGTTCGCTATCTCTGTGGAATGGAAGAGCGGTTTGTAATGGCATTTGGTTGTTTGCAGGTTCAGAGATAAGATTAAGATTTTGCATTTCGCCGGCAAGCTGAAGCCCTGGCTGATTCAGTTCAATTCGGAGACAAAGGTGGCCAGCGTTTCGTCGGAGTATGCCCATGCCCAGGATCTGATTCAGCTGTGGTGGAACATCTTCTGCGAAAATGTCATTCAGTCGCTGTCCACCGAAATGGTAAGTGCTATTTATACGATGGATAACGCACATCTTGGAGATTTCCAGCGTTACTTGGTGCCCCAAAATGATCTTATGTCTTCCCTTGTTTTTGAACGCCAGACTGAAGCTAACCCCAGATTTTTACTGTCTAACCCAATGTATTTGCTCCAAAACTCAAAAACAAAACCCCTGCTTCGTTTTCTAACACGCTAATCGCAAGCAAACGCCAGGAAATGTGGCTAGTGATCGACCCGCGGGAGAATTGGCCCAAGGGTCCACTTCAGAGGTAAGCAGATCTTCAATTGCCGAATCGCACATATCGCACCAGATCTGTAGATACCTTGAGCACACCCCTGTGTAAATATCTTAATTATAACTCAAATATTTATCTATTTATTTATCTATCGATTCACCCATCTTTCTGTGCGCCAAGTAAATAACCCAAGCAAACAAACTCAGAGTTTCGATATATTTGCCATTTGTTTCTTGCCGATAGCTGACCTCGATATCGTTTCATTTCCCGCCTCTTTTCTATCAACTGGGTTTGAATACTTTGTTTTCGTTTTTTTTTTTTTTTTGGTTTGCAATTTTCTGTTGATTTTTCCTCGATTAGCAGCCACGCCCCAGAGTAACCCATTTTTCTTTTTTGTATATTTTCTTTCACTTTTTTGGCCCCATAGGCAGACCAATTCTCAATTTATTTCTTCTGTATTTTTTCTGTAATATTTGTCCAACTGTGTGTGTCTCTCGTGTGTGTGTGTGTGTGTGTGTGTGAGTGCTCGTCTTAGTGTTCACTTTCTTTCTGTTTTCTTTTCCTTTCTAATTTGCATCGATTTGGCAAAGAGCCAGGAAAATGTTTCGGTTTACGCCATCGATAGATGGAAATGATTCAAATCAAGATGGTCGGTTGCGGGTGATGCCAAAAAAACTCAACTGAATCATTAGATATATACCATAACACAAACAAACACACACACACACACCAGCACGCATTCGTGGGGATCTCCTCTCTTGATACACACAAAGAAATTTTGATATAGAATTGATCAATCAATTTGATCTTATTCCAAATTCAGTCAATTTGAGAGAAATAAATACTTTATTTTTGATATTTTTAAATTAATTAAATTTTTCTGTGTGTACTTTTCACTTTCTCCCTTGTTTTGTTCGTGCCGTTGGTTTCTTTATTTTCGCAAATTGATTTACTTTTCATTTACTCTCTATTTTCCAAACTCTGCTCTCCTGTGTTGCGCATTCTGTAAATTATACTTTGCCATAAATAATACGTGGACTGCCGTATCGCATATAACTCGTGCATATAACTCTGTATATCTAACATTGTCTCAGTGCCTTTGCCTAAATATAATACGCACGCAAAGTGAATTCGCGGCGGACGAGCTGCATCAGCGGCAGCAGCATGAGTTCTACCAGCAGCAGCAGCTGCACCACCACCTGTTGCATGTACGCCAGTTCCGCGATCCTTGGGCAGATTACTATGAGAATCTGGAGAAGGAGCTGCAGGAGCAGGAGCAACAGCGCCACCAGCACCAGCAGCAGCACCACAATCCCAGCCAGAATCACAGCCAGGACAATGGGAATGCGGATGCAGCTGCGAATGAGAACGATAGCACGATTGCAAATGCAAATGCCACTGACTGGCATCATGACGATGCATGCCACCCAACTCCGCCGACGAGTCCTCCGCCCCAAGTCCAAAACCAAGTCCACAATGCCAATGCCACTGCCAATGCCGAAGACTTTGCATCCGTAGATGTGAATAGCAATGAGCTAAACATTTCACAGCCACCTGAACACGCCTCCTACTCCTCCGACACAGCCACGCCCACTGCCACGCCCTCGCTAACGCCCACGCCCACGCCTCATCATTCCGTGCATAGTCAGACAGTAGAAAAAGCGACAAGCCACCAACAAGAACATGAAGTTGCAGCCACAACGCCGCCTGAGGTAAAGGCAATCAATCCAAACCCGGCCTGAGAACTACACAGAAAAAAAAGTCCCTAACGTTTGGATGCGTTTTTCAAATCCAACATAGTCCGAAGCAAATGTTAGATCTTATTATAATTATATGATTTTCCTCACACCTCGTGCCAAATGGACTTAATACATTGAAATATCTGCATTTTTAAAACCAAAGTGGCATTTCTTTCTGTGTAGGAATCCCGATTCCCAACCAAATGCATTGGATAACGGTGTGCAAGTGTAAAAGTGCTAGTGCAAGTGATAGTGATAGTGTAATGTCCTGGTTTTCGTCTAGTCACTGTTTTGCATACGAATTGTCATATTGTCGTCTTCATTGTCCTTCGGTCATCGTTCATTGTTCATGATCCTTGGTCCTCTGTCCTCGGTCCATGGTTCTTGGTTCATGGTTCAGCGTTGTGTTTGTGGCCTGGATAAGGGGCATTTGTTGATTTATTATTAGTTGGCCTGGCACCTGGTCAAGCATTAATGTAGATGGAACATGGGGGGGCCTCGCTCCCAAACAACATAATCAACATCATCATCATCTTGAAGCACAAGCGCAGCAAAAGCAGGCACTTCATCCTCGTGTTGCATGCGCATTTTATAGCCACCTGCATCTCCATTCAGCCCACTTTCACATAGTAATCTGCCCGAGAGTTGCAGGGACACGCATTGCAAACGCAAGCAGACGGAGCTCAACGCGTCGTATACTTGATTTATGCCTCGAGTAGCACTCTGTTGTCACATTAATCATACGCCCTGTGCACCGTAACTAACATCTCAATGTTGTCAACCGTTCGTCTGCGTACTAGTGCTAGTAAATGTTTAACCCGTAGTGCATGAAATGTACTAATACACCCAACTACATATGTATATTCTCCCCCCGCTACCCTCGCTCCCAAATAATGCAACCAAGCTCTTAATCAATTTAATTAACATACTTTCAGGCTGGTCTGGCTGGTGCTCTGTCACAGCTCCGCATCGGTCAGCAGCGCACTCCCGAACAGGAGGCCTACGAGAACCAGATGCGCCGCCAGTGCTGGGAGTCTGGACAGATCGACTACTCCGGCGCCGATTCGTTCGAGAACATCTGGAAGAAAATCTCGCAGACGCTGGAGAGGAAGACCGAGAAGGAGTCGGAAGAAACTGGTAGCTCATAGATACAAAACCGAAACTAAACAGAACAAACAAATGCAAATCGTTCGTTATTCGTCGTTTTGTTGCCATTTTTTCTTGTACACGCACACACACGTACACACCCACCCCCTCTTCTCCACCCAAAATGAAACCCCCACACACACACACAGACCACACAATCGTATTTCATCCCCCCCCGACCCTTTGGGATGCAGACGCACTGTTGCCAATGTCAAGGAGCCCACGGTCTAATTGAAATTTAAGGTTTGGCCAAAAAATGTTGTCGAAACGAATTCTTCAGAGTGTCATAAATGCAATTTTTATTTGCCTCCCCTGTTACAGCACACACACACACACGCACACACGCATCTTGTTAAAAAGAATGAGCGAGAAAGCACAGAAATTTTAATTAAGTTTTCAAATTAAACTTTTTGCACTGCTGCTACTGCTGCTGCTCTCGACATACGTGATGTGATACGATGTGTATGTGGGCGACACACTTGGCACAGTTGCCCCAAAGCCGCCCTCCCCCTCCTCTTGCCCCGCCCAGCCCTTGGACAAAATCGAGAAAAAATGAGCACACTTGGCCCGGCCACAAAGTTTTACACTTCATTGTGTTTTAATTGAAATTTTTGTACTTTCACCCACTCGTGTGCTTACCGATTTATGGCGATGACTTTCCAGCTCATCTGCATCAAAACTCTTTGTGGCATAAAGGCCATTTCCTGTCCTTGCCCCCCTCCTACCCTTTTCCCCTCCGCCGCCCAACACATATGTACATATGTTTTTCCTATGAATAAAACGCAAACAATGAGTGTATACAATAACTCTAGAAAAGATAAACGAAAACCATTTAAAATAAAGTAAAAATCAAAAATGAAATTGTAGCCCACATGTTGTGGCTATTGTGTATATGTATCTGTGTGTGTGTATGTGTATTTGTGAGTTAGAGTGTGTGTGCGAAGTGCCCCGCCCCCTTTTCGCCCACTTTTCGGATCGAATTCGAGCTGAGCGTTAAATGTTTGTTTCAAGTGTTTTGGCAGCATAACTTTTCTATCTATATACGTATATATACCATTTATGTTATAATTTACATTTTGCAAATATTGTCGTAATATTTATTCGAGAACAACAACAACAACAACAAAGAAACCCCAAACAACACAAACAAAAATTTTCAATTTAAGAAACTCTGTTTTCGAATTTGCATTTTTATTTTAGCAATTAAGTTACGTTACGTTCTTCTTTCCCACGTTGTCACCTTTTCAGTTGTGTACTTTTAAGCCATCTTAGCCATGGAAAGCATTGGGTCTAAGTCTTGGGTCTTAGAACCATCACATAGCCATAAGAGCCAGCACCATTCACCCATCGCATCTTAGCCATCAGCCATCAGCCATCACCAGCAACACAGCATCGCAGACGATGTAGCTGAATCGAATTAAAACTACTGTCTCGTTACACCTAACCACATTTGCAGATAATGATAACGATAGTGACCCCGCTAACCCACTAAGCTCAGCTCGATTGCTAAACGAAGCCGCCAGCATCCTGCTGCATCCGCCCGAGAAATCCCCAACTTCAAAGGCGATGAAAGCGAATGGGGCGACTGGGAATGGATCCCAGCTCGACCAGTCGCATCCCACCTCCCCGGCAACTAACAAACAGCCTGCGAATGCTTCAGCTTCCCCCATCGACTCCTTGAAACAGAATCCACAGAAGCGACAGGAGAGACCGCAGCCCCAAGCGGAACCGGAACTGGAACCGAGACCACAACCACAACCGCAGCCAACACAGCAGCACATCAGGATGCAGCCAGGCGGCGGAAATGGCAGCGTCTCCAAGAGCGGCAAACAGAGGTCCGCCCGCAAGTTCAAATAGCAATTACTGAAGCTGCTGATGCACTACAGCTGCCTGCCACACCTGGCGTGCCGCTGCAAGTCGCAGTACCGGCGGCTGGAACCCAATCTGGATACCGAACCCCAACCCGTCCACGTCTAACCCGACGATTGATAGACAGATCCGAGGAAGTACAAAGCGTATGCCACGATAAATGCTGTATAAATTGCTTGCTAAGTGGCTCTTAGACGAAGTCTTTAAAGTAATCAAAGTGAGATTAACTAAATTTATATATATATTACATTATTAATGCAACAATTATCAGAGCACACAGAATTTCATAAGTATATAAATAAGTTTGCATTAGCTCTATTTAAAATGCCATCTATGAAAGTGAATGTTAAAAAGAGAAACCTTTTCTAAAATGCATAGTAGGTTATATTTCTTGGAGCCAAGACTTTTTTGATAACGTCTAAGGGTCCCTTGGTTTACCCAAATACCACGCTGCCTTACAAAGGAAACACATGCAATATCTTAGACTTAGCATATAGTGTAAGAGAAGAGCTAATACTAGATGTAAGCCGCAAGTGCTTTGGATAACCCTAGATGCAAACACACACTCAGGAGCTTGGGATGATATCGCCTTATATGCCATATACTATACACACATGCATCCACACACCACAGAGCTACTGACCTCCGCGGACATCGAAGACGGTAAGGTGGAGTTCGACAAGGCCACGGGAGCCACCACCACGTACAAGGTGATCGAGGGTGGCTACGAGGTGATCACCACCTCCCCTCAGCCCAATGGAACCATCAAGACCCAGGTGCGAACCTTCTGGGATCCCAAGCCCGTTAGCGAGGAGGATCTGAAGAAGGAGCAGGAGAACAAGAAGCTGGTCCAGAAGCGTCTGGGCAAGGAGATCCGCATCGATGAGCGCACCACCATGCTGACCCGCGCCATCGAGGGCGGCTACGAGGAGGTGTACACCACCATCAACGAGGATGGAACTCGCAGTTCTCGCACCAAAACCTTCTACGACTCCGTTCCTACCGAAGTCGATGAGAAGACGGCCGCCAAGTTGAACAAGAACAAGAAGAACGTGACCAGGAAGTCGTCGGTGGACTCTACCGATTCCACGGAATCCTCCCGTCGCATCGTCCAGAAGCAGCAGAAGAACCTGGTGCAGAACTATGATCAGCAGACCAACTCCACCACGACATCGGAGCGCAGGGTGTCGGTGACCCAGAACATCGAGATCACCGAGAACAATCGCACCGTGCGCAAGAACTCGCTGCAGGAGCAGAACGTCAAGGCCATCACTTCCACCTCGAACACCTCGTCCAGCGACAAGAAGCAGAAGAAGAAGCCCAAGTCATCGGCCCCACCACCACCCGCTGACTTCTTCCAGAACGATACCACCTCTGTGGCCTCGAAGCGTGTGCCCGGCGGTGTGGAGTACACCTACTCCACGCAGCTGGATTCCGGCAAGACCATCACCACCTCGAAGACTGTTTACGAGGAGGAGGAAGTGGAGCTCACCGAGGAGGAGATCCGCCAGTACAAGAAGACCCTGAAGGACGCCGAGAAGCACAAGAACGTGTCCACCACCAAGAAGCTCAAGTCCGAGTCGGGCACCAAGAAGATCGTCCCGTCCGAAAACCCCGGAGATGTGACCACCGTGGAGACCATCAAGATCGAAGGTGGCACCGAGTACCACTACACCACCGTGACATCCGAGGGCATCGTGAAGAAGGCCGTGAAGACTGTCTACGATCCCGTGCCCAGCCAGAAGTCCAATCCCGATGACACCGACGAGGAGGAGATCATCGAGGAGTACGAGGAGGAGATCATCGAGCCCGGCGAGAAGAACGTCAAGACTATCGAGACCATCAAGCAGCTGCCCAGCAAGTTTGAGGGTGAGGATAAGGCAACCCACCTCATTCGCAAGTAGGTTATATAAACCCTTTTTCTTTCTTTTGCAGAGGAAGTGACCATCACTCATGAGAGGAAGGAGAAGAAGGTAAAGAAGTCCATGGTCATAAGCCAGTAGAGATCGCCGCTTGCTCACACCGAAACACACTCAAACACACACGACACTCACACAACACACGGCACAACAATACACACAACAAAACAAGCTTATGAAATGGCCGGAAAATAGAGAAGAAAGGCCCTGCGAAGATCCAGATCCCAAGCTAATTCTCCTGACCTATTTCAGCATCCAGTTCAGTTAGTTGCGGGCGGTCTTTGCACGCTACTCGTTAGCTTTGTTATCAATTACCAGCTGTCTAGTGCCCTAGAAATGTATTACGAAATTATCCAAAATTTATTACAAGAAACTATCTAACATAATTGTAGCCTCTTTTGTTAACAACAAATAAAACTCAAGTTTTGGTTCTAATTCTTCTTGGTCTTCTTCTTCGTCGGAGTGCTCTTTGGCTTGGAGCTCCTGCGGCAGATCAGTATTAGAGCCACGATGGGCAGCAGGATCACAGCGAGAGCTAGACCCACAATGTCCAGTAGGTAGAACTGGTACCAGGGTAGATGCACACCAGCGGCCACCAGATGAGGAGCACCTCGGTGCTCGATCACATAGTTGATCCAGTACATGGCCGTATCCATGGCCCCGAGTGGTCGATCGCGGAATATCCGGGAGGCCTTCTTAATGTTATTCCTGTACTTTGGATTCTCAATCAGCTCCAGCAGCAGACCGCGCAACTCCTCCACCGTGACTTTCCGGTAATCCAGTCCCAGCGCATATTCAGCCTTCTTACCCTGGTTAATGTTCTGGTGCTGATCGCAGTAGACGGGCATGCCCAATATGGGAACACTGTTGTACACCGCCTCCTGGGTGCCGAAGAGTCCTCCATGGGCAATGAAAACTTTGACATTCGGGTGCGCCAGAATGTCGCCCTGAGGTAACCAACTTTGCACCTTCACGTTAGCCGGCAGATTGGGCAGAGATTCATCCTCGAACTTCCAGAGAACGCGTTGCTTCAGACTGCCAAAGACTTCCAGGAATACCTTTAGCTTCTCAGGCGGCAAGTCGGCACTTCTCACCTGGGAACCTGTGCGGAAAAAAGATGGAGTCGTTATTTCTTATATTTAAGCTCGCAGGGATAAGGACACTCACCCAAGCTGAAGTAAATGGCTCCATGTGTAGCTCCGTCCAGGAATTTTTGAAGATGCTCTGGCAGCGCCTTCGGTGGTTGAATGTGCAAACCGCCCACTGGGATCATATTATAAGCCATTGGTCTCGAAGATGCCAGTGGCATGTAGCTGTTCAACAGAATGGCTGAGATATTACGTTCAAGTTCTTTGATAGTTGGTACTCTGTCGAGGAGCTTGGAGAAGTGCTTCTTTAAGACCGCATCCTGACCGGGGTAGTAGGAGAACTCTCTGACGAGATCCTCAGCGGCATTGATGGCCACATTGCCGATGCGTTCCCACAAAGACATGCGATCCGTGTAGGGCATATAGGCATGTGGTACATATGACCAAGGAGACACTACCCCAAATAGCTGACTGAGGTAGTTGGCATTACCGAAAGTGGAAACAGTTATGGTGGGGATCTGGTACAAGTGTCCCAGGATGAGGGCACCCTCGTTGAAGAACTGCTCCGCCAGCAGCAGATCGTATTTGCCAATCTTGTTCTTCTCGTTGATTACGGCCTGAATCTCCGGTTGCTCCAGTGCGAAATCCGTGCTGTGGATACCCATCACATTGACCATTCGCAGGAAGGCGAAATTTGGTAAATCAGTCATTTCCAAAACGGTGTTTTTATTGGTCATCTCCTTAACTGTGAGACAGTGATTATGTTAATTAAATGATTTATAAATTTTAGATGCTAAACTTACTTTCTGGCCAAAAATCGTATTGAGGAATCACTATTTCCTTATAGTTTGGTCCAAGTTTTTCCTTCGCCAAGGAAAACGGAGTAATGAAAGTAACCTCATGTCCTTGCTTCACCAGCTCCCGTATGATGGCATTGGTCATCATGAAGTGGCTCTTGCCAGGAAAAAAGAAGGCTGCCAGGATGCGGGAACCCGTACCCAACTCTAGTTGCTGTAGAGCAACCAGACTTAGGAGAAAAATGTGCAGAGCACTTTTCAAATACTGTAAAAATACAAAGTATTTATAATCATTAATTAAATTGAAGCTTAAATGCAGCATGAAACAGTCCTTCATTCGACTGTGAAATCAAATAGTATTGGGTGATAACAGTTAACTTTAGTTTAGTTTTCGGAACTTTCGCCTATTAAGATTTCAAAGCTTTTCGGTCGGTTTATTAACCTTTAATTTAATTTCTACAGAAACGAGAGCTTCAAAAGCTTTCTGCTATGCGTTCAATTTATTTACAAAATATCAACAAACCATTTTGATTCCACGATAGTAGCAACCGACTCAGTGGACCGCTTTCAAACGACTGCGAATGGGTTCAGCTAGATCGCTTCGTTCGAGTCTCTCTGTAGATTGGCTTTATATGTAACCTATATGCTTGTGTATGTTTATAGAACCCTAGAGAATAGCAAACGTATTCTTCTGCCTGAGATTCGTGCGAAAAAAAGAGAGAGCTCTTTATCACCAAGAAGAGGCATTTCGTTAGTTCTACAAAATATGCCTTATCATCATGAAATAGTTAGATTGCTTGCAGATAGTAGAAAATTATTCTTTTCAAAGATCATAGACGTTGTTTTGGGTAATCTATGTGATGGTTGTCTAGGTATAGTTCGTAATCTTTATCCATATCATAAGCAAGATAGACAGTCTAGTTTGGGTTCCACGACTATTAGATACCTATTACTCAGCAGGTAGAAGTGCAGAAGAAAATGTTCAAAGAATGACAATAAAAAAGCAAACTAGGCAACAGTTTTATCTATCTGTTAGATACTATTCAATGAATCTAGTATACCTTATGACTTTTCGATCAAAGGGTATAATGATAATTGTAAGAATGAATAAGAGGGCAGAAACGTGTAGTAATATATTACGATTTTATTGATGATTTCTCAAACATTTTTAAAGTCATTTGGTCCACCCTGTTTACCAGTTTAAGGTTTAAATAAACCCTTGAAATACTTTAATTTTGCTTAGCTTTCCTGTGTTTCTTATTACTGCCCATCAGTAATCGAATGGCCAATGACAGAACCATGACTCCAGCTAAAGCAATGATAGCCACAAATGCTATAACATCCAGCAAGTAGAATTGGAACCAGTTGAGATCCAGGCCTGCAGATCTCATATGTGGAGCACCTCGATGCCGGATGACGTATTCGATCCAATAGACGGCACTTTTCCGCGGCTCCAGCGGACGATCGCGGAAAATATCCGATACCCTCTGAACGTTCTCTTTGTAGGTCGCATTGTGGATAAGTTGGTCCAAGGAGTGCCGCAGTATTTCCTCGGTAATCGACTGGAAGTGCAGACTAATGGCATAGCCACCCAAAACCGCTTTGTTCATATTAAGGTGCTGCAACAAAATATATTCCTATGTGAGCAGTTATTTGTATAATTAGTGAAATATATATGTACCTGATCACAGTAGAAGGGAATACCCAGCATGGGCACAGCGTAATGCACTCCCTCCTGAGTGCCAAACAAGCCACCATGGGTAATGAATACCTTCACATGCCGATGGGCCAGAATGTCCGCCTGTGGCAGCCACTTCCTGACCATCACGTTATCTGGCAATTGGCTAATGCTCTCGTCCTCGAATTTCCACAATACCCGCTGCTTGAGCGAACCGAATACCTGCAGGAACAGTCGCAGCATTTTCACGGGCATGTCCTTGCTCTGGACATTGCTGCCCAGGCTGAAGAAGATGGCCCCCTCGGTGGCGCCATCCAGAAAGGCTTGCATGTCAGCCGGCAGCGGCTTGGGTGGATAGATGTGCATACCGCCCACTGGCACCATGGCGTCCACTGTGGGACGTGCCGTGGTCAGCGGTGCGTGACTGTTTAGTAGCATCACTGAGATTTCCCGCTCCATGTGCTTGACCTTGGGCACCTCGGCTGGAAAGCACTGTACTCAGGTGTATGTTCTCAGATAAACCATCACCGTAACTCACCCAGTACGGGTCCAAAGAACTCCCTGGCCACCGCATCCATTTTCGGAAAATAGTTCAGCAGCCTGTCCATGTCTTCGTAGAAGGATGCGTAGGAGTTCTTCACTCTTTCCAGGAAACTCATGCGATCGGTGAAGGGCATAAAACCGTGTGGTACAAAGGACCAAGGTGTAATCAGACCCATCATCTGACTCATGTGGTTCTCATAGCCCAAAGTGCTCGTGGTCACCACGGGTACTTTGTACAGATGAGCCAGTGCCAAGAAGGCCTCCTGATAGAACTGCTCGGCCAGGAGAAGATCGAAGACCCCTTCCTTCTGCTCGGCATGAATGAGAGCCCGAACCTTGGGCTGCCGCAGGGCATGTTCGGTGGTCTTGAGGCCGATAATCTCCAGCATCTTGAGGAAATCATAGTTGGTCATGCGGGTCAGCTCGAATAGGTGCTGGGCTCCAAAATTCAGCTTAACTGGTTCCAAACGTAAATACGATGATGATGATTTGGCAGACTCACCATTAAATCAAACTCCACTCACCATCGTGCCAGAAATCGTAGACCGGTTCTATCAAGATCTCCGTGTAGTTGCTGCCCAGTTGCTCTTTCTCCAGAGTAAAAGCTGTTACCATGGTCACCTGATGTCCACTTTCGACAAGTTCCCTTATCAAAGCAGTGTGCATCATAAAATGGGATTTTCCTAAACATATGTGGGTTTTATAGATATTTTTTATGGGCTTTAAATACTTTACCCGGAAAGGCATACACAGCCAGGATTTTCGATCCTTCGGCTATTTCCAACTGGGAATATAATGTTCCCGCCAAAAGGAGACCAAATAATAATGGAAACTGCATACTGAGCACCTATACTATATTTCTTATTTATTTGTTTAATACTGGCTTGACTTCTTTTGTTTGTCCGTAATAACCTGTTAATAGATTTTGTAAGTTTGAGGTTTCTAGATAAAGTTTGTAGCTTAGTTTCAAAAGATAGATTAAAGGTGCAAAAAGTTCTTGTTTTTTGACTTTAATAGAGCATCAAAATTATCAACTAAATTTCTAGAAATAAAAACTGCTGGTTATCAGCAGCTAATCTCCGTTCCACAAAGATTTCAAGCATTCGTGAAATACAAATTGTTTACTTTTAATAGGATTGCGTAATCAGTTGCTGATATAAAGAGTCAATTTAATTGATGATCGCGTGCTCGAAAAGCTTTTCAACTTGCCTACCGATGAGATGGCGAAGGCGAAGCCAACTATTGAACCTCCGAATGAATACTGAACTCGAGCTCGATCCGAGAAAACCCAATATATTTCCGAGTAGTAATAAAAGTCAAAAGCACGTAGCAAATTAAGCTTTCTTAATCGTTTTATTTTCATCTTTCAAACGTATTTGCATTTCAATGTGTGTTTGTTTGGTCCTTAAATGCTAGTTATTAAGCAATCGGTATATTAGGTGTAATTAGATTAAGTTAAATTATAACGTTTAGCCTATAATGCGATTACTTGTCAACGAATCTTCACCCGCCTAATGTAATTTACATTTTCATATTCGATACAAATTGTTTAAATTATTCTCGTCTTTATACAAAAATCACATTCGATTCGTTAAGTATTCTGCTTCTGTGTGTGTGTGTGTGCGAGTTTTGTTATAAGTGTTAAAATGTTGCCTTTCGATTAGCGTGAACTTTGTTCGAGTTCAATTAAAGTTTAAGTACTAACTTGATATATGCAATTAACAAACTCCCAGCTCCTTCAGCTATCCGTTGATGAAACACACGTGTGTGTGTGTGCGGCCTTTGAGGAATTTTAAATTTCTAATTTTCCATTTTCCATTTTCCATGCTGCAAATTGCAATCAGAACTTTTTTCCTGAAGGTGAAGTTTTTGTGGCGAGCGGTCGGCTGATATGAGTTATTAGTCTAGGCCTTAAAGCTAAGGAGCTTAAGTGAAATTCAATTTGCTGTTGTACGTATGCAGGGGGTGGTGGGTGGATACGATATGCTCGTGGGTGGTGGGGGTGGTGGTTGTTTCATGTGGTGGTATGCGGCTGATATGTGGCTGATATGTGTGTTGGTGTGCTGAACTTTGTGCGAAAGCCTGGCTAATTGAGGGCAGTCGTCGGGATAAATGACTCAGGCGGAAGCTGCTCCTGCTGCTGCAGTCGGTTCCATTCCATATGGATGAGCATATGGTGAGCCTCGTTCTGCTCCTCCCTCCTACCGCCTCCTCGTCCTTTTGTGTTGCTTTTCCCAAACAAAAAGTAAACATAAAGAAACATGGGGCCGTGATAAATAATTCCCCGATGACTCCTGCGGTGGTGGCACGTGCCCAGAATCGGCTAGCTGCGTCGGACGGTCCCTAGATGTACTTGGATATATAGCGCTTCTGGATGAGTCGACCGGCCTTGCGCTTCAGTATGGTGAAGCGTATTAACTGCTAATCGCTGAAGTGCGGCGAATGCGGCGGCACACGCGGATACAGCTGCGAAGTATAGAAAGAACGAAAGGAGTTGGCACTTATTTCGCATCCGGCGTACGTGGAGAAATTTCATTAGCTCCATCATCGTCAGCACCGAGTACTCACCCCCAGGAGATTGCGGGGCACGTAGCCCTCCTCGCCGGCGGCATTCCGTGCCCACCACCACTCGTTCTCGGCATCGTCGCCCTTGCGCAGCACGATCAGTGGCTCATTGACGTGGAAGGAGAGCTCGTCTCCGTTTTGGGCCTCGTAGGAGAACACGGCGTACACGTCGCCATTGTGCAGGATGCCCAACTTCTCCTGAATGCCTGCAATGATATGGTTAAGTTATCAATCTATACCCAATATTCCCCATAGGTTCCTAGTCCTACTTACTGTATAAATACTCGGAGCAGCCATCGAATCCCTCCTCATCCTCCTCGCACTTTTCCGCCGGCGTCTCGTGATCCGACAGCGTGGAGGCAAACAGACAGGCGCCGCTCTCCACCAGGAACTTGACCATGGACAGATTATTGCAGCTGGCGGCGCAATGCAATGGCGTCCAGCCATCCGAGTCCTGGGCATTCACATCGCAGCCAAACTCAACGAGGAATCTGAAGCAACAAAAAAAAGAGCGAAAGATTAATTAGCTGGAATAAGGAGAGCAAAAGGCCAATGTCACTTACTTGACAATGTCAAAGTGTCCGGCACAGATGGCATTGTGTAGCGCAGTAATCCCCTCATCGTTGGCGGCACTGGGATTGGCCACTTGCATGGCCGTCTTCTTGACCAGTTCCAGTTCTCCTTCCAAACTGGCGTCCAGCAGCAGGGCCAGCGGATCAAAGCTCACCCTTCGTCCCAGCTTGGGTTTTCCGTTTGCCGTTCGCTCCTTGATGTTGCTGGTGGTCGCGGTTGTCGTCGTGGATGATGCGGATGTTGATGTCTCCTGTTGACTGGTCGTGATGCTGGGGGCCACCATTCGATCCGTTTCATCCACGCTGGATTCACTGCTCGGGGAATGTTGGGGGGATGTGTCCGGCAAGTTCTCCGTTGGCTGTCTAGCCGACGGTTCGGATTTCCGCTGGTTTTGCAACTGCAGCAGTGGCGGCTTCTGTTGGCCATTGGAACTGGATTGGCTGGACTTGAGGCGTGGCTGCTCGAACATCGGCTGCTTGCGGATGGTCAGTGGCTTCGCTTTGATGGGCAAATTGTCGTTGATGTTCAGGGATTGCAGTCCAAAGGTGGCCGTTTGCGTCTTATTAGCAGTCGATGCCGACGCTGCTCCACTTCCTGCTCCGCCCGTGGATCCGGACGTATTGGCCTCCACTGGCGATGGCTGCTCTGTTGGCGACATCTTGCTGGGCTTGGGCGGCAGCGCTGGTCGGGGATCCGTCATCACCACATTGGGCGCCACGCGATTCACCTTGGGGCTGTAGGTGATCATTTTGGGTATGGAGCTGCCGCTGGACACCGAATTGGGCGCCACACTGCTGATGGGCTTGCGTGGCGGCACGGCCAGGTTGCTCACCTGCACCTGGAGCGGCTTGGAGGCATTGGAAACGGCAAGGGCTACTGATTTGCTAATAGCTCCCAGGGGCATGCTGTGCACGGTAAGTTGTTGCTGCGTGTTGCGCTCCGAAAGCGTTTCGCTGGTCACCGAAATCTCGTTCTTCTTGGCTTGGGATTGCTGCTGATCCTGGCTCTCCTTCGCCGTCGCCTGCTGGTTAAGTTTGCTTATCAGTGCCGAGGCCGAACTGCTGCTCGAGGTGGTGCTCTTGGGGATTTTGCTGGCATTTGCGGTGGCGGGTGGAGATGTTGCGGATGCTGCTGCTGCAGTTGCGGCCTGGTTTGCTGCCTCTGCTGCTGCCTGAGCTGCTGCTGCTGCCGCTGCTGCTGCTGCTGCCGCCGCCGCTGCTTCTCGATCTCGTTTCTTGGGTCCCACTTCCGCATAGATATGTGTGGTACTGTCCATGGCCTCTGTTTGCGCCTGCTTGCGCAGCTCCGCCTCCGTTTTGGCCGGAGCCGCCAGCAGCTTCTTGGCCAACTTGGATTCATCGCTTTCGCAGCTGGAACTGGCCACGGGCACGGGCACGGAGCCGGCAAAGAAGCCACTGTTTTGTCCCAGCTTGACGTGCGTCAAGTCCTGGATGAGCTGGTTCTGCTGGTTGGTATTGGCCGTGGCCGCTGCATGCTTCATCCCACCGCTCAGATAGCTGGCCGTGCTCGTGATGGTGGACTTCTGGGGCGTGTGGATGAAGGGCTCCACGGCTGCCACATTGCCGCGGGCTCGTCCAGCGGCTGCGGCGGCAGCAGCAGCTGCCAGCTGATTGACCTGCTTCTGCAGCAGTTGCTGCTTCAGGGCGGCCACCCCACCATGTTTGCCCAGATTGCTGGCATTTTGCTGCTGTTGCTGCTGCTGCTGTTGTTGCTGGTGTTGTTGATGCTGCTGTTGCTGCTGGGCAGTTGCTGCTGCTGCTGCCGCCAGCAATTGTGCAGACTGCACATGCAGTTGCTGCTGCTGCTGCTGCTGTTGTTGCACTGCGGTCTGTTGTTGCTGCTGCTGATGTTGGTGCTGCTGCTGCTGCTGCTGCTGGTGATGGGTGTTGGCCTGCTTTTTGCGCTGCAGGCGCGTCTGCAGCTCGTAAATGCGCTGGTCCACCGACCGCAGCTCCGCCTGCCTTTGCTGCAGTGCCTCACGTTGCATGTGCAAGCGTGCATCCTGCTGAAGCGACAACTGATTGCGGTACTGCAATGATAAACAATAAACACTTAAGAACACAATGTTCCCAATTAGTCGCTGATGTGCTGACCACTCACCATCAGTTCGCGACGCAGCTTCTCCAGTTCGCGGGATGCCTGCGGTGGCAGCGGCTGACCACCAACTCCGTTGCCAGCTGCTGCCAGTATGTTCACTGGACATCGACGGTCACGTCGCAGCTCCTCCAGTTGCCGGGTCAAAGCCTCCACCTTGGCCACGGCCAAGCTGAGCTCCTTCTCCTTCTCGCTGAACAGTGCTCGAATCGAGTCCAAGTCATTGCCTGCAAATGGGCGATGGTACTTTGTGCTAGAAACGGCTTTATATAATAATGTCCCGACCCTATACGAAATATCTTATATCATACAACTGGCCAGGGTGGTTATTACCCTGGAGATAATGTTTAATCTCATGCGATTATCAAGGCACACCAGCATATCTTAATTACACTTAATAACGAAAGGGGCTAAAGCTAAATCTGTAGCTGGGCACTTGATTTTTGATTAGGGAATGGGTGCTTCTTCTCGAGTGTTCAGCTTAATCAACATTGCCATCCCAATAACGATTGGCGTGCCCACTAACTATTTTATAATCGCCGGCCGCCTGCTGGTCGCCGGTGTTTCCCTTTTCAAGGATTTCGGATTTGGGTTGCCTGTTCAAACTAATTACGGCCACAACACAGGGCGCCAGCTCATTAACATAATACCCCTGTATGGAAATGTGTGCGGGCCAACATCATCTTAGCCATGTTCGGAGGAGGCGCTGTTCCCGCCCACAGGCAATCATAAAGGACAACAAAGTGGCACACATACATAAATTAAATTCGCACACGCGAGGGGCGCCGAGTGTATGTGGCTTGGGCATGTGGATATGGATGCGGATGCGGATGGGGATGGGAAGGGATGGGATGGGATGGGATGAAGGCAGGCTACCACCACTCAACACGGTTTTAACACATGTTAATTCACCCAAAGAACCCCTCGTCTCCACTCAGCCATCGGTGGGTGCTTAACTCAATTGGAGGAGGAAGCTTAGGACCGGATAGGATATCCCAAGCAGATGCACTTGGTGGCACTTCGCCGCTGCCCTCCACCCACCCAACACTTTCCTGACCGCACTGCACAAAAGTTGCATAAAACATCTTGGGATTTTCTTGCAAAAATATTCATTTCATACAAAAGAGGCAGTAAATATTTAATTAATAATAAATGAGCAGGTATTGCCTGCATTAAGTAAGGCTTTTGAAATGTAGATGCAATTAAAGCCGAAGTATGATTAAGGAGGGTGGTTTTAAATTACCAGCATATTACCAACCCCTTAATTATACTATCAAGAAAAAAGATTGCAGTTGGTTAGGGCTCACATATAATCTTATTGTTGCGTTGCAGTTAAGCGACTAAAATTTTCTGCCAGTGTACTCACTCAGTGTGACATTGTAGGTCTTCTGCAGATCCACTTGACCCCGCAGCGCTCGCAGGCGTCGCAGCTTGGACTCCTGCGCCTCCACCCGCTCCCGCAGCCGGCGGAGCCGCTCGCCCTCCGCGCTGGCCACTGCGCTGCGCACCTCCTGCGACTTGAGGAAGCGCAGGCGCTGCTCCTTGGTGGCCAGCAGCTGGTGCTGGCTGTCGATTTGCTGCTGCTGTCTCAATGCCATCGCCCTCAGTTCGGCTGACGTCAGCCTGCTGGGCACCTGCAACAAGAGATTGGGATTGAGATTTGGGATGTCGGATCGTTAGCGAGATAAGCGGCTGAGTTGGATGGGTGTGTATGTATAGCCACCCACCCACAAGTGAGAAATGAAATTTCACAATTTATAATCCGAGGCGTTACCGTGAAAGCAACCCACCCATGGGCAGCGGAAAACTCAAAAGTCAAACTGAAAGTTGTCAACGTTCGTGGTCAGCCATAAATCAAGTTATGCTTAAGCTAATTTCGGCCTTTTGTTGTGTCGCAGATTGGATTTGCTCCTTGGATGCGGCCGAGATAGCGGTATACTTACGTTCAGCTTGGGCTCGGAGGTCACCACCACTCCACGCGTGGGGCTGACAAAGGCCAGGGAGGCTGTCGATGATGATGAGGACGACGCGGAGGACGCGGATGCCCGGTGGGCGGGCATCAGCGAGGCGGGCGGCATCTTGGGCAGATTGCCGGAGACGGGTCGACACACGCAGGTCAACATTTTCGACGCGCTCTTTTGATTTTTCGCTTCGATTTATCTTTGATTTATTTGAATTTATGATTCGTTTCGGTTCTTATTCAATGCACTTGGAGAAACCAACGAGCTATAGCTTTCAGTTCGAAGAATTCTCAGTAATTCCAAGTGAATTTTTATATGGGTTTACTATAATAATAATAAATAGTAAAAGATTTTACTAAGAAATATTTATGCTCGGGCTAGATTTCATTCTTTAACTAAGCATTTTCCAACTTAATCAAACATTGCTATGCATTTGAGTCAAAGTTTTCTCTAAGTTCACCCTTTTGTGAGTTGCAATCCCATTCACTGGCCTGCGATGGCATCCTTGACTGCAGCACCAAAGCAGGAACAGAGAGGCACCAAATTTGTGTGTTATTTTTTTATTGTTCAAGAAAATATATAGTGCAAGAGAGTTTGGCGGACCATGCCCTGCCCCCATCCCGCCAACCATCCAAACATTCCCCCCCCCCCCCCCCCTGCCCACTCGGCAACGTGGAACAGTGGGTGCCAGTGGCAGTGCCAGCTGGCGCCAGTGCCTCCGCCTTGTACTCGTTAATGGATTTTCAATTCAGTGCCTGATTGAAAGCACACTTTGTGTGGATGTGGATGTAGAAGTGGGTGTGGGTGTGGGGGCTACTGCACACGTAGTGTATGCAGCCATGTGGTTCTTGGGGTGGTAGTGGGGGCGTGGGTGGATTTGGTTATGGGGTGTTTACCGAACGCCTACGGGGTTGTCAATGGCAACGGGGCAGCGCCCCAAACAGCCGTGACAATAACTGCGCTCGATGGACTCCAAGTGCCTGCCTGCCTGCCGACTGCTGAAACAACAAGCGGCAGTTAAAGTCATAGTTGCGTGTACATAATCGCTGGCACTTACAATTACATAAAGGATACGGCCAAAGCCGAGGACAGGAAAAAATATGGAAAACCGGATAGCAGCAGATCTAGACTCGTAGTAGTTAAACTCGAGCGGAGAAACGCATATATAAGCCCGCTATATATATATATCCACTCGACGGGCTAAAGACCGACAGCAAACAATAAAATGCCGTCATGAGGATTGGCCAGGGACACGTCCCAGTCTGTTATCGAGTATCGTGTCTACTTCACGCCCACACTGAGGATAAACATGGCGGGCACAATCAAGGATCTAGTTGCTGGTTCAAAGTGAATAAGCTGTGGAGGACAAGTATCGATGAATCAAAAGGGGGTAGCTTTAAAACTTGTTTTAAGATAACTTCAATTCAACACATATCAATTCTCACTATCTGCTCCTCAACTTCATTTAAAGTTAAATTAAAGTTCATGTTGTACATGAGAAATAGATAATAGATATTGAAGCTTGTCACTTTGAAGTGAACATATTTTCTCTCAGTGCAGGCAACTCAACTCAACCCGTCGTTCCACTAGCACTCGTTCCCATGGAGCTCTTTGCTTTTTGGCCTCGCCGGGTACAATTGGCTTCGGTCACCATCATCAAGTCCAGGGACGAATTGATGACGGCGATGAGGATGATGATGGTGCTGCAATGGATTGCGCTGGCGAGTGCTGCTTCAATTTGGAGTCCCCACAAGATGATCGGGCAGCGCAGAAGGCTGCAATGGATACTTCAATACACCCCATCCTCCCCCTACTCAATTTATTGCCCCTTTTTCTGGGTCGCATTATACTCGAGAGAATGTTGCAAATAAAAAGAAGATACATTACGGCGAAATTGTACCAAAAAAAAAGATGCAGAAGCGTACATATGTCCCCAGACAGCGCGTTTCGCAGCTATAAATCACATGTAAAACACCAGCCGTAAAGAGAGAGTCATCAAACATGTCCGGCAGTCGACTTGCCCCACTCCATCGCTGACTTTTGTGAACCGATCCTTAAGGATAACCATTTGCAGCTGTCATAAAGTTGGCCATAAGCGTTTTGTCAAAACTCCTGCAACTTGGGCAACTATTTAAAGCCCAAGTCGCTTTATCTTTGGGCCATAGTTTTAACGAACTTGCTGGCTGGCGTAATGAATTAATCTACTTTCCACCGATGCCATCTGCGCAAATATTTGCTCAAAAAAGCAAACTTTGCGGCAGCGAGGGGAGAGTAAAAAGCGAAGCTTCAAACTTGTCGAATGCATTGAGACCGCAGAAACCAAAACCCGAACCCAAAAGCACGGGACAGGCGATGAATGTATCCTGTAAATTCAATGTGGCAGCAGCCAACCAGCCAGCCAGCCAGCATTTTCGAGGAATATTTTCCAATTAACAAAGTTTGTCATAATAACTCGCTCGCAGCCAGGAATCTCCAGCATGTAACGAGCAATGTGCTCGGCGTTATACCCCCAATACCCCTATTCGGCTCCTCTCTATTTACATTTTTGCAGCCATTTATGGAGCTGACGAGGCTAAGCACGCGGGCCCGGAAAAGTGGGAGTAGTTGTGGCAGGAACGGGAGCTGTCGAGGAATCGGCTGCCAAGGACTCTCTACCCGGGCCCCCAGTACCAGGAATTTCCGGCATTTTCGCTGACGCAGCTCAAAACGTGCAACACTGAGAATAATATCAGTTTCAAACGGACGGAATAATAATAGTTATCAGATTAACTTGTTCTGCTCCTAAAAGCAAAAATATTAACTTTATTTTCTAGAGATTTATTGTGCATACTAGAGCTTAGATACATTTCTCTCAGTGCATCTAGAGGGGAGGCAAAAACGCAACTATTTATGTTGCACAGCGACGAAGTACCCCTTTCCATTTCAAATGGTCTTCGCTGGGCGGTAGGCGTCTCTGGTGGGAGGGGGGGCGTGGCAAAAGCCAACCAATATAATTGTACATTGAAAGATGTCGGGGAAAAAGTCGCGACGTCGTTTGCCATTGTACAAATGTTGTTGCCTCTGGGTGTTGCCACTTCTTGTGTTGCCAGTAGTAGTAGTAGCTGCTTTTGGTGTCGGAGCAACAAGCATTTTATTGATTTTAGCCCCCTTTCCTTTATGTTTTTTTTTGGTTTCAAAGTGGAGTGCGAGTTGGCGTTCGGCTTCCTGGGGGGCAGGACATCGCGTGCGCTTACGTTTATTGCTAATTTTTTCCTCTTTGTTCTGCTCTACTTTCGCCTCCTTTGGCGTCCTAACTCGTGGCTCGCCTTCCGCCGCTGCTCCTGCCCCTCGCCGGACACTTGGCCTGGACAGTGTCCTTGCTGCACATTTCCAAATCGATTACAAACAGGATATGCACTGCGGAAGCGTGTTTGATGGAAGTGCCAGCCGCCGCAAAGCGATTAGAGGGGTGGCAACTACTACAGAGCACACACATCCGGCTGTGATCCCGTCACGGATTTGAATTGGATTGGCCGCCATCGCCTTTGTGGCCATTTTGTATTTTAATTAATTCCAGCAAACTGGCGAAGGGCAAAAGTTTTGCCTATGCGACCAAATGTCCGCAACTTTGGCAATTTGTGTGCACCGATGGAAGAGGAATGAGCGGCGCTGACAAGGACACCTGCAATACACACATTCTTATAGGTAAATGTGCTCTCGCTTACAAGCCAGGGATACAAGCTCAGATCCTTGGATAGACTAAATTTCGATTCATTTAAAAAACTATAAGCTATGCACTTCATTTTGTCAGTGAACCACGGAAACCGAGCCAATTTGCAAATTTGACAGATTGCCAAACCCAATAGATGCATATATACCCAGTGGATTCGTTCACAAAAATAATCATTTGAGCCGCAGAACCAAAGCAAACCCGCAATTTGATTGTCAACCAAATTGTCGGTGGCAATTGTGACATCTTTGCAGCCCTGATAAAAACATATTCCTCGTAGTTCAACCACACACATATGGTGAATGCGACAAGGATCCTTTGCCTTTGGTTGGCCAAAATCAAGCTTCACTTTCGTGTTAGTTACTGGAGCAGACATTAGTGGCACTCTCGAGCGCCTTCCAGCTCCTCCTGCTCCGCCAGCTCCTCCGTGCATCCTTCGGCCATGGCAAACGGTTTGTTCCAAGTGGTTTCAGTTGCGAGTGGCTTTTGCCTCGGCAAAAAGTTTTCCACACTCATGTCAAGGAATGCTGGCGCAGGGAGCAGGGTAAGCGGTCAGGAGGAGGAGGAGGAGGTGGGGAACCGCTGGGCACAAGGGTCTTCTGCGGACCAACAAAAACTCTGCTAAGGGGCTTAAGTCGTCGCTCACGCGAATCTCTCGTCGCACTTTCCCACTCCGGAGGAAGTGTTTTGACGTACTGCTGATGTCCGGCGGACTGCTGCGGTTGCGGTTCAGTACGGTACGGTTTGGTACTTTTTGGTTCGGTTTTGGGCCTTTTTTCCTTGGCCGGACCCACAACTTGGTAAACGACCATCATACACCGTTTGCAGAAACCACACGCGTTGTAATTCCACTGACCCTCATTGGGCGAATTGGGTGGTTCGAGTTGGAGTCCAAGTCCGTGTCGGCTTTTTCACGTTGTATTTTTTTTTTTTTTTTGGTTTCGTGCCAAATGCTTAACACTCAACAAAGTTGAGAGTTGAAGCAATTTTCCGCAAGAGTAATTAAAGCAACGGACTGTCGGCTGGACAGGGGGGTTGTTTTTCCGGGGAGGGGGGAAGGTACCAAGTGGGGTATGTGGGTGGTGGTGGCGGGCGCCATTGGGTCAAATTTCACGTGAGCAGCTTCTGTGACCTGAACGGGCAAATTCTCAAAATGAAATGTGAGCGAGTTCAAGGTCACCGAAATGTGCGCGAAATGTGAGCGAATCGAATGTAAATTATCCAAAAAGAACTGAATAATTACATGCTATGAAACTGCAGCATATGCAATTAATGTTTTGATTGAGATTTAAACGCTTTAAAATCAGTTAAAAGCTGAAAAGTGAGATGCAAAAGTATACTCTTAATTCATTTAAAGTAAAAGTCATTTGTTTGGCCAACAATCTCACATAACTCGAAAGTTTTCAGAACACACACAATATGCAAAAATATCAACTGTGATCAAATGTAAGTAACCGTAACCCACAAAATATTGTCAAAAGTAGTTAGGTCATTGGATAGCTGGGAAATTGAATAATTTCAGCTTTGCTGCTCTTGTCCAAAAACCACTGCAGTCATTTCTCCCAAGGGAATCCTTTTTCGAGAGCTCCTGCCCGGAAATCCAATAAAGTGTTTTGCAATGAAGCAATATTCAATCCTGCACGATGCCCTCTTCGCCTGTCGAAAAGTGTTGCATACTTTCGAGGGCCCACAAATTGAGAACTTCCATGGTGGAAGGAATTACTTTTTGGCGTCAATCGAGAGAAGAGTTTGGCCCATTGAACGCAATAAAATATTCAATCCCATTCAATCGGCATCGGCACTTAAACTAGCTGGAAAAACGGGCCTGGCAATGAAACCTCAAAACCTAATATACACTGACAGCTTATTGGCATTGCAAATAATTTGCGTTAATTAAGTGACTGTCAGTGGAGTAAAAATGAAAGGACCAAAGGACGAGGGCGGTTCAATGTCGATGCACTCGTTATCGACTGTTTGGCAACTTAATTGCGTTTGCTTTTGTAAATTTAATTTTAATTTAATGCTTTATTGAATTGCGCAGCTACTGGCCATTCAATCACCCGCTGCTCATCCCATTCGCCATTATTGATGACAGCGAAAAAAATCATAAAAAAAATAAATAAGAATAATAAAGCAAAATAAATAAAAGGCCAAATTGAAGCATAAAATTTACACGGCTCTGCTGCGCAGCAATTGATTTAACACAATCATAAAATATAAACAAACAGTGTTAAATAAAGGAATAAATAAATAATAAAACTGAGATGGCGCGATTGCGAGTGCCACTTGGGCGAAAGGGCATTAAACATTTACGCCCATTTTTAAGCGCAGATTATGCAAGCCAACTGGTCAGCTGGCATGGGAGCAATGGTTCCGTGTCCTGGTAAATTGTGGCCATAATTCAGGGAATTAAATTTAAATTTGCCGGGCAACAAAGTGTGGCGCCACTCCACACCTCTGCGATTCTCGACCCCAATTGCCCTCCGGCAAATAATAGTTCAATTTCTCACGGTATTCATTATTCAGGACTGGACATAGTTGGTCCTGCCGCTTCCTTCGTCCTTATTTACCATTCTATGCAGACCTATTAGCCCGCATACTTGAGCCGGAGACCCTGGCACCGGCTGCCATTGAAATGACTTTTAAAACTTTTTACAGTTGTAATTATTATAAATAAATGAAGCGCAATTTGGTGGGTTCCCAGGAACACCCGCCTCCTCTGTCTCTTCTTTGTTTATTTCTGTTCCGTTCCATTCTGTTCTCTTCTCTTCAAATGTCCTTGACGTGCACGTGTGTGTGTGTGGTTCTGCTTGTGTCTGTTTATTATTAACTCGAATGACGACCCAAAAATTTGCTCATTTCCAGAGCTGTCAGACGGAGACTAGCAGGACCGAAAGACCGAGACAGCCAAGGAAGAAAGGAGTGGCCAAATCCTGGCCGACACTCAACTACAAATTGGCCAGCAGGGCAGACATGTGCAGATGTCCTGCGACAGATTCGCAGGCAATTATTCAGATGGGCTTCGTAGCCAATTTGCTTGCGGCTCGATGATGACATTAATTTTTGCCAGCCCGTAATAATATATATGTTATAACATTTTTTTTATGCTCCATATTTATGGGCAAACGGGCGCGCCGGTGAAGCGTTATGAGCAAAACAGATTTTCCACTTAGCATAAATTAAGCAGAATTTAATGGCTGACTTATTTAAATGGCTTCCTGCGGCCGAACGCACTGTTTGTTGAATGAAATCGAAAAGTTTGAAATCGCAATCTCTCTGGTGCATTGCTTTGATGACTTTTCATTAAATTATGCTTTCCGCATTCCATTTCCCTGACTTAGAGAGCCAGTGAGTGAGCGCTAACAGAGTTATGAAAGCAGAATTTTCCATTTTCCATTTCCCGTTTGCTCTGTCTCACTGCTCCTCTATCTTTCGGGTTCACTGCAATTTCAGTGACAACAAGAGAACAAGTATAGAGCAAACCATCGAGGGAATCTGCCAGCCAGAACCGAAAAGCCCAATAACGAAAATGGCCCAAATTGCATTCGCTGACCTTGAGTTGCTTTCACTTAGCGCCATGGGAATGTTAATTACTTGGCCATAGAACAAGATGGTAATCTCGATCCGTGTCGCAATCAAACTATTTATGCAATGTGCGTGCCGCATGAGGAATCCACAGCAATAATGTTGTTCTAACAGATTTCATTCGAACAACAATCGAGCCACATTCTATCGCAAAAGCAAACAGCTGGCGGGCAAAATTGTGGGATTGTGGATTGCAGATTGAGGATTTACTGGATTCGAAGATATCTACCCTGTTTTGTATAAGCAAGGATATAAATTCAATTGCTTAAATGCAAGTTCAGCGATCTAAATGATATATATACTGCTCGGTTAAATCAAAACTTATTTGCTATTCACTTAGTGATAGAAATGAGTACCTAAAGTTCCATACACACTGCGGCGCGAACTCTGAACTCTTTTTTGTGCCCGGAGCAAAACAACTGGTAGCAGTGGGAGCAAAAGCATTTATTGTAATTCGAAATCAATCAATAGAACCCATAAAAAAGTGAGTGGCAAGTCGTGGAGATGAGCCAAATACCCGCATACCCGCATCTGTGCGCAAACAGTTTGCTCCTCCCTTGACTGTTTAATACTTATTTAATCAAGTTAATGTAGTTAAATCAGCTTAGGCAAATATTCCCAGCAGCAGCCACTGTCGAACACAATAGGCCAAGATAAACCGTTCGTTTTGGCCATGGCCAAGAGGAGGGATTCTCCCACACACACAGAAACTAATACAGATAAAAGGGCATTCATTACAAAAGACCAAAGCGGCAAAGTTTTTCATCGGCGGCGATGTCAGATTTGCGACATCAGCGCAAGGATCTCAGTACTCAAGATACTGCACTGAAAACAAAAATTTCAATTCCGCCGTCTTAATTTCAAAAGTTGTGCTGAGAAAGGATATTAAGATACCCTGATTTTTTTGAACAGTTTATGGCAATGGCAAATCATTAGACTTTGTCATTCTTCATACTTTTTGACATTTAACAATTGATTTGAAATACAATATCCTATTAAATAAAATGCTCGATATTATTTGCTGTGCAAAAAACAAGCGACAAAGGAGCAAGTGAAGATGGTTGGTGGGGGAATAGACCTGGGACCACGACCAATGGCCACCGAGTGACCACACAGCCTGGCGTCATTAATATTAAGTAATCGTGAAGGATGCTCTCTGGTGTATAATACGTCCTTGCACCACCACCCCCCGCACTCCATGCCAACCTGTCCCTTGGCTTTTTGCCGCCCTCTCAAGCAACGTGTGCTCGGAAGTTCGTGAACCCGCTCATTGACCATGAGTTAACCATGAGTGTTGACTGTGGTCGTAAATTCGCCGCCTCCCACACACACATCCACATCCACATCCATCCAAGCAGTTATGAAGAACCGTGGGGACAGAGGGGCGTGCCTAGGCCTGTTAGGCCGCCCACTTTCAATGTCTCACAATGGACAGATTAGTGAAGTGCCAAGAGCAAATGGACTTGGGCAACGGGAACTGGAGCAGCAGGAATCGCCCAGGAACGGCACAAGGGGGAAATGGGCCGAACGGAAGCCAAATGGGGGCTAAATCGAAATCTTGTGGTCAGCAAAGTGATTTCGTGGGTGGTTAGTTCAGAAATACATTCAACAATTGGTAGAGTGATTTAATTATAGAGCACATAAATTAGTAACTGCAGGGAAAATTATTAGGAGCATTTTCAAATTTTGAAAGGAAACCCGTATTATGATCCTGTGAGTCATTAAATTAATATCATCCTGCTGATGCTTAATTGCTGCAAAAGGAGAAGCAACCAAATGACTCCAACTTTGCACCTTTGATTAGGTCCATTTCGGCTTCTGTCTTTCTTTTTTTTGTGTGCCAGCCAGGTAATCTAAAAGTTTTCCATCTCTGAGCCTTACGACCCTTCTGGGAAATTTGGCCCAACCTGATGGGCTTTTCTTATGAGTGTATGTACGTACAAAAAATGGGTTAAATTTATGAGCTTAAGATAATGCGGTGTCCAGAAAAAAAGAGCATTCACAGCCGCATGTGGAGGACATTGGACGTAATTTGTGCCGCCTAACCCCCGAATTCGGACCAAACCGAAATTCAAATTAAATCAGCTTGGACCTGGGACCCAAGTTGGGTTCGCATTCCTTGAAGCTTTAATTGCACATTAAGCTTAATTAACAAATTCATGGAGGAGACGTGGTCTCCAGTGGCCCCGCCCACCCCATCCCATCCATTCAATGGCCCTCATGATGATGTGATGTCTGCCATTTGCAGATGGAGACGTAGGTGGAATGCTAGTGCTGCAAATAGTTTTTACACATTTGATTAAAATGTTGCAAGCCCAAGTTGTGCTGCTCGTTTCTCACTTTCAACGCCCGGCAATTGTGGCCATGCAAATTGAGTTTGTGGCAGCTTTGTGTAAATTTAACCGGACACTTGGACACGCTTAGCAAATTAAAATGCCACAAAACCGTCCAGAGAGCAGGGGAGCTGGGAACTGGGAACTGGAAGGTTTTTGGGCTGCAGCGGCATCAGCATCACCATCTTCATTAAAATTTTGCCCAGAGCGTCTTTTCAATGCCGCCTTTAAATAAGATTAAGCAAAAAACGGCATAAATCCCGGGCTGCAGTCCGTGCGATCCTGGGCAACAAAAGCCGCCTGCCCTTGGCCCCTTGGCGAATCAAAGCCGAAAAAGGGGGCGGCCAACGGGGCGTATGAGCGTTAAATAAGTGTGTGCAAAGTATCTGCGGCCAAGCTGCGCTCATTAAGCGAATTCAGGCCAGTGGCTGTGAGTGTGGGTGTGGATGTAGATGGGTGTAGTTCGTTGGCTCATATTTCCGAGTCACCTTTTTCTAATACAGCGCCACGTAGGCGGGTGCACTTCAGCCAAATGGAGGCAACAAATCCGCACAAATTGCACTCGCAGCGGGAGTGGAAAATGGGAAAGCGGTCGAAAGGAGTGGTGGAGTGTGGAGTGAGACGCTGTCATGCGACATTATTGATTTAAATGCCATAAACACCCAAAAGTAGAGCACACACACACACTCGCACAGCAAGTGGCACATCCGAAAGATACTTTGAATGTTTTCCAAGATAGCCCAACAGCGGAAGCTAAAAAGCCAGGCAAAAACAAACACGCCGTAAAGGTGTGTGTGCGGCCGGTTGGGCTAACACACACACATTAATGTGTCTGTGTGTGGGTAATATGCCGCACACGTAGACAACTATTAACTAAAGGAGACACAGACAGACGGACGCACTAAAGCATACATTTAGGCGCTGATGGCCGGATGTGTGGTGTGATGTGGCACGGTGACATTTGCCTGGAGTTGGAGCTACTCCCACTCCCACTCCAAATGACTATCCGGCCTTCTAGGAAATTTGTAACAGATGCGGGCCAGCAGCTCACAATTGACTTCACACAGGCACAGCGCAAGTAATTGGAAAAAAAAACAGCCGGCTGCTGCTGATATTTTCTCTGGAATTTTTGGCTTTGTCGCCAGCACAGAAAGCGAAAAAGCGCGCGATCCGCCCGCGCCCCTTTATTTTTTTTTTTTTGGCGTAATTGCGGGCCCAGATAAGCGCTTTATTACCGATTCACTGGCTTTTATCGCATTTTAATAACTCACGGAAAATGCGCCAAACGAGCCGCCCCCCAAAACAAAGTGTTTACGTTACGTTACGTTGTTTGGCGAAACGAAACGAATCGTATCGAACCGAACCGTATTCACGTTACTCGAAGTTTTCTTAAAGTGGCCAAAATGGCAATATCGCGTTAGCTTCGAACATTCGCGACCGCCAGCCAAAGCACAACTGACTAGAATGCCGCTGGAAAAGCAGAACTGAACGCAACGACGCTTGCCGCTGCTTTGAATTCGAAAACGAAGTTGCTCGGAAAAGCCGAAAGTTGGAAAAGCACGAGGAAAATGCCGAACGATGCGTCACACGAACCACTGCAACTGGGTGGGTGGTTGACTGCCGGGTGGCTCAGTGGGTCGAGTGGTGTGGGTTTTGGGCCGAAATGTGGGTGGCCTTGCTCACTTGCATTGCCAAATTGCCGAAGACGCCGCACGGAAGTGCGTGCGTTGCTGCAGTTCAGCTCGGGTATTATCCCAATGAAAGACTGCATATGAGCATTAAGCATGCATGGATGCGAGTGGAGAGGCGCTGCATGTCCCTGGCTCATAATTATGCGTATAGTAAGGATTAATAATGCCAAAACGCTGTGGGAATATGTGGGAATTCAAAGGGAATTAGATTTAATAAATTGCTGTCTTTTGTAACAAAAAATTCGATTAAAATGCGTTTCTTTGCGAGCTTAAGTGATATTCTGCAGATTATTTAAGCATAGACAACTGAATCTAAATATCATCTTGTTTGCTATGCACTTTTATACAAGATAAAAACTTCTAAAGCAACAGATATTGTTTGAAAAAACACAAAAATGATTATAGCTACATATATCTATGAACACATGAAGTGTCATTCTATAGCAAATCGAAACATCTGTTAATCCTTGATTTGTGGCATAACTTCCTTGACTTTGGCCTATCTCCTTGATATGCTGGCGGCATTCTAGAACCCACTGTATCTGACCTAGCCTGTCATTCGGTTGCGCAAATTAGCCGCCACCCACTCCACCCATCGGCGGGTTAAGCTGCCTGCCTTGTTTTTTTTTGTTTTTTCTTTGCGAAATGAAACTGTGTGGGCTGCTTAGCTAGTTTCAGCTTAGCCAGCTGCCTGTGTGCGTGTGCATCAAATCATTGCCGACTTTTGTGCGCAAATATTTACGACAACTGGCATCTGCTCATCCCCACACAGCACCTGCTTGTGCACGGAGAAAATTAAGCTAAAGGTAATATTCATAACATATTTTCTCTATACCCACTCCTACTACATCTACATTGTGTACTTTCAAAACAAAAACTTTGTTTTAACAGCTGTTGAAACGTGGAATATGCACTGCAGCTACGACTAAAAACGCCATTCGAAAGCTTAAAATATACCTCAAGTAGTTCATCATAATAAGTATAAACCTATATAGTTATTCATATTTATTTAATACGACTATAAGTAGTACGACTATATAGTCAAGTCCATAAATAGTATCTGGCATACGTGTCGTATGAGTGATTTGGTTGGAATGTAACTCAGTTACGTGTGGAATGATGTTCTCCGCTTCTAAGTTGAGGCATTTTCATAGAATTTGAGGTCTTAATGCATTTATGAATGACAGTAAAATTTCTTTCAGTATGGTGACCCATTCCCGGGGTAAAATGACACCGAAAAGAAACAAAAGCATGCGTCTAAAATCTAACGACGACAACAACCTGTCACGCCAGCTGAGGTACGACTGGTGGGATTCGTTGGGTTCACGGTTCGGTTTGGCCATGGGTGCGGAAGTGGGCATGGGCCATAGACCGAAGGTATGGCAATGGATCCCCTAACAAGGCATCCTGCAGAGCAAGAAAGACGGATGAGAGGAAGGAGGGAGTAGGAGCGACAACAATGCGTCGGGGGGTCAGCAACAGAAGCCAGTAACCTGTGGAGATTCAGAAGCCGGAGCAGGAGCAGCAGCAGCAGCAGCAGCAGCAGCCGGAGGTGCTCCACATGAGCTGACACTGGCAGTCAAACAGAGGCCCAGGGAACCCAGCTCGTACTCGTAATGGCCTCTAAACAAAGGGCGTGCTTGTTTGGCAACAGCCAAACTGCCAAACAGCCCGTTCGCCATTGCCTCTGTGTTCCAATGCCATGTGTACATTTGTCTTTTTGCAAATTAATTTATAAACACAATTGACATTGAGCCGGAATGTAAATATGCCGCTGAGAATGGTTGTTGCCTTGCATTAAAAATTCAAGTCCCACTCTGTCACATCTGCAAGCTCACCACATGTGTGCGTGAGCCCATCGCTGTGTGAGTGGAGTGCCAGTGTGTGTGTGAGCGTGACTTTCCCCCGTATGTGTGTGTGTGTCTAGCTAAAGAGTGTGTGTGTGTGTGTGTGTGCCTCGTTGTTTGTCTTTTGCCATGGCCTGGCATTTATATTTCCCTCCAGGAAGCAGCAACAAAAGTTGCGAAATGCCAAGCTGACGTTGCACTTAAGGAAATGGGCTAACACAAATATGGCTGAAATAGAGGACAGTCGGTCGGTTGTGGGTGTGCTGGCGTCGCCCTGGGAAATTCCAATATTAGTTATGACCTTCAAGTGGGCCGCTTTCTAAATAAATAATTTAATCAATTGCTAATTGAGCACTGGCGCCCATCATGATGCATATTTGCTTGATCAAAATTCCTCGGCAAAATTGGAACTCCTCGCAGCGAAGACTATTTGATGCTCAAGTACGCCAACCCTAAAGGTCACAACTCTTTGGCAAGAGTTTACACTCGAAAAAATTGGGCAAGTTTCGATTAAGGAAAAAGATAAATAAATTTGTGGGGAGGAAGTCAAAATTCCATAGCTTGCCATTATTAAAAAAAATCAGTACCTTAGAAAAAAGAGAACCCTGCAGAAACCTACCCCCATTTTTCTCTGTGCACTTGGCAAAGAAAAAGGACAAAATTGAAATTCCTTTCTCCTTAACTTTGCTAAACGGCTATTAACTTTCCAACGTATCTGCTCGACCATAATTCCTCGAAAAATTCAGTCATAGTCATTCGTATGTTTGCAGCAGCCAACAAAAAACTGTTGAAAATGTTTGAGAAGGAGACAAGCCGAGCACTTTCAGCTGAACACCAACAACAACAACAAGTTGTCGTTGACTTAAAAACTGATTTGCAATTTTATAAAGAGCTTGGCTTTCCACACAAAGGTCTGGCTCATACAAAGGTGGGGTAGTTCGGTTCTACGGTGTATATGCAACGGGTGGCGAAAGCGAAAGCAGCAGCAGCAGCAGCAGAAACAAAAGCTAAACAAAACTTTTGTTTGTCCTCATCGGCCGGCTGAAAACTGCTGACTGACTTGGCTGAAATTTGTCGACCGACCGACCAGGCCTAAGCCGCAGTGTCTCCCTTCATCGGGTGACCTTTTTTGGCTGGCAAAAATTGTAAAACTCATTTACATAACAATTACCGCTTGACACGGCGATGTTGCCCCTCCCCACCCCTTTTCACCACCCATTTGGGCCAAACCAAACTTCACATTGGGTAATACTTTGAAGTCCGGGGCGAACTATACACACACACATACACATCTATTGTTTGTTGTTGCTCTAATGTTGTCGCTCACATGCTGTCCCTTTCCGTTTGTCTCTCCATCGCACTCCCCCGCTAGTGGCGCCACCTGCCGGCACTTGCGGGTCTGACATTTTATTTAGATTGCTTTGCATTTTCAACTTTTCTCCGTTTTCCAACCGCCAACTGCGTGCAATTGTCGTTACAGAGAAAGAAATTATGACATATAAAACGATTTCAATAGTTGGACCAAACTTAAGTGTAAGCTAACATACCAACTTGAAAGGTTAAAACCATTTTATTGAAATAATTTTCGTTTTCCTTGAGGCTATTACGTAAATTAATCTATTTATTTTCATTGCAATTTTCCCTGTACTGTGCTGCGAACTTCCACCAACTGGAAAACTCGCTGGCCTTAAGTTGCCCCGCACTTCACTTTCATTATGTGTCAGTTGCATTGTCTTGACTTTTCGCATACATTTTCCCCGAGTTTTCCGGCCCCAGTGGATTTTTATGTTCGTGCTGCGGTTCCGCCCCGGTTATGTGACACAGGGAGCTGAACTGTTTGTTTGGCTTTAGACACTGATTAGCCGTAGCACTTACAATTTCATCCAAAGTGTTCGTCGGCTCCTTCATACCATGACGTTAGAGATTCATCCAATCTGCCGGCGAGAGAAAGCAAACAAAAGAGAAGTCAGAATCAGCAAACAGACAAACAAATAATCATTAAATATCAGATGTACAAAGGGGGAGGGGTGTGTGTGTGGGTGGCCCCGTTTTCAGGTGCGTCAATATACAAATGTCTGCCCCAATGGGGCGCCACAACTTCCATGCGAGTGTGTGAGTTTGGCAAACATATTTAAGCAGAACCAGATAAGCACAAAATTTAAATTCGTATTATTTAAAATTAAAACAAACTTTATTAGGCAACACTGTATGCAACTGCTACTTTAACTCATGGATCCACTTTATTTATTTCGTTTGGTTTCCATTCCAAAATGGGCATTTTTCTTTATTGATTTCACCAGATCACCTTTTAACTGTTACATGCCTTTCAACGAATCTAGCATACCCTTTACCACTACAAGTAACGAGTAACGAGTATAATAATTTGTCTTTTCATCATGCAAAATACACATACGTATGAAGGCAGTGATTCAGATAGGGAGAACCAAGATGAAACCTGGCACTGGGTTCGTCCTTTCAACGCACCCAACTCTCAGCCAAGGCAAATTCACTCTTTTTATGCGACTTATTTAGTTCAACAATGGAGTAAAAAGCGAAGGGCACCAGCTCAGTGGGGAAAAAGTTCATTCTTATTAAAATCATGATATACACAGCGGGAAGAACTCGCAGTCATTTGCATTTTCCAACCACTCGCCATGGTTCGGAATAGAATTTTTTCGGTGCTTCTGTTTTGTAAGTTGATTGCCACATAAATTTCATGTAATCTAATAAAATTTGAATTGTCGTCGGCTCCTGTTTTTGGGCCAATGTGAAAAGTGAACTGCCAGCCGCAAAATAACCAGTACCCACAATCCACTGACAAACTAGAGGTGGTTCGATTTTAAAACAAAAACTTATGTGAACCCATTTAAATATTCGTAGTTAAGCACGTAAATTATCCATTCGTGACTCAATTTAGTTAGGTAATTTAAACTTGAGGCACGACTAATTTTGTCACGCGCACATCTCTAGCTAGAAATCGCAAAATCCTGTTTGAAATGCTGATGGAGTTTCAACTTTGAACGGGCGATAAGCTAATCAAATTAATTCAACTTAAAAAACTTGGCAAGCGAATTTGCAACAAATTAATGTTATTTCATGGCTTCTTAAACTTGACACTGCGGTAACTACCAACCACCCCCCTTTTTGGTAGCTCACTTCAAAGTAATTCATTTCTGATTGGAAGTTTCCTGTCAGCAATTTTACTTTTTTTCTCGCTTTTCACTTTTCACTTTTTGTGTGAGCGAAAACTTTTCTGCATGGCTTAAAGTGGGAGCGTTTATGGACGGATGTACGCTGCACGATGTACGATGTACGTTGAATTGAGCCAGTTCGAGTTGCCACACATTTTACCCCTCGAACAATAAACTTGGAAAACATACTCCATTGCCGACGGGGAGAGAACATTTTCCAGTTTGTTGATCGAATCCTCTGGGGGAATACCACCCTCCCCCGCAGATCGAAGGTTTCTGAAATCGCATATCCTGGGTATTTGTAGGCAAATTGCCCGCATTTTGTTGCCCCCTCGAGTGCGAGTATCTGCTGGGTTATTTGTAAACTTTTTCGGTTGATACTTTGCGAGGGGGGGAGGGGTAGGGGAGTGGCGCCAAAGTTAATCTCGCTTAGACAAAGTTCTCCGTTTGCGTTAAAGGCATTTGATTGATTTTCCCTCCCCCCCGCAGCTTCGATTGAGTGCAAGTGGCAAATACTTCAGTCACTTGCCAATTCGCTCGAATGCAGTTTGCATGTTTGATGACAGCTCCAAACGCTTCTGGGTTCCAATCCCCTTCTCCCCCCTTCGGAATTCGATAGCTGAAAGTTTTTTGCATACGCTCGCACACCTTTTCCAGCACCACAAACAAAACGTGTCAAATGCACAAAAATCCAAATTCTCACATCGCCAGCCGAATGAAATTGTGAGGGCGATGCATGCATCTGCTATATGGAAATCTAAACAACTGCATTCATATATATTTTTGCATATAGACCAGCATAAACGAAGCATAGCAAATTGGCTTTAAACAACAAATTTCTTAAAGAATTCAAGACCAATTTGCGAGGAAGTCGATCAAATAAATAGGCTTAAAAACTCAGCAAAGAAATGGGTATAAAATATTCATAAAAAAGATTCATACAAAGATAGAAAATAATAATTCTTGCATTGAAATATCTATCGATAATTTAATAATAAATTGTTAAGTGTTTTTAGACAACATTATTTATACATTTGAGCACATTTATGAATCAAAAGCAACTCAAATCCCAAGGCATTTTATAAACAAAATGCAACAATAATCATTATTAGCTTCGTAAATGACTTTCTTAAATAAAGTCAGTCAGCAGCGAGCGTATAATTTGGAAACGCAAACCGCTTTTAATTGGATCAATACCCCACAGCATTTAATGCAATTATCAATTTGACAGTGAATACATTTGGAGCAAAAGTAAACACACATTTGAATACAAATCCCGGGTGAATATTTACCCTAAAACAACAGGAGCGATCGCAAACGCATTCAAAACGCTGACTAAAATATCAACGGCCGAGCAATTTTAATAAATGTGTAAATTACAAATGTTTTAATTATTCGCCAATGCTGTGGGAATTGGCGGCACTAAACAATAAACAATTGCGCATCCTGATTGAAAAAGCGTGAAACCATTCAGAATTTGAAAAAGGCCATGTTGTTGTTTTCTGTTTGCGGGTCGAGAGTTTCATTTGGTTTGTTGGATTTTGTGAATTCGGGTTTCGAATTCATTTGCGACCTTTTCATTTAGTTGGTTTCTGGTCTCTGTGGTATCATATCAAGTTCCACTTCCGCTCATCGGGGGTTTTACATAAATTAGGGCCAAACTGGACAATGCAGTTTTAATGAGAATTAATCTTTCGGCCATAAGTGGGGCAAATTGAATTGGCAATGTTGGGGAAATGTGAAATTTGGAAAGTGGCAAGTGGAAAGCGTTAGATTGCATGTTCTAGTTGTTGTTCTCCTGTGGCAGTTGCACATTTGCCAGGCGCCACAGGGGCAAATGCTCCATCACACACAAACACACACACTCACAGTAAACAAGTGCACATGTGTGCGAATTTGGCAAATGTACAGCAAAAGCGCGAAAATAACACCTGCAGGCTGCAAACTAATTAAAATCATTGCGGCCATTTCGATGAGCCGCGTCCATTAAATCATTCAGTGCGGATAAAATAAACACAATGCATTTTACATTCAAGTTGATTTTACAAAATATTTCACAAAATTATACTGAAAGTAATTAGATCATATCTCAACTAAGGAAAATTAAGAAAACTAATCACCAAGTTTCTAGTTAGGATCTTCTTGATTTAAACGGAAAATAGCTATAGTGATTGAAGTAAAATCTTTTTGGATCTCGACGAATATTAATTGAATGCAGCAGCTAATTAGTGAAATTGTCAAGAATTTGCAACTTCGGCTTGGCCCGAAATAATTACTTAACCAGCTAAAACGGTATAATTGCGACATTAGAGACTTTGCCAACTAATTATCTATAGTGCAGGCCATATAATCAGTTTATGTGGCAGCAGCACGTCAGCACGTTTTGTTCGATAATGCCTATTGTCATGTATCTGTATCTGTATCTGTATCTTTATCTTCGTCTGCTACTGCATCTGTATCCATAGCTGCATTTGTATCTGGCACTGATATCCGTACTTTAAGCGGCTTTATATTGGCCACAAAGAGACTTACGCTTGGCCAAACAAGAATTGGATTATACATATTCATCCAGAGAGACTGAAATCCGGGGAATATCTCAATTATTTGCGTGTTAAGCGTGCGGCTAAGGCAACAAAGTGGCAGAACTTGACATTGGGAAAGGTAATTAGCAGGGCACCTCAATGTGGCAACCATTTGTGCTAAGCACTTCGCAGCGATGTCATTAAGACAGCACTCAAGCCTGGTCAAAAGGACCACAAATTATGGCAGTCTGTGGCGTTGTGGCCAATGAGCATGAGGAGAGGTAGCAGCTCGAATGGGGATCATAAATCAATAGCCATTGACAGCTTTGTCAATGAATCGGCGGATGATTGAATGAGCATACGCCACGTCCATCACGGCGTATACGCAACGCTTCGCTTGCCGCGAAGGTCATCAGCAGTAAGTGGCTGACGACCGGAAAGAACTCGGTTCACAGCGCTTTTCTGTTTCAACGCGCCTCGCATTCAAAAGCATTTTCCTTTTAGAAAATCATTTTCGCTGCCGAAATTCCAGAACCAACACCTCCCCCACATTTTGTGGCAATTTGTTCAATTACTCGAGCTCAGACATCGATTTGGTTTATTAAAAAGAAGCCCAGAGCCCAGACGAAAACTACAGACTTTCGGTGCTAGGCATTTTCGCTTGGCCAGCAAATTCAGCGGAAAACATTTTCAATTTAATTAAACAAAAACAAAGCAGAAAAATGTGTTGTCGAGCAAAGTTTTTATGTACTTTTGAGGGAGGGATTTGGGGCATTGAAAAGGGATGATGGCATGATGATGACAGCCGAAAAGAGTCTTCAAATAATTATGCAGAAATGAAATTTGTTTGACCCACAACTTTTGTGAAATAAAGAACAGAAAATAGTTGAATACAATATAGCAACTTTTTACGAAACAACAATAGTAGTCAGCATGCAAACATTTTTGTGTTATTTAATTGCCCAGCTAATTTGCTTTGGTTGGGGCATACAAATAAAATTCAAATTTAATTTCTGGAAAGTTTCGTGAAGCGATGAAAACTATTACAATGGCAATTAATTTGCAATATAATGGCATAATGGTGGCTTAATTGTTTAGGTTCATTATTAATGAGAATAATACACGTTTTAACATAATAATGCAACTTTTTTGCTGATAACTTTTGAACGTACATTTCACAGACTCCACCCAAATCATTAGGCAGTAAATTGCTCTCGAATAACGAGACTTCCACTTCTAATCCGATAGTAAATTATCCCGAAATGTGCCTGTGTAGATGGCACACTAGAAATAGACAACCATGCCGCACATTTGTCCCTCGCACCTACCTACATACACTACCGTCGACATTAGCTGACAATAAAATATGTAAATGGCTGCCGAATAAATCGCAGCCAACTTCTGACATGCCAAAAAAGTGGAAAAGGGGCATTTGCCGGGGAGTGGCGCAAGTGGCAAGTGGCAAGTGGAGATCGGGGCGGCAGACAAGAGTCAAACAAGCAGAAACCGAGCGACATTTTCGTAATGCGAAAAGGTAACAGACGAAATCCATCAGTCCATAACGAAAGCCCCGTTGTGTCGCGTGTGTGTGCGTGTGTGTGTGTGTAGAGTCCCGCCCACCACAAGCTGCCGCCCCAAATGATGAGTTGCGATTACACACATAAATACGCAATTCGCTTAAGTACGATGGCATTGGGAGGTGAGGGTAGGTGGCCTGGGGATTGGGTGTGCATCTAGTGGGGATCAGGAGGTGGAGCGGCAGAGTTGCGGTCCCATTCCGCCATGTGCGTCATGGCCCGGCTTCTGTTACCACTTACCCACATGGAAACTCTCACAGTTGCGGTTAAATCGAAAGTCATACTATAACTATAATATTACAAGCCATAAACCCGCAACGAAATTGGTAACATTTACTACTACATATTCTACTCTAGAAATGATTTTCCAGCCTTTAAAAGTTTATTAAATTATCGTTGAATATGTATAAATACGAGTTGAAGTAAGTAATATTTCATTCCAAAATGGTGCATGTAATTGGAAAAATCATATCTGGGAAATCGATTTTCCATGTTCATAAGCTCCTCGGGTCTTGCATCACTATTCTTTCGCCGGCAGCTGTATTTATTAGCAATTCAATGTGGAAAAGCACCGACACACACACACACACACTGACAGAGACAGACAAACAAGCCCCACACACACACTCACACAACAATGGCAACAATAATGCGAATTGATGAAGCGTGAAGGATTTCGGAGGCAATTTTCAGGAGAGGATTGCGCCTGCATATCATCACTCTGCACACGCACAGATTAGGCTGGGTCGAGATGACTGAAGCTGCGGTCCGAAAAGTATGGATTGCAGACGACGTATCTATCAGATGTGAACATCAGTGAACGCAGCCTGCCGGGGGATTAAGTATCCGCCCCGTTGCCGCTGCCTTTGTTTGCCGGCTTTTCCATCCTGCAGGGGCTATTTTCATTTTAATTTTAAATTACAATTACGTTGTAATGATATTTAAACGGGCATTGAAGTAAATCACGCCCCAATGGGCAAGCAAATTAATAATGCGATAATAAACGAAGCGAAGTGAACAATCTATCAGCGGGAAGCGGCGAATTTTATTGCCGCATTACGTGCCAATTAATTTGCGGAATGTTTTCCTTTGCGAAAGGTATTTGAATGGAATTAATCGCGAACTGTGTGCCATAGATTTAAATGCGTCAAAACCACCACTAAATTGCATTTGAATGCAAACTAGTATTTATTTATTTTATTATCCAGCCAGCAAACGAATGAAACAAATGAAAAGGTCAAACCAAAATACCTAAAATAATAAAAAAGCGTAAAACGAACCGCATCGCACAAAACTCAATTGCGGCAAAATAACTAAAATTGCTTTGTCAGGTTAAAAGAGAATTTCCCATCAGGAGCCTCCCCGCCTCCAAACACAAAAGGGGGCGTGCCAGTAAGCTTGTGTGTGTGTGTATCGCTGGATAATTCAGACACAAAAAACTTTGATTCTATATGCAAACAATAAGGGAAGCCGGCAAAGGGAAAGATTTGCATGTGGAGCGAAGCTGGCTGACTGCGATGTGTGTCAAATAAACATATTTACCCCCCCAGCATCTCCATCCCCTCCCCCTGAAGAGGGGATGTGGATATTTCCACCTCCTCCGAAGGCAGTTGGCAGGCATAAAATATCTGCAAAGCGCATTTAAGCCGCGCCACACAATAAAAATAAATAAAGAAAGGCGGCGGAACAAAAAAAGCGCACCGAGAACCAGCGATTTTCACGGAATAAGGTCCACCCCACTGGCGGGGTGGACCGTAAGCTGTGGGCGGGCGGGCCAGGTAGCACATGCAAGCCAAAAACATAATAATAATAAATATTCAGTTCAGTTCAGTGTGTTCAGTTTCCGTTTTATTCAACCTCAAAGATAGGGCAAGTGAGGGTATGAGCTGGAGTTGCCACACATTTCAAATATTTTTGCTCAATAAAGTGCAAAATGTTCAAATATTTAACATATCGAAAATTGATATTTTCATCAATCTATTATGGAAAAAATGTAAATAGATAAAAATTTATTTACGCTTGAAGTAAGAAATATAAAATTAAAAAGAAAATAATAATGCTGGGATTTTTGTAGGAATCCTCTCGCTTCATTTCGTAAATTTTTTGCACCGAATTCGCATGAATGAAAATGCGATATGAATGAATAAAAAACCAAACTACGGCGAATGAAAAAAGTGATTCGCCCACATGTGTACATGAAAATGCAGCATGAACGCATATGTATGTGTGTGTGTGTATGTGTGGC
This sequence comes from Drosophila simulans, assembly GCF_016746395.2. Lineage (NCBI taxonomy): Eukaryota > Metazoa > Arthropoda > Insecta > Diptera > Drosophilidae > Drosophila > Drosophila simulans. The sequence continues at coordinate 18,417,764 of NC_052521.2, forward strand.
ATATAGGGGAGGGGGCCAAAAGTGAAAGAGAAAGTAAGGATGCAGGGAGAAAGGGAAGCGGAAACCGCCCGCAAGTAAGTAAACCAAATCCGAATGAACAGGGATTTGCATTCATAAAATATATCGCATGTGAGCAGAGCGGAGACATCCTTGCTTATCCTCCCGTTTTGGTGTCTTCGCTCCGTCTCTTTCTTGCGCCCTATACCCGTCCCTTTCGGCAGCAGACCCTGCAGGTATTGCTAGTCACAAATGGAGGTCATGACTGTGTTTGTGTGTGTGTATGTGTGTGCGACTTTGTGTGTGTTTTTGCGCAAATTATGCAAATCGCAAGCATGAAAAACAAATATTAAACTTTCCACGAGAAAAAAAAAGAATCAAAAATTAAATAAAATTTTACAAAAGACATAAAAACCAAACGGTTGCCCCAACACGCACACAGTGACACACATAAGTGGGTTGCCTGCATGACAAAAGTGGCAATCGGGGTGGTGGGGGTTTCCCCTACCAAAGGAAGGGCCACGAAAGGCATCCCAGCCATATAGTCAAGCTACCCTAAGGTGGTTTCTGCTGGCAATGGAATCAAATTGACTGGAAATGGCCTTTAAAAACTTAAGATAATGTCACAGGTCTGGAACTTTCTAACTTTTTTTGATGGCAAAATAAATTAAAAGGTTCCGAAAAGCTTAGGGTTCTATAGAAATGGCAAAAGCATATATTTTACTTTTCAATTTGTCTGTCAGATTGGATTATCATTACAGGGAGTCCTTTTTTGTGCGACCTTATCGTTCATAATTTGGATAGCAGCGGCAAGTTGGACTGTAGATTTGAAAGGGACCCGCGTAATGATTGTACTTACAGATGTATGCATGACCTAGCTCGCCATCTGTGAATCCTGTTACCCTCGGCCCCCTGCCCCTTTTGGCCCGCTTGACGAAAGTTGGTAGCTCAACCGAACAAAAAACTAAGGCAAACAAACAAACGCAAATTTTGTTCTCTCTCATTTTTGTTTGTTTTTTTTTATTTTTGAAAAAGCGCGCGTGGACAATGGCAAACATAGGTGGAGTGTTATGTGGTAAAAAGGGGGGCTTTGGGGAAGGGGTGATAGGGGTGCGGCTTTGGGCGCGGCTGTCTGCACGTGTGCGTTTGAGCTGCGGAGCAACTAGTTGTGGGCCAGGCCCATTTCATTTCAGGCCGGCCAAAAGCGTCGCAAAAATATCTGTAAACACGCAGCTGGCTTTGAGCAGAGCACCCCCACGAAAAACCTGAAAGCCCCCCACTCGAGAGCCAGAAGCGTTAAATAAAATCTCGCACGCTTCGTTTGGACGTGAAAAAAACACGTTTGTATTCCCCTGCCAACACTACCACCCACCACTCTCCCTCTCTCTCTCGTTGCTGCCTCGGTGAAATGCAAAACAAATTAGAAAATAGGTTTGTCAACATCAGGCAGCCGGTTTCAAAACTCAACATGTGGGCGTAGCTGCCACGCCTGGCTAAAAATTGGATTTCACTCGTAGTTGCCAGGAACCAAGTGCTTCATATGCAGCAGTGTTTGTAAGTGGCCAGCGTAAAAATGGTTGAGAGAATTGCTTTGCATTTTTTGGTTTCAAAACCCATGTTACTCAACTTAAAAGGTCACAGCGAAAAGTGTAGAACATTTGAGCCAAAAATGGTGAAGTCTTTAAATCCATTGACTAAAACGTTGACCTCAAAATTAGTCACTCAAAAAGTATCAGACTAAATAATCAGTTTATCTACCCAAAAAAAAAAATATTGTAAATGGCTTGTCAATCAAGCCGAGTTCATTAAACGGTTGGCAACGTTTTCGACGTCACAAGCGTTACTACACGCACTCGGCCAAAACGGAGCGTGATAAATGTTTGAAACAAAAGTGTTACTGACCTCACATTACACGTAAAAAACGTGCAGGTTCACCAAAACTCAAACTCTTTAGTTTTCGGGGGTGCTAAGCGCGAGAGAGAAAGCCATATGTCGCAGGAGAAGAGCGAGAGAAAGGAACAGCGAGTCGCTGGGGCGAAAGAGACGGGCAGCCAAGGGAAAGGAGACAGAGATAGCAGAAGTTTGGGGCCTCGAAGTTCGACGATTGCCCCAGCCTCGCTTCACTTTTCACACTTTTCGTTTTCGTTGCGTTGGAATTTCTAAAAAACCCAAACTACCAGATAGAACGTGCGACAGAGAGCGCAGCACCCGGAGCGAGAGCGAGACGGGAATAGAGGCTGGCATTCCTGGTTTCCAAGGCAACAAAAAGCAACCCAACAGCGATCGCTGGAATGCAGCAGCTACAACAACCACAAAAACAGGGCTTGAAACTAAAAAAAACTGGCTTTGTTGCCTTTTTACAACGTTTTGTTGTTGCTGCACAGAGAAAAATGTGAGAAGTACAAATGTAATCATTAAATTATGTTGGCAAAACATAAAATGCTAACAGATAAGTTAGATATAAAAGAAGTTCTTCATAAAGAATCAAGCCTGTAATTGTTACAAGCTAAAATGCCACGAAGTTAAGATTAGTCCAATGAAGTTCTTCAAATACCACTATGGAGTTCTTATATCACCATCTTTGTTTAATTCTTTTGCAACAGATACATAGAATAGCTTCTTACTCAGAAGTATATGATACTTAGTTCTTCATCTAGAAGAAAGCTAAATACAGTTAGTAGATAGAAAGATAGATCTTATGAATGCGAAAGACTTTGCTTTTTCGCTGCGTGTTTTTAGTCGTGGGGAACACGTTTAAAAGCGATCGAAAGAGGCGAGGTGAAGGGGAACCCTGTTGACTTGGCTTTTCAATTGGAAATGGACTTGGGGCCCGAGAATGTGAGAATGGGCCTGGCTTCGAATCGCTGTGCACATTTGTGTGGGTTTTTTGGGGGATGCTTTTGTGGACGGACTGGCGGATTGTGCGGATTGGCTTGCCTGGTCTGAAAAATGCTAAACTAAACCGGAATGTGGCTCATTCAGTGAAAAGAGCATAATAATAGCCGCAACATGATCATGATCGTGATGACGATGGCGATGACGACGACGACGACGCTGGCGATCGAAAGCCAAGCGCTGCTGGCTTGGAATATCGTCGTAACTTGAGGCCGGCAATCTAAGCGCTCGACTTGCTTGTTTTTCTGGTTTGCCAATTGCGCCAGATTTGCGTTTTTTTTTTTTTGTTATTTGTGTTGTTCGTTCGGTTCTCGGTTTTATTTTTGTAGTTTCAAAAGAGGAAAAAATGTCGCCAATGGATCAGAGGAAAACAGAGCGTGTACAGTTGCAGCATCATTGGATCGAACGAAATTGGAGGCCAACTCCTCCCCCTTTCGGGAAAATTCCCACCAGCCAATGTTGTTGGCTGGAAAAAAGAATCACGTTTATACCGTTTTGTACTGATTTTTCAGTTCCCTCTTCTTCATTGTCATTATCTGGTCTTTCTCTTTCCACCTCGCCGTTTTCAAGTGCAATTTTGAAATGCCACACACACACACACTTGTGCGCCCGTCCATACATACACACGTACACACACACAGTTACCATGCTCATTAAACATTTTTGCTGTTGAATAATTTTTTTTTTTTTCCACGAAGAGAGGGGGGTTGAAGTCAAAAGAAAAGAAAACTTCAAGTTCACCTCACCTTGTCTGCACCTTGCGCTGCTTTTGCTGCTGTTGTTGCTGCTTCTTCTGTTGTTGTTGCCGCTGCTTTGTTGTTGCTTATTTCGCTGCTGTTTAATTGCACCTTAAAGTGAATTAATCACCATTTACACTGCCGCTTCTGCAGCTGCTGCTTCTTCTTGCTCTTTCTTCACCCTGCGCCTTTTATATCAGGCAACTTTTTTGCATACTTTTTAACTGGCTTTCTTTCATTCAATTCACATAGCTGCTTCTTCCCTGACTTTGTAATTAATTGAATATACACACTCACACTCACTTACATGCTCGTAAAGAGCCGACACTCACAATAACACACACACGCGCAGAATGAGCGAGCGAGCGAGACGGAGCACGCGGCTTTTCCTTTTTGGGGGAAAACACGTCTATCGACAGGTAAGCGCGTTGAGCAACTGATCGCCTCGCGTTTGGGCCACGCTCAGCGCAATAAACTACCAGTCTACCACCACGCCAGCTAGCCGTCTCTTTCTGGCCGCTCCATCCGACGTCCCGCTCGCACCTGCGCACTTGTTGCGGCGTTGGCGATCGGAACGAAATACGTTACGAAGCACCGTTTGAATTTTACCTGTGACGCGCAGAAAAAGAGGGAGAGAGCGCCCACCTGGCGAGCAAGAAACTCTACAAAGCGGGAGAGAATCGAAGAGAGCGGTTTACCTGTGTTCACCTGCACATGAAAAAAATTTTTCTCATATCTCTAAAGTAATCAATAATAATAAATCTTAAGACAATGAAATCACAATAATCTGAAATCAATTTAAGATAAATGACTATACCAAAAACGCATATACTATAAGTATAAAACAATTAAGATAACTGCGCTTATCGATCAATAACAGTTTTTTTCAGTGTGTCGTTATCGCCGTAGCCGTCTCGACGCTGTTTGAGTGAGTTTACCTGATTTTCCAAGTATTTGCGTTGTCATGGTGCAAATATTACGGAAAAAACAATTGGTCTAGCCATGATATTTTGTATAGGTGCCTTAATTTTATAACATGAGAGGATTTTCGACAAGTGTGGGAGGATCTGTCTGGCAAATTATCCTGCCGTATTCTTATATCAGAAGGCGCCAAAATTTGTATTTAAATTTGTTGGTGCGCGTCCTCGCATTAGTCCCAGCAATGCTTGTGTCTTCGCTATGATGGGCTTTCCCCTTTTTTAGACCTCTGCTAATAACAGAATGAGGCTGCACTGTTATGAAAAAAACAAATTCAATTTTAACAACTAGAGGGCGCTATTCTACATCTACGTGTAAATTAACAATACAAGCTGTCAAAATTTAAATCTATTAGATTAAACATCTATAAGAGAATTAAAGGATTTATTAATGGTAATCAATATTCGTATTAGAAATATTCAAAATCATTCTCTTAGCATAAAAAATACCCTGTCTAATAACTATATCGACATGTGCGTACCAAAGAGTACATAACAATAAACCAGAGTTCAGCACTGAATTTTAGAGTAACTATAACTATAAACTTCTTTCGCCAGCTAATTGGCAGCCAAAGCCATCACTCTTTCCTTCCCTTTCCACGCTTTTCTTGCCCGCCGAAAAGTTGCATAAATCTGTGAAATTACCCAAACACTCGAAAGCTTTACACAGAAGGTTGAGTAATGCCCGAGATTCACACGAAAATGGTAAATGAGGGCGGGAAATGCCAAGGGGAAAGTTAACCGCAGAGCGTAAATTTTCGGCGGCGGAGAATACGTCATAAAAACGATTTAACAACCGAATAAGCAACCGCAAAAGCGGAATGACAATGACTACGTTTTGCCCAACTCCTTGAATTTTTCCAACGCCACTTGGATTCTGCTCCCACTTTTCCCGCTTTTCCGGAAATGAAGCCGACGAGGCGCTTAAAACAAAGGAAGCGCAAAGGAAAACCCATCTGATACCTGTTTCGTTATATGTACAAAATCATTCATAAGGTTTCTGGGCAGCAAACCTCAAAGAGAGTATCTATCGGCTTGCAAATAATTCTCCAGAGATAAATCTTTCATTTTGCCTTTGACGGCTGCCGTCGAGCCAACTGCTTTTTTATGGCCTATCAACGAGCGTCTAATGCCGGCAATTAAAATAAACGACAGACAAGCGAAAGCTGCCTACGGCCCAACTCATCTGGAGTGCCTCCTGCAAAGGATTTTCAGATGGATCGGAGGGTAAACGCCTTCCAGCTGCTAGAAAATGTGCGTTTAATGAAATTTTTATTCAATCAGCGCAGCAACTTTTATGGCAAGACGACACACATACACACGCACAAAACGGCGGAGGAACAGGAGGAACCTGTTGAGTTTATGATAAAGTGGCTGCCCTTCCTTTTACCCCGATCCCGATCCCTATCCCAATCCTGCAGAGCTGCCGAGCGAAGTGCTCCACTTTTACAGCCTCCATTTATCTTACACTTTGCGCCACGCAACGCGTCGAGTGGAAGATGGAAGGGATTTCGCCGAGCGCGATAATGTTTGCTTAGTGCGGGATATGGAAATGGGAAATGGATAGATGGAAGGTCCTAGTCGCAGGGTCTGACAGCTATTAGCTTAGCCCTTTTGACCAAATATATCGGGCTTGAAATACGAATACTATAAAATTGAATACATTTATGCATACTCTATAAATCAAACTAAATTTCTTTCCTTGAAATGAATTCAAAGGCCGCCAAAGATTTCCCTCCATTTGCAATGGAAATGGCTAAAGCAGAGACAAACTCATGAATATCATTAGCAACAGCTTCATTTTGTGGCACCAGTTCACATGATTTTTACCTTCCTCCAGCTGAGCTCCTTATTATACACTTACCCACAGCCCTCGAGCTGCAATTAAGCGTTTGCGGCGTGGCAAGTTTTGGGCAAATTGTTGCCAAAAAACAAGCTCAAAGCGACCGACAAAGCCACAGCAGACAGCTGGCAAAGGTTCCCTTTCCCTTCGGTTTCTTACCCCCCTCCCCCTCACACCTTTTTTGGCCGACAGGTGTGCGCATTTCATTTGCATAGATTAGCTAGATTAAAGCGAAAGACGAGCGATACAGATCCTGAGTGCTGTATTTGGTGGCAAGTCGCCACTTGGCGGCGGCACCCAAAGTTGGTATGCGCGGTCTCAATCCACCGTTTGTGGGTTAATTAAAAAGTTTTTCGAAATAAATTAACATAAATTCTCGTTAGCCGGCAAATCCGCGAAAATGAATTTTCTTCTAATTGACCAACACCTGAGGCTGTGCCGGCTTTTACCCTCGCATCGGCAGCAGCAACAATTGGCCTTTAAGCGCGAGCTTTAAACCCCCTTTTTTTTCTTCCCTGTGAGCCAGCCAACTTTGCTTGGCCCGCTTTTTTATCTGCCAAATATTGATCGCATTAGTGAAAAGGCGGTGGGTCGATGGACTGGTTGTGTTGGGTGGGTGTGGCCCCGTCGCTTCGAGTTGAGCTTTTGCCCATGTGGGTCAAGTAAATCAATTGACAGCTCTTTCCGAACTTGAGCGAGGACAAAGGCAATCCATTGGTGTATTGGTGTGCGTTTCGCAGTATGGGTGTGTGCCACCTGGTTGCCTCTATAAATAAATCATGGCTTATGATAATGTGCCGCACAAGCACACACCCCGTGTTGATAAGATATAGGCCATCGTATTCAACCACGTGGCAGGAGCCGCAACAACAATATAAACAGCCATACAGTAGTCACTACAAAAGTTCGTATTTTGTTTATAAATATATGAATGGTTATAATTTTCATGACATTTGTAAGTTTTACAAGTAATTTTCCAACATAAGTACAAATTTTAGAAAGTAACTGAATTACTTAGTTAAAGTTTGAGTACTCATACTACTCATATTTCCATATTCACAGGTAATAATTAGGGTAATGATACTTTCTACTGTATTCATAGCATGAACCTTTGCCACAATAAACAAAAACAAACAACATTTGACTTCAGTTCCATTTGGTTGAGTTTTCCTTAAGCTTTAAGGACTTTTCCCTTTCCTGCCCGCCTTTTTCACTGTGTTTGTGGCTCCACAGTTCACTCAATCATCATAAAACTTGACATATTGTGACGTGCCGACAAAAAAAAAAAATTGTACCAAATTTTGGCCATATGCGATATGCGACGCTGATGGGATTTGTTTGCTTCGAGCGAGATTGTTTGCGGTCTGTGCGACAGTTTTGGCTGAAGATTAATTGCATTTCGTGTTGCAGCAGGTGCGTTTATTGTTGCTATCGCTATTTTTGGCACTTGCATTCGCTGCATTTGGCAAATGTGTTTGGTCATTTGGGTAATTGCAAATCGAGTCTAAAGTGCTCCATGTCACAAGTATTCGAAAGAGAAATGGTTGGAGTTTATTGACAGAAATGCAGGATGCACATAAAGAAAGCTTATATAAACAAGAACAATTAATTTACATATTTAAACAGTTTTTATAAGATAATAACATGAGTCATATAATATCTCCCTTGGTTTATGTAGTTTTTATTCAGCATTTAACGGCTATTTTCCCGTTTTTTTGTTTCACAGTCCATAAAAATATATGCATTTACATATAACGTTTATAGCATCGTGTGCTAATTACTTTTTTAATTTTTCTCAGCCAAAATGTAAATATATATTGGCAAATAAGCCGCGAGCATGAGCAATGGGTAAAACCCCATGTGCTCAACCAAAATCGAAACATTAATAAAACGCCAAATAATGCTCGTCACAAATTCTAAATATTGCTTGGCTGTCAGCGATTCGTATCATAAAAGAAGCTACGGAAAACACGAGCTATAAACATGGGAAAAACAAAACCGAGGCAGAATCAAAATCAGAATCAGAACCAAAACCAAAACAAAGGAACCAGCAGCAGAGAAAGGGTCAGAAAAAAAAGAATAGATTTAAACGTTGCAATCCCCAAAGCGCCTTGGCTGCTACACATTGCCACCCAATTGCCACCCGCTGGCCACCCACTTTTCACTACCTTTTCCCACCGCTTTTCCACCATCCTTGCGCTCCATTGATGGAACATTCAAAACAAAGTCAGCAGAGACAGCCGAAGATAAACAAAGCAAAGTCGTAAAGAAAAAATACAAACAATCCAAATGGGGAGCTAAGCGAAAGGGGGGTTGGGGGAGTGGCTGGGCAGAGCAATGCGCTCGGAAAAGCTAACGGTGACGTGGCAGAGCTTTTCCGTGACGTCACAGTTGAAAGCGCCGAACCAACGGGCACAGCGAACCAAACCGAACCGAAATCGCTTCAAACACTCGACGGCGCTCGCACGGATCGGATGTGAAAAGCGGTTGGAAAATCGCCCAGCGCCTCGCGTATCGTTTCGTTTTGAGTTGGAAAACCCGCGTTTGAAAATACCCCAACCACAACAACAATAACAACAACAACCCAAATAATCAAAACAATATAATATACTCGATATATATTTATGCAATGTGTGTGCCTGCGATTCGTACACAAGTTTTATGGTGGAAAATATTTGAAATCTGAAATATTTGAAAGAGAAAAATCGCATGTGCTTGTTTTTCGGTTTCGCATTCACTTCACAACTGAAATCTATCTAAAAATAACGGAAAACAAGGAAAAAGAAAGTGAACAAGTGCACAAAATTATCTCGCTATATATAAAGTGAGCCGCCATCACAATTTTCTTTTTATACCAATTATCGATCAAATACATAAGTAGTGCCACCAACATACATTTTCCGGATGGATTCTCCAGTTTGGTGACCGACCACAAACAAGGACGCTGGAATTAGAATTAGTATCCTGCAGGAATTGTCGAAGGTGTCAATAGTCGAAAAACAGGTTGGTTTTGATTAATTAAATTGCTTAATTGTAGTGTCGTGACCCAAATAGATAATTTACCACAAAAAAGTTGAGAACCTTTTGCCGAAAGTGTCGTGTGGCCGGGCACTTTTGGCTTTTCCGGCAGCGGTTCGATTTGTTTACTTAATACCCAACTCCATTTCCTTTTCCCGCTTCCTTTTTGGAGCAGGATAATCGGGAAAACCTTAACGAAAGAAAAAAACAAAAAAATCACTCATACGACGCGTTGCCCTGCACATTAAGTATTCAACGGCAAAAAGTCAGCAGCCTCCATCGGTTTATGTTCCTTCCCTTCGAAATGGTTTATTTGCGAGCGAATTCTTTGGGGTGCCATAAAGCATTGGCTCGTTGACGAGGGGGTCCTGCGGGAAATTGCCAAATAACAATCAATTCGGGCAGTGTAACAAAAGATAAATGGATTTCCGACTGCAAGCGGCAATGCAAGAGCCTATAACATAAATAAAATACAATTTAATCAGAAGTCATGGGTAGGCTGGCGGCATATTCCCGATAATCGAGCTGTAAAAACTCCGTTGGGACAGGAAAAGCCTTTAAATGTTGTTTAAATAAATTTACAGAAGAAAAGCCCCAAGGGAATGTGTAGAGAAAATAAAAACAATTTGTGGCTAAGTCACAGCGTAACTGTGAATGCAAATGGAAAACTTGATTGAAATGTTGTTGGCTAGTTAATGTTTTCATAATTACACTGCCATGTAATTAATTTTCATACTTTTCAAACGCTTTTGAACTTCGGTCACAGTAATTACATTTCCCTGGAATTATGTTGCATGTTTGTTTTTCATGCAAATATACTCGTGTGCTGTTTCATGTTTGTGCAGCTCATCATTTCGTTTTTTTTTTCATTTTAAGCCAAATGTCAATGCACTGTATACATATGTTTTCACATTTGTCTTGACAGACATTTTAGTTATAGCCACATAGACTGTGGCTTGGATCAGATAGTATTAAATTGCTGGTCACTCGCAATCAGCGAAAACAAGCGAAACTGAATGGAGCAAACAAAGAGCAGTTATTGCGGGCAATCATTAGTGATACAAATCGCCGCAGCAACTCCCCGGAGATCTGGAACCTAATCAGGACAGTCCATGACCACAATCCGCAATCGGAGGAGGGCGGGCAAAAAACAAATGTAGCTGCAGTGCGGCATTTTGATTTCAATTCACTGTTTTTCCAATGTGTGTGGGGCTCGATGCGATTGCTCCTGCTCCCGCTCCTGCTTCCGCTCCTCCTCGAGCTACTGCACCCACTGGCCCCAGGCCAATTAAAGCAAAGTGTCTGGCTCCATTGGCACGCGACTTCCTGGCCACGCCCCGGTGCAAAGGATCCGCATGGAATGGAGCCACAAGCACACCCGCATACGAATGAAAGTGGAGGCACGGACTGCTTTTATGGCAAATCAAATTAACAACTAATTCCATTAGAGTTTGAGCAGAGGACAGCCACCACTAATTGCAGTAGGTAGGCTGGCAGAGGACGCCCATCTGGTCATAGCCAAATTCGTGCGCTCTTGGCCAAAATGGATTGGCCAGATTGTCCCCTGGGCCACTTGGGGGGTAAAAATATTCCAAATTCAATTAAAAGCACTGCACTGACTACCACAACCATGGAGTTCAGCCACCAGAGATCCCAGGCACAAAGGTAAGTTCCTGAAAGCGTTTTTGGGCCTGCACCTGGCATCAGGGAGACATCAGTGGCAAAGGACCGTGCCTCTGCGGCTCTGGGACTGAATCCGGTTTTCGACCAGGTCGCGGCATTGTCCACCGCCTCCTGGCCATCCCGCTTATCCGGCTTTATAGCCCAACACCCCCCAGCACTTGGCCCCCAAAAATGTCGTCGCCCCTGTCATTGCTCTTTGGACTTTTTACGCCCGGAAAAGCTATGAACATGACAGCTTCGTGTTCCTATTGCTGCACTGGCGAGAAAAGGGTTGCCGTAAGTGGAAAATATAATCATTTATTTAACCGGCTACATGGCAAGAAATATTCCAGTAAGAAATGAGAGAAAAAAGGGGTTAGCCCTGAATTTTCAATCTTACCTTAAGTACAAGTGATACTAATTAATGGTGGCTTTTCAAGCAAGAGTATCTAGTGTGATCTTTTTAAAATATCTTTCTAGGGCTAACCCTTTTTTTTTGCCGTGCACAACTCCTGTTTTACTTCAGTAGAAAAACGTGACTGGTCCCAGTGTGCCAGTGACAATTGGGCAGCAAATTGGAGTAGGAGCCAAGTGGCTGCGATGTCAGTGAAGTGGGCCACATTTCCGCTGAATAACTCCTCGTCCTCAGCCAGACACAACTAACAAAAATATTTATGCACACACTTAAAATGCTTCCAGCGACCAAGAGCTAACAACCCAAACCCAAACCAAAACCGAGCCAAACAAACAAACAGCAGTTCAAATGCGAAATAAATTCCTGGCTGGCTTAACTTTTTATTCATTTTCCTATGTATTTCCCTGGCGGCAGCCACTTCCTCCATTCCACCCAGCTTACTTTGATGGACATGGAGAACACTTCCAGCAGGATCTGCCCTTCTCCCCTTTTTCCCCCCTTTCCTCGGCGAACATAATTGCAACTGTCTGGGTCAGCAGTGTCCATGGCATAAAGAGTTGGAAAATCAGATAGATGCTAAAAGAAGAAGGAGGCGCCATTGATTCCAGTCAAATAGTTTCGAATGGAATCACTGGAGTAGAAGAAAAATTCTGTGTCAGCCAAGAGGTTGGTTAATTTGGTCATGATCTGCGAAATTAGGAGAGATTAGCTAAATTCCAAAACCTTTTTGTTACTACACACGGTTTTATTATAGCCAAATATTTCTGGCTTTTCCCTCTCAATTATTCACTTACAAAGGCATTTTTCAGTTGGCTTAGCAGAGCTAACAAAAGAAATTCCTCGAATGGTCGTAATAAAATCGAACAAAGACCATGTGAAATCAAATGCTAACCAATTGGGGCGCCTCGGGGACACAAAAAAAAAGGAACATCGTAAACTTCCTCGTTTTATTTCCGGCGCCCAAATTGCCGCTCAACAGATGCCAAAGGACATTTGCCGATAGTTAATTATGACACACACTTCAAAGTGCCGCATTTATCCTGTCGCAAACTAAATGAAGTGAATTTTTGTGTAAACATCTGCGCCGGCGGCCAGACTCTTGGCTTGATTTGAATCTAAATTGAGAATAACAAGCCATGGTAAGACCCCCAATGAATGCCACTTGAAGTAAACAGCGGGCGGCAGCCAAAGGTGGAATAAACGGAATAAACACGTTCTGGCACAGTCAAGTATTTACACACACCAGACACACAACACACACACAACGCACACACACCCACACAACGCACACACACCCACATGTGTCATAATCACCGTGAAAGACGTCGAGTTTAAACCAAACAGACAGGGATTCGAGGAGCAGTGGCGGTGGAAATCTGGCGAAGAAGACGGCACATTAGGCGGCATAATCTGCCCTTGAGCTCCATTTTGCCCAACGATTTGGAAAATCTTTGTAGCAAAGTAAATTCCCGAGCAGATTTCGCTCATTCCCGCCAGCAATCCCTACTCCTCCTCATCGATTTATCGAACATTAAGCACGAAATCAAAGGGAACACTTGCGTGAAATAAACATAAACTAATGCCAAGCTGTTTGGAAAATCTTTGGTCAACTGAAAAGAAATAAAAGTCGACTGGCTGACGGAATTTCAACATGATTTCGAAATATTTCACTTGTTTTTTGCTCATTTTTAAATCATAAAAATTCTTCGCACGCTTAGTCCCCGCTGTCACATCCAAATGCTGGATAATTTATTTAATCATTCAAATTTGTTTTCATCCGAGGCGGAGAGCAGAAAGAGCAAATGAAATAGCTCGCTGCTAATAACATGCTGTCCCATTAGAGCTAAAACGACCAACGGCAACGTGGCGTATGCGCAATAAAAACTTTTTGTTTTTATTTAGCTCATTTGCGTTTGACAAGCTGCCAGCGAAAATGATAATAATGAGCTCTATATGCTCAAGCTTGGCCCAAGATCTCAGCCAGAAAGTGCTCCCACTGGCTTTGGATTAATGTCACCAATCAGCGGCCAGAAATAATAGGATGAACCCCTGTACCTGACCCCACCGCCGACCTTTGGGACAAGCAGCCGGCGCCCTGTGACCCATTGAAATTAATTTTGCAGCAACAGGTGCTGGCCATGAGCATAAACAAATACCCCTGTTGCGAGATGGGGCTCAAAGGGAAACATTAAACAAACGCTGCGAACATCCACTGACAACGACACGAGCTGCCCTGCCACACGGATAACAACATGGACACCGACTCGAACAAGGACGTGGATGTGGATGTGGATGTGGACGTGGACATGTTGAAGGAAGCCGCTGGCACGCCAAACAAACTCGCACACAAAGGAGGCGTGGCTCAAGGTCATTGCTGGACAAGATGAAATCGAGCGTTTCCTGGGGGAGAAAAATGTACGCATTAGTTGGCTAATAGGGAACTGCATTCACTACAAACTTTAATGTGCTTTAAAGGGAAAAATTTCAGATTAACATGGCATGTATCTCTTGATTCAGCACAAATAATCACATTAGCTGCACATCTATGTAATTTGTGGATTTAAAAAACATACTATGCACTTGGACATTTTAAATCAATTCGTTATCGACCGCAATCAGCTTTCATTTAAATCAAATTAGTTTGCAGTTTCAGCTAAATGCTTTTAATGGTTTCACCTTTGTTTTATTCAGATGGCATACCAACCTTGAACCACCTACTCTCCAGGCTAAAAAACAGAACCTCCCATTCAGGCCATATACGCCTTATCTGTTGACACTTTATCGGGGATTTTATTTTTTTTGTTTTGTTTTTTGTAGGGTTTATATTGGTAGGCCGAAGCAACCATTTTTTGGGCTTATTCCGATGATAGCCCAGGTTGCATGGAACCAAACACAGCTGTCATCATTTGGGTGGCCTGATTAGCCGGGCGCACAAAATACTGAAGCGAAAATATTCATGTTAATAACTAGCAAACGGGCCAACCGATAAGAGTGGGAGAGCAAATTTTGGCCACATCATATCGGGCCATAAAGGCAAATGACCACCAACCGCACCACTAATATGGCCCGAAAATGCTGGCCTCAGTCTGTGAGCATAAAAATGAAAATTAATAGCGAAATCCCTGGCGAAGATTTAAAGGCGAGTCCTGGCATGGTGACACCATACTCCTACTCTTCCTACGGCCAATTAGAAGGACTCACACACACGCAATCCTGTTGTTAGCCAGAAATGCCAGCGGCATCAATTGAATGCAAACAAGGCTAGCAGCCAGCCTTCCAGTTCCATTTGCTGACAAAGGACTCGGCGAAGATGAAGACGAGGAGGAGTACGACGACTTCATTGCCATGTGGCCTGGAGTTTCATGCACGACTGGATGGGTCAGCAGCTGAAATCATCATCGGTGTGCCCATTTCGCTTTCCCTTTTCGTGTGTCCTGGTAATGCATCGCTGGATTCTCGGTTTAGGTGGCAAATCAAGCGTAAAGTCGCACAGAAACTGTTCGCAACCCTGTCAAAATGCTGGGGTGGTTTTGGCCGCTTTCTAGCTGCTTTTGGCCAAGGTATACATAAAAAAACGCTTTAATATGATGTAAAATGCGCTTTCACTTACACGTTACATACACTTTTAGTTTCTTGGGAATTCCGATGAAGGTACATTCACATTTGAGCATTTTTAAGGCCATAATTTTCAGCTACCTTTTTCTCTCAGTGTCACTGACTCTTTATCTCAAGCTGTTCTCGCATATGCTTTTCAAGTTTTTGTATTTATTCTGCTCCCTTTTTCCCCCCCGAGTCCTTTGCATTATTTACTTGCCAGGGACTTGGCCCGAATCCTTATTCTCTTCTAAGCGCGAAAAAAGGGTGGCTCGTTTTTTAATTATTTATGTTTTAATCATTCGCACAAGTTGATTACCGAGCAGCAGGACCTTAAAGTCCTCGAATGAACGCGGCCAAAACTGCAAGTTCATCAAGTTCGCTACAATGTGCGAAAAGTGTCCTGGATGCACTTAAGTGCAAGTGCGGATGAAAAGATAGCGAAAGCGTAATTCGATTTGTGGAATGGAGGAGAATGGAGGAGGACAGCCGGGCCAAATGGAATAGGATGCCCCGGGTCGAGTGGCTAATGATGCATGTCTAAGGAGCGAACAGGATGCCTAAATGGATTACAAATATGTTTTGATTGGCCCGCCGGCTGCCTCCGCAACCTCATCCTCATCCGCATCCCCAGCCGCCACTCCAAAGCCCATCTCATCGGTCGGTGGAAAATTCAATTTGAGTTTCCCTGCCTTTGGGCTAGTTGAGAAATGGATTTAATTTCGCCTCGGGAAATCTGCCCTTGCAAATGGCAATTAGTGTCTATTAGAATTCGCAGTCTGCAGTTTACGTTTCTCATTTAAGTTGGGCGAACTCTTTAAAGAGCATTTTCCACACCGTGCCACTCGAAACTTTCCACATTTTCCGGCAATTTATTTACATTTCAATTGTGAAATGCCTTTTTTTTATAGGAAACCATACGAAAGAGTTCGACATGTGGATGATGTGATGCAAGGGTTAGCAACTGTAGCCAATATGAAGAGTTTATTTTTGGACCGTGGGGATTACGTGATAAACGGACAAGATCAAGTGAAGCCAAACAACGATTTGTTATGAAATCAATGGAAAGAAATCTTGGGAAAATTCTGGGAATCATTCATCAAGAGGTTTAGCAATAAATGTATTCTATACAAAATGGAAAGTAAGCTATGGCTTAGAAACAAATATTTGGCATAAGAAAAGGCTCTATAAAGTAGGATTCAAATGATATGGTACAAAGTAATTGTTTTGAAAGGTAGGAAATGAAATGAAAACTTTGACATAACCCGGTATCAATCAACCAATCAGAATGGATAAACCCAATCGCTTGCATAACCAACGCACATAACAGTCATCTAAGCCTTTATATAACTCCGATGGAAACCACAATTCCCAAAGGCTTTGGCCCCTTCGTATAAATTTCAAATTTGTTTGTAGCAATTTGTCGTTTTTGGGGTGTCCACTGAAAATGCGAATGGGCTTTGGCCAACTACCGAAGCTGACCCAGTTTTCAAGAGACGCGTGAGGCACGTTTAAAAATAAATCGAATGGGGAACGGGGGACTGGGGCAGATTGCGGGGGGATTGGAAAAACAAACAGAGGAATTTTATGTTTAATGGCTGCGGGGCGAAATGAAAAATCACACAGCAAATTATGTTGCATGTTGTTACACACAGCATCTTGTAGAACGCAGATGAAATTCGCTTTTCGTAGCTCACTTTTGCTTTTCGAAAATATATACACACAGTATTTCTTTGGGTTATTTCTGTGCAACTTGGTCACGTCACGACATCACGAAGCAAATATTCGAGAAAAAGTGTAATTTTATGATTTGAAATGAAAATTCATTTAAATGTTTTGTGCATTCGTTTCATTTGCTTGTCACGGTTTATTTGCAGAGTGCACCACAAACAAACTAAAGTCACACACCATCCCAAACTCAGATTATGAATTATGCAACCAAGCATCCACAGCAGCAAAATAGAGCAACTAGAGCCACAGCACGAACTGCTTAATGCACACAAGTAGCAAACCCTAGCAACTTGACCGAACTCGTTACGGAAAATTGCCGGCGAAGACCACAGACCACCGGACCACCGGACACACCGGACACCAACGCAAATTTCCCAGGAGTTGGCCCAAACGAGACCGAGACTCAATTCACCATGGTGGACGACATCTCGCCGATGCATCATCGGATGCAGAAGAAGACGCGCAGCGCCTCCATTTGTGCCACCGGCGCCAGCATCGAGACGGTCATCCATGGAATGCCCGGCGCCTCCGGCAGTGCCACGCCCGAGGGCGGTACTCCCGGCTACCGGCGACGCCGGCCGGCAACGCGCTCCCAGAGCGCCCGCATCACCTCCGGCGCCAGATCGGTGAGTACGCGGCGTATACGTAATGCGCTTGGAACGCATCCAAGCGGTACAGATTTAGCATTAGCATTTGCATCTGCCCGTCACGCTGGCAAAAGTTGCTTATTTATTTTTAGCTTTCGATAAATGCACGTTTTTTACTATAAATACATTGTCTTTTAGCCCACTTGGTAGTCACGCACATGCAGATTGCCATTTCAACAATATTATAATGTGTTTTTTAATTTCCAAAGGACCAGTGGCGCAAATATAATTGATTGAGTTTATGTAATGGTACTTAGAGCACATGTGTTCGATTAATAATAATGAAACACTGAATTGAATATTTATAAATTAATTTATTATATTTGCTTGTTAGCTTTGCAGATTACAGATTATAATGTTCAATCGCGAATCACATTGTTAATTTTAAAGCCAACTTGAAAGAACTTCAGTGGTTTTACCTGACAACAAATTTTGAAGTGTCTCACTTGATTGAAGTGAAAACTTTAGCTCAGTTTTAATTGATGTACTTTGAGTATCGAGTGTGCTCAGCTGAAAGTATCTTTGAAGTTCACTTGGTAAGCAACTCCCATTTGCGTGCCACAAATATTCAAGGTGCCGGGCTAACTGGGCATAACTACATTTCCGCAGACATTTCCGAGAAACGGAGAATCACCTGCATTTGGCCCGATTAATTGATGGCCGCATTGGTTGGTGTTGTCGTGTCTACATTCGGGGGAAATGCTGAGGACGCACATCAGCTGATCCGTTAGGGTGCGTTCATGTCGCTGGTGGGATACGGAAACGGCTTCTTCCCCGACAGAAGCCTCCCGACTGAGGCTCCTGGTCGTCCTCGGGCTGCCAGTGGACATTTTCCGCTCCACCGAGCCGCTTTCCCGCTTCGCAGTCTGTGCCTCGTTCTGGGCCATTCTCTCGAACCGCCTGGCACACCGCTTCTTCTTGGCATGGCTGAGATATGCGTCGGACTGATCCTTGATCTTTTGATGGTGCTCGTACGGCGGACAACTCGGTGGCGGCCGCATGCACTTGCAGAAGCTTATGTTGTGCAGAAAGTACTCGGCGAAGTCCTCGTTGGGCTCCAACAGCTTCATGTAGCACTCCATGCGGTTCAGATCCAAGGGATCCAACAGACGCGCCGCGCAATCCAGCTGGAGGTGTGCACTGTAGAAGTAGGCGAACAGCTCCTCCACCAGGTCGATGAAGAACTGGATGGGCTTGTGGAAGGCATCGCCCAGGATGAAGGGGCTCTCCTCGTGCTTATTCAACTTGGCACATTCGCGCCGAAATACCAGCACATACGGACGCAGACTTTGGATGGCCCAGCACTGGTTCTTGTTGGAACTGGCTATCACCTGGTAGTGGATGTAGAACTTGTTGATGATCGCATCGTCCGATTCGATCTCATAGATCTGCGGACACGTGCAGCCCGTGTCCAGCTGCATGGTGATCTTGTAGCGCTGGATCAGATGGTGCAGCGTTTCTGCCGCGATCCTCTGGAGCTCCAGCTCCTTCTTATAGCTGTCGAAGTAACTCCGGTACTTCTCCTCGATCGCCAGCAGAATTTTGATCACCGTCTTTTCCACAGCATCGGAACTTTTCAGATTACCGATCGCAAAATTGGCCATGCTCGCGGTCACCGTGGCTCTGGACATGAAGCTCTGGCTCACCATCATTTGGTACAGCCGATCGCGCATTTCCATTTTCGGTTGTGTGTGTTTTAAGTGTATTCCCCTGCAAAACAAGGAAAACTTCTGACGAATGACACTTAAGTCGACGATGAAGGATACCCCTAGCCCAGATGAATCCAAACCAACTGGGGAACTCAGTAGACAATTTATTAAAATCTATACACCTCATATAAAATAAACGTAACTGCTTACAAAATTTAAAAACTTATGATACATCCATATTGAGAAATTGTGGGTTCCGCGACCATCTGATTACTGAATCCTTAACAGTTAGCTCGTGTCGGTCGTCGGGAAAAGGAATATGGTAATTTTCCTTAGTAATACTTATTATAGACCTCTCACTGCGACGTTGGTGTTTAGAGATGGATTTCTTCAGTTCCCTTTCGTTGTCCAGCTCTGTTTCCATACCGGTGCTTATGCCAGACATCTCGCTGGGACGTTGGAGTCTAACTATGGACTTCTTTCGATCCAGTAAGTTGTTCTCGGTCTCGGCCATTTTCTCGCACCGCCTGGCACACCGCTTCTTCTTGGCCTGATTAACAAAGGTGGCGTTAAAGTCCTCTTTCACCTGCGGATACTCGTGGGCGGGACACCGGCGCGGCATCCTCAGGCACTTGCAGAAGCTCATGTTGTACTTGAAGTAATCCGCGAAGTCCTCATTGGGTTCCAATAGCTTCTGGTAGTACTCGATACTGTTCAGGTCCAAGGGATCCAGCATGTGGGCAGCGCAGTCGAACTGCACGTGACCACTGTAGAAGTAGGCGAAGAGCTCCTCCACCAAGTCGATGAAGAACTTGATTGGCTTGTGGAAGGCGTCACCCATGATGAAGGGACTATCCTCGCTCAGATCCAACTTGGCGCACTCTCGACGAAACAGGAGTATATAGGGGCGCATGTTGTGGATGACCCAACCCTGGTTATTGTTGGAACAGGCTATCACCTGGTAGTAGATGTAGTATTTGTTGATGATCGCATCATCCGATTCGATCTCATAGATCTGCGGACACGTGCAGCTCGTGTCCACCTTCGTGTTGATTCTGTAGCGCTGGGTCAGCTGGTTCAAGGTCAGTGCCGCCATCCTCTGCAGTTCCAGTTCCTTCTTGAGGTCCTCAAAGTAACTGCAGAACATCTCCTCGATGGCCACCAGGATCTTGGTCACCGAGCTCTCCAAGCCTTCGGTACAATCCAGATTCAGGATCGCAAACTCGGCATCACTCTCGGTGACCGTGACGTGCGACATGACGCTCTGTTGGGGTTTCAACTGCTGGAGCCGAGCGGTCGTTTCCATGATTAACTAGTGTATAGTATATACCTCCTTCTAATAACGACGAACCCGTGCGACTTACAATCGAAAATTTGAACTGAACCTTGAGTGAAAAAGAAAGGCCTATTTTAGGAAGCGGGATTTATTTGAATTTTTCATCACCGCAACTGAAATAATACAGAAAAACTGAAGTCGCTGACGTTTCCAATTCAATTGATTCCGTCACCCAGCCGTCCGAGGAGCCTTGAATTCGGAACACTTGCAGTGCGGCGTGTGAATTGAGTTATATCGTGGCGAAATTCAATTTCATCGGACTGATGGTTGTCTCGCACAAAAGACTTTCGCCACGTGGCGGCATACGCTGCGTATGAGTTCTCCTGGCTGGGTTGGAGCTGGGTGGTTAGCTTCCAGTTCGCAGCTTCTGGTGCTGAATATCCCTCGCTGGTGAATCCCCCTTTTCTGCTTCTGCTCGCGACATTATTAGTAAGCAAACGAGGCAACAAAAAGCAGCCATACAACCATGCATCGTGCTAAAAATGTCGTTCTCATCGCCTGAGATGCGCCTCGAGCTGGTAATTTATATAGAAAAAGTTTCCAAGACACACACACACACACACACATGGTTTCCCACTTTTTGGGGCGGCATGTTCTCGCTGGGCGTGGCCGTAATGAGTTCGCAGCTAAGCAAGTGAGAAGTAAGTGCTTGGCGCTACCGACTATTGAATACCTGGTTTCCAAAAATCGTTGCCTACATTTTGGCGTATGATTGCACATATACAATATATCCTTTTTAGAGGAGATAGCTTGCAAATTTGGTTAAAAATCTATATGCTTAAACTAGTGAGTACTACAAAAAACTTACTGTTTTGCCAAACAAGTTAGTAAAGGGTATTAAAGTCATGAGGAAGGAGTGCTGAAACGACTTTTGTTATAAGGAAGCGGGGAGTAAGGATACAATCGGCAAGCAGCAAGGAAGTAAACTTGGAGTGCTCACTGCCTTGATGTCCCAATGTCGATAAGTCGCTAGCACTTTTCATCTGCAGACGCAAAAGTTTAATGAGAAGATGCCACAACAGCAACGAACTCGATGAAGTCGCATTGTAAAGCTATTTTCGTTTTGCACGGCATTCTGTGGGCCAAAGTCAGATATATTCCATGCAAATACTAGACAAAAACCAACAAATAGCCAAAACAGACAAATAAGACAGCCACGAATGGGAAAATATTTTGCGACTTTCGACACAAAAGTTCATCGGGGGCAAGGAAATTGCAGTCTTGTGTGCAATCAAAACTTTAAGCAGTGGCAGAATAAATTTGCAAGAAGAATTTAGGATGTATGTACATTTTACAATAAAAATAGTGATATACCTCGCAAGATATCACTAAATTTAAAGACCAACCAACCTTTCAGATAGAAATAACTCATCTGTTTTATTAATTTTAAAGTCAAATAGGGAAATGTGAAATTAATTTCGAATTTTAATTTAATCCCCCGTCGCCCGACGATTTCGAGCCCCGTAAAACGGAGCGCATTAAGAAAATAAATTATCTGCGCTGCCCCAGAGGACTAATTGGGGATTAAGCGGGTACAAATTGAAGACACCGCCGCAGGACATGCCGCGGAGCACCGCATGGTCAATGAACTGGGAAGCCAGGAAGCAATTAATTTCTGAAGCGAGAAGCATCGACCATCTGACCAGCCGACCACTGCATCCGCACGGATCAGATGTGGGTGTCCGTCCGTCCGTATGGTCGTAATATTTGATTAAGCCGGCAAAGTAGACCATGCAAACATTTGGCCAAGAAAGAAGAGCAATTACTGGTCAGGAGAGCCCATGAAATGCCAGGATAAATGCGCACATACGTATACAGTCCGGTTCGTTGTTATATGTCTAAACTCGTATATGTGTGTGTGTGCGCCATAAAAAGCGCAAAAGAGCGGCCACTAAATAAACAAGGAACGTTTACACTGACAGCTCGCCTAATGGCCGCCCCACCCCCCTGGCCGCACTTCCTGCGGATTTGGCGGCTTTGCCGGTCCCTCCAACTGACCAGAAACTCAACGTGGCCCAAATCCCTGGCCACTTGACAGCCGACGCCACGTAGCAAGCGCTTCCGGCGTGCCGTTTTCCAGCGATGAGGAAACCTTGTGCGGGAACAGTGGCGGAATCAGCGTGGCTTTCAGGGGATTAAGATTCCTGATCAGCAGCAAATTCAGGCCAAAAACCTTTACGGTCATAACTCAATCAAACATATAGCAGATTTTTTGAAGCAAACTGGTTTCATTTAAAGATGTTAAATGTAGATCCAACTGAAATTCACTTAACGTGAAATCTTAATTTTAAACATTTTTTAATTTAATTAAGAAATCGTAACAAAGGCTTAAAGCCATAAATTGAGTACCTATAGGCATGTATAACACACTCCTCGCAATGCCAAGCCCATTAATTAGAATCAAGGACATAAGCGGCACAACTTAATAACTTCGAAATGCCAACTAATTGGTCCCCAACACCCAAATCATATTGTTCGCCCTCGCCCCTGCTTTTTTTTTTTGGTTTTTTTGGGCCAAGGAAAACGGAAGTGGCTAACAAAGTTGGACGTTTTGCATGCGGCTATGGCCATAGCTATAAATATATATCGCCCTCACACTGGACCAAAGAAACTGAACAAGAAGCTTACATTGCCGGAACAGGCCACGCCCCGTCGTCAGCAGGCAGGCAGGATGGCTTCCAATGGAGCACCGCAGAGCCGAGGCGGCTTGACAGGCACTTGAACGTGGCATGAAGGATTTGGAACAGGGACACGTCCTCCTGCTCCAACCTACCCGCCAATGCCTGAGCAGGAAACTTTTGCGGCGGGCGAAACAAGCATTGGCGCTGATTGCATTTGGAGTGGCCAAGGCGTTTAACCTTGACATTTAGGGGGATATCCCTTCAAAGAGGATCGCGGAGGAGCCCTTCTAGCGAGGACCAGGGCCAGGACAAGCCGATAAATTATGCCATTGACGGTGGCCAAGTGAGATGGTGGGCGTCCGTTTCGCCAAAGGACAAACAAATGCAATTTGATTTGTTTGAGAAATGCAATTTAATTTCTCAGTCAATCGGCAAGGGCAGTCCATAAATCACAGCGATTGCCTTGGGCCGCCTTTGATAGATAGCTATACATAGTTGCCTGCTCTAAAGACACTCCTCCTCCTCCTCCCCACTTGCAGGTCCGGCAGAAGACCAAGGCGCAGCAGCAGCAGCAGCAACAGCAGCACACGCTCCAGGAGACCCGGAGCTACTGCACCAGTGAGCCCCGGCTCAGCGAGACGGAGACGCCTCCGCAGCGCCGCAAGCTATCGCAGCGGAGGCCACAGACGCACGGTGAGTAAATTACGCCCGGAGATGAGCAGCTACAATTGCGGTGAATTAAATAGTTATCAAGTGGATGCCAAAGAAAGTAAATGCAGTCGATGCCAAGCTGGTAAAGTATAATATTGAAGTTCATAGGATTACCTGGGAACTTTGTAGATAAGCAGATTAGTTGGTTCACTGAAAAGTAGTAGTAGTACAAAACTAAACTCAGAAAGATTTAAAAAGTTTGATACTTATGCTCCTTTAGCACTTTTTCGTTCTCTTAAATTAAATTGTTGTCTTGAAAGCAAGAAAGAAATCACTTGAAAGTGCAGTCTGTTTTCTACTTAGGATATTCAAGCTACCATTATCTCTTAAAACTAAGCAGTTGCTTGTTAGCTTGAATTTGAAACTAAAATGTATCACTCTATTTTCCCAAGCTTTTAAACCACTTCCATTAGTAGCAGCACAGCTCACTAGAATTTCGACCGCACTTGTACATAAGTTAGTTAAAGTTGTGGCTTTTAATGGCCGGATGGAGCCATCAAAGCGGCGAAACAACGGCAACAAATTAGCCAAGTGCTGAGCCTGATCTTTTATGCGGCATAAACTAAGCTCTCAGCCAA
Source organism: Drosophila simulans (assembly GCF_016746395.2). NCBI lineage: Eukaryota > Metazoa > Arthropoda > Insecta > Diptera > Drosophilidae > Drosophila > Drosophila simulans. The sequence continues at coordinate 18,442,175 of NC_052521.2, forward strand.
ATTGCTCGCAGCACGAGAGCGGCGGCGATGTAAAGTTGACCATTAAGTCCTGGTGTGCCAAAAGGAGCATGGGACATCCTGCCGGAGTGCAGGACTTTAAGGCGAGGTGTTGAAGCTGAAACAGCATATGGTTGTTTCATCCGTCCCTTTGTTAAGTACCTTCCACTAATGTTGATTCAATTAACGTGGGCGTTCGATGATGAACTTAACCATTGACCCAGTTTACCCGGGCAGCGAGTGAGCTACGTGTGTGGCACTTCTCACTGTCAACTCGACATGGGGAAACGGAAACCATTAAAGCTGTCCAAATGTCAGCCAGCTGGAGCAGGGAAAACTGAATCAATAATGCAGCACGTTTAACCGAAGGGTTTCTCGCATATTTATCTACGCTCGGGTTTTTGCGTGCCAATGTTTATTCATATATTCCAATTGTTGTTATACCGGTTACTCGTAAAAGGGGTATGCTAGACTCGGTGAAGAATATGTAATGCAGCTTTTCCGACCATGTTAACTATATATATTCTTGATCAGGATCAATAACCGATTGCATATGGCCCAATCAATTTTTTCACTTTATTATATAACAAACAGGTATTTGATAGTCGAGAACTTCGAATAAAGCGTTCTCTTGTTTTTTTACTCAGCAGTTTTGACAGAAATCATAATAAATGTGCTAAAAAAATAGCATAAATATAAGAGAGATTAAGCTTTAAATAATATTTTTTAATAAACTCGATTAAAAATGCATTTATCATCATCATAAGAATCAAGTTTCATGTATTATGTGAGTTATCAGCTTGGCTGTCTGTTTAAAGCATCTGTAAATTATTCAAACTAGGCAGGTGAGCCTAATGGTTGAACCTAATCCCTAATGCAATCCACATTAATCTCTTTCAGCACACAGAAAATCGAACGCCTTCCTGGACGTGCCCACCATGAACATGCATCACCTGCGCGTCAACGACGACGACGAGGATGTGGACAGATTGCGCACTTTCAGCGCCTCCAAGGGAGGTGAGTTGGTTCGAGTGGCGCAACAAAGACCACTGAGGAGCATTTATTAATTTCGAAATTGAAAGTCAACAAAGCCCGAGGGCCAGATGACTGGGATTACACATCTTAACAATGCGGCCATGGGTTTCGGGGGGCAGCAGGGAGCTGGGATCCTGGGACCTGGGATCACGCACATCATCTTGGGGACACACGATACACCAGACGGCATAAAATTATAGTTTCGTTCCGGGGCACGCAGCGCAGCAATCCTTATTGAAATCTTAAAAGGCTGTTACCCGAAGATGTTAAGGAGATATCAGTGGCACTAAATGCCACTCCGCATAGAATATGAATACCCAGCCCAAAAAACACAGATATGCACACATATGCACACACACTCACATAGTCCTGCGAACTTTTGCCATTACATATGTGTGCGTTTTTTTCCTCCCTATATATTCTACATTTGTGTCACGTTATTGTTACACATACGCACTGTGTGCCATCGCAACCCACTTACAGTGCGTCTCAAAACTGTAAGGCACTTGGTTGAAAGTTTGAAGATGCTATCTCGTTGAGAAAGTTTGCAACAATTTCAAGTGTCTTAAATTCAATTAAGATCGATTAGCAAGCTAAACTGCTTGGCTCAGGTGAATTGCGGATTACTAGCGCATTAAAGTGTCTGTGAGTTCAGTGAATCTATGCAATAACTGATTGATTAAGCCCGAAGAAACAATTCAGGCTTTGACTAACAATTGCTCCTTTTGCAAGAGTGATTTCAAAATCCTTTTACTTCTCTGTGTGGTCCTATAGATAGGTGATGAGCATTATAGTTGCTATCTTAACCCGCTCCCGCAAGGGTTTTGCATCCATAAATGCACGTCAGACTTAAAGTACGTGTTTAAGCTGAATACGGAATAGGGAGAAAGGAGAACGAAGTACGGAGTACGGAACACTTGAGCAGACATGACAGGAAGCAGACGACAAGCCTGCGTACTAACAGCACACGAGGTGTCATAACTTAGTCATGAAGGAGAAGCCGGAACCATTTGACAGACGCAGAATAAGTAGATATATATGTAGATATATGGGATGGGGATAGTTGCGAATAGATGTGCATAAAAAACACATGTTTTAAAGTTATTCCAGATGGCAGGTTTGTCAGCTAAACTCCTGTAATCCCGCTTTACCCATTTTATTCTGACATTCAACTACGTTTTAAGAAGTATTTTTTCCCTTGCATATCTTGATATGCACATCCTTTTTTTTTTTAAATTCATGCTACATCAAAGGGTATTAAAACTTCACCCCCAGTCGCTTGTTAAATTCTTCTTACTGCGGCTGAGCAGCGTCCCCAAATGCAGTGCATATTAAAATTCAATGAAGTGTCTGTGTTTGCTCAACTAAATTGCTTTCAAATACAAGTGGAAAGCCTTGTAGTTGGTTGTTTGGGGCCAGGAGGTGGCAGCTTTGCTTTGCGGTTACTTCTTGCCAGGAGTCATGTGCGTTCATTTAATTAATTTTAATTCGCTCAAGATGTTTGCCAGATCGTGTGGGTTTACTCATCCCGACAAAAAAGGGAACTGTGGCCATCCATCAACTATGCACGTTTACGGTCGGCACGAGTGGGAAATTTAAAATGAGCCGCCGGAAAACTGACAGGCCGACATACGAATCGAATATGTTTGGAGTGGGTGGATGGCTGGGATGGAATGGCTGGCTGGTTTGGGTGGTGTGTGATTAATTGAAATGCCCAGTGCCGAGTGTCAGTCATCGATGGCAGCCACTAAAGAGGCCTGAATGAATTTTCCATACAAATACATCTCCGACAATTGTCCTGTGGGCCAGGATCGAACTGTAATTGAATGAAGTGGAGCGAGTGGTGATATTTGCATTGCTGCCTGATTTTTTCCAGCAATTGGCTATGGGCAGTTTTGGCCAATTGCGAAACATTCGACTGTTGTGTACAGTAGTGGGTGTATTTTCGCATAAACAAAAAACGCCGCTGACCTTGAAGTCGGTTAATCATATCTCAAAAGTGGCAGCATATGCGAAATCTCGTGCCACACTCGCCCCACTGTAAATCAATCAGCAAATAAAATGTTCGATTTATCTTCTCAAACAGTTATGCCCCCCGAGCAAACAAACAGATGAGTATGCTCCGTGGAAAATGAAAAGTGCTGAACCAACATCAAAGACAAGTGAAACGAAAACGTTTGTTTGAGGAATGGCCAGCGGATAATCAGGAAAAAGCGGCTGCAATTACTCCAGAGATTAGTCAGTTTCAATTATAGCCAATGGCTAAGAATAACTATGAACATTGCACACACATGTAGCAATATGATGTGAGAAATTTCACGAAACTAAATCGCAATTTTAATGGCCGCCCGTTTGCACCTATTCCAAATGAATTGTTTCCCACACGCGCAGCCGCCTCGCAATCCCCGATGGCCCAGAAAAAAAGAGAGAAATTGGTAATATGGCCACCCAAAATGGTTTTATGGCTTTCCAATGATGACGGCCCATGCCTGTGCACCAAAAAAAAAAATGAAATAAAAGAGGGGGAACCCTGCCCCCCATGTGTGCTCGAATATAAATGTTTAGAACGCCTTTTGGCAATTAAATCAATTTGCACAATTAATGACCGCAGATGAGGAGCCAGCCAAATGCCAACGAATACTGAAAAGTCTGCGATGTACATCCACACACAGACGCGTAGATTTCGCTAAATGCAATAAGGCTGGCAATAAATCTATTTATGACATTTCAAACGTACACAGCATTCAGAACAAATCGTACAGTGTCGGACATGTATATATGCATTCGATTACAGACACATTTATCGGCCTGAGGGATTACAAATGACAATGGCCGCGACTTGAGCTCAAAGGCTCTTGACTCGTCATCTTCGTTGGGTAATACCTTCTTCGGTCGGTCATTATCCCAATGTGGGGCAGCTGGGGCTGGGATGGAAGGGTAACATCCGAACAGATGTGCGGATTATATCCAGATATAGTCGGCCTTTGTTCGGTCAATCTACTTGTTATGCCCTCGGCTGTGTTATTAAATTATGTGTGCGGTTTGGCACGAATATCGAACTGCATTCAATAAATGTATCTGAATAATTTGATTTCACATATCTTTCTTTGTTTACTATCAATAAATTGAAAACATAATCCATGTGACTAGCCAAAAATCTACTTAAATTCATAGGCACATTGTGCGATTTCCGGAACAAGGCAATGGGTTAAAATAACCATTACGCCTTGTCCCACATCATTTTCGATGTCTTTTTAATTGTTTTATTTTTGTTTAAGAGCACATTAAATGCTGCCATTAATATTCATTGTATATGCAGATTATATTGTAAACATTTGGCATTTATATGGTGCAAAAATGCAGGAAACATCGCTTAAATTTTTGACCGCAAAATGAGTTTTTCTAACTGCTGGCAGGAAAAACCAGACAGACAGGTCAGCGGGAGGGGGGCGGGGTAGGAAAAGTGGAGGTGGACTGTTTTGGCACAGATGAGACACAAAAGGCAGATTAACTATTGTTGATGTTGCCCTTGCGGCAGGAAGCTGTAATTTCTGCCGCGGCTACGTGGCGTATGCGCAACGAGTCGCGAAGTCAGCGCACGTTGCACATACGCCGCGTATGACAGGTAGACTAACAAAAGTTTCCCTCGTGCACTGGGAATGCGAAATAGGTGACGTGTTTTTCTCCCTTTTTTTTGTTAGCAGACTCACCGAGTTTTTGACAACTCTCCACTGTTTTCCGTTCGCTACAGGTATCATCAATCGAGGTGACTCCTTCCGTCGCCGGCGCTCGAGGAGCAACAGCCTGGCTCCATCCAGTCCCATGCACACACGCAACGGCGTGGGTGGACTGGGGGGCGTGGCCGGGGGCGGAAGCAGCCTGGGACTGGGTTGTGGCTACAATGGCGGCAGCAGCAGCAACGGATTCGGAAATGCCAATGCCCAGGAGAATCACCAGCCGGTGGAATTCTATCGCGTCGAAATGCTGGGATCCGCGGGAGTGGGCAAACAGGCTCTGCTTTCGCAGTTCCGCACCTCGGACTGCATCAATGCCTACGATGGACCTGGTTAGTGGGAATGATGCATTTGCCATAATTCAACTGAAACATTAAACCTTTTGCAGAATGCGACGATGCCGAGCAGAACGTCTCAATCATCTTGAATGGCACCGAATCGGAACTGAAGTTCCTCACTGGAAATCCAGAGAGCAAGGTAAATCATTTGTCAAGTTCCCTCAGCTTTCCTATTTGTGTTTGTAATTGCCGTTGAATATTTCACCATTAACTGGCCAGACAAATGAGCTTGTGTGTCCTGGCAGCCTGACTGCCTGGCTAGCAGGATATGCCCTGGGGAGCAGGGAGTGATTTGCCAACTGTGCGGGCATGTATTGCACAAAGTGAATTAATTACAGATGCAAAATGAGTTGCTGAAATGCGAGACCTGCAAAATAACAAAGGGGGAATGCTGGGAAACCCCGAGAAAAACTATGAAAACTTTTGCAGAAAGCTGCGAAATGCGGTTAATTATGCCGAAATGCACGGAATGCTGGAGGCTGCCTTGAAATTTAAGGAATTCATTTAAAATCCTGCCAGACGGGCGCCGCCGCCTGCAACCAAAGCAATTTGCAAACGTTGGCACAACAAAATATGGGTAAATGGGGGGAAAAAAGGGAGCGCCCAGGGGAGGGGAAAGTCAAATATAAGTACAGCGATTTGAGCCACTGTGCAATCGAAATGCCAAATTGCTGGACGATTGCCAAATGGCCAACGGGCCGTTTGCCGCCGCCGCCTTTGAGGGTGGCAAACAATACAAATGAACACGATAATGATAATTGTAATCGCCGATGGACGATTCCGTTGATGGTGATGACGACTCGGCCGCTCGACGAGGACAAACAAAAGGAAATGGCAACAATTTATCCATTCGGCAGTGCGACACTAGAGTCAGCGAATTAAAGCCAAGGCGCTCGTGCATGGTGAGCCGAAAAAATGGTGGAAAAGCAAATAATAAATTGCTTAAGGTCTGACCTTAAGCCGCCGCCAATCCCGAGCACCTTGACGCCCGGCGCCAAGTGCCAAATTTACAAATGGCGGATGAGGATGTGCCACGGTATCGGAAGCCAGCACCCTGGGCTGGAGTTGAACCTGCCGACGTCACCGCAGACAAAGTGTATTTGGCCAAAGGTTGGACAGCTGAAATTCCTTGGGAAAGCGAAGGAAGGACTCACATTTTTGGGCAATTACTTTTGCCAAGAAGTTCCGAGTTGCCCATGCGAGTGAATATATAACTTTGAATCGTGATATATCTTTACCAATTGAGTTTAAAGAAATACTTGAGCAAGATGTCTAGTACTTTGCAATAAAAAGTAACAAGATATTTGCAATTCCTGTTCTTAAACTCCACTAACCATAAATATTATTAATTCAATAGACCATTTTCAGTAATTAAAATTTGGCTAAAATGCATTTGGAAATAAAAGAGAATTCCAACATGTCACTGTATCGCAACACCGCGAAATGCTAATGAATAAACGCATTCGCACCTTTAAGAGAGCGGAAACTCGAAGGACCTGGGCGATAGAGCCGTCTGGTAATGTATGGGCCAGATAAATGAACATCATTAAAAGTCTGGCCGAGTCGGAAAGTTTCTTCCTTCGCTCGCCACGTTATTGCGATGCCAAGTGGCCATAATTTTAATTTTTACGAGCATAAAATGCAAAAGTACCGGCTAACAAAAAGAAGCCGGCAAGGCGCTGGGTGCGGAAAATGTAGGCTACGTTGGCTTGGGTTGTATGGATGCTCGACTTTTCGCACAACGCCTGCACTTGACGGTGCGCAGTTAAGAACTTTTAATTTCGCCTCCACTGGGTTGCAATAAAACAGGGCATTAAATACTTTCGGCAGTCACGAAAGCCTGATGCCCGGAATGTTGTAAACTTGTTGAGTTCCGTGTTTCAATTGGCCCGTTGGCTTTTGCTGTTTTGTGTGCCTTCCAGGACGAACTGGAGCAGGCGGATGCCTTTCTGGTGGTCTACTCCTGCATTGACAAGGAGTCCTTCACGCGGGCCAAGCAGATACTATCGCGGCTGCAGGACATGGACCTGCTGCGCCATCGACCCACCATCCTGGTGGCCAACAAAATTGATTTGGCCCGCTCACGCGCCGTTTCCGCCCAGGGTGAGTATTGCAATTAGCCACTACCGACAAGTCGTTGCATTCATTTGCATCGTCAATTAAGTGGCGTGACCTGACCGAATCCGTATCCTCCACCATTCCACCATTCTGCTCCGTAGATGGCAAATGCGTGGCCTGCACGTTCGGAGCCAAGTTTATCGAGGTCTCCGTGGGCATCAATCACAACTGTGACGAGCTACTGGCCGGCACGCTCACCCAGATTCGACTCAAGAAGGACCAGGTGCAGTTGCAGGTATGTCCAAGATCCCAGAGAAACCCCCCAACAAAAAAAAGAAGAGAAAACCCCTAGGTCTAGCTCTAGCTCTCTATAGCTCTAGTTTGCTGGTTAGCTAGTTGTACTCCCATCTATCTCTGTTTTTGGTGTCTTGTAATCAATGTACATCGATCGCTTTCGCAGCTAAATCCGAAAAAATCAAAAGATAAAGATAAAAACAAATTTAAAGAAAACACAAACATAGAGACTGTAGAAACTGATAACTGTCTGACTGATCTTAAAGCCGACGACGGGGTAAGTAAAACTAAATGTACCCCCGACTAAAAATCCATTTAAAACCACCTGCTATCCGGACTGAATCTAATCGATGTTTAGTGTGTTCTTCAAACCCCAACCCGTAATCGAAACAAGCATGATTCTATAGATAGAAGTTATATACCCTGTATACCCTACTTGGTGTCTAAAATATAATGATGACCAAAAGAACACATTGTAAATCTTATAAAACCTCAAATTACTTTTGGAGACTTCCAAAAGTATCTTATAGATACTTTTTCTGTGAAATCCAATAATATCCGAGCCAAAACTCCCTGTTTATGCGTTGTTGATTGTATTCATATTATATAAGCGCCCTGAACTTTCGCCAAAAGAACTTCTGCCTGTTTGCCAACAAGAAGAAAATGTGTCAAGTGTCCCAGAGTAGAGAAACTATTCCAAGCACACTGCCAAAAGTGTTTTGTTTGTTTGTTGTTTATTATCCTGTGCCCACTCCCAGAATCCGCACAAAGAACATGAAAAATGCAAACTTCAATTGGCGCCCCAAAAATGGAATAACCACCACACTGCAGGGCCATAAAAATGCAGTTGAATTGAGAGCCAAATGTAAATAAAGCCCGTAAGATCCCCCGCCCACCCAAGTGAAGCATTTGTTCCTTTTTTTTGGCGAATACATGGAGTTGAGTAAATGTGATTTATCTAATATTTTGGCCCGTTTCAGGGACCGAGGGACGCCAATTCGCCGGCGCACTGGTACAAAAGCCGCAGCGTGATGCTGGCCAGCATGAAGGCCCGCCAGATGCTCACCTGGATCCTGGGCAAGGAGGACTCCAAGTTCAAGCACTGCGAGAATCTGCAGGTGCTCTAAAAGGGCAAATCGATCCAATCTATAGGTCTATATATATATATATATATGTACTTAGCGGCTAAGTGTGTTGATATGTGAATATGTGTATAGCCGGCGGGAGCGGGCCGAAAGCTTTATCTCTAAGTGCTCCAGATGGGCTCATCCAATATGTAAACAGGTTTCGAGATTTCGAAGCTCTCCAATTCGCCTGTAAACGGCCATTTGCAGCCAGCTATTTGTAGTGTCTAACGTAAGCCTGATAATCAAAAATTAAATCAAATTTAATGTAAAACATAGGGACGTACATATGTGTGTGCAACGCTTGCAGCGACTATGCGTATGAGCAACTTAATGGAACCAAGCGAAAGGAGCAAAACCAAATATTCTAACTAAGCCTAACTAAGCTAAACTAAACTAAACCAAACAGAACAGAGAACAACACTACTTATGTACTTAACTAGCAACTTTAGTAACTTTTCTAAGCCAGGAGCAAGGGGTGTGGGGGGTTTGAATATTTTTCATAAGCTGGCTAGCGACTTAGCTGTTTACAAGCAGAGTAAAGGTGTGCAAAATGTTCCCAGCAAACAAGATAGTTATATATACTATATATGTAACCGAAGAGTAACGATTTTCATATAAGATTTATATAGGGTATGTGTTAAAGTCGGATTGCAGCACCTTGTTATTTTCGTTTTCAGCAGCTTAGGGAAGTCTTACAGGGATTTAGCTAGCTGCGTAGACAGATTTAAAAAAATAAATACATAAAAAAAAGAAATAGCCCTCGATGAGTGTCCATCGTATATATATATATTTATATTGTAGCGTTAGCAGTCAATATTCTTTGTGTCTTCCTTAGTCAAATATGTATGTGTGTGTCGGTGTGTTTATATTAGGAATCCTTCCAAGAAATAGTGCAATGCAAGGAATTCGCGTGTCCTCCACAAAAGCCTTCAAGTAAATGTGCTCAAAGTGGAAACATGAAAAGTAACTACAATAATATACTTAACTCTAATGGGAACTACATAGATCGGTGTGTACATATGCTTAATCACGTGTGTATATTTGCAAGGCGCATAGGCTCAACCAAATGAAACAATAAAATATTTAAATGTTTAACAATATAAATTAGCTCTATATTACTTCTTAACAGGCTAGGTTTGTATAAAAGATATCAATGGCATATGACTTAATTTATATAGATGATAATAAGACTAAAGTGTTTAGCTAGCCAAACTGCTGCTGCGGATTCTTCACCTTCACCACCTGAGATCGGTAACGGAATAGTGGCCGGAAAACATTGATCTCGGCCAGCTCCATGTCATCGGCCGCCTCCTCATAGGCCAACTCCTCCAGAGCTCTTCGTAATCTGCTCAGAGTGCGCTCGTATCTGTATAGATTTCTGAGGGTTTCACTGCTTGAAGAGATCTCCGGATCAGCATCCCCTTCACTGGCATCACTTAGTTGTTGAATCTGTTCCGCTGATGTGAAACGATCTTGGGGATAACCGAGCACGAGCTCAATAACCGCAAAACAGGCAATAAATTGGAAGATAATCTATTATATGGATAGATAAATTAGAAACAAATACTTTAAAAAGTTGATAACTTTACATACCTTGTTGCAACGCATTTTGATGGTAAGTTTATTAGATTTTAAGTAGTGATATGAAATCGACTTGTTCTTTGCTGAGCTGCTGGTTGTTGAGTGTGGTTCAACTTGGCTAATTCCCACATTTTATAGAATTGGCAACGTTTTTTTGCCCGCCGTTATTAGCACCTGCAATTGTTCTTGTTTCCCGCCTTGATTTTCGCACTGGAGGCGCAGGAAATTAGCGTATAAGTGTGGAAAAATCCAGAGCATTTTCCGCTCTCAGTTGAGTCTGATTGAAAAGCCAGGTCATGTGCACGCGGTCTGTTGTATTTTCCCCTGCTAGTAGTCTGTTGTCAACAAGCGGAAATTAAACAATGAGTAATTTATATTTGTTCATTCGGTCGCGTGTCAAAAGAAATAATTAGCCAGTGATCTCAGGAAATGCGATTCCGAGATCAAGTGTCAACCTCTAATTTCTAAAGTAAACCTATAGCCAAATCTATGGCTGTAGGTGGATCATAATCGTTACCTAAACGTGTGGCTTACATATGTAAAGATTCAAAACAAATATTCATACAAAAACAAGCAGAACGGATCTCTTCAAATAATCATTTTTTAAATGCAATTTTCAAATATAACTGCAGCTTAGAAAATTAAACCAAAAATACCGTTCTGGAAACATACTAAAATACACAAGAAGTAGCAGCCGTGGTCACACTGGCAGCAGATATCGATAGTCGCGGGTAGCAGTCGATGTTTCTCCACCTTTATTTTGTTATTTTCCGACGGAGTAATGTTTACTGCAGCTGTTTAGTGTGTGTTTAACGGTAATATTAAGTGCATAAAGCTGTTTTTCAATGTCGCCGTGTTTAATCCCAAGCAATCTGTTAGATTCCGCAAGAAATTCCATTTGTTGGCGACAACAAACAAAGACTTAGAAATCCGACAAGCGTCGACTAAGAAATACTCTGTAAATTGATGAGAACAAGTGAACAGAAAAGTAAATAAACATTGATGGATTACGTCAAAAACAAGGGACTTCTATACAACAGTAACAGTATAAGAAAACGATCGGTGTTCTTTGAGATAAAAACGTGCGGTTTCTTATCACAAAGCACAAAACACTATCTAAGTTGAACATTTTTCGCCAACGCAGCAGAATAGTAAAGCCAGCGGAAACGCATTTCGTTTTACGACTGCGATACGAAGCTTCATTGTTTGAGCGGAACGACGACGTAAACAAGAAAACTGGGAAGCAGAAACATATGTATGGTGATAAGTTCGGATATTTTATCCGCGACCTCAGCAGAAACCGCGACCCACTCCGCGGTACCTGCACCTTCCACCCCTTAACGCCGAAAATGTATCTCGAACTGAGTCACCACATCACTCACCACCTACCTGTTGATCATTGTTCTTTCAGGTAGCTGGCATTACTCGCAACCGAAACGGATTCGGGAACCCAGCCACCTGGACGAGCAGCACTTGCACCTCGCCCACCGTTCGCGCCAGTCGATGAGAGCTCCACTGGGATTGGCCAGAACGCGAAAGATGAGCAATAACTACAACGACGTGCCATTCGGCATCCGGGCAGTCCAGCGGCTGTCCCGGCACTGCTGCACCCGCTTCCATGCCCGCAGAGATTTGCTGTGAGTATGCGATAACTTCTAAATAGATTGATTGCACCTTAGTGCTGAGCCTTTACCCCATATTATGAATTGCTATAATGAGTAGATATTGATATTTTGTCTATTTCAGCTACAAGATGTCTGTGTTTGTGCTAACTTTCCTGGCCTACGCCTGCTATCACATGTGCCGCAAGCCCATCTCCGTGGTCAAGTCGGTGCTGCAAGGAAACTGTTCCACAGCGCTTGCTGCATCGGGTCAGGAATGTGGATATGCGCCCTTTGGTTAGTTTGTCCCTTAACTATTGTAACGTGTACAATAGTTAACTATAAACAAGTTGACAATTTACAGATGTTCCCGATGCCACCACCCTGTTCGGAATGCTGGACTCGGCCTTCCTCTTCTCCTATGCCATCGCCATGTTCGCTTCTGGTTTCGTAGCGGAACGCGTTTCCCTGCGATACTTCTTGTCCATGGGCATGATCCTCACCGGAGTGTTCACCTACATGTTCGGCATTGCTCGCACCTCCAATATCCATAGCTTGTGGTATTTTATAATCGTGCAAATATTCGCTGGCATCTTCCAAACGACCGGATGGCCAGGTGTAGTGGCGCTGGTGGGTCGTTGGTTTGGAAAGTCGAAACGCGGGCTGATCTTTGGTATATGGAACAGCCATACGTCTATTGGAAACATTCTCGGCACGCTGATAGCGGCGCATTATGTGGAATCCGATTGGGCGCTGTCATTTGTGGTACCCGGCATTATCATTGCAGCCGTTGGATTTTTACTCTTCCTTTTCCTAGTGGATCAGCCGGAGATTGTGGGCTGTTACCCACAAGCCGGGCAGCAGGAGCGTCGCGTGGCCAATGAGTCTGATGTGGAACAGGACGACGAGGAGCAAGTGCGCCACAACGATGCGGTAAGTATCAGATTCAGGTTTTTTATTGATGTTCCGCATGCGAAGTACATTACACCCGGTCTCCCAATATGTTGCAATTATGAATTCAAAAACGTACTTTGCTCGGCGTTAGTGTGTGATCAGTTTTGGGTACGACACTTCGAGAACTGTAAGTGCATGACTATTTCTATGGTTTCCATCTTATGTCTGCCATTTTGCTTGTGTAAATCTTGCGCTTTGAATGACACTCAATATTAAATAGTTAAATAATTCGTCTTATTTATTTTAGGAAATTAACTATAGATCGGCTCCCACCGAGCGTACTCCAATCCTTCCACGATCTCAACCAGAAGCAGTGCCAAGGGGTCGCGGACGTCCCATCAGCCTGATCGATGCTCTATTCATACCCGGTGTGGTAGAGTTTTCCCTGTGTTTGTTCTTTACCAAGCTGGTAAGCTACACGTTCATGTACTGGCTGCCACTCTACATACAAAAATCCAGTAAGTGCCCAGAAAAGAATATACAATACCGTCAATAATATAATTCCTCCTATGCAGGCACATTGGGTCCAGAACTGTCCGCTGATTTGTCCACTCTTTTCGATGTGGGTGGCATTTTGGGTGCAATAGCTGCGGGCTATCTATCAGATGTGAGCGGGATGTCGGCCACCGTCTGCACAGGCATGTTGTTCGTTGCCTCGCCCATTGTAAGTACCCTAGACAAGCCACAGAAACCATTACTAAGAACATGTGTTCGTTTCAGCTGCTGATGTATCAACAATATGGTGCATTGTCGATGACAATCAGCATAGTGCTTTTGATTGTGGTCGGCATCTTTGTGAACGGACCTTATGCCCTGATTACAACCTCTGTCAGTGCAGAGCTGGGCCAGCACAGCTCCCTGGAGGGCAATGCCAATGCTCTGGCCACGGTGACGGCCATTATCGATGGCACTGGGTCAATCGGAGCGGCAGTTGGGCCACTGCTTGCCGGCCTTATCTCCACCGCCGGATGGCAGTATGTCTTCCACATGCTCATCGCCGCCGACATCATTGCCATGGTGCTGCTGGGGCGACTGGTCTTCAAGGAGTTCGCTGCACTGCGTCGTGCATCGCATCGTATTCGGATTGAATAGCAGGAAGAAGCCGAGGCGGATGTGGTTTGACCGTATATATTTTTGTTTCTAGCGTTCTCTGTACATACCATAGCATTTGTATAGCTAACATAAAGAACGTTTTCTTTTCATTCGAGAGCATATCAGAGTGTTTCTGATCCTAGTTTTACCCATACATGTCAATACCTAATGTTATTTTAAATGGAATGTTTACCATCATCCTAGGCTATCCATCAAGTTTACAGTTTTGATATATTACCTACATACATATATATATATATTTATATATACATCTATGTTGTAATCTTGTGTGTGCGCGCGTGTGTCAGAGTCTCCTCGTTTTAAGTGCCGAACTATCATTAGTACTAGCGTAATTCTACTGCTATGTAAATACACTTTACCGTACACTTTTCGTACCAATAAAACCGAATTTGACTGTTCTCCGCGGCAGTACAATTTCTGAAAGCCGATGCTTAAGTTAAATCCCGCTTCCGCTGGCTATCCCTGCTCATTCTTCGGAAATGGTCAAGGAGTCCCTTCTGTTGCGGCGCATGTAACTCTCTGATGCAATCTTCTTGAGGAACTTCACAGTGGCCGCATCGTTCTGATTGACGAGCTTAAGAAGGGCTCCATCCTTGCGCTGTAGGAGCTTATGAGGTGCTCCGAACTCCACAATCTGACCAGCATCCATTACCAGGACACTGTCATTGTCCATCACAGTATGCAATCTGTGTGCGATCGTCAGCACAGTGCACTCAGCAAACTTGGTCTGGATGGTTTCTTGGATCAGGATATCAGTTCTAAGAGATAAAGAGTTAATTACCAATCTATTGAAATTAGAAGCTTAAATACTTACTCTGTATCCACATTTGCAGTTGCTTCATCCATAACCAGAACTCGATTCTGTCGGAGAATAGCTCTGGCCAAGCAGACCAGTTGCCTCTGACCCATGCTGAAGTTGGAGCCACCGTCCTGCATGCGACAGGAAAGACCTCCTTCCAATGAGGAAACATGCTTCTTCAGTTTGACGTCCTCCAATGCACTCCACAGGGACTCGTCGCTTTTTTCATCAAATGGATCCAGATTGAAGCGCAGTGTTCCAGAGAACAGAACAGGATCTTGTGGGATTATCGAGATTCTACTTCGCAGGTCGTGGAGACCCAGTTTACCAATGTCCAATCCATCGATCTCGATGGTTCCCTCATTAAGAGCCAATCGGAATAGAGCTTGAATTATAGAGGATTTTCCCGCTCCAGTACGTCCAACAATGCCAATCTTTTCCATGGGCTGGGATTCAAAGTTCAGTCCTCTAAGGATATCCTCATCTCCCGGGGAATATCTCATGCGTAGATCCTGGAACCGAAGGTGACCAGCTTGCGGCCATTCAGCTGCAAGATTCACACTCTTTGGACTCTCAAGTGGTGGCTCCGATGGCGTCTGAGCGTACTCTAACACTCGTTCCACGCTGGTCATATTGTTCTCCATCTCGGCAGTCTGGCGCATGCCCCACTGACACATAATGACCAAGGTCATGGACTGGGTGATGGCCAGACCCACATCTCCGCTGTAGAAGCTCTGATTGATAACCAGAAAGCTAAAGGTCACCGCCAGGATATAGACCACGCAGATCAGATCGGTCCAGAAGGAAAACGCCCTGTTGGCGCTTACATAGAGAAAAAGGGCAGAGGAGTTGGTGTTCTGGTGGCCATGGAAAGTCTGCTCCAGCTGCGGCATGGCATCCATGGATCTTATGGTCGAGTGTCCATGGAAGGTTTGGTTCGTGTGCGAGTAGATGGGACTGCGTGCTGTTAAGTTAAATAAGTAAAGTTAGTAAGATTATTAGTGGATTATTCAGATAGATTTGAACCTACTCAAGCTCTCAATCCTCTTCAGACTTCGACTGGCGCCTATATAGAGGGCACGGCAGAAATACAATAGTATAACCATAATGGCCGCTGGGATGAGCAGCCAATAGTTGGCAATGGCCACGATCACCAGCACAGCCACCACATCTACCAGGAACTAAGGGCCAAGACAAACGAAATGCATTAAACAAAAGAAGAAGTGCTTCAGCTAGGTTGACTTACTTGAAGGGAATCCATCATAGCCTGTGGCAGATTCACATCTACATTCTGAATGTCGCTGGAGAATCGATTGAGCACTCTCCCAGATGGATTGGCATTGAAGAAGTACATCCAGGCGCGGATTATCCCATGGTAGAGCTGATCGTGCAATGTCAGTGAGATGCGCAGGCACATAAAGAAGAATCCGAAGGTGCGCAGCAGAAACAAGGCCAAAGTGAGTAAAAGGAGCACCGTGTACCAGATAACCATCTTGGTGCGCGTGGCTTCATAGTCATCCATCGAATCATAACCTCGGTCCTCCTCCCAAGTGGCCCATCGTGAGATGAAGATGTCCATGAGGGCCTGGCATCCTCGGGCCAGGACAAACATGGAGAGCACCAAACAGACCAGGAATGGAGCGCCAAGAGCCCGAAAGTAAGCCTTATAGGTATCGTAGCTCACGGCACCCTGAAGTTGCTGTTCGGCATTGCCATTCTCATCCTGGACGGTGGCAGGATCCTCTTCTTCTCCCTTGCTTAGCTGCTTAGACGTCCTGTCCACCTGGCTAAGCACACGCTTCACTTGCTGCTTATCCGCCTCGATGGCCTCCAGATCCAGAGCAGCATGATGGGTGATAACGTCCTTAAGTTCCTCATAGCTACCCTGCTGCGTGAGCTTTCCTCCCTCCAACAGCAGCAGCTGATCCACACTCTTGAGCAACTGGACATGATGAGTGACTAGAATGCGCATTTTGCCATCGAGCAGTCGGTGGAAGCACTTGTCCATCAGCAGCTTACCCACCTGGGCATCAACGGCGGCCAGAGGATCGTCGAATAGGTAGATATCCGCCTGGCGGTACACTGCTCTGGCTAGCGCAATCCTGGCCTTTTGGCCACCACTCAGGCTGATTCCTCGCTCACCCACAACGGTGGCATCACCACGTGGCAGTAGTTCCAAATCCCTGTCCAACTGGCAGGCATGAACCACGGCTCGGTATCGCTTCTCCTCGTACTGCTCCACAAACAGGATGTTTTCCCTGATGCTACCCTGGAATACCCATGGCTGCTGGGCGGCATAGCTAATCCTGCCATGAACCTCCACTCGTCCCTGCATGAGCTCGATCTCACCGAGAATGGCATGGAGAAGGGTGCTCTTTCCGGAGCCCACGTTACCCACAATGCCCACAAACTGACCGGCGTTGATGTGAAAGGAGATACCCTCAATATGTGGCTTCCTAGGTTGCTTTATGCTCGGCTTGTCCCAACTCGCGCTCACTTTTCGGAAACTTAAGCACTTAGTTTCACTTTGTACGCAGTGGAGGCGGCCACTTTGTGCTGGTTTCGGTTTCTCTGTATCCAATTCCAGTCCGGGATTTTCTCGGCAGCAGGACTCCTCCGCTGGCTTCTCCACTTGCAGCAGGAACTCCACTACTCGACGCGCACTGACCAGAGTCTGAGCCCAAGTGGTGATGGCCATGGGCCAGTAGTGCAGCAGGGAATCATTGAGTAAGCCGTAGTAGGAAGACAGAATGAACACCTTCTTGGCCGTCACAAGGTCACCCACATACACGTAGGCCACCAGACTCAGGAATAGCGATATCTTGGAGATCATATTGGTGCACTGCAGGGCGGCGTAGATGCTCATGGATCCTCGGATGGCCTTCACCTCCGACTGCCTTACTGCGGCAATCAGGCGTCCAAAGGACTTCTCCCACGCATACATCTTAATCACCTGGATGGCACCGATGATCTCGTTCATGAGCTTTACACGTGCATCCCGATGCTTGGCAGATTGGGTGCCAAAACTAGCAGATGCCTTGGCGGCCCAGGCTTGCAGGGGTATCAATATCACAATGAAGGCGATTCCAATCAGGGATGTCCAACCCACCTGGCGGAACATCAAGTACCCAAAGATGCAGGCCTCTACGGGACCCTTCCACAGGTCGTGAAAGAAGTAGAAAGTCAAGTCGAACTGCGAGAGATCGATGGACATCACCGAAATGGCCTGGCCTCCAAGTCCTTCGCCACTGCTCGCCGAGGCGCGCAGACATTTCCGGTAGACCAGGCCGGCACAGGCCAATCTGACCCGCGTTCCCACCGCGAATACATAGAACATAAACGGGTGAAACACCAGGGAGGTGACCAGCGAGCACAGGACAATGCCCATGGCGTACAGATAGGCACTCTCCTTGGTCACCGTCGTCTGGCCGTAGGCGAAGTAGGAGATCAATCCTCCGAGCAGCAAAGGCTGGAAGGAACTGCAATCAAAGCGGAAGTAAAAAATAAAATAAGATAAAGATTGCTGTGATATCCGGAAGTATATTTAGATACTGCACTTACTGAATAGCCATTTCCAGCAGAGAATACAGAACGCAAACGGGAACAAACTGCCAGCCATAGACCTTAAAGATTAGCCGCATAAGACTGGGATTTTTCTTCTTGGACTCCTTCTCCCAGTGGGGCTGTAGGTTTCTGGTCAAGGACTCACTATCGAAACTGGGCAGGTGTTCGTACAGCTTACTCGCGTCCAACTCCTCCCGCCTGCCCTTCCGGAAGACACTGTGCATCCATCTGAAGGAGGGAAAATGATAAGTCGTTCAATATCTTATCAATGTATCTCCAAGGTGGACGACTTGCAAATGGCATGTCTGATCCAGGGCATTACTACGTGACTGCCCAACAGTCAATGGTCAATCAATATCACGAAATTCCGATTTATGACCGAAATCTCATGTGGAAACTATGGGTAAAACCACATTTACAAAATAACCTTTACCACTTAATAAGTTTCGAAAAAGTTATTCCAAAGCTGACTCCTGGGCATTACAAGTATCTTAACTTTTTTGCTTAAACATTCTGAGATGTTGTTTATTAGCACTTATTAGCATCAATTAATACTATTCTGATCGCGAGTTGTAAACTATTCACTGATTGACCATGACCATGGACTCGTTTCCGCAGAGATTTTCACTTTTCACCAATAAAAACAATATTGACGACTCACAGGAACAGCCACTTGGAGATTATATTGGCCTTGATAAACGGATTACGCTCTCGTTTCGGACTCGACTGCTTAGAAGCATCCATGGCTCCATATGCTCGCGGCGCCTGACGGATTCAATATGCCCCAAAACGGACGGGCGAAGGCGCTTTTAACGACTTCAGCAATCCCAGACGGAACGGTGGTGACGTTTGTTGATTATTTGTCCGGAGAACCACCATCTTCCACGGTTTTGCACTTGGCACAAAGCCTGTCCAAACGGCGATAAAGTGGCCAACTCAACACGTTTTTTGCGAGTTCCTCGCGTTTTGATAGTGATACGTAGTGATAGTGACTAAGGCGTAATCGATAGCGCAATTAGCCTGCAATTGAAACGGCGGCCATTACTGCAATTTGCGCTCCAAAAGCTAGCTCGCTAAGCCCAAATGCGGCCATATATCTTGACTGGATTCTGGAGATATAGGGGAGTTTTAGCGGCCTTTGTCTTGGACAATAATCACAACCAGATAGGCCAATCCGTTTGTATCCGAAGTAGGTTTTTTATGAGGCAGCATTCCCCCAGCAGCTTATCTAATCGGGACCGCTTATTATGCTGTTATATTTGGAACTGGCACGAGAAACTATGTTTGTCCAGGTTGCCCAAGTTCAATACACCCAGAGATAAGACAAGTTTTCATTCATGACTAAAGCTTTAATGGCGTTAAATTACGGGGGATTTCGGAAATATTGCACAGCCTGTGGACAAGGCGATATATGAGCGATTGCAGGCAATTTCAAATGCAAAATTAAAACTTACGTCTTAGGAAACGAATACTTGCAGTTACACATTCAACACAGAAAATTTTAGCTACATAAACTACGCCGGGGTAGCCAGCAGATCTGATAGACAGTAATATACAGTACAAACATATTATAAAAGTATAATATCATGTATTAGGCATCTTTTCATCTTATCAGTCTATCAGATCTTTTGAATGCCCCAGATGTATAATAGATTCTAAGGCAGGCTGTGTAGATCGTATAGCGTGTAGAGGCCTTCTGTGCGATCGTAGTTGGTTCTCATGTACTTCAGCATGGAAGGCAGGTTCTCCTTGGCCGCCTCGACATCGGAGCACACTTTCTTCAGAAGATCTCCCCTAGTGGGCATCGCGTACATAGCCAGGCGCGCTCCTTTGCGGATGAGGAATGAGTGATGCTTGCCCAGAGTGTCATCGTAAGCCTCCTTGCACACGTCCACAGTCTTTTGGTCGTCGGGTATCGCCTGAATCCGATTGAGAAACTCGTAGACAAAGTCTAGATAAGAAGAACCCAATCAATTAGCCACTGTGGCAGTTATATGCGCATAACGCTTACCAAGACCGCGATGAAGACGTAGCAGCGTTCGACTGCCGGACACGTAACCCTTCTGAGTGAGCAACTGGGCCTCCTTCTCGTACTCCAGCATGGTCCTGAAGGTATTAAAGTGTTCCTGCTCCTCCGCGTCCTTGGCTCTCAGGGCGTATAGGATATCTATTTTGCTGCGCACATCGCTGCTGACAAAACTGAAGACACTGCCCATGAGCTGGAAGAACCTAATGAGCACCCAAATAACAATAGAGCACCACTAAAAACATAAACATCATAATCGCTCAGTTTACTTCATTATTTCCTCGTAGGCTGCCAAGTATGCGTCTAATTGTACGTCGTCCTCGTCAAGAAGGCTGGTTTCGAATAAATTAGACACTTTGAGGATATCAAAACAGTTTCCATTTTCCGTGCCATTGGTCTGCGTCGCTAAGCTCGTTTTACTCATCTTATTTGCCTGCCTTTCCTCTTTGTTTTGCTACAAACTTTAAAGTTTATTTTTATATTTTTTTGAGGGAATCAATGTAACCGTTTTCCAAAAAATATATGGTATTAAAATACCACCCCGAAAATTTCCTGTTATCCCAGACAGAAACCAGTCTATTGTTAATTGATTACAATTTTAATTGGAGCTATTATTACAATTACATTTAATTCTTAAAGTTAAGTTAATACATTTTTATGCTGATGATAGATTCCCGCTGCCACTGCCAGCCCCCTTTTTCGTAGGACGATATGCAATCACATAGCGCTGGGCCACCGGCAAGGGTTCTGCATAGCCATTCATGTACGAGGAGTCCTCGAATAACACCTCGTAATCCTCGGTGGCGGTCTGCGGCAGGCGATGGACAATGGCCTTGTAGAAGCAGGTGGTCTGTGGATATAGCGCCATTACCACTGTGTCCTTGGGGAATAGGGCGTGACCATCGGTCTCGGGATTTGCACGCATCAAAGGCAGTGGGATGACCTTTCGCTTGCTCAGCACATGGCGATCCTTTTGCTCCTCGTCAATGTCGATCACGTCGTATTTGTTTTGACGATGCAGGAACTGCACCACCTCAGCCAGGATCCAGTTCTCCTCCTCATCAATTCCCTTGGCTAAGGCGGCAACATTGTCGCCAACCTATAGAGTGGAACCCAATTGATTAGAACATTATCCCAGCTTCTTTCTTCAAATGACCTTACCTTGGCAACATAGTTCCCCTCGGCGGGAATGGCACCACATAGAGCTGGTGCCCGTTCTCCTAGTTTGCCAACGAATAAAGGCAACGTTTGCGCTGAGAGCTGTACCATTTTCATGAGGGCTCCTCGTCGAATGGCCTCCTTATTTCCAGCGTTGCGTGCTGTAGAATAAATGAGATTAAGTCCTATTCCTATATCCCAACACAAACCCACCTTGGATGCGCCTCTCGTTGCGAATGCTCCGAATCTCGTGGATTTTGGCCAGAGCGGCTCGGATTGTGGCCTCCTCCTGCTCAGCCTCAATTAAACTGGCCTTGAGCAGGGGCTTAACCTTCTGATTGGTGGCATGCAGAGATCGTACCAGACTGGCAATGGAGTTCTCCGCCCGACGACGCTCCTCGTCCACATTGTGAATGTTTTGTTGAATAACCTTCAGGCGATCCTGTAAATGCCATAAAAATATAACATATATCCATATTTATTGTTAACATCTTTACCTGAATCTGTTGGGCGGCACTCTCCGCAGTTAGTGGCATTTTTTTTCGTTATTTTAACAATAAAATAAATTTGTTTTTTGAACACTTTGTTTATCTTTGCAAGGTAAACAAAAACAAGCAAAATCGTAAAGCCGACAACGCGTTAGTATTAATTATGCGATAGTTTTATATTTTACCTCAGTATTTTTTTTAAATTCTACCAAATTTCATTTCAACATAATAATTATTGTTTTGATTTTTGTACCATATAATCTTATTATTTGACTTTAGTGGGTTTGATCATCTTTTACTGGATCCTTTTCTCAAACACGAATATTTACTTTTTAAATTTGTTTACGTTTCTTACATTTGAGATGGAAGCAAGTGCGCCTAACAGCATCCAGATAACAGCACGATGTCTTCACGTGGTTGGCGTTATTTAGTCCCTTTTCTGCGCTCTATGACAGCCTCTCTGGCTTTCCCTTCTTTTCCACCGCGTTTCCGTAAGTGTGCTCCGCGTTTTTCCAATTGGCTATTTTTATTTATAATATCATTTACTTGCAGCTAGGAATTCCAGTGTGCAAAAAACGTAGGTGCCTAATACACGAGCAATGCAACGAAATTTTCAACAGTTGGCTTTTTGTTCAACTGGCGTTGGCTTAAAGTGATCTCCAAGTGTTTAACCCCAAGCAAAAATTGTAATGGCGAATATTTTCTGTTTTCATGTGACGCCCCATCAACGAATCTTTGGTTATCCGGAGTAGTTCAAGATGGCCAAGTCCAAGAATCACACAAATCACAACCAGAACAAGAAGGCCCATCGTAATGGCATCAAGCGCCCGCTGCGCAAACGCCACGAGTCCACTCTGGGTGTAAGTATTCAAAAATATGCATATTTAGTTAGCATCCAGTTGATATTAACAACCTTCCCGTCTTCAGATGGATGTGAAATTCCTGATCAACCAGCGCTACGCACGCAAGGGAAACCTTTCCCGCGAGGAGTCCGTGAAGCGTTACAACGAGCGCATCGCTTCCCAGAAGGGCAAGCCAAAGCCTGTTACTCTGTAGATGATTGCCCCGCTTGTGGATAATTAAAGGACAATTCAGTTTAACAAAGAAACGTCTTTATTTGTGTTGCCATCGCTAGTAGTAGATGCTCAGCACCTTGTGGAAGGGAATGTGCTCCAGGTCGGCATTGTGCCGACGCCGGTAGTCCCACAGATATTGGTCGATCACAATGGAGTTGACGTTGTCCAGTGAGATTTCGGGGTGTTGTTCCTTGAGTATCTTCACCACAGCATCCCTAACTTGTTCGATGATGTAAATGGATGCGCCGCGTATCTCCACCTCTCGGGGATCGCCGTTCTCTAGAATAGTATCCGTCTTTAGGAACTCCAATAGCTCACTGGTGTACTCCAAACTGCCGAAGTGAACTAGCACCTGGGGAATTCGGTAGTCGGCGAACATGGTTATCTGATCGATGTCATTAAAGTATCCCAGTCCCTGACCTTTGTAGCAGGACCACACATCGCCCACCAGGATTTGGGCTCGTTTTAGGATGGAGACTCGCTTTCCAGCGAACTCAGCCTCATCGCGAAAACAGGGAAACTCCTCCACAACGAGATCCAGCAAACGTACGGCCGATTTCTCGGCCTTCTTGATAACATTCTCAAAACTGCCGTCGTACTTGTCGATCAGAACTTTGCCCACTTCATGGAGCGATTCCAGCCGCTTCTGGAGCAGCGGAATCACGGTCTCCCCATCGTCAGAGCGGAAAATGTTCTCCAGGGTTTTCAGATCAATCTGGGAATAGAACTTGGGATTGATCACATCCACGCCTTCCTTGATGGCTCTCTTAATCGCCGCACACAGCGCAAAGTAGCCGGTATAGCCATCGACCTTGTATTTGGTGTAGTTATCTGCAGAAGATTACCATTGAAGATAGTGGATGCTGCTATAAATATCAATTACTCACCGGGGGTCCAGAAGCAAAAGTTCAGGGTGTCCAACACAAAGACCCAGTCGGCTGCTTTGGAATAATCCTCCGGCTGATTTGGGTTTGGATTGGGATGTAATTCGTGCTGCGAGAAGTTTTCCACAGCAATGCGCTTTTCTATTAGGCCTTTTACGATTTCCTGGGTCAGTTTTTCAATGCCTGCGGGCAGAATACGAACATGCTTGGCATTTTCTACGATATAGGCTCCAGATTCCCGGGGACTTAGTTTGCTGCTGGACATTTTAACAATTTAATTTAAGTTTTTAATTAAGATGTCGCGACTTTTGGCGCTGTAACAGGCGTCTGGTTTATTTAGGAGATTGGGGTTCGTAAGTAGTCTGGCAACGCCACCAGGGCTGCAGACGCGAAAGAACAGTTTCGGCCTGGTGGCAGCGCTGAAATAACACATGAAGGAGCTGCGAATTTCGCTCGTTGCTCGCGGAATAAAATAAGCAAATAATAGTTAAATGGCAATAGTGGGTCACCAACTAGCCGCCAGTCTTTTTGTAACTGATTGTGTAATGTTCAAAGAGTGAAGTGCGTGCAAAAAAGAGAACGCGTGCAGTGCCGTTGATTGCTTAAACAAAAAGTCATCAATTTGTTTTTGTGTGGCTTTGTTGTTTGTGAATGCCCAGGAAATATTTAATTCACACGACAGTTACTCAAGTGCCGAACGTTCTTTGTGCGATTAAGAAAAATATTTTATCGACGTTTCAGTTGGCACCCACACACTGAGCCACCCGCACTCACACAGATACGGCTACGCGGATACAGATACATATACAGATACACGTGCGCTCAGCTGTTGTCGAGAGCTGCTCAGCTGTCGTTTGTTGTCATTCCGTCTCGAGATCCAGATCCCAGAAAATCCCAAGGATATACCCCGAAATCCGGACACGCAGATATATATGCCCTTGATCCAGTCGGCAGGTGAGCTATCAGGTTCTAGCCCGATCCGCTGAATATGCCGCATCACACAGGCTTCATTTTAATTTGTAGACACGACCGAATTCGATAATTATACAGTAGACTACTTTAGCAGTGGCCCATAAGTAGCCTCAAAATGTGCTAACAGATTGTACACTTAAATAGTTGACTTATTCTCCATCGTATTATTCACTCTTGAGTTTCCCACACACACACCAAAGTATACGTAGTTTACATAAATAAACTTAGAGACCTAGAACTTGCAATATACACACTTACAGTATAGACGCATTTATTTTTATAATAATAATAATCTATTCCGAGTCCCGCGCGAATTTCGCTTTCATCTAGCAGTCGTCACTAGTTGAATTTAGTTATTTGTTTACTTTTGAAGGGAGCGCTATCGGCTGTAGGTATTTATTTAAACTGTAATCTGTCATGTAATCCGTCATAATACCTTGAGTGCTCGTAAGTAAGGCACTCTTTATCTTTCCCCTTATCGTGCACTCCACATTTTGTATCCTCGAAGTGGGGAGGTAGCTTAAATGCGATCTAGATACACAATTTCAATACATCATCGTCAGTAATTGACCGCTCGTCAAATTTAATGTGCTAATTTGAACTGATCGTGCATTGATTTCTATATTTTTCCACAACGATCTTGTCAAGCGATGGAATCCAAATCCGTAAAGGTACTTGAGATCTTCTTTAAGCCAACCGCCTCACAATCATGTGCTAATTTGCGAGATAAATCAGACATTTGGCAATCATTGATCGCACCTGATTTCATCGATTGGAGTGTCTCAGTTTGTTTTCGTATCGTTCCGACATCTGACGGTAAGCTGCATAAATATATAGTGCAAAATCTTGAAGATGGTCGAAAGTGTTCCGGTGTATTCCATTTCGCGGTTCGTGGAATCGCATTTAGCCATATCAGCAAATGGCGAAAGACGCATCTCGAATTCCCGAGTGAGTGATTCAAATAAATTGGACGCACGAACTCCATTATGTATAGTTACATATATTTTCTTTACTCTCAGCGAATGACTGTTTTTTATCAAAGAATTTTGTATAATTACAATCCGTAGCATTAGTCACTACTATTGTGATGAGTAAATGTTTTTATGATCTAAAATTGGCTGATTAACATGCCAACCATGTTTTACGTCGTTTGAGAAGTGTTTAAAATTGGCCATCAAATGTTTGATAAGATAACACTTCTAATCCGCGTTGAGTGAGCTTCGCAGGTACGGCTACTTATTCTGCGATATAAATCACACAGGTTTATGTGCCCACAAATCAATTGTTTTATTTCCTATTTTAAACTTATAGAGTTACAAAAATAGAAACATTCTTAAAATTTGAGGATCTTTTTATTGTGTACATAAATTATGATGTTTAGAATGAGTTGTGATCATTGTTGTTAGTGCTTCTCCTTATCCATAAACAATGAGTAGCAATGAATAAGTTTCCTTGCCATGAGTGCGTTCTTGTCTGGTAAAACCTCGACAGACCTATTAATTATCAAGGGTATCGATTGCTTCGGTAGTTCTGGTAGTTCGTTTGCTTTTCGCTTTGTTTTCATTGCGACAGCCCCACATTCGCGCATCACGTGTGTGTCTGGACTGGGCACACACGCCTAGTTTGATAAACACCGCTGTTTTTGGGGTTACTGTTTTTGGTTTTATCAAAAAAGAAAATAAAGTGAAATAAAACAAAGGAGAGCCAGGAGAGCGATTGACGATTCTCTTTCTGCGCCAGCGATTTTGCCTCCAATTCCAATTCCATTTAGTTTTCCAGCAGAGCGCGCCGCGTGCGCTCCTCTAATCGTAATCGCTGTGTTTTCCATAATATTTGAAATAGATTGCAATCGCGGCATTCGCTAATTTGCCTAGACAAACTGAATATAATATATGTTGATCGTATAAATCACCCGATTCCTCCCGAAGATGCCCAGTTTTGTGTGAACCTTAAGGGGAAACGCAAATGTTTGTGCTGTAAAACTGATAAAAGATAAAGGTGTTCCGGGATTACCTCACCATTAACCGTTTGTAATCGCCATAACCATGCGGCGCACGCCCAAACTTCAGCTGGTGGGCCGTGCCTACTCGGAGATGTCGCCCCTGAATCCGGATCCGCTCACGGACTCCCCAACCACGAGCAGTGCTGGACAGGATCGGCGGGGCGATCAGAGCGGCTACGGCAGCATCTTTCCCTTCGGCCTCCTACGCGGCTCCTTCGGCCGCGGTGGTAATGCCAGCCAGGTGGGTTCAGCCGGCATATGCTACGTCCCAATGCCCAATGGCGACTGCTTATCGGATACTGCTCCATACATTTGCCGAAGCAGATTGCTTAACCGATAGCGCCATATGTTTGTTTTATCGTCACAATTAGTCGCGCCGTCGCGAATCACCCACACCCTTCAATATCAAGATATACTTTCGTGTATATTTAGAACACAAATTACTACCAACTGTCGATACGAATTCTACATCACTTGAAGGCCCAATCCCGAAAGTATGCTGTCTTTCAATAAAACAATTACCACAAACTGCGCCAAAAGGCAGTTAAAGGGGCTTTCGAAGCCAGCAAATGCGATTCCTCAAAGTAGGCAATATTATATAGATAATTACTCCTTTGACCCCATTTAGTATGAACAATCCTATAGGTAAGGATAATATGTAACCCTATAAAGTTTTAAGAGCACCCTCGAATTACCAAAAATCTTTGAAGATAACCGAATCTGTTCATCCCTTTCCGGTGTGAATCTCAACTTCTATTTGACTTTGGGGGAAATAAAAAGGTAATTAACACGATACGATAATCAGCGTGTGTTGTCTGTTGTTTATAAGGAAGCGGTTATATACAGGCCAGTATCCATTGCTTATCCGACTTATCAGACTATCCGTGCTGTTGTTTGCCCAATTAATGAAAACTAAATAGAGAGCGGATCGTTTGGTGCCCGTCGCCCAGGCATTTATACGATGCTTCCATGCAAAGTGCCGGCAGTTCACTGGCGGCACTCGATGCCCAACGTTCGTTTGACTCCAAATTGAATTTCGGCATACACACAAGTAGTATATCTTCTCCATCGATTGCAAGGCGGCCTTCAAGACGGAACTGAGCGGCGAGAGTTTGGCGAAGATGTTCAAATCCCGCCTAAAGACGAATCCGGGTGGGAGTGAGGTGTGTTCCGGGTGCAATGTGTCCGCGATAAGTGTAGTGCAATGTCAGAACTTAATAGCCGAGATGCGCTCCCTTACTATCAGCGAAACTAGCCGCAGATATCATGTGATAGCAAGAACAGTTGTCAGTTGCTGGGTATTAGGTGCGTCTTATCGGCCTGTCCGCCCTTCTTCTCTCTTTCCAAGGCAACCCTGGAGAAAAGCCGGCGTGATCGACAGATCCACCCCAATCCCCAATGAAATTGCATCAATCAGTCAATTATGAATCATTTAGGGAATGGCTTTCATTGCCATTCCGTTCAGTCAGCCTTAATTAGACCAAGACATGTCAGTCATAGTAGCATTAACAATTCCATAAAGCTAAACTGCCGTAGAGCGCAGAGCTTTCGTAGCGATTTAAGTCACGTAAATAATGATATACTAACTAAGCCACGTCCTAGATAAACGAGAGCACTAAGGCATCTCGCGATTGTCAGCGTAAACACAGAATAACCCAGATCAGCAGTGATGCCGAAAGATGGTCACTCACGTAAGCCACAAAAGAGGGCGTCCATCGCAGAGGAAACTCCGGTCTCCGATTCCACAACTCCAGCCACAACAGCATCACCCAGCTCACCCAGCAGAACCGCTGGCCACTCCACCATCGGTGCTCTGGTCAGCAACCTGCACCACCATGACATTCAGTCCCTGCACCAACCACTGCTGGAGAGCGAGGAGCGGGTGATAGTCGCGGTTAACCACAGGAATCCCCGCCAGCCACATCGGAGTTATGGGACCGAGCGGAAGCCGCACAGTTCCCTGCCCCGTTTCGTGATCAACATCGAGGAGGAGACGGATGCAGCGGTTGCTGCGGCTGAGGGAAAGGGCAGTCCCGCTCCCCACCAGGAGCACGAGGAGCACTCCAACCAGAGTCCTTCCCGCCGTTTCAGTCACTTCAATCTGGCCTTGCGTCGCTTCTCCCACATCCATGCCCACGTAAATGCCGATTATCCTGGCTAAGTTGGTGTTGTAACCTTGTTGCTCTACCGCTTGTTGGATCCTAACCCCCGAGATTGGCCTAACCCCATGTGTACATAGATACTCGATATTCACACACACACACACTGCCATCGACTAAAAACCAGTATGGGTCGCGTGCACCGCATCTAAAAATAAACATTCTAGTTGCAGTCGCTTCTTCGTTCCCGACTTTGGTTAACTGCTTCGCTCTGTGCCACTAATGTCCCAAGAATGGTTGTTCTTTCATTCTTCCACTCTGCTCGCACGCCCAAGACGGGTGCTTTGGTCCACAGTTGCGGGTAGCAAAATAGGTACTACTACCAGCACTCTGCATACTAAGTCGATGGATCCATCGATCACGAAGAACACCTAGCTGTGCCATTGCAATGCACCATTTTCAGTTGAAGGAGTGTTTTAATAGCCACAAAAACAAAGATGTTTAGATACAGTACCTTGAATGATATAGCCACTACATTCAAAAGGTTACAAAGGATTTGTAGTTTATGGATAGTACCTTTTAGAAAACGCTTTGCATTTAAGGTTGCCTAAGTTGATATTAATAATTTAAAGCGCTAATTAAATGCACATCATTTAAAACATGAAAAATGCTGCACAAAAGCAATTAAAACTATTCGTGAACTACGGTTGGGTGTCTGACAAATGTTTCGCTTATCAGCTGGAACTACTTGTACATGTAAATTCCTCTTCTTATATAACCCCATACACTATTGGTGTACCGGATGGTGTGATAGCACTTTGCTGATGTTCCTCTGGATTGTGATTCCTCTGACGCAGCGAAACTTAACCCATTACAATGTTACTATACAAACCCTCGACGCTGAGAATCCATTAGGCAAACTCAAGTGACGTGCGACTGCGACTCAATTGCAGCCACTCGAGTCGAGTCGGAAGACAAACATCCGAATTGGCCATCCATCGTTCATTTAACGTCTTCATCTTATCGATCGCGCTCAGTCAGTGTCGCCAGTACTTCTGGTACTTCGAGTACTCTCAGTATAAACCTATCGCCGCAAGTGACGCGTAATTATCGAGATACAGATACTTCGCACACCCCAAACTAATTAGCTGATTGGTTTGAATGGTTTAAAGGCCAAAGGATACGCCGTGCTGGAAGCCAATGGAGTCGGCGGGGCCAGCGGCCTGAGCACCAGTTCAAGTGAAACTCTTTGCGCAAGGCAGTGCGAGCATAACCAGACCCGATGTGGTGACCACAAAACCTGGTCGGTCAATCAGTCTTGGTGCAACGCTCGTGGCAGCAGGAGCGGCGGCCAAAAGCAACAGCTCCAAAATCGGCAAACACGTTTCGAGTGTCCAATTACAATTCGTTTACCACATTTGCGGCACGAAGCGCGGGCCACCAGCAATAAGCCAGCGCTTAAGTGGCCAACGTATCTCGGCCAAAAAAAAGCACCCACATCGAGCGTAATCGGCCAGAAAACAGCGATGCTCGCTTCGGGTCGCGTGTAAACCTAAAATCGCACTGTCCGGCAGCAAAACGCTTGATAACCCAGTTGTCTCAGACGTCGACGGGCCACCAAGGCGACAGGTTGCATCGGAAAACAGCAGCAGCAGGAAAAGTGCGCAGTGTACGCCGCAGCACGGCCAGAAAGCAAATACCCGGCGGAATTAATTTGTCAATTAACTGGCAGCGCGGAAAAGTGGCATACAGCTAAAAAATAAAAAAAAAAAATACAATAAAAAACACAAAGCTACAAGGAAAAATGCAGAAATAATATGCACATACAGTGAGAGTGTGTGTCTGGCGAAGCTAGTGATCTGTGGCAAACCGGTGCGGAGAATGCCGAGTTTTATCAGCCCGACGCACGTACAACAGACCGCGAATAAAGCCAAATAGTATACAATTTATCAAATCACAATCAAAATCAAAGTCAAAACTGCAGAGCGGAGTGTGTGGAACGAGTGGTGGTCAGCTGACAAGATGAAACTATCCAAGAGCTTCGATGAATTGATTCTCAATGCCTCGCGATTGAGTTTGAACAACTTGCGATCGCCGGCGAAGAAAAAGGGGAAAAATGTAAAGTATTCGCTGATTTAATTAGTCGGGGGTATTAGAACCACACTTCATTTCAGTTAATTGGGCTTTGGCAAAAAGGTTCTCCTGTTTTAATGGGAACTACCACTGCATGGGCGAAAAACGCAGAGATAAAAATATAAATAAACATATTCGAGACTAATAAAACTTACTCACGCGCCACACACACTCGCCATCGTAAATTGGAGCTATCTGAATAATCTTGTGTCTATCTATTCCTTTCGGCCAGACAACTCCGCGCTGATACGCCATTACTTGACGCGTTCCTAGGGTGCTTAAAGTCAGCAATTAGATCTAACATAAGTCTAAGTCAAAGGCGGTACTTTGTTTGCCAATAAATATACCTATGCCTGTATCTATTGATATTTAGATATTTACTTCCCTTCGTTATGCCCGAGTGCATTTTAACACCTCGAATGAAACCCAAACCCATGGCGAAGGCGAATGATCCAAATCTGAATACAACCAGAGCGACCGACTTGGCCCGCCAATAAGCAACCAGGCATATTGCTAATGGTTTATTGATCCAATTGTATGTTTCGTTTCTCGAACGAGCGAAGGTTCTACACAATTAATTAGAATAGGCAAATAAAAAATAAATTAAAGCCAAGCCACTGCAGTGCGTGTGGGACGGAACGCTGCTTGGCAATTGTTCAAATAACAAATAAGGCAATCTGTGACGTTATCGTTAAGATGAGCGATTACCTGACCATACGAGTGTCTATTTACCCAGGGACCACGACATCAGATTCGTCTGGGGAGTCGCTTGTGTTAGATGGCATGTGTCCCAGGAATTGCCCGTTGATATTTTTAGAAAGCTCCTTTGTATTTGATTTCTTGGAGAACTGATTATTTCCACAATTACCCATCGATGATTGGCGGTGGTGGCTTTTTTATAACCCGCATAATTTCTTTATTGGCCCTAAAGCTCGATGAGTCAATCATGGACCTGTGGATAATTTTGGCAGCACACCATTATTTAGCACTAAGATAAACTATTTTTCTGTATGTGTAAGAATAATTGCTTCCTAATGTTGTGGTTCCTTTGGCTTAAACTAAGCATGCACAATGTTCAACTTTGACCCCTGGAGACAACTGAAGTCTCTAATTGATGTCCTCTATTTCCCCCCACCAAAGTTACAACATTTTCAAATATGAGTTATGGTTTCTATCTCTTAATTGCTTCCTAACACGAATAACTGGTACAAGTTTTGCTAAAACTAAACGGTTTTTATTTGCATGAAGTTTGTTTCGGTTTTTGAGTGAGAATATGAATTGCGACAATACATTTGGAAACCCATTAATACCATCAACTCTTTGTTCAGAACATAAATCGCTTCGGAGACTCCATGGGTTCGCTGGGACATCGTGCCTTGTTGCAGTACATCGATAATAATGATATATCCGGTCTGCGCGCCATTTTGGACAGCCGTCATCTTACCATCGATGATCGGGACGAGGTGAGTCCCTTTAAGCTAAATAGAAACTTGACTCTATTCCGAATCTCTTATAGAATGCCACCACGGTGTTGATGGTAGTTGCTGGACGAGGCTTGACTGCCTTTGTCCGCGAGTTCCTGGCCCGTGGTGCCGATGTTCAAGCGGAGGATCTGGACAACTGGACGGCACTGTTGTGTGCCTCCCGCAACGGGCACCTAGATGTTGTCCAACTGCTTCTGGACCATGGCGCAGAAGTGGAGCATCGCGATATGGTAAGTCTTCTGCTCCACATACATTTCTGAATCCGTCTTATTCGTAAACTTTTCTACAGGGTGGCTGGACCAGTTTGATGTGGGCGGCTTATCGCGGACACACGGAGCTGGTGCGCCTTCTGCTGGACAAAGGAGCCGATGGCAATGCCCATGGTAACTACCACCTGGGCGCCCTGTTGTGGGCGGCGGGCCGTGGCTACAAGGACATCGTGGAGCTGCTGGTGCAACGCGGCGCTAAAGTGAACGTGGGTGATAAGTACGGAACCACAGCCCTGGTGTGGGCATGCCGGCGCGGAAACGTTGAGATTGTGGATACTTTACTTAAGGCGGGAGCCAATGTGGACACCGCTGGCATGTATTCATGGACGCCACTGCTCGTTGCAGCCGCCGGCGGCCATACAGATTGCGTTAGTTCCATTCTCGAGAAGAAACCAAATGTAAATGCCTTGGACAAGGATGGAATGACTGCCCTGTGCATAGCGAGTCGAGAGGGTTTCCAGGATATTGCCGCCTCCCTTATTGCGGCTGGTGCCTACATAAATATCCAGGATCGCGGAGCAGATACACCGCTCATCCATGCCGTTAAAGCAGGACATCGAACTGTGGTCGAGGCTTTGCTCAAGAAACATGCCGATGTGGATATACAGGGAAAGGATCGCAAGACGGCCATTTACACCGCGGTGGAGAAAGGACATACGCCGATTGTTAAGCTCCTGTTGGCCACCAATCCCGACCTCGAATCCGCCACCAAGGATGGCGACACTCCGCTGCTGAGAGCTGTCAGAAATCGCAACTTGGAGATTGTGCACTTGTTGCTAGATCGAAAGGCCAAGGTGACCGCTAGCGATAAAAGGGGCGACACCTGCCTGCACATCGCAATGCGGGCGAGGAGCAAGACAATTGTGGAGGCCCTCCTGCGTAATCCCAAGCACAGTCAGCTTTTGTATAGAGCCAACAAAGCTGGGGAAACGCCCTACAACATTGACTCCCTACACCAGAAGACCATATTGGGTCAAGTGTTTGGCGCCAGACGTCTGAACACCAACGAGGACTCCGAGGGAATGCTGGGCTACGAACTGTACTCCTCGGCCTTGGCGGATGTGCTCAGTGAGCCGACATTAACCACTCCCATTACCGTTGGACTCTACGCCAAATGGGGCAGTGGAAAGAGTTTCCTGCTAAATAAGCTGCGCGACGAGATGAACAACTTTGCGCGCCAGTGGGCGGAACCACCGATTCGAACCAGTGGCCTGCTCTTCATCGTCTGTCTTCATGTGGCATTGCTCATTGGAACTATTGTGGGACTGAGCACCTGGTCAGCGGTTGTGGGCGTGTCGGCGGCAGTCGGCTTCTTGCTGCTCGCCTATCTGCTCCTGGCAGCTGTTAGATACTGCAATTACCAGATGGACATGCAGTGGGCCTACTCTGTGCAACACGGTCTGGAGAAGAGAATGACGAGATTGCGCTTGATACTTCAGGTGGCCTTTTGCCATCCCCCGGGACCCCAATCGGATTCACAGGCAAAGCCCGTTCGGTTCCACTTTGCGGAGGCCAACAGCGCTTCGCCCACAGGTGATGGAGCAGTGGCTCATATGCTGGCCGCTCTCTTAGATGCTATAGAATCTCACTACGGATGGCTGGCCACGCGATTGTACCGAGCCTTCCGTCCAAAGTGCTTGAAAGTGGATGTTGGCTGGCGTTGGCGACGCATGTGCTGCATACCAATCGTTTTGATCTTTGAATTTGCTCTTGTCACCGTGGTTACTGGCATCTCTCTTACCGTGGCATACTTCACGTTTGCCGATGAGAAAGATAAGGAACAGATATTGGTGGCTCTCTATGTAATTGCTGCCGTGATGGGCACGCTGATCTGTACGCATCTCCATGTCCTGGCCAAGGTGTTTGTATCCCTGTTCACCTCTCACATCCGAGTACTAAAAAGGGC
This sequence comes from Drosophila simulans, assembly GCF_016746395.2. Classification (NCBI taxonomy): domain Eukaryota; kingdom Metazoa; phylum Arthropoda; class Insecta; order Diptera; family Drosophilidae; genus Drosophila; species Drosophila simulans. The sequence continues at coordinate 18,476,867 of NC_052521.2, forward strand.
AGTTCGGTCCAGTGAGTCGGCTCCATTGACTATGCTGGGTGCCGAGGTGGCCGTGATGACGGACATGGTCAAGTGCCTCGATGCATTCACCAATCAGCAGAGCCGCTTAGTTGGTGTGATCGACGCCTTGGATTCCTGCGATACGGAGAGAATTCTCACTCTTCTGAATGCGGTGCAAACGCTTCTATCTTCACCTAACCGACCATTTGTTTTGCTCATTTCTGTGGATCCCCATGTCATAGCCAAAGCAGCGGAGGCTAATAGTCGACGACTCTTCACGGAGGGCGGAATCGGAGGACATGACTTCCTGAGAAACTTGGTGCATCTGCCTGTTTATCTGCAAAACTCCGGACTGAGAAAGGTGCAACGAGCCCAGATGACAGCACTGCTCTTCAAGAGAAGTGGCGGAGGAGATTACCAGACAGACGATGGACCCACATTGGGTCACTCTGTATCCGCTCGTCGACTGTCCAACGCCTCTGAGATAATCTCCAGTCAGGAGAAGCTGCGCGGGCCCGCCCGAGGAGGTGGTGGAAAGAAGCTGCGTCTCTCCGAATCCGTGGCCAGTTCTACTGGTTCCAATCTCCATCGCCTGGGTCAGAATCCCCAGACCGTGCTCGATCTATCGCGCATTGTGCTCACGGATGATTACTTCAGCGATGTCAATCCACGCAGTATGCGTCGCCTAATGAACGTGATCTACATCACGGTGCGCTTGCTAAAGGCCTTCCAGATTGAGTTCAGCTGGTATCGCCTGAGTTCTTGGATCAATCTCACTGAGCAGTGGCCCTTGAGAGCAAGTATGATAGTGCTGCATCACGATCAGTTCATGGACGGCAATGCTGATGAGAGTGTATCGCTGCAAAGTGTTTACGAGAAGTGAGTTTAAGACCTTAATCGTGATTTCATTTAGAAAGAATCTTATGTCTACTTCAATCCTTTAGATTGCGACCCAAACTCGCTTACTTGAGAGAAGCTGCTCCACTTCTGGAGTTGGATAGAGATGAACGAAAGCTCGACGCCTTCCTGCAGCTGCACAAATCAGATTTACTCGTGGCGGATCTCCGCATCTTCTTGCCCTTCACCATTAATCTGGATCCCTACTTAAGAAAGGTCTTAAAGGGTGAGTTATAATAAAAATAAAACTCTGGCGCAAACTAAATAGTATTTACTTTTCAGAGGATCAGCAAACCATCGAGGACGAGGGCTCCCTAGTGATACAAGCAAGGCCCAGCGTTTCCAATACTATGCGTCAATTCCCAGCACCCACCACTTATGTGCCTTCGCCGCAGGCTTATCCACCCTACCAAATGTTCCAGAACGAGTATCCTGCCAATGAGTTACGCTCCAGGAATCTCAGCACGAGCACAGAACCTGTCACCCCACTTATTAACTCACCTAGTGATTCGTTTGGTGTAAGTGATTTGAGTTTAAATTTATAGAAACATAGGCTTAAATGAATGTTTTTCATTTACTACAGGACGATATCCTGCAAACCAAGCTGACCGATCTGACCGTTGAGGGAGTCATCAGCCTGCTGGATCGGATTGAGGACATGAAACCAGCGTTGCCCAAACTAGCGCCCGTGCTCCGCGAGAATGCAATCAATGGACGTGTGCTGAAACACTGCGATATGCCGGATCTGAAATCGGTAAGGTGTTACTATCATTTTAAAGTTTCTTCCGTATTAATCGACGAGTTACGAACAGGTTTTGGGCCTGAGCTTTGGCCACTGGGAGCTGTTCCGCCTGCTGATCACCACGTTGCGGGAATGCGAGCGATTGCCACGGAAGCAGCAGCGTCAGCAGCAGCAACCGGGTGCGTTGGAGGCACCATCGAATGTCCCGATGATTAAGGATGTGACGGATGCCCTGATGCAGCCACCCAGAGAGTCCCTCTCGCGAAAGAACTCCGTCAGTCATATGGAGAAGCAGGTAAGGCGAGCCATCAAAAGTCTTAGAATTGTAGGATCGGAAAGTTGTATATTCAAAAGAACGATTCGCTCTAACTCATGTGCTTTGATCTATTCTTATTCCGACCATTTTAACAATCCGATATGAAATGCAGTCAAAAGTGCATGACTACGAGTATCTGCAGGTAAAGCTCAGACACTAAGCGACACAGACTGAAACCCAAAATTCCAAGCCAACATTTGTGCAATTCCATAACAGATCAATATCAAATGCCTTAGTAAATCCATTAGCTAATGAGTTTCATCTATTGCCAGGTCACGCTGGAGGAGCAGATGATCTGCGGCACCTTGCAGACTCTGAATGAGGAGGCGTACGAGGATGTGGCCAGTAGCGAGCGACCGAGTCCCACAGGTGAGATGTTGGCGGCAGTCGCACAACTGCAATTAGCACCCATCCGCGAGTCCTCCGAATTCGGATCGCCTTCCGACGATCAGAAGCAGTACGGGGTCAAGATAAGCAACAACAACAACAACCAGTACTTGCATGCGGAGTACAACCGGAGCGTCAGCTCGCATTCCCTGCAGAGTCTGAGCACTCTGGTGGGTGCACCCGTTGGTCATGGTGGTTCAGGTGGCAGTCACCTGCACCTGGGCAATGGTAACGATCTGAGCGATAGCACGCTCGATCTAATGCATGTAGACTCGGTGTATGGTGGTGGTGGTGGAGGTGGTTATCATCGGGCATCGCGCCAGATCTCGATAAGCAGCGAGCTGCTGCACGAGTCCAGTTCCTTGCCCATGGTGGTGGTCATTCCCAATGCCTCGGGCGAGCAGGCCTACGATGACACCAAGCTCTGAGTGGCATGGGGCTAACGACTGCACTTGGACACCTATTTAAGCTGCATGGGGTTGAGTCGTACTTACGTTTTAAAGTCTGACAAACTGAACCATTTTGATGGCTGGACCAAAAACCAATATCATATCATCCGAAACACGATTTCTCGTATTACTTGTTTTATTCTTGCTTTGGCCTAGCTTTGATTCGGTCAGTATTATTGGCAATTACTAATACTTGAGTTGTGCGATTACTAAATCATTCCAATGTTTATATGCCGAAGATTAGTTATTAATTATTTGCCACACATCCCACACAAACACACACACACGATATATTTAAAATTGTTAATCGCCCACAACACATGAACAACTAACCTAATGGTATTCTAACCACTCCACTAAATCCTATGTCTATCCCTAGCGTTAGATGAAGCATCAAATAAATGATAAATCTTATGAACAACTCGTTACCTCTTGCATTTTATTGAGCTTTCTATCTGTGTTTATGTTACGCCTTTAACCTTTGTTCTGAGTTAATTGGTTGCTTTAATTCACGTGGTTAACATACATATATGTTGGGGAATAGCACCCTTTGCGATGGGTAATCCCTCCAAGAACCCTAACTTAATCTTCCTCATCCCTATGATTTTTAGAACTCGACACACCGACTGCCGGAGCAGCAATGACGACCCCATTGCTCGGTGCCTCCGGCTCTGTGCCAGCGCCGTCAGGTCGGGAATCTATTTTAAAGCAGCAGGGAAGCGTCAAAGCCGACAAGCGAGTATCGATTCAACAAACGGCGACCAGCAACAACAACAACAATAATAGTACCAAGCTAACGCCAAATGTCGAGTATGTTTCCGAACGCCAGCCGGAAGTCCAAGGTGCCGGCAAGCGCTTGACAACCAAGCCGCCACCAGGTAATGTTTGTTAACCAAATCTAAAGCCAAAACCCGTTCTTAATAATATGCTAATCCTTAATAGGACCTCGACCCGCCTCGCTGATCATCACCAGAAACGATTCCAACTCACAGTTCCAGCTGCTGCGCTCCTCCTCAGTGGACTACGACGACGTGGAGGCCCAGGACCACCGGACCACGATAAGGACCACTCTGCTGGAACAGCAGGAGGAAGAGGAATCAGCCCCGTTCGTCTTTACAGTGCGAAAATGACACAATCTTCTCTACTAGGTGAAACCAGCCAATGAGATGGCCATTTAGTGCCAGCTACGCTTAGTTACAAATTAGTTCTAACGCAATTAGCTAATAACTGGAGGACTTTGTGGAAACTCTGCCTTTTGGGTTACACAATGATGTAGTTGTATAGACGGTACGCTAAGAAAAGACACTTTGTTTGCAAGTCCTGGTTGTAAGTCACAGAAAACACAACTTGTTATAAATGTATAATGCATGTGCATCCTTATATTATATAAAGAAAATGAAAGTGGGTTGTTGGATTAGACAGTGTATTGAATACTATGGCTGTCGGCCCTTTATTATTGCCAGAGCAGGTGCCAATGCCTTGGAGAGCTTGACGGCCATGGTGGCACTAGGCAATGTTTGGTAGATCTCCTGCAGGGCTAACATAACGTTCGACTGATGCTGAGTCAGGTTCATGGGGTCGAAGTGGGGATTCTGCCAGAAGGCTCCATTCGGCGTGCTCTCCAAGCGAGCCTGTGTGCCAGCATCGCGGGAAGCGGTTCTGCGCTCCGTTTGCGTAGCTGCATTCTTATACAGCGTTGCCGTTTCTTGTTCCTCTGTCGGAGCCAGGCCCCGCTCAAGTTGCTCTTTCTTCAGCTTAAGGATTCGCTGCGATGGCTTAACTGTGCTCTGGAGCTCCTTGAGCCGCGCCACATCGATGCCCAGTAGACGCAGCAACCTCTTAGTAGCATGAGGAACTGTTTCCAAGCCCCATTTAGCCAAATCAATTCTGGTTCCGGGCGTGGAGTTGAACTTGTAGACCACATTCATGTTATTGCAAATTGGCGAAGGATTCTCAAAGCAATCCTGGTTCCTAAAGGACTCATTAACAGGGAGCTTGCAGATGGTGTCCACCATGTGGAATTCCCGTGGCTCATCTTTGTTGGCCTTCTGCTGGATCTGTTCCAGCACCAACTCCGCACGTGCGACGGCCAGACTACGCTTGTCTGCCTTGGACAGATTCGCAGTGTTGGGTTCAACCTGGGGCGGCTTTCGCTCTATAAGATTGGAGAATTTAATAGGTCGGATGTAATGCTCATCAGGCCGCACTGGAATGTAATCCAATTCTGCATCCTGAAGTTTCATCTCCTTCGAACTCTCATTCTGCGAACTGACACTACCTCTTCGGTTCTTATATTTCTTGCGAACTCGATAATCGCAATCCAACGGGTTTCTATCGTCTGCATTCTCGTCCGGCGAACTGGCGCTGTGATTTCGTTTCCTGGACTCCTCCTGGTGTTTATTGGACCGATGGGACCGCTCCTTCTTGTGTTTCTTTTTCTTATGCTTAACCTTGCTGTTTTCAGCTGTCATTTCCAACATCTTCAGAATTTCTCGTTTCTGTGCAATAAGATCAGCTGCCTCCGGATCATCTATGGGCATATCATTCTGCGTGAGACTGAGTTGTTCGTCTGGTACAAGCGTCTTGGCGGCCTGAAGACTGAACAAATCCATGTCGTCCAAGTTCTCGCGTTTCGAAAATTCGCTGGGAAGCAATTTGAGGGTACGACTGCCCTGCCCAACGGAGTCCAACGTCACATTAGACTTTACATCGGCAGGGGTCTGCAAGGTTTCCGGGGAATTAATCACGAATGGGTCAGCCAGCAAGCTATCCAACAAGGCATCGGCATCTTCTTTGATCTTGTGCTTCGGCTCCGGTTCACTGGCGTCTAGGGACGCCTGTAGATGTTCGTCCGAAGACGGCGTCACCGAGTGGTGGACAAGTTCACCATCCTCAGGATCGCTGTTCCAACCTGATGCGGACATAGGGACTCCGCAGGCAAACGCATGCGGCGGAGTCTCGCCTGTGCCCTCCCGTAGCGGAGTGTCCTCATCCTCGTGAATGCCACTTTCCACGTTGTTTTCCACTTTGACCTCTAACTTGATCGGAGCGTCCATGACATCAAATCGCCTTTTCACTAATCTTATCCACAAATGAAATTAGACACCTTTGAATTTGTCCACCAAATGTTAGCTGATGCTGCAGTTCTAGAGATGGCAAATTAAAATATTTTTAGTAAGTCTATTTTTACAAGCCCTTTTCTTCCCATTATTTGTTTTCCAGTGTTATTTTAAATTTATTGAAATAGAACATAAAATTATGAGGCCTTGCTTTTTTAAATGTTTTCCCTGTTTTTACACGGCTCTGGAGTTGCCATCCCACTTTCTATACAGTTAGTTACAGTTACAATCGATGCACCTGTTGATATATCGATAGCGCCATGTCGGAAACTCACCTCAGCTGTTATCGACTAGCTAATTTAACAAACGTTTTGTCAATTAAAAGTTATATTACAACATGTACAGTGGATGTTTTAATTAGGAGTCATAAGAAAGCAATTTGATGTCAATTAATTAACAATACCCCCTGAAAAAGAATTTAAAATCTTCAATAGCGACTACAAGCAGATTGAGTGTAAATAAAAACAACCAGCTGTTTTTTGTTTACAAGCTTCGTTGCCTAGTTGTTGTTGGGGGCTGTTTTTCAGCGCCTTAACCAGCTGATGACCACAAAAACTTCAAAGGTCACCTTGAGCTTAATAGAATCAAAAGCAATTGCTTAAGAATTTCGGCTGGTAACGTAAAGTTCAATTTCGCAGCTTCATCACAGCCCAAAAAGTACGAAAAATCATTAAAAAATCCCGTGATAAAATGAAAATAATCAAATAATTTGCATACCCATGAAAATAAACAATTTTCGCCGAGCGTGAATGTGAATGAAAGTGGGCAGATAAGTTCTAGAGCAGATAAAAAAAGACCACAGATTACTCACATGGAGCACTTTTGTTGTGTTCTAAAATCGGGACTCCTAAAAAACGATCTATAAATAAACACTCATAGGCCATCTACCGGCAGCCAAGTGCAATTCATTGACCCACATATGCGAGGGTGTGTGTGTGTGTGTGCGTGTGCTTGTCTGTGAACTTGGTGTGTGCAAAATTATTTTTATTCCCTGACCTGCCAGTGAATTTTCAATGTTGATAACGTTCGCTAATCGTGAGGATCCACATTCTCACGTAGGCGCCACATGTCAATAGCAATGCATCTGAAACTAAGAGGACTAAGTGCCTTATTACCCCATGAGAAAGCAGTAAAGCAATCCCCCGTTAGCCGACGCCCCTGTGTGTGCAAATGTGTGAGCGATTATCGCGATTGAAAAGTACATATTCGTTTAATGCTCCATTTGAGATAGCGGCGTCTGAAAATTCCTGGCATTCCGTAGACCGTCGATTTTGCAGCAGTTGCAGTCATGCTGAGCGAGGGAGTCCACTGGCTCTGGAGGAGCATGCTCCAGATCCTGATGCGTTATCAGCTCTTCCGATGGCTTTATGGACTAATAGCGACTGTTGATAACGAACCGCTACCGTTACAAATCAAAAGCGAAGAGGAAGCGTTCGGGGAAAACAAGAAGAAGAATCAGCTGGCGAGTCTGGAGAATGCCATCTCCCCCGGAAAATCGGATTCAGTCGCGATTAGAACCGTTCCAAGTGCAAATGCGAATGCAATGGGCAATGCAGGCAGTGCCGAGATCGTATCAAATCAAATCATCCGCCGCCGTGAGGTATTATCATCGCCCAGTGATCGGAGTCCCAGTGTTGTGTCCATATGCCATAACTATATGTTCTAGTGTTCCAGTCCACAGAGTGTGTGCGTGTGTGTGTGTGCCGGCAATGAATATAAAACATGCCCTCCATCCGGCAATGCTTCAGTCAATTCCGATCCGGGTTACTAGGAGCTTCCACCAAGCGGACAATCCTCGAAAATTCTACTCGGACTGTGGTGGTGTTTTAACAAGATGCCTTTGGCTGTGCGTTTCCCGACCGCGAAATACCCAAAATCAAACTTAACCGTGGAACTCCTATAGGTCGAACCACAGAAAAGCAAAGTGGATAACCCCGTGATTAACAAATTATACTTCAAAACCAATCCAATCCACAGATTATTTTAAAAAGCAATATTGGAATTAAAATCGAGTTTTAACACAAATCAATGGATGAAAATGAAAATTGTATTAAACCAAAATCGGAAAAACAAATTCTCTATATAAGATCACAATCGATCCTTACTTAACAATTTATTTATTCATTGTCGTGCAATTTTAAAAATAGAACATATTGCTCATTTGTAGCTGTAATTGTAATCCTAATCTCTATTGGCGCTAGCAGTGGTTCGACCTTAAGAGACATAAAGCTATAGAAATTCGACTATACATTCCATGCATAAAACCCATGTTCATGTGTAATGAATAGTAATGACGATTGTATAACGCACTCACGGCTATCCTCTCGGATTTTCCTAGATGAGCACCATGGGCAAGGAGACGGAGTCGCACAGCATACCCATCAGGGAGGGCCAGGATGCGGAGCATATTCTGTACCGTCTGAAGCGGGGTTCCAAGCTGAGTGTTCACCCGGATGCCTCGCTGTTGGGCAGGAAGATCGTTTTGTACACCAACTATCCCGCCGAGGGACAGAAGTTTGTGCGAACGGAGTATCGCGTGCTGGGATGGCAACTCAGCAATGGCAAGCAGATTACCTCTGTAATGCATCCGGAGGCCCATGTGGTAGATACGGACATTCGTAGTCAGGTGGAGCTCAACATGTCCGGCACCTACCACTTCTACTTCCGGTATCTGGAAAGGTTCGAATTTATACTTTTCCGCATTGCTTTTTCTTCAGCATTAATGTGTGTCAACATTTTCAGACCCGACACTGGCTGCTCCGGAGCAGATGGAGCTCTATATGTGCAAGTGGAGCCCACGCTGCATGTGGGTCCGCCTGGCGCCCAGAAGACCATTCCCTTGGACTCGGTGCGCTGCCAAACGGTGCTGGCCAAGCTCCTGGGTCCGCTGGACACCTGGGAGCCTAAGCTGCGCGTGGCCAAGGAGGCCGGCTACAATGTGATCCACTTCACTCCCATCCAGGAGTTGGGTGGCTCCCGATCCTGCTATTCGCTGCGTGACCAACTCAAGGTCAACTCACATTTTGCACCCCAAAAGGGAGGTAAGATCAGTTTTGAGGATGTGGAGAAGGTCATCAAGAAGTGTCGACAGGAGTGGGGGGTAAGACATTGAATTCTAGCATAAACAGAACTAGTTTAAAACTCATCCCTATGTCAGGTGGCCTCTATCTGCGACATCGTGCTCAATCACACCGCCAACGAGTCCGATTGGCTACTACAGCATCCGGATGCCACTTACTCATGCGCCACCTGTCCCTACCTCCGCCCCGCCTTCCTGCTGGACGCCGCTTTCGCCCAGTGCGGAGCGGACATAGCCGAGGGCAGCCTGGAGCACGTAGGCGTACCTGCGGTCATCGAGCAGGAGTGCCATTTGGAAGCGTTAAAGTACCAGTTGCACACCTCCTACATGTCCAAGGTCAATATACACGAGCTGTATCAGTGCGATGTGATGAAGTACGTGAACGAGTTCATGTCCCAGGTGCGAACTCGCGAGCCACCGAAGAATGTGGCCAACGAGTGTCGCTTCCAGGAAATCCAACTGATACAGGACCCGCAATATCGACGCTTGGCCAGCACCATTAATTTCGAGCTGGCGCTGGAGATCTTTAATGCTTTCCATGGCGACTGCTTCGATGAGGAGTCACGCTTCCGCAAGTGCGCCGAAACCCTCCGCCGGCATCTCGATGCCCTCAACGATCGCGTGCGCTGCGAGGTTCAAGGCTACATCAACTATGCGATAGACAATGTTTTGGCCGGAGTGCGCTACGAAAGAGTCCAGGGCGATGGGCCCAGAGTGAAGGAGATCTCCGAGAAGCACTCGGTCTTTATGGTCTACTTTACGCATACCGGCACCCAGGGAAAATCGCTCACTGAGATCGAGGCTGATATGTACACCAAGGCTGGAGAGTTCTTCATGGCCCACAATGGTTGGGTCATGGGCTACAGCGATCCTCTGAGGGACTTTGCTGAGGAGCAACCCGGACGCGCCAATGTCTACCTCAAGCGCGAGCTCATCTCGTGGGGCGATAGTGTGAAGTTGCGCTTCGGCAGGCGTCCGGAGGACAGTCCCTACCTGTGGCAGCACATGACCGAGTACGTTCAGACCACGGCGCGCATCTTCGACGGTGTGCGATTGGACAACTGCCACTCCACGCCATTGCACGTAGCTGAGTACCTTCTCGATGCAGCTCGTAAGATCAACCCAGAGCTGTATGTGGTGGCGGAACTGTTCACCAATTCCGATTACACCGACAATGTGTTTGTGAACCGATTGGGCATCACCTCCTTAATCCGTGAAGCTCTTTCCGCTTGGGACTCCCACGAGCAAGGCCGCCTAGTTTATCGTTATGGAGGAGTGCCTGTGGGTGGTTTCCAAGCAAACTCGTCGCGCCACGAGGCCACCAGTGTGGCTCATGCCCTCTTCCTGGACCTCACCCACGATAACCCGTCTCCGGTGGAGAAGCGTTCCGTGTACGATCTTCTACCATCGGCAGCACTGGTTTCCATGGCCTGCTGTGCCACAGGAAGTAACCGTGGTTACGACGAACTGGTTCCACATCATGTAAGCTCCCCATTCGTTTATGATTTATTCCTGAAACTAACTCAGACTATTTTCCCAGATCCATGTCGTAGACGAGGAACGCACGTACCAAGAATGGGGCAAAGGTGTTGACTCGAAATCTGGAATTATGGGTGCCAAAAGAGCACTGAATTTGCTGCATGGACAGCTCGCAGAGGAGGGATTTAGCCAAGTGTACGTAGACCAGATGGATCCCAACGTAGTTGCAGTTACTCGTCATTCGCCGATCACGCATCAGTCAGTTATTCTCGTGGCCCACACTGCCTTTGGCTATCCCTCTCCAAATGCCGGACCCACCGGAATCCGCCCGCTGCGTTTCGAGGGCGTGTTGGACGAGATCATCCTGGAGGCCAGCTTGACTATGCAGAGTGACAAGCCATTCGATCGTCCCGCTCCATTTAAAAAGGATCCGAATGTGATCAATGGCTTTACTCAGTTCCAGTTGAATCTGCAGGAACACATCCCGCTGGCTAAGTCGACGGTGTTCCAGACCCAAGCCTATTCGGATGGTAACAACACGGAGCTAAACTTTGCCAATCTACGACCCGGCACTGTGGTGGCCATCAGAGTGTCCATGCATCCTGGTCCTCGCACCAGTTTCGATAAGCTCCAAAAGATTTCGAACGCCCTGCGTATTGGATCAGGCGAGGAGTATTCCCAGCTGCAGGCTATCGTCTCCAAGTTAGATCTGGTGGCACTTAGTGGTGCCCTCTTCAGCTGCGATGATGAGGAGAGGGATCTTGGAAAAGGTGGCACCGCCTACGACATTCCCAACTTTGGAAAGATCGTTTACTGCGGACTGCAAGGATTCATTTCCCTGTTGACGGAGATTTCGCCCAAAAATGACTTGGGACATCCGCTTTGTAACAATCTGCGAGATGGAAACTGGATGATGGGTAAGTTTGGAAAGATTCAGATTTATGTAGTTACTAAACAATATAATTATTTCCAGATTACATTGCTGATCGCCTAACTAGTTACGAAGACCTGAAGCCACTCTCCGCCTGGTTCAAAGCTACCTTTGAGCCACTGAAGAATATTCCACGCTACCTCATACCCTGCTACTTTGATGCCATTGTCAGCGGGGTTTACAATGTGCTCATCAACCAGGTCAACGAACTAATGCCAGAGTATGTCCATTAGCAGACTGCATTCATAGATTTTGTATTTAGTCATTAATTTTTACAGCTTCATCAAGAATGGCCACAGTTTTCCACAATCCCTGGCCCTGTCCACGTTGCAGTTCCTCTCCGTTTGCAAGTCGGCCAATTTGCCAGGATTCAGTCCTGCTTTAAGTCCACCCAAGCCTCCAAAGCAATGTGTGACTCTTTCTGCTGGACTGCCGCATTTCTCTACGGGTGAGTTTATATTTTATATTCAATAATCGAAAGGAACCTAAAATAATGGAATATCCAACCATTTATTAGGCTATATGCGGTGCTGGGGCCGTGATACCTTCATCGCTCTGCGTGGCTCCATGTTCCTCACTGGCCGTTACAACGAAGCCCGCTTCATCATCCTTGGATTTGGTCAGACCCTTCGACACGGACTAATTCCGAATCTTTTAGACAGCGGCAGCAAGCCGAGATTCAACTGCCGCGATGCCATCTGGTGGTGGATGTACTGCATCAAGCAGTATGTGGAGGATGCCCCCAAGGGTGCTGAGATCCTGAAGGACAAAGTGTCCCGCATGTTCCCGTACGACGATGCAGATGCCCATGCTCCAGGAGCCTTCGACCAGCTTCTCTTCGACGTGATGCAGGAGGCACTGCAGGTGCACTTCCAGGGCTTGCAGTATCGGGAGCGCAATGCAGGCTATGAGATCGATGCGCACATGGTAGACCAGGGCTTTAACAATCAGATCGGAGTTCACCCGGAGACTGGCTTTGTGTTCGGAGGCAATAACTTCAACTGCGGCACTTGGATGGACAAAATGGGATCCTCGCAGAAGGCCGGAAACAAGGGACGACCAAGTACGCCGCGTGATGGATCCGCAGTGGAGCTCGTTGGCCTACAGTATGCCGTACTCCGGTTTATGCAAAGCCTAGCCGAAAAGGAGGTTATCCCGTACACCGGCGTGGAACGAAAGGGTCCATCGGGCGAAGTGACCAAGTGGAGCTACAAGGAATGGGCGGATCGCATCAAGAACAACTTTGACAAGTATTTCTTTGTGTCCGATTCGGAAACCTGCTCGGTGGCCAACAAAAAGCTTATCTACAAGGACAGCTATGGAGCCACCCAGAGTTGGACGGACTACCAGCTGCGATGCAACTTCCCCATCACCTTGACCGTGGCTCCCGACCTGTGCAATCCTCAGAATGCCTGGCGTGCACTGGAGCGCGCCAAAAAGTATCTTCTGGGACCGCTGGGCATGAAGACGCTGGATCCCGAGGACTGGAACTATAGGGCCAACTATGACAACTCAAATGACTCCACGGACTGCACTGTGGCCCATGGCGCCAATTACCACCAGGGGCCGGAGTGGGTATGGCCCATCGGTTTCTACCTGCGGGCGCGCCTGATCTTCGCCAAAAAGTGTGGCCATTTGGACGAGACCATTGCCGAGACCTGGGCCATACTGCGGGCCCACCTCCGAGAGCTACAGACATCCCATTGGCGCGGATTGCCCGAGTTGACCAACGACAATGGCTCCTACTGCGGTGACTCCTGTCGCACGCAGGCCTGGAGTGTTGCTGCCATTTTGGAAGTCCTGTACGATCTGCACTCCTTGGGAGCAGACGTGGCCTAAACCACCGTAAATACTCATATTCAAACCTGTTAGTTGCTACCAAAAACTGTTATTAGTGTTACGTTTGATAATTGTACGGATACAAGATGGAATGAGATTCGATGCCTGAGGTCCCTTGAAATTTTGCTATTTCTATTCTATTAAAGTTGCAATTGTTTTTAAGCGTTCTTTTTCATCTAAGAGAAGTAGCTATCGCGGCACACACGCATGCAGGAGCACTGGGGAGGATCGATGGAGCCAAAGTTCTTTCGAGGCATATCCCGTCCCGTATATTTTGGAATGGTGTTAGCCTCGGGAGCTTTCATTGGTGAAACCACTTCCTGGGCAATAGGCTTGACCGGAGGTAGAGGCTTTTCCCGCTTTGGTTTCGATTTACCATCCTCTATTTTCAGCTGAAAATGAAATTAGCCATTGGATATAACTATTCCTGCAACTACTCACTTTGCCACATTTTCTCAAGGCTAAAATGGCTGCCTCGCATGTTAGATCGTAGGCTTTCTGCAACACAACTTGTTGGATAACATCAAGGACTATGGACATTTTGATGGGATTACAAAAAACCAGGGCTATTGCTTCACATACAATTTTGCTAGCGACTCCACGAGAAATTTGACACAATATTCCCAAGTCACATGAACTGTATATAATTTGTATATACTTCTAGTCTACAGTTTCTTATAAACTAAATAAATACGTGTAAAGGTTATATACATAAAGCTTTGCATAGTTGTAGACTATCCACATTACGTCTGCAGCGAAGTTTGGGTTCCATTTGGACTCGCTTGGTAGGATTCGTTTTCAGTAACTATCTCGACGTCATCATCTTTGATGGATTTGAGATCGCGTCCAATACTCTCCATGTTCAAGCTCAAGGCAGCTGCAGCCACATTATTATTCACTTCATCCAGCTTGGGCTGGCGTAGGCAGTTCTCGTCGTTGGAGGCCTCACGTTTAACCCTTGCCGGTGGCTGCTCTGTCGCATCCGCCGAACTTCGCAGATTGAGCAACTCCCGGCGGATGGCCTCTACATTGTCTTCAAGGTTGGGTTTCTTGATCTCCGAGTCATTCGAAGCTTTCGGCTGAGTAGCATTCACCATTAGGGCCAGTGGAATGGGCAATCGTTTGATAAGAGCTTCTTTATCCACGCTCGAATTCCTAAGTAACTCTCCGGTTTTGTAGGATAGAGGTTCAAAAACGCCGGCATGGGCCTCCTTCTCATCGCGCAAATGAGTATTTTCCGTGAGTATCTCCATTAACGATGCCTGGCGCCTTCTCTCCTTCTTTTCCTCAGCAACTGGCTGCGACTCCTTGAGCTTAATTTCAGCCTTCTTCGGTTCCTCGGCAACTTTAGCGACAGCATCCAAAGGCTCATCTTTCTGTAACTCCAAAGGTGGCTGGTTAAATGAATTTTTCTTGGCCAACTCTTCGTTTAGCTCCCCAACGGTTTTCGCCAATAGTTTTTTGGTCTCCTTTAATTCCTTTTGGGTTTTGAGTAGCTCATCTGCATTAGCCTTACTTTCCTTTTGCTCTTCGGCAGCTACGTCCTCCTCCTTCTTGATGGCCGCTCCATCAATTGTATTGCTTGCTGATAACAAGCTCGATCCAATTTCCGGTTTATCTGGTAGCGATGCAACAGCAGCCGGGGGATTCTCCTTGGGCTTGTCCACGGTAAGGTTGACATCGAGTGGTTTGGCTTCTGGTGGGTTCGCTTCTACGGCTTCTACTGGTAGGTTTTTAAGATCCGTTTCAGAATTTTTACTATCTATGGGAACTACATGGACTTCATCGATGGGCAGTGGTGGCAACGGTGGGTTGTCGGAGGAAGCTGTTTGCACTACCTTCGGCATATCAACAACTTTATCATCTACGGTTTCCTTTAATTTTTCTGGATTTTGAACATCAAGTTTCTTTAAGAATAGGTTCTTTTCACTGTTAATGGAATCTTTAGCCAAATGTTTTGGTAGCTCCCCGACTACAGCGGGCACTTGGCCATCGGGATATAGAGGGGTGCCTATGGCAACCATATCAAACTCAGGGCCGGAGCTCTTCTCATCAATTGCACTTAGGTTCGCATATGTTCCTAGGATCATCAATAGAAATCCACTTACGAATACAAACTGAGCAAGAGTGCGTTCCATTGACTCCTTTTTGATGATTTTTCGAAAACTGGATGCGGGAAACATTATGCAGATGGCTACGCCAATAGTGGAGCCCACCAATCCAATTATAAGCTCCACGGATGGAATAACCAAAGCCACGCATAACGAAAAGAAAACGATGAAGATAGTGATGAATCGAAAGCGTTGTTCAGGAATGTAGCTACTGCTTTCCGTGTGGCCCTATACAAAATAGATTTTTAGTGTCTACTCCACCAAATTGAAGCTACAAAATTACCTTTCTGTATAGCAGCGAATAGAGACTAGCTCTGCAGGGAAAGATTACCAATGGGAAACTAAAAGCAATCGACAGTACAAAGCCAATTTTAATGATATCGCTACCAAAAGAGGTCGATAAGTTCACCAGAATGTTACCTATAAATAAAAAGGCAAATATGTAGAGCAGAAAATGCCTCAAAAAGGTGTCTGGCTTACCCGAAAATGTGTGCGTACAAAACGCCACATATCCGAAAAAACCAACAGATATGTAAACAAAGGTACAGATCCAAGTGGCATTGCGGACAATGCCGTTCAGCTTGTCGAGACTCTGGTTGTTAATACTCTCAAAGACCTCAAATAGTTGCCTGTATATAGATCAGATATTTAAACGAATTTTGCGAACAAAGAACGCAGGGTGTACACACATTTGGCAGGAGAGAGCCATGCTGAAGATGGGCAGACATTGGAGCACGCCCGCCGGTTCCCAGTAGAGCACCTTTTCCGTCCAGTCGTTGGCCGTAATGTGTGGCTGGGCCTCCAGCACGATCTTGAGAATTAGACAGACATAGAAACCTATGGACGCGGTGCAAACGGCGGACAAGCTGTCCACATTGCGGAGCATGCCGAGGGGCACTATGCACACCACAGTGACCACGACCATGACCTGGTCGATAAGAGTTAGTTTCTCTTCTTGGGTAGAATGGCACTTTCTTACCAGACTCCGCAGATGCAGGTGATCCGCCACGTCCAGCTCGAAAATCTTGGCGATTATCTGCGGACCCAGATCGCCCACGACCACAAAATACGTGATGCACGTTCCAATCAGGTAGCCAATGATGCACAGCTCCACAAGCAGCTTGCCGGAAGTACCGAAAGCATGGAGACCGAGCATCTCGAAGCTCCTCCTACGTGTCAGCAGCGAGGTTTTAATAAGATAGTGGCAGCAAACCCGTGTTATTCCATTGCTCAGCACAAGAAGAACGATGGATAGCAGGATGCCGCACTTCTGGAAGCAGAACGGCATGGCCAGGATGCCGACGCCTATGATGCTGTTGGCCAGCGTCATTACATGCGCGGAGTGGGCCAACATCTTGCCGGGAATTCAGCCTACTTTCTCTTTATCTGGAGTTTCGAGAACTGCGATCCGTTTTCACGTGGGCGTTTCGCCGCGTATGCAATATCTTCGCAAGCTGTGTCGAACTGATACCAACCTTCTTCCGTCGGTCTGATACGGCGAACAGCAGTACGGCGCAAAATACTACTTGTTACTCCAAAATAAAGCGCTACCGACGATTGCACTTGTGTAAGCAAAATTGTAAACAAAATAATCCGGCGACGACGACGACGGCGGCGGCGGTGAAAAAGACGTTGGCGCTTACATTGAGTGGGCGGTTGTGGTTCAGCAAACATTTGTTCCAATTACGTATACGTGCGTTACGCTGTCAGGCTGCTTGCGCATTTTTACGGCCGCAAGAAAGTTTTAAAGCGAATTGTTTGTGTCGTCACCATTCCGTCACCAATGTTTGGCAGCGTGACCAGCTTGCAGTATTTGGATTTGGTTAACCGCGAAGGTCATGAGCCTGTGGCTAGCCCAAAGCAAAAATGTTAGTATTTCCTCGGGACTTCGAAATGGTCACACTGACTTTTGGCACTTCAATGCAGTTCAACGGTCGCACTAATTTTGTACTCGAAATTCAACACGAGCAAACGTGCTCGCGGACCGCTGGAAAATTTATTAAATATAATAAATGTGCAAAATTGCAGACCATCGAGTGCAGCACATTCTCCACGACGCGTTGGCACCATTTTCATGCACGGATGCCTTGCAGAGATGGTGAAATCTTGTGATTAAAATTCTCCCCGTCTGAGGTACGAATAGTGAAAAAAAATGTCTGCCGCGCCGAAAATTGACAAAGCGACGCCGCCATGTCGCTACCTATAGTCATCTCCCTCTCGCAACCGGCTCCCAGAACCCCCAGTGTTCATCTATGTGTGTAGTGCTTATTTTGAGCGTTAAAATCTGTTGAAAATTTAAAAACCATGCATACAATGGAAAATATTGTGCACAGATTATCGGTTTTTCACATTTCCCTTGCGGAAATCGGGAAAGCAAGCGTATGTGTGCCGAATGGAAAAAACCAAGACGCAGGGTTGCATTTTTCTTGATTTCGAGGGGTGCATTCTGTGTGATAAGCGTTCTTTTTTTTTTAAGATGATTATAGGCTTTTGTCCCGTCATGTTTGATAATGGATATTACGCAGCGGTAAAATTATAATTTTATGTCTGTCAAATTAATGAGTTCTGCGGTTTGGCCAGGGCTGCAGCATCAGCACACGTGCGAGGCCACGTTTTCTTTTTCCCGCCATCCGCTGTCATTTCAAAATAATACTGGGAACTCACTCCCCCTTTTTTCTTGTTCTTTTTTTTTATTGCAGATGTCTCAAACATGAATGAAGGTAATTCAGCAGGAGGGGGGCATGAAGGGCTCAGCCCGGCCCCTCCTGCTGTGCCAGACCGCGTAACTCCACATTCAACGGAAATTTCAGTTGCACCCGCCAATTCCACGAGCACAACAGTACGAGCAGCAGGATCAGTAGGAGCAGCCTTGCCGGCCACCCGCCATCACCAACATATAGCGACCCAAGTGAAGGGAATCGCCAGCAGCAGTAGCAAACAACAGAAGCAACTGGCCAGTGCGCAGCTGCCTGTGCCGCTGTCGCCCTTGCCGCAACAACAACAGCAAACGGCAGAGGCAACGGCAGCAGCAGCAGCACCCGCCCACTCCAACGTATCCACCTCCGTTTCCTCCAGCACAATAGAAGCCTCTGTTTTGCCGCCGCAGGCCAAGCGTCAGCGTTTGGACGACAACGAGGACAGGGCGAGCGCCGCCAGCATTGTTGGACCAGCCGAGAGCAGCAACATTGTAAGCTCCCTGCTACCAGCGTCGGTGGCCTCCAGCAGCGAGGTCGGTGGGCTTTCTTCTACGGCCCTGCAGGACTTGAATGCCCTCAAGAAGCGCATACTCCAGCAGAAATTGCAGATCTTGCGTAATCTTAAAGAAAGGTAAGTTACTACTACTTTGCAACGAAATACACATAAATAACAAATTTTTTTGTAAAAAGGCATCTTGAAAATGTGTCCGAATACTTTTACCTACAAAACGGCGGCAGTATGATGGACTACCCCGCGTGGCGCAAGAAGACACCAACCCCGCAGTTCATCAGCTATAGCAATGCGAATCGTATAGATCAGCTGATACACGAAGATAAGCCGAGCACATCAGCAGCAGCAGCTGCGGCACAGAATCAGAAATATACCACCCAACAGACAGACTCAGTGGAGTCCTCACTAGTCAGTGGCATCAGTACTGGAGCGACAAAAGCAGCGCCATTGGATGGCAATATCAGCAATAGTACTGTGAAAACGGTAAGAACATAGTTTTTAAAAAGTAACACAAAAAATAGCATTATATATGATGTTAACATCATACTGAGTGCCTAAATCGATCTATTTTTGATTGATTCTGGCTTTTAAAAGGGATGTTCGCAGCTGCGAGGCATTTGTCTGATAACACTTATCTATTAATTTTATGTTGAGGTTCTTTGGTATTGTACTAATTAAGATATCGTTGTTCCTTTAGAATACGCAATCTCAAGTTCCAAGCAAGATTGGCAGCTTCACAGACTCAACGCCCGCAGCAACAGACAGCAACTCAAGTACCACAGTTCCAGGAACAGCTACAAGTGGCGCCGTAACCAACACACCTGCCACTTCGGCCGAGGCGGCTAGTGGTAATGTACTGGCAGTGGAAGCGGAAATCAAAATCCCAGCTGTTGGAGCCACACCAGTGGCCATTTCCACCAAGCTTCCGGCTGCCGTCGTCCAGCTAACGCAACAAGGTAAACTCATCTTGTTCCCAGTCGACCCCTTTGACCTCTCATTGTTACGAAGACTTTTGTGTTTCTGTTGTGTTCGTTTCGATCAAACAAAATTGTATTTTTTGTTGTTTAAAATTGTTATGTTTGTCCTCCCATATTTACGCCAAATCTAAATTGTAAAATCGATGCAAAATCTAGACCACTGCATACCATCTCCTGTAATTCCGAAAGTGATACTAAAACAACGCCAACTGCCAACGCACGTCCTGCACTAAAAACTTATAATGTTATACCGATATTATATTGTGGCCGCCAACTATTGTGCATTACTAATACATATTCCAACAAAAGCAAACTAAACTCGCAAAATGCCAAGATTATTTTGTTAGTTTACCAAACACACACACCTACTAAAACATAAGCATAACTACATAACCAACTATCACGTACCTGCTATTTATTATTTACACTTTATTTATTTTTCCGATTTCTGTTCCCACATTAATGCTGCCTACATTCTCCTATAACGCACACACTCAACTCACCATAATTGTATCGTTATAATATAGGTCACATACCCGGTAGACCTTTAGGAGGTCGTCACGGTATGGTCTTCGGTCAAATACCCGCTCCTCCTGCTGCCGTAGGAAATCCTTCTGTACCTTTGGTGCCAGGTGCTTATCGTTCGCAAACAACAAACAAAAAATATCAAAAATCTTTCACAGCTAAAATTCGTTTTGTTTTCATTTAAATTCTTACTTAAACCAGATTGTGTCTTAACCATTAAAGCATTTTATCATTTCTCAAGCAAAGTAGTGCATTGATTGATGTGCATAAAGATTATATTTTCAATTTGTAAATTGTTTTCTAGAATTGGTGTTTTTGCCCTTAGTTTGGATTGGTAAATCTGCTTAATAATTTCAGTTTGAATTGATAAATAATTGATGAATGTATCGTTTTATTGATTGCGTTGATTTGTAAGCAAGTTAGCAAACTTAAGCATACTTAGTAAACTAGAGATCGCGCCGAACTATAGGACTTACCACACCGATTGGGCTCTCATTGTCATCCCCTCATTCATCCACTTAAAATATCATTAGTCCTAGACTACTTTTATGTCGCACCTAAAAGCGTTTTCTCGTCGGCTCGTTAAATGCTCTTGAAAATCGTAGATGTGTGCCAGAGCGAAGCTCAGTTGCAAGTGATACGGCCATTCTTGGTGGCAGATATCCATAACGCTGACTACAAGTGATCTCGGCGGACGCACCTAAAAGCGTTTTCTTGCCAGCCCGTTAAGTGCTCTTGAAAATCGTAGATGTGTGCCAGAGCAATCGTCGCAGTTGCAAGTGATCCAGATCCGTGATAGAATCAGATCCAATTAAAGCTGGGCTCATTTATATATTAATATCTACACGGGCAAGCGCACTCTGTGTCACATCGATATATCCAGCCTCATGTGATGACAATTTGTAAGCTTGCTAGAATAAGGGGGAGCTTCGCTTATCCATGCGGCAACTATCTTCAGCCCAGATGCCGCATTGAATTCGGGCCTCACATTAAGACTAAGTTTGCATGCATTTCCCACATCTTTCGTTTAGCAACCGATTCGCAAATGATTCTTATTCTAACTCTTCTATTTCATTCATTCACTATTGCTTTCCTAGTAGCTCTTTTGTACTTGATGCACTTTCCAGCATGCCATGAGTTGACCTTTTTCCGCATCCCTTGAGTAAATGATATCTTTTCTAATCTATCCCTTTTTGACTTATTTTCTAAGGTGGCACCCCTTTGTTGCCCTGCAATACATCCGCCGGGTCTACGGCGCTTCGTCGTCCCCAAGGTCAGAACAATGTCGCAAGCGGATCCGCTGCGGCATCTGGAGGCGGAGGGAGCCTCACACCCACACCGCTCTACACGGGCAATGGCCCGGCCGCTCTGGGCGGCAGTGGAGGACTCACGCCTGGCACACCAACTTCTGGCAGTCTGCTCAGCCCTGCCTTGGGCGGTGGTTCCGGAACGCCCAACAGTGCGGCGCAGGAGTTCTCTTTTAAGGCCAAGCAAGAGGTGTACGTGATGCAGCGTATATCGGAACTACAGAGAGAGGGATTATGGACTGAGCGGCGCCTGCCCAAGCTACAGGAGCCCAGCCGCCCCAAGGCGCATTGGGACTATCTCCTCGAGGAGATGGTCTGGCTGGCGGCAGATTTTGCACAGGAACGAAAGTGGAAGAAAAACGCGGCCAAGAAGTGTGCCAAGATGGTGCAGAAGTATTTCCAGGACAAGGCCACCGCTGCCCAGCGTGCGGAAAAGGCCCAAGAGCTGCAGCTAAAGCGTGTAGCTTCCTTCATTGCACGCGAGGTGAAGAGCTTTTGGTCGAATGTTGAGAAGCTGGTCGAGTACAAGCACCAAACTAAGATCGAGGAAAAACGCAAGCAGGCTTTAGACCAACACCTCAGCTTTATTGTAGACCAGACAGAGAAGTTCTCGCAACAATTGGTCGAGGGAATGAACAAGAGTGTGGCGGATACGCCCAGTCTTAATTCCAGCCGTCTAACATCGCCGAAACGGGAGTCCGATGGTGAGTTATACCTTAACATATTGTATGAGTCGATTACCAGAACTGAGCACTTGATGATAAACTACAAACTGAAACGTTGTTGTGGTCTATTCTTGAACACTTCGATGTTACCTTGGGATGGTCGCACTTGCGAGGCATTTGCCTGATGCTAATGCGCATATGTTCCATGTGTACTTCTTGCGTGAAACAATTGCTAATGAAAACATCATCCACTTTACAGATGACTTCCGCCCTGAGTCTGGTTCCGAAGATGATGAGGAGACTATCGCCAAGGCCGAAGAAGATGCAGCCGATGTGAAAGAGGAGGTAAAGGCGCTAGCTAAGGAATCTGAGATGGACTTTGATGACTTCCTTAATGACCTACCACCTGGCTATCTGGAAAATCGTGATAAGCTTTTGAAAGAGGAGCAGAGCTCGGCGATAAAGACCGAAACGCCTGATGACAGTGATGATAGTGAGTTCGAGGCGAAGGAAGCCAGCGATGATGACGAAAATACCATCAGCAAGCAGGAAGAAGCCGAGCAGGAGATAGACCACAAAAAGGAGATCGATGAACTGGAGGCAGACAATGATCTTTCAGTGGAGCAGTTGTTGGCGAAATACAAGTCGGAAAGAGTAGATGAACAACCTCCTAGCCCCAAGCGACGAAAGCTAGCGCCACGTGATCCTGAGCTGGACTCTGATGATGATTCGACGGCTGTTGATTCCACCGAAGAAAGCGAAGATGGGGCCACCGAGGATGAAGAAGATCTCTCTACTGTTAAAACTGATACGGATATGGAGGAACAGGATGAACAGGAGGAGGGTCTCAAGAGTCTTTTGGCAGAAGCTGACGCAACAAGTGGTGCTGCTGGCAGCGGAAGCACGGCTGGGGCAAGCGGCAACAAGGATGATATGTTGAACGATGCTGCCGCCCTGGCCGAGAGCCTCCAGCCCAAGGGTAATACCTTGTCCTCAACCAATGTGGTTACTCCAGTGCCCTTCCTGCTTAAGCACTCCTTGCGTGAGTACCAGCACATCGGGCTCGATTGGCTGGTCACAATGAATGAGCGCAAGTTAAACGGCATCTTGGCCGACGAGATGGGTCTGGGCAAGACCATCCAGACCATTGCGCTATTGGCCCACCTTGCCTGCGCAAAGGGCAACTGGGGACCTCATCTCATTGTGGTGCCTTCGTCTGTGATGCTCAATTGGGAAATGGAGTTCAAGAAATGGTGCCCCGGCTTTAAAATACTCACCTACTACGGCTCCCAGAAGGAGCGCAAGCTAAAACGAGTAGGTTGGACCAAGCCAAATGCCTTTCATGTGTGTATCACGTCCTACAAGCTGGTGGTGCAAGATCAACAAAGCTTCCGCCGCAAAAAGTGGAAGTATCTCATCCTGGATGAAGCGCAGAACATTAAGAACTTCAAGTCCCAGCGCTGGCAGCTGCTACTTAACTTTTCCACAGAGAGGTGAGTAATGATTGCATATGCTGCTAAGCTTGCCAACCAGCACCAAAATCAGTAATCATGCGATTGCTAAACTAGCATGGCGACTACGCTTGGGTGCTAAAAGTAAATTCGCTATAATGCCGCATACTAAACCAGAGCATGCTAATCTAGCCCTAGAATGCTTGTGGCCTTGTTTCGAGACAAATAACAAATATGCCTTTACGCGAATGAGTTTATAAAGTACTCTTAACTTTCTACAGGCGTCTGCTATTAACTGGAACACCACTGCAGAACGATCTGATGGAGCTGTGGTCCCTGATGCACTTTCTTATGCCATATGTGTTCTCTTCACACCGCGAGTTTAAGGAATGGTTCTCGAACCCAATGACTGGCATGATTGAGGGCAACATGGAGTACAACGAGACTTTGATTACGCGTTTGCACAAGGTAAGCATATCATAAGGAAAAAAATATTTTATTTTCTTTTTCTTTTTTTTTTTTTGAGATGATCAGCACCTAAAAGCGTTTTCTTGTTAGCCTGATAAATGCTCTTGAAAATCGTAGATGTGTGCAATAGCAATCTCTACAATAATTTGGGATTCAGTTTCTATATAACTTCATTCTGTTCCGATTGTAAACATCCATTATACGACTTACACTGCAAATGCACTCTGTGTCACATCGAATTTAACTACATGTGAAAACAATTTGTTAGTTTGCTATAGGAAAGAGATGAGACTTATCCGTGCAATTAGTGCCGTAAAAGGTTGATTGCATTGAAATCGCATTTTACACTAACAAAAATAAATTATTCCCGGTGCACCTAAAAGCGTTTCCTTGCAAGCCCGTTAACTGCTCTTGGAAATCGTAGATGTGTGCGAAATCAATCATCACAATAGCAAGTGATTTTAGTTCCTATAACTCGAATCCATTTACATTGTGAACATACTCCTCAGAGGAAATCTTAAGCAAATGCACTCTGTGTCACATTGAACTTAACTACATGTGAAGACAATTTGTTAGTTTGCAATATTAAAGAGCTGCGTATTATCCATGTATTTAACGCCGTATCAGGGTGATTACATTGAAATCGCATTTTACACTATTTTTGATAAATTATTTTTATTGCACCTAAAAGCGTTTTCTTGCCAGCCTGATAAATGCTCTTGAAAATCGTAGATGTGTGCAAGATCAATCCTCACAATAGCAAGTGATTTTAGTTCCTTTAACTCTAATCCGTTTACATTGTGAACAGTAGATCTATAAGTAAAATGTTCATGTTTTGTTCCTACTTTTGCAAATGCACTCTGTGTCACATTAAAACTAGCTTCGTGTGATGACAATTTGTTAGTTTGCCAGATCAAAGAGATGCGTCTTATCCATGTGGCTAAGTTCTTACCAATTTATTCACATTGAAAACGCCCCTAACATGACCCTCTTATTTAAGTTATCCGTATTTTCAAACTAAATGCGCAGTAATTAGAATTTGGCTTTTGTTTTTCCGTACAGGTGATTCGTCCGTTTCTACTTCGACGCCTTAAAAAGGAGGTGGAAAAACAGATGCCAAAGAAGTACGAGCATGTGATAATGTGTCGCCTGTCGAATCGCCAGCGCTATCTATATGAGGACTTCATGAGCCGCTCCAAGTAAGTTTGGATTCGCTGACTACTGTTAAATGTATTACTAATAATTTAATGTTTTTTCTACAGAACTCGTGAGACTCTGCAAACGGGCAACTTGTTAAGCGTGATAAATGTACTGATGCAGTTGCGAAAGGTGTGCAATCATCCGAACATGTTTGAAGCGCGTCCTACGATCTCGCCATTTCAAATGGATGGAATTACATTCCACACTCCGCGACTCGTCTGCGATATAATGGAGTATGATCCGTTCACGGTGAGTCTTATTTCTTCCTTCTTCATTGGCAATTTTTTTCCTGATTGTTGTTTGAAAATGATGTTAAACTGTCACTGATAGTTGGACTTAATCTATTTTGGAGAGAGTCGTAAACTTTTCCTAGGATGTTCGCATTTGCGAGGCATTTGTCTGATTCGCTTAGCCAATAAAATACTTCTTAGATTATAGCCAATTAAAATTTGGACTAATTTACGTATATTCTTACAGCAAATAAATCTAGAGACGATAAATCTCTTGCTGTTGCATTTGGAGCAAACTATGACCGCCTACGTCTCGCACAAATCCCGCCTGCTCGCCCCGCCTCGCAAGCTGATCGAGGATATCGATACAGCTCCATTGCCAGCTCCCCGTTGTCCTAATGGAAAATACCGCTTTCATATCCGAGTTCGTAGCGCGGAACTGGCGCAGCGTATCAAATTGAATGCAGTGAAGGTAGGAGCCAGTCCAGCCATGCGGTTGGAGGGTTCAAAGATTGTGCCAATGCGCAATTTGCTACCAAGTGGAAGAGTACTGAAAAGGGTCAGTGCGTCGATCAACCCTGTGAATATGGCTTTGAAACCAGTGGTGATCAATAGTGTGGTGACAACATCTTCGACCACAGCATCTTCTCCTACTGGAGCCTTAAGCGTGCTGAGCAACTCCAAGTTGCTGGGTGCACGTTCGCAAATTAATGCTCCAACGCCCGCTAAAGTAGCAAAAACGATGCAAGACGGAAAACCATTTTTCTACCTCACACCGGCGACAAATTCAGGATCAGCAGGAGCACGTCTTACCCTAACAAGTAAAACCACAGCCTCGGCGTCCACGACGACCTCCAGAACAACAGTTACAGCATCAACTACTTCTGGCCAGCAACTAATAAGGGATCCCATTGTCAAAGATTTGGCCACTCATGTAAAAAGCACAGCACAAAAGCAAAGCATTGCCAATGGGAAGACGGAGCCCGAGGAAGAAACAGAAGCAGAGGATCCTTACAAAGTTCAGGAGCTGATTCAGATGCGTAAGGAGCAGCGATTGGCAGCGCTCAAACGTATGGCAATGATAAATCGTCGCCGAACGGATGCCACTCCCATATACGGCGAAGATTGTCGCAGAGCTATACAGCGTTGCATGCAGGCGACCAGATCGCTAAAGCGATCAACCTGGCAGACGCGTGGATACGCCAACTGCTGCACTGCCATGTCGCATCGGAATGGTTGGTCCCTAAACCACTTGCTGAAGAGCTTCGAAGAAAGATGCGCTGATCTAAAGCCACTGTTTGCCAACTTTGTGATCTACGTTCCTTCTGTTTGTGCGCCCCGGATCCGTCGTTATGTACAGAATCTCTCATCGACACACTGGCAGTACGAACGAAGGATTGAAAACATTGTGGATCAGGCCCTGCGGCCTAAGCTAGCGTTGCTGCATCCAATTATTTCGGCAATGACCACTAAGTTCCCAGATCCGCGTCTCATTCAATACGACTGTGGCAAGTTGCAGACCATGGATCGTTTGCTGCGTCAGCTAAAGGTTAACGGGCATCGGGTATTGATATTCACTCAGATGACCAAGATGTTGGATGTTTTGGAAGCTTTTCTCAACTACCATGGTCATATTTATCTGCGTTTGGATGGCTCTACGCGGGTGGAACAGCGGCAGATCCTTATGGAGCGGTTTAATGGAGATAAACGAATCTTCTGCTTTATCCTCTCCACGCGGTCTGGTGGAGTGGGCATCAATTTGACGGGTGCCGATACTGTGATCTTTTACGACTCAGACTGGAACCCTACAATGGATGCGCAGGCCCAAGATCGATGCCATCGAATTGGTCAAACGCGAGATGTACATATCTACCGACTTGTCTCCGAAAGAACCATAGAGGTTAACATTCTCAAGAAGGCAAACCAAAAGCGAATGCTCAGCGACATGGCCATCGAGGGTGGCAACTTCACAACTACGTTCTTTAAGAGTTCCACCATCAAGGATCTCTTTACAATGGAGCAGAGCGAGCAAGACGAGTCGAGCCAAGAGAAGTCGGAAAACAAGGATAGAATTGTCGCTACGACAACGATTTCGGATACGCCGTCGACAGTTGTGGAGACGGAGAAGCAGTCACTGCGCGCATTCGAGCACGCGTTGGCTGCCGCCGAGGACGAGCAGGATGTGCAGGCCACGAAAACGGCTAAAGCCGAGGTGGCAGCTGATCTGGCCGAGTTCGACGAGAACATTCCTATTTCAACAGAAGATCCAAATGCGGAAGGAGGCCCTCAAGTGGAACTCAGCAAGGCCGATCTGGAGATGCAGAACTTGGTTAAACAGGTGAGCTAGTGTTCAATAAGGGAATCAGATAATTAGATGGTTTTGGCTAAAATATTCGTATTACAATCAGTTCAGAAATAGTTGCCGTCCTTGCATTTTATACTGAAACCTTGCATTTAAAGCGATTCCGGTCAAGCGAGTGTGGCACAGAAAAAATCTTCCTTTGGAAAATAGACCTTCAGACATAGTTGAGGCGAAATAACCCACGCCACGATTGTATCACTCAAAGTCTAATATTTGAAAAATCTTCGATCATACTGTTCTTTTTACAATGCCAAATTAGTTTTTATTGCGGCATCGCTTGCAACTCATTGAATTCGTTTTTCTAATCGAATCCAATGAAGTGAGTGATGCCAAGAGCAATACATCTTTTCGTACGAGGCTTTCAGACATAGTTGAGGCGACATTATCCACGCCACGATTGTATCACTCAAAGTCTTACAATTTTTAGCTTAATGTAGTGCTTTAGAATTTCTTCAAATCGAACATATAAATATTTCCCGATCTTATTTCTATTCAGCTCTCACCGATAGAGCGATATGCCATGCGCTTTGTGGAAGAAACCGGAGCGGCATGGACGGCGGAACAATTGCGAGCCGCGGAAGCGGAACTGGAGGCCCAGAAACGCGAGTGGGAGGCCAATCGCTTGGCGGCCATGCACAAGGAGGAGGAGCTGTTAAAGCAAGAAACGGAAGCGGAGGAGATGCTTACCTACAGTCGCAAGGATTCGAGTAATCAGGTTAATGCCAAAACAGATTCCAATTCCAATAAGCGACGACTGGTGAGGGTAAATCGCAGAAATTCAGCTCAGAAGCTGAGCAGGAGTGTTAGCAGCCATAGCACCGGTAGCAACAACAAGAACAGTAAATCGGCAATGACCCGAGGAAATAGCCAGAACAGCCTGAATAAGACTGTACCAGTGGGGTCAGGAATAGGCATGGGGAAGAGAACGGGGGCGGGGGGCAGTAGCAGTAGCCGAGGCAAAAGTAACAGCACGAAGTCAACGGGAAAGGTAACAGACGCCGCACCGCAAGTTAGGCGGCACACCCGTCTCCACTCTCTGGGCGCAGTCAATATGGCCAGCGCCCCAACACCGCCCACTAGAAAGACAACACGCACAGCTCTGGCTGCATCTGCAGCTGCATCTACTTTAGAGGATGCCTCTTTGATCGTCGAGGAGCGTCCCAAAAGACAGTCGGCCAACATTGCTATGAGCAAGATGATGAAGACGCCCCTGAAACAGAATGTTGCATCCAACATCAGTATAAAGACAACTCCTCCTAAACGGGGGCGAAGAGACAGTGTTGCAGCGGCCGCCACACGCAGTAAACTGCTGGAAAGAAGAGCTACAATTGCTGCTCCTTTAAAACATATGGATGATGACAGTGAACAGGATGAAGAGGAGCAGGAAGAGCAGGAGTCGGAAGAAGATACCGAGGGCGAGGAAGCAAATGCCACAGTAGACGACGAGGAGGAGGAGGAAGAGTTGGCGTCACTTGACGAAGAGACCATACAAACCGGATCGCAAACAAATGATGACGAAGGCGATGACGAGGAAGAAGTCGATGAAGAGGAGATGGTTGATATGGATACTGAAGATTCAGAGGAAGATGTCAAGTCCAGCTCCACCTATGGTACAGCGCCAGATGGTAAGCCCGAAGAAGCCGAAAGCTTGGATGGCTGGGATGCACACGACCAGGTGCAGGACACCACAATGACTAGCTCCATCTACTACAATGTCAGCGAGGAATCAGACACGGATGAGCATCACGATGCCAAGGCGGAGGCTAAAGAGCCGCCGCAGAATTCCGATAAGAGTGACGAGAGCGAGGCTGTTGGCCACACGCCACGTACAAGGTCGCGCGGCACAGTAAAGATCAATCTGTGGACCCTGGACATGAGTCCCGTAGCAAACGCATTGAATAAAAGCAGTGCCAGTAGGAGCCTCAAAAAAACACCCAGGACTGAGTCCACGCCAAAGGAGTCTCAGAGCGAGCCAAGGCGAAAGATTGCTCAGCCAAAGCTGCCGAAGAAAGAAGAAACTAATAACAAATCTAACAGCAATGTCGGCACCTTACACCGCTGGATATCGAAGTCGCCCAGAGTAATGCTTCGATCCACACCTGGTACGGCAGCAAGCTCATCAGCAGCAGTCAGTGGTGTTTCGGGAGGAAATGCCTCCTCGAGCGGAACATCCAGGTGATTATGTTCACTATCATACCCCAGTCAGTATTATCAGCTGTGTGTGCTGTGTGCGTTTTAGTGGGCGACTAATTATCTGTGGGGAGACGGGTCCTTCCCCGGCTGTTACTGCTGCCAGGCGACTGATGCAAAATGAGTATTTATAGACTGTAACAAGTTTCCTTCTATCGTATGAGATAAGTTAGTTAGGCGCTGGATAACAAATTAAACTTCATTTGGTCAAACATCTTGACCTCTAACATCTTGACCAAATGTGTTATTTGCCATTCGTCTGTGCAACCAATGGCTTCCTTTGGAGAAAGGGATCAGATGTCTTAATTATTCATAGAATTAAAATAAACCAGAAAAGTGGTAGGAAAGGAATCCATTCCTGCTAAAGCGTATCCATTCCTGTCGCTTCGGGAAAGATGAGGGTGAACTCAAATTTCAGGGAACAAAAATGGACGACTTGTCATACGTTAAAAAGTGAAAATAAGCGGGAAGGTAAACAGGAAGTCAAATAAAATTGCACGATTATATAATGCGTATAGGAAATTTTACTTTAAATTACCACATCCTCGATTGTTGTTGTTAAATAATGTTTGTCAAAAAACCAATCGAGACCACAGATCAAACACCTTTCCCAAAAACTGCATTAGATCGTAAGAGAATAGGTATACTACGATAATTGTTAAACATTTTTGCATTCTATAATTTATTTTGTACTCTAACTTAAACGGAACATTAACAATCTAAAGACTATGAGCATAGATTGACTAACCAATAAGACACAGAACTCATTTCGTATGCTTTAAAAAGTATCAAAATCCATTGTTTGTGTAACAAGATAAAACGAAACGTATAAAAACAGAAACAAAGCTAAAAATTAAACAAAACTAAAAGACGTTGTGGTTTTTATTTACGGACTAATTTCGTGCGTTGCCTCAAAGAAAAGAAAAAAATCTTCCGTCCTCATGAAACCAAGTAGTTGGAAAAGAATATTTGGATATCGTCCAAAGATTGTTCAATATTATTTTCTATAAAAAATGTAGAATTCTGTTTTGGTGTCGCAATTAGTATCCAATTATCACTATTAGTATTAATCATCCCATGTCTACAACTTATTGTTTAACCCCCTAAGCGCCGTACGAAAGTATAAAAATGGTTCGGAATGAAAGCTACAACGCCATCAGTATGATAATTTTAAAGTCAGCTAATATCAAAAGCAATACGTTGAATCGCAAAATAGTTTCTAAGCCAACACCAAAACAGAGTTGCTATATTATGAAAATAATGTGGAACCGTCTATTCTTTTCTTTAACTTTCTTGGCTACCATCTGGTCCAGGTCTGGATATCGCGCAACACCATGGAACAGATGCCGGTAAGTTGAAGTGGTAGTGCGATATAACTTGGTTTATAGTGCTAATTATTTGTGATCCTCCTTGATTAGATGTGGTGTCCTCCCACGCCGCCGCAAGACAACGATAACGATATCTATATCGACTATTCGCTGTCGTTCATGTATGAGCTGGAACCGATTGCGGAGACGGATCTGCCGCCAGTTTACGTACGCAAGGAGCACAAGCGCTCGCGCACGGATGCTGGGTACGATGGTAGCAGACGGCCCAATAAGATGCGTCGGGAGGATAACTATGTGCCACCCAGATCGCTCTTCGATCGCCCAACGCCACAGCTGGCGCGACTGCGTCGGGAGCTGAAGAGCCAGCGATTCCGCGGAAGCTTTAAGCCTAATATGCCGATTCCAGGCCTTAAACCACAACTTCCAACTAAACCTCTTACTGAACCTGAGGCCATGGCTGAATGGTGTGTCTTCGAGGATATGGCCATTTTGCACGTCCTGGTAAATCTGCAAGGATTACCTTGCAGCCTTATGCTGCTCTCACCGGGCCAAACGCCCAACTGGGACCTCGTCTCAGAGATGGTCAACTTCTGTTCGAAAACCTACCGTTCGGCGCGGCAGTGTCGCTGGAGGTACGAAACGCACATTCAGCCGCGTGAGGAAGGCAAGGTGGTGGAGAGTCCCAAGAAGCAGAAGAAGCTTAAGCCCACTCTGCGCACTGAGTACCTGAAGAGTCCGCTGCGATATTTGCGAACTACCCAGCTGTATGTAAGCGATAACAACGCCTCGTTTTACAAGACGATGCGGTCCCGCTTCGACAGCATTAAGACTGCTTACCTTAAGAAAGCACCGCCGCCGAAACGCCAGTTTAGTGCTCCGAGCCTGATGAATCCCAAGCACATGGAGGTGCTACAGGAGTTTGGCATCCAAAACTATGATCAACCGGTGCCGCCACAGAACATTGCGGCAATGAAGGCAAATAAGATTCGGGAGAAGCAGCGGGGGCAGCAGATGTCCCAGCCTCCGGTTGGCGTGGGAGTGGTTCAGCAAGTGCAGCAGCAGTCTCAGCAGCAGCAGCCTGCACCACCACCGCCGCCGCAGCAACAGCAGCAGCAACAAGTGGTTCAGCAGGTCCAACAGCAGCAACAGCAGCAGCAGCAGGTTGTGCAGCAACAACTTCCCACTGTTTCAAACGTTCAACAGACTCTGCCCGTCCAGCAAACCGTGGAGCTCGTGCAGCAGCAACCCAGCACCACGACAACAGTGGCGGTGCCCGCTGCCGGTGGTCAGTTGCAGCAGCTGCAGATCCAGCACTTGACCAGTTCCAATGTCTCGCCCGGTCAACAGACTGCCATCCTGCTCCACCAACCGCAGCAGCAATTGCGTACGCACCCCGGGCAAGGTGGACAATCCAATACTCAACAGTTGGTCAAGACTATTGTCGGCACCTCCTCCAGCTTGACCGCGGGCCAATTGCAACAATTGGCCCAACAGTCTGCAGCCGCTTCTGGTGGCCAGTCCAGTGTGAGTGTAGTCCTAACCACTCCAGTACAGACACTTCCGTCGGTAGTGCAACCCCAGATAGGCTCTGGTGCCCAGATCGTGTCCATCTCGTCACAGACGCTGCCCGTTAACAGCTCTCCCCAATTGGGCAGCATTGTGCAGACCCAATCGCTGCCACAAGTGGTCTCCGTTAGCACTTTGCCCACCGTGGGCACCGTACTGACCACCACTGCCAATCAGCCACAACAGCAGCATCAGACCACGGCTGTAACCACTTTGAACACGGCCATGTTGCGTGGTCAGCGGATTGTCTCGACAGCTGCAGGAAACACCCTTCAACAGCGAACGACAGCCGGTGGTCAGTCTATTGTCTCTATGCCGAACTTAGGACAAGGCGCGAGTCCTTCGCAATTCCAGACGCAGCTTCGTTTGGCGGCTGTTCCCACATCTCCAGCCACTCAGACCACACAGTTGGTGACCACAAAGGGAATTCCGGTGAGCGCATTGCAGCAGGGAGGGAAGACGACGGTGATTCCGGTAACTCAGCAATCTGGAGGAGCACATATACAGCTCTACCGCCAGCGCAGCTTGAAGGTGCTGCAGACAACGACACAAGCCGTGCCCAGCGGATCAGCTGGGGCTACTGGAGCTACTGCTAATCTGGTGCAAGCAGGCGGTACCATAATCCAAGCTAGCAATATGGCCACGCATGTGACAAGCCAAAAAGTGGCCGTGTCGGGAATGCCGGGCACCTCCACTACTGTGCAGGCTGGCAACGTAGTAAGCAGCGTGCAAATGCACGGACAGGCCAGGACGCAGTTTATCAAGCAGATGGCGGCCGGAAAGCAGCAGCTGCAGCGCCAAGTGGTGTCCGCTGACGGAACGACCACCACAACGGGAGCAGGGGATATGTTACTGGTTAAGCGTCATAATATTCTTGCCGCTCAAAAGGCGCAGCAGGCTTCTGGAGCACTCTTTACCACCACCACTGGACAGCAGCAACAGCAGCAGCAGCAGCAAGGTCAACTCCCAGTGGCCGGGCAACCGCAGCAGGTAACTCAGCATCAGATAGCGTCCCTGGTTAAAGCTTCCACGGCAGCGGCGGCAAGCGGTAGTAGTGTTAATGCAGGCGGAGTCACCGTATCGGCTACTAATCCGACTGTTCAAGCGGGAAGCGTGAATATGACACTTCCACAGCTCAAGCCTGGCAGCCAGATCAAGGTAACCATGCCCAATCAGATGCGCCATCTGCAAATGCAACAGCAGCTGACGATGCCGCGAAAGATCAGCCGGATGACACAGCTGGTCAGCGCCAGTGGTCAGCCCACGGCCACTAATATAGTAACGACAACTGGTCCCCAGCAACAGCAGCAGGGAGTCACAGTGTCTGGCGGCGGTACCTTGCCCACAGTTGCTTCGCAGCAGCAACAGCAGCAGCATCAGCAGAAGGTTGGAGGTGGAAACAGTGTCCAGGCACAATTGCTGCACATTCAAAACACAAAGGCACTGCCGAATTCGGTGACCGTGCAGCAGATTCAACAAGTGATGCGAAGTGGTCAGCAGGGCACGTTAGCCACCACCAATCTGGTGTTGGGTAAAACGAGCGTGGGACGGGTAATCCCCGTGTCGGTGGCTTCACAGGCCAACCAGCGTCAAACCATTCAGGTGGGTTTATTGTCTTAGCGATCCCTAGAGTAAATCAACTAATTCAAGGTTATCTGTCTTTAGGTTGTTTCAGCTGCCTCAGCTCAAGCTTTGGCTGCGGGAAATCTGCGCACCCATGTTGCTGGGCCGAGCATTGCCAGTGCTCTGAAGGTGGCCGCTTCTGGTGGTGCAGGAGGGCAGACCACGCAGCAGACGCTGATAGCTGCACTGCAGCATAATCAGCGGCAGAACGCCAGTCCTGTTCGGCTGCAAACCACGGCAGGAGGCAATCTTCTTGCCGTTGTGCAGCAGCAACAGCAGCAGCAGCACACAAGTATTGCAGGACCAACCGCTGGACCGGCAGAGGTGATGACCATCACTCAGACGACCACCACGCTGCCCACGGTTGGCAGCTTGCAGCAGCAACAGCAGCAGCAGCAACAACAGGGCGGCATATCGCAGCCCACAACGCAACAGGTACGCAAGCTGGTGCAGAAAAAGATCCTGATACGCAGCGAGAAAGAATAACGCTCGAGTAAAGCCGCCAGACCACGTCAGCGGCGGAGCATCACGAGCATCACCTCCACCGCCACCGCCACCTACAACACACCAACTCAGATTCAAATCCCACAAGCACCTCAAAATCAAACACCTACAACTCAGTCAAAAGCCAATCAATCTGATCCTTTCGAATATCAAGATCGAACAAATTTCAATAGCTCATCCCACGCCGATCCTCATGCATTCAATCAGTCAGTCAGTCAATCAGCCAGTCATTGCTAAATTGATCTCAATTTCTGTCGATTGGTTTTGCAGCCATGAGCGATCTAACTGTTCTGGAGGATGGTGAGCTCAAGGTGAAACGCTGAAGATTACAACGATGATCGCTTCAAACAGCTCAAGGTGTGGAAGCCGTATTACTAATTTTACTGATCCTTAGATATAGCACCTTAGCTTAAGAAAAATTTCATTGTATCTATTCATATTACGAGAATAGTTTTAAGAAAAAAGGAGGAGTGCCTAGTGTGTAGGCTAACCGCTTTAAATTCAATATGTAAATCGTAGGTAACTAAGGTATCAGCCCCTATTCCCGTAGAGCAGTATGTACATTCGTAAATCTAATTCAGATCTATCAGATACTACATAAACATCCCTAATATGTAGCTATAACTAAATGTCCTTTTTAGTTGTATGATCGGAAGCAAATAAAGAAAATTGTAAAAAAAAGTTAAAAGTTTTGAAATGTGACTACCCTTATTGCATATAATGGTTACCAAGGCAACGTTTTTCCTTGCGACCACAACAACGTGAACCAACTCAGAATTGGAGTCGAGTAGTTCCAGCAGTCAGTTGCAACATGTCGCTGTTCAATGTCTGCAGCTGGTGGTCCGCCCAGTGTTCAGATCCTGGAGAGGAATACGACGTGGCTAGCTTGCTGTGCGCTCGCTTTGGCCTGGAGACCCAGGAAAAGGACTACATTATTGTGGGTTCCCAGACGGGCCAGCTGAGTATCTACTATCCACACAACAGGGGTTTCGATGCCACCGACCTCCTTTTGGAGACCCAAATGGAGGCTCCAATAATAGGTTTGTATGCTGGCAAGTTTAGTGGGTAAGTTTATCAGAATTGGAAGCAAACTGTTCCTACGACATCTGCACCTAATCCGCAGAAATGTTCGCAACGAGAACGCCAATCAATTAGGAGTTCTCCTGCCAAACGCCATTGTAATTTACAATGTTTTGGCTATCGGTGGATTGGCGGAACACGGAGCCCAGTTGCGTTTGCAGGTGCAGGCGGAGCACAAGTTCCAGCGCGTCTCGTTTGGACTGTGCCAAGGTCATTTTGGACAGGTGAAAGGACGGGAGTTTTTCTGTGTCGTGCATCTGGATGGCACGCTGACCTTCTTTGAGCAGGATGGAATATCCTACGAGTGTCGATTCCCGGGTCACCGGGCTCTTCCCGCTCCGGTGGCCTATTGCGAGAGAACCGATAGCTTCTTTCGGTTTAGTGCCACATGGGACCTTCAATGCTTTAGCTACCAGGATCTGTCCCACTCGCTGGTCACCAAGAGCAGCTATCAGCCCACCTGGTCGCAGGGCGTCGGCGAAGGCATTGTCGATATGCGGGTGGTGCAAGTAAAGGAGTAAGCATCGGATTTTGGAATAGGTTTTCTTTACTTCCATTTAACGAAATGTATACCCCAGAAATTGTTCCAACATCATGATTCTGGGCGAAAGAAACTTCATTTCGCTGGATGACAATGGAAAGTTCAACTTTATGCTCAAGCTGGACTACGCTCCGAAATGTTTTACCAGTTTTGTGGTTGGCTATTACTGGGGTGAGAATCTTCTACTATTCCGTACCTAATTTTATCTTCAACTGGAATTACATTGTTAGAACCTGGAGCTCGTCTAATCAGCGCCATCATTTCTGACTCCTCCAAGTTGCATCTGTACGAAGAGGCCAACATCATTTGGGCAGCACAGTGGCCAAATCAATCGCCCGCTCCGGTGGCCATACAGCGCTCGAATGTCCAAAACCTAGCTGGTGGAATCGTTACGTTGGGCGCCAGGGGTCAGCTCGAAGTGGGCTACCTTGGAGCCGATCCCTTCCAGTTCCAGGTGCAGCCCCTGAACGTGGAGGAACTGAGCTTCGCCCAGGCCCACAAGGAGCTCCAGAAGCTGGAGGACGAGATCAAGGAAGCAGTGGATGTGCGAGACATGGATGCGCTTAACCAACAGGCTGCGGATCAAGTGCGACTAAGTTTCACCATCGAGAAGGAGGCTAACGATGATCTGGACACGCTCCTCTTGGACGTGCCAGCGGATGTGGCTGTCAAGGAATTGCCTTCGGCCAAGGGCATACTGCGCTGCAAGATCAAGGCCGAGCTGGCCGAGTTGCAGCTGGTGTTTCAGACGCCAAATGGAGTCCGTTGCAGTCAGGACACATTGAGTTTTGTTAATGTACCCGCAGGCACAAGCAAGGAATTTAAGCTGGACTTTTACACTGCGGAGTTGCTACATATTCATAGCACCAAGGTGGAAGTGGTGGCCTCCTTCTTAAGTACCAGGGTGAGTGAAAGGTATTGGTATATAGTAAATAGAGAGTACATAAAAGATCTTCAATTCTTTGTAGGGCATTCCACGGGTCATCCAGCAAAGCGCCAACCTTCCTTTGTCCATGTTCTATCGCATTTGTCAGCCGCAAAAGGCGGCTGGAATCAAGCTGACCTACAGCATCACCAGTCGGCATGTGAGCCCCAAACTGGCCACATTTTTCGGGGAGTTCCTGGAGGAGAAGAGTGATACGCATGCTCTGGGACTGCAACTACTGTGTCCAGGACTTGAGAAGCAGAGTGAAGTAATCACCGTTGTGGCCGCCAAAAACTCGAATCGCTTTCGCATACAGTCCGACTATGTGGAGACCTTCGCCATGATCCTTGAGCGGATTGTGGAGAGAACTCTGCAGCTGGACAGCTCAGCGGGCCTGATCAAAATGGACAAGAAGAAGCCGAAGCGCGGAGTACTCAATCGCTGCGTCGAACGCCTCATGGCGGCTCCTTTTCTACCCACCCAGCCAATCCTTCACCGGATCGACGTCCACCACGAAACCCAGCAGAATATAAGGAAGCAAACGGTGGGTTCGTAGTGTAATTTATATCCTTACATCCACTTGGTTTCATCCATAGGACCAGTTGGAGGAGCTGTGGCAGCAGTTTAAGACCCTGCAGCGACAATTGCAGGAGCAATCGGAGAGTGAGCCCAAGGAGGCTCTCACCATGAAAATCGAGTCCAACTACGACCAGCTTATCCTGGAGGGTGATAAACTGGTGGAGATTAGGAGGGATGAACGCAAGTAGGTGACGCAGAGTGCTCGATTGCTAGTTACCACCCATTTGGATATTTTTACTTTCACCATGCCACCTCCACACATGCCCGCTTAAATAATTGTCATGCCTATACCTATTAAATGCTAATGGATAATAGGGTATATCCATTTGATGGTACACATGTTTAATTTATTGTTTTATTGGTTTATTAGTTATGAAGCAATGCAAACCCGATTTTCAAGTTGGAATGTTAGTAACCATATAAACTTATTTTTGTAAATTTGAGTATCCCTAGTCATTACACGGTATCCTGCAGCCTAAGTACTGATGTAAATCTGTCTAATTATTTTTTATCGATTTCAGACAGCGCTGCGACCTGAACTGCGCCGTGGCATTAGCCAAATGGATTATTCATGCCTTGAACCTGGAGGAACGTGTAGTCAATGTGGTAAGCTCAGTGCTAAGTGTGCCTATCGAGGACTGGACTGAACTGGCAAGTGATTAAAAATTAAATGTGAAAAATTATAATAATATTGAATTTAATTTCAACAGAGTTGGGAGGAGTCGATGGCGCCCGGAATTGATATGCTGCATCATTTTGGGCCGCTTACCCGTTCGAAATCCTCATCCACACATGGATTGCTGGATGCCAACGCTGGAAGCAGGGATAGTTTTGATTACAGCCGCTTTAGACGACACTTTGCCACACTTTTCGACAGGATTGTGAGATTAGCCTCCTCCCCAATGGCAATTAACCCCGAAAAGGGCAAGGAGGAATCTTCCACGGAGGAGAAGCCACCGCCGACACAGCAGGTAGATGAAATCGGAAACATGCAGCGTATGCTGGGCGAGAAGGGCTTGCCACTGGCTCCGCCGAAGCGAAAGACCAACATGAGCAGCTCCCTGGAGGCAGTGGAAGACGATGAGGAGTACGACGAGGAGGATCTTCGCGAGGATGTGGGCTATCGCAAGGAGTACGGAGCCACCGATCAGAAGAACCCAAACAACAAGAAGCGATCCGAGTGGGTGAACGAGGACTTTGAGCTGCCCACCACCGAGGAGCTATTCAGCGACCTGGGCATCTGGTGGTAGGCTTGGAGAACTTGGGACTTGGGTTATTCTCGTCGCAATAAACGTGCAAACTGTCAAAACAGAGATCTTTATTGGCTCGCTCTCAACTTGACAGGATGACAGCGCGACAGCTGCTGGACCCGAGATCTGAGATTCTGGCGGCGATAAAGCTTCGTAATCGGAATTTGCATAACCAGCAACGACAGCCAGCCATCCAGATCCGAATTCATATTCAGATCCATATCCAGAGCCAGGGTCTGTGGGAGTGCGGAGATTTGTGTGAACAGGATAGACAGGACGGACTCGTCTATGATGCAAAGTCGCAGATAAAGCAAGATAAAAGTCAGGGCAGAGGCTTCACTGTACACAAGTTGATAGTGGGCAGAGCACAAAGGAAGCAGTGCACTGAAACAAATTGATCTGAGTTCTTACCTTGTTTAATTATTATTATTCTTTACGAACATTGGTTTTAGGAAGTGAACATTAGGTGAATTTGTTGTAAATTTCATACCTTACCTCTATTTTTCTGTGTGCACCTCCAGCTGGGACAGCTGCTGTGATCCCTTGTTGGCTCCACGTGAAATCCCACACATGGCGAGCTGAGTTATAGGAGTCACTGTCTGATCTAGGCTACAGCTCCAGTTGCTGGACCGTAAATTGGCCACGAAAGACGGCTGGAATGTCAGGTCTCTCCTTTAGGACCGGTCGCGTGTTTGTTGCCAAGATTGGAACCCAAGTTGACTCCGTCATCGGGTGCATTGAGCACATTGTTTGTGCGTTTCATTGATTTTTCAGGGGGGGGCTGAGGGGATGCAGCTGGCTCATTGATGAATTAACTGCTTTTTAATGTGATCCCGAGCAATTAACAATTAATTTGCACTTCGATGATGGGACATCATCGTTTCGGAAATAATGAGTGCAGGATAGGTCAGTCACATGCAAAAAAGCGTGAAAAAAACCAAATGCACCTTGGGATGAAAGCGAATTGTTTTTAAAGGTGATTTTTAAAGTGATTCCAGTGCATTCTCATAACTCATAAAATACACACAATATCTGATGATCAGTATCGCCTCCTTCTAAGGTGAATTCTGTATTGCGCATACGCATGGTTGACAAAGTGCTTTTAAAGGGGTAATCATTTTTCAGAGATATTTCGTGCCCAATCCCAGTGTCCGAGAATCGCTTTCGATTGTTTCCGTTAACATTAATAATTTTGTGCCCGCTGAATTGGTAATTAGCAACAAGCCAAATTTAGCAGCCGGAACGGCGATAAACAAAACATGACGTATTAATCAGTTGGTGCAATTGTTAAAAAAGCAATAACAATCAGGGTGTTTTGATTAGGTTCATTAACTATAGTGTATTTTGGTTGCGTATTGATCATTTGGTTGATTAGCTAGTAGTAATTGTGGTTGGGATTGTATTGTTCCTTGATGGAACAGAGGGCGGGGTACTCCGGATTACTTCCCGTCCGGCATTCAGAGGCGGGCTTTCCGGCATTGTAAACAGGAACTCCGATGGCATAGACACTGGCATAGTTGCAGGCGGTGTTGTAGATGTAGAGGAAGGGGTACTGCGGATTGGTGAAGCGCATCATGGCACAGCCCACATGGGTGTTCCTGTCCAGCACGGTTTCCACAAAGTGTCCATACTTTTCGCTGAAGAAGTGAAACAAGTATGTTAGTGGGCTAGGTCAGTGGATGATTGGGAGCTCCGATGACTTACAGATCTTTGGTCAGCTTGAAATCGGTAATGTAACTGCTGTCGATGAGTTTATGCTCTCCAAACCACAGGCCCATCGACTGCTCCACCAGATTGGTCACGTTCAGGTCCCAGTTCCTCCGACGATCGACCCCGCAGAGATTCTGACCCAGATTCCGGAAGCGGTAGCTGTTGTGGCAGTCGTCGTGCTCCAGGTAACAGGTTTTCAGGTTCAACGTGGCCAGGTACTCCAGCTCCTCATCCCACACCATGGTGGCCATGCGGGTGGCCGGATAGTAGCCGGGCAAGGATCCAGAGGCAATGTAGTTCCTGCGCTTGTTGTGCTCATCCACGATAAGTCGGCGATAAGGTTTCAGGTCCACCATAGTGGCATCCGGGGAGCAGCTTTCATGGAATTTCTAAGCAATGATAACAGTTTAAAGTCTGTTTTGAGTTGAGACACGAAAGTATCTTACCCCATCGTTATTACACGCTATGTGCACCGTGTTGTCAGGACATAAATCCGGATCACACCAAGACAGGGGCTGAGAACTGACCATACCCAGGATGATCAACAGACAACCGATCGTTTGGAATCTACCGTACTCCATGTTCACTGGATCTCACTTGGGGCACAAATGCTAATGTAAGTC
Organism: Drosophila simulans; assembly: GCF_016746395.2. Classification (NCBI taxonomy): domain Eukaryota; kingdom Metazoa; phylum Arthropoda; class Insecta; order Diptera; family Drosophilidae; genus Drosophila; species Drosophila simulans. The sequence goes on from NC_052521.2 coordinate 18,518,527, forward strand.
CTGACCACCGGCAAGGCGATATTTATAACGAAATTTTGATTTGCAGGTGTTTAATTTCGGCTGGTGTTTGCCAATCCCGATACCGATCCCGATTTCGTACCCAATCCCGATCCCGATCCCGATCTCAGTCCGAAAACGAAACCGCAGCTTGAGACAGGTCAAGCGACGTTTTATGAATCATTTCCATTTTCGGGGGCCGTTGTCTTTGTCTTTGTCTCTGCTTCGGATTTCACATCCAAAGAGCGTTCACACCGAAAACTTCAAAGTGCACGACTTCTAGGAAAGCTCGAGCAATAAACCCCTGCGATGCCGACTGGGAAGAGTCTACACTTTCTTGGCTCCCCAGCTCGCCAGCTTAAATATAGAATATTTAAGTAGATCGTTAATCTGCGAGTCAAGTTCAAGCCAGAGAAAGCCAAGTCTGGGCATTTAGTTAAGGTTTGAGCATCCATTAGACTGGTACACACAGGTGTTATATTCAGCGCAGTCTGCTGATATTTCAAATACGTTCTATTATCCATATCAAAAAAGTATCTCAAATTGGAGCACCCAGCTCAGGATTGATAGCGTGGGTGTCTCTGGGAGTTCAGTGACTTTGTCACTCTGCAGTTTCCAGCGGTTGACATTGACATTGACCCAATTGGTGAGTTTAGATAATCGGGTATTATTAAATAGCAATATTCTTGTTTGTTCAACGCTGCACGAGCTAAGCTACGCTTTCAAAGATCGCCGGACAGGTTCTCAATCACAATGGAGAAATCAATAACTTCTGCGCACAAATCAAATAAAAATGTTGTCATTTGCATATGCTAAGGCACATCGTTATGAGTTGTTGGCCAATAACAAACGAAAGTTCTGTGTGCCAAACCAGTCTCTGAAATCTCCGAAGACTAGGACTGGCTTTCTTTGTGACTCGCATTGTTTATTTTGGTCGAGCTCCGTTGGCTTACAGCACAACCAGTGGGTTTATAACTCAACTGGGATTATGCAATGCCAGCCGGGTCAGAAGTCAGCGACGGACCCCCGATGACGACGGCACATTTAAATAAATTATGCAAACTGGCTGGAATCGATGCGATCATTTATTGGCTTGTATTCGATCTAAAGCTACGGGCTACTAAATACTCTTGGCAGTTGTACCTGAGTGGAGGGAATCCCCCTGGAGTGGCGAACTATTACCAATTGGGATCGTACACCTCGCGGGTGGAACATAATCCCGGATAGAAGTGGCTCTTGCCCGTGGTGCAACGGGAGGCCGCTCGTCCAGTCTCATAAACTGGAGCACCCAGGGCGTAGAGTGAGGCATAGTTGCAGATGAAGTTGTAGATATACACGGATGGATAGTCGGGTCGAGTGAATCTCATGATGGAGCAGCCCACCGCGAAGTTCTTGTCCACACTTATCTCGGCAAAGTGTCCATAGTCCTCACTGTTCAAAGAATATCGTTAGTTGCCAGAAGATTAAGCGCATCACCCCTTTCACTCACAATATGGGTGTGACTTTAAAGGAATCGATGAAGCTGCTGTCAATCAAATCGAATTCGTTGAACCAGAGACCCAGACACTCCTCCACCAAGCTGGTCACATTCACATGTGGACTCCGCGGACGCCACACGGCACACAGATTCTGGCCCGAGTTGGCGTACCGGTAGGTGTTGTGGCAATCATCGTGGTCCAGCTTACAGGTGCGGGTATTCAGCATGGACAGGTACTGCAGCTCGTCGTCCCACACCTAAGGATTTGCGATATTACAGGTAAGTGCCATAACATGGTTTTCTTGCTTGGGTGTCTACCATTGTGGCCATTCTGGCGGCAGGATAATATCCTGGTACTTTTCCGAGAGCCAGGAAGTTCCTCCTCTTATTGTGGGCATGCAAGAAGTCCGCCTTGTGCCGGCTTACATCCACTTGGACTGCATCTGGCTGGCAGCGTCTGTGGAAATTCTGCGGGAAGAACGCAACAGTACCTTGTAATTAATAAAGAACTCGGACCAATAAATCTCTTTTAGTATACTAAAGTTTGCTTTAATCATTTATTTAAATTTATATGTTTTCGAAAAACCCCCGAATCTTTTGCTGAAACGAAACTATTTCTTGATTAGTGAAAAAAAAAATAAAAACTTTGGACAGTATCATTGTAGAAAACAGCAGCACAAAAAAATTTGCGATCTCTAATTATGATATCCATTTGAATTTGAATCGTATCCCCTTAAAACAAGATTACGCCATTTGATTAAAGATCAGGGGCGATTAAATTTAAATATAAATAAATTAAGCGACCAGAAACGTTCAACTCTATAATATATTTGAATTTCGCTGCATTTTACAGCACTTTTATCTCTTACTCCCCAATATGCATGTGATTATTATTCAGGGTATAACTTTTTGACTGTTAATTTTAATAACCCTTTTGTTATCGTACGCACGAGCATATTAATAACTTATTTGCCAACACTTACTCCAGTTGTTCGGCACGCGATATGTCTGACTCCACTGCCGCATAAATCTGGATCACACCAGGAATAATCCTTGGCCAGGATCAGCTGGAAAATCAGCTGGAGTACGGCCAGGCAGATCAAAGGCGACATATTTACTAGCTCACTTTAAAATATTAAATACAATTAGATAATAAATGGGTATGCTCCGCCTATCACTCCGGGACTTGGCACTTTCAATCAGATTCTGGCCAAAACCGTGGCCGTCTTTATTGGATGTTTCTGTTTGAATGATCACAGAACCGAGATCGGGGACTAGGTCTTAAACTAAGCAAGAGTGCTCGGCTGCCAGCCGACTTTTAATATATCTCTCTCCGGCCGATTCTAATGCCATTTCGCAAAAGCCCGACTTGGACAGTCCAAGCCTTTCTAACACGTTTCCAAACGAAACGAAACGAAACGGCCAAGAACAAGTTTGCACAAAATAATGATAATAAATATAAATATTAATTTGAGGGCCAGTCGAGCGGAGGATGAGTGAATATTCCCGGTCTCGGTTCCATTTCATCCCGCTTCGGGTTGGGTTTCTAAAATCGTGATTCTAAAATTGTCCAAAATTAGCCAAAAGAACAAAAAAGAAAACGAGGAGAGAGTCCACTAGGGGTTCATTGTTGCCACGAGCTGGAAGCTATCGATCGATCTATGTGAACAGCATTCGGTTGACAGGCCATAAAATGTGCGCGTTTGATGTTAATTCGATCGTTAAGCGGACTATATATATATCCAACTATATGTATATTGATCCAGCTTCCAGAGCTTGGGAATCGCTGTGCAATTAATCCTCCGTCTTTTATTGACACATACATCCGAGCTGGTTGAGCCCATCAGTCCGGCTCCAGAACCCATTAGACTAAATTTAGTGGACTTAGTATGCAAATTTCTAAAGCGATTATGCCCGATAAGACGGCACTTAAGACCGCCGTGTGATTTAAGCTGCTTTCCACAGATTTATGGCGGAGAAATTGGAGAAGAAAGGTGAGTCTGTGCGCTGCTAATTGATGGCTTGTAGCATGTGGTTTGGTCCCAAGGTTTAGAATACGAATATTAACTATTCGATATCTAAAATGCATACTTGACTCAAATGGAAGAAACTACATACCAAGTTCTTGGGATGCGGCAATCTTGGTTCCCACCACTTGAATCAGGCAACAGCGATCGCTGCGCCATTATTATAACCCCTGATCCCCCCGATCGATGCAGATTACAAGATTAGATAATGACAATCAATATTTAATACCGATGGCACTGCAACAACTTCCGTCATGAGTCGAGTAAATTTTGCATAATTACAGCTGATTGCGAGCTGAGGCTTGGGAACAAATAAATTGCTACAAGTAACTCGGAGAACAAGCGAAATCATTTAATAAAATTAATAATCCGTATTGTCCCAGCCAAGCGGCATGTGCCAAAAAAGGTAACCAAGTCTGATGGATGCCAACCAGTTTCGGCTGGCCAAAGCTGATGCAAAAAAATAAAATATATGTATATAAACAATAAAATCCAAAAGTTGCTCTCGACGCCTTTCTGTCTGTGGAAGTGCTAAGGCAAATCATGGCGAGAATCAACTGGAGTGGGAAAGAATTCGGAACTCTACCAAGAAAGTCCTGAATCCTCGAACCCAACGAGCATAATTATTCAAATGGCCCATAACTGGGCAATTAATTGTGCTTTGATTCTTGTGGGTTTGCTTTTCCATTCTGACACACGCCATCGCCATTTAAGCCAACGCTGCATACTTGATTGCCAATTAAATTAGTCAAAAGCCATTAGAATCGGGCAGAGTGAGACGGAGCATGCTAGATGGACCATTAATTCACAGTTCATTCAGACATTCATCTCGTGTAAGCCCAACTAATCTTCCCAGGCGTTTGTTTTTTAATGACCCACTCGACGCTGATTGACAGCTGAGTGGGTGAGGATTTGGGTGGGGTAGGTGTCGGCACTTGATAACTAATTTGCACAGCTTATTAACTGCAATTAAGTGTTACCAAGACGTCTTAATCAGCATTCTAGCAGCTTGTAGGCATAAAACAAGTCACTTGCGCTTTAAGTCGTTATATTCATCTGGAGCGTGCCGAATCAAAATACTAATCCACACTTTAAATTACTTGCTAATAAACTCAATTCGCAGAAACCATTTGGAGCGTATCAAATGAACAACAACATTTCATTTAAATTAGGAAGAAACCCACAGATTATAAGCACACATTTATTTAGTATTAGTATTAAACTTGAATAAACCTTAAATTAAACTAAAATAAATTTAATTTGATTTTTGATTATTATTTTCAAACCAACCAGTTAAGTCAAGTTCTCTAGAAATAGTTTTCATTCTGCTCAATCCAAGTATTAGAGGAGAACTGCAAGGGTTGTATTTTTTGCCACTCGACTCACACTCAATAATTTTGAGTGCGGGTGCCACTCACCACTCACATGGCGGGTACTTCTCTGCGGTGGCAATTGGCCACCCCGTTTGTGGGTCATTTAGGTCAACGCCAAAGAGTATGCTACAAATTCTTGGCCCTTTCGTTCCTACCCGGAAAATATATCTCACTCTCTCCGCCGCCGTATCAATAACATAAATAATGCTTAATTTGTCCAGTTCTGTCAACAGCTTTGGTTTCCCGCATCCGGAAATGGCATCTGCTTGGTCCGTCCCCGCCAGTGGGCAAGAACCCTCCCGGTCAAACCCCGAAAGACGAAGTGCAGGCCTTGGATCGGTTGTGCGTGGGTGGCTCTTCTCCGGGAGCCGCTGACATATGGATGTACGCGCTAATGGCCAAAACCGATGACAATGGATGCTCCCACGCATCCGCCGGATGATTCATGCGTTTCCCCTCGCTTATGCACACTTAGGAATCGCATCCTTGGATGCTGACTTTGCACAGAGAAAAACTATGAAACATTTGCTGGGAGAATAACCTCCTTCAACTTGCATATATAGTTGGCTTATTTTCCTCAGTGTACCAATAGCTTCGATTGTCCTTGCTAGCAGTGGCTTATCGTCCCATCGCAACGAGTGCTGCCAGTGAAATTGATAAATTGTGGATTTTAAGTGGCTGCGAGCACGAGGGGATGGGATGAGGCATCAAATTATGACTTATGAACACGGATCCGTCGTCTAATGCCGCCGCTTGGGGAATGCAGCAAACGCCACTCGTCCGACAGAAGACATTTCACCGAATGCCAAATTTGGCTCACGCCATGGCGCCACACCATCATCGCACTGTGGAATGGCCGGCGGAGCGGCAGATGCCCAGTGGAATAGGTGGCTGGCTGTGTGGCTATGTGGCAGCTGGTCCGATATGGACAGGTTAGCGCCCGATAAGGAGCGAGCACGTGTCGCCGGCGTCTCCAGAGGAGCGACACGCGGAAATGCTCAAAGGCAGATGTCATCGTGGTCCAAGATCGGGCTTAAGTGCGCGGAGATTTCTGCTGAAATGGCCACTGGACGGACATCAATCAGGCAGCAGGCAGTAGTTGCAATTGCAATTGGAAGCGGCATCAACCTGATCGATCGACTTGTTTCGGGATGCAGTGCACGTGCCTGCTGCGTGGTAATATGCACTTAAAAAAAGTAACCCCTCTATTAAAATGAGTATCTATGAGTCAAGTTTGAATATAAAACTCTTACTATTGTTTTGTGTAGAGTTTATGCATTTTTAATAACATTCTGTCTGTTGCTCTTTTAGAATGAATTAAAATTGTAAACATTATTTCTTTCTGTGCAGACCGCTTTTCTCAATGAGCCGCAAGCCATGATCCATGGGGCCATGCCAGATTGTGTTTTCCGTCTAAATCGCCTGCGATCGGATCGCTTGAATTTACGAGCGCCCGCCTCGTTCTCAGAATTCCGCAGGCTGCCCAGTAAGTTCGATTCGAATTACAGACAATCTTGCCCTGGGAATTGGACCCGGAATGGGAATTGCCAGCCCGACCCTAGACATCGCTGACAATTATTGCTAAGCAAACATGCATAAATTGGCATTGCGATTGCCATGGCCATTGCCATTGCCCCCACTGGCAGCAAATGGATAATGGCTAATGGCCATGCCCCGTAACTCGACGCCAGCCAGACTGAGTTGTGCTCTCCGAATCCGAGTCCCAATCAGACTCTGGAGTGGCCCTTGGCCGCCTGGCACTCGCTCTGCACTCCACTTCCTTCCGTGGCCATCATGGCATCGGAATAGCAACCAGACTGCCACTCGGACCGCACCGATTCGGAGCCATCAGAGTGCCTGATGCCACCCCAGACGCAGTGTCGTCGCGGAGAGTTGGAGTTCGTGCCTCTGAAACTGATGCCACACACACGAGCCGAGAACAATAAACACAACTTGGCCGTGGATCCTCTGCTCCAGAGGAGGCGGAGTGGCCAGGAGGAGGTAGCTGAGAATCAGCAGCTGAAATTCCCGCAGGCTATTCGATTTCCACTTTCTGAGCTGGTCAACAGCGATGTCTTCTTAATGGCTTGGTATGGATTTTCCAAACAGGACATAATAGTTGAACTCAGCTCTCATAGATTTGATTTAATCCAAAGAATCTTGTAGGTGTAGGTGAAACCAAAAAAGTTGCAGATCTTCCTTTTTCCTAACATTTTATCCATTTATTTCAAATCTTGCCGCCCAATATAAAACAAGAGTAATAATTTTTTTTCATATATTTTAATTTGATTTCATCCACTTGCATTTGTTGCGTTGGTTTTTGTTTTGTTTTTTTTTTGTTTTTTTTCTTCATCTTTTGGGTATTCAAATATATCGTAAACTTACAGTTCCAGCCATACAAGTAGTATATAAAGAGTTATTATAGTACATTACATTAACATTAAACTTTAAACTTTAAACTTTAAACTTGATTAATTTGTAGAATCGAAAAATGGCAAAGAGCTGTCTCCCCTTTCCGCCGGTTAGGTGCATAATTAGCTGGCGATAGTTGTATAAATATTAACACAGTTTGGATAAAAGTTGGTTACGTTTGCAATTTGAGATAAGCGGAATTTCGAGTTGGTTAAGTAGGCTTGAGTTCTAGGGATGCGCTGGGCTCGTTCAAGTTTCAACTAAGCAAAAATACTGTTGTGCAATTCTCATAGTAGTTGGGTAGGTCCTCATCCTCGTCCTTTCTAGAGCTTAAATTTTAAGCAAACATTATCAAGTACTTTCGCTAGGACTGCGTTAAGTTCTAAGTACACTTAGCTAAAGCTTAGCTTAGGTTTAGTCATACTCGTAGTTATAGTTATAGTTATAGTTTAGTTTTTAGATCAGTTTAGTTTAGCGCAGCGACGAAACACACATACAGTAGTACAAATACAAATACAAATACAAAACAGGCACACAAACAACAGGCTCTCCGGATAAAACTCCATTACTAAAGCTAAAATAAATAAAACTTAGGCTACACAAAAATGGCGACAGTATGAGTTTCGATGCTATATGCTATGTGTGTGTGTGTGTCTGAATACCATATATGTACGCATATATATCCGGACTATCTATATCTGCCTACTCCAGAGGACGTTCAGCTTAATACTGTGGCCTGGCTGTCATGGGAGCGAATTCAACTAGGTTTTCCCCACGCTCTCCCGCACTTTTGGGGGCCTCTAAAAGTATGCTATGGATGGCGGCCCCCACTGCGAGAGTGTCTGTGTGGATGGGCGTGCTCATGAATGTGAGTGTGTGTGTGTAGTAACTAAATGGGTAACTAAGGTTAAACGGACGACTAACTTAGTGGAGGGGCGGCGGCGTGCGATCCGGCGCACGCGGATAGAGGAAACTGCTGGGCACATGCTTCAGGATGAACTCCTTCTGCAGCTGATCCTTGTCCAGACCGTTGTGGCCCTGCCTGTCCAGCTGGTTGTGGCCACCCGGCTTGTGCCGCCCCTTCTGGCCCTGTTTGCTCCGCTGCTGCTGCTCCTGCTGCAGCTGCAGTCGCAGCTGGTGGTTCTTCTGTCGCCGACCCTTCATCCGGCTGAAACTGGGATCGCCGTAGAACTGATTGCCCTTGAAGCTGGACAACGTGGCATTGCGACGCCAGCCTGCGGGGCAATTGGTGGCGCTCCTCCAGTCCGGCAGCTGTACTCCGAGTCGCCGGCACTCGTGTGCGTACGCCGCAAAGCTGTCGCAGTGACAGTCGCCCGATGGACACTCACACACGTCCATCCGGCAAGCGGCCTTGTAGTTCTCCGGATTCAGCCGCTCGTTGCACTCGCCGAAGAGCGCGGGAACACTCAGTGGGTGGCAGTAGAAGTTCGATTTGCGCTTGTCGCAGGTGGGCGTGGCAGCCAGGAATTCACGCTTCCGGGAACAGGACTTGGGGCCACCCACCTTCCAGGAATTGGCAAAGTGCCAGACCTCGTCGTCCCCGTGGCTCCGTCCATCCTTCCCCGTGAGATCGTCCCGCGAACTGCCGTTGAAGTTGCCACACAGACCACACAGTCTTTTCTTGAATTTCGCCGGCACCGAAACCTGCAGGAAGCCAGCTCCATTCCACTCCAGAGTCAAGCCCATTTCCGATCTCAGCATCACCGCTCCTCCGTCGGCCAAGCGCTCAATCGTCACGTTCTGGCCACCGGCTACAACGAAGTAGGGCAACGTTACCCTGGTTCCATTCACCTTGACCCGCATTCGCTGGCCGAGATTGACCTTCAAGTTTCGCAGACTTAGGGTCACCGTTTTGGCCCAGCTGGCACGTCGCGTGCCGCGTCCCTCGTTCGTCAGCCGGATGTGGAAGGTTTTGCCCATACAGTCGGACGCCAGGAGGTACTTGCAGCTGCCCTGGAAGCTGAAGAACTTGCCGTCGAAGGTGCGGAAGTGCGGATCCCCGAAGACGGTGCACGTTCCGGCCGTCTCCACGCACCGCTTGCAGCATTCCCCTGGCGGCTGCTTCAGCTCCTCGTTCGCCCGGCACTTGACCGCCGGACAGCGCATCTGGGCACACCGGATGGTTCCACCATTGCATCGGCAGCTGCGACACGGTCCCATGTCCCACGTCTCGTTGTTCTGGTACACAATCCCATCCAAGCTGCACTCGCTCCGCACTTCGGCCACCGCGCAACGTGGGCAGCAGCCATCCGGCTCCTGGAATTCGGGAGCGCACTCCAAGATCGGGCAGGTGGGTCGCTGGCACACGGAGGTGCCGTTCAGGCAGGTGCAGTTCGTACACCTGTCCGGCATAAACTGCGTCTTCTCGGGGTAAACGCTTTTGTTGAAGAGGCATTTGCCTGGCAAAAGAAAAATGAATATATACATATATTTAGTTTATATTATCATACAATAAGATTTAAGTACTTTAATTTCTAAATATCTAATAATATCTAAAATACTTCGAATTAATGAGAATTAGTCAAAAGTAAAAATATTTATTTTTGGTATTCTGTATACCTGTGCATATATATATCATGTCTTTATAAATAAACCGCTAATATATCACGCTTTTTTAAAAATTATTTTTGGAATTTATTGCTTTGTTAATTGTATTTTTTAAGTCCCTCAGTTTTTCGTTTGCATAAAATTCTTAAATAAAATGATACACCTAAAGAGAAATATAAACCAAGATGTTGAAATATTAACTATTACCCATGACAACTCACCTGGAACAGGTAGAAAACTGTGGTTCTGCGGGCAGCGCGGACAGCACTCGTCCGGACGCTTGATCTGCTTGGACATGGGACACGGGAGCACCGGGCAGGTCTTCTTGGAGCAGGTCAACTGCGTCCCGCGGCACTGGCAGACCAGACAGCGGTCGTCGATGGAGGCGTCCACCTCGTGGCCCTCGGCCACCGTCTGTCCGTTGATCTTGCAACCTGAAAGCGACATGGCAATCCCATCAGATATTAGATATAAGACACTAGACACTAGACATTAGACATTAGACATCAGACATTAGCCACCAGAAACTTATGATTTAGTTGGGTTTGATTTGCTTGGCCACGGGCCAAGAAATTTTCCACAAGGCGAAACGGGTTTCCAAGCGGCATCTAACGCATTTGCATAGGCAGCGTCATAGGAGGGCCCCCAGATTCGATGTGTTGCTTTTGTTTGCTCAGCCGCGAACGCAATGCGAATATGCGGGGCGACATTGTCGCCTTAATAGACAATTTAAAGCCCATAAATAAGCGGAGCCAACAATAACAGCCACGTCGCGGAGAACAGATCAAAACAGATCAACGGATCTGAGCAGCAGATCACCGGAGATTTGATCGCGGCAGATGGGGCCCATGAATAAATCATTTTGGTAATAGAGACATAAATATGCTGGCACTATCTGCGATGATCTACTTTGCGTTGGGCAATGCCTATAGGCCTTCTTTTTCCTCTGGCCATTATGAATTTCGAAAGATTTTAACATATTTTATGCTGCACTGGGCATACCCGTTGGTAGAGCATCGCAGCAACGTCTGTCCATCTGGACGGGCTCTCTATTGTCTAACGATTATGAGGCATTAGCCGAATCTTTGGCTAATTTTAGTGAGTGATGCTACTGGGGACGCGGACTGGTCTCTGGTCTGGATCTAATCGAGTTGGCCAAAAGACTTACCTTGACAGGTGGGACAGCATTCGCCCGGTCGTGGTGGCTGTAACTGGTTGTTGTCGCACTGCGAGTAGCACTTCTGGATCGTCTCGGTGACCACGGTGGCCACGCACTTGTACGTCTTGCAGGGATCCTCGGGATCGCTCCACTCCGAGCCACTCTCATACGACATGCCACGAAAAGAGCAACCTGGGGAATGACACAAACGTAGATAAATCAATGCTTCTTTAATAACTTGCTTTTATCTAGGGTATCTCACAACTATAATATGGAAAGGATATACATTGACTTACCCTTGCACCTGCGGCAGCAAGTTCCATTCGACTTATCCAGAATGTAACAGTCGTTGACTGGTGGACAAGTATCTCGGCAATTCACGAATCCGTTCTGTAAATATGAAATGAAGCACATTGCATTAGTGTTAGAATAGAGTTGTTTTATCCGTGCCACGGGTCGTATGAGCAATGTGCACAAATGCGCTCAGCCAAGTGAAAGATGCAGCCGAGCTGATGATGATTGGCCAGTGCACAACTGTCTCCACCTTCGCACCCATAAAACACACCTCCACCTGATTTACAGCCCAGCAATTGCTTTCGAAATTGCAATTGCTCAATGAAGCTTTGAACTCTGACCTTCAGTGCAATTGACTTTGGGCGTGGTGGCGATTGGCTTGACTTGTACTTCATTCGGGGTTACCTAATAGCTAGCGAGGAATATAAGGGATTTCCCTTCGCTTTTGAATTGCTTTGAGTTTGTTCTCTGTGAGTCAAGTTGGTGGAAAATGAGCTGGGATTATGCAAAGTCGTCTAATTTATGCTGCAGTAATTTATCCTTAAGACCAACAGCCCCGCGCCCTCTTTGCAGCTCGTTAGTTGATCCCTCGGCTGATTGCCTGCCCACAGGTAAGCGGCACCAAATCGGCTCAGATATACATATATACATATATTTATATGCGCGTATCTATGCATCTGGATTTTCTAGCCATTTGGCTGTGTTAACGACATGCTGACAGCTGCAGCGGGGCGCATTGCAATTGATGTCGATCATAAGTCAAACTGTTGCAACTTGGCCGGCTTGTGCAATTGCTATTGCGATTGCCGTTGCTGTTGGTGTTGCCTTTAACTTTAACCCTTGAGTGGAGGCAGTGGAACAGCTGCTGGCTGTGACAGGTTAAAGCCAGATTGAGATTCCGATTCAGATTCAGATCCAGCCGGTGCCGTAATAATAGAGCTCGAGTCGAAGCCGGAGCCGCCACTAATTGTAAATGTATCTATAAATCTAGATAGATGTCGACCAAAAACAGGCAAAATATTTCACTAATTTGTATGCAGTTGCTCTGAACAATGTGTGGAGTATTCGCGTATCTGTGTGTGTCTATAATTTAGTGCAAGCAAACCAGATTGGATCTCAATTTGGATGGGGCCGCAACGTGCAAAATTTGCAATTGTTATGAAAATGAAAATCTCGAGAGTCTCGGCCGCAGTCGCGGTCCCTGGCTGCGAGATGTTTATCATCGTATTAGTTTTAATGGCAGTTGTTAGTTGGAATTTTAATGGCACTTTAGTGCGGCATTGTCGTAACTCCCCCATCCCCATCTCTACCCCTTTCCACACGAAAAACAAAATGATCTGAAGTAAAGGTCGAGCTGATTTTCGAACTAACTGGTATCGTTGTCTTCAGTTCCTTCTGAAATTCCACAACTATATTTTGTAATAAACAAAACTGTTAAGTAATTAAAAAATTCTGCGACTATTGTTCTCAGTGCATTTCTTGAAATGCAGTAAGCTGACAGATTGAATATCACCGTAATCGCTCGTCGTATCTCACGGATCAAAGTTCACGTGCTCTCGAAATCCGTCCAGAGTTTCGACCTGATCTCGGCCAAGTCGCATCCAGCTGTTTATGCTTCGGAATTCTTTCTTTCTAATCGGGAACCGGTATAGAAATATGCCCAGCCAACATGAAAGTCGAGGCATTTTTCTGCGAAAGATTGCCAAAGCCAAAGGCGCCACGATGGCAACCCGAGCTGCTGCTAAGTAGCAGTGGATGATGGTGAGTGGTGGGCATGGATGTTGTTGTTTTCGATCTTGCCCAGCGGCAGTCGACGGCAGCAACAACAAGCTCGGTGGGTCCGAGTGTGCGAGAGTGTGTTTGCCACAGTGGCAGAACCACATTTGCAAACGGCCTCTAACGACCTTGCGTTTGACAAAACATGATCGGTTTTAACACCGTCTCTGTCTCCATCGCCATCTCTCTTTCTGCTGGCCATCTCGGAGTTTAGTTGGCCAGCTTGGAGGCGAGTCTGCCGCTCTAGACGCGGAGTGAATATGGTAATGGCAGTCTTGTGGTTTTATGGTCATGTGTATTTTGTCACTTGTGGGCTACGGCTCAAATTGGCATCGGAATTGGACTTGGCATCGGAATCGGAATCGAAATTCGCTTTGGGCCTCGAACGGTTTGCCCAAGAATTTGCAGGAATGGAAAGGAGTTGGCAGACCTGTATGAAAATATTTGGCCAAATCTGGTTTGCCCGTGCTCTAGAATTCCATATTGGCAAGAGTGAATTTATTTAGTCAAAGTTATGCACACTAAAAGAGCTCTAATGATTCCAATTTGCTGATTTGCCCCTGGCGATCGTAAATCCCTTATTAATATTAATACAGAAGTGAAGTAAAAATGCTATAAATAATCCCACTTCCACTATAACTTTGTACATTTTGCATTAATATTAATTCCCAGCGTCTAGTTAATATTTATCAATCACCGACTGTGTCCTCTAATCACATGTTTACCCATTTCCAGCGTACAAGAATTTAATTTGCAAATCCACATAAAAGTCCTGCGCAAGGGTATCCTCTCCGTGCCGAAAATCGTTTAAATCATAAGCCATTAAGCGCGAATTCAGCGGATTCAGCATAATATTCGCATAAAGCGGAAATTTGTGTCCTTTTCGGTGAGGGGAAGGAGTAACATTTCCTCTGAATTTCCCTGACGATTTCCAAGTCCTTTCTATGCATATATGTATGTTTATTTAGACAATAAACGCGCGTCGTAAAGTTTCGACTTAAATGGCTGGTTATTCCCAGACAGATTTACATTACGGGAGCCCAGTAAGCGAGCATTATTTATCGGCTTTATGTGTTCAAGCCCCGATCCCGATTACAGCTTAACGCCTTGCACGCTCCACTGGCCGGCAGCGTTTCGACTTGGGGCCTTAAGAGAAATCGAATTTAAGAGAAATCGCCTCGAACACCACGGGTCGAATTCGATTTCATGAACTTTTAATGCGTCCGCGCGACGAATCCCCAGCGCGTGCGACAGAGATGCAGAGATGCGCGGAAAGAGACGGTTATATACCGTTGGCGCCTTCCCAGTAAGGTGGCGCCAGTATCGTATCTTTTTTTGCGGCTTTTGCTTTTTTTTTTTGCTCCCCCCGCTGATTTTGCTGCTGCTTTTTAATTTCGGTTACGCCCACTTGACGACGACGACAGCGGCAACAATGGAAATAATAACAACAACAACGCAGCGAAGCTCAGCCGCAGGCGAAAAAAGATTCAGCGCCGATCGATCGAATCGATCGATCGGTTGGATCGCTTGGATCGCATGGATCGTTTCGAGCTTGGATCGCTGCGATTGATCGGTCGGCGCCAGCCTGAACGCTTGCCGCTCAAATTGGAGCAGCGGCGTTTAGCAGCGCTTAGCGCTAAATTAGCAGCAGGTTCACGACAGCAATACAGTGAAAGAATTCTGGGGATACAACTATATTAAACTAAACTTAACCAAGTCATTAAATTAAGTACATCTTAGCCACAAGTGGTCGAATGTAATAACTTAGGAATAAGCTCAATATCAAACTCTATTGAATTTGAATTCATTCTACAATTTCTACATATTTTCGCTGCGTGTTGACAACCCTGCCCGCATCCCCTTCCACCTCCAGCCACCTCCACCTGTGCCCCTTTCGACCACTCTCTTTTCATCGATCAGACAGATGAGCACGCGCTCGCTTAATGACGACACGAAGCCGCCGTTTGAGCCGCGACAGAAAGGGAAAGAGATGGCGGGCTGCTGGGTGAAAGAGAGGGGCTGATCGGCTGCTGGCGACGAAAAATCACGGCGGCGGCGCCAAGTGTTTGTCAAACGATCGAGTGCCGAGATCGAATACCCTTGCCAATGCCGATGCCCGTGGTGCCCGTGGTGCCCGTGATACCCGTCCCACACGGCGGATGACGGCGCGAAACCCGTTTGACGACCTTGGATCATAAAAAATTCACCAGAGGGAAAGAGAGAGAGAGAGGGAGAGAGAGAGAGGGACGCAGACTGGCAAGAGGAAGAGGCGAAGCCAAACAAATGCAAACATACTCAAACATTCCGACAGATTCCGGCAAATATCTTCAGCTGCTTCACACTCTTTTCCTGCTACACAGAGCATTATTTCAGGCCATAGACACTATAATATTTCATTTGTGTTTTAGAAATAATGAAACTTAAAGAACAGTCTAACTTAAAGCCTTGTTTAATTTGTTCAAACTTCTTCGCCTCACAACTAAACCAAATGGTCGAGTGTCGACTGGTAATCTGCTTGAAATATTCCAAGCATTTTCGGTATTTTTCATTTTGGCAGGCCGCAAGGATGTTGCTGCAATGACAAGAGTCTGAATGTCCTGCTGGCTGGACACTGGCGTCGTCCCATGCTGAGAGCGAGACAGATAGAGGCGAGAAAGGGCGGGAAGAAGCGGCGAGTACAAGAGATTTATTTTAGCAAGCGTGTTTATGCTATTTCATTTCGTTTCATTTCGCTTTAAGTGACTTTTATCGAGGCCAAAAAGCAGCTCCACTCGCCAACTTGGCAAGGATCTGTGGAGCCTTTAAGAAGGGAGGGGAGTGGGGGGCAAGCGGAGTCGGTATAAATGCGATATTAAAGTGGCAAGCAATTCTCGAGTCGACTCACCTGGCATTCGCACTTGAAGCAGGTGAAAATCTGCGGCTGGTTCTTCAGTTGGACTTCTTCTCCCTCATTCGAACAGGATTGCCGGACGCCTGCAAAAGATAATTGGAGCTTGGATTAATGATGTGCCTATGTGGAGTGGGCTTAGGTAGTGAGTATAGTGAGTATTAGTGAGCATAGTGCACTCCCGAACCCCGACCACGACCTCGACCCCACCTACGGCATTTCCTGCCTCTGACGTTGACTCTTGATGCAATAATACCAAACAAACACAAACAAGACGATTCATTGCATGTACAAGCGCCGGAAATTGCCCACCGACCGAGATCTTATCCGACCACGTGACCCAAAATGGACTCGCCCTCACCCACCGCACCTCGTCCACTTGCGCATCTCAATCTGATCTCCCTCTGCAGGTCAATGAGATTAGGCCCCTGGATTTATGTACATATATGTGTGTGTGTGTGTACAAGCGTGTTTACTCTACACGGTGAAAAATTGTATCAAGGATATGTGCTCCTATGCAGAAATATAGATATCTTTTTCGTTCGAGTTCTTGGTGATCTTTACAGATTATATGTTGTATCTTACACAAATAAGTATATTTTTTATATTTATAAGCAAATTCTAACTATTTATCTGACTATATATATCATATCTATACATATGACTATATATATATCAGTATTTTCCTCAGTGTAAGTACCCTTCTGCCTCAATCTGTTGTAGTTGCCACTTTGTTTGCTTTTTACCTTCTCCCTTTTGGTGGCGCTTAAGTCAAAAGTAGCCAAGCGTTGCATGTTAAACATGTTGCCCCAACAACAATAATAACAATAACAACAACAACAACAATCATAACAATGGGGCAAGAAAAGGTAAACGGAAACGTCGAGGTAGAGCGAGACGGAAAGGCAGGTAACTTATTGCGGGAGTGAGGGAGTGGGAGAGACACGATCCGAGCAGGCTGAGCGCGCTCTTCTTCTTCTTCCTCCTCCTAAAATGCGAGGACCACCTGCAATGTGCTGATAAACACACACAGACACACACTTCCTCCCTCTCGCTCTCACCCGCTGTTAAGGGCAATAAATGAAGACGCCGGCGCTACACATAAAAAAAATGTGTGTTATTACTTTAAATTTCTTACTTTTAAATGTTGTTTATGAACTCTAATGTTATAACAAGCGACATCTGTTAAATATGCAGATCTTTAGAAAGAACAAAATTGGGAATATTTAATAATTTATCAGAGAATTGAAAATTTTATATTTGACCCCTAGATTATTCTTGGTGTAACCGAGCCACCTTCTGGTTCTCCACGACTCCATCTTCCTGGGTCTTGGGATCTCTGTGGGCGGCTTTAGGACTTTGTTTTATTCTGGGTTATTATCGAGGTTCCTCCTACTTGATCGCCGCCCCTGTCCCTGCCCCTCCCCCAGAAACAATCTGTGTAATTTGGTCGCTTGTTTGTTTTTGGTTCGCTTTGTTCTTTGATTCTGGACCTCGGATGATTGTTGTTTTTGGTCCACCCTTTCCTGTTATTTGATTGTGTCCTGCTGATTTCCCACTGCTTTGCCCCGCAGCACTACAACGGTTTTTTTTTCCATTTTCAAAATCAATTGGAAATTTCCTCTGTCGAAATAAAAAACAAATATCATGTTCGCCGCCGGGAGACTTTCTACATTCCTTTCTCTTTTCGACTAGAACAGTTAATGAACTTGGTTCAAGTAACCCGATATCGGCATTGCAATATATCTAATTTATTCGCTTTTTATTTACATTTAACACACTCGAAAACCCATAAAAAAGCCCACTCAAATTGTGTTTTTTAGAGGAGCGCAGACGAAAACAGCGAATATAAAATCGTTCCAGTGTTGGCGACACAGACGGCGCTTGAATATGCTCAGTCAGTAGCTAATGCCGCTGACCACCCCCTCGATTAGAGCCGCCCCCTCCCCCCTCCACACCATTAACAAACGCTCGCCGATTAATCACAGTCGCCGATTAAGCGCCAGTGAATTGAAGGTGAAGGGCAGCAGGGAGGGGTTAAAGGGGAGTGCTGGGGGTGGTGGGGCTGAGAGGAGCGGGAGACGGAGCCACGTGTTCACATAGAACTAAAAGTGTACATTTCAAACTTTTATAGTTAAAAAAAATCTTGAAAAAAAGAATTTTCGAAAGTTCTTAAATCTTCAATCTGAATTTTCTATCTGCAGCCTTTACTCTCAGCTGTTTTTAGTTACATGCTGAGGTACACCTTTGGATTTCTTTAAACTATGAATTTGAATTACTGACATATATTTTTACTTGGAGATTTTTTTGTGATAGATTTGCAATTAATATAAAAAACAACGCCAGGTGAAAGGCTGAGAAGCCAGGCTGACTCAGCTGAAAATCGTAAAATAGTTCCGTAGAAAAGCGATCGAAATAACTCTATAACCGATCATATTGCTTGGCAGTTAAAGCTGTTATAAGCTCGTAAAAATCAGCTAAAATCCGTGATTCATAGTCATAAGCTGCAGTAAGTCTGGCAAGCCGCTTAGATCTACACATTTTTGGAATATGGTTTTCAAGCGGCCTGGAATGTTGATCTTCGTCAAGGTTAGTTGAAAGTTTTATGATCGGATCGGGTTCGAAATTTATGGCCAAAAAAAAGTGATAACACAATTATCAAATTAGAAATGATCTTCAAATGATAGTGAAAGTACTTTTTTCGAGTATAGAAAAAATTTAGGGAATTTTACTTTTTTGAAACAGGAAAACCTTTTCAAATATGCATTGCTAATGTCTGTTCAATACCAAAAGTATCTAAGAAATACGATTAAACTAGTTAGCTATCTTTAAGTGTAAGTATCTACAAACTACTTGATGGCACTCACCTGATAGACTATCTCCCGCCCCGGCGTCCACTGTTCGTCCTTGCAGCAGGGCCAGCAGGACTGCGATGAGGATCAGGAGCTGGTTGCGTGGGCGAAATCCCGGGTGGCGCCGCCTTGGCGCCGATGATTTTCGAGGCTGCTGCGCAGGAAATTTCCACTGGCCACTTGATTGGCAACACATTTTCACAATCGATCGATATTCGCGGAAATCTCTATTAGTTTTTCCTCTGCGCACTTCTCGTTAAATGCTCGGCTCTCCGAATTATTATTCTTTGTTGCTGTGGCTGCGGCTCGCGTGAATTATGACTGGAAAGAAATTGTGTTTGGGTGGAGAAAGATCACGATCAAGCCGGTTAGTTTAAAAATAACAGCGCAGCGGGCGAAAATAGATTTGTTTGGATATTCTGCAGGTGTCTTGTACCAATTTGTACCTACAACTTTGTTGTTCAAATTAAATTTAGAACCGATTTGTGTTTGTCAGCGTGCCAGTGTGGGTGTGGATGTGTGTGTCTCTGTGCAACAACTGGTGTTCAATTTTCAAATTTGTGGAGAGTGCAAAACACTTGCCGCCCAGGTTGAAAGATTTCGGCCAGTGCAGTAAATCATCCCGTTTTGGGTTTTATGACTCCTGCCCTGCCCGGAACCCAAGATGCGTCCATATACATGGATAGAGATAGCGGCGCCGTTGGAATTCTGCGAATCATCAGAGCAGCCCTCGCCACGCCTCTTTTTGGGAGGTGTTAAGACAACCTGGACATTATTAGTTTTGCGCTTTATGGGTGCGTATATCCGTGTATCTAAACGTATTTGTATCTACATGTGTGTGTATCCGTCGGGTTGCGCGTGTTGGTGGCTCAGGTAACAACAGATACGAGCCTTATGTGAGGTGGCTCTTTGTTCGAATACTGGCGGATCATAAAAATGTTAATGATCTTTGACGGGCTGGCGCCAGCCAGGGAATATTGTAATGCTTGTTTGAGTTATAATTAATTTCGATGGCGCATAATATTTTATTATTTGTCTTGGACCAGCACAGCGCCGTGATTTTCGCCAACGATGTTGCTGTTGTTCAGCCTCCCTCTGTGGGTTATTTGTTTTCTTGTTTGATGTTTTATTGATTTGTGGCCGCTTCAAAGTGGCGCCAAGCAAACGCCGAACGCACCAAATGCGGATACAAATCTCTGTGAATCACTAAGCGCTAATCCCAATCCCCGGCCTAATCCCCAGACCCAGGGCTCGATTCCCAATCGGAGATCGGGTGACACACCCAGCGGCGATCGGGAGCGCTTCGAAAGAGAGATTGGATTGGACGGCCCAAATCGGTGCTTGACCTAACAAATGTCAGCGGCATGCGAACAAGTGTTTATATATATATGGGATGGGATGCTTATGGAACTGTGGATACCCTATGAAAACATCCTGGGTTACTATGCAGATATATCTCAATATGATATATAGAACAAGTTTTATTCACGTGATTGGACCTATTTCTTCAAGTTCTGGCGAACTTGGCGTGTTTACTCCCGATGTACCCCCATTCATTGATATTTGTCACACTCGCCGACCTGATAAGACCTAAGCTCACACTGGACTATATACGTACGTAAGTATTAAGACCTCTGAATAATATGTTAATTTCTGCACTTGATAACGGAGCACACACAGGCGAGGATTGGCGAGTGCAGCGGTTGACTACGTGACGATCGCTTCCAAGTGGTGCGATTAGGTGCAATTTGTCAGGCGTCAGTTGACAAGGACAATGCAAATCAAAAGTGGGAAGTACTCTATATATAGAGTGTAGTTGCCATTCGTTACAGCACTACACATTATTTCATCTGGCTGTTTCTGGGAAGTGGGCTCTTTGTTCGAGCACAAGAATTAGATGACTTTGACAAAGTGGCGGAGGCCTCTAAATTAATCGCCATCGAGTACTTTCTGCGCTGCGGAAGAAGCGAGTCGCAGTTTTCAGTTTTTCTCGCCGATTATGTAACTGTGAGCTTCAATGTCGCCGTGGTTTCCCCATCGCCTCCATTGAAGAGCACTCTTCATCTTCTGCCATTCCAAATACGATTCTTGATTTTGGTCAAGGGTCCGCGAAGCTCGAGAGTTGATTTCAATTGGATCGCCTGGGTTCTCGGCTTATCGTGTGTGGGTTCATTGTTCATATTTTAATGCCCATGGCGATGGTGATCGTGCCACATGTGTGCAGTGTACGCAATTTCAAAATCGCCAAATCAGTTGGTCTTTCAAGCGCGGGGTTAATGTGCGATTGAGTGAATGAGTTGAGAAATCTGAGAAGTCGGATGCCGCGCGACTGGAACTGCGGCCTTAACTTGATCCCAAAATAGCCGATCGATCGCAGCAATAGTGGGAATTAGCAGGGCACCTAATTTGAGGTCCAGTTCCTAAGATCTATGTAATGTGTGTAATTGTGGCCCAATCGGGCGGCATTACATGACTCAGACTCAGACTTAGACGGCGACGGCGACGGCGACGGCGATGTCGTGCCAATTAAAGTGCCCGCCGGCCAAGGGCCAGTGATTATGGGCTGGCTGGCTGGCTGGATGGGGTTTCTAATGGTTCCCGACATGGCGTCAACCCAACCGACAAGGCCAGGGCAATTAACCGAGCTCGGGGTTGCACTTGAGCTGCAGAAAATTGGTTAGGGTTCTGTTCTGCCCGGTTCAGGCCCTAAGTTCTGGCTTTTCGACTCCCCAAAAGGGTTACGCATGGCACGCAGACGGCGTCTAGACGGAGCCTCTAATGATCGGTGGTATAGCTATAGGTATGGGTATATGTATACTCCTCGCAGAAAGACCATCCTCCGTCTGCGGCCTTATCACACTCTCGCCATCGCGAATTCCACTTAAAAGCACTGAACGGCCCGGCCGGCCTGCCTCCTGCCAATTACCTTCGGAGTGGACCATGTCGCTGGCTTAATTCAATTAACAGCGGAATGCCAGCGACTTACAACCTACAGCCGCATGGCCATTAAGCCCCCAGATCAGTCGTAATCCCCCGCAAGCGGCGCCAAAATAAAAAAAGAGCCCGAGCGCCAGAGACTTTGGCAAATCATGCAAATTCCACGGGCCAACTACAAGACACGACTCCAGCCTCGATTCGGATAGCCGGATAGCGAGCTCCCCGCTGATTCCGATCGCCGCCTGGCAACTAATTTCAATGTATTTGCATATTGAAGTCTGTTTGCCACAACAATGAGATGGCTAAAAACGCACATTTGTCAAATGCCAGGCCCTTCGGGGCAAGACGCAGCTTTATTTGGTACAATTCCATCTGACAGAAACCGAAACCCAAACGAAAGCCCAAACCCAAAACCCAATCCCAAACCGATTACAGCTGCAGCCCAGCAGATGAAGACAAGGCCCATGACGTTGACGATTGCCCAAGACAATGGGCCAACAACAAGACGAGAGTTAACCAATTTCGAATGACGGGGAGTTCGGGAGGGGTAGCGAAAAAGAAACGAATGCACCGAACGACATAATAAAGTCACAAGCCAGACAAACGTATAAAAGCTAACAAAGCTATTAGCCATCATCATCATCATCATCGGCTTCATCGATGGGGCCCAGCCCAACTGCGGAGTGCCAGGACCACAGTGAAGACCGACCTCAAACTGGTCCTGTCTCCCACTCCCTCCGCCGATTTGCTCACTCCGGACCATCAATCCGATGGGGTAATGCGATTTTAATAGCGTTCGAATCATTGCCAAGCGAATGAAACAGAACAGAACTGAGTCGAGTCGAGCCGAGCCCAAATGTGCCGGAAGAAGTGCTCCATAAAAGTCACACATCATATGCTTTAATTAAATAAGTTTTCATACGAGAGTTTTCAATTGAAAAAAATTGATTTTGAAACATTCGTTTCCTTTATATTTATATATATTTCCTATCAAATTAACTTATCTATTTGCAATTTGTTTACAATAAGTGTTTGATTTAAGTTTATATTAAAAGCTGTTCTACCAAATATTATGTGAAGACTTGCTAATTAACTGAAATTTTTGATTGGGACAAGTTTTCTTTAACTGCCTTTTGAATTAAATAAATATTAAATATTTATATATATATATATATATATATATATATATATATATTATTACCCTGAAGTTGCCTGAAAATATTCATATCTTTAATAATGTCTAAAGTTGAATGTTCCTTAAAGTATAATAAATCAAGTGCATATGGCTCAATTAAAAATAGATATTGGGTAAAGCTAAATTAATATTAATTGCTTGATTGAAACAAGTTTTAATTAATAGTAGTTTAAATCGAGTTAGAAGACAGTTTTTGCAGTGGGAATATAAAAGCGTTAAGATCAAATGGAGACCCAAAGCTTCATTTCATTCAATTGCCCAATCTGGAAATGTTTGCAACCCAATACAAAAAAAAAAAAAATGTATATTCATAATTTGAAATCTACAAAATCTCTATTTATGGTTTTGTGGACATATTTCGATCATCTGTTTATTGCTCGGCCAATCAGCATAAGCCATTTAACTCGGTGCCGTTTTTGGGACCGCCACCAGATTACTCCAATCCGATCAGATCCGATCCCTCGCCGGCCGATTAGTCACCCCAGAATCTTGGCCGATTCCTGGCCATATAAGACCCATCGAAGTCTCTGCACGGAGTTGTCGTGGCCATGAATCATGGATCATATAAAGCGATTTTTATTATTCTTAACTGCTCATTGGGTTCGGTTCGGCTTGCAAATTATTAATAAACTCGGTTCAAATATGGTGGGGGACTTAATGGGCCAGGGGGGGCATGGGCGTTAGAGTGCCGGGTGCTGGCCTCTTGAAATTTGAGTATTATTAGCGAATTTACCGCAAAATCTATAAATAGCCGAACAGTACAATTAATTGATGCACAGACACAGCTTGGCATTGCGTGTGTGAGTATCTATGTACATATATATGTTTGGTACCAATTCACAGTAGTTCCCATTGTATGGGGAAAGCGGCCGAAAATACTTCTAGTTCAGGTAGACACTTGAAACTTAGCAAGTAGAAAATTCAAAATTATATGAAAAAATCAGCCAGATCGGAGCACTATACCATATAGCTGTCATATGAACGATCAGTTTGAAATTAAGTGTTAGTATGGATCGAATGGAAAATGGAAAGTATGGAAAAATCATCACCAGTACGAGACCGAGTACGTTAAGTGGATTAAGGATTTTTATTGATAATATAATATAATAATAATAAGGATATTATTTTTATTTTTATTTTTGTCCTATGGGGGGAAACACTGTGCAATCCAAAGTCGAACTTATTTGCAGAGCTAAAAATATGAGATCAAAACAACAACGTCAAATGAAATTCCAGACAATTTTTTATTGTGCAATTATTTAGGCGAAAGTTAATCAAAACACTACGTATACAAAATATTCGTTGCCTTCTTTTTGTTTTGTACGAAAGGAAACCGGATTTATTGGCCGAATATGAGGCTGTATAGCTGTAAACAATTTTTTAGAAACAACCAGCCAACGGACCAAACAAAAAACAGACAAAAAACAACAACAACAGCAAGCAACAAATTTGAGCAGACGATTTACGGGAATTCCAGCGAGTGACGTGCGGAACCCGATTTTATGATATTTTGGTTGTTGTTGTGAATTGGTAGCCGCTTCTGGCACATTTGTTTAACGACAATCTCCGAAAATGGCAGAAAAAATATACAAATTCTCGGGAACTGTTATCAAACATAACGATTTCTCAGATGAACCGGATAAACAGAAGTCTCACTTTTATTGAGTTTCATACATGTTATAGACACGACTTGATGGAATGTTCTTTATAAAAGGTTTCAGATTTTATGTTACTTCCAATCGATTCATCTAAAGTGCACTTATAAATTTGAAATTATTCGAAATATTAAGTGCAATTATGACTTGTGTGAAGGGTATTCCACCGTCGGCTATCAATCTGCACTATATTGCTTACAAGTTTCGCTTGATACAAGCAATCAAAATGGTTTTCACAGGCAAATTTATTGATTAGCACGCAAATGCGAATTGTTTGAATATTTTCAGCTCTGCTTTGTGGCCAAGACAATTCTGATGGCCGGGAGGGGTGTTGGCCGAAAGGGAGTTGAATGGCACAGGTGCCGGGGTTAACACTTGGGCGCCACAGCCAGTTCTGTTCTGTTCTGCTCGGTTCTGTGGCGATCCGTTCCATTTTGCTCGACTCGAAATGATTCTCCTGACGATATTTCGCTGTGTCGCTCCGTTCTGCTGCTGCTTGAAATTTGATATGGCCATAAAAAATATTACCTCTATATGCGGGCTGTGATGCGATCGGATGGGCCGTGCATATGGCATATGGCACACTACATTCCGCAGTCGTGATTCAGTTCGCCGCTGTAGTAGTCTAGACTTCCGTTTCTTCCTCTTCTTCGCGCGGCAGTTCGTTTCTAGAGTCTTTCGTTGTGAGTTCGTTGCCAGAGTCTTTCGTTCTGTGCGTCCGTGTTTCGTGTTTGAAGATCGGTTATCGGTTAATGTGTCTGTTAATTCACGTTGATGTGCCCATATATCTTGGCTCTACGATTTCAGTGCTCGACTGTGACATGCAATCACCGGGGAAAAAGGGGCACCGTGTGACAACTCTCGCAGCCCAGTGCAGTTGCACTTGATCAGCTTCGAGCGCTTTGATTGTCGGCTTGTTTATTTGTCGATTAGTTCGGTGTCGTGACGTTGAACCTGCCACAAAGACGGGCAGCAGTTGGCCCGTAGGTGCTAATTCAATTACGGCAACAATGCCAGTTCAAATCTTAGCTGTTCCAAATTCTGGTGACAAGTCGAAGCTAATAAACAGATCGATCTTTGACAGCGAAGAAGGACTATTTACCCTTCGTAGTGTTTACAAGCTAGTTAATAGTTTTTCCGTGACTTGAAGCGGAGTTTCCCTCAGTTTTCAAAGAAATACGGTCTTCTATCTCATAAGCATTCAGTTTGTTTTTTGCCTTTATTATTATTGACGTTCAGGAGTTGAGGCCTGCCAAACTCATATAAATTAGTCTGTTTATGATTGGAGTGCCGGAGCAGAAACATGAACGTCAGCGTTGATTTGAAATTAACATATGATTATCACAAATTTTGCTTCCATTTTTATGGGCATCTCAGTGTTTTGTTATCCTCCGTTTTTTTTACAAGTTTTCGTGGACTTTGCATAGGAAATACATAAATGCACATTAATACATTTACATACAAATGAGCGGAGCAGCGAGAAACTAAAAGCTTGGGGATTCTCTGTGCCATCTGCATAATTTGTGTGAAATTGCGACTACAAATTGCTCATCTAAACCCCCATCGCACTCGGACAAAAGATGGATATTGCAGCCCCGACTTCGGATTGCGGCTGGCGATTTGCGGGATTTATGGTCGGTGGAGCCAAGCGCCACACGAGCGCTGTTATCAAGGTGCTTTACTACTCCCATTACCAGCTCCCCCTGGTCGCGAACATATGGATATAGATAGCTTCATGCTGCTACGAGCTCGCATATGCGAGTATAGCACCGACAATTGAAATTGTTTGTTCTCGCGGCGAATTGCTGATTCCGCTGCCAAAACGCGGCCGACATTGTCGAATCGGACTGCCTGCCAGGCCAATGGGAATGAATGTTAGTAAATAAATAAATATTGTAAACAAATGTTCGTTTTTTGCTGGCTTGGCATATGTACAGCTGGCTGTTGCTGTGTTTGCTATTGCAACAAATGAGCTTGTCAAGTTAAATGGCACGCACCAAATGCTGTCAGCGAGGTTGCACACACACACACATGCACTGCCAGTGCCGCCATTTTGTCTGGCTGCACTGAGTAAATTGTTGCAATTGCTGACTGTAAATAACCCGAGCACAATGTGGCACAACACGGCGTATTAGTAATCTAGTTTATTTCTGCATGAGGCAGCGCAGCAGAAAGGGAAGTTGGGTGGTAGGTGAATAGAGGGTACTGGTACAAAGTCTGAAAACTTTGATTTCCCCGTTCCACATAAGTTTAAGTTTAGATCTGGAAGCTCTATTTATAAGTGAAATAACTTTGTGCCAAACTTGGTGGAAGGATTGTGTATCCTAGGGGAAAGAAAATCAATATATGTTAAAGCGAGCTGTTTATCTTTACAATGCGAATAACAAACTATGAGAGCTAAACTTGAAGTTTTACCAATATATTTATATCTTACATATATAACACTATTTACCCCCCATTCCAAAGTGTGCTTTATTACCCCTCGAAATACTCGACTAATCGCCAAAGTACACGCCGTTTAGTCTGGCACAACCAGAATGAGCAGATACGGATGGTGGAATACGGGGCAATTGTCTATTTTTAATATCTTATCGGAGGAATTTTTATTAGCCGTGTATTGTTCTGCAAATATTAATTAGTTTCTGTGATTGTACAACAAAAAGGGAAATTGCTCTGTGGCTCTTTGTGAGAGTGTGTGAGTGTGTGTGTGTGCGAGTGTTTGCGTTGCGTGTCATGGCGAAATTATCATTCTTTTGTTGGTGTGACGCAGAGAGTGGGTCCCCATACATCCACATCCCTTGACTGGATTCCCATGGAATCGCTATTGGGGGGGCTGGTGAAATTGCAATCGACAGACGCTGCGATGACGCATGCTTTTTCCCAGCAGCTTACGGGTGAGCTTGTGTGTGTGTGGGGTGCGTGCGTGTGGGCCTAGACATATGGCGACAAAGAGGCTGACGTCATAAGCTATCAATCTAACGGGGGAAATGGAAATGAAAATGGAAAACAGAGGCTGGCAGACGGAGAAACTACCCCCGAATGCGTGTGTCGAGACTTTGGACTTGGACCCACCAGTGCCTTTCGAAGCCCACCAGTAGTGGGCACTTGG
This sequence comes from Drosophila simulans, assembly GCF_016746395.2. NCBI lineage: Eukaryota > Metazoa > Arthropoda > Insecta > Diptera > Drosophilidae > Drosophila > Drosophila simulans. Next base: position 18,546,245 of record NC_052521.2, read on the forward strand.
GCACTTGGCCTGGCCCACTTTGCACAGCTGCAACATCTTGCCGCGGCAGACAGCTAGCAGCTAGCTGGCCGTGCGTGTCCCACGTGCGTGTCCCACAGCCCCACATCCCACGCAGTCAATTAAGAACGCGACTTGGCTATTGGGTTACACTTAAACTTCACTTCACTTCGCTCCGCCCGTTCGGTTTCGTTTTGTAGTCAGCATTTAAAATTATTTATTAGAAGCAACAGTCGGACAGGCGGTGTCACAAGGCGGGACGTTCGGGGGGCATTTGGCGCTAGGGGGGGCGTATCAAATGTTTTGCTTTTTGCTTCTCAGTCTTCTTTTTTCGCTCGCTCTTTGGTCTTCTGTTTTGGGTTTTGCCAAAACGAAACGAGCCAAGCCGGCTTGTTTAAAAAAGGGGGTTTTTGAAACGGGGGCTTTGAAGCGGGCGGGGGGCAGGAGGAGGGGCGCATACATGGGTGGCGAGGGGTGTCTCCTATATCGTCTGGCGCTTGGCGACAGCAATTTACCTTTAAGCGAATGCAAAAGTATGCGGAGAGCCGAAGAACAAGCGGCGGAAAAAGTAGTCGCAGCCACACAATTACCCCACTAGAAGAATTCTTCTCGTAGAACGGGAATCGGGATTGGAGAATGGGGATCGGGGAATGGGTTCTCTATAGCTGGACCATCTCTATAAATAAGTTAAAAGTCGCTGGCCGAACCAGCTGAACCATAAATCATAAGCAGACGCGCGAGTGTCGAGTTATTATGCGATCATATTTTAATTGGTGGATTATTATTATGCAGGCAGTGTTGCAGACCGCAGTCCCCCCTTCACCCCCGTCCACCCACCCCCCTCGACAGCATAATCAAGTGCAGCAAACAAACAAACAAAAACACCTGCAAAGCCACCAGTTGCACTGGCCGTTCGTCTCTCCAGGTGAGCGTGCGGATAGCAGATCGCTCGACTCGAGCGTCCCGTGTGTGGAGCAGAACCGAATCCCCCCAAGATTGCAGACCGCAGATCGCGGATCGCAGACCGCCTGGCTCTGCTGTGCTTGGACAGGTGCGTGAACGTGGCCAGCGGGAGCGAGAGAGAGTTGCAACCCGAATCGTACCCTAACGTATTCGAACAGGGAATACCCTGGAAAGCATGCTCTTGCAGAATGGGAGCTTCTAAGTCACTTGGAATCTGAGGACAAGTATTACTTAAAGGATCTAAGATAACGCAGAGAAAATTGTATTGGAAAATAAATCATTTTAAGAGTCGCTATTCTGTCGGCAAGTTACTAGATGCAAGTTAGTTATCATGCCTTTCTCAACCCCAAAAGATTCACTCCATTCAAAGGACTTTCTAACTTCAAAACTTGTAAAAACTACTTTCGTTCCCATCTTCATTCAAGAGTTGCCCAACTCGTGCTAAGCAAACAACATCATCCACTTCAATTACCCTTGATCCAAGGGTATAAACACATAGTTTTTTTTTTTGAAACCAAATTCACATGCAGTTCGTAGTTGTAGTTGCAGTTGTTATTGTTGATGTTGATGTTGGTCGGTGGACAGAAGGGGCAAACGAGTTGGCCCCGCCGCCTGTGTATGCCAGTTGTCAGTTGGCAAAACTGGTATGGTTGCATTTTTATTATAAAGCGAACAGAAACAACAACAAAAAGCGACACCTAGGCAGTACGGGAAAGTCCGTCCGTTTGTCTCTGCCACTGGAACTGAGGGTTGGGAGGATCGGGGATTGGTTTGGGTAGCTCAAGGATGGGAGGCTTGGGGACGCCGAATGGGAATGGGGACTGTCATCCATGGGCTGGTGTGTCGCCAGTTTAGCCCAGTACGCGAACTGCTAGTCAGACGTCTGTTCTATGGACGTTTCATGGACATGCCGGCGCACATTCGTATTAACCCATGTAGCATTGGCTTACTCCCTGCCCCGCCCCCAAACGTATCCCAATCCCAATCCCAATTGCAGTCCCCCCTGCAAAGAGCAGTTATTACCAGTGTTATTTACACAGAGATAAATGAAGAATGTGGCGAAAGAAAATACGTTACAACTTATAAGATATTAAGTATCAAAGATACAGTATGTTGTCTTGAAAATACGAAACAAAAGATAGTATATTTGATAAAACAAATAGAAGTACCTGGATGTATTACTTAAATAATATTTCTTTCTGTGCATACTTTATTGGCTCTTATGTTTGCGTTTCGGTTTGTGTCTTCATTGCCCCAGGAGTCGTAATTTGTTTTGGTGTCCTTCTGGCAGACTGTCCTCCTAATGAGCCAGTTTATTGTATTCCCCATTTGTGGCCCCGTCCACCAACCGATGGCACTTTTTATGGCTCGATGAGGGTAATACAGGAAATGGCCTGCGATTAGCTTAGTGACAATTCTCGCTGCAATTGGAGTTTCGGCTGAAGTTGCAAGTTGCCGTTGCAGCAGCAGCAGCTGCAGCAGTGATTTATCAGCTTTGCAGCCTGACAGTTGGCCAGCTTATATATCTATATATCACCTGGTGATATTTGACACATCGTTACTAATTGGTTAAACAATATGTATCACCGCTGACTCATGCCCGGCAACAGATAAGGTGTTCTGTGCTCATGCACCCGATCTGCGGCACTTTGTTTAATCGCTCACTTAGTTGGTGGCTGTTAAGCGGCTTAAAGTCGCTCTACACACTCGAAACGCTCACTTAGAACGCCTCAATGGTTTTCGAATTGGATTTATTAGGCTGTCGGGCAATTAAAGCCAACTGTGATTTCCGCCATACAAAATGCTATGCAAATGTTCTCAATTAAATGCCGGACACTCAAACATATGTTTGCTTATTCGCCACTCGATCGGCTTTTGATTTCGATTTTACAACTTTTAATGCTCGGCAGTAATCAATTCGAAGGAAATCAAGAGAGCGGCGAGAGCGAGTGCCAAATGTGATAATAGAAACCAAACAATTAAACAATTTTCGCAAAATGTTGAAACAACAAAGGCAGATAGCACACACGTTCGCAGATACACACAGATAAGTGAAATGTTTATATGTTTCGCATTATAATAAAACAAAATCGCACTTGGCATTATAGCAACAAAGAATCGGGGAATCTCGGAATCAGGGAATCGGGGAATCAGGGAGAGGCAAAGATTAATTACAAAGGAAAAAGTAAAGACGCAAAGTTTACCCGTAATTACACTTCCAGATTTCCAGATGAGGTGCTTCTACTGCTGCTGCTGCTGCTGGTGGCAAGAAATCGGCGGAATCGAAAATTAATTATGCTTGACATGTTGCCAGCGATCATCAGTTGGCCTCTTGTTGTTGCTGTGGTCGTCCAGTTGTTGCTGTTGTTGCTGCCACTCGAACCGATATAAATCGCATTTTCAATTGCCTGGGCTTGGGTCTATTTTTTACTTGTATTACTTTTTTACGTATGTATTTCCACGCGAAAAAGAGAGGCCACACCGCGTTGGAAAGAGACGAAGCACTTAGAACTCACTGGCGCATAATTTATTTGAGCCGGCGCGCGCCTTTCATTTCAATTCCCATTTCCATTTCCATTTCGATTTACATTTGCATTTCAATTTCAATTTGATTGCGAGTACTTCGATTCGCTTGCCACAGATTACGCATACGCCACGTTGTGTGCGCGCTGTCAAAGGTTCAATTTCGCGCCGTGCCGCAATTGCAATTCGCATTCAATTCAATGCAATTCAATGAAATTGCGCGCCAATTCGCCGGACCCACTGGAAAACGCTGCCAGCCAGTGTCGGTGGAAAACGACGCATTAGCTCACGCAGAAAATCAGAATAACAGAAAGTCGCACAAGTCGGAATATCAGAAAATCAAGCTAAGCCCCGCATTAAGCTTCAGAGTCGCGTTGATAACAAGCTTCAAATTCGTTTATGTTGTTTTCTATTTGAATTGCGTTCGGACTGCGTATTTTATAGCGATCGTCGTCGCGTGTGAATCGTCGAACGTGAAAATCGCGCGCGAGTTTTCCCCTTTTTGTTCGGCTGAGGGATTTTCCTGGCCAGCAATTAACAATTTCGAGCCACTCTCGAGCGCTTCTGGAAAACCGCACCGCTCGCGTGCGCAGCTAAAGTTGAACTGAGCACTGAAGGCGGAAAAAACGCTGAGAAAACTGAGAAAACGCTCGTCTGCGTTCGGGCTGGCCTTCGTGTCGGTCGCGGTGTCGGTGTCGCCGAGCCGAGCGGAGCCGAAGGCAAAGCAGCGCAGCAGCAGAGAATTGGGGCCTCGTTGGCGCTTCGCTTTTTGGGGGCTCGCACTTTGCTGTGATTTTTTAGCGATAAGGGGACTTTTCTGGGGTTGAAGCACAAGCAATTAGCGTTCTAAAGTTTTTAACTAAATAATATGCTTATAGTAATACCTTAAAATAATACTAGTACAATATGTTTATTATATATCATTATCTACGCTAATTTTGAGATAATCTAGATTCTATAGAGATAGTATAGCCCTAAGAGTTTAACAGTTTATGGTCTCAAACGCAATCTCATTCATTGCCTACTGAATTAAACTTGCCGCATCATGTTTGAGATATTGAGATATACAAATATACCAATGTAACCAAATTTCAGGGCTGCCGACTTCAAAGGCGCACTCTTAACGAATTGCAATTGAAATCGAATTTCAATCTACATTCACACATTCCTAAGCGAAATGAACACCTCGACGATGGCAAAGTGTTAACAGGGCGAACATGAGAAGCGCCCTCTGCTCCCCACCCCCCCTCGTGGGGAATCAACACACCTTAGTAGTCGCATAGTAGGCAAATCAATTCAATGCGATTCGATTCGATTCGATTCGATTCAATTCCGGGAACTTTTGCCAATTAGAATTTGTCAACTGGCATTCCGCGCTGTCTGCCTCGACTTCTTTGTTTTGATAGTGCACTAAGGTATTTTCCCGTCTGATAAAAGCATTATTCGGCCGTAGTATCGATTAGATTGTTGTTTCCACTCGAACCATGAATGAATTGAAGTTCAAAAGTGTGCTGATTAGATCAGTCAGGTGAAATTATCACCTGTATGGCATGTACATATGATATATATGACAAGGAATTTCACAATCCAAACCAATAGCCATGAATCATTGTAAGTAATAAATATTTTGTAAGCTAACTAAACTAACCAAGCGCGTGTGCTAAGTTCTAGCTAACTCTTTAGTTTTATTCTTAGTTAGCTGCACTGCAAATCGCAAGCAGCAGTTCTTTCCCACAATGAATGAATGAATCCATTCATTATGATCCCCAAAGCCGACGTGACTGCAATCCGAATTGTGTCTTATGGTATTTGTCTCGTATGCGATAATAGCACTTAAAGCTCTTAAATGCATTTGGCAGATGAGACGGTATACAAATGGTGGCGAGTTTTCGAGGCCCTGGGATAATTCACACTTAACCCGCAGCCAAATCAAACTGCCAGCCATTTGACATTTATGCGATGGCCTTTTTCTACGTTTTTCTTTTTTTTTTTTGGAAAAGCTGCCGCGGCACGCTAGGAAAATGCCACGGAGTTGCAGCTGAGCTGGAGATGATTTATGCACTCATTGTATCTGTAGTTGTGGCTGGAAAATTGCAGTTATCACGAACGAAACTCGGTTTGGATTATGCTTCGGTTTCAGCTTTGCCTATGCTCTTGGTTTCGGCTTTGGATTTGGAGTTGCAGATGGAGATGGAGTTTCCCAGGCCATGGATTTTGTCACTGGAGGTTGCCCAGTCATTATTTATGAGGCGAACGGTGCAATATGCAGCCAGGTGGGAACCGTGACGCAGTCTGTAAAATTAAATAATTGCGTTTCATTAAATGCCGTTTGCTATTTGCATAGGTTCTCCCCGCATCGCAAACAAAGTGCAAAGCAATTTGGCATAAACGTCATCGGGTCGAATTGCCTGCTGGATGGGTGGATGGTTGGATGGGTGGATGGTTGGATGGGTGGTGGGCGGTGGTTGGAAATCTGAGAATCCCGCCCCACAATTTTCCACGCCACTTGAGCGTAATTAAGCGTTGAGCTTCTAAGCCCTAAGCAAATAGGCAAGCCGTCGAGCGTCTCCAGCAAACCCGACCCCCAACCCACCCACCACTTGGTGCGATTATCCACAGCCTATATGCTATATATACGATTGCCAAGCAGTTTGCGCAGCGAATCGATGCTATTTTGATACTGGCAAATATTTGCAATTGGCCAATAAGTGACTCCGGTCGCTATTGTGCTGGCTATTTCGGGATGAGCGTCAGGTGAGAATAATCCCAATACCAATAGCCAACAGCTCGGCCGAAGTTGTGAAATAGTTTGCGCCCAGTCAAAGAGTCAACAATCTGTGGGGGATCTGGTCGATCTGGGCATTTTCCATAGGGTTATCACGCGCACATCCAAGACCAACAGCCTGCTCACAAACAAGCTGCTCAAATTTCCCTAATGGCGCAGAGTTCATTTGCCCCATGGAAAGCGATACCTACATACATGCAGCATAGGAAAAGTGGCTTCAAGGAGCAAATTGCAGGGGGATAACTGCGGACAAAGATCAAGTGCTACACTTCGAAAAAATATTGTATTCATTGGTAGTGAATGAAAAGAATTACAGGAAATATTATTTTACAACACATTAAATAGGTAAATTTAAATTCTATTAAATAATTGTGTAAATGAAACATATACTTTAGTCACGAATAGAAGTATTCTATAGATGATGATGATATTAATATCCATTTAAAATCTTCATTCAAAGTGTATTATTTTGTTTCCTGTGTGATGCTCCTCCTTGTCCCCTTCCAGAACGACCCCCTCCCCCCCTCGCTAGATGTTTACACAGGCGGCACGACATTAACACTGTAATTAGGTGTATCCAGTGGATCCACTGCGACATACGAGTATCAACAACACATTGTCAACTTCTGGCTTCTGGCCGGGCTAATTGAAAAGCTCTTTTGCACATGTCCATTTATCTATATAACAATAAAGTGGGCGGTGGGCGTGGCCGGGGTCAGTGCATTGCCCATACAAAAGGGGCTGGTGAAGGGGGCGTGGCCATTTCGTAGTATTACTTACCGTTGCCTGGGACAACAATACCCAATATGCGTACAGTTTGATGGGCGTGGCTCTAAAACTGTTCTTAGGCAGTTTGTGAGTAACTGAAAAGGTACTATGAATGGTTATTAATTTAAAGAACTTGTTATTAAAATGCCTGCTTAACAATATATTGTAAGTTTATAAAACATATATCCAAATGAATTCGAGTAGAGCTGAAAAGCCAACCTTTAAGCATTTGCAGGCCAATCATCCCATTTGCATGCTATTCGCAACACTCACCCATTTTTCAAGATAAAACCAAACTTGATCTTAATTGAGAGCCTAATTAAAACGCATCGAATTACAAGCGACCCCGGCCATGCAATTAAAATCGAACAACTCGCCGGCTGATGCGTCGCCGCTGATAAATTCGGAAATGCCAATCGGATGAAAGGGCCAGAAGAAGAGCAAATGTTTTCCGAACAGAAAAGATCCGCCGCCGCCACCGTCGCCTGTGCAATAGCCCAGCTTGTGCGTAATCGTTCTCCGTCGATGTGCTGCTCTGGTGTCTGGGCGTTTCGCCGGTGAGTCAACAACGTCAACAAGGCGGGTTGTCGCCGGCACTGTGGCTTCTCCGTTTTGTTCTCTTGTTGACCAATCTCTGTCACGCCGAAAATGTTCGCGAGTTCAAAGTACAAGTGGGCCAATTATATTGCCAAGAAGTGCGATTGTTCGTCCGCCAGCTGACAGAGGGAATTCCACGGTAGATACATATACATATACACGGCGTACACGACAGACTAATTAAAATCGTTAGTTATATTGGCAAACAATTTGTCTATGCGGCCTATACAATTACACAGATGTAGAGTTGTATGAGGGACCATGTACATTGGTAACTAAGTCTAAACAATGCAACTTAGGCTACGCAAAGGAGGGGTGGCAACAATCTATACACTTATCAACTAGGGTACGTAATGCACTAATCAGAGTCTCGATCCGAACCGAACCGATCCATCGATCGATCGGAACGGATCCGCAGTCGTTGCTTATCGTTAGTGTCATAAGCCGTACTTAAGGTATAACAAGGACTTAACGTGATCTACTGTACACCAGGCGCTGTGCTGCCTTAACCATCACCAGTCGTCCCTGGGCAGCCGGTACGTGGTGTTGTCGCTGCGCACGATGTGGATGCCGGCTCCGTAGTAGGGTATCACATAGGCGGAGCCATCCGCCGGACCCACAACCTGCAGGGCTATCAGCACGATGTCGATCAGCTGGCCCAGGAACATGCCGCCGAGGGTGCAGAACTTGAGGAGTCCGATGCCCGGATAGCCCAAATAGAACCTATCCACTCCGAACATGCCCAGAAAGACAGAGAGTAGCAGTGTGGTGTCCAGGTGATAGCCATTCCTAGGAATAAAGTTCATAAGATTCTGTTAATAAGAAACTGCAGCTGCACTCACGTCCACTTGCAGGGCACTTCCCGGGTGAACGTGGCATTGCCCGTCTCCGTGCAGTTGATCTCGTTGGCGGCGATGCACCAGACGCGGGCGCGACCCTCCTTGGTGCATCCGGCCAGCTGCTGTGTCTTCGGATCAATTTGACCCCTCGCCGGGTCTGGGCACATGAACTGGCCCATCATCTGGAGCTCGTTGCAGTCCACATTGATCTGGTGGGTACCCTTGGCGAAGAAGAAGAGAAGGAGCAGCAGCACTGGGAACATGGGTGGTGTTCTTTTTGGCCTCTTCGGTTGGCTAGGCGGTGGTGGTGGTGTTGTGTTGGCGGGAGCTCCTTAGCACGGGTACTATGTGTTGTCCTTTTCGATTCCGGTTTCGATGTTTTGTTTATTGCAGTTCGCGGGGACAGGCTCCAAAATTGTTGTTGTTTTTTAACATTGGCATTTTGGGATTGGGGCAGTGTGACCGCACTCAGAGCGGTCGCAAATACCACTGTGCAGAGTTCTAAAAATATACCGAAAGTGTTATGGCTCTAAAAGTGTTCTGTCATGTAATGTTAGAAGTTAACAGCAATTTTACAGCATTAGTACATTCGTAAATATAAATGATCGATAAGCTTAACACCTTGCCGGAATATTTAAATTAGAGATAAATACCTAGTTATTAATTTTGTCATTGAAACAAGCCAGCCTGTTTATTAAACACATATTTCTTACAGTTAAGCAGAACCTTAACATTCTTTACATTGCTTATTGTTTCAGGAGATAGCGCGTTCTGAAAAGTTATAGCCACCTTGGATGTCTGGCCAAAGGTGCGTTCAATGCGACCCTTCTCTCCCGTGGACAGCTCCACATTTTTGCCGACGTACAAATCACGTTTGGCGTCCTTTTTAAAAAGGTTTTGAACTATCACTTCGTTGGTATGGACCACTCGCTGAATGCTTCCCACTTTCTGTTTGCGCTTGAAAATCCGCAGTTTTGGCAGTTCTTCCTGGAAGTATTTGGAACTATGCGTCTGCCAGGCAATGCGTCCCCAAAACGCCAATCTACAACTGGTACTATGGACATCCATGTCCAGCTTAGAAGCTATCAGTGTTGAATGTGGTGGAGCTAGGACAGGGCTTTCGAATTGCAATAGTGCATAGATCACATCATTATGTTGAACCTCCGCAGGCTGGAGTTCGTCCATGTACTCGTATTCTTTTTCCAGTTGGAACGTAGAAGATGTGCCGTCCGTATCCCGAAACAAAGTTACATTGGCCATCACTGTGTTGTGTCCCACTGAGATGTGTAGCTTGCTCATCGATTTTATGACTTCCTTGTAGTAGCGGATAGGTTTGAACTGTAGACAGACAGCATAGATGGGTTTCAGGTAACCCGGTTGGGTAATGATTCCACGCTCCAGCAGCTTTGCATTGAATTGTGTCACACAAAGCCCAATTCTATCACCCATAGAGGCGCTGGTCACGTTTTTGCGGAACATCTGTATGGACTTCACTTTCCTTTGCTCGCCGAGAGCTGGCAGCTCAATCACATCGTTTACCTGAACCTTTCCCTGGAGCAGAGTGCCAGTGCAAACGGTTCCCTGGCCCTTTATTCCGAAGCAATGATCAACGTACATGAACAGCGGATCGGCTAGGTTTCTTTGCGGCTGAAAGTAGGCTTCTCTCAGTGCATCTTGCAACTCCGCAATATGTGTTCCTTGCAAAGCAGACACAGCACAGATGGGCACTTGACCACCGAATGTGGTGGCTTCCAAAGTTTTTGCGAGTCGCAAGCGTAGCTTCTCCAGCTTGGACGGCCTCTGATCGTCTGGATAAACATCTATTTTGTTGATCACCACAATCAGCTTTTTCTGCAGAAGCTCTCCGATAATTAGGCACTCTGCTGTTTGGGTTTGTATGCCTTTTTGGGCGTCCACCACCAGGAGCATAAGATCAATGATCTGGGCACCTGCAATTGATTGAGATAGGTAAAGGTTCTTAGAGTGGCATCAAATGATATTAATACCTCCTATAATAGTGCGTATGAGACTTGCATGGCCGGGGCAGTCGACAAAGGTGAACTGGAGCTGTTCTCCTTGAGGTAAGTGTGCAGGAGCATCCATCAAAAGTCCACTGAAGCCCAAATCCAAAGTTATTCCTCGCTCCACTGACTGCGGATTCTTGTCGAAGGCGGCCGTGCTGGACATCGAACTTAAAGCCTTGGCCAAGGTGGTCTTGCCGCTGTCAACATGTCCCAGCAACCCAATATTGAAGTTGATCGTCATTGTATAGCCAAAAATATGAGATAAATAAACTGCACCAAACCAAACATTAGCAATCCAATTGAGATGGAAGTCTGTCGATTTTCTAATAACCGATAACCGTAATGTTCGTTAACAGAGAAGTGTAACATGCTGCTATTTACCGATAGCTGTGTTTAGTGCGATCGCAAGTGATCTAAAACTTGCTATCAGTTTACTAATTTGAGTCCTAACATCTGTAGGGGCCAATCTAATTTTTGTTGGTATTCAAATCTTATCTTATTAAATTTGTTTACCGCCTTAATGTCAGCGTAATAAGGTAGTAAAGTGGAGCATGCATCCGATTAAATTTTGACCTAGGATCCAGCGATTACCCAGATAACGGTTGCGCTACAACAAAGCGTTCAACCAAAAGCACTCGCAGCGAAAGAGCAAAGACTACAAGTTTATTGACCGGCTGGTTTCACTTTTATTTATTGAGAGCCATCGGCTGTTTGGAGCTCAGTAAGCGATCGGTGCTCTTGGCGCGCAGTTCGGAGGTTTTCTAAATCTAGTCGCAATGGCCTCTTCCACTTCCGTTATTCCCAACTCCGTTATCCCCACCACCGTAAATCCCGATCTGCAGAAGGAACGCGATGCAGCCAGCTTTAGCAGCGAAGAATTCGCCGCTTGGTGGGCGGGGGGCGAGGAAGTGCTAAAGTTCAACCGCGGCGTTCGTAAGTCCATAAAACTAATCTTCGCGCTAATCAGTGGGAACAGATAACTTGAGGGTCATGCTGACTTGGCTGTTTTTCGTTATGACCAGGTGAATATATGGAGAAGGATGTGGATTACTCGGAGATGCTGCAGCTGCAAAACAAAACACACGAAGAGATCATCGAGTTTTCCACGCGTGGAGCAATCGATGGCGCCAAGAAGCTACGCCGCCTGCAGGAGGAGCGCAATCCTAGCGGAGATGTCTACTGGCCGTGAGTGTTTCCTGCTTACCGATGCCAAGTACTCGAATCATGGCTGATTACCTTACTCTTCCAGGAACATGTATGACAATCAAGTGATGTGGGGTCTCGTTCCCGGTGGCAATCCTTTTGGTGTTATGTACGTGATGCTGGTGAAAGCTCTGCAGGCTCAGTGCACTCCGGAGCAGTATGAAGACTTTGGCAAGCGGGTGGAACGCTTCGAGATTTGCGGTACCTATGCCCAAACGGAATTGGGTCATGGAACCTACCTGCGCGGGCTGGAAACGCGAGCTGATTTCGATCGAAAGACTGATGAGTTTGTACTCAACACCCCCAAGATTTCCTCCTACAAGTGGTGGCCAGGAGGCTGTAAGTTCTGGCATAATGATCCTATTGGTTTTCAGATATTATATTTATACTAAAAACTTTCAGTGGGCCACAGCTCCAACCACTGCCTGGTTATGGCTCAGCTGTACATCGACAACAAGTGCAAGGGTCCGCACATGTTCTTTATTCAGGTGCGTGATGAAGACACCCACGAACCACTGCCCGGCGTCCACATCGGTGATATTGGCAAGAAGATGGGCTTCATTGGCGTGAACAATGGTTTTCTAGGCTTAAAGGACGTTCGGATTCCTCGCACGAGAATGCTGATGCGACATGCCCAGGTCAAGGCTGATGGATCCTATGTTAGTAGTCCCACCAATGTGCTTACCTACTTTGCCATGGTGCGCACGCGTTGTGTAGTTGCCAGAGGTAATGCCATTATGTTGGCTGCTGCTGCCACCATTGCAACGAGATACTCGGCTGTGCGCCGTCAAAGTCCCATTAATCCCAAGTGAGTTGTAAACAACGTAGATACATTTATTGGAATTCAATTGTTCCTTGCGTACTTTCAGCGAACGGGAGCCTCAGATCATGGATCATGTTACACAGCAAATGAAACTCTTCCCAGAGATAGCCACCAGCGTGGCATACCGGAAGGCCAGTGATTACTTGTGGAATCTGTACGATGTGACCATTAAGGATATAGAAAACGGAAAATATGAGCGTCTGCCGGAGTTGCATTCCCTGTCCTGCGCTTTGAAAGTTACCTGCTCCATGGACTCCGCTGCTGGTGTAGAGAAATTGCGACTGGCCTGTGGTGGCCATGGATACCTCACCTCATCCAACATGAGCAGCATATACGTTAGTGCGACCGCTGCCTGCACCTATGAGGGTGAGAACACCGTACTGCTCCTGCAGATCGGTCGCTTTTTAATGAAGACTTGGCGAGCCGCGTTGACTGGAGCTCCGTTGCCGCCCACCGTTAGCTATTTGGCCGAGGTGCAAAAGAATCCGGAGTTTGGCAAATGGACGGGAAGTTGGGAGAACATGGTTAAGGCCATGCAGTATGCGGCTGCCAATAGAACACAGTTGGCATTCAAGAGCCTTTCCAACCGTCTGACAAGGGGCGAAACTGAAGCGAACGCAGCTAACCACACGGGCATTGAGTTCACCCAGGCGGCAGAGGTTGGTCTTGGACTTGGACTTTGAACTACTGATTTTTAAAAAACTGTAAATATTTTCTTCCCCATAGCTCCACGGACGTGCTTTTGTTTTCAGTGCTTTCACCGAAGCTGTGACCGGTCCTAAATCTAAGACTCGCTCAGCTAACTTTAATCGAGTCCTGGAGAACCTGTTGGAGCTGTACCTAGTCAAGGAGACACTCAATCAAATGGGTCACCTGCTGAGAGTGGGTTTCAGTTATATAGCCTGGAATGTGTTGAATGTTAACTTAATATATGCTTATTTCACAGTTCATTAACTTGACCGATACGGATCTCTCCAGGCTGCAGGATCGTTTGGAAACTGTGCTCACCAAACTGAGACCTGATGCTGTGGCCATTGTGGATGGCTTCGACTTCAGCGATCTCCAGCTGAACTCCACTCTGGGCTCATACGATGGCAATGCCTACGAGCGTATCTTCGATGCGGCCCTCAAGAATCCGATGAACCAAAAATCAGTGCCTAAATCCTTCCATGAGATCCTGAGGCCGTTCATGAAGTCAAATATTTAATGCCTAGCTCAGATGTCTATTAAATCCCCTATCTACGGCTAAGCTGAATGTAATGTATTGTAAATACCCCATATTTATTGGTGTTTTGAGTGATCGCAACCTGTTTTTTATTATTTTTGTTAATAATACTGTTAAATAATATGTATAAACCCAACATATACCGCTCTTTAATTGAATTCTTTGCCAAGCTGTGCTTTTTGGCGATCAGCTTTCTCTCTTAAAAAAGCTGACTTGTGCACTTTGCCCCCCAAAAGCTTTTCCTTCTCACCGATCCATCCACTTTCGCTCAGTAGTCGCGTGGAGCTCACAGCTGTTGGTTGGATCTAGTGGTGGATCATATTTTAGTTGTTAGCAATTCCGTATTTACATTTTGCACACAACAATGTCGCACATTAAAAACCTAATACCCAGCACAGTGAATCCAGATCTTCAAAAGGAACGTTCTGCAGCAGAATTCAATGTGGAGGAGTTCTCCGCCTGGTGGCACGGTGGTCAAGACAAACTGAAGAAGAAGCGCGAGATTGGTAATTGTTAAAGATAAAAATCACTAGCGTCACGCCGGTGTTCGTGATATGGCACAGGTTTGGTCTATTGAAGCTTCTTTGCCATCAAGAAAATCGGGGTCCAAAGAGTTCATCAAATGGCCCCAAGTCCAATAATTGTTATACATTGTTGAGCAGCCGAATTAAAACTGTTGCTTTATCAATAACACAAGATAGTGATAGCAGTTGTGTTATCTACGATTGCCTGCAATTGCAAATGCGCTAGTTTCCTATCAGTTTAAAGGGCTGATCCGCGCCCCCAGGTGATAACGACAGGCACAGTCATCCATTTATAAATCGAACCATTAAGTTTACGACTGATTCTATCTTTTATTGCTACCACTTATTTTGTTCATAATGGAAAGTTGTATAAAAAGTGTAATTTCTAATCAACAGAGAAAGCGATCTTCAGCGATCTTGAGGATGGCTATGGCCTCAACCATGAGTACATGTCCCACGAGGAGGTCTACAATTCCACGGTGAAGAAGGTGGCTGAGGCAGCAGTTAAGCTCAAGGCTCTGCAGAACAAGCTTAATCCTGGAGGAACTGACATCTGGCCGTAAGTTGAAAAGGCAAGTTTGTAAAAGGTTTCCTTAATCTTATCTCTGCCCGATTTGCAGTGGAGGACTATTCAATGCACAGAGCTTTGGACTTTTCCCGGCTAATCATCCGGTTGCCACCCACATCACCATGTTCGTGGATGTGATCAAAGGTCAGGGCACTGCCGAA
Organism: Drosophila simulans; assembly: GCF_016746395.2. Taxonomy (NCBI): domain Eukaryota; kingdom Metazoa; phylum Arthropoda; class Insecta; order Diptera; family Drosophilidae; genus Drosophila; species Drosophila simulans. The sequence continues at coordinate 18,561,245 of NC_052521.2, forward strand.
CAGGTGGAGAAGTGGGGCAAGGCGGCGGAGAACTGCAACATTATCGGCACCTACGCCCAAACGGAGCTGGCCCATGGCACCAATGTCCGTGGCTTGGCCACTCGGGCTGACTTTGATCCCAAGACGGATGAGTTTGTGCTAAATACACCGAACTTGGAGGCCTACAAGTGGTGGCCCGGCGGCTGTAAGTAGTTCAATTTTACTTGTAGTCCAAATATGCATTTAATCCAACTTATCATCTCTAGTGGGACACACTGCCAATCATGCCATGGTGGTAGCTCAACTATATATCGCCGATGTTCATCATGGCGTGCAAATGTTTATTGTGCCCGTAAGAGATTCCGAAACTCACATGCCACTGCCGGGTGTCGATATCGGTGAGATTGGCAAGAAGCTCGGCATGGCATCCGTGAACCAGGGCTTCCTGGGACTGAACCACGTCCGAATTCCGCGCACCAACATGCTGATGAAGTTCGCTAAGGTGGAGCGGGATGGCACCTTCAAGGCCAGTCCGGCATCGAGGATTAACTACCTGACCATGGTGTACACGCGCTGCCTGATCGTTAGCCAGAACTCCACGCTGCTCCTGGCGGCGGCAACCATAGCCACAAGATACTCGGCGGTGCGGCGTCAGAGTCCCATTGAGCCCAAGTAAGTTGCGATGGTGTCTGCAGGAGTATATACTTACTGTCTATGTACCAACAGTCAACCCGAGCCTCAGATCATAGATCATGTGACCCAGCGCCTGAAGCTCTTCCCCGAGATCGCTACGGGTATCGCCTACCACCTGGCCACCGAGTACGTGTGGGAGATGTATGCCCAGACGGTGCAGGAAGCCAATAACGGCAAGTTCGAGCGACTGCCCGACATGCACATCCTGTCCTGCGCGCTCAAGGTCCTCTGCACCACTGACGGCTGTGCTGGCATTGAAAAACTTCGTCTGTCCACTGGAGGACATGGTTACCTCACCGCCGCCAACTTGAGCAACATCTATGGCAATGCTGTGGCTGCCTACACCTACGAAGGCGAGAACACGGTGCTGCTTCTGCAAATCGGACGTGCTTTAGTAAAGGCATGGGCTTCGTTCGTGGACAAGAAACCACTGTCCGCATCCTACAGCTACTTTGCGAGCTCCATGCAGCTGAAGGAGTTCCCCAAGTGGGACGACTCCTGGCAGTGCATCATCAAGGCTTTGCAATACACGGCTGCACAGTGAGTTTGACTTAAAAGCATCTTCTTAACTAAGTGCTAACATAATTCATTTATAGCAAAACCCGCATCGCTTTCGAGAATCTAGCGAATCGCATGGCCAGCGGACAGTCTCAAGGTGTGGCGGCCAATAACACGGGAATCGAACTGACTCGTGCAGCTGAGGTAAATACTATAAACCAAGTCAGAGATGACCACGAAGTGACTTTATTTGACAACCATTCAAACATATTTCAGCTGCATGGTCGCCAGTTCGTGTGCCAGACATTTCTGGAGCAGATCACTGGTGCCAAGGCCCAGAAGCGATCCCCCGCACTGAACAAGATATTGGAGAACGTGCTGGAACTATTTCTGGTCCAGACTGTGCTTAATAACCTCAATGACATCTTAAGAGTGAGTTTTCCTATCAGTTCCACTTAAATCAGTGTTAATTATGACATTTTGCTTGCCAGTTCATTCAGCTCAGCGATGCGGATCTGCGATCGCTGCAAAGACGCTTGGAGGATTCTCTGGAGCAGTTCCGACCCAATGCGGTGGCCATATGCGATGGGTTCGAGTTCCACGACCGTGTGCTGAACTCCGTGCTGGGCAGCTACGATGGCAATGTGTATCCCAGGCTCTTCGATTCGGCCAAGCGCAGCACCATGAACCAGAAACCCGTCCAAACATCCTTTGAGACCTACCTGAAGCCCCTGATGAAGGCTAAGCTGTAAAGCAAACACACCAACGACCGAGTCATGTGTACATAGAGTTATATTAAAGGAGAGAAACTACATGTTTTGTTTAAATTAGTTTTATACCAGTTTTATTTAGCAAATCAAAACCAATTTCTCAGTACATTCAGCGCATTTTAAAAAACTAACAAACTAAACGCTTACAAAGTAGCAAAAAAGTTGATGTAAAATTTGACAAAACGTACTATGGGTCGAGAGTTGAACAAACATAGTACTTGTACATATCAAAAAAGTTGCGGTTGCGTTTTTTACAGTGTAGAAAAAGTTGTGTTCAGAAAAATGTTTTAGTTCCTGTTGCTGCTGTTGCTCATGTTTTCATGTTTGCTTGTGTTTGTGTGTGTGTGAGAAGTGTGCATGTTTTTTGTGTGTGAGTTTCAGTTTGGATTCCGGAAAGGGGTAAAAATAGTTTTCACTTCTCTGATGATGTTCGAAAGTTCCCTTTGTATATGCTCTGCTGTCGAAGTAGTAGTAGGTTTAATTCATTATTTATGCATTATACACAGTTACACACACAATTGATTTATGTTGCTAATTATATACTTATATGTTATATATTAGTTTTCGTTTTCGTAACTTCTTTTCGCAATGAAAATATGGCATGAGAGTTGGAGAGAGAATATTGGTTGACTAACAATTAAACAAGTATTGCAGCTAATTGGTTGGTATGAGGGTGTGGGTGAGTATAACATTTGTTGCTGGACTGCTTTGTTTTAGTTTAATTTGAATTTGCCTTGTAAACTTAACAATTAATTTTCACTATTGCATGTGATTATGATCTGTTGCTGTGGTTCTTGTTGTTGTTGTAGCTGTTGTTGTCGTTCGTATTCGCTTTTGTATTTTGCTTGCAAAACTAAACAATTGTCAGTGACAGCGAACGTAAAAACTAAATAAATGCACAATAATTAATGCGTTAATCCGATTTTGATTCTTAGCCATGGAAGAAGCAGTTGAGTCAAGCGAAGGAAATCTCGAATAACTCTAAAACCCAAGTGGAAACCTAAATTAATGTACAATTGCTTTCTCGTTGACGAACTATCAATTCAATTCAATTCATTTCCATTTCCAATTCAATTTTAATTTCAGTTTTCAGTATCATTTCAATAAATATTCGTGGTTTTGTGTTTTCTAGAAAAAAGTAGAAATAGTCCTTTTCATTTCAATTCTGTTTGTTTTTAGTTGCCAGGAAGGTTCACAGTGTTCATAAATCTGATTTTTGCTTGATTTAGTATTCGTTTTTCGTTTTTTCTTTTTGTTTTGTTTGTTTTAGGAATTACACTAATAATTACATAGTTTCGCTTATGTATAACTTAAAAACATTTATGCATCGATTTCCGCTTGCTCTTGCCGCACAATTCATAATTATAATATTTTCATTGGACTTCGTTTGACAAATTGATTGTTGAAATGAAGAGTTAAGTGTGTGTGGAGGTTCGACGAGGGGTCTATAGAGAGTTGAGAGATAATCGTGATGTATCCAATTCGCTTTCGTTATTCAGCTAACATATATAATCCATACATTTATATTCAATATGCACGAAAGTTGCCTTTAACATCTATGTAGTTGGATGCGCGTGTGTGTGTGTGTATTATTATAGTATTATTCAATTTTCTCCTGCTCTTTCTGCTTTTGCTCTACTCGTAATTCATAATTAATTCGCTTAATTTTGCCCGCCCTTATATTGGTTTCACTATTTATATATAATATATTATTTATATATTAAATTTCGCATGATTTATTTGCAATTATATTTGATATTTTTGTTTGTTTTTGTCGCTTAAAACTTACTTAAATAGAAAAGTCGCGTACACACACCCACATACGCAGAGTGTGTATTTTGCATTAACTTACAGGTAAGTTTTCCTTTTTTTTTGTTTTGTTTCCTTTTCGTTTTTCCTCGTTATTATATTGCCGATTTGTGTTTTCTTTTTTGTTTTAATTTAATTTACCCCTCACGAAAAATTGTGTGTGTTTGAAAACGTTTGAAATTTTCATTTGTTTTTGTGTTAGTTTTGTAGCTGCTGCTGCGGATGATTAATCCTTGTTTCAGTGGTTCGCCGATGATGCTGCTCCCCCACTCCGCACAGTGTATTCAGTTGAGCCAAACCAAACCCAGTCGCTCCGCCTTCGTCCAGTCATTCGCACTCCGTCCCGTCCTTACACTTTGTTCCTGCACTTGTGGTCAACTTAATACCTGCGCGACGTGCCATTATCTCAGGCGTAGAACTCGCGGTTATTCGCATTTTTCGCATACGAATTGTTGGCCGGCGATCTCTTTGGCTCGTCCAGCGCGTAGGATCCCTCGTCCTTTTTCCTCATGCGGTACACGATGAACATGACCACGAGTATGGCGCAGAGCAGGCCAACGACGGCACCGCCAATGACAGCTGGTAAAGACAATGAAGTTTTAGTAAGCTCTGTACAAAAATCTAGCCTACACACACGGCGTATGAGTGATATTTGTCATACATGTCGTATGAGTGATATTTGTAGATGCACCGCCGTGTATCAGTATGAGTGATATACTCACCAGCCAGGATTCCGGGCTGCGAGAAGAAGCTCGACGTGCGATCGTCCTCGCTCATGATGACCACTTCGTTGCCGTTGGGCCTGTGATCGATGCCCTTTGTGTCGGAGGGCTGGCTATTCACGTTCGTGTTGGGGTCCAATTCGTGCACGTTGCTGCCACCTGCACCCGCTGTTCCGGAGAAAGAGAAGGCATCATGGCGATGAGAAAGAGATGCAACGTGACAAAAATAGTTCCATTTATGCCCATGACGTGCAAGCAAAATCAAACAAAACAGAGAGTGAGACAGAGAGTTGCTGTTTTGTTTTGTTGTTTCGTGTGTTGGGTATTCAATTAAATTGATTCGAGTGTAAATATTTGTTTTAGTGAGTGTATACGGTTGTGTAAACATGTGTGTACGGTGTGCGTGTGTTAATGAGCTGTTATGCAGTATTTACAAGGCTTAATGTTAGTTGAGCAGCGTTGTCTACATAGGAGAGTACATATATCAAATGCTAGTTCTTATGTAGTAATTCCCAGAAGTGTACACTAACTAACAAGGATGCCAAATTAATCTCTTAAAAGGAAAGGGTGCTAGTTAACTTTAAGAAATTCAATGCATTGCATTTAGCCTCATTTTAAGCAGTTTCCAACACCATTAAAGACGCAGATTGGCATGGAAGTATTTGTCTAGAACCTACAGGATATTCTGGATGTTAAATTACAGCATGGCACATCCTGCCAAAGTAAGTAAACTCTTGACAGCTAATTTTACGGTAATGAGCAGCGCTCTCCAGCAAAGTTTGTTTCAATATGAAAAAAGTTTTCCAGCTGCGAGTGCCAAATTCTGCTCCGGAAATCTCGACATTTCACTTTGGCCCTAGGACAAGTGCAATTATTTCGCTTCCTTGATATTGACAGGCGCGTGCAGAAATGTAATGCCAATTGGTTGTCAAAGACTGCGAGTTTACATTTTATTTAATTGGCGTGGCATCCACCCATTCCCCAAACTCTTTCCCCAATCCCTGCATATGTGTGCGTAAGCTACTTATTTTTGGAGAGCTATTGTTTGATACCCACACACATATTAAGCTCACCCCCAAAAGAGCTCAAGATAAACAAATTGCTTGTTTAGCCCTTGTACTCCACACTTCTTTGCATATCTAACAAACACACGGCTGCTCCCTTCAGGGGCGGCATATTAATTAGGAAATGCCCATGAGGGCTCCTTGAATTGGCCCTCGCGTTTGGGGGCCATGGAATTGATTTTATATGCGCATTGCAAACTCGGGCAAATCAAGGCAATATGTAGAAGGAGGAGGATGTGGGGCAATCGAGAGTTCTTTGAATTGCTACGCAACTATAAATATTTGCCATTTCCAAGAGCAAATGGATTTCTCAGCTTCAGTCTTTGAGATTGCTACGCTGTCTTGCCATCACATTGATTGTCTGCCTGTCTGTCTGCTTTTCTGCAAGACCTTCTGCTGTTTGCTTTGAACCAATAAAGGTGCCTGCATCATGTGTGCGTCTGCGTTTGATGGCAAAATGCACTTTGTTGCCAGCGATTTTGGGAGGTCGCACGTTGGGTTTGATTTTCTGCTTCCATGTTTCGTGTGGTCAGCTGCGCGCAATTATGGCAAAATTATTGCCAGTGCTGTTTGTCACCCGCGCCAACCAACCAACCAACCATATTGATTGTGTTTGTGTTCGGGGTCGAGGCGTGGCAATTGCAAAGCAAACATCAAAGCCACAAGCCCACAGAAGCCCATACTGCCGCTCGCCATTAGGCCATGTTTCAGTTTGTGCTGGCTTCTGTTGGGTCCATAAACAGTGATTGTGATAGACGTACACGGAAATAAAACCTAAATGCTACTAATTCAATTTATAGAGGTTTGAAAACATACAACTAAGATCCTAGAAAAATGTCTCTTTTCAACTTAATAGCAGGGGGATTGTTTTCTATTTCTCTAATCCTACTCACTCCTTTAGAGTTCCTATTTTGAAAGACTGGTTTTTTTCTCTAAGTGATCTCCCACCCCCTCCACAAATCCATATCAGGAGCAACAATGCCTCAAGTAAGCGGCTACAGTTACTCACAAAAGGCAATGCAGAGTGGGCGGCAGATACTGGAGCCGTGCCATTGCCAGGACTCGTTGATTTTTCATTTGAAGTGCCTGCGAAGCACGCCAAGTGTTTTTCCCCAGCAACGCAAAGCACAAAATCACTGCGCGGCTTAGTGCGATTTTCCAGGCGATTTTCATTCACGAAAACTGCAGGAGGCGGAGCCGTCGGTACAGTGTTAATGGAACTTTATGCCTAGAGCAAGAATTGCACAATGTCTACCGCCCTCTAATCCCTGATGGAGTGCTTTCCCTGCTGCAGCTTAATCGATTGTTTGACTTTGGTTTGCGGTTGCCCTTTGTTTGCCTACCATTTGTCACGATAAAAGCTTTCAAACTATCCTTAAAATATTCGCCTTAATCTAGCTTAAGGTTAAGTCTAAACACTAAAACGGATGAGGTTCAAGTGCGATTGTTGTGTTCGCTCTGCGGGAGTTTTTCCAATTGGATGAGCGACACAAACAGAGTGAACGGAAATGATTCAATGAATTGGTTATGAATTGCAATGAATGTGTTCGAATCGTGTGCTGAATTGGTCAGTTCATGGGACGTAAACATGGATGTGGCAGAGACTGAGATTGAGTGGAATTGTGGAACACCCGCAGCGTTGACCGTAGACGTTCAGAGCGCGACAAATAAACCAAATCATATGTATTAACACACACCGAATGTGAAACGTAATTTGACTAACGAATACTGGAAATTTAAAGTACATAAAGTGCATACAGTTGAATAGACAATAGACTACGCAAAGAAATCAAACTACTTTAATAGAAATAGAAATAAGGATATGTATCTTATAAGAGAAATGAACCACTTGTAGCTATTGAGTTTCCAGATAAGAATGTTAATAGCAATCAGCCGTACTTTTCACTTAAAAATTAAAAAACAAAAACCCAAAAGCAGTGTGTTCCAAGCAAAGCCAGGAATTAAATATACATAGCTAAAAAAAAAACAACACAAACTAAATATACTTTGCTTTACAAAGCAGTGCAAGGACGAAATAAACAACAAAAGGATGTGCAATAATAAAAACAACACAGTGAACTAAAATTGTGTGGTGTACAATAACACAGGACTACATAAATAAATATAAACGAAATAATATGTTGGAAAGTAAGTAAGTAAAATGATGAAAATAAAAACCACTGACGTCCGCGCTCTGTAATATCTCCATCGTTGCCACCGATCCGCGGACCATCGATATCGCTATCCACACTGTCATCCTCATCGCCGCCATCCACATCGATTTCATCCGTAGTGGGTATGTGACTAGTTTCAACGTTATTATAATGGACAACTGGCGGCACATGTCCCGGCTCGGGCTCATCGATGTCGATTTCTTTGTCCAGCTCCTTGTTATAGTCATAGTCCTTATCGTCGCCATCGTCCTCATCGTCATCCTCAGCGTCAGCATCGATGCCATCGCCGCTGGACTCCGTATCCAGATCCTTGTCGAATGGCGGGAACAGCGGCTGCTGCGGCTCTGCGGGAATCGTGGGAGCCACCGTGGTGGTGGAGGTACTGCTATTGGCAAAGGACGATGGCTGGGTTGCTGCCGCCGTTGTGGTGGATGCGGGGGTTGTCGTTGTGGGGGTTGTTGTCGGCATTGGTGTCGAAGTCGATGTTGTTGGGATTGTGGATGAGGTTTGTGTTGGTGTATGAGCTGCTGGATATAGAGATGCGATTGTTGGTGTTCTTGTTGTGTATGATTCGGGAAGGGGCTTTTCGTTACTACTACCATGGCTACTACCAACTAAACGCGATCGTTCCTTAGCCAATACTCTATCCCCTATGGCTGTTGCCCTAACTGGTACTGCATCTGTATCTGTATCTGTTTCTGTTGTGGAAAGTGGTAGTGGTGTGTTGGTTGAAGTTGAAGTTGAAGGAGAAGGAGTAGAAATAGTGGTGGCGGGTGTGGAGGTTACACCAACGAGTGTTGCATTTACATGACTAGCTTGATCTTTACCGATTGAGTTAATGCCAGTGCTATGGCCACCGATATCACTACCACTGCCACTGATGATGCCGTTCTGGCTGTTGATGTTGATATTGTGGTTATTATTATTGTTCGCTGTGGTGCTACTACCAATGATTGTGCCACTATTCGTTTGATGGTTATTATTGGGATTGAGATTGATATTCTGGCTGTTGTCGATCTGATTGTGATTATTATTGTTGTTGAATCTACTCGAGATGAGGTCGCTGTTGCTGTTCTTGCTGTTCTTGCCGTAGTTCTCGTTCGAGTTATGCTTACTGTTTATGCCGGAGTTGCTGCTCTGCGAGATGCGCGTGTTGTGCGAACTGTGCGAGTGCTGGTCGGGTTCGGCGTCCTCGTCATCGGGTCCAAAGCCGGAGCCAGAATAGTCGGGATCTTTCTCTAGATCTTCGTGTATCTGCAATGGGAATAGGCGCGGGAATCAGATTACTTGCTGTCCTAAAACATCAGTTCACTTAATATTAATCATTCTGAAGACGGATCGTTTCTCAAGTACTTTGAGTTTATGTTGTGTCGCAGAAGAAAACATTCCCCTCCCCCAACCCCGTGACCCATTACACATTTCTCCATAACAAAGCCCACTTTTGGGCGCAACAAATGGCAGCTATTCCCATTGAAAATTATGCACGACCCGCGCGTCCTTGAGTTGCTTTAGATTCGCTTTTGAGATGCTAAAATGAATCCAGACCCTTGGGTCATGCCCTCCGGCCTTCGGGGAATACATTTCATGTGGCCTATTGTCTGTCGGAGCCTCGACTGTGACGGTGTTTTTGCGGTTTTCTCGCACCAAAACAAGTACAAAACCCCACACAATTGTGGCAGGAGGCGGCAGGAGGAGGACACAGAGTACCACAACAACTGTGACCGAAACCAATTGGCCAGAGACGGCCGTCGGCCAACTGAATGGCAGAGACAATTCCCGGCCGCAGACGCCAGCTCTTGTTTATTGACTTTAATTTCGTTTGTCGCTTATTTGGGCCATAAAAACAGTGGCCAAAATGGAAGCAGAAGCACAGTGGCAGACAGAAGCAGAGGCAGCAGCAGCAAACTTAATTGAATTTCTTCACGCGTTATGAAATGCCCTATAAAGAAATTGGCAGTTGGCCAGCCAGTCGGCAGCCAGCGACACTTGTTGACCCCCGGACCCCATAATTTCAACCCCACATGCATTATATAGACAAGGCCGACAACGAGCGTGAGTAATGGGAATGAGCTTAAATTGAGTGATTGTGGCCGGGGGTTTAGCAATTAATTTTCCGATGACAGAGAATTGAAATTTCTTCTTATTTCGGCACAAATTTAATTTCCCAGCAGAGCTTGGAGCATTTGTTTCCATTGAGTCGGCGGGGATTTACAAATAAATTGTGGCCCAACTCCACGCCATTCATAAACGAAAAATTGAAAGCATACAACCCGGGGGCCGACTTTTCAACAAATATGGGAATTTAAAAACAAACGTGGAAGCTGTTAGCTTATAGGACTTGGGACTTTGGGCATACCTTTTACATCAATATTTCAAAATAATTTCAGAGCAAAAAAAAGGAAAAAAAGAAATAAATCATAAAACTGAGCTATGATTTTGAATCAGTTGCTTAAAAATAATTTGTTTAAGTTTGATTTCTTGTTCGTTCGCTTTGATGGAGAAATAATTGCAGCTTAAATTCATTGCCAAATAATGTTTACCTATGCAATGCAAATGGGAGTGTGGAATAAAATCCGGGCATCCCATATTATCCCCAAATATCCTCAAGCACATTCCCAAAAAAAAAAAAAAAACACAAACATTTTCGCTGCAAAATACATTTTCATTTTCATTTTCGCTACCGTTTTTGTTGTTTGCTTTCGCTTCGTTTCATATCCTCTCGTTTCGTTTGAAATTTAATTAAAATATTTGTGCATTGCGTATACGCAGCGTTGCGCATGCAAACCCACACCGCAGCATATATCATCCTGTGCAGGACAGTTGGCAAGCAAACGCTTGACCATAAGCACTCATAAATATCCCTCCAGCGGGTGCCTGGATGGTCTAGTGGGCGTTGGTTGGGTGGCTGATGATGCAGTATGTGGGATAGGAGCAGTCCAAGTGGCCATAAAGCATGCGGAATAAAAATGGAGGAAAGCGGCGCTTGCAACACTTTCGTTCTGGCCGAGTTTATTTAAAGCGTTCTTCTCAGCGCTCCTCTGCCCACTTTTCATTCTGCAGGCCCGCGCTGTTTTGCCGCTTGATTTATGCAGCAATTAGCAGTCAGCCAAATGGGGCACGACTATAAGTAGAAAGTGGCGAGTGGCAGCCTCCACATGACTAAGCAGACCGTGCTCGTGCCACACAACACAACTCGTGGGTCTTAAATGAAGTCCTGCAAAAGTTGCAGTTTCATGGACGAACGAACGAACTTCAACGCCACATTTAAGCGATTATGGACAAAAACTTTTTGCCCCAAAATGCACGGGATCGATTGGAGCTGGGGGCCACTGTGGCAACTGTGGCCAACCAAACGACCAAGTGCAATGTGAATTTATGCAATAAATTGCTTTGTTAATAAAACACGAGGCGAACGCCAAGGAGCCACTGCTGCTGCGTTGGGCTGCTGGCCAGATGGGCTGATGGTGCAAAAGCCAGAAAGCAGATGCAGCTGCATCGTCCTCTGAGGTGCAATGTGGGTCATGCATGAATTTAAATGATGTCATTTCATCGGGACCACCTGCTGCCAGGCTCCGAAAATGCGGAATGGGATATGCTTTTGCACTCTGCACGCCGCATTAAATTTGCATTTGCTGCCAGCTGATGCCTTTTGCCGCTGCAGCTCCTTTGGCCGGCCAACATGGCGTATGCTTGACACCATTTTGATATATGACAGCGAAAATGAAATATTCCCGCTAGCTCGGCGAGCATTTCCATAAAACGAAAATTGTTTCAATAAAGCATTTAAAAACTTCTCGGGAGTGTTGCGGGTGGCAAAAACTTGGCAAGCGAAATGAGAAAATAAGACAACGCACCGAGCAACCTTTGCAGTTTCCGTAATGAGCGAAAATTGTGTCAGTCAACTATGAGAAAAGGAGGAAGAACCATAAAGGAATTTGCGGAAAAGCGGAAAAGTGGAAAAGTGGAGTTCAGAATGGCTGGCAGGCACGTTTCATGCATAAGCAACAAGGCAAGTGCAATGTTTTGACATTTTCACAAGCACTACACACCAGTTGTCATGGCCCCGAACAACTTTGCACTCACATTCTTGGCCATTCAACATAATTAATGCTTGTGAATGCTGTTGGAGTATATGGCCAACATAAAACAGACTCAGAAACAATCCACCCACATGCCATTCGTTTATCCCCAACAAATCCGGACCAAATCCTGTGCGATTTTATTTCGCAAATAAATTTCAAAACTAAATACAAGAAGCTTTCAATTTGGGCCGAGCCACATCAGTTGCTGTTTTTTGGCCAAGTTTCTTTTCGGAGCAAAAGTTCTGCTAACGAGTAAATTGTCGATTTGACAATGTTCGCAAAGTGCGTGACTTGAGTTGACCGAGTTGCTGCAAAACATTTGGAAAAATCCTTGGCCAGGGCAAGTTTTGGTTTTCAGCGTCGTTGGGGATTTTCCACTTGGCACCACTCACTCCCCACTCACCAACCATTTTACGTAACCGCATTGACCCTGTGTTCTCTCATAAAATTTCGCATTGTGAATGCTACATTTCGAGAGCCAAGTGGCCTGCTAAACATTTGCATGGGTATTTCTGCAGGAAATGGCCAAAGTTTGTCTGGGCCAAAAGGGAAAGCGGATGGGCGGAAAAGAGCAGGAAAAGAAACCACAATCCCAGGAAAATTGATAGCCCTAGTAAATCCCAGAGTTCTCGGCTTTGTTTTTCCGAGCATTGGCATTGCTCAATAATTGCCAGGAGTAGAATCTCTGGGGGAGTCCTAATTTATTTACATGCACTTGCAACTTTGGCCTACGGGGTAAAAGTGGAAAAGGCGTGCAGGGGGGAAGGGAGCGGGGAGAAAAGCCGACTCAGCTCAACTCGGGGAAACTCAATTTTCCAGCTGGAAGATAACTTACGGCTTTATTTAGACAACGAAATTGAAAATTCGTTTCGTTACTCTTTTGTTTTCCTTTCGAGTTTTCTCCTGGTCCTTTTTCTGGACCGGATAGAACTTTGCCAGATACATAGATAGACAAGTTTTTGAGCTGGTTAGTATTTTATTTTCTATTTTACCCCTTCCGAGCTTATTATTTTGCAATTGCCCATTTACATGTAGATGGGCGGAAAAGCACTTCATTTGTAGGATGGCAAAGGGTTCGCAAACTACACAAATACTCGTTAGAACGCACACTTATATTTTTGGGTCTGTCATTAAAGGATTAACAAGGACATCCACTTTAAACAAACATCATTAGGAATGCTTTAAATGGGCAAAGATAATAATGATACCCTTTAATCATGAAACATTTAAGTTAGCTTTCTGCATTTTAATTTATTCGCATTTCTTTGCTATTTTTCCTTGAGGAGCTGTTCATTGCAAATAATTGCTTTTTAAATGCAACAAATGAGCAACACTGGATTTTGCTCATCTCTTTCCCTTTTCCTCAGCAGCAAATTGAAAAAGTTTTTGGCAAAACAGCGTGATGTTGTTGCCTTTGAATGCCTCTGAAGAGTTTTCACAACTTTTACTCGCAAACAAACGCGCATACGTACGCTCATACAAATATATTACAATGAAAATTGTGTCGTGGCCTTGCTGAGGCTAACAATTGTTGTTTATTGTTGTTCGGCTTCTCCTCTGCTATCTGCTCAACTCTTCAGCGAAGGAGAAAAGCCTTTTGTTGCACTTGCATTGTGCAAGGCCACGCCCGCCCAATGCCGCTGGCATAATTTGACACTTAATTGGCAGCTGCATTGCGGCGTGAAAATCGGGAAATGCGGGAAAATCCTGCGAGAACTGCACATTTATCAAGCTCAAGTCTGTCAGCGTTGAAATCGCGACTTTTGCTTAATTTGCGACTCCTTTTTTATGTGGCGGTCTCTATCGCGTTACCTTTCCAGGATGCGGACACGGATCCGGCGGACACAAGCCAATTTGTATTTCCCTCTGGTGTTTTTTTGGCCACTTTATCAGCCGTCGCAGATTTATTTACGAGCATTTTTTCCTCCAGCACGGCTTTAATGATTTTTCCATGTTCAAGTGACACAAATTCTCGAACTCCCCGTTTGGGAGTAACCAAAAATTTGCCAACGCGACAAAACGCAGTGAGGCGTTTGGCTTGGACACCGCAACCACCACCACCATCATCATCATCATCTTCACCATCATCGTTATTAAGATGGCAAGGCAAAAGTTCCAGCTCATCAAGAGAAGGAAAAATCAATAGCCGCACCCAGGCTTTCCTCAGTCTTTTTGTATTTTCCCTACTGGCGCTTTTCCTCACCCATCTTCACATTTTTTATAACATTTTTTTTTTCTGCGCAGTTCTCGCACAAATAAATTAAAAGCCGCATCATCAGCATTAGCCGACGGAAAAGTAAATCTGTGTTAGCTGCGGAACAACCCGGCCATGTGCCTCCATAAATAATAATTTTTATATTTAAAGCGGCGGCTACCATCCTTTCAGTTTTTTTTTTCTGCTTTTTTTTTTATTATTTTTTGTTAAACCTACTTTTGCGGCTGGCAATTAATAAATGAGCTTTGGGCTCGCTACGTCAAGCCCACAATTCATTTGGGAGGCGGTTGGAAAAGAGCTTGCAACATTTGGTCCAGGTTCCGGATTACTTGTTACTTATGCTAATTGCAAAGAGGCTGCCTGCTCCGCCTGCAGCTTATGACATAATTAATCCTTTTTCGAGTCCTTTTTGGCCTAATCGAAATTGATCAGCACGGCAAAGAGGGAAATATGGGTGAAATTAGCTAGATATACTGACATTATTTGGGGTCCCTAAAGTAATTTGCATATGAAGTCGCTGTTCCGGTGAAACATTTTGCGGGCTAATAAGGCAACATTTTCATTACGGCCACTTGGCAGGACCCAGAAGAGCTGAGCCTATCCAAGCCATAAACTGCTGCTAAAAGCTGCACTTGCACTGCGCAAAAAAATGTATCTCTAAAGTTGGTAGAACCAAATTATATATTTAAATTGGCACGATTTTTGAAAGAGCCACCAAGACGCCGGGCGCATAAATATTTAACTTTCAATTAGGTCAAAGCCAAAAGCAAGGTAGTTGTGTATTCCCTGGACTTTTACGAGTTTTCAACTGTATATGGTAAAATTAATAACATTTGCTGAGCTACTAATATAATCAGTCGAAAAGTTATCAGACGTAGGAGTATTTTCTCACTGCAGGACATGCCAGGATCTTGCGTAAAGTTTCTGCATTTTAATTGCACGAGCAGAGAGGGGCTTCGCCAGAGGAGCTGCAGCAACCATATCAGGCTTAATGTGCTGATGCTAGAAAAGGACTTGGAGCCGTCGAAGGAAGCAAACGAAGTGAAGCTCAAGCACAGGCACACACACATGTGCTTACTGTGCGGCTGGGTGGCAGGGAACTTTGGAAACTTGACTGACTGCATCTGCTCCAACTTATTCAGCCGCGCCCACATCACCGTTGCACATCATTAAAATTTTAATGCAACTCATGGGTTTTTAGCCCCTTAGACGCGCGACAATGCTTGTGGGCGTGGCCCGAACAGTTCTTGCTCAGTGAATTGCGAAAGCTTAGAAAATGGCAAGAAAAGCGACGTCGCAAAATGTGGAACGGAAACCGAAAGAGGTTTTCTGAAAACGCTTGCCAAAAGTGGGCGGATGGGTTGCAAGCTGCGATCGCCTGTGCGATGAGCTGCACATAATTGTTGCCTAAGCTGATTGCTAGGGAATTTATTTAGCGAACGCTGGAATAACTTTTGCAGATGCAAGCAGAAAAAGAAATTAAATGTAGATATAAGCACATATTTAAGTCACTTTCCTCAGCTGTGAGTATCACCTTGACCTGCAGCTGGAAAAGGAGTCGAACAAGTGCTGCTGATTAGTGGCTCACAATCAATATGCGTGGCCATGCCACAGATGGCAGGGGCGACATTTTGTTGGCAATTTTGTTCTTCGCTTGGCGGGGGTGCAATTAACATGAAAATTGAATGCTTTGACAAGCGTTTCAATTGACATAATGTTTTCCATTTAATCAAGCTCATATTGTGACACTGATTGATTGAGAGACCGCAACGCCATGCAGCGACCTCTTAACCTTGCCACATGCTATGTAAACATGCCAATCGAAATATATATTCATGGGGATGGAGTTGAATGCACCCACCACTGCAACCACATTCGAATCGAGGCAACAAAGAGGATGCAGCTGCTCGGAAATGCAATCATCGCCAGCAGCACGTAACAGCAAATGTAATTAACTTGCCAGCTGCTGTGCCACGCCCCAAAAAAATGTAAGTACGGAAGCAGCTGGCAAGGAATTCCAATGCTGAATTATTCATGGCAGTGCCAGTTGCTTGACCCAGGCCAAGAAGGGCAAAGCGAAAAGAACATGAAGAACTCCTGTCAGGTTCAACAAACTCGCCCCACGTTGCGCCTAAAAGCATGCAACACTCAAGAGTGCGGTTACAAGTCAAATTGCCGGCAGGAAGAGAGCCGCATCCCCATCCCCATCCTCATCCGTTTCCCCTCCGCCGAGAGGCCTGACAAACGACAAATGGCAGTTAAAGGAGACTCCAAGATGGCAGGCCTTCACGAGTATACGGCAAGAAAATGTCCCAGAAATCTTTGGGGATTTGCGGATAATAATTTATGTGAACGGAGTAAGCTGCGCGGTATTTCAAGCTAAAATAAATAAAAAAAAATATAGTTTGCACATCGTTATCTAAAGAAACTACAAATAAGTTATTGGCTGACTTAAATGTGCAAGTAGACAAAAAATAGAACTCTAAATCAAAAACTGAAATGTGTATTTTCTGTTATAATAAATAAAATACAATAATTTTCTCGTTTTTTTTAATAATTTTAGATATAGTACTGTTTTTTTTTTGTGTACACAATACTTGATACTTTTAATTTGTTTGCCAGGCAGAGCAACGCAGACATTTGAACGTTCTTCCATCCACCAGGCAACAGTTTCTCGAACAGGACCTGCCCAAGACGCATCCATCCATCCGTCCATCTATCCATCTCCTTCCTCTCTGTCAGTTCTAGCCGCCTCTTTCTTCGTCTGTCAGTCAGTCTGCCAGTCAGTCAGTCAGTCAGGCAGCCAGTTTTGGGTTCCAGGTCCAGTGAGAGCAACATAATTGAGGCGACCCCTCCTCCACCTGGTCTGTGTACTCAGAAAGGAGGAGCGGCTGCCGTTCACCATTCTTCGACCAGGATTTGCAATTCAAAATGCTGGCGGCCTTTTGAAGGGAGCAATGCCGAGCAAGCCAAGCCAAGCCAACCCAATCCGGCATTCACCCTCTGCTGGTTTGCAATTTGAGTTGTGAGGTGCTTCGAGTGCAGTTGTGGTGCACGAACCGGTGCTCTAATTGAAGCACATCCCGTAACAATAACAATCGAAGAGAGAACTGGAGGCCAGGAGATGAGGAGGTCTAATCAAATTCGGGGATAATCGCTGAAATGTATGCAGCCACATCAAAGATACTTAGGGCCAAAACCAATTTGTGCTCACTTCTGGCCGGGGACGAAATCAAATTATGGCTTAAAGCGTAGATCCATATCCCTTTGCCCCGCACATTTTTGCCCCTCCCCTTCCATCAGGCCTCTCGTAATCTGAATTTAAAGCAAGTGAATTTTATGGCAGGGTTTGCAGCTACAAATTGTCGTAAAGTTAAGCGAATTTATTGGCATACATAATGCATGAAGGCAGGCAGTCCGCTCTCTCAACATTCTCACATCTCGAAAAACAATGCGCATAGCGTTTGAGACAAACAGAGAAACAAAATGGCGACAACGCCCCCATCATCATCATCGTCGCCATTTGCAACCCCACCAAACAACACCCTAGTATTTTCCTCACATTTCGCGTCCTCGTCTTCAACTTTGACAATGACTTTTCGCCTGCCAGCCAAATGTTATGCCACCCAGTCTCACTTTTACCACCCACAACCACCCATTTTCCCACCATATTGCCTTTCTCCTTCTTTCCAGATATTCTCGATTCGGTTATTGTGGCTGCATGTGTTGGCCGGATTCCTATTGTTGTGCAAGGTGATATGGCAACTTTGGCCCGAAGTTTGCATTGCTAAGTAAATGGCAGCAAAGTAAAGTCCCTTGATTGCGCAACTAACTCATATGCGATATTAAATATTTGGACAAGATGCTTCGAGTAATGAATTATTCAATTGAACTAAAATACAGCAGAATAAACTAAACGAATGTTGAATAATAACAAAAGAACTGCATTTAATATGAACGGATGTAGGTACAGTGCATTCAGTTTTCAATTAAGAAGAACGTTCAGGAAACGAGCTTTTTATTAAAAGAAGTCCTTTGCTGATTTAGCAAGGGAGTATCCCATTACCGGCTAAATGCTAGCCAAATAGGCCACCTCTAGTGGCTCGTGCTTTGGGCGTTTAATTCAATAGACATTCCGGCTTGCCAGCGACAACGCGGCGTATGCGCAATAACCAACAAAACAGACAGCAGAGCAGAGATGTCTCATAAAAAGGAGCCATACAGCCTTCCTGCCCCTTGGATAAGCGTTTGGCCCCATGTCCTCGGATTACTGATGTTGTGTTTGGGATGGTATTCCTGGGACTGGGACTCATTTGGTTTACTTTGGGAATTATGTTATGTGAAATAATGCAGCATCATTTGTATACTCGTATGTTGGCCGAAAGCAGCAGCACGACATTGAGTAATGAATGCAAGACACAAGAGCATGTCGGTCGCTTTGTGCTGCTGCTCATCTGCTCTACCCCTTTCACATATCCTGTCTTGGCATTAAAAAGTCAGATTTTTCTGCATCTGCCAGATAGGAGCAAGCCATAGCCATAAACTCATTTGCGGCTGCTGGTTTGGCGCTGGCGAGCACACACAGTCTCAATAAATTTCAATGTCTATCGGCTAAGAACCCCCATTTTCTAGCAGTTGACAGCTGCGGGTGGCATGCATTATGTATTATGTGAGCTGTCACCAATAAATTCCCATGTAAGCAACTGATATTGACAGCTTGAGTACGACAACGTAGCGTTGGAAATTATATGCACGTACTTAAGCACAGGCATCTGGGTTGGCGGTGAACCAGGGAGTCCTGGTCCCTGGATACAGGATAATGGGCAGCATATTTCGCACCACCCAGCCACATCATCGAAATGGCGAAGTGGGTGTGCCAGGTTTAGCTGTTTACACAACACATTCTGTGGCACACTTTTTCAGGCTGCAGACCCCTACTCTTGCATTATTCCATTCTAGCCATGTCAATCGATGTTAATTTATTGTCAATGCGCATTTCTCTGTCCGTCTCCCTCGCTCCGCAACTCTATGCACCACGCATACCGATGCAGGGGATTACCCGTTTGACTGTGTGTGCGTATGTGTGTGTTATGCAAAAAGGCTTTTCCTCTTGGCCATCCACAAAAACACGTGCGCCATGTGCACGTTATTAATCAACAAGGACCTACGACAAGCTCGTTTTCCTCCCGTTCGCTCAGGCTTTGTCCGTTTCGGAAAATGCATCGAGAATGCTCGGTATGTGTGTGACTTTGTGTTGGTACACTGAGAACAAGTGTTGGGAAATGTAAGTTAACTGTGCATAACTTTGGCATAGTAATAAGCCTTAAAATCCAAGCAAAAGAAGCTCTCTTTTGATAGCATACTTTAAAATAAGACTAAGTAGAGCTATTTCATAAGTAGCCCCTTATTTCTCTCAGTGCCTTGTGTGTGTGCTCAGTGGTGCTAAGCTGCTGGCTGCGTGCATCGCTTGCAGCTTATTACATACGACCAAACACCACAAACTGAAAACATTACATATGCATGCATAGGTTTTCACATGTATGTACGCCTCCCAAAAGTGCACAACAAAAGTTCATTATCTTGTTGACACGTCCTGCAAAAATTGGTTTAAACAGGCGCTTAGCCCGATTGGCTTTAAATATTAAAGATTCGCCCAATCGGAATTGCAGAGCGATGGGTATCTCATTAATCTCGTGCAGCGTTGATTAACACGGTGCCAGGCAGAATGACATATTAGTACTGTGACTGAATAATCTGCGAATCTATCATAATTCAGAGGCAGCAGAGAGAAACCATTAATAACCGAATAATGAATCCCCAAGGAGGCATGACTCAACAGCGAAAAGGGAGCCAACCATGCGAATCCATCAAGTCACGGCACTGGCCTAATCACTTTAAAGAGCCAGCTGTAGTAGTTGGCCCAAAAGATCAACAGAGCGCATAATAAATTGCATTTGGTTTCCTTTTATCTGCCAGCTTCTTTTTTTTTGCGAGCAGAGATAGAATTAAGAGCTATGAAAAAAAGGAGCAGCCAGCACATGGGAGACGTTTTTACGTTTGTCAGTTGCATAAAACATAAAAATGCCAACACATTCGGACGGACATGAGCCATGATGGCACATGCCAAGAGCAGGCAGCATCCAAAAGGCTACAGGCTACAGGCTGCAGGATTCAGGATCCAGGACCACCGCAGCGGAAATGGTGCAAAAAGCGGAACGGGAACGGTTGTCGGAACGGGAGGACGGGGCTTGGGGGAAATTAGAAAAAGCCAGAGTGCGAAGAAGATGGAGAAGCTAAAAAAAATGGCCAGAGGAATGCATACAATCAAAGGACGAACACTGGAATACCCTAACTTATTAAATATTTTATCTACAAAACATTATACTACAATTAAGAAGAACCAATGAACTATTATATACACAAGTATATAGATTATAATTAAAATGCTAATTTGGTTAGATATAAACCAATGTATTCCAAATGTTGTAACTAGGAAACAATTCAGTTAAAAACAAACATAACAATGCCTTTGTGAAGATGGGAAACGGAATCCGCTTGCCAGGATTTTATTTACATATTTTCGGACAAAGCTGACTGAAATCCCGGCTAAATGTCCAGCAACATCTTTCTTTTTTTTTCTTTTTTTCTGTTCCAGTTCGTTGCCATGCAACATTAATGCCAAAGTCAATAGCTTTCGAGGGATTGTTGATCTAGTCACAGTAACTCGAAAAAGTATGCAACGTGGCCCGAATGTAGGAATTCGCTGATTGAATTCCGCGAAAAAGTTTCTCTCAATTTTCTATTTATGTTGGTCCTTGGCTCGCCCCTTTTTCAGCCGTCAAAAGAGCACAAAATGTTTAATTAAATTCACGCGGCAATAGGAAGGAAATCGGAAACCAGCACGGGCCAAGGGAAAAATAAACGAAAAAGCCAAAGTATTTAATTAAACTTTTTCTATTTTTACTCGCTCGAGTTAACCCCCCTTTTTTCTTTTTTTTTTTGCCGCAGCAATGTCAGCCACGCATTTTAATTAGGTTTTTTTGTGTTGCAAAGTACCAAAGTATGAGTGAGCGGAAGTCGGCGCATGTGTTCTAAAAGGGATCACAAGTGTGGGCCAACAATTGACGCTTCTGGGCGGAACAAGCGCACTGCTGTCGAAAAACTTTTTAACAAATGTCGCTCACATGCCAAATGCACACACACACACATTCACGCTATCCACTCACACAAAGACACACCACACACACACACTATTAGCACAAAAAAGGTGTTGAACATTAACATTTCAGGCGCATAAACAAATGAGTTTTTCCAACGTCAAGTTTTGATTATGTAACAGGCTATTCAACCCAGTTTTTGCATACTGATGTTCTGCAAACAAATAAAGGCTATTTAAATGCATCGTTTTACAATGCAGGTATGTCAGTGGAATTTCTGATAACACTTTTGCGGTTAAACCAGTTTATTAAATTGAATAGGTTTCAAGGGATCGAAAGAGTTATTTGCGGCTGGGCTTTCACGCCCAAAAAAATATACATTCGTTTGGAAATATAACAAGGAATCAGCGAAATTTAAAGCTGAAAAAAGTGTTAAGTAAAATGGGTGCACTCGTTGAGATGGAAATAAAATACCAATATTTACGTTAACTCTGCAAAGTGAAAGAGTGCAGGCGCTTCTGATATGCAAATGGCTAAAAGAAAACCCAGCTGCAGCGACTCTTCGCCACCGATAAGTTTACTGAGTTAACAGGGCAAACTTTTGGGGCATGACTAAAATTTAATTAACTAATTTATGTGTGGTGGCGTAACTTACCCCGCCGCGTCCGCCGGATCCCTCGATGCTATCATCGTCGATATAGATTTCATCATGGGGCCGAGAAGCTGCTGCTGATGGCGCTGCCGCCGATGGTTTCACCGATTTCTGCAAATAAAGAACATTTATGAGTGAGATGAGAGTTTTTTTTGGCAAACCATATTATTAAGCATCGTGTAGGGACAATGGGAAACTTTTTTAATTTTGCCAGGACATCATGGAACTTATTTCTTGACTTTCGTTGAAATGGAAATATTTTCATTTCATTAATTAGAGCGCGAGCATGCAGACAGCCGAAACTTTTGAAAAGTTTGAGTCACAGCCACCAAAAAGAAAAAATGATGAGAAGGGAAGTTCGCTGAATTGCATTTATATTGCCATCAGTAAAATCCCATGACCGCAACAATTCGCGATCCTTCCACACGGCTCATGCCGCATGAAACAATTAATTAAGAACAATGCTTTAAGTATTTTTCGGTCCGCGTTAAATGCATTTTTAATGATGCACTGGAAAATCAATGAGAAATGTAAATTGTGTGTGGTCAGGGGTCAGCCGATGAGCTAAAAGGGGCATGGAAAAACCAGGCAAGTCGCCGAGCTTCTGAGGCTTTTTCGGTTCCAGTCGGATATTGCATAATTAATGGAGCACCACGGACTCCACATCCACATTCACTTGCCCATCCGGTCCTAGGAGCTGTCCGCATTTTATGACCAAACATAAAAAGCAGAAGCAGCAGCAGCAGCAGAGGGAGGGATTGGATGGCGGTGGGTCGGGTCGCCTGACCATGTTCCGAGTTGCCTCATTAAGCCAGGGGAAAATCGGGCGACTCTTCTCATTTTTATGCCCCCTTAAATGCGAATTGATGAAGACTTTACGAGCAACTGAAAAACACCAATGGTTTTCCGTTTCTATGGCTTTCAACTCAATTCAAGAGTATATGTATGCACATAAAACGAATTTCATTCAAGTTTACTTTGTGTGGAAATTTCGCACCATTTCATTAATGATTTATTTGATATTTATTTAGTTCATTACCAATGTATACATATACCATTTGTACTTATTTTATTCAACCAAAGTCTGCATTTAGCTGATATTCATAGGATATATTCATAGAATCACATAAAATTGGATCATTCGACTTTGTGCAGCCAAAGCAAGAAAAGTGTATAAATCTGTGCCAACTTTCTGATCCACAAAATCCTAATGCTTTTTCTCATTTATTTTTCATCGCGACAAAATCTTCTCCCTCCACAAGCCAAGCGAGTCATAAAGTTTGGCATAACATTTTCATTTTGCTGCACTTTTTCGCTGGCCAAACTGCGAAGCGAATTAAGTTATCTTTGTCGGAGGCGTTTGCTGTTTTTTGCAGATTAGCAACAGAAAAGCAGAGCAGCAGAACCTGAATGCGCCAACTTGCCAAGTCAAAGTTGTCAGGAGGAGATGAGTTCAGTTCGCCGAGCGTTTAAGAAGCTGCTGGCATTCAGTTTTTGGCGGGTTGTCAAGCCAGCCAGAGGCTGTCATTCATTCGGGTTGTGGCTGTATTGCGGCTGGAGCTGCTCTTCTCTTAACAATTTGGCTGGCAAGCAAGCCAGCCATAGGTGTGAATAACCGCTGCAGATAAACTCGAAAGTTTTCGCCAAGCCAGCTGGGAAATGGGAAATAAGAAGGAACAGTTTCTCATTCAGCTTTTCCGCCTTACGAGCGGCTATTTATAGCGTCTTCCGAGGCTTGTGGCTTTGAGCCTGGAGTGGGATGGAGTGCATCCTCCTCCTCCTTCTTCACTTTTCGTCGGAAGTCAGTCTTCCACTATTGATAGATTTGCTTGTTTTCGTCCGTGCCTTTTTTTGCTTATCTTTCTCACTGTTGTCATAATTGAAAATTCCACTCTTGGCAGTCGACAGAAAGTTTTCCTGCTTCTCTCGTACATAAAACGATTTTCCGGCTGGGAAACGTGCAAAATATTCCATGGGGAAATGTTTTGCCAGCTACAGTTTTTACATTACTTTATCTCTGTATTTTCTGGACAAACGTTTCATAGTTTATTTTCCCTTGGCACGCCTGGCTCGTTTCATATTTTAAAATGGCAACAATTTGCCAAAAACGTTAAATTGAATTGCAGCGGGCCAAATCCTCTCACCTATTTTTTCTGTGACAAATTGTGGCATTCAAAATAGTTGTGCGCCTTTTCGGGATGATGAAAAAAAGAGGCCAAGCCCCGGCCATAAATCAATATACATATATGTACATATATACAATTTTATGTATATGTATATATTGACAGTTTGTTCGCCTGAATGCGCGTTGTTATCGGGGGAATAAAAAACCAAACCATTTTATTTTTATGACAAAGAAAAATATATATTTTTTGGGTTTTGCATCTGTCAATATTTATCGCTTGCAAATATTTTCACTGTGGGAAAATCTATAAAATACGCACATAAATATTTTAATGCTATTGAATTGCGCAACTTTCCTGGCACTTAATGCCCTTTTGTCCGCTCCGACAGATTCAAATAACTATTCACAGTCGACTGATCGGGAAAGCTGGAAAAAAACACACTTTTCAAATTGCTCAAACGAGGGTAATACTTAGTGCGGAACAGTGGACAGATGAAAAGCGATAAAGGGCGGATCTACCGCTGATTCAATTGTGGCAGGCTCATTTAATGTGTCAATTGCATTACGCAAAAACTCTACGCTTCAACAGTTGCAACGCGCAAAAAGCAGTGGAAATGGTTGGCTGTTAATGCGAGAAATGAAAAGGACTTCAACTGACAGCCAATGACAGATGCTGAAGTGCGCAACGAAGCGTCCGCAGAGGCAAGCTGACAGCCCGGGTTTTATCTTGGCCGGCCCCGAAAAGTAGGCAATACAATTCGATCAATGCCAGAACAAGTATACGCAGCGTGGTACCCGCACAGTAAGTCAGCAAAGGGCAGGTCAGCAACAAACAAACAAACAACCCAACACCCACACGAAACATATTCCAGTTGTCTGCGCTGTCATTATGTTGATGACATGGCAGCCATTTCTTGTTTCCTCGGCTCCTTGCTGAGTTCACCATCCTTTCCAGTTCCATCTGCTCCTGCCAAGTTGCGTATATTCGGTTGGCACCCCGGAAAACCAAAGCGAACACCCAACCAATGCCAAACCAATGATTGCCAAGGCATTTACGCAATTCCGGTAAATACCCTGGCTGGGATATGGAATAGATGGCTTTTTCCTGGAAATTTGTTATGCCACTCAGCAATCTTGGAATTTTTCAACATTATTTCTAATATTTTCTATATATTATAATGTAAATGAGTGTATATGTGCGCACTTAATGAAGTATACATTTTTTGTTAACTTTCAATTAAAGGGTATTCAAAATGTCATTATTCTTTAGTACAGTTTCGTTTGTTTTCCTTTCTTTTGGCTCCGAATATAAATAAACCAAATGCGTTGAGGCTTAGGTGAATTGAACATTTTCATTTCGTTTCCTGCCATTTCTCTCGCCTTTCCCGTGCGTGCCCTTTGTCCATTGAGGTGTCAAGAAGGTAAATATGAAGGCCCTCGTCCAAAAGAGCGAATAAAAGCAAATCAAAACTTATTATGCGAAACACACACACAGCTGGCGATGCTGTGAGATTGTATTTTATTGCCCGACATATGAGTGTGTGTGTGTGTATCTTAGGGGAAAACTTTTATGTTTATAGAAGTCGTAAAAAAGGAAACTTGACTTTCCCCATTTGTTGCTGCCTAAAACCTAATTGAACAGCAAAATTATTGCCCATCCTTGGGGGCAAATAACAAAAATTCAACTGGGCCCAAAATAGCCAAAACAACAATGCCAATTCGCTAGCCCTACACAGCCCTGCGCATTAAATTTTCATTTGGCCTGGCCAAATATTTAAATTATGCACCACAAACATTTGTTTCACATGCAAAATAACAAAAAGCTCGACACAATGCAATTAGTCTAAAACCTGACAGTTGGGGAATTTGCAAATTTTTTTGTGCTCCACCAGTTCTGGAAAGAACGCACTCAAATGTAAATAGGGCTGAAAGGTCTTCAGAGAAAAACGTTTAAAATCATAAAGTGATATTAAATTAGTTTCAACAAAATGAAATGTGTAAAAAATGGGACATATAATGTAAAATTGTCTATTCAACATATCTTTAAAGTTGTTGAGAAATGCGCACTTAAGTCTTGAAAACATTACAAATCAGTATAATAAAAACTAATTCTCGACAATGATTTCTCTCTCTGTTTTGTGTGCTTGTAGTTGTATTTGCCGAGTGACTTGACATAAAGCCAATGGCGGAAATTGCAAACCCCCCACTCACAAGCTGACACAATTCTGCGATTCTGGCTCTGAGCCTGAATCCTGAATGCTGTCAGACAGTCATGCAAAATCGTGGCGCTCAAAAGTGTGCCACAAGCACTGAAAAGCAGTCAGACTGCGAATTGTTATAACACTGACCTACAGAGGGCACGAACAGGTAAATCCAACATTTTCCCACCACCCGTTCGAATCGATGGTGTCAGCGTTAGTGAGAAAGCGGATTTTCGCATGGTTCTTTAAAACAACAAGTATACGCACCCTTGCCGCCCAGGGGATGTCCTTAGCGTTGGCAAAAAGCAACAGTAACGCAAGTGTTTTAGCACAGCACAATTGTCACCATGGGAGGGAGACGGCCAGAGACGTAGATTACGAAGGAGCGAGCCAATGTGCTCGCTCGTGCCAAAATAACCAACCGAACACTTCACCAGAAAGTTTCAAACTGACACCAAAACAAGCTGGAAACCTCAAATTAAATGTTGTGATGAAACTCTCACTCACACAAGCGCAAGAAGGACCTTTGGTCCATCGTTTTCAGATTGAGTTTGGGAGGCTGGCACGGTACACTGCGCATGTGGAGCTTTTCTGCTCTGGAAGTTTTGGTTTCTGAACTTAAAGCTCTGACCGGAAATAAAAAATATAAGCTTTCATTGAGAGTCACGAACTTTTGCTGTGGAAACAAATGTACATGCATTTGTTTAACCATTTTCTAAATAAGCAAAAATTATATGAATCTTATAAATTAAAGTACAACTTGACACGCTCGTTTCATCAAAGTAGCGTTGTAAGCCAAAACTGGAATTCAAAACATATTATTTAGCATTGGGTGTTCTAAAATAACCTAGCTACAAAACTTTCATAGGCTGTTAAAGTTACATTCTGTTAACTTGTACAAAGTGCTTAATATATCACAGGGTCAAAAGTTCACTTAAGCTCTAACGAGCTTTAGTCAGGCTTCAAAACCAAGCTGCTTGTAAGTTAAAGCTGGTCAGCGATGTTCACCCCATCCAAAGCTAAAATCTGGCATGAACATATATATTCACCATTAAAATGTCCTTCAAAAGCTTTCACCAAAACTCCGCCAGATGTCGCCGTTGTATGCCGTTCAAATTGGTGAACAGAAATGATGGCAAGCAATTACCGAGGCATTCTACCAAAACTAACTAACGAGTCTGCAACTTGACAAGTAACAAGGGCCGAAGAGAAGCGAGACTTTAAAAATGAAGAAAAATTAACATGGCTAAAACGGTAGCAACGGGGCTCAGGGCACAAAAACGGCAAAAGCAACAGCAAAGGAGCTACAGCAAAGTTGACCTGGACTCATTTCCGTTGATTCAGGCGCTGTGGCACCGAGCGCATAATGAATTACAAGTGTCCATCTTCATAAAACCAGCCAGCAGCGGAAGGTGCTGTCAAAAAGGACATGCCCAGGACGATCTAGCCACACTTTTTCCTATTAGTTTCGTTTAATTTGGCCATAAATTATGCTTTTTGTTGGCTGTTCTTTTACGGCATGCTCTCCTTGGTCACCTCCCTAATACTTTTTAATGATTGCGTGAACGAATTTAAGATCCTGCGACTTTGTGGGCCTTGAATTTCGAAAAACTTTCCTAGCTGCACGCCTGGCAATATATCATTTATGATTGTCCAAGGCGTCAGAGCGTGAACTTCTGGCGTAGTACATTAATGAAAAATAACAAAGAGAGGGAAGTTGCCTTGGTGCACGGACCCAGCTTAAATTCAAGCCAATTAAATGGGACGCAGAAAATCAGGCAAACCACAAAAGGTACCGCGAAAAGGAGCTAAGACAACCTTTTCAGGTGCCCTCGCACATTCCTCGAGCCGAGTTTAAAGCATTTATAATTAAAAAACCCGCTACGCGGCTTTCCTTAGCTAATTTGGTATACAAGGGACCAACATAATTTGCAGCCTGACAAATTTGTTGCCTCTTATTCTAAGTGGTCAGCGAAGAAGAGCCGGCTGAAAATGAATAGTAATAAAAATAAATTACTCCGCCTAATTACACAAGGAGAAACCAGAGACAGAACTCACACGCGTGTGCCAAAAACTTGTCCACTAGAAAATAGGGTCCAAGAGAAACAGCTCCAACGCCGCCAAAAAAAACGGAATATATATGGTCCACAGTGCATTTGACTGGAGCTGCGAGCTGTCTCGACACCATAAATCAGTTTTAATTGCTCTGAAAATGTGCAAAGTGGGAAAAATTGAACAAACAAAAAAATCGTGGCGAAAATCAACGGGATGGCAGGCGGCAGGATTTCGCAGGAAACCGCAGACGGACAGTTTATCAATAGCCAAATGAAGGCCACTGACACACAGGAGCCACTCAACCAGTTAACTCATATTCACAGCCAATGATGATGAGTCAATGACAAACAAGGCAAAATTAATGAGCTCCCAAAATTCAATTGCCGAATTCCAAATGACAAACCCCCAATCCTTTCTGCAATTCCCCTCGTGTGCCAACCAACCAACGTCAGCTTAAATTCAATCAACGCGAGTTTTCATAAATTATGCAATTAACAATGATTTAGAGAGAGATCCAGCACAGCGTCAGCAAAACTAATTTGTAAATGGCAGTGGGAATGCGGTTCAGACAGAAACTCATACATTTTTCAGCCACCTGATAAATGGACCATGCAAAGGATATATATTTTAGCCATAGATTGTTGCAGAACTTCGCAAATTACTGTGGTTTACAAACCATTGAGCTGCATGCAAACATCTTTTTTTAGTTACCAAAAAAGCATATCTATTTGTTTTCCATTTTAGTTTCCGCAAAAAATGCGTAACCAACTTATCCGTTACAAACAATTTGTCTGATTTTTCAATTATCATTCTTGACAACCTTTCAAATGATTACAGTTACCAATTGATGTTTTTCCTTTTTATCATTTATCATATTTTCCGCAATCCGCCTGATTTTTTTTCTCCCATTTTTGTTTTACTTTCCAATCGAAGGACGTTAATTTGACGCAAATTAAAATCAATTAAAGTGTCGCATTACAGCAAATTGCTGGTTCAGTACACAGGTCAAAGGTCATCTGGCTGTTATTACACCTTTCATTATGGCCAGGACATTTAATTGGACCTGTGTTATGATAACATGAGCAAAGCGCTGAAAAAAAATTGACGAAACGCGTATATAAATATATGAAAAACAAACAATTTACATAACAAAAATCCAATTAAACTATAATAACTTGTTTAATTAAATTTGTGCGGTATATCAAAGTTGAATGCCGAAAGGGTCACCGACTTCGCTCGCATCGAAATGCGTTTTAATTGATTTTATTATAGCCCTTGCCCACCAACACATTTGCAAGCCCAAACTATCGGGAGTCATCATAAATTAGATGGAGATAGAGCAGCTAGGAATTTTCGCTGAATTTCGACCGCAGTGCGTTCGAAAATATATATATTTTCACGGCAAAATATGCGAAAATGCCACGCCCACCACGTCCGCCGCCCACTTTGCGTGTTCTTGGTTACATTTCGGTGCCCGTTTCGGCCGTTTAACGCTTTCGCTAAAATAAAGCGAGGCAGCGCGGTGCGCCTGGCTGGCATAGAATGCACTTTTTAATTAAGTTAAGCGCTTGCGTTGAGCTCAGCTCGAGTTCATTATGCGTGAGGGTGTGTGCGAATGCCGGGCCGCCCTTTTTCCGAGTGCCATGCTGCACTCGGCGGCACGCCCACAGCGGATAACATGCGTCCAGCTTATTAGTGGATGCAATGGCGTACAATTCGCGTCCGCGTGCTGCTTCTAATGCGAATTTATGACCCACAAGGCCCTGCGGATCCTGTTGCGGCGCAGAGCGAACGAGGTCCTGCGGCCAGCGAGATCCTCCCGTTTCACACGTAGACACTAATCAGCGATTATGCACGCCCCGCTCTTGGCCACAAAGCCGCCGTTGGCCAAAAGCCAAACAAGCCAAAATTATATGGGCAAATTTTTATGCTACGTTACTCCATCGGCAAGAGAAAACATTTAAACGCACGGAGCATTCACGGCATTTTAGTTCGTTTCCCTCTAAACAATTTCAGTTTCAAATCTTCATTAAGGAAAACCACCAAAAAACAGCTTTAAAGTGTCTACTGTTGTTTCTTTGAGTCCGGAATCGATGGGACAAGTTCAAAGGGTCGGCTAAGATAATCATAATTTACTTTTTATTGGGAGCCTAATATCCACATCACAGGGACACGGCCTAATGCTTCTCAAGGATGCTTGAACTTGAAACCAAACAAAGAACAAGAAAGTAGGCAGGCATCTAAGGAGCAACACAAAACATGTGCTCAACCCATTTTCCTGTGGCCCTTGACGCATAAATTTCCAAAACGATTATGGAAGACTCGAGTTGGAGGAGGGGCAACCAGTGCGTATACGTATTTTGGATGAGACTCTGGAATACGTAATGCGACTGTTAAGTCCTTTGGGTATTTACGCTTTTGTTGTTGGCAAACTTTCAGGGATTACCTGAATATTGTGGGGTCAGGTACGAAAAATAGGTTATTCAGGGTTAGTTAGCCAGTTTGTCGAGTCTTTAGTAAAAATAATATTTGCCTCACAACAAAGTGCATTTAATTACGAATGAAATGCAGTTCGAGCAAAATTCTACAGAATCCTGAATGAAGGGAGATGCTTTTCTTATTATTTAGCAGACTGATTAAATTAGGAAGTACTTGTACGTAAATAGAGAGAGAGTGGAGAGTGGACGGAGCTACTAGAAATATTTAAATGGAAATTCTCCAGTACGACGCAAGGACATCGACAACATTTGGTTCGTTTCCAGCATGGAGACGAAACTGTTTTAATGAGTATGCAATTAGCATACCCCACACACACCCACTAACACTCGAGCAGGCTCACTTACACACACACACAACACTGCTGCACACATTTATGGAGTATTTTAGCATGATTGTTTCTCTAGAGCATATATATATATAAGGATATCTTTGCTTATTTTTAAAGAAATAATACATTGGGCAATATAACATTTTTAACAATATTTGAAATGATAAAAACCAAATGAATAACTTTTTAATCTGTGCAAACGAAAGATTTCTAAGTTGAGGTGTTTAAGTGCCAAATGGAAAGTATTATAATCTACAAGTTTTTCCTTGGTGTAGCAAAAGTTAAAATCCAAAGAGACAAATGCATCCAAGCAGCAACTTTGCTGTTCTCAAGTGTGTGCGTGCGTGTGAGTGAGTTCTGTGCATGTGTGCGTGTGTGTGCAGTTATATTTTCAAGCGTCTTAACCTCAAAACTTTTGCACTTGTAAGCAGCACCGCCACAGCCCCCGAAAAACCCGTAACACAACCCAAACCAAACTTAACTGAAAACCAAAGCCCACAGAGAAACCACGTCGACATAAACGTTTTATGCAAAAATTTGTTATTGTTTACACACTCGGCTGGGATGCTGAAGAAGAAGAAGAGCGCACTCGACATGGTTAAAAACTATACCTAAAATACAGTAAACAAATGCAAAATTACAACTAGCCTCGGCCCGAAGTCGCATTTTTATTACGAAACTTTACAGCTCACAGCTTGTTGTCTTCTGTCACTTCTGGCCACTTGAGTATTTTCAGCTTAGGTCGAATATATAAACGAAAAACGAGTAAGGTCAGCAAATGTTTGTCTTGTCCTCCTCCGACTTAAATAGCTTACACAAGTCACGGATTCCAAGAATTAGCACGAAATGTGGGCAAACCGAAAGAAATGCGCCTGATTAATACGCCTTGGATTCCGTTTTCCAGCACTGGTATATGTATTTACTGTAGCTCCTCTACTAACCGAATGTTTCTATTTTGATTATCTCCAGTGTCAATTTGAGTTTAACTAATTAATAGCCTGGCAATGTCAAAGTCAGGTGTGTTTGTCTGCGTGTGTGTGGCTGTGCGGCTGTATGTGTGTGTGCAGCCGCAAGGAGGTTGCTTTGACTGTGTGAGTGTGTCGCCGCATATCACATGCTCCGCCCGTATCTGTGTGCAAGTGGAACGGGAATGGATAACATTTTAATTAGAGCGTGGCAAGTCGACAATGAACACCTCGAGCAAAGGCGGACGCAACTTTCCGGAAGGCGGGAAGCAAGTGGAAGGACGCAGTTCATGCGTGACAATTACACGAATTCGAAATGAACATGTATCGTGGTTAGGGAAAAGGAAGTGATCAAATATTCGTATATAGAAATTTAGTTAAACGAGGTCGTGAATTATATTTATGCATTTGTAAAAGAGTTAAGTTTTTTGAGTAATTTATAGTATTTATAAACTAAACATTAAACTTAGCAAAACTTTGTCAACGAAATCCCAAAAAAAATTTAAACATAAAACCCAAACTTTCATTCCGCCGCATAAACCGAGTGTATTTATCCCACGTTCATGTGCGGACGAATTAAACAAGTTGGAATTTAATTAAAACTTTAAAGTAAACAATTTGTGACTACGTCGGGAGCAATAAATTGTTTGTAAATTATGACACAAGGACTAAATGAACTTAAACTTAAAGAAAATATAAGAGCGAGAAAGAGAGCCGACAGCCAAGCCAAATATTTGGCAAATCCATTCGAAGAATTCCTTTAGGGGATTTCTCAACAATTTCTTTTGCGTATTTACCTTAGTTTTCCTTTCTCCTTTCGACAATTCCACTTGCGATTTTTCACGGCTCTTCTGTTATTCTCTCTTCTCGCTATTTATCGCATCATCAAACATTTTGATGTTGATTTATGGAAAATATATTTTCCAGCGCTCTGCCAACAATAACAGCCAAAACAGTGAAGAGAAAGCTGGGAGCTGTGACTGCGATAACAGCCAAGTGTCCTTCGGGTGGCGGGAAATATGGGCGGAAAATGAGGTAACGCTGAACACAAACAGAACCGAATAAACAGACTAGGCCAGCAGAAGAAGTGGGCTGGGAACAATGGCGGGTCTACGATTGCTGTTGGTCTGCGTCTGTCATTTTCCTTGAAGTTTTGGGAATTGTGCCGGAGATTTGCCTTAAAAAACGAAATCATCATCATGCGGTTCAATACTCTAGCTTATATTACAAAAGTTCGTTCTGTCTCACTGCCTTGGTTGGTGGCTTCCATTCTTTCTTTGATAATTTATTTTCATTGCGTTCGCTTGAGTTTCCTTTGGGGATCTGCGCTCGGTGCCAGCAGACAGATAGATATATATCCATTTGAAATTTGATTTTTATTTGACATGCTGACAGCTGCGTTTGCCTTCGGCTTTTGGGCCGCGTCATTTCGCCAATTGGGGAAAATCGGACAACATTCCCAATTGACAGTTTGGCCATTTTTTCTGCCATTTTTTTGTAGGCCAAACTTTCCTCATTAAGCGCCAAAACTTTGCCGAGACTCGCTGGCAGGCGAGTTCATCATATGAAAACTAATTAATATGTCGAGCAGTAAGCCGTGCCAACAGGAACAGGAAACGGAAGTGGGTTTTCGGGTGGCAGGTGTTTGTGGGCCGGCATTGGAGCTTAACGCCTGCTTGCATTACAAAATATTTCTGCATTAATTATGCGAAAACTTTATGCTACCCATTTTTATGCTTTATTTGTGTGGGTGCGTGCGTCCTTTTTCCCCGAGTGCTAGCTTAGCGATTATAATCCCTGTGTGTATATGTGTTTGTGTTCCTTATTGGATTTCATTAATTAAAATGTGTTTTTGTTTATCGACGCGTCGATGCGTTCATCTGTACGTGTGTAGGCACACACATGTACCATAAATACAGAGCATAACATATGACAATATATACAGCCAAGTAGGTATATAACAATTAATTAAATATCAAGTGTAAATTTACGCCCCAGCGATAAACAACAAACTTAATACTTAATGAGTTGCCCTCTTCAGTTGAGGCCCCCAGACAAAATGTCCATTTATCACAATCAATGCGGATTCTGTGGCCCTCAGCTGGGTTTCGCCAAGTCCCTGCTACAACTGCACATACATCACTCGCTCCTTCTCTCGGTTTTCCGTTGGGTTTGAGTTTTCCGTGCTTACACGGATCATTGAGCAACGCGGATGCGGAAAACGCGCACAAGAGTTCCAGTTCTGCTCCAACCCCATTTCGAAAACCCCCCCTTAAAGCTCCGGAGGAGCCCGTTTCACTGGTGGTCATAATCAAGTTACCACTGCTATATGCCAGAGAATATCGAGGCACTAAGTGCAGCCATCGAACTGCGAGAATATAGTGTACAGAAAACATGGCAATCATTGGCTTTGTTTTTAAACCGAAACCGGAAAGGATGAACAAGAACAGAGGAAACACTTGGAGAAAAAAGTAGCACAGCTAAAGATCTAATAAACTCTTCGAAACACAACAACTAAGTGAAGTATAAAATATTCAAATTAGATTATCTGACAGACAGCCATTATTGCATATAATAACCCATTTTGAAACTAATTATGAGTGCCATGAGTTTACATACCATTAACATGACAGAAATAGTTTGCACATTATTATAATATATATTAGAATTTATCGTATTTGTGGCTCTTTAAACGAACTGTCAGTAGCATCAACTATTTAAATCTGTTGGCAGCCATGGAGACCTTCGTTCGCCAGTGGCTTCCTGCCTAATTTCTCAATTTAATTCCCCCTTGTCAGAGGTCAATCTTTCTGCCATCCCACTCCTCGGATAAACTTTAAAATATTCCATCTCCTAGGTACTTTCACTCCACAGCCCCCACACTCCAGCCGTCCGTCTCCCTGGCTACTTATGCAAAAGTTTTCCCTGTCGGTTCTCATAAGCCTTCTCGCCTGTCTGGGCAGACCAACAAAGCTGAAAATTTCATTAAAAATGGCTTTCTTCGCAGAATGGCAAAAACAAAGGGCCTTTTGGCCTTTGAGGGGCTGTTAAAATTGCCCAACGATTTCGCCGCAAAACATGACAGAGACATAAATTACCCACTAACCATGTGGCAGGCTGCTGAAATTCAATTAAAACTGCTCACAAAAGCCACATTGAAGGGAAGAAAAAACCCGAATGAAATTCGTCGGAGTTAGTGCACTGAGTTACACGTGCAATCAAATGGCAATGGCCCAAAGTCACAGTCAGAACAGTAAGAGCAGGGGCGGCGGCTTAAATAAACAGTTTTGGCTTCGGATTTAGCTTTGACAGTCGCTGACCCTCCAGCCACATTGCGCATACGCCATGTTGCGCCTAGAAGCCATTTGCAATTGCAATTGTCCATGTGTATCCGTGTTGCCTTTGTTTGCTTAACTAGGATATTGATGTTGTTCCTAATGCGAATATCGACTGGAAAGGGCAACATTTTCCTCTTCTTTTTTTATTTCGTAATACTTGTGAGTGTAGGGAAATTCTATGTGAGCTGCTGACTGGCAAATATTTTTCATTTACCTGCGTAACAAAGCAGACGTCACAGCAGGAGTTTTTCCAACTGTTGACCTGCAGGCGGTCGGCATACGTTGCGTATGAGCGATGCAATGAATGAAATTGATTGCGAGCAGGGCGGGCATTCCTGCAGAACCTGCAAGCCGTCAGCCTGGCACCCCGGCAACTCGAGTGCCAAGACTGGTTATGACAAGCTGCTGACTGCCAGCCCAGCTACCCGGCTACCTGGCTACCTGAAATATTTCCCAGCACACGAGGCAATTGGACACGGCCCTGAACCCTAGAGATGTGTGCTTAAAACTCGCGCACGTTGAAGTTGCCCTGGGAAAGTGTACGCCAGCCAGCTATTTGTTTGCCAACAGCGAGATGAGTGCTGCTGCTGGTAGCAGGAGCGTTGAAAAGAGCCCTGCTGTCAGCTGACACCTGCCTCAAGTTGTTTCGCAACTTGTCAATAAAGTTCTTATCAGGCAGCCGTTGGAAATTGCAACTAATTGACATGGAAATGCAGGCATGATGATATTATTCCACTCGCTGTCGCTCAGCAAATTGTGCAGCTTAAATTAAGGCTGGCTAAAAATGATATGACAATATGATATGTGCAGAGTGCATGTTGTCAACGGATACAGGGAAACTCTTTTTCATATATATATATATATGCATACACACATAGATGCACAAACACACATGTATTTATTTTGCATTTCCTGCAGCATCCATCGCATCGCATCGCACTAATGTAAGCGCTCATCTGTGCGGCAGAAAACGATTCTGGTCCTCCTGTATCTGCGGGAATATATACGGGGATATGCGACACATATCGGTGTGGAGGGAAAAAGTGTTACAATATATGCAAATAAAATACAAACTGTCGTTCCCCTTTTTCGCAATAGAAGGAGCAACAGGATCGAGAGGGAAATGCCTGACTGCCTGCCTGCCATTAGAAGCCTTTGTTGTTCCTCGTTGCTCCTTGTGTCTGTTTACTTTTGATTTGCTCGATTTATACATCTGCTCGGGTCTGGCTCCTCCTATGTGCTCCTATATGTTTGTGAGCTGCTTATTTGCCTGCGATTTTGCCAATGTTTGCATATTGAAATAAGGCAAGGGGCACAAGTTTTCATTTCGTTGCCGCCCTTTGTGTTTTGCCATCGGATAATTTAAAAGTTACTTGTCTGCGGGCATGCAAATGTTGTCCTAGGCTGTCTTTCCTCTCCATTGTCTGAGGGCATCTAAAGTATATACATTCCAAAAGCCAGGCCCAATGGAAAAGCATCAGCTTTGATTAGTTAATGCTTCAAAATGAAAAACATACCCAAAAGCAGTTGAGGTGTTCCAATCCTTAAAGGAGTATACACATTTTTATAATTAATAACTTAATATTCCTACCACTGGTGCACACAAATCTTGAGATTAAATTTCCATTCACGTTGAGCCCAAATTAGTTGGTAGTTTCTAAGCAACTACACACCTGCTGCCCGTGTTTAATTCGGCTTATTGCAGTTGGCCTGCACCGTCTGAAGTTACAAATTTCCACCTAAGGCAGCAGTGGCTTTAGCTGCTTTACTCTCGAGGGGAAAAGCCCTGCCCACTTACATTCGCATGCATTTTATAATTTCCCATTAATTTGCGCCGACTTTTGCACTTTTCGTGAGCACATATTTAAATGTGCAAGAAAATACAGCGCTCCTTTGCATGCAAGTAAAAAAAATAAGCTGGGTCAGCGATTTTTTACTCCGGATAATACTTAACCGAAATTGTGGTACGTGAGAAGGCAACTTTTCTGACGGAAGCAAAATGTATTATTAGATTGTGTATGTCATCTCCGTAAATATTATTATTTCGGGCGAGTCGGAAAAGTATGCAACATTAAATGGCGAGCAATTTGCGTGTGCCTGTGCTCTCACTTGCAACTAAAACGATTTTCTTTTAACGCTTTGCTGCTCACCTTTTGACTTGGTTTAGTTGTACGTAATACTTATGCGTGTTTTTCCATTTTCCGAGTATGTGTGCTAGAGAAAAACAAGGCAATTTTTCGCTGCACTGAACACTGAGCGACAAGAAAAAAAGAAAATTGTGTGTATATAATTTCGCTGCCGGTGGGTGACCCAAATTTCGTGGCTGCCTACTTGACTCCAGCTGAACCAGCACCATTATACAGAAGAAAAAACTTGAAAACATAAATTCATGCTTTTTGATTATTTTTATAGACATTATTTAAGAAAATGTAGGCCAGCGCAGTATGACCTTTTAAAACTGACTGGGATGAGCACATAAGTTCTGCTCAATAAAAGAAACCACTGGGCATCAAGGCAAACTAAACCGCAACTTTAAACTTTAAGTTATATTATATTTTATAAAATCATCGATTAGCAAGCTAGCAAGTTAGTCAGATTCCTACGCTTTCTGCCAGTGCAGTCAATTTTTTCTGCAACTCCCTCATCGCTCAGAGCTCAGTCATGATGAAAAATTCATAAAGTACCTGGCCTGGTCTGACCTGATGTGCATAACTAACCTGGCGGCGGCGGCTAATGAGTTTAAGTTCTCAACTGACACAAAACCCGGCACCCAGGCAGTCTGGCTATGGAGGCATGGAGGCAGTGAGGCTGGCGGAGGAGCTGCAGCAACAAGCTGCGTCCGCACAATTGACAGTTTTCCCCTTTGGGCCAATACATACATACACACACACACGCGCAGTAGTACATATGACAAGTGTCTTGCATTTTACACCTGCGAGCAGAGTCTAACACAATTGCACCTGCGGGATTTGGACGGTTCTTGGCTGGGACATGCATAATGCACTGGCGAATCTGGGCAACAGGTGGATGCAGTGTTTTTGCTAGGCGGACGACATTCCCTAATTAAGTGGACAGGACGAAGTGGTGGTGACGAAGATTCCAACGTCTATTTCGGCGTGTCCTTTTCTTCTATGCTTAATGAAATTACACTGACAGAAGCGAAACAAAGGAGGCCCGACACGAACAGAGATGCTCTCGACAGGATGTTAATAGAGTTGCCCGTTTCCGTTTCCGCCCACTTCGCGCACATTCAAATTGAATTAAAATTCCATTTGCAGTTGTCGTTTGCTTAACGTTTTATTTGTCGCCGTCGCCTTGACTGGATTGAAAACGAAGATGGAAAAATAATCGAAAGCAATCTGCGCTATCGAATCGTTTATCATTTCGCCCTGGGCTATAAGCCCGAAATACGTGCACTAATTAAAGTTGGCCAGCATGGCGCTTTGGAGGAAAGGGAAAAGTTGCTGTTGCCATTATTTTGAAAAACTTTAAGTTTATTTACCGTCCGCCAACTGGCAGGCAAAACAAGAGCAGTAGTAATACGCAGAAAAAGCATAAATTTATGACAAAAGTTGGACACGCTGTGACTGTTGGCATATTTGTTTATTGTTAAACTTACTGAGAACGGCAGCAAAATGTTGCAAAAACGAGTTGGTCAAGGCAAGGGCTAATGGAAAATTTGGCAAACTTCTGGCTCAGTTCTATCAGTCAAACAAAAGGAGACCGAAACTCATTAGAAGGCGAGCGGAAAGCAGAAAGGAAAACATTAGGCCAGCAATTTATAATTAAAAGGGAGCAACAGCAGCAGCCGTCGCGAAAACAATTAAAAAGACAAACATAAAGTGCCGGGAAAACGCGTCAAAATAGACAGCTTCAGTTAGCCAACCAGCTATGCCACGCCCCCTTTTCGAACCGCCCTTTTTAACACACCCCAACCATCTATCATTTGACATCGCTCGATGAGTTATTCACTTTCATTTACATTTCCTTGGGTCGTTTTTATTTAATTAGTGTAAAATGTAGCCTATCTTTTGGGGCAGTCGTTTAATTTCGTTCTTTTACGTTGCTCAGCTTAACAACTTTAAAATGTTAGCATAAAAGTAAGACCAAAGCTCATAATATTTACGCATAAGCAGCATATAGTTAAGCTACTTTTGGGTATAACAAAAAATCGTGGTAATCGAATTTTGTGGAGTCAAACGCTTTTAAATTGGTAAACTTACGTAAGGCGATTACTTTACACCGGCGTCGATGCGATGCACACGAAACCGAGTGAAAATCCCATTAAATGCCTTTCAATTCCAGCCAAATCGCTCAACTGAGCGTCGTTGTACTCGCTCCTCGGCAGGATAATGAAAGTAATGAGCGTCTTTGGCCCGATGTGAGCATTTAGATAAAGTTTTATGGCACACCCGCGGTATGGCAGGCAAGCCAGCAGCTTGGGAGTTCCTTTATTCTCTACTCCGACGGCTTCGATTGACAAACTTTGCAGCGATGCCAGGGAAAGTGGGCGCAGCACTCGCAGTCGATGTCGACTGCCGACCCTCACCTGGTGGATAGGTAATCGATAAGGTGGGCGACAAACAGCACATCCATATAATGTAATATTATAAAGTTGCCGGAGCAACGCCAGCAGCATCCTGCGGCGATGAGAGTGAAAACTTTTCACTGAAAAATAATAAAGGATAATTTTCCACAGCCCACCATCCATCCTTTGGGTTTTAGATAGCTGACACTGAGCCTGGGGGCGGACGCAGGGTAGAGCCAACATCCGGTCGGTGGGCGTGACTGGAAAATGTCGCCGCCCCCCTTGCGGCATTGCATTTACCTCAACATTGTCTGGCTTTCCACGGAGGTGGGGGATAAATCGTTCTTAGAGAGGGCTGGAGTTTTCATTAAGTTTACTTTTGGGTTGGGGTAAACTTTAAGCTTAACAAGTTTTGCTTGAATTTCCGCTCTTAATTCAAGCCAAATACACGAAATGCTCCGAGTCAATACACGACAGACTTAACATTGTTATCGCTGCTCAGAAGTTTTGGATTTCGCTAAAACGATCATAAATATTTTGCCTAAAAGTTGGCAAAACCCAATGCACATGTACATACATAAACTTGCGTGTAAGGTGGGAGTAGTAGTTCTGGGCCAAAAGTTTACAACATTTTTTGTGCTCTCTGTTGGTTGGGCAGATTTACACATTTGTTGATAGCAAACTTTTAAGCCCCGCAAATAGCTGGCCAACTCAGCCACATACCTGTAACGAGAATACAGGCGAAACTACTGCCACAGCAAAAAGGGAGAGTGAGCATGGTGTTTTGCTGGTCGAGGACCTGGGCTAGCAACTTGCAAAACGCTGTCCAAAACTTTTAACGCGACTCAGCCAACTAATCATAAAGTTTCTAATTGCGAATGCCAAAAGCAATCAGCCAGCGAAATTGCAACTTTCGAGTAAAAACCCCAAAGAAACGGCCGATTTTCAGGGTTTTACATTGCCGCATTCTGGAAACAGGAGTCCAATATTTTTCTGTCTGTCCGCTGTTTATGGGTCCTTTCGAGTGGCGCCACTGAATTCGTAATTTATGTCCACACAACAACACGTTAAATTGACTCCACGTGCCAAGCGGATACTTTTATCTTGTCACCAGCAAAGCAACCCGAAAAAAACACACGGAAGCGGAAGCGGATAATTTATAACAAACGATTTGAGTGGACAGGTCAGGTAGGATGGAAAGTAAAAAAAAAAAGTCAGGTGGAATGTGCTATGTTATGTAAAACAAATTTCAAAGCCTCTAGAATACTTTAATTGGATTCAAAAAGCCTTAAAAGCGTTAATATTTAATCACAACTAAACCCATTAAACCGCAATTCAGTAGTACATAAATCCTGCATATATAATCAGTGTAAGCACTTCCCTGGAGTTTAATAAAAATCTAATGAGATTTAGGCGTTCCCTTCCCTCCACCCACCAGCAATTCCCCTCATTTCCTTCCTGCCAAACGCACAAGCAACACAGCTTTCAATATCTTCCGCAGTTATTTCCTTAGTTATTTGCATTTTTCAATCTTCCGCCATTCATCAAAATGTCAGCTTTCCATGGAGCAAGGAGCATGGAGCCAGGAGCAGCTCAGCTGGGATGACAAAATATTTGACGTTTAGGAGCATCACGTAAATTTCATGTGTTCCGCGCCACAAGGAGCAGACTCGCAACGGCAGTCATTGGCAATGCCGTGGCGGCATTATTGTATAGTTGTACCCACCACCAGTCCGGAGATCCTTCGGTTTCTAGATAAACGAGCTAAAAATCACCGCAAAATGGTTGGAATCGTGAAAAGTGTCGCTTGTAGCTGCTGATGCCAGCTGCCAGTTGCCTGTGAGCACTTCCTGTACTCGTTGTGCAGCTGAATGCCGAGGAAACCGAGGCACTGGCACTAGATTTAGTTTGACTTTTAGCGATACACTTTCGCCGTGACTGGCATCAATCACACGTGCGCCACCGGCAGCAGTTGAAAGCCAGACTGCCACAGTTGAATACCACAGAGCCGACACAACCACATTAGTCTGATTATCGATCAGTTGCAGTAGTACTCAGCAATTCTGGCTGACCATTATCCGCAATTCGGCCGCTTTTCCGTCTGAAGAGCCAATTATAAAATGCACAGCGATGCTGGCCAGTGCCGGGAATTGATGTAATTATTGATTCGAATCTGTTAGTTTTTCCTGCCAAATTAACATCGAAAAAGGCTCGCTCATTAATGACACTTGGCCACGCCATGGTCATTTCTGTATCCAACTGGCCACAGACCGCAGTGCCAAAGAAATGTAACATGAAATGTCGATTCGCGTTCGTTAATGGGCAAATGTGCAAAAGTAAGAGCTAAAAAATAATTCTGTTGTTCAAATATTGCCATCATACATATCAGCAGAAATCCCAATATTTAAAACTATTTACAAACTCATTATGGTCATGCATATTTAGATATTATATTTATATTTCAGCAAATATTCGACATCAAAGTAAATAACAACTACAAAATCGAAATATTTATCTTAAATTTTTGATGTTTTTGCAATTATGAAACTTTCATGCGACTGCGCATATATAAACTTGTATCTTGTTGTGTAAGTGTATCTTTTTTCTGAACGAGTTTTGCAGAATGTAAGCACACTGCCTTATGGGCTGTCATTTATTTGACCCGACCCACTCACACATACATATAAATATACACGCATTTGCGTAAGTCAAATAAATGGCCGTCGTTCTTTTATACCGTTCAGCATTTTATGGGTTTTCCCGTTTTCCTGCCGCGCGTGAATGGTGTCAGAAATCGCATATTAAATATTGTATGTGCTGTATGGCCATTCCCGCCTGCCTTCTGCCTTCCTGGCTAATAATGTTTGCCCATGCATGCTGTGTGTGCGTGTGTGTGTGTGTATCTATGTGTGTTTACTGCTTGTAAGTTGCTTAATTACATTGGGCAGAGGACGACTAGGACGGACCCAGCAGACCGATCCACAGCATGTCCTATTCGAGCATTTTTGTAATGCATTACTCGTGGTCAACTGAAGCCGCGACAACGTGGCCAAAAGAAGAGGCAGAAGAACAGAGGCAAGTGGGCGGATGGGAGTTGGTAACTTTTTCGCTTTAACTCAATTTTAGTTGGCATAGTTTTTCAATTTTTTGCTACCCGAGCAGTTTGGCTGAGCTCTAATGCATTTTGCTTGTCGCTACGTGGTTTCATCAGCTTCAGCTCTCCAGTTTCAGTCGAAGCTTGTTATAGTTCTTGGCCAAGAAACTTAGTGCTGAAAATGTCCATAGTTATGTGGCTTTTGGTCAAGTGGTGTCAAACAACGGCGACTGCTCAGTCAGCTTAAGCTTAAATTGATACTAAAATGAAGCTACATTTGCAGCTTAGAAAAATATATAAACACTCTGATATTTTCAATAAAAATTAGCCCAAGAATGGCGCTTTTGACCAGATTTGTGTTGGTCTAAACAACACCAGTTGAACTATGGTCAAGAACTGATGTTTGACATTGGGAAGGCCAGTTCATCACCTTTGAAGTGTTTGCAACCTTTCCAGCTTCCGAGGAAAGTCTTCAACGACTAAAAAGCTTATAAAATGACAAAATCAGCTAGCCACAAAAATAAACAGCAGCAGTAGCAGCAGCAGCATCAACAGGGCCAACAGAGTCGTGTAAACTTTTGTAATAAAATGCCAGAACACACTCACAAAAGCTATTGGACCTTGCCTGGCCTTCACTCTCTCCATTTCCCATTTTCCATTTCCCACTTGCCACAATTCCACTTTTCCGACCCCCAGTACCGTTGCATCGAAAGTTTAGTTTTTCAGCTGTCTGCAGCACACAAATTTTCTCGTCAGTTTTTGCTGTTTTTGTCTATGTGGTCCAACAGCACAAATTATGCAAGTTTTTGTTATTTTATTTCTACTGCCCCGCAAAATGTCATTCAGTGTATATTGGGTTACATGATCGCATGTGTTGTGTGTGTGTGTGTGTGTGTATATTGCTTTTCCTGCAAAACATTTACCAATTTGTTTCACCTTGTTGTTTTGCAGACTTTTAGTCATTTTAAATAGATTTTTTTTCCATATGCAAAAATTAAGGTTTTTAGTTCTTTGTGCAAAGATTTTCTAACACAAAGGACAGGGTGTTAGAGTTATTAAACTAAAAATAATTGAAAGGTATTCTGTGAGGCTACAAGAATAAGTTGGAAGCTTCCCTTTAATTAACAAACATGGAACATGGTTTGTCTTTTGGCCAGCCATTAAAGGTAAGCCCCGAGCAAGGAAGTCCCATTTAATAGATTAATAAATTATACGCATCTTAAAAAACATTTCCCACTCGATATTTATTGGCCAATTTATGGGCATTAATTTAACACGCTTCCATTCGCTTCGCAACCCGCAGCACACTCTGCATTAATTCCACTTACATACATAATTGTAACGCCGAATGCCTGGAACAAGACCATTAAAAAGGCCCATGGAAAATGGCTTTCATTGAGGAATAAGCAGTCGATACACTTGCCATCGAATATTTTCGCTGGCATATTGAATCGATCGCATTCGCAATATTTGTATGTCAAATGGAGGAATACATCGTGAAAGCCACTTAAACGATGCCACCCTTTATTACTGTTGTTCAGGCCAACGAAGGGTGTAAATGCAGCTTAAATGTTTAACACTTTCAGTGAAGTCGAATTCGTTACTTCACTGCATTCCCTTAAGCTTGAAAAATATCAGAAAAACAAATAATTTATACTACATTGTACAGAAAAACGCAAATTCTTTAGGATTTATAAGATGTACTTTTTTAAAGTGACATGAATTTATTAGTGAATACTTAAAGAACCATTCTTCTGTCACTACTTTCTCGCATTTATTTTTGTACTCCCGCTGATTGAAATTCCCACAGCAAACAACGAGTGACAATACGAAAATAATCAAAATACCCAACCCGCCCACTTCGCCGTTGAACAAACCATCGTTTGTTTGTGTTCTTAATTAAAAAACAACTCCATAGACAGGCGCCAGTGTACAAAACACCATACAGAGAATAAATGTTTTCCTTATGGTTTAAGTGGATAGTCGAGTAAGTAAACGTTAAATTTATATAG
Organism: Drosophila simulans; assembly: GCF_016746395.2. NCBI lineage: Eukaryota > Metazoa > Arthropoda > Insecta > Diptera > Drosophilidae > Drosophila > Drosophila simulans. Next base: position 18,606,205 of record NC_052521.2, read on the forward strand.
CGCGCATTTGGGCGCCGCTCAAATTTGGGCAATTAAAAAACTTTTCGAAATGCATGCAGTAGTGAAATGTTGATTTATGAGAAATCTATTTGCGGAGAAATCTTTTCGCTTGGCAGCACTTCAACGAAATGTGGGCCAAATGCCAGGAAACAACACTCCAAATGGTTTGCATGGCCACCACTTCTGTAGAGCCCTCATTTAGCTGCTCCAGCAGCACAATAATGCCCGTCCAGAAATATGCTTGGAATGCTGCCCAGTACTTTTGATTCGTTTGCAAAAGAGCTCGTTCTGGGAAATCGCTGAAGTGCGAACATCAAACACAACTGGAGATGGCAACAGTTTATTTGGAGTTAAATTCAATATGCTGATTCTACAATCCAGTTTGGCTTGCCTTTCTTCTTCTTCTGCTTCTGCTTCTATTTGGGATCAATTTCGTGCACGTAATGTGATTAGAAAACCAAATGCAACCCTGCAACATCTGAAATCAAATTAATTGTGGCCGGGATGCACTTTCAAATTGTTTCGGTTCTCTCTGCGTTTTCCGCTCCAACTGAAATCCCGAGATACTTGCCACAGAGAACTGCAAGGGTGGCACTTTTTTACCACTCGACTCACACCCTACAATTTTGTGTGCGGGTGCTACCCGCCACGCACATCGCGGGTACTTACAAACACACAGTATAAATCTGAACATGTAGACAAGACACCCCGTTGTGCGCGCACCCGAATCAATACGGTGCTCCGCGTCGCGGGTGCCGATCACACACTGCCTAAAAAGGGATGAGTGAGAAAAACACTTGTGGGTATACCGTTAAACACATGGGTGTTTCCAAAAATACTCGGGTGTTTCCAAAAATACTCGAGTGGTCTCGTAGGTAATCGAGTCACAGACAAGATGCGTAACTCCATGCGTTTTACACTCCATACGTTTACACACTATTCTTTCGGCGTGGCTCTAGACTTTGTCGAATACTTTGTAAAATGCCCTTCATCTTATTATTATATATTATTATTATTATTATTATTAATTATATATATTATATAATATTTTATTATATTATATATTATTAATATAATATATATATATATATATTATATTATATATTATTATATATTATATATATTAATAACGTTATTATTATTTAAATATAGATTATAGTAAAAATAATAGTACATAATGTCACAAAATTCATTTCAAAAATTACTTTATATAAGAATATTTGTCATTAGAGTATTCAGGTAGCGACGTGTGAAAAATAAATAACGGAATGATTCGAAACGGGTGGCACCCTTTGAGTCCATCAAAGACGTGAGCACGAAATTTTTCTTGGGTATTCCCTTTTACCCTTCATTTCTTATACCCGTCACGCTTCCTCCCATACAAATTTTAGGCGTACAAAAAATGACCAGAGAACTGCAGCCCGCATACAAAAAATGACGTGCGGCCGATCGTTGACTGTGCGTCCACTCACCCAAACGGCTCTTGCGCAGCAGGCCTCGGGTGGTTTTTTTACTCGTAACAAAAACACAACGTCGGTAAAACACTCGAGTATTTTGTGTTGCCGCAAGTAGGGTGTCAAAAAAAACGGGGTGCCTAGAGTACCGAGTGTTTATCGGGTGGACGTAGAGTGCGAGTGGCGGGCTGCAGTTCTCTGACTTGCCATTTGTGTGGCGTGCAATTAATTATGCCCGAGTGTTAATTATTTTCCCATTTTGCTTTTCCCCTAATTACATCTTCCGTTTGCCATCCGCATCTCTCTCTCTCTCTCTTTCCCTTTTTCTCTTCCTCGCTGCAGGAGAACAAACTTCCTTTTCAGTTGGTTGGCGTTGGTTCCCATGATAATTTCGCCTGCCAAGTAAAAATTTCCATTTCCGTTTCCTTTCGGGGTTTCCCTTCAGCCGGAGATAGAGTGCGGGAAAGAGAGAGAGATACAGAAGCGCGAGTGAGATAGCCAGCCGAAATGAACATGCTAATTTGATGCAGAAATTTCTCATTCCGTGCTGAATGAATGGTCAAATGCATATCCATCCGCCGATAAACGCTACTGCCACTTAAAAAAACAAGTAGGAGTGGCACGATTACTAATGATCCAAAACATGTAGGATCAAGAGACTAAAAGAGCGAATAAGTAGGGTTTTAGTGCATACCTAAATGATTTCAAAACTTCTATGCTAACGAATTAATCCCTATTTTTGCGACTGCACTTATTCCAAATTCCCATCATTCGAGTGCATCGCAAATTTCGCTTTCATGATTGCCCAAGTTTTGATTATTGCTGCCAAGAGCAACTGGCCTCCTGCTACTGGCAACAGTCAGTCAGCCATTCATCCTGCCAGTCAGTCTGTCCGAAGATTTGTGGCTCTGCCATAACCTGCAGCCGATGGCAAATTGCATTGTGCTTGCTATTTGTTAGCTGCAGTTCAGTTGGCTCGAACCCGAGAGCCCGCTTGGAACACACTTGACACTTGACAGCCAACTGAATGATGAAAAACTTTTGGAGACGACCGACTACGACGACCGTGATGGGGATGATGACAAGTTTTGCCAGTAATTAAAAATTTACGTCATTTACCTGCAAGTAGAGAAGAGAGAAAGTTTTTTAATACAAAACTTGAGCGGAGTATTTCAGGTTGGTAGCTAACTTAAGTTCACTCGAAACCTTTTGCCAACGCCACCACACCACAAAAAGCTATCAGCATTGGCTGTATCCAGTTACCATACTATGTCGACTTTTTCGGCTGCAAGCTGCACTATTCCGTTTTATTTTCTCCTCAAAAGTTCGCCTTTTCACTTTTACACAATTTCAAGTGTTATCCTACCCAACCAGCCGCCCTTTTATTTGCCACGCTCTGTGAAGTGCCGCGTATAATTTCTCATTAATTTCTGCTACGTTTGCGCTTTTCACGTGCTCCTCGTAGGCAGCAAGTGCAAACATTTTGATTGCATAACAAGGCATAAAATAAATAGCATTTTCAAACAGTTAAACATTCAGAGACAATTGAATATTTAAGCGCCAGGTGAGCGAGCCATTTCATGAACAAAAACTTTTCGCCGAGCAATCAAATCTGGATTGCCAAGGCATAAGTTTTCGAGCCACAAGAGGCAAATGTTTTCAGATGGGGGAAAAATAAAAAATATTTTATATTTGTACACTAACTCGTTTTTATTTCAACTTTATATTGCAATTTAACGAGCTATTTTGGTGTTTGTTGAATTCTATTAAGCGAGTTTCTTCAATATTTATTGGGAGCTATTTAATTATTGATAATAATGATTTTGAGCCTTCAAGTATTCAAAAGATTTGATTTCTTTTGCAGCAATAAACATGAATAGAAAGCTAAATGGAGACACCAATAACGAGATAAAGTGGAAAATACTTTTGGAGCAGTCATTAGCAAGGACTTTTCCTCGCACATCCTTCTTTTTATCACACTCCGTTTAAGTTGCAAATTAAGTGAGCCCAAGGTAACTGACGATGACAACAACGATTCTCAATCTAATCTCGATTGAAAGAGGAATCGCCTGCATACTCGATTACCAGAGTGCCTAAAACGGAAGCACTTTCGATGCCGGTGGCAAAAGAAAATCTAAGCCACGATGAGTTTCTCATTTTTGCTTCCTTTCCTAGTTTTTGCCCATACAGATCTTTTCTATTTCCGCTTGAAGTAGCAGGACTGTGTGGAAGAAAACAATAAATTGTCGAAATGAAAAACAGAGAAATAGAAACTATGCTACATTTTTTTTTTGTTTCAAATCGATTTAATTCATTTCCTTTCATTTCTTTTTTTGTTCCTGCTTACTACTTCGATTTGAGTTCGATTCCTGTTTTGTTTTTCACTGCTTTTGTGTGTTTCCCCTGCGCACAAATTGAATTGTACGCTCACAAAATGCAAGACAATTGAAACACATTTCAGGTCTGATTTACCTAAAAGCTTTTTATAATTGAAAACATTTTACGACTCTCGAGGAGTAGGAGCGGAAAAAGGACTTTGCCAGGCAATTGAGTACATAATCAAGTTAGCAGGAGAAAGTTGCTGCACATGCTCTTCGGTATATATGTCCTGGGCTTACAACTTGTTTTCGGTTTAATCGCATTTTCATAATTGAAATTGCCTGTAAGACAGACCGGCAGCATATCACGCATACGCCCTGCAGCAGCACCATGCAAACACATTTCCCGACTGACCCTTTTGCATATTTCAAAAGTTCACTTACTTTTTACCATAATCCCCGGCAATTTCCTTTATAGAAGCACCTCACTAAGCACCCCTTCTCTTACTACTGGTGTTTGGTTAAATATTGAAATAAACAATTGGCAGCAAAGAGCGTCCAGCACTTGTCCGACTTCCTATTTAGCATTTGTCAATTATACGGAAGTTTTTAACCCTTTTTTCCAGCTGCCAGGGAAAACTTTGCAATGCAAAGCCAAGTTTCAAGCGAGCAACATCAAAAGGTGAAACACAAACAGCTGCAAAGCGGCTTAGGGCTGAGAAAAGAGAGCCAAAACCGACACGGCCAAAGGGTTTAAAATTGTCCGCACGACGTGGCTAATAAACAGGCAACCCGAAAGTAAAGCAAAGAAAAGGACAACACACACACCTTGAAGAAAAACTCTTGAAATGAGTACGAGCAGCAGGAAAACATGCAAATAAAACGAGGCAACGCAAGCCAAATGCTGCCAGGCATTTATAATTAAAAATGCAAAAACAAAGGGAAAAAAAACTTAAACAAGTTTCAGCCGGGGGCTGAACGCCTGGTGGGCGTGGCACGCGTCTGGGGCGGCAGACAGAAGTCAAACAATAAAAGCAGACAACAATAATTTCCACAATAACATGACAAATGTTGATGCAGCGGAATAAAAGTTGAGATACCAGAAGCCAACGAAGGAGGCTAGAAAACGCTGCATACTTTCAGGCGTCGCTTGTGGGCTTGCAAAATGAAAAGCTGGTAGGAGCCATGGAAAACAACTAAGCGTTAAGTGAGTAAAGTCAACGATAAGTCAACGTTTAATGAAGTAGGTTTTAAATAATATATACTACATAGTTTCACAGCAATTTGGGCCTGAGCTTTAAGAACTCTGGCTAAATTGAGACATAAAATGGTTCGATTTTTTTTGGTTTTATTTCTCGACTCTCCTGCTTGCCGCTTGCCACTCGTGATATATTTGATTGCAGCATGAGCATCTATGGCCGAGCATTTTGTAACATTTTAGTAGTCACCCGCACTCAAACATAACTCAGCATGAAAAGCCCTGCTCTCGGTCGCTTTCATAATTTTAGTTTTTCGACGCTTGCCGGCGACATAAATCAATTTTAATGCTCGCAGAAGGAGAAATGCACGTAAAAAGCCAAAACACATGAACGTAATGCTCGAATAGAGGGAGAGCCGAATAGAGCGCGTGAAAGAGAGGGCACTATATGCTATGGCAGGCAGAACTGTATGAATATTTCTGATTTATGGCAACGATTCGACTTCAATTTTCAGCAAAAACTTTGTACGCTAGAGTCTACGAATTGCAAGCAAATGACTTGAAAGAAAAAAAGGTAGGAAAAATAACAGTTTCCTTCGTAAAAAACTAAAAAATAGTGCGGACAGAATTTAAAGCCCCTCGGGGAAGCCCTACTCTCAGTCCTAAAACCATTCAAATAACATCCTTTTGGCCCGCTCCGAAATCACTTTTCATGTATTTTTGCACAAAATGCTTTTAAGGCTTTGATTTCCGCACACACACACTTTGCTGGGCTGCCAGCTCACTTGTTTACTCCCCCCTGCTCAATTTGGTTTGCTTCTGGCTTCTAAGGACATTGAATGCCATGCCCGGCCCTAAGTATTATATTTAAGCCTTTTCAAATGACCAGCAATAACAACAACAACAGCAGCAGCTGCTACTGCAAATCTGTATCTGTGTAAGTGGCTTTCATGCAGCCATTTGCTGAGTAAGTGTGTGTGTGTGAGACGAGCAGTGCCTTAAAAAAGCAAACAATAAAACATAATGAAAGTGTAAAGCTTTTCAGGGAGCCATGGCCACAGCTAAAGCAAAGCCAAACCCAAAGCCAAAGCCAGAGCCGGAGAAATGACCACTGCGCTGCTAACCGAAAACCAGAAGCGGGTCAATTGCCAACTCGAGTGCCACAAAAATGCACATAAATGTGATAGATGTGGAGTTGTCGCGAATGCTCAGCTCGTCCTTGCTCCTTAGCTTCCTGCGCTTTGCAGTCCGTTTGCGGAGCGTGACAATCCCGACAAGCGCTTCCAAAACATACATCTTGCGGTCTAAACCGGCGCAGGGGCATGGATTATAGTTTTCCCACAAAATGTTATATATTTTCAATCCTGATCTGAGAGGCAACTGTTAGATATAACTACTTTTGTGTGATTTCTCGCAACTAACCTCTCGTTAGTTAAACGCTTCTTATGGCCAGGCACTTGAAGCCATGTTTCCTTTACCCCCCACCCCCTGCCCTTAAGCACCGAACATGTGGAGTAAATTTTAACATTTAATTATGAACATGTCATTGCGGTAAGAGGTTTATGAAATGAGCCACAAATAAACACACACATATACACGAGCTCAGTCGGGGAAAAGCTCATGAAAAGCGCATAAAAAGTGGTGGTGTGGGTGAATGAAACGAGCGAAGGGGACATACAGCCACAGTTGCCATTAAAAAGGTTTTTGGGGTCAGCAATTTTAAAACCAAAATATATAAATAAAATGTCAACTTTTATGACAGCCACAGACATACACACACACACCCACACACGAGCACACAAACAGAGAGTCCTTTTAATGCTACCGCATATATCAAAGTAAGTATCCAACCAGAGCATTGCTCATACGCCTCATTGTACCGCAAAAGGTAGTCGACAAAAACGAGGGTAAAAAGGCAATAAGCAATGGATAAAGGACGAATTGGAGGAGGGATAGCCAATCGCAGGCAATTTTTCATGCCACCGCCGCAATCGATAATTCTTTTGTTCATTAAGGAGTTTATAAATCACGGAAACTACTACTACTTCGAGTAGTGGGCGGGGCACGCCAGGAATTTTCATTTTCATAGTTTCCGCTGTTTTGGCTCGCCAAATGGCAGTCGAGTTCAGGTGCCAGACATTGGAATGTTGTGCAACTTTATAGACTTCCCCGTGAGAGTTCACCGAACGCCTCCGGCCACGGAAAATTTCATTGTAAACTGTGTTTCAAAGTAAATATTTCAATACATTAGGCTTAAATGCTGGCAAAACCAACTCAATGAAAATTAGCCAGAAGATTTTGCTGCGGTAAATGAGGTTCTGCCACTGCATTCAGTCGCAAATGACTTTCGAGTGGCGCTTAAAGTTGCTTAATTGCATCCGCTGAAAGCGAGAACCACAGCAGCCAAGTTTCTGCGAATGTTTACATATGGGCGGCGGTGGGTGCACCTCAAAAACCACAAATTCCCAGCGAATTTATTTCAACATTTTATATTTATATTTATCCATCACTTGAACCCATTTAAATGGTGGGTCCTCTTTTCGGGCCAGTTCAGCTCACTGGCGGTTGCAATTAAAGTCGGCCCAAATTGCATATCCACATCCACATCCACATACTCCATATGCATTTGCATAATCAGTTCTCGTTTTTCTGACGCCAAAACGCTGAAATGTAAATCGATTTAAGGCAATCAAGTGATCGCATTAAGCACTGACAGCAATTAACGCAACAAATCGTTTCTAAATGACTGTCGATTTGGTGCCCAAATGACCGAGCTGGTTCCAGGTGCCATCTTCCAATTCCGTTTGAAATCGGCTTCCCTGGTCATTTGCACTTTTCTCGAAAGTTGCAGGTGGGGCAGGTGAGAGGCTAATTCAGAACTGAGGCAAAGTTAAAATTTCAAGTCCATTTGAATCGCAGAAAGCCATTTATAATTGTCATCTACGCAAATGCAATTAGCACTGGCTAATGGGCAATTAGTAGGACTAAGTGCATTAGATCTTGAGCAAAATCAAGGTCGGTCTTCTTGTTGCCGCATTGTCATTTGTGTCTCGATTTTGCCTCTACATAAATCTCACTTTGTATGCTTTGAGAAACTATAAAGTTTCTAATTTGAATTGGCAATAAAACGTGATCTTAATTTCGTGCAACAATCGTGTCTGGAATAAAATTAGTTCACGCACAGAACTACCACTTTTAAACTTCATTGTGAAATTCGATTTGTTCTTTTGCCATTCATTTTCGCAGCAACTCTCTAGCTTCTTATTTCCGATTTAATTTCGTACAATTGCTTTCCAAGCTGAAGAACTAACAGAAAAAAAATGTTTCCTTTCAACTGGCAGCATTGCCTCATTAAATGAAAACTAAAATGTTGCTCACTTCGGGGAGCCGTTGATAATTGTGTGTCAGAAGTTGCACAGCATGAATCCAATTTGCATCACAAAGGAGAAATGTGGCATTGTGGCAAGTCAGCATTTAATTAGCCGCTCAAACGGAGAATGGCCAACGAAATGAAATGGAATGGGAATGCGAATGTGGAATATGGAATGGCGATTGGAATGGAATTCAAAATGGATAAGCACAAATATTTGCATATTTCACTGAGCACATCAAAAACATTTTCTATGCGGGTGGGGGCCAAAGGAAAATGCGGGAAAATCCAAGGGGTGAGTGTTGAGTGTGAGCGAAAACAATGGCTGACGATAAACTGCTACACATGTTAACAAAGTTAGGCAGTTACAGTTACTCCACTGCTGCCCCCATTCAAAAAGAGCTGAAATTGGCTCAAACCAAGCTAAACCATGGCAAACAAAGCGGAAATGGGCGAGCGGCCATTTTTGTTATCGCGCTCGCCGCCATTTTCAATGGGCATTCAGAATATACGTCGCAGTGTGTGCGTGTGTGTGTGCGTGCTTGTGTAAACGATACATTTTCATTTTTTTGTTGCTATTCATTTGGAACAGAGCAAAGAAACGAGTTCCGAACTAAAAACAACAAGTGGGTTAGTAAGAGAGGCAGGGAGTTGACAGCGGAAACGGAAACAACAGCAGCACATCAATTCAACAAGAGCAAATTAAAAATGCCGCCACTGTTGCATTTGAGGGGATGGCTAGGGTTTTCGTGTATATTTTATGGATATATATGGCCCTACTCTCCCAGCTGCCAGCAACTTTGACTTTTTGACAAAACGCAGCTGTTGAAATAGTTTTTTTTTTGATATTTTTCCCCTATTCCATCCAAAAATGGCGTCATTTTGCAAGACATTTGGTCGAAACATCACGTACACTGCGCAAGATGAGGCATCTATTAGGGAGCCAAAACTTCACACACACACACATACGCACAAGCCACTTGCATGCGAGTGCCAATATCAAAAGTTTTTGGTGGTGGCAGCGACGGGGTTCTAATGTCAAATATTCTGGTTTACCCTCCTGTTGCCACATTTCGGATTTTGGCTGACAATGGCTGGCGTTTATCCCTGTATCGGAGTGAAGGAAACACTTTCAGCAAGCCAAGCTGTTGAGTAGGGGGATTTTTTCGCAGATTAGATTCAACTCTGGATAAAAGTGGCAGGCACTTGGATTGCATTTGAAAATTATTCATTGATTTGCGCTTATCCTATAATTGATCTGAAATTTTTAGGGTTCTCTTTTAAATATTTATATATAAAGGAATAAAGTAGTGAACCCAACAATTGCAATTACATTGCCATTATAGTTATTATTTTACTGCCACTTAAATTTCAAGTTTGGTGTGCGCATAAAATATGAAATTACTTTGAGCTGGCAAACGTAGTAATTACTATTGCTGAAAAATTATGGACCGCTGACAAAAGCAGAAAAACAAAGAACAATAAATGAAAACAATAAAATTTCTGGTACACTTAAGCCAAGTACTGCTTTTAAGTGGCCACAATAAATGGCATTTTAAAGAGGCCATAATTAAATCCCCCAATAATTCGCATGCAAAATTGGCTGAAGCATTCATTATCGGTGGCAGCAGCTGTTGGCCAACAGGCAGCCGGCAGGAGGCATTAGGCCATGCAGGATTTGCATTTTTAACACCCCATATGAGAAATGTGTGATACGAACACAGAGGACACCGAGGAGAAGCCAGAGACTTGTGCTCTTCATTAGCTGGATGCCACTTCCGGCGAGCAATGGCAACCGATGCTGAAATTATGACAGCTGCTGGAGGAAGGCAAAACGGAGACGGCAAGTCAAGTAGGCCAAGACCAAATTGGCCAAAAGCATGTATCTCGTTCAGTCATTGGGCGACCGCATTTTAGCCATGAGTCGCCCATCCACTTAATGCAATTCACATGCTCAATGGCCCATTCTGGTTGGCTTGTGGTCTGTGTTTTCATTGTGCCACATATCCACATATTCACGACATCCATGGCTGCCTGCTAGGCATCTAATTGTGAAATATTTTCATTATTTTCGGCAAACGAACTTTGTGCGAGGCACTTTTTGCCAAGTTAGCTAACTTTATGTATATTTAATTAAAAAGTTCAAATCATACACAGAAACAGAAACGGAAACTGAGGAAGCGCCGAGAGTGCGGTGTACAAATTTGATACATTTCGTGGTTTAGAATGTTGATTAAAAAGTTTGGCTCAAAAAATATGATGATGAAGCCGCAACAGGAAGTAAAACAAGCCCCTCAGCCAAATACGGCGATTTTTAAATAATATTCAACTGCATGTATCTTCTACTTTGAAACAATATTTCATATCACATCATGTGCAAGAATTGAAAATCGCTTTCGGCGATAAGAGTTTATCATGCAAGCTTCAGTGATCTTATCTTTTCAGTGCATTTCCAGCAGGAACGTTAAACTTAATTACGTGCTGCTAAGTTCAAAGCAGTATTTGTACTTGAATTAAGATACATTTCGTAAGATAAATTTATGTTTCAGAGAACACTGACTATAGAAGCCAAATTCAGACATGGGTTTATGAAAAATCAATTGAAATTATTCGGAATAAATGCGATTTATTGCTACTTATTTATTTCAATTGCTTAGGGTTTCCTGTCGTTTGCTCATTTCGCGGTTGCCACGCCCCCTCGAGGGTCTTATCCGCCTCTCTATCCGGCCGCAAATTTGCCGCACGGTGTGTGACAGCGCAAAGCCCTTCGTTGATAGCTGGTTCGCAAAGAAAGCCCGGTTTATATATATTTTTTATAAGATTTCCGTTCTGATGCGGCCCCTTTGCACTTTACATTTTATGCGCCGTCTGCTGCTGCTTTCGTTCTTCAGCCATTGCTGCTGGTTTTTTTTTTTGTTATTCTTTTTTTTTCTGCTTTTTTTTTTGTTGACGTTTCTGGCTGAGCCATATAAAAAATGCAAATAATTTGCTAGCGCTTTACAGCGCGACAAGGCAGCAAGTAAAGCAAGGATCCCCGAGTCCTCATCCTCATCCTTATCCAAGCCCGGTCCTGTTCGCATCTTATAGAACTGTTACCATAGCCACCACCCACGTGGCCCGCGGCAAAAAAGACGCAAGCGCGTAAAGTCAAAAACGTTTTAATATTTATGGCACATTATATGGCTTGTGGGCTTACTTTAGCATCGGCTACAGCTACAGCTTCAGTTTCAGCATCAGCTTTGGCTTTGGCTTTCGCTTCGGATGCGATATCCGAAGAATCCATGTTTGTGTAATGTATATATTGTATGCCTAAATATGTGCCTCATGCATGTTTTATGGCGACGGGGCAATTTGGCCATAGCAAATCGTGATAAATGCTGTGCTTCGCCCTCATATGCTAAACGCATGAAATCTTTAAGAAATCGAATAAAAGTGTCGTAAACATAATTGTACTCGGCAAAAAGGCACAATAAAAAATAACCATTAAATAAATAGATGAGCTAAAAACAGTATATTCTATCGAAAGATACTGTATATAATTATTTTAAAACGATTTTCAAATCTATTCGCAATGCAAAATGGTTTTATACTAACATTTGTTATCCAAGAAAACTCACAAGTGCAGTGCAAAACTTTTCTATAGCATACATTTTGGGGTTTGACAGGGCGTTCAAGTGGGTGGTAAAAATCTCATTTATCGTTCGCTCTCTTCTTGAGAAAGTGTCATTAGCCGAGGCGTTTGGGCTACCTCTCCTAATTGAACTTTTTCCATCTCTCTCTGGTCGCGACTCCCCTGCTCTTTCTCGCATAGAAGTTGCAAAAAAAAAAAACGCTTACTGCGCCAGCTAAGTACCGTAATCAAAGTTTAATTACACGGCCATTGAAAGCGGAGCGAAAGAGGAGGCAATAGAGATGGCGAAAGAGACGGCAGGAGACAGGAAGGGAGCATTTTTTGCGTGCTTTATCTCGGCTGCTTTGAGTAATCATGGGTTGACTAAAATATTTCGAGGCGTTCAACCGCTTAATTAGCAGCAAACGTGGAGCTGGCTAAAAATTAATTTTTTTTTAGCACATTATAATTGACTTGCGTTGAGATGAATCTATGCACTCCATAAATCACAAAAAAAAAGTGTTTAAAGATGGTGTTTAGAAAGAAAAGCGTTTTAAAGCTCGTGCTATCAATTTAATAAACTAAAATTAAACTTTTTGCTAACTTTCATGTGAATGTGCACATTTCGAAAATTAAAACTCATCTCTAACCGAGCGAGCAATATTCGCAATATGCAAGCCATAAACAAGTGATAAAATGAAATTGTAAAGTAATCCCGAATTAGGATCAACGGCAAATGTTCGTGTCATGGTCTGGCAAGGAATTATGTTTAATATGTGCGTGAGTTGCATGTGTGCGTGTGCGTGGGAATGCAAATATACGCACGAATACATACCAGAGAACTGCAGCCCGCCACTGGCACTCTACGTCCACCCGATAAACACTCGGTCTCTAGGCACCCCGTCTTTTTTGACACCCTACTTGCGGCAACAGAAAATATTCGGGTGTTTTACCAACGTTGTGTTTTTGTTACGAGTAAAAAAACCACCCGAGGCCTGCTGCGCAAGAGCCGTATGGGTGAGTGGACGCACAGTCAACGATCGGCCGCAGGTCATTTTTTGTGCGCCTAAAATTTGTATGGGTGGAAGCGCGACGGGTATAAGAAATGAAGGGTAAAAGGGAATACCCAAGAAAAATTTCGTGCTCATGTCGGGTGCCACCCGTTTCGAATCATTGCCTTACTAATTTTTCACAAGTCGCTAGCTGAATACTCTAATGACAAATATTCTTGCATAAATTCATTTTTGAAATGAATTTTGTGACATTATGTACATAGATTCGGCTATTAGCATTATTACTATTACTATTATTTTTACTATAATTTACATTTAAATAATAAAAACGTTAATAATATATATAATATATAATAATATATAATATAATATATATATATATATATATATATATATATAATAATTAAATTACATATATATATATATTTATAATATATAATATAATAAAATATAATATAATATATATAATTATAATAAAATATAATAATAAAATGAAGGGCATATTTTACAAAGTATTCGACAAAGTCTAGAGCCACGCCGAAAGAATAGTGTATAAACGTATGGAGTGTAAAACGTATGGAGTTACGCATCTTGTCTGTGACTCGACTATCTACAAGAGTAGATAGACTGATAGAGACTATTACCCGAGTATTTTTCGAAACACCCGAGTATTTTTGGAAACACCCATGTGTTTAACGGTAAACCCACAAGTGTTTTTGTCACTCATCCCTTTTTAGGCATTTGTCTTTTTCTGACTGTTTGTCTTCTCTACCCTCCGTTATGGGTGCCGAGTATGATCGGCACCCGCGACGCAGGTCACCGTATTGATTCGGGTGCGGGCACAACGGGGTGTCTTGTCTACATGTGCAGATGTATACTGTGTGTTTGTAGGTACCCGCGATGTGCGTGGAGGGTAGCACCCGCACACAAAATTTTTGGGTGTGAGTCGAGTGGTAAAAAATGCCACCCTTGCAGTTCTCTGATACATACATACATACATACATATATCCCTGAATGTGTCAGCTATTGTGTGGAACGTAATTTGTGGCCTGGCCGCATGTTACACATTTGCAAGCTGACAATTTCATTTAAATTTCATGCAAGACATGCGGAGACGTCGCAACAACAAGGTCCCACTGCCTGGGCCGAAGCCATATGTCTTTAGTGTCCGTCCGAGGTTATATCTGTCCCTGGCCAACTAAACATGACAGCATTTTGAAACTTTACGTGATTTATTATCACCCACGCAAACACCACACGCAGCACCCACACACACATGTACGCACACAAATGCTTGTCGAACCACAAAACATTGGCCAGAGATTAGAGGCACTTGCATTCAATTGGATTGGCTGACAAATGCAATTTAATGAACAGCAAATATAGACGATAATTCAGTTCACATAAATTAATGAAACTATTGATATTGGTTTGGTCGAATAAACAAAATGATTGCTGACGCCTTGATTGGTTCTATTGGGTTGTTTTCGGCTAATAATGACAATTGATTAAACGTAATGAGCAAAGATGCAGCTTGTTAAAAATGGCTAAATTGCCCAATCAATGCGTTTTATTTGCTTTTCAGTAACTTGTTGTTTTGGCACATTGCCTTCACTTAGCCAACTGACCTGTTCTTGGTAAAAAAAAGACGCATCTGTGAAAGGAAAAGACCTCAATAAAGTTCACAGCACTCATACGCCGTGTGCTGGCAGTCAGTTAGCACTCATACGCAGTGTGGGACAACAGAGAGCAACGATGACTGACTGTGGCCAATAAACTGCTCGTTATTTGACTTTTCCACAAGTCTCCAAAGGGAGAAAGGAGAAATGTTGGGATGCTGGGTTGAAGTAGAAGGATTGTAATTGCCAGCTGTGCAGCGGATCAGGAAAGTTAAATCGGCAAGGCGAAAAGTGCAAGGCTAATGGGGGGAAATGGCCAAACTGCTGCTGAATGCGAGATATTCAATGGCTGTGTGGTAAACATGATTCAATTGCCAATCTGCAGATACATATGTTTGTAGCAAGCCCCTGCACTTGCCGACCATTCAGCCCTGCAATCTGGGTGCACTGGGCATTGGGCCCAATACCAAAAGGTCCGACCATCTTTGAGGTGGGCACAAAACGGTGTAATCGAATATTGATTAAGTGCAGTTAGAACCTGTTTGGAATTCAGAATTCAGGGTCTATGGACGGCACCACCATGATACGTTGCAGTTAAACGTTGATAATGCACCCTGTGGCCAGCAGGCTGCTGCTTCACTCTGTTCTGGCTTGGCAGGCCGGAAAATTGAAGCACTTGCCTGGAACCGGGCGTCCTGGATCCCGATCCTTTGTCCTGCTACTACTTTTGCCTGGGCTGCTCCTTCTCCTGCTGCTGCTGCTGTTGCACGAAAAACAACATTGAAAATGTAAGCGAGACGAGGCGGCGCAGCTGCCGGCCCTCTTCTCCAGCGTTTTTTGTACAGCTTTCCTCTTTTTTGTCCGTTTTGGCAATGAGTTTTGATTGCTTTTGGCCGGGACCCGTTTCGGGTGCACTGACCCCGTTTCCGCTTGTTATCGATTTGACAAGGGGCAAGGTGTGCGGTGTGGCGTGGAGTGGACGCCACCACCTCGAGGCAATTGCTGGTTACCTCCTTTGGCACTTGACTGCCAGTCAGCCAGGAGTTCGTACCTCCCACTACTATTTTCTTCCTTTTTTTCATTTGCTGGCCGTTTTATTTCTGTCGTTTCTTGTGTTTGCTCAGCTCGGATTTAACCAGATGCCATGCACTTACATATACACAAACGAATGTGTGTAATACCTCTTGGCGATTTTAATTGATATTGCCCGACATTTTTTGAGCTGCGAAATCAAAGTTTAATTTATTTTAATTAAACACATTTGTCACAAAAAACACACATTCTGGTTTTTCGGTTTCACACAATATGACGATGACAGCACAAGCTTCAATTAAATAGTTATGTGTATGCGAGTCTATGGTATATATGCTATGATAAAAATTCGCGCACAATAAGCTGTGAATTTTCGTTTGACAAAATTAAACTAAAAAAAAAGAGCACGAAAGATTAATTTCGTTGGCAGCAACAATTGGGATATTGGGAACATTTTAACTAGCCTGGTTTCATATGAAATGCCTGTTCTAACTACTACTCTCATATTATTACGTTATTTTACTTCAGTGAGCTGTAACCCCATGAACTTTGGAATGACGTGAACTCACAAACCTGACAAAGTGCCACATGGAACGCGAATAGAAATATGAATCGCAGAGTTCGTGCCCAAGTGCCGTCGGCATTCATTTCAATTTAGTGGCGTTGATTGCTGGCGACACTGTCAGATGTTTCAGTAATTCAATTGATTAGTTTGCTGCCGATTCAACTTGTGCCATATATTCAACACCACCGCAAGCTTAAATTCAAATTGAAAAACATTTCTCCGTACTTGAGCAAATGTTTTCGGTTGCAATGCAATTTATTTTGGCTAAATCTTTTGCAGCATATTGCATATTGTGCGGCATGCAACTCGTCGAGTGCCAGATGAAAAGTTAAGGGAATTTTCGGTCATCCCGCAAACACACTTAGTGGCGAAAATTTTGCCACTTGTGCACGAAGAAAATCTGAAAAGAAATTTGCTTGAGTACGATTTTATGCAAAATTAATGAAATATGCAGCTTCTACTGTGCGGCATTCTGCAGATGGCGTTGACATCATGAGTGGCCCGCTTCATCTCATCTCCACCCTTTCTAAGCCACTTGAGCCATCTGAGTTTTGTGGCTTTAACATTCAAAGCCACTCTGGCCTAATATTCTTGTTGTTTAGTTCCAGAAACTTTTATTTGTTGTTCGTCGTGGCTGTTGTTGTTGTTGTTGTTGTTGTGCAGCCGCTTGTTATCATTGCATTTCAATGTGTGAAACTGACAGCATCAGCAAGGCTAGAGAGAGATGCTAGATGCGGTGTGAAAGAGAGAGAGCGTGCGAGTGGCAAGATGCAATTGCCACCATATGGTGTCAAGTGGCATTTTGAAATGCTCTCAATCCGTTTGTTTGTCGATTTGTTTATCTACGCAACAAAGCCCGGGCAGCATCAATAAGCTGCAATGCCTTACAGATGCACAAAGCGCATCTATCGGATTGTTACGCCTAATTGAAGTGCAAAATCAAAAATGGCCAACATCTGTTCTGGGTCAGCCAGAAATAACGCATGACGTAAGCGCAATGTAGAAAAATAATAGATATTAAATCGCAATGACGTTAATGGCAAATTAAGCTCATAATTCTAAACAAGTTTTTGTAATGTTTAAGAACTCTATATATAGCTTTTAATATGAAATGTCAAAAAAAAAGCAATCTTAATAATCTCTTTTGTTTTATGTTTATTGATTGATCAATTAACTTGAAACTCTAGTTCCGTGACAATAAGCAAGGCAAAGGGAACAAACTTTTAATTAAGTGTGTCTGCCATTTTCGTGTCAGTTTCATGTGGCATGTTGCATGTGGCACGATGCAGTGCAGTTAAACATAATGCATAATGCAAACGGATGCAAAAACAAAGTAAACACGAGGGCAGAACAAGCGCAGCCAAGAAAAACAAAACGTGAACAGGCCAAGAGCGAAACAACAATTTTCCACGGCTTTGGTACAATTAAAATGAAATTTTCATAATAAAGTTAAAGCCAAGGGGCAGCAAAAATGCACTGAAATATTTCGTGTTTCACTGTCTGACGTACTTACAGTGCCAGCCACAATTGTGTGCACACTAAACATTTTAAATGTAATTTTAATTTGTTTTATAACTTCCTTAGGAAAGTTGCGCAACCAACTTTTGATATCGCCAGCCTCCGGGGCAAAAAAATGTACGAAATCAAATGGAATGGCAAACCAATTTCAAGTACAACAAAATATCAAAATCAAAACAGCAAGAGGGTGCTGGGATTAAGTTTATATGGGAGTTCAAACTTTTTGCTAGAGCAAAATGTAACACAAATCCACAAAAGTGGGAAATAGAATGAAAACTTCGGAATTTTTCCCTACCCAATGTGCTAAGGTTGGTTAGGGGGTTGTTAAACTCATCATCAAATGAGATTATTTGATCAAGTAGCTTCATCTCCAAGTATTTTTGGCTGTAACAAAAAAAAATAAACTTTTTCCAGGACTGGCGCCCAAAACCGCAGTGGGTAAAACTTAATACAAATGAGGCGGGTTTCAAGTTAAATCAACCAAAGCTGGGGTGTAGGATGTCCTGGGCTTAGATTGTAAAAAGTTTAGAGGGGAAAGGGGAGTGGGGCGTGGGAGCTTCTAAAGAGATCTCGACGATAGGAAGAAGTGTATTTGGACTTGATTTTTTATGACCTGTTTTGGCGCCTCATCCTAATTTCCCAAAGATACGCGTGCCCCAAAACCCCCCTTATAATAATAATAGGAAGAAGCGAAGCTGCCAAAAAGTTCTCAAAAAGGTAGTAAAAAATTAAGCTGTAACACTTAAGTCGACTATATAATACCCAGTAGCAGTGGCAAATAAATCTACATGCGTTTAAGGATAGAAAATATTTTATTAGTTAATATTTTAACACAAAACGAGTTGTAAATATTTAAAAGGTTCTCATTTCCTGTGGCTAAACGTAATTTTTACAGGATAGCATATAGTCTAGAATTCCGTTCGTACCTTGTTTAATTTTTAATTCATTTCCGTGTAATTTATTCATCAAGATAGATGGTAATAAGTGGAAAAAAGAGGCAGATATACACACATAGCACCACAGCCACCACATTCTCTTCATCCGCGTTGAAGCCTCAAGGTTGAATCACTTTACGGTTCGTTACATTTTTGGCCCCAAAAACTTTTTCCCCGGTTTTCGCTGCAGCCTTCCCAACTAATTTCTACTTTCACTCTCTGCTCAAGCTCGCTCCTGGGGCTTCTCCAGTGTTCCTGGCAATTTACGGGGATCTCGTCAGCATTAATTTTCATTACGCGTCGTCCTAACGATTCGGTTAGTTGACCTGACCATTGGCAATTTTGTAGCGCCAACTGCGCTTGAACTTGTATCCAGCGAAATTGCCAGCGACTAGCCGCTCGTTTGTTCTTGTTCTACTGCGTCTACGGCTAACACACACACACACACATAGAAAAATAGGACCCTTTTCAAAGCGTCTGTCCTAATGGGCTTGCCATCCCTTTTCTTTATTCTGGAAGCTTTAAGCTGCCATGAAAGGACCTCAGATTGTCATAAACGGTTGCCATAGTTCGCAAAAGAGTTAATTGAACCGCAAGGTTCTTTTCCTACGGCCCAAATTTATGGCACACTAGAAAAATTAGGTCTTTTCTTGTTGTGTACTATATTAACTCTATGGGCATCTATTAAATTGAAAACAATATTTTAAGAAAGCACTCGAAATTAAATAGATAGTTGTTCTTTAAAGAAGTTTTAATCCAAATAAATTAGTTTGAATTGCCCCTCATTTTTTCGCTCTGTGACTTTGGGCTCTTTGAAAACGATCTAAATACCAATCAATAGCATTTTATTTTGAGTTCGAAAACAAATTTCAAAGGCTAGCAGCAAAAGGTTCAATTAATATTCCATTCAATTTTATGCAATATATTGTCCTCCTTTGTGGCTTTTAAATCGAAGTAAAAAGAAGCGTAAGTGAATTTGAATCGCTTTGCGTGCAATTTGCTTCGTCATAAATCAAATTGAAATACATAAATACAGAGATGCCGAGAACAGAGCAACAAAAGGTGGAATAAAGCCGAAGTTGGCTGAAGAAGCAGAAAAAAAAAAGGCTAACTGAGGTGGTAACTTTATTTCAGCGCGTTTTCGATTCACGTGCTATGTGCAGCACCTGCAACACCTAACGGTGTGTGTGTGTATGTGCAACTAACCCAATTTATTTGAGTGTGAAAATTGGCTTTCGCCCATTTTGTAATTCTAAGCTGTTGATGGCGTCGTTCAACCACACAGACACCGACACACATGTATGTACACACACAGACACACACATACACCCGTTCTACAAACGAACTGTATGCGTGGCCATTTTGTTAGAAAAACCGGAAAGTGGGAGAATACATCGTTATGTACTCACTCACACAGACATCGAATGAATCGCAGAGGTTGAGACTTGGGCAGGGAAAATGTGTAAAACGCACGGATTAGATGAAAAATCAAACAGAAAAGAAAGAGGATGAACGAAAAAAGCTTGTAGCATGCAAATGAATTCCGTTTGGATTGGCTGCCTATGGCAACTACTAAGCCTCATGTGCGCCTTTGACTTTTGCAGCTGTAAATGGTCTGCAGTCTTTTACAATTACTTAAGCTTCGGAAAAGTGCCGAAAGCCAAGCACTTTCTGCATGAACTTGGGGATTCTTTTTCATGAATATCCATTACATTTATGCAGTGGAAAACATTAAAGATTGATAAATCCCGAAATGGGTCACACTTCAACTGATTTCGGGCTGTGATGATTTAAGCAGGCGAAATGAGGATGATTGGCGGTTGGCAATCTTTAATTGATTTGGTGCTCCACTTACACACATCACGTCACGAAGAAAGCAAATAGGATGATGCTGCCGCATGAAAACCAATTAAGTTTATTATTCATCAACTGCACACACACACGCATGCACGTATGTACGTACATATATAAAAGATGTATCTGGACTCGACTTCTTGGCCGGCAGCGAAATTAAATGAAACGCAATAAATATGAATAATAATCGAGCGACTCGGGCTGGAAAATATGAGGAGCGAAAAGTGTATATGTCCATGCATACATATGTACATATGTACATCAGTGTACACATGACAACAGGAGCCGTAAATCAGATTGTTGGAAAAAGTCAATTCAACGCTTGCGCTTCGAGGAATCGAAATTGCAAATTTAATCACCTGTAAGTCTGGCAGAATGTGCCCATGGCAACACTGTGACAAATTCACTGGAAAAAATCTTGAATAATATCAATATTCCAAATATAACACTCATTCTTATTCATTCTTATTCAAAAGGAGTCAACAGCCTTAGTTTATGACTCAGTATAAACTTATAATGCTGTTATCATCTTTTGCCTAAATATTTTTCTTAGCGTGTGTGGACCATGTTTGCCATCGGCAGACATCGGATGATATGTAATATATTATATCCTATTAACTGGAAATACAAGGCTAACAAGCCTAACACTTTTCCCTTCGACTGCGCACTAATTTTTTTGCAGTGCTTTGGTCCTGTTTGCCTTCGGCAGACATTTGATCATTTGTAACGCATTTTCTTATCAATTATTCCAATGCAAGAGACTTCTGCCCTCAGCCGTCCTGGCATCCTGCCTCCTTTGCTCCGATCTGCCGCTGGGTTCACTTCCGTTTTTCATCTGGTGGTAACATTCCACAGCCGCAGGCATGAGACTCGACCGCAAGTCGAGCTGGAAAGGCGAACGGCGAATGCCGTAGCATCTAGCTGGCAAACTAACGAGGCCGTAGCAGTAGTAACAGCAGGAGGCACTGGAGCCATCCACCCACCCACAGTTGGCACTTCACCGCCCGCTGCCGGGTTTCAAGTGTCATAAATGAGAATTTATTCAGCCAGACATTGTCATTGTCGCCATGGAGCAGCGCCGAAGAACACGGAGGAGCACTGAGGAGCATGGAGGAGCACATGGAAAGTGGAGAGCCTGTGGCTGTGTTGACGCGCTCAGGTGGCAAATTTGCCATCCAGGTAGCCCGGATTCTGTTATTGTCAACTGCAACTGCCACCCAACGGGGGTCATGAACTCTGAACCATAAATTTCATTAACAGCTGGTCTCGGCCGGCGACTGGCACTTCTGTTGCTGTCTGCACTGCGGATCACAGAGATTAGCTTATAGATTATATAAATTATAATTAAGCGAGCATACAATGTAGTCCATTTGTTTGCCGCCTTTGTTGGCCGGCTTTTCATGTGCTTTGACCTGTGCCGAAGCAGAGTTACAGGGTTATGCACAGAGAGAAAAAATCAGGAAGTTAAATTAATACTTCTCCCAGACTGAACTAAGTCTAAAAATACATATGATAGAAATAACATATTTAAAGTATTTACAATTTCAAATAATTTATCGATTTTGTTTATCGATGGTTTACTATGTAACAGCCGATACATTTCGATATTTTTCTGGTAGAATATTATTTTTTAAGATAACCCTAAAAAAAAAAACATACATACATGTTATTTGAAATGCACCAAGTTAGAAAGTGCGCTAGCCACAAAAATATACTTATTGTTTTGCCGCACACTTTGTGGTACATTTTACGTTGACAGCAGCCATGCAATAACAATACCAAATACTTGAACTGTGTTCCCCCCGCCCCATTCCGCCCACTTTTTCTGGCCCACTTTGTCGCATGTTGTCTGAGGTCGAGGGTCGGGCCGGCGCGGGTCGAAAGGTCGAGGGGTGAGCGAACGAGATGGCCATAACTGACTGTTGTCAGGAGTTGCAACAATGCAAATGCCAAACGGTCACTGGACCAACAACAACAGCAAAGCCATCTAACGATTTTCTAATGGACAAAAGAGTAGGACAGTCAACACAATATGTGTTGACAATGCAGGAAAAAAGCAGAGCACAAATTTTGAGAACAAATGGCGAGCATATTTTTATTCCAGTTTAATATTCTGTATTTGGATAGAAGAATGCACTTTGTACTCGAAAAACGGTAGTAGTCTCTGCTTAATAAAATACCTACTTCAAAATAATATGAATAAATAATTTAAGCCCTTTTAAGCTTCTAGAAATTCTCTTTAAAATTGTGATATTTGACTGTATTCATTGCAATGTTCAAATATCTGTGACCCCCTAAAAATATCACGACTTTCTACAGCATTAAGCCAAAATCTGCTGGTTTCTGTGTGCACTTTCAATATAAAATAAGCTGCAGAGCTAAGAGGGGCTAAAGCAGAAGGAGAGCACAATCAAATCAAATATTTATATGCGGGCGAAAGAAAGACACAGAATCCCGAGTTTGGCTAAAACCTGGAATAAACTGCAAAATTCGTGGAGGCCGAGAGCAAACTTGGAATGAGCTGCTGCTGCCTTTTGTGTGAATACTACTATATAACGTGTATACTTCTTGTTCGACCATCTTGTTCTACAGTTTGATCTAGATTCTCCACTGCTGCAAAAGTTGCGAAACTTTTGCTCGGACAATTCAGCTTAACAGCCGCCATAATAATGCGGAGAAACAAAAGTTTTTTACGAGCCCAGCGCTTGTTCGAACATCGGAGCGAAATTAAAAAAGATTGTTTCCTATGCCGAACGCGTTTGCCCCAAACAATCAGAATACAAGAATCATTCGAACACGTATTGCGAGAGCCTGTGTTTTAGCCGGGAAATCAATTTAGGCAACTTGAAAGGCCCTAAAATGCTGGTGGTAGTAGCCAGAGCCAGAGCCTCCACTTCGCATCGCCTTTTTTCCCCCAAGACACGTGATGAAATTGATGTGTATGTAAATGTATGGGCGGCAAAGCGGAAAAGACTTGCACTCAATACAATCAGGGCCGCCAAAAACAGAATCAAATGAAATTGATTTGTTTCCTTTTTCCTCTTTTAGCTCAATTTGGTTTCAAGTGAATAAGGAAGGCGGAAAAGGAAAAGCATCCATCGCGCTCACACACACACACACTTCTATCGCAAGTGCGTACTTTTCGCCCCCTTTTTTTTCCTTAGCACACTTTTTGGGGTTTTCCGATTCACTCGCATTTTTCGCTCATCTCAACTGTTGGCAAAAGATTTTCACTCTGCCTTTCCCCGCTTTCCATTTTCCCGTGTCACTCCACTTTTGTAAGTTTCGTAAGCGGGATAAGCGCACTGAGCCTGGCCAAAGCATAATGTAAGCTCCCTCCAAAGCTGCACTTAAACTTTTGATATCAATAAGCAAAAAAAAAGGGAAAGAAAAATTTCTCCTTTTTTTGAAAAAAGAAAAGTGTAGAAATAACACTGTATAAAAACCGGAAATGCCAGTCTACACAAACGAAAACAACAACAAACTTGGAAAGGAATTGAGATAGTGAGCGGAGTAAATCAGTGACAACGCGCCTGAATGCAAAACTGCCAGAAAGAAATTTTGGATGCAAAGTTTTCCCGAAAGAGCAAACGTTTGGCAAAAAAAGCTGGCCAAGAAAAAATACCTAAAAAGTAAAGAAAAAAAAAAAAAGGAAATAAGACGAGATGGTAGCAAATCTAATGCAAAAACTGTCATTTAGAGTTGCTCCTCTTATTTATTTTCATGTCAGTTGCACGTGCGTCAGATTCTCATTCCTTTTCACTTGCTCAAACTATTCATCTCTCTTTCCTCGGCCATTTTACCACGCAGCTAAAAAAAAAAAGAAGCTAAAATGACACGCTCACGTTTTACTTCACATTCCGGCTGCAAAGAAAATGATGATGATGATGATGGTGATGACGATGATGCTGATTCTGATGAGCACAATAAAAGACAGCAGGACAAACGCTCTCAGACAGCTGCTAACTAAGGAAATAACGGTGGCGTGGGTGAAATGGCAGGAAGGTCAGGTGAGGAGATCACCTGCTGCCCACCACCCACCGCCAGCAGGCCTCATCATCATTCCGCCGGCGTTCGTCAACTTAAACTTTGCACATTACTTCAAACAGCTGAGGCTGCTTGAGCATCTGCTACCATGGAGAATTGATGGTCCACTCTGGGGACATACGATAAATTTATTTATTTAAATATATACATAACGAAAGAAAAATATGACAATGGTATTTTAAACGTTTTAAGCTTTGAAGCAGACCAATTCAACGAACTACTTATTTATTAGAAATGGCAATGGCAACCCTTATCAGTTACCAAGTCTTGGAAATTTCCAATTTCCGAGAAATGCCAATGCTAATCGGTTACAAAGCCTTGGTATTTAATGCTACTTTTAGAATAATAAACACATTATACTCTTTCGCCTGTCGAATAAATTAAGCAACAACTTATCCTGGTTTAACCGGTTTTACTTTAATTTCATGCAAAACGTCGATTGTGTGCAAAAGTGCAAAATGTCCTGTAATGCAATGACAGGCTGGAAAGAGATGGCCGATTAAGATTGACGGCAAACAGCGAAAGAGATGGCACGTGACAAAGAGACAGAGACAGCTGCAAGGACATCCTCGCAACGATAATCAAGTACATGCCACTGGAGACATTTTGGCAAACTGTTTTCGCTTGATTGAATTGAATTTGGAAACAAGGCCTAAGCTAAAACAACACAATATAGCTGAATAGAGCAGCAGTCAGTCAGGCAGCCCAACTCGACTACTGTCACAAAATCAATAAAACTTTTGCGACCCCCAAAAGGAGCAAGTGAGGCAGCAGGCGAAACCAAAAACGAGAAGGAGAACGCCGACGACCTCTGTAATTCCGATCCAACTCTCGGCGGGCACATTAGCAACATGTGTTGCCCTCCAGCTGGAGCAGAAAGTAACTCAAGCCGTAGAGAAATTTGTTGCGATGCGAAATCATAGCAGAATGTTTGTGGCCAACATAAAATAGATATAGCAAAT
This sequence comes from Drosophila simulans, assembly GCF_016746395.2. NCBI lineage: Eukaryota > Metazoa > Arthropoda > Insecta > Diptera > Drosophilidae > Drosophila > Drosophila simulans. The sequence goes on from NC_052521.2 coordinate 18,631,700, forward strand.
GGATGGCTAAATGTGTGTTTTGGCCCAAGGGCCAGGAAACCAAGAATGATGGGGTTGGGTTGGGGGTTGGAAAATTACTTGGGTGTGTGCTTGAGTTCTGCCAAGAAAAGAGCGCCAGCTATAAATGACAGACACTCGTTGAGATTTATTATGTTTGGGGGCCAGAATAATTGGGTGTTGGCGCTGCTTAAAGGATTGCGGATTGCGAATTGCGGATTCGGGACATCGAATTTCAGATTTTGCGGCCTCCGAAGAGAGCAAGGCAAATTTGCATTGCCAACCGAAACTACTCGCTGGCTGGCAACCAAACCAAGTTTCTGCGATTAGAGCAACTGCTGTGGGATTGGGATTGGGAGCTGGGAACTGCGGATTCCGGATTCGCAAGCGGCAAGCGCGGATGGCTAACTAAATATTTGATGGCGAAAATGGCATCAGCGCAGCTCGAGTTTCCACGCTTTTCCGCGATTGCAATCGAAACGCAATGCGAGGGAGGTGTTTATGGGGCCAGAAAACTCGACAGCGAAATAAAGAACATGGCAAGCAATTGCCAACAAAAGGGATTCATTAACAAAGTAAAAGATGGCTGAAGTGTGCACCGCCAGCGAATGGAAAATTGCGGAGGAAAATGCGAGGGAAAAGGGAGAGCCGAGGCATCCGGTTGGAAGTTTATAGCTGCACAAAAAGAAGAAAGCAATTCAAGACAACGGAAAGAACAAGAATAGAATTTCATCTCACACTCGTAAGCGCAAGTGGGTTTTCTCAAAGGAAAAAATTGAAATCAAAAAGGAAAATCTATGTATGTAAGAATCATCGCTTCTTAAGAAAGTTGTTCGATTTTGAGAAACAAATCAAGAGAGGGTTTCTCGACTATCAGATACCCGTTATCAGCATGCATGTTACGCACGAATCCAGTATACCCTTTACTGGATGAGTAATCGTGGTAAGTAGCACAACATTACGATAACCAGTTAATTATAAATTTCCTGAGAACAAAAGCAACATATGCCACTTCAATAATTTCCAATAATTCCTGATAAATTCATATAATTTACCATGAAAATATATATAAATATGTTATAATTAAAGGGTAACCATGTTCGCTACCAAAGTTTCAACATCTTTAGCAAGGACTTTTCGTATGTAAGTGCTTAAACACCTGATACCATCATTACAAGCTCAAATAAAATTTAATTCAAACACAGTGTCAGCCAGGCCACAAAAGAATACGAGAAATATAAGAGTAATAACAAACAAATGATAAAACGGAAAGTTTCGCATTACAAAAATATATATTTATGCCAGAGCTCGGTTCCCTCGCATAAATACGCCCACTCAGATGCAGAAGATGACGATGATGATGATGATTATCTAATGTTTGCACAGTAAAAACGAAATTTAATTTCTCCCGTATGTTTGTGGAGGCTATAAAAATATATATGTGCCATATTCCGCTCAGCAATTTTTTGGGGTAGATGTAAGTGAGATAGAAAAAAAAACGACTGTCTTTCCGTCTCTTTCGGCTGCTCGCGCTGCCTCTCTTTCGCACATTTATCATAAATATACCGTCATTGGGATTTGCATTTCATGGAGTGACACAATGGCACAGTGGTTTCTGGTTGATTTCTGTCCAAACACACGCTCCTAATCCTAGCTAATCCCTGAAATATTTACATTTAATTAACAATTAAATTCTAGAATATCTGCATAATATTTGTGTACCTTTATCACATTGTTTCTACTGTTAATCCCAGCCATACATAACTGGCCAATCTCCACAGTAAACTTTTGCATGGGTATGTGTGTTTTGGCCAACTTTTATTTTCATACCCGTAGCATATTTATTCAGCATGCGTTCATATGGTTGGTGGCTTAAATTACGGCTCGTTGGAAACTTTTCACTTGGCGAATGCATAGTGGAAAAAAAATGGCAAAACATCATCTGGCAAATGTTTGCAATTTTTTTTTTTAATACGCCCCCTGAAAGCGGCGAATTTTTGTGGGGTCTTGACAAAATGTTACCCTTGACTGCGAAATTCCCCCGGAGCATTCATAAATATTGACATTGGCGTCGTGGAATTTTCGTGAATTTATAACCAGCCAGAAGGATGATTTCCATTTGATAACTGAGGGAATAACTTACGCACAGTGGTGTGGAGTGGTGGCAAAGGTTTCGTTTCCAACGAATCAATCATTTTAGAATGGCAAACGTACCTGGAAAAACAAACGAACAGAAAGGATATATAGAGTGAGAATTCGAGTGTAAATAATCATTTATGCATTGCGAGTGTGTAAACAACTTTTTGTCTGGGCAACTAATCAACAGCAAGTTCGAACAACTTTTTCAATATGTTTGCATTGCGAAGTGTTGCGAAAAGGGAAATTCCACAGACCCAGACAAGAGTTGTTCTTAGACCTAATTCAAATTGTATCCCAACAAAGGACATCGGTAAATACAGACAATGTTGATTCCCTCCCCCTCCCTCCTTGACTGGCAATTGTAAAACAAAGGCCTAACAATTTGTACATTTTGGTCTTGGCTTGAATGAACTTTGCTTAAAAGTTTCAGACAAATATTGAATTAAAATGCAGGCAGACTAAGAACTCCAAATACTTTATTCATTCACATTCAATTGCACTTTTCTGTGGAAAATGCGGGGGAGGGGGCAAAAAAGAGGCACCCCGGGGATATAAAATTGTTTGCAGTATTTATGATGCGTTTGGCATTTTAATTAAATTCTTTGCCCATGGCTTGATGCGCTACAGTGGGAACCATTTATTTTGTTTCCAACCCACACAAATACACTCTTTCTTTCTCTGCAGGCCCGTATAAACTGCGCTATTTATTGCATAATTAATGTCAATTTTTTGTGTTTGTTTTGTTTGCCTCCATCTGCATGGTGTTTGGAAAATGCTAATTTTTGTAAACAGAAGGTAATAATTTTGGTATTTTGGCATCTGGTTTTGGGTAAGAAGAAAGCCTACGGAAAGTTCCAAAGTAAACAGTATTATTCATGGTTGCAATGATTTATAAAAACGAATTTGCACTAATATATATTTAGTTTACATAAGACTGCCACTTTAAGTCCACCCTTTTAAAGGGTTAAGTGTGAAAACAATACCCTCGTTAAGCTTCAATCCCATTTAATCGAGCGCTCAACACGATAACATACATGAAAGCCGCTCCTGAGCTCGCACATGGCTTATTAATTAGCCATAAATTGAGCCAACCGAGGACACAAGGTCCAGGAACAGGCGCACAGCTCCTTAATATCGCAGTGGATGGACAATAGATGCTCATTGTTTGGCTCACATCAGTTCAGTTCAGTTGAGTTGAGTTCGGTTTGGTTTGGTTGGGTTTCCTGTAACCGGAGCACAATCCTTTCAAACTAATTGCAAGACAAAACAAACGATTTACAAAATGCTTAAGCGACACAACCGCAAACATGAGAATATGAGACGCAGACGTCCCAGCCGCTTCCCTTTTGCCATTCGAGTCCCAGAACTGGGGGCATTATCTAAGGAGGCACATTATCTAAGCCTATTTCCTCATTAACTCTTGGTTGTGTGGGTGTCGTACTTCTTAGCCAGTTTCGCCCCCAACTTGGCCCGACTTGACTGAGTGCAGTTCTATGGGCTTTGGACCGTCTCTTGTGCTTAAAGTTGTGCGCTTTTTCATGGCCAAGAGGAGCCATAAAAAATAAGGCAAAAGCAGGGGAGACGATGAAAAAGCCAGAGGTGGACCAGATATTATGACACATGGAATAGTTAAACAGTATTTAAAGCAGGGGCGGCGCTTACAAGCAGCTTAAAATGTCACATACTCCCATTGCTGCTTCTATTGCATACACTGAAAAGAATCTGCATAAATGGGAAAGTATGAAACAAAAGCAGTACAGCGCTGATGCTCTAATAATATATCTTGGAATGTATCTCCTTTCTACACCTATCAAAGATCATAAGATTATAAGATAATTAGACTTTCAACCAACTTTTTCTTGCAGTGTCCTTCGCAGTGCATATTTTTATTCCCCACTCACACAATTGCATTAGTGGGCGAGCGCAGGCCAACAGTGTGGCACATAGCACTCATTAGCATATGCCACAAGTCAGTCTGGGATTGTGTTTTTTATTGCAGGACAAGGAGACAGAGACAGAGAGGGATGAGTCGAGAGACAGAGACAGAATGCCGGGGCTTTGTACTTCGCTTTGGCATCTGGAAAAGAATTTTTCCTTGTCTGTCTGTTTTTCTGTCTGTCAAGCTTGTTGAACGACCAACCCCCCACCCCTAAATTATCCAGACTATTAAAACGTTTAAATTTGTTTACTACGCACAAAAAACATAAAACACACAACCATATTTCAAGGCACGAATTGGTTGAAATGAATGCAAACACTGAAATCACACGAAGAGCAAATAAATTTTCACCGAACAGCTGCTGTAAATTATTTGCGATTAATTGGGCGTGCAATTAAAATGCGAAATAAATGCTCAACAAGAAAAAAGACAAAAGGAAAATTTAATCAAATAGACATGGCTGTGCATAGAGCAAAACTCAAATACGTAAAATTCAGCAAATATTTATTTCAACTTTCAGCAATGCATCGCTCTTCATTTGCCGAAGCCAGAAAAGTATGCAACATATGCAGTTGCAACCAAATGTGGCATAAAATGCAATCCCCCCAACGGTATTAACATTGCAATAAAAGCAAAAACACCGATTGCAAATCATACATATTTGCATTGATTTTGTCCATTGCATTGTTGCTTGCATGGCACCGATTTGTGAAATGCACAAAAACTGGAGTAAATATTAAACAAAAAATGCAGCATAAAATGCAATAAAATGAAACATTCCATTGTTTTAATAACAATTGCCTGGGGATAATATGCAACAACATGCAACACTTATACAAGTACCGCATTTAAATTTTATTAAAGATCAAAGGCACTAAATTCGGAAAGTAGTACCTAATTTTGCAAAGCAAACAAATCATAAACTGGCACAAACATCTTCAAAGAGCTAATGAATACATCTGAAATGATTTTCAATGGGTTTGCAATACATAAATGCTATTGGGGTCTCGGAAGGAAAATTTCAAACTAATCAAAAACAAATCCAAACAATTCACGGCGAACAGAAACGCAGCCGCAATCTAGGTCAGTTCTGGAATTTGTATTTTGTTTTTATATATTTCGCATTTTAATATCGCAGGTATTTGGACCATGAAAATGCCTGCGAAATGCCGCAAAGCATTGATTTTCCTTTTATGTACTGCCCGTTTATTCGTGGGATTTTCCACGGTTTTTCCGACGCGCAAGACACCGTAATTGAATCATTGGGTATATAACAAAAGTTAAACGCAAGCCCACCGCTTGCTTGACAATCGATTGGCGTGGAAAAACCCTCGGAAAAGCCTCGATTCGACATGCAAAGCTCACATTTCCCCACGAGGTCACACCTTATCCATTAGCCATTTATTTTTTATATTCTGTTCTGTATCCGCGCAGTAATTAAAAAAAAAAAAGGAAAGCGAATGCATAAGCCGTTTAATATTTCAACAAAAATGTGGTGTCTTAGCACTACGAGTATTGGTATTATTGAAACTTGGCACTTTTTAATTCTGGGAAAATGCAAACATAAACAAAAGCAATTTGCTTTATCAATATTCATGAACGTATTGCCTCCGATCGAATGACCATGAATATGCAGTAAATGGTTAGCAACCAAATGCAATTTGCCAACGCGAAGCAACTATGTATGTATGTAGCATCAAGTAATAAATGGTTGGAAAATGCACTTGGCCCAATGCGCATTAGTGGAAAAGTTTCCCGAATGGGAAAAACCAAAGGTATCTGTCGCCATTTGCACCTGATATGTATGTGTCGCCCCATTCTTCAGTTTTCCCGCGCCCTTTGAACGTGCCGAATTGTAAATGGATTCTTGTCATTTTCCTTCTATCTCCAGTTGCCTTCTCCCCCTTCTGCCCCTTTTCCACGTCCGTGAAAATTGAAATGTGCAATCGGAATCCAGTGCTCCAAAAGACAAATGGCGAATGAAGTTCGCAAAACGTGTGTATATTTGAAAGTGAGACCGCGTTAACAAGTAATTTGACTTGCAATGGATCATTTTCTGAATGAATTCAACGTGGCAATAAATGCAATTAATGAAGGAAATTCTTTAATATTAATTTAATTGAATTATTTTTGCAGCTCCGTAGACTTTGTTTGCCTAATTAGGCAACCACTCAATTGACAAATATATTTATAATTAATATTGGAAAATAACTTGACATTTGATATCGATAAAGTGTCACATGTTGTTTTAATCAAAATGTGAAAAGTTAACTTTGTGCTATTCTACATATTTAATGTGCGAAACTTTTTCCATTTACCCGTCAAACTTTCAACCCAATCACATGCACAATTTTCCCCGTTCAAGGAAGCTCTTAAAGTTTCGGTTTTTCCCATTTCCCATTTTCAGGGGACATTTTAACTGCATCTCCAACAGAAACAGCCGCAGCAGCAGCAGCAGCATCAACGTAATAAAGTTGAAACAAAGCCTCGGCTGTCGATAGTGAAATGGGTCGTCATAAGGCAGATTCCTGGCTGGCAGGGTTGCCAGGCTGCCCGCAGTCAGTCAGCCGGCGCTGTGTTATCGCTGCCATTTGTGTGCAAAAGTTCTACGAACTCTTCGTCCTACATCTTCTGCAGCCCCTCTGCCATCCACAAACCAGCTCCAGCACCTCCGTCGCCTTTTTTTTTGTGTGGTCCTCCCGTACTCATGACTTTCTATGCCAACGACGTTTGCTGTCAAAAAATCTTCAATTAAACGCAAGCACAAAAGCTGTTGCAACAAAAAAAATATAAAAAAATATGCCCATACAAAAGGGAAAAAAAAGGTGGGGACAGAATCAGAAGAAAAAGTGCAGAAATGAGGACGTTCTGAGGGAAAGCACATGGCATAAAGGTGCACTGCAAGAAATATATAGTGCGAAATAGTATGACTTCAGATGAAAGTTGGGATCCTAACTTGCTTATGAAGTATTTACATGGTTATAGTTGTAGAGCTTTAGTATAGTTATGCAGAGTTTCATTTTTAACGCTTCATTTTCCCCAGTGCATCCTTGTCAAAGAGCGCAGATGGGAGGTGTTTGCGGTTGCGGATTGCCAGCTGAAGTTGGAGAACGCAATGGAGACGGCTGCATTCAACAGCCAGCGAGCGGTGCGGCGTGGAGCTCCAAATGAGACCGAGCGCCACTCGCATAGCAAGACAATGATGTCAGCGGCAGTGCGCCGAGACCAGAAAGACCAGGAGCGCCATTCCAGGGAACACCCGGCGCGGGCGGATCAGGCAGGCCACGAGCAGACGTGGCCAGAATCAACGTCCACATGCCGCTTGCCACATGGCAAATGACTAAGGCCAGGAATTTTTCGAACAGGGCTCTTCTGTGGGATTCCCCGCCCTGCAGGCGACCACGTTTCCTAGGCATCAATTTACTCAGCCAACTCAACAGGTTTGTTTCTGCTTAATAAAGTGATTTAAGTAGTTTGATATAAGATAATTTTTGGTGGTTATATTAATTCTTTACTTAAATGAATAGTACTTCCAATTTCTCAGATGGAAATTGTGTTTTATAGGGTATCCAAGGAAGTGTAATGCCCAAAGCACTTATCTGGCAGAGATTCTGACCTCCCTTTCTGTCTGCGACACTCTCTCAATTCAAAGTTGGCTCAACAGGACGCCCAACTGATAAGGAACGGAATTAACTATCGCCCTACGTCCTTTACCCTCTTTTCCGGATCCTTTCGGACTTTTCATTTCGCTCCGACTTGTGGCATGTGGGCTAGCAGCCTGCTGCCAATTTCCCCCCTCGGTGGGGCTCCAACCTTATCTTTTCGCATTCGTTTTGCTACCATAATTTGATCTATCTGAGGGCTGCAGCTTAACGCTTTTCCGTTTCAGAAAACTGCATCTCAAAAGGCACGCGAAAGTCCTTTTGAACTTTTCTCTCAAAGGAAAACTTGCGATTTACTTTGTGTACAAAGGAGATATCCCACCCAAAGGGGGATAGGTAGGAAAACTTTAAGAGTAGTGACATGGCTGAAACATTTTGATCAGTTTGTCAAACAAAAGTGGTGGTTTATTTCGAGCAGACGAATGTTGTTTACCATTCCAGGGGTTGGAAGGGATGCACCCCCCACGCCTGAAACTATGCAGTGACATTTTAGAAAATTGGAATTCCCCGCCATGGACAAACTCAAAGTAAATATGTAACTCGGCCAAACGGCAAAAATGGCACAAAACGTGCTAAAAGTGAAATACATTCATTCAAACGAACAAACAAAAAAAAACCGATGGGCTGAGAGCGGAACAGATGAACGAGGACAACATGCAGGACATGCAAACATTTTGGATTTATAGAATGGGTAGCGTATGTACACTTAGATTCGGAATTGAAACTTGAAAATATATATAGCTTAGGATCTATCAAGGTGTATAAAACACATACTAATCTGATATTTCAATTGGAAAACCAAGAAATATAGCGGGATTTTATTTATTCCAGAAATCTTGTAACATTTCCCCATAAAGCGTAGCAACAAGATTTTTCTATGTCATAGTTTACAGCCTTACAGTTATGACACGTAACGTGCGCATGCAAAATGAATATGCAAACTCGTTGTTCATTTATTGGTCGAAGCTTCTTTACATGCGAATTGCACTTAATTGAAACGATCCCAATCGCCAATCGATTTATGGTCTATCGAACGATTGACATTGAAATGCCAAAATAGAACATTTCGCAACGAGCCTCTACTGTACTTCCGGTGTGCGCTACCACTGTGCATGCCAATCGAGATGGTATAAAAACGAGAAGAAATGTTCGTGCATATAAGGAATTAGCCGGCCAAGTACGTGGCACATGGCTCCATTTCCCAATTGGGACTGGCCCACAACATTGTCGCCACTTTTGTTGCCGCTGGGTTATTGCTGTTGGCAAATAAAGCTAAGTAGGCAAGCACATGATTAAAAATGCACACACACACACTCGAGTGTCCAGAAAACAGAAAAAGAAAAAAGAAACGAGGGGGGAAAACATGAAACGCGGTCTCTCTGGTCATTAAACCCTTCTCAATGCCCACGAGAACCCCAACGCCAAGCGAAATTGAACCTTTGGAGAAGCCAAAAGAATGGAGCCCCACACCCCAAAAACTTGGACTTATCGAAATTCGCAGTTTACTTAGTCTAGAAAAATGTAATTCATCCCCTGCTTTGCCTTCTAATGCCTTCAATCGAAAATCCGATTGCCTCGCCCACGGAATTAGAATAATTGAAGTCATCACATTGCTTTGGAATGTTCGATAAGCAGTCAATAAATTGACAAAGGCCACTTGAATTCTAGCATTTTTAGGAATTTTTAAGAAATATATCACTCAATTTACTTGAGTTTCAGTTAAATCTAAAAACTAAGAAATACACAATTCAAACTTCAGTGCAAGATAAACATTTATACGAAAACATGCCCCTCCTCAGCTGTCAACAATGTGAATATTAAGCAAATCCCGATTTCCAATCAGCCCTTCAATTGTTATTTCAGCCACTAAACTCGGATATCTGGGCCACTTGGGCAGCGTTGATTGATTGCAGGTAGCCCATTTCACATTTCAAATTCCACATTTCCCCACATTTTCATGGGGCCCGTGTTCATTGTTTTCGTAGCTCATTCCGGCAGATTTGGATCACACGGGGATGTAAGTATACAAAATGCAGATTTATTACATGTTTAGTCAGCTTGGTCAAAAGAAAAAAAAAAGGGGCCACACGGGGAAAAAACCTTAAATCCCATTTACTCCCTCAACTAATTACGAATTTAAATTTATTCAGGCACAAAAACAAAAACAACATGCCGTCATGTTCCTTCCATTCAAAGTGCATAACAAATGTGAGTTCATCTGTCTCTTTTTATGTATGTATGTCCTTCCTACTCCCACCCACACACACACGCACACACTTATACTTTTGGTTTATGTTTGCATACTTTGCGGTTCTGGGACTTCCGTAAGCCGAGATAAAAACAAAAAAAAAATGTATAAAAAACTATGGGGGGCTGATGAAAAATTTACATAAATTACGGCAGACTTGACCGAAGCTGAAATTGAATACTCTTGCAACACTGAATTATATGCAATCCAATTTGAAATAAACATCTTCAATATAAAGATATCTTTAATAAGTCTGCAGCCTAAGGTAGAAAAGAGTAATATTTTAATATATTTGCTGAATATACTCCTAATGTTTTTGAAACGTAAAATTAAATTTATGAAAATTAAATAATATTTCTAAGGTATTTTTGGTAACTAACTTACTTTAAAATTCAAATTTGAATTATACTTTTAAGTAAGGAAAACTTCACCGCAGACATAAATCAAGGGATTTGCGTGAAACAAATTTAGCTACCAAAGTTTGGCAACAGCAACGATGTCAGTTGTGAGTGTTGTAAACCGCAGATAAAAACAAGCCGACTGAGTGATTTATCTATCCACTGCCACTGAGTTAGTTGATTAATTTTGAGAAATCGCAAATCAATTTAGCTTCAAGTGCAGCCAACAGCAAACTGCTGATGGTTCTCCCCTTCTTCTTTTTGTTGTTAACCCCTACCCATTTTTAGCCCCAACGGAAGTCAAGTAGCAACAAATAAAGGTGGAAAAAATCAGTCAACAGTCATTGGCCCATGGGTAATTTGAAATGCAAACATTTTGCTCCTCTCTTGGCCAGCATTGGACAACTTCCTTTTGGTTTGGCCTGCCGCACAGCTGCTGCCAAGTGAGAATTGTTGGCTGGTTGGAGCAAAAAACGAGCGTATGAAAAAAAGAAGTAATGAAAATGTAAGCAACACTGCAAATACACGCTATATAGGGCTATATACACACACCGACTATCAGCAGCGACAACAAAGCGAACGTGGAAAATTGAAAAATGTGAAAAGGCAGCCCCAGCAGCGCGCCCAGCGCAAAAAAAATCCAAAAAAAAAAAAAAGGAAAAAGAATGAGGAAAATTGTGTGAGCCAGGGCAAAAGCAAACAACATTTGAAAAATATTACGAGTATTTGCATATGAAACAGCAAGCAGGTTGAGGGGTAAAAAACGCCGCAGGCTTTTCAAAGGGAGCAATACACGGAAAGAAACTTTTAAGTATAAGCTCCAAATTTGTTAAGTTAGTCCTTTATTAGGAGCTACATATTCCATATTCTTATATTTTTATCAAATCTTTCTTTGTAAACAACTTTCAAGAGTTCTTAACTTATTTTCTTTTTTATTACCTTCATCTACATTTTTTTACTATCACTCAATTGTTTCTTGCAGTGCAGTTAAGAGGAGTAAGGATAGGGAGCTAGCGCCATCCACGCAGCTCATCGTGTGGCAAAGCCAAAGCAAAATACCAAACTCTCCTCCTCTCTCATCCCCTCCCTGCCCCACCAGCCACCCAACCATTTGCCACCCACTTACTACCAACAACTCCTCTTGTCCACGCAACCAGCGTAAAATTCAAAGCAAGGCGGCAACTCTGGCAAGAAAAAGAACAAAATCTTGCTCCCATTTCGGGCGTAAATGAAAATGCAAATTCACTTTAGCCGGGTGTCGCCAGCGGGATATCTACAAGGTACATCATCTAATAAACTTTTTTTGCAGGCCACCAAAAAGTTGATTAACCAAGGCCAAAGTCAAATATACACGAAATTGGCAGACATAGAAGCAAGTTTCTTGGAATAATATAATTATTCTTTAAACATAATAAAAATTTCCTAGAAAATCTAATCAAAAATGTTAGTCATACTAGAAATAATATATTAAGAAAATCATAGAAAAACCCAATAGAGAAACAGCTTTTCAATGTAACTATACTACGAAATATTTCTATCAGTTGATCATCATTTAACCCACTTACGCATAAGTTATCTTACTTTTTAATCTCGAACCCTAAATATTTTTGCAAGTTAGCATTTCCGAGTTCCAAGCAGCGAATATGCTGCTAATCAGCAATTAATTGGCATTAGTCATTATATCACATACACAACTGACTGATCTATGGATCAGTTTTAGTGAGTCAGCAGCTATCGGAAAGACGATACCCAAATGCCAACACCACTTGCCATTTGCATACGTGACCCAATCGATGAAAATCGAGGGTGGAGAGGAGAGGCAAACGGAAGGGGCAGAGAAAGCAGGCGGCAAATGCGATTAAACTTAAATTAAAATATGACAAATAAGCATAATTTAATGGCTCGCACACTGATGTAATGCTCATTGCCCGTTCGTTGATAACAATTAAAGCGTCAATGTCGAGGGCAAAAACAACAAAACAGCAAAAAGCCAAAAATGGCCAGCAAACAGTAGTGGCCAAAAGTCAAAGGCATGAATTATGCATGCAGTTTTTCAGCGGATTTGCTTAAATTTTAATGGGCAACATCAGCCGCAAAAACCGTGAAATAATAGAAAATTTTTAGAAAATTTGCACTGCATTCATGTGTCTGACCTAACATTCAAAAACACATTCATGGGGTCCACCAAATAATTTATGCGATTTTATTTAATTATTTAGCGTTGGCCGTAGCAAATATTTACAATTGATCGAAAAGCAAACTTTAGCTAGCGAAAAATAATGCATAATTTAGTTTGTAAATGCTGTTATTATTCAAGAATTTGCAGCTCACAATCTAATTAGTTTGTGATGGAAATAGGAGTGTATATTGATTAATTTGCATTGAATTAAATTTGAAATATTTTTCTCAATACGTATTTCACAGGCTAATTTGATCAGACTTGCGATTGAGTGGTCATAAATTAGTATAATCTTCGCAGAAATATGTATTTCATTAGGAGGAATGTCTGTTCTCTGGTGCCAATCATTTTCACTGCTGCCACATTTTATATTGTCCAATGACCCGAAATGCGAAACATTTGCCGGCTATCAGTTGCTATATGGCTCTGCTGCTCCCCAACATCTGAGCACTTGAAACTTGAGTCGTGTCAATAAACCGAAAAAGCCAAAAATCAAAGAGCAGCCAGACGGAGCAAAACACAGCAGCTGTCAGAAGTGAAAAGGGGGAGTTGAGTTTCGAATGGGGGGAGGGGCAGTTGAGTTTTCGCAAACTTTTTGGGGAACTGCAATCTGTTGCCGCAACTTCAGTTGCAACTTGCTCGCTTTTCGGAGTGTAACGAGTTTTAGGTTTCCGTCCGTCCGTCGCTCGAAACAATGACAATGGCACTTTGGGGCGACTCCAAATGCCGGGAATGCCCCACAAATTGAATGAAACACCAGAAAAAGACCAAAGGTCAGAGGATCCTATCAGCAGGAGACAGAAAAACAGCAGCAATTCGAGGAAAAGCTATAGAACATATATGCAAAATATAGCCCCCATTAACTTTATGATTATATAGACTTTTTTTTTTTGATAACGAAATTAAAAACAGGGAAAGTCCCAGTTGTTTGCAAATTCCGCAGAATTGCATGCACCTCATATCAATTTTGCTCCATTCTGGCTGTCAACTAAAGTTCACATTCGTCGAATCTGTCGCACAAATAGCAATGAGATCATTTAAATGAAATAAACATCATTACCTATAATTCGGTATTTAATCGCCAGGCGAGTTCAGCTGACCTCAGTCCGGGGATTATCGTAGATCAGTCACATCGGAACGCGATTCGTTCTTTGTTCGAGCGATTATTTACGACTCTGTATTATAGTATCATAGTATTAAGTATTTTCCTTATCAAATCGGAAACTGGCAGAAAAAAAAACAGATTCACTGCGAACTGAGAGTGGGCGTCAACTCTGCCCAAGGTGAGATTATTAATCTTGTGGCTGATGTGCGCCGGAAAATAGCTCGAGATATTTGCGCGATATTATTCACATATTTCCAAAACACTTAATTACCGAAATTTTTCCAAAAATAAGCCAATAATAAAAATTTTACTGCTAGAAAGCTAGAGCTTAAATTGTATAATTGCGTTTGAAATTCGCCTGGAAAGAGGAGTATAAATTTTCGTGAAATATTTCCCTGACCAGGCGTATAAACAAATCTGCATTTGTGTTTGTTTCTGCCGCTTCTACCCCGCTCCCCTTACCCACCACACTCGATTACCGTGCTGCGGTGTGTGTGCAAGAATTTGCGTCGGTTTTTGTGGCCATTGCGTGGGCGTTCCAAAACACACAATAGGGTTGTAAAATTGTTCCAAAAGCTACAAAGCTGTGTGGAAAAACTATTCGAAGCTGTAATACCCCTCAAAATGAATTCATAATTATTTAATTCGAGTAAAGTTTATTATACTTATTTAACAGTCGCTTATACAAATATACAAATCCTACATAAATACAGTTATTTTGAAATATGCATCTGATGACAAAACTGCGTCGAGAGTATTTCAAAGATACATAGGGTTAAAAGGTGAGAGTTTTCGTTTTGGAAAGGGAACTGGCAACAAAAATCGAACAGTCGACTGGAATGTGTGCAACTCCATTGAAAACTCATCGACAACATCAAACAAACAACAATAAAAGCGGAAAAGCCCAACGAAAAACGCATAATTATGAAAGTATGCGAGGCGCGTGGGCGAACGGGTTGATGAAGATAGCGGTGCAAGGCGGAGGTGAAAGATGTGAAGAGGCGTCAGAAAAGGGGGCGGGGCAGCTACTAACTGGGCTCAGTTGTCATTTGACTTTTGCGCGGGGGCGGTTAACTCTTTTTCAAGCGCTTTTCTGTCGGCTTTTCCGTGTTAATGATATGCAAACAAACACAGAAAAAAAAAGGAAACTCAAAACGCACAGGGAAAAGGGAAAAGTCAAAAGCAGCAACAAGAACAACAACAAACTAGACAGGAAGTACGCGCAATATACAAAAACACAGTTGCGAATAAGGGGGAGAAAGGGAGAATCCGAGAGGAAGCTAAAGAATCAACAGAATATTTTGCGCGCGATTTGCGTCAATGAAAATTGAAATGGCAAACGGAAAAAAAGGGGGACGAGGTAGGGGGATAAAGTACGGGAGTAGGCGCAATCGGTATTGGCACGTCCTCCATGTTATTTTTCGCAATTAAAATCGGGGAAAAATATTCCCCACGGAGGTGGGGCCCCAAATAAACAGAACTCAACTGCGAATTATCAAAACGTTGAGTGCGCCACATGACCCCATCGAAAAATAAAAAATCTATCTTTAGTAATCTTATAATACCCTAACTAAACAACTCGTATCTAAAATAGACTCTACGAACCCAAAGTTTTGGATGGTAAATGATGAGTTAACGCTGAATTTAATTTTGTGTATTTTTTTTTTTGGGACATCCTGAAAGAACGGCAGCCAAAATGTAATACCCTTTCATAAACAACAAGAACACAAGAATGAAGAGGAAGCGCAACTAAATCAGCAACAGTGGGACACACGAAGAGGCCAATAAAAATGAAAACAAAATTGTAAAATCCAATAAAACAGCACTCACACACACACACATTACAGCGCGGAAGAGGTGTGCGTATGTGTGTGCGTAAGAGGAGGTGGGTGGAGAGGAAGATACAGAGGAAGAGTTGAGCTAAGAGTGGGAGTAGATGGCAAGAAGCAGATTCCACCGCACGCACATACATATGTATGTACAAGTTGTCCGTCAGTAAACCGCAAAACGAAACAAGACGAAGTCGAACATATGAAACAACAAAAACAACAACAAAAGCAACAGCACAAAAACAACAATGAAAAGCGGCAACAACGCATGTTTATTGACATTGCCTTACACTACCCATCTCTTTCTGTCTCTCAGTCGAACCTCTCGTTCGCTCTCTTGCACTCTCTCTTTCTTTCACACAGAACAGGGGGGCGGTTGCTGTTGTTGTTGTTGTTGTTGTTGTTGTCGCCTGCCGGCCTATGTATGTATGTATGTATGTATTCATTAATGAGACGGTGTCTGTGTGTTTGCGCTGTTTACCTCAGCAGACATGCAACATACAATCAAACATACAGACAGAGAGACATACCGACAAACGCCGCCTCAGCAGAAACTGAAATCTCGAAATCATACGGGCCAAGAAACCCAAAGAGACGGAAACTCAGACAACGACCAAAGACCCAGCCCAAAAGACTCGAGACGAGGTCGCGAGAGTCCCCTTCCGAAACCGAAACACTGGCCTACAGGGGGTCCGTCCGGTCCGTTTCGAGCCGAGAATCCCCTATAATGGAACTCGTAATTAGGGATCCATCAGTCATTCTGGGAAAACCTGTCCAAAATGCTCTCTCGTGTTTTCTCTTCAATCACTAAATCGCACTAAATTGGTAATTGCTTTTAACCTCCAATCAACTCAAACAAAAATTGTTTTAATATTTATTGTCAAACTAACAAAAGGCTTATACAATTTTACTGAAATCCCTTCAAATTATAAATTTTATAATTTTTAGATGTAACCTGATGTTTAACAGCATTTTTTGGTGAACCAATTTGGCCGTCAATTATAAACAATAACCCAAAGCTGATAAGATAACACCCGTTCCCATCCATTTTTGTTGCACAGTGTAGACAAACTTCTCTGGCGGAGTTTTCGAACTCCGTACGTTTTTGTATTCTGTCTCTTCTTCTTCAAAGTTGTCTGCTGCCTACACACACACGCACGCACCACACATACATTTACATGCCGCCAGCGCACAAACATTTTATGCTGGTTTCTGCTTCTTCTTCGCCTTTTCGCTTCATTTACAATTTACAACGAACTCTCTTTCAATCTCTTTGCACATTGCTCTTATTTAGAGGCTCTCTTTTATTTTGGTTTATGTAGCAAATGTTTGTGCTTGTGATTTATTTGCGGTAAGCCTAAGGTTGTTATTTTAATTAAATTGTATTTTTGGTCAAGTGATAGCGAAAAAATGCTGGAAATTTATTAAAAATGTTTTTGTTACAGCAAAAGTACGAGTGCTCCCCCTCTCTTTTGCTATGTACCTCTCTTTTGTGTTTCTCTCTCTCTTTTACACATGATCTTGTTTGCCTGCCTTAATTGGCAACTGACGCAGATTACTTGTGGGGATTTTCAATTGAACTTAGATTACCGCAATTAATCTGCTGCTTATGAGCTCGTGTGACATTTAATAAAAAATATTGAAAATGACAAACGAATATACGATAACTTTTTGACATTGCACCAAGTCGCCATTTGATAATTGCACTGTTTGTATGCCCGTTACTGGTGGATTGAAGAGTATAGAATCTATCCAGCGCTTTACTACCTGAGTGACGGGTATCTAATAGTCGATTGTTATTGAAAAACCACATTCTGTAATGACAATTTATTAACAGTCGGACTGGGACTCAAACCCCATACTTATTTTCCACTCAACATACAATTTATTGGGATAAATGATTACAACTGTAAGGGTATCTAAACTTCGCTTTCCTCTCTTCGTGTAAACATAATTTACAGAAAGGTGAGACACGACAAAAGGCGAAAAGGTGGGGGGAGGAATAGAAAGAGACGCAGCGAGCAATTGCAAGTGCATAACAACAACAACAACATGAGACTTGAATGCTGGTGCAAAGGCAAATGAAAAGAGACACACGTGAATAATAATTGAAAAAAATGTAAACCGCATATGGTGGAAACGAGGGGGAGCGAGAGGGCTTGATAATGAACATATGGGCAAGGTAATGAACAAAGATTGAATGAAATGAATGAGTGGAGGAGAAGTAAACTGGAATGTGGAATCGTAATTTGAATAAAATTGTGGGATGGGCTTCTAAGCATGAATCAAAGATTAGCTAATCTAAGAAATATAAATGTAAACAATTCAAAGAAGTATGCAAAATATTTCAAGGAAACTATTCATTCCAGCAACTTTAATGATTCAACTTGGATTCAGAGCAACGATCAAATCTGCAACTCAAATAAAACCCAAAAAGTCAATTATTCAAATTTCCCTCACCATCTACAGCGGACAAAAATCGGAATTTGATTACCCAGTTCAAGGAAGTGTTTGTTGTTTAGGTAGCCAGATCCACAGAATCGATCGAATGGAAAACCCAATATCGGCAGAACCTTATCGCGCTGTCTGTCGCCGTCTGGCAATGAATCGGTATTCCAAGAAAGGAAAATAAACACAAACAGCAGGCAGTTGGTAGGGATGCGGAAAACGGGAGGGAGCAATGCTAAAGGAGGCGTGGCACATTGGGTTTCCACACCTTTGAGGTGAGAGGATGCAACCGAGTGTTATCCCTTACTAACTTCCACACTTAATTACAGTTACATTGAAAAAAATTCGATTGAATATTCAAATGTTAAAAATAAAATTAATGTTTTACTTTCGAAAATTCTTCAGGGTTCAAATCCGTTCTCAGATATGAAGAGACATTAAGATATGGCCATAGATAATGGATTAATGCCAACTTTGTAAATGAGGCAACAGCGCGCAACGGAAAATAGATAGTGTGGCACTTGCAGCAGTCACAACCATTAAACTTGCACCCTCTTTCCGGTGAAGTTATAGCCATCTCTCGCCGTGCTGCTCATCAATTTTCCGGGCACGTTCTCAAAATGTTTTCGACGACAGGGAAAGGAGCTACGAAGGAGCCGAGGAGGGGGCATAACCACGAATGCCAATTTTGGCAAAAACAAGTGACAAACACCAAAAACAGGACACAAGATGGACGGAACGGCAAAAACAAGATTACAGGCTGCTTTAGAAGGCTGAGAGGGGGGCGGGCGGTCTATTGCGAAGGGGTAAAAGGCCATCGCACTATTTATGTGCAAGTAGTGTGTGTAGAAATTTTTCGGGCCAATAAGTCACACACCAATAAAGGCAAACAAGCCAACAGGCGAGCGAACAAACAAACGAACAAACAAACAGGCAGTGAAAGAGGCAAACACAGCCATCGAAATTGGCAATAGCCGGATGCTTTTGTTGGCAACAGCCGATGCCAAAGATCATCGTGACCAGTAGCAGAAGTTGTATCAAAAACTGGCCCAGAACCCAGGCCCAAATCAAGAAGTGCTTTCAGTGATGAGGCTCTGGAAAATGCAACTGTAAAACTCTTTGAGCAAAAAAATTAATAGTACTTCTAATTTCGAATAACTAACTAACAAGAAAGCACGGATTGTAGTAAATAAGATTACATAACATAAGATACACGATTTTCCCGTTTAAGCTAAGCTGTAAAATTGGCTCTTAATTGATATAGATAAGAAGGAGACATTAATATTGCCCTTTGGGCTTGTGGGCTGATTCATTAGCGGGTTTTATTATCAGCCAATATATCTTAATGTGAGTAATTGCGCTAGATAACACGAAAAGCCGATAAGTAATCCAACTCAAGTCTACGAATTTCTTTGTAATATTTAATTGAAATTATAAAGTTTAAATCCAACTTTTGCCCAACACTGAGACACAAGAATGTCAACTTGGCAATTGTGTTAAGCATTTTACACAACTTGCCCATTAATTTAACCTGTTTTGCTAAGTTAACACCCTTTAAAAGCAGAGTTTACAATCGGTAAATCTAAATTAAACTGCTCAATTAATGCCAAAAGTACTTGGTGATGAGTGGAAAACACCAAAGCGGCGAGTTTCGAATCTGTAAACAATTTTCAAAACAGCACATTCAGGCACCAAATGATCTCATTGGCCAGGGCAGGTGATTAAAGAAAGTACGAGACGAATAGAAAGGAATTCGTCGGAAATTGAATCATCTCTATATCTCCGAGTAGCATTCCCCACATGAACGCGGTATATCTGTTTCTGTGGCGGCACGCATCTCTCATCGCTAATGGGTAACAGCCGACAACAACATCGATGGATGGATGGATGCGAGTTGGACCCGATGACCATTTTGGATTTGCAGCCTTATTTGACCAGCAGCCGCCTCGTCCTCTATATCTATATCTATGTATAACTATCTATATATATATATATTTTTTGCAGAGTGCCGATGTCTGTGCGTATAGTTCACTGCCATATTTATGCGTTCGCAATGCAGACGTTTTTAATGTCTTTTCTACAAGAAGCCAAGGAGTGGAGCAGTGGAGCCAGAAGCTTATGGCTCACACAACCAACAGCTTACATTCATCGGGACATGGAGGCCTTTCCTCTTCATTATCTGCAGCCACAAATTGCATTCAGTGCAATGCCTTGGAGATTGCTTATGCCCCTGCCACATGGTGCATGGGTATATGCCACATGTATCCACCTTGGGGCTGCCGAATTTTGCATGATAAGTGCAACAACAGGAACAACAACAGCATGGACAACCGCAAACCGCAAAAACAACTGAAGTGAACAAGAAATCGAACCGAACTTGGAGTTCCGAACCCTCAAGGTGGCGAAAATTGGGAGTTCGGATTGCTGCTGATTGAATCTGCCTCGATTTAATTGGTAAGCAGTTACAAGCGGCAATGAATGGGCTTACACAACTATGCTTTCGAAAGGGGTCAATTGAATGCTCCACTTTGTCCCCAAACTGGTGGGCATGTTTATGCAGCTACAAAAGGATAGCAGTGTCTAATAATGACCCATTTGTAATTAATCAAGCTGTGTGACGCATTAATATGAATAAGCATTCGATGGCCATTAAAGCCACATTAATATTATCACAAAATCGGCTAAGATTCGGTTGGCCAGGTAATCTTGAAGTTGGCCATTGAATTGGGAATTTCGGGTGTAATTTGAGCTATCTCTTTGATAAACAAACATTATATCAATTTATTGTCCAAAGATCTTACCTGATCTTGAGCGTGGGTGGCGGCTACCAGAACTCCGATGAGAATCGCGACTAGCAACAGCGGCTCTACGGAAATCTTCTGCTTTGGCTTCATTTTCCCCGTTGGTTTCTTCTGCGGTTGCTTTTGTTGTGATTTCAGCTAATGGCTTCCAGTTTTGTTTATTGATTTAAAGATTAGAACTGGCGGCGGCACACATATACATACATATATATTGAGCTATATATATTTCTTGCAGCTTTTCAAACTGGTTTCACACTAGAAGAACGCTGTTTAAATGCACACATGAAACTATGATTATTATGATTATTTATTTTCCAGACACACACTATTCCCGATGTGTTATCAATCGAATTGCAAAACAAAAGAGATAGCGTTGGGTGGAGAGACAGGGTATTAATTAAGCATTACACACTGTAAAATTAACAACAATTTATCGTATGCGCGCGCGGCTAAAATCAAAGAAAGGAAGTAGAAGAGCGGGGGTAATAAACAAAACGTTTACGCAGAGAGAAAAACACAAAAAAAAAAGAGGAGACAACAGCGCAACTACTGTGTGTATTGGTGTGTGTGTGGGTGTTTTAATCGAATTCGATTTTTGTAGTTTATAATTTTAACAACATAGAATTTAAGAAATTTTTCGTATAATACACTGTATTTTCCTTTTGTTTTTCTGTTTTTCCCTTTGAATCCAGAGATTTTTCAACGAAAAAAAACACGACCGCCCACCACTACAACTACACCATACGCATTCGTATTCGCTCTCCGTCTCCTCTCGCGCCCTCTCTTTCCCACTAACGCCGCTATGGCGGCTTCTTTATGTGTCTCTTTTCTCCACTGCTTCGCCTGCCTCTTCTTTTCGTATCTTTCTGCCCGTTGTTTTGCTGCGTTTATTTTCGTTGCATTTATTTTTGCTATTTTGCGCACCTTTTCCTCTCCGTATTTACAAAATTGCACTCGCGATTCTTTTCGGGGGTGTACAAATTTCTTTACACTCGAGTGCCGACCAAACAACAGACACGAAATCGCGCTTAAATCCGGACGTAACCGTGCCTTCTTCGCTCCGTAAAATTTTTTCGAATGACTCGGCCAGTGTTACCAGATGCAGAAACGACTCAAACATCCAAGTGGTGCATTTCCTAAAAAATACCAATTCGTGTGCTTAGCTGGGTGATGAATTAAATGGAAAAACCAAAACGCGAACCCAATTAAAATTTATATATTTCGTTAAATTTTCGCGATTATAAAGCTTCTTAAACATCTTTAAATTTGTTGGTTTTATTCTTATGTTACTGTTTGTTTATATTATTTACTTAAGATATTATTATGGAATTATTGTATTTTTGATGAGCTTAAAATAATTAAATCAAATTTAATTAACATTTTTGATTTATTTAAATTCTCAAGATTTCATATTTAGGTGTTTATAGTATTTTTCTTGCGCTAAGCTGCGGTTATACTATTTTGCACTGTCCCGGTTTCTCATCCATTCACTGTTATTCTGTAGTACTGTTAGTTCAGTTGTGGAACACAATATTTTTTTAAAAACACACAGTGGCGGTTAAATTTCGAAGTCCGTATTTATATAGATTTATTTATATTCATTGGCATTAATAGTAAATAATTAAAACATTCTTATTTGTTTAAGGCCCAACAGCTTTCACCTATTAATATTTTCAAATTTAAAAAGGTGTTACGGTTTATGTTAAGTTTGTAACAGTAACAGATATTAAGAGAAAGATAGAACGAGATAGCAAAATAAAATACTAAATGAGAAAGGTGCTAATTTGACTAAATTTTGTATGTCTTTGCAACACTGGTTCCGTGGCTATTTTTAGGCAGTTTCTTATAATGTTTTTCGTCTCCGAGTTTTTGTTAATAAATTAGCGAGAAAAAACAAAGTAAATAAGGTAATTGCAGGTGCTTTACATTGCTTAATAAAGGCGAATACGTCCTTGTTTTCCTTATCGCTTTGTTATGACTATATTCGAGGTGTGAAAAAGGTATGAATCACAAGACCGTTTTTTTCCCAACATCTTTTTGTGTTGTTTTTTCTCTTTTGCGTTTTTGTGAAAATGCAAGCAGATAAACCTGGTTGGTCCGATTTTATTTTAGGTTTCTGCGGATTTGGTGGCCATGGACTTGGTGGACATTGATCAGGTTTTGGACAATCTGGAACTGCGCATTGCCGCCGATGAGCAGCTGAGTAGAAATGCAGCAGCAGCAGCTGCTGCAGCTGCAAATTCTGGCCGTTTTCTGGGCGACGGAGCAAGTGCATCCAACAGTGGAGTTGGAGCTGGCGCAGGAGTATCGGGAGCTGCGGGAGTAACACCAGCACCGGCGTCTGGAAAGTCCTTTGTGGGCGTCTCCCAGGTCTTCAACAGTCTGGATGACTATAGGGAAAATGTGAAGTCCTTGCAGGTGGATGCCCAATTACCCAGCTACGACTGGCAAACGGAGGCGGAACACGAAGACGACATCCACAAGTTCAGCGAACAGGCGTCCAAAAACAACGGCCAGGCGATAGTATCGTCCTCCGAATCGCTGACCACCTCATCCTGTTCCACCTTCTCGTCGGGTCCGTCGCCCGTGAGCAACGGCAGTCACTCGGAGGAGCTAGCAACGCCCCCCGAAGACGAGAAAACGAGTGAAGTTCAGGTGGAGCCAAAGGAACAGGATCAACCGCCGGAACAGATCAATCATGAGGACCAGCATCAAGATCAGGCTGTTCCAGAGCCATTGCAATCCAAGCAAACTGTAGAGGAGTTAGCAGTGGGATTGTCATCCATCTCCATCACTGCGTCCGGCACAGAATCGCAATCCCTATTGCCGGAGGAGGTCACCGCATCGTCTGTTCTCGGACAGGTTCTCGAGGAGCTCTCGGAGGAATCGTCGCCCAGTAGAGAACCTGAAACCGAAATGACCAACGGCATAGATGTCCCATTGGCCAATTTAGTATGTACTTTACACCTTACTTTGTGTAAATTACTAATAGCTGTAGCGCATTAGTTTAAAAATATTAGCTTCATAAATCAATTAAGCTTATAACTATCTTGGTTTGTAGTATAGTTTATTAATAATGGTGTTACTTTTTCAGCAAGCATCTGTTGCGGAAGTACCGGTTCCAAAAGAGAAGGAGCAGCCGGTACAAACGGAAGAAGAGGATGTGGAGCTGCCGCAGGAGCAGCATCCCAGGCGGAGTCAACCATTGACCTTCTGCTCAACCATGGACGAGATCTCCGACACTGAGCTGGACAGCATGCTGCAAGAGATGGATGCAGATGACAACCATGCGGACGATCAGCAGATGCCCGAGGATGAGAAATCCGGCTCTGCCTCACCAGTGACCGAGGAGGAGTCGGTGCGGATTCTATCCGATGAGCAGGAGACAACCTCAAACGATCAGATGAATGTGGACAACTTTTCGCAGGCCTCCACTGTGGAGTTTGCTGATCTGAAGCAGCCGGAGTCCACTCCAGTTACCGCGATGGGAGAAGATGTAGCCTCCAGTTTCAGCAGCACGGAATCGGATTCCCTTTCGGGCAGGAAACTAGATGGCGAAGAGGAGCAGGAGGTCGATCGAGAGCATGAAGATGCCAGCCTGGCCACGGATGCCCTGGAAACCCAAGAGCAGCGCCCCCAGCGACCACAAACCCTAAATTTGAATGGTTGCCAGGCAGAAAGTTCCACCCCATCTCAAGATGAAAACCCCGAAATTCAACAGGAAGCTTCGCAACCTGCCGAAGTCAGTGAAGGAGCAGCAGGAGTAGGTGTAATACCCGGCGAGGATGACGAGGAAAGTCCCATCTACGAAGCTGTCGGCTACAGCGATCCGCATGCCAATCTGGGCAAGGTGCCACCCATATGGGTGCCGGATAACATGGCCGGGCAGTGCATGCAATGTCAGCAAAAGTTTACCATGATCAAAAGGCGTCACCATTGTCGCGCCTGCGGAAAGGTCTTGTGCTCTGTATGCTGTTCGCAGAGATTCCGTTTGGAATTCGCCACCGAACCCGAATCGAGGGTCTGTGTGCAGTGTTATATGATTCTCTCTGAGCGGCAGGCCAATGGATTGAATTCTGAGTCAGCACCGGGTTCGGCGTTGCCGCCCACTCCCATGCGTTCGCCAAACCCAAACAATCCAATGGAATATTGTTCTACAATACCACCACACCGTCAGGTGGCCTCCTCACCGGGAGCTCCGCCACCCAGCGTGATTGTGCCCGTGGGTGTGTTGAAGAAAACCGATGGCAGCTCCTCCAACTCCTCCAGTTCGGATGGCCAAAAGGGCCAAAGAAAGCGAAAGAGTGTTATGTTCAGTGACGGCATTGCGCCTGGCAGCGAACTGGCCAGTACCATGGAGCAGCAGTGGGGCGAGTCCAAGCAGGCTCGAAGGGGACTGTCCAGGAGTGGCTCGGGAGCTGCTCAGAAGCCACCAACACCTGCGACAGAAGAGCCACCTCGCAGTATTGACACTAGCTCTACATTGGGCCTAGTGGCACAGCTATTTCGCGGTTCCATTCCACCAAGTGCAGCGGCTGCCACATTATCGGCTACCGAGTCAAGCGGTAATTGAATTCTTTACTTTTTTTGAAATCGTTTTCATGTAATCAATGTGTTTGTATCCTCCAGCTGGTCGCTCCTCATCCCAATCGCAGGCACAGAACTCGCCGCGTCGCAAAGCAGAATCATCACGGAATCGCAAACTACCGCCAAACGGAGATGCCCAAGGCTGCTATCTGCCGCCCGAGGAGAACGGCCTGCCCCCCATTTGCATAAGCAGCAAAGAGGGCGGTGAGGTGGACTACAAAGTGGTGCGCAACGATGGATCCCTTCTAGATCGATTGCAGAACGAAACGCTCAAGTTCATTATAAAAAACAACTTCTTTGTGCTGGTCAAGATTGTTAACAGTCAGTATTTGGAACTCTCAACTAATCCTAATTTTTCTAAATTGCATTTTTCTAACCTCCAGTGAGCTGCTGTATGAATCGATGGGTGCTGAACTTCACGACATCCGGACTACATCATATGGGCAGCGATGAGTTGATCATTCTGCTGGAGATTAAGCAACCCAAGCAAGAAGAATATGTGAAGGGGGAAGTCGCAATTCCAAAAGATTTGTTCCAGCACCTGTACGAGATCTACGTGGAGGCGGAGCATGCCCGGTCCGGCACCCATGAATTGGCTTTCACCAGTCCGCGAAATGCCAATTTTCTGGGTTCCCGGGAGCATGGAGGATTCATCTTCATTCGGCCAACGTACCAGTGCTTGCAGGGCGTTATTGTACCAGACAATCCGTATCTGGTTGGTGTGCTCATCCATAGACACGAGGTTCCCTGGGCTAAGGTCCTACCTCTGCGGTTGATCCTCCGCTTGGGTGCCCAGTATCGGTACTATCCCTGTCCACTGATCTCGGTGCGCGGCAGGGAGTCGGTGTATGGAGAAATAGCTCAAACTATCATTAACTTTCTGGTGGATTTCCGCAACTACTCGTATTCTCTACCGGCCATCCGAGGATTATATATCCACATGGAGGATAGGCAGACGACGGTGATTATTCCAAAGTACCGCCAGCAGGATGTAATTAAGGCAATCAATAATGCCAGTGATCATGTACTGGCTTTTGCTGGCAACTTCTCAAAAGTGGCCGATGGTCACTTGGTTTGCATGCAGAATATCAACGACGATCGATCCGAGATGTACTCCTACTCCACGCAGGCGATTAACATTCAGGGTCAACCCAGGAAAATCACTGGAGCCAGCTTCTTCGTGCTAAATGAAGCCCTCAAGAGCACCAGTGGCTTGTCGGGAAAGTGCAGCATCGTGGAGGATGGCCTAATGGTACAGATTATGCCTGCCAAAATGGAGGAAGTGCGTCAGGCGTTGCGCAACCAAAACGACATCGACATCGTCTGTGGCCCCATTGACGCCACCGACGATCAGAGTGAGATTGTGAGCATTAAGTGGGTGGACAATAATCGAGACATCAATGTGGGGTAAGTTTACCTGTACTACTTAAAAAGAATAAGTGTAACTTAAATTTGATTTGCAGTGTTAAGTCACCCATTGATGACCAGCCCATGGATGGCATCTCGAACATGCGCGTGCTGAAATGGGCCAGCTTTAACTATTCCAATACCAACTATGCCATCCGCCTAAGTGATATCTACATTATAAAGGTATAGTTGAATCCTTACCACTTTGGTTGACATAACTTTACTACCAACTTTACTTTACAGTGCGAGGACTGGTATGCAACAAATGGTGGAAACTGTGAGGAGATAACTCGGATTGCGGAGCAACTGGCTCGCAGTGCCTCGATGGCCCTGCTGCCACTTCTGGATCTTCTAGCAGCTGCTGGCATTAATAAGCTTGGCCTAAGAGCCACGCTCGACCAGGATAACGTATGTTGTTCAATCCGAAGACAGTTAAAATCCTTAATAATATTATACATTACCAGGTGGGCTATGAAGCCGGTGCCCGTGGCTCCAAGCTTCCGCCGCTCTACATGAACGCGCTGGACAACCATCTGATAGCCACGCTGCATGGCGAATCCTCTGGCATTCAAGAGCCCATCATTCTCGAGCTGATCTTCTACATACTGAACGCTTGACTTTAGTCCCTCGTAGTGCAATTCTCCCGCTGGATCCGCAGACCAAACGGAAACATTCTTAACTCTAAGCTCGACGCGATCAAAGCCTACGACAACTACACGAGCCCGTGGGGCAAGAAATGAGGACATGGTGGTATCGTTGGATGGCTCAGTTAACTGTGTATATATTTAAGTAGCTCATCGATTGGTTTTTGTCTATACATTTCTATCCCTTGCTAACCTTTCACTTCAACTGTTATATTATTTCTGATTTTTATTAGTTTTGAGTTTTCACTGAAAGTAAAAAGTATCTAAGAAACCTAAATATATATATTTGTATGTGATGTTCTTTAATATGCTTTACACATTTACCACTCGAGTATATATGAATAACAACTCTATTAAAACTGTTGATCAAATGGCTGTTTCATTTTGCGGAAATTAGAAAAAACAAAGGTTCGTCTTGTTAAATTATTGATAGCAATTCTTTATTCAATTTAATGTGTTTCAATTGACTTCGTCTTGAGAGTGTGTCTGATTTACAATATACGATATGAATATTATCTTTACGATGGGTCTAAAAATCGTCACCACCCGCAGCCGACACAAAATATATAACAACCTATAAATGTATATAAAAATGATGTTCATTCTCTCTCAGATTGTACATAATTTAAACTACGTCTAGTACCGGGGTTACAGACACACAAACTGAACAATGCACTCCTCCTCTAATGTATTGGTGTTTAGATGCTGATGCTGATATGTATGCTATATACAAAATGACATCGGGAAGCATTGGTTGCGCTCGACTTATTGCTCGGCTCGCGCCTCATCTGTTGTATATGGTTTAGTTTTGTGTATATATTTGGGTTTTATATAACTTAAGCACTCGTGTCCCTTCGATGTTGGCGGCAAACCAAGAACCCCCATCACTGAGCACTACAGCTCGTCGTGCTTGGGCCCGGAGAACTCATCGTGCGAGATGAAGCCGTTCTTGTCCTTGTCCTCGTGCTGGAAGATCTCCTCCACCAGCTTGTCGTTTTCAGCCAGCATGTTCTTCAGCTCCTCGGAATCCTGTCCCTCCACGGCGGTCATCTGCTTCTTCAGATACTCGCTGACCTATAGAACAAAAATAATATCCAACATTAATTTAATTGCAGATACTTTATATATCTACAGAAAGTGTAGGGTGGTTGGTTAGTAACTTATCC
This sequence comes from Drosophila simulans, assembly GCF_016746395.2. NCBI lineage: Eukaryota > Metazoa > Arthropoda > Insecta > Diptera > Drosophilidae > Drosophila > Drosophila simulans. Next base: position 18,660,249 of record NC_052521.2, read on the forward strand.
CACATCCAACGGATATTTCAGTGTAGAGAGACATATAGGTAACAAAAGTGCGATCCATACATAGACGATTACCTCTTCGCGACTCAGCTGCTTGTCGGCATTATCGTCGATCTCCTTGAAGACGTTGGTGGTGGGCGGGGCGTTGCCGATGTTGATCAGCTCCACGTCGAACAGGAGCGTGGCCTTGGGCGGTATCACGTTGCCGGCACCCTGGTCACCATAGCCCAGCTGGGGAGGAATGGTCAGCTTGCGCTTCTCACCTGGATTTCAAAGCGAACTCCAAATTAATTTACACATTTTGCCGAGCACTTCTCCAAGCACTTACCCACGCACATGTTGAGCAGACCCTGATCCCAACCCTTAATCACCTGGCCGGCGCCCAATTGGAATGTGAAGGGCTGGTCGCGGTCGAAGCTGCAAAAAAAAGCGTGATAAAAAAACGGTGAGATACAAATTGTTAGACGCTTGTTGGCCACAAAGTTTCAAGTGCTTGCAGGTGTCGTGGGCTGGAAGCCACCACTTTAAACCGAAACAATTCATCATTTCTTTATGACTGCTCTCTTTTTTTCATCATATATTTCGTTGGCAGTCTATAAAAATTATTTATTTGATGGTTCCGCTAAGCGAATTTACTTTAATTTGCTAAGCGTAAAAGGGGGATATGGAGCTGCTCAGGTATGCATGAGAATGTCGCGCCTTGAGCTTGATGTATGATGTGGCACAGTTGCAGGCCATTTCGCGATGATTATGATATATAGAAATGGATTCACGGTAGCTCAGGGTTGCTAAAAAAAAAAGGTCGGGGGCACATCGCCAATAGAGCCATAAACACGCTGTAAACTGGCGTTTATAGGCCAACATATGAGCTTATAGGCTTTAATTCAGTTTTGAATGGTGCATTTTTCAAGGGTGTTAGGAAAAATGAAGGCTAAGCCACATGGATATCTATATAAAACTCGAGGTGTGTAGTTTATGATGATTACGAACCATATAAATTCTAAGTGCATTAAAAAATTTGTTTATTTCAAAGCTTAGTAACGATCTTGAGCTAAAATAATTACTTAAGACTGTAATATAGCCGTTTCTCCTACAAAAACCCATTGTTCGAAACATTTTAAAAGATTTTCTTTTTTAAATTTTTTGAAGAAATGTTCCCAAACTTTCTGAAGCCTCTAGAGATCTGAACTTGGCAATTGAAATGTGTCGCTTGGGCCTGCTGACTGCAGGCAAAGTTTCCTTGCTTTTTCCTGCGAAAACTCTCCTGTTGTTCATCATTATATTATTATTGCTGTTTGTTAAGAAAGTTGTTTGGCTGTTGGGTTTTTAAGAACTTGTTGGTTATCCCCGTTTAAATGGAGCCGAGACAGATTATTGCACTCGAGGCTGGGGGGAAAAGGAAACAAATGATTAACCAGGAGGAGTCACCCACATGGGTGGCAAAAAAAGTTGTAGGGCATGTCTGTTAAATATTTTATGTGCATCTCCTGGGCATTTTGCAAAACATTTTTACATGCGCCGGCTGTTGTTTCAAATTCCAGTTCAAGTCACAGCCATGATGGGGCAAGTGGCAAGTGGCAAGTGGAGGTGCGGCAAGTGCCATGCGGATTGCCGCTGAATAATCCACCCAACCGGGCCGCAAAAAAAGGCCAGAAAAACGAACATTCGCATTCAGAGCGGTTAAGTGTTACTCTGGAGCGTAACCAAAGTGTCGTCGTCGCTGTTTTTGTCGCCGCCTTTCGCTCAAGTGCAAATCTCCAGATGGAATAAAAAAGCGTAAAAAATTTGTACCCCCCACTTGAGATTCCGCATGTCCTGTGGGGGGTTTGGGTTTGGTTTTCCAGGGATTACGCGCCATCTAAGACACCTTGGTGGCTTGTCTTTATTTCGGTGTCGCCGTCTGTGGCTGTGAATTTTTATTGCATTATTTTCCATGAATATCTAGTACAATATGTGAAACATTTTATGGAGTCTCCCCTTCTTCCTTTTCATATCCTTGGAGTGTTTACTCCTGAATCCTCGCTAATTTATGCGATTTGCGAAGCTTACTACATGCTCTACATGTTTACATTTTTTGTACAATATTGAACGGGTATCTAAAATGGGTTATACGCTTTTTAAGATCGCATATTATATAGATTCAACTGATTTAAGTTAAAAACTGCTTATAAACTTTAATAAACTGTAATGACATTTTCCGTAAATATTAAATTTCAACAATTTACCGCCCACAACTTTAAATGGGCAAACGTTTAAAAAACCGAGCTGTCGAGTCTTAAATAAATTAATAAAATCGTTTAAACGTGTTGATTGTTTCAGTCAGCACAATTGACCATCCACACCCCTTTCCCAGCATCGCTGGACTTCCGTGTCCTTCGTCCTGTTTGTCCCCCTGAAGCAATCAAATATTTATGAATTACCGGACAAGCCAAACAAAAGGTCAGCTGAGATCAGACCTGAATTCACTCGCAGGTGGGCAAACAAGTTGCAGTTGCAATTGCAGTTGTTGCGCAATTGGCAAATATCAAATGGAATTTCATGGATATTTTGCAAGCGATTCGCAGGTTTTTCCAGCTCGTCTCCAATGGGGCTTAGATTGTGGTCTAAAGTGGGAAATATTGGGGGGCCACATGAGTTGGCGGCTGCTTCTTTTTACATTTTGGCTTTATGGCCAGCGCATTATCATAAAGTCAAGCAAAAAATGTAAACTCATTCATCCACTCGCTAAATATTTAATAAGTTTCGATTTCATTCTTCCACTGGCTGTGCCGTGTGTTTTTTTCTTCCTTTTTTTTAACCCAATCCCAATTCGAATCCGAGTTGGTATCTGTATCTGTATCTGTATCTGCGAATTGCGAGCCAAGTCCCAACGCATCGCATAATTTAAAATGCAGCTGAATGGGCGCCCAAACATCCGTTTGCCGTTCTACGTGATTCCGCACCACGGGTGGCGGCATTTCGGCGGGCGGGGATTTTGGGGTGGCATATGGTGGCCACCCGAAATCATACCACGTCACTCCGCCGACTTCAGACACATTCAATCCAATCAAATTGAATCCTTTTGGGTGGATCCCTTGATGACCTCGTTTTATGTGTCCGGCCAAGAAAAGTTATAAAATCAAATATGCAACCGCAATTCCTTTGCCCTCCGCTTTTGGATACCTCCCCATTGGGGCGACAACTTGCGATTAACGTGCACCAGAGAACAAGGACTCCGGCAGGACCTGCGGCCCAGGATTTGCTCTCGGCGGGAATGGTCAACGTGCGAACAATTCACACAAAAAGTCTAAAGTTTGAACAAGTTTGCAGCACAGCACTGAGAGAAAACAGTTGGGCTTATGGTGTTTGAAGTACCAAACAGGAAAATGAAATACTTAAAATATATTTAGCAAGTTTAGAGATCTGACTTGTTTGCTTATATAAGTCTGCGTATCCTTTTTTTTCAGTGTCGACCCAAGTACCTCAAAGGACACCCAAATTTATGCCCCAGCTGGCGGCATCACGTTCCATCGCCCTTAACACACAACCCCGAAAAAAGCTGCTGTAAATTGTGGAAAATAAGAATTGCAACCGTTGAAGCTCATTAATTATTTAAACTATCTACAAATGTGTCTGACGCGCGAGCCGAGTAAAATATACATTCGAGGCAAGAGTTGCCATAAAAGTCAGACGGCTGTTGCAGTTGCAGTTGCAGAAACAGCCGCACTTGATTGCATCCACATGGTAATGAGCTTTAGATTTACTGGAGTCTGCGTCTCAGTCTGCAACGCCACAACTTTGCTCCAAGTGTTTTGCCACCAATGGTGTCAAGGTTTCTGTGGTCACTCGAGCAGAGCTTAAGGTCTCCTCCCACTCGCACTCCCACTCCAGCTCCCACTTCCACCTCCACTCCCATTTTCCACTCCATGGCCACCAGCACCTCATTCAAGGTTGTCCAGAGTGTAAGCTAAAACTTTCACTTTGATGCATTTCGGCTTGCTGCTGCTAGTTTTTGTTTTTTTACGCACTCTGCTTTTGGACATTAAATTGCACTTGCTGCAAAGCAGTTGACACAAAGGGGGGAAAATTGGGATGTGGATGGGTAGGAAAATTCAAAAAAAAAGATGGGGGACTTTGCACTTGGAACATACAAATCATGGCAGCCAGAAAGCGACAACATCGCAAGTTATGGCCCGATGCTTCAGGTAACTGACTGGTGCTCCTCTTTATTCCCGCCCCTTGGCTACTCCAACGTTGCGTTGTCAAAAATTTTTGTGAAACATGTTTTCGAGGATGCCAACAAAAGAGGCACTGCTCTTTTCATATTCAAACTACGGCGTGCACTGAAAGAAAATCTCGATGGACAGCAAAAGGTATTAATAAATCAATTAAAACATTTCCATTGTAGCATCGGACATTGCCTTTTGTGGTTTTTATCATTGGGCTGCCTCAACTTTCACCCATACGAAATATTAACATTAACATGTTCATCAAAGGTGTCGCATAAAGGTGTGAATTGACCCCAAACACCATATACGTGTGCTTTCAAATGCCCTTATACTTTATAAGAAACCAACAAATTTGCTTATGAAGAGCTCTAACTTAAAGCTCCTAAATTTTCTCAGCGAAACTTTAAGCGAAAACATCGCCAAGTTTGCTGCTGCAACTCAAGTAACAAATTAATTTGCCCGGAAAAGTGACACAGCACGTGAAAATCTTGAGATGGGGGACATATACTAGTGTACATATATCATAGCAGGTGAAAGGGAGTAGTGTAGTCATGTTACGCGTCAGGCTGATTAGAATATAGCGACGAAAGGCTGCATAATTTATGCGGCCAAAAGAAGGTCTGCGGGTCAAAAGTGGAGCTCAACTTGTTGCCACAAAAACAGGAGGCGCCGCGAAAGTCTAATGAAGATGTGGAGTGCGGGCCAAAGTCATTGACAAACTGTGGCTGCACGTGACCCGGGTATGGCTATGACAGGTAGGTAGACATGATGGACTCCTCCGCCAGTTGGATCCTTTGCCAAAGACACAATGGAGATAAAAGGCGGCAGGCACGTGACAGGACTCCAGCTCTGGTCCTGGTTCTCATTATTGAATTAGTTACGAGTATAAAATGGAAGGGGTAAAAGTAGATGGGAGATATTTGTAATTGTCCGAAATAAAGTAGAGTTTCTTTTATGGCCAACCAAGTAAGTTGTAATCCATTTTAATATCAATTAAGCACGTATACTCGTATATTCGTTTGCCGTTTCCCCATGCTTGTGTGCTTAGGACAGTTTCCATTTTGATTGGCATTTCAATAAGAAATTCCATCGACAAACCCGTCAAAAGCAGAAAAAATCTGCGTACTTATCTCTCTCAAGAAGCATCGCATCTTCGTTTTAAGCCCACTTTTTCAGGTGCTCTGCCGGCAAAAGCTTAATTATAGCCAAGTGAAGCTGGCTTTCAGCCAGCTAATTTCCGCTGCAAGGAGTAGACTGTTTGGCCTAAAGCCGAAAATGGCAGAAGGAGCTGTGTTCGCAGCTTGAGGCTGAAAAGCAAGAAGTGGCTGAAAAGGATTTTTCGCACAAGGCGAACAGAAGAAGATGCCGAATGAGGAGGACGCCTGTCGACATCCTTGACTGCACTTGACTGGCACAAAGTGCCTTGTTTGTTAGCCAAGTTCGAGGGCATTTAAGCCGCAGCGCAACAGGTGGCAGGGCAGAGACGGCAGGGGACGCACTCTGATTGAGTTAGTTAGTTGGCCAGCTCACCACTCCCTGCCACACAGAGACCTTGCCACGCCAAATTTAACAGCAATTGCGAAACTTTTAAGCCCAGAAAGAGACGAGTGCAACTTCCGCATAATTTGCAACCAAAATTTGTCTACCAAAACTCAAGGTAACTGGTTGGGCCAGTGAAAGGACACAACATGTCCAATGAGATGGATGCCAAGATGAAATGTTTTCCATTTTAGCATATGACAAAACGGGTTAAGCGGGGTCAATTTGAAAGACTTGGGGTCAGTCAGACGTTTATAAAATCGTTTCCCCTGCGAGAAACACAATTTTCTGGTCGTAAAATTAAATCAAAATTTGATAACTATAAGAGAGTGATGGAGTAATGTCCTCACACTCAACGTATATTTTATTTATATGCAATCAACGGACAATATATCAGTTTAGTTAATCTAGTTTAGGTCGCTTATCGACAGCTGATATTTATAAAACACTGATAATAAGTTTTACCGCTTGCCAAACGGTGGCACAAAGTTTTTTTTTATTCGGCTGGTGGTAAACAACCCACTTTGGGGTGTTAATTAGCCGCACATGTGAAATAATTTGGTTATCCTTTGAATTTAATTGGTTTTTTGTATGGATACCTGGGCTGGCAACTCAAGTTTCGCTGTGGCTTTAATTTACAGGATTTATTACAAGAAAGTCAAAGGTTGAAAATATGAGAAAGAATTTTTGAGATAAGAAAATAAGTAGCTCCAGTGGGTTTCGCATATTTAAACAATTTCTTTAATTGAAACTACTACTTAAGAGCTAACTAAGGTTAACTATTTTTTAAATGGTTTTTAAGAACCTTATTTGTACCGGAAAACGATTTCTTTGCTTAATGAAGCCAAAAATTGAGGGCCACGTCACAATAAGCGCCCATAACCCACAGAAAAATGAAACAAAAAGCGGGAAAATGAGTTTGAGTTTGGGTTGCAGGAAGAAGGGGGCATTCAGGCATGGAAAATGCACCAGCAGCACAAGCAAAAAACAACAACAACAGCGCCAGCGACAATGCAACAATGAGATCGCTTATCAGTTGGCGTCTAATTTACGGCAATGAGCCGCCGCGACGACAGACTGACTATGCAGCCACCAGCAGCTTTAATCCCATACGGAAAACACATGTATCTGCGAGTATGTTAATCTGCATCTCCAATGGATGCGTGTGTGCGGAGATTACGGACAGCATTGGCTTTAAAAATATTTCATCCTGAACTCTGACATTCTGCCAAAGTTTTTGGGGCAATGGGAAATAATCACTTTAGTTCACTGATAACAAAGTCTGCCTAATTTAATTTTGTTCACTTTAAGATCACTCACCTCGAGTCAAACTTCTTGCCATCGGCCTGCAGGGTTCCAGTGTAGTGCATGGTGAGGGAATCGCCGTTCTTGGACTTTTGGTCGCACACCTCCGGCGTGCTGATCACCTCCACTTTCAGATCCTCAGCCCGGACCAGGCTGTTGCTGATGGCCACCAGCAGAAGGCACGAGAAAACGAGAATGGATTTCGACATGGCTGCAAGATAAATGGGCAAACTTGATTACCACCAAACGTAAGAGACTTTCAAAAAAGGGGAACGTGTTTATGCACTCGCCTACAAGGAGTATAAACCTTATACAGTGTTTAAGATGTATTTATCCTTGAAATGAATTGAGTTGGAACTACAAACTATAAGATCCACTAACTCGAAACTAAACCAAAGCACCAATGCCTTGCTCGGATTGATGTTCATCACTTTTATACACCCAGATTCATCTGCTCTCCATCATCTTCGCATTAATCGCGTATTAGCGTTGCACAAGCGTTAAATGATGAATTTAAGCCAATTACCCGGAAAGGTGTAACAGTTGTTTGCTCAACAGTGTAAAGTTGAAATTGAAATCGTATGGATGGCAAGGGGTATTCGCTGCGATTGCGAATGGGATGCGCGAACAGCAAAAATTAGTCATTATGCAAATGTGCAATTCATTTTCGAGTGGGGAGCCGAATTCGACCAACCAGCTTTGACCATCTCGACCAGCTGGAGGGGATTATGCAAGCCGAAACCCAAAGCCAAGCGAAATTATTGCGCGTACGCGGTGGCGTATGCGTAATGACCATCGTGGTCACTTCCAATGGGATGTTGGTGGGTGTTTCTGGTTAAATGAAAGTTTTGAAAGCGCCTAGGTCACCCAAATATAAAAAAAAGAAGCGAACAAAATTCAAATAGCCGTAAAATAAAAACTAATAAGGCAAACAAAAAATAAAATATGGTGGGTCTTTTTTATATAGTTGGAAAACTTTCACTAATGGAAAGGCAATGGTCAAGCCTCAATTACGTGAAATCGGCATTAACATCTCTTGATCTTCCTCTTCAACTGCTCTCTTTTGCTTCTGCTTCCTTTTCTTTATACAGTGAAATCTCAGAGACATGAACACACACAAGCCACACTTTTTTGCTTAAGCTTGAAAATGATTAATTACTCTAATGAGTTCATATGCATATCATACACAGGCATATAATTGTTATAGTTAAGACCAGAAAATCCACGGATTTAAGTACTAGAAATACTTCAAATACTATAAATAGATAAGACGAGCTAATAATCCTAAAATCACATTTTCAAATAAATTTCAAAACTATTTTTTCAGAAGCCGCTTCACTGTACAGAGCGTCCACTTTTTGGCCTTAAAACCTGTTGGGCGATCCAGCTTCTTCGTTTACACACGTATCTTTTTTTTGTTTCAGCTTTTTTGTGTGTCTTTTATGAAAGGTTCAGTGAACTGGCCGGTACGAAGTTTACCGTAAGCGATCCAATTTACAGACCGGCGCTAAATGTTTCGGAAAATCTTGTCCTAAGCGACACGTCAGGAGTTTTCCTCTTTTTTCGAATCAGAAATGCTAATTGCTGACCCGAGCCGATCTTAGCAACAAAAGCAAATGCTAGCAAGTGACCGGCGATAATTTTATTTTTATTTTCATGGACTTGGAGCGATAAGCTCTCTTTCTCCTCCTCCAACGTTCAGTTTTCTTGGGGCGTATGTGTGTATGCATGTATATTTGTGTATACATGTGTGATGGCGTGGACTGAATATGAATGGAAGAGACACGACAGCAATGGCAAAGTACACGCTTTCTTTCGATTTCTCGATTTTCATTTCTTAATGAGCACATTTCCAAGATGTTTACGCTAAGCCAAGCACACGATTTACGATCTGATATCTGTAATATACCTTTGGGGTTCCACAGGCGGATATCACTCGATTCCGGCGAAGGGGGCGGGGGCGGATGCGGCGGGCGAACAACAGAAAACACGCGAGCAAACGGCGGAGGAGAAGTGCAAACACGTCCGATTCGATCGAAGTGCGGGCGAGAAATGCTGGAACCGAAGCCGCCGACGTTGTTTTACTACCCGCTACTCCTACACTCAGAAAAATTTTTGACGCACTTTGCAAGTTAAATCAGATTATTTTGTAGTTTAGTTTAAAATCTTATTTATTGTGTTTGGATTTATTGAAGTTTTTTATAAGATTATAGTTTAGTTTGTATTTCAATGTTTTTTTCATCCTATGCTCATTAGTAGTCTTTTTTTTTGAGTGCACCCGTATATAAAAAGAGTGGAAATCTTCAGAGAGACCCGGAAAGTAAGAGCGGGAGGGGGCGGGGGATCGGGATCCACTACCATCCACACGTGTAAGAGTACGAGAGAGAGTGAAAGATCGTGTTTTTGTGCAGTCAAGAGATTCACATACTGTGGGAACGGGATCCACAATACAGGGGGTAGAATGAGAGAGAGCACTTGTCCACGTAATCAAGTAGAAACTTGTTCAGGGGCGGATCAGGCGGACTTAGGTTAAGACAGAAGTTAATTTAGACACAATCAAATGAGTTATTTAATATGTAACATTAATTTTTAAAATCAAACTTGAAATTTATGATTAATCAGAACTTACAGGAACAATGTAATACCGAAATGTATTCCAAAAAGTTATTCATTTATAATTATTCAGCTAATAATCCTTTTTAAAAATGTAACAAAAACGGAAAATATATGGAACACGAAGGACACACAACCTGCTCAAGCAATTGCTCAAGTTTAACTAAAAGGAGTTTGCGACCAAGGAATATGCTATATCGACATGTTGCTAGCCACAATGTTGCCGCAACATTACGCCTCGCCTACTTTTTCTAGTGCGCAGGCGCCTCTTTTATTTTATTTGTGGGTGGAGCCTGATAAAGAGTTAATTTAATGATTGGCGAATTAAATCTGGTAAAATTATGTGACATTTTCTTTGTTTTCATACTCTAATTTAATTTATTGCAGTTTATTTCTAAGCCGTAATGGATAATTTCGTACACTGGGAAAAAGTAGCGAGTTCTTGCCAGTTTTGTTTTAAGTTTACATTAAGATTAACGGGTTGATAAATACATATGTTGACAAAATCAATTTAACAATTTTTTAATTTCCAATAAATTTTTGGCTCCAGGGATATTTGTTGGATAATAAATCTGAGCTTAGCATTGTATCTGCGAATTGCCAATGTTGCCGTCAAAAGCATTCTATAGTTTATGCATTTAGTTCAAGATAATCTTCCCCAACTAAAAGCTTTGGATGCTCAGCTCACCCGAGCTTAGCTTAAACTAAACTAAGCGTATATTCTATCTATGGCCACTCCTATGGAATTGTCACCCTTGGCTCGTTTACGCCCCACTGAACGCCGACGAGCGATAGATAGATCGAATCAATTAAACGCAAACTGCCCAAATTAATTGAAAATTGAAAATCAGTCGAAATCTGAGGCACTCTTTAAACGGTCGTGTGGTGTGTTGGAAAAAAAAGGGCGCAATATAATGCTGCACGGCGATCAAGATAAGCCCAAAATGGCAAAACGATCTGTGGGATACGCCCTCAAGCGCAGGAACGATCGTTTTGTGGTCGAGCCCATCGTGGGAATCGTGAATCCAGCCTACGAACCCGATCTTGGTGGAGATACATCCCCAAACAGTGACATCAATCGAAAATGGCAAGTATGACAAGCAATCAAGTTCTCGGGATGGGCTAATGTGAAGTGTGTGTTGTGTTATTGAAATTATTACAATCAATTAAAAATTTAAAAAATTTTTTACATTCTAAATGTACTTCTATTTAATACATTTGATAGTCTGCTATTTATAATTGCTAAACTTAATTTAAGCTTAATAACTCTAAATTAAGCTAGAAACCCATGACGTGTTTCACCTTGGGCCTCTTAGCGGGCGGGGCACTGGGATAGTCCTCGATGATAGTATTCTGTCCGGGCAGCAAGATCGAAAACTGGTGGGTAAATTCAACAGGCGATTCCTTTTTGGGACTCAAAAGGCCCTCTTCAACTGGGATCACTGAGTAGTTCGCTGTGGTGGCGCCATATAGCTTTGGAAGACTTGTGCCGGGAACCATGTCGGGATTTCCCTCGGTCACCTCGTCCCCAGTGGGTTCAACTGTCTGACTGGGCAATTGGTCCAACCAATTGGCCATGCGTTGTTCCGGTTCCTGCTCCTTCTCCTTAATTCGCTCATCGAACATTTCTCTGGTTACGTCTCGTGTGGTGTCGTACTCCTCCATATCCCACACGTCCAGCAAACGGGTCGACATCATGTCCGTGTAGTGGGTCAGCTTGTAAGCGGATCTCTGCCAGGGACCGCGACTGATGCTCTTCTGCTTTTTAACATTTTTGTTACTGGGAGCATTCCTTTTGGGTTGCCGTTTTGGTTTCACCTTGGATTTTTTCTTAGGCGTTTTCTTACCATCTTTCTTGGACTCCGAAGTTTCTTCCTTTACCTTTTCAGAGCCTGGGCTTTCATCTTCGGAAACATCCGTATCTTCTATTCCATAGTCAATTTCGATCTCCTCTACGATTAGAGGTTTTTCGTCAGGTTTTGATCTTTTGGCACCATCTCGAAAGATGTCTCTTATCTCTGGTATCGACTGGACTTGTGTGCAGCGGATGTTCTCGCGTTGGACGCGCTCATTAACGGAATTGGCAAGGTAGCGTATGGCTTCCGCGGTGTGAATTCCGGTTCTGATCTGCTCGACGTGCTCCTCTTCATCTCTAACCGTTAGTCTTTGGCAGTAAACATCTCCCAAGCTGTTGGAGGTTAGCAGCTGGGTAAAAGCTAGATCACTGGCCTCCTTTAAGGGAACGAAGCGCATTCCCGTAATGCAGGTGGTTGCCCGCTCTGCTATATCAGCATAGACATCCACAAATCCTCCCAAGCGAGCATCTATTAAAGCTTCTTCCAGGGTTAGCGGCGCAAATGGTATTGCTGGCGAGAACATTTCATCGACACATTTTGCCTGAGCTCCTTGCATCTCACAAATTCGCAGATCTCTGGGTAAGAGTCCAGCTAACGCAATGTATTCACTGTTCTGGTGAGTGCATGTGTCAATAAAACAGGGTGGATAGGTCATCTGATGCGTCCAGGTGACCACAGCTCGATCGGTCAGTTTTTTACCCAAGCATCTGATATCCAAACAGTGGAAGTTGTGATTACTAGCCACATACAGGAGATTAGGATTCACACCCTTGGCCAAACAAGAGAACCTCTCGCAAGCTTTTGAGTGAACGCCGCTGGCGAAGCAGGGATTCAGAGGCAGATTGCATCGCACGTCTACGGTAAACAAAACAGGCTGTGTTAGGCAGTGAAAGGTGCTTCCATCGGCTTGCTTTAATTGTGCCCAGGTACTCGAGGATTTCTTCAGTCCTTTTAGCAAGCAAACATCAAGCTTGGCTATATCCTGTTGTGTCGAAATATCCACGAAGCGCAAGGAGCGATCCTGGCTAGCTAAAGCCAATGTATTGGCATTGGCCAATGATTGTGCAGCGCTTGTAAAAGGAGCTACTTGACTGCTAAACATGCAATGGCGAATAAGTTCGTATTTTGAATCCGAATCCTGTTCCTCTTTGCGTTTAAGTTCGTATAGGGAAACCTCCTTCAGCAAACGTGCCAGGAACATTTGACTGCTGTTTAAATTGTCCAGCGGAAGAAGTTCGAAGACTTCGCTGGAGGATTCCTCAAGCGTAGCCGAATGCAATGGTTGCCAGAACTCCGCCTCACCATAATCTCGGGAAAAGTGCAGATCTCTGAGCTTATTACCGCTGACATGCATGGCCAGCTGATCGTTTCCTTTAAACGGAATCGTGTTTAGGTTCCCGCCTGTGTAGTAGTAATCGTAGCTGTCCCTGAAGAAGGAATTCTCCTGCTGGGCTATGTGCTCAGCCATCTCAAACAGACTGGCATCGTAAACACTTTGCTCCTGCTTCTGTTCACGCTGTCTCATATTTTTATAGCGCCTATCAAATATAGCCTTGTTCAATTGCAAATGCCGTGTCCAATCGTCGTAGGCGCATGGCCTTTGGACGCATGCCTCCACACGGGGAGTCTGTCCATCCTTGGCCAGGAAGAGGGGAAGCGGCACCGTAACCGAGCAGTTTGGCAAGTCCTGCTTCGGATTCTCGTTATAATCGTGCAAGAGTTGGCCCAACATTCCAGTGTTCAAGCCGGGATTAGAGAAGTGGGGCGCATTTTCCAAAATGCTGCGCAGATTATCTGGCTCATTGTTATCCTCAGCATCTTGATCCGGCAGAAGATCGTCTTCGGAATCGGATTCGTTGTCACTAGTTTTGGTCTTGACCTGGGCACTGAATTTGGCCGAATTGAGAGCTGTCTGGTAGCGTCGCGGCATCTCTGAAATTGGAGTATAAGTAAGTAATCGGGATTTGCTAGCTGGCCGATGTGTTTTGATGCATATGGGCCTGGCCTATAGACCTCTTCAATCAGTTATCCAGTTCCGCGCGAAAGAACTTAGTTAACAAATTGAATTTGACTCAAACAAACGCTAAACGCATGTTTCCTCTGGCCACATGAAACAGCTGTTTAGTGATGGGCACTTATGTCGAGCCAGCGCAGTTTGGAAAGGAAACATAGGGATGCTTGCTGTTATGAGCATTAAAAATAAAATATTCACAAATGTAATGCTCTTAGGCACAAATAATAAGTCATATTTACAAAAATTTGTATAAATTTCATTTAAACACCCGATGTTTTGAAAAATAACGATGTATCGCTGGGCTGCGATACTATTTCTAAAATATCGGCTAGCCTCGATACCATCTTTGAAAACATCGATTCCCGATGCATCGATGTTTCCGCCCATCACTATCAAATTTGCTTTGCGCTGCATCGAGACCGAGAATTAAAGACTTGAAAGCAGCTGGAGAAATTACAAGAAATTGATCCCCGAAAATTACTGGCAATCGCGAACAGCGGGCGTGTGTGTGTGTGTGCGTGCGCGCGAGAGCGAGAGAATAAGTGAACGAAACAGAACGAGCACAGAAATTACACAAGTTGTAAAAGAAAAGGTGAAGAAAAAAGTTGGTCGAGACCGAATATTGATTTTTTCATAGACGGTGCAGTTAAAACAACGGTCTCTTTTTGTTAGCCAAAAAGAAGGCGTTGGGAAAAAGCGGTAGTAGTTTTTATCTCAATTTTGAGGCCTACAGAAGAATAGAAGAAAAAGCAACGGAAAGCGTCAGGTGAGTTTTTTAAATCCAACCACGCACACACTCGCACTCACACCTACACTCACACACACAGCGGGCACAATTAACACACATACAAGTGCCAAAACAGACAACAAAACAAATGCCAGTTGGAAAGGTGTGAAAGAGAGGGGCGGGTCTGGAAGATAACATTAACCAGTTCTAATCCTCTTCCCCTCCCTCTCGCACCGCATGCATTTGTTTTGTTGCAGTTATCTATTACTCTTCCCCTCTCTCTCTCTCTCTCTCTATGTCTTATCCTGTCTCTCTCTCTCTCTGCGCTCGCCCCCATTAAAAAGAAAAGAAAACACACTGCCTCATCTAAAACTTTTCATTTGCATCCCAGTATCTGTTTTTCAATTAGCACTATTGTATATTTTGCGCACTCTTCTTTTTACTTAGTTAACAGTTAGTTGTTGTATGCACGTTGTTGTCGTTGTTGTTCTTGTTGCTCGTCATATCTGTACTAATTCATCCATTTATGATGTTCCTTTTTATTCTTTATTCGTTTTTGGCTTTTGGTTTCGTTTGGGTTTTCCTCGCTTTTCCTAACTGCTAATTTTTGACAAAACCCAAATGGCTTCTGGCTCTGACGTAATGGACCCCTGCTGCCCTCCCCTTCGCTCCATTCCGTCTCTCTTCCTCTTTATCGCTCTCCCTCTCTCTCGGAGCTGGCGCTTTTCCACTCTAAACGACCTCCAGAAAACTTCGCCGCAATCATTTCAGCAGCTGCCACAGTGAAGCCTGTGTGCAAAAACCCAGTTATGTCAGTAAAAAAGAAGTGCGTTTGCAAGTTGTCCTGGGATTCTAAATTATTCTTATTTTATGATCAAATTCTAACTCCACTTTGCTGAATGTTTTTTCATAGTAAGATAATATTCTGAATCTCAATTAAGTTAAAAAACTTAACGATTTAGGCAATTTGAAAAATAAGGCAACTTCGAGTTGATTTTCTAGACAATAGTCGACCAATTTTCCTAACTAAACAAAGGAAAAGCGAAATGGAATAATGGGGCTGTTCATTAAAAGCGACTTGACTGTTATCTCTAACAGTTGCCCTAATTGGTTTACCTATTGGCAGTGTTTACTGTTCCTGCAGACATTTGTTATTCGCTGTTTTGTGAAATTTTATTGCTTCTAGCGGCTTTTGGGTGTGGAAATGAATGGGTGGGGACTCCACTTTAACGGCTCTACTGTAACCTGTCGGCGCCATCGCCATGGACAGGATTTCGTCTCGTCCGCCTGAGTATCTGAGTCTAGTACATACATATATGTATCTATATCTGATGTTTAACTTTCCTGCATGTTTAATGCGTAGGTCAGTTTACTCAGAAGGCAAACACAATGAAAAGTTCGCCGCACAAATTGCTTTTGGCGCCTTGTTGCTGCTCCTGTTGTTGTTGTTGTGTTAGCTTTTGTTGGCCACTCAGGTGTTTACCAACTTCCCTGGCACCTTCTCCCTTTTCTGCCCTTGGTCTGCGGCTCTGTTTTTATGTAACTTTCAAATCGATTGCAAACACGTAACAGTAGGGCAACCTGCGCCGTTCCCCTCTGCCCCACCGCCCACTACCGTGCCACGCCCCCCACCACCCAACTGATATTCTCCCATATCCTGCAACAACACTCTGACGTTGAGCGTGTGATTTTGTTCGTTTCGGCTGTACGATTTTTTTTTCCTGCTGGCCTGCGGCCTGACATAGCGTGACATTTCCTTTATGTGATTTGCTGCCGTTGTCGGTGCCCCATAACCCCTGCCCCTGCCCCTGCCACGCTTCCCCCTTCCCCCTTTACCCCCTTCCGTTGGGGTATCTTGTCTCTCCGCCCCCCCCCAAAGAACATTTGAATAATTTCTGTTTTGCAAATTTGTCCCCCCTCCGCCCCGGAGGCGATATCCTTGAAGGACTCGGACAAATTGCAGTCAATACAATAGTTGAGCAAGTATTTT
Source organism: Drosophila simulans (assembly GCF_016746395.2). Classification (NCBI taxonomy): domain Eukaryota; kingdom Metazoa; phylum Arthropoda; class Insecta; order Diptera; family Drosophilidae; genus Drosophila; species Drosophila simulans. The sequence continues at coordinate 18,676,498 of NC_052521.2, forward strand.
TAGGGCCAGCAGGGAACTTGTTGTTAGCCACCTTCCAAGGAAATCGAACACTGAAAGATCTAACAAAAAACAAGAGTTTTAACGATCACCCATGATTCAGCCATCAAACGTATTAGATGATAATATAACAATACAAATGTATCTAAATACAGCAGACTTCCTTAAAAATGATCTTTTCTCACGTCTAAGCAGATAGAGATACATTTTAAAGTGAATCAAATTCTCAAGGATTATGTAAATCACTTTTGTTCTCAGAAAAACTCGTAATTATTTAGGCTTCTGAGTCGGTAAATCCGAAGTAGCATTGAATCCCAATCAAGTACACAGTTCAGCAGTAGATTGAGTTCAGATTGCTGTCTTGAGCTTCGGTTTGTTGTTGCCCGTTGACCTGCCAACGGTTGCCGTGGGCGACCTGCCAAATTGTCGATATTCCGTGCGCTCCTTTCGCTCCGGCCGGAAAAACGGAAAAGCCAGGGCACGTCGTTCGCCCGTCGCCGTCCCACTCTAGCCGAATGCTAATTTCAATGGCTCCACGCTGCTCGCACCTCAAGCTCCTCCTCTGCACTCTTCACGTGCAATCGCAATTATGAATAATTCGCCATAAATGGCACACGCTGGGCTGCAATTATTGGAATTGAAGTGGCCCAGATGCCGCTGATAAATCGCTTGCCACCAATAGCCTATAGTACATTATACATTACTACATTATATATGTATATATATAGGAATATGGCCCATTATATCATATACCATTTCGTGTGGTCGAGGTGAAAAGTGCAAGCGCAACTTTATCAGCGCCCATAAATCGAGCAGCAAAAGGTCAAAGTTGAGCTAGACTAACAGCTTTTTCAGTGGCGGAGGATGGCCCACGGAATTTGCGAGTGCCAATGTACTTGGCAACTTTAAATGCGCTGTCATTTGTGTTTAGGTTTTCAGACTAGGGCAACAAATCATGGTGGCTTTGTGTGATTATTCATCGGTTATATGGTTGATAAAACAGCTATGGTAATTATGCCATAAAAAGTTGGTAATTTTATTTGATCAGCTGAAATCAAGCATGTTCCTTTTTATAACAGTTGATAAAAGAACGGCCTTGTTTGATTTCACTGTAGCAACTGTTTAACTTACTTATCTGTATAACCAAAGATAAGACTTGAGAGCTGAGATGTTTCGAAAGATATTGGAGAGTCAGGAATCCAGTTTGAATCGCAGTTACCAAGATAAGATAGCTGGAAACCAAAAGCGATGCATCGTTCCACTTGGAAGTCACGACTTTTGCCATTCTCTTCATTTTACGTCGTGATTTTATGACTAAAGTTTCAATTCGAATGGCTAAATTATGCAGTTACCATTGCAGCTAAATGAGCAATAAAATACTCAAGTCGTTGGCTTTTGAATAATAAAACTCCTAGAACAACTCGGGCTCCGCATCCGAAATCCTCCGCTTTGTATACATTTTGCTGTATGTTTACCCTGGAGCCACATTCATCATACGCACTGAGGTCCCAGCTCGGAAATGAATTCAAATTGCTTGGCTTGACTGGGTTTTAAAACCTAAGACGCAAAAAAAAAATAGTAGCCATAACGAGTTTTGTTTTGTTTATCGTTTGAACTTATACACTTGCCCAGTGACCAGTACATAACATGTATATAATTATCTGTATCTGGGGCTGCGTCATAGCATTTGGAGTGGGTGAAGCGTTTGCATTTGCTTCGTTGCTGTCCGGTGATTATTAGTTGATAAATTCGAGCCGCATGACGCACTTAATCAGTGCGAAAAAAAAAGAAAACTACACGACGAACCGAGAACGGCAGGAGGAAAACATGTGTGTGGCCTCCCGGGGATGTGTGAAATTTTCATGCCTCCGTTCCACTTTGGCTTCAAGCCAGGGCACGTGGAGAGCAGTCCTCAACCCTTGGCCCAAACTGGGTTAATGTAATGCATATGTGCTACATTGGCGACGTAGGAGCTGGGAATGGTCCGGGGGGTTGCTGCTGCAGCAGTCTCTGTGTGCCTCAATCCCAAACCCAGATCCAAAACCCACATACCCACATTGCCTTCCTCTCGCGGCTTGGCCTGCATATTTTGTTTCAAGTACGAGCATTGACGCCCCAGCTCAGTGCTTCCCCATGCAGTGGAGCTTGGATAGTGATGGCAGATGGGGGTTGAAGGTCTTGAGATTCGGCAGATCTTTAAGGTGCACCAGATGCTGATTAACATAAGTCCAATAATGCGTATTTCATGTCATGTCAAGTCACCTAGAGCATTCTTATCGATTCGATGTGGAATAGAAAATGTTCTTGCTTGTATTTATTTCTATGAATATGGATGTGGAATTACTTACACTTGACTACTCCTTTAACTTATCAAAACGTATCTCACTCTCTCAAAGAAATCGATTAACAACTAAAGGGTTTGGATTTTGAATACATTATTATTTGGCCCTGGCTTTTTACCGCTGTTTCTTAACCATAAAGTTTAAAAGTTGATCGCTTTACCGTATGACTTTGAGCGTAACTAACTAAATTTTGGTGCTGGCTTCGTCAAAGCGATGCCCCACTGTAGTGGCTTGCTGCTTCTTAACCAATGTCAATCATTTGATACTGTGGACCCCCGCAAATCCGGCTTTCGTGTGACTCAATCTCATCATCATTCTATTTGCTTTTGTTATTATAATTTTATTTTCTTTGTTTTTTATGTGATTTATGTTTTGTGACGTTGTGATGCCGCTGCTGCGCTGCTGCTGCCAAAAAAAAAAAAACAAAAATAAATATATAAATATTCGAATGTCAACGAAATGCCCATTGTATTTGTCTGTCTGTCTGCCGGCTATAATATTACACACCTCGGCGCTGATGAATCAAAAGCCTTGTTTATAAAAAACTCGAAAACAGAAACGCACCCACACACCGACACTTGCATGCACAGTGGAACACTCAGTTCTAACTATCAGAAAATAATAAATAAAAAACAAAGCACGCCAAGCTAAGTACTTAAACGAGAAATTCGAGCAAAGCCGAAAGATAACTAGCCGGTTAACAAATAAATCAGAAATCAAGCAAAAGACCCAAAAAAGCATGCCACAGTCAGAGGGCGGCTATGTATCGCTGCCGGCCGTCAATGGCAATGGCGGCGCCATCTATCAGTCGACCACAGAGCCCACGGCCCCGCCCTCCGTCTTCGCGAGCGTGAAGCGGGCCATTGGCCAGGCCATCAAGTCCTCGCCCACCGACAGCGAGGAGCTGCTCCGCTCGGACCGCCTGCCGGTCATCGTCGGCGGCTCCAGGTAAGTCCATCCAACCGGGGGGTCAGCCACCCACTCTTCGCCTCCTCCGCTCTACGGGCGACGCGACGGTGAGCTCTCTCCGCCAATCACTCTTAATCACCCACCACAATGTGGCCCCACATCCATTGCCCCCTCTTAGGCACGGACACAAAATCCCCCACTGAACGCACCACCCCACTGAATCATTAACCAACTGAGTGACCCACTCGCAGCTACACAGAGAACAAAAAGAACGGAGTCATCAAATAAATATAACTTAAATATAAGTTCTCTGTAAAAATATATCTACTGCAATGTTTATCTGAAAACTAATTCGCACAGCAAAAAGCCACTTCCGTTGTAATTTAATTGTAATTAATTGCTCAACATTCTTTCAAATTACTTGATCAACAATTTCCCACTAATCAGATTGTATCTGCGAGTTGTTTTCTCTGTGTAGCTCGGTTAAACACCGAACATCAAAGCTCGATTTTGCCTTTGCCACCTGACTTCCCATAACCCCAGAAGCTTAATTGCGATTGCATGTCAGCCCAAAATGTTTGATTTTTGCTTTTCTTGCTTTTGATTGTTTGTGGTTGTTGCCAATGTTGTTGTTATATTTCTCTTCATTTTCCAAGGCACCTTGCATTATTTTATTGAAATTATTTGCCCAGCAGAAGGAAGAACTAATTGTATATATTTGATGTAAACTCAAAGGCTCACATTCCGCATTACATCATCATCATCAGCATCAAGCTTACTGCTCTAAAGGAATTTCTTAATTATAACTTTATTAGATGAATACAAACACTTTGCAATAAAATCCCTGAAAGTAGAGCATTTTGAAAGGGTCTAGGCCCCAAAAGAATAGCGTCGGAAATGTAACTTCGTTTCTGGTTAGCCATGGCCCAAGGTCAAACTGCAGTTTGCAGTTGCAGCAGTTTTGTCAATACAACAATCCCGAGAGCACAGCAAACAGAGCTCAGAAACTAAAGTGAACTCTTGAGTCGTTTAGTTTGGGTTTAGTTGGCCGCCGGTTGCGACCCACATTCGCTTTAATTTGCGGTCACTCTTCAAATTATTCATACTCATACGCAGTAGAGAGTATCCACGATTGTACGATTATTATTCACGACTGCGCTGGCGATCTCAAGTGGCCTTAATTAGTATTTCCGCAGCCACTGGCATCGCGCGTAAGTGATTTGGTCCACTTAATGTGTTATTTCCAGACCCCAGATCGCACCGTCTGTTGTGCATTCCTTCAGCCAAGTGCATTGCTCTTGGTCCCTGGCCTGGAGTTAACCGATACCGAGCAGTTCTAACCGGTTGGTGGCCGTACCGGTTTAAGCTGGAGATTCCAAGTAAATTGAAAAGAAAGTACAGCAAGCGTATGCAAACAGCTGATTAACACAAGTAATACGCCTGTACTTAAGCATTTCAATTATTTATTATTTGCGTGTTGTCCCAGAAATTGATTGTTCAGATTAATAATGGATGTACAGGGAAATGAAAGGTTTACCCCGGAAGTTGCATATTTCAAGAGCTATTCACTCGCATTCATAAGTTTCATCTTATGAATTTATGATAATAATAGTTTTCTCCCTAAGCACATATCCATAAGAGCTAAGCTCTGCTTATGCAATTTCCCTCTAGCTCAATCACGTAACCAATTAAAGGTGATAATGAAGACGGCCATGACCCTAACCGTATGTATACATACTATAGTATGTATATTATATATGAGGATAATGAACTCTCATCCCTCACCTGAGTTTATCCCCACACCTCCAGCATTAACTAATTGAGTTCGGTCCCTGCAGTAAAAGTTTTTGTTATCCCAAGCAGCAGAGGGTGTAGGTAAACAAAAGTTTCCGAGCTTTTCACGTTTTACAGGGGACGAAAAGGAGAGGAAAGTCAAATTAGTAGTATGCCAGCTGGTCGCATTTTCCTGGCGCCACTTGTTTGTCGCTAGCCATTTTCATACATCGCCAACATCCATCGACATTTACCCCGAATGACATTGCGTGACTCATTCGCTTACGTTTCACGTTTTACGTAAGGAACGCGAGACCTTGACGAGAATTCCCCCGCTTCATTCATCCGGGCAAACAAACAAGTTTGCTCCTCCGCTTTTTCTTTCTACTGCTCTATGTCTGCTTTACTCCTACTTCACATCCTACGTCCTGTGAATATATATATATTTACTCCTAAGATCTCCAATTTCAAGTCCACAAGAAAATATGAATACATATACGGTGAAAGTTTTTAGCCGATTTGGAACAGAGTCTGCCAGAAACTTGCCTCGATTTTTGCGTTCCTTTGGTTATTCTTTGCTTGCATGCTCATAGAATCTCTTTCAGAGACCGCGACAAATCCGGTAAGACACTGACCACCAAGATGCCGTCAGCTCCAACACACACTGCCGAGGAGGCACACCTGCTGGGGTAAGCAAAATACAAAAAAGAAACGATAACGAAACGAAACAAATTCTATAGAAAATACGCCCAGGGTATTGTGTAATTAGGCCCCAAATTTCCAAACCATCCGAATGTATGTAAGATATATGCAAGACACTGAAACACCCAAAAAAAAAAACACAATCACAACACACAAGTTTAGAGTTTTTGCGTTTGAATTAATTTCTCGTTACTTTTGTTCATATTAACCCTTCACATAGTTTTTGATTTACGAGTAAAAGTATTGTTAAGAAACAACCATTAGTTCGTAAGTTACTTGCCTAGACTTGAGTTTGACAACTAAACCCTGTAAAAGCATCCCAAATTGTTCTATCTCTCCGAATGTTTATTAACCGATACCTTACGTCTTGATTTATTTGAGTTTTGCATACATATGAACCATGCCTAGAGTAGAGGAGAGCAGCGAGATCAACTCACGCCTGCCATATATGTATACCCCCAAGATCAGTAGCCTGTTAGTATCTAGATGAGATCCGAAACAAGGATGCATATCCTGCGACACAAAAACACTAAAACTCACAGGATGCCAGTCTATGAACAGCTACCCAGCTGCCGCTGCTGCCGCCGCCCAAAAATCCCACCAAAAAACATATGTATCGGGGATTAAGGAGCCACCTGTCACTAACTTACCTTTTTTTTATCCATCCCAACAGCACCATGCCCGTTGATCCCATGGATGACATCGAACTGCGCTCCGTGCAGCTGCAATTCCCCAATGCCCGCGGCTCCATCCTGGAGGCCTGCGAACAGCGACGCGTGCCCACAGACAAGGGCGATGTCCACGTGGCCATACAGGGCGATACGGCCAAGCCGGCCATCATCACCTACCACGATTTGGGCCTCAACTGTGAGTGGTCCAAAATACCTGTTCAATTCGGATCATGCTAATCAGTATTTTCCTCCCATTGTAGACGCCACCAGCTTTGCTGGCTTCTTCAATTTTCCAGTGATGCGAGGTCTGCTGGAGAACTTCTGTGTTTACCATGTGACTGCTCCTGGCCAGGAGGAGGGTGCACCCACTTTGCCAGAGGAGTAAGAATTAATTGCCTACCGCGTAATACGTTTCTTGTCAGTTATCAAAATAGCGTTGAATCGATAGAAAAGAACTTCCAAATTGAAAGAAATAGTTACACGAGTATTATATACTATATATTTCTAACAACTATTCTTATCACTTGCAGTTACGTGTATCCGACCATGGATGATCTGGCCGCCCAGCTGCTTTTCGTGCTATCCCACTTTGGCCTGAAGTCGGTGATTGGTTTCGGCGTTGGTGCCGGGGCGAATATTCTGGCCCGTTTCGCTCACGCCCATCCGGACAAGGTGGGCGCCCTGTGCCTGATCAACTGCGTGTCCACGCAGTCGGGCTGGATCGAGTGGGGCTACCAGAGCTTCAATGCGCGCTTCCTGCGCACCAAGGGCATGACACAGGGCGTGATCGATTATCTGATGTGGCACCACTTCGGACGCAATCCGGAGGAGCGCAATCACGACCTGGTGCAGATGTACAAGCAGCACTTCGAGCGCGGCGTTAATCCGACCAATCTGGCCATGCTGATCAACGCGTACATCCATCGCAACGACCTGCATCTGGCGCGCACTCCGCCAGGTACTCCGGGCAGCGAAACGGCGGCCACCACGCTGAAGATGCCGGTGATCAATATCACGGGTTCGCTCTCGCCGCACGTCGACGACACGGTGACCTTCAATGGCCGTCTAGACCCCACAAACTCATCGTGGATGAAGGTTCTTATAAATTTTAACCGACATACATATGCGGTTGTAATATTTCACCGCATATCTGTGTATTTTTATTAAGTTCTGTTCGATTGTAATAATCTTTTCCCACCCACAGATTTCCGATTGCGCTTTGGTGCTGGAGGAGCAGCCGGCTAAGCTGGCCGAGGCCTTCCGGCTCTTCTTGCAGGGCGAGGGCTACGGTAAGTGTTAGAACACCGCACACCACACCACCAAGATCCACCACAGCAACAAAAACAACTAGAACTACAGCAACATCAAATGCTACAACAACTGAACAACCTCAGCAATCTCTGCTACAATCTCAACAATCTACTACTGTACCCACTCTATTTAATCCTTCTATTAACCCGCAACTACCTTAACTACTTAACTACCTACCACCTAACTTTCTTAGTCAAGTACTTCCGTCCCGGCGACTGGGACGGCACTCAGTTGAGCAGCTTCATCTAGAAGTCCATTCCGTTTGGAGCAAGATATCCCCTCCATAGATTCAGTTCAGTTCAGTTCAGCTCAGTTTTCCCACAGGAGATGCTCCTAGCTTAGCCCCCGATTTTCTCCGTGGAGACACACGCACACACAAAGTACACAAACGTCCCTGACCCAACCTGATTTTAGTCTAAACGAAAATCTTTGAGAATCAAAAGCTTTTTGAGATGCATTAAAACGAAACCAAAAATCTATTGTGCAAAATTTTATATTTACAAATTGGTTAGATATACAAAAAAAAAAAAAAACTAATAAAATTGACATTGATCGTTCATATTTATGTTGATAATAAAACAAAGTATTTGTACGCAACCAAAGTATTTCCAAATAAATCGAAAAGTTGTTGAAAATCAAGCGTTTACTTTCTACACACATGTATTTAACCACTCTCAAACCCCAACCTAGTTCCCCGAATAGTTAGGACCCCAAAGAATACACACAATTTCGCATCCACGACAGCAACCAAACAAGAAAAGATATTCAAGATGTTCATTACTTTGTTTTTCATTTCTTTTTCCTTTCTCCAAAACTGCTTGTTTTTGCTAAACCAACATACAAAACAAAAAATAAAAAAAAAAAACAAAATATAAAAAAAAATTCTATGAAAAACAAACGAACAACACGCAACATGAATCCAAATGAAAAAAATATACAAACAAAATCTTTCACACGAAATTGCAACTTCAAACGATCAAAAACCTCAAAATCCGCACTCCATAATTCCATAATCTTCATTCGATTTCATGGTCTATGCAATCCAATCCATCGACTTGGTCTCTGCTGCATTCACCAACGACTTCCCTCCCGTTCTGTTTCAATTCGTTTCAATTCTAACTCTGATTTTCTTTTCGTTTCGAAATTGGTTTTTCCAATCCACCTCAACTCGAATTGATCGCCAAATAACTGTTTAACTAATGCAACTGCGCGTTCTCTATAATTTCAACAACAAAACTAAATATAATAATCGTGTGTATGGTATGTATATTTGTACACCATCATATTCGCACCTGTGATCGTAGTGTCCGAGAAACCTCAGTAGGAAGATCTGCCGGAGCACCCAAGCAGTAATATACCCAACAAATTGCAAAAAACAAACAAACCCGAAATCTAGTTGGAATGCATTTAGCTAATTAATTAATACAATAATTCAAATTAACATTATATACAATTATATAGGCAAAGTAGAGCTTAAAAACCACCCATACACACACACTGCTAGTCATGGTTCTTTCGATATTTTAAGGTGTTAACGGGTAAAATAACATAATGTCAAAATACTAATAGCAGTACATTTCGTTTTATTAACTTATAAAAAAATCGTTTATTTTTTTCAATAAATATAACTTGACTTACTAATTTTCTGACTTACCCCCACAACACCTTAAGATTTACAGAGCTGAATAGTGAAAATGACTTACACTAGCCTGCATCTACGTAGATTTGCTTCTGAGTACAGTGCAACCTCGTTAGCTGGGCAATTGATGCGCTTTCGCTTTTCCAACGCTCTCTTTGATTTTCTCCTCCACAAAAACACACACCCTCTCGCACACGCCTTTTGTTTCGAATAACTCTTTCATTTATTTGACCTATCATTTTGTTTTGTTTATTTACACGCAAATTGAAAACAAATTATACAACAATATCAACATCGAAAACAATTACCACAACAACCACAAACAATTGAACATTGATTTCGAAAACCCCAAAAGCTGTTGGCACACTGCAAAAGTTGGCGCGCAAAATCTCATCGGTCAGCCGGAGCAGTTCCACGCAAATTGAGCTCACTGTACAGTGAACGGCGGCGGCAGAGCAGAACTAAGTGAGCGAATGGAGAGAGCAGCAGCAGTGGCAGCGGCATCGGCAGAAGCAGCAGCATCGGCCCCAATTCGGTGGGGCAGAGTGAGAGAGAGAGAGAGAGCAATTGGATAATCACCCGACACTGATACACCCAAACAAAAAATTAGAACAATAACCACACTGAGAAAAATGGTTTACAGCTTTGCTTTTAAGGGCAAAAAAAACTTGCTTCGGTTTCTCCACTTCTGTGATTTGCGTTGAAATTTATTGTTGCTCTTTTGTTTATGTTAAATACTTTTTTTTGTAATTAATGCGATTTTTAGTTGGTAAGCTATTAAGTGGAAAGCGGCAAGTGATTAGTTTCCATTTCGTTTGTTGTCTACATAAATAAATGCATTGCGTATATGTACTTTACATATAGCCTTTCGTTGTGTCACCCCTTTCTCCCACATGCCTTAAAAGTCGGGCTGCTTTCACCATCCACAACACAGCTTAAATGTACGAGAGCAATAAGTTTAAACACGCTATACAAATATACATACATGACAACGCTATTATATACAAATTACATACACTAACCATACTCAAGTCGAGAAAAACGATAAACGAAACGAAAATTGAAAGTGTAAGCTTTTGTTGTATATTTGAGAATTCTAAATAAACGAACGAACAACGTGAATTTCGAACTGTAACGGTGCGGCCAGAGTGATATACTCCTCCGATATGACTATATCTGGTGTTGGTGGTCCTCTGGCCACTGGGAGTCGCGTCTCTTTCCCACAGCAGCAGCATCGTCGTCACAGCAGCCACATCCAATCCAATCCCAGCAAAGGGGGCCATCGCATCGCATCGCATCGATCCGCTCATCGACCATCGCGAAATCTCAGCCCAGCTTCCTCCCCTCCCCCTCCATCTCGTCCATCAACTAGAACTACAACAACAACAAACAACAATAATAATAAAATTTTATAATTATAACGATAATAGAAGAACAGCAGCAGCAGATTGTCGCCGCTTTCATCTCGAATCATGCAAACTGCACCCGACACATTACATTCAGATACAGATACACTTGCAGCTGCGGTTAAAATAAGGATATGACTAAATAATAAAAGCAGCTTTTATAGCTTCAGCCAACTAAAAATATATAGCCTTATTAAACAATCTATAGACTGAATTAAACGATGTAAATTGTAACTATAATGAATGATGATATTGAAAACTAGCATATACATAGTTATCTATGTATCTATGTATTCCATTTGAATTTTAAGAGTATCTCGAGCAATCTAAGAATTTATTTTGATCGCAGCCTTGCAAACGTACAGACATCACCACACGTACATACATTTCAAAAACAGCAGGCAAGCCTTTTAGAAAGTGTATAAAGAAAAACACCCATCAAGAACAAGAACCAACAACTTACATGTTATCAAGTGACATAACGTAAATAACAATAGCCAAACTACTACTACCTTCCCCCCAAAACAACAACTCCACTTATAAAACTGCAACAGCAACGCCGCTGTCCACGCCAGCGAGTTCGCCCTGTGGAACTAAATACCACACCTACTCCTCCATCTTCTTTGCCAACTTCCGGGAGCAGCAGCAGCAGGCGATGGAGGAGCGCGATCGTGAGCGGGAAAGGGAGCGGGATCGCCAGCGGCAGCTGAGCCTTCGCGTGGGCAATCGCCTCCGGGAGACGGCCATCAATTGCACCAACAGCAACTCCAACACCACCGCCGGCCAGGGGGACAATAATAATGCGGATGGTCGCAGCGTCGACGGGGACGATCTGGATCTGGAGAACGGAAACGGATGTGCCGGCGGCAGCGGAACAGGAACCGGAAATGGCAACCGAGCCTACGTGACCACGGATACATCGGGCACGCTTTACTACGGCACCCAGAGCAACAAGATACGCATCACAGAGAACCCACTGCCCGAGCCGGTCAGCTCTTAGATTGTTACTGCAGAGTCCACATAATCTCCAAAAGACACCTTGTTATTGTTGTTACCATACACTGAGAAAAAATAAAGCAGTAGCAGCAGCCAAGTCAAGCCAAGCTTTCAGCCGTGCTCCAAGAGACACAAAGCCACAGAAACTCAAAGAATAATAATATTATGAAATACAAGCAACTCACACACCGCTAGGAAATGAATGCGAATGCAATAATTAACCACCAAATGAGAACCCATTGATTGATTGATTGATTGATTGGTTGATTGATTGTGTTTCCCTATGGTTTTCGAGACGCGGAGAGATATTTGTAATTTACACTTTGTGCCTGAGCGTAACGTAACGAACATACACGTATATATATCAAGCCAGATCGGTTCAGATCAGCAACAGCAGTTTAGTTTTCTATGCCCAATTGGTTACTTTTTTTTTTTTGAAGTGCAACACATATTTTATGACGAGCTTGCTTAGTTGTTGTAAACCGAACAATATACAAAATATATACATATGTGTATACAGATGACACAAAAAGAACAAAAACTAAAAACTAACGAGCATTCTCGCTTAATGTTAAAACCTAAAACGAATCCAACTGTTAACTTAATCCCAAAAATAACAATGTAGCATATCAAATAACAAACGAAAAATCTCTCAAAATTACGTATATACTTATACAAAACCCTAGATAAATCGTAGACAATTGCGAATTGCGAGTAACTTCAACCAGCATTCTGTTCACAATGAATGAGGAATAAACCCTAGACACAGGACACTGTCACAAAAACAGGATACACACACACACACACACACGATATGAATATAGAATACATACATATAATATATATAAATAATGACAACTTTTTGCAATAACTTCGAATTCAATTCAATAAAAGTTTTAGAAGCTTGAGTTCTATGTTTCCATTACTTCGGTTGCAGCATTTCGCTGATCCTGCGCAGGGTCTCCTCTCGATCTCGACGCATCAGGTCGGATACTTGTTCCAAAAATTGATGCTGCTGCTCGCGTTGCTGCCGCAGGAAGCTCTCGTTGGTAGTTTTGATCTGCGCAAGCAGCTGCTTTTGACCTTCCATGATGGCAGTAAGTGCTTCAATCGGCGTTGGTTCAGCCTCCAACTCGATGGCGTCCACGTAGTCCTCGCTATCGGCTGCCGCTCTTAGGAGATCGCAGGTGGAGCTGGAGTTGTCGCTGTCACTTTCCAGCGGAACGCTTGGTTTGCCTGGCGGCTTGAGAAAGGAAGGCTTACTGATGCGAATGAGCCTGCTGATGGCATTTTCTTTGTTCTCCCGCGGCGCTTGAATCAGCTCATCGAAGAGCTCAAAGTGGCGAGGCAGAATGCGTACATTATCTAGCCCGTGCTCCTTGGCCTCTCGATGACGCTTGCAGAGCAGCCTTAGTTTATTGCGCAGCTGGTGGGGCGTTCGTTTGATGGACTGCTTAGCCAAGATGTTGGAAATGTGCACCAGGGTCTGGAAGTTGCGTTTCCTTGAGCCATCCAAGGCGCGGAAGAAACCATTGTCCCGAATGATGAGTAGAAACGAATCAACCTCTTCGTCTGTCCAAAAATGCGCTAGGGAACATTGGGGTTTAATTAAATGTGAAATAGGAAATAGCTATTATAATATCTACCTCCGCTTCTCTGTGATGCATCACCCTCTTCCTCGTCACTGTCATTGAAATCACTATCGCTTGCGCTGCTCAGATGGGCTTCCGCTTCAGCATCCGCGGCCGCCTCCTCTTCGGTCGGATCCAGGACCAGTCGCATCGCCTCAAAGTGCTCGAACGTTTTCCCTGTGCCGTTCTTGACCTTGTTGTACAATCGCCGCAGCTGCTGGAACTTGATGCGCAGCTTCTCAGCACCCTTGTGGCAGTTGCGCTTGGACATCTCCTTGGACAGCAGCTTGAAGACCTTGGCATTGCGCTTTTGCAGCAAAGCTGCTCGAAGGCCAAGTGTGTGGATCAGGTCTAGGAGGAGGTCCACTTCGCCCTCTGCCCACTTGCAGCGGGCAACGATGTTAACTGAAGATCCTGAGGCATCCAAAGCATCTGCGAAGGAAAGTCGCCTAAGTTCATATTCCAATACATTCCTGCCTGTTGGCACCTACCGTCCCCTTCGGTTTCCGAGATCATGCCGGACTGGTCCTCGTCGGCCTCCATATCGCTGTCACTCTCCAGCGCCTCTTCATCCAGATCAGATACATCTTCTCCCTGCATCAACTCGTGCACCGCCTCAAAGTGCTCGAAGGGTTCGCCACCATTCCGAGCCTTCGCATACTGACGCCGCATCTGATGGAACTTGACTCTCAGATGCTTTGGACTCTTGGGGCAGTTCCGCCGGGCCATTTCTCTGGACACCATCCGAAACACCTTTGCATTGCTTTGCGCCCTTCGGAGTGCAGCTTGCAGTTTTAGTTGGTGAATGATTCCCAGAAAGGTCTCCACCTCTGCGCTGGTCCACTTGCAACGACTTGCTTTCCCAGAACTATTTTCCGATACCGAGTGATTTGCATTTCCTAGATCTGTATCGAAAAATAAGGATTTGGTAACATTGAACCGGCTTAGGAAGCTGGTTACCCACTCATAAGGTGTGCGTATTTCTGCTCCGTTTCGTGCTCGTCCTCATCGTTGCCATTGAAGAGCGAGAATTTGCTCATCTTGCTTAAATCAAATGCTTAAATCGCAATGAAATCAATAAATTTATATTTATATTCCAAAAGTTTTTTTTTCAGTTTGATCAAACCATAACAAAAACAAGACTGTCATCGATACTAGGACGCGTTGAGCCACCTATCGTTATCGGCATCGATGTGGCCGTACCATATATTTTGCTTAAATGTATGTTCCATGTAAAGTAAATGGAAAAAATGTATGTTAAATGTAGATATAGCCTACAATCTGAAAAAAAATAAAAACAACAAGATAGGATACCCTTGCAGTAACTACAAAACTATGATATTGATAACAAAAATGTATATGTTAAAATATTATATTGATCTTAAGAAACATATTTTGATCTCAATCAAATTCGCCTGAATGGTTTTGAATAACATCCAATATCCAGTCCGTGAAGTGTGTGACATTGGTGTAAGTTCCCAAACCTCCGCACGAACGAAGTCCTTTGCTAGCGACACCGAACTGGAAGACCCTTTCCTGCCCCTGAAATCTACGAATTGCGCTCAGAGGACCTCCCGAATCGCCTTTGCACGAATCACTGCTAAAGCTGCCGGCACATATATAGGATATATCGAGAGGTCTTCTAGGACTTTCACACCTGCTTTGCGGTAATTGTTGAAGGGTGGCAGTCTGTAGCCTATGTTGCTGTTCCCCATCACTATTTGTACCCCATCCGGTGATATTGAAGAGTGAAATGGGACCAAACGTTTTGCCAACAATCAGGCAGATCGGCCTGACATAGTCTATGGGGAAGTTTAGTTAGTTATTTAGTTCCCAAGCAATTTTTGATAGCGAAATGCACTTACTTGAGAATGTCACACACCTTTGCATTCGCAGCAGACCAATATCATATTCCAAATTACTATGAACTATTTTCTTATCCACGTCCACATTGTAGGCCCTTGGTCTGCAGCCGGAATCATTGCAGTCCGACATGGGATGTCGGGTATCGTATTCGCCCAGGCGCACATTCCTTCAAAAAGTGTTTTCGAGGATAAAATGGGTAGTAATAGTATAGTATGCACTCACATATACTTTGGGGAAATGCAATGCGCGGCGGTCAAAACATATCCTGCGTGAACATAAAATGATAATTTGAGTATATAATTCGTATTTTCAATTGCAAATACTTACGAGCAGTTATAAGTGAACCGCCGCACTCTGCTTTTCTCGAGATCATTACGCTGACCATCCAGGGATTCGCGAATTCATCACTTTGAATCCGCGCTATATGACCACCATGGCTCGTGGTTCCACAGTCGTTTTCCAGTAAACGAGCGGATCCTCCTGCTTAAAAAATATAAAATTGTTTTAGAAATTAGTTCTATATTTTACTTTTTGACTCTTGTGTTACAAATTTTTTATGAACGCCATTAAGCAGGAAAACACAGTTAGAGTAATTTCGTATTCTCCCATCATATTTATTCGTTTCAAATATGTATTGTGACTGATCTAGAGTACAATATGCCTACACGTTAAATAGAGTTTCCACATAAACGGAGAAAATCCTGTCCGGTTTTCGCGGCCCAAATAGAAAAATAGTCCATGTTTTGAACAGCACGCAATATCCATTCCGTGTGGTACGATACATTGGTGTTAACACCTGCATTATAAGCCTCGCAGCTTTCGGCTCCGTAGCTGACCAACCCGTACTGGAAAGTCAGGAGTTTGTTGTCATAACAAAATTTGGAGCTCAAGGGGCCTCCAGAATCGCCCCTACAGGTGTTACTGATATGACTGGCCGCACATATCTGCGATCGATCAACCGGTTTTTCGTACTTCTCTTTACATTTTGAAATATCTAAGTTATATAGAGTGGCGTTCAGCAGGATCCGGCTAAATTTACCAGATTCAGTTTTACCCCAGCCGGTAACCGTATAATTTTGAGCGCTTGGCATTTGCTCGTCGACAAGGATGCAGATCGGCCTAACATAATCTATAGAGAAAACTTAAAGCATCAGTAATCCACGTGAGATAAAACCTCTATTTACCCGAGTACTCCACAGCTTCGGACATTCGAAGCAACGCTATATCATTCTGAAGACATTCATTATACTTTTCGTGAACTATTTTTAGATCCACACTGATGTTGTAGAACCTTGGTATACAGTGATTATTAACGCAGTACGGTTCGGGATTTACTGTTTCGTAATTACCCAAGCGCACGTACATTTTTTCGGGGAATACGCAGTGAGCTGCTGTCAGGACGAGTTCTTAAACAATCCAAAATAAAACAAGAATCAATAAAAGGAAATTAATAATAAAATAAAAATTAAAACTAAATAAAAAATAAATAATAAATAAAAATAATATAGTCGACTATCTCTACTATCTACCACTATCTCTACTTTCAGTTTTAAGTAAGTAAGTAAGTACATGTAACTTAAGATCTCTATATCTTGGACTATGAATCATATTACTAAATACACAGGGTATAGATAGTATTGTGTAATAAAAAATAACAAATGTTTTAGTAAAATACATACGCCGTGTAATTAGAGAGCCGCCGCACATCTTACTCGAGGAAACCAACACCATCCATGGATTCTCGTATATATTTGTTCTGTTTCCTACCGTAATGCGCGGATCGTATGGATCCTCCTTTGATATTCCACAATTCTCATCCAGCAGGCGCGACATTACGTTATTTTTCGCAATAAATAGGCAAACGAGCGCCGCGATTATCGCATTGAACACTTTCATGTTTGCGCGAAGACTGCTCGGTGATAGCAAAGACACTAGAACAATATTCTCGGATTAATATTCTAGTGTCTTTGGTGATAGCATGCCAACCGTTTTCCATTTGGCGTTTCGGTTGCTTGTTGTATCTGGATCATGCCAACTCGGGCTTAAGCTGCAAAGGAACTGCCAGCATGATTTCAATCGGGAACTCCGACCACAGCGTGCTGCAACTTGTTGCGAGCGCGAGAGAAGTTCGTTTCGAACATTGAGCGAAACGGGCAAATCGGTAAAAACGGTTCAACCGAAGCTATATAAGCAACTCGCAACAGTCACTCTGTAAATTTGAAGATAAATTTCAAACCGCGCTGTCCGTGTATCAGTTTCCAATCGAAAACATCAACAAATAACATCATAGATAACTGCGCTTGCGTATTCGTGTAAATCGCCGGGCAAATTATCACCGGTTATATTACGAAAAGATATAAATATTATGATATTTTAATATCAATATCAAGTGCAATTCCACTGGAATCGTAATTGTTTATATTGTACACAATAATACACAGCAGGCGGAGCTTGTAGGCCAACAACAGTGTGTGAGTGTGTTAGTTAGTGTGCATGTGTGTGTTCGCCAAGTTGGTTTCGCATTGGCTTCAGCTTTTTTGTAATCGCCCCCGCGCGATCGTTCGCGTTATCTGTGCGCTTTTCGCCACATTACGATTTGCACGCTCATTTCGCGAATATATATACAGAGAGGTCAAAACAGAGATCGGTTCAAAAGGTGTAGTGGAAAGCTCGTTGCTAATCGCCGGTCAAAGTCTGGCTTTTTGAGATGGGGCAAGGAGGAGCGTCGGCCACGCTTGACTAGGCACCACCCATCATCAACGCCCGCGCCACCCCCTCCCCCTCCGGAAAAGCAGCTCGAAGTAAACAAACAATTCTGCCGAGATTCGCGTGTTTGTACAGTTGGTGAATATAAGCAAATCGACCCCGCATCGGTATCATGATTATCAGCATGTGGATGATGAGCATATCGCGAGGATCGTGGGACAGCAGCTCCCTCTGGTCGTTGGTGCTGATCCTCGCCTGCCTGGCATCCACCACCACAAGCACATCGGTCAGCAATGCCGGCTATGTGGATAATGGCAATATGAAAGGTAAGCTCTTTTTCACCACACAGTCGAGCTTCTGTAACTCGAACCGCCAACTGGCGGCAGTAAAGCAAACATACACATATGTATGTAGTAGTTAAGAATTTAAATGGAACTGAAATGTGGCACATAAAAGTTGTCGTTTTTTGTTAACTCGAGTTACAGAAAAAACAATTGCTAAAGTTAAGCTATATATTTCTTAAACATATTTCTGCAATGCAGATCAAATAAAACGGATATTGCCGAAATTCGTTGTAGGCCAGATGCACTGTATTTTTTCTCTAGTTCTGCGTATCAGCATGAGACACTCGTATTTGTTTCTGTCTGATAGCAATCCGGCAGATACCGATGGAAAATGGCAAGGTGCTGCTGGGCACCGAGACCCTTCTGAGATCATTCATGGGTGCGGAACAAAGGGGGCTGCTGCGGACAAAGATTGATAAAAGGGATTCGATTCATTCATTCAGCAGGGGCAGCACGAAGAGGAAGTGAGTGCTATCTGTATCTCTCGATCCCTTCGCTTATCGTGCATCTGTTCAGATCGAGCAGCAGCCTCGGATTCTGTTCGGCTGCGAAGGCTTCTTTCACTGGTTCTCTGGTTATATGGTCATAGGGAAGAACAACAGGTTTCCCGTGAGCAGTGATTTCCCATGAGCAGTGCAAACACACACACACACTATTATGGACCTTTTCTACCTGTTCGTTACCTGTGTGTGTGGGTACTACCAGGTAGAGCCCATTAAGCATCTCGAAATATGAATGAAGTACAGATACACTGGCAGACACAGATACAGATACAGATACAGCTGAAAACGCAGACTCGGATTGCCTCGTTAAAAAGGACAACAACTTTTGGCGATGCAGCGGCGTTTATTCAAATTTCCAGCTCCGTTCTATTGCTGGCCGCCTCAAAAGCTTGCTGGCAAAAACCAGTTTCGGCTCTTTGAGTTTTTCTTGCAAAAAAAGCGAGTGAAATGAGTGAAAAAAAAACAAACCCACATGCATGTCGCCCTCCCCTCTGCGACCGACTTACGGCTGGTTTTGCTGGGTTTTTGTTTGGTTTTTGCCCAGACTTCCTACCACCTGCGCCCCCCGCTCGCCCCCCGCCGCTTTTCGCCAACAACTCCGTACGCATCTGAACCGTGAGATTTTATTTCATGCAAAAAAGCCAACACAAGAGCCAACGAGCAGAGGCGCAGGCAGAAAAAGTAGAAGTACTCGGCTGCGCATGCGCAACACAGAACGAGATGGCGAATGCGAGGGCAGACAGAGACAGGGCGACAGAGTCGCTGGTCGACCTGTGCAGGTGTTTTGCGCTTGCAACAAGGAAACCAGCTTATAAATTATAAGTTCGGCTCGCTGCAGTTGCAGCCTTGTTTTTTTTCGGTTGTTGTATGCACGAATCGGTGGTCGTTAATGGCTTATTAAAAGGGTTCAGAGGTTGAGGTTGAAGTTTGAAGTTTAATTTAAACTGGGAGTAATGTGTTACATTTTATGTAATTTAGGGAATTTTAAATATATATAAATAGTGAGACATTCGGCCTGTAAACTTGTAGATATTATTTATGCCCACGATACTATAATGATACGTGACCGTAAACGCGGTTTTCATTAAATGTGATGATTACCTTTTACGAGTAGGTGAAGTGGAGATTATTTTTGGAACCGTGAAAGCAAAATATTTTTGCAAGCGTATGAATCACTGCGTCTTATCGATTGATAAGGCCGAAAAAACAGTACATAATTATAAGCAAACTGCACACAGCTGGGCCTATAATGAGCTGGGGTTTTTCCAGCTTGCGACAAAATGAGAAGATACGCATGCATTAGTATCCTGTTTAGGGACTTCGCTTCCAGCGAAACAGGAACCGGCTAAGTGGCCAGTCGAGGATCGCGACACATCCCATTGTCGAGTCGAGTGTCTGGCCCTTAAAAAAAAAACATATTTTCGTCATATTTTTGAGAGCACATAAGAACCGGCTGGCAGGTAAGGAGCGCTCGCCCACGTCTCAGGTTCAAACTTTGCTTTCTCCTTGCGGAGCAGAGTATCCGATTTCATAAAGGACATGCCACATTTCGTTGAGCTCCGTTCCCGGCGGATGCACAGCCCAGAAAGTTCCCATGTCCTTTTAGCTGGAAAATGGAAAACCACTCGAGCTGCATGCGCCAGCCGCATGTCTGTGATTATAAGAAGAGCCCACTTGAGAGCCACCAGCATTTCTCGCATCTTGGTTCTCCCACTCAATTGCATTCCGTATCTTGAGCATGCTACTGTTACTGCATCTACAAGATACATTTCTGCCCTTTGTTTTTGGGGAAACGACGCTGCTCGGCACACCGATTCTCACGTTTGTGGATGGCCAGATGGGAAGTTGGGGGGCAAAGAGGCCTGCAATCATAAATAATAATCAATTTCCTGTGCCCAAAATGTTTCCCATCGCTCCGCAAGTTTTCCATTTCCATTCTCCAGCTGGGGAGCGTATGCAACTGCAAGTTTTTCCTTTCTGCTGAGAAAATGTACAAATAAAATCTGACAGCACAACGCGAGGTGAGGGGCCAATCAGCCGATTGTTTAAAATGTATTTATTGTTTGCCGTTTTCCCTCCGCACCCATGCGTCTCTCCTCCCGCGCTCCGTTTGTTTGATTTGTCGAACATTTGTGCACATATGTTTCCCCCATTTGCATGCGAAGCCCACCTACCGCCACCACCCCCACCCACCCAAAATGGAGGCTGCCAATGGGGGCATTCTCTGAGAGAATCCGCCTCGGATTCCGCGCTGCTTCGGCTCGCTGCCTCGTTTTGTGGCCGCCGCTCGGCTGCGGAGGTTAAGTGTTGGCCCAATCAACGGCTGCCCCATTCGCTGCCCATGACGCATGCGTCCTCCTAAACTAGTGAACTGAACTAAGCCCTAAAGTCATGGGATTACTTACTTTTATTTATGGTATTTAAAAGTTTGCTTGCAGAATACCAAAGTCATCTTACATCTACTAAAATTCTGTTAAATATTCAAAAAGTTGCCTTTTATATTTATATTCAATCTTTTATATACAATTCAATCAGCAGTATGTTTGGAATACATGCCCATTCTTTGATTTTCCTTTACCAAATACAATTCAAACAAATTTGTATATCTTACTTAATAGCTTTGTTGCAAGCATTAAAATTTTCTTAGTCCAGGGTATTCCCCGCTTTTCTACCCACATCCAGCTTCAATTTATTGTTATCACAGTGCATGCAGCTCCCCCAAATGTATCTTTTTACTGGCAACATCTCTGTTTTGTTTATGACTTGGCCAAAAATACGAAAGAAGCAGATTGCGCCAGCTGTTGCCGGCTTGGATGCGATGGCTTGAGATGAGGATGAGTTGGGGAGAGGATGCGATGCGGGACGGGGGCTGGGGCGATCTCCTTACCCTTTTGCCACATTGTGCGGATCAAGAGATACTGCAATTAGTGAAGGGGGCACTTGCAACATCGGCGAGTGTGGGTGGTGTTGCCGCGCGGGACGGGGACTGCACCATATGTCACTTCGGTAAGCTGAGCCCTCGCATCGGATTACCACTTAGCCATAGCTGCTCGCCCCGCGATCTCTCGATCCCGCAGCCCCCAATCTGGGTGTACATATATGTATGTATGTTTCTTCTTGAGCTGCGTCCATAAACATAAATCCAAGCCGGACGAGCTGTTGTTTTTCTTCTTCGCTTGCTTGTTGTTCTCTGCCTTTATGCTGCCGAAGGTTCTGGGCCGGAAAACGCCAAAGAGCATAATAAGTTCAGATCCAGCATCGGAATCGGACTTGCAAAGACAGTGCGCGGCACGAATGTAAGGTCAACGGCGTTGACAGTGATCTTGCATAATTGCAGGGCCACGGAAAAGGTATGGCCCCACCCCGGCTTAAGGTTAAGTTTCCGACGCCCCTCGATCTTTTTCGTTTTTTTCGGTTTTTTTTTTTTTTTGGTTTTTTGCGCTTGCCCGTCTGGCCGAGAGCGAGAGTTAACCCCTTGATGGCCGCGGGGTCAGCAACGGACGCATGTGAATCATTGACAGTTTTTATGAAGCGCCGCATGCATCACTCAACGACATCTCAAGAAGCGCCCGCTGTCGCCTCATGTCGCTCAGTAGCCCGCAATGGGTGTGATGAATTCCATGTTGCTACTTCGACACTGTGAGAAATCGGAGTATGGTTTGCATCTTTAATTCAGCTGGTTAAGCAAGTTCAAATTTCCTTTGAGAATACAGTTTTTGATGGTTTGAAAGAAATCATAAGAATTATTTGTTGTGCAAATGAATGGTATGTTTCATTGTGAGGGAACCGCACCCCACTTGCTGCCGCCTCTCGAAATCATTTCAAATTCAATAGAGGCAACAGCCTGCCAGCCGGGAAATATTAAAGTCAAGCGATGACGAAAGTTTTTATATCGGAGAGTCGAGATCTCGCGGTGGAAAAAGCATTGGAAAAATTGGAATGTTTATGCCGAGCCGAAGTCGAAAGCGTTTGCGTTAATTAAAAACAATTAAAGTGGCAACGTTTGTGGGGTGCCGGGTGGTTCAGCGGGTGCCGGGGGTTGGCCAGCATCGGGGTCACCAGTAGTGCTGGAATGGTAACCATACTCGTATATATATATATACTATATATATCACGCACACCAACCATCCGCAGATCGAGCCGAAATATAAAGGCTTGAGCGGCAAATGTGGGTCGGGTTAGGGGGAAGTTGACTTGTGGAAGGGCCACCGCTTTCCATCTTAACCACCCCCTCACCCTCCCCCCGCGATCGGCTTGACTTTCCATACAAATTGTATAATATTAATTGCGGTTAATTGGGATTAACAGCTGCGCCAAAATGTTTGCCGCTCTTGATGCACTCGGCTCAGTTCACATTGGGGATCAGTTCCGCGGAACGCCGAAAGGGGTAAGTTAAGTCAGCAGCTGGGGGAGTGGCCCAAAGGGTTGCCACTTTCCGGCTGCACTTAAAAAAAAACTCTGTGCATTTCAAAATGCAGTATAGTATGCCACACACAAGCTCAAGAAATTTAACAACCTCTTTTAATTGCTCATAAAGCAAATGTGGCAATTAGTCACAATATTTTTCAGAAACAGCTTGCCATGATTATCAAACTAATACTTTTTATTACCACCTTTAAGCGTTAATTTGCAGACAGCATTACCTTAAAGTGGCCAACTACTTTTGGTAATTGGAAAAATGCATTGCCTGACACAATAACTCTTAAATTTAATTTTCGGAAGTAAACTAGATTTTTATGACGGGCGTTTGCTAACGGAAACGAGGCTCGACCGGCTCAAAAGTGATTTGCTTCCGAACGGGTTTTACATCTCCAGTTCTAGCCACGCTTCATCATCACTGGGCAGCTAGATACGTATGTGTGCAGCCGGTTCCCATTTCCTGGCAACGTGACGACAAGTCTTTCAGAATGTCCCATCCGCGGATGGGCACTTTGCCATTCGCCATGCCATCGTGGATCGCAGATCGCAGCTCCCAGTTTTGAATCCGCCCAATAAACCGCCCCATCCGGCGCTGGCCATCCGGTGTGGATCGACTGGTTTTGTGCTGCCCATTTGGTGGTTGCCTTCGCACAGGATTGCCGCCCAGCCATAAATGTGATGTGGAAAATGAGTAAAGAAAATCGTTATGCTCCGCATCCGAGGCAATGTGATTTTCCTGCCTGGAATTTCCGCTCTTGTTGGCGGCGCGCTAATTACGCCGATGAATGAATGGGCTGGTATGGGCTGGCGACACACCATTTGGGCCCTGTCAGTACCTGTTTGGGCCAACGCCATCCGATTGGCCGCGTGCATTGCAAACACACATGTGGCAGCAAGTAATTGTTTTGGCCGCGCCAGAATGTTGCAGCGGAAGTAATTTGAGGCTGATGATGATGCTGCACGCCGTCTTCTGTCGCCGGGGTTAATAGGGGCACTCGGAGGTTAATGGCTATCCTATGCACTTGCACTCTGGCTTCTTGGGGAGTGGAAAGTGGATAGTGGGGAAAACATCACTAGTGTTCCACGAAATCATTAGAGGCCCGCCGAACCCAAAAAGGGCTACACTGAAAACAAAAAATGATCTCAAAGATTAGGCATCAAATTTCTTAATGAGATACTTTATTCTCATTGTTGCTAGTACTTTTTTTACAGTGCTGAGATTTTTACATGTCCAAAGCCAAGCCCCTTATGCATACAAAATGAAGAAACAGTGAAGAAACACTCAGCGGAAGAGAGACGGATAGTGAAGAGCCGAGTGAGACAAGAGAGATAAGGCCAAGCCATTCAAATTTAAAACTGCATTTTCAATTTTCCAAAATGCTGCCCCCCTCTTTTTTTTTTTGTCTCCCAAGCATGTGAGAAATGATGGAATCTGGGGTCATGTCAATGGCCAAGTGGCATTTCAAAAGATATTCAAAATGGGTCCGGCTCTTGGGAAAGCGATTAGTGTGTCAGATTATTATGAAGAACACTACCCAGCCCAGAATATTCAAATTCCAAATTGACAGAAACTCTTTGCCTGTGCATATGTCACAATGAACGCAGAAACATGAACCAAATAACAAGCATTGCCAAATGCACAAAGTCCGATTGAGCAGGGAGTGGCTACAGACAACATATGAATTTTACCTCGGATCGGATCGGTATTGAACGTATATGTATATATATGTATATATATATGCATATATGCTTTGCTCAATAAAAACCCAATTGACAAATTGTCATGGCGATCACGTAGCAACAACAGCAAGACAACAACGTGTTCTCCGAAGATTTGGGACCCAGTGCAGCGGACTTACCACTGGGGTAAAAGTGGGATCCCTGTAGCAGAACTATACCATACCATACCATGTCGTATCTCTTGCCTGCTCAACTCTGGGCGACCTTTAGATTCTAGTTGTTGACTTGTGCTGATTGCAGCACTAAAATCACCTCGACAACTACATCGTGTACACATGTAGGCACTTCATCATAACCCAGAAAAAGGCCCAGCACAGCACAGCAGCAGTGTCTTGGGGAAAATACGAAATACAAAATACCAAATACAATATACAGAATACGAAACATTTCCAATTCGATTTCAGATCTTTTTGTGAGGCTCAGCACGTTTGGAATATTTTTTTGAAATGTCAGCAGTTGCGCCGTATCAGTGGAGAACCCGACGCCATTATGGTTATAATACTCGATGCTCATTTGTATATATGCTCGTAATGCTTGCTGTTTTTCAGTTGAACTATGGGGCATTCATTTTCACATTATGTGGCGAAAAAAGAGGCAACCAAATACGAAAAAAAAAATTAAGAAGAAAGAAAACTGATTAACAAACTGTGTTAAGCACCGCAGATCGGGCCGAATTTTTGGTGCTGAATTGAATTTTGATGAACACCCGCTGACAGGGAGACCTTTTTTCAGGGCTTGGTCCGTATGGGTATCTTCTGGGCACGGAGACCCCAACAAAGCCCAACGAAGCCCAGCAAAACCCAGCAAACCCAGAAGGCCCAAAAGAGCCAGAAAACCGGCTCTGCGATGGATCACAGCTTCGTCGTCTTGGGCTCCGGAAGTAATTAATGCTTTAGTTTATTTCATTTTTTTCACCTCATCCCGGCGCGGCTTTTGTTTGCCACATAAAAACAGAATCTATGCCCCAACCGAACGATGCGATGGCGAGTGGAGTTGGGAGCTGGAGTGCCAGTTGGAAACTTTCACCAGTGCGCGCCAGCAGCTAGCTGTGCAGATGTAGTTGGCTTTTTGCACTCGCTGACCGAATTGTCAGCTGGAAATGATGTGAATTTTCCAAGATGCCCAATATGGCGGGGGCCACTCGTGGTCCCAATATGGCGCTGCTGCAGCGACATAATTGTGATCAATTGCCAAGTGGCATCCTACTGACCAAAGCGAGCAAGTTGAGCACTCCATTCCTGGTTGCACAGCCTGGCTGCCACTCAGTGTTTACCCTTTGTCTTCGCTTTAATTAAAGCGACCAGGAGCCGGGATCCGAGCATCAGAGTAATGCCTTGTTTGCCAACTTGAGTTGCCATGCCGCAATCGGGCATCTGCATCGCGTCCAGTTCCTCCTCCTCCTCCTACTTCTCCTCCTCCTCCGCCAGTGAATGCGAGGCCAACTATTCCTCCTCCGCCAGGTGCCACGGGTTGAGTCTGCGGAGTTAACGATCCGCACATGGTTTGATTGATATACCCCAGCCTCTACGCCTAGAACAAAATTCTATTTTGATGAGAACAACATATAGACATATGTGCCAAAAAGTAGCACTAAAATCCTTAAAGTCAATCAAACTAGGACCTAAACTTTGCATATGACTTTAAGTACTGTTCTCCCGATTTGTTTGGTTCTAGGCCAGCAATTTCGCTCAGTGCACGTGTGCTAGAGCAGAAGACTCCGGCAGAAGTCACTGGGCCGTGGCCAAGCCCAGTGGTCACCCAGTTGGAGTCAGAGGCGTCTGGTATCGGTCGTTGGATCGGTCGGTCGCAAGCTCATTTTTATTTTTTTTCATTGTTCCACAGCTCCCTGGGTTTTTTTTGCTGTTCATTAATTGCCAACATTTCATATTTTATTTCAGTGCTTTGGCGCTCGTGTGTGTCTCTCGCTCTTTTTCCATTTGTTTTTCAATTATTTTATTTTGTGCCCGCCGCTGTGTGCGCTTAATATATATATATATTGTTTGGCTTTTTATTTATTTTCATTTGCTGGAATCGAGCAGGCTGGTTGTCGCCAGCGTTGTTCGGTTGTCGTCCTCGATTCTTCTGTACATTTTGTTATTACACCACGGAAATTCCGCTTGCACAGCTCAGCTCAGCTCGGCTCGATGGCGGACTTTCTGCCCCAAAACAGTGCAGCTCAGCGTTTCGATGCGGACTATTATTGAATTACCCGGCCAATCTTCGATAGCTTTTGACATGACCCATGGTCTGTGAGCAGATAGTAGCCGGCCAGAGGCGTGATAAGGCAGATTACGGACTTTGTTCACCAGTGCGGAGCGTGGTATTTGTGATGATCCAAGGTGATCCATCCCACCCATATAGATTTAGTCGCTCCAACCGACAAACATTCAATTGCGCAAGCCAACTGATAGATGCAGATACATATGCATCATGCAGATACATATCTGCATCTCTGTGGAGCATAACTATGCATTTGGTGACAACAATGCAAAGTGCAAATAAACATTTGCCAGTCTGCCATTTCATTTGCGCTTCAATATGTCGAGCATCCGCCTACGAACATCATTTACACATATTTATTGCCCATCAAATGATGTGAAGCCACGATTTTGAGAATCTGCAGTTAGCACTTAATTAACATTCGGCCGCTTTGACTCCGCCGGATTTCGATTCGAGTTCGGGGCTCGTATGATTTATAATGTGAGAAGATTGCCCCTCATTCTGAAACCTCGAGTTCACTGCGGGTCAACCTTTTGTTTCCCCAGCCGTCAGGTGGGCATTTGCATATGAGAGCGATTGCTGCTGCGGAGCGGATGCCGAAATTGTGGGAATTCGGAAAGCGTTTAGAGCACAATCGGATGGCGGCGGAGATGGAGATGCGGTATACTCAAAAAGGTTGAGATTATAATTTGAAAACAATCCAGCAGCAACTGGAAATACATAGTATTTGGGAAAGAACTTAGCTCAATGGATATGAATTAGAATATAAGCTAATATAAAGCCAATAAGTTTTACTATAACTTTCTCCCCTAAGTCAACTTTTTTTTATCGCCGTAATATTCCCCCTTTGCTCCAGTTTCTTACCTAGAAACAGTGTTTTTATTGCCTCTACAATTGGATTCCTAGAAATTATGAAATTTCAATTGGCTGACTCACTGCAGCAGCAAACTATCTCGTCTCGCTTTGAAATTCTTTTGTCAAACTGTGGCATTGACCTTTGCATCTGTATCTTTCGTCGCGGTAAACAAAACCACAACAAATTGGCACAGATCGCAAAATCCCAAGTGCTGCTAACCCACAATTAGCATCTGGAACTGGGATCTCCTCGATCGCATCTGTCAAGATGTGCCACAATTTATGCTTGACATTGCCACCGAGATGTGCAACTGTGTTTTGGGGCAAATGCAGTGACGATTCCGATTCTGCCGCAAAAAAAAAAGTGAGTGCGAGTGCGAAAAGGGAGTGGAGATCATCAGCTCATCTGGCTGCATCTTTTTTTCTGGCCTGTTTCAGTGTCGTGAGAACTTTTTCGCGTTTGGGCGCACAGCGTGTGAATTGAAAGTTGGGTGGAAAGCGGGAGGATGGGCGGAGGCAGCCGCGTTGGGTTGCGGAAACTCTCTGGGAAGCGAAAGTGTTGCAAGTGCTGGGAAAGCCAGCCAGCAAAGCGGCCAACAAGCAACAGGCAGCGGCAGCACTTGTCAGCGTTTTGCAATTGCCGTGGGTATCAATCGAACACATGCGCTGCTGCAATCTTGAATATCTTAAAAAAAGTATTTAAAACAACTGAAAACAGAGACTTAAGATCTATCAGCTAATCACCATCATTTGTCTTTCCATCTTTGCAGGTGAGTTCGCTGCAGATGTCCAATCTGGGTCTCTATGCACACGTATGAGTTGAGTTGCATTCGTGAGTGGACAATTAAAGGTTTGTAAGGCAATTAGGCAGCTGAGCTCGTGACGAAGCTTGGCTCGAATGCATTGAATGAGTGTCCGAAAAAATAAAAGATAGAAAACAATCGGAACAAACAAGAATCCCCAAACGAGAATAAAATGCCAAACAATTGGAAATTCATTAAGGCCGGCCGCTGTGGCAATCGCCGGCAGTATCGTAATCAAATGCAGCATTCAACTTTAAACTGCAACGCCGGTTGAGGCAGCGCAGGCAGCGGAACGCCGTGGCACAATTGTTTTGGCCGGGCCAAAACGCTGGTCTCCGTTGTCGTGGCGACGAATCCGGGGGATACCAAAGTTATGCATGAGGTGTTTTATGGCAAGAACGGCTCGCAGTAATTGCACAGGAAAAAATTATTAATTACGCTTGATACGGCAGCGAATTAATGCGTACTGTCCCAATGAGTTACCTTTACATTTGATTGATCATTTTACGGATCATAATTTAAATATCTTGCCAACTTAGTTGAATCTATTAATATATGCCCTTAGAACAAAGTAATTTTCCAATTAAAGTTGCTAGCTCGTTTGGCTCAGTGCGCATTTGCGGAGTGCAACAGATACCCAGCTGGCAGCCAATTGTTGCACACGGCGATATTGGACAAAAGGCCAACTTCCCACTTTGCGTCCACCCCCACCCCCGTCCATCAAGCCCTTAGTTCGGTGGTGGCGACACCGACACGCATGCGCATTGCCCGACAAAAGGGAGTTCGAATTCGAGTTCCCCCGCTCTTTGACCCACCCCGCCCATGCTGCCCATGGTGCGGCTAGGGGCACGCAGAAGAGAGCAAGCAAAACAAAGCACAGACCAAAATACCAGGTTGGAAAAACTTAACGCCTGGTTGCCCACATCGGGGGTTCTCTCCCCCACGAGTCCCGCGATCCAAGTGAGTGCGCTTGCGCCAACGCCAACGCAGCAACGAATCTGGAGTTTGGGCCAAAGTATGACCTGTGGACGTGCAGCAGTGGCACACGGGGGTTAATGGTGTTTCGTACTAGTTTATGTGCTGCGACGACCATTGTGCGACCGCCGCCGCATAACTGGAACATCGCTGACAGGCCAGCACAGTGGGCACTGGCGGTGGCGGACAACCTGTGGATTTGCACGGCCGGCACAAGCGAACTAGCATTCGATTTGTTCGGTTCGTGATTTCACAAAGCGGTGCGAATCGACGACGGCCACAAGGGCTCACCTTTGTACGCCAAACATGAATAATGCTCATGAATCGATCGATAATCGCAGTTCTGCCCTCTGTTTCAAAGGCTTTTCAAAACGTGTTGACTTAGCTGGGAATCGTACATATATGTATACTTCAGGCTCAGCCTCTAGTATTATTACATCTAGAAAATATCCAAAAAATTAACATGTATTATGCAAATATTTTAAGCGTAGGTTTTCAAAACATTATTGCTACCAAAACTGCCATTGAAAGGCAAAATAGGAGTTTTTACGGGAGTTATTACATTAAAAATGATTTTTGCGTTTATATATTATTTACAGCTATTTGACAGTACAAATGTAAAAAGTGTCTGAAATTTTAGCGTTTATATTGAAGTCTACCTTTGGGAGACTTGCGCCAACGACCACAATTTCTATACAACTTTTATCAACTTTTAGAAAATTCAGAATTTTAGAAATTCAACAAATGCAGTAATTGGTTCGAGTCTGCACTAAGCTCGTGGTGAGGTATGTGTATGGTGGTGCACTTTATTCACGATAGGTGGCGCTAAGAACGACTGTGTAAGATATAAAAATTACATATAGCGTTCAAACAAACGGTAGATGAGTAAAATGTAGAAATGACAAACAAACGGTAGATGTTGTAGAATCTAACGAATGTATGATGTAGATGACGCTGAAAATGAAGCGAAATGGAGCGAAGTTCCTCAAATGACCGTTAGCGGTCGCTTTGGTCTCTTTAAAACCCCCGCTTAAAAATTATTTTGCGATCTTTTGGTTCTTGTAAAGAGAATAGAAATTAATTATTTCACTTTAATTTTTTGCTGAGAAAAGAATGCATTCTTCAAAGGTGAGAAGTGCTCAAAGCCGTCATGATCCAATCAATATGTTCCATCACGTTTGTGAAAACACTGGGACTGAGGCACTCTGCGTTGCCATAGCTGACAATTCCGACCTGAACGAAGACCACTCGACCGTTGAGCCGGATGGCGTGGCCCATGGGTCCTCCGGAGTCGCCGCTGCACGACACTCCGGACTCGTGACTCACGCAGATCTGATCCCTACGACGGTCAACCCAGTATGTATCGCTGCACACATACCAATTCACTCTGATTACCCGAATGGACTTGAGGATGGGGTTTGGAGTTTCAGATGGGCTGCGGCCCCAGCCAGTGGCAACCAGCCTGTGGAGTCTCTCAATCTTCGGCTGAAGGGTCGTATTTGTGATCAGGCAAATGGGCTTGATGTGAACTAAGGGAAGAAGAAACTTTTGAATTGCTATCTATCTATGTGTGCCATATATGTATCTTGAACCTTTATACTCCACCGACTTGGCCAGCCGGAGAAGTCCAATGTCATGGATCTTATAGGTTCTGGAGTAGCCCCCATGCCTGAAGGCCAGATCTATTTCAAAGTCCTCTGAAGGTGGCAGGCAATCGGAGCCGTTGCAGTCGATACTAGTTAAGCTATTAAACTCGCCCAGTCGCACTGTCCTATGAACAGACTCCATTTCAGCTGAGTTAGTAGGGATTCACATAATACCTACAAGTTTTCATCCGCGCGTATGCAATGTGCTGCTGTCAGGACGAATCCTTACGGAAAAACGGGTCGTAAGCTACAGATTACTTTCGTTTGGTGCATGCTTACGATGGTTTATGAGAGTTCCGCCACATACAAACTCGCCAGATTTGTGCAAGTAAGCCATCCAAGGACTCTCGGATATGTGCGCCTGGTGCTCCTCATTTTGGAGTGCCTCCAGTGACATATATCCGCAGTCGGGCTCCAGAAATTGGGCAGTTGCATGGTGATGCCATGGAAAAAGAGACACCAACAGCAAAATACAGTACATTGCGCATGAAGCGAGCAGAACAAACTGAACCATACATATCAGTGGGTTCTGACTTCATGGCAGAGTAAGCCTTATCATTCCTTCATATATATATATGAATGCATATATCATATATATGCACTTATGCATGTACAAGGTTTCAGAGATATGCGGTTTATTAAGGTTCAAAGCATCATACATTCGTTAGATTCTTATTAATTTTGCTTGGTATGAAACTCGATCCAATTCGCAAAGTGATTGACGTTTGTGTAGACAGTGGGGCCAAAGCAGTGAGCTGCTCCATAACTGACCACCCCGAAGAGTATCACCCTTCTTTCGGACCCAAGCCGTACCCTCGCCGTTAGCGGTCCACCCGAATCACCCTGGCAAGTGGAACCAGTGCTGCTGGCTACACAGATATGGGTGTTGTCCAGTTGTTTGCCAAAAACTTGGGCACAGTAGCTGAGATGGTGGTGCGTCAAGGATGCTTGCTGCAGGACGGGACTGTTTATGCGGGATTCCGTGCGTCCCCATCCGGTGGTGTTGAACTTAGACAGGTTTTTCAGTAAGTTCGACGACCAGGTGTAGTCTCCCATTAGCAAACAGATCGATCTAATGTTTTCTGCATCGACAAATCTTTGTATTAAATGCGTATGTAGCGCTCGCCAGCTTACCTCCATACTGCACTGCCGTCTCTAGTCTGAGCAGAGCTATGTCATTCTTTCGGAAGTTGATGTAATGATTGGGCACAAAAGTTCTGGTAACATTGATTTCCTTGGGCCGTGGTATGCAGCCATAACTGGAGCAGTCGAGGGCCTGATTCACGTCGTAATCACCCAAACGCACTGTCCTAAATCGAAAGATTATTATCCAATTATCCAATTCGGATACTCCGAAGACACTTACAATTGACTTTTGGTTTCGCTTTTGCAATGGGCAGCCGTCAGAACGTATCCTTAAAAGCTTGAGAAGGTATTCATGGTTCTTGAAAGAGCATTTTCCAACAAAATACATACGTGGCGTGATGAGCGATCCTCCGCATTTCATCATCCCGCGCTCGATGATTATCACCATCCAGGGATTGGACAACAAGTCCGCTGGTTTGCCATTGATCACACGATATAGTCCCGGCTCAGATCTGGCTGTAACGCACTGGGGATCTAGTAAATGTGGTTGGCCCTGTACCTTCAGGAAAACCAGGGCTATAAAAAGGAGCTGCACAGCTCCAGTTCCCATTATATTCATCTGTAATAAAGCTCGAACTGACTGAGAATTCATTCGCCAACGCCATTTATTAATGCATATCAGAGAAAAGCTTATCGTTATTTCCCAGTCATTCGACGTATGTATAAATTCCAGGAATTATGCGATTGACTTGAGTTCTCGGGACCCGATTGCATTGAATTGGAGCATTTCTACAAACAAATTGCATTGAAAATGATTGCATTTATTGCAATACCGAAATGGACAGTCCTACAAATCCTACAAATCTTAAGTAGGAGTGAACCTTTGCACCATTCCTCTAATCCAACTTGAGTACTGTAAAACATTCGTGAATACGGTAGCTTCACGGCATTTAGGAGCCCCATAGCTGATTATTCCGAACAAAAAGGGGCGTTTCACTCCCGAAAAGGTAAGCTCCGCGCTCAACGGACCACCAGAATCGCCGGCGCACGTAAAGGATTGCGAATGGCCAGCACAGATGTGTGGCCAGCCTATTTCCCTGCCGAAGATTTGGACACAGTATCCGCGATCCAGGTGGTACAAACTAGCTGTCTGAAGTTTTGTGCTCGTGGTTTCAGATTCCGTTTTGCCCCAGCCGGTCACATTAAACGTGCTAACATAGTTCAGAAATCGTTGCAATTTGCTCTCGTCCGAAGTTGTCAGCACACAGATCGGTCTTATTTGAACTGGAAAAGAGGAGTTCTTAACTCTTTATAGATACGAATGAGTTGTATGCTTACCATTATATCTTACGGGTTGGGCCAGCAGAAATAGGGCAATATCATAATTATGATATTCCCCGTAGAACGGGTGCGAAAATATCCGCTGCACGTCGATTTCTGCGCCTAATGGTGAGCAATATTCGCTTGAACAGTCGTATCTGGGCGTATTGCCATTATATCCACCCAAACGCACTTTCCTTTTTGAGTAAAGATAGATACAAATTTGAACTGAAAAAGGTTCGTAGTTACTTACAAAGGGTATAGGCTTTCGCAATGCGCTGCTGTCAGAACAAATACTGGAAAACACACATATTAATTTCTCATCATCCTGCTAAGCTTATTTACGTACGTGAGCTTATCAGTGAGCCACCACAGTAGTGATAGCCCCTCTGGAGTATCTGTACCATCCATGGATGCGACTGTATATCAGTATTATGACCTCCTAAAATTTGATTGCGGACTCCAACTGGTGTTTGCACACAGTTCGGATCTAGCAAATCCTGGCCAAGCGATCCGTATGAAAGAAGCGCGAGAATAAAGCAAACCAGCAGCCATTTCATTTTGAACACAATAAGGCAATGAGGCGTAATCTGCACATTGTTTTAGTACATTTCTTGTGGCAGCACTCGTTATCATTAGGTGTTATACCCATTACTCGTAGAGGGTATACTAGATTCGTTGAAAAGTATGCAACAAGTAGAAGGAAGCGTTTCTTACAAAACGCCCAAAACTCCCACGTCCACACTTATAGAAGTTTGTTTAAAATTTGTTTCTCATTTTATTCTACAACATATATCGATAAGCCAGAAAAATTATAAAATTTTGAGTCGGCATTTCGACTAGCTGAGTAACGGGTATCGGATAGTCGGGCAGCTAGAATATAGTATTCTCTCTTGTTTTTTATTGACAAAAACTTATTCATATGCGAGT
This sequence comes from Drosophila simulans, assembly GCF_016746395.2. Taxonomy (NCBI): domain Eukaryota; kingdom Metazoa; phylum Arthropoda; class Insecta; order Diptera; family Drosophilidae; genus Drosophila; species Drosophila simulans. The sequence goes on from NC_052521.2 coordinate 18,711,288, forward strand.
ATATGGCTATGGGGTTTTCCTTATAATTAAATAAGTTTAATAATTCCGTTTAATAAAAATCATCCGCTGGATTTTTACTGGATTCATTATGCAACCGTTATATTTTGTTTTTGCAAACGCTTCACCGCATTACATATTCCCTGCGCGGCGAACAGTATTTACGATCCAGTCCAAATGGGCCATTACGTTTGTAAAGACAGTGGCTTTGGAGCAGTCCTCATGTCCGAAGCTGGTGACTCCAAACTGGAACACCGTTTGGACATGGTCATAGGTTACGATGGCGGTCAGCGGACCACCGGAATCTCCATTGCAAGTGTTGGCATTAGCTCTTTCCGCGCAGATGTGATTGCGATTGATCTGCTGATGCGAATACTGCTTCGCGCACTCAGATCGGCGAAGGTTAAAGAGCGAGGTCTTCTGGAGCATCCGGCTAGACGGGCTCGATTCGGTTTGTCCCCAGCCGTAGGTTCTAAACTTGATAATGTGCTCATCAATGTTTTCAAAGAGCGGGTCCAGGAGCAAGCAAATCGGACTTATATTCTCTGAATAGTGCACTTGCTTGGCCAGTCTCAAAAGAGCCAAATCGTGCTGGTTAAAGTCATAATCTGAGTGGACAAACATGGCATCGACAGCGAACTCCTGTGCTTCTGCTTCTTGGTCGAGTGCGCCCAGGCGGACCTTTCTATTGAGATGGTTGAAAGTTGGATTTAATCCAAGGATGTTGCAGCATACTCACAGTTCCCCGTTTGCTATACAATGTGCAGCCGTCAGTACGAAGCCTGAAAAAAATAGCTAGTATTTCGCTCCACCTCACTCTGTTGATAACTTACGATTTGTGATTAGTGTGGCTCCGCAATGGAAACCCTTTTCCCCCATGACCATGGCCATCCATGGAGCACTGGCTATTGGGGCGTCGTGACCTCCGTGAATTTTGAATTTGCGAATCGGAACAGTGCCACACGGATGCTCCAGAAAGCTGCCACTTACCGAGCCCAGCACAGCTACTGAACTGCTGGCCAAAAGTACGGCCAGTACAAAGATCTCAGTGTTTTTCATACCCCAGCTGTATGAACATACAGCTAATGGTTGAATAAAGTTCGCAACTGGGATGTTTCGCTTTTTATGAATTGGCTTATCGCCTCTCGGAGAGAAGAGAGCAAGCTCTTGCTAAAGATCATACGAGCTTGCTTTGAATCATTTAATCAGAAATGAACTAAAATAAAACCAAGGCGTTTAATAGTTACTTCTTTTATCCGAGACCTAAAAATCTGCAAATCGCACGGCATTAATGATAAAGTTCATATGGTGCAAAACGTTCGTATAGACCCCCATCATCCTACATGTTCTGTGTCCATAACTGACTATACCGAACTGAACGACTCGGGACACACCACCAATTGTTATTTTAGCGGATAGTGGGCCACCCGAATCACCCCTGCACGTGGATGAAGTGTAGTCCCAGGCACAGATGTGAGACCAATCCACTTGGGTTCCAAACATCCTCGAGCAATAGGAGCGATCCACTTGGGTAAGGGTTGTTGTCTTTAGGACGTCGCTAGGCACTCCCTGCTCTGTGTCGCCCCATCCAGTGGCAGTCAGAGTGGTAACGTAGTTTAAGAGATTGTAGTTGGTCAGCAGGCAGATTGGCTTTACGTAGTCTGTGGTGGATTGATTGATGTTTAGCAAATATCCTTCAGAAACTGGCGTCTGGCTTACCAGTGAATTCCACCTTGGTGGCCAGTCGGAACAGGGCTATGTCGTTTTGGGTGGCTTCCACATAAAGGGGGTGTTTTATATACGCATCGACCGCAATTTGAATGGCGTTCGGCATGGAGGTAGTGGAACAATCCGTGAGGGTTGACCTGTTGAACTCGCCTAGGTATATGTCCCTTTAAAGAGGTGACAGGACTTCGATTAGGGATTCCACCCAATAAGTGGTGTTATACTCACGTGTGGTCATCAGTTACGCAGTGCGCAGCACTAAGAACAAATCCTGTAAATCGTATGATTTATTTTTCGCGGTTAAAATTTCTTATGGTTTTCCCATCGCCCTACTTACGGTTCGTGATGAGGGATCCACCGCACATACTTCTGCCACTATATACCAATGCCATCCATGGATTAGCAAACATATCAGCCGGCCGGCCATTGACAATCATGGGAACCGCATTACCATTGCCATAACTCGAAATCGAAACTCCGCAATTTGGTTCCAGGAATGACACAGGATATTGTCCATTTCCAAATGCAATCCCAGTGAGCAGGATAATCACAGCTGCGGCGATCTCCATTTCGAATCCCGTACTGAGAGATTGGCGGTTCAAAATTTGTGTTTTATTATTTGAGGTACGCGGCGATAAGGCGCCCAAAATGTAATAAACACAATATATTCGGCACGCGGTATTTCCATTCTTATTATCAATTTCACTTGAATACTAAATATTATATTATGTACAATCTATTAAGAATTTTTGTTGGTTATAATTGCGAGGAATTTCGCTGGCGATCGAAAGAGGGGAAATGTGACCCCACAATTTCCAAGAATTCCCCCTATTTCTCCTCGCGTGTGTTGATGCTGAGCCACCGATTCTTCGGAGATTCGTATGCCCACGAAGAGAGGTAAGATCGGTTGGTGTGGTGTGTGGGTTTGGCCAGCATCTCGTACTCCGATCTCTCTCCCGATTTCTCGCTGGCCAGGTTGAAGCTTTGGTAAGTGGTGTCAGAACCGGTTCCAGTTCGAAAATCCGACTGCACACAGTCAGAAAAACAGAGAAACCGAGAGGAGGGATATATTAGCTACAAAAACAACGGCTGAACTAATCATTTTCATTTGAAATAAGCAAATGAGCCGCAATAAATGAATAGCATTGGAATTTGAATATTCGTATTGGAATGCTCGAACTTCGAACCCAGGCGAAAGACACGATACGATATTAATTTTCATCTAATTATGAGTGCTTTGTTTGGATTCAGTGTGTGTGACAAGCGGGCAAAATCCAGCGTTGGTTTTATAAATTGCGATTTTATGGCTTTGTTCTAAAGCGTTGCTCACAACCGAAAATGGTGCGATGTTGTCCAAAAGGCATGTAATTGTTTGTATTTCTTGATTTTACTTTTACAGAATGATATTCGTTCGATAGAAGTCAAAATCAATCATATTTCATGAAGGGTGAATCCCCCTTCTACCTTACATACATGTATACCCATAGTTATGGACTTTCATGACTGTAGCTGGGCATGGGCAGTAATACCCTAGCCATCACTAATCGGGAGTGGATCTGGATTTCTGGATTTATTGACCTTGCCGGGCCTGCTGCCAGTGGGGCGGCCTCTGGAGCTGCAGGAATCCTTACATCTCGGAATGCGGCTGTGGTCGACTGAGGCGGCTGAGGCTGAGGACCGAGGACTGATGTGGCTGATGTTGCTGCTGTTGTTGCTGGTGTCAACATCGGCAACATCGAGCAGCAACAACACGTTCGTGGTCTTGACTTTGGGCCGAGGCTGCGACTGTGTCGCCGCACGTACAACAACCATCTTACATAGCCGCCGATTAGCCAAGGTAACAAACGAAGAACTGGCCCAGACCCGGCTCGGATCCAAAATGAGCTATCTCACTGCGCAAATCTTTCACTTCTTGGTCGCTTGCTTTTCGCTGGCTTTTAAGGGCCTTCCATGCCTGCAAGCCTGCCATTTATCGCAAATGCATTGTGGCAGGCCTCCCTACTCCATACCACTTCACTCCACTCCACTTCACTCCATTCCACTCCACTCTTCTCCACTCCACTCCGATCCATTCCTCCTGAGCGCTCCATCTTGGCTGGCTCGGCTTTTGTTTCATGCTCCATGGCTAATGGCACGCAGGCTCCACAGGTTGCCGCTGTCGAGTGTTGTTGCAACATGCTGTTGTCGACGGGCGCCCTGCACTCCAAGGTCCAAAGGCAAAGGCCTACGTAGGCCCAGTCCGCACACTGAGAAAAATAATGAGCATCGTTAGCTGAGGGGGTTTTCCACTGACTCTTATATTTCCCACAAGTTGTCTAGACAACATTTAAATGTGTTATTTTTATTGGTTTTCTTCTTAATTCTATTTTAAGTATTTATGCATAAGTTTATTAACAACATTTATTTTGGATGATAACATGGGGGTTTTTCTGTGTGCAGCACACGTGTGCGTGGCTAAAACGTCCGTTTCTCAGATTCTCGGCTCCTCTCCACGCTTATCGCCGCCCGATTCTCTCTCTTTCTCCGATTCTCCGGAGGTGGTGCTTCTGCTTATCTGACCGGAGTGGCATTGGCATTCACTTCGTGCTTTATGCCCGGATTAAATTTTAGCAAATCGAACCGATGCGCTAATTGAACTTGTTGGCAGCGTGCGCTGCCAAAATGGCCGCACCACACAATGTAGCCAACATATACTCGACCATAATTTACATTTAGCGGCACAAGCCAAGCCACACATTGCAAATATTATGGGCGGCGGGACGACAGACTTGTCTTAAATATTTTTGTGGGTATTTATAGGTTGGGCGGCAGTACTGGGGAATACTGGGGCCCTCGAAGTGCCGCAGATCGAAACGTAGATGGCGATGGAGATGGGGATCCGCCGAAAGCTCCCCAGCGACTTGGACGCTCATATTTCACACTTCACGACAAAGCGATTAAAGTCGCGCAAACAATCTGTTATTGGAGTTGTTGCAATTATGTTTACAAAGACATTAAAAGGAACGAAAAGCGAACGGCGAAATAAAAATACGAGGAACACAGTGCTAAGCTCAAAAAAAACTTGAAATCGGCCCAAGAGACGGCGAGGCACTCTCCGTATTTTGTATTTCTTATTTTACCCAGCTTGTTGTTGTGTGTGTGTTGTTTTTTTTTTTGAAACGTGAGTCGTGCACCAACACACAGCAGACGACTCTGCGACAATCAATAAAAAAAATCGGCTAAAAAACAAACCAGAAAACAAAAAACATAAAACCTCTTTATGCTAAAACGATGAGATGAAGTCAAAGTTTCTGCGTATCTGCACGCCTGCCTTTTGCCATTTGGCTGGGGGTTAAAGTTGAGTTAAGAGCGCGCTCGATCTTATGACCAATTAGCCGGACTGAATATGAGGAATTGGAATCCGTGCTCCATGCTCCATACTCTATGCCATCCCAGCCAAGTCAAATGTGCCGCATCACGTTGGGGCCTCGGCAATTAGCTTTAATTCTAAGCAGCTTTTCACAGCCGTGTGACAAGTTGAATGCTGATGAAGCACAACCCCAGCCGGAGAATCTGATCGATCTATCATCTGTATCGATGGAATTCCAAGGCAGAGGGCTATGGCCATGCCAAAGGGCCAAATAAACAGGTAATCCAATTACGCGCCTTCAGGTGTTAGGGCTAGCACGCGCTTAAAGTTGGCCAAAATTAAGCTAATAGTTAAGGGCATGAATAGAAAAAGTTCCCATTTTATTGTGTTTAAATAGTTGGTTTTGCAAACATTTCACCGCTTTTAAGGTTCTCTTTTGAATATGCTAATGGTTATTTAATCACCTCGGCTAATCACATTGTATTCTAGAAATATCTGTGGGTTTGTGTATTTTTAGACTAATTATTAAGCTGCGGTCCAGTCTTTGGTTCTTAAATATTTGTATAGCCAAGCTAAATTTGTATAGCTTTGTACGAAATACTTCATGTTTTTAATATCTCTAAGGAGTGAGGTCTTCATAGTATCCCCCTTAACATGCACTTTCATTATTTCTTCGCAAAAAATCGAATCCCAAGTCGATGTAATGCGCTATGTAAGTACGTATGTACATATGTATGTACTTGTTTGTTCCATGTGCCAATGTGCAACACTCCATAATGCAACGAATTCGTTGCGCCCTATGGGCTGGAGCATCCCTCTCATCCCGCCGAGACACTTGAGCGCCTCCTGAGCCGATCTTTTGTTGCCCTTAATCTGCGTGGCACTTGAAAGTAACGCCTCGACGTCGACTCGCCAGACATCGATGGCGATGATCACGATGATTCCGATGATTCCAATGAGTCCGACAACCTGTAGAGCGGCCAGGAATCACTTCAAGGGCCTGGTTCTCGAGGCTTTCTTTTGAAATTGGTTAAACCAGAGGAGAGATCATAGACAGATGGAGTGCTGCACTGGAGTGGGGGAGTTAAAAAACATTTCTCTTCGCATGGCATTTTGTACGCTTGATCAAATGTTTATGAGTGTGGGTCGGGGCAACTCGGAATCTCAGAATCTCGGCATCTTACACCTCTCGAGCGGCGTTTACCTGTGGCTCGCAGTGGCGGAGTTGGTGGAGTGCCCTGAAGTGGTTTCAGAGTTCTGAGTTCTGAGATCGTTCTCAACTCGATGTTCGGCTGTCAGTTGCACGCTCTTCGATTTTGACAGATGATTCTGTACGGGTTGGGCAGTGGACCTTTGATTGAGGTCTTCTGGCTTGGGACAGACGGCTATTAATATGTTTGATTATGGCTGCAGAGCGGAGCATGGCGCTTTTACCCCATCGAAAATCTGTGGAAACGCTTTTCAATTTAAATGTATTTTCATGCTCTGAAACAAAGCGCCGAGCAAGACAATGCAACGCCTCTCGAGAGTCACAGCGTGGGACTCGAGATTCAAATGCGGATCGAGGAGTTGGTTGCGCTTTTCCAAGTGCACCTTTTGTATTTCTGTTATGGCAACGTGAAAAGGTCAAAACGCTTCGGATTTACCTGCCGAAACAGTGTCCTTTTGGCCCGATCCCAGCCCGATCCCGCAGAGCACATGGCGCAGGCGTAAAAACCCCGATTTCTTGTGGGCTGGGAACAGGTGAAGAAGAGGCCACCGAGATCTCGGTCTCGGATCTGCCCTAACAATGTTGACAACGCTCGAACAGAAATCTTTTTGCCAAAAGACAATCCATGGCCCACGCAGGCTCGGCTAACAGACACAGATGCACACACACACACAGATACAGATACAATTGCCGAGATCTTTTGTGCTTATATGGCAGCATTGCCCACACACACCCATGTATATACAGCCAGGTGAGAGAGCGGCGATCGCTTTACCTGAGCGCTCTCCAATTCGCCGCAACAACAGAACCTCCAACAACAGCAGCAGTAAGAAATTGGGATATACACAAGATCTTACCTGGGAACGACCTGCCATCGATGCGAATCTTAAATGCCCTGCACAGCTGTCGGAGTTAAGATGCTGTCGGATAATCCCCGCATTGGTTTTTTGCTCTTGTCTTTGCTATTGGGCATCTTGGGGGAGGGGAAAATCAGGACATTGTTGCTCAAGTACTTTCCTTTGTTGGAAAACTCGTCTCTGCAGTTGAAAAGGATATTTCTGGCGCCTTAAGCCGAAATGCTACAATACATCCAACACTTTGCTATCTTAAAACTTAGGTTGTTACAAATAAATGCTTCTCAAAACTCTTTTAAGAAATGCAAATGGTTCTTATCAATTCTGTTTTATCATTTTATGGAAATCTTATAGAGTGTGTCCAATTTTTGTTTCATAAATCCCATGAGTATATTGTATATTGAGCAACATATTTTGTGCAAAAAGATTGTCCGTATCCACTTTTCAAGCTTGGGATACTTAACCGTTCAGAACCATATGCTCTATGCTATAATTCTAAAGTTGTAGTTATGTTTTGCGAACTCTAGTTGATGTTTCCGTTCATTTGAGATGGCGCTAAATTCGATTCTGTGCATTATGGCCACCGTTTAGCATTTTCCCATGATATGTAGAGCATTTGCTGGTCTGGGGGAGATTGCCCAATGTATCTGGCCGTATCGTTTCGTATTACGCTGACTTTTTAAAACGCTGCTGCTACGTTTACGATTACCTGTGGATTGTGGATGTAGATGGTCCGCTGGCGGTGCGAGTGGGAGCGCTGCACTGAGCGAGCGAGAGGGGGCGACAGCGGTGCGCAGCTGTGCTGTAGTTGTTGCTGTATCGCTGGCTTTGCTTTTATTTTGACCTGATCTGAGCTCGAGATTTCGCCGCTCACCTTTATTTTTACCTGTGCGCGCTCTCTTCGCCGCAATGGAGAGTGGGAAACACGGCGAGAGAGTGAGAGAGAGAGTGGAAGCAGCGACTTTGGCTGCGCCTTTGGCCTCAGTCTCGAATACAACTTGTTGCTGCGCAGACGCGAATCGCTCAGTACGGACGTCTTGAGCTCGAATCCTCGGCCATATCTGTGCTCTCGATCGCAGCGTTTGCTAATTCGAAGATCGTGCTAATCGAAGTACCGAGAAATCGCAGTTCGCAAAAGCAAAGCCAAAAACGGGGTGTAAGCCAAGTGCCTTTGGCCTATACTAAGCGTATTTTTGTGAATTCCCTGCTAATTGGCAGCCGCGGCTGTGGCTCAGTTCGAATGATGGCCAAGTGTGTGTGTTATGTGCAAGTTAACGGCTGCGGGGGCAACACAACAATTGCTTAGGGCAATTAAAGCTGAATGCTGAGAGCTGCGCCTGCGCACGCCTCTCTAACCTCAAAAATCGTTGGCGAACTCAAAAAAGAAACTGAAAAATACATCTGAAAAATAACAAAAATTTTATACACATATATTTTGTACATACACATATATATATGAAAGCCTTCGGACGACTCTTGTGGCTCGTAATGTGAAACTGGTTCCTACACTCACACGCACACACACTCACTCACTGGCGCGTTCAAAAGACCCACTCGAAAACACACACACTCACTCGCGCGCACACACAGTGAAATGTAAACACCAATACAGTGGCAAATTGCAACGACAACAGCTTAAATTCAAAACAACAACAACAACAGCAGCAGCAAACGCAGTGAAAGAGTCGAAATCAAATTTATGAAAAGCTGTATTTTTGGCACGCTAAGCTGAGTGAGCAAAAAGCCGAAAGTAAACCGCAAGTTCAAGAAAAAGAAACGCATAAAAAATAACCCCTATGACGTCAGGGGTTATAGCTTGGAAGAGGGCTTGATTCATCCCACCAGTAACGCCCACAAAAAGCACCACCCACCAAACCACCCACCGCTCAGCCACAATGCTGCTGCGACGGCGCAACGGCCCCTGCCCCTTCCCACTGCTGCTCCTGCTCCTGGCCCACTGCATTTGCATTTGGCCCGCCTCGGCGGCCCGCGATCGCTACGCCCGCCAGAACAATCGCCAGCGCCACCAGGATATAGATCGCGATCGGGATCGAGATCGATTCCTATACCGCAGCAGCTCGGCCCAAAATCGGCAGAGGGGCGGGGCCAACTTCGCCCTGGGACTGGGAGCCAACGGAGTCACCATTCCCACCAGTCTGGAGGATAAGAACAAGAACGAGTTCGTCAAGGGGAAAAGTAAGTGCAGCGCAAGGATCTATCCATCTTCCTCAAGCCGCCCATCATCTATCAAAATGTGTTTATGTAGATCATCTGGCTGACTGCCTGGCTGCCCATATATCAAAAGAGCCAGGTCGGCCCGAATTTGGCCACCGTATCAGTTGGTCTCCAGAGTTTCCACCGTTTTCAGGGGTTTTCAGTTTCGTGCCAGCGATATGCTGTCGTTTATCTTATCGCCGTGATGTTTTTTTATTTGTCCCCTGTACTGCACTTTAAATATAGCTTCGTTTTCGGCTGCATTTCGTATTATTTGGTCTTATCGTTACCCTGGGAATATCAATTATCGAGGGATACCTGCAAAGTGTGCAATATTACAAATATTTTACTAAGCTCATAGATTAAAGAGCACTTGTATCTGTATCTGTAGTATTTTAAGTGATATAAGCTTACTTAACATTTCGGTGTCTGGATTTTTATGTGGGCTTTGAATGAGATTTCTCAATATCACGTATACGCCAGGGTATCCTCTAGTCCAGAGTGAATGCTCCCTGATTTTTTACCTGCCCTTCGCGACGGTCTCACCTGCCCTGTGGCTCACCTCTTGACTTGGCGCTGGCTTAGTCAAAGAGTCTTGTGTGCACTATCGCCCCTGTTTCGAGTTACCCCCACACCTAGTCATCAGATATCACGGCAAACATACCAGAAAACCAGAACGCACTGATTAGCCAAGCACTGAGCACTGTGCTGTGTATTTCGTAATGTCAAATGTACAAGGTAAAGCGTAGTTAGTTAGTGTTAAGACCGCCCGACTTTTCCACTCTGCCACTTTTCCCGCCGTCTGCGTGCCCTTTTCTGTGCATCAGCAGCAATTGCAATTGCAACAGCAAAAGCAAAAGCAAAAGCAACAGTGCAACTGCAACTAGCGACACAATTTCCAGCTAAAATGGCGACTCGATTTGTTGACTCTGCAGTTCTCGAGGTTTTCTTTGTGGGCTTTGTTTCTTACCCGTTGGGAAATAAATTAATACACAAAAATTGTATTCGCATATTGGAAGTTTCGGCCGCTTGGCTGGCTGTCTGTTTGGGTAACCATTTGGCCACAATTTAATGAACACCGTGGCGTATCTGGCGGTGTCTGTTTGCACAGTACTTTGAGGCAAATGTTTGTATTTGGCGGGCAAACAGAAAAGTAAAAATTAAATGGAAGGCGAATAAAAGCGGGCCGTCGATACCAAGTACTCAGTGATCTTGTAGCTGCAAATTAATAACTGAATGTGCGCATTGTGCGCCAGCAACTGTGCAAATATTGATAGGAAAACGAAAACTTTGGCTACGCAGTCTATGCTAATGGGAGACCACCACCGCATAGCCGGATATGTGGATATATGTTTGTATGTATGGCTAGATAAGCGAGTTATGAAACCGATAAAGATGCCAGAGTCCTTACGGCGATAATCAGCCAGCGATATTACCCTTTTTTTCGCACAGACGATCGCTGCTGTCACAATGCCCTTTTCGCAGAAATTGTTCGAGTTATTTGCTCTGGCTTACTGTTTCGCTTTTTTTCTTTATGACCATAAATAAGCACAGCTGCGGCATGTATGCAAATAAATGCTAGAGAAAAGCCTGCACGTGCATTCGAATCGAAACCGTTAAAAAAATCGTAAGGGGTTGGCAAACTCAAACAACTGGCAATTGTTGTTGACGTATTTATAGTTCAAAACGCTACACTCGCTGGCAAAAAATCACCTTTTAATTGTTCATTCAGGCAAAATTGTAGTAAAATCAATAACAAGTTCCCTAGAATTTTACTTTGACTTATTTTATTTCCAGTTAATCATACTGAACGCCAAGTGAATTAACTAAAAGTAGTTAGTTAGTTAGTAGTACCATTTTGAAAGGACTTCTCTTATGCCTTTATAGTTTCCTATAAATAGTTAACCATTTGGACCCAGAACCATAGCCACCCACCTCCCAGCACATAGATACACACACACACACTAAACGCAACCCAGCAGGTATGAGTGTGCGTGCTAGCGCTTGAAAAACCACATTCCATAGTGCGCTTTGCTGCGACGGCATCGTGAGTCCAAGTCCGAGTTCGAGTCCGATTCCAACCAGCATCCCAATCCGAGCCCCCTGAAAATCCCCCATTTTGGAGCTAATTACGGCGACAGGCACGCGCTGACTTTTGCCTAAGTGTGCGTTGTGTGTATCTGTGTGCGCTTTGCATTTTTCTACGATATTTCTGATTAAGCCATCATATCAAAGAAATAATGGCCAAATTGAACTGCGAAATGGCCAGAGCTTGGCTTTCAGCCAATGCTGAACTTTGATGCCTGGTCTGCTGCAGTTGCTGATGCATTAGCGTTGCATTTACTTTTAGCCGTTCAACTACTTCCAGTAATTTTGAGCCCGAGTCGAAATACTGGTTTTCTAAAACCCACACAGATACACTCACACACACACACACCAGCGAGAGTGGAGAGCAACTGAGCGGTGAAGCAAGAGCATCTTGGGCTGCTGCGATTGCGTAGTCTGTCGCTCACTTGTTGATTGTTTCAATAGAGCTATGCTCTCTGCGCATATTTGTTTGGTTTTCCTGGACCCAAAGGCACTTCGCCTAGTATACACGGGAAATAAAACCATAATGTTTAGAATTGAATTGTTCGAGATGACTAACTACCTTATGTTTTTGAAGTTATATTTTATATTGGAAATCAATCTTCGTGACAGCATGCCACATTTTCTTTCTGTGCTGACAGTTGTGAACTTTTGACTGCAGTTCGCTTGACTTTCTGCCTCCGCCTTTTTTCTTTGCCTCTTTTTTTCCGCATGTGGGCGTTCGATTTCGAAAACCAGAGTTTAAAGCCGAGGCTGTCGGTCCTCTGCCCACGAATTGCTGCTGTGGAGATCGCCTCGCAGACCTCTCCCCGATTTTCTTTTCCGTCTCGCTCTTGAGCCGTTCTATGCCTAAAAATAGTGGCGAATGCGAAAATTCAAAGCCGGGCAGCAGACCAAAAATGGCGCCAGGGCGTGCTCATTAAGCCAAGTCCAAAGCTAAAGCAGCAGCAAAGCTGCAGATCAGCCCAGTTGGGGATTTTTGCTGATTGGGGGGAGCTTGGAGACTCTGATGTTGGGGTGGGGATGGGGGCTACAGAACAAAGAGTACTGGCAACAGCGAAAACAATAAGCTTATCTAATCCAGGCATTGCTGTTTTGCTGTTGCTCTTGCTGTCGTGCCTCACGACCTGCGCCCAATTGTTGTTCGAAACAAAATGAACGCGCTTCGAACACGAAAACCCGAAAGCAGAAGATGCTGATCATGGCGATGAGGATCGAGGATCACGGGGAGGGTCGCCGCTAAGGAAAACCAGCCAGATGAGCCGCCACAAGGCATCACCATCACCATCATCTCCAGCCAAGAGGCTGCTGCCTTTTTGTGCCCCTTGTTGCTGCATCTTCGCTTCGTGGCCGTTGCCTGATTTGCCTTTGTTCAGGCACTGAGAGAAATGCACGGTGTCCTATTAAATATTTTAAAATATAGCGTGTATTATTGGTTATCTTTTGTAGGTTATGAGATTTGAAATGTTTAAAACAATCTTTTCAATAGCTTATTTTCTAATTCTATATACATTACATTTTAATGGTTAATGACTGCGGATTTAGAGGGGCTAATTTCTGGCAGTGCACTTTTTTCTTTGCGAGGACAGTCGATTGTCGGAGCTTTGTTGTTGCCACGACGAGTGCTGGCTGCAAATTTGTTATGCCAAGCCAAACTGAAGATGCGCCTGCGCTTGAAGCGTTTTCTGGCGAAGATTTCTGGCCCCTGCCGCACGTTCCCCCAGCCCTGCCCCTCGCAAACCATCCCACCACCCGCTGCAGTTGCGCTTATTTGCCTTCGCCTTCGTGACGCCACGATGCGAGCTTAGAACAGCGCGGCAATAGCGGCCAACACGAAAGAAAGTTGCCGCAACAGCATTCTGCAAAGCAAAATAAAAATCTGGTAAAAAAATCAGAAAAACTCGGAGAGAGGAAAATTGCAAAATCCGCGCACGTAAGCGTCGCACTGGAGACTCTGGCTGTGGCTTCGACTCCGATTCCGATCCAGTGGCAATCCCCTTCCCCTAATGAGCTGCGTGTTTTTAATGGCCGCACAAATGAATTTATTAAGCACTTTTACACAATTTCATTGTAAAATAGGCGCGTGCCGAGCCGCAGCGGACTGAAATTGTCGCAAAACAGTTATGAATTATTTATGACGGGCAGTGGGGCGGAGAAAAACATGGGGCGGGCACAGAGGTACCGATCGCATTGCAATTGCCAGCGGACGTTAATCTATGACACCTTGCGATCCGGCCAGCTGCATCTGCATATGGCGCCGGATCGAGACTTTCACCAGCGCGGCGGATCAGATCAATGTACTTGTTCATCAAATATCTCCAAACTCACAGATAGCCAGCGGCATTTAACGGACAGCAATAGCAATGCTCGATAATTTGATCGAATGGGGTAACCATTCGAGCTCATACAGATACACGGCTCCACATCTCAAACGCTGAGAAAACAAAGCCTCTCCTAATGCCCTTTTAAATCTTTTGTTATATTACAACAAAATCTAGACAATTCTTGTTCTTCGTGTTCTTGCGTTGCCCCGGGCGAGGGTACACAAAAATGTTGCCAGCCATCTGGGGTCTGGGTTTTGCTTTTGGTTTTGGTTTCGGTTTCGGGCCATGAGTTAAAAATCTTTTCCACGAAATGAAAACACAGATACAGATACAGGGAAGGGAAGGTAAAGAGCGCCGAGAGCGGTACGAACGTGAGCAGCAAAAACTGTTAAGTGCGCAGAACCGGCTGAGCGAGTCGGGTCTGTTGCAGCGATGAAATCGCTGGATAGGGGGATCGCGGGGCAGCCAGGGCACCGAGGGGAGCATCGGGGAGCGGGATGGGACGTGGAGGACGTCAAGAACGCTTTGCGTCTAGGCCAGAATCGGTGGAAAACTTGGGGTCCAAAAGTCAAATTGCCGATGGAAAACCGAAAGAATCGATTATACAGTCTCTTGGCTTTCTTCTACCATTTCCATCTTGGTGAAAAGGCAAACAGCGAGCACAGCAGCTGGAAACAAAAACAATATTTAGAAAGTCAGCGTGGTGGAGTCTGGAATGCGGTTGCCTATTAATCAGTACGTCAGATGATGATCACCGTCGTGATGATGGCCAGAGGGGCGGCGAAGGGCGAATGGAGTCGTGTGTGTTGATGGCTTGGCATACAAATCGATAAACAAATATAGCAAATACAGCGATTTTCCACTGTCTGCGTTAGCGCATCTGTATCTGTGTTGGTTGATTAATCTGAGCGCTGAAGTTCGTTGCCTAAGTCTTTTGTTTTAATGAGCACATCATGAATTATGACTTTGATTTGCGCTGCGCTGCGACCGCCAGACCGCCGAGTCGGAGTCGCAGAGTCGCCGGCGACTCATTAATGTTGCCACACTTAGCCTTAGCCTAAGGATTACAAATTAGCCTTTTTGTGGCTCGGCTGCTGAGGCGGCGGCGGGCGTGTCGCTGCCCGACAAGAAAAATCACAAATGCCCAGCCATGCGCTCGGTTCGCAAGAAACCCGATGCTGATGTCGAAGCGTTTGCCTGGCAGGGAATCCACCGACGTCGCGTCGTGGCTTAAGTTTCAGGCCTCGAACATGAAAAACCTGGCTGATAAATTGTGCGCGATAAAGCCCAGGCGAGGAGTCTTGAGTCTTGAAAAGGGTTTCGTGATGTCGACTTCGTTCGGCATGAGAAATGAAGGCGACTGATGCTGCGGCTGCTGCCCAGCGGCAACCTCGACCACAAAAAATAAAATAAAACAAACAAAAAGTAACAAAACAAAAAAAAAAAAAATAAAACGACCAGAAACAAAGCTTAAGAATTTGTACGAAAATTTTTGCGCTTCGATTGCTGGAGCCGCTTTTGATCAGTGTCCAGCGACAAAGTCGAGGTCCCAGTCGTGGCCTCACCTTCGTATCCCTCCTCCTCCTGCTCCTCCTCCTCCGTCATTGGCGGAATGCCAATGCATGGGACGCATATCTGGGGGCATTTAACTTTTTCTTCCCATCGCCACAGGAATTTCTCCGTTTCTGGCGACAGAAATATTTCTGTCTTTGGTTCGTTCCTCTTCATAATTATGGGATATTTGTTCGAAGGAAATCGATAAATTAGGGAAGGAGGAGCGGCCATTTTGTGGATAATTAGTTGGGTGCTCTGTGCTCCGTGGGCTGGCCCGGGGCATCCACCTCCACAATGTGGTGGTTGTCTAACTCCAACTCACCGCTGACACATGGCACACTTTCGCGGCCCACACGGAGTGGTGGCGAGCAGCCCACGTAGCCCTTTTCATAAGAATCCCCATCATCTGTGCATATGAAATTGTATCTATCGGATGCAAATCAATGAAGTTGTCGCCGAAGATGCTCGACTACGCGAGCGGCTAAAACAGGTCGCTGACTAATGATAAGAGGCCGTCTGGGATGAGGAGCGAGACTGCGTGGGCTGCTAATTATTAACAACGCCAACTGGCACTGAGAGTCTCGCGCCCACTGGTTTCGTCTCTGAGGTTTCTGCCTCATTTTATTGCTTCCGAGCAAACAAACAGCCGGGCAAAGCTATTTCCGTTTACGATCCAAAGCTCGAACCGAAATTAATTTCTCAAACTGCCCGAGCATAAGTCAACTTCAACACCTACCCGACCTGGTGGGCTGTGCATATAATTGGACAGTTTAGGGTCAACCGAAACAAAAACCATTAGCCCGCATCGACACCCACAGTATTACATTATTACAACGATTTCCCTTTTGTCAACTCTCTTTGCAGTCTGCATCGGCACCAAATCCCGGCTCTCCGTGCCCTCCAACAAGGAACATCATTACCGAAACCTCAGAGATCGCTACACGAACTGCACGTACGTGGATGGCAACCTGGAGCTGACCTGGCTGCCCAACGAGAATTTGGACCTGAGCTTCCTGGACAACATTCGGGAGGTCACCGGCTACATTCTGATCAGTCATGTGGACGTCAAGAAAGTGGTGTTTCCAAAGTAAGTTTGCCCTTAATTAAGAAGCTTTAGATTCTAACAAAACAAGTTTGAAGAAAATTCTTTTTATAACTTACTAACTTAACTCTTATGTTTTAATACCATGTTATTGGACTAGACTTAATATCGTATACTCCTTCTTACAGACTACAAATCATACGCGGACGAACGTTGTTCAGCTTATCCGTGGAGGAGGAGAAGTACGCCTTGTTCGTCACTTACTCAAAGATGTACACGCTGGAGATTCCCGATCTACGCGATGTCTTGAATGGCCAGGTGGGCTTCCACAACAACTACAACCTCTGCCACATGCGGACCATCCAGTGGTCGGAGATTGTGTCCAACGGCACAGATGCGTACTACAACTACGACTTTACTGCTCCGGAGCGCGAGTGTCCCAAGTGCCACGAGAGCTGCACGCACGGATGTTGGGGCGAGGGTCCCAAGAATTGCCAGAAGTTCAGCAAGCTGACCTGCTCGCCCCAGTGTGCCGGAGGTCGTTGCTACGGACCCAAGCCGCGGGAGTGCTGTCACCTCTTCTGCGCCGGAGGATGCACTGGTCCCACGCAAAAGGATTGCATCGCCTGCAAGAACTTCTTCGACGAGGGCGTCTGCAAGGAGGAGTGTCCGCCAATGCGCAAGTACAACCCCACCACGTATGTTCTTGAAACAAATCCTGAGGGAAAGTATGCCTATGGTGCCACCTGCGTCAAGGAGTGTCCCGGCCATCTGTTGCGGGATAATGGCGCCTGTGTGCGCAGCTGTCCCCAGGACAAGATGGACAAGGGGGGCGAGTGTGTGCCCTGCAATGGACCGTGCCCCAAAACCTGCCCGGGCGTTACTGTCCTGCATGCCGGCAACATTGACTCGTTCCGGAATTGTACGGTGATCGATGGCAACATTCGCATTTTGGATCAGACCTTCTCGGGTTTCCAGGATGTCTACGCCAACTACACGATGGGACCACGCTACATACCGCTCGATCCCGAGCGACTGGAGGTCTTCTCGACGGTGAAGGAGATCACCGGGTATCTGAACATCGAGGGAACCCACCCGCAGTTCCGGAATCTGTCGTACTTCCGCAATCTGGAAACAATTCATGGTCGCCAGCTGATGGAGAGCATGTTTGCTGCTTTGGCGATCGTTAAGTCATCCCTGTACAGCCTGGAAATGCGCAATCTGAAGCAGATTAGTTCCGGCAGTGTGGTCATCCAGCATAATAGGGACCTCTGCTACGTAAGCAATATCCGTTGGCCGGCCATTCAAAAGGAGCCCGAACAGAAGGTGTGGGTCAACGAGAATCTCAGGGCGGATCTATGCGGTAAGTTCTCACCTATCTTGATCTCCTAGCAAAAAAATATCATCATGTATATTTTTGCAATTCGCAGAGAAAAATGGAACCATTTGCTCGGATCAGTGCAACGAGGACGGCTGCTGGGGAGCTGGCACGGATCAGTGCCTTACCTGCAAGAACTTCAATTTCAATGGCACCTGCATCTCCGACTGTGGTTTTATATCCTAGTAAGTATCAAGCCCACAAAGATAAATCAAAAGAACATCAGTTAACCGACGCTTGTTACTCTCCTTCAGTGCCTACAAGTTTGACAACAGAACGTGCAAAATATGCCATCCAGAGTGCCGGACTTGCAATGGAGCTGGAGCAGATCACTGCCAGGAGTGCGTCCATGTGAGGGACGGTCAGCACTGTGTGTCCGAGTGCCCGAAGAACAAGTACAACGATCGTGGTGTCTGCCGGGAGTGCCACGCCACCTGCGATGGATGCACTGGTCCCAAGGACACCATCGGCATTGGAGCGTGTACGACGTGCAATTTGGCCATTATTAACAATGACGCCACAGTTAAACGCTGCCTGCTGAAGGACGACAAGTGCCCCGATGGCTACTTCTGGGAGTATGTGCATCCGCAAGAGCAGGGTTCGCTGAAGCCACTTGCCGGCAGAGCAGTCTGCCGAAAGTGCCATCCCCTTTGCGAGCTGTGCACTAACTACGGATACCATGAACAGGTGTGCTCCAAGTGCACCCACTACAAGCGACGGGAGCAGTGTGAGACCGAGTGTCCGGCGGATCACTACACGGATGAGGAGCAGCGCGAGTGCTTCCAGTGCCACCCGGAATGCAATGGTTGCACGGGACCGGGTGCCGACGATTGCAAGGCTTGTCGCAACTTCAAGTTGTTTGACGCGAATGAGACGGGTCCCTATGTGAACTCCACGATGTTCAATTGCACCTCGAAGTGTCCCTTGGAGATGCGACATGTGAACTATCAGTACACGGCCATTGGACCCTACTGCGCAGCTAGTCCGCCGAGGAGCAGCAAGATAACTGCTAATCTGGATGTGAACATGATCTTCATCATCACTGGTGCTGTTCTGGTCCCGACGATCTGCATTCTCTGCGTGGTCACCTACATCTGTCGGCAAAAGCAAAAGGCCAAGAAGGAAACCGTCAAGATGACCATGGCTCTGTCCGGCTGCGAGGATTCCGAGCCGCTGCGTCCCTCGAACATTGGAGCCAATCTATGCAAGCTGCGCATTGTCAAGGACGCCGAGTTGCGCAAGGGTGGAGTCCTCGGAATGGGAGCCTTTGGACGAGTGTACAAGGGTGTCTGGGTGCCGGAGGGTGAGAACGTCAAGATTCCAGTGGCCATTAAGGAGCTGCTCAAGTCCACGGGCGCCGAGTCCAGCGAAGAGTTCCTGCGCGAAGCCTACATCATGGCCTCTGTGGAGCACGTTAATCTGCTGAAGCTCCTGGCCGTCTGCATGTCCTCACAAATGATGCTAATCACGCAACTGATGCCACTTGGCTGCCTGCTGGACTATGTGCGAAATAACCGGGACAAGATCGGCTCTAAGGCTCTGCTCAACTGGAGCACCCAAATCGCCAAGGGCATGTCGTATCTGGAGGAGAAGCGACTGGTCCACAGAGACTTGGCTGCACGCAATGTCCTGGTGCAGACTCCCTCGTTGGTGAAGATCACCGACTTTGGGCTGGCCAAGTTGCTGAGCAGCGATTCTAATGAGTACAAGGCTGCTGGCGGCAAGATGCCCATCAAGTGGTTGGCACTGGAGTGCATCCGTAACCGTGTATTCACCAGCAAGTCCGATGTCTGGGCCTTTGGTGTGACCATTTGGGAACTTCTGACCTTTGGCCAGCGACCGCACGAGAACATCCCCGCCAAGGATATTCCCGATCTTATTGAAGTCGGTCTGAAGCTGGAGCAACCGGAGATTTGTTCGCTGGACATTTACTGCACACTGCTCTCGTGCTGGCACTTGGATGCCGCCATGCGTCCAACCTTCAAGCAGCTGACTACGGTATTTGCCGAGTTCGCCAGAGATCCGGGTCGCTATCTGGCCATTCCCGGGGATAAGTTCACCCGGCTGCCGGCCTACACGAGTCAGGATGAGAAGGATCTCATCCGAAAACTGGCTCCCACCACCGATGGGTCCGAAGCCATTGTGGAACCCGATGACTACCTGCAACCCAAGGCAGCACCTGGTCCTAGTCACAGAACCGACTGCACGGATGAGATACCCAAGCTGAACCGCTACTGCAAGGATCCCAGCAATAAGAATTCGAGTACCGGAGACGATGAGACGGATTCGAGTGCCCGGGAAGTGGGCGTGGGTAATCTGCGCCTCGATCTACCAGTCGATGAGGATGATTACCTGATGCCCACTTGCCAACCGGGGCCCAACAACAATAACAACATGAATAATCCCAATCAAAACAACATGGCAGCTGTGGGCGTGGCTGCCGGCTACATGGATCTCATCGGAGTGCCCGTTAGTGTGGACAATCCTGAGTATCTGCTGAACGCGCATACACTGGGAGTTGGGGAGTCGCCGATACCCACCCAGACCATCGGGATACCGGTGATGGGAGTCCCGGGCACCATGGAGGTCAAGGTGCCAATGCCAGGCAGTGAGCCAACCAGCTCCGATCACGAGTACTACAATGATACCCAACGGGAGCTGCAGCCACTGCATCGAAACCGCAACACGGAGACGAGGGTGTAGGCTTCAGTAGAGTAGGAGCAATTGCCAATGAAGAAGGAGAATCTTGCCAAGTGCCTTTGGAAGCCATGCGGACACGCCTTTGCTGGCTGTTATCTTAGATAGGAGCCCGTGCGCCTGTACAGAGCCTAGACCGACCCATAGATTTGTAAATTACTTTCTAGTGTACTTAGCCAGTCCCCCCGCCCGCATCTTTGTGTATACTTCTCTATCCTAGCCCGTAAACCAGTAGTCAGCAGGGATCGTCGTCGCGGTCCTGCGCTTGTAGAATCCATGTAATTACGAGAACAAAACACCGATAGTGCATTTCTAAGACGCCTCCGCCATGCCAAACTCGAAGAGATCCCATCCGGATCGGCTCCGCCGGAGGGCGCCCACTTAGCTAAGCCGATGTCCACTTCACTCGGGCGTCAATTACTTCTTGTACTTGTAGTTAGTAGTAGTCGTCTCGTTTAGCGCCTAGTTTCCAACTGTGATATAGTTTGTAGGACTCGACCTAAGGACTTCTAACACGATGAACAAATCGAACGACTCGAAACAGTTAAGTGAATGAAAATAGTGACAAAGTACCGATCTTATGCAATTTTAGGCCAAGTTTCAAATCCCATTCGATATATCAAGTTTGACAATCAAATCCCGAGCGTGCCATGCATCGATCGATGCAAATCTCCTAAAGATTTCGAATACCTTGTTGGCACACTAGAGTGTAAGCGAATGCCTAGCCGATATGTTACTGATCAAAGATACATAAGTAATCCACACAAACATATACTTCTAATATACAATATATGTACCACATGTACACGTGTAGATTTGCAAAGTTATGCCTACTGAATAAGTTAATTTAATTTAAAATAGACTATTTACATGTATGTGGAAAGTATATATACACAAATAAAATTATTTTTCAATAAAACTTTAAATCGTTTTATTTACCGGTTTCTGAGTTAATAAGATGTGGTTAAATGTAACCAACAATTTTGAATTCTACGTAAAGTACATGTGTAAGAAAATTAAAGGAAGACCTTTTTGACATGTAAGATGTACGTACTTAGTTACATTTTACTTGTACAAATTATCTACATACTTTACCGGTTGAGCCAGCTTCATAACCGGTTGGTGCCCGCCAGGAATACAAATTTCAAATGAAGCATCCAAAGAGGAAATTCAACAGTTTACACGTATGTTTTTTCTTTATTTAAATATTCAATTGAGTGGTTGTTCTATAGAGGGCGTGGTCGCAAACTGTATTTTGTTGAATATATCTATATTTGCATGTAATTGTATTTGAATTGGTGTAGACTATTTAGACGTCGGATCGTATATATTGAAAAAGTTATCCCATAGTTTACATTCATAAAGGTTCAATTACATCAATTAAGTACTACAAAACTATTTTCGCTGTGAGTTGATACTACCATAGTTTTCCGTGTGTGTTACAATAATTTAAGCCAGCTAATATCCCTGGCCAACTCGATGAAACAACTTAGGGTCATTAGCATTAGGTGGTACACTTAGAGAAAACAATATCGACTTAAACTCAAGGCTAAAAAACAAAATCAGTGCTGGGCTCTTGGCTCTGTAAATGCTTAATAATACACACGAGCGTGTTTGCGTTCAGTGTCCGTGCCAGCAAACTTAATTGATAAACATTAAATAACATTTGGATTCAGATTCAGAACTTGCATCCTCACCGAACGGTGTCCAAGTATTTCTAAATTATGTATTTTACTGCTCAGAGCAGCAATGCGCAGTCCCCGAAACGGTGGTGGATCGAGTTTAAATGTGTTGGATATATAAACAATTCGGCATAACACTTGATTTTTCATTGCCCTTCTTCTCAGTACTTTGTATCACTTGGAATTGTTCATAGACTACTCTCCCCACCTGCGATTCTGGTTCACCTAACCCAGATCTATCAGCGCCTGCAACGCACATGGATCAGACGCCCGCGTCGCAAAGAGCCCGATGCCGAACCCGAACCCGAATCCGAACCGGAACCGGAAACAGAAGCTACAGAAGCCGACGGAATCAGTGCTACATCTGCAGCTTCTTGGGGAGCTGGGGAATCCCTAGCCAGAGCCTATCACATTGGAACGCGTCGCGCCAGCAGATACTCGGAGAACTGCTGGCCCCCAACGCTGGCCTCGATGGTGAAGCCGGCGTTGAGGAGTCGGGTGAGCACCTGCACCGAGTTCAGCTTGCAGTAGCCGTTGAGGGGGAAGCGGATGATTTGCCCCCAGTCGCCCTGGTTCCAGGACACTCCGCTGCGACTCGACTGTGTCGCCTGGCTGGCCTCCGGGAAGAGCTCGTCGAGCAGAGCCCGTTCCGCCGACAGCATTATGCGTTCGCCAAGGTCCGGCGAGATGTGCAGCGCCACTACCTCGTAATTGCACTCCGGCGATGCGCTGGTCCTCGGGCTCGTCTTGATGTGGCGAGCCGGTGGAGTGGGTGGCGCCACCAAATAGTTGCCGTTGCGAACGCGATCCTTGCGCATGCTCTCCAGCTGCTTAATCATCGCTGTGGGCACACCGGTTGGTCATGTGGAGAGGGAATGGAGACAGGGAGAAGAGCAAATTAGCTATAATCGCTGGTGGCCATAACGAGGTTCCATGCACAGTGAAAAAGTATCAAGTGAGAAGTATAACTTATAATAAATTGAACAGAAAATATGTAAGCTTTTTACTCCATATGGAAGATAAGAGCTTATGACGATTAAGTTGAATACTTACGCTCCACTTCGTAGTAGCGAGCCTCCTCCAGCAGCAGCTCCAGGTCCGGAAAGTCTTCGGCAATCAGAAGTCTTGAGTTTCTCATAAAGTTCAGAATGTGGCGGAACATGCCCCCATCGCGATCGATGAAATAGTGCTGCTTCAGCGAGTCCAGCACGATGGGTATCTGGCCATTGAAGAGCTTGGCCAGCTTCGACTCCGGGTACTTGGTGAGCGTCTCCAGTGAGCTGGTGTAGATGGTCCCGCCCACGTCGATGTGAACGGGTGCCGTATAGCGGGAGGCGGCGGCCACACACGGAATCCCAGTGATGGGCTTGTGGTTGCCGTGCAAATAGGAACTGGCCCCCGCCGAGGAGGCTCCTCCGACGGCGGCGGCAGCAGCTGCCACCGCTCCGGGCAAGCCCAGCGGCGTCACTGAGGAACTGGCGGGTGGCGTCGGTGTGGGCGAAGAGGAGTTTGAGATCGTTGGCGAGACGGTTGGCGAGGAGCTGTGGGCGAAAGCCGTTCACGAATTCACAATGAGATTGTTTGCGACAAGGGGGAATGGCAATGTGGCGTGGAAGCTCCCATCTATCATACAGCCGATGGAGTACTCTGCATTCCACTGCACTTTGCCAGGAAGTTCTTAAAACTTTTGAAAGTCCCAAATTACAAAACCAATAAATTCTTCAAAATCTTAGAAGCATATTGTATTTTCTATACCTTGCTACACGAACTAATATCTTTGCTCATAAAACCCAAGCTTACCTGATTTTAATATCGCTTCTGGCGTAAATGCGGCCCGTGGAGGATAAGTCGCGTGGCTCCAGGGCCTTGACATCTCTTTCGCGCTCTCGGTCCATATCGCATTTTTTCCTGCAACCAAGAATCAAATGAAATCCCGGTTAATTGTCACATAATATACAAGTAATGAGAGCAGCTTATATAAGTCGGGGGGCTTCGAAAACGCTAATCATGAGAACCAATTTGTCCCCCGCGCCAAACTGAAATTGACTTGACTCTGATTACGGACAGCCACATCGGCGGAGGACAGCAAACGTGACAACGAAAATGCCGCGACGGGCCAAACATGGCTTGCAGCTCTCCACAGGGCCCATAAAAGTTCACACACAAGCACACACACACACACAGGCATTCAGAGCGATTTGTAGGGAGGCAGAGCCAAGTCGTACGTACATATATATATATATTTCATATGGCCACGGTCTTGGGCTGATTGTGTGGGAATATTTGGATTTTCACTGCGTTTCCATCTCGGTTACGGGGCGTCGAGCCCGAAGCGATCGGCTCTCTGCAGCTTCGGTCGTGGACAAGACCAAATCGCCATTCCCGCATGGCTTATACCATATAGCAGCCCAAACTGGGCGGCCTGTGGATGCAGTTAATGTTAACGGCCATCGAGTGCATCGTTTTAGCCACTCGTCGTTGTGGTTGTACTGGCCGGAAGGGTTGCCAGTCGAATTTCACACGAAAATCACATTGTTTCGCGGTGGAAAGCGGGGCAATGTGCGATGTGGGCTCGCCAATTATGACGTGTCAGTCGGATGCGTGCCACATGGCGTATGCGCAACGCGCCCGCTGAGCCGACTTAACAAAGTCAACACCAATTACGTGGCTACATCTAAATCTGCAAAGCGAGAGCCAAAGCCTCATCATCATCACCATCATCAGCATCATCATTAGTATCAGTTTCAGTTCCTCCAGGTCCAGGACCGCAAATTAATAAAACTCAATCAACCGGCGAGCGAACCACTCAAAACGAGTTGGCCCCATATGACAAATGTTCACATGCTTTATGCACATTAACTTGGCTTACACACAGTTCTCTTCGGTTATGAATGTACGTTACGATGGAACTACCTTTGAATGGGTAGCTTAGCTATAATAGCTTATTTATAATAGTAAAATATATTTATCCTAGTTAATAAACAACAGATGACATAGAATTCGACCACATTCCATATACTTTCTCAGTAATGTGATAATGGAATGTCCGTATCTGAAATGTATATTACCGATCACTTTGCCCCTTGAAGGGCATTTATTCTTCGCTTCGCCACAAATCACCGCTGTCCATCTAGCTAAACAAGTTTGCTTTTTTTAAATGTTTGAGGCCCTGCGGCCACGACGACTCGGGCTGGGTAATTACGATTTGATTAACTTTAACTACATGAACATTCAAATGCGAATGGGAACCGGAGAGGCAGTGGATGTACAAGCTTACGAGTGTACGATTGTGCGAGGGCTAAAAAGCGAATAGAAACGTAAGGAGCGACGGACGTCGAACAGGGTTACGGTTTCAAATGGAAACCAAGAGAGTTGCACAAAAAAATTGCACAAAATAAATGACTGCAAGGCATTCTCATGGCAGCAATGGCGATTGACGGGGGTCCAGAAATGGGTGGCATATACAGCTGGGTTTTATTAATTTACGCCAATTATAAAGCGTGAGTAATGCGTTCAATCAAACATTGGATATTCGTTTATGGGATCTGGCTTAATGGTTTCCTAGCCAATATCCTTTACCCCACCGCACCGCACCGCACCATACCCCTCTCTCTCTCTCTTCTACTCCTACTCCTTCCTGGCCACATTCCTCCTAGGGCCAACTGCTGCAGTTGCAGCCACAAAATATGCAATGCCTGAGCTCTGGCTTGCCACACAAACAATTCAATTTCAATTGCTTTGCGGCCCACTTGAGCAGGTGCAACAACAACAACAAGCCCCACACACACACACACACCGAGTTTGGGACACACGTGTGTGTGTGTGTGGGTGTGGACACCCAGAGCTAACGGTATTGTATATAAGACAAGCACTGCAGTTTGCATCCTATTCTAGTCCATTACCGCCGCAAGCGGTATCTTTTCTATGCCGTCTAGTAGCAGGATGAGCCGAGCAGTGGGCGCGGGGGGGTAATGTGGCAAGGGGCTGAGGGGCAAGGCTGCCGGCTGGGCGGGAAAGCCGAGTTGCTGGAGTTGTTCGCAGCGCCTTTGGTTACACTTGAGATGAGACCCAGAGCTGAGCACGTGACATATGACATATGGAAATATGTCGAACTTTCCAAATATGTAGATAACTTCCAAAAAGTTAGAACATTCCTCAGATCGATCTTTCAAGATCTACGAACAATAACTGAACAACCCAAACTTGGCTAATCTTTTTTTAATGGAAATTCCCTTTACATTTAATGATAAAATATGGAATATAAACTAATATTTATATATATCAACCCCAAAACCGATTTTATGATTCATATGCATAGAAGGATCCTATAAGGATCAGCTGATCCCAAGATTTCTCTGTGAACTTCCGCATGCTGCGCACCTCTGACCAATATGAATATTTAAGAGTTGCCTTTGCCGTAGTCATATTTGTCAACCGGCTTCCTTCCCCGCATCATTTTGGCATCCTGGCAATCCGGCCTGCTGCTCTGCATGCTCTCGTCCTTTCTGTGGTCATTATTTGACATCTTTGCCTGGCGCAGGTCTGGTTTTAATGGCAATGCCATTAACTCTTAACTCTTGGCATTGCACATTTGCTGGGACCGAGACTTCCTCTTATACTTCTGACGGAGGAGTTTCATGTTTCATTCGGCTCCGGGAGAAAGAGATGACTGCTGTGAGCTTATTAGTTTTCCATTGTTCAGATTGTGAGTGCGGAGCTGGATATCAGGTTGCTGACCAGTCCGGGATGAACTGGCCCCGGGGCGAAACCATTTTCCAAGATGGAATTATGGACAAAACTGGCCGTTGGCACATGCTCAATGCTCGAATCCTGGGTGGATAACCGGTGTGGGAACCCGCCCATTTCAGTTCCACCCAGGCAATTCGCCACGACTTGGGCTGCTCGGTTTTCGGATCGGGTGGCACTGCTGGCATTCGCCCTCCCAAAACAGGACAAAAGCGTAAACAAAAGCCAAGAAATGAGCTAAAGTGCACACCACACCACATCACACACACCCTCATCCTCATTCTCGTCGTCGTCCTCATCCTCGTCCACACGGAGATAGCGACACACACCTAGGCAGAGCATCAGACGTTGACGACTGCGACGCTGACTATGTAACCCTAGAAAATGTCCTGCGGCCAGCCAACCTTCCGCACACAAAGGCCAGACAGCCCGAGTGTCCTGGTTGGTAGCCGCACTTACAAAAATGGTAGAGAGATCTTATTCCATCGTAAAATTACAAACAATAAAACTAATTTATATAATTTAAAACTAACGCAAAGTATTCACAGTACATTTGTCGGAAAGTGATCTAAGTGCATGTTTCATATTTTCTGTGCTTTCAAGAAATACGTTTTTTCCAGTGTCGAAGGAGAAGGCTAGCTGTGCGAGAGCGAGAGAGCTAGCGAAAAAGGGCAAAAGCTGACTAGGCCCGCGGCGATCGTTTGGAATTAGTGCGGAAATCATGGATGGATACGAAACGAAACCCAGCAAGGAAAGCGAGCCAAGCCAAGCCGAGCCAAGGAGTACGGAACACGGGCGGAACTGGGGCCCAAAGGACCCTCGGAAGGTGGAGAGCTTATTCATCAACACACAGCGCTATGGAAAGCGCAGGAGGAGCCGGAGCAGGGGTGTGGCCATGCGGCCCCCGAATGTAATCCACTGGGGCTCTGCACGAGCGAGTGCCCACTGTAGTCGGGCAAGGTGCCCGTGCCCGTGCCCGGTGTTTGGGATTGAAACTTGGGGTTATCCTGCCCGCACTCCGCCTCTTTCCCGCCAGTTGGTTCTGGGGTGGTTCCTTCAGGGCTTCTCCGGCTCATACATGTGACTCCGCTTGAGTGTGTGGGTGGCCGTGTGTGGATGCCGGGTGCCTCCTCATTCATTTATCCTTGCAGCGCTAGCGGCAACAAGAGCAGCAGCAGCAGCAGCAACAACAGCAACAAAGGAGCAGGAACATAGCCAGTAACCACAACGGCAAGGATACACCTCCCAATCCGTTCCATTCCGTTCCGGACCCAAACCGAACCGAACCCTTCTCCGACTCCTACAACGATTCCGATAAGGCTAGGGGTTGGGGCTGGATGGCTAGATGGCTGGCTGGCTGGATGGATGCTGCAGGCGGAAACTTTTGCGATTGGTAGGTAAGTCTAGTCGTGTCCGTTCTGGCTTTGGCTTATACCCATGTGTGTTGCCTGCATTTAAAGATATCATACCTAAGTTGGTCTGCGTCTCATGTCCTCAATGCTCCCCAGGCAGCTCGCACAACAACAGGAGTGGAGAGTATAAAAGCAGAATAAAAACAGCAGCATAAAAATGGGGAAAATAAAAAGCAAAACGAAAGTTTTCGAGGCAAAATCTTATCTCAATTTTAAAACGCCCGCGGCGAAAGCGACGTCGGCTGCACTGAATCCACCTCGAAAGTTAATACGAAAACATTGGGAACCCGAAGATTTATCAAATTGCAACACTGCTGCAGCAGCAGCCGCAGCAGCAGCAGATTATGTTTGACGGGCGACGAGGGCGGTGGATTCCAATTAGGCAGGACCTATGTATATTCGGGGTTGGAAAAAGAAAGCAAACTTACGGCTCCCGGGAGCTGCAGATAAGGGAATGCGGAACGGCACGGAACGCTTGTGTATCTAGCCAAGACAAACATAAAGTAAACACACAAACGCACACACACACGGAGCAGCAGAGGAAAAATCTGCAAAATGTCCCGGGGACAAGTTGAGAAGAATCCAAAAGCCCCGGGCGAATCTCGAGAAGGTCGAGAGGCAATGGCAAGGAGTGGCATGTGGAGCAACTGCCTCCACTCTGGCTTGGCTTGTTTTCGTTTCGCAGTTGGCCAAAACCAAAATCAAAACGCTGATGAGCAGGCAAATGAAAAACTTTTGCCGGGCAGTCGGAGGTCCCAAGTAAAACACAAAAAGCCAAAGCCAGTAGAAGGCCCCCCACACATGACTCCCATTCCCCTCCAGATCTAGGATCTCGGGCTGCAGTGCCCGAACTCAACTTCTGCGTCGACGTCGTCTTTAGCCAAAGGGTCCAAATCCAAACGGCGGAGCTGGAGCTGCGGCATATGGGAAATCAGACCACTCTGCCCCTCGTCATCCTTTTCCCACTGCGATGCTACGAAAATTGTTGGCCAAAGTTGCAGAATGTGTGCGCCATGGCAAATTGTACAAATATATGCGATATATATGTGAATATATATAGAGCATGGCCGTGAGTATGAGTGTTAGTCTGAGTGTGAGTGTGAGTGTGAGTGTGAGTGTGTGGGTATGGGCAGGGAAGTCTGGCAGAAGTTGAGTGAGTGAGCGAGTAACTGGAGTCCCGGCATATACTGAAGCAGCAGATATTAAAACGCTGCAAGGCTTTCAAAAATAAACTTTGAAAAATTTATTAGAAAATATTAAATAAAAACGACGATTGCGCTGCATATGGCTCACTCAGCAAAAGGCAGGCCAAGGGTTGTGGCAGCGGGAGGTGGGGGGCTTCGAGGGGGCTTGGAGCTACGTATGCAGAGCAAACATTACTCAGCCAACTCACAACTCGCCGACATACGACCTCCATGTAGGAAAAAAGTGAAACAACAGCATCCACGATGACGACGACGACGTCGACTAGCAAAATATAAATATATTCCGGATAAATCCACATGTGAGAGTGTGTCTACCTAAAGATGAGATGTTTTTATTCAGCTAAATTCGAAAATTGAATTGAAAGTCAAAAGCGCAAAGGATAAGCAGCCAAAGCGTCGGAATATTGCCGTAAAGGAAAACATTGCGCATACGCAGCGTTGTTTGCTGGGTGCGAGCAAACTGATAGCTCCACTGCAGCTTCAACCGGGCATGGTATGATTGCCGGCGCTACTTAATCAAGTGTACATAATAATTAACAGCCATGTTTCCACTCGAACAGCGCTCAAACAATGGAACACGATTCGGAATCCGGCCGGAAAACAGTGGGCAGAGAGCAAGCTGGTCCACCGCAAAGCCAAAACCCATTCAGATGCACTTCTGCCAGTGCAACTGGATTCGCAAGTGCAACTGGCAGCGGCAGACAATACGGCCTGCCTAATTGGTGCAATTTGCGTGTGCATATCGCAGCCAAAAACAGCATCAACAGCAGATGCAACACAAAGGCAACTGAAGTAAAATGCACTCCCCGATGCAACAACAACAACAGCGGCAGGTGCAGTCGGCCAAAGAATCGGGTTTCGGAGCGGGAAGTCCTGGGTATCAACAGAGTGTAAGCCAGGAGTATTAGGCATCCGATTAAGATTGTTTTTAGACCAAAAAATGGCAATAAGGATGAAATGAAACATATTAAACTGACAGATGCTATATTATCTAAAGCATAAGAATTATTTTTATAAAATGCTGTATAATTAACAACATGCTTAAAAAATCTTAAGCTTCAAATACACGCGATAACCAGAAGTCGTACCCATTGCAGTTGCATTGGCACAGCCACTCCGTTGGTGGCAAATTGGCAGCGCAATGTTGATGCTGGTAATGATGCCGAATTGCAGCTTAATTAACACACAGCGCGTTAAGAGCTTTTGTGCCACTGCCTCAGCCATTCAAATGCAGCAGGAGCAAGTAAGGGCTTTGACTATTGGCACGTAATGGAAATCACTTTGCCGTCGGTTTCCGTTTCCAAACAGCAGCAGGTATAGGCCGTTAATGCAAATGTGAATGCAAGTAGCTGGAGCCTGAATCCGCTGAATGAAAACAAATTAGCTGGGAATATGGCGACTGCCAGATCCTGACAATGCGAGCCAAGAATCGCGAACTGCGGCTCCAGCCAAACAAACAGGCAAACAAACAAGACTTTGACTTCGACTCCACCTTCTATAGGGAAATTCTTGTGTCTGGCATGCGAAAACAAAGAAAAAACACACAAAAAACAGCAGAAACAGCAAGAGATAACACCAAAACCAGTTGCTTCCATGTGAAAGAGAGGGCTGTGTGGAATAAGAGGGCAACAGGCGAAGGTCGTCAACGCCTCGCTCCTCCCATTACACAGGAAAAAATGATATAGTAATGGGAACAACGTAATTAGAAATCAGTTGGAAATGGAGAATGTGTCATTTATTAATAAGTATAAAAGATATTATTATCATGTAATATTATCTTTTTAATTTAAAGTTCTACCCTATTTAACAACTATTAATCATTTTATTAGAGTGGTATCTCTCTATTTGAATGCAATTCCCCGCACACTGCAGTTCTTGCTTTGAACTTTGCCTCATGACTTGGCTCCAACTCAACGGACAAACGGACAGATGGACCGATGAACGGACGGACGACGACTCTCACGGAACGTCGATTCGCTGGCTAAACAAAAATTTGTTGTACGAGTGTGCTGTATGTATTTGGCCCGGGGGTCATCTTTTGGCCGCTTAGTTTTCGACCAGCCACAATACAACCGGTCATGCCCCCTCCTTTGCTTCGCTTCGCTTCGACCCACGACCCCCGCCCCAGCACCATCGTATTTTATAGCCTTTAAGGTAGAAAAAATAATGCGACTCGTTCTCGTCTGCACACATAACTCAGCCGGGGGCTAAGGTTGCCCAAAAATGCCGATGGCGTATTTTGTATGATTTTTTCTCCCCGTCGCCGTAGCCCGCTTCCTTTACCGCTCCCTTTCCCTGGGTTACTCTTCTTACTTTTGTTTATTTCTCCTTTGGTGCGGGTACAGAGCACTTGAGGCGTATAATTTTTTTTTTTTTAAACAGTCTTCGTTTATGGCGCACAATTTCTGACTTGGCATGTGGGAGAGACGAAAATCAGTGGCCAGCGGCGCTTTTGGCCAAAACCAAAGGGAGAGAGATCGGGTGGCCTGCAACTTGGACTGTCGATGCTGTTGTGTGTCAAAAATTCGTTTATTACAGAATCTTTTTTTAAACTAATTTATTGGCCAGCTCGAAGGCTGGTTGGGATTTTCGGGGCATTTTGCAAATGAAAAGTTTTCAGTTTATGCTTACCGTTTGGGGCAGGAGGAATCCACCGTCAACGGTGATCGTTGATCCAATGCAACAAACGGAGTTCTGTTTTTGGGAGGAAAGCAATGAAAATTTTAGTTAGAAAAATATATTTCAATTGGGTGTTGAATTTGAGCTAATATTGATCTTCATCTTAATTATGAATAAAACTTAAGTTTTTTAAACTATGCATATGATAATGAAGGCTGGTGTAATGTGTTAAATTGGATTTCAGTCAAAATTTATGCAAATTATCATAATCATTGTATAATTGTAAAAGGAAAACAAATTATATTTGCAACTTAAATGTCTCTTCACCGCTCAAGAAACTCACAAAAAGGTTGGTATATTTAGGAAATGCACTTTAACTCTTTTTTAATACAACGCGCGCGTAGATAAACGATATTCGTCTTGTCGGATCTTCAGTGCGCTTCGATATCCTCAGTTTGCTTCGATCTGCTGATCGCTAGTTGCTTTCGGTTGAACCCTTTCAAATTCAATCAAGCGAGCGCGCGCCAACGAGTGTTTACTTCCGTTTCCGCTTGCCGTACACAACGCACACCGTTAACCGTTAAGCGTTCGCCGTTCACCGTTAGACCCAAGTGTTGCCTACTTTTGAGCGCTGGCAATTTACCTCACTTGCATTCGCGTCGAGAGTTGCTCGAATACTGATTTAGCTCGCTGGCTGATGGATGGCGAATGGCGAATGGCCAATGGCTCTTCTCCCCAATGTTGCGTGTTGCGGCTCGAGTTGCGTCTTGTTGCGAGTGGGGGTGGAGTGAAGTTCGTCGGCGCTGGCGTCTGAGCCGACGACCTTGAGAGAGCAGCAGCAGCAGCAGCAGAAGCAGCGGCAAAGAGATAGAGAGCGCCGTTTGTTGTTTAGCGGCTTGGCTTTTCCACCATATGATGCCTTTGTTCGTGCGTGCGTGTGTGTGTGTGTGAGAGCGTTTAATGGTCTATTTCCGGTTTAAGTGGTCCGATCTCGCTTGTTGTTCTTGTTTCCTTGTGGCCTGCAACTAATCTGCCGCAATTAACAATGTAACTGCAAATAGAAGAATTGGGCTGGTTGGTATTATTTCGTTGGCTTGCAAATCGAAGCATTTAATTAGAGCTACAGCATTCGAAAAACATTGTTTCGAAGGAATTTTAGTACTAGCATTCTGGAACAACTATTTTCTTCAAAGATTTTCTTACGCTATATTTTTATATTGTAGAAATTAAAAGTATAGAATTTTAAAATATTTCTTATATGAAGCTTGTAGTTTCTAATGAGAGATTGAATCGTACGGTCTCTGAAATAGATCAAAATTTGAAAATATTTTTTGGCAAGTGCATACACTAATTTAACCCAAAAGTTGCATTCATCATGGGGGACATCTCTATATGGTCGATTTTCTATAATTGTAAATATCAAAGCCTGTTTGTTTTTGTTGCCCTTGGCCATGTGTATGCCTGTGTGTGGGTGCATGTACAGCTGACACCAGTGTGTTGGTGCCACTGCCACTGTGTGCGTGAGCGGGTGTGCGAGTGTGCGTGTTTGTGTTAATGACAAAGCATAGAACGCTGCGCCCCGCGGCCAAACGAAATGAAACTTTGTGCGGCATCAGCTCCAGAGACTTTGAAGAAGCAGAAGCAGAACCAGAACCGCCGGCATCGGCATCGGCTACGGCAACGGCGGTACAAGGCACGAAGAACGGGGCACTGGGGCGCTGAGCTGAGCCCGCCTGGAATGCCCCGGGGCGTTCGAGGAGCGACTGCGACGGAGGCAGCTGAAATATTTTGCTGCCCGGCGGCAATGCAAAGAAAAACTTGTGATAAATACGCCGCAGGCAGTGTTTCAAAACACAAGCTGGAATGAGTGCGGAGACGACGGAGCTGAGCGAGTACAGTGAGGCCTGCAGTTAGGCAGCTGTAATTAAAATGAGTGCGAACTTTCCACCCCCGCCCGCTGGAGAACGCAACGCCCGCGGGGGTGGTGGCCAAAATCCCGCCCCAGCCGAGAGTTCTGTCGCATCATTTTTCATTGGCAATTGTTTCGGAATGCTCGCTTATTTGTCCCGCGGCCATATTCATTTTGAAGTACATGCGCCACAATAATATTTCGCTATATTTCCAGAATCGGCGATCTGCAATAGAGATGGTGCACCGTGTATCTGATCCCTTCAGGTAATCAAAAAAATAGAAGCAAGGGATTTACTTTATATCTTTTTATACGATGCTAGCTTTTAAACGTTTTAGCTTACTACTTTTTTATAAAACATATTTACATTTCTCGCAATTAGGGGCACACACACGTAAATTGCGTGGAGCCAACTGCAAATAATACCGACATTAAAGTGTTCAATAAAACATGTCAAATTTTAATTGTTTCGTGTGAGCAGTGGCATTTCAATTTTTCATCCTTTATCGCAGCAAATGCGTACGACGAGTGGAAACTGTTGCAATTTTATCGCTCATTTCACTCACTCAAATGGAATGGGAAACGCTTTGGGGGGTTGTTGGGGGGCTTTTATTGTTTCAAGCGGGAAAATGGGGTAGCGGGCTCCTTTATTTTGACGTCGCTTTGCGTTTTTGCCATTTTAAATATTTTTTTAATCACAAGCTCACGCACACACACACACTCGTACACAGAGAGAGGCAGAGTCGTACGTATTCAGTCACTCATACACAAGCTCATACATATGGCAATACCAATATTTCAAGCCAATTTGCTGCAGCTAGCCGCCAGCGGACTGCCAACAAAATAATTCGACAAAATGTGTGCGGCGCGCTTTATGCTTTATTGTTTGGATCGCTTGGGGGCAGTGCAGTGGGCGGGGGGCGGTGTATATGGGTGCAAGGAGTCACATACATCATGTACATATGTATACACATATATATATATTGTAGATACATATAGAAAGATATATAGTAAAAGAGAATCCGCGGATCAGCTCAGAAATCAGCGTCGACATTTATACACTTCCTCTGCGCTCGTTTGTAATTATTTGTTGATGGCTTTTTAAAGTAGCCCGCTCGCCACGCCCTCCAGCGGGCACACCGCCCCACCGCCGCCCACTTGCCTGCATATTTATTCAAGGCTTGTGCATTTGCTTGTCAATCAATATCATGCTGAATGCTGAATGGGAAAACACAAACATTTAAATGCCATCGCATATGCTGAGAATTTCCGCAGATTTTTTTCGCCACCCGCGACCGCCAACACCATCAGCATCAGCATCATCATTATTGTGATTTTTTATTATTACTATTATTTATGTGTGCTCGGCTCATCATCACAAGGCTGGGCAAATGGCAAACTGTGTATGGGCTTTAAAATATACGATGGATGGGCGCACACATACAAGCGCACATATATTTTTTATTATTAACGATACCCAGCGAGGAAGCAACAAAAACATATATAGCATACCCATATATACACAAGCATATATATGAAAAGGCTCATAAAATTCACAATGTCTGGCCGCGGGGCTTTTACTTAATGATGCCATTTTTGCCGCCGCAGCCTGAAATTCGCGTTAAATTTTTAACGCACGACCGAACTGCAGCGGCAGTGGCAGCAAGCGCGACCACATATCAACCATCACATCAATTCGGGCATCCATCCGTCCACCCATCCACCTATCCACCTATCAACCTATCGACCCATCAATTCATCCATATGTGGCACAACATTTACATTAACATTTGAATGGTAATCATTTTACAGGCCAAAATGAGGTGTTTGTATAGCTTTTAAAGGACACATATCACTCGCCGTACTTTAAATTGATGAAATTATCAATATAAAACAACTACTGAATATCCGTTTGGTCCTTCATATTATGCCTAAGCTTACGTTTTGGGAATTTGTTATATTCTAAAGGATTTGGCTTTGATTTAAAAATATGTTCCAATCGAAATGCCATAATACAGTTGACATTATTTCAATTGTTTTGAAATACATTTAATGCACCATTTGATTCTAATGCAATACTTAAGTGCCTTAAAAACCGTACAAATAGGTGGGTGCATTAAATAAACTATAATCTGCCCAAGAGGAAAAATAAATATATATGATGGAGTGACTAAATAAAATATGGTTGTTTAACACAGGATTAATATTTCTACATGCAACGTATTTGGTAAATTGTGCTGAATTGTATATGTTGCTTTATGTTTATTAGTTTGTTTACCAATTTCTTGGGGTCGGTGAAAGCTGGACTCTCGCAAATGAGGGGGAAAAGTGGGAAGGGGGGAGGTGGCTCTTCTGCAGTCGATTGCCGACATCCTTTTGTCATTAGCAATGCGTGACATTTGTCATTAACTGCATAATGATTCCTATGCAGTTTGGCCAACTTCTCCAACCCAACCCAACAACACACACACACAGTCTAGCATATTGTACATAATAAGTGTGTGCGGATGTGAGGCATGTGTGTGTGTGTGTGTGCATAATTTTAATGATTTACAAACTAAGCCTCCGGCGTTTTTAGCTCGAAAACTGACAGTTGATACCCAGAGACAAGCAGAATGAGGGAAATATAACGCAAAAGAAGATATAGCCGCGAGTTATGAATGGGAGAGGACCAGTTCTTTATTTCCAGCTTTTTGGGGTGGAACGAGCGAACGGAACGGAAAGGATTGCTCGAACATGCAACTAAGATGGCCTAAGGACATCCAGAGGCAGAGGCGCTGGCTGAGGCAATGCCAGAGAATGGGCAAAAATATGCAAGTTAAAAATAAGTTAAGTTTGAGTGGCTGGCGGCCCTGACGCAGCGTTTTGCATATAATGAGGGTACCAGCGCCCAGCTTTTTCACACTGCTTGTCACCTGCTGCCGGACTTACATATGTATGTGTATTGTATGCATTGGTATGTATGAATTTGGGGTACGGAAAAAAAAACTGTGATTCTTTGGCCAGTTAGTTGGTAGCTGGTTGTGGGTAATTATAGGCAAACGGCACCGGCACTCGGTGTTGTTCTTAAATTATATGCCACTCATCTCTGTTTTCTGTTATCCTGCGCTGCAGCTGCAGCTGCCCCGCCCACTAATGTGGACACCCGGCCAGTTGTCCAAACACGTGCCGTGCAACAAGTTACCAGGCTGGGCGAAAACAAACGCAAAAAAGCATGTGGCAATAGCCAGAGCCACTGTTATTCACCTGCTGCCGTTGTCGAAGGCAAAAGCAAACACCATCGGCACAAACACACTGAACCACCGTTGAGAAAAGACTGTTTTGGGGGGGCTCGTTGGTGTCTAAGTGCCGAGTGCCGTCGAGCGTGTTGCATGCAACATGGGGCACGACGCCAGCCGCAGCAGCACCAGCAGCAACATCTGGCGCAGCAGCAGCAGCGGCAGCAGCAAAACGGGATGTTATCAGCCGCAACGTAAACACAACCACCACAACTAAGTATCCATATCCGCAGCAAGCGACTTCGATCGCCCGTCCAACTGGCTCGTACCCTTCAGCCCCCTTCCATGCACTGAGAAAAAAACTAGCTGGTATTCAAGTGCGTCTAACTGGCAGTCCATCTTGGACATGTGCTGCCAAAGCAGTTAACTCTTTCAAATTTGCTCTCAGTGAAATACCTTGATTTTCCATCTAAGCAGTCGACTTTTGTTTCAGTGTGGTTGTTAGCCAAGCTAAGCTCGCGATGCGATGCCAATGTTCGACGCCGGAGCTCCAGCTTCGGTTCACCTTCCTCCTCGCCTTGCCCGCGGGCGTTCGCTTGTAATTATAATATTTCAACCCAAATGTGACCCGGGGCCATGCGCCAATGATGGATTTCAGCTCTCTGGTCCGCTCCGCACCGCTCCCCTTCCCCCCTCCCCCTGAACACAGCATATAATGTGGCATATATATATATACATATTTATATACACACCGAAGAAAGACCGACACCCGAGATGCGGAGAGGTGCGCCGTGTGGTTCCGGGGTTGCTGATGTTGCTGCTGTTGCTGTGCAATTTGGTGCCGGCGGGCAAAGCGGATTGGCCCGCGGCCAGACATGTGAATAAAATTACATTCACTATTTTATATGCCACATGGCTTGTATGTATGGCATTTATCGGTGTTTATATGTTTTGCCGGTGCCATGTGGAAAAATCCTATGTAGGTAGAAATAATTGAATTGGCACATCAGCTAAATCACTCTCGACCATGTATGTATGTATGTGCATGTCTTTATGGGTATGCCTGCCTGGAACCGGAGACGGCGGTCAGGGCAATAACAAGATTAGATCACTGGAAGAAGAGATTGCCCCCGGCCGGCCGGCAATGGAAAAGGGTTGAGCGAAAACTAAGCTGCCACTGACAATCCACAAAGCGAGGTCCGAATGGCTACGAATAGTAGAGCCCCCTCTTCCTAGTCCAACGTTCGATTTAAGTTTTCCTCGGAACACACGGGCAGGTGAACATTAATCAAGCCAAACAACCAAATAACTTATGGCCCTGGCTAATAGAGACATTCGGCCAACATTCGAGGCCAGAAACAAGTCGGCCGAAGCTCTGGCCGAAACTATAAACCAGTGCTCACTTAGATAAACAAGATATGTGGGAGCAATTAGTGTTTATTAATGGCGATTTTCGAGATATTTGAATTTTTGGAAAATTGCATTTCAAATGGTAGCCAGAAAGCAATTGGCATGAATGCCTAGCTTTCAAGACTTTAAATACTTGAATAATGCTAATTAGTTAAGAAAAACGTGCATCCTTTAAAACTATCCGATTGATTAAGATATACAACGAGTAAATCTTTAATTCACTTACATAGTGTGAGAGAATTCTTTGCGGCAAGTGCGGCTTTTAAGTGCCACACAACGGTAAGTAGTAGGCCATAAATGCGTCCACTTGCGAGTGTGTGTGTGGCGTGGTAATTAAATTGGCATTAATTAAACTTACGTCGCTTCTGTCGACGGCGCTGCTCAAGTGCCGCTCATTAAGCAATTAAGGGATAATTATCAACGCCGCGCCGTTGCCTTTTTGCAATTTTCATGCGCAAAGTGTTAAAATCACTTAATAGGCGGCCACATCCTGGCCTTCTGCTGTTGTTGTTGTCCTTACTTCCGCCGCCCGTCGTGTGTGTGTGTGTGTGTGTGTGAGAGTGTACAAGTGTGCGTAAGCGGTTGCATGTGTGCAATGTTTGTGGACGCACGCGGCTGTTTGTTTAAGTGTAGCGTTAAACGCGGCCACTGACAAGCTGCGAATGCCGCACACCTGTAAGCAATGCCATCGCCGTGCGCCGTGTGTGGCATGTTGGGCCAACAACAACAGCCGCAGCAGCAATAACTAATGGGTCCTCCGATTCTGTGAGCCATAAGCTCGTATTAATGCAGTTATAAGTGCAATGCTCGCCCGCACACGCACACTCACGCACACAGTCACACCTGCACTCACACCTGCAAGCCAGCCACATACATACTGACACTTTGACTGACAACAAACCAAACAGGAGCAACAGCAGCAACATCAGCAGTTAAGCGACCGCCAACAGCCAACTGGCGAGTCAGTCAGTCAGTAAAGCAATTTACAGACATCTGTTACACGTGAGGAGTAACCACCCACTACCACTCACACACTCACACTCGCACGCACACACACACACACACGGAAACGAACTGCATTCGAGCATTTAGGCGAAGGGGGCGGCAGGTGAAAGGGTTGGCGATTTTGGTGGGAAAAAACGTGCAGCATGCGTGTGAGCCACACAATTAAACGGAAGCCGCGACCAGTCGTCCACTGAATTGAATCAGTTGTTCAGCATATGGAGGAGCCACTGTAGTGTGGCAGATAGTTCGTAATTGCTTTGCACACTTTTTGGCCCAAAAGGGAAACAGTTAAGCGCCACCGATTAAGATCTTCAAATGGAGTGAGCTATTAAAATATTTCACAGTTGGGAAAGAAGTAAATATGCTTGCTATACTTGAATAAGTTTATTAAAAAACAGAAAAACAATTAAAATAAAGTAAAGATGAAATAAATTAATCATAAATATAGTAAACCGTTAAAATCAGACTAAAATCTTTTTTTCTGCTAATTGTGTTAATTGGAATACTCAAATATTTCTTTGTTCTCTTCACACTGATTAGACGATAAACTATTTAGGCCTCTGGTAGTTGAAACAAAACTAATGCAGGCCGCCCCTCTCACATTTGCCTCCAGTTGGCATGTGACCCTTGTCAACTCCAAAGAGTCTCGAGTCCGAATACCTTTCCCGTTTCCATTTCCAAGCCCGGTCCCAGTACCAATACCTGTACCAGTACCAATCCCAAAACCAAACCCCCAGCTCCAGCCGAATTTCGATCCCCCCCTGAACACTTTCGCCTCGGAGCGAATACAAAAGGCCCCATAAATTCCTGTTTCTGCTGTGGCCTGCCTTTTGTGGCCATGGCTACCCATGGCGTGAGATGCTGATCCGAGAGTCCGTATCCATATCCATCTCTCCAGCTCGGAGACCCCGACTCCGACTCCGGACCATAAACGGATTGGCCCCGAGGTGTAAAACTTGCTGTTGCTGCTGCACACTTTTCAAAAATGCCTGTCAATGCGTGACATTTCATATTTAAGTTATAATCTGCATGCATTACTTTTGGGCCCAGAACGACAAGGGGCATGTAGAAATTTAATGGCATGCTAAATTAACTGCAGGCTAATTTTCAATAAAGCTGACAGCCGTATGTACAGGACACAAATGTGTCTGATTGTGTGTGCGTGTGTGTGTGAGTGACGCACACTAAATTAATATAAATGAAATGAGTGAAAATGAGATGGGACGAAGCCTCATGGAAATGCCAGTTTTAGAAATTGAACAAAAACTTAATAAATACCTGCAAGCCATTCAGTTGCAATTAATAACGGGTGAGACCCCGTCCCCCACCCACTTCACTTACTAATCAGCCACCTTGCCACAAAAGCGCCCAACCACCCACTCCTAACTGTTGCCGCATCGAACATGTTGGAAACATTGAAACCAGTTTTCAAGGCTTATCACAGCGCCATCTAAATTATCCTTTTGCCGGCAGGATAGAGCATATAAACACAACGTTCCAACATGTTGCGACTGAAGAAGAAGCAGAACAGGGGGTGCCGCCACGGGTGTGGGGCATGCGAATGCGAATGCCCCAAGGGCGAAAACACCGAAGCACAGACTGCGACAGAAACAGCAACAGAGCAGGAGAGAGCGAGCGAGAGTTGCGATTTGAACTGCCTGATGCTTGGCTGATGTCGCTCCATCCCATCCCATTCCGTTCCGTCCGCCCCTCCGGGAAACCAGAGCCGCTCCCCTCCCCTGCCGCACCCCGCATCTGCTCCTGCTCCTCCTTGGCCGCAGGACATTCGCTTGTAATTATAATATTTCATCCCAAAAGTAGCTCCCAGGCATCAGTCAGTTTCGGTTTGCGGTAAGTGGGGAAGCTGTGCTGCACGAGCAGCGGGGAGCGGCGAGCTGGCTGAGGGGGAGGGCGGCGGAGAGGCAGAAGCAGCAGCAGCAGCAGCAGCGGGTTTTGGCAACAATGCAGCAGCAGCCAACAATGATGAATTTTTGAAACCAACGTGTAAAAGGTACAGTGATATCTGCCAGGTGAGGGAAGTTAGACCGTTTAAGAACTCTGCCAAAAACTAGTAAGCTATATAGGACTAAACTCTTCTAATTCGTACACTTCTTAAGTAACTTACTTAGTATCTGCTAACTAATTAACTAGATTTAAGCACTATGTAAATTCAGGTAATCTGCATTTATTCAGAGTGATACATAGCCAGTGCCCACTGTGGACTCCTAGCGCACCCTTGCTGCAAGGCTACTGTGATTGTGACCTCCAACCTCCGACAGTGGCCAAACCCGATCCCAATCCCAATCCGATTCCGAATCCCAGGTCATCGCAGCCATCGCAACTCATCGCATTACCCAGGGCAGTTCAAGGGCCAAAGGATTTAGCATTTCTTTTCGCATTACTTCCCGCATTGTTGGCTTATTAAATAGCTGAGCTGAGTTCGCGTTTAGGGGAAGCGCTCAGTCCACACTTTACAAATTAGCCGTCAATGGAGGGAAGGAGCGGTAGGAGGGGAGGGACGCCAATTCGAGACCCCAAATCGGCAGACCGAACCGAGCCAATGCCGCAGGGTGAAAGCGCTTAAAAACGCTGACACATGAAATGCAATTCACGGCAGTCAGAAAACGGTATTAAGTGCAGTCGAGGCGCTTGACAGCGGCATGAGGCTTCAGCCTCGGCTCCGGCTCAGGCTCAGGATCATTTTCGAATCCTGATTTGTGGTCAAGCGGCGCAGCTTGGCCGGCTCCATGTGGCAGCATTGTGATAAATTGAGCCGAGTGGCATGGCCCGCCAGGCTGCAATCATATTGAACGCTAAAATAATGCGCCCATGCCCGGCGACACCAATGGGTTCTCGACTACGTTCGACTCGTTGCATATTACCGCATCGTTTGCGGCGACATTTAATTAAAATTTCTTTCAGCTGATACGATGGCCGATGGTAGCCAAAAGTTTTGGCTAGCCCCCTCTGCCGCCTCTTTGCGGCCATAATGCCGGCTGCTTTGGCCGCGTTTATCGGGCTGCAATTTAGTGGCTTGAAGATAACTCTTTCGCCCGCACTCTCCGAGCTGCACTTAATAGCCAAATATGCATACCAATTGGCCGGGACCGGACAGGATGGCAGCCGTCGGAGGAGCTCTGTCCCACACAATGCCCATAAAACGACGCTTAATGACTCTTAACTCGGGAACGGAGCCGGGCATTGTTATTATTCCGTACTATGATTATGGTGACTACGACGAGCCCACGCTTATCTGGCATTCGGTTCTGCCA
Source organism: Drosophila simulans (assembly GCF_016746395.2). Lineage (NCBI taxonomy): Eukaryota > Metazoa > Arthropoda > Insecta > Diptera > Drosophilidae > Drosophila > Drosophila simulans. The sequence continues at coordinate 18,754,198 of NC_052521.2, forward strand.
TTCGGAGGAGCATTGTCTCCGAGTGTGCATAATATTGGGGCATATTACACATACGCCGCGTGGGCATATGCATAGGCAGCATTTTAATTTCACGTGCGACAGGAAGTGCATTCAAAAATGCAACGGAACTCATGCCGCATTGCTGATGACGTTTCCTGTCTGCCATTCGGCTCATTCATATAAATGTAAAGTAAGTAGAACGAGTTATCCTGGTTCTGAGCTATATTTAAAATAAGTAAGCCCTTTCACTTTTCCACAAAATATTTGTTATTAATTCCACGAGTAATAAATGTTTTCATTGGCTAATGGCGTTTGGTTTTAAAAATATGAATTTCAATATTGCAGTTATGCATTAAATTGCCAGTTTGTATTAATGCTGATTTTCGCCAGTCAAAGGATGTGCATTTCATAAACGAGACTTTTTCTCTGATCAAATTAGTCACTTCAGTGAGCAGGCAGCGCAGACGAGGCATATGTCAAAAGTCGATGCAGTTTAAATACAATTTAATTAACATTCGAATGAATAAGCGCAACAAACGAGGCTTTTCCCCCAGCCCAACCCATCGAATACCCCCCTTTGAATAGCTCTGTGCAAATGCATTCGCTTGGAAATGCGTGCAACTGACAGTTGCATGCAACAAAATCAAAATCAAAGTGCGTTTCTAGGCATCTAAATAATCTGCCGCACCACACCCACTCCGCCCCTTTTAATTGAATGAATTGCAATTCAATTTCGGCTTCTGACTTTCGAATTCTTTATTTTGCACCCAGCAACCTACACACTTTTTGCGAACATCAAACGCAATTAAAGCCAGCCGGCGAATGGCAGTCAACTCTTCAAGTCAAAGCCGAAGTCGAGCGTCCTGTCCCGTCGTCTGGCGGTCGTCGTCCTGTCAGCTGCTTTGGCTGTCCGCCGGAGCCCGCCGGCCAACTTCTTGCCTCAAATAGCCGCAGGCGCTGGCAAAGAACCGCCAACAATTCCAAAGCAGCAGAAGACAAATACGGCGAAAAGCGAAAGAAGCAACAACAACTGCATTTTAGTTGCGCCATACCAAATGGCCGCCAGTAAGGTTTACACTTTCACAAAAAATCTATTACTAAAGCTAAGCATTGTATTATTATTGCTTTTTGCAAAGCATTTAAAGCATAAGCTTCGAGAGATAAGCACTAAGTGATTAAAGTAATTATACACAAAAAATAAATATGAAATAAAAGCAGCATTCGACAGCAATGAATCATTTTGCAGAAGATAAAAGAAGCAATAAGTAAATAGTAGGAATATAAACTTTTTGAATACGTATTTAAATGTGTGTTTAAACAGATTGACAATTGTTTAAAGCTCTCACTTATCTCAGTCATTTCACTTATCAATTTCCAACAGTGTCTATCTGTTTATGTACAACGACTTATGTACTAAGTGCGGAACCAAGTTGAAGGAGCTGCGGATGGGAACCGCTTTTGCTGCACGATGACTATACGAAAAAGCGTCGCTGCGTGAAAAAGTGTCCTGCGGCGGGCAGCGACGCTGGCCGAGGCAGCGAGGTCCTTGCGCTTCGCTGTGTTAATGTTGCCGCAGGACTTAGACGCTTTGATGAGCGCCGGCGAGGGGAGTGGCGGGGAGGGACGGAAACGGAAACAGCCGGAGATGGAAGCTGAAGGAGCGCCGCGAGCGATCGCCAGGATGGGTCGTGGAGTAGTGCCGCAGGACATGCGCCTGCGCAACTAACGGTGCACGCAACTGCAACTGCAACTAGTTGCAACTATTCGCTTTAATTGCATATTAATGCGAAAATGTGTGAAATGTGCCCCCAGGGAATCGACGGCACAGCAGCCCTTGACACTCAAATCGAATAAATAGAAACAACAACACATTTTTGCTTCACTCCCTGCCAATAAATTTGATGGTTTTTTATTTTTATTTAAACTCTTTTTGATAAAATGCAACGCTTACACGCTATCCCAAAAAGTCCGTAAGTGACATCCAATAAATATAGGCTTATTTTAACATTAGTATTCTTTTTTTAGAAAAGATTTTGACAAATGTTTGGTTGAGCTGTACAAACCCAAGAAGTTTGTGGCCGAATCGTTAGTATTTACATTACCCAATATTCCAGTTGCATCCCATTCTTTCTTTTACTCTAGACTGACTTCCATTTATTCGAGTCGCACCTCAGTTGACTTAAATGGATTCATTCGCATTGATTCAGCCAGGGCCATCGGGGATCGTCACCTGAAAGCTTCCCCAAAATTGCCCAGCATCCAGGAGCGCAGTTCGCAATCGCAGAACAAGAATCTCTATGACCTCTCCCTCCAACTCACGGATCAGGAGGAAGCCGGGATCTCGGATTGTGAGAAGTCGAAGCCGGTTAAAGCCATTCCGATTGGTCAGGGTAATGAGGGGTCTTTCGATCTAATGAAGCAATTGAAAGTTAGGGATCGGACGAAGGTAAAGGACGCCGGGCACCACAGAAAAAAAACTCCCTCTTTTTCCACTATACCGTGCACAAACAAGAGGGTACTTGCGAATTAACTCTTAGTTTTTTTAATATTTGACTGAATTTTCGCAGATCAAAAGAAAGAAAAGGGAAAATGATGAAAACGTTGCCGGACCCCTTAACTTAAAAACGTTTACTAAGGTGGGATAAGCTTTGAAATAGAGAATGAACTTTTCAGTTTTCCTTAACCAACCCATCAGTTAAGACGCAGGCTTCCCGAAAGCTATCAATACCTCTGTGCCGAACCAGTGATCTTACCTTCAAAAACGCCTGACGCCCCAGTCACAACAAACCGGCCACCGGTCAAAGTACAGGAAGCCAAAGTTAAACCTCGTCTAGTAGAACCCGAATCAGATGCGGAATCCTTTAGATACTCCGATAACCCAAAGAAGACCCTCAAAATACTGTTTGAAAGAGCAGCTCGGAATACTGGGACCCACAATCGGGATGTGGAAGTGGAAACATTTGAAAATATAAATTTGGGAGGAGTGCTTGAGGATCGCGCTTCGCAGCAGGTTCAACTTGCGCTGCATGTGATTGGTAAGAATATCAATAGTAAGTCGAATCGATTCAGAACTATCGCCTTTCTTCAGATGATCACTACTTTTATAGTTTGCTTATTTTTGTGGCCACCCTGGCGTACTTGGTCTATATCCTGTACTACGATATTACTAGCAAAATGAACGAAGAAGGCCGGTATCAGGAAAAAATGAAAAACTCTAGACTGCCGATGAAGGCTTACTACTATTTGATGCGTCTGCTCAGAGCGCCCATTTTCTGATGGGCCAGCGGATTTGAAGATTTAATCAAAACATTGTTCATAACAACAGCGAACTCTATTATTCAGTTCTATTTCAATGGTGAAATATTTATTGTAAAATATTTATAAATGGATATTTTGGCTCTTTTTTCGCTCCTTATCAAAGTGTTGAATAGGACTCGCGCTCCAATGCCTCCTGCACTCTGCCACGCCCCTCATTTGCCACCTGAACCGCGTGGTGCCAGGCTAACAAATGAAAAACAAATATTAAACTGTGTTGTTTTGCCAAAATAGTACCAAAAGCGCACACACACACACGCACAAGCGAGAGCACACACAGAGTCCGCGGAAATTGTAAAGTGTTAAAAATAATAAATTATTTCTGTTATTCTAAGTGGTATTAGAAAATGCTCATGCATAAATTTAAATTGCCAGCGCGTGTTGCAAAAACATTCCGTCGCCGGCAAATTGAAATTCCATTGTCCACAAAGGAATGGCAAAGTGGAAAAACAGTAGATGGCCATTCTTTATACACCTGCCGCCCCATTCCCTCACCCCCTCCGTCCGTACCCCTGACATTCGATAAATGTCATAGCCCAAGGCCGACTAATCCGTGGCATTAACCCCCGAGGGCCGGAGTCGCCAACTTTGGCCGGCATGGCACAATTTGTGTAATTTGAAAATATTTTTGTGAGCGGCTAAAGACGCTCGTAAATCACAGATACTTCTCGGCAGCGAACCGCAAGGCAGCGAACATCGAACCTGTTCGAGGCACCGAAATCAAGGCAGTCGAAAGTGGTAGTTGCAACAACCATTTACAACGTAAACACAACACAACAATGCGGACTATCTGTATCTGCGAAGCGGACGGGGCGAAGTGTATCTTGCGGATGCGGATGGCCGGCGGGCGATTTCCTATTCTCAGCCATCCTCTTTCACTATCTGAATATGGAATCTGCCCACTGGCCTGACAGCAACGAAATCCAACTCGCTTCTAGACAAAATAAAGCAAAGAGGCTGACTTATCATCCCAAGCTTTAATTAGAAGATGCTAAAATTGTATTCGTCCATTACTTATAAATATTTGTTATCAGTAGCCACTCTTTTATGAGGGGCACTATATTCACACTCTCACTGTATATGTGAAAGTTTAAAATACAATCAAAGATGCTGCTTTTGCAATAATAATATTTCCAAGAAGTGGAATTTCCTAGCTGCAGAGATACCTGTTCGATACCTGTTTTTTAAAATCGTAATCTGCAAACTTCTGATTTTCCCATCATCCCAAAGAAAGTGTTGTATTATTTATAGGGTTTCCCCTTAAACTGCCCACCATTAATTAAGCCTATTTAAACATTTCCCAAGCATTTAATGAGCAACAAATTAATTAGTATTTTATTGGATATATTAATCAGATACATACATTTCCGTCTATTTTTTTGAAACCATGCTCCATTAGCGGGTCTATTAATACAGTTGGTCCATCCCAGGGCTCAAATATGCCAACTTGGCTGGAAGGCTCCCACCAAAATAGATGCCAATTGAACTGAAGGCGATATTCTCACATATAGTGAATGTGGGAACTCTTTTCCGTACCTTGAAACACTCACAACAGAAACGGATACAGTAAGAGATACAGATACAGACCGAAACCTATCTGCTTTGAAGCAACAATGCGGCAAATGTCCCTGGGGCAATATATCTGGCTCAGTGCGACTACGACGCTCATTTGTTTCTCAGTCGTGGACAAGATAATCGCCAATGTCCGCCGCTTAGAGGAGCGGTAGAAGGGCCCCAGACGGGGACGAACTGCTGCGGGGGGCTACATCTCGTTTTCGACCGTGTGCCCATCGCTGGGGGAAATGTATCTCAATAATTTTCACACGAACTCCAGCCGAAATGAAGTTGTTCCAGCCGGGCTTAGAGCTCTTCATCAGCGCCATTCCGGACGCATCAGTCAGTCAACAAGCTGTGCCTCTGCATGTGGCTGTGGCAGTGGCAACAGCTGTACGACACAGGCGCATGCAACCGGCTTACACTCAGTGTTCCCCAGCTCCCTGGTTCACCCAGCCCCACTTGCTCACTTGCTCCTCCAGACGGAGACAGACGGTAACTGAAACTGTCACAACGTCAGCGCGAACACCTTTGGCGCTGGTTCGACTTCATTTGGCTATCAGGATCTTCGTCCCCGTTCACTCCCACTCGCTGTCGCCAGTGTCTCCACCTCGTCGTCATGGCTGCAAAAGCTTCGGATACAGGTGAGCACGAAAAGAAATAGATGGGTACTGCAGTCCTTAAATGCAAAAAACAACCTAATATAAATTGTGGATTTTAATTTATTCAACACAGCAATTTACATACGACCATCTTTGACTAATCACAATTTTTAGAACACATCATTGAAAGGATACATTTGATTTGTTTCCAGTGTATTGTGACGCTGCCACAGATACAGGCAAAGCCAAAGCTGATGCCTGGGCTCGAAACAGAGGAGAGCAGAGCTCTGGGGCCTGTTTCGCTTGTAATTATAATATTCCAGCCAACCCAGAACTTTGCCCACGGCCGCAAACAGGAAGATGAAGCGGCGTCATACGGAACTTTCGTTGTTGTTGCCGCTGTGGCACATGCAACACGACAACAGCAACAACAATGAAGACGGCAACGGCGACTCCGACAACGCCTGCAGACTTTGCGGATGACCTCGAGCGCCACAAATGCTGATTACGAGGCCGTCCCACTACCGACAGCAGCAGCAACAGCCACAGCATTCAGACCCCCATCAGCAACGCCGAATAAAAAAGGAGCACGGATGTATCTCAGAGTATCCTTAACGAAGGCCAAATACCCTGGCCCTCGAGCAACATCAGACATTTTAAAAGGTATCAGTAGACGCAATGGTAGCTTCCTTCTTCTCATATAAACTATTGCATTCCTAATCATTTTCTTGAATATGATGTGGTTTAAGTAAATAAAGATTAGCATTAACAATTAGACTTAGTTTAAGTCATTTGGCCAACAGCCTGATTGAGTCAGGGCAAAATACCCACCAGGAAGTGGCCGAAAAACGGCGAAAGAGTAGGTCGGCGACCTTTTCTCCTTTTAGCCAGCCTGATTTGGCAATGTGTTGGGTTTTTGGGTGCTGGTGGTGGTTGTGGGCTGGGGGCCGTGTGTATTTGGCATTGGCTCTGGGGGTCACCGTGTGCATGTCCAGGACACCGCTGCTCAGTTGGTGGAGCTGCCCCATTTACATAGCTTGAGGTATTTCCATTGATTTCATTGTGCTTTTCATATTATTGTATTTGCAATTTTGATTGCACTTGCCGGCGGGGTGGCGGTGGAGTGGCGGCGGGGTCGGGTTTGCGGGCGGTAAATGCAAAAATCCGCACAGAGGCATTTTAAACGCAGATTGACAGGCAACGGAGTGATGACTTGATTATTTTCCATTTAAAATGGACAAACGCACGCACACAAGCGCAGTGAGATTGAGCTCAAGGCTCTGGGCATTTTTCTTATTATGAGAAATAATATTTTAGTCAAATATTTGATTTAAATACGATAACTTGGCATTAAGTAAATAAACATAAATAAGACAAAAGACAAGAAAACAACAAATGTCAGATCAAATGTTTGCCCAGAGGCCAGCTTTTGATTTTTATACCCACTGCACTCCATTATCAATTGCAACGACATTGATATATGATGACTGTCGGAGCAACAACAACGAAAAATAAGAAAAACAGTACGCAATTTATGTGGACAGCGTAGAGAATAAAAGTCATAAAATCACTGCACAAAATGCACTCAATTGCACTTACAGATACAGATACTGTATCTGTATCTGCATCTGTATCCGCATCTGGTCGCTGTCAAATCCAGCCATCGAGTGCAGACTTAAGGCATTCATTTGGATGTCTTATTACTCGACTCCGGTTCATCCATTAATTTAACTGGCCTGCAGAAATGGATAAAAATGCTTTTGGCCCTCTGCAGAATTGCCATTTAACTTGCGTCTGTCTCACTGGCACTTGGCCGAATCATATCTTCACTCATCCTCGACAGAAACCGAGATTGAAAACCGTCATTAGGCACAGTTGGAGCAGAACAAATGTGTCATGTTCCATTTGGGAAAATATCTCTCAAGTTCCTTGATTTTGATTGCAGATTGTCCATGGCCAAAACAAGAGCCCAAAGAACAATGCCAGAAACAATTGCCCAGAAATTCAGCAGACAGCCTGAATATTGAAAATGAAAAATAAATACGTTCGGGGTTCTAAGAGAAATCGCAACCGTTTAAGCAGGGGCGTTCTCGAAAAAAGGGATACTATGTACATTTATCTTATTTGACAAATGAGCGGATATCGATCTTTAATACCTTCCGTGAATCATTTATCAGAGTAAAAGTGTTGAAAGCCCCTCTTAAAAGATAGAAACATCACGGCTGTGAGCTGTTCCCATATGCAACCACTAATTGCAACTGTAGCAGCAATTAAAAGAAATATGAAATTTTCTCGAATTTCCAGCAACATTGCCAAAAACTTCTTTCACAGCTTGTTTGGCTTCGAATATACACACACCACAGTGGGTGTGCGTGTGCGTGTGTGTGGGCTCATTTCAATATGGACAATACATGCACATAGGGCTCCACATACGCCCACAAGAGCACACACCAATACCAATAAATCAGAGTGCAAGAACTGACCAAATACAAGAAACGAAAAATGCATAACGAAAGCATAAATTGCCAACAATAAATAACCGAAAAAATTGTAAATAAAGTTGCAGCACAAATATTTCATAAGGCAACGAACAACCGAACCAACGAGCGGCCATATCCCAGCTTAGGGCTAAAGAGCAGATGCCAAAAAGCGAGGAACGGTAAGACACCAGAGCCCCCAAACATTCAAACATCCAAGTATCCCAGCATCCCAGCATCCCAGCATCCAAGCATCCCAGCTTCCAAGTATCCAGGCTCTTGGGCAGCAGACAGCAGACACCAAATGCCAAACACCAGGCGAGGCCAAAAGTATTTACGGCCAACTTAGCACACGAGCAGAAATGGCAACGTGACACGAACATAAGCCTGTTTAAATCGGACCGATTTACCTTCAAATTAATGCTTCTCTCGATAGTGCAATAACTTCCTAATCAAGAATTAATAGTTATCATTAAAGACTTGGAATGTGTTACTAGCGCTTTAACTCACAATATCCATAAGTTTCAGAGCGGCAATGACTGTACATCAGTACACTTATGAGACGCATTTCTCAATATGACAAATATTATAAAGATATAATATAAAAAAAAAAAATATAATGCTCGTCATCAAATCAAATGATATATGTGCCAAAAGTGCCATTAGGCTATTAATATATAGATGAATAATTTCGTCGAATTCCTTATCGCGCATGTATGTATGCAAACACTTATGTGAGTCCCATATAAAAGCATCGAGTATGGGCAATCAGCTCAGTGTTCATTATAACATGAAGATCTTCGTAGCTGAAATAGCGGTACTAGCGATGTTGGTCCTTGGCGCAAGGCTAGGTTCCAGCACCCTGCTGACGAATAATTGCGGGACAACGAGGCACCCATCGAGAATTCGGCGGGTTGTTGGAGGTAGAGATGCGGACAGGTTCGGCAACCCCTGGATGGCCATGGTGCTTTATGACGATAAATTCTGCGGCGGTTCGCTTATCACTCGTCGTATGTAGTCCTGCCACAAGTTTTTCCTTCATTTTCATCTATACTATCAGTGTTTTTGCAGTTTTTGTCCTGACCTCAGCGGATTGCGCCTCATGGCGTCCCAAGTATGAGCTCAATATTTTTTTGGAATTTTCTACTGAAGCTCTTGTTTTTTAGACAAGTGATCTTGGGCGAATACGACACGAACTGCACTTCTGTGGATTGCACGTCCATCCGCCAAGTTATGGATATCGATGAGCGGATTATCCATGACCAATTCGACTTGGAAAACTACAAACGTAATGATATTGCGCTGCTTCGGTTGGCAAAGAAGGTGTCGATCTCAGGTAACTATAGGACATGATATGATCTTCAGTGACCACCAAAACAATCTTTTGTAGACTATGTCAGGCCAATTTGCCTGTTCGTCGATCGCCAAGTGGGTCGTGGTGTTCAATATTTCACTGCCACCGGTTGGGGCGCTACCAACCAGAATGAACGCTCCACCATTTTACAGAAAGTCACTTTGAGTAGATTTAATAGAAAGTATTGTGAACGCATTTTCAAGGAGAACATGGTTGCATCCCTGTTATGTGTTGGTGGTCCAAGAAAGGACACTTGTGATGGGGATATTGGAGGCCCGCTGAGCGTAAAGTTGAGGATCGATGGTGAGGGCAAGTGGAATAGTAAATCTCGGACTTTCCTCATCGGCATGACCAGTTATGGTACTTATTCTTGTAGTGGTATCGGTGCTTACACAAATGTTGAGCACCACGTGGATTGGATTGTACAATCCATCAACAGAAGCAATGAGCTTGCGTCGCAAACGCCGAAAATTGCCAAAGACCTTATAAGTTAATTAAGACCTCACACAACGAATGTGTATTTCTTTCCATGATACATGTAAACTGTTTTTGTATATTAAATGTTATTAATGGGGTATACTTTTTTGTTTCGCAAGCCACTCACGATCGCATTCCTGGCGCCCACACGCTCCCACACGCCCAGAAGGCCAACTGCATTTGGGCAGCAGCTCGTGGTCCTCCCAATGAAGACGGGGCGTGGCGCGCGGGAGGCGGTGGAACAGTGGAGCGGCTCTCGTATCGAAAAGCCAAAAAGTAAAAATGGCCCCCAGCGAATGTTGCAAGCAGCAACAGAGATAAGCAGCCGACTGCGGCAACTTAACATTTCGGGTGGGGGCGAGGATGCTGGGGAGCTGAGTCGCACGGCGAGGGATGCGGCGGGATGCGGGGGGATCCGGGGAGATGGGCAAACAAATTTCATACTTGGCCCAATGCTTAAACTCTTCAATTGGCTGAAAGCGTTTTTCTCTGTGTGCGCTATCTAAATGTGGCACGATTATTGTTATTATTGCTGTTGTTTTACAGCGCTCGCAGGCGTCCACGGCCAGTTAGTTGGCCTAGCTATTTATTTGCATATGCATTTTGCCATCCAAATCTAGAATTTATTAGCAATCGCAATGCAACAGCAGGGCCAATCTCCAGCAGCCACACAACCACAGGTAAGTGAACTGCCAAGACCCTGCAGTCATCTATTCTCATTCTTATTACTCACAAATGGCACACGTTGCGAAGGCATCAGGACTTTTGTCAACGCGAATGCAATTGCAGTGCGGCGAAATGTTGCAAAATAAACGAAAATAAGGGAACAAGTGAAGTAAACTGTGCTGTGTGGTCATACGACTAATAGATACCCAGGGGTAAAGGTACTTAGTAAGTGTACTAACATGTACATATGGTAGTTTGATTCAAAGCCATTGAATACTGTGATATAAAGAAACTTTATAGGTAGACTCTACTCTGATCCAGCATACCCTTGACCCCGGGCCAAAGTGATGGGTATGCGGGGAAACAGAGAGACTTGGCGGTCATATAAGAACACCAAGAGGAGCAACAACAAAGGCGAGTACCGCTGGCGATGGAGAAATAAGAGCGGCGGCAACAACAACAAATTGGAATATAAGGCCAGCGGGCATAACGGTGTTCATAATAATGATGGCGTGGTCTCTGAAAAGAACCATGATGGAGGAGCAACCGCAGCGGAATCGGCAGCAGGAGGATGGGCCAGATGGGGCAGATGGAGGAGCCAGGAGCCAGGAGCAGGCCGGGAGACCAGGCCGAGGCCGAGGCAAGGACAACATGGCCGCAACATAATGAAAACGAAGGGAATTTTCAGTTCGCGAACTCGGCGTCAAGGATGCTGCGAAAGAGGGAAAGGAAAGGGAAGGGGAGAGAGGGGATGGCAGCCACGGGGGGAAGCGGGGATCGTAGAACGGGGGCAACGACGCACGAAACCGCACAAAATGCCCGCTGGCCATTGCAAGTTCTCAAGTGCTTCCGGCTGAGAGGTTGCCTACCCAGAACCGCAACGTGAACGAGGACAGCGCCGGGAAGGGGGCACCACTACTAACCCACGTGCCCACCCACCGGTTTCCGATTTATCCACTCGCCCACCTTGTGCACTGAGCCAAAAGATATCCACAGCAGTGACAGGGCACGAATATATATTTATTCGTTAGAATCAGTTTGTGTTACAGGAATTAAGATCTACATAGTGTCATCATTCACAATAGGACTTCTTACTTATGCCAATGTAAAAATAATTGTTGTTTTTCTCAGTGCAGCCTACCTACCAATATTGTCATGTGCTTTTCTTTCGCCAATGCAGGAGGAAAGGCTGGAGGTTGGGGAAAACTCCTGGTTGACTGCCACTAACCATTGAGCTTCATCAGCAGCCACCGACGATGGCGACGATGGCGATGATGATGATGATGACGACTACGACTACGACGTCGACATCATGGGACGGAAATGAGTGAAGCGTGACATTTGCTGCTCCTGCGATGTCACGCTACGCTGCTCAACGGCCCTGCTCCACCTGCTCCACCTGCTCCTTCCTTATCCTTATCCCTTTCTCATCCTCTGAGCCTGTCCTTTTCCGCTACCGCTTCGCTTTCCACTCCCGCCGCATTTCCACATGTGAGCCGCGGGCCAGGCAAAAGGAAACTCCTCGTATAACGCAAATTAAAAATCGCACTGCGACTGCAAGACATCCCGGTAATGGGAAACTAGCGTGTAAATATGTGAGCTGCTGAGGAGAAGTCCTTGCGCCAGCCGGCTCACCATGCGCCTAAGAGTATGCAGCACTCTTTTAATTAGTACTTACTATTGGACTTTAATGGCACGCCCACACCACTGTCAATTTCCTGTTTTTCTTCTTTTTTTATTTTCGACCTCTTTAAACATAGCAAATAATGCGGCAAATGCCCGGCAGCAACGGTTAGATTTCGACATCAAAACAAATGCATAACAAAAGGTGTAGCACACATATCATGCATATTTTGAGGAGAATTGCCTCCAACGCGCTGCTGTCCAACTTTCCCTGGTCAACTTGTGTGTGTGCCTGTTGTGCCTGTTGTGTGCGTGTGTGTGTGTGTGTGAGGGAGGAGGCAGGGGTTAGGTTACACCCGCCCCCTGTTCGTTGCCGCAATCAACCTTTGGCAGCGGCTCGCGTTTTTGACTTGCCAGCGGCCAAATATCGATGTAAAGAATTAAAAACATAGGTACATGCGTACTGAGGCCGGTGGATTGTCCCGCGGGCGAAGTGGGCGTTGGCGGGTGGGGCGTGGCCTAAACTGGGCGAACAGCAGATACAATAAAACATGCAAATATGCGCCCAAGGACATTGCAGCAACAACAACCAGAACGGCAGACACAGTCAAAACAGCGAGAGAGCGCCAAAGAACGCAGCCCAAACATCAAACACACACGGAGAATGGATAATGGAGAAGGTCCTTTGGTGGCGGCATGACCGCAGGTGTATACGTAATACATACACATGCGGATGGATGTGTGGCAGATACCAAAGGGTATAAAGTTTATTTAGCTTTAGACGAAATTAAAGGCCTTTGTATATTAAGTAACCCACGTGGAAGGCATTCGTCCACATACATAAATGCAGTGCGATAACGCACACACCCACCCCCACACACACTCCCACACACACTCCCACACACACACACGCATCCTTGGAGTGTTGAACTTGTACATAAAATATGCCGCTGGCCGTTCTAAACATACCAAAAATGAAATTTATACCAATGAAAAGGGCAAAAAAAACATAAAGCATAAAAAAGTGGAATGCGAACCGAATTCGTTTCAAATGTTCATGTTCATTGGAGGGCCCAAAAGGCCGCCGCAGGACATCGTTGCGTACCTCAAAAACGAGCTGTAAAGTTCCGCCCAGCCGCCTTGCCCCCGCATTTTGCCAGTGTATGCGATCTGGGCGATGGTTATGAAAATACTTCTACCATATTTTGATTTCATCAGCAAGCTTTTGGCGGTAATAAACTGGACACGAGTAATGCGCTGCTCGTAAAACAATAAATTTCGATTAGGTGATGGATCAACAACGTGTTCCAACTTCGCGATGGGCAGTGCAGATTGCAACAAATGGCTACCTTTGGGTATCTAAAATAAAGTTCAAATTCTTAGATTTAAACAGGAAATTTGCTATTATTTAATCTCAGTTCAAATGTTAGAATTCAATCATATCACTGGTAATACTCGTTGCAAACTGCCCACTTTATTTGATTCTCCATCATGGGGTAATATTGAGCTTATTTACTTTTGAATGTGCAGCCAAATGCAGCAGGTACGAAACATAAAAGGCCAGAATGTAAAATGTCTGCAAACGTGGTGCATTTAAGATGGCCCCCTTCGGCGTGATTATTAACTTTTTGGCTGCATTTACATTTTGACAATTGCAGTCGCAATCGGGCAGTCGGGCGGTCGGGCGGGCAGCAGATTGATGCATGCACCACAGGTTTGTGGGTCCTGTTGCCGACTGCGTTGCAACTGCAATTGCTGCGGCTGCAGCTGCAAGGGCATAAAAACTGATGGCTTGTGCCGCTGTCTGATGCGAAACGGTAACCGTAGCCATTACACACGCGTCCCAATGGTACAATTTCGATTTTTTATATTTCACTGCTCACTTTTGTCACACATAAAAATGCATGAAATGCGGCAACTGGCAAACGACGAGGACGTACATATCGGAATATCTACATATATATTGTATATTTAAATGCCGTTACACTGATTGACAAAAGCCATATCGTGGAGGGCTCAATAAAGGGCAAAAAGAGCAGTGCCAACGGGACGTATGAGTAATGCAACCGAAACAATGCAATTGCCAATAAAGATGAGGCCGCGCCAACAAAAAAAACTCGATTGCGAATTTGTTTTTCATGTCGCGCTTTTCACAGAAACGTGAGCAGCGCAAAAAATGACTTTAAGCCGAATCCTCAGTGTACATCAATCCAATCAAATATGCTCAATGCAAATAAAGCTTAGAAAGTGCAAAACTATTTGTAGCGCTCTGCGAAAAAACATCGCTGCGCAAACAGCTTCAATATTTAATGCAATTGTTATAGAAATTTATTTTGATTTTATTACAGGGCCCATGAATAATTGCCACACCTGGAGTCCGATGCAGCCAGATTTCCCAGCCTGAGCATGCATATGGAAAGACTTTTCCGCTTCACGCTCACCGCCGCTTGCATTTATAAAACCGCTTGTCCGCGATTTGCATATTTTTAGGCGGCATTCTATTTTCAAAAGCAATGCGATTACCATTAAAGCCGTCGCCTAAGCATGAGCACACATCTATGTATGTGTGTGTGTATAAATATTGGTTCGCGTGGGGTTTTTGGGGCAGGTGGTAAGGTCAGGGGATGAGCTGGGGAAATTCTATATAATTCTGTAGTCTCACATTTTGCGGAGCTAATCTGCATTTAAATGGAATTTTTAATTATTTTCCTGGCCGCATCCTTTGACAATCACAGCGGGACAACGGCGCTTCAGGCGGCAGCCAGGACAGTCGCTTGTCCCGCTGCCACGCCCCCCCGCGAACCCCTCGACCCCCACGACCCCTGACCCCACTGCCATTGCGCCCCAAATTGGCGGTCGGTAAAATGCAGTTCGAATTTAAATAAAACTTAACAAGCTTGCCGCACACACAAAGGCTGGCTAGTGCCCCCTGCCGCATTCTATAAATGTATACATATAACTCAATGCCGGTGCATTTTAGATTGCCAATCAAAATGTGGAGCAAAATATATCAGGTGTTGGTTTAGAGGGTGAAGCGGGGGAAACTGGCGGAAAATCGGGTTCGCAGTGCCCAGCAATTTTGCCATCATCGGCTGAGCAAATAAGAATATTAATGGTTTTTTCCAGCCATTGCACAATATTTTGCACCCACCCATGCATAATACACCTGAGCGGGTTTTTCGATTAGAAGACCGCCCACTTTTCGCCTTCACCGCCCACTTAAATGGCGCTCAGCTGTGTGTGTGTTGACTGTAGTTGTAGTTGTAGTAGTGGTGGTGATGGTTGAGTAGTGGTAGTGTTGTGCATAAAATTAAAATTGGCGACATTTTACAAATTGCATTTTTGCATTTATGCCAATGAAAAATTGTAATTAACATGTTAATTAATAGTTAGCCGCGGGCTGCGTATGTTTTATTAAACGTGAAAAATCCGCTGCATAATTTTAGGCTCGAAATGAATATAAATATGTATATGGCCGCTGTGTCGTCGTCGTTCAATGAAAACAAAATCACTTTATGAACGTGCTATTTTAATATTAATTAGTTTTGGCTGCCTGCGAAAAAGAAAACAAGTAAACATTGAAATTATAATGTACATTTTAATGGCAATTATTGGTGGTGTGCCATGCGTTTTTTACGCACCCAATAATAGGGCGGAAGTCCTTTTACTTTTGGAGCGAGGTAAAAGTATCGGGCAATCGGATTATTTGCCCAGGGATCGCCGAAATTATTGTCATTCCGGTCATGGCAAAAAGCGGAAACAACCTTTAATCCTGCGGGCCCAAGTCGCTTGTCTTTCAAATTGCTGCCGGAGCGGTGAGCTTGTTTGGTTTCATCAGGATGCGGCCGTGGCCATGGCATTCCCTGAATTCCGGTGAGATGACGGTGACGATGGCGATGACGGTGGTCGGAAGTGGCCATCGGCGCTTTGCTTCTAACCCGCCCTCCTTGACTTGCCCACACACACTCATATACGACCACCATCATACACTTTGGTTGGCCTCCTTGTTATTTCTGCAAAGGAAATGCGAACGTGAACTGCATGTCTGGCCTGGATTGGATTGGGCCGGCTAACAGCCACCATCTAGCAGCCAGTAGCTCCAACTGGGCCAGCATGGAGTCGGAGTTGGCAACACAACGGAGCGGAAATTAGAAGAAGCAAAAAAAACAGAAAACAGCAACGGAACTGGAAGAGGAACCTCTAAACCGTAGTCGCACCTGCCCATTACAATGAATCCTGCGGCAGAAATGCAAAACCAAGCCAACAGACTTGCAAGCATGGCCAAGGAAGCCCATATCATTGCATCATCTGCATGAGATTCTGCATGGGATTCTGCATTCCGTGTGTTGAATGCAGGATAATGACTTGTTGCATTGCCGAGCTGACCGGATTGGCAGCTGCCAAGGCTCTGATCCTGGCGAACGGCAAATAAGAAGTCTTAGTTACACCCATCCATGTTCCGTATTTAAGTCAAACAAGTAATCAAATTTAGACTATTCGGATGGCTCTTGAGTCACTGGTTGATGTGCTCCACCTTTGTCATTTGCTGGTCCAAGTTCGGCATGCCGTATGTACAGAGAGCCAGGGCACAGCGCAATCTACTTGCAGAACCCACTCAATTTCTGCAAAGTTGCAAAAGCAATTACTTTTCGTTACAATTTTTGTGCTTCGTAAACATTTAATTTCCAATTTTAATTTGCTCCAATGCATTGCCACACACACACACAGAGGCGAGGAGACGAGGACGAGGCGGCTGAAGAAGGAGCAGGAGGCAGAACCAATCGACATTGGGGACTGCTAGCTGAGGTCCTGCTGCAGCAAAGGATATGCCCTGCACTGCGCTCCGCCGCCCGGACTCATGTGGCTTGGGCTCCGTTTCTCATTTACATTAAATAAATATTGTACAATTGTATTGAGCATCTGGCAAAGGTGAGTCCCAGTCCGATGAAATGAGCTCTGACTCCGGTTCCGGTGGCAACTTCATCTTACGAACTGCCCCGCCCACGCCCACGCCCCGCCCCGACCCGCCGCTCGCCATGCCGCTCGTGTAAATATTCCCAGAAAATAAAAGAATTTCATCTGACAAAGAAAAAAGTGGGCTTTCAATGAATAAAATGGGAATTGAAACGTTTTGCTGGTTCGATTTATGGAAAATGCATGTTGCACATGCCTCGCTCTGCTTGCAACTGCTGCCAAGCAGCACTGCACTTTGGAAGCATCGAAAATAGCCGAAATATTCGAATCTATATCCCTTCGACACATACGAAACCAAATATCAATTTCAATTGGACACCTGGCAAAGCGGTAGTTTACTCACAGACATGTAAGACAGTGCGAGGTCCTGGCAGACTAACCCAATTACGTTGTCCTTCAACTCCTCTATAAGGAATTAAATGTGAGGCGAATATATCCTCCATTAGGTGCCGAAATCATGTATTGTTCAAATATTTTTCCTTGTGTGCCTGTAAGTTGCCGCTTAGTCCTGATTGGAGTTCACTTTTTCCGCACCACTTGATTTGGCTTTCGGAAACATACAGTTTGTCCTGGCATTTTCTTTAAATTCCATCATTTTTTGCCATGTTTTTGCAGTTGTCCTCGCACACATACATACGATATCCTTTTTAATGGCTCAGTGGAGTCCTGATCCAATGACTTGTGATGTGCAAATGTTATCCTGTCTCCCAGGCTGTCTCTATCCGTCCGTCCATCCGTCTGTCTCCGCTCTGCATGTGTGTTTATAATTTACTTTGCTTTCTGACAAAAGGATTTTAAAACAATTATTTTAATGTTTTTCCCACACACGCACACACACACACATACACACACACAGGCATGCAGGTACAGAGAAACATTACGTCGAATTGAGTTGGTTTCATTGGGAAAATGTTAAAATGTCGAAATGACTTTTGTCAATTTTTGGCTTTTAAATGCAATTTTTCTCTTCATTTAACATTGGCTCTGTCACGTATAATTCGGGACAAATCGAAAACTTTATTTAATCAAACACAAACACAAATGCAAATCCAACAAAAGTGCAATGTAAATAAATACAAAAAACAGACTGCATTCGTGTTTGCTGTTTTTGCATACACTTGCGATATTATATTTCGCAAAATTATCCACAGTTATGTAAATGCCATTTTTCTACAATTATTTATCGAAGCGTTAAACAAAATACACAAATTAGATTATGATCCAAGTCAAAGGGGTCAAATGGTGAAAATTCGCAACTCAATTGGATTTGGACTGAACTGAAATAAAATGAGTTTAAATTACAGCTTTAACAATGCGCTACAATGATAAATGACTCTGGTGATTATGGTGATTATGGAGAAGGACGGCTCCTTCGCTGTAATCGCAATCGCACAACAAATCCCTAAGTAATTCCGCAGGATGGGCAAACACTTGCAGCGGTTTCCAGTTTCGAACCTTATCAAGATGGCCGCGGATGGCACAAAAGTAAGCAAGTCATTAACATATCGCGCCAATGAAAATGCAAATGCAACACAAATTTCCCAGCCAGCCAGGATAACTGGCTCTTGCTCCTGCTCCTGCTCCTCCAGCTCCTGCTCCTTTGCAGGACTTGGCCCGCCAGGATGACCGCTTGTCCGGTGGCTCATTAAAATGCGCTGCCATCTTGCGAAAGTGAAAAATTGCCCGGCCAAAGAAAAAGTTGAAAGAATTGGAGGGAGAAGTCGTGGCAAGCGGAATAGGTGAGAGGAAAAAATGGAAAAGAAAAACTTAGTTGAGTTCAAAACGAATGTGGAATACCCTAAGACCCTGACCGCATTTCGGTAAGAAAGTTACAGCTCGAATACAATGAAATACAAATATTTCCAGGCAATAAATGCCACATTTGAGGTAAAATTTCTAATTGGTTTTAGCAGATAAATTTAATAGTTAGTGTTAAAACCTTCTTTCCAAGAACTACTTACCCCGAGAAAGGATATTTGGAGAAGCTCAAGGGAAACGGAAACAAGGGAGCCGAAAAAATCCTCAGCGGCTATTGCAGTCGTCGTCCTGCGCGAAATGGAGGAAAGCGAACCTGGCAGGGTGCTCCACTTAACTGCGAGCTGCTTGTTGTGGCAATTGTAGTGGTACATTTACGCATTGTTAGCACATTGTAAAACAAATCTCATGAATATTACACAGATTTGTCTGTTTAATGCATTTCCAGGATGAGGAGTGGTCATGTTCCTTCCTTGGCTGCGGGTTATTGCCAGAGCGGAATCCTCAATCCCGTAGTTCAGTTTAGCCGGAAAGGAGTGGTAGATGGAGTGGGAGAGGGCGAAAGCTGGGAAAGGATGCCCCACCCCCTGCCATCCTGTCCTGTCCGACGAGCGGTGCAGTCATGTGCAGGAATTAATTTTGCGATTACGCGTAATTACAGCCCGGAAAAAAGTCAACAAAGAAGGACGCGGCGCTGGCAGGAGCAAAACTTAATTGCGAGTAAGTGTTGCTTAATACTTATTATCTGCACTCGCGCCTCCGCCCCTTTTTTGGGGCGTGGTGTGCGGAAGGGGGGGCGTGTCAGCGGCATTGCCGAAACTTAATTGTTAGCTTGCCGAAACTTTTCGACGCGATATTTAACCCTTTACTTTTTGTTGCTAATTAAAAAACTTTTGACGGATAAGGAGGCGCACAAAAAATGAAAAAGGAGCTGGGCGAAAAGCGAAAATGCGACATAGATATACATCTATATATATGTATGTATATATGTACGTATGGCTACGCGTCGTTTGTTTACACAAAAGCAATCATACGCCACGTTGCCCCGCCCAGTTATCCCGCGCAGCACTGTCGTCACTGTCAACAATACGACATCAAGGCGGATTTCCAGGCATTCGGTACTCTGACTACTGACGTTGCGTTGAAGTTTCATTAATTAGATAAAACTTTCTGCCATTTCCCCCACCCCCCTCCCCCCCTCGTACATTGTTAATGACGCCAGCGAACGAGCTGCAAATTATTTGCACACAACAAAAGTCAAAAAGTTGAGCCAGTCGGAGCTGGCGATGTTTGAAAAGAAGTCAGTTCAGCCATGATGATATGATATGCCATAAAGCCAAGAAGGGGATCATTTTTGGGAAAAGCAAAGGAAAACTTGGCCCACCTGCGGCATTTTCCTTTTTATTTCGCCAATAATGAGAAAAGTCCAGAAAATTAGGTTTCAATTAGAAAGGAGGCAAAAAGGGGTGCTCAAGCCAAATCAGACCGAATAGAGCAAATAACCGAAAATAAAAAAGAAGGAAACCCACCCATTGCCACCCACATTCAGTGAGCTAATCAAGGAGCGAGGTGGTGAGCAAAGAAAAACCGGAAACGCCGTGCCAATCAAATTAAAAAAAAAAAAAGGACCACATTAAGTAACCCCCGGGATGGGATGCGAATGGGAAAAGATGTAAGACATGGATGAGTTCCTGGGAATCCTGCGGAAGATGAATTTTTAATTTGTTGCTGTTGCTTCCCGTTTTAATTGTTGTTGACAGACTGAGTGACTGACTGACTGGCTGACAGCGTAATTTACAATCCTTTCTCCCCATGCCAGCTTAGAAACTCCGCCCGGGCCATGCGAGTGATGGAAATTTTAATTAAAGAAATTGCGGCTAATCCCGTTACAAAAAATGAAGATTCCGCCCCGGGGGCCCAGCACTTCGCGGTGGCTGCAACACAACCAAAAAAAAAAAAAAAAATAAAAAATTGTAGCTAATTGTGTGGGAATTTCAACGGGGTTTATATGCATTATATAACCCCTTCAATCCATCAACAATCTACCCATGTACGCATGAATATGGCATTTGTATATCTTGCACACATCAAAAGGTGAAGCAACATCTCCGGAAAAATCCTTGCCTCTCTGGCTTATGGGAAACATTTCCAATTTCACTTTCATTTACTCGCTTTTAATGGTATTATCCACAAAGGGGGCTTGTTGTTCAGGTGGCAGGGGCTGTGGGGTGGTTACCCAGCCCCCAACTGCCTTGTATTTGTCAAAGGATTTTGAGTAATTTCATTTCATGCCATTTGCACATCAATTTGCATCAAAATTTCAAATTCGTAAGATGGTCGAGGGACCACAATGGAGCACTGTCATAAAGTGCCACTTAAAAGTTAAGTCCCACGACTAAGCACACTTAAAACTATTTAACTATGAGCTAGTATCAATCATAAATATAAGAGGATAGGGTGGCAGTTTACTCTCATGAGTCACATTTACATAACCATTTCTTATATTACTTACCAGATTAAGTATTATCATTACTTTTGAAATTATTTTAATGCACTTCCTTGCAATTAATGTTCTACTTTTGACACATACTTTTCGAAATCACTGTTTGTGTGTGGTTAAGGAAAATGTGATGTCGTGTTGACATTGTGCGGACCATAAAACCGGGTTTACCTAACCCAAATATTTGGCAGCAAACAACGCAGAGCTTAACCTGTTGATCCTGGCCAAAAACGAGTTTAAATACGTGCCGAAAAAATAATGAACTAACAAAATAATTGCAATTTATGGCCAACAGCTGCTCTCAAAGCAGCTTCCATCACAATGGAATGGCCATTATTTCAGTTATATTAAATGATGGATTATTTGGACGCCAGAGCTTCAGCTGAATGTTCAACCCCTCATACATTTTATTGCGATGAAGGAAAGATTCTCAGCGCATAAGAAATTAACTTAAAAAGTCATTTTGCCGGCAAAGGATGAGCTGCGAGCCAGGGGAAAAAAGGATTAATTGCATGAGGAGCTCCTCCGAACCCCTCCACCACGACAACACGAAGTGCACGCGGCCGTGAAGTGCATATCCTGGATTTTCCATAAGCCATTGACTTGCCACATCCTTTTGGCCAGGCCCAGGATCCAGGATACATCCAGCCAACCAACCAGCCAGCCAACCAGCCAGCCAGCCAACCAGTCAGCTCGGCATGTGTGTGCTCTGGCGGATCCGTATTTTTTAATAGTGTTCCGTGTGCCTCTTGGCGTTAATTTATGCCACAAAATCATTTTCTTTTATACTCTCCACACTACCAGCCACATGTGAAAATAAGAATTAAAAAAGTGCAAAATATAAAAAGGCAAAGGACGAAGGAGCGGAGCGCGGCGGAGTGGCATGGAGATGCAAATTGCGTTGCACTGGCCGCAGGATATGAGACGCAAACGCCAACGCAGTTTTATGTCAAGTGAAAAATGAGTGCGAACTATGACATGAAATATGAGCGTATCTGAATCTGAGCCTTATCCCTCCAAACCCCCAAACCCCGCAGTCCGTAATCCCCCCGACGCCCCAACGCCCCCTAAAATGCCGCACACCAAGTATTATTAGTTTCTCTGTGGCGCAAATGCGACACAAATAAAAGAAAATAAATCGGGATTAGCTCGCAAAAATGAAATCGAAAACGTAAACAAATGCAAAGAGTGAAAAAAACTAAAGAAAAAAACACATAAATAATTTATTATATGCCGTGCCGCCCGGTTATGATGAGCCGCCCTGATAAGCCGCACATGAAAAAAACAAAACCAAAGTACCTACAAAATATTACGCCAAACTCGACTCGGCAGCGATCGGATCGCATCGGCTTGGGTTTTTTTGGATTCGGATTTGGATTGGGTTTGGGTTTTTGGATTGGAATTGGGTTCGAGTTCGGGTTCGGGTTCAATCGGCAGCGATTTCTCGGACCTACTGCACAACTTATGCAATCTAAGACGCAGTACGTCGCTTTGATATGCGCTGATTTACTCAATTGTGCCGCCCATGAATGTGTGCGAGAATATATGGCATGGCACATAGTACACATAGTCCGGCCGGAATGCACACGCCTTGATTCCGCTCCATATGCTGATATAGATCGCGAATAGTGTCCGGACAAGGCCGATGGTTTCACTGTCACTGGCATTGGCGGGTTAAGTGCCATGACAATGAATTCGATGCAGCGAGAGTGATGCAATGCACTCAGTGCAAGGTCAGGATAGGTTTCCAGACTGGAAAAAGTCCGAGTCATGTGCCATCTTCATTCAATCAAAGATACAATGTGGAAAGGTAGCTTGCGCTACTTCCTTTCTTATATTTCACATATGAGCGATGTTTCTGGAACTTCAGTTAATAGTTTTGAAGAGCAGGGAATATGCAATTATACCATCAGTACTCCATTTCAATGGTTCATTAATCATGCGTCGTTTTAAAAAACAACTAATAAAATGAACCTATACTAATTTAGTCTTATTTCATTCACGTTTTCTGCCACTTACATTCCACTACGCCCCATCGACCCATCGATATAGACACATGTTGGCGCCTCAATGCCGCCCTGCATACGAATTCATTCAACTCAAGAGCGCTGGCCAAATCAAATCGAACTAAACTTAAGTGACCCCGTCGAGCGGCCGACCGCCCAACTATAAATAACCGAGTGGAATAAGCGTCCAAACATTAGCAATGAAATCATGCAAACCGAAAGATACAGATACAAACAGATATCGGGGAGCACAGGCATGCGCGGCACATGGACGTGGATGCTATATCTTTGCGATGCGTGGCAAGGTCGTTTATTTCGGTTGAGAACTGTTTGGAAAATATTCCAAACTGTATTTATAGCAGGCGGTCCAAGGATCGAACTGATCTTCGTGTTTTGAACTTGACATTGAATGTTGGCGGAGCGATAAGCTGTTGTTTTCAATTGCCGTATTCAACTTTTGTGATTCACACTGACCCATCATCTCTGGAATTAGTTTGTCGATGATGCGGCTATTGTTTTCGTTCCCAATCCCGATCCCGATTCGGGGCACTTCGATCACCCAACTGTACTTGGGGCACGTGACGGCCGAGCTCCCAGATGATAAGCGGATCAGAACTGGGGGCGGTCAGCTGATCATACCAGTACGTACATACTTACATAATCCTCAGATACGTGACCGCTCGAGTGAGTAGAGATTTGTTTTGGAAAATATTTACAATGCATTTATTGGAAGCAGTCAAATATTTCACATTGTGGGTAGTTTTGGGGTTCTTAAGATGTCATACAAAATTATTCGTACAATATAATTAATATACATATAGTTAAATAAATACATGTTTATGTACGGTGTGTGTGTGTGTGTGTACAGAGGAAAGACACAACCAAATTAGTTTCAATCCGCTCAGCGCTCAAATCAATTTAATGTTAATATTTTTCGAAAATTCTAGAAGTCTCAAATATAGACTTTAGGTATTCGAATTGTCACACTGACTTGCCAAACTTGTTAAGATTTGGCGATGCTGTTCCTCTGCACGGGTATGTGTGTGGTGTGGTTAAGTATAACTAAATCAGGACGCAGCAGACTTGGCCATTCTTGCAATCCAAACCGGGTCGCAGGAGCCTCTGGTGGCAACGGTCCATGCACTGTCCCAGGTGTTCCGCACAGGGCGCTGGTCTGACCGGCACTGCAACGGCAATGGGATGACGTTTGACGTTTTCGAGGGCGATGGGACACACAGAATGGATCGGGTTGTCGGGGGTTAGTGGCGATATTCGGGTAATTCGGTAACGATGCCAATTTGATTGTGGTTAGATTTTTAGCGGTGCGAAGCAGGTGTTGGGTTTGATCGGACTAATGGGGGTTTTCGGGTATTTTTAGGGGTTTTTAGGATATTTTGGGATATTTTGGGGATTGTTTGGGGTTTTTGCAGGTTTTAAGCAGGATGGTACACACAGCAGAGAGCCAGCAATCTACTCACGTTCGTAGCAGCACTCCACGCCCTCTCCGGCACTCGTGGGACACAATCCCTTGTTCGAGGTGGGTTCGATGCAGTCGGACTCCGCGACGCACAGTCCTCCGACCATGACGCACTGTCGGTCATTGGGATACACACGCACACCCTGCAGCACTGCGATTTGAATGGGTTAAGTGGTAGTTCGCTATGGCCGCCTGATCCACATCGCACACTTACTGTAGTAATTGGGGTCATTCACATCGTTTGTCTCGATGTTGGCCTGAGCCTGGTGCAGCACCAGGATGCTGCTCACCAGCAGGCAGCACAGCAAGCTCCTTCTCGGCGACATATTCGGATATTTGGGTATTCGGCTGTACTACCGGGCGTATGCGTGATACGTCTAGAATTTCGTTCTGATTCGCTATGCTTTCAATGCACTTCACTCTGGCAGCTGGGCAGCAGTAATCCACTTCCTCTCGATGGCGCGGTTAGCGTTCAACTGATCCCAGCTAATTACGCCACAGAGGCTTTTCAACGAAAAATTACTTGCCGACGGAGAGTGGGAGAGCAACAGCGCGAGAGGGAGAAAGAGCGAGAGTTTTTGCACAACTAGAAGCGGAGAAAGAGAAAGAGACGGAGCGAGCGGAAGATTGGGGCGTCGAGTGTGAGAGGGCGGGGGCGACGGGAGGAAGTCGAGGAAGTGCCGTTCAATTGAAGACCGTGAGAGAGTTTAGAAAATTGGCCAACTCCGATCGGCTTCGGCTTCATCCGCTTCAATCAGCAACGCTCTTGAGTGCACGCAGAGAAAATGAGAGCGCGTTGTTATGATTATTGTTGTTGTTAGCTTGTACTTATCAGTGGTTAATATTTACACATCTATAAACGCGTTTCTACACTGAAAGAAAACAGAAATAATGCAGCAGCAGTGATATACATAGGAAACAGAATGCATAATGATGATTTAGTATAAAGAGCTCTTCTGTTATGACTAGCACCGTTTAGCAATAGCTAAATGCTTTATAACATTACAGTTACAGCTTTGAAATTTCTCGCGGTGCACTGGAGATCGCCCAATGAATGGACCCACAATCAAGCGCTCAACTCGGGCGACCAATCAACGGGGCAATCAACGACCATCGGCGCGGAGCGGGCGCAAGTACAAGAACCGCATTGAGCGGGGCGTAACGTGATTTTACTGCAATCCGATCTGGTTTGGCACAAACATCTTGCTATCATCTTGCTCCGCCAGCGGAGCTCAGTTCTTGTCGGCGGTGTTTGTGTAATTTTCGAAAACAATTTGTGTGAATTATGTGTGTGGAAAGTAAACAAACGCCGAAGAATCGAAATATTACGCATACGCGGTGTGCTGGCTGTGCCCCAGAAACAACAACAGGTCTGTTTTGGGCCAGATGTTACCTTCACCCGATCTAAACAACGGCGGCTGGAAAGAAATTGAAATTCACTGGAATCGATCAATGAATGGAACCGAACGCCTGACCCTGAGCACCCAAATGGCAATGGGAGAGGGAAGTGCCTTATTTATGTTTGCTTAACTTGCTCCATTATTTGGCCAGCGCAGTGTTCAAACAAACAGTGTTTTCACGGCGGGCACTTCAACTCCAGATCACCTGGTACTGAATGAAGGGTTCAGTTTCAGGCCTTGTCAATCCCAAGCCGTTCGCATCAAGTGTAAGTCACCATCAGAACGGGAAAGTTCCCCCGAACGCTTATCAGTAATCAGTTTTGAATTCGTTTCGCCCGAAAGCTTTTAGCCGAGCGAAACTAAACGGTTTTGGTCTTCGGAATCCGTTTGCTCGAAAGCTTTTGCCAAGCAAGTTGCCAGATAACCACCAACTTTGAATATTCCCCATTAAGCCCCTGATTAACTGGAAAGCCGAGTTCTTGGAAAACATGGAGCACACATCCCGTTGGATGAATCATTTACGATATGGCTATGATTTATTTGACTTAATTACTTAATCATCTACTTTCAGTTGAACTGGCATTTGAATGCATATGCGCACACAGATATCTTTCATTGTCAGTCTTTTTGTGGGGATCTTACGACATCTAATACTTGGCCCTTTGCCATAAACAGCAAATATCACAGAGTCGGAATAGGAAGGCCGGATCCAGGGATCCACCGTCGGCTTATCGGTTGGTTAGTCAGCGGACTTCTGCAGTTCATTGACGATGATCACATCGCAGGTGACTGCGGCTGGCAATGGGTTGGAAGTTGGGGGCGGCGTACCCGACGGTGGAGCACCCAGTTCACCGGCCTTGTTGCTGAACGGTATCACAAACACGCTCGTCTTGGCCGCGTGCTGCATCTTGATCACCGTATCGTAGCTGGGAGGCGCAAACTCGCTGTAGGAGGGCGAGGGCGTGGGTGGTGCCCGCAGACCCTCGGTGGACTGACCTCCGGCGGGACGACGCCTCATGTCGCGGCATCTGCGATCCGAACAGGCCATCAGCATGAAGAAGGCGGCCAGGGCCAGGAACGTGGCCACATACCACACAATAGTGATCACATCCATCGCCGTCTGGGACAGATCGTTGGGCGATTCGACGACAGCTGAAAGTATTAGGTATTAATTAGTTGGGATCGTGACTAGTATAGGGTTCATATTGCAGCCAAAACATAGACAAATCTCCCCACTCTAATTGGAGGCCCAGACTCTGACTCTACATGGAAATAACTAGAATGGCTAGAATTTCATCCCAGCAGCAAAGTTTACCGGCGGACATCAAGTTATCAGTTGGTGGTGTTGTGCTTCTAGTCACGAATTGTGGGTCTGTGCTATAAACTTTATGACGAAACTGCTCGATTCGCAATACTGTCGCGTCATCGAACTACGCTAATGGCTTAAATGGCCCATTGATAGGGGCTAACCCCAGTGGCGGGTATATAGTAATTAGACGGGAATTGTTGTTGATTGTCGGTTTCAAGGGTCCACTGAAATTAAGATATTACCGGTGGGCGAGTGTTACAAGGGTTACAAATGTTTATGGCAGTTGAAATGGCCTGCTCAATCTATCTCGTTTACTTTTACTTTGTACTTTTCTCAAGTCAATTCTACTACCAAAGTAATCAGTGACGTTTTGTAGCAAACCTTATCGATATAAATCACTTTAATTTATTCTTTAACACTGATAAGACTCTAAAAATAAGTGGATGATTCTTTTTTGACAGTCTAAGTGAAATAGAAATGATTATAAATACATTACTTCAAGGATCACTATATAAGATTCTAAATAGAACCATTTACTCAAAGTATCTTTTTCTAGCTGCATTTTGCATCCTTCAGATACTCACTGTTCTTGTAGACAATAATCCGCGTGTTGTTCGAGATGGTGTCGGGAAACAATTCCACCTCGGCGGTTCCGTTGGCGTTCGTCAGGTTGTAGGGCAGTGGGCGGGCGGACTCGTTGAGAACGTTCTCCAGGCTGAAGAGATAGGACTGGCCGTCTACGCAGCACGAGCTGGCGATGATAACTGAAAGGAGACAAAACGGCCACGCCGAACCAAACCAAACCGCACCGAAACGAATCGAATCGAATTGAATCGGAAAGAGGGCGGCAGGGAGGGGAACGGAGCGAAGCGGACGAGCTGTATTAGCGATATTATGGTATCAGGAAATCAAGACAGAGCGGTGAGCTCACTGATAGCTTATCATCGCCACTCTGCGGCGTGCGAACGAACGGATCTTCCTCCAGGTGGGAGTGATCAAGTCAAACATCTTCATCGGCGACTGATAAGGAATCTAAATATAACCAGTGCCAGCAGGGTGTTTCCCCCCGTAAATGGATCGCTAAATAATCTCAGCCAATCGGGCGACTAGGTTTACGGCCAAAAGCCACTTGACGATAAGGCCCTCAATGACGACCCGGTGTCTGTGACGGCTTTTGGGTATATCTCCAGCCCTGATACGGCTGGAGAAGATCTCTAGTTACTGCGGCTAGTGGGGTAGGTGTTAGTCCGCCCACAATGCGCGGGCATTATCTTCCTGGTTGCGGTTTGCAAAATATTTTGACGCACCCATCACAAACACAAACACCATAAAAGCCCGTTAAGCTGCCGCCAATAAAACATGGCTATCTCATTTAAAGCCCATTCGATGAGTTGGCAACCAAGTTTGCACACTTCTTTGGCGGCGGCCATATTTCACCATCGAAGGTGCGTTCGCTCTTGGAACGGGATGGATGGCTGGAGTCGCACACGGCACACCATCTTTATTTTGAGACCAAGTATCTTTACAACGCCTGTCAATTGCGTGTAATTACCTGATTGCGCGCCCATCACTTCGCTATCAATTTCACCACCCAGCTGATGAAATTTCGGTCGTACGAAATCGTTGACCTAGGTTGGAAATGTGACGAGTCTCGGTGAGAGCGACAGCTGGTCAATTCCATGAGCAATTTTTGTAGTGTCTGTCCAGGGGAAAGTTGCGCAACTGACTATGAGATTATTCATACGCCCCGTTGTCTAGCCAAAAAATGTAATTGCTTAATAGATACGAAAGGTGGGTGAATGAATTGCAGTACCACCTCATCTCTCAA
This sequence comes from Drosophila simulans, assembly GCF_016746395.2. Classification (NCBI taxonomy): domain Eukaryota; kingdom Metazoa; phylum Arthropoda; class Insecta; order Diptera; family Drosophilidae; genus Drosophila; species Drosophila simulans. The sequence goes on from NC_052521.2 coordinate 18,783,515, forward strand.
AGCACTTGATCTTCTTTTATTAGGGTCGAGAAAGTCGTTGGAAACTCCGGTCTGGAAAAAAATTAGCTGAATGGAATCGTCGTGCTAATTTCTGACAACATTTGGATTCATCTAGAGTCTTGATTCTAGACCAAATGGTCATGTGTGAAAACACAGATGTGGAATCTTTCTGCTAGTCGAAAACAAATATTTTCCACGCTGATAAGACCGAAAGGCATCTCCGGAGCTAACTGAATATGTAACCAGGTAATTAGGAGCAGACCTGGACAACCCTGCTCCACTTCTGCAAGCACCGCAAACTAGATTAAAGCACTTGATATGTGGCCGCTAAAAATAACTGCCAAAGCTAATGTTTGACTGCGGGTTATTCTTGGGGGAGAGTTTCCAGTCAACAGCGGATAATTGGCGCTGGTGGATCGGGTGGGTTCGCTTATTTATAGAGTGTCGAGTTCGTGGTGATAAGGTGGCGGCAAAGGAACGCATGCAAACACCATTGGAACGCCAAACAAAACGAACCCAGTGGAAGTGGAAAAACAAGCGGGCACAACAAAATATTAGCAATTAAATTCTAATTAGCCACTAATGGCAAAACGTGCTGGAGTCAACGTCAGCAATACCACTTCACTGCTGCGGTGGCACCTGTGCAAACGGACCATTGGACATGGGATATGGTATATGGTATCCACATTGGTATTGTTTGGCCCGCATGCCATGTGCTCGCTCGGCTAATGTATACAAGCGCCTTGAACCCGCTTTTCGCTCAAGAAATCGAATTTCGGGAATTTCCGTGAGTGGTTGCCATTATGCCCGAGTTGGGTGGCTTAGTTGGGAGTAGAGTACATCGCCCCACCATAATAACGCCGTTTATCATTAGCATTTGGGGCTTGCCAGTGACTTTGGTTTAACCGGTTTTCATAACTTGCGGGAAAATTGCAGGTCGAGTAACCGCAGGCTCCTCCCCTTTAAAAGTCCCACTTTAGTGAAATGTCAACGGAACGAGGGGCTTTTGCTTTGATTCGCTTGGGTGATATTTATGGGGCGATCACATGTCGGTTAATGCCGGCTATCACATCTTATCTAACGGGCTTAGCAGATGAGGGGATCGTAAAGACATCGTTAACTGGTTTACGACGTCTGGATGGAGGCCCAAGATGATATGGTCTTGACGCCAGAAGTTCCTCAAACAGACGCCACAGGCTATAATGGTAATTGCGTGTGATAATACTAGCTTAATAGCTATAAAGAAAATTGTTTTATGGCTTGTAGAAGCTCAGTTGCTGTTCGGAAACTATATCTTTGTACTGAAACTAATAAACAGCTGCTCAATCAAGTCTCGATTGTGTTTGTTTGGAGGGGCAATCCATTAATCATAATCGACCGTTTAATAATATTTATGAGGCTTTAATGCCAGGCAAACCGTCACCAGTTACGCCAAGAATGAATTAAGCAATCAGTAGTGATATTTCCTGTTTTTTTTTTTATTTTAAGCATAGCTTAGAACGACTAGTTCTATGGGATAATTGGTCGTACTATGAGGAATACCTTTCCCACACAAACATTCCCTGCTATTGAGCATTATCGGTATGTGTAGGTACTTGCAATCAGCTAGAGTTTGTGGAAGTTCACGTTCGCATAATTAGCATATGCTAATGCATAGATATATACATAGGTATATAGGTATATATCCAGAGAAGGCCTGTCCCAGACTCACCTATCATAATGGGCCACATTGTATGGATCCGGCTGTTGCTACTGCTGCTCAGGTAACTCGGAATGTTGTTTGTTTTTGGTTCACACACTTGTCGGCTTGAATTGCAATCAATGAATTTCCATAAATCGTTCACTTCACTGAGAACTGCACCGGGCAATTGGGAACGGAGGCGGGCTTGGGCTTGACTTGGACTTGGACTTGACTTGGATGCGGATGCGGACTGACCGCCGTATCGAATCGATCTTTCAGCTTCAACTGTGTGTCGCAGACTGAGCGCGTCGCTCGCCATGCCGACAGCTTTTAGCCGGAGCTGCTCTTGCTGCTGTTGGTTCCATCGCTGCCAGCGTCTTTGTGTGGCCCCCCGTGCGTATGAGTCACGCGCTCTCCGCCGGGCGAGAAAGTGTAGTAGTGATTCCAGCGATTGGCGGAACTGGTTAGAGCAACGTATATAATTGCTGGCCAAAACATCAAACAATGCGTTCTGGAGGCAGAGGTGCTAGCTCCGTTGCCACCGCCAAGCCCATGAATGATTAGAACGTGGTTCCGTTCGGGTTCTCCGACTAGGATGGTTTCATACAAACTTTATGCAAAGAAGCAAAGTTTCATTTTATAATGATTTTATTACTATTTCGGCTAGTAACCGCGCATGAGTAATAAATGAGAAATCCATTGAATTTTAAAATTAATATAAAATTTGCATATCCAGAGTTACTAAATATTGATCCTGCTATACGAAAATAATCTTCTTGCTGCGCAGTTTATGCAAAATATCATTGTGGGCTGTAAAATTATCAATGTTAAAGAAGTGACAATGTGTCGCTGATAAGGAAAATGTGATAAGAAAAGCTAATAAATTATAATCAATGTTGGTTGTTTATGCCCTTTGTGTGTAGGTCTTACATGCGCGCTTAAATTAACAAATGTTGCCTTTTCACCTTTAAGAACATCACGAATATCGGTTAAGGTATGAGCCGCACCTCAGTTCGCAGATCCTTAGTTACCTTAGTTATTTTTAAAGCTTAAGCAGGCTTTTAAGAACTGCGAAAGTGGCCCAAAGAACGCTCTGCTCTGCTCTGCTTAGGGTTATTTTTGGGCGTGAACTCACACCTACACGCCCCTCTGCGAGGTGCTAACACGCTGTGTGAATTTCGCGATCCGACCAAGTGGAGGCGTCAGAAGAAGATGGAGTGAAATTTCTAGGATCCCCCAGGGGTCCGCGATTCGGGTGATGGATGGATGGTGGAGCGGTCAAACTCCTTATCAGGGTGCTTGACACGAATTAAGGCCAATCTATGAGCGACGGAGTGATTTGAGTTCGACCCTGAACTTGATGAATAGAGCGAGCGATCGATCGATCGAGCTGCTCGGCTCTTTTGTGTGCGTGTTATAATTGGCACCTGGGCGTTATATATAGAGATGTATCCGTGGAGCAGCTACCGGTTGCCAAGAGGGCTGCACATTCGCTAATTGAATGGCATACTGCGACTCCAAGGCAATTGGACAATTGTGGGCCGACATTGAACGGGGGCACAGATTGGTCAGCAAATTGTCTCGCAGCTACGATGGCAATAACCAGTTTGGTCAATTGTGACGAGTCAACGACCAGGCGACCCCAGCACGTGCCGCATCCAACGCGATCCATCCACGATGATGTACATACATACATGGTTGGTAACAAAGGCAAATCTAATTCGGAGCAGTAAGCGGACCAGCATTGATTAGCCCACGATATGACGCAGTGGCAGTAACGCAGTTCCTCTAGTCGTGACCAAACGCCGATTGCTGGGCAGATGAGTTGGTGGTGCGGGGGATCGGTTTGCCGGTTCGACAGGTTATTGGATAAGGCACGTGCTGATTCACGATGTGTGTCACCATGTGATGAAACCGCCACCCTGCAACTGGGGATGCTCAGCGAAGAGTGGGGTAATTCCCAGCCGCACTTTCGCCACGCTCTGCTGAGATTTAGTTGGTTTATTTATCAGTTAATATACGTATTTGAGTGAGTTGCGTGTGTATACATATGAGTTAATTGGCTTAAGACCTACTGACCACCAGCCCGAACTTTCAGTTACATTGCAGTTACATGTGTGGAGTAAATACTGTAGTTCGTACATTATCTTGTGAGCGTGTGCGCCTACATCTTATACTCGAAATTGAACAATTGACACTTTCGGCCAGCACACAACAAAGACATCTACAAGCGCGTGGTATTCTATGCGTACAAATACATAACATATACATATCTATGCAGTACAGAAACAGGTACAACTATGTGGAATGCTCGGCCCAGTCCTGGCTGGCCCTTGGAATATTTACGCTAGCTAATACAGAGACTAGTACTGTGTGGCTTTCGCTTTTGCTTTTGCTTATAAATAATTGATGCTTAGGTAAATAATTGATATAATTTCATTGAGTACGGTAATACCAGTGAGATTTCATCAGTGAGTAAACAATTTGCATTCGCCAAAAGGGCGCTTTTAACAATACAGTTACAATACAGTTACTCAAATAATACGGAGAGTGGAACAATATAAAACTTATACATATGTACAACAGTAAAACTGTGGAAATTCTCGGGGAGTGTTTTCTGGAATTTGGTTCAAAGTGAACACATCGAGAAAGATGTTTGATCGCTAATGCTAATCTCAAAACATAAAATCAGTCCTAACATATTTACATGGATTGCTGAACGGTTCAGATAGAGATTCAATTACCTAATAGGACTAATACAACAAGTGTGCGATACCAAGTACTTGCTGATCTGGCACAAAGCGGAGCGACACCCGTCACTGATCTTTATCTTTCCGGGAACAGGGACTCATAGCTGGGCGGTAGATCCTTTGGCGTGGCGGGTTGCTGTTGCTGCTGGGTATCGTGCTCGTGCAAGACGCTATCATCGTAGTGCACCGATGGTGGCAGCTCAATGGTGGGCACATCCGACTGGAAATGTGGTTGGGCATTAGTTGTGCATGGAGACTTATCCTTGAAGTACGCTATACTCACTCTGACTCGACGCTGATGGAAGCGGGCAGCGGAGGCTTCGTGCGCTCGCTGCTGCACCGTAATGCAGTTCCAATACTTCCAGCAGATCCACACACAGAAGCCCACGCCCACCATGGTAAAGATGAGCGAGGTCAGCGCCGATATAGCCACATTGGCCGTATCGATCTCCGGCACAATGGCGTCATGAAAGCAGGTGCCCTCGTCGCGGCACGGATACAGGCAGTTGGTGATATTGTCCCGCACAAAGTGACGCGAAATGCACGAGTACTGGTCGTTGGGCTCGCAAAGGAAGTCACCATTAAACTGGCACTCCGAGTGTGCCGTAAGCACCATGCGCAGCTCCAGGGGATCACCCAGTATATGACGCGATCGATCGATAAAGATGTGCACGTTGACGTCGCGGTCACGCTGATCGAAGATCAGACGTCCGGCCGGGCCATCAATGGAGATGTCGGTGCAAATGCGTTCGCTGGGCGAGCGATTGCCGCTGGTGAACTGAATGTAGTCGATGCACTCCTTGGAAACAGGGTCGCGCCGAAACTTAAGCCGCGTAATGATGGTGTAAATGCCGCGTCGCGGTCGCTCGCTGGTCACGACCCTAAACTGGCAATCGTACTTAATCTTGTTGGCCGTATGGCCGTGGGGCAGTGTCAAATTCCACATCTGCGTCACGATCGCACCGGAGGTGTCCTCGAACTCCAGCCGCACAGTCGGGTCGCCACGGAACGGCTTGGCCAGCGTGTAGAACAGTTTGTCCGAGCACATGTTGTCCTGAAGACGAACTGGGCAATGGAACAACGGTTATTAGCATGCGCTGAACAGAAGGATGCACGCACTCACCGTTTTTGTAGGCAGTGGAAAATGCCACCATCATGGCCAGTGGCCAGAGTGACCCGAATCCGATGCCGCACTTGACCAACATGTTGGCACCTGACTTGTCCCGCGTCCACACGTCCTGCGCGTATCCTTGCAGTTCCCACGCGACCGTATCCAGCTAGATTCTCAGTTTTTGCATTTGTTGCAAAATAAGTTAGAAATTTGTTTATTGCATTTAGTGTGGTGTGACCGCCGCTGGTCTGCGGAAATATACCAACATTATGAATATTGATAAAATATACCGTACTGGTCTGAAAACTATTTAAATACAAAATATACCAAATTATTTTGAAAAAGTATGTTTTCAAATTAAAGTTCTATGTAAAAAATACAACTTAATTTAACCAAATTCCAAACCTGGGGAAAATGTTGGAAACCGAGGGAGTATTGCTTTATTTAGTTTATCTTAGTAATAATGAGTTAAAGTTTAGCTCTCACAGCTTCGAAGCTTTCGCTCCTGTATCTCCGGTACATGCTCCTCCAAAAGTCCCTTCTTTCGCCATCCGGATTGCTGCACATCTTCAGCTCCCGATCGATTAACAGGCAGTCCAGCTTGATGGGCTCGCCATCCTTTGGCTTCTTGACTGGCTTCCAAATGCGCGAAGGTTTTCCATCGCGCGCGAAGTTCGCCCACATTTCACATAGCCGTTCCGTGACCATCAAGTCATCCTTGTTCATCTCGGTCTCGTCACCCGCCATCTGGAACAAGTAGCAAATATCATCGGCATGAGCCACTCCACGCAGGTCCTCGTTCTGGAAGATCTTCTTGTACAGATTACGACCGCCCACATAGTCCAAGCGATAGAAGTACAGAGGAGACTGCGTTTGGCAGCTAGCGTGAATCTCCACGGCGCGCTGCAGATCCATGCTGAAGTGATAGTCGGAGAACAGGTCCACAAGGTTATCCATGTTTTCCTTGGACAGCGCCTGCCCGTTGAAGAAGAAGGCTCGTATGTCGGAAGCAGCTTCCTGCGCCTCTGGAGCCTGTGGATCTAGCACCAGATTGCGGGGAACTAACCTGGCCAAGTCATCATCGTAGGCCTCCAGTTTTTGCTTCGCCTTCACCACAATGGCCAAGCCCTCGGCGGAGTTGTAACCCATGATCACTGGCATGCTGCCAAGGCAGTCCTTTTTGTGCATCAGCTCCATGATGTCCTGCTCAAGAAAGCTGTCCGGACTGCTGCTGTCCTCCACTACTGGCTTGAAGGCAAATGGCAGGTGACGTCGTCGTTCATCGGGGCTTAAGACCTTCAATGTGTTAGCCAAAATGGCAGTGGGTGTTGCCTTCTCTGACTGCAGGAAGGTCAAAAGTGCTTTGGTGTCGCCGCCAAAATCACCACCACCCAGAATTTCGGCCAGACGTCGGGTCTTGGCAGGTGCCTCGTTCTGGAAAACCCACTCCATGTTTGCTGTTCCACTCTGCATGATAGCCTTGTGGAATAGTCGGTTGGCATGCCGGGCAAAAGTGTGCAGATGTACTGAAGAACCACCCGCACTCTCACCGAAGAGGGTTACGTTATTTGGATCGCCATTGAAGTTGGATATGTTCTCCTGCACCCATTCGAGGGCCAGACGTTGATCCTTAAGTCCCATGTTGCCGTGTATTCCCTCCTCGGGCAGGCTAAGGAAACCAAACGCTCCAAGTCGGTAATTCAGGGTGACCACAATGACATCCTGCTCCATGAGCTTGGCGGGAAAGTGGCTGCAAGGGGGTGAGTGCCATTAGTTATGGAAATGTGAAAATATGCAGCTCTGGGAAATTCACAAGTCACTGTTGCCGTTGCCGAAGAAGAAGCCTCCACCATGAATCCAGACCATGACGGGTAAAGGAGGCCCCGTACTTTTGACTTTAGGTGCATATACATTAAGGAAGAGGCAGTTCTCGGAGCCGGCCACCTCCAAAGTAAACGGATCTCGCTGGTAAGACACGTTGCCCTCCTTGCTGCAGTCCAGCTCCTGCTCTTTAAAGCGCTCCAAAGGCCGCGGGCTCTGGCATTCCAGGTACGAAATTAGTCACATGTGCATCTCGAAGATTATCATAAACTTACGCGGAAGCGAAGCTCTCCCACTGGTGGTTCCGCGTAGGGAACACCCAGAAAACTGTTGTACTCCAATCCATTGACCAGCTTCTTCTGCCGGCCCACCAAAACGCCTTGTTTTACTGGCACTTTCACCTAAAAACAAGCAATTAAAGAATTTTGTTACGATTTGGAAGTGCACACAATACCTTCATGCTGCTGCAAAACCTGGTAAAGATTAGTCTTCCACACGGACGAAGAAGCATTGTGAAATCAGCCCGTTACGGGTTACCTTAACAGCAATTAATCGGCAATCAGAAAACCTGAATCTGAAAACACTGAACTTTGCTCGTCGAAATCAGCTGTTTGAGGCGTTTAACCCTTAGATGGTGCTGCATAAGTGCTTTTCGTCGTAAAATAGTTGAGGTTGAATTTGAATGCATTGACAAGGGCTAAAATGCCAATTTTAATCAATAAAAAAGAGGATTACCATAAACCATAATAATTATAAAACAAGAGCTGAAATTTTAAATATAAAATAAATACATTTATTTTAATTACACTCAAATTGAAAAATTTAATTTTGAGTACTCGAGAATTTTATATTAAATCCAAAAAAGAAACTCACCACAATTTCCCTTTACTTAAAAACGTAAAGAACATTACACATCAAGGTTACATTTAAAATGTTTCTAATTTTTATTTGACTAGTTCCATTGCATAAACGTAAATACATGTTCATTTATGGGTTTCCATGTTACTTATCGAATTTTTATCTTGTGTTTTAAATGAACTCGTTTCCGTATTTTGGTCCACGTCCGGCGGTCGAGCTGCCCGCTTGGGATTGGAGAAATTGGTGTTTAGTCAGAAGGACCCAGGGTAGGATCCGACTTGAGAAAGGTTTGAGCTTTCTCCGCCTCCAAGCAGGATGCACAACTCACCGAGGGACGTCGACGAACGTCGCGAGTCATGTATAGATGCGCATCTTTATGGTAAGGTATGGTTTTGGTAAGGTAAGGTAGGGTATAATAATTGTTAATTAACTTTAGTTTAAGCATAGTTCACACCAAAAGTCGGAAACATTTACACTTATGTACACATTTAACACACATACATCCAACACTTAATAAACATTTATATATATGTAGAATATGTGGTAATAGTAATATTTAGCAAACATTGAAAGCATTCCGTCAATCCTCCTCTGAGAATGCCATCATATTCCATTTTCGAGACTCTTTTAGCCATGGTTTCTTGTTTTACATGTTGCTTGTCCGTCGCGGTCGCTTTCATTAAAATAAGGGCCATAAAAATTGTGATTACAAATAGTAAATTGGTGTTTTGTTCTTCATCTTCATCGTTTTGTCGTCAAAAGGTTGTTGATCTTGGTTTTCGCTCTCTTTTAAAATCGCCTCAACGCCAGTGTGCGTTTCAGATAGAGGCAAATGGCCCGATGGATGAGCTCATACTGCTCCGAGTTTTGGACCATCCCGCCCCGCTGCAGGCGAAGATTACAAACGATGCCCAGGACGTCCACGAAAATGTCCGGCATCTTGGGCAGACGGTCAAAGGATGGCGGCGTCTTAACCGCCCCTGCCTCCCGATGATCCAGAATGTGGCTGATGTGCCGGATGGTGTTGCAAGTAAAACTGCTGTCGCTGTCCGTTGGGTTATGGTACTCCTCTGTCGAGCTGCTAGTCAGCGATTTGGTGAGCATTCCTGTCAGCGAGTAGGCCAACGACTGCCGCAACTGGCGCACTGCATTCAGGATGGCCGTGAAGCAACCGGTGCGCCCGATCCCAGCCGAGCAGTGGATGACGGGAAGCGGCTGGACTGCATTGAAGATGTCCTGCTGGTAGATCTCCAGCCGCTGAGCCGCCAGGTGGGCATTCCTCTCGCTCCTGCTGTCATCGTAGATGTCAAACTCCGACTCACACTTTCCCAGGTTGAGTACATGCAAGCAGGTGTCCAGCAGCGTGTTGATGTCCCGAGGCGAGTGATGATCCGGCCAGTCCGGATACCAATAGTGGTAGCAGTAGATCTTCTGCAGGTGGTAGCTAGCACTCTGTGGCACACGAATGCAATAGAGCAGCACCAGCTTCCTCACCGAGTAACCATTTCTTCGCACAATGCCAACGTTTTTAATGAGGAAGAAGCTTCCCTGGGCGGGCAAAGCCTCCAGCAGATCCCCTTCCAGCGTCACCTTCACTGACTCCACGCCTATGTGCCGGCCACTTAACTCATATTCGATCGCATCCGAGGAAGCCACCACAGTGTCCGGCACAAAGGTGGGCGTTAAATACCGATCGAAGTAATCCCGGGCAGCCGCACTCAGCTGAAACACTTCACACTTGGCGGCCACCGCGAAGATCTCATTCAATTCGATGGGGAAGTAGACGGCGCACTTCTGCCGGTTCGCTTCCGTGAAGTTTGTGAGCATGACAATCTTCTGGAAGTACTGCTGCAGGATTTGCTCCCTGTCAACGTGAGGACTGCTGCTGCTGCCCCCATCCACGCACCGTCTTATGTAGCGCTGCGTGTTCTGGTAGATCATGAGCCAGAACTCGAAGATTGTATTGGGCAACGGACCCTGCGTGGCCACATAGCACTTCGACACGTAGTCGGGTCCCTGAAATGAAGGAAATATACATTACTTTCATTCGATTTGGGCAGAGTTCCATTACCTTGATGTAATTGGCATTTATGTAGGGCAAGTCCTCACTGGCGGTCACGGAGCTGGTCCGTTTTACTTCCCCCAGCAAGCTAATCAGCTCGCTGGACTCGGATTCGAGTAGAACGCGAGAGTTCTCATTTGGCAAGATAGTCTTGTAGCGATTTTTTGTCTGCGAGCCGAAGACCATGGGCTTCTCTTGGTGATTGAGCGGCAGGTCCCAGAACTCCTTGTGCAGATCCCGAAAGATTCTCTTCTGCTCGTTTTCCTTCAGTTCCGGTATTGGTTGCGCGATCCTACTGACCACTGTCTGGTAGGACGCGAGAAGTTCACTGTCCTCCGAGCTCGGGGGCACCAGATCCGTGGGCGTCTCCACATCTCGCGCGTTGGAGCCCAGCACCGGCGGCTGCTCTATGATGTTCCTATTCGTCTGGTAGCTGTGATCGAACACGTAGTTCAGCCGGATAAGATCGAACTGATTAAGCGGATTGGAGGCGCTCTGCAGCATCTGTATGCTGGCCAGGTAGATCTTGAACTCCTCGCTAGTCGTTTGTGGCGACAGAGGTCGCGTCATAATGTTGCGCACGGTGCCAGCGCAAGTGCACGTCGCGCCAATGGCCTGATCTTCCCTCACTGAATCCTGCTGAGGATTGGGTTGCAAATCCGATGCGGATCCGAAACATACCTGCCCGAAGAACTTTTGGCTATTTGCTTTGCTGCTGTTTAAGTTCTCAGTGCTAAAGAATTTGCGCTGATGCGGGGCTTGGTTGGCGGCAGCACAACTGCAAACCGTGACTTTCGGTTGCACGATGTCCGTCATCTGGATCTCGGTACCTGCTGCTCCTCCCAGTATGCTGCCCATGTTGAGAGTGAGGCTTTGATTGGAGCCACGGCGTTCCAAAAGTCCTCGTTTTGGAGTAGGTACATTGGATCCAGAGCCCGATCCCGAGCCGGTGGAATTGGTTCGCATATTGAGTCGGTTGTACTTTTCCGCGCTTAGCATTGCCTGCTGCTGTTGGAGCTGCTGCATGGAGTTTAGATCTCCACACGATGTTGTAGTGTGTCCCGTCTTCAGGGTGATGCTGTGATTTGATCCCCGCCTCCTGAACAACCCCTGCCGACTACCCTGGCTGCTGCCCAGTAGATGTGACTGTGGCAATTGATCCGAACGAATTTGGCTGGCGGTCCCCGCATCCAAATTACAGCTGGACTTGGAGTTGAGTATTGAGCCCAGGCTGTAGTTGGAATGACTTAGTCCACTGTTCATTAGGTTGCCACAAGAGCTGTGCAGGTTGAGCGTTAAACTGTGGTTGGATCCCCGACGCTGAAGGAGATTCATCGATGATGTAGACACTGTGGTCTTTGCCTGGAGTGTCGGCATCGGCAGATCCATTGACTTCTGCTTGAAAGGCGATTCCTTAGGACCACCGCCAGAGGAGGAGAACTCCACCAGGGTAAGGCACTCCGGAAGCGTTTTTAAATTTGTGCTGGACGAGTGCAGTAACTGATTGTGCTTGTGGGCGCTTCTCGGCGCTAGGCTTGCACCTATTCCAAACTTTGAGCCGCCGTCCACGCTGCAGGCGGACTTCAGTTCAAAGTCCCCCAAACTGGGGGTTAAACTGGCGTCCGAGTCCAAGGAGCTTTGTGTCGTGGTGCTGCAGTGTGTCGGTTGCACCTGATATGGGTTCTGCTTGCGGTGGTACATAAGCCAGTCAGTGGTGTTGATTCCTGGTGACTTTCTGCGCGGCGTTCGTCTCTGGTTGGCCAAGCTTAGATGACTATCCAGTCGCGAGAGCGATGTTGAGTGGATAGCAGATGCGGGCTGTTGAAGATGGTGATGGTGAATAACACTTGTCGATGGATTGCTCTGTCCCGTCTCCATGTCATCGCAACTTCCATGAGATTCGGTTATGTTGTGCACCACGATTGACAGTTCCGATTCGTTGGCAGCCGAGTCCAGCGAGCGGGCCTTCTCCTTGGTGCTCTTGATGGTCGGTGTCTTGGGCTTGGGCAATGGTGATGGCTGGCTCGAGTTTTTTATGGGCACGTCCGTGATTCGAATGGTGAGATTATTTTTATTCTTGCGGTTCTTTCGCCCCTCCGATTTTTGTTGCTGCTGCTCCGGCGGCTCCGCCAACGCAGGACTACGATCCCGGCGTGTAGCCTCCTCTAAACAGCCTGTATCCATGGGCGCATCCTGCACGACATGATCGATCTCCGGGAAGCGAAAGAAGTTGCCATTCTTGTAGCCGGCCGAGTTAATAATGTTCAAGGGTGAACCGGAAACGTTTAGGTTGTTGATGGAGGATAGTAGTTTCGGGGAGTAGCTTAGGCGACTGGCCTCCAGTCCCGGCGTCGTGGAGGACTCATCCTTAAACAGGATGGTGGGTGAGTTGTGCTCGCTCTTCGACAAGTACAAGCTGTTCTCCATGTCTTGATCGACTGACCCGCCCTTGGGCATGGTGTTCTCCTTGTCGATGCCACGGCCACTGAGCCGCTCCTCGCCGCTGGAGGTGGTAATATGCGGCGAGCAGGATCGGCGGTCATACTGCGATAACCTCTTGAACTTGCGGCCTAAAGTGGGAGACTGTGAGCTGGATGGATGGTGGAAGTGGGCTGCTGGATGGGGGCTGGTAATGGTGAACTGTCGGGGGGTGAAGACCTCCTCCTCCTGATCCTCGTGCTCGGGAATGCCCGGAACACCGCCCCCAACCTCCACCGTGGGCGAGGGGAACTCGAAGGACGTCTGCAGGTACTCGAGGGGCGTAAAGTAGGGTGTGCTCTTGTTGCTCTCCGCATCCTCGCCAGCTTCCAGTGGGGTCGTGTCGGAGGGGGCGGCGTGGGTGGGACGGGGGGTCTGTGGGTAGGGGTACTCAATGGGTGCATTCTCCTTGTTGTTGTTTCGTAGCTTGTCCATGATACACACACACAATTGCTGAAGCGGGGCGATCGCAGCGCAGTCGCTCCGCCCGTTTAGTGTCTTGTCCTCACTCGATCGGCATTATCACTATCTCGCCCGCACAGTTAGCACTTCCGAATTGGACGCAAATCATGGGGAAAAGAGCGTTTTCTTTTCACAACATTTTCAGAGCTAAAGCATGGAGGGCTGCCAGACTGCGTATGTAATCGATCCGGCAATGCCTTCATTGCCAAGCGTGATGCCAGGCCGCAGACCTACTGCAGCAAGACCTGGCAACATTGGCCCTAATTTAACCGCATTTTTTCAAGTGTCTATTAAAATAAATAGAAAGAATAGATTAAGAAAGCTACTATTTCTATCCAGGAGTTGTAGAATTTGTAATGTAGATGCTGTACACGGGCGATAGTTAATTCAATCGACGTTGAAATGGTTTCAGACAAATATATTTCCTATGCATCCAGAAAAAATTTTGTAAAAGATCATATACTCAATTCTTAATATTTTTCAACCTATCTGTATTTTCGTTTATGAAATCACAACAAAGTTGTAAACAATTAAGAAGCAATAACGTAGTGTTCCAATTACCACCGTTCCTTACAGTCGCACGTCGTTTTTCGGCACGCCGCTTTTATTTGTGCATTTGCTTGGAAATAATTAAATGAGCTAGACAATTACATCGTTTTGTGTACTTTAGACTTATTTAAATAACTTTTAGATTGGTTTAATTTGCCGAAAGACCAAAACAAACAAATTTGTGCGACAGCTGACTTCGTTATTTCAACGTCAACAGCAAAAGGCCACACTAATTTCGCGAAAAGCGCGTGGTATTTAATACCTTATTTATTTGCTTTATTTCGCCATTAGAAGTAAGTTTCGCTGTGTCGAAAATCTAGCAAAGAAAGCCACTGGATCCAGAGCTAGTGCATCCAAAACCCGGTAATTCATTTCGATGTCTGAGGGCAGCGGTAGCGAGAATGCGGCCGCAGCAGATGCTGCGGCCGAGGCAGAAGCCGCGAGTGAGGCGGCACTGATGGCTGAAGCGGTGGCTGTGGCCTACCAGAGCGACGAGGAGGAGCAGCCAGAGGCCGAGGACACACCTGAGCAGGCTGGCGATAACCAGGAAGAGGACGCCGCTGAACAACAGGATGGGGTGGAACTAGAGGGCGACGAAGACGCTGATGCTGACGACGCCATGAGCGTGGAAAATGCGGAAAATGAAAGCGATAGCGGTGGAAACGCCGAGGAGACCGCCGCCGCCGACCGGCGCCAGGCCACCAAGAAGGAGCTCACCCAGATTATCGACAAGTGGGAGCAACAGCAAACCCAAAATGGATACGATCCAGTGCCCACTCTCAGGAGGTAAGCGTGCTACAAGATCATTCACGCGTGGGCCCAACTTAATGCCATTACTTTCGCAGCCTTGCGGAGATCTTTGAGCGTGAGAAGGACGTGTATCGGCGCAAGGATCCGGATCCCCTGGATTCACGTCATCCATATAGAGCCGATCCCAGCTGCCAGTACGGATTGCTACTCAAGCTGCTCTTTCGGAAGGATACCTTCATGGGCAAAGTAAGAATAGAGTCACGTGGTATTTATTTTTCTAAAAAGCAATGTAAATATTTTCTTAAAATCATGTGCTTTAGGGTTTCCAAATCTTAAGCTAACTAAAGTGAAATATTTTATTTAACTAGCTCCTCAACGATTACCTGCGAGAGAACTATTTCAGTCGCCAGAACGTCAGTCGCAGCTCTCTAGAACTAAACATCCTGGCCTGCCGCCTCATCCTGGAAATAATGCCAGGAATGGAGACCTCTGCAGTATTTCAGACCGCCGAAGGCGATGGAACCATCAATCGAATCTACTCTTGGGCAGAGGACAGCATTGAACCGCTTCAAAGCTATGCCACCGGTCTTTTAGCCGAAGCCATGGAAGTGAGCGACATAGCCATAAACTTTCGCGATCTGAATATTCGATTGGTGCCAAAGATGATCAAGCGTCTGCACATGCTCCTGGCGATCAGCAAGAGCGCCACTTCAGATGTCAATACGCCGATGCACAATCTTTCGGCTGACAGCAGCACGTCGGGCATGCTCAGCTGGGTGGCCTGCGCCAGTAATGCATCAGCTCCTCAATCGCCGCAGCACAATGGCAGTGGGCTGGGAGCAAGTTCCTCGCAGCATGGCGACGCCTCTAATATGTCCATTCTGTTCGAGAACAGCAGAGATGCCTTTTCCGTATCTCGCTATTACAAAAGGATGTATATTCCTTTGCACCCGGCCACAGCGGATACTAGCCAAATGTTAATCATGCGCTTCCTGACCAGCCTGGGCGAATATCAAGAGTTCCTAGCCATGGCTTTCGAAAACAATGTGATGCAGCTAATTTTTGGCTACCTGGAAAACTTGGATCGCCGGGACACCTGCTTGGCCTACGAAGTTTTGAAGTATCTGGCTTCCCTTCTTTGCCACAAGAAGTTTGCTTTAGAGTTTATTTCACACGGTGGATTGGAGGTCAGTAAATGGTCTGGTAGGGACCGTAATTTTTGTTTAACTTCACTATTTTTTGCAGCTTTTGTTAAAAGTACCCCGCCCCAGTTTGGCGACAACTGGTGTGTCCATCGCCATCTACTACTTAGCATACTGTGAAGACGCCATGGAACGCATATGCAGTATGCAAAGACCACTTATTTCAGAACTCGTGCGCTACGCTCTCTGGATTCTGGGTCGTTGCCACGACTCCTCAAAGTGTCATGCCACCATGTTCTTTAGTCTGAGCTTCCAATTTAAGGTCATATTGGATGAGTTTGATGCTCAGGATGGTTTAAGAAAGCTGTACAATGTCGTAAGTAAATGGTTAAAAGTTCGATTAATGTCAGTTACCTTAACTCCTTCCTAATAGATTTCTGTACTAAAAATTCTTGATCCGAGCAACAACGACAGCGACAATGACTCTGATTTCAACGAAGACGTAGAATGTGCTTCCCGACAAATGGTGCGCCACGTCTGCGTAGCCCTCAAGCGTTACATGGAGGCGCACTTCTTCTACAAGTACAACAGCTTCCTTTGTCAAACAAATGCGGCATCCCCGGCACCGTCATCAGCCCACTATTTCAATCAGAATCCCACGGTTGCTGCCAAACTGACCTTTGACCAGTTGAACGACCAGATTCGCACGCTCCAGGAGCACACTTCTATTCGGGCTCATTGGCAACCGGTGGATCAGCTGATGAAGCTTGGTGGAATAACCATGCTACTTAGGATCATCGCCTTCAGTTACGATTGGGTCAACAGTGGACGCTCTGAGACGGTGCGCTCGGCTCTGGACGTGCTCAGCGTATGCTGTATCATCCCAAGAGTTTATGTTGTGCTCTGCGAGCGCCTGCTGATGCTAGACAAGACAACTACCTCCGGATTTTGCTCGGTTCTGGGCGCTGCTGCAGGAGAAATTAGCTCGGATGCAGAGGTTATCAAATCGGCGTTAGCGGTGCTGTGCCATTGTGTTTGCTCTCCGATCATCCGCAAGGACAGCGGCACCAGCCTAATTAAGTTTGGAACGTCCTCCAGGAAGAACAAGGCCAACCATAAGTATGCCGAGGAGCTGATTGAACGTGTTTGGGAGTCCGTATGCTCCAACAATGGCATTGTGGTCTTGCTATCGCTGATGCAGACTAAAGGACCCATTACGGATGCGGACTGCATACGAGGAATGGCCTGTAGGGCCTTGGCGGGACTTGCGCGCTCCGATCGGGTCAGGCAGATCGTCAGCAAGCTTCCACTCTTTGCCAGCGGGCAACTCCAGACGCTGATGCGGGATCCCATACTCCAGGAGAAGCGCGCGGAACATGTAATCTTCCAAAAGTACGCATTGGAGTTGCTAGAACGAGTGTCGGGTAAGACGAAACCGCTAAATAATCCTTTGGATCCATCGCTGTCCAACATGCACAAGGCCAATGTAATCGCCCAGACACGCATCCAGTACAACAAGCAGCAGCTGTATCAGCTTATCTTCGAGCACCTGGAGAGCAACGGTCTCTCCCAGACAGCCCAAATGCTGCAACGTGAGGTGGGTCTTCCGCTACAGACTCCCACTACGCGCAGTTTTCATCAATCACCTTTCGACTACAAAAGTCTTCCCAGTGGTAGTAGCTCGCTGTCCAGGAATCGTCTGCGAAGCCGCATGCAAGATGTGAACGCAGCGATAATGGGCAGTGGAGACTTAAACAGAAGTTTTGGTGAGGACTCCTCGCCGGCAGGAGCTGGTGGTAGCAATGCGGGAGATGGAGTCAGCATACCAAATTTTAGCTCCCTTAACACAACGCAGACGCCCATAAAAATAAGGAGGACGGACAGAAGTTCAGTCAGCCGCTCAATCCAGAAGCAGACAATGGAGCCTGGTGGCATGTCAGTTGGTCTTCCCGAAGATGGTCAACTGCATCCCAAGAGGATTACCCTAAATACCATCGTAACGGAATACCTCACCAACCAGCATTCGCTGTGCAACAATCCGGTCACGACCTGTCCGCAGTTTGATTTGTACGAGCCGCACAAATGTCCAGATCCGAAGCCCAGCCGGCTCCTGAGCTCGAATTACAACCTGACCAGCCGGCATGCTCGAACCCAAGCCGGATTTAATACCAGTCGCTTTGACCGTCGCTATGTGCACACGCACTTTTCACCATGGCGTAGCATTCGATCGGCGGACTACGAGGACCTAGAGTTCACCTGTTGCGATTTGGCGGGTAAATACATAATTGTGGGCACGCAGCAGGGCGACGGACGAGTGTTCAACATGAACGACGGCGTGGAGCAGTTCTTCTCCAACTGCCACAACTTTAGCGTGGATGCTATCAAGGCCAACAGGGCCGGAGACTTGGTCATCACATCTAGCTTTTGGCGAACACCCAACAGCATTCTGTGGTCTATTGCGGACGATGAGTTCAAGCTAAAGTTGCGTCTTCCCGATGTCACCTACTGTGAGTTTAGTCAAACGGCGCAGGATCGTTTGTTGGGCACCCAGAATGAGGTATAACTTGAGTTATTTTATGATCTATAGAGATTTAAACTAATAACTTAATCTTTTTCACACAGTGCGCCACGCTCTTTGATATAAACACTGGTTCCAAGGTGGCCTCGTTTACGCCAACCATACCTAATCTCTACACCAAAAATAGAGCAACTCTTTGCCGAACCGATGAGCTGATTTTGTCGGGTAATTTGTGAAATGCATTTATAAGTATAGATTTAGCTTTAATGTAACTGAATCGAATTCCTAGATGGTGTTCTATGGGATGTGCGTTCCGGAAAGGAGATACACAAGTTCGACAAGTTTAATCAGTGTATATCAGGCGTCTTTCATCCCAACTGTCTGGAGGTAAAGTCCTGTGTCTGTGTTGATGTCTTTATACTATTTTAATATTCCCAAAATAATTTATAGATCATTGCCAATACCGAGGTGTGGGACTTGCGCACCTTTCATTTGCTGCAGACAGTGCCGGTGCTAGACCAGCGTAACTGCACCTTCTCCCCGATGCATGTAATCTACGGGGCTAGCTTGGGGGCGGATAGGGATCATGACATGGAGACGACCACATATGACACCAGCTTCAACGTTCTGGACGCCTACGACTACTCGAGCATTGCGACCATTGACGTTAAGCGCAACATAAACGATCTGAGCGTCAGCGCCAACGGAAGTCTGATCGCCGTGGTCGAAGACTACAGTGGCTACGAGTCCAAACAAGAGACCTACGTGAAGATCTACGCTGTGGGCGTTAAAAAGAGCGAGCGCTCGGAAGAGGTGCGTGCGGTTAAGGAGCTGGCCAGCGAGGTATCGGACGCAGTGGCGCCGGGGTCGGCAAACGCCAACGATGGTGGCGATGCTTCGCTGATTCGGGTTTTCGAGGAGGCACCAGAGCGCCCACAGCCGGCGGAGAACGCTGCACCCGCTGGCCCCAACAATTTTGAGGAGGAGCAGCTACGCCGGCTAAGTCCCGCCATGCAAGCAAGTCCAAATCTTTCTCGCCAACATGCACCCAACAGCTCAATTGTTGGGGTGCGACGGCGGGCACGTAGACTGGGTGGCAATGGCAGCGGCAGTGGCGGGAATGGGAATCTGAATCTTAATGGTGGTGGCGGAGTCGGAATCGGCGCTGCCATAGATCTGAGAACCCTCATGCGGCGCATGGATGATTTTGAACTAAATATTATGTCTATGCTTGCAGGAAGATGATGAGGAGGTGCCCGAATCTGACGAGGACGGCTCGGATACGGGCTCCGAGAACAGTAAGTTTGATTTTGATCTTCATCATTTAATCATCCGTTGCTAAATCTCCTCACTCCCTAGCTTTTGCTATAGGTCAAAATTTAATGGGTTTCAACCTGCTTCGTAACCTTCATGGCTCGGACAACGATGACGGAGATCTGGATGAAGACGACGATGATGGAGAGCCGCTGGACTCCGAGGACGATAGTGACGACGACGACGGCTCCGACAATGGCGACGACGACTTTGATGTGCTGGAATACTTCGATAGAAGCAGCTCAGACGGTAACTCAAGATCTTTAGACTCTGTTCGTGTACGACTTGTATTTTCTCCTCCCCTAGATTGAGCCCACTCCTCATCCAAACCAACAACACACACAACTGTTCCTCCACCGATCCACTGCTCCGCTCCACTGTTCACCCACTGTTTCGTCTCGTCTCGTTTGAACCTCTTAGTTGTCCGCAGTGCGCATGGAAGGATGAGCAAGCAACAGTCGTCGTAGCATAAGTAGATATTAAGCTGTTACCATAAAGTTTAAATTGTTATTTTTGAATTTTGTACAAATCAAATACGAATGCCGCAGGATTGCATTAAAGCCAGCTAAAGATTATTAAAGAAATCGCATGATGAGTACCGACTGTAAAAATCAAATCTATAAATTGTTCAACAATTTTCATTGTACAAGCCTGAATAAAATTTGTGTACTTTTGCTATAAAACAAAAATAAACAATTTTGTTAGAAAAAAGGCTTCTTTCTGTGCTATAGAAACCTAGAAAAAATTTCCACTTTTTGTATAATGCTAAGGAGCCTATTGTATTAGAAATCTATTAACTGGAAGACTTTATTCCTGAATGTAAAATATTAAATATTTCGTTTTAGAAATTAATGCTATCATATACTGAATTTATTTATATACAATACATAAGCCAGTCAGTGATGTTGATTCCTGGTGACTTTCTTCTGTCGCGAGAGCGAGGTTGCCGAGTCCAGCGAGCGGGCCTTCTCCTTGTTGCTCTTGATGGTCGGTGTCTTGGGCTCGGGCAATGGTGATGACTAGATGACAGCGACGCGGTCAGCGAAAATGGACTTTACTCAAAAGATTTCGATTTCCTAAAACTGTGGCCTGATCTATACGTTGCCGGGCTGCATCTTTTGTTTACTTAATTTGGATTGGTCGAAGCTTTTATATGACAAATGGGTTCACAGGCTGGACCCTTTGTTTAAAAGTTTGAAAATTGTTTATGTCTGCTGTCGACGGTAAGGCGTCGATCGTGTGATTTATGTCACCTAAGAAGTCTGAATGTTTATGTCGTATTGATTTGAATAACTCCCACAGTAGGCTCTAGACTTAAATATGTTGTTGATAAAAGGAACAATGGGTATGTCGGGATGTACAGGTAGTTGACTGGGTGGGGTATTATGCAATAGTATTTCCTTAAATAAAGTCAACGAAAACTGATTGATCCACCCTAATGCTTACAGAAATCATAACTAACCAGTGTTACACATACGGTCTATTCGGATTGAGTCAAATGGTGCCGATTATCTTATCGCCAAGTGTGGACTGCAAGTTGGAAAAACGAATACACTCATCACCCCGGTCGTTGCTCACTAACTGGGTTTTCGGTGACGCTATTACGGACACGGACTGGCTCTCACCGAAAATCGAAGCGAATCTCGGCCGAATCCTTCATCAGTAGATAAATATGGTGATATTAAGGTGTTCGCTGTGCGACAGCTTCGCGGTCAAGTTGAATGCGTTCGTATAGGCCGTTGCTCAGGTGTTAGAAAATTGCAAATTTAGTTACTACTTGACCACCGAAGTGTGCCTATCGACGGCTGTGGCGCAATTCAATCCAAGAACTCTGTGCACCGGATCTGCGGAAATGTCTATGAAAGCCACCATCATCGGATGCCTGGCCGTGCTGGTGACACTGGTTGCGGCCCTCGATGAACACCCTCATTTCTGCATTAAGACAGATCCCATCCTTCTGTCGGAGATCGATCGACATGTGGTCATCCCCAGCGAGGAGGACCTACAGTGCCACATTAAGGCCACCACGTTGACCCAAAACGAGAAGGTAAAATCATGGGCATATGAAAATACCCATTTATGAGCTAGAGTTTTCTGGATTTTCTTGGGTGGTAAACCATAATACAAAAAGTAGAATTTTAGAAACGATCAATTTAATGTAAAGAAGTAGCACATATGCAATTTTTTATGGATTCAACTGCTTTTGGGACAAAAGTATTGCGGTTAGTGCAATTATTTGGCGACTAAAAGCAGATTTCACGATTCCATATTTGTTAAAAATGGCCTCAATTTGAAAAACTCCCTACCTTTAATGGCAAATGCTGCGTCGCCAAACTAGTTTGCCCCATCGACATCCTTAAGTGACAAATCCAATGCCAGCCGTAAATTATTCGAGTGGCTGATATTCCAAATTGAATTAGCTTGACGATAAAGTGACAAAGTGTCCATCGCAGCTGAAGAAGATAATGCCGGCGGAGATAAGCCGAAGACGGTGGTGATTTACGAACAAGGTGTTTGTTTTAGTCTAACTTTTATCTCTCCGTTTCCCAGGCAAGCCTCGTGGACACCCTGTGCGCAGATCACGGCTCCACCACAATCAAGCGGGATAACCATCACTATTTTAAGCTGCGCAACGGAGAACTGACTGGAAGGGGAGTCCAGGCGGAGGTGTGCGCCAACGGAGGTGATTCGGTCCTGGCCTGGATTCCCTACCACACCGTGCTCAAGAACTATGCGGCCGAACTGAATCCTAAGGAGCGGCTGACATACATTGCCAAGGCCACGAACGTGGAGCGGGAGAAGACTGAGCTCTGTCACTTCCGACACACGGATCTTGTCAATGCGGTGTCCGACAATCTGTTCACCTGCGTGGTCATGATCTTTGGCGATAACTTTGTAAGTTCCTCGGGAAGATGGTTCGGTTGATGTCCTACAAACATGATATCCTTATAGTATGGTCTTGAGGATAACATTAACGTACTGGTGGAACTGGAACCTTTGGCCTACCAGCTGAGGAACATTACTTACCTGCCGTGGCGCAATGTGACTAACAGCTACAAGATGCACCTGGGCGACAGTGTGCTCCGAAATCCCAGCGGCGAACGTAAGCCCATTTACGGGAGCCTGAACTACGACTTTGTGGAGAAGATCCTGGTGAACATGTCCAGTGTGTACCAGCATAGGAAACTATCCAGGCTGCCTCTGCTCTTCGAGCACCGGTCTTCTGTTCTCGAGTTGGACTCGTATGGAATGGGTGGCCTGGATGTTGCGGAAAAAGCCTATTTCGGACGAAGCATGGACCCCAGAAGCGAGGTGAAGGTGCAGGTGATTGGCCAGTGGGTGGACCAGCATCGGGAGTTCGGCGCCGACATTTACGAGTACTATGGCCATGGGCTGAGACGCTATAAGGAAACTCTGACCGGGGCACGGCTCACTTTCATCCGAATAGACAACACGGAACCGGTTTTCATGGCTCCGGAGTCTAGCAACCTGGCCAAGGCCTCGCTTTTCCGGGAGCCGAAGGTTGGCCAGATAAGGGAGGATTCAGCGGGCAACTATACCGAGTGGGAGAACGCACAGGAAGAAGATTACGATGAAGAAGGTCCAGGATTCTACTGCTGGTTTGTGGTTACTTGCCTGCTCTTGGCCATCGCTATTATCCTGGGCATATACATTGTAGTCAGCGCTCACAACAGGAGAAACAAGAAGCGCCAGATGTACGAAGTGGCCAACACGAATGTGCCTCCACCCGCCTAAAAATTATGAACATTAAGTTAAGTTTTCTAAATCAGAAAATAACACCAGGATCAACAGGTGTTTTTAGTTCGAAATGTCAGTTTAAAAAACGAGTTGGCAGCTCTATTGCTATGTCCTCGAATTAAAATTTGTGTTCGTTTTTTGGGTTAGATTTATTAAAATTTTCGGCTTCAAAATGTTAAAGTGAGTTAAATAACTGTTGTGTGTCTCATTAAATATGTAAAGAAATCCCTTGTTATGAACGGCAAAGAATGGCTCTAAAATCGATAAATTAAAGAGACTTGTGAGCTGAAGACCCCACATCGAATACCTAAGTTGTAAATTGAGAAAAGGTAAGTTTGAAAGGAATTTCATGCCATAAACTTATAAGGTTTTAAGTATTCAAAAGGAATCTAGAAATCTGAGGAAATAAACAAAATGATTTCCGACCGGCATGCGTTAGGGATTTCTCTCTTTACACCACGTTGGCAGTGCCATTCGCAACACGCCTATCATCTCACTCACACTCGCACACAGAGAAAGACAGATAGAGGCAGAAGTTCAGTTCATCAATTCATTCATCTCATGGAAGAACCTTATTGATAACGTCGCCAGAGATAGCTAGTGATTTCATTCGATCAGGGTCCCGAAAGACCCACTGGTGTGCACTTGTTTTGGTTTTGAAGTTCGCATCTTTGGGAACGTGTGTGTTTCGCCCTGAACCACAAATATGTGAGTTCCGAATGGGATTTGTGTGACGCGGCCATATTTAAAGAGTTTTTTGTGTTGAATGTGGGGCGAGCTGCGAAAATTACATAAATACAGCGCAGGTGAGTTAATTTTTGTTGCGGGAACCCGGTCGAAAGGTGCACTAAGTGCGGTTGCAAGTGAATCGAAAACATTATTTACGCAATTTAAGTCGGGAATTGTGTATTTGTTTCGTTTTTTGGGCCTAAAAATCGCATTTTTCGCTCACACCAACACCAAGATGGTAAATTGTGTATAACAATATGGCTGTCTCTGTCTGGCACAAGAGCTACCAGACGTGTCGATAGTCCCTGTTATTAACAGCGAGTTAGCAGGTCATTTACAACAGATGAAATTATTCTGAATTTTAATTGACCATTTTTTGGCGGGCAAATCATAACAAACCTCGTACTCATGCACCTTTCGGGGATCCGCACATTCTAAGTGAAATTTTAAATTAAAAAAACTGGCCCATTGCAGCCTCCCCCTAGGAACACGAAGTGATGGATCGCAAGAAGGTCCTGGAGCTTGACAAGATCTGCCGCCTGTGCATCTCGGAACGCAAGGAGATGCGGCCGCTGTTCAGCGAAAAGGTGCCCGAAATGCTGATGGACTGTACCAGCGTGCGGGTGGAGCCCACGGAGGGCTGGCCGGACAAGATCTGCGTGCAGTGCGTCCACGCCGTAAGCCGGAATCACGCCTTCAAGACGCTCGTCGAGCGCAGCGACAAGGAGCTGCGCGAGTATATACGCGGTCTTACCGTGGCACTGGTAATGGAGGAGCAGCAGCAGCAGGAGGCGGCCAGCGCCAAGCAGCAGCTTCAGCTGGAGCGAAAGCAACAGCGCCAGCTGCAGAAGCATCAGAAAATGCTCGAGGAGCAACTCCAGCAGCAGCTAGTCCAGCAGCAACAGCATCAGCCTCCTGCCAAACCAAAACTGAAGCCGCTGCTCCGCAAGGGCTCCCGCCAGCAGAAGCAGAGGCATCTGGAGGCCGCACCAGCACCACAGTCAGTCCCGCAGCCCGCCCCCCAGCCACAGATGCAATTAATGCAGGAACATGCGCCGCAGCAGCCCACGATGCAGCAGCAGATCCAGCAGATTCATATGCCCACACTTCAGCCTGCCCCCGCCCAGCTACTGTCCGCTGGCGGTACCACCCCGGCTATGCCGCAGCAGATCCTATTGCCCAACGGCCAATTGATAACGACTCAGATTGTAGCGCCGCAGCTGGCGCAGATCATCAGCACAGCGCCGCAGACAACGACTAATGGTCAGGCCACCGCTGCGCAATCGCAATTCCTGCCACATCTTCTACAGACGCCGAACGGACAGACGCTGCAGATTGTTCAGCAACCCAATGGCACGCAGACCCTGCAGCTTGTTCAACTTGTGCCGCAACGCAGTTTGACGACCAGCGGAGTCACGACAGTGACCACAACCACGAACGCATCGGATATGGGTCAGCATGTAGGCGCTTCTCTGGGTGATGCCGACGTGCAGTTGCTGGAGGACGGCTGTGAGGTGGAGGACGAGGAACTGGAAGATGTGTACGAGCAACTGGACAGCAAGGGAGATCACAGCTTTGAGACTATTGTCCTGGACGACGATCAGCAGCAGGACTTCCTAAAGGACCACCACGAGCACCACCAAGTGATGATCAACGAGGATCTCACGCAGAGTGAAAGCCAAGAGCATGAGTACTTCGACGATTTGGACCAACAGCAAGCGATGGACGAGTTGGAAGACGAGGAGGAGCAGCTGAAGCCCGAAGACGACCAGGATACGTTCATAATCGAGGAGATTCAGCTGGAGGATGACGAGATGCTCGAGGATCCCGATGGGGAGGAAATCGACCCGGATTGTGAGTACATCGGTGATGAACAGGATCCGCATTTGTCCGGCGACGTAGACGACGATCTGGAGTATGCTATTATGGAGCCGCCGGATGGCGAGACAAGTGTGGACATTGACCAGGCCTTCATGGAGTCTGAGCAGTCGCATCATCAGCAGCACCAAGAGGAGATGCAGAGCATATCACTAGAGAACGCTGTGGTTGAGTTCAGTCAGGCTACAACTACAACGGAATCCCTGGTAGCTCCCACTATGACCGTCAGTTCGGCCAGTCCTACGCCAAAGCGAGCCAAGCGAAGTAACCACCAAATTCCAGCCGGTGTGACTCTGGAACCCTGCGACCACCAACCACCCGCCGCTGGATCAACGACCAGCAGCAAGCTGGCCGCAGCCAACTCTCGCCAGCTGGTGCAGACGGCGAGCGTGATTGCGGCCGCCGGTGCGGACGACAACTACGAAATAGATGCTAATCTGGTAACTGAGTTCATACGCCAGCACACCTCGCCTCTGGGATCTGGGAGATACATATGTCACCTGTGCAACACCGAGTTCCGGCAGTTCAAGGGCCTGCAGAACCACATGCACTCCCACACCAACTGGATACGGGCCAATTGCAAGAAACAGCCGCAGTGCCAGATCTGCCTAAAGAGCTTTAAGGGCCCAGGAATGCTGCGGATGCACATGAAGACGCACGACGCTGAATCCAGCACGCCGGTGTGCACCATCTGCAATCGAACCTTCAAGTCCAAGGCGATCTTGTACAGGCACAGACAGACACACCAGCAGAGAGCGTATTGCTGCGGCGTGGCCAACTGCCGAAAGAACTTCTCCTCCGCGGTGAACCTCAAGTGGCACGTAGAACGCAAGCATCCGGAGGTTGTAGAGCCGCTGTTCAAGTGCGGCGAGTGTGGATCTCTGTACGACAACGTGGACTCACTGCAGTTGCATGTGGAGAGCACGGACCACAGTGCGGAGGTGCAGATCAGTGGCCAGGACGATGCTTTCAGCGGGGCGGTAAGCATCGTCAGCAACGGCACCACCGACATGTCGAACATGATGGCCACCGGCCAGGGTGCGACTTTGGCCGGCGGCACGGGCGATACCCACGCCGTGGTCATGGGCTCTTCCGGCGAGGTGTACTTCGTGACGCAGGCGTAGCCAGCGGAGTTTGCCGCAGCAGGTGCTCCTGGGAGCGGCGAGTGCCTGCTCGGCATCTAGATGACCACTTAGATGTAATATATATACATATATATATTTTTGTACTACCCCCGTCTAGCTAACAATTTAGGAATAAGCACAACTACACAAATATTGCAATCCTAGATTACTGTCGTAGAACTTGTTTAGTAGGACCTAAGCGATTCACTCGAATTTTGTAAGCAGATACGAAACTTTAGGTAGGCAGATGGAGACGGATCCCCACATCCAAACGCTTGGTGCACGAAACCTGCGTGTGGACTGTGCCAGTTTTTGTTTTTAATTTTATTACCCTACTATTATTATTTTGTTTTCCCGGGGAATACAGACTGGCATTTTAGGCTAAACGTATTTTGGCGTTGGGTTTTCATTGTTGGGCTTTGAAATAAGTGAAATTGTTTTAACTGAACAACAAAATAAATTAACAAACCTTCTATGAAACCATAATTTGTCTTTCTTGTACGTCCCATCTGGCCGTTAATATTTATTTTAAGCGTGTAATCCAATTCGTCGGTTCTGTTGGCTTGTTGTTCAATCGCTTTGTCAGAAGACCGGGAAAAACAGAACCCAAACAAAATTGATCGAAAGAAAACAACAATCAAGCCAAGGTCTATTCTATTGATTCCCAATTGCCACGTGTCGGGTTCATCCGGTTATGAGGAGTATATGGATAAGTACGATTCCCGTATGGATGCTTATGTAAATCTGTAATTGCCTATTTGTGTGATTTAGTTACATATTATATATATTATATTATAATACCCATAAAAAGTGACCCCCTAATAATCGCTTATACTCTCACAGTCTGAAGTCTCCGGCTATCACAAGAAATTGTTAATTAATTAGCAAATAAGCCGCGAAAATAATCAATTGGAATAACATTGTGACAGCTAAAATCGCCAGCCGTTTATTTGTTTTGTTCAGATTATATATGGCGGTCAGCCGCGTTTCGCAAGATAAGATAAAGGTTTGGTTTTCCGCTTACAAATATGACGCATTCCTTCGACTTTCCGCCCTTCATTTTCCAGCCAGCTGTTGGAAAATCTGGCTCAAATTGTAGATACATTAATATTTCAGATACCTATATTTTCGATTCGTTTAATTCTTGCAGTATCTACTGCAACATTTATTAAATGGATTTTTGCTATACCTACATCTTCCTCACATTTAGCTTTACATATATTCATTGCACTTATATAATATTTTCTTCATCTTAAATGTCATATGCTTTCATGCTTGGCTGGAAAAGTCCTTGCACTTTAAACCGTCTAAATAAAACTTGGCCACGCGGCCAAATAAATGTCAAGATAAATGTCGTGGGCCAAAACGAATTAATTAGAAAAATAGAAGAATTCTTGTTAAGATAATATCAGGACTCCAACAAAGTATTTCCTACAAATTCGCTAGCCAGTCACATAGTGTATTTTTTACACAAAAAAATTTCAAACATTTGAAATCAATGGGAAAAATGTTAATGGGGCTTTACGTTTTAAAAATACATATTTCAAAAATATCTATTTTCAGATCGCGCACTATCGAACAAAAACCGGCGACTGTTGCCTCCCAACAGTTGGTCATCCATTTCAAATTTAATTGATTTGGCACAGGCGAGGGGTTCGTGCAGGGGGGCGGGGATCAAAATAATTGCTCATAATAAATTCCTTTGATTCGCCAACAGCCGAGTCACAAAACACACATTTACATTTACATTAAATCCACAATATTTTGTGTTAATATTCGGCGGTTTTGGCATTTATTCAGATTCTCGAATCGAAATCCACGACGTCACCAAACGCCAAGGCAAAGAAATCCATCCAATTTTTAGATGACCTTTCTGTTGGCTGTGCTGGGTATTTCCAATCCCAACCCCCAATTTTTTTGGGGGCAGTGATTTTAAAACGCAATTGGGAATAAACGAGCACATCGAAGGCGCAGTTAAGTTATTAATATTGCGCCGCTTGTGTGCTAACGAAAACTTTCAAAAATATACATTTTTGAAAAATAACAATATTGGAATCTGAGAACCTGAAGTTCAGCTGGAAAGTATCTTAAAGTGTAGGCTTTGTTTACACTTCCAGTGAATGCTGGAAAGGATTGTATTTCATGGATGGCGAGCTCTTGTTATTCATTGGAGACTACAACATATTTCCCATTGCTTTATAGCTGACTTAACAAGTTTCCTTCTTTGTTTGTGTCATTAAAACGACGACTGGGTAAACAAAAATCGAAAACAGCGACAGCCGCACAAATGGCGTAAGAATATGAAAGGGAAATTAAGTGTTGCTTAGAGAATCAAATATTGTTTACTGAACTGACCGCAGATAATGATCGATCGATAGATCGCTGATCGGGCTTTTCCTTTCAAAGTTTTCCAGACACCGCGAATCAGTGTGCTAATAACTTGGGCCAGATTTAAGAGGGCCAACACTTGTTGGCCCACTTGCTAGCCGCATTTCCACCTGCTCAGAATTCTAAGACCTCCCCCATTGACGCAATTGAAAAGAATAACAAAATTGTTTATTTTGCGCTCGGTGCTTCGCAAATAATACTCGTTCTTCGGGCCGATTATGAACAAATGTTGTCTACTACTGATATTTTAATTTTGTTTGTGCTATCTTACAATTCGGCGTAAAATGTTCAATAACAACAACAAGTTATCCACAACAAATGGGCGCTGTAAAATTCCCATTTGGAATTTTAACGTAAACAATTTGAAGCAACCCATTGTGCATTTCAGAAGACTTTGCTTCATAGCGAAGTTTTAAGGAAAATAGTTTACTATTTAACAATACTCAAGTATTACTAACTATTTCGGAGCTTTCTCCATTTGAAATATAGGGCTTTTCATAAAGTCATCCTTAAATGAATGCAACTAATATTCATTTGTAATGAATCATTTTATTCATTGGAAATTCCGAGGTTTGTTTAAAAAAATGTGCGCTTGCTCAATAATGGTTTAATAATATTTTATAGGGTATTACCGCTTCGGTTCGCTACGAACGAGTATTTTGGCGCTTTCATTCCGTCACGAACATCCAATTCACACGTTAAACCGCATTTTGTTTTCATTTTCGACGCAGCAATGCTCTATACACACTTGTGTTTTCTCACGGAATTTACTTACGAATTTCGACTGGCCTACGAAACGCAACATTATTAATCAAAAGGCATTGTAAATTATTTAGTATCTCCCCACGAATGAGCCACCTTGGGCTTGGCAAACTCCTTTCCTTATCCGTTGGTAATAAACTTAAACTTGATCCACATTCGGCTGGCGGAAAATACAAACAATTGGCCGAACAAATCTGTGGCCAAACACTGTGCAAATATTTATATAATTTGTACAATTATAGAATGTAAAATATTTTTAGCACTATCGCAGCGGCTTCTTGCGGCGCAATTTCGTTTTCATTTCCGATTTCGGCACTTCAAAAAAACGAATTTGCATATGCTCGGCAAAAAAAAAACCAAGTGTAAAAGCATTTTTTTAATGTGGGGCACACGAGCCGGCGGCGGCTTCTTTCTCTCTGAGATTGGGGCGTGTGCTATTGACATTGCACCCATTTGGTCATGAATTCTGGGGAGCTTTTTGGCTGGCTGCTCGAGCGCGAGCGAAGAATCTCAGAATCTCAAGGCTCGATTTGGTCGGAATATACCCCTTAAAGTGGGTGAAGGAAAAAGATGAAAGTGGTGCAGAGCCTTGTTTCTATTTTCACTTTTGCCATTTTCGATTTGTGTATATTTTGTATAATCTAACATAATTTTTGATCAAATAGTAATCAAATGAAGATACACAGGACCTTCTGTTTGTTGCCTTTTAGGGGCATTGACCAAAGGGATTCTCATTGAATTGAGAAATGAATCTTTCATCGCCGAGCACATGCGAAACTTATTTATCGCCGAGTGCCGGCATTTCAGATTTGGCAGCTGGCCACAAATATGATGCCCACCCACAACAGCTGCGACTGGGTCTTGATTTGGTGTGGTCAGTGCCAGAGTGAATCGACATCGTCCCAGGTTGGAACTGCGGTATCCACACGGCTGTTAGATTGGCCCTGAAAACACACATGTCGTTGTCAGGGGCGAGCATTCCCGGGCATTTTTGCCCACTGGTTCGTTTGGCTTTCCCGGGTGCCAGACAGACCCTCCCACTATCAAAGTGCCCCACCCATCAATGCGGAAGTGTACCCGCCGAGTTGCTCATCGAAGCGCCGGCGGAGATCACGGCAGCAGCTCGTGGCCATTGTTCCGGTAACCGGTGACGTATCCACAAGATACATATCCCCTATTCAGTTCTCACTCGATTCGATAGCTAGATACAGCGTTAAATACTTGGCATTGTACGAAGAGTGAAATGTGTAGAATTGGGGGAATTCTCCGCCCACAGAAGACAAGAGCCGCAGACAATGCAATGATTGAAATACCTTTTGGCGATCTTACTTTCTGCATACATATATGCGGCATTCAATGTCAGGGTCGGTTGAAAGGGTTTGGGGAGGGTTTGGGTGCTGTATCAAATGCTGAATTACCATGTCAACGTGTGGGTGCCAAAAATAAACATTTTTCAGTCAAAGTAAAATTAATAAAATTCACTTTTCGGCTGCCAAAAAATTCTGGCAATTTTGTTTAATCAAATATATGTAAGTTGTGCAATTTGTGAATTAGTCGATAAACTGAATGAAATATGGTTAAAATTTGACAAGATAAATTTATGATACAGTACTTGTTTGCTAGCTTGTGATTTATTTGTACTGCAGATTTTATTAGGAAAGAAATTATGACTATAAAAAAAAGGTTTTTACTCATACAATCCCTAAATATTTGAAATTGTTAACAGTTTATTTTCCATCCCATTTTCTCATGATTCATTTGTCAGAATTATTATTAAAAGCTACAGGTGGTTTAGAAATCGTTTTAATTAATGAAATCAAATGGATCGCTGACTAACCAGCTGATAAACTCATTTGATTCGCTGCTTGTGATTCATTATTGGTTAAACTAGTAGGTAAACGGCGAATGACGAACAATCTGCTGATTGTTGTCGGGCAATTTCAATTGTTTGCTTTTTGTCG
The DNA here is from genome assembly GCF_016746395.2 of Drosophila simulans. Lineage (NCBI taxonomy): Eukaryota > Metazoa > Arthropoda > Insecta > Diptera > Drosophilidae > Drosophila > Drosophila simulans. Next base: position 18,815,612 of record NC_052521.2, read on the forward strand.
ACTGTTTTCAATTAGAAACACACGAGCGACTGGCGCGTGTTTTCAATAATGCTGAAATCGATAGGAGTTCACCAGACAGCCAGGCACGATGTGGAACGATCCTAGAACCACTCGAAAGAGCCCTTTCAAGCCTCTTTTTGCGAAAATTTGCATCGAACAGGAGCTCAAATCGCTGCCTGACATGCATATATGTACATACACCTACTATTTATGTAAATTCATAGATACAGATTCGTGGATACATCCATACTAATTGTCATTTCTTGCTAGCACCACGTTCAATCCATTAATGCAGGCTTAATGCCATCCTCATGTCCTTGCTCTTTGCTGCCCAAAAAATCGATTAGTTGGTGGGAGCAGGTATCCTTGTGCGAGGCTGAGGATGTTGCCAAGGTCGTTGCTCAGCCATCCATCACATGGACAAATTACTCTTGTATGGCTATTCATAACTCAATTTATACCGTGCACCGAGTGATTGACGCTGATTGGGCCGATCTGATCCAACCGCCATCCATCCCCTTGATTTTCATCATCTACACCCCCGATTTCCCAAAGTGAAAGCTTCCCCTTCGCTTGTCATCCCAATTGGCCCACTAGAGGAAACCGGATGAGTAATACGGACGAGCGGCACGTCTGCATCTTGTTTGACTCGGCTGTCAGCAGAACAAGCCTCAAAAAATATACAAACACAGAAAATTAAAATAGTCATATATTTGCCAACTGACAATTTCCCTACCCACAAAAAAAAAACACATTTTGCCAAAGCTGCCAGCCAAGACGATCAAATATGAATTTCAGGGAGATAAGCAAATACAGTTTTGAGAACGGCACATAAAAAGCTGTGAAGCGCTAAAAAACACGAAATAAATTAGTCAATAAATGTCGAAAGATGTTTTAGTATCACACGTGTTTGGCATTTAACTGACGTTTTTGTACTTTCCCTGAAAAGGAAACTAATTTAAAGTATATTCCAAGAATTAAAGTTAGTCATTCAGATACTTCTTTCTACAGTCTTCAAGCTTATATTTCAATTGAATTTCCCCATAATTGCTTAAAGTTCGAGTCAAAATGTCCTTTTTCTCCCATTTCAGTTTTTGTTTTTGACTATAGAATATAATAGAACCCGCATACATGCATGTCGAATGGGAAAGTGACGGCCTTGCCTTTTGGCTGCATTCAGAGTCAATGTCAAGGATGTGAGCTTCATGGAACAATGGAGGCGACAAACGATGTGGCGCCCAGTTGCCCACTTATCCACAGCCCTGACAATGGCCTTCCGAGGCACCAGTTCCAGCCCCAGCCCCTGCCACGCCCCGCTTCATCCGAACTGAGCTGAGAGCTGTGTGAATAAATTATCCGTGGGTGCAGCACGGACGCCCCAGGGTCAATGGGATTGCCTCTGGGGGATTGGGTTGGATTTCAGGCCAACTAGCAGGTATAACTCTTATCGGTTATGAATGGGCTTCCCTGCTGGGTGTTATGTGGGTGGAATAGAGTGGGCGGTGCCTATCTCGACAAGACTGCTGGGTCTATCACCCATCGCGGCTCAGACTGATGTAAAAATACCCGAAGGTTACGTCACTCCTGCCAGTTTCCATTGTGGATGTGCCACAAATGAAGAGCTAGTCAAAGCTCACGCGATTCTATTCGATGTGCTCTGGTTTATTACCATTCAAAGTATCTACATATTACAAAGCGACGTCGCCAGCGAACACTTCCGATAATGGCAAAGGTATGTACCTGAAGTGCAAATGTATCTACACAGTTAAAAGCACAAGGAAAAGTATTTCAATTGTTTCATATTAACAACAACAGGGAGAAGTGAATAACTTTTACCAGCACATTCCTTAGGTTGAATTGGAAAGTTAAACTAAGTTAACATTCATATGATATGATAACCAAATCTCAATTCAATTGTATCTTTACTGTTTGGAAACTTCTAGAGCCCGCCAGTAAGTAAGTGTATTGTTTAGTGAAAGCTAAAGCTATAAACTTTAACTTTAGGTGGAATGCCGTCACCCGCTGATAATATCATCGATGGCTGCGCCACTGGCAGCAGTAAAGCATCCTAATCTATTTCTGATTCCTTGTCGAGAACTTCCAGACAGTCCGTATCAACATGCCCCTTGCACCGATCACACCTATGGATTGGTCAACCATAATGGAGCGGAATATTCTGAGATAAGATGCGAACGATAATGGAACAATTGTCAACATCGGCAGCTGTTCGCACTCTTTTTTCAAATTTGTTTGGTGCCTTTCCTGCTAATTTAATTAGGCCGCTCTCCACTCATGAGCCCCAATTGTGCGGAAATCGGTGGGAGCCCGATTCTATTTACCATATAGAGGGTAGCTTCCGTCAACAAATATTTGCACCGGAATTTTTGTGGCCAAACAGTGGGCAGAAGTCGCTTTGCAGATTGGGAGGAAAAAACAGTTTACCAAAGAGACTTTTCATTGTTTATTGTTTTTGTCACAATGGGCAATTAAATTGGTTTCTTGGAATTGCAGATTGGATTTTCAGCTTAAAGCGGTGAGATCTATTAATAGAGTTCATCGCATCCACCAGGAACCTTTGTTGACCTACTAAATGATATAGATACAAACACAGGACACTCTTCCAATGGGAATATTGAGAGCGCGCGCGTGTCCTGTGACAATTTGTCATCTATATTCAAATCCGAGAAAAATCAGTTGGGAAATAAGAAAACTTATTTTTGAGCTGGGAAAAGAACCACTATTTCGAAGAAGAGCGCAGCACCACAGAGTCAGAAAGAGAAGGGTGCGCGGGAAAAGAGAACTTATGCGCGTAGAAAAACTCTTGGTCGGTTAGTCTAGAAAAATATTATCATAGTTTCTAAATTTTATTAGATTTGTGTGGGTGCCATCCAAGTATAAATATTTCAAGCCTTCGATATGTTCGAATTCGTTCTTAATATGTTAAGGTTAGTATTTTATTAGGGTTTTAAAATTAACTGAATTTACCAACAACCGCCCGTTTTCTTCAGTGCACGAGCTGTTCACAAAGTATCTGGAGAGCGCATCGGCTCTACTATCTGACTCGCTTATACTCACACAGACAGCCGCTGTGCGGGCGAACAAGTGTCGCGGTGCCTGCAGTCGTCCCACTCTAGCCATCGTACCGTGTACCTCTTTCTGGGAAACGTCGCTCGCTTCGTTCAATTGTTTTACAAACTTCGCTCGGAACGGACGTGTGCGCGATCTGAAAGGAAAAAGTGAAAAAGTGTGTGACAAAGTGCAAATAAGCCACAACGCGCATGTGAGAAATCAAATTTAATTGAGAAGCATCAAAAATTGTATACATATCGAGCGTATCCACATCGCTGTATGTGTGTGTGTGCCAGTGCTAGTGTGGTTTTCCCTTTTCGCCGTGGAAAATATGAAAACTGAATGAAAAACTGAATCGCAGTCAGCCAGAGCCGAATTGGAAAAGAGTAACTCGCATTGGGGACACGCAGAGGTGTCTCGAAAAAGGTAAAATCTTTTACACAGAAACGACGCCAGAAAGCGATTAGCGATTTTTGACTATGTGTGAGTGTGTAATTTCGGTCTGCGGCTGTGTGTCTGCATTTTATTTAACTTTTTGTTTCGTGTATGTGCACTGTAAAAATAGCTGAAGAGAGAGGGCAAGTACTCTTGGCGCGCTCTCCCTCTCTCTTTGTTGGTCGTGACTGCGACGTCACTGTTCACGTAGAGTCGTTTTCAACTGGCGTTTCTTTCTTTCTTTTTAATGTGCTGCTTCTTGCTTCTGCCTCTTCTTCTTGCCTTTGGCTATCTGCTTTGTTTTGAAATACGTTCATGTATTCAGTGTCTGTGCGAGTGTGTGCGAGATGATCTCTACTTTATCTCTCTCTTTTTGGTTCTCGCTGATTTTTGTATTATTTTTCGTACACGTAATTCCCGTAGATATCGAACTCAGCTGCTTTTTGTTTTGATACGCGGTATTATCAACCTGCTTTCGTTGGCGCAGTTAAAAAACAAAAACAGTAAAAATCCAGTTTGGTTTACTCGAAAATTATGCGAATATCTCGATGTAAAGAGCTTAAAGCCTGAAAAAAGTATCAAACTTTTCCATTGCCCATTGAATTCGCTTACGAACATGACTAATTGCTGTTTTAATTGCTCAACTTCTGTTTTTATCGCATTTGTTTGTCGCAAGATTTAGATTGTTTTCGCGCGTAGTCCGATGATAACTGACTGGCCTATGAAGAGGTGCTTGGATTTCACTCCAGCATTTATACATTTACGGTGGATTTCTCACAGTTTATTTGAGTTGCCTTATAATCCCCTTGTTTTTGTTGCCAGGCACATTCGCCCAACTAAGTTTCATGCGATAACTGGTGCGCTTATCAGTGGGCACAGTGCACTATGGATTGGCGAAAGGAAGGGTGTGGACGGGGATGGGGGGATCCAAACAAACAAAGGCAGGCCTCCTTTTTGTTTAGTATGGGTGCCTGTGTCTGCTGCCCTCTTTTGAATTTCAGCAAAATGCTAGGAAACAAATAACAAACTGCTCAAATTCCACCTCGTTTCACATAGCTTCCTACTTCATGTGCAAATTTCAAATTCAGTGAACTCACTTCGCTTGGCAGGCAGCCAAACAATTTGCGTTTACTTACCGAGTTGAATTTCCCAAATGATTTGCAACTCTGCTTTTTGCACGCAAGAAAAACACCAATCTCATTTTAAGTGGTTCAAAAGTTCAAAGCAATGTAGCTCAAAGAAAAGGTAATCCTCTTAAAAAGATTCCATTAAATTTAAAAACGATCCAAATAGGATAAATATACAAGTTCCATGTTTTCGTTTATAAGCTTTTTATGCATATAAACATTCAAAACGTATTCCCCGCAAATCTCATCGAAATGGAATTGGGAACAGGGCCCAATGAACTTTGCTGTCTCGGCAGCTGAGACTGAAATTTGAAAAGTCAAAACAAATTTGTTAGTATGTAAATTAAATTGGCCTAATCAGAGATTGTTTAGCCGTCAATTTACACTTAATACGCTATCGCCTCGCTTGTTTTGAGAGTTGCCAAATTCAACAGACCGGCGTCAGTTTTACTCGTAAAGTCCAAAAACGCTTCGAATGTATCTTTTGTAATGGTCTGAATGTATCTTTTGTGTCAGCTGTTTTACTATCGTAGATCTCGTTTGATTGCCTTTGTGTGACAGAACAGCTGGCAGGTGATTTTAATGCGTGTTTGAGTTTTGGCTCGACTTGCTAATCAAATTTGCTTTGGGCAACGCACTGAGAAGCTCCGGACAAAGTAGCACGGAATTCCTCCGGCGCAGTTGCAGATGTTTCAGTTACATTTCAGTTCGGTTCTCAGTCCCTTCCTCTGTCTGTCCGCGTTATTCGCTGTCGTTGACCCAGTTTCAGTTCACCTTATATACGCTCATATGTACATATGTACACACACACACATATGTGTATGCAAACAGAACCTCCTACTAATGTGGAGCATGCAGGGAGTGGGGAGGCTAGTTTTGCGTCGTACTTGCTTTTATTGCGGTTTCCCCAAAGTTTTCCTTGCCATATTTGCTAAGTTTTTTCCACTCGCTGATAAGGCCATTGTTTTTCGCTTACTCATCCCGCGATCTTTGCCTGATCATCGATCTCTATCTATCGTATTCAATTAATTGCCCGATTAGCCATATACCATATACATTAGGCCTCCGTCGACTGTGTTCCGTGTTCCAATCAATTTTCGCAACTTTGGCTTGACATTTTCCCGGGACATTAACTAACGGATGGCCGCGGGGTAAACACCCATTTATTTAAAGGCATTTGCTATAAATAACGCTGTCGAAATAGCAGCAGCCTTAGCCTCTTGGAAGCGGCGATAAACTTCTCCGTTTTGTTTTTGCGGCGTAGACAAGACAACGGAGTGAATCACCCCGAGTTAACGAACCTCATCATCCCAACACCTGTTTTCGTCAAATCGGTTAAGTGCCTTTTGTGGTTCCCCCAAAATATGATTGTATCTCGGTAGTTGCTGCGTATCTACATATCTTCATACCTACATATGCACTTAACTATCCGCCTGTCTGGCTTTGAGATTAGCAAACGACGCCGTCTGGTCTAGATCAGGTAATAATTACATATCCCAGCAGTTGGCAAATATGCATAATGCTATCTTTATGACGTCTGCACTTCCCTGTTTGCATTGCCGATTAGTGGATAGCTATTTTGCCAGAGGTTTGGTGATAAACAGAGGCTGGAGTAGGTGTGTCTACAACGCAATTCGAAAATCGTGCCACTTCTCTTGGCAGCGATTCGATTATTAATATAATTGCCAGCACACTAATTTGAGAAACTCTGATCCCAGCCGTCGTATCAGCAGCGGAGATTCCCGACCCCGTTTGTTCACGTGCCACACGCTTGACTAGTTCCAGTAGAAGCCCCAACTCATGATCATCATCCCACTCCCCCATTGGCAATTGTTTACAATTAAAAGCGCGATGCATTAAATGGTTCGCAGGCTGATTTGATTGCCTTTCAATAACATATATACCCTATCCCCTTGCCGATTAGTTTGTTTGTTGACGGATCAGTCGCCTATAAAGTGATTGATCTTTACATTGATACATTCGAAATTTGATAGGGCGCCAAATGTTATTGATCCTCGCACATCTACTGTCGTTTGTCAATTGATAAATGAGCTATGAGGCGAGCTGGACTTCAAAACAATGATAAGGAGTGTTAAGCATTTGCTGGAACAGAGATAAGATTCAATAAAAAAGTATTTTGCTTAAACTGATTACACTCAAGAACTATGGAATAGTCGTCCCCGCCCGCCACTTAATGTGTCGTCATCAGAATCGCAACCGAAACTCATTTGCATTCTCCGCAGTCGCGCGTCTGGTGTTCCGTGGCGGAAATGACATTGAACCCTGCGTGCTGAATGCACTTGCTCCGATCCGATCCGATCCGATCCGATGCGATGCGATGCGATGCGGTATGAGAACCTGTTTTGGGGCAGTTGAATTAACGACCCCGCGATGATTCAGGCCATAACGCGATCAAGTGTGGCAGGTTAAGGCGATTGCATATTTAACCCAATTTGTTTTTAACCATTTTTCCCTCTTCACATTTCTCTCATTGCAGACTGAACAAAGCGGCAGCAGGATAAACGGATTTCCCAAGCAGCGCGTTCAGCGGAAAAAGCTCCGGGGAAAAGAAAAGCGTACAGCAATCGTTAAACTGTTTCGCGCGGCGGGGAATGGTATATTTCTTGGGGGATTGGGGCATGGGAGATTCTGACTTGTCGTCATATCAGCAACATGTTCCAAATATACAGCAGCCGCGACGCATCCATGGACATGATCTACTCTTGCAACAACAGCAGCAGCAGCAGCTCCCACAGCAGCAGCAGCAGCAGCAACAACAGCAGCAGCAGCAAGAACTTGTGGCACAAATCTCCAGTAGCCTAAGCCAAGTGCCATCGCAGTTGCAGTTCGCCAGTGGCTCCAGCTTCCTGCAACAAGGCTCATCTCCCTCGCCGTCCCAGCAACAACATGGTCCTGTCAGCAGCAGCAGCCTCGTAACTGCTAATCTCCAGCAGCTGTCGGTGAGCAGCAGCAACTCCAGCAGCAGCAGTAGCAACAACAACAGCGCCAGTGGCTGCAACACTCCCACCAAACCACAAAAGCAGAAACCACTGCTGCTCCCAGAAGCAGCTGCTCCCGCTGCCACCGCTGTCGGCAAGTCGTTAAAGAACCCACAGCTGAGCAAGGATCTTCTGGACAATGAGGATGAGGTGGCATTGCACCCGCTCTCCAACCAGGTGAGTCCCAAATCAAACCCGATCAAAGACCGTCAAATATTTTGATGTGTATTTGAGCCATCTGGCCGCCTACCTCTTCCTAATCTCAATCAGTAGGGCGCTGTATAGAGATTGACAGAACTCCTCGAGACCCGCGTACGCGTTCCTCTCGATAAAGGTCTTGACCACTGCCCACACGGACTTTAGAAATTGGATCTGGGCAAAGACCAAAACGTCCGTGTGCTCTTCCACGGTGGCCTTCAGGCAGAAGTGCATCAGGACGACGAAGGTGTCCGCGTAGGGGATGTCTGCGTTGACGCTCTGCACGTCGATCGAGTACAGTTGGCCGGGTTGGCTGCACTCGCGCATGGTCTGTGTCTCGGTAATTTTGGCAGTTTTGGGACCAACGTTCGCCTGAAGTGTCACAGTCATCGAGACAGTGCGCTGATTTTGGCCTCCGGCATTCCGTGCCCAGACGCCCATATTCAGATCGGTGGACTTGCGTCGCTCATGGAAGCTCTGCAGAAACGGCGAGGCAGAGAAGAGCATGTTGAACAGTGCGTCCACCCGCACCGTCAGCCGCTCCTGCAGAAGCTTGCGCCCCTCGTGCGACGCACTGCACCGAGCGGTCAGGTCCTCCGGCCTTCTGTACCCTGCGGCCGTTTTTAATTGTAGTGTTTTCGATGGGCTACTTATTAGTGTGTTTCGGTTGCTCGCAGATTTTTTTCCGCGCTTACCGGATGTTTGTGGTATGTTTTCTTTGCTGACCAGCGCCGTAACTGCCACCGAATTGCAACGCGTGCTCCGCGTACTAAGCTTGCGGTGTGTCCGACTCCGTTCCGTCTGAGTAAAATTTGACTGCCTTGTCGACGTAGGTGGCTTCTTTTTTCCGGCGGCGGCGGTCGAATCAGGCTTGTTCTTATCATCCCTGCCCGCCGTAGAGCCGCGCTGGCCGCTCCAGAAAAGCCGTTGGTGTGTGGCAACTGCCGTTGCCGGCTCCTGAAATTCCTCAGAGCTTAGCGGACCACGTACTATGGCAGGGCTCCTGCAGTTCGAAGTGCTCCTGCTCATCCGATTGCTGTTGCTGCTAGACGGCTTGTCCATCGCCAAAGGTTTTCGGAATCGGTGGCTTAACCGGGCCTGAATCGACTTCATATTTTAGCCAACGTTCTTAGTCATCTTCAATTAAAACATTGTCAATGACACCATAAAATCGAATCACTCGAATTTTGTCAGTAAGGTTAAAGGGTACTAAGCCCATGCCCAGATTCTCATGGGTGCCTAGAGTTTCCCGGCAGTTTGCTTTTGTGCCTCCGATTAAAGCAAAGAAGTGACGTAGGAGCGTAGGACGATAAGATATCAGCAATCAGGGTTATGGCCACGCGCCAGTTAGAAGGTTTCTCAAAGAACTTGTTAGAGATTATGTTATGTTACTGGTTGTTTGGCATATATGTACATTGGATGGGAGTTATAGAAATGTACCATCTTAAGGCTGGTACTCCATTTTAATCTAGGTATTTGTTAAGAGCTTTAGAGGGCCATAAACATTCCACTTCAAGCTCATAGCATTCAGATTAGAACTTCCCGCAGAAGTAAAACAAAATGCTGCCTACGTGCTTTGGTAGCTGTTAGATTAGTAACAATGTTTTAGATTAGTAACATTGTTTTAGATTAGTTACAATGCTAATTCCCTGATTTTGTATCTTTTGTATTGCAGGTCGGAGGACACACTCGCCTGTTGCTGCTCAACCAGTCGACGGTGATCAAGCCGCTGAACCTGCGCGAATTGGACTTCTACCAGAACATTCCGCAGGACATACTGAAGTTTGTGCCCAAGTACAAAGGTAAGATACCGACTGTTTCATCACCCGCATCCCAAACTGATCACACTTTTAAATGCCAATTATCGATTCTGTCGAAGCGCTTCATTTGCTCTTTCGTTTCGAATTAACTAATTCATTCAATCGAACAAAAAATAATAAAACCAAAGAAAAAAGAAAAAGATAATAATTAAATTCAGCATTCTCAATCGCGCCAAGCATTTGTCATGTGTCTTGAGTTCCGAAATCGCCAATTTTTTATTGAATCGAACTTTTGTTTTTGAATTAACTCGCAACAAACAAAAATGATTAAGCCAAACAACCAACCAATTTGCGTTTGCTCCTCTTGTATCGTCCCTAGATCAAACCAAATCGCATTCGAATATCATTTTTATTTTTAGTACTTTTCTCTACAACTATATAACTGAAAAATATGTGATATCCGTAGTCTGTAAGTTGAATATTTTAAATGAAAATAAAACCGATCTCTTCCAAAAAAAAAAAAAATAAATAAATAAAAAAAACCAAAAAAAAAAAAAAGAAAAGAAGAAAAGAAAAGAAATAAAAACTGACGTAAAACGTAAAGACTGAACCATATACCATAATATGTAGCTAACCTATAGCTTTAACGATTTGTAATAAGAATGAGAAGATCGAAAATAAAAGAACCAAAAACGTTATAGCTGCCACATGCCACAGAACATTCTCTGACTCGACGACGCCTGGAACTAGTAACTAGTCCGGGTCGCCAACGCCCGAACCAGAGACCTTTTCCGATTAAGCCCCTTAGTTAGTAGAACAATGAGAGCAATGGGTAAGTCGCACAAACCAAACAACCAAAAACCAAACAAAACCAGCCAAAATACCAAGCAAACTCCAACCCAAAAGTAATGTAATGTAATGTAATCGTAAATCGAATCCCTCCATAAGGATTGTACACTTTTTGTCAGCAAAAACTGCACAATCACTTCAATGGAAATGGATTAATTTAAACCAATGCACTCCCTCGATTCGGCGCATGTATATACATATATAGATTATGGTTGCCCGGATCGGGGGGCGTGACCCGCCACTACATGTACGTCTATGCTCGTATTATCCAAAGGTTCGAGGTGCCTGCCTGACAGACCCGCTCGAGATCTGCCGCCGAACCAAGCAAACCTCACCGAACCGAACTGAAATGATCCGAACCGGAGTCCAGAGAGTCCTCCTCTATCGGGATCGGGATCGGAATCGGCATCGGGAAAATGGGAAAGCGTAATGCCGAAAGTGTAAAGAACTGTTTTTTTCCGCTATGAAACAAAGAAAATCGAGTTTTATTTTATGTGTTTGTTCAGAACGCACATCGTGCCGCCCTCCTTCCCTCGAACGTTGTGTTGTTGTGTAGTCGTCGTCGCCGTCTCCACTCCGCTCGTCTCATCTCGATCCCTAGAGATCCTCAGTGATCAGGTCCGCCCTGCTCCGTCCTGTCGGTTAGAATGCAGGCGAGCCAAATCGAATGGGTTTGTATGATTAAAACACATCAATCTATTTATTTTACATATGTATGTTAATTTACCAATGTTTAATATACCATACGAATACGATACGATTCTAGATTCTACCGTATGATAGTTAAGACGATACCATTTTAGAATGTTAAGTTGAGGAAAATCTTAGCCAGTTTTTGAAACCCATGTTTCTACTTTACTATGCACCTGTTACTGCGTCGGTTTGTTAAGTCTCTATCTATCTGTATTGCACCAACTTAGCTTAGGACTAGGCTTATTTACTACCTCCATTTAAACGCATAAACATTTGGAAGCCATCTGATTCCGTCTGCCGTTGGAAATGCATGATGCACTTCTCGAACTCATTGCACCAAAGAAATTTTTGAAAACTCTGCTCATATGATCAAAGAAGTTATCCCCAGTTGATTGAAACGTAATTTTGCCTTGGTCACCTGAGCAGTGTTCTATTTCCATTATCCTTGAGTGTAATCGTGTTTGTCTGTTCCGAAACATTTCGTGTGTCTGCTAATTAAAACCGAGGTGCCGCTGCCTCTGCCTCTGCCTCTACATTCAGCCACATCCTAATAATCCTCGTAACCCATCTTTCGTGTCGAATCGATGCTAAACTACAAACAACTACAGCCAGATGAGAAGAGTAAGCTTACTCGCAGTTTAATAATCCCTTTACCCGGCTCTTCTCTGTGTCCATTCCAGGCGTCATGCAGGCCACCACCATGGGCGGAGCCAAGCTGGACAAGCGCTACTCGCCCAGTTTCCGGGATGACGCGGCCGCTGTTCCCGTTCGCAAGATGAGCGCCTCCAAGAGGAAGCGGGATGAGGTGCTGAGGTGGGTACTCTTCATGTGCACTCCAACGCTGAAAGTCATACTAAATCACTATTCCCTTGCAGAATGAAGGTGCACAAGAATGGACAGGCGGCTGAGGTGATCAAAAGCATCTCACAACTGGACAACACCAATAAGCAATGTAAGCATTTTCCCCTCTAAAGACTTGTACCTCATTGTATATATAATTATATATATTATCTTGCAGACTTCCTTATGCTCGAGAACATCACCTCACAGTTCCGCAATCCCTGCATCCTGGACCTCAAGATGGGCACTCGTCAACATGGAGATGATGCGTCGGCGGAGAAGCGCTCCAAGCAGATGGCCAAGTGCGCGGCCAGCACATCCGGATCGCTCGGCGTTCGCTTGTGCGGAATGCAGACCTACCTGGCCGATCTGGAACAGTATGCCAAGCGTGACAAGTACTGGGGCCGCGAGCTTAACGAGAGCGGATTCAAGACTGCGTTGCACGATTTCTTTCACAATGGCTACCGCCTACGCATCCGTGTCATCCGCAAGATTCTGCAGCGCCTGCTCCAATTACGAAGGGTGATTGAGAAGCAGTCGAGCTACAGATTCTACTCTTGGTAAGTACGCAACTTTACAGTCTTCATGTATAGAAACACATAATGTGAGCAATTAGATGCGGTACTAATTATAAAATTCTAATTTCCAGCTCACTGCTCATTGTGTACGAGGGCTTTGAGGAGAATCCAATGGCCCCCCCTCCCTCGATGAGTCAGGATGAGTGGCCAGAGGCACCCAGGTCGGCCACCGTGCCTGGCACCGTCTTCGATTATCATCCGGAAAACAGCATAGACGAGGACGATCTGGAGGATGACGACGAGGCAGGCAACGAGGCTGGCGATGAGCTGGAGGCGCACGACACCGACGACGATCTGCACCTGGTGGCCGCCGACAGTGGCAACGCTTCGGCCACGAACAGCAGCACAGGAGGCGATGCCTGCAACTACGATGCAGATGCCTCCAACGATTCCAACTCATTGCTCAACCTGGCTACCAGACGTCACCTGCACAAGCGTGGATTTGCAGAGGCAGCGGCGCGAGGAGTTAAGCAGACGGCATCCCACAACACCACTACCGACGAGGAGGAGGAGGATGAGCATCCGGCTATGCCACCGCCTCGGACCTGTGGTGTTATGGCCGCCAAAGCGGCAGCCGCTGCCGCTGGCCTGGCCGGAAAGGGAAAGGGCGCATTCATTCCAATCTCCGAAGAGACAGTATTTCTGGACCCTGAGCCAGCGCTGCCCAGCGTGACGACTTCATCGCCACATTCCGGTGACTCATGGATGAACTATAGCAGCAACAGCAGCGACGACTTCTCCGGATTATCCGAGCAGATAAAGGCTGTGGCCAGTGGGCGGCAGACATGTAAGATTAATTATATATTTATATATCTTGCAGCTTAACCAAGTCCTTCTTGTTTTTAGGCAATAACAGCAGTGATGACGCAAGTTCGGATTACGAAAGCAGTATCATTGGGCCCACGGAGGCTATGTTTAAGCGATATAAGTCTCAGCAATCTTTTGACGCCGCCACAGCTGCCGACTCTGCGTCCTCCCCGCCACTCACTGCCGGAAACTCGAGCGTTTCCAATGGCGGCACCACCGTCCGCTCACTGGTTTCGCCCGCCTCATCCAGCGCCTCCTCTCTGAAATCGGTCAAGGGTGCGGTGAAGCGTCTACGATGCAATGATGACGATCAGCAGTCTGCGAGCCTGGGCGAATCGGATTTGCGAGAAGCGAAGAAGTCGACAATCACTTCGACGCCCGTTTCGGCCGTATCCTCGCCAGCTAAGGCAGCACCACAACTGCGCAGCTGCGAGAGTATCTCAAACCAGCAATCTCTGCTGTCGGGCCTGCTCCTGGATAATAACAATGAGCAGCGACGCAATGCACTCTTGCAGCAAAGCTCGAAGTCGCTGGACATGTCGGCACCGCCCACTGATGATAACCAGTGCTTTGTGGACGTCCGGCTCATTGACTTTGCCCACACGGCATTTGTGCCGCGCAATGGCACCATGCTACCCACTCCGGCGGCAGCTCCAGTGCATCATGGACCCGATGGGGGATTCCTCACCGGCCTGGACAGCCTCAACCGCCTGCTCAACGAGATTGTGGCCGAGGAGTGCGCCTAAGCTTGCTAAAGAAACCAGATCTGGAGGAAAAAATATGAATATATATGGGGGAACTGGGCGGGAACACAAGTTTAAAGTACAATTTGATTTCAGAATACCTAAATTGTTGTAGCAACATGAGTTAAATTATGAAACAAAATCAACTAATCTTTAGAAATTCAAAATGTGATTCAAGCAAACCTATTTAACAACCGGATATAGACCTTAACTTTTAACTTTTAACCGACGCGTAACGTTAAGTAAAAGGGCGGAGCGTGTTTCCCCCGATTAATGGCAGCATTTGTGGAGAACCAGGAGCGGAGAATTTAAAATTAATTTGTAAACAAGTCGCTTCCAAAAGTAGATGAAAGTAAAAGTTCGTTAGATTGATTGATTGTGCATTCTGCATTTCACATTCAGATCGAAGATACATTATTTCGGCGAAAGTGCATATGATTTAACCCTTTGTAAGAGTTCTCGTGAAGCACACCTATAAATGTAATGTACTTTAAAGCGAGGACACTTGGGCCGAGTGATTTTATACCTAGCCATTACAATTCAATGCAAAATGACAAAGCGATAGAGCGTAATCATCAGTATTTCGTTGTATGTATCTATGCTTAAAGTCTTAGCCCGTTTCCTTTCCATTTGTAGTGACAAAGTTTCGAAGAGCCAGAGTTTTCTATATATACTATACAAAATACACGCAAAAACACATATTTAAGTTAACGATCAAAGAGAGAAACGCTATTAATTATAGATCCTACAAATATTACTATTACTTATTGTGTAACTAGAGAATTAAATGGGAAATCCAATTATGTATATTTTCACTTAAGCACGTTTATAAATTACAAATGTTCTACAAATTGCAAAAATACCTTTAATGAATAAATGAATATGGAAATAATTTGCATTTCTCATTATTCCTTTTGAAAAAAAGTGATTGGCGCGAAAAGTGCCAGATGACTGTGGTGTTTTTTAGTCACTCCGTGTCATGCATCGATAGATCAGCTGCTTAAATATATCGTTTACTGCTCATCTCTAAGTCAACTGTGCGTATTTTAACAAAATTATTATTCTTCTAGTTTTTTGTTTTATTACGGAAATTAAACCGATTAATCAGTCAGCAAATATCATTTAAATTATCTGTGTTCTCAGTAGAAACAATTGGCTATTGTTAGCAGGCCTTGCAGCTTGTCAAACGTAAACATTCTTATGTAATTGTTCAGGGCTAGGTTAAATATATGATTTTTATCCTGGATAACACCGTTTTTTCCTGATTTCCAGTACGGCAATGGGCGGACATCACGGCGAACCCTACACGGTGCCCCACGCATCGACCTACAAGGTGGAGAGTGTGCCTCAACTCGTGGAGGTGAAGGAGGCTCTGGGCCGCCAGGGATTGAAAGATCCATGGCTGAGGTGAGCTTTCAAATCGGGATTAGACTGCACCGCCAATCTAACCGGTTGTCTTTCTTGCAGGAACGAAGTCTGGCGCTATGAGCCCAAGGCATTCGGCACCCACAGATCCCGCCTGAACGCCTTCCTCTTCCGCGGACTCGGCGTGGGATTCTGCGCTTTCCTGGCCACCGTCGCCGTGGAGTACGCGCTGGGCATTGGCAAGGGTCAGGGCGGCCATGGACATGGCCACGGCCACGAGGAACACGGAGATAAGGGACACCATTAGATATACTGAATAAACCCATTGTGCTATCGCTCCAAATCACTTTATTCGCAATACATGTACGCGTAGGGGTTTTCACTAAAGCTAAAGTAGTCCTCCGATCAGTTAATGCGCGGCTTGAGCTCGTCGTAGCACGAGCGCAGAAAGATTTGGGGCTTCTTGGCCGGGTTGAAGTACTCGTGGCCCTTCGACCAGTCGTAGCCGACGGCGTATGCAAATATCTGGCCATTGGCGTTAAATCCGCATTTGGTAATAGACTGATCCATGGTCTCGCTGGACTTGAGCTTGGTCCGGGCATCTTTGTCCCAGAAACTGAAGGTGCCATCTGAGCCAACGGTCACCAGGGTGCCGTGGACAGGGTGGAATGCGATGTCATTTACTGCATAAATATCCTGGTAGCCTGAGGTGCCCGTGGTACGGTGGCACTTGAAGGTAAAGTTATCTTTGGGATTCCCCGGATTCACATACTGAATGGCCACACGACCCTCAATGCTGCCCAGCGCACAGCCCGTGGGCTCCTTCTTCTTGTCCCTGAAAATGGAAATGGCACGGTGCTGGTACTTCAGCGGACTCTCCTGCCGCTTGTACTCGGTGGGGCTGTTCTGCAGCGAGTATATGATGAGTCCTCTGTTGGCCGTGCCCACCACGGCCATCGGGTACTCCACATCGGCGCAGTAGCACCGCTCGGGTAGATTGATGGTCATCATGGGATTGGGCGAACGGGTGTCCCAGAACTAAGCGGAAAACAGTTGTGAAAAATATCATGCGCTTTGTTGGGCTTACCTTTAGGGTCTTGTCCCAGGAGCCGGTCATCAGGCAGGTGTACGTGGGGCCCTTGACCATGTGGCACGTTTTCACGGGACCGTCGTGAGCCGCCACTTGCATCACTTGGTCGGAGGCGAGGTCCCAGAGCTTCACCTGCTTGTCGCAGGAGGCAACGAACACCTTGCTGCCATCGTCCGACCAGCAAACGTCCAGCACTGGTCCGCCCATGGTCTTCATCGACTTGGGCACGGTGGCCCCGTTTTGTTCCACCTCCCAGCAGCGGACGGTGCTGTCCCAGCTACCGGCCACCAGGAAGTTCTTCTGCACCGTGCTGGGGCTGAACTCCAGCGCCGAGACGGAGTCGTCCGGCGGAGAGGCGACCTCGAAGTCGTTCATCCGGTTCGTCGATTGTGTGGCGCCAAACATTATCTTTTGCTTTAGATGCCGCAAAATGTTTGTGTTTGTATTATTTCGCCAATGAAGAGCGCACAGCAGTGTCACCACACCCCGGCGGAAACCGCGTTGTGCCGTATGATTGCAGCGATAATGTTCTATCGATTTCTATCGGTCGCTCCGCTAATCGGTGGCAAGAATTTCAAAAATTTAAAAAAAAAACCACAGTCGAGTAAATATTTAGTTATTTAAGACATTAATATTAGCATTTGTAGTCCTACAAGTATGCAACACATGTGGCGGTTAGAAAAAACTTTCTTTGTGTTCTATTGAAGATTTTTATATTATATATAAATAAATTACATGAAATATTTCATGAAAAATACACCATAATATATAAATCTCTTATTTTCGTATATACATATGTACAATTTTACCATTCGGATAGTGTGCTTTAATTAGCGACCTTCAAATTGTTGTTGATAACAACTTTCTTAATTAATTAATCGCAATCAGAAGTAAGAAATTATCTCAATCTTAATTGCACCCTGTATCTTTTCGAGTTTCCCACAGATTAATGAGGTTGATTGCACCCTGAGTTCGCATCTCTCGAAATTCTTTCCGGCCACTCGAGTAAACAGTGAGTGTGAGTGCAAAGGTGGCACTCGTATTTCGGTAATGAATTGTTGCTTTATATGCCAATGCCAACCGTCAACTCGAAAAAAAAAATCCCCGGGAATTGATATTCGGCACCTATAGAAAAGCAAAATATATTTAATTAATCAGTACCTGTATCGGCTAGCGTCGGGTGCTTTTTCCGGTGACAATGAAAATGGGTCAGTGTCCATTGCATCAGCATCTCGTTGGTGGTGATTAAGTGGTGGTTCTTAGAAGTTGTGAATGGTACGACTTGACCGCAGATAGTCGAGTACGCATTATGCTGTGGAAAGCACTTGACTTTATCTGTGTAGTTCACCAAGCTCCGAAGCTACTTTGTCTTTGGGGGACTTTTTGTCCTTTTAGCAAGAAATGGAAAGAAAAACGCAGCAAACATATATATTTAGACATATAGTTTTATTTTTTAATCAGATTATTCATTCTCGGAATGAAGTTTAGGCTTTGTTCACACTGCGCTGCTGCGTTACGACTTAACATATACATACATACATATATTTCCCTAATCAGTGGGTGTTTTGTGAATAGTAATGGATTTTTAGACTAGCGACGTGGCGTTTAATACTTGACATTGCTGAATGTGCGGGTTGATGTTAATATTGGTAGCAGTCGAAAGACACATTAAGACTAAGTGACTATTTTGCAGTCAATAGGAACCTTTGCGTTCGGCGGCAAGAGTTTCGTTACATTAATCCTTAATCTTTGGCCTAAGGTGACTTAGAGAGCGCAAGACTCTCAGATGCTCACGTTGATGGCATTCTTGATCACAATGTTCCCGGCTCCGTGCCGGATCGTGAGATTGCTGTCGATCTCAATGCCGCCGGACTTGCTTTGGCCAGCATCCGTTGGCGTTGGCGTTGGCTTGGGGTTTTTCGGTCGAGAGCTGGGCCTCTTCCTGGCATCGCCGCTGAGATCCAGGGACTTGACCACCTTGAGCAGTCCATTGCAGCCCGTGTAGTCGACCACCTGCTGCGTGGAGCCGCTGCCCAGGTAGATCCTTCCGTCGTTACCCGTGTACTTGAGGTCTCCGCTATTGTTCTGGATCTTGAGTCTGGTGCTATTGCCGATTACTTGCAGGCGCCCGGAGTTGTTCACGATCCGTATGCGGTTGCCATTGCCGATGATCCTGAGATCGCGGGAGTTGTTCTCGATGCGGTACTCCTTGCAGTTGCCCACCAGATCCTTGCTGGCGTAGATGGTTGTTTCCGGCGTCGTGGGACTCCTCTTGCTTTTATTGGGGGATTTACCCTGCTCGTGCTCTTTCTGGCAAGTGGAGCACTCGTCATCGTCGTACGAATCGCTCGCCGAATCGGTTTCTATCACACGAACGCCCATTTTGGTGTGAATTACCGCCGGTTTCGTTTCTTTCCGCTGCTAATCACTCGTAAAAATCACCGTCCAGTCCGTCGGTTAGCTCATTCTCCAACTCTTTTTCGACCGATCCACTCACTATCTCTATCTCTATCTCTTTGTCTGTTTTCTCTGTCTCTGTCGCTGGGGGAAGACTCCGAACGATGAGCAATCCGGATGGCTAAGGTCAAAGATATCCAATTGTGTGTGTTGTTATTGTATCCAATGTGCGCTGGGGGATCGTCTGCTTCCGCCAGGGGAACTCCCTCTGTTTTCTGATCTTTTATTGTGCGTTGAGTTTGGCGATTTCGGGTATCGCTTTCGCCGCGCTTACTGCTCGCTCACTGGCACTTTGGCTATTGAACGCTAATGCCGCTCGGGAACCGCTTTTATATCCGCCGAAGAGTCTAGCGGCGGGGCTTTTTTATTTCGCCCGAGGGCCGGCACGAAAATCACCTCGTAGGCATGAGAGTCGCGAACTTAAAGGCACCTTGCCAGCTGGGGAGACCTTTGATTGGGTCGCCGAATTTATTCGGCATGAGTAATAACCACCTGTTGGTGCCCTCATAATGGGCTCGTCCATCTGCTTGAGCTAACAAAATCTTTAGCTTATAGTAATTAAGTTTAAATATATATTTAGTTAACAGCATCAGTAAATTCGAACATCATTACTATATCTTCTTTTTAGTTTATCCTTAAATGATGTGCTTCTAGTAAATCCCTTATAGTAATGGGTGTTATTCGGGTCTTTACCCATCAAAGTGGAATTTATGTGCTTACGCATTGTAACTTTTCGCTGTGTAGACTGTTATCAGCTTATGCAGTACAGGCCCAACTTTGATGGGGGTTTTTGTTAACTTCTGTTATCATTATTAAGTCCACTGATATAGTTGCTGATTTCCATTTTTGGGAGTCGTAAACGCGGAGTCAAAAACCAACGAACCCAAAGCAAAAGGGGTAATAACCGACGATAACCGATGATAAAGTTTTAAGCACTAGAAATTGATAAATATTTACGCAGTTGCCAAGTGAGATCTGTGAAACGGAGGCAATCGTTTCCTCTAGACGCTTCACGAGCCTGTTTGTTTACAAACAAAAAAATCTCACCCATAATTTGCACAATCGCCTTTATTGGCATTCGATCTACTTCACATATGCATATGTTTACTTATATGCATATAGTACATCCCGAATGCTTCCGATTCTCGATCATGGCATTATCTGCGATCGTTCCAAGCTGAGTTGCCAGTTCAAGTGGCCAGCTCAGTCGGTTGGGAAGCCTGGAGCTGAGCAGAGCCCGGCCAAGTCAAGCATATGTATCTAGATCGCCAGCTGGATAAACACGCTGTCATCTAAACAGTTGGCCCAATGTTTACTCGTGCGGGGAAAGCACCGCAGCTATGGGGCTACAAATGAAAGGGGTGTATTGCCGAGAAGGTCGTTTTTTATAATTTTCAAGGTGCATTCACTGTTGACAAATCAATTATCTATTGCGGAAAATTATAAAATGATTTATTTGCCAGATCGCCGTTTTGGGCCAGTAAACGGGGACTTTTCTGCAGCTATCTCAAGTGTGCTCGTCAAGCAAAAGCAAGTTCAAGAAAAGCAAAAATCGTATGAAGCCCTGTTCGGTGCGAAGGTGTTATAACGCCAAATCGTGTGTATTATCAGATATGCCACGGCGCAGTTACAGCACACACAAATGGAGAAATTGTGCGAGCCCAGGAAAAAACCCCCCGATCACAACCCGTAACCCATCAAAACTGTTACCACCTGCAGCCACTATCTAGCACGCGTCTAATACCGGTACTAAAGCCCCACCGACAAAAAAATCACCGATGCCAGATGTTTTATCTTTCATTAAGATCGAGGCGTTGCTTTGTTGTTTTTCATGTTCTGGATCGAAATAAATGAATGTTCTGACAGATACTTTAACCATTTTGATGATGGGGTTTTAAAGGCATTAAGATTTCATATGTGTCAGATAACAAGATAATACATTTATTATCAATGTCAAATAATTAAATTACCCAATGCAATTATAAACAAAATCATATCATCACTAATAGTTTGTAAAGTAAATATATAAGAGAGCTATATAGGGCAGAACTTGTGATCTGTAGATATAGATTTTAAGTACACTCTTAAGAACCACCCTAACATATGATATTAACCATTCACACAGATTGTTATAAACAAAAAGAACCCATCTCTATTTAAGTTTTGTTGAAGTGAGCTTTTCTTGGTGCTTATTTCATAAGTAAACAAATATAAAGCGCTCCCATAACGAAATCATACTTTAATAAAGTGTGTACCACACTCGCCAATCGGTAGTAAAAATATAAACAATTATGAATAATAACTCGAATGTTTTGACTATTGGCACCGAGAGCACTGGAGATTTAGAAAGCACAAAAGCACGTAAAGAGTACTCTGTGTCTGATTTGGAGAAGCACTTGCAGAAAATTCTACTCAATGGCGGCAAACCATTAGCAAATGTTTGTGATGAAGAATCAGTCAGATCATTTTCGGCGAAAGAAATCAAGAAGAACGGATACTACTACGAGTTCGGTCCGGCTGATAAGATAAATGGCTGGATGGTAAGCGGACCTGCTTTTGATGCCAAGGGCATTCTGGGACGATTAAAGAAGGTGATCGGCAAGGAGCACTGGATATCCGACAACGTTGCTAAGTATCCAAAGGATTCGAGGAACTTCATAATCGAAACCGTTTTCAGCACTATGGATGAAGAAAGCTCAGATATTTACTCGTATTTGTGTTATCTAAACGAAAACACTAAGAGGAGGTGAACTTTATAACATCGTTTATTTGCCATTCGCCGTTGTTTATAAACAAAATCAGCCCATCACTAATTTAGAGCTTTTGAGGGAACTTTTACCCGAAATGATTTCATTAGTAAATAAATAAAAGAACTGCACACAACACAGACGGTCATCATTAATACTGAACCAGGTTAGCTGAAAAAGTTTCAAGCTAGGATATTCCACTTACTTTGTACCTTTCAGAACCAAAAATGACGTCAACAACAAACGTTTTAAGTATTGGAAATGAAACCGAGGAACTATATAACAAGCTGCAGAAAACAAACAATCCGAAAGCATATTTTGAGTTCGAGTTTGAGAACCACATGCGGAAATTGCTGCTCAATGGCGAAAAACCCAAGGAGCTGGATGAAGAGTCCATCGGAAGATTTGCCGCCACTGAGATAATGAGAAATGGCAAGCAGTACTACGAGTTCGTTCCTGACGGATACAAAACTGGAGTCATCATCAGTGGTTGCTCATTTCTGCCCAAAGACATGGTCTTCCGCGTGAAAAAGAAGATTGCCAAAGAACACTGGGTTAACGAAAATGTAATTCAATACAAAAAGAATTCAATGTGCAACATACAGAGTATCGTATCCGAATGCTTGCAGGAAGAGTGCAATGATATCTACCAATATTTGTGTTATCTTAACAAGTAAAATAAACTAATATAAGCATATAGATTTAAAGTCTCATATAATATATTTTAGTTAATTTTATGTAATGGGAGTGAGACCGAAGAACTATCATTCATTTGAAGAAAATAACTTACACCAAGGTTCACCCTAATTTCAAAATATTCGTTATTTTTACCATTCACAGTCAGATATAGAAATAAAGATGACTAATGCTAAGCTTTTCATATTTCAACAATCCAACTGTCGGTTCATTTGTACTTCAGTAACCGCATAGACTTTGAGAAAGATAGTTTGAATTTTGTGTAAAATACTAATAAAGCTATGGAAAAGGAAGTTCAACAAAGAAGTCATAGTTGTAAAACTTGTCAAGCACATGTGCTTAACATTTCCGGAAAAGTGGAGTCAAGCCAAAGCGTTTCCTGTCTTGAAAATAAAATTCTATCGGTTCCTGATCTGCCAGTAATAAGTCCAAAATCATTTCCGATTATAATGGGTAGAATACTATTGAGATCTAATTGCCCGCCGGAACCCGTAACAAAAGTGAATCTAACCGACTTTGAGCAGAATCTGTGCTTCTTGTGCATGGAGAAACCATCGTTGGGAAAGCGAGTGTATCACATGTTCGTCACAAATGAAATGGATATAGAAAAGGACTATCTGAAAGTGCGAAAAACCTACGAGAAAAATAAGGACATCGTAATCGTGGACCAGCTAACACTTTACACCCTTTGTGCGCGATCCTTGTACCACAGAGTTCAGAATAAGTTAACCGATGTCAAGTGGAATAAGCACCGAAATGTTTTTGAGATGAAAAAAATTGGGCTAAAGGACAATTTGAACCTTTGGAACAAGTTGTATGCGCTGGAAAACGAAGAGAGGGCAAAGCTATTTAACTATACTAAGTTCCTAAGCGCAACGAAAAGCTAAACATATTTGTTTTCATACCCCTTTACTTTAAATGGTATTATACAATTTTAACATTTGTGAAATAAAGTTATATGCATCAGATGGTCCACCCTAATCAAAAAACATATGATTGCCATTCTCTGGAAAACTTTCATTATCGAGCTCATCACTAATTCTGTGCTTTGCTTGTGAACTTTTGTGTTGTGAAATAGCAGAGTATTTCGATACCTTACAAAACAATCCATCTATTTAACGAGTGGTTTTTGACCAACACAACTCAGTATTGGCATATAAACATTAAAGGGGAGACATTACAAAATTCTAAAAATTATAACCATGGAAGCTGAAGCTCATGAATGTAGAGCACCTGTATCTGCAAACATAAGTGATTCATCAGCGCCACCTGTGCTCAATATATCCGGAAGGGCAAAGTCAGAGTGGAATGCTCCCCGCATTAGGGGCAAAAAGAAGCCCCCGCCTGTCTTGGACGCACCCAAAGTGAATCCGAACACATTTCCAGCGATATTAAGCAGGATTCTACTGAAGACCGATGCTCCACCTGTAGCTCCACCGAAGTTTAATCCAGCCGACGGCACACAGTACCTTTGCTTCCTGTGCCTCGAGAAGCCGGAGAGTCGAAAGCGCGTCTATCACATGTTCATCACGACTGAAAAGAAGCTGGCAAGCGACTACGAGCACACCAGGAAGCTGTACGAGAATCGCAAGGAGTACATATATACCAATAATATATCCGTGGAAACAGTCTGTGCACGAGCACTGTACCGCCGGGTTCAAAAGAAGTTCATGGACGTACACTGGAACAAGCTGGGCAACGTTTTTGAGACTGACATGGTCGGACGCAGTGATGTCTGGGGTATATCTAATCGAGTTTACGCTTTGCGTATCGAGGAGCACGAAAGACTATTTAATTACATAAAGTTTCTGAGCTCAACGAAGAGCTAACTAATTACATTCGATTTTAAGTGCCCGTACCAATTGTGATATCTTGTGTTTATTTTTTATATTAAATCTCTGCTTTGCACACACTTAAAGCATGGCGGATTGTTTGATTACAGTAACTTTCTGTAGCTTATCTTAAATTGTGTGAACCCGTAATGACTCAACAGCTGCTCCAAAATGTATCCGTTGGTGACAAAGAATACGGCTCCTTGCAGTCCAATCCAGTAGAAGGTGTTCCATGTGTGAAACTCCAGCAAATAGGCCGGCAGCAACCACAGCGCCTGGACAAGCAGCCAGAGGAATAGGAGACCGAAGCACCTTCTCCACGACAGCATCTTGAAGTTGTTCAAACAGAGCGGCAGAATGGCCAAGTACCAAATGAAGTACTGTGAGGTTACCACCGAATTATAGGTGACGATGACAAAGGCCACGGCAAAGATGCAGAATGGCAGCGTCTGGCGGAACTGACCGAAGCTCAAGCTTAAGTAGAGGATGAGCAGGAACTGCGGAGCCAGCACTAGAGTCTTCAGGATCGCAGAAGGCTCCGCCACACTCGACGCACTGCCCAGGTACTGTAGAAGGAACTGCAGCGAGAAGTTGTGTCGCGGGTCCTTGCGTACAAAGTGGTACAGGTAGGCTTCGTATATGTATTCCCAACCGTACATTGTGTAGAAGGTCCAAGTGAAGGCCACTAGGCTGATCAATGTTCCACTTATCAGGCACAGTTGTTGCTTGTTGGGCCGCAGGATTTGGCACAGGAAGTCGAGGGGAGTTTGTGTCAGCCGCGTTGATAGCGATAAATAGTATGCCAAACTGAATAACAACGGATACAGACGGAGGTGAATGACTAGACCGTGAGCCAAGCCCGCTCCGAATATAAGCCAGTAACTCCTGGCGATATTGTGCTCAGATTTTAACAGCAGGTATATGGTTAGTATCACGAAAAAGCTCGAGAAGCAGTCGCCGCTTCCACGTGTGGATATTACAGCCGTCAGCGGATTGTAAAGCCAAAAGCAAGCAGAGGCGCGGGCCAAGTTCTCTGGATGACTTCGCTCATCCAGGGCATCCAGCGATTGGTCCGAATCCCGTGGCCTGTTGAACTTGCTGAGCAGGTGCTGTACGGTCTTCTGGTACTGACTCTTGATTTCCATGTGCACCAGACGGTAAATAAGTGTGGCGATGAGCAGATCGAACGTCGCATACAGTAGCTTACCCCACGCCGGATGAAGCAGGATGTTTAAGGTCTGCAGATATGCCATGATTGGGCTATATCGGTAAGTGTGCCTGGCGAAGGGTGTGTCCCCAGCCAAAACTTGACGGGCTCCATCAGTCACCACCTTGTAGTCTATATCCGTGTAGGGCACGGCTGACTGACTGTCGTGTATTTGTCCGTAGCAGATTAAAGCTATTCGCAGCAGAGCGGATATTAGGAGATGGGTCTGAAAACTCGTGTAAAGGATGCGGCGACCTAGTCGCTGCCATCCAGTGGTCGCAGCCTTTGTTTGAGTCATTGTGTTTATTGTTTACGTTTGTCTAGAGCTTGGTCTTCATTTCCAAAGCGGTCTTGCGGATGCAGCTTAGGAACTCCTTGAACTCGGTGTCGCAGATTTTGTGCTGCACGTTCAGATCACGCGACACGCAAACCGCATACGCAGTGGCTTTGTCCGCGCACTTGCTCAGCAGTACTGGATAGTTGCGGATTCTTTGGTTGGCTTTGCGCACCGATTCCATGCCTCAGCTCAGCGCTTGTGAGGCGGCACTTTGGTCTCCGGCGGCGGCAGAGGATCGGCGATAAAGCAGTCAAACAGGGGCTTGGAGAAGAAGACCAGCAGTGAGCCTGTGATGAAGCAGATCTGGAACAGGCGTGGATTTCGCTGAATCCACGAGCGTTTGGGCAGCACAGCGGTTCGCCTGCGCTGATTTGCCTGCTGTTGCTCCTTTTGGTCTAGCAAGTCTTGAATTTCCTTCGGAGGCCTATACTGCGGTGTGGACATTATTTTTTCCTGCAAAATTGGTAAGTTGGTTATAGTGTATATGAAATAGAGAAGTTGGCTAGAACTCACGACTTGCCGATTGGGTTCTTTTCCTGGGATGCGTCTGGTAGATAAGTCTTCTCCAGATCGATTCCACTGCAGCAAAGTGATTCCTTATGCCACTTCAAACAACACTGACGCATTGCCTCAAGGACATCCAAGCACTTGTCCTCCTGGTAGTGATTCTCTGTAATCGAGTGCAAGTCAGCTTACATAACCATGAAAATGGAGTCAACGGCGGTGCTCACTGGTCAAACAGGCTTGTATGCGGCAGGCGTTCGGTTTGCAGGGATCCTTGCGCGTGTCAGACATGTAATCCGGCCCAGAATTCCAACGATATTAAATCGCTCCTGCAATATGTGAAAAATACTTGCTGCTGCTGCTGTTTCTTCTTCTTGGCGGTTCTAGTCATTCACAGTGCACGAACAATGTTGCCAGACTGCGAGACGGTCAGCTGTGTAGAAGGTCAGGAAACCTAATACATAAATGCAAAATAAAAAACAATTACATATATAACAACAAAAAGAAATAACATCTCTTATAATTTACAGAAATTTGTACTCTTTGAAATTTGTATCTTAGTAGCTTCTGCTTCCCTGTGAATACCCCGCCTGCTGCGAGAGCAACTGCCATTCACCGATCGACGTCGACAGTTGGGCACCAAGGAACTGTTCTTGTGTGAAAAACACACACACATTTGTTTTATTTCGCTAGGACTCCTGACGATTACTTCACAAATCGGAATATGCCATCGAAAAAGAAAAAATACAACGCACGCTTTCCGGCGGTAAGTGGAAACCCCCGTTTGGCGGCAGGAAAGCCCCAACCATTTGGCGGCCGTGAACGCCGAAGATGGGTTATCAGTTTTCGTGCATGTGTACATACATATGCACATACACGCCTCGCATAATCAGAGGCTCAAAAAAAGTAAAAGAGAAACCAACCCGGTGCGAGATTATAATGTTTCCAAACCATTACCATATACTCCATGCAGGGGCGCATAAAGAAGATCATGCAAAGCGACGAGGAAATCGGGAAGGTGGCCCAGGCCGTGCCTGTTATCATCTCGCGCACGCTGGAGCTCTTCGTGGAGTCGCTGCTGACCAAGACGCTGCGCATCACGAATGCGCGCAACGCCAAGACGCTATCGCCATCGCACATGAGGCAGTGCATCGTGTCCGAGAAACGCTTTGACTTCCTCAAGGAGCTGGTCCGCAACATACCCGACATCAGTGTGGCCGAGGAGGCCGCCTACAACGAGGACGATGTGTTACGCAGCTCGCCAGAGGATCAGTATCCAGATTCAGACACGCCATATGATCTTAGCCTGCCATCGACGTCAATGCGCTCGCAGGCGAACGGCACAGCTGCCTACATGCGCTCCATGAGTCTGAACAACGGAGCCGGATCGGGCGGAGGAGCCGCCGCCACCAAGCGGCAGTTTCAGTCGCAGCTCTCCACCCAGCAAACTCCCACCACCAGCACCACCCTGCCCGCCAAACTGGCCCGCTCCGAGTCCACGCCGGCCTACACGCCACGCGGCAGGCCCCCCAATCACCTCAAAAAACAGTCGATGCAGCTCGATACTGCCATACCCGCCCCGATCTGCAACTACGAACTCAACAAGCCCATTGTCAAGATCGACTACAGCCACGTGCAGATGCAGATGCCGACGGCGAACCTGTGCACACCGGACGCCTCAGATTCTGGGTCAGGATCGGGCGCCGGATCTGGGGCTTTTAACTTCGACATAGCTGCTCCGGTTATCAATATCGATCTGACGAATATCGTGGCCGGTGGAGCAGCTGGCAGTGGTGTGCCCCCCACCTCTATTGGATTACCATCGGCCACGCCGGGGGACAACAACAATGTGAACCAAATGGCTGGAAAGAGCAGCGCTCCCATCATTCCAAAGGCCACCGCGGCATCAGCGACCCCCACTGAAACCGTTTTCGAATTAGACGAAGACTATGACAATATTTGATTAGGATCTATGTGAATGCGCTTTTAAATTATTGATACATTAATATGTACTCTAGGTCTAAGAAATCACAATAACATTTTTTGCAAAATAAAGACCATGCTGGATTTTAAGCTGACGCAATGTGGAGTAATTTAAATAGGAAGAATTGGTACAATCAAGCAGATAATTGGCATACGGGATTAAATCAGTTTATCTCTGAAATAGATGTACTAAACAAGCTCAACAATTATTGAAAATGTTTGCATTCATAGATACCATAGAAAAGCCGCCTCTGGGCGGCCGAAAGTCATTTATGCCCATCCCAGAGGCCAAGTTAGTTGACGACGTCGTCAGCTACATCGCCAAACCGGAGTTCTATTCGACTGTTCAAGCGGCATTGAAGCTACAACGCTTTTTCTATGTGCAATACAGCGAACTGGCTGCCAAGTTGGAGACTGACCTCACAGCAGTGTTAACCCGTTTGGAAGCTGCCAAGAATAATTTGGAACTGCTGAGGAGGTTCATGGACAATCCTGACAAGGAAGTTCAGAGCCTCATTCAAATCGCGCAGGGCGTATTCAGATGGGTGAGCATACCGCCAGTGGAAAGGGTTACCCTTCAAGTAGGCGCATCTCTGCAAATGGAATTCAAGCTGTCCGAGGCGGAGGAGTTCATCAAAAAGGACATCACCAGCCTGGTGAAGCAGCAACTGCAGCATGAGCACGATATCGACTATCTGCAGGATCAGGTGAACACGGTTGAGATGAACCTAGCCGTTTTGTATAAGCATGGAGTGGAGAATTAGAAGCATCCCATCCTTAAAATTTCTAGTATCTTGTAGTTGCTTATAAAAACATTCGTTCTAAATAAGTCTTTATTATAAATGCCTTAATTTCCAACTCGGAGTTCCCCACAAATACATTCATTACAATTACATTATTAGCAGCCCGGTAAAGAGGTCAGAGTATCGGGACCGCAGGATCCCAGACTGTGCCCTACAAAATGTGACCTTTATTACCGTGCTTGGGTATTTACAAGCCTATACACATCATAATAATTATGACTTAATTTCGCCAGGGAGCACCGCTTAGTCATTGTGTAATCCTCGGTCACAGCCAATTACAATTGAATGCCTTTCAATCCCATGCCCAAGCCTTCGTCCAGCTGTTCCTCCAGCCCTCCAGCCATATTCGCACACGCAATCTGCCAGCCACAATTGATATTAATTTGTGCCCGATGTGGGTCAAGTCATGATGTAGACTCCATTCCCTCCCAAGGATACCAAATTATATGGCAAAAGGACAAAAATGGCGAGCAGATGAGCCACATATCGCGTGGGAAAATCTTATTGCAACCGAATAAAATTACCCAGCCGCTCCCAGTGAGCAAAGGTGCAGTTGTGAATTATATGAATTTTCATCCATGGGCTTGGCACCCTAGATTAGGGTCAGCACTACTCCCGAATTTTGATTAGCCAAGCCCAAAGTCCGGATTAGATTGCTGCGCTCTCTCAGCCAGATCACGTGAATCCGCTGAAGAACTTGGGCTGGGCTAATCGAAGCCCCCCAATTGGGGGAATCAGATCTGCATCTGCACACCTGCATTCGTGGACTACACGCTGTCCACCTGTCTTGAGTCATGGCGAAAAAAAAGGAGGTTGGAAACAATAAAAACAACTTGCGGCGCGCCGCCAGTGCCAAGTTTTCATGTCCAAGGCGTATTTATGTCAACCGGAAGTAGGTTTACTGACCCACGTATACCCGTGTGGCTGGCCAAACGTGGACTTCGGCTTTCTTCGGTGGTTTCTTCACCTAAACCCGACTGGTCAGTTGCCGTGGAGCTCCACGGCGCAGGACGATGTATAAGAAGGTATTTGCCCACGGCGGATTAGTTTTTCTACGAACGGCGAGTGCAGTGCATCGGATCGATGCAAATGCGCGTTGAATTTCTTGGGTATTCAGTTTTTTATTTCAAAATCTTCTATTTTTTTATGACATAAACTCTACAAGTAACGGTGTATTAAAAATTAAACCAAACTACTTAAGAGCGTGATTGAAATCGAATGGAAATCGTCGTATATATCGCAAACATTAAAAACTTCAAACTCGGTTGTGTAGTGAAAAAGCCCAAAACAATTAACTCGTAGATGTCTCTAGGAATTCCCCGACTTGTGACTCCGTGTGACTCCACTGGGGGTTCGAGTTGGACCCCACAAGGGGCGGTTTTTGGGGGCTAACACGACATTAGCCAAGGATTTCTCCGGCACTGCCACTTAAAAGTCCCCCCGTTCCGAGGGTTTCGTGGCTTTGGTTTGGGTGGTCTGTGTTTGCACACATACCTGTCTTTAGGCGTTATTGCTGCCACTGCCGTTGTTGTCTTGATGTTGCAACAGTGCCCGGCTGGCCAAGGAGTACGTAGCCGCGGGCCAAGTGTTGTTGACTCCTAGCCGCTGCACAAGGCAACGCGGAATTTGTTGCGGTTTTGACCCTATTCCAAAGCCAAGGAAAGTGCAGTGTACTCGCCGAGGGTCTTATACTCAGTCGAGTGCAGGAAAAGCGTCCTTCTGCCGAAGCATTTCGCAATATTTATGGGCAGAGACACCTTTCACAGAGTGATTAAGTGATCCTAATTTTTGGGCGTCGCATAACTTGTGTGTTTTAGAGCATTTTTTCAAAACATGGATACTAAGGGGATAAAATATTCAAATAATGTTAGTTTTCAATTCGTAATGTAAATTCTTATTGCTTCCAAAGCTTTAAAAAAGCTTAAGATCAAGAAATAAGGAAATCTTTAGTTTCTATGCCATGTTCAATATTTTTGAGCGCTATAAAGGAAAGTTTTTATTAATACCTATCATTACGTTCAATCAGAGCTCTTATGTGCAATCTCCAACTGCATAAAACTGAATTAAAGTGAAATGAGCGAAAGTGCTCATTGAAATACACGCGTGCATTCAATAGATACAAGTGGCATTAAAGTTATGAGGCATCCCGAAAAGTATGAAAACTTAGCTGGCTGAGCTCCTCGGTGGCAGGCAGTGCGGCGTAGAAGTACAAAAGTGTTGGAACATCGCGTGCCACAGACATAACAACAGGTGTCACAGCCTGCCGGGGGACACGGGGGAAGCAATCAAAAGTTGTCTAAGAGGCAGAAAGAGCTGAGAAAGAAGCACACGTTGCACAGATGAACACAACGACATGCAAACGGCTAATGCAGCCGCCTCGCTAGGCGGCGAAATGCGGAAAAGTCGCGGCGAATTGGCGCCCCCGGTCGCCTTTTCTTTTCGGCTTTTCACTTCGCCAGTCTCGATATCTCAGCGGGTCTGCGTGTGCAAACTGTTGGGGCACCAAGTGGTGGAAGGGGGGGGGGCATTGTGTGCTGTTTTGGATTTGAAGTGTAGGCAATATTTCTCTTGAAGGCCTCCATTTTGCTCACTTACCGCTGGTCGGCCATCAGTTTAAGTTAGGCAGCGGCCACGTTTCGTCGCGTTTCCATTATTTGTTGCGGCTTTTCAGCAAATACATTCTATTTCCGAATTAGACTAAGCTTAAAACCCAAATGTAAATTATATAATGCGCTCCAGGGCCAAAATCACCCAGTGTCAGTCAGTGTGGACGTGGCAGGTATTAAAAGTCGTTATTCAAGTGTGACCGAGCGTTAATGAGATGCATGAAAACTGCGTGTAATGCGGCAGGCGGTTAAAAAACCAATTCGCAAATAGGAAGCTTAAGCCGCCTGGGAGCCGGCCAACTCCCCCAAACGCGTCATGGCCAAAACAAAAAGAAAGGAACGAAAAGGAGCCGGCCAAGTCACTTCCTTTTGGCCCAAAGTGTGTCACCGAAATTCGAGCGGCGGGCCATAAAATGTAGGTTAAATATTAGGCAGAGGAAAATCAATGCGAACAAAGGCCATTCATTCACACCTTTCCTCCGCCCCCCAAAACCTCCATGGGCTACGTCATTTCGCTAAAATATCTGCGTACCCAGCCGCACAGCTCCAATTAAACCATCGCTTACTTCTGGTGATAGGATAGTCTCAGCCCGCTGGCTTCCACATCTGCCGGGTCGTTCGACTTCAAGTGCAGTCACTAATGCGGCAATTTGCAACATGCAACCCCGGTGCAGCCAGCCAAGCCGAAGCCATCCGCCCAAAAGCAAATCCCATCTCCATTCCCCCTCCAGGCCTTTGAGGCCTCCTCATCAAGTTATGCTCTCGTTAGCGCCAAGACAAGCGTTTGGGAGTTGGGAGTCCGATTTGGATTCGCAGCCATATAGCATATAGCAGCAGGTGCATGGCATACCATAACGATTCCGATTTCAAATCGGTTGGTTTTGGGGCGGCTTTATCAGCGCCTCACACGCAGCTATTTATAGTTGAATGGGAGTGAAATGGCATTAGAAAATAAAGCCGTGCAGTAATAATTACTCTACTATTTTTGCCACAACCAGTGATGGAAGCGGACGTATCCGGGCAGTTGTACCTAATTACTTTTTTTGATTGTACAAAAATTGCTGACGAATTTTAATTACTTTGTTCAAGCCATTAAAAATGTCCAAGAAAAAAGGATTTTTGAAAAAAAAGAAATTTCTCTTGTGAATATTTTTAAAAATTCACCCAGGTGAACAGAGCCAGTACCCTTTTCCATCACTGCGAATTGGCAATGAAACCGGCAGCCCTTCAGTTTCGCTCTCCGGTTTTTGGGACTGCCTGCTCCGTGCTCCGTGCTCCGTGCTCCTCGTTCCGTTATCCGTTCTCCGCCGGTGAAGGCGTCGCGTGTACGTCTCTCTGACATTGCAAGAGGGCCGGAAGGTCTCGCTGGTCGTCTGTCTGTGGAACCAAGAGATGTGCGCACATGGGTGTTGTGAGTGATTTTTAAATACATTCTGTTGCTTCGAATAAATAGCTCCTGGCGTCATTGGTTTTGTGGCACTTAAACTGAGCCGAAGGACGAACGCGGAGTGTCCTGCGTGGAAATCGGCTTCCAACTACTGCAACCACGACTGAATTTCGCAAAAACGCTGCAACAATGGATCGGAAATCATAGTGAATGCATGAGGGCCGGAGATCGGTTAGCACCCATGTCAAGCCATGCAGCAGACCCTCTCGTACTCATCATCATCGCCATCCCCATCCCCGATGCCCATGCCATCAGCCTCAGCCGCACAGCCGCCGCCAACAAACCCGAATCCGACACCGAATCTGAACGTGCGTCCAAGTACGAACCCAATACCACGACCCAGATCCACTGGAGGCGAGTCCGGGTTCCAGCCGGCCATCATCCCGGTTGATTATAGCTATCGCACCCACACCACCCGCTCCATTCTCTCCGCCCAATCGATGGCACCCTCCACGTTCGCCTCCAATCAGAGCTTTGTGCGCCAGCCCTCGGAGTCGGATGCCCAGCCGTATAGCAGCCTCTTTGGGGATCCGGTTCCACCGCCTCTCCAGCCGGATGATTACTTCGGAACAGCAGCCTTTGAGACGTTGCGAAATGGGTCTGTGGAACTGCCCAGCTCCGAGGAGGATGCGCTGGTGGCCGCCATGGCGCTGAACGCACTTATTCCTGCGGCCAGGGAACGCATCTTTCCGAGTGTGCCGTACTCGAGGACTCCCCGAGGATCCCTCCTGCCGTACCTCCAGCCACCCGACATCCAAATCCTGCCCAACTCGAGCGGTGGCTCCAGTTCAGAGCAACTGGGCTCGCCTAACTATCGGCTCCTGGCTCCTGATGACATTCTGAACAAGCCGGACGTTTATGATTTGGAGAACGAGGTCGAGGAGTACACCGTAGTCGGTCAGAGAATGTCTTTCGATGATGAGGAATATGAGACGGCGAGGACTCCCAGCCAAGCGCCCGCCAAGTTGAGTGTGTCCAGCATCACAACAGAGGATCACAGGGGGTGGGTAGTTAAATTCGCTAATCTATAATCCAAACTAATCCTTCGTGACCCCTTTTAGATTACTCAGTGGCTCCTATTCGGGGAGGGATTGGTTCCGTCCGGCGCCACAGCACTTTCCAGAGTTCACACGCATCCCACGATTGCGGCCCAGCTCCAAAATGATTATGTCGATGAAGCAGGATGAAGGACCTCTCTCCCCGCTGGCCACAATGATCCAGGACATGAACAGCTCGAGCAGCGGCGGAGAGGAGCGAGTGGCGCCCAACCAAAGCAGGCCCGTTAGCAGGGACGTTGTACTCTCACCGAAGCAGTATCTGGAGGAACAGTTGGGTCTGGAGAGAGGCAGCCAGAGGCAGTCGCTGGAGGACTATAGAATGCCACCTCCACCGGCTGACCCACCTCCTTTCCGTAGGACCGACTTGACGGAGCAGGATGACAACCGGAGTGTGGAACCTGAACATAGCTTAAAGCGGGAAATGTCCCCAGTTATCATTAGGGATTCCATACCTATGGGCGGAGATTATAGGTGAGGTTATGCTGCGGAAAATATCTATGAAGATTATACAAATATAGAAGTTTTTCTGTTTCCTCTAGAGTGGAGCAACCTCGTCCACACAAAAAGACTGCTTTCACTATACTTTCCACGGGACAGGCAGCTTCTTCTGCTCCTCGGCCTCCGCAACAAGCTCCCACCAAAGGTAGACACGCCTCCATCCAGTCGACATCGACGACTACCTCATCGCCGGCCGGCAGGCCTCAGATCAGTCCTAGACGGAGATCGATCTTTGGCTCAGAGCCGCGACTGCCTGAGCTGCCCTCCTCGCTGGGTTACACCAGTCACCTCGTCCACCAGACCACGGATGACTCGCCACGCCCATCGGTGCAGTTCAATATGAGTGGACGCCACAGTCGCAGCAAACTGGCCATTCCGCAGAAGGGCATTCTCCAGCAGCGGGACTCGCTTACCTCCTCCATCGACACCTTCACGCCCCGAGCCCAAATAAGAAGGGGATCCATTGGCAGGGATCCCATCCGCAGCTTGCCCTATGGCCAAAAGATCAAGAGCATGGAAACACTGCCCCTGATAACAGATCCGCATCGCAGCTCCATTCCCCGCCTCCACTACGGATCCACCATGGATCTGAGCAGGCCGGAACCCGCTGTTTTTCCGCCCGGAGCCCTGCCGCGACCACTGAAGCCAAATCTGAATCCCACGCGAAGGCAACGCGGTCTCCTGAAGATCATTAACAAGGAGGAGTCGCTCGCCCACAACCCGCCGCGTTCCAACTGGTGCAGTTTGGATGACCTGAGTCGGCCTTCCTTCGATGGCACTCCCAACCAGGCAAGACGTCGCTCCAGCTCCACCTCACCGGAACGTCGCAGCTCCACGCAAACGGTCTCGGATCGAAGAAGTTCCAACCTGAGCAGCGTTACCGCCACCACCTCGGATTTCAGTTTCCGCCGACCCACGCTCTCCACACTGCCAGCAGCTCAGACACTGTCCAGGATGCGTCGGAAATCTGTGCAGGCTCTAAGTCCGAATAGGATACCCAACAGGATTCCAAGCTTTGGACAGCGAAGGCAGTCCATCTATCAGAGGGATCAGGAGCCCAAGCCGCTGAGCAGGCACGGAAAGATAGCCAAGCCGAGCACGCTGTCACCCATAATTGGAACCCCAAATAAGGACAGCAGTTCGGCCCAGAGTCCAAACCACAGATCCTCCCTGATGGGCGATGCGGCGGATACCCCATCCGAGGTTTCCACGCGGCGGGACTCGGTGTCCCGTATACCGGTTCGCAAAAGTCCAGACTCACGCTCCAGTTCGCCACCCAAAGACTTTGGGATTCCTGCCTCTGGACGAAGCTCACGGGCTAGCATAACTCGGTCCCCTTCCAGAGCCATGAATGCCGGCAGTCGATCTCCTTCCAGATCCATGCATCCCAGCAGAACGTCCTCGAGGGAGAGTGGAAGACCTGGGGACTCGAGGTCCGCATCCAGGGGCCCACCTTCTAGGCCTGGCTCCCGATTGGATCAGATCAGTTCCCGAATGGATCGGCCCAATTCACGCTTGGAAAGATCCAACTCACGCGCTGAGAGATCTAGTTCTCGGGCGGAGAGGTCCAGTTCCCGTTTGGATGTGTCCAACTCGCGGGGAAACTCACGTGCAAACTCGCGACTGAGCATCAATTCTTCCTCGCTGCGGTCGTCCAGCATTTCACCCGCTACCATGGCCAGGAATAGGAGTATGCGTGCCACAACACCCAGTCGCCGGAAGTCCATCTCCTTGAGTCCAGCCAGTGCTATGATGGGTCGCCGGAAATCAATCAGTCCCGAAGCCTTTGGCCAAAACCGAAGAGTTTCTAGTCGGGGTAAGCCCGAGCCTCCAGAGATTCTATCTCGAAGGAACTCCCGCTCGCGAATTCCCACCAGATCGACTAAAGTTGCCTCCAAGTCCCCGCCGTCTTCGTCCAAGAAGAGATCTAAATCGCCGGAGAAGCCCAAAGCCTTGGGAACTACGCCCAAGAGCAACAAAGTTGGAAAAGGGGCAACCACTAAAGGAAGCCCCAAAGCGAAGCCCAAGATCCCTGCAAGTGCCAAACCAAAGACCAAGACGGAATCCTCGCTGAAACCTCCAGCAAAGAATGCAAATAAAACTCCTGTAGGTGGTAGACCAACCACAAATGCAAAAAAGCCAGCCGGCAAGGGAACTTCCACAAAGGATGCAAAAGTGGAGAAGGGAAAGGAGACTGGGAAGTCTGGGGTCGCCAAGAGCAATGGAAAGGACACCGAGTCTTCAGTAAAGTCCAGTAAATCCCAAGTCACAAAAACTAAACCACCTGGGGGAACCACAGCGGAGGCCAAGAAACCAGCTAACACAAAACCCCATGGAATAACGTTAGAGAAAGGGGCAAATGGATCCGATCCCGTCGGAGGAATTCCTCCTTTGGCTGCTCAGGTGGGCAATGCAGTCCTGCAGGCGGTGGAAGCGGTTCCAGCGGTTACCAGTGAGGTTACCGTGCCCTCAACGCCAGGAGGTAAAGGTGGCGCCAATATGTCGAAACTGGTGCGAATGAGCTCCAGGATGAGCCTGCTGAGCAACAAGAGCACCAAGGTGCGATCAGATTCTCCTCAAAACCGAAAGGTGGCCACCGTACAGGAACATGCTACGGAGAAAGAAGGTGGGTTTTACAATTGCTTACAAGGATCAATTTAACCATCTGCCATCTTTCCCTTCCAGAAACAGTGGGAGCAAACGCGCAACCCATGTCCAATGATGCTGCTGCTATTCTGGAAAAATCGCAGAAAACTCTGGAAAACATTCAAAAGACCGTCACCGAGGCCACCGACGAGATCCACAAGACCATCAGCGAAAATCTCACCGATCTGAAAAGTCTGGAGAACGACCTAGCCGCTGATCCCTCGCCAACGCCCAGTTCGGGTACCACGATGGCCAGGCCGGGTGAATCCGCCTCCCGGACGGGCACAGCAGACGGCAGCATTGCTCCTCAGAGTTCGGGGGAGCTGCCCAAGTCACCGTTTCCACCCACCCAACCCATCGAAGCCTCTGTCTCGGTTTTGCATCCCAATGAAAGCTCCGCCGATCGAATAGCCAGCGTGCCCGAGGTGGAGTGCGAGAGCTCTGATCTTCCAACGGCCCTAGACGCCTCCGAATCCGAGCTGGTTGGTAATGTTATGCCCACGCCCGAGAGTGGAGCGGACTTCAAGGTGGACGCCAAGCGGAGATCGCCGGACGGACAGGGAGGATCCACGGCGGGAAGCGGCGGTCTGGCAAAGTGAGTAACCAGGAAGTGGGAATCTGAGGATTGGTAAATCTCTGTGCAGACTTAAAACCACCAATTTTGGTTCAGAAGTCAAGGCATATTCCTTAAAACCTTTTACAGAGATGGGCTTTTAGATATGAGTTTTCCATGGGTTACAATGTTGTTAGATCTTAAACTCCAACCTAAATACTTAAAACCCATTAGAAACTTTGAAGTACCAACCTTTGAGAAGTCCTTACATATATGAGCAAAAAAAGTATGATATACCTTGCTGTAACCCTTGAGATTGCTTATCGTTCTATCTTTGTCACCAAAGGACCCGCGCAACAAACAACTACTAAACTCCCCATGTTCGCTATGACCATTATGAATATTCATCAGTCAAAGCCCCGTCGAATCTCACCATTTTCCATTCAGCTAGAACTTGAATGCTTCGACTAGAACTTGACTAGCTAGCTGTACTAACATTTTGCCTCGGCCCTAGGGTCACCACATAAAGCACCAGCCAAGGCTTACAGCGCCTGGCCAGCCAATTTACATACAGGAAACGCCGGAGGCGAGGGGTTCGGGCCAGCCAACAACTATGATACATAAAACTTTACAGTGCCCGCCGTGTGGGCAGGAGTTCCGTGCCCTAGACGCTGCTGCTGGCACAGGTCCGTCAAGCCACTCATAAGTGCGTCAATAAATTTCAAAGGGAGAAGGGGCGCGCGGTGGAGTGGGTTGGCCAAGACCCTTGGCCCAGGAGCAACACGATGGGACCGCCTTTGAGGAAATCCGTTCGTCGGCAGGTCGCGAAGTCCTCCCAATCGCCGTCGCAGTCGGCGAAGGTAACGATGTCCTTCACTGCATTGTTTTCCAGCCATGCGAGACCCACAAGAAAGCCCTCTGGCCGACCAGTTACAGTGGGGATTTCCCTGGATCGAAATCAATTTGCGCCATCGGACGATAGTCCACTATTGGCCAGGCAACACTGTACGGTATAGCGTGCGCGGAAAACAGGGGAAAAGTATTTTCGCAACACGGCTTAAGTTTCTTGCCGCAATAACAAATCAGTTCGGGCCGGACAATCGCGCCAACCGCAGCAACTCACTCGCTGGGAAATTCCAGTTCGGAAAGTTGGAACTCGCAAGTCCTCGCAAGTCGATGATTTTCCCAGCAATTAATACGAAATAAGCATTCAGATAATTTTGCCAATTCGAAATGCTGAACGGAACGCCGAATAACGCGGTCATTTACACGGTGGATCTGGCCCAGGATTCCTTCATCGATGGCGACAAGTACTTCTTTAGGTAATTAGGCACGAGATCCAATTATAACTTATCGCTGCTAGTCATCTGCCAGCGGGTAAATAAACGCACTGACCTTCTGGAGGCATTTGGGGCACTCCGACTCCGACTCCAAGAATGTGCGGAAAACTTGCTCCATTCATTTCGACTGTCTCGCAGTTTTGTTTGAATTTCGACCGGAGCGGGTCAAATAAATTGCCGACCTCCAAATTGCGTTTGGTCGTTGGCTCGTGCACAACGGAATTACTGGCCTGCTTGTTCAGGAACATATATATATTCATTTATATATTATATACACGTGAACACCTTTCTTGGGCTGCGGGCATGGACCCATATAGGAATTGTGTAAGCAAAACTCTCGTGACACATTTTGGTGGGCTGGCATACTCGAAATCGACCCGAAAACGAAACTTCATTATGCCCGGATGAAAGTTCAAAAGCCACAGATTTAGCATTACACGCTACTAACTGGCTGCAACTGCATTATTCATAACTTTGAGATACTAGATAAACGCCACATGCGCCATCCGTAGGCCCACGCTAATGGTAATTCACTTCCGAAGGTGATTATTATATTTCACGCCAGCGAAGTGCGGAAGTGATTCAGGACTATCCCGCAAACTTGAACTTTCCAATCATACAGCACTTCCGCCGCCTGGCACTTGGCCAATCCTCGAAGCCATAAAAGCTTATATCCGCTCGCCTGATAGCCAAGGACAATGGGTGGGCAAAGTACTTTACACCAAGTCATAATCGGACTTCAAGATATTGAAGGACTCTCTCAAATACTTTGGTGCTTTAAAAGCAAGAAGGTTTATCAATAATACACACTTGAAGTCCTTGTAGAAACTAACAAGACAGTTTCCTTAATTTAGTGCCTTAATTGTATTTCCCATTTCCCTCGCATTCCCTTTTCAATCAGGAGCAGCAGTCAGGAGTTCCTTGAGGACAAGGATAATGTCAAGAAGGGCGGTCTGTGCGGATGCTGCTCCAAGCTGTTCATGCCCTGCCGCCGATCCCGCTGCTCCCGTTGCTGCCGGCGCCGCGAGCGAAACGAATCCGCCGAAGATCAGCCCGTCCTGTGGAGCGGCAACAGCAGTGCCACCACGGCCACCAATGTCCAAGTGATTGACGAGACCAAGCCGAAGCGTAAGAAGGTATCGGATTGGCTAAAGTCCAGCTGCTGCCGGAGCTGTCGCAAGAAACCAGCCACCGAGGAGCACGAAGCACACCAGGAGGAAGTGTCCAAGCGGACCAAGCAGGAGGCCAACATGAGCACGGGACCAAGGACACGAGGCAAGTGCGGCCTCTGTCTGAGCAAGGTGTTCTGCTGTCGATCGGTGAACAGGGTGGATCCCACCACCGGCGACGAGACGGAGATGAAGCAGTGCTGCTTCTGCATACCATGTCGTCGAGGCAGTCGACCCAACAAGAAGGGCAGCACCGTCTCCTGGCGGGATCAGGACCCCGAGCTGGGCATCAAGCCCACCGAGTCCTCGGTGGTGGAAGGCGCCTCGGAGGCAGCCATGTCAGCGGCAACCGATGCAGGGAATGGCCAAGTTAAGGAGTCAGTATAGTTTGGAACCACTTTCGAGCTTGGTTGTACTAATTCCACTACTTGTAGGGGCTGCTGCAAGCGCTTCTGGCTGATGCTGCTCTGCTGCCGCAAGAGGAAGCGCCGCGAGTCCAACGCTAGGAGGCAGAGCATCAGGGCGCCGCCACCCAGTGAGGCAAGTGCTCCATCAGTTTGATTGTATAAAAATAGATTTGAAGATCCTTTTTCTGTCATCAGGACACGCGGAA
Source organism: Drosophila simulans (assembly GCF_016746395.2). Lineage (NCBI taxonomy): Eukaryota > Metazoa > Arthropoda > Insecta > Diptera > Drosophilidae > Drosophila > Drosophila simulans. Next base: position 18,856,661 of record NC_052521.2, read on the forward strand.
GAAGCTGCACGTGGACCTGGTGGAGTACTCATCCAAGATGAAGGGAGCTATTCCCGTACTGCCGCTGTATCTGGCCTGGTTCTGTGCCTTTTGCAATGTGGTTTTCCCAGGACTAGGTGGGTTCAAAAGTGCTTATATCCATGAATCCCTGCTTATGCCTTATGATTCCGTAACCCAGGAACGCTGCTCTCCGGACTCTTTTGCCTCTGCGTGGGCATACCGCGTTTCTCGCAGTTCGACAGCGCTCGTGCAAGGATCGGATCCTTCATCATCAACATTATCGTGGCCGTGTCGCAGTTCTTCTGTGTGCTCTTCTGCTTCGTGGGATGGGGATGGTCCATTTGGTGGGGCACCATAATGCTAAGATGTGCAAGTAAGGAACAAGTATATCGTTTTAACTTGTAGCCACTCATTCCGTTCATGATGCACTTACAGAGAAATTGAGCAAAATCAAAAAGGTGGAGCGTTTGGAGCTGGAGGAGGAGCAACGCCAGGCGCAACTGGCGGAGGCTGGGAAAAACGGCGTCGCCGAGGCGGACAAGACATAGTCCTCCGATCCCGGATACAACTAAGTTGCTTTTTATACCATTGTGTACATACTTTTGTACAAAACATGTAGATTACACAAGACATGCACTTCCACATGAACTTCCAGGTTAAGCAAAACGGAACAGAACTTCCCTTAAACATGAGATACATATGTCTATATGTATTAAAATCATTAAACTTCCACTTAAATATGCGTTTTATTTATTGGACTTTATTTGTTGCGCAACAAAACAATTTTTGAGATTCGGAATGTTTGAGCAACCCAAGAAGTAAGGGAGTAAGTAAATGCGAGCTATTCGAACTTTAAAATAAACTAGTTTGTGAATTCGAATATTTTCTTTGCGTAACGGGAATTTTGAAATAAAATTCAGGAATCCCCCTTGCAGATTCCCACACAGTGTGACCGCATTCCGTTTGTTTGCATCGGCAAATGCGAGTTCAGCACTGCGGTCACACCGAGTCGTTCTTTATTAAAATAAAAAACACGACGTCAACTTGCGAATTTCATACAAATTAGCCGTAGAAAATGTCGCACCTCGTGAAAATGGAAAACGGCCAGAGCCAGACCATCCAGGAGATGCTGGGCTGCATCGAGCGGTAAGAACTGCACAAATTCACTGAGTTAGGATGCGTTGTAAAAACATAACCTCGCTTTTTTCGCAGCTACAACCCAGATCATCTGAAAACACTGGAGTCCTATGTGCAGGATCAGGCTAAGAACAACACCTACGACCTGGAGGCCAATCTGGCCGTGCTGAAGCTGTACCAGTTCAACCCGCACATGCTGAACTTCGACATCACGTACACCATTCTGCTGAAGTCGCTGACCAGCCTGCCGCACACGGACTTCGTGATGGCCAAGTGCCTGCTGCTGCCTCAGCAGATGAAGGACGAGAATGTGCAGACAATCATCGACCTCGCCGACATACTGGAGCGGGCGGACTTCACCCTCTTCTGGCAGCGGGCCGAGGTTAACCGCAACATGTTCCGCCACATCGCCGGCTTCCACGATTCCATTCGCAAGTTCGTCTCGCATGTGGTGGGCACCACATTCCAGACAATTCGCAAGGACCTGCTGAAGGAGCTGCTCGGCGGCATCGAGGACTCGACGCTGGAGAGCTGGATCAAGCGCAACGGCTGGAAGAACCAGGGCCAGGGACTCGTCATCGTGGCCATGCAGGACGACAAGATTAAGACGAAGAACATTACGGAGAAGATCGAGTTCGACAATGTGGGCGCCCTGATGGCCCAGTGCCTGTAGGAACCTCAATCGCGTTCATAGTCCTCGTCTAAATTTTTACGAATAGTAATTAACGGAAAAAATAATAAAAGCTTGTTCGTACAGCTAAATTACTTTGTGGTTTATTCTCGATCGGAGCTGCTCGCCAGGCTGCTCCTACTCATATGATCAGACTTCCAGAACTACCGACCTTAAAACGTACACGTACAGAACTAATAAAGCGCTATCCTATTTATGACTGCTTCTTGAACTTCTTTAGAATGGGGAATATCTTGTCGAAGGCATCGTAGATCTCCTGCCGCACCTTTGCTCCAGTGAGTACCACCTTTCCGGACACGAAGATGAGGAGCACGATGCGAGGTCGCACCATACGATAGATTAAGCCGGGAAATAGCTCAGGTTCGTAGCTGCTGAAGTTGCAATGGGTGAGCACCAGGCCTTCCAAGCGTATGGGGAACTTGACATCGCAGGAGCCGACCATGTTTTGAATCTTAAAGTCGAGGAACTTTGCCTGCAAGGGAGAAGGTGTGAGAGATTCGTCCGGAAGAGATAGGAAATGTAAAGTCTTGTCTTACAGGGAAACCGAGCTTTTGGATGATGCGCGCATACTTTCTCGCTGCCAGTCTGGAGTCGTCCTCACTCTTTGCCCCCGTGCACACCATCTTGCCGGAGCTGAAGATCAGGGCGGTGGTCCGGGGCTCTCGGATTCGCATAATCACAGCAGCAAATCGCTTAGGATTGTACTCGGCGTTTCTCGCATGCAATGCTATTTTCTTGAGGTCCAGTTTGCAGCACAGATTAACCGTGGACACGATGTTCTGAAGTTGTGGCACAATACCGGGATCAGCGGAACCTGGTGTGGCTGGTGTCATCGGCGTGGAGGGGCCCATCGTCTGGTGGATGTTGCTCAGGGCATCTCCGCCACCTCCGGCTCCCGAACCGCCCACACTCCGCTCACTCATGGGCATCATGTGGGCCATCATGCTCTGCGGCGTCTGCGGCTGCATCATGGACTGCGGAGTGCTCCCACCGCCGCCGGGCGCCTGACTCTGGAGCTGCTGCTGCTGCTGTTGCTGATAGGAGGCCGATGGCTGGTAACTCTGCATCTGTTTGTGCGCCAGCGGGAGCGATGGTTCGTGGCCAAAGAGACCGGATCCCCCACTGGCGTCCGACTGCTGTTGTTGCTGCTGGTGCTGCACGGAACTGGAACCGGGTGCCGGCATCAACGAATCCGCCTGCGATACAGCCGGAGGATGGTACACAGGATTGGCCACTATCTGCTGGTCCGCTTCCATCTGGTGGAGCGGCGTTCCGATGCTCGGAATCGAGAAGTTGGGGCTTAGCATTTGGTCCATCTTGCAGATGGTTCAGTATGGACTCCGGTTAATTAAGGGTGACTCAATTCAAGACTGCTGAACGGGCTCAACTTTCGGTTTTAATTGCATGCCCACGAAGCGGGAAATTAATATAATAATAATAATAATAATGTAATGCAACCGCGTTCGTCGTTGTACCTGTGGCTCGTTTTGTGAGAATGGCAAAGTCAGCGCTGCATTTGGCCGCAACTATCGATGGTTGGCTGCGTCTTACGTTTTTCGTTACGTCTTTAGCATTTAAATAATTCATTGGAAATATGAATGAAAATAATCATAACAATAATTAACTTTGGTTTGATTTTAAAGCTTAGTTAAAGATCACATTTCAACGTTTCAAATATGTCTTATTACGTTAAATCTCTCCCTTACGTCGTTGCCAATCGATAACTAAAATGGCGCACTTTTCAAAAGAATCAAGTATAATTTGTTGTACTTCTGTTTAATAGCTAAATAATTTGTGTATAAGGTGAATAAAAGAAATAGGGAATAAATAAATGTGCAGAATACTTAGAAGGAAAATGGTTATTCTCATGTATGCTGTTGCAGAAATTAATTCTCGTGGGCGTGAACTAGAAAACGTTGTGTTAAATTAATTAATTGGAACTTTTGCACTTGGAAAATGCAATTAAATGGTTATTAAACTCATGAGCAAAACGAGAACGCCGCCCAAGCTTAAACCCAAGGGTGCAGAGGCCAAGCTTGTGGCAGTTGCCGTTGAGGAATGGGTGTAAGTATTTCCGTGCTCATCGGTGTAGGAATGCTGGCCACTTGAGGGTGAGTTTTGGAAGGTTCCTCCCACTCCGGGCACCGTGTAGGGTCCTTCGTTCTGACCCCGTATGTAAATGCCGTTTCCAGGTGTGCCGAACTCATGGGGACCATTTCTACCATCATAATTCTGCTGCGCACTTGTCACTGGTGGAAAACAGAGAGAGTGTTGAATGGATTTGGCGGTTCTAGTGGTTCCCACACTCAACTTACCGGCAAACAACAGCGTGCTCACTATGCAAACAAGTAAAGTATACGATCTCATGATGTAGTTTCCAGTCACTGAGCTAAATTTCAACTGAGAGCGGCTCGGTTATTTAAAATCTATTTATACGAACCGATAGAAAGACGAGCTTTTGCCAATTAGCAGCTGGGAATGGGTGATGTCAGATGTTGAGCTTTCCTTGCGCGACAAACATTACAAGCGACAATGTACCAATTTTAAAATAGAACTACCCTCCTATTGCCAATATCTAGCATTTTGCGCATGCCTTTGCCCAGCAAATGAAATTTTTAAATTTAGTTCACTAGCTTGGGAAGAGAAGGCAGCCAGAGAGAGTGCAGCAAACAGAGATTTTTGATTATTTGCATATATAGACGCTGAGAATCGTTATATAATATGCACTCAAAACAAACGAAAAAATGCGCAAATCGGGCAACAGTTCGAAACTACAAAATACGAGTCCTGAAAACTAAGCTACTAGCGCCAAAAGCAGAGTAGGTATTCAGATAATTGTGAGATAGTTTGTAACCCAAATTCAAGTGCTGCAAAATTAAACACTTAATAAGGGCGACATGGAGAAGGTTTGTCAGTTTTTCCGCAACAACTACGTGCTGGCCAATTGCGAGGATGCCATATACAAGAAGGCGTTCTCCCTGAATCTGTCCCACTACCAAATCTCCGACGTTCCGGACATCATCGAGAAGTGCGAGACGCTGATGAAGCTGTTCCTCAACCAAAACAAGCTAACAAAGGTGAGAAAGCAGCTGCACACGAGAGCCAATGAAATAATAGGCTCGCAATCCCTTCACAGATTCCATCCTCCATTGGTAGTTTGATGCGCCTGCAGGTCCTCACGTTGGACTACAATAAACTGGACGAATTCCCGCTCTGCATCTGTCGTTTGGTCCGGCTAAAGTTTCTCAACATCAGCTGCAATAGCATTAGTAGTTTGCCCCCCGAACTTGGATACCTCACCCAGCTGGAGACCTTCTGGTGCAATAATACTGGACTCCTGGAGCTGCCCAACGAAATTCGCAACTGTGAACACCTCGAGACGCTGGGCGTACGAGGAAATCCCTTGAAGAAGTTGCCCGATGCCATAGGCGCTCTGTCCTCACTGCGTTGGCTCACAGCCGAGGGCTGCGAACTCAGCGAAGTGCCACTCACCATGGCGTTGCTGGGAAATTTGGTGCATCTGAATCTCAAGGGGAATCGATTGCGGCGGCTGCCCAGGATGCTGATGGCCATGCGCAAGCTGCGGTTCGCTTTCCTCAACGAAAATTGTATTGACGAGATGCCCACGCGGTCACAACTGGAGGAGCTGCGCACTCTTCACATGCTCAACTTGTCCAAGAATCCCATCAGCCTGCACCGCGATCTACAGCTGATGGCTTTGGTGAGGCTCCAAGTCAACATTTGTGTTTCTTTTTGTTGAATTTCTCGGAATTTTGCAGCGTCAGACGAACCTGTATGTGGAGTTGCCGTCAGATCCCGCCGATATTTGCGATGGTCTCGCCAGTCGCGCTAGCTTCAACGCCCAGGAACAGCAGGCTGATCAGGAGCGAGGAGCAGGACAGGATTTAGACTCCTCCGATTGGGCGAACAGCGTGCGGACCAGCGAACTGGACTCGACGGACGAGAGTACGCTGGAGAACAGCATCGAGGATCTGAGTGTCATGCTGCCGGAAATGTCGCGCTTTGTCACCACCTTTTGATTGCATAAATCTGTGCCAACGAGGTCTGATGTTATGTAGCACACATAAATCTGTGGTTTATTTTCTACAACTGGGTATTTTGTACATGTACCTCTAACAATCGTAGCGCTTCTAAAATGCACATTGGTTAAGCGGAAATGTGGGTTAATGGGTGCCAGGTTAACTAGACATCTTCTTCATCAGCTCCTCGTCCTGCATGGACATGGCCGTCAGCTTCTTGCCAATCTTCTCGTGAATGTCCAGGTATTTGGCCACACAACGATCGATGCACACCATCTCGCCTTTGCCTGTAGGGTGTGGAAAGCATACATATGATAATTGTGGAATTGTGGTACAAGTTTCAAGATATCCATTAGAATTTCATCAATTGAATCAAAGAGAAACCTGAATTGCATAGGCTAGATAGTTCTAGGCGAACTAGATGCAGCTTTCTATGGTACTCACCCAACTCCGACTCGGAGTAGCGCGGCGGAATGCACTTCTTGTGGCAAGCGTTCGTCATGCGGTTATATAAATCGGACATCATCTCGATCTCCATCTCCTGCATCAGCTGCAGCTTGGCCTGGTCGGCGGTGCTGATCTGGGGCAGTGCCATCGTGGTGTGGGTGTGTTACTGATGGGTTCTGGGTACTGGGTGCTGCCGCTTTAGTAGTCGAATCGCCTGTCCGATGCTGCGCTTGAGTCGTAATCCCCTTGGTTTGCCTTCCTCATGCGCTCACGCACTCGCATGCTCTCGTAACGCCGGTTCTCAACGGATCTCTTTGACAGCACAAATGCGTAGACGCCACCCACGGTCAGAACAGTCCTGTTTCGGGATTTTCAAACACCATGTAGTGAAGCTAAGTGTGTGTAACTAAAACCGATTTTTCTACAAACCAACAGACAGCAATTCGCCCTGCGTTGCCCAACGACATAGCCTGCTACGAAAAAACGACACACTAACGCGTTCCGTTGGAAGGTGTGCGGGATTTTTTATCACTGGCACGTGTGACAGCTGTCACGTAGGGGTACTCCTTCCAATCGAAGTCACCGTATTGAGAAACTGTGATTTGAATCGGTTCGGAATCAGAGTGAATCTGTATTGTTGTTGTGAATCTAGGTTGATTTGTTTTCTGAAACTGTATTTATTTATCACCTAATCAACTGATTACTTTATATGTTTGTCAATGGTTTTAACATTATTAATATATGCTACATGTAAGTTATATCCAAGACTTATTAATAATAAGTAAGTCAGCAAAATTTGAAACATTGAGGGTATTTAATGCTGTAGCATATTTAAGATTATCATTATAACTTGAAACCATAATTATTTTATTTTCTTATATGATTCCCAATATTTAAATTCATATAGGATTTGAAAGTGACCTTTGTAACTCCAAGTATTTTCCAATTTGTGGTTCTCAATACCCTCTGGTCACACTGACGTGCTGTTTACACAATTATTTCGTAATTTGAAGTCATATTTTATCAATGAATTAAGATAAGAAGCGCGCAGAGCTACTCACAAATGACTTCGCAGATCTACAGCCAGAAGAAGTTCGTGCCCACGCCGCCCGAGAAGGGTTCCTTTCCCCTGGACCACGAAGGTCTCTGCAAGAAGCAATTCCTCCTCTACGCCAGTTGTCTGCGCAAGAACGCCCAGGATACGAGCCAGTGCCGCCAGGACGCCCAGAACTATCTGGCCTGCCGCATGGACAACAATCTTATGGAGAAAACCGAGTGGTCCAAGTTGGGCTTTCACGACCAGAGTACCAAGACCGATCAAAAAGCACCGGAGGTGCAGAAGCAATAGCCGGCATTGTGAGCCATGAAGCCCGAACGTAATGTGATGATAGCGGCCACCGGCAGTGTGGCCACCATTAAGTTAACCCAGTTAATCCGGGAGCTCTCCGACGAGCGCCTGCCCTTCAAGTTCCACCTGAAAGTACTTATTACCGAAGCAGCCAAGCACTTCTTTGAACTGGAGCAAATTCCCGAAAATGGTAGGTTGTCTAAATCTTCGAGTATTTGTTAGCTTTAGCTAGCTAACTATTTCATATATTGTAGTACCCATTTACCACAATCGCGACGAGTGGATCGCCTGGAACAAGCGAGGAGATCCCGTAATGCATATAGACCTAGGCAAGTGGGCGGATTTGCTGGTGATAGCCCCCCTCAGCGCAAATTCTCTGTCCAAAATGGCCACCGTAAGTTTAGGTCGACATCTTAGCCTCAAGAATATTTCAGTATCTTTGTTTATGACAGGGGATTTGCGATAATATCGTCATGTGTGTGGTGCGGGCTTGGGACCTTGAGAAGCCGCTGCTCTTTGCACCTGCGATGAATACCCGTATGTACGACCATCCAATCACTCGAGAGCAAATCGACAAGCTGACCAGTTGGGGCTACAAGGAGATACCCTGCATATCCAAGACTCTAATGTGCGGTGATACTGGAAACGGCGCCATGGCGGAGGTTCCCACAATTGTGGAAGCGGTGTTAACTGCCTTTCAGCCGAGTAAATAGTTAACTACGCATGTCGTTATGCACACAGAGTTTATATCGCAGAATATTTTGTTACAATAGTTAGACAAATAATATGGAATTGGCTATGAAATCTTAGAGATCCACCACTTTCACGTCCTCCAGGGAATTGTTTGCCGATTGGCTGATCAGCGCCTTCTCCGAGTCCGTGAGGTTGATAAACTTGTGCTTAGACTTCAGCTCTTGCTGTATGGAAGATAGCAAATCTGGCGAACATCGTCCCGGCTTTAAACTCTTTTGATCCTGCGACTCGGCGGCGCCTGTGACCTCCATCTTGGGCTCCACAATGGTCTCCATCTGTACGGACTGGCGCTTGCGGCGCATCCTCTTCGAACCTCTCGTGATGAGCACCACGGCTGGCGATTCAAACGGCAGCGCCTGGATAACTGTCTGCAGAAGCTTGGGCGCCGTCTCTGGTGTTTTGGGATTCCCGATGACCACATCTGCCTGGAGGGCGCTGCGTGCTCGCTCTCGCTCCTCTTCCCGCTCCCTGGCTGCATTTTTTCGCATTAGCTGACGAGCACGCTTCTTGAGGATCGCCTGGGCAGTGGGATAGTAAGCAATGACCTCGTTTAAATCCGATTTGGACAGCACGAACAGGTTGGAGTAGCCCTTGGATCGAACATCTGCTGTCCTGCGATCGGCTCCATTGATTCCCAGCAGACTGATCTCACCGAACACGGAACCTTCGGTTAGAGTGGCCAGCACTACATCGCTACTAGGACCACCCATCACTTGAACCTGTCCCAGTTTCACGATATACATCTCTCTGCCCACTTCGCCTTTGCGGCAAACGAAATCCCCAGGCAGAAATGTGACGGCCCTTAGTTTTAGAACCAGATCTCTGAGTAAAGCCTCCTCGCAATCAGCAAAGAGTTGGACCTTGGAGAGCGTTTGGATGTGCACGGAGATGGCGATATCGGTTTTCAAATTGATGGGCAAGGCATCCAATATGTTGGATTCATCTGCAGAATTTTATCTTAATTAGATATTGTAATTAAAATGTTTTAGAAGGGTACAAACCCAAAGTGCGCTGCTGCTCCCAAGTAAACTGGAACCACATTTTGACCCTCGACTGCACCTCCTGGGAGAGATTAAGGCGTCGCATGTACTCCAGTGTCTCATCCTCCAGCTGGCGATACTCATGCTTGTTCCGAGTGGCTGTCGAGATGATGTCCCTGATCTGACCAATGAGCAGAGCGAATACGAAGACGCCCATTAGCCAGGCCACCGTCATGAAGACGTACTCTCCCTGCCGTTCCGGTTTGGGATTTTTTCCTATCGAAGTTGCCGTCTTGGTGGCAAAAGCAAAGCATCTTACATAGGGATGTCCCTTGCCGCTGAAGACCCAACGATTCTGTCCCAGACCCTGGTAGTCACTATAGGCGTAGTACAGAGCAGCCGTGATGTGGATCATGTAGAGCATGTAGGTTAGGGTTTTGGCCACTCGTACCTAGAATATTGGAGTTGTATGTTTAGTAACAAGGTATAGTTTAAGTTGTTAATATATCTTACGAAATGTGGAGAGGATATAACTCGATCCAAAAGGCGAAACACTTCCCAAAAGCTCTGAATCTTAAAAAACCGGGGAAAACGCAACCAAACAGCCTGTGTTCCCAGTTTAAAGTACAATAGCTCCAGAGGAAGAAGGGCCAGAAGATCCAGCTGAAACATTTTAAGTTAAGTTGTACGATTCTAAATGAAATTGTAAGTTAACTCACCTTAAACTGCAGTTTTCGCATGTAGTTCTTCCTGGTAAGGTTCTTGTTTTTCACCCAGAATCCCTCAAAGAGGTACATAACCCGATGTTTAAAGAAGACCACATCCAGTAGGTATATGATGTCAGCGCAAAAGTCACAGGCCAGCCAGATATTGGTGTTCTCCTTGGTTTGAAAGGGAAACGAGGCACGCAGCGGGATTACCCAGGCGTTATAGAGGAACGATAGCGACACAACGCACAGCCAGGAAATGTAGATCTTGCCCTGGGGATCCAGGGTTCGCTCATCATTGTTGGCGCCGCACAAACTGGAGCAGAGCCACACATTGGACCTTGGAGTGTCCGCTTCGAAGAGTCTGCCACGATGGGGTGATTGACCAGCCGGCACCAGACGCACCTTGTGCTGCGGAGAAGGATGCAGACTCTTGGTCGGAGGCGGAGATGGTGAACTGACCGTGCTGCTGGACGAAGGAGTCGGAGGCAGCTCGATTCGGGACTTCACCTTGTTGGCTCTGGCTGTAAAGCGACGAACCAGATGACGAACCTGATCGCGGAGGAATTGCTGACCCTGGGAGTCCAAGCTACCAGCGCTGCTTGGCTTGCGGTGATCCACATCCGAGTTCATTTCCGTGTCCGGTTCATCGACAGCCACTATCTCGCTCTCGTTTATTGAGGGTGTCCTCTGGGTTCGCTCATTTCGATCTTCGTTTTGAAGTTCCGGCGATTCGTTGTAACAGATCTGCACATCCTGTTCGTCCTCGTCAACGTCTGGTTGGGATTCTACTTGATGCAGTGGTGAGTTCTTTTCCTCCTCTTCCTCCTTGGGCAAAACCACTTGGCCTGTAGCTGCGGCCAATTCCTCCGCCCGCTGAATGGCAATCGGATCGGGTACGATCTCAGGAACAGCTCCTGGTAGCGGAACCATTTCGAAGCTCTCCTGCTCGAGCACTCTCCTCACACTATCCGGACTCACCAGAGGCTTCTCATGGTGCAGTATGTGCTTGACCAGAGCATGAGTGGCGCCCACATTGTTCTGATGCTCCGTGGAGTCGACACATCCAATTTTGCCATTCCTAAAGTACAATCTGGAGTGGTAGAACCGTGGACTTCCAGGACGATGTCTTCGAGGCGGCGCCTTGTAGGCATTAATCTTATAGGTAACCCTCTTCACCGGACTGGGGCACTTATTCTCCTTGTTGGAGTACATCATCTGCTCCTGTTCCTTCTCCCTCTGCATGAGCTCTTCGGTGGCACTGACGAACTGCTCGATCTCCTTCAGATCCTTGGTGATCTCCTCCAGGCTGCGCCGCACCTGGGCCTCCTTTTCACCCGGACTCGAGTAGCGGCGGGTGCTCTCCGGCTGCTGGTTAATGACATTCCGCATGAAGGCATGTCGCTCCAGGGTGTCGCAGAACTTGGGCTCCTTACGCGAAGACGAAGTGGAAGAGGAGCTGCTCTGGGAGCCGGATTGGGCGACGGGTGTGGTGGCCATCCGCTTGAGAAGCGGGTGATTCGTTTGTATTGGCTGAAACTCGTCGTAGGCAAAGTTCTCCAATATATTCGGGGATGACTTTAGCAACGATGCACTCGCCTCCGGTTCGAGCTTCTCACTTTGGCGATTCACCTGCAAATGAGCGAATGGAGCGGAGCCGCACGTTCAGTCGATTGAGGGTCGGTTTTAGAAATACACGCAAATAAAAACAAGGCGAACCAGCACGCAAATGCAATAAAAACAACAAAAAACGGGGGACAGTGTGTGTGATTCGCATGGTAATTGCTGGAGACACCCGCACAACGGCGGCTTGGAGTCGCTGTAACGCCACAAGCTCATCCATCGAACTATCAGGCATCGAACTATATTGTGGAAGCCGAAGAAGTATGAACCCAAATGGTCGTGGACTCTACTTTCAACATCCTTGAACGGAAGTCCTGCCTAGGGACATTCAACTTCGCGGGTGGATTATATTTCAAGTTGAGGTCACAGTAAAAATATCTTCTGAGTTTTACTATTAACAAAAGGGCAATAAGTTATAAACAGAATAATTCTAGTGTTTCTTGTTTTAAAGAACCTAACACTGATAGTAAACTAAACTATGTAATCATAATATATTAAGCTAAATATAATAATATATTTAATATATTATGCTAAATAATCTCTGTAAGGATTGAATGAAGTTTGAATAATATGATTTCCTTCTTTGCTATACCTTTTTTCAACTGAGTTTATTATACGTTAGACTGAGAATACCATTCAAGAATCATTTGGATCAGTCATAAAGATATATATTGTCCTAAAAATATATATACTAGGATGAGCTATAGCTTACCTTTCGAAAACGTGCCATGCTGGCCATTGTGTTGACCGACCTGCCAGCGGACAAGTTCAGTGTCAGCGAAGAGTTCAGGGTCGTTAGCCTGTAATTAAGCAGGGGAAAGAAACGAGTTTAGCCTGGTGCGTGTTGCACACGGCGTATGATTAATGTGCGCTGAGTGGACACGCAAATCGCAGTGCACTTGACCCCATCGTGTGTTATCTACTCAGCTTATTCATTTTGCCTGTTCATACGCTCTACGCACTATTGATTTTTCCAGCTGTTGCAACTTGTGGTGCGACATTCGTGCTGCCATTGTTGGCTTTTCTTTGGGTGCTGATAAGAAGAGCCAACAGGTGGTTGAAAATTGGGGAAAAGTTCACCTGGACCTCTACAGGTATTTAATTGACACTAAAGTGTTTGCTCTTATTAAACTGTTTTATGAGATGTGTCGCTAGCACTAGCTGTAAACTTACTTTCACTACTTTTAGGCTAAACTTATTTATTCGGCGAAGGACCTCTATCCTGGACAGACAGTCACCAGCCGTCGATGCAGGGGAAGATAAACTGGTCAGCGAAGCGCGGTACATTTGTTTAGTTAGTCCAAACAAATTTGACGCAGGCGCTCTTTGCTTCATTCAGATACAGTGGTGCAAAAGCTATTGAAACTAAGCCAAACTTGAAAGACGAATGTTTTCCAGAACGAACAAAACTCTGCTCAAATATTTAAGCCCATTAAAATCACACCTAACATATCATATTTAAATAATCATATACTTTTAGCTTTAAATAAACCTCATTTCCAGTTCCCAAAACACTGAAGTAAATTCAATCAAATTTTTTGAGTTTTCAGAATTTTTATATATTTTTTTTTAAATATTCCATTCAGCTCTACATTCACAATTACATATTTGTAATATTGTTTTTTTGTTTTCCTTTTTAAATTACATAATATATATTTAAATATATATTTATGTATACGGTTTAAAATGTATGTATATATATATAACTTTTTGCTCTCGAATCGAGGGACTCAAAATTCAAATAACTTGACGCGATCGAAAGTGGCTAAAGGGGGCGCGGGGAATCCCCCCATTGGGGGCAGTGGGCTGTATGTGTTTGGGAGGAGTGTCATACATATAGATACATTTATACGTACAAACCTAGAATATAAAGAACAGATGACTGGAAAGAATGTGTGTGTGATCCTTCACATCTTTAACTTAGTCTTTATGGTTTATGCTGTGTGTGTTGGCATGTGTATGTGTGTATCCGTGTGTGTGTGTGTTTGCATGTTTATGGATTTAGTGCATATTTAAAGATTTAAGGTCTTAATTCGGTTTTTCTTTGTTTTTTTTTTCATATTTTTTTTTTTGGTTTTTAATTAGGTTTTTTTCTTGGTTTTCATTTTGTGGGTTTTTTTTGTCACTTAAAAAATTACATTAATAAAATGTATTTTAAAACTTATGCAGAAAAACGTTGCCCATTGCGATGGATGCAACCGTCTACTCGCTCTCGTCCTCCTCCTCCTCCTCGGAGGACTCTTTCTTCTTGGCCTTCTTGGCGGGCTTGGCGGCCGCCTTCTTTCGCTTCTTGGGCGCACCGGAATCGGTGCCGCCATTGGCCTCGTACTCCTTCACCGCCTTGTTGTACTCCTCCTTCATTTTGATGGCCTTCTGCTCCCACTCCTGCGAAAGGTTGCGAAAATGCCCAGCAATTAGTAATCAGTTAATCAGTATTGCCGCTTGCCTCCACTTACGGTCTTATCCTTCAGTCCGCGCCAGAGTTCTCCGCCCCGCTTGGCGATGTCTGTCACCTTGCTGCCGGGATTATCCTTCTTGATCTGTTCGCGGGTCTCGTTGAGCCACAGCATGTAGGCGGAAAGGGGACGCTTCGGGCGATCTCCACTCATTTTTCTGGTTTAATTTGACTTCTCTCGAGGAATATATAAAGGCTGAGCACTTAAGCAGCTGAAACGACAAAAAATATTCATTAAAATCAAATTTAAACTTGATAAGAAGAAAACTAGTTGATCTGTTACTCATTTGCAATCCTAATTTAAAACGCCCAGGAGCAAAAGAATAAATGCGCTTAATTTGAATCACAGACACCTGCATATGTTTTTCTTTTGCTCCTGACTCAGCCGATTGAATATTCAATAATTGCATTTTGGGCTATGGGCAAACAGGCATTAATTAAATATGCCGGTCGCGGTCAAACGACCCCTGGCTTTAGCCCCGCCCCCTTTTGCCGCCCAGTTGCCAACGTAAATGAAATACTTTTGATACATAATCCTTGCGGCTTTATATAACCCCCCCACATAATGGCTATTTATGGCAGCAATATTTCCAATTAATTGCGGGTGTCGATTTCTTGTACATATGTACATTGATGGCCCACCATACAATAAGCCTTGCATTTATATAACACAGAGGTCAATGGCCACATGGAGTGACTTTTTGCACCGGACTTTAAAGAGCCCGTGCGCCTTAGCAAATCAGCTGGGAGATGGGCATGCAAATGAGGCGACAACGATGACGACGACACTCTGCCCCCCAAAACAACAGCCATGAGCCATGGGCTGCCATGCACTTGACCCAAATCCAGGAATTCAGCGCAAAATGCACGACAACGAGACATCGACATCGACATCCACATCCACATCGACGTCGCCATCGGAGCGCGGGAAGGGTTTGTTGCTGCAGACGGAGGAGCATAACGACGTGAATTGGGTTAACAAACGACTCGAAAGCGAAGGAATCTGCGGCCTGAGGAGTCAAGTGGGAGGCAGAAGGTGGCTGGACGAGTGGCGCATCAATCAGGCAGCCGCCATCGCACATTGCAGATTGCACAACAGCATCGTTTTGCCAACGGCCGGGGGATATTCCCACTCAACCCTCCACCCACGCAGATGCATCATACATACATATTCGTATCTGCGTATCCTGTGTCCGGGAGCAACAGGAAAACGGCGGCAAAATTGTTGCTAGTTCAACGCGGACACAGACACAGATACACAGATACACGCATCCACCAGATAGACGGATGATGCCTGGCGAGGCTTCGCATATTGCGGCAACACGTGATGCAGCCAGGATGCCACCTACCTACATATTCTCCCCCTCAATACTGTATATACGTATATACATATATATTTTCCCTTCCAAGTGGGGGTCCACCTAGAAAATCGAAAGCGAAAACCATTTCCCATTGGTGCGAGTGTATGTGCATAGTTGGTTGCGTAAATATACATATCTGTATCTGTTGTTCTGCACTGCGAAAGCCTAAATACCTTACTTGTTAGCCTCATGACTTATCCTAAAACATTTACAATTTTGCACATAAAAATATTTCAATACATTCTCTTAAAGGATAACGATAACTAAATTCATAATGATATAACTAAAATAACTCATCATTTTGATGGTTGACTGGCAACGCATTCGTGTTGTTCCATTATTCAGCGGCATTACGCATACGCAGCGTTGGCAACATGGCACATTACGCATACGCAGCGTGTTGCGGCCGCCCCCTTGAGCATGTGGCATAATGAAGCCCCAGACTAACGACAAACAGAGCCCACACAAAAGGCGCACAAAGCATATTAAACGGAATACAAAATAAGGAGCTGCAAAAAACGCAAATCCTTTTCAGTGGAAAATACGGCACAACTGTCATTTTGCCGATCTAAAATTGAAAAGCAGTACGTCGACTGAGGCAGCGGCTGCGACAGCGCCACCAGCAGCGGCAGCGACTGAAGCAGCAAATGAGGCAGCGGCGTTGACGTCAACTGAGAGACAACTGACAACGCTTATCTGGTCGGCTCTATGTGTTTATGGCGTGTGTTTTTAATGCCACCCGGCCGAAGGAGAGACTTTCCGTGCAGCACCACCAGTCCAAATAGCAACCACCGTGCCACCGAACCACCGAGTCCATCCGAAACCACCCAAACCACCCAAGCCGCCCAGCAAAACCCAACGAAGTATTGGCTTGCCTGCAGCAGGAAGCTTGTGCGCAGAACCAGCATTTTAGGGTAGATACTTTCCCAGGGATTTGCGCACTGGATGGCCTCTATGTGTTTTTCGCCTGGAGAGCGTGGAACGCACAGTGGTGACTTTTAAGCGAGCGGATACATAAGGTCGGTTAATGGGCCCTCTGTCTGTCTTCTGTCTTGCCGGTTTCGCTCAGTGTACGGTACAGTCGTGGCACAAATCAAAGGGTAGGTAGGTCAATACGATAGCGAAGCTGATTGAAAGTGTAACGCTAGATGGCGCTATGGTTATGTTCATCAATTATTCATGTTATTAGTTGCATCAGCAGGATTCGTTCTTCCCAAAATATTTCGATGATAAAAACATTTCAGTTCAAATCTCAAAATTATGATGCATAGATGCCAAAATGACAAGAAGTAGTAAACTTCTAGTTCTTCCCACTAACAGCGATAGCACTGATATCTCAAATCTGAGAAAAGTGGGTATGATCGCCGGTGGGTGACTTTGAGGGACATCAAAACAACGACCGCTATCTGCGTAAGATTAGCCCGTAGTCGTATTCGATTAGGAACATGAACCAGCGCAAAAGTGGCGCGAAAAGAGCTTCGTAACTGTAAATGCCCCCTAGAAGCTCAGCGGCTATGGCTATATCGCGCTCGCCCGCTCTCTCCTTATCGGTGTGTTGGTTTTTTTTTCTGCTTGTGTGAGTCAGTGGGGGGACTGAATAACAAAACTTTTGGCGCCATTTTTAGTCTGCACTCGAGAGTGCAGCACGCAAAGCGCTAGAAAATAACAACAAGACAGGCACGCGGAAGAAAAAACAAACTGATTCGGCAAATAGCAACCAAATTACCAGTTAAAATAGGTGAAAATTGGCTAAATGGGCGTCCAGATACAGCAGGATCAGCGAGGATCCTGAACGGAGCTGCATTACAAACTACATGGCAAGCATTAAACGCGAATTAATCATGCGATATGCAGCGAGAAAAGCAAAAGTCCAGGCTGACTGAAAAACAGGATTAGCCTTGCAGGACCAAGTGGAAAAGTGCAAAAGGCAGGGCAAAAGGGCTCAGGCCCAGAGAAGCCGCAGATGGCGACAGGTGGGTGGACAGCGGGTGGCCAATTCCCGAAGGCGAGACCCAAAGCCGATCAGAAATCAAGAGCCCCCAACAAGCAGGTGCGACTGAAAGTGACTTGCACTGGGGAACGCTCCGCAGACAGCAACAAACTACACTGGCCAAACCGAAACTTGATCGAAGTATGCACTTGCAAAATATTTCATAAGAGTGCAAGATTTCATTTCTTGCAGTGTGTTATTTCCAAAAATATTTAGGTAAGCCACTTGTTATGAATTTAATTTTGAATAAAATAAAACTAACAAATTATTAAGCCAATCGCTTATAAGCTGCAATCAGCATTTTCACATTCACCCTGCAAAACACTGACTAACTCAATATAATTGTGGTTAAATCAATCTACGTCACATATCAGCATTAATTTGCATGTCAGCGTCGATTTAATCAATTAAACTTTTAGCATTATCTATTAGTTCGTTTTCGCACTAAAGTCGAAAGAAAACTAAAAAAATGGTTTTTCAATTCTTGTAACATAAAACCAAAGCGAATATCGCACTAATTTTCAGCTAATTGTTCTCAATTATAAACCAGATAGTAATTTCATCACGAAACAGCCATTAGTTGTGATTAATTATTTAAATACGAAAACGCACTGCAAACTATCAGCTAGCACACGATTGAAATTCATTCGGAGGCCTAAAAACCCAACCGAAGCCTTGTAAACGGCGATTAATTAGGTAAATACATAGCCGAATAAATATATTTGCGCGCACATGATTTCACTTGAGTCGAAGATTAATGCCTGGCCGACTAATTTGACGACGAGTGTAAATGCGCTCTTGGCCAGCAAAGTGCAAAAATCGTATGAAAAATGCCCATATCTACGTACGTACTTTGCCTTGTCGCTGTGCTTCTGCTTCACTCTTCTTGGCCCGGAACGTTGTTCAGATACTTGTACTGGATACTGTATACTGGATACTGAATACTGGATAGTGGATACTGGGCTCTGCTGCCTGTGAAAATTGCCTTGCACGAACCGAACTGAGACTGAAACTGAACAAAATGTACTGGGCTGGCTGCCTGCCTGCTACTGCTACTGCGAGCGTCTATAGGCAAGCGAACTGAACTGAAATTCAACTGAAGCAGCTGTACCAGGCAATGGCCATACATACGAGCTACACAGAAACCCAACCAAACCGAACCGAAACCGAAACAGAAACACACATAGAGGCGAGCGGCAGAGAGAGAGGGGGCATACACAGCACACACAGCACACACAGCACAGCACAGCACACCAGAAGCAAAAGCAAAAGCAAAAGCAAGGCAGCAACGGCGACGAACGACGAACAGCGAGACCATCAAATAGCACGGAGTACGTACGTACAGGCAGGCCAAAGCAAAAGTATCTGTATCTGAGAGGCGAGCAACCCGGCCAGCCAACCAACAAGCAGGGCACATCGGGGGTAGGCGACTGTATGCGCACAGTGGCGGGCCTTCGGGTGTGCACGGCTCACGCGAGGCGACTCATTTGCGTGGTCGAACACTGGCGGGCCCTCCAATTAGAGGAACAGCGCATGCACAGTACAGGCACGGAATATTGAAAGTGCATGCTTTGGAGTTTTACAAGAAATTAAGATACTACTGCAAGGCTTACAAAACAATATTTTAAATCTGCTACAGAAGAAAGGTTTTTTTTTATTTTAATTTTAAAAAATGAAAATTATTTTCTTTTGAATACACCCTCGCTACGAACCCTAGCATTGTTTATCTCGAAGCAAGCACCCTAAAATTTAATGAGACGCGCATGTTCCGACTATTTTTGCCGCGACTGTACCCTGTTTGTTCATATAAAAAGCATGGAGCTGTGAGAACGAATTGCCAGTAGTATTTGGCGGCGCCGCTTTCCCCTCTCCGCACTCCCCACCTACCCCCCGCCCCCCCTGACCGACCCATTTAATACCCCAGAGCTCGTCCAAAACGTCGTCACTGCCACCACCCACCTGTACCGCCCACCTCGTCCCGCAAAAATTAAAAAATAAAGCACTCCTATTTCAGCACTTCCAATTACACATCGCCATCGCCATCGCCATCGCCACTGCCCTTTGGCCATCATTCGGTTGTTAAAAAATCCGCTGGCCAATGTAAAGATTTGGCCATTTCCAGAATATATTTAACCTACAATATTGATTTGACATTTACATTCAAATCGATTGAGTAATCAGCTAAGCCAATCAGCTCGCACACCCGACGCGTCTGCATTTCAAAAAATAACCGTCAATATTTCGCGCGCGCCCTCCATTCAAAATTTCAATTCAATACGAGCACGATGTGGACGAAAGCTAAAGCCACCTAACCAAAAGGCGAAAGCAATGTGGCTCTATGTGGGCCCAAGTAGTAAGTAGTAGAGTGTATGGCCCACGCCGTAGCACCAACGACCAAAAATTGGGTCGTTTCGTTTATTTAGCAAAATTTATATAATAAACGGCCACGGTGGCGTTATTATTTGGCCAGATAATTTAGGCTAGACAATAACGAATCAATCGTAGTGAAGCACTTGACACTCACCCGTACGAAAAAGTCGCGTAATTTGCGTTTTAATTGCGGCAAATCGGTAAAATCTGCTCGATTTTGGTTCAGTTGCTGCTCTGTTCACTGTATAAAATTTTCTTTGCACTGAATGCCCAAGTCAGTCGCTTGAGCGTACGTAGTACAGCTTTTGCCTTTGCAATATGAAATACACAGCGTAGAGTGAATGCCAGAGCCCAGAGCCATACGGCCATACGCCATATAGCTCGAGTACGACGCAAACGCAGGCAAACTGCTGCCGTTTCGCTGTGTGCGTGCCGAGTATCTGTGTGTCTGTGTATCGCTCGCCGCTCGCTGCTGGCACAGGCACACTGGCACTCACAGATACAGAACGTTCCGCTATCGGTGTGTATCTGGCCTGGCTGGCGAGTGTGCGAGTGTGTGGGTTTTGCTTTGGCTCTGCTGGGTTCGTTCGTTCGTTATATGAACACACAGCACGCCAGAGCAGAGCAGATGGACGGAACGGGAGGCGGACGAGGAGGAGGTGGAGGTGGAGGTATCAACGGAACGGCAAGAGCGCAGAGTCAAAGCATTGAACATGGCCGCCTGGTCTTGGTACCTTGGTTTGGCCTGACTGGCCTGTGGTTCGCTTTGAACAGGCTCATTCGACATATATTGTCCGCTTTTCAGTTGAATTTTGGATGGTTTTATCACTAACATGGGGTGTACTGGGTATGGGAAAATTTGGGGAAAGCATCAATCCTTCGAATGGCACTCAAAAAACCTAATAATTTCATATAAATACGCGCTTTTTAGGACATTTTCTGCAAATAATACTTAAAATATTAGCAGTATCCTACGTTTTTAGCTAGAAAATTTATTATTTTTAACTAACTTCAAGCATTCGGTGTATGCGGAAGTGTTGGAAAGACATAAAGCAACCCAATTGCATTTAAATAATTCTATATTTAATTAAGGAAATTTGCTATTTAGACCTTTTTCCCCAAGAACTTATAAAATAAAACCTGCAGTGTACAAAGTATGAAAAAGTGTTTAGGAAATAGAAATCATACGAGTGCTAATTTTGTTATTTAAAAAATAAAAATGGGTAATGTATTATTTGAATTTATTACTATTAATATTTAAAACTTTTGCTTATACTAAATTAATTTAAGTTTTTTAAAATAATTGCAGGGCTGTGATTTTCATAAAAACAACGAAAAACAAATGCGATAAGCGCTTTGAATGAGAAATATAATTTGTAAACATTGCAAAATGTTTAGTGTATGCAAATTCGTATATTTTCTTTTTTTTAATTTAATTTAATTATTTAAAATAGTGGTAAATTGTTTATGATAAATCAATTTGGATCCTAATTTGCTACATAAACTGCAGAAACATAGATTACATAGTAAATGGTATATGATCACCTAAAAAAAATATTTCATATTATGAAACTTAAATAATATTTTAAAAAATATTTAAAAAATTAAAAAAAAATTTCTTTAAAATAAAACTTAATGAAAAGAATAAAAAATAAATTGTAAGCAAGTAGACAGATAAGAAACGGCCTCAAAATTACAACAATCATGCATGGACGAAATGACATCAGAGTGCTGTTCCAAAGGGCCTTATCTAATCGAGAAAACTGGCCGAAATTTCGACGAGGAAATAGGGGACTCTTCGAGTCGACCAGTCCGGCCTGTTTTTCGTGCACCAGTATCTCGCTCTATAGACCGCAGTACAGCACGGCTGTAGCTACAGCTAAATACGAAAATACGAACCGAACGAGTCTCTGAAGGGGAGTCGGTGCGAGCGAGACGGGGCTGCGGGTGCGAGGGAGAGCGGCTGAGGGACTGAGGCGGTCGTTCCACATACGCGACTGTGTGTGCGACTGTATCTGAATCGGTCGGAATCTGAATCTGAATCTGTATCTGCCCGACTACGAAGCAAAGGCAAACAACGCACGAAACCAAAGAACCCGATTCGTTTGGGTGTAGGGTATGCGAAAATGCAGTGGGACAATCTGAGTGCGTCTAACGATGAATCGCTCAGCGGATTAACCAGATTTCAGATTTGCAATTGCCACTGATAATTTCGTAGTGGTAAAATATGGATTAGTAAATGACATTTATTTGAAAATCCTTAAGATAAGATATTGGTACGCCTGAGATACAAGCTAGCAAGTTACAGAGTTCATAATAGTTAGTTCCATAAGTTCATTGGAGGATCGCAGCATTTTGTTATTTTGTCACTCCCTTTTTTAACCAAACAGGATTAGGAACATCGATATTAAGGGATCAACGGTAATATGCAAATATCTTTCAGAAATGTGTTGCAACTGCATCCGTTGATGGGACTAACAAGGTAACGTATTTTACAGATCATTGACCTCAATCCAACAGCATTTGGGGTGCCTATAAAGGGGTTGCTTTGCAGGATACACAAAATATATCTTTTGGCGTGTACCGATATCCGGAAAATATAGGATAATTTCAAGATCCAGAAATGGACATATTCCGCGTGGCTCATTGGTCCCACGGTGCCAGTGGGTCGGTCGATTATTATGGTTGTTTGTCGTCTCATTTCAGCCGTGTGTCTGTGTAGCCATAGCCATAGCCATACCCATAGCCATAGCCATGGTATGAAGCCAACGGCCCGGCCGACGGATGACATCGCCGGGGGATGGTGGGGTGGAGTGGGGTGCTGGGTGGGCTCTGATGTTATGGCTCGGTGTTGGTTTCGTTTTCGGTTTTGATACCCAAGCGGGCTGCAGTCGGCGGACCGACGCTACTGACGGCGACTTTCGGTGGTGGCAATTGTCGGCCAGGAGTGGCTGCGGATGAGGGGCAGCCGCTCATCGGGAGGAGTATGCAAAAACGAACCAGCTAACGAGCCGAGCGAACTGGCGACGCTTCATCGAAATGGGGACGCATGAGGCGCACATTTGACAGGATGTGGATATAACGAGCCTGCATGCGTATGTACTTGGATGT
Source organism: Drosophila simulans (assembly GCF_016746395.2). Classification (NCBI taxonomy): domain Eukaryota; kingdom Metazoa; phylum Arthropoda; class Insecta; order Diptera; family Drosophilidae; genus Drosophila; species Drosophila simulans. The sequence continues at coordinate 18,879,674 of NC_052521.2, forward strand.
GCCATCCGATCGAAGGATGGATGCTCTACGGGGAGTTCAGGTCCAGAACTGCCATCTTCATTTGTTCGCTACTAATATCACCCTCTTGGGAATAACATGCTCATTTATTAAATCACTACCAAGACAAGTAAATCCCAAATTCTAACAAAAGTGATATACTTATAAATCACTAGTTTATTTGTAAATAATATAATCGAAATGGAATAGGTTTTATTGGAACTTTAGGAAGCACATTGGATCATCAGCACAGCTATAAAACACATGCTTCTTTCCTGCCACATTCTGTTGCAACTTTTCATTTTGGTAATGGCTGAAGCGTAGAGAAGGTCTCGGACCTTTTTGTGTGTACTAAGCATTCCTCTATGAGATCCTTGGTGTCTGGTTCTTCCTCTTTCCTCCGACTGACCCCGCTTACCCGGCTTAGGTTGATTCCTGCTGCCTGGACGTGGACATGCCACACAAGAATATGGACTCCGGCTTCACATTTATTCGGTTTAGCAGACGAATATGTGCGGATTGCAGGGTCGAGCAGTTTGTGCCTTTCATGGAACTGAACTGCGTGAGTGAGCTGCCTTGCCAGCCCACACACACACAGACATGAGCACTCCTGGCATATCCTTGTGCAGACAATCAGGAGACTGAAGTACTCGCAGCAGGATGCAGGCAAACATGTCGGGAATAGGGGCAGGGGATACGGTATAAGGCACACGGGGCACTTGTTGTTGCCGCTCCTCAACGTTGCATCGTTTTTGCCCATCCTACTCGAACCAATATGCTTGGCATATGGACTAAATGTACTTGGTTTTGCCTTTACATTTTATGGAGGTTGTTACGGCTCCGAGCGAATATATCTTTTGGCGCCACATTTTGCAGGGTATCGTTCAGAAGTTATTTAATTGGGACTAAAGAAGTTAATTAGCAATTATATATGCATTTTAAAGGAAATCTAAGTTATTAAGTTCTTAAGTTTACATTTAATATTTCTGTATAAAAATTTATTCTTGAAGGATCAGAGATTAATCATTGAATAATCCCTGGTTAATTGATTGTTGGATCAAGCACGTTTTAATCGTTTCCTTAAGCTTCCACAGCAGGTGGAATCAAAACCTCGCGATTCACTTATATGGCCTTCCTTTCTGGTTCGGATTCTCTTTCGATTTCTGTTTCTGTTTTGTGCTCCCACCTTCCACGGGGGGAGGGGTTCGTTTCGGGCGAACAGCTGATGCGGCTGCATGTGCGCCAAAAGGGGGAATCGGGGAAAATCTGGGGAGCAGCTCGCTAAATAATACGGTTGGCGATGGCCCGGCGACGCGTTGTTGTTTTGTTAGTGTGCTGGTGTGTGTTTTGGATAGAGCTTGCCGGTCGCTAGCAACAACGAGCACGGTATGGGAGTGCGAATCCGAATGCCCCACGCCCCATGCCCCATCGGTCTCCACGGCCAAGTTCAGTATCTGTATCTTCGGCACATTCCGTGGGGCCTATTGTTGCACCACCAGGCGGCAGTGGCAGTGGCAAAACCAACACGAGCAACAGGACTAACTCCGGTGTGACCCAATTTAAAGCGGGGCTCTAAAGTGCAACACTAGCCACTGGCCAAAACATATGTGGGCGGACTAAGAGAGCAAGTTCTTTCACTCGATTTGGGTTCTTGGTCCTTTGAGCCTGATTGGACTTTTAAGTAATTAAAACTTTTATGGTGAGTAATTTTTAGAAATGATAATGTGATCCAGCCACTGCCATAGATATCAGTTTAATGGATCAAATTTATTTTAAAATATCATTTTGTTATTTACAATTCTTTATTTAATCAAAATAAACTTTGACTAAGTTCTAATTACCAAACTAAAGTGGTCTTTAAAAACCTATTTTTTTTTAGATGTTTTCATGAAGTTTGTGTCCGAGGTTAGTCTCGAGTATTGGTTGTCATTTTGAAGGTCACATGCGAAGGGTCTGCAAGAACCGTTAAGCCCGACTTGCGATTTCGCGTAGGGTGTTGATATGCTGCGAATAAACTGGCGAAGTTGATAAGCAAAAGCAACAACAGTCGTGCGTTTTGTTGTCGTTCGTCGTCCGGTTTCAGAGTCTCGGTTTTCTCTTCTCCTGAGAATTTATTCAGCACATACAGCGGGTGTGTGTGTGTGTGTGTGTGAATGCGTCACATTTGCTGAAAGAGCCAAAATTCGATATAAAAGATATATCCGTAACTAAATTAAATATATTTGCGACTGGGTATAGATTTAATTGAAATATACATTACGCATTACATTATGTCACATTTTACACGCACTTTACACGCGTGTATTTTACTCTGCTCACCAACACACTCAGTCGGTCGAAGAGAGTGCCTCTATTCGGTGGTTCGCTGTACAGTACAGTTTTGCTTTCTCCCACTCGCAATGTTTTTGCCGTCTTGCTTTTCTGCTTTTCTTCCGGCGGCACAGTGAACGCTCGCAAATCGAAGCCCCTAGATAAGCCAACTCAAATGAATTATAATTTATATTACTTTTAAATATTTTGTTGTTTTATTTTTGCTGTCCGTAGGTACATAATAAGTACACAAAAGGTTTAATTTACATCAAATTAAATTCGAAGTCTTCGATTTGGTATGAACAAAAATATATTTTTCTTCTTATTTTCGCACTTATCATAAACTTATTGTAACTTATATTTCACACGAGGTTGCTTTGTCGTTGAGTTTAATCCAATATGATACTTCAAGAGTGTTTTCTAACAAGAACACATCACATAAGCACGGTTAATGTTCTGCCAAATTATACAAGCAAATAACGTACAATCATATTCACAGATTGATTTAAAGGAATGTAATCTCCATAATTTACAAAAGAATCTTAGTTTTTAGGTAAATAATATGTCCATATCGCCAGGATGGCCATTTATCTTACGACGCTCCATAGAGAGCATATACTGGATTTTCGACTGCATTAGCATGGCACTGGCCAATGGCATATTACGGATTTGCGCGGCAACGCTCAACCCGAAGTAGGTGAATTCGTCCTCGCCTCGCATTTCAACTCCGAGGCCAATTCCATTCGTCCGTCCAGCTGCCGATGATCCCAGGCCCAATCCCAAGACATCACTTTTTTCAGAAATGGAGCAGGCTGTCGACAGAGGACAGTTCCCTGCCATCGGAACAGGCGCTGGTGCTGGATGTGCTGGTGAGATGATGTCTCCGATCTTGGACAGGGAGGGCGGTGGAGTGGGAGGCTCCTCCATGGGCATAGGTGCTGGCAGAACGGTAAACAAGGAAGAGGGTGTAGGATCCAACGGCCTTTCGGGGGCAGACAAGTCATCGGGATCTGGCTTAATCTCCGTCTGAATCTTAATTGGCTTCAGTCTGGTAAGCCGAATCTGTAGACGCTTTAGTTGAGGAATTGATGTTTCCAACTCATTCTGTAACCAAATATAACATTGTTATTTGTGTTATAATTTATACATGAGAATACGTTTAAACGAAAACCATAAACATCTAATAAAACCAATCCTACCGCACAATGTGTTTTCATATTGATTTAATTAGTAGATCGCTATATATTCTAAACTGTGACCGCAGTGTAAGCTTATAAGCAAAAGACTGATGCTTCAATTCTGCCATAAAAGTTTTTCAAGCCACATTATGTTTATTCACACAGTGCACTGTGGTCCAGAATTCGATTTTTTTGGCATAAAGTCTAAAAATTGAGCTACAGACTTGAAACTTTGTACATTTTGTTGTTAAATCACAAATAGTTTGCACAGAAAATTTGAAGTCTGTGCGACCACGCCCTCTCTTGCCTCCCATATTAACTACTGGTATGACTCAGGAGTCAACGAAATATAATTTTTTTTTTTTTTTTTTTTAAAGTCGTGTATATTGTTGTTTTAAAAATAATCGCCCTCTTCTTTTTCTAGTTCTACATTTTAAATTTCCGAATCTGAACTCGAATCAGAATCAGATTGTGAATCCAATATTTTGTCTCATGGATCAGGTTTAAAATTATACTGTATTTCCAAAAGACTTATTACTGCCTTCGGAAGTGGTTTTTCCTATTTTTTCTCTCTCTTTCTTTTAAACTAATTGTTGATAATAGTGGGTCCGAGTTATCAATCGCTCTGTGGAAAATATCACTCATCCTATTGATCCGACTATTTTTCCTTGCATGTGATAGTCGATCCCTTTTGTAAAGCTTATTCCGGGCTTCACTCGTATTTTCAGTTTCCTTTTTAATCTTTCTCCTGCATTTTGGTAAGATAAGTTTCGGCGTCCCATTTGCTTCGGCGTCGTGGAGTTTTCAAAATCTCTAACAAGAATAGTTTTCTTTGTCGCCATCCACTTGGTATGTTTGGAAATAAATCGGTCTAGTTATCTGTTACACTCGGGCAGTTTTTTTTTAATAAATAATTCAAAATTTTCTTTTTTTTTGTCAATATCTTCTGTCTGTTTCGCTTCCTGATTATTGTTGTTGATTGCGGAATAAACGTAATCTGAAACATAACTTATTTGCCTATTGTTACGCCTCCAAATGTCCAGGAGGTCGCTATGTCTGAACTCAAAATTGCCTATATAAAATCAAATTTTTAAGAAAACGAGCAAAAATGGGCAAAAGATATTACTTTACCGTGAAATACAATAGTTAAAGGTACAAACTGACGTTTTTAACTTTTGTCAGAAATTGTCAGAAAATTAGTTATACTCCACGAAACACAGGGGACACGTTAGAATTTTCTGTTAAAATACACATAAATTGGATGTCACACAACATAAAAACAGTACAACTATACATATATTACCTAAATAAGTTAAAAACATCATACCTTGGCATTTATTTTCCATATTTTACTATAATTTTTGGATGCGTATTAACGATCATACCACATGCAAAAGTAAGCAAGTAATTTTTCGGAAATTGCATTCTCTCAATCAGCTTTTTAACACTTCAACTTTAAAAGCTCATAAAACGATTTAGTGAAGCTTTCGGTCAATTTTGTTTTTGGTTTTTATTTATATGATCAATTTTCTATTAGAAAATAATTGCTAGAGGACGATATATTGACATAAAAATTTAGACTTTATGCCAAAAAAAACGAATTCTGGACCATAGTGCAGTGGGCCACAAAAAATTTCGAGGAAGATTTTTAATTCCAAAATAAACAAAATTTATTTGTGTGCTTTTCATTTCTAGTGCTGCAAAATCCTCAATAGAAAAATAAGTCATGTTTTAAATCTTATTTTTATAATCATACGAATGCTTGAATCATAAATATCCCTTACCTTGTCCAAGAACTCTGCCAAAAATCCGTGAAGTGGGGCAAACCAGGGCGTCTTAGGCTGATATCCCGGAATAGTTCGGATCTTCTTCAGCTCCTGGTGGTACCCAGTACGGAGATTCTTGATCTTCATCTTGACGCCCTGGATGGTAAGACCTGATTCGTATGGTTCGATATCAGCATTGATCCCGGACTGAATTCGCCGATAGGCGGCGTTTCGAGCTCGACGCAAGTAGGGTCGCTTGTTCCAGAGACACGGTTCCCGTCCGTAAAGCTCTACGAACTTGACCGTACGCTCATCCGAAAATCGATAGGGTAGTCCCAACACACCCGGCGGTGCTGCACTATTCATAGCCGCGTTTAATATATGATCGTTTTTGGAAATGTTTTCTATTTCTAGAGAACCCACTTTGGCATTGGTCCCTCGTGCCAAAAAGCACTAAGGGAAAAAGCACAAACGATAACCACTTCGAGCAACTGCTGCTCCACAACTGACACTGTACATGTTGCTTTTTGCTTTCTGCTGCTTCTCTCCACAGCTCCTCTCGCTCATGGATTCTGTTTCTGTGATGCTTTTGCTGTGTGCTTCTGCAAATCTGCTTTCAAAAAGCACAAACGACAAAATTTTTTAACTGTTGTCTAGAAACCTCAAAATTTAACGAGCTACCAAACAAAACTACCTCTTAGTAACGCAGTCCTTGGCTCTGACAACGTATTCAAGTATAAAAATAAACTCTATTTTATCAAATTACAGATTGAAAATGTTTTCAGCACCCAAAATCCCAAGAAAAGCAAGTAAACAACGGTTTTTTCAAGCATTGCCAAAGCAAAAACGAATAAAAGTGCTGACGAGTTGCTTTGCTACTTTTGCGAGCGAAAGAGAGCGCAGGTCCGTTATTCGGGACGCGCTCTTTGAACACAGTGGCGGACTCAAAATGTTTCTTCTTCCGACTCTAATAATGCAAATTTCTATTGTCTCTGTTTCATTCAAAAAATTAAAGCATATTTGTCTTTCAGTAAAATCCTGCAAACGCCCCTGTAAGTTTGTTTATTCATATAAACAGACTCACGCACAAAATAAAGTTGAATTACTACTCAAATGAAGAATTGGAGAGGGATCGCACATTAACAGCAGCTGTTAATTAACAGAAATCATTTGGGCTCGCCCATTTTGAATTAAGATTGCAATTTCTTGATTTCGAAGCAGATTTGCCCTCATGCAATCTGTGTGCAACGGAATGCAGTTTCTTTCCTTCAGGTAGGTTCCAGAGAACTGCAGCAAGCCACTGGCAATCCAAGTGCATCCCCTAGCAATCGGTGTCTAGGCACCCGGGTGTTTTTTGCCACTCTACTTGCGGCAATAAAAAATATCCGAGTGTATCCGACGCAGAGTGCCGTATTGATTCGGGTGCCCGCACACCCGTGTGCTTGTATGCTTTTGACTGGGTGTTTAAAGCTATGTGAGTGGCGAGTGGCACCCGCACTCAAAATTGTTGAGTGTGAGTCGAGTTGCAAGAAATGCCACCCTTGCAGTTATCTTGTAGATTCCATAGTTGTTTTTCTTCCCTTCGCTCTCGTCCCTTTGCTTTTCCTGTTTCAACCTTCGCTATTGTGAACTTGCAACAGCGCGTGACATCGTTATCCTTTGTGCCTACAGGAGGAAAAACTGCAGCCACGATTTTGGATCCTTTGTTCCCGTTTCTGGGCATTTACGATTTGATTGTGGGAAAATGGTTTGCTGCATCTGCCGCTGAAAATCTAGCCGATATGTAACGGTTATTTTCCTATAAGGATCTTCTGCACATAGTATTTCATTTAACTTCACATCAAAAGTTTTATGTTAGTTTTTATTAATTTAAATATAATTGTACTAATCTAACGATATAAAATGGTAATCAATTGATAAGTATTAATAAAAAATTTTAACTGGAAAATATTAATATAAGTATTAAAGGGTTTAACTGTCTTTTATTTTCGATTAGTTTGAAAAATCAAAATACAGGTGATATGTGATATAGATCTAAAAGTTTCTTTTAAGTGTACTAATCCAGCTAATCACTGTATGGTTAAAATAAAAATACTTCACTGAAATTTAGGGTAGGTTAAAAAATTATGATAAATTTTTTTTAATATTTATTGTTTCCTATTTTTTGGGCATATAAATTTTGGCGCCATTTTTAGAAAGCGACCCTCGTTCTTTGTACTGCTCAACTGAGAGAGTTTGCTTCCCGTGCAGTTTAGTTTGTACTTATGGGAAAGTGGAAGAAAATGAGAAACCGCAAAATAGTTGCAATATTTCGCAGGAATTGGGATCTTCATTTATTTGTTTTTGCCCATTTAGTTCGTCTACTATTGTGCAAAACGCATTTTCCCTGCTTAGCGTTTTATTTGTTTTTACATGCCATTTATCGTTTTCCGTTTTGCTCACCGTCGCAGAGAGAGGGAGAGAACTCTCTTCCTCTCTCACCAATACCAACACGACGTCGCTGCTTGGCGGCGTTTCTTTACACTCTCACATCTTCTCTCGTTTTCTTCGTTGTGCGAACCGTTGCGTTCTTCCGTACAGTTCATTTTTAGCCGCACAAGAGCAAGGTTGGTTTCCTCTATTGAGTCCTAAATAATATTGTGCAAGATAAAATGTGAGGAGTTAATGGAATTAGTTATACAGATATAAGTGCCTAGTTGTGTGAAGCATATTTGTAGTGCGAAAAGCAGTCTTGCGTCGTTGAATAAGTTGTGAATTTAATCAAGCAGCGCGTGTCTGTACCCCCAAGCCAAAGAGCAGAGAAAGCGTTGCCATTTTGGCTTTGACTTCTTCACTTTGCTCGCTGCTTCTTAGGCCTCGCCTCAAAATGGCCGCCAACGTCGCAGTTCCCCTTAATTTCCGCCCAAAAAGTAGCAATTTTCCAAATTGTTTTCTAGACGCCAAGCAAAACGCGCGCCTTTTTTGCTTTACTATTTCCTATAAGATATGCGGTTTTGTGCATTTGTTTTTACCCGACATTTAGCGTTTCTCTTTTAATTTGCCGGTTCGGTGTGAGAGCGGCATTGCTCTCTCTCGCTCTCTGAGAGAGTCAAATGTAGTCTGTTCAAGTTAATTTATTTGTAAATAATTTCTTAGTTCCTGTCAGTCTAATGAAATGATTTTATTTTTATAAAAATAACATTTGTGAATATCAGCAGTAAAGAAAGTTGGGGTATAGTGATAAAAACCAAAGCGAGCCGCAAAGCCACGCAGTTCTCCCGCACTCTCTCTATCGAACATCTGCCGCCTTCATTTTTTTTTTTGCGCACCTCTGCCGCCGTCGACTGTGAGCGCGCTGCCTTCCTTTTTGGCAGTCGACGCTGACTCGTTCAGTTTTTTTGGAACCACAAGCGACAAAGGTTGGTGAACGGACGGCAGCAAACGAGATAAAAACTTTAAAAACATCAATTTTGTGACATATAACACATGTATAAGTGATAAACCAACAGCTTGTTCAAATAAACGGCTAGTTTCCAAGTAACTCCAAAAAGAGCGAGCACGAGGAAGAGTTCAAAGAGCGCTGTGATAAAACACGTTAAATAACCAGCATTAATTGCCTATAGCCCCCTTATTATTGCCTCTCCTGCACAAATTAAGTGTTTCTTTGAAATCTGTACCCCAAACGGCCATTTCCCCATCATTTTCGAGGTTTTTCATACATTTTGAGAGCGCGTCGCAGTCTGTACCAATATAAGGCAGTCATCGCATACAGAAAAAGTGTGTTGCCGTTTCGCTGCTTCCGCACTCGCCGTCGAAAGTAGTGCCACCTTTTGGCCAAAAAGCGGGCCCTTTGAGCGCCAAACAGTTGCGGTGTCAAAGGTCCATGCATATTCCTTTGTAGAACACCAATTAATTTCATATTAATTATTAAGTGGCGCGCGTTCGAGCAGATAGAGGAAGCAAGAAGCGGGAGAGAGCAAGCGCGCGCGCGCGCATTTTCAGTTTCTTTTTTGTATTTTCTTGCTCAAGAGTGCTGAGCGATAGCCCTAGTAGTGGTGCCATCTCGCTTGCGCCGCCATCGCTTCGTCCCGGTGGTGGCCTGCTGTCTCGCTCACGCTACCCCTGCTGTTGTGTTTGCCTTGCTTTTTGGTACAGGAACATGGCGCGCTGCTAAAACGAAAATGTGATGCCCGTAACATTTTGAATTAAAGTTTTTAGTTTTGGGTTGAGTACAGTACGACTAAGTAGTTATAGGAATTTATGAATATTCTATGATAACAATAAAAAGCAAAGGCTTTGGTTGTACAGCTTTCAGTTGCGTAGAATGTACAGCATTTTATCTCATCCCTAAAAACTATCTCTTGAGCTCAACTTCCAGCAACCATTGCTAAAATGTTAATATCTGATTGTAGATGTCAATTTTGGATATTACATGTCCAAATCGGTAATAACATAGATATCATAGGAATTGTGCTCATAACAGCTGTTACACTTGCAGGAACAAGACTGTTAAAAACTATACAAATATCCAGCTAATAATTATTTATCTTCATTCTTGCAGCTCGAAGCAAAAATTTACGGTGTAACACTTGTTAAATAGTTTCAACAAAAACACATTCAAATATGTCTGATAAGCCAAAACGCCCACTCTCCGCCTACATGCTGTGGCTCAACAGTGCCCGCGAGTCGATCAAGCGCGAGAATCCCGGAATCAAGGTCACCGAGGTGGCCAAGCGCGGTGGCGAATTATGGAGGGCAATGAAGGACAAGTCTGTAAGTAGTACACTTGGCTATTGCCATCCAAAGATCCTTACTTACACCACGATTTCTTCTTTTGCTGCGCTTAGGAGTGGGAGGCCAAGGCTGCTAAGGCCAAGGACGACTACGATCGGGCCGTCAAGGAGTTCGAGGCCAATGGTGGCAGCAGTGCTGCCAACGGTGGTGGAGCCAAGAAGCGCGCGAAACCCGCGAAAAAGGTGGCGAAGAAGAGCAAGAAGGAGGAGTCCGACGAGGACGACGATGATGAGAGCGAGTAGACTGGCTCATCCCCACCCTAATCCATCACCAAGTCACACACAACCAGCCAGAACCCCCCGCAAGCAAACAAGAACACTGGTGGCAACACCACATCCAAACATCAGCAACCACTGTCCCCCTTAATAGAATACAAAGCCGCCAAGCCCGATCATCTCATCGACAGCTTCAACAACGAGATCTGTTGAACGTTGTATCCACAATCACACACGCGAGAGAACAAAAATGCGCGATAATAAGCAAAATTGTATTTATACACACGAGTTTTAAGTTTATAGTAGTCGTTTCTTCTATAATGCCCATATACAAAGAAGAGGATAACCGACAGGAAAGAAGGAGAAGAAATAAGATTAGCAGGATGTGCGTTGAGGTGTTTTTTTTTCGATCCTTCGGCGTTTCGCCTGGAATTGAAGAGGAAAGTAGTCCCCTTTGCATATAAATTGTGTAAAGTTAACGATAATTCCATTATAAATAAAAAGATACAAACAATTGCATCTTGTTCTCTCAGTAGTTGGATGATAGCGATTGAAAGATCGGGCAGCAAAGGGAAAGAAACAATCCACTTCACAGACGAAATACACGAAAAACAATACACACACCGCAAATGAATCGAACGAAATTTCGCTCAGGTCTTTTCGTCATTTTGCATTAAATTTAATGTTTAACGTCTTGTTAGCTAAAGATGTATAGCAGAAGAGGAAGTCGGAAGTTAGATGAGACAAGCAGATGTAATTGCATTTAATCGGTAGTTTTAATTGATTACTATACGTATTATTTAAAGAGAAAACCAACAAATTAAAATAAATACATTTTTTAAATGCGTTGAAAACCGAAATCTACTTATTTCCTCGAAGAAAAGGTTTGTTTTGGTACTTTAAACGTTTTATTTTAAATATCGTTATGAATTCAGTGGATGATTCATGCTACACTCTAAATGGATTTCCTTCGCTTCCGCTAGTTATGCAAAAATCAATGCAATGATTTCTGTGGGATTTAGTTTAGTATTATATTTATGTATATATTTAACTATTTATCGTATGGGATTTCGCATACAAATACCATTAGAGTTCTTGTTTTCACTTTGGGATTATCAAATGTTAACAGATCTAAAATAGAAACAACCCTTTAAACAATATCTTTTCAATGCAATGCTGTGATGATTCGGTTTTGTGTTGGGGGCTGCTCAGTTGAAACACGTAGAGATTAAAGCTTAGATTTAGATACACGCTCCTTAAGTGCCAGATCTTACAAATTAAGTAGGGGGGGCCTTTGTTTTTTGGTTTTCCACGGTGTACAAAACAGAACGATGTTGCGCTTATTTATTACGGAGCTTAGTCTACAAAGTTATGGCAAACAAAAAACAAAGTCTCTCTCAGAGCCTTTCCACAAAAGAAACACAAAAGTCAAGAAACGAAAGAAGCTGTTCCAAAAGGGTGTCCATAGCAAGGTGGTTGTGCTGGCACCCAGCACAGATCGCCAACCATCATAGTGGGCTCTACATTGCGTCTAGTTGCGATTCAGCCAGAATATTGTCTTGAGAACGAAGTAGGCCAGGCCCAGACAGTAGACGATCTTCTCCCGCTGCGTGCGCTGCTCGTTGTTGATCTCGATGTTCAGCACCCGGCGATTCAGCTTGGCCAGCTGGCGTCTCAGATACAGGATCTCATCGTGGGGCGTCAGCTCGCCCATGGGCGTGCCCTCTCGGTGCGCCAGCATCGAGGCATCCAGGTTGTTGTGCTGCTGTTGATTCAGCTGCGAGCGCTTGCTGGCACTGCCCGTGGTCAACTGGAAGACATAAGGTAGTCAAAGTTGCGCCAAATACGATTAGATGTGTGTACCATGTTAAGTGTCTGGTTTGGGAAAGTTTTCTGTTATCAATGTGAAGCAAGAGTCATTTTTCAGAGCTCCCCCAAATATTTCCGGTGTCAGTATAAGCAATAAACATTCAGAAAAAAAAACCCTAAGTCGAAATTTTCTGTATAGTCAGCCAATTTCTTTCGATCCGAGCAATGACAACCAGTCCCAACGTAGCAGAAGTGGATGATGGCGAGCTGCCGAAACTGGAGGCGATAATCAGCGCGCTGAAGTGCGAGCAGACGGGTCACATTATGGAGGCGATACTGCTCTACGAGGAGAGCATCTTCAAGTTGTCCCAGATGGCCGATGCGGAGCCGAGTCGCCGCCAGCTGTGTGGGAAGTACTTGAAGATGTACGAGGCGCGGGCCAAACAGCTGAGGGATCAGGTCAAAGGGCACTTGCACACCAGCAGGATGCTGGATCACATCACCATCGAGCAGGGTGCCAGGGGCAGAAGCTACCAGCGGCTGTTTGGTCCGTACTTGGACGATGCGGTACGGGAGGCCCATCTCAACGAGCCACACCTCACGGAGCCGCCACACTTTAGGAATTTGCTCAACTTTTTGGAGGTGCTGGTCAAGAACTGTCGCTATCTAAAGTACATTCGCCTCACTACGCGCCCAGATGCGGCGGCGCCCAAGAATCAGTTGCAGATGCTGCAGCAAATGCAGAGCGACCTGGCCGGTGGCAACATCCAGATGAATTTCCAGATGGACGAGAGTCTGCATGATCGCAAGATCGTGCTTAGCTCGGGAGTGGTCATTAAGATTGGCCGTGGCCTTCACTACTTCGAGCCCATGGAGGGCTCTTACAGTCTGGGTCTGTGCGATTTCGATTTTCGCAAGTGCCTGGCCACCGAGGTGGACATCTGGAAGTGTCGTCCTTTCGCAAGGCGCCTTAAGGATTCACAGGAGGGCGAGGATCGACCGGAGGCACACGGCTACTCCAGCGACTAACAAAAAGTGAGAGTGTGCTTCCACACAGTCGATGGAAATTGGGTCAGCCGTCTTATCATAGCAGTATTAGGAATTCAATAAAACCAGCAGGCTGGTAATCTCTTTGCAAACTGAATGGGTGGCAAGCGCAGTGTGATCGCTATCTATTAACAATTTTGGTTGTTTTATTGCGTCATATGCGGATCGCTAAGGTCTATAGCTGCACTTTCATCAAATCAAGTGCTCTTCAACAGAAATCGCAAAGAGTTACAAGCACTTGCAATTGATTTAAAAAACTAAAGGAAAATTGTGGATAGGATGGCACATTTACTCACCTGCGAGTCCGATTCAACGGAATTGGTGTCATTGGCTTGAAAGCCCATGCGGGCGACTCCATTGGCACGTACATATTGGGTGGCATGGACCTCTTCATCGTCGGCGTCCTCGTCGAGATCATTGCCATACAGATGATGACCATTGGCCCGGATGGGCGAGCTCTCCTCGGAGGCCGAGGGAAAGTGTTGATCGGTGAGGGTGATGATGCGCGGCGGAGTCTGGACGCGCACCAATCCGACCGATGGGTTCTTGGGCAGAATAGAGTTCTCCAGCTGGATTTCCCGCGGAGCAGAGCGCGTCTCCAGGTGCTGATTGTGGCCCAGGACCACAATTCGATCCGGTACGTTCATGTCGATCTTGTCGTGATAGTTCCAGGAGCTGATCATGCCGTTCTGGTTGGACAGCAGCAGATCCTCGTTGGAGTACTCCCCGGTGGCCTTAATTCTCTTGGGAACCCGCATCTTGTCGTTGATCTCGTGGGCATACTTGGCGTCGCTGTAGAGATCATCGTCCAATCCATTGAACATGGGCGTCGGCGATTGCGGGGTCACCATGTCGATGTCCTGGGGAATCCTTTCAACTGATCCAATGGGCCTCACTTGCTTTTCTGCAGCGCAACTTTTGGTTTTTCGTTGTTTGTCCAATTTTTTTTTTTTAGGTAGAAGGCGGCCGTGAGAGAGACGTTTTCATAACAAATTAATAACCAGAATTTGGCAAGCGCAACATTTTCGTCCGGCTTGTGTGTGTGTGTTTGTTGCGTATTGGGTTTTTCGAATGCTTTCTACTTACATTGCTCCGGAAATGACAGAAAAATGTCCGAAAAATCCGTAATAATTTACAATTTTTCTCCTGCCTTTTGTTATGTGTGTGAGGAGATTGAGATAGAATGTGCTAAATAATACCAGGAATGACAGTCACTCTACTTCCACTATACAGATCCGACGCTCTAGCTCCTTTTAAGCTAAATTAATTATTTACCTCAATGTCATTAGAAAACTAGTTATTTGAGAAGTTATTTAGTTAATTTGAATATTCATTTTATTATTTTTTTGTTTCTCTAAGAGTTTGCGGTATTCTTTTGTCTTGAACAAATAATTAACAAGTAGATTTAAACGAAAACTCTAGTCTGTATAAGCTACATATGTAAATAAAATGAGCACTGTTAGTCTTTGCAAAGATCATATACTCCAAAAAGTTTTTTATGGATTTATAATACATGCGCAGTGGTATGGTTCGATTAATGTTTAAGGGAATGTAAAATTAAGTACAAATACTTTTAATACTTCAATATATTTAGTCTTTAATACATTTAAAATTGTCTTAAAATTCCCACTAAACCACTGTTAACTGTCACGCTGCGTGCTGTTATGCGCCCTTCGTCTTTAGCCAACACTGAAAAATACTAACGCAGTGGGTCGCGCTCATTTTACAACAAAATTTTCTCAGCCGCCGACAGCTAGACGCGCGTCTTTTTTATCAAGTGATTTATGCTGAATTTACGGCATTGCAACAGCCCCATAAAGTGAAAAGCTGCAAATAAATCGCCTCAGAAGTGAGTAACTAAGTTGTGAAACGTTAAAAGCTGCTAAAACTAAGTTAAACGGCGTTTACAAAGTGCCAGCCAAGAGGAAGAGAGCAAGAGAGAGAGCGCGTTCTGCCAGCGTCGCTGCCTGCGGAATGTACAGTTGCGGCAGCGACGTCGCTTTTCCTTTCGGCGCGCAAACACAAATAAATACAGAAAACTAGAGAAAAAAAGAAAACAAAGAAACTAGAGAAAACCACAGCGTTACTTAAGTACATTAATAGATTGTGTGTATTTTGTAAACTATAAATAACATGCAGCACTCGCCGAGCACAACGTATAGATAACAACTAATAATATCCATTTTGCAGCACGTTTTTTTCGACCGCAATTCATACACCATGGATCGCCGCCTGAGACGCCCGCGTCGCACGGAAGACGTGTCCAGCGGCCCACTCCTGGCCCAGTCCAAGCAGCCCAGCCTCCTGCCGGTGACCCGACGAACGGGCTCCCTGACAGCTGCCGCTGTCACCGCCACCGCCGGTCCCGCCACCCGGACACGTGCCTCCCCGTCACGCAACAAGGTCGTCGCACCGCCCTCGCCCGAACTCGGCCCGCGCACCCGTCGCTCCAGCCGGCCGAGGTCGTCGGTGGGTCCGCTGACCGGACCGGGATCTGGTTCCTCGCTGCCCATCAAGGCCGCCATCAAGGCACCCACGCCCATCCCAGAGGTTTCCGAGGTGAGTTCCCCAACACAAACCAGTTTTGCTGGCCGGTGGATAAGTGCTTATCTATATTTGATCAGTATTGCAAGCATCAGCAGTTTAGAATTTTGAAATCGATTGCATTTAATGTAAAAGCATCGTAAAATATTAGATAAGTTATATATTTATATATTTAATAGTTCCATGGACTTAATTTTGAGTGTCGTTACAACCAATTGTCCTACCTTTATTACAACTTTCGAGCTTCTGTTTCTGTGTGTTTTATGGAACTGATAAGCGGTTCCATAACCCACCGCCCTGCTTATCAGTTTAGAGTTCTGCCTTCATATGCTACCATTAGGAAATTCCGGGTTAAGATAACGAATTTGTAATTGTTGGGCTAAACTGCTGATTACAAAAATAGGGGAATCTGATTAGTGTACTCATAAACAACTTTAACCCAGTTTTGAATACCCACATATTTTTGTACAATTAAGTTCTTTTGTATATTCTTCCAAGGTTAAACAATTTCTTAAATTACAGGCACCATCGCCCATTCGTCTGTCAACCAGCAATCTGCCCATGACATTGACCACCAACACATCCAGCGGCGCCCCGAACAAAGCATTTAACACCAGCTCCGTGAACAGCGGCAACAGCTTCAGCCGTACAACTACCAGCAGCACCACCACAACCACGGAGCGCATCGAGATCCGTGCCGAGGGAGACGGCGAGGTGGACACGGATTCCATTCGCAAGCGCATAACCGACCGACTGCGCCGATCGGTGTCCAAGACAATCTCGAATCTAGCTGGAACACCAGTGACAAACACCGAAGAGGGCAGTCGTTATAGTAGGAGTGTGTCCCGATCCGTCTACGACGATGAGAAGTCCTCTAAGCGTAGTTACTCTACGGGTGAGGAGGATATTGATGAGGAGGATGAACTGGAGGAGGAGGATCAGTTCCGTAGTTTCAATGTAACCCGTAAATCGGCCACACCGGCGGAAATATCCTGCCGTCAGTTGAAGGCTCCTAGAGAATTTGGCGGTTGGCTAGGCGCCTTCCTGCTCCTTCTACTTCTGCCCACCGCCGTCTACTATCTGACATGGAGCTGCACGGCCAGGAACGCCTGTCAGTTTAAGCACCTCAATCTGGGTATACTGCTGGATGTGAACTACTTAACGCGCCAGGTGTTCCAGCCACGCGTGGTGGGTGCCTTTGCCGCCTATCAGGTGGTGGTATTTCTGCTGGTGGCACTGCTGCCAGGACGAAGGGTTCATCTCACCCGCGAGACCTACAAGTTTAACTGTCTAGCAGTTTCGCTTACGCTTTTGATTGCCGGCGGAATTGCCGAGTATCTGAAGTATCCAGTGGTCACCTTCGTTTTGCGTCACTATCTGCGTTTCTGCATCTTTGGACTCGTTGGCGCCTTTGTGGCAGCTGCTTGGAGCTACTGGCTGGTGGACACCGCCAAGTACAATGTGCTGCGCCAAACGCTGACCAATGATTATGGCAGAACTGGCAGCTTTGTGGTGGACTTCGCGCTGGGCAGACAGCTCAACCCCAAGTGGCTGGGACGCGTGGACTGGAAGCAGTTTCAGTACCGTCTCTCCCTGGTGACCACTTTGATCTATGCCAGCTGCTACATCTACCAGACGCTCGTGTGGCCCCAGAAGCCGCAGCTGGGGGAACAGGAGGGCTATCTCTACCAGGCCAAATACTACTGGAACAATGTAAACTATGACCCTGCCACCCTGTTCTCGGCCAGCTGCTTGCTGTTCTACGTACTGGACTCCATCATTTTCGAGCACCACCTGAGCTCATCCTTTGAGCTGCAACACGAAGGCTACGGCTGCTTGCTGCTCCTGCGCTACGCAGCCACTCCGTATCTGCTGACGGCGGTCACCAAGTATTTCTACGAGCAGCGTGTACCCATCTCCTGCTGGTACGCTCCGCTGGGAGTGGCTGCTCTGCTGTCTCTGGGATTGCTGGTCAAGCGATTCAGTTGCGCCTACAAGTACAAATACCGATTGAACTCGCAAAGTCCGATCTTCGCCAACATCGAAACTATTCACACGTATCAGGGAAGCCGTCTGCTGCTCAGCGGGATGTGGGGATGGGTACGGCAGCCCAACTATCTCGGCGACATCGTGGCCCTGGCTGCTCCCATGGCCCTGCGTCCGGCCTGGCCACCAGTTCTGGGCCTCAGCCTGATCATCCTGCTCCTGCTCCATCGTGCCACCCGAGCCAACGCCCGGAATCAGGCGCGCTATCACTCCTCCTGGCAGCGCTACAGCACCCAGGTGCGCAGCTACATCCTGCCCAGGGTGTACTAAGCACGAAGTTGACTTTTTATTTTCTGTGGCCATTCTTATTTTTATTTTTATTTCAGTTTGTTTTTATTTTATGTTTCGAATTTGTATATATAATACGTATTCATATTGCTCAGCCCATTACTTTTAGTACCAAAATTTGATTTTACACTCGCCGACACTCACATTAAACAAAATTTATTTTCACACACATAATTATAGTTAAAAACCATCTAGCTGTACGAACTTATGCGCTTAAGATCTAGACATCTTATATAATCAATACTTGTAATCTATGTGGTATGCATATAGATAGTACTTTTTACATTTAAATATGAAATAAAAAACTCTAGTTTCTATGCTATGAAGAAACGCAAAACGACTGATGTTCTTAATTTATTATGCCATTTATTATGTATGAGTGCAAACATTGATCCGTAGCAAGTCAGTTGATTCCTGATAAGCTCCATGAATCGATTTTCACTTAGCACTTGCCAGACTTTAAGGTCACTCCAAGTGGATTTCAAGTTGAATCAAAATACAAATTATGAGCGGCCAGCAAAGTGCGGCTGATGATGATGATGAATGTCAGTCAGCGAATAAAAGAAGTAATTTTGTGTGAAAATACCCGCTCCACCCACCACCCACCACCTTCCGCTTTTCCGCTTTTCCGGACGGACCGCATAAAGTTCTTGGGTGTGGGCGTGGCACGCAGCCCTTACAACTGTTAATGACATTTACGAATGTTTGCGAGCCACCGAAACTTGGTGGACCTCATCCGTTTGCCCATTCCTTTTTGGCCCCCACACATAATGCCAAAATAATGACGAAGTCTGGGCTTGCACCTCCAAAAGACCTGCTCACAATACACTGAAAAAAACATAGTACATTTGTTACAGAATTATTTGTTTGCTTTAAAAACAAAAGGAGATTATAAAATGCGAAGTTTATAATTGAAGTTTATTATATCTCAAAATATATTAATTTTATTTATAGCTATACAATTTTTTTAAGTGCATAGTGCCATAGAAAAATGACGCGGAAACTGTCAGAAAAGAAAGCAAATGGCGGGTGAAAAAATCGTGGAAAGCGGCTAGGAAAACCTCGACGTCGACATTTGCGGTTTGCTATACAAATGACCGACCGCCGCCGACTGCCCCGCCCACTTGACGAAAATTATACAATAATGGCGTCAACATTAGCAAATTGTGCGCTTGTCGCAGTTCCCATTTTGGCCATTTTCACAACCCCACCCACCACATTTCGTCCTTCGTCCTTTAATGAGCGTTTAAATTGGCGGATCCTGGCATTTGGCTTGCATTTTTGATTGATTGCCCAGGTTTTTTTGGTTTTGAGGCCAATGTGCATAAATGATTTATCTAACCAGGCAGTAATTTTAGGTAATTGTACAAAATAATATAGTAGTAGTATTGGTAGTAGAAATGAATTTGAATAAAAGAAAATATTGGTAAAATGTGTATTAATATATTGAAAAATATTTGAAATGCACTTAAAATGAAAAATAAATATGCTATTATTGCTATTATTTTATTTTTAATATTAAGGAAAAGCTAGCAACATTATGAGTGGAAAATAGGTAAGTGCTATTAACCACAAAACTAGTTTCCGTGCTAAAATGTAAACTAAACCTACTTCTGCTTGGCTTTAGCATAAATCACGCCTTTTGTCAGAATCAGATAACGTTTGGCATAAATTTAGCTTTTATTGACTTAATGCTTGTACTTTTATCAAATAATTAATTACAGAGCAAAGTGTGGGCAACACCCAGCCAGATGACAAGATACTCTGGGATATCAGGTAACACCTTGGCGGGGTCAGAGGAGAAGGAACTGCTCCTGTTGCCGAGGCGTCTCCATCTAAATTCCACTTTTAATAGTGCAACAACTAAGTTGGCAGTGGGCGTCTGCAGTTTGTTTGTCAACCAGTTTGCTGTTGGTTTTTGTTTGGCGTGTGGGCGTTTTGCCCCCTTTGCCATTCAATTATCTAGTTTTCTATAAATTTTCTTGGCTGCTGGCTGCAGTTCAGTGCATTTTGTTGGTTTGTAATTGGCCCATGTCAACAAGTAAGATCGATATCGCTGCCACACAATTTCAGTTCTGACATTTTCGCTTTTGTCGTTGGCCGAGCAATAAAATTGTTATTGATTGTAATTAGGTTTGTAATGGGGTTATTTATGTGTGCCAGTCAGTCAGTCGTTGTTTATGTAGTGCAGTGTAAGTGCTCACTTCGGGCCAAAGTCGTGATTGATTGATGGCCAGAAAGTAATTGCTTGAAAATCGAAAGCAACTTTTAGCGGCAATTTAAATCACTATTCTTTAGGCACTCAAAAAGCAGGCCTCTCAGCCAAATACTCTTTATATATTTCGCTTAAATCAAAAATCATGCAAACGCACTGTTTAAATTCTGAAAACATTTCTTTCAAATTGCAGTGAATTGGAATTAGAGACCTTCTTGGATCCCACATTTCTTGGAATTTCTATCTGACCCACAGGCTCATAATTAATTCAAAGACTGAGCCAAGTATCACTGACCAGGACCTTTCAGGACGACTCGTGCAGGGACCTTGAGGAAACCTCTTGACAAGTTCGCTGGACCAACAAAGGGACACTGGGAAAATAAGACAGGCACGCGTAATGCCCATCCTTTTGTTCGCCGGTGTCACATCCATCTTCATCAGTCCAAAGTTTGCATTTAAATTGGTAATTAACACAAAATAAAAGCGAAAGCGGCAAGAAAAAGTGCCAGGCGAAATAATCACAAATACAATGGAACAAAGGACCCAAAAAAAAGCTGACATTGAGAAGTGAAAACAGTGGAAAGCGGAAACAATCAACTACCCGAATGATAAGAAGTGTGTGCCACCGGAAGTGAAAGAGGCCAAGGGGCAGAAAGTTGGCTCAAAGTGCGAAATTGGCTATCTATCAATTGGCTTGAGGAAATCATGTGCACTGTTCAATTTTCAAACGTTAAGAATAATCCTAAAACTTATGGTAATTTAAAAATCATATTCTAGAACTAGTATTCCTCAAACTTGACATTTTAAAGTGTTTTGCTTTTTCAAACACCATTTCAACCATTTTTATTTTTACATCCAACTTTTTGAAAAAATCCTCAGTGAACCCAATAATTTCGTTGCTTTTGCTAACTGCATTGACTGCTTTCTGTTTCACTTTATCATTTTATTAAATCGAAAAAGAAATGAGAGAAGTAAAAAGGAAGAAAAAACAATATAGTCTAGTTCCTCGACTATCAGATACCCTACACTCAGAAGAAAGAGGCACCCTCAGTCGTAGGAGACCACGAATTAGGGGGACTAGGCAACTTTAAGTCTCCGGACTAAGGGGTATAACAATGAAATATAAAATGGGGAGATAGTGGGAGCATGCCGAGACTCACGTCCTTCCATCGAAGGATGCCAATTGAATGTAAATAAGGAAGTGACAGCCAAAAATGGCGGGAATGAATGGGAAATTCATTCGGGAGAGGAAAACTCGGCGGGGGGAAGCCAAATCGTGTTGAGCAGGTCATCAAGGACAATCGCCAAACTGACGACTTAGTTGACAAAATTGCGAATAAAGCCATCGGACAGGTGACAAGCAATTTATTAACCATCAATTGAATGAATGAAGTCGATGGAGAGATTGAATTAGAATAATGACTGAAATCAGAATGAAAATGAAAACGGAATTTAAGATGTGGCAATAGATTAGTAAAGCCTTCTCAATATTTCATTTTCTGTTATTTTAAATGTTTTTAATCAGTCGAATCAATCGACTTAAACTAGTCCACAAGGAAAGTACTGATCAGGCAGATGATTTCCATCTAAATGAAGTTCCAAACCGAATTTTAATCAACAGGCCACAAACAAGAATCGAATTCGGCTGCAAATTAAGTTTGTATCTCCTTCTCGACGAAAAGCCAATTGCTGTAGCTCCGGCAACAACAATTAGTGCAATTTCTTGGCCAGAAGCAGGACGAAAAACGGAGAGCCATTACCTGCTCGACTTGGCCATAAACGTGAGCCAGAAGAAAAAAGTGGGATGGGCGGTGAAAAGAATATGCCCAGGCAAAACAAACTTAATTGTCTGCACAGTTTTATTTACTCCTCCGACGGACAGCGCAGGACAGGACAGTACTAACCATGTCCTTGCCACAGACAGATCCTGCTGGGGAAACCAAGATTGGGAGATGGGCCTGCGTCTGCTTGTAATTACTGTGCTACGAGTCCTGCGAGTCCTTCGCCTGCTGCACCCACTTAACGAACATGGCCAAGACTGGCCAAACAATAGGCCTGCACTGCTGTCTCTGAGCGCCGAGGTGCACTGAGAGAAATACTAGTATATCATATTATCATATTAAATATGGAAGATAGATCTAGATGGTGGGGATACTCATTCGTAAAGTGAGAAGGTGAATGAAAATACTATAATGTGAAGAATCTAATTTGACATGCCCTCCAGATTTCTTTCAGTGCATCAGCATGCACGGCTCGTTGCCCGGATAAGTGATGCAGATCCCGCCCCTTGGTCCCCTGGTTTTGGCCTTGTTTAATGCTAACACAATAAACTTGACCGAAAGCCTGTTGTCGATGCAGCTGGAGCAGAGAGTTGAGTTGAGTCGCCGTAGAAGCTGTGAGAATCCGGAAGGTGGAGCTGGAGCTGGATGATCCCCCTCCATATATGTACGTATGGTTGGCCAGGCACTGGGAACAAGTCTGCGGCCATGTAGTAGGTGTTGCTATCGCATTTGCATCCGACCCTCAGCACCGCCCGACCCCTCTGCTGCCAATAACTCAATCAGTGGCGCACTGCAGTTGCTCCGGACCATTCATCATCGCCAGACAAAATATTAATCGCTCCTGCCCTTGCACTTACACGTGGCCAAATTGGATTCGAACGCGATTATGTCACACGGAGCGAGGCAAGGTTACAATTTATAATTGTCAAGCGGATGAAAGATATGCGGATGCAGCGATACATGGACTACATGGCCAGACAAATGGTAGGTATATGGTGTGGTCCACGGAGCGAGTTTGCACTATCCCCGGTGATTTATGTGGCCAGGAAATTGACTTGTGATATATGGTTCTTAATGCAGCAAGGACCTTGAAAAGGTGCAGCAAAATCAATAAGTGCATTTGGCTTAAAGCAGTGAAGGTAGTGCAAAAATTATGAAACTAGAGAGGTGCATGATCTCAGAAATGGTCATATTTAACTTATTACTTTAATGTTCTTAAACGAATACAAACATCAATTAAAGCCAATTCAGTTTTCAAATCGATATTGGCATTGACCAGGCATTAAGTTCAACCGCAATCTGCACACTACGACGCACAGAAAAAATAAAAGCCTGAAAGGGGAAAGCCGATTGACCCAAGGAAGCTCTTGATTCGAGGTCCTGCGGCTGAAAGGATTCGAGGTAAAGGGTTTCGAGAGCGAGGCAGTGGCAGAAATTGAAATTAAAGCGGGGCAAAAGTCAAGGCTTAGTGGGCTAGCGTTTCAATTATGACATTGCCATATCTAATCCGGGCTTTAATTAAGACCAGATGACTTTAACAACAGGAACAGTGGAGGCGGGCATTAAGAAGCCTTTGAGCCAACTCACCTTTTTAATGAGGCAAAAAGTTGATGCCACATAACGATGTCATAATGGCCATTGTGTGGGCAACGAGCGGCCAGCCAGGACAGCACGACCGAAGGAGCAGCAGAATGTGGATGTGGAGCAGCGGTTTCAGCGCCTGGTGCTCTTCACAATGGCCAAGACCGCCGCGGTCCGAAGGCTTTATTGTGTTTTTAATTAGAAAAACTTTTGCATCTACACACCGACTCCGCCAGCCACAATTGGTGGGATCGAATTTAAGGCGGTAACATGGCCGCAAACACCAAAGCCCACAGAATGCAACAATATCTCGGCTTGCAAACTATGCCTTAGTTTAGCATAATATTTTCCCACTGGCCAAAAAGTGTTGAATATCGGCCCCGGGCTGCTAAAATATACGAAAAAATATTCGAAGAAAAACAAGCTAGCTAGCTGCCCATAGAGCCGCAAAAATGCTGCCTGCAAAAGGAGCCGCAACCGAAAAAAAAGTATGCAACACTTGGCCCACGGAGCCATCGGAGCACAACAAAGGCGCTTACCAGGTGTTGGTGCATGCCAGGCGAGGATGGGCGGCGACCGGGGGTCCTGGACATAGCCACAAACTTTGGCAAGGACTCCTACTTGCTACACATGCACTGGAAGAATAATAAGTGATCTATAAAGATGCTCTTCAGGAACATGAAAGGAGAAGTTTCCTTTCAATTGTTTGTCAGGGTCCATTTTTCAACTAAGATAATAGTGATAATATTTAAATTTTTTCCAGTGCAAAGTCCAAAGGGCAAGAGAAAAACTCCGAGTCCCGGGCTCGGGGAGCCATATGCGAAATTGTTTTATAGCTGGCCGGGAACGGTCAGTGCGGAGCGTTGAGTTTGTTTATGGCCACAGCCTGGCTGTGGCCCACAACGGATGTTGCCTTTAACTTGTATATCCTTTACTTTGGATGCCTCTCGTTCTACTCCGGCTATCTGGGAGGACGCAGGACGAGGGACGAGGGATGGGCCAAGTTCCTGGGCATTCGGTTTCACGTTGAAGCGTTTAACAAAGCGCCGTAAATTGCATCAGGCGTGCAACCACAAGCTTTCCCCTCGTTCTGGTATTTTATTCGGCTTTTCGTTGAGTTGAGTTTCTTATGCCAAGTTTTGGGGCCCTATGCGGTGCAGGTTAACTTTTATTGCCTCGAAAAAAAAAGAGAAAACAATTTAAGCCTTGGGTTTTAGGGATAGTAGGCTTTTAGCATGGCCGAAAATTAGATTATTGGCTTGCGGTGAATGCTGCTCAATGCTCATGGAATCGAAGCTAATGGCATGTGGTTCGGCTGCTCCAGCAGACGACAACTGCAATTTATGGAGCCTGAGTCCCAACTGAAATGCAAATTCAATCAGCTCCCTTGGCAGACTGCAATTAAAACATTTGCTGAATTTTCAGTTGGCCCTCAGGGCGACTCTCCCAATCTCCTACAATTATGAGAGGCTGCGTACGATTGCCATGTTGCCAATGTTTATTGAAGTCCGCGAATGGCCAAACAAATGGCAGGGAGCCACAACCCGGCTGGGTCCACAACGCCCAGCCACGCCCACTTGGGGCATCAGGCGCGAGAGTGTCCAAACTTCCGCGACGGTGGCAAGTGCAGCAAGGCGTTGCTTTTTTAATAGAGTCATAACTTGCTGCCAACTAATGGGCTTGCAACCAAATCACGCTGCACTGAAAAAAATTCGAGAAGGAAATGTAAAAAGATTTTACTTGCAAATTGGATTTACTGCATACTAATCTGGGATTACACACTCCATTCTATCATTAACAATTAGATTATTAGCTCAATTTGGGCTAGTCATCTATCTTTTTAATAATTCGTAAAATAAAACAAGCCAACTTATATTGGTTATAATTTTTTCTTCCAGTGCACTTGGAGCAGCCCTCGGTTAGCCATAGTCCCCTCGAGTTTTAATCCCCCGTTTTTTTAGCCTTCATGCTGCTCGGTGGTGACTCTACTTTGGTTACAATTCAATTTGCAATGTTCGCTTTTTCTTGGCCACGTTTTTTCGGCCCTTCAGTCGCGTTGGGCGCTTTAAAAATTTGTTCCCTTACCTGGACAGTGTCGTAAATGTGTGGAAATTGTTGGGTGTTATGCCTCGTAGGTATGTAGGTATGACTGCCAGTTGAGCAACGGGCGGTCGCTCGCTGCTTCGTTATAGCCAACTTCATCCCCAACTCCATCTCCATCTGGTGGAGTGTGTGGCATTTGGCCAACAAATCTCTCGCTTTCCCTGGCGGCGCTCGCTGTCGTTTTATTGTCTTGGCATAATGTTGACGTTCTAGACTTGGTTTAGACTTGGTGGTGCGATGGGTCTCCCCTCGTGGATGGTGGGTTCTTGGGGCATGGTTGGCCATGTGCTCCTCATAATTGTCTTGCGCAAATGGTCGTGTAAAATTTTAATTGCTTTTTAGTGCAAACTCTTGGAAAATTTGTAGTTCCCAAGGAGCAAGGAGGGCAAGATTGGGACTAAAGCTGGAGTACACCACTTACCCGATTTCGTATGCATGTGAAGGGTCAACTTTTGTGGGCTGATTAGGAAATGTTTATGACAAAGGTGTTATGCTCTTGGGTCTAATGGTTCCGTTTCGGGACTCAAAAGGTCCAGGAAGTGCTTAGTACGGAACGAGGATTTAGTTAAGGGTTTAATCCGTTAATTGTCTGCTTGAAAGTACACTTAAACATATTAGGGGTTGGGATTGAAGGGGGAAAAAGAAAAATAATACTTTTCTGACTAATATATGCCATTGCGAGCTTGAATAAATCTTTGCATGAGTTTTCAGAAGCCGTCGGCAGTGATTTCAAACTTCTGGAGCACACAAATAAATATTATTTTTAGAGCTCTGAGTAAATGTTTAGCCTTAAAACGCTTTGAACCACAACGAAGGTAATGGAAAATGCTGAATCTCAAGTTCTCGAGCTGTACGAGCTGGAAAACCAAACAGAAGCAACAGCCACATCTTAACCGAAATCAGCAGACAACTCATTAAAATCCAAAGTAATTTTCCACACCATATCACCGTGCATGACACATATATCAAAAATTTATGTGCGAAACGTCAGAAAGTTTGAACACGGCCACCATAAAAACAATTTGAATACATTTTTGATTACATTTATGGAGGCGGTGCTGCTGCTGTAAGGAAACCAAGTCAAGCTGAAAACAACTTTCGAACAACACTTGACATGGAAATTTTTGGGTGCGTATGCTCCAGCTACCCGCTTTTCTATGCAGGATCCCAGGAGCCCCACATCCCGTGACAAGGGGAAAGTGATATGGTGTGTGTTTGGGAGTACAAATATTTGTTCTTTTTCTCGGCTTCTCGGCCAAACTAAACCGAACTGAACCGAAATTTACAATTTCATAACTTTAAGTGTCCCTCATCATTCTCATATATATATATGTTTTTTTTTTCGGTTTCTATTTTTTAACCAGATAGTGAGCGCTTTCTGGCCATTCGGCTCGTTAGCATTTTTCCGGTTATCTCCTGCCAGATTTATAGAGCTCATTGCCCCAATGGCTGCGGCCCGTCATTTACGGTCACAATTTTTGACATTCATTGGCCTTTTTCCTCCGCTCCTCGGGCTCCTTCGCCATTTTTTTTTTTTTGCGGATAGGACACGACACTCAAACTTAAATAGAAATGAGCGCATGAAGCGTGAAATTAAATTTGATAAATTCTATTTACGTATAGAGATGGAAGATTTGTGGCTGGACACCATGGGGGCGGAATGGCGGGGCAGGACAGATATTAGGGTAGCTGGTCCTAGGTCATAATTTAAGTGTATCGAATGGGTTTTTTAACGCTCGGTTGTGCAGTGTAAGCGTGATTAGGGGGGAAATAAAAAAGTTGAGGTTGGGGCTATGTAAAAAAGAAAAAGTGACATTTTAGAGAGTTTTTTAACGTTCTTTTTTCTTCGTCCTGCAATTTTTAAGTTAAGAACTCCATTTCCCAAGTCGCCGCAGCTATTCATAGTTCTTTGCGCTGTTCATTAAGAATGCACCACCCAAGAAAGCAGGGAAGCCATAATAATATACTATATACAAAATAATAATGTAATCATAATCATCCGAAGAGCAGGGAGAAGTGCCGCCCACATAAACGGAGCCGCATCATCACGAAGCCCACGAAGAAGAGGCGACCACAGCAAAAGGTACAACAGACACTGAAAACTTTTAATATTCACTCTTGTCGGCTGCATAAATTAAGGCACTCACAAATGGTTGAGATTGGATGGGTCCGAGGGTTCGGGTTTGAGTTCTGAAGAGGTCCAGAGCGGCGGGGTGGGGATGAGTGTTGGCCAGTTGAGAATGCAATAGCGAACAACAAAAGTGCAGGCTGGGCGACAGTGATGCCAACTGAAGATTACAACAATGACTAAATACATATTTTAATGAATTTTAGACTTAAAAACTTAAAAAACTTAAATATATTACTTAAAAGAACTAGAAATCTTTTATTTATAAAAAGTATACAATTTTTTATCTTAAACTAATCTTTTATTAACAGAAAATACAAATTAATTTAAAAAAGATTTGTTTATACCAAAATAACATGTAGCTTGAAAGTAGCCAGATGGGCATCACTGATTGAGGAGATGCTGCTGATGGAGCAGATAACATGCAAAACCAATGGAAGGCCACTCGACTGAAGAGAGCGGTCGCTGAAGAGCGCGGCGCAAAATAAAAAGCCAACAACAATTCTCCGCAAAGGCTGGGGCCACGAAGAAGAAGCAGCAGAAGGCGAAGGAAACGAAGATTGGGAAGGGGTAGGGGGAAGAAAGTGCACAAAGCGAATGAAGTATGAAAACGGCGGAGCGAAAAGGCTGCCAACTTGTGGCGCCTTTTGTTGTTATTACTCGTTGTTGCTGTTGCTGTTTCCTGTTTGTTATTGCACTTTTGCGTGCTGAAAAGAGACAAAGGCAGAGGTGTGGGAAAGGGAGGGGCGTGCAGGGCAGCCAAAAATTGCGAACCCAGTTGGGGCACTCAAACTCACTTCAATGAATACTTTATGGGTTAATAATCGTAAAACCATTCAGCGCAAAAGCCTTGCAGCCCTTTGGGCCTTTTGGCCAGCCAGCTGATGCACTCGAAAAAAAGTTGCATACCATCTATGCGATTTGCATGAAAATATGCAATTAATTATCCTTTAACTAAAGTTAAGTTAAGCGATATTTATGAAAATTTCGTAAAATTTCAAAACAACTTTTCGGGGTATAAGCAATTAAGAGAGAAATTTTATTTTATAATTCTATTCATTTGTTGTAATCTTAAGCTCAAGGCCATTTTCTTTTCTCACAGTGTAACCACCCTCGTTACCTTCTTTCCTTCCCATGGGCAAAGTTTTTGTGCGCGAGAATTCATAAACAATGTGCATAAAGCGCAAAATGTAGCGCTTCTGGGGGCCTTCTGCAGTAAGGGGGGTTTTTAAAGAGGTTTCCAGAGGCGAGGTGAGGTCAAAGGGGTTTGGGGGATGGGGGTGCGGCGGTGATGTCCCAGTGCAGTGGCAAATTGTTTGGGCCCCCTTTGTTATTGTTGCTGCAACAAGCTGCTGTTATTGTTGCAACTTGCAACCGGCAGCTGCCTTTTCGAGTTTGTCAGGTGAGTTGGAACATCGCTTATGCAGGTTTTCGTGTTTTCCCTGATTTCCAACATGCGCCTGTGTGGGTGTTGGCAGGACTCGTATTGTTGTAGCTGCCAGTTGTTGTTGCAGTTGTAGTTGTCATTGTTGATGTTATTGTTGGCCGGGTTCTTAGTGGATAGACTGAAGTTGGCGCTGACAAACGATGTAAAGAGGATTTTGGGATGAGAGATATTGAAGTGATTCGAGCTGATTGGATGGGAACACAAGGGAATTACGACAATTTAGACGCTGATCTTGTTGTTTATACAATAAACAAATGAGTAGTAAAAAGGTTTTCTTTACAGTTTGACAAGCTCAATGCTTTTTGCCTTGAAAGGGGAAGATAAGAAATGTAATCCTTTAAGGACTGTTTAATAGCTAACAACGCTTGAGTAACTCATTAATCTCCCTGTCAAATTTTAAACACTCATAAATATGCCTTCATTTATCATCCACTGGTATTCTCCCTGCTCAGTTACTAATCGAATATAGATAAGAAATCCCAAAAGCACGTTCATCCCCTCCAACAAAAGTTTCAAATGCCAATAATTCGAATATAAATAACTCATACGCAGCGTGGGCCGAAGAAGTAAGGGAAAAAAATGAAATAACAAAATAAAACAATAACAGAGAAACAAAGGTAAAGTCACGCCTGCCAAATGGTAAAAAATGTTTCGCAGTCAATTGTAAATATTTTTGCCATTGAGTTTTATTTGAAAAGTTGCCGACGCCTTTGTTGTTTTTGTTATTGAGGGGGGAAAATACGTTAAAAAATACCACCACCTAATGAAAAGTCATCCCCAAAATGTTAGGGGGGCGGTGAGTGGAGCAGTATTACGCCATATACCTGGGGGCCCGTCAGGTTTTACACGCTCGTTACGTTTGATTTATAAAAGTTGATGTTGGCGCTGTAAGGCGAACGCACAAATTAATTGCCGTTGTTGTGCGTTGATAAATTGCGTATACGCCGCATTGTACGCCGGAGAGTTCTTTAACAATTTGCTGAACGGAGCGGGCTGAGCTGGCGAAATATTTAGGCAATAAATAAAATGCCAAGTCAAGTTTAGTCCGCTCCTGCAAATATCATTCCCTTTGATTAACGCACTGGGATAAATGTGGGGTTATGGCCAAAAGTTTGCCAGCCATTTAGCAGTTGTAAAGATATTTTATCAGGGATTCTTTGCATTTAATTAATTGCAAATGGCTGGCTCCAGGTGCGATAAGCACTAGCAGTTTTAATGGGTAAGCGTTTAAGTGGAGTGTCAAATTATCCGATGAATTTGTGAGCTAAAGATGAAGAAAAAATAAGCAAATGAGTTGGAAATTTCAATGTTTCTAAAAGCGGTCTTTTGATTTGGTACGGTTTTAATTTGTTGCTTACCAAGACCCACTAAAAATTAATGTTATTTATAAAAATGAAACTTAATTGCTTTAATGGGTTTGAAAACTCATTTAAGCCCTGGTCTTTGGCCTGCCAGAAAACGGTTATTAAACACTTCCCATTGCTGTCCATCCTTTCACCTGTTCCTTAGCCGGCTGTCTCCATTATTTATATTCCTTAACGCTTTCCCCGTCTGGGGATTCTTTTTCCGGCTCTGCTAATGCGCGACCCCTTGCCGTGAAATCCGCAGAAAGTCGGTACTTTGTTTAAGCATTTCTCTTAATTTGTTTTGGCAAGAAGAGAAAACAATATTTCTTTAGCAGTTTGGTATATTTCTGTGTGGATATTTCACTCGGACCCGCTGAGTGCGGCGCCAGCGGAAATGAAAACTTAACGCTTATTTGAGCCTTCAACAGTGCACATAAATCACCAGGCTGCCCAGCTTTTACTTCTCCGCGCTGGCCCGCCTCCACCGATTTCCCGCTTTTCCCGCTGCTAAGCGAAAAATCAGCTTTGCCAGTCTACTTTTCGGGGACGCAGTCTTTCGGCAATCGCATTTGGAGTCTGTGTTTAGCCGCTTATTTTCTCCATTTCGCTCTGCAGTTTGTTCTGTCTGGCGGCTTTGTCTGCAGGCCTGTCATAATTCTGTCTCTAAATGTTTTTCGACCGCATTATGCTGATGACGATGATGATGATTGGGCGCATATGTGCGTGAAAAGTGTTCCACTCGCTTTTCCGCTTCTGCGGCGTGTGCAACTTCCGTTTCCGTTTGGCGCACCGGAAGCGGCAGACGCCTGTGGCAGGCACTTTCGCTGATTGCTGCTCCCGAGATCCATTCAACCCCCAATACAATCGTTCCGCTTCCCCCTCATTTGTATTTTCAGTTATTAGCAATGCAGCCCCTCTTTTTGGGCTTTTCTTACCGCCGCCAGCAATAAAAAATCTTTCCCAGGGAACTGCATTTGATTGCCCTCGGCGAAATGAGTTTCGTCTCGCAGCTTACATTTTGAAGTAATCTCAAAAATTTGTGCTTTCCTCATTTGATTCAATTACACCTTTGGGTGTTGTAATTTTATTTTGGCCCTCCTCTTTCACAAAACAAATGGCTTCAGATGGAGCACAATGGATAGCAAACGGAAACGAACATAAAAGGGAGGAAAATTCAGGACGAAAGAAACAAGTGCAGCTGTTTTGCACCAAAAGATGCGGATGCGTCTGCTCTTTAAGCTGAATTTGGTGGGGCATCATTAGGGGCACTACAAAAAATGTTATCGCTTTTTTAGAGAGTGCATTGATTTGATGCTGTTTAATTTTATAACATTTTTATTAGCTAAGAAAACTTAGAATATATTCTGATAACTGTGTGTTGTTTGAATTTTCTGATTTAGATTTTGAACGTATTTTTCGGCAAATATAAAGAGTTAGCACAAAATTTTCCCAGTGCATCCAGAGACTGAGGTCATTTGAGCTCCTTTTGGCAGCTTTGCACTACCAACAATGGGCGAAAAATGCGAATTTCGCGCTAGTTTTTATACAACAAGGCTGCTAATTTGATGCTGCAACAATGCAGGCAACAGTGCTCTGTTTGTGCCCCCCTTTTTCCAACCCCTGCACCCCACCCCCCCTTGCCAGCGCACCCCTCCCGTCGCGCAGCGAACCACAAGCTTATAAAAGCCACGCATCCATCAGGGTTGGCGGTCGCCCCTTTGGTTTAGCTTTAATTTCATGCTTACTTTAATGCGAACAAGAGGAAAAGTCCCCACTTCACCCGCCCATGTTGACTTTGTGCCGTAGTTAACGGCTTTTGGGAAAACGGGGTGGTGAGTGGGCGGCGTTGGGTGGCTTTGGAGGTTAACTACTTTTCATGAGCTTAATTTTAAATTGAGGCTGCTGCGGCGGCTTCATTTACTTTGTGCCCCGGCCAACTTTGTTGCCGGCAAACTTTTCCGCGGACTGTTTAGCAAAAAGGCAAAAGTTAACTTTGGGGCAGCCCCTCGCCTTCGAAAAAAAAAGAATTCTATTAGGAAATGCGAACCGGTTGCAAGGCCATTGAGTTATTAAGCCAACTAATTGCTTATTTGCACTGGGTAAAAGCTTAGCGATCCGATCTTCGCAATCGCAATTTGCACTCAGCGCGAAAAATTGCCACTCACGCCCCTCGCTTTCCAGGGGGCGTGGCTTAGCCAGATAGCATCCATCTCCCCATCCACTCGATTCGGCCATTCAAAGTGCAACGCCTATTTTTCATTTTTCCCGGCGAGAGTGAGTGCAGCTGGCTGGATTTTTCCAGCCTTAAGTTTTTAATTGCCCGTCCAGTTGCTCATGATCGCGAGTTTAATTAAGCCACGGTGCTTGGCTATTGCGTGTTGATGGCTCTATCAGTGGGCTGGACTTATCCATTCATCTACTGAAATTAATATTTGATTTTAGACCAGTTAATAGAATGCAAAGAATAATGCTCAAAGTAAAGAACCCCGCACCAAATGCTCGGCTAGTTAATAACTCGCTGCAACTTTGCAGACATTCCGCAGATAAATATGAGTTTGAGCTGTCTTTCTATCCTGCCACTAAGCATTATGCACGATATCCTTGCTCCTTGGCTCTGCCTGCATATGGGAGCAACTTTGGCCAAAAGCAAACCACTTAAATTCATTTTAATTCAAGCGAATAGCAAACCACCGACCTCTTGCCACATCCTTTGCCACATTTAGCCGAACCCTTAGCTCATAATAATTTCACAACGCATACACACTAGCCGTAAAATAATTTTCCAGCATTTTTTGTCTTTTTCCTGCTCCCAGTGTACTGTCTGCCCCGGAAAATGTTCTGTTTTTCTTGGGGGTTTTCCTATTTTTATTCGTTTTCTGGCGTGTCTAGTGCGTCTCAAAGGGTTTCACACTTTGTATGTTTGCGCCAGGAGCCAAAGGCTGCATATGAAAATATTTGTGAAGCCTTTCGCAATGTGAAAGCAGTTTATGTGACTGGGACGAGTCTGGGGGAAAGTTTAAATGTACATATTTAAGGTTGTTTTTGGTTCATTACAAGAAGACTGCCTTAAATTATAGGTTGTAAAAGAGGTGATTTAAAATTAAGATGCATGAATTGCTAATATTCTGTGTAACATCTTAAATATTCATTAAGGCCTTAGAAAGCCATAAGTCAGAATAGATAGCAGTATTGTTACCAAAATGAAAATGTTATTATTTTAATTTATATGATAACATGATTTTTGCGTAGATTTATGCCAGCTAGTAACTTGTAACCTTTAAAACATGATTTTCGTAAAAATTGAGAAAACTTCTTTCATGCTGTATTTTTAGTTCATACAATTTTAATTGCCAGTTGAATGGAGAGCAATCAATTTGTTGAATGGTTCTTGTGCAAACACCTTAAAATGCCATAAATTCTGGACGACTATTTATTGTTTTTATCGGCTGACCCAATTTTCCAGAGAAAACGAGCAGAACCAGAAGCTTTTGCCTGCAAAATGGATGACCCTACTACACATCATTCATTCATTGCCATATCTTTCGTTACCTAAGCCATTGTTTTTTGGCCATTGGCAAACAATACGACAAATTGGTATTGCATTGTCTATCTCTGCTCTCTATCGGTTTTTGCAATTTTCGCAAATTGTTTTCACGCAAAATATTTGCGTTTAACTGCTGTTTCGAGTGTGTGAGTGTGGATATCGGGATATAGTATATCTGCCATTTATATAGGCCATTAATATTGCACTTTTGTTGCACTCGAAACATTCATCGATTGCTGAATGCGATTGTTGTCAGCCCTTTTTGCATCCGCGCCGCGCTTCGAATATCGCAAATTCCTCGACATTTTCGCAGATTTGGATGTTTTTCGCAGTTTTGCATTTTCTCATTTTTGCAGCGAAATTAATTTGCGTAAATTGTATTAAATGTTTTGCCATGCCCAGCAAACTGTGCCAATTTTAATTGAATGCCTTTTGTTTGCCTCCGAATAATTCAGCAATGTTTGCCTTTGTTGCTGTAGTTTTTGGCCTTGTTAAATCGTTTTTCAACTCCAATTTGATGGCCCCAAAAAAAAGTAGCGCGGATTGGTCGCTGCGCGATAAACGGATAAAGCGAAAACCACCGCAAGTCCGGTAAATGCAATTTGAACGGTTCGATACTAATTGCTTTATAGATTGTATTATGCATTAATTATATCTCTAAAAATAAATGTGCCTTTGTCACGTGTAATTTGTTGTTTTCAGCTAGTACTTAGAAAGACTCCTTTGAGTTCCTTGAACCGATACTAGAACTACTTATCCTTGAACTCCTTGCAAGTTCATTGGTTTCTTTTAGACATCCATCCATCAATCAATTCTGGCCAAGCATGCCCAGCATCCATAACCATGTTATTGATGAATGGCCTCCCCCCTTCAGCCAGTGGCCAGAAAATATAAAAAAGACTTTAATTAAAAGCCGGCGAGGCGGGCAAGTTGCACTTGCACTGCATCGAATAAATCTTTTGGCGCGACCGCAAGACACGAGGCGCATTCAAAATGCTAAATTAGTAAAATGTCACTTTCGCTTTCAAGTCGAGAGGCAAAATTCCAGGGGGCAAAAATGCGGCGTGCATTGTTGTCGGCACTGATCAAAGCCGCAAAATCCAACGACGACGGAGATGCGGCAGCCACATAAATTATCACGGCCTAAGCAGGCGCAGACACTTGCCAAATGTGTTGGCCAAAAAAGGGGGGCCACCGATGGAGGGGCGGAAAAAGGGGTGAAATGCGAACGGGTGTCGTGCGAAATGTTCCACATGTGGCAAGCGATGCATTGACACACTTCAAAGGCGCCTTATGTGCACCTAAGTGGGCTGAAAGATTTAAAGGGAGAGTTTAACGACTGCTTAGACTTCTTAAAACTTACAAAATAGTATTTAAATTAACTACAAAAATATTTTTTAAGTGCTAACTAAACTTAGAAACTAATTAACAATATGATAATAACATTAGAATGAAAATTTACTATTTTTTGTAGTTGTCTTGTTTTTATTATAAACTTGTTTTCATCCATAAAATCCATCCATAGAAAAAAGGTGTGATTACCAGATTATCGCTTAAATAAATTAGCACAGTTTAATATCAGTTACCACACATGATTTGTTTAACTACTGCCCTACGGCCATCAAATTGAGTGTGAAAATGGTAAAGTACTATTGGATGGCTGGAAAATCTATACCATATCTTTCAGTTGGCACACATTTTAGAGAACTGGATTCTTTGCTGTTCGCAATTGCAATTTGAATTGGGTATCGATACTCGTAAATATTGCCATTTTGGCCAGCGGATATGCCTGGCAACAAGAGGTGGAACTGGATTTGGGCCAATAAAACGACGGCAGGCATAAATCTTGAGCCGTTTATTGGGCAATCCCCGCTTGGAAGGAGTATCTCATGGATCGTTTAGAATGGTCTAATAATGTTTGCCAACTGGACTTGTGTGCAGAAGATTAGTCAAATGTCAAAAAGATTTATAGAAATCATTTATGAAATGTATCTTTTATTTCGAAAATAAACATCTTTCACCTAAGCCCAGTTTGAGTATCGACTTAAAATTGATTTCCATGGGATCCCATTGGACAACTTCATTTTATCGCTGCGGACGTGACTTGGCCGCTTTCACGATGACCGTGTCCGTCGCCTAGTCAATCAAACAAAGTTTGATGTCGAGTAGCTGGCTGCATTTCCATAAGTTAACTACCGTTCTGGCACTCTGAAACACATGTCACGCACTTCCCGAACAACTGGGAAAAGCTGGCAAAGCCCACGCGCTGGCAATTTCAACTGCACTTCACAGCTGGCCAGTCTTTGGCCAGTCGGAGCCACATGAAGCCAGTCTTTGGGAACAAACCCACGCCGGAGCAAAGTCTCCGGGCCATCTGTAAGTGGAGCGAACAAAATAATCAAAATGAGAATAAAATCAAAACATCGCGGTCACTGGCAATTTGCATGTGCAGTACCGGCAGCCAAGACGAATCTGTTGCGATTTCTGCTTGAAAAGCGCTATTTTTGAAATAAAGATGTTTTTTAATTAATCCTTGATAATAATAGAAAGGATGTATTTGACCATATATATACTATTTCTACTAGTATGTATTTAAAACAATTGAATAGCTCATTGAAAATAGTACAACTAAACTTCGCTTGCAACATTGTTTTTTCAATATATTTCAGTTTTTTAGCTAGCAAACAGCCATGTGCGCATCTCTACGCTGCGGGCTACTTGAAGACATCGCTGGAGGCGCCTCCTTTGCAGTTGGCAGCGCGAAGTGGAGTGGAAGTGTGTTTGAAGACACTTGTTGGCTGCCCGCCAGTTGAGGATGACGATGAGAATGGGTATGGGGATGGGATGATGATGGTGATTGCGAATATAGCGGCGATGATGATCGCGACCGACGACAGCATAACAAATGAACATTTAGATGGAGTTGCAGGCATCTCTGCACTGCCATCCCACTCGAGGAACTCCTCCAGATGGAGCTTTAATTTAAAACATCAAGCTTACAGATAGAAAATTGTTGAACACAATTTTAAGATGACAAAAATCAAGATATAGCTAAGTCTTAAAATATTAAAGTAGTCAAAAGATCAAAAGAACTCACATAAAGTTTTAAAACAGTTTGAGAGGCATTCTTAAAGGTCTTTAAATATATATATTTTTTATACTAACATTAAAGACTTATTTTGATTACAACTCAGCATATAAGTCCGCTTAACAATGTACATCTATCCCATCTCTAAAAGTTTCCATTCTTAATCATATTCCTCAACTTGAGTGACTCTTGTTAGTTAACCAGAGGCCGTTGACGGACTCATCGTGCTCATCGCACAGGAGCAGGAATAACTAGGATTGCAGTGACTCCGCCTCCAACTCCAACTCCAACTCCAATTGCCTTTATTAAACGCTGGGCTGTCAGGCTCAGATTGGGGCTTTTTTTTCAGGGCGCCAGATGCGCGATGAGTTGTTGAAAAGTTAAAATGGATTTTACGCAAAGTTTTTAATTTGCCGCTCTTTTGCCACAAATCGTTGACCGTTGCAGCACGTTCCATTTTCCTTACTGCGCGTAATTAAAATCTTTAACAGAGAACAAAAAACTTTACTAGTGAAAGGAATACCATTATTATTCTTAAAAAGCTAGTGTTCGATTTTCTTAAAAATTTTACTTCATTTTTGAATTGGTGCTTATTAAAAACTTTGATTTTCATTTCATATCGCAACAATTTTCTTCTCCTGTCTTTTGTGCAAAGGTCTTATTGTTTGTGGTAACTTTTTGCTGTTGTTATGAAACACTTTAAGCCCAGTTTGCCTTCAATTTTATCAGCCACACACTTTTTGCATTAAAAGTTACACAATGCCTTTAAAGGACAGCCCACGCACCGTGGATGCAGCTTTTGAGCCAAGTCACCATCGGCGTCTAGACGTTGGTAAACAAAGGACAAAAGACGCTTTTGCCACTATAGCCAAAGAACAAAAGATCCAAGGAATTCAACCAAAAAGTGCGTTGGAAGTTTTAGAGGTTTTCTTATTATACTTTTTGGCTCCTGATATTCGGCATAATGCACTCGACGAACATAATTGCGGTTAGGTGTCGGATTGTGAGGATCTTTCAACTGGCACTAAATTAAATGGATTTCATTGTGTATTTATCGGATATTGTTGAAGTTTTAGCTCTTACAACATGAAAAGTCAAATTGGATTGGATTTTGATGCCATACATTTCATATCAAATGTTAGATCCCTTCTTTCAGTTTATATATTCTCGACTATCCAACTGCAGCTCTCCAGTTAGTCAGTCAATCTACCCACTGCTCAGCCTTTCTTTTGGCCATGCTAAGGTATTCACTGAGCAATTTGCAATTTATATTTGGTTAGCCAGGTTGTCAAGGAAGCGGCTGCAGTTGCAGTTGCAGTGGCAGTGGCCGTGGCACTGCTGCAACGTGAGACAATTGCAACGAGCTGCACAAATTAGTTAAATTACAGGCAGTTGATTAGAAAAAGTGGCTTTGGCTGTTGCATCTTCTTCGTGGCATCCAAGGCACTCCACTCGTTTCCCTGCCGATTGTTCGTTCAGATTGCCGTCTCTTTTTGCAGCCTTTGCCGCTAACGAAGCTCAATTCGAGCGCCAAATTGAAATTGATTGTGACATTTGATCATGCGTTTGTCTTGCCTTTCTGCCTCCAGACCCAGATGGAAAGAGACGGCAACAGGGCGAGGGGAAAGAGACGACAGGCTGTCATTGGAATTTGTGCGGAAAATTGCTGAAGCGGTAGGCGCGCAGGTGTGCCTAGTTTTCCTTTCCATTTTCCATCTTCTCTTTTTAAGCCGTAGCTTCGGCTTTTCTTGGCTGATACGCACTGGATTAATTGGACGGATGTGCATTGGTTTGATGAGTTGAGCCGAGACAACTGGAGAAAACTAGGGAGCTGTAGGCTCAAATGCCAGCTGGTGGGTCTCTCTGTCAGAGATTAAGATGAGCTTTATTTTAAGGCGCCAGCTGAAAAAAAAGTTTAAATTGCTTTGGTCTTGGGTGAGTGGAAAAATGTTGCCTGTTTACTTGAAATGTGGGATGTGGTAGTGAAATCTTGATGGAAAAATAACATCTGCATCTGCAACTGTAAAAATATATAGAAAAATATATTTTACATTTAGTGATTTATAGATTTGACTTAAGTAATTATCAAAATGTACTTCGTTTCATTAACCTTTGCACCAGGTCTAAAGAACTATGATTATATAGAAGGTGTCTTTGGGACTTGGGGGCTAACCCAGCACTTGAGTTCATCTGGAGAGCATTTGAGCTGGAAAATGGAGAATCCCCACATGAATAATTACAGCGCACGCAGTTCATTTCATTTCACTTGAGGGGGTGGAAAACCCTTTCGAGGCGAAAAGCGCGTGGCACATGAATGAAAATATTTAATGAAGAAATTTATAACAAACTTTTGCAAATGGCAGCAGACTGCTGGAAATGGCTGTGGATAAAGAGAAGAACGGAGTGGTAAAAAATTATGAACATTAAATGTAAATTAAGCTAATCAATTAGGTCCAGAATGTGCTTAAGATTGGCAACGCTTTTCTCAGTGCACCGAAAGAAATTAAGATACACAAGTACTATAAATAAATAAAAAAATTAAAACAAATAGAATATAGATAATATATATTACTTTGCTTTGTAGTAAATAGCTTTAGTTAAATAAATATCAATTCAAAATTGTGCGCAGTGTAAACCAGTAAAAGTTCTATCCACTAGCGACTTCCGGCCCATTTGCTGCCTAACCCAATTAGCCAAAGCCGGCGAATTCCTTCGCTCCTCACCCTTCATCCGCTATAAATGACCGACATTTAAATTGTGATCAATTGAGGAGTCTTCTCATCACCACGCCCAATCCCCTGAACCCTTTCAATCCTCTCAAGCTACTCCGTAGTATCTGTTGCCATTGCATAGCTGAGTTAATGATTGGAAATTAATTCGTCAGCCGGGGGAACGGGCCAATGGGATTACGCAATTGCGTAGACAAATTGCTGACAATTAGCAGGGAGTCCAAAGACGAAGACAAAGGCATTGTTCGTCAGGCGATTTCTGGGTGATTTCCAGCAGTTCTGCTCAGGTGAACGGACCTCTGGCTCCAGCTCCACTTAGTGGACAATGGCTATCGATCTGCGCCAGGTGTGGCGATGGGGTATTGATGTGAATTAAGTAGTTGATTAATTGCCAGTTGGGTGAGATTCTATTGGGAGACGGATAAAGTACACAGTTAACACCTAAATAGATCATCAGTCTTTGAATGCATTTTATTGCTATTTATATACAGCTGTTAATTGGAAGTAAGGTTCTTTAACAATGATTCTTCCAGCTTTCTGGCCATTTTTCCTACAATCCAGCCAATTTCTTCTTTTCACATACTGTGTAAACTCTTTCTAGGATACCCCGCAAAGTAACATTCTTAATGGTCGCTCTAAACGAACCGAGAAATTCCAGTCAAAACAATAAAAAGGCGTCACCAAGAACGAGAACTTGCTGCCAGCTTGAATGGCCTAATCAAATTAAGTACTAATCCCTGGCAAAAACCGCGAACAATTTAAAATGATTGTTAAGTAAATTTCCCAAAACAATTACGATGGTCTAGTGCACACTGAGGCGAAATCCTTGAAAGAGATTCAATTCAATGCGCAGGCGCGATGAGAGGAGATTTCTTATTGCATGCGATAAATTTGTAGCATGTCGGGCATAAAGGATGATTAAGGACGAAGGACTGGCGCTTTACATATGTGTAAACTGTTAGCAGATGGCCATTGAACAAGACAAGACAACAATAATGAGTTGGCCCTTTGGTTCTGGTGAGGGGGTAACTTTTTGAAGCAACTGAAGAAAGGATAATCCACTTAGGAGTGCCTTTAGCTACAGTGTGTGTATGGGCAATGTCCTGGCGACAACAAAGTTGTGCACACTGTGAAAAAAACTTAATATCCATAACATAAATTATTACTTATTAAATTTGCTTTCCTACAACTATATTTAATAAGTGCGGTCTTTAACTTTGTAAAGAAATATATTAATATTATCTAAATATTTCTTAAACTAAACGATTTTATTTAGGATTTCTTTGTGTAAACTTGTGAGATGGGCGAAATTGTTTTATTACCAGGGCGAAGCCGTTGAGTGTGTGTTGACTGAAAACAAAGGTGCGCACAATAAATTACATTGTTACACGGAAACTTACGACCAGGACACGGACACACTCGCATATCTGTGCACACATGTGGAGGAGGTCCTGGCAGGAAGTCAGCAACAAGCGCCGCGTTAATGAAAAGGATTTCTCCGGCATCCACATGTCTGCAGTTAGTTTTGCCACCTAGCTCCCATCTGTCAACGGAACTCACTTCCCTCTTTGGGTTATTTAATATTTAAACTCCAGCCAGACAGTGGATTTCCTAAGCAGGAGGACAAGGGAGCCATAGTCCTGTCTTTGATGTCCTCGACCCATTAGTTGAGGTCTGAACTTTTGCATAAATAAACGCCTTAGTTCATTAGTGAGTCTCGCCTTCAGCATCTCCCGATTCTCGATTGCAAAAAGGGTCTCCTTTGGGTTCCCTTTGCGGTTCCATGAGCCATCGGTTACTGCGGTTAGCTTTTCGGCCCGGAGTTTCGGTGAAAGTGTCATAAGCCTGGCTAAAAGGGAAGATTTTATGACGGCCCAAACCGCAGTTACAGCTGGAAAATAGTTGGCTTGTTGTTTTGCGGCTTGTGCTTAATGCCTAATGATTTTTTAATCAAAATGTGAAAAACACTGAAATTTAAAAGCTCCCAGATGATACTTAAATTTGTCACATTTTGTATCACCAAGCAATCTGTGTGAAACTGAGCAACTGATGTTCTGCTTTTCAAAAACATTCAGTCGAAAACGGTTGCACAAAATTCCATCTCCTCAAGCTTCGCTTCCCCCTTTCCCGAACATTTTCGGATCCATCCGGACATTCCATGGGTACGGTGGTCAGCACCCTGCAGCGACCCAATCTCTACGTGAGCATGGACAGCTCACATGCGCAGTTCGTGCGGGACACAATCAGCAGCAACAAGGTGGTGATCTTCAGCAAGAGCTACTGCCCCTACTGCAGCATGGCCAAGGAGCAATTCCGGAAGATCAACATCAAGGCAACGGTGATCGAGCTGGACCAGCGGGAGGATGGCAACGAGATCCAGGCGGTTCTTGGCGAGATGACGGGTTCGAGGACCGTTCCGCGCTGCTTCATCGATGGCAAGTTCGTGGGCGGCGGCACCGACGTGAAGCGGCTATACGAACAGGGCATACTGCAGAAGTATTTTCTGTGAAAATGGGCCGCCTTATGATATTCCTTTTGCTTTTCTGCAGTAATAAAGATAGCAGTTGGTGGGACCCATAAAATACAAAGTATTACTTAATTTAATAAACTTTGATCAATTAATGCCGGCCCTTGAGCCATTTTAAAAATGTCTCCATCGGGGAAAATGACTTAAGTGCGGCGACAAAGGAAATGCAAACAGGAGGCGAAAACACAGAGCAGCCTTTTATCTGCTCAATATGATGCTTAAGTTGCACCTGACAGGGATCACAATTGTCTGAGGGCGGGGAGTGAGCAATTAAGGAGCGAGTCCTTTCGGAGGCTCTGCTGAATGCGCTTTCCTTTCTCCTGCTGCCGGCAGTCGTGTTCCATTGTTCGCCTCCATCCTCCATCACGGGCTCCATTTTCCACCCCCTTCCCCTTGCAATCCATTTGCATGTGGAGAAGTTGAGTGCAACGTCATGAGGTCAAGGCTCGGAGCATTAAAGTTTCAAGACCCCATCGAACAATTCTCAAAGGGCATGCACGATAGTGAAATACATACAAATTTTTCGTAATTCAGGCAGCAACGTTTGCTTAAATTGATTGAAATGTGCTCCAGATTGATTGTAATTTGTTTGCCAAATTTTGTTCTTACCTTTTACTTTTACTTACCATACTTGAAACTTAGCACAAAATGTTCTTATTTTTGTAGCAAAATTATATGAAAAAAATCTGGGTCCCGTACTGGTCCCGGATATCATGCTGTCTCTTTCGATGCTATTCTTGAAGCGGTCAGTTAGAGCAAAACAAAAACATAAATAAATTTGAATAGCTAGACCAATTATGAGAAAGTAATGATACATTTAAAGTCAAAATTTGGACTATGATTTTTTTATTTTTGGCCTATGGGGGGAAGCACTGTGCAATCGCATGAAAAATGTCACGACACACGTGTCGTATGCGTAATTTGGCTCATTCAATTGTTTTTGAGGCTCAATTTCGCGACGAAAGGATTTATAAAAATTGGTGAGCCATCACTTCATAACACCTGAAAGTGGTAAACAAATTTTCAACTGCTGTTTTCGTTTAAATTTGGTTATTGTGTAAATATCTTTATGATATGAAGCTAAATTAATTACCAAATTAATGGCGACTTAAGCGTTAAGATTTAAATGGGGTATGTTAGTCTTTGAACTTTAACTCTAAAACTTTATTCGACTTATCAAGTGCGAAAACTTGTTATGACTACCCACACAAAGAATTTACAACTCAAATGAAATGAAAATTTTTTTACGATGCCCAACACTGGCCATAACTTTTTTTCGCTTTTTTTTAGCCAGCTACAAAAGCTGAAGGGAGTGAAAAAAAGTGTTGCAGTGGCATATAACTTTGTTTTAATTTGTTGAAGGATGAATGCAATTGCCACCGATGAATTATGAGAGTGCGACGATGGGTGCCAGTCGCTGACTAACTCAATAAAAAATGCATTTGGCATTTTGATTGCGATATTATCTAGTCAGTGGGGCAACATTGTAGCCGGGCCTTAATTTCATTTGCCCAGACATTTTTTAATGGCTAATATAATTGGGCGTGTCCGAACAATGTGTGCGGCACTCAATCTTTCAATTATCAGCGTGTTAAGTTCCATAAAACGAGAAATTCCAGCATGAAAAGAATTTATTAGAATTTTCTTTGACCAGACGAGTTGCGGGCTTGCATAGTTTTCGTGGCTCCACACCATTTCCGCCCGCTTCCTGATCCCAAAAATTGTGGCAGCCAGACCAGACCAGACTCCTGTTCGACCCATCCATATATCATATAGTTTCCACCAACTCTCTCTATGCCCGACTGCATGTGCGAGTTGCAGCGGCGGCTCCTTCGCCTTTGATAGACGATTTATTAAGCGTTTTATTATTAGTTTTCCCGTTCGGTGGCTTTTGTGGCATTTTTGATTACAAATTCCAGGGCATCGGAGTCTTGTAATTACCAAAAAACGACCGAAAAATGGCCGGATATCCAATTGTTGGAGATTCTTTTAAGATAGATGGTTTGCTAAAGTGTTTACTAACAATTAGCCAACTTTAGTGTTTAAAGCTTTTACTTAGCATTTTTACTTTGTTAAAGACTCAAC
Organism: Drosophila simulans; assembly: GCF_016746395.2. Lineage (NCBI taxonomy): Eukaryota > Metazoa > Arthropoda > Insecta > Diptera > Drosophilidae > Drosophila > Drosophila simulans. The sequence continues at coordinate 18,924,221 of NC_052521.2, forward strand.
ACCCACGTCTATCAAATTTCCATCGTGCATCTAATGACATCCCATCAGTCGTGAAACACAAGCCTCTCTGGAGTTTTGCGACTTGGGGGGGGGAAAACGTGTTAAAATTTCTGAAAACGACACTTGCACGTAACATGTCATGCCAACATATAATTATATTATTGCTGTATTTCTTTGTTTTTACACATGCTATCCGAACGGTGACTTTGAGCCAGGTCCAGTCTCAGTTTTGGCCATGGCCATGCAACTGAGATCTTAACCAGCTGATAAACATTACAGGAGTACAGATACACTGAAAACAAACATGTGGCTGCCTGTTTTTAAAGAGGAAATATAAGTTCACACATTTAATTTAATATTTTAGGATCCAGAATCTAAGTGTAAACTTAACTTATCAAATTTTGTATATGATATATATTTATTTTTTGAGTGTACACTGCAACAGAAAAAGCAATAGCAACAATGGGGAAGCAACGCACGTGTTAACAAGGATGCGATAAAAAAATAGTGGAAGTGAGGAAGTAAATGCCGGAATGACAGGAAATATGTGTGCGTGACATTGTTACTTGGCTCTGCCGACCGGAACCAAAAGTGGGTGGCTCCCATTGTCGCTATGCCACGTCTGCTGGATGTCAACACGAAAGCAACAGGATATGTGTATACATAATTATATAGAATATATACCAGGTACTTGATAGAATTTTATGTACAAATATCACAGAGTTATCTGCAATGCAATAAAAGATCAATGCCAGAAAAATCGTAGCAATCTTAGAAGTCATTTTGAGAGTATCATAAATAATAAATGTGGAATTCCTCACCTATACAATACATTTTCCATGAGATGCTAAAGTTGCCACCAAAGTTGGCCACCAACTTTGCACCCAAACTCCCCGTGGGATCATCGGTCCCATCCCCGCCCACATTCAATGGAAATTTGATACCTTGCGATAGCAAAGCATTTTAGCTAAACTTTCAACTTTTGGGGTCCATTAATCAATTAATTAAGTATTTTATGAATATTTCACGGGGCAGCAACGACTTGGCATCATCACAATCGTTTGGCTTGCGGGAGTTATCTGGGGAAATGGGCATTTTCGAAAGGAGTACACCGCATGAATATTTTAAGGATGTGCTCCAGACAACCGGGAAAAGAGTTTTGCCGGCATAATCGAGGGCCCGTTGACGAGATAATAAGTTAAGGCCGGCAGAAAGGGATAATGAGTTCGAGTTGATGAACAGCCAACTTTCCGAGGAATAAGCAATAAGAATATGCGAGAAAGGGCTGCGAGCGAAAAAAAAAAAACTTTCCGACTAATTAATTAAATGCGCTATAAAAATGTTTGCTGTTCTTGGTCGGGCAAAAGTTGAAGCATTAAAAATGGGCGGCAGCCAAAGGAAATGGCGGAAAAGAGTGCACGGCAAATGTTTAAGTTATGCGAAAATGTTGACTCAAAAAATTATGCAGGTGGCAAAAACGGTTGGTTGTTTGAGTTCCCACTGTATTGACATTTTTTCTTCCAGCATCACGATAAGGAAAAGTTTTTAATGAGTTTACCAAATGCCGCGCAATGCTTAGAAGCACTCGAGATGTTCAGTTGCCAGCGAAAAGTTTCGAGTTCGGCTCGTGTATGTCACGATTAATTTATTAGAATTTTATTTGGAGCTTAAAAGTTCCGGAGGCATTTTCAGATAGCAATTATCCAAGGCATTTCTAATTTATGAACTAACTTAACTAACAAAAGGTCAACGGCAGCTCTCTCTTTGGATCATAAGAAGCAAATTTATGAATGATTTATAAAATCCTTATCATAGAGAATTATTCTGCTAGAGAATTAATTTGCTATAAATGGATATGTTGATAATTTATTATTACTTTCCATTTGGAGTAATAGTTTCCTATTACTTTAATATTTGTTTCCGTAATGGCATGTAAGTTCCTTGTGCTGTAAATATCCTTGAACCGAGTAGGTCTAGTGTCTAGTGCAGGTTCCTTAGCTCGACAGGACTCACAATCGCTCATTTGTCAACATCATTCACAATAGCTGTCAATGGCAAGGAACTCGGGGGGATTACCAGCGCTATTCAATGCACCTTGCTACCAATTGCACATACACATATACACCCATGGGGCACATACATTCCCATATTTACCTGCCCCACACATTAATGGTCAATTTCATTCCTATTTGATTGCATAGGATTGTATATGTCTGGGCCAGAGAAGAGTGGACCGGACCTCTTGCAAATTACCGCAGACTCCTGTGGAGCACACTAAATGCGCGTTCGTGGGGCTCATTCGGTTTACGGGCACCCCGAGTCTCCTTCGCATCCCCCGAAGGACCTCATGTGGGTTTTGTCAAATTAGCGCATCGTTTGTTGTGCGCTCCATTTGGGCTCGTCGAACAGAAAAACGCAAAAACTTGTTAATTTAAAGTCGAATACCCGGCTGGCCATTTCCCCAGTAGTCGCCACTTGGCTCCAAGTGGTTCACAGTGGGGTTCTAGCATTCATTCACAAGATGGGTATGCAAATAAAACAATACCATTAAGAGAAATATGAACACAGTGGGATTTTTATCATATATATTATAAGGTCGTTACTCAATCAATGGAGGGAGAGTATATATGGTTTAAGAAGCCTTCCTATGATCTATTTTTCGGCAGGTTGCAAATTCCATCCAGAACAACAGACATCAAACTTCAATTAACGAGCCTAGGTCGAGTTGTTGAAATGTCTCCTATCCGGCAGCTTTCTAGCCGAATTTCCCCCTGGCAATCCGTACACCAATCCGTATCTAACCGATGGCCAACATCGTTGGCATCCGTTGGGCATCGTTATTTGATGTCCTCGAATATCTAGCCGTTACAATTCATCAAACAAGCGAATGGATATTACTTCATCGAGTGCTATATTAAATACTTGAACCGAGCGAACAACGAAATTGTCAACGAACAGCAATCGAAACGACCTCAAAAGTGGGTGGGTGGGCATGGGTCTTTTATGGGGGGGGGGCTAGGTAAAAGTGACTGCTGCGAGCTCGAAACAAAAGTAAATTGCAATAAAAGTTTTGTAATTGACAAACGGACAACAAACAAAACTCCACTTCAGTTGTCGGTTGTCGTTGTTTGCTGGACAGAAGCTCGGTCAACGGATGGGATGTGGTTAGGTGGGTGGGCGGTAGCCCCAATCGGTTGGGCTCAAGGGGCTGTTGGGGAGGGACAACGAGGACGTAGTGGGTTGACTGAAGTCTGCGCTGTTGGAGGCTAAACAACTGGCGCTGGCATCAACAAAAACCGATTTTCAAAAAACAGGAAGCGGCAACAGCAGCGCGAATGTTGGCAAAATCAGGGGCCCAGTTTTGGGCCACATCAACATTACACTTAAAAATAAGGTTATTAATTTGTAAAAAATATATAAATGCATCTTTTTCAATTGTTTTTTATTTTAAGCGGTAAGAATAAAACACGTTTTGAGCTAGAAAATTAAGTGTTTGATTGTTCCATTTAATGAATTCCTAATCATTTTTAGCAGTGCAGTTACCAACCTACTGACAAGTCTGTCTCATCATTTCGTACATTTGCGCCCGCATATTGACTTTGAGCGAGGCGCACAAACGATTCACAGATTTAAGAAATAAAAGTTTAGTGCTCCAGCAAATCTGTAGCCGCCAATGCCAAAACAGCAGAGCCACCCAGACCTGAGCACACACACAGAATCGGGTGGTGTGGGTGGTGCACCCTCTGTCAAAGCAAACAAAAGACGCGTCTGTGGTCGTTGCTACCCCTACCGCTCCTCCAGAATCCAGTGAATCAGCCAGCGAACCACCCATCTACAACTACACACTGTGCCGGCGGCTGTCGAACGCAAAATGTCGTCGGTGGCTTGGGGACTTTGACTTGTCGGATCTGGATCTGAATCGGAATCGGTATCGAAATCGGAATAGGGATCGGGTTGGATGCTGGGACATGCTGGGCTGCAGGGCTCATTGGGCACGATTAAATAGCGCGTTTTGGAGCAGCACAAAAAAGGAGACGGAAAAGGGCAGTAGAACAAAGGGAGAGTCGGGTTTAATCCAATCATCATGATTATTTCACTGTTTTTGAAAGATTTTTAAAGATTTTATACGATTCCGTCTTGTAAATAATAGTGCCATTAAATGCCTTAGTTACTTAACAAACACCTACTTTATGCACGGTCTGACAAATATACAAATTTACTATAATTTACTTTATTCAAATAAATGCAATTAAATACAGAACGGAACCGTTATGAAATTGCCATTTAAAACAATTTGTCAACGGCACCAAAAACCCAAGGAAACTGGACAGAGAAATCCACAAAGAAAAACGGACGAGGAAACCGAAAATGTGAAAATGAAAATAATAATGAAAGAATGAATTATGAACTTATACGCGCCAGACCCGAAGGACCTTGCCAACTGAATATTGCACTACCAACCCACTTCCTGGCCCACCCCCAACCAGCCCCACCCACCATTTTGTGGGACGTGAGAGGAAAGCAAAAATGGCGTGGCACAAAAATGATTGTGTATGTTAAGTTTGGCACGCGCCACGCCTACAATAAACCGCAAAAGTCAAAAGGAGCGTCCGGATGGAGGATATAAAGATGGAGGGAGATAGAGTGCCCACAAAAGTATGCAACATATTTCACAGTTCGAGGCAGATGGCGATGGAAAAGGACAAAACAGACCCAAGGGAAAGCCCCACTGTCGCCACACGCCCACGAGCCCACTCTCAAAAGCGTGACTGTTACTTGCAGCATCCCAGAGCACCCCACGCCCACCATCCGGTCACCCCACCCTGAATCACCCCTTCCATTCGAAGCAGAATTTTTGAATTATGTGCGCTCTGGGCGTAAGTTATACTTAACTACATGCCGCAAAAGTTGCTACGCTCTGTGTCATGTTTATTGCGATTTCATGTGCCATTACACCCACAAGAGCGACAGGGACGGAGCTAAGGAGGGCGAAAGAGATGGCGACAGCCAACGAAACTGCCTGCTAATCTGTTGATAAATAAACAGAGTGCACAACTTGATGGCTTCATATAAACTATAGGTACACGTAAAAAAAATCAAAGCTGAAATTAGAGAAAATCATGCTTGCAGTGTATGAAAATCTTTCTTATACTTTAGATATTTTACTAAGATACTTTATATAATGACAAATACAAAACCATCAACCTCATTGTTATGCTTTGTGAGTAGAGCGTACATATTACTTATAATTTCGGATTTATTTATACACAATGAATTATTTTCTGTGTAATAAAGACAAATGTCAAAGCATTTTTACCTGTGCCATGGCCACACTTTCGCACCCCCTACGAATTTTTACATGCATCTCACGTCGCTCTCGCACGCAAATGTGACCAGAGTCATGAGAGCTGCCATTGTTGTTTTTGTCATTCATCACGGTCGTCGAGGAGGGGGGAAGTGTAAATAAAAAATTGTCACTTTGACACGTCTGATGGGTGCCAATTTCCCTATTTTCACCCCACCCTCGACACTTTGAATTTATTCGCCTATTTCCGAGCTTTTATTCGATATCGTATTTATTCATTGCAAATAGCTAGCTTTCTGATTCAGGCGAATCGTATTTAGATTAGACTTTGACTTTAACTTTGGTGTGATGTATTAATCTATTTCGATTCAGTTGGTTGACAATGTTAAAGCGACACTATCCGATTAAATAGTAATGAAATGAATAAATTCTAATTTATTCAGTTAGTTTCCATGCAGAGACTTAACGAACGAGATGCGAATTTTTTGGATTGCAGCTATATCGTTCTCGTGGCAATTTTCAGACGCCTTTTATTATATGCCCAAATTCCTTTGCATTCCACCATATGTGGCCATTAATGGAAGCTGCCTGATTCCTACCCCCACAGAACCCACGATCCTGGTAAGGATATCTATTAATAAAATCATATTTATGCTTTAACTAGCTTCGATACCAAAACTTTTATATCTTTTCAAACGTTCATTATTTGTAGCCCTGTTTGAAGAACCTTCAAAACAGAACGGTGTTTCCGGAAAATCGTGAAGTAGTTACCGTTAGTCCCCCGAATTTAATACCCGAAGATGGTGCTACTATCGGAGAAAGCCCTTCTAAAGATAAAAAGCCTTATATTCCTATCAACGTACCAGTAAAGGTGACTCACTCATGTTTTAAAATTTATTTGCAAGATAATAATATTAACTTAGCCTATTTCGGAAAATTCCCCAATAAATCAAATACCTCAGGAAGCAGGAGCAGGAGTTGAAGGCGATAAGACAAACGAAGATTTAAATCCGGTACGGAACTAAGAAGTTATACATCAGTGCACTTGTTCATTTATTATTTTAATAGGCTGTTCCGGATGCAAATAAAGTGCCTACTGAGAGTTCGGAAAATACCTTAGATACGGAGTCCAATGACAACAATATTGGTAAACCCGAAGACTCCGATCAAAACGAAAGTAATCCGGATAGTATAACACCGGTAAGAACATTATAAGTGTGTCAATATTTTTAGATACATTGTAATTCATTAAATAGAGTAAACAAGAAAATTCGACCCTAATTTCAACAAGTCCTGGACAAGAAACAAATGAAAGCAATCTTCCGAAAAAAGGATCTAATACAGACAGTAAATTAAAACCGGTATGAAAATTGCAGAAAATATTTTTGTAGAAAAACACAACTATTGGGGCTTTACGAGATTAAACACTACTAATATTTTTTTAGCCAATTTCGGAAGATTCCCAAATAAATAATATACCCCCGGAAGAAGGATCATTTGAAGGTGATAATACAAACAAAGATTTAAATCCGGTAAGGAACTAAAAAATTACACATCAGTGCTAGTGATTTTTTTTTTAATATTCAAATAGACCGTTCCTGAAGAGAGCAAAGTGCCTACTGAAAGTTCAGAAAATAACTTAGATTCGGAATCCAATGACAACTATGTTGGTAAACCCGAAGACTCCGATCAAAACGAAAGTAATCCGGATATTATAACACCGGTAAGAACATTATAGGTGTGCCAACATTCTTAGATACATTGTAATTCATTAAATAGAGTAAACTTGAAAACTCGAGCATGATTTCAACAAACCATGGACAAGAAACAAATGAAAGCAACCTTCCAGAAAATGGATCTAGTTCAGGCAGTAAATTAAAGCCGGTAAGAAAATTTTATGGTTTATGATTGCAGAAAATATTGTAGTAGAGTAACCCAGCCCGAGCTTAAACAATAATAATAATTACTTAGCCTATTCCGGAAAATTCCCAAATAAATCAAACATCTCCGGAAGCAGGAGCAGGAGTTGATAGCGATAAAACAGACGAAGATGTAAATTCGGTACGGAACTAAGAAATTATACATCAGTGCACCTGTTTTTATTATTATTTAAATAGACCGTTCCCGATGCAAATAAAGTGCCTACTGAAAGTTCAGAAAATATCTTAGATTCGGAATTCAATGACAACAATATTGGTAAACCCGAAGACTCCAATCAAAACGAAAGTAATCAGGATATTATAACACCGGTAAGAATATTATAGGCGTGTCAACATTTTTAGATACATTGTAATTCATTAAATAGAGTAAACATGGAAATTCGAGCCAAATTTCAACAAACCCTGGACAAGAAACAAATGCACAAACAAACAAACCTGTAACAAACAAAGATCCTGTAAATGGGTCTAATGCAAGCAGCATATTAAAACCGGTAAGAAAGTTACTTCAGAAGATTGCAGAAAATATTTTTGTAGAGAAACCTAATAGTCCTATTTATTAGCCTATTTCGAAAAATGCCCAAATAAATCAAATACCTACGGAATCAGGAGCAGTTGAAGGTGATAAGACAAACAAAGATTTAAATCTGGTAAGGAACTACGAAGTTATACAATAGTTCACCTGTTATTTTTATTATTTTAATAGGATGTTCCTTATGTAAATAAATTGAGTTCAAAAAACACTATAAATTCGGAGCCCAACAATACGAATATTAGTAAACCCGAAGACTCCGACCAAAACGAAAATAATCCCAATATCATTACACCGGTGAGATGAATATAGTTTTGTTAACTTCCTTAGATACCTTGCAATTCATTTAATAGAATAAACCTGTGAATTCGAGCGTAACTTTAACCAATTCTGGACAAGAAACATATGGAATCAGAGATCCTGTAAATGGATCGAATGCAAGCAGCATACAGAATGTTTCGAAACCAAGAAAGCTTGATGGTAAAAATATTGAAAGTAACCTAGCCGTAGGAAACGATATTAAGCCTGGAAACATTGTAAGTACTAATGCAGATTTTACATGTTTTATTACTAATACTGCTAAAAAATTTCAACTCAAACGCCAACCAGAATCCGAAAAAAGAAAACACAATAGTTTCGGTAAGGAAACACTGTTTTTACCTTTGATAAAAATGACAATTGTTTCAATAATTAAATAGTCAATTTCGGAAAATCCTACAATAAACATAACTGGTGATTTACTTCCCGAAAACATGGAAAGTCCAACAAAGCTATCAAGTGTTTCCTTAGCTAAGGTAAGAGGGTTTATATACCTGAAAACCAAATTCATAGGTTTGCTATTCAGTTTGTAATGATCAAACATTCACCAATTATTGATAGAATACGATTTCAGAATTAATATCCTAAAAGCATAGGCAAACTTGTTTTTCAGATACCTAGTACAAGACCTACAATTTCTCAACCTCCTAAGAAGGGAATTAGTATTTTGCCGCCCAAAATGCCCCCAAGAATTTACTATGTAAGTTCCAAATAAATGTCCAAAAATACGTTATTAAATAAGTCTTTTTTTAAATTAGGATTTGAATCCTCCAAAATCCAAAATACCTTCGGTAAGTATTTTATTATTATATAATATTCAAAATTAATGCCAAATAACAACTCTTTATGTTAGATTTCAGGAGCAGATGCTGGTGTTCTTCCGATAAGTCCATCAATTCCCGATACAGATAAAATAAGCAGTGGTATCTTACCATCAGAAATACCTTCGGTAAGTATTATATTTTATTATATTAAAAATAAATGCCAAATACCAACTCCTTATGTTAGATTTCAGAAACAGATGCTGGCTTTCTTCCGATAAGTCCTTCAATTCCTGATACAGATAAAATAAGCAGTGGCATCTTACCATCTGAAATACCAATACAAACAGCTTTACCCGGTGTAAGTTATAAAAATTAATATGAAAGAAAAGTTTAATAATAATTTTATTTATTGCGCTAAGGATTTAAATCCTTCAAAAGATCCTTCGGTATGTTTCGAATTTTTAATCTGTACTCCAGACTTTATGAATACTTTGTTGTAGATGCCCGAAATGGGTCCAGTGAGGGATCCTTCAATTCCTGACACAGAAAATTTGATTAAAAACACATTGCCATCCGAAGGGCTGTCAAAAATTGTCTCACTCGGAGTAAGGTTTTAAAAGATTGCTGAATAATATTTTTTTTAATTCAAATGTATTTAAGGATTTGCATACACCGATAATTCCTGATACTAATGAAGTTATAAATGGTTTATTACCATCCGAACGTCCGAATCAAATACCATCGTCTGGGGTAAGAATGGAAAGAAATTCGTAAAAATTCTTATAGATTATATATTATATTTTCTTTGTTAGAATACGGGTCATCCAAATACACACCAAGTATGTATTGTAGTCTCATCTGACTCCAGTATCATGATAACTATCTATATTTTAGATAACTGGAGTAGTATCTGCAACTAAGCCAGTAGTTCCTGCTCTTCCTGGCACACATAATTTGGTAAACAGATAAAACAACCAAGAATCTATCAATCCGAGTTATATAAAAATATATGACTCAAATATTTTTTGGACATTATTAAAAACAATAAGTTCATTCTTTATTACAGGTGCCTGTGCCCAAACAGCCAATACTGCCAAAGATTCCAGAGGCGGATCATTCGATAAATGAAGAACATTTGAACGCTAAACCACAATCACCTAAAATTCACATACCCGGGGTAAAGAATTTAAAACAATCATAAGGAAACTTAATTTATTGGAAAGACTATGCTTTTCAGGCGCCGAAGATAATTGATCCCAAAATTCATATTCCTAAGTCCAAAGAGCCCATACTACCAAAGATTCCTGAAACGGATCATTTGATAAATGAAGAAGATTTGATCGGTAAACCACAATCACCCAAAATTCACACACCCGAGGTAAAAATTATAAAGAAGTCATAAAGAAACTTAATTTATTGGTAGGACTATGCTTTTCAGGCGCCGAAGATAATTGATCCCAAAATTCATATTCCTGAATCCAAAGAGCCAATACTACCAAAGATTTCTGAAACGGATCATTTAATAAATGTAAAAGATTTGATCGCTAAACCACAATCACCCAAAATTCACATACCCGAGGTAAAGATTATAAAAGAGTCATAAAAACAAAATTTATAAGAAAAACAATGCTTTTCAGACGCCGAAGATAATTGAGCCCAAAATTCAGATTCCCGAGGATCCAAAAATGCCCAAATTAATTAGACCTGAAGACCTATATCCGAAAGATATAAATATCTATGATCTTTTGCCCAAGGACATGTTTGCCTAAAGCCTTATTTTCACCGGTGCTTAAAAGTTAATATACTTTTGAAAAATCACACCGGGCTTAGTTGCGCATTGAGGAGAAGAATAAATGAATATTCAAATGATTTATTTGAATTTTACCATATCCCTCGGTAATAATCATCGCGTGCTTTTCTCTGATGTGGTCGGGTAATGCAAAATCATATTTTAATTTTATGCAAATTATACGCTGATTATGCTGTCAGCATCACTGGAGGTTCCGCACATTTCATTATGTATCTACATACATGAACATGTACAATGAAATCTCATTCCGTTTTCATTTAGCTGTTCGCCTTTGTTGTTGCCGCTGTGGTTGTTGCTTAATCATTTCAAATTTTATATGGTAATTGTTGTTCGGCTGCCTTTGGCATGCAAATGTTTGCCCGATTGCATGTTGACCATTTGTTGTTTGCAAAACAGTTGCCATTGTGATTCGTAGTATGTCCTCACAACACCCTAGCAAGTGCATTCGACTTCTCCACCTGCCGCCAGTCCATCGAATTGATTGCTTTTCGTTTGGCAGTCGACTTTGTGGGATAATAATTGAAACTTGCTAAAATCATACTCTTGACTTATGTAATAATCTGGATTACTAAAAGAAGAACTGGTTTTACATTACTAAATCTAGGATTCTTAACTTGTGCAGATAACATAATAAGGTTAAGGTATTAAGTTTAAGTCCAGAACTAGACATTTCCAACTAATTAAACTAATAATTTTATAAATAATGCTTAAGAGCGCTCACAAGCCTATGATGGTTCTCCAAAACTTGTAATAAGTTACTATATGATAACCGAGCTATTATTAAATTAATTATTGATTGTTATGGCAAATTATGGAAGTTTCAGAGCCAGTGTACCATATTCAAGGGGTTCCAGCATGTGGTTGCTGAATCTCACCCCCATTATTAATACAAACTTAAATTAAGGCTCAAATCCAGGCCGCCGTCATTATCAGGATATGGCAGCAGCGGCAGGATCAACAGGAATACACAAGCAGCAGGTCCTGCCACATCCGACAAATGCAATGCGGGAAGCGAGGACAACAATATCGAATCGTACAACATTTCGCAGCGGCATAGTCAAAATATCTAACGCACAACAGCTGGAAGACAAAGCAAAGGCGGCCAAATCAACGGCAACGGATGCGAGAATGTTTATGCCCATTATGAACAGCATGGGATGTGTGGGTGCACTGGGAGAAAAGAGAGGCAATTACTTACAAAAACATGTCGATTGGTTGCACAGTAATAATTGCATAATTTTAAGCTGGACAGCAATTACCTTAGACATTTTCTTTTCGTTAGTCAGAGAAAGAGTGTCCGAAATTTCTCTCTGTGTATGGAGAGACATGGGTGCATGTGGGCGGGTGGCAAAGGGGTGAATTGCGGTGCCAGGCATTCACATACCCATCGCATAAACGTTTTGTGCATTGCAAATCTGTTTGCCGCAGGATCCGACCCAGTTGAAATCCTTCCAAATTATGCACGAAAATTATGTGTGCGAAAGCGAAAATTCCCGCAGACAAACTGGCATTGCGAATATTGCGCATACGACATGTGTTTGGCATATTAAAATGGGGCACATGCCGAGCTATTGAAGGAACAACCATCGACCGGGATGTGCATTGTCATTAGCCCAATTCGCGAATCGCTTTAAGTCGCCCCTCACCCCTCCGGCGGATTCAATTGTTCGCAATCATTTATCAAATGAGTTTTCACAAAAATGTCACGCAATGCAATTTCTGCTGCTTCTGGGAATGGGAATCCGGCGAAATAAATGATGCCAGCTTGCATTCCAGTTTTAGTGTCATAAGTAAATCCCGGCGGTATAGAAAAATGACTAAGAACTGACGGGGGAAAAGTTAAAGTTGCCATGATATAGACTGCTGGCTGGCATTATTACATTGTTGCATAAGACAGGAGCAGAGAAAAGCGCTTGTGTGTGTGTGTGTCCTGCAGCCAATAAGTTGCCAGCAGCCGTTGCCATTGCAGCGAATATCCTTTCTGGCTGCCTGACATTTATGTACGGCTATGTATGTGCGAGCATGTGTGCGTGCACATTCGCTGCAGTAACAACTTAAAGCTTTTAATAAAAATGTCAAGCGCATTGAAGTGCATTGAGGAAAGTAGCAGCCAAATGTGCACGTCGCCGAAAGGTCAAGGGGGTGTAAAGGTACAGAAACATAGAGAAGTTTTTCTTTTAATTTCAGATTTGGAACTGCTGCGCTGTAATCTATATTATATTCATTTTCAGTAATAAATGCAATATTTATGAGTCGTTAATCAAGATATTTGTTACGTATAGAGCAAGTTCATTGACAGCAGTGCTTACTGTGGTTTTCTATCGCAAATCTCCTTGAGCAATCAGTTCTTTTTCTATGAAATCCATTAAGCTTGCAAATATTAAACTTTTAAATGCCTGAGTTTGACCTTTTGCGCCAAGCATTGTTGGCCTGACATGTGTCAAATATGTGTTACCAAATCAAGCTGCAGGTCGCATGTGCTCGCCTTTGTTTCACACGACTAGCTCTCGTTTGAATGTTGGCTAACCAAGCTGGCCCAAACCGCACCCCCTCCATCCTTCCGGCCCTTTGACCCATTCTATTAGCAGGAAAAGGTTGCGAGTGCAGTCAGCTGAAAGGAGGTATGCAAACGTGTTTTCCTTGGCTCCTGCAGTTGGCTGACAGGATGCTGGACCATCTGCAGCAGCTCGGCTGACAATTTTATTGACAGCTCGACATTTAGATTGATTGCAGTTGCAGTTGCGCAATTCCAAACGATAACAATACGTGGTGCAATTTGCTCCCCTGTTTGGCTCCCTTTTCTATTTTCTTTAATTAAAAGTTTATCCAAATATTGTTTGCTTTGGCAGGGAAAAAACATTCGGGAATGTTAAGGAAATTTCGGTATGCAATTTTCTTCACTTTTTTGGTTACTTTCTCCGTACTGTTCTGCACTTTTTTTGTTTGCTTATTTCCATTCTGACAGGCAATCGTGTAAAACTATTTCAATTTGGCAAAACACCGAAGGTAAGAGCTTACTCTCGCAAAAGTTTTGCAGAAATGAAATTATACATGAAAAAGTCTTAAAAATCTTTAGATACTTAGAGATAGCTATACCCGTTACTCCACGTGGATTGCAGCTTTTTAAATATAATATGAAAACCGAGATTTAAGCAATCACTATAGCACTGAAAAAGTTGACAACCTCAAAACTTCATACGTTTGGGGCAGCTCCGCCAACATTTTAGTTCACTGTCTACCGTTGTTCAGTCGACATCAATTTTAATTGTGATTTTTCGATAAAGATTGTTATGAAAAAAATGGAAAACCCAAGCGAGATTACTGAGGAACAGCCACCTACCACACACGACTATCTGCCGCGTCTGAACGAGGTGGCCCAAAAGTTTCTCGCCGATTTGGATGAGGAGCGCCAGCGTTTGTCCGCGGAGTTTCCACTTTGCGCACTGCTAATCGACGAGGGTAAAATCAATTCGGCCCCTTTGCAGGATATTTTAATGGTACTAATTCCACATTGCAGCTAGGGACCATGTCTACGGCACTGGTCGTATTCCAGGTAAGGAGCTCTACGCAGACGTGTACAACCAGAAGCCGATGAAGATTATCCAAAAGGTCTTCCTGCCCGTTAAACAGTATCCCAAGGTGGGTTTTATACATCTAGCTGTCCTCTCCGGCCGCAAAATAAATCCGTACCCTTGCGCAGTTTAACTTTGCTGGCAAAATCCTGGGGCCCAAGGGCAACTCGGTGCGTCGACTTCAGGAGGAAACCCAGTGCAAGATTGCCCTCAAGGGTCGCAGTTCCATGCGCGATCGTAACAAAGAGGAGGAGCTGCGCAGCGACCCGAGATATGCCCATCTTCACAAGAATCTATTTCTGGAGGTTAGCACGGTGGCCATTCCGGTGGAGTGTTATACCCGCATAGCCTACGCCCTGTCCAAGATCCGTAAGTATCTTATTCCAGAGAAGAACGACGAGGTTTCGCACGAGCAGCTGCGCGAGCTGATGGAAATGGATCCCGAGTCGGCCAAGAACTTTAAGGGACTCAATCTGGAGGCCTACAGGTAATGGCGATCTTATACCCCTCGCATACCGATGCAAATTAACTTACTTAACAAGCAAGTTAAGCATGTGGTATACAGCGGCTTGCCATTAGTCGAATGGTAAATCTAGATTTCGAGTAAAAATCTATTGTTTCTTTGCAGATCTTTTAGCGACAACACTTTTGGAGGCAACAGCAACTTGATTAAGCCGGTTGTGGAAAATCCGCCCGAGTAAGTTCCTTGTAAAGTATAATTTTGTATCACTTAATGACTTCACCAGGAGTCTTCGCGTCCTAGTAGTTCCCTGAATCCTAGCCAACATGCGTTGAGCCACCAACTAATATTTTCATCTTTATAGAGTCTCCGACTCCGATGAGTTGAATTATGATTATGATGAACATCGTATGCCCCCCATTGATCTGCCTATGGGCAATGAGGACAGCATACGTAAGTGTTTGGTAGTGCTGGGGTTTATTACAAATAAATTACAAATAATAATCAAACAATTTTATAGCACGTCCATCATTAATAGGTTCGAAATTTAAACGTTCATATCCGTATTCGACTGACATGAAACCTGTGCCCGAACCGCCCATAAAGTCCTATAAGCCCAATCTTGATATAGGCACCAACGTTATGAAATCCATGCTGGGAGCCCAGTAAGAAAGCTGCATTCAAAATGATGCTATCAATGATGAAACATTTATAAAAGCGCACATTCCCACAAACAATACTTTTATAATATACCTTTCCTGAGTTCGTAAAAAAAATTTAATAAAATGATACGCATTTAATGAATCTAATAAATTTTATTTTTTTTTTTTAAACTAACGGTGCCTTGGAGTGGGCTTGGCAACATGAATGTATGTCACTAGAATCTGCATTCTTAATTTCAACGTTTTAGTTTTTATAGTTCGTGAGATCAAGACTCATATAACTTTATATGGTCGAAAACGCTTCCTTCTGCCTGTTACATACTTCCCAACGAACGGGTATAACTATTAATACTCGTATTTAACTATTAAGTCTTTACCCAAACACTTAATGCAAGTGGCGTTAAGTGTTTAAGCTCTAATTAATCAATATCTTTCGGTCTTTTGATTAGAAATTCCCACTTGTCAGCGACTTACTTAGGCATCAACTCATCAATTCTCAGACAGACTCACAGATATATTTTCCGGCTCACACACAAGCCTGTTGACAATGGAAAATGGCCCCTCCCCTCTCTCAATTTCCCGCCCACGCCAGGACACATGCACATATGTGTGTCGTCCTTCCACTCGAACTCGGCGTGGCTGTAAATTATGCATACAAATTAGAAACTACCGTCGGATGGGATGACGTAAACACAGAAATGTTGAATAATAACATTAATGAAAACAATGCAAGGACAGACAAAGCCAAAGTGGGTGGTGGGCTGGAAAAGGAGGGCATGGAAAAGGACAAACAACTGCAGGAAGCAAAAGCAAGCAGAAAATTAAACAGAACAAAGCAGTAGCAAAGCAGATGGCGACAAGATAAACACATACACTTCATCCATCTAGTCATACACTTCCCAATACTTATAGATACACTGCAAAAAAAAACTAAGTTCATGATTGATACTTCTATGGAATATTTATACTTATAAGCAAGTAAATCAAATTATTAATAGTTAAACAATTGCAATTTACTAATTATTGTTTCTAGCTTATGGATTTTGTATTGGTTCTCTTTTTCTCCAGTGCACGTGCAACTTTCCCAACAATCACAGTCAGTGCTAAAACGAAACAGACAGTACAGCAAGCCCTATAAATTTGATATGTCCCTGCTGCCGCTTAGCAACGTCACATAAAAAGCAAGGAACTAGACGGAAAAAGGACGAAATCCCATCAGCTTTGATATGTCTTTTAAGTAATATTTGTTAGGCAACAAAACAAAAATAAAGTGCTTAAATACCAACGGAGAAGGAAAAAAAAAAACAGATGAAACATTTCAAACTACAGACAACACAAAGTTTTAAAAATGCACATGTATGGGAACAGATAAAATTTGGCAAGCAGAAAGGTATATATCTGCAAATCTGTGATTATTTTTGCATGTTAACTAATTCCTTTTGTCCTGGCAACACAGTATTTTTTAGCTTTGCTGTGGATAAAATGTAGAAATAGCAGGTGTGCTGTGAAAATATTCAAATAAAAATGTGTTACCACTAAAACAATATTTACTTGTGAGGGAATTATAAACAATGAAGTTACGCAGCATACAAATATATTGAAAAGCTGAAACTACAGATACGTGCGTTAAAGTGACGCATGAATTTAGCCCTAATTTCATCGTTCTAAACGCTTTCTTCGCAAGTCTTTCATTTTCGGCTCTGCGGTTTGGTTAGCCGCATTTTCGAATGTCCCGCAAATGAGACATGAAATTACTGACCCCACGACCACCACCCAGTCAAAGTCACCTTTTGCGGCTGGTTTTGGCCAGGGAAGGCCGCTCGCTTATTCATCGGCAACCGCAAATCTTTTATTTGACTTCGGGCGACTTCAACGTGGCATGACTCTTACTTTGGAACACTTTTAGCCACTAAAAACAGAACAACAATGCTCGAAAATGCGGTTTTGGTACTGAATATGAGTGGGGGAAATCTTTTCGTGCTAGGTGAGTTGGCGTTTTGGTTTTGCAAAGTTTTTTAATTAATTAAGAAAAGTCTAACTGAAAAGTTGGGGCAATTAAATGTTAGTTAAAGTCACAAGCGGCGAAAAATACAAAAAAAATATGAAACAGGAAGAGCGAAACGGCAAAGAAAATATTTAATAAGTCACCAAAGATGACGCAGTCACGTTTTTTCGGTTCAGCAGGGAAAAGACAGAACGGGGATGAGTTTTTTGGGCATACGGATGCCCCAGCTGACGGTCCAGATATGTGAAACAAATACAAGTATGCATATGTACATATATACTGAAGTGGGCCGGAGAAATATATGTTTATATGGTGTGCTTACACTTGCTCAACAAATATGCGCCTAATAATGCCGGAGGCCATGTTCCCAGCAAAGGCTTAAAATATTTGCACGTAAAATGTTTGGCGGAAAATCTCAACGGATACGCACACACTCGAATTTACACACACACAGATACACAGATACAGCGAGACAAAGATGGAGACACGCATTTGCGTTGTCATAACGCAGCTGTTGCGTTCTACATGGCGTATGCGTAATGCCTTTCAAAATGCCATAAGCATGTGCCTTTAATGACATCATTTTGCCTGCAGAAATGAAAATGGCTGCCAAGTGTCAAGAGTTGATGGTTTTATTGCTATATTATTGCATTTAAAAAGATGAAAATGCAAATTTAAATGGTGCGCCAGAATATAATTTAAACTCGACTGTGGTTCTGAGACCTCAACTTGGCACAGAGTAATGTTCCAAATGAAAATATAGTATTTTAAGAATTTAAATACAAGGCAAGCGGTGAGTGGAGCAAGTATTGTAAGCTAAATAGCCATACCAATTATTCTATAAATAACAAAGCATCTTTAATAGTTTAGTTGGCAAAACAAAGCTGTCGAAACATTTTTTGCAAGCCAAGTATACATTAGTCCTAAGAAACCCAAGAGCCTTACTAAATTAATCAGCATAATTGTGCCTTAGACGCCGTCCTAATTTATTAATTAGTGATTCGTTAGTGGTACGCACTCTGGTGTTTTCCCAGCCGCCACACACAATCCAGTAAGCAGTAACAAGGAAAAATATTCCAAAAAATAGCAGCAAAGTGTCGCAAAGGAAGAACCGAGCTCACTCGCCTGAAAGCTGAACACGGTTTACCTGTGCTTAATTAAAATAAATAGACACATGCTCCACTCTACCATTTTCCCCGCCCTCCGCCCACTTTTCCGCACCGCATCCTTGATGAGCCGCTCGTTATTATGCAGCCAGCGTGTTTGGTATTAACCAATATAAGTAGTCGGCTCTGCCAATTTCCATAAGTCAACAGGGGGAAAATAAAATGAAGTCAGCAATTAAAAGCGCTGTTCATCAGGCGGACAGCTGCTTGCGGTTAGTTCGGTTAGCCAGACTAAATATTTTCCACTCCTTACCCTTCTGGGGTTTCTCCTTGTTTTACTTTTTTATTCCAATCCCGCTGCCTGGGATTACCCGTATTCAAATCAGCTGCAACGCCCAATTAATGTAAGCGGACACATTGTTGCATACTAATGAGTTTGGAGGAGGACGGCCAAGATTCTAAAGGAAAATCGAAATAAAGATGTGCAGAACGATGTCGGCTACAAACTGGTGGGGCACTAATTCAGTGGTCAGACTTTCGATTGGATTTAACGGGTATAATAAGTAAGGAGGAGTGGTGTGAATAATCCAAAAATTATAAATGTTTGTTTATAATACATATGTGTAATTTCACTCCCACTTAATTATTATATTTATGTCCTTAACTTAACTTTGGTCATGTTACACCCATTTAGATAGCTCGTTACAATTAAAGTTGAGCCATTTAAAGAACATTAACTTGCAGACGACACTCGTCTCTGGCTGGTTCGCAAGTTTTTCTTTGCCTGACAAATGATAATGTAATGTCATCATATATTACGAATACGCCCCGTACTCCCACCACAGCCCACAGCTCAATTACAAAAACTTATAACTTTGAGCTGGCAAAAGAAATAAAGCAAACTACAGGCAAGTCTCGGAAAACAGATTTACACATACTCGTTACTAATGAAAGTTAAAGATGGCGCCGCCGGAAGGAATCCGAGAAAAGAGCAGAACTTACCCTGGTTTTTCCCAATCCAAGTTATGGGATATGGCTATGTGTATGTAGTGCAAATGAAAGTTTTTGTGAAACAAGCAGCAGAGATTAAGAGATGTTAAGACACAGGCAAACTACTTGGGATTGGTATTGCGACAAAAGAAAGAGGAAAAAGTAAAAGGAAAGCGGGGGCGGCGGCAAACAAAAGATTAGTGTCTGGGATGGCAATCGCATTCGAGTGTTCCTACATTTGCCAAAATTAAACAATGTAAACTTTTGGTTGGACCGCCAAGCCGAACAGAAGGAAACTTTGCTCCGCATGTCAGCACCAAATATGTAACTCAATTAGTTTTTCCGCCCCTCATCCAGCTCATTCACAGTGCACAGAGGAAAAATATGCCAACCGCACGCACATATTTACGAACAAAAGGAAAGTTTTTATTAACCAATATTCCTCGTACTTTATAAAACAAACAAAATTCCGATGTCACATTTGTAGAGGTACACATACATTAGTTCAGTATAGCAACATTTCGACGCCTTCACTGCCGTAGATGCGAATAAAACCGAGCAGAAGCTAAATGCCTTCTATGGCGTGATTGAGGAGTATCTAGATTCGGATACCACGGGGTATCCACTGAGAACTTCCATCGAGACCCAGTTGATTGCCCTTTGCCTGCAGCGCAACGGATTCGATCGATGGAAGCGCACGGTTCAGACCCGGACAGCCCAGCTCGAAAAGCTAATATGAGTAAATTAACGAAGTCTTCTTACTGTTATTTTTTGTACTTTAAATTTGAATTTTGGTTGCCTTGTATTAAGTTAATAGATAGCATTTCAAAATTTAGCTAGATTTTATTATTTTTTATAAATAGACCACAATTTTTCCAATGAGCATATGGATGCTCCTAGTGAATCTGTATCTGGGCACATTCAATTTATAGGATTTTAAATCGCATATCCTAGCACTACGAACATATTAATAGAAACTCGAATTAATCATCGTCCAAGCTGCAGTCCCCGCAGCCGTCCCCGCAGCCGTCGCCACAACCATCCCCGCAACATCCACCCCCGCCGCCTTCACCATCATCACCACAACATCCTTCGCCGCAGGCGAGGCACGGGAGGCAGGCGAGTCCACAGCAGCCGCACAGGCACAAGATCGGCAGACAGATGATGAGCAGACAGCAGAGGAGCACCATAACAACGATCAGGACAATGATACCGAGAGCCATGCTACCCGCCTTGGCAGCCTCTGTGGTGGTGGTGGTGGCGATCGTGGTGCTCCAGGAGGACGTTTCCGCCATCCCCCCTTCTACCGTTGATAATTTGTCATCCATGACTAATCAGTTGTTGACAGTATTGAAGTGCTTAACGTTTAGCTTATTGTATTATTAGAATAAATTACGAAAAATTCAGACAAGTGTGAATGTGTATTCAAAGACTCCTTTAGCACAATTTTCTCTTGTGACCACTTTTAATCTAGCATCATATTTCGCTTTTAATATATTTAAGATCCCCATCTACGAAAGACAAAGGTTTCTACTGTACCAAGAGGTTTTTCCCAAATTTCCCAAATAGTTTATATATTTTACAAAGCATTTTGATATGTGTGTTTAAAGTCACTTACAACAATAAATATACATTTGCATGATTTATTCTTAATTTATATGGTTCAGTTTGCCAACTTTTTTTTCTGTGCACTAGCCGATGCTCCTGCTAAAAGTTTATGTGTAATACATTGTTGTTTTTGCGGTTCTTGTGGCCAGCTAGCCGGGCAACCAAGTTGCCCATCCATCCGAAAGTTGGAGGTTTGCCCATCCCCCACTCGATGCCAATCGCCGGTTTCTCTTGAGCGTTTCAATTATGTTAGCCAAGTTCTTCTGGCTGAGGGAGTTTGAGATCCCTTCAGGATCCGCCACCGCAGTCACATATAAATTTCAAGTAATTGCTTTCGCCCTTCAACGAAAGTCAAGCCAAAGTTGTTGCAAGTAATTGCCATCTAATTGCTTATTGAAATTTTTTCCTCTAGTGGCCGTTGCTCTTGGATGTTTGCCAAACTGGTGGCAGAAAAACTGCGAGAATGTTTCGAAATGAATTGAAAGTGATGGAAGACTATTGAAGGGGAAATCGAAGTTTACGGAAATCACAGATTGAAGTAATTATGTAAAAGATTAAACCTATGTCTATTAAAGGTGTCGCGCTCCATCGTTAACTTAACTTTCGATTACCAAAGCTGCTGACTCATGACCAAATCGATCTGACCCCTTCCATGAGAAAAGGGATAAGGAAATGGAAGCTCTTCACTTTATTGAATCCATTTCTGTTGTTACTTTCAATTGATTGATTTTATTTGGCTTTGGCCCGACTTAAAGTAGCCAAATAACAAGTTAAAGTTGGACCAAGCGAAAGATTGATGGACACATTAAGTGTGGGTTATGGGGATGCGAATGGAGGTCCGGATGAGAAGGGTGACACGGTCCTCTGGCGCCAGAAAGCTTTCGCCAATGAAGCGGAAATCACACAAAGATTTGCCCATATAAATGTCTACTTTGGCTTTGGCCAGATCCATTTCCTTATTTGTTGTTCGTCGCGGTGATGTTGTTGTGAATGTGGATGCTGCTCCTCTCGACCACATTAACCGGAAGCGCCCGGCAGGCAAACTTATGCAAACTAAGCGAACAAAACTTGGCCGAAGAATGGACGGCGACTAAGAAGCAATCCCGGCTGGACCGAGACGATGTCCGAAGTTTTTATGCCGCCGGCTAGGACAAAAAACTGTCAGAAGGATGCGATGCACTGAGAAAGGAAACTATGTTAAGCAAAAACATTAAGGAAACAGTAAGATGCTCTACAATGTTAATCAGCTAAGAAATAAGTTATATATATTATCAAGCATTATTATTATTTATTATCCATTTCGTGGGTATTTAATTTTAACAGCTTGTATTTCCGCGCAGTGTACGGGAAGGCGTTGAAGATGTGCAAAGCTTTTGGTCGCCCCTCTTGGCCGTTCGCCTTATTGTACCAAGTGTTGACTTTATATCCTTCATTTAGTGGACATAAAAAGGATATTATTAAAAGCTTAGAAAAGTAGCCATTTCCTCGCCGTCCCTACACAGCCACCGATTTGCCCCACCATTGCAGTGCAGAAAATACATAAAATATTAGATGACTTTTCAAAGGGAATACAATACAAGCTGATTTTGACCACACAAGACAATGACAGTGGATGTTGCCCTATTGTTCTTTTTTTTTTTTTTGGCCTGCTTTTCAGTTGCGGCTCATTTGTCTTTTATGATGTTGGTTTTGGGCAGCGACAAAAAAAAGTGCTGTTGCCAAAAGAAACCGTTCGTAAAAGGTCCATTATAATTATAAATGAGTTTAGCGCCCATAATACTTTTTATTCTCTTTTCAAATGGATCTCCCTGAGTTCCAGGCAGGTCCTGCTCCTGCGAGGGTGCTGTTATTACCCGGGGTTCTTTTTGTCAAATTGACTGCCATATTTTAATGAGCCAGTAAAATTGCTGGCCCAGTTATGAAAGGAGGCCAGCAGATATAGCCAAAATGGTAAATGGCCCCAAATTGACAAAGAAACGTTAACTTTTTGTTGCTTGCTGGTAAATATTTATACATTTCCCTTTGACTTGATTCCGTTTGGATTGCTTTGTCTTCCGAAATGTTACTCGAGGGTAATGATAGCCGATTTGGAATTTTTACGAAGCTATTTAGGATACGAAATGGAATGGCTAACATTTTATTTGCGCTGGATGACAAAAGGCTTTTAGAAATCAGCTAGATTGCAAAAGGGAAATGCTGAGATTGAGTCAAACCTATGAATTATTATATACTGCTTAGCTTTCAAATAAATGCTGTATACTTAGCTAGAGCTAGCTTAAATTAAATAATAAATTTATTAAAATTATTGCTTAATTGTGCCGTTGGATAAAGTGTTTCTTCGGATTGGCCATGTGGTGGACTTATTTATAGTCCCATAAGTATTCCCTTTGGCTCCAACCATTTGGTTCATTTTCATTAAAATACTTGTTTGGTCAGATCCTTTTCAGCTGGCGCATATGTGCCAAAAAGGAAGGAAGGATGTCGCCCCACTCCGCTCGTCCCTCGGTGTCTGTGCGCAATATCCTTTTCAAGTCCTTTGGCGGTGGTAGGAGTCCTTTTTATTTGGCGCTGCCACTGCTGCAGCGCAGCAATGCGTGTATAATTGCTCAGACAATGAGCATTTGTTTTTCATTTTCCATTTTTCAGTGTTTTTTTCGTTGTTTGCTTGTTGATTGCTGCGGCTCCCAGTTTTTTTCGCCACTCATTTGTTCGCTCCCCACGTTTTCTTACTTGTTTTTGAATTTTTCACATTGTTTGCATACATTTTGCACTCAGTGTTTCGGGCTGGTGTCCGTGTATTTGTTATGCAAAGAGGCCTCAAAGCGCTCCCTTTTCCACCATTTTTCCCCATTTTTCCGCCAATATGAGATGGGTAGTACACAATATATATATATATATGTATATGTTTGTGTGCGAGCGCTTGCCATTTTCCAAGCAAATTAGTTTACAAAGGACGACAAACCCAGCCTATCCGCCCGCTTTTCTCAGCCCTCCTGTCTTTTCGAACTGAAATTGAAAATGCATTTTAAAGCAGACGCCGTCGGTGCCGCGGGCTAGAAATTATTTCATATATGCCAAGTTTATTTACGTTTATTGTTTGGCCAGACATTCGGGGCAGGGGATTTTTCCATTCCCGTACACATAAAATAAATCTTGCTTATTTATTTCAACAAAAACCATATATCTATGCTAGTTTGCCAATTTGATTTATAGATATCATATATGGCTTATAAATACTCATTTTTTAACGAGGTTTTTAAATGATGTAGAAAATTTTTATTTTGGTAATTTCACATCTTTTCTGTGCAGTGTCCTGTTTTTGCTTGTTTTTGTTTGTTTTGCTGCAATTGGCAGCTGGAGTTGCTTATAATTAAGTGCGAAAATTGGCCACAGGTTCGAGTGGAGTCGCCACGACCCGAACCCCAACTCCGACCAGTCCTTAGCCTAATCCACAAGCACTCCCACAGATGCATGCAATTAGTTGGCCATTAAAACAGGGCAGCAGATAAACTACAGTTGCGACTGTATCTCAAATTAGTTGCACTTATCCCGCAGACTCCTTGCAACTTTTGCGCCCACGTCGCCTTCCAATCAAGCCTCGTTTTATGACTCAATATTTGGGCACCACGGTAGTCCGCAGACAAACTTGCCACACGGCAACAATTCGCCACTAATTTTAGCGCCATAAAAGTTCTGTTTGCCGGCCATAAATGTCAAAGACAGCGGGTCAGATACTATATAGGAGTATTCATAGGGCGCAAAGGCAATGGAGTTCCTCTCGTTTCATTAGTCGCGAATTATGACGACCTGCCCATGGCCGCGCCCCCTTCGCCAACCGCCTATTTTATGTTCCTGTCTGGGCAATGTGACAAATTTGGTTTTATTTTCGTACTGCCGCAGACACAAGTCCTCAGATACAGATACATATACAAATGCAGATGCAGATATTTCGATTTATGTTTGCAAGTGCGGGGAAAACGGAGTGCTGATACTTTCATTGCGAAATGGGCATGGCAAGTTTAATTATGTTTGCGTTTTGTTCTCAAGCGAGCATTAATTCTTTTCCGTGTTCAGCGTGCACTGAAAGAAAAATATATTTTTTGAAATAAAATAAATCAGCCACAAGTGTTAAGGTAAGTTATTCAACGTATTACTAGGCGACCATAACTCTTTTCGGAATTATACATTGTTTCAAAGCACCAGATATCTTAATTTTCTCAGTGCCCCAAACAAATTGCGCTGGCAGGAGCAAAGAAATAATTCCTGCTAGTTGCCATCGCCTTCATCATCAACTTCATCGCCATCGCCTGGGTCTCAGACTTGTTTATCTCCCCAAACTCCGCAGTTTTCTCAGGGGCGTATCAAATGTGACAGCTTGGCAAGAAGTCGGAGCCATGGACATGGAAGTACTTTGTACTATCGCACTATATGTGTGTGCTGCATGGCTTACGCAGACAATCAAAATTCAAATGGAATATCGTACGAGGTATGCTGCGTGGATGATGACGAGACAGTTGAACATTTTTTCCGTTCAAGTTGCATTTACTTGAAGTCTTCGCCTTGCGTTCCCCAGTTTTTGTGTTCTGAGTTGTTTGAAATGACGACAACTATATCCACACATGCCAGACGAACTAAAGACCAAAGGAGAAGCTGACTTCTCCTGACATGATTTTAATGCTTCTTTGTTAATTTCAGTACACTCAGAGAAATGTTGATTCTTTTCAATTTTAATTTAATTGATTGTATAAAAGCACATCTTTAGAAAGTGCATATATACTACTTACATTAGTATGAAAATTATAGAAGTTGGATATGGTCATAGTATTTTTTCACAGTGATCTTTTGCTTGATTTTTTGATGTATGTATGCTTGTACAATTGTATGTGCTCCCTTAACCCCCCCGGAAAAGGTGTTGCATAAGAATGAGCGTTTATCTTTGACTTACACACACAGCATTTGTTGTCTGCAATTAATTTTTTTGGTGGCAAGGCCTTTGACAATCAACAAAGAAAACCTGGAGGCAGCTGAAAGGCTTTTCTGCTGTGATTCTGGGAAAAGTACGGGCTTTTAAGAATATCCACGGTATTCGGTTACAAAGAGTTCTGCCTGCTATTTAAAGATTTCCAACCCCCAGGAGTGTCACTCAAAGCACAGCACGCCCCGCGCACTTAATTAGAAAACAACGTGGGTGGTTTTTCCAGAATGGGCGGTCACATCGTTTTTCGATTAAAAAGTTTTCCAGTCGCAAGGCAATTGTCAGTTACATCCACTTAACCTGATGGCGTTGCGAGAATTTTACGACAGATTAACGAACGATTAACGGTGTAACGTGGCACTTGGCAAGCAGAACGTGCTCGGGGATTTCGAAGCGGCAAGATTCAACCGAAACCCAAACGAAACGAAAGGAAGCCCCAGGGCGCTGGCGGTGGTGCTAGGAATTTATATTTCGCAGGTGATTTGTCGCATAAAATTCGAATAATTCATAAGAGTGCAAAAATAACAAGCGGCACCCACACAACGACTCTGCCAGAACGCCAGAAAGTATGCAATGAAATGCCGCAAACTTGGCGTCGCTGGCAACGCGGCGTATGCGTGTTAAAAACTTTTTGTCAACGGCAAGGCTTGCAGGGAGTGGTGAGCGCGGTGGGGAGGGTGAATTCCCGGGTTAAGGTGGGTCTCTACCAGAGTTTGTCATTTCGCTTGTTTGACTCTTCCTTTTTGGGCTCTGCCCGCGCAGTTTTCCCGGCTTTTCAGCGCCCTTTTTCAGCATTTTGGTCACATTTTACCCGCATTTTTTGTTTTTTTTTTGTTTGTTTGTCAGTCTCGTATCTCTAACAATGCGTAAATTGTATTTAAGCGGGTGTAACTTGTATACGGATGGATTTGTATCTGCCTTCCGTTTAGCGGTTGACTTTTGCTGTCTTTTTTATGCTGGTGGTGCGGTGAATTGTGGTCGATTTTGGAGGATCTACTTACCCATGAAGTAGTAACTTTTTTAGTCTTCAACCCATTTGATTAAAAGTGCAGTTCTAAGCTACAGTTAGGAAGATAGGCCTAGCTTTAGTGGCGTTGGTATTGTTTAATATTCAAAAACGCCTACATAGTAATCCTTTTTAGCTTTAAATTTGCTTGCTAACCATAAGCAATCACGACGGATTTTTATTCACCATTTTGTATCTAAATTTCCATTTTCGCCTTCAGATTTTCACATCCTGTGCTTTTTGCAGCTCGCTTGCCCTTTGAACCGCAATTAAGATTGGCTCCACTCATATGCCAGCTGCTGCTGCCTTAGGGCGTTGTAAGCCCGCCCCCTTTTCCGCCCATTTTCCGTGCCATTTTCGTCCCTATTTTCCCCCAAACCCAGAGCACTGCTGACTGCGCTGCTTTGTCGTTTCATTTGCATTCTTATCGGCTTCTCTGCCATGTTTAAATGTCGCCAGCATGAAAGTTTTTTTTTTTCCGACGAACTCTACACAATTTTTTTGTTGATTTTAGAATGTTTCTTCTCGTGTTTATCTTTTGTCACATGTGAGTAGGGAGAGAGCAGGCTCCACGTATTTTATTTTACATTTTTTACTTTTTTTTTCCTCATCTCGGCAGCTGTTGATTTTTGATATATGGGTCCCTGCGGTGTTGTTTGCCTTCGCGTGAGTGGGAGTGAACTGTGACTGCGAATGTGACTGGTAGTCACATTTCAATGCGTTTGACTTTGGTGTGAGCTTAAATACGCATACGTCAAGTGGTGCGGATGTCAGGGGTTCTATGCGGTGTAATCAAGAGTCAGAACAGGAAATTTAGCCAGCGGCAAGAAATCAAAGGCGGAAAGACTTCAGATAAAGGCTTCGATAAGGCACTGTCACATTTTTTCGCATTTCCACTGAGCCAGATGAATTCTATGCTAGTGATGGTGCAGAAGCCTTCTGCACAACAATTGCTACACTTTCACTTGATTTACGAAACACGATAATTGCGGCCATCAACAAAGGAGATTTCTCCATTTTCGTTTGGAATTTTGTGGCCCGGCTGGCAAATGTTTACAAAATGTTGGTCAGCTGCAAATTCAATCGAAATCCTAGGCGACTTCATTTCGAGCAAATTGTTATTTCAATTGTCAGCACTCCTCCTCTCCGTATGCAGTTAATTTTGTGCTTGTGACTGCAATAAATTTTAAATGCACATTTCCAATGAAAGAAGCGAACCGAACCCAATGAAACGAAACGGAAAACAATTTTGTGCAATTTCACTAAAACGACATGGCCATGGTGTGCAAAGGGGGTGGTGGTTGCAGTGCAGTGGGTCAAAGTGACACACATATGGTCGTATGGTAGGGCCAAGTGCTCGCTGCAGGACCTCCAACAACAATCGAGAATCGATGTCCTCGGACCTTAGGAATTCCGAGCTCCGCAACTGACGACAAATGAAATTGTTGTTGGCAAAGTGCTGCGTTTAAGGAACACACACACATTCGCTCGCATATTGCATTTGTATATTGCATTCGGCCAGCTATCCCCACTTTGCCATTTGCCGTTTTATGACAGTTTTTAAAGCAATTTTCCATGAGTGTAAATTTGGGATAAGTTGGTCCTTTGCGGCCGGAATTTACACTTATTTTGTTGCGGCAAGTGGACCACATTTAATAGCTAAAGTTCTGTGGCTTTCAAGCATAGGTGTGGAAATCTAAGTATCTACGGGAAAAGTGTAACGATTGGATTGGTGCATATTATTTTTACTTTTGACAATCGAGAAATGGAATTCAAATATAAGTGAAATCTTGCTGACAGATTTTACAGACTTACGAAATATTTGTAAATATATTGGAGTTTTATTAACATTTAAACTTTGCTAAAAAACTGCCTGAATGAATTTTAAATTTCCCTTCGTTCTTACAGTATAATTTTCGTCCTTCCATTTCCCAGTTGTTTGTGCCACCACCGACATTTTGGCAAAGATTTTGAATTTTAAATGCGGCTAATTGGGAATAAACTCATTAGACGCCAGGCAACCACCCTTCCAACCGCCTTTCACCGCACACACGAGAACTGTACGTCCTTGTGGCAGACTGATGATAGCATCCCCACTCCCATTTCCATCCATTTGCCAACGTTTCCACGGCAAATTTCAGCGCACATTTGGCTTGTTATCATTTTCATGGTTGGTGCGACACATTGACGATGCGATAGAGAGGGGGATATGGCGGCAGAAAGAGACGGCTAGCTTGTTGGCTCATTTGTGTGCGCATTTATTGGCTTTTGTTTTGGAATGGAGGTACCATTTGTTTTAATTATTATGAAAAGCAAATTGCATAATTAAAAATGTTAAAATCATTTTAATTTTTAATTACAATTAATTCGATGCGCAGCTTTTTGAATATTCCAATGAAGCGGAAAAGGTTAAAAGCCAGAAGGTAATAGAACGGGAGTTCACTAATGGGTTAATTGCCGGCACTGAGCTTGCTTCACACATAGAAGCGAAAATCCCGTAGTTGAGATCCCAATTAATGTGCCATATAGAGTTGGCTTAGAGCCGGCGCTGTTATCAGGAATGGTTTTTCAGTCCAGACCAAGGATTTTTCGACCCCGATGATGGATGGTCTCTTGCATGTGAGGCAATCAAATGGTCGTAATGTCATCAACACCAGCCATAAGTGGTCAGCAGGAGCAAAGGACCTCGCACTCACACACGTGCACACATGACAGCATGATGATGATGAGTCACTTTGGTCACGAAGCTATTTTTACGCTTGATTACACGATAAATGAAAATCAAACGTTTGATTGCTTAATACCTGGGACTAAGGGTCATCCGCACTGGCATCAACCGCCCAGCCAAAAGAAGTGCTGCAATTTCGCAAAAGTATAAGTCTCTAGAGAAAGCCAATGGTAGATAGAGTGCACTGTAAAAAATGTGCTACAATATCTTAGATATATTTTAGATATGTGATTTTAATAATGTAGACAAACCAACTAACACTTTCTTCATTGAAATGTATCTAAACTGAGTTATACTATGAATCAGATGTATGTTTTGGACATTTTTTTTTCAGTGTGCCAGAGCGGGGTCAGTGAGTGAACATTTCAATTATTTATATGCTTGCTTGCCCCCTTCCCCCCTACCCATCCTCATTCTCCAATCAGCGTGGGTGGTTTGGTGTGCAGATGGGGTGTTCGCGTATGTGCACGTGTCTGATAGCACCAAGAACTATAACACTTGACTGAATTCTCCCGGTTATCATTTATTTTTTGCTTCCCCTGGCCGGACTTTGACTGATTTGATGATAGTTGAGTGCGTTCCTAGAAAGTTATTGCCCAGCTCCGAACAACAGACAACAAATTCCTCTTGGGGTCGAAGATGGAAATCTGCCTTCTTCGCACTTTGATTGATTTGTTAATCCACAAACGAAATACAAATTAAAAGCTTTTTGTTTTGCTCCACTCCAAGACCCGCATAAACCGCTTATGTTAATTAAATTTTAGGGGTTACTCAATGTTCTGTGTTAGGAGCCACCGCCGCAATCAATCAATCCGAGGAAAAGTCTTAGGAAGAAGTCCTTTAGGTTGTTTGTTTTTCTTATGCTTTCGCAACTTAGTTTAACGCAAAATGTATTTACATTTTTAACTCAGAACGGAAAGGGTTAAGTCATTGGTGGGTCGGCATTCTACCAAATTGATGAGTGGGGTTAGTTGCTTGTGAAAGCTTTCTTAAACAAGAACTGAGTAATCAATAACCAAAAGCCTCTTAAGATAGTTGAAAATGTATCGAGGGTCCACTTAGAAATGAACTTTTAATGGTTGGCAATTTTAATGCAGTGAATTTTCTTGTATATTAAATAACTGAATAGTTAAAACATGCTTATAATAATCATATTTTTATTTTACCCTTTTTATGCACACCAATATTTCGGTTTCTCCATGTTGTTTTGACTTATATCACTGTTAGTTCCACTTGAACACCTCTATAAGTCTCTGGCTATCGACACCTGATGAATGCTTGGCTGGTTCCAAAAATCGTGGTATCTCAATGTCGGTGACATGTTTCCACCCCAACGACTTTCAAGTTCAGTTCAAGAGTTTTCAGTTGTGCACATTTAATTATATCGCATGCGAGTTAGGGTTAAAGACATAGGTGTAGAAAATATACAAGCTCCCTTTGGTTAATCGTTGTATTTGGCACTTATTGATTTGGTTCCAGTCCACCGCCCACTTAATCTTAACCATCCACCCTTCAAGGTCTCCCCATCTGGCAGTTTTGCACTCTGGCAAAGTTTGTGGTGTATATCAGATCGCAGATGGCAGCGTTGTTATCATAGTTCATCTCGGCCACCTTAAACTCCGGATTAATGGCTATTTTGAGGACATAGGTGCCGGGAATCAGGTCTGTCACATCCACCCATTGGCAGTCCAAATTGTACAGGTACACATCCGAGCAGTTAATGGATATGCCTGTAAACAGGTTAAATTGGAGTTTAAATACCTGGGATATAGTTAACCTTACCTTGATCTCCATAGTTGGCGCAATTGTATTTCTTGGCAACTCCCGGCAGACAATTACTGTCCTCCAAACAGAAAGATGCCTTGTGTCCCTGAGCCACTTTGTGTCCTCTTAAATCGAAGATATCAAAGGTGGCAAACACCTCCATGCTGTGAAAATGCCTAAGGAATTTCGATAGGAAATGGTGTAAAGTATAGATTTGCCAGTATTTTTCACTGTGTACTCACATATGGCACATGTGCCACTCCCATTGGCTCTTCTCCTTGAATGGCCGGAAATCCGCATTGCCCGCATTGATGGCAGCTGCCGTAAACTTGAGCAATCGCCTAGATCGATAGCGCCAGTGGGGATCATCCCGCTGGATTTGATACGCCTCGTTGGCCACACAGTTTTCCTCCATGGCGCACTGCATCAGCAGCATGGGTCGATCCTCCAGATGGGCCGTCTGTTCGATTTCCAGATAATCCACCACCAGATCGGGGGCGATATAGTCACAGATCACAGCGGCCACGTGCTGCCGATTGCCATGGCAGCTGATGATACCCTGACTTGCATCATGATGCAGGCAGTCAGCCAGTTCCGTTTCGTTGCCATAGCACTCGCTGCCACTCAGCACGGGTCTTGACACATTGGAGCCACCAAAGAAATCGGTTTGGAAGGCCTCACTGGCATAGCCCAGGCCGAGCTGTCGGCACACGACATTGGCCTCCAAAAGTGACCAGCCATCGGCGCACACACTGCCCCACCGACCGCCATCCAAACTGACCTCCACACGTCCCTCGATCCGCGATCTTCCGCCTCGCAGTCTTACATATAAACGTGATCGCGAGTGAATCGGGTATTTGGGCAAATCCTCGTCGCGGATGATGGGTGTTGCCACGGGGATCAGTGCATTTTCCGGTGGATAACAGACCACGCCAGCCGCCTCTCCAGGTTCACAGTCATTCTCGCCCCAGCCCTCAAAATGGCAATCCACTAGTTCGTGCTCGTGACCTTCGCAAAAGAGGTTGTCCATCCAAAAGCGACGACGAGCGGGTCCAAAGAAGCCACTTCTCGTATACCTTCGCATGCCGGGAAATCCCAGTTGTCGGCATACAATGTCTGCTTCAGTGGAATCCCACTCGTCATCGCAAACTGCTCCCCACTTGCCATTGTGCAGGACCTCAATGTTGCCTAAAAAGATATTTAAAGGTGAAATAAAGCAGTAGTGGTAACCATAAACTGAGCCCAAATCCTTACCTTCGTACTCATTATCTCCGCCCACCAGTCGTATGGCTCCCTCCTCCTTGTTCAGGACCTTTGTGTACCTGTGCACCAAGCGCTGGCGCTCCAGTCGAGCATCCTCCAAGGATCTATGCTGCACGACTGCATCTGCCAGGTGAATGGCCAGTAAAGTCAGGCACACAAGCGTGGGCCCCATCTTGAGGACCTTTCGATCTTCGAGTGCGCACATTTGTACGCCGCGGCGTTCGCATGAGAACTGAAGCTTAACGCAAACATTTGAACGGCAACAGAATCATTTAACTATGAACTGGCCAGATACAAAGATACATAGATAGACGGCTAGATGGGTAGGTAGGTAGGTGGCTTGTTAGGTACATATTCAGATATCTGATGCGGTTCAGAAGCTCGCTCATCTGACGTCATTGGCCGACCGACGAGGGCGCAGATCGAGAGTTAATATCTGGAAAACCAAAGCTGAGAGTGCGGATCGCACTGAGCACCGAGCACCGATGTCGGCTATATCCACTGGCGATGCCAAATCCGGAGCTGAATCTATTTCCCGCACGTATGCATGTCACTTAATGAGTTTTTCAATTTGAGGCAACACTGACATTGCCGTTGTCTAAGCGAATTGGCCAATGCTGCACTGAGAAAAATGCCTAACTAATTGACTAACAAATCTCAGTAAGGGAAGCATATAGTATTTCACTGTGAATGTAACAACGCAAAAAACATCACCAATTTTGTAAGATACATTTGTATCTTAATGATTAAATATGAAAATTTGTTCGGTGCACGTCGAAGGCCAAACAAATATTGCTCTATAAACAAATGCGAAAAGGAAGCACTAACCCATCTAGTTTATCTCACAACAATAAACCATTATAAAATATTTCTCACACCCATTACAAACATTTAATGAGAGCTTTGTTTGAACCCTGAACCAGCCACCTCCTCCCAGCCGTAAAATAATGCATTGCCAAATCCAAAAATGGGAATGAAAATATGGAAAACGAAGCCATAATTCCGACTCTGAGTGAACACGACCCACATATGAATACAAAACTGTTGTACGGAATTTAACTACACATTGTATGTATGTTGTATCTGGCTTTGAGTGAACAAACCGGCTAAATCATCGTCATCGTGGGGAAGCCCATTAGTTTTGGCATGCAGCCATTTGAAACATTGCATGCAACATCACGGCCCTCATGACATTGACACTGAAACCATTGCCACGGAAAAACTAAATAAAAGAAAAATAAAAGCTCACTCACTGCTTTTTTCTTTGTGGGTGAGTGTAGTGGGGGGACATGGGTGGTGGGTGGCTCATTAGAAAAAGTGCCAGTAGCATAATCGTAATTGGAAATCAAACTCGATTAGGTCAGCTGAATAAATGGATGAAAACCATTGGAGCGTGCCTCCACACATTTGCTAGATAGATTTTCAAGATCAATGTGGATCAGCAACCGGTAGTTGTCTAATCAGTTCGATGGATGAATGACAGTTCGTTGTTATAAATAACATAGTGTCATTTCCATGAGGAAAATGATTCAAGAGCATACTCAAATGTAAACTAGGTATCAAGCTCAGACAATAGTAACCTTTGATAATTAATTAAATTTTATTTCCATGTTCCTCATAAAATCCTTATTCATTCAACACTCACACATACTGATTAATGAACATTTTTATAAACAACTCGAACGCATAACTATGCCATAACAAATATGTGTGCCATTTATAAGGTCCAACATGCATAGAGTGCTATATGTATGTAAATATCCTTGGATCTGCCCGCACGAAACGATCATAAATATTGGCCAGAGAAATTAATTGGATAAACGTTTTATGATATTGAATTATGATGGCCAAAGGAGCAGCTCCATGGCTACTTGGCCATTCGAAATATTCCCACACAATTCAAAGGGGGCGAAATTTTATGAGTGCGTAAATTCCATTTGGATGGCCGCAAGGGCTAAAAGGGCGCAAAGGACATGGCGCAATCCTGGCGCACCGTCATGCACCAAGGTAATAAAATTCGATAGAAAATCGTGTAATAAAATCATTACACACAAGAACCAGCAGCAGGACAATGTCGGCTCCAGCTCCATTCGACTTGCCATCTTCTGCCAATCCGGGCACTAAAATCAAACGGGTCCACCAACGCCGCAGGCGTCTGACCAATCTGCAGCACCTCCGACTCCTGATCCTTGGGCTCCAGCTTCAGCATCAGCTCGCCTCCTCCGGGGATATAAAAAGTGCGGCAACGTGAGGCGACAAGTCTGGAGCTGCGAGGAGCCTCCTCTGGCCAACAATAAAATGCGAGATTCGAGGAGCGGATGAACAAGAAGTAACGACAAAGTGGAAACCAGCGGGAAAATAATTTGTGTGGGAGTTAACCACCCCAAGGGGATGATTTCCACTGCCGCAGATGAGAAGGAGCAGGAGGAGGATAAGAAGGAGGAGGAGGCGTCGGAGAACAAGGCCCAGAACGGATAAAAAGATAAAAAATGGTAAAGGGATATTGAAAGGCGGTAAATTGCTTTATTACTTAAGTGAGCCAGAGATGATTAGGTTCGCGCTGGCCGCGGTTGCTGTTGCTGCAGTTGCTGCCTTCGGGGGACTCATTAAAACGGAGTTCCTAAACCGGACTTAGGAAATTGAAAATGAGAAAGGAAAACGAGCAAAAAAAGAACAAAGGCCCTAAGTGGTAACAAAGTCTTAACTTGTAATAATATAGTTAGAGCAAGGGATTTGTTAGTTTAAGCTAATATTTAACTTATGATAGAGTGTTGATTTCTAGGAAGATAGATTTTGAGATATAAACTTTATCTTCTATGGCTATAAAGTACATCGCAGCTCTTGCAAAGCCCATTCTTTCTCAATTACTAACTGAGAACCATAACTTAATTTGCAGCAAAGACATTAAATCTTTTCATAATGATATCATACAGTCGTATCACACATAGCGTGGCTCATTTGGACATTAATAAAATTGGATGACGCGCTGACAGCATAAATGTCACCGAAAATGCTATAAAAACTAAATTATAGCCGGCATAACCATGATTCATGAGCGGGAAGACCTCAAGTGCCCCACCCTTCGACCCCAGCCGGCGAAAAGAAATCGTAAAAAATATAAAATGCCAAATTTGTAGCTAGCTTATGGCAAAAAAGATTATTAATTCTTAATAAGAAGGCGTGGAATGCAAAGAGGGCAGTGTGGAAGTGGAAACAAAAACAGAAATTCTATAAAAAATGTGGCAAGTGGGGCGTGTGTCTATATGGCTGCCTTGAAAATGTGCCAAAAACGCAGAAAAAAAATACAAAAAATGAAAACAAAACATTCGCAATCACTGAATGCCCTGGCTGAAATACCCCTTTTTATGGGAATGCCATAGATTCCTTTTTTTTTATTTTTTTTGTGGGCTGCGAGCACAGAATGAAACCGAACAGAAATAATAAAATTAAAATGCGCCTTTTGCTTGGCTCGAACTCAGTCAGTTGGACACAAAAAGTCCGTAGCAATGAAAATAATAATGAAATCAAAGGAATAAAAACAACAGAGACAGATACAGATACAAAAACCTACGTAGGGCCAGACACGATGGATGGGCTAAATAGAAAAGGCAGCTGGTTGAATTGAAGTCGAAGGACATTGGGAAAATTGCTGTTCGGTTCTCGAATCATAATGAGCTTTGCGAACAATTTTCGTTAGCTGAATTAGAAATTATTTCATTGGCGTTTGGAAACCTAAAACGAGAGTGGTACTGAATATTTATAAACATGTGTTCCAAAGCCTTAAAGTTGGTTTTAAAGTTTGCACGAATAATTTTAAAACTTCTTTGGCAATGTAAAAATGATTTATTGAAGCGTTCAAATTCAATGGAACTTCCTGGCAAGCTGACGACATTTTATTTCCATTGAATGGCTTCGGTGGCATGCACTCAATATCACAGCGAATGTGTTTCTGATATATTGTATTCGACTAACAGGTGGTCCTTCCGGTCTTGAATTTGTTTTACTTGTTTTAAGCACATTTTAAAAGAATTTTCAGCAACTTGCTCACAGATTTTTACATGGCAGGTTTGTGACTTCTGACATCACAATAAAATGTAAATGCAATATATGGTTAGTCATAAATCCTATGACGTCCCTCTCGGCAAAGTAGCTATATTTTATTTAACTTTATTTCATTTTAATTTCGGCTCTGCCTTTCAAATTTTCAGCCCAAGGCGCTGTCTTTTTTGCCAAGGATTTGCTACAAAACTTCGCTTATTTCGCTTTTTCTGCTGTCTGTCTGCCCAGACAACGTGTGTAAATATTTATTTTAGGGATACTGAAATTCTTGTACCCTTGTAAGACTGTAGCAACGAGCAACTAAAAATATATTCACAAAATAAATGCCAACTTACGCCGAGAGAGTCAATAGAATTGAGTTTAAAATGTGCGCATGGAAATCAATTAATTTTTTGTCCCAGTTGCCGCTAATTGAATTTGCCCATATCGCAAAATACACTACTGAAATAATAAATAATAAATCCAGTGCTCCATTGTTCGCCGGAGAAACGCTGGTTTGAAAAATGTAGCGAGACACATGTTCCATATCATGGAATTTGTCCCCGTGCCGGCTAAATGAATTATGTAACATGTCTAGCCATTTAGTGCCATAATTCAAAGCAATCTATGCCAGCCCAGACAAAATAGTGCCCATCACTGGGCGTCCTCCAATAAAAATGGGGCGTGGCAGGGCTTTATGTGAGAACCTAAATTGCACGCAGTCCAGACAAATTGCATTTGCATAGCGTAATTGGAAAATGTCGCGTACGAACAAAAAAAGTGATTGAAAAACTATAATTTGTGCGGCGGCTTTTGGGGGGCTGCAATGAAAGACATATCTAAATGGATCAAAATAGGGAATGTTTTTAATTGTGCTAATTTTAATTTACTGTTTACAAAAGAATAACATTGAAAATAAGGAGCGAAACTGGTTATGCTTAGAAAATTCAATCATTATGTATATTTTTCTGGCCCCCGTTTCCAAATCGCTTAAAACTAGTAACTCCAAATCTTAAAATCCCGTCTTAATCCATTGGACAATCTCCATCGGAAAAATGCCGGTGGCCGTGCGGCTGGTGGAGGTCTTGACCCTGATCACCATTATGGGTATGATTGCATGCATTGGTCTCAGCGTGATCCTGGCCCAAAAGACACTCAGCATGACAATTACATTTCTCGAGGTAAGCTATGAAAGTTAAACGCTTTCATTTTCATAATTTTCACCTTTCAATTGCGTAAAGCCCGCAGCGAATATTGCCGATATGGTGCTAGTTGTAACCGAGAAAATTCTGGTATCCTCGCTGCTCTGCGTTTTGAGTCTCACAAATGCGGTGGGAAATGCCCTGCATGTGGCTGGAATCGCCTGATGATCTGTATCCTACTATATATATCAAACTTTTTCTGATCGATGTTGTATGTCTCATATCCCAATATATTGCTCGCCGCACGTTTTATTATGCCATTACTGTCTGTCAGTTTTTTTTCGTTTTTTGGCCAACTCAAAGGCGGCAC
Organism: Drosophila simulans; assembly: GCF_016746395.2. Lineage (NCBI taxonomy): Eukaryota > Metazoa > Arthropoda > Insecta > Diptera > Drosophilidae > Drosophila > Drosophila simulans. The sequence goes on from NC_052521.2 coordinate 18,962,576, forward strand.
CGCTCACTAATATTCAATCAAACAATTTTACGCCCCAATAAACTTTTCTAACCTGCGGCTGGCCAAAACAAAAGTGCAAAAGACCAAAAATAAAATAAAGCAGAACTCAGCTCAATTGCAGCAAATTTGCGCCTGGCGAAAAAAGGAATTGGGGAATGGGGGGAGCAGCACGAGAAAAATAAATATTTTTACCACAAAAGCCAATTTGCCCGCACAAATTTAAACTTCGCTCGAGGATGTGCATAATTTTTGGTGCCTTTTTATGAACTTCCAAAGGGGTCCTTCCACTTTGTTGACAGGTTAAACGATCATGCGTTATATATCAATCTATCTACTGCCTTACATCAGCTCTCTATGTTATATTCATATGATTTTGGCAAAATATAATAATATAATAAAAATTTGTGTTTAAGTTTAGTATAACTTACTAGAGGGTATGCAATACTTCGCTTAGCGGTTATACCCTTGTTCCCTTTTCACTTTCAGCCGCCTTTAAAGTTTTAGCACCTCTTTGCAGCTGCTTATTCTATTATTTAGTTATTTATCAATGTTCTGACTTTAGTCTGGGCTGGGCTTGGGCTATGGTCCAATCCCAATGGGATCGGCACGCACAACGGACCACAAGCCCCCATCCCCCAACCAGAGTCGTCTGAAATCGAGCGTAGGTGTCTGCGGTTGTAGCTGTTTGCATGAGCATTTTTTGATTTAGTGGCAATTTCGTGTGGCAAAAATTGCCGAGTGCCCCAAGGGTAGACTTGAAAACAAGCGGATTGCAGGCGGAAATTGAGGCAGAGCGAGTGGAGGAGCTAACAAGCCGAAAACTGGAACAATAAGCAGTAAAACACCTCAGAGAAATCGGCATGTAAGTGGCGATCGCTGGAGCCAGATCATTCATTATCCTTCACCAAGAGGAGATGCCAGCGGGGAATACCAGTTGGCCTATCTATGGCCTTATGATTTGCATCACAGAGCTTTAATAACCTTACTTAATTTAGATTTTTTTTCTATTAAAAAACAAGAACATATGTAGTTAAGTGACCTTTATTTGCAATATAAAAATTGGTCGAAGAATGAACTCAATTTCAAATCAACTTATTGGCCTCCACAGCCTCGGGATCTGCTTCTGCTGCTCCATCTGCAGTGGTGTTCTCTTGGTCTCCCTGCTCGGTGGTTTCCATAGGGGAAGCTGGTTCCCCAGCAGCTTCTGGTTGGGCACAGGAGCAGGCATCCTTGGTGTTCTCCGCAATCCAATCGTTAAAGCTGCCCACTCGCGTATAAACACCCGGGGCATTCGGCTGGGCACATCCTTCGCCCCAGGACACGATTCCTGCCAGCTGGTATGCGTCTCCAGAGCCCAGGACATGCATGGGTCCACCGCTGTCTCCTTGGCAGGAGTCCTTGCCACCCTGCTCCACGTAGCCGGCACAGATCATGTTGTCGGTAATCTTGGACTCGCCATAGTTGCTATTTCGGCACTCCTCTTGGCTGAGAATGGGCACCTCCACCTCCTGGAGGGTATCCGAAATAGGCCCGCCCTCACTCAGAGCTCCCCATCCGGTGACCACGGCAGTTTGACCAGCATAATTCTCGCTCGGAGTGGGCATGCACACTGGATGCATATCGATGCCAAGACGAACTGGTTCATTGAAACGAATCAAAGCAATGTCACTGTCAAAGTTTCTGGTGCTGTACTTCGGGTGGATAAGCACCCTGGAAACACGGCGATCCACGATCTTGACGTGGCTATCCTGACGATTGTGCTCCAGCAATCGGACCGTGATCAAACGATGGTAGAAGCCATTCACACAATGGGCAGCCGTTAAGGCATACTGATCGTTAACCAAAGAGGCGCCGCAATAGAAGTTACCGAACCACATGAGCATTATCATCCAGGGATACTCATGGACCTCCGTCTCCTGACCTCCGACGATGCGATGACGGGTATTGATATTACCACAGGAGCACTCTGCGCACTCCCTTTTGGCCGGAGAGCTCCATTCCGCTGGCACCTCGGGTCCCAGGATCGATTGAATCCAGTCCAGAAAGCTACTCTGCCTAAGTTGAGCTAGATTGTTTAAGATCTTTTCAGGCTCAGAGGCGGAACGCAGAGAGGGCGTGGCACAGACCAAATCGCCCAGTGCTGTGGCAAGAATCAGCAGAAGATGAAAATTACACATGGTGTACTAACCTGGCCAACTGGCAATTGGCAACTAACCAAATGGATCCTGGTCACATCCAGCAAGAAGACTGATGAGAACCAGAAGTGCCAGCCGCCAAGCCAAAGAACTGGCTAGACCAGAATCCCCAAAGGAAACCGGCTCCCGAGAAAGGTTAGCGCACTTTATGGAAACTTTTCTTTTAATCAATAAATATAAAACAGCTTGAAAATGGAATCTTCGACGAAGCCGAAGCTGACTTACTCTTGCAAAGGTGGCAAAAAGTTTTGGAGCATATATCCCAAGAAAGTGCATAGTTATTTTCGGCGAAAATAGTTCGTTTCTTGGGATATGGGATTAGTGATTTGGGAAATAACAAGCTTTTTGTAATGAAAACTTGTCTTTCAAACGGTGCTATTGCATGTTGAGAAGACATTAGAATTATCACATTGGATGGGAGATACCAATTCTGATATAATATTAAACATTGCCAGCCAAGCAAGTGTATTGAACTATTAATAGATACAGAAATAGCCAGATGGTCGCTACTTGATCTTCTTGGTCTCCTGCTGGCAGAGGCAAGCCTGTTTGGTAAGGTTCTTGATCCAGGTTCCGTAGCGATTCACTCTGGCATAGACGCCAGGATAACCGGCCTTGGCACAGCCCTCGCCCCACGAGACCACGCCGGCGATCTGATGCTCTCGCGTTCCGCTGGCCACGATGTGCAAAGGACCTCCACTGTCACCCTGGCACGAGTCCTTGCCACCCTCGTCGTATCCGCCACACAGCATGTTATCCGTGATCTTGTTGCCATAGCGACTCTTGCGGCATTCGTCCTGCGATAGAATGGGCACTTGAACCTCCTGCAAAAAATAATATTCAAATACATTTTTATGGCTTTTTATACTTCAATCGTAAGTTCGCTCACCTGAAGGGTATCGGAAGTGGGTCCACCAACTTTGAGCGCTCCCCAGCCAGTGACAATGCCATTCTCGCCCTTGAAGCTTCTACCCGGCGTTGGCATACAAACGGGATGGAGCACCTCATTGAACTCCACCGGCTCATCCAACTTGATGATGGCTATATCGTTGTCATAGTTCCGGGCATTATACTTGGGATGCGTGATCACCTCGGACACCTTGCGGTCGATCTTTTGCATGTGCGACATCTTGCGATCATGTTCGAGTAATCTCACCGAGATTCTTTCCTTTCGGAAACCATAGACGCAATGCGATGCTGTCAACAGGAATTGATCGTTGAGCAAGGAGGCGGCGCAATAGAACCTTCCGCCATATAGCAACATGGCCACCCAGGGATACTGATGAACCTCCGTTTCCTGACCACCGACGATTCTCTTCTGTATATTGGCTATTCCGCAGACGCAGTCGCTGCAATTCCTCGGCGGATTCAAAGTGGGTGGGGCCGGAGTGGTTGCCCTCCTGGTTGTAGTGGTGCTGGAAGATGGGGCTGGTGTGGTGGTTGATGTCGTGGATGCCGCGTCCGGCATCATGGAGCTGCTGCTCAAGGTGGCCAGAGTGGCATTTTCCGAATCAGAGCTGCCGGGACGTTGGGGCAAAAGTGAGAGAACCCATTGGATAAATGTATTCTGCGATTGTTTCAGCAGGGGATTCGCTGCCGTTTGGTTCGTTGCATGATCCTGGCTGGCTGATTGGCTTGGACCGCAGCTTAAGGCCAGGCAGATCAGCAGACACAACCAGGCTCGATTCATTTCTCTAGACTTTTTCCGGCTTTCTCCACAGCGACACCACCGATTCACTCGCGTGGCTCTCGGCGAACTGATCGCCCAGCCGCTTGGCCAGCATTTGAAAGCGGCATTTCACCCAAAAAAAAGTGGTTCTGGCCGGTGGCACGTCCACTTTGCCAATCCAATCCGCACAGAGAGAAACACAGGTATACACTATACCTATAAATTTATTTTAGCCAATATTGAAGCTTTCTAGATATAATAAACGACTAATACTAATAACATAATATTTATACTAATATCTAGGGTAGTATCAATGGTAATTCTTCTATAACTTGCATGTACATTTTTAATTTATTTTATATACAAAGTATACTTCCCAAACATGGTGAGAATTTCTCGCGGTGCATTCTCGCACTCCCCTTCAATTTGCATTTGTATTCTGCGCATGCGTGGGCGCCTCAGGGCATCCACACTATCCACCGCTTGACCATGATACTTCACTCGGTTGGCTGGCAAGTAAAACTCAACAGAATCGGAGCCACTCATCCACTAAAGTGGGCTTTTGTTGTAATTTGCGCCACTGAAGTAGCGAAAGTTTTTTTCTCGCTTCAAACTTATTGAAATGAATTTTTTTTGCTTCTTTTCCGTCCAATCGATCGCTCGGCGACGCATCGTAATTTTACTTTCTTTTGATTTATATTATTGGGGCTACTTCTCGGCGATTTTGTGGGTCGGCTGGTTCCGTGTTTGTGTGTCGACAGCTATAACAGCTGACAATAAAAAAAAAACAGCAACAATGCCACTGACAACAATAAATTTGTGGCACTGTTTACATTTACATCGTTTACGTGGTTGGCTTTGCCAATTTGGCCGACTCATGGAGCTTGGGGCGTTTTAAAAACAGGCTGATATGTGGGTTAAGAACTGTGATCTTACGTAGAAGAATTCCAAATGGTTTCGAATTTTATTCAGTAATTTAAATATATACATTGCTTTTCTTTATAAGATTTCAAAAATTACATTTTTCTTTAGCAAGCCTTGTTGAGTTCCAACATTAATTACCCTTTTAGCTTCCCAAGGAGAAGAGCAATCGTCATAAAAGCAAAAATAACCTCCCCCAAGACATGAAACCGTCAGGCTGGACTTTCCTCCCAGCAGAGATTAACGATGCAGCCGACTTGTGGCATCCGCACGTGTCCACTCCAGTCGTGAGTCATATTGGTCATGGGCTTAAGTAGCCCCATTCCACTGGATCATTAAAAGCAACTTGTAGGGCTGTGGAGGCGGCGCCGTTGCGCCTGCGCCACTTGGATGACCGGCCATTGATGGATGGATGGTCGAGGGTCTGCCCTGAAAGGCGGGGAGGATCGGAGGAGGTCTCCCCGAGGAGTCGCCGGTTGGAGCAGTCATTAGTATGCGCACACATAACACTTGGCATATTAATTGTCCGCGTAATGTTGGAGGCAGATGCAGTTCGAGTGGAGCTACATGGAGTTGCAGTTGTGACTGGATGGGGGCATGGGCTTGTGGATGATGATGATGACGAACTAATGTCAGTTCAGCGGACTCTGCGCACTAGAGATGCAAATTTTAACTTTTCGGAAATTAAATTGGTATCTCAGCTTGGGTACAAATAATGGTAATATAATATAATATTGGTAATATAATAACGATATTCACCATTGTTTAGAAAATTCCCTATGGTATGCAGAACTTGATGAAATATGCCAATTAAGCGCGGGCTTTTAATTGAATTCCCGGTGATTTTTCACTTTTATTTTAATAGATCGTTAGCATCACTGGTGGGCAGTCCCATCAAAGGCATAGTCGGTTGCATTGCCCAACCGCAGTGCACGCAGTTAAAACAAAGTGCCATTTGCATAATGCCCCGGCTAGACAAAACCGAATGAAAAACGCGGAGAAAAAAAACGGGCGAACAAGTTGCATGTGTGAGCACATCTATATGTTAAATGGGAGTGGGGTTATTTACGATCCCGAGGAAGGGACCTGCACTTGGCGACGCAATTATGCAAGGCCCACTCTCCGGTAAACGTGACCACCAACAGAGTGACTCTGGGACTGATTGCCGGGAAAGCCTGTCCCTCCACCGAAGAGCTGGCTCTGGCAGATTGGCTCTGGCGGACACGATGGCAAAATATGTTAATTGGCATTGTAATATGCACATTAGATGTTGCCAACTACTAAGCGCTCATTAAACAAGCCCAAGCTCATGCTCGGCCAATTACAGCCGGCAGGTACATGGCAAAAAGTCACCAAGGATGGGTGGCATATGATAAATTGTGGGTATATGAATCGATTATGAAGCCAGATTGCCACTCCGATGCTGGGTCTATCCTTATAAGGAATGATTATAGCGAGAAAATTAATCAAAAGGTGGTAAGTAATGCTTTTATAACTAACAGTAAGTACAACTAGTGCACAAGTAACTCATCAAAAGTACATTATCATATTATAATATATCTTAAATTCAGCTTTAGTGAATCTCAGTAGCCTGTGGAATATATTTTGGCAGTCGTCAAAGGTCTGAACCCACATACCTCATTACACCTTGAGTTATTCAGAGCACCAGACCTAAATTGGATAGTTTTATGTTTTCCGGCTTTTTTGTATTTCGGTGTGAGTTTGTGAGTTTGTAACCGGTCCAAATTTTAAGTTGTGTTTTAAGTTTTTGTTGGACAAGTAAGTTGAAATACGCCTGTAAGGTAAGAACTTGAATGTTAATTCTAGTTTGCAGGTCGCTGCCATGTTTTACCATGTATCCGAACGAGATCAGTGCATCATCCAGGAATACCAAAGATGCCCCACAAGCGATGTCCTCCAATGGTAGTGTTGCGGTGGACGGCGTAAGTTGCGGTTGCTCCAATGGATCTGGCCGGAACTGCGGTTGTTCCAACTGCCAGAAGAGGCATCCGCGAAACGAGCGGAGGACATAAGGCTATCCGTGTATTTTTGGATCACCACGGTGGTTAGGAAATCGCGTTGCTCAGGGACCCGCTAATCCTGGCCACCGCAAAAATTAACTTTTCGACTAACACATTTTTGTGGAGCTATTATTGGATTCAGATTATAATAGCTCACATATGCTGGGATACCCAACACTGGGATATCCTATACTTGGATACCATATACCTTGGTACACACACTATACATTGGTAACCTATACTTTGGAACCCTAGACTTTGGTTCTCTAGACGTCGGTACCCCATACTTTGTTACCCTCGAGTTGGATACCTTCACTTGGATACCCTACACTTGAATACCCTACACTTGGATACCCTACCCTTGGATACCCTACACTCGGATACCCCACAGCTTGGATACCCCAAATACGGATAACGATTGACTTGGATTCGAAATATATAGGATAGGTTTATAGGATTACTTGAATATCCTAAACTTGGATACCCCATATTTGACTGTTATTAGGACTGCTGTTCCCAGACTCAAGAAGGAATCGATGATTTAAAACGTTTGTGAACGTTGATTAATTAAAGACAATAATACGAGCCAAATTTTCTTCCTTATTTTTTCGCAGTTTTTTTTTTTTTTTTTTTTTTGTGCGATTTCTCTGCACAATAGGCTGCTTAAAAGATAATTTCATTTCAGAAAAGTGGATCTCTTAATTCCACTGGCTTTAAGGATGTACATTTCCCGCGGCAAGCCGCAAAAAACAATTACAAAATTGTTGGGCAGTCGTTGGCTGTCTGACATGACCTGACCCCGAGTTTTTCGCCAAAACATCGAGCGCACATGTAAATGGAAAATTTTTCACAGACAGTTGGGTGCGTGTAAAAAATTTCACTTTTGATTTATGCGCGTGCCGTGGCGCAAGGTGTGGCAGAAAAAAGTAAAACAACATTTTAAAACATCCAAGAACTGGAAAATTTTGAGGTACCGCCATAACAAAATTTTCTGAATGTTGGGGGTGCATAGCAGAGGATATTGCAACATATTTGCATAGACAACCATTAGGGCAACGACGACCATTCAGCCACTCAACCATTCAAGCCATGAATGGCTATTACACCGAATAGATTATGTTTTGCTATGCACGTTAGCAACCGGCTGCCATAAAATTTTATCTGCCAAGTTAATTAAGCCGGTAGTTAGCCGTAGCCAGTCGACTACTGGGAAGCTGGCAACTCAACGCAGCTGAACTCAACTCAACTATCCTGGAATGCTCCTGGCTCTCCTGTTCATTTGCAGTTGAAAATTTAATTAGTTATTCCATTTGCGCGCCACACTCGCTTTTCATTGCGGCCATTCAGACAGCTACCTCTCATTTGCCGGTCAACCCAAAGGATTCGCGAAAGGAAAATGAAACCGAGCTTATTTTTTTTGCTTTTTTTTATGGTCTGTGGCGGTGTTGGTTTCGAAAGAGAAGGCCACGAAAGTAGACACGAATATCTGATCAAGAGTTTCCACACCTTGGCTGGGAAATCAGCAGAATCGCATCAAAGCTCACGCAAGGAAAACTTTTTTAAGGTGCATGCAACAGCCGGAGTCTCAAGTTTCAGGCTGCAACCCTAGCACGCGATTGCATTTTTTGCACAAACAGCGATTATGACCTGTACTTGTTGAAAGACTCATACGAAAATGCAACGAACAAAAAACAGCTTAAAAATGTGTAATGATTTTTTGGGCATGCTCAACATACTTGCAATAATTTGCATGCGACTCTCGAATGGCATGCAATGGATCCTACTCACGCAAGGCTTCATAATGGATTAATTACAGGGTAATGCGATTCCAGACAGCTCACACACAAGCTGGCAGCTATAAGTAATAAATAAATGAAAATGGGTTTCAAGAAAAGTCCTTCAAAAGATGCCTTTTATTATATAACATTTTCATAATAAAGCAATCAACTCACTATAAACCCAATTAGCCAAGTCGTTTTCCTTTTTGGCCAAGATGGTCACCAAAGGCGTTACATGCTTAACCACTTTCAGTGCTTGTTTGACCATCATGAAGAGCAAACATAAAAACTCAAGGAGGAACGAGCACTTCCAAATGAATATGGCTATGGGAACATTAAATGGAATTTTTAAATGCTCTTGTAACTCTCGGATGATCAGCGTTCCCATTCCCAAACTTGAGATAAAAACAAACAAAATAAATAAAAAATACAATTTGTATGCTGGCGCGACAGGTGATTCAGATTTTTTGGCTTGGGATCGGGAAGTTGCCCTCGTTTCGATCGATTGCATATTTTATGCTCCCATAACGACTCATTAATTCTATGGGAATGTAGTCGTAAACAAGCCATCAAATCTGACCCGTTATTACATGAAACGGGGGAGAAAAGAAATAAATAAATTGGTGCTATAAAATCTGGTTTGTTGACATATTTAAATGACGTAAAAATTGAATAATCAAACGACCCAAAATGGCCAATAATCTATGTATAAATACTGCTCATCAATTGGAACTCAAACCGGTTTTTCTGTTCTTATGAGTTGGTTTGATGCCAAATGACTTCAGTTAAATCTGAAACAATGCTGAACTATTAGTTCTTAATCAATCAATTCTTTAATTTAAACTGTGTGCATATATTTTATATGTACATATTAAGGCAAAAGTTATAAATAAACAAGCCGAAAAGAATATAGTTGCAAACCGCAATTAATTAACCCGCGCTTCATTTAATTGCCGCAAGTGGAGTCAAGGGACCAAAAGAGGTTCAGACCTCTGAAAAAGTATGGCACAAATAATACTCTTTATATGAGTTAAATTAATATAACAGGCAACAAGTCAGTACCCTAGCAACTTTAAAGCGAATGGTGATGTTCCATTTTAAATAAAAACTGACACAGTTTGTGGTCATAAATTGCGACCAATATTATTTTCAGCTTGATATTCCTTCACGGATGTTTTCAATAATTCATAAATTTCTCTACGCCGTAACCACAGGTTAATTGAAGCGTATCCTTGCCAACCGCAGAAAATTCAATGGGTTAAGTACAATAAAACAACGATTTTTCTTATTTTATTTGATGATGGAAGGGGAGGTAGTTAATAAAACAAAAACGTAAATTGTAAACTACACTTTACACCCCACTGAAGCATAATTTGTAAAATCGCCTAGTTAGTAATTAATTGGGGAAAATCATTAAGTTGAAATTATGGTTATGAAGTCTGGTTAATTATCGATTATATTCAATGCGGCATTTAATTGGATTTCCATCTGAACATCTACGATATTTGCATTATGCAGCTCAGAAATTTCCCGAAGGCGTTGAACGAATGAAAATTAATTTACTTGTCCAACAACTGGTTGAAATAATCATGCGAAAATTTGTCTAATTTGTGGTCTTGTCCCCTACATAATTCACAATGCAAGCCAGACTCGGCCATGACATTCTGTCCTCCGGTGTCTGCGCTCTGACATTTCGATACAAATAAGGCAGTCAAGCGGCCATTTGCTGGTTCCATGCGCATTTTCTTCATCAATGATTAATTGTTTTGACAATGTTGCAGCGATGTACCTCTGTGAGGGCCGGGCCGCCTTGCCATTTTCCATTTTCCATTCCGTCTGGCTTTCGATGTGCCGAAATATTCCGCGTGGCAAACGCAAACGCAAACCTCTGCCTCTGGTCCATGTCACATTTGTGGCCTGGCACTGATGAATGTCCCCAAATTGATGTATGATTTTGGCAGCGATGCCAAAAACCTGATGGGGCAGTAGTCTGTCTCCATTTCCACAGGCTACCCACTCTGCGAAACTGCTGCGTGTGGAAGATTTAGTGCAGAGCTTTGGGTTTTGTGGAACATTTTTGCCAAGATATGATATATCTCTCGGTATCTCTTGGTAAAGTTGAGCCAAGTTTATGGTAGTTGCAACGATTAAATTTGGAAGTATGAATTGCAAATGGATTCAGGTTTATGAACTACACATAATGAAATACATCCATTGCTATTGGTTTCAAAAGGAATACCTAATCCCTGTTCTCTTATCTTTCCAATTTAATATCTGAAAATGTCACGGACAGATAGTTTGATTTCCTTTAGTTCTGGTCTTTTCCATTCGGCTTCGGTCCAAATAAATCAGGTCTGCTTGTGTAACCCACTTGGAACAATTTCCTTTCTGGTGTATTTACACCTTCCTCTGCCTTTGGCGACAGCTAAACAAATTAAAGTTCGAAACAAATAAACTGGAGCAGTGGACAGAGAGTGGCCAAAAGGGTGGCAAACAGTTTAGTTGCCCGTTGAAACTTTCACTTGACCCTTGTCAAGCGATTGAAAGTGGGGGGGTTGACCCAAGGTGCGGGGTCAAAGACAGTCGAGTGTTGTAATCAACGGAAAATTGGCACCAGTCAACGGAACTCCTTCCAGAATCTATCCATCCGCCCCCTTAGTTTTAGTCCTGCCATCGGTATCTGTATTTGTATCTGTATCTGTGTCAGTGTCAGCATCGTTTGCGCTTCACTTCCTGCAGGATCTGTTTTTGGGGGTGGCTGCCTTGACCAACTGACTCAGTGCGAGGGTTGCTCCATTTGGCTCCGTTCTGCTGTCGCTGATAAGTCGGCAGGTTCAATAAATCGTCGCCTTAGCAAAAAATACATAGTTAGTGGATAGTTGAAGTCACTTGGAGTCCCCCACTGGGCCATTATCGTTCCGACTGAATCCAAACATGTGACCCCCATGTAATCGCTTGCCATTTACTTTATCATTTGCCAACATAAATTAGGGACTAAGCGGTTGAACTAAACTGAAAGTGGTGCGTGTTTTGCATTTCATTAAATTATAAGTGCGCTGAAAGAAATTTCGTATACTGGTTACATTATTTTCCTCACTTAACCATTGGCTAACTCTATGCTATTCTTCTCTGTGTACAAATGGGTATTTATACATAGGAAATGCTAATTAAGTGGAATGCAGCGTTGGTGCCGCATGCCAAATATTTGCAGCAGCTGACACCAGTTGGGGGTCAGGAGAACGTGCCGGTTAATTAAGCGGCCATCCAAATGCATTACATGTCCTTGCGCTCAGGTGTAATACCATTTATTAGAGAGAGAAAGGCTAGAGGATAATGCATTCTCTCAAGCTGGCAGCATTTACGTGACAGTACGCATTGGCTCCCATAGCCTTTTCAAAATGGAAGGAAATGACTTCCTCGGACCGCGTGTCCAACTAACACAATTTTTCACACCTCATCCCTAGTCACTTTTTTGGTTTAACTTATACATTTGAACCATTGACCGGGTCAACAGACCAAAAAAAAAAAAGAAAGGATGTGCAAAAAATGTAGACATTTTCTTTAGCGCAAGTCATGCATTCCATTTCCTATTTACATTTATCTAACTCTCGCCAAAAAAGCGGAGAAAAAAAGAACGGATTTAATGGAAAACGATGATGCCCAGGGTTGTTGGCCTCGTCGCTGTGGCGCCTGGCAACCCTGGTCGGCGCCACACAAAAATTCCACTCCGCATTGCGTTCAGTCCGTTTTTATTGCATGTGATTGCTTAATTTATTTGTATATATTTTAAACATTTTTCTATATTTTTTTCATAGGGTACCAGAAGGTGTTATGGGGATATCAGTACTCGAATTGTTTCAATAAAAACTGCAACTGTGTATATTACTAATAGCCAATAAAGATAGTTAATTTTAAAGCACAATTTATTGTATTTTAATTTTGGTTTCAATTTTATGAATACATAGAATATTTCATTTACACATAGCAATGCATTGGTATTACAGGGTATTTAATGTAAAGTACTATCAAATTCGGCCAGTCTTCTTAGCTTTTATTCAGTTTTGTTCCTCTTTGGTGCTGACCAAATGGTGCCAACTAGACGGGATGCGCCAAAAATTGTTAAACGTTTGCCAAATGCAATGTAAATTGGTGGCATTTGTTGGATAACATTGCGTATGCGTGATTTGTTGCAGTTTAAAAGTTAATAGACCGAAGAACATGAGACGCATAGAAGAATGAAGCCCATTACATAATAGCTCCAAATAAATGTAGTTTCAGCATATTAAATACTCGCTTATTTAAAAGTCCGCACATAAATTTAATTCTAAAATTCACTGCTCTAATAAAAAAAGCGTGGAAAAAACTGTAACGAATCCACGTAACCATACATCATTCAATTTAAATCCCTGTAACAAATTCGAATGCACGCGAATCAATTGTTCAATTGTATCCGTAGGAAAATAAATAAAATATAAGCCCAATGCTGTTAGGGATCCCGAGGAAAATGAAGAGGGAGCGGGGTGTTGGGGGAAGGCAATAGGGCGTAGGGACAACAAACAAGTTGGCGGCCATAAATAAATATCGCATAAGCCCAGAGACCAACATTGAATATAAATGTGCACTCTGTTTTCCTCTCTTTGTAGCACAATCGAGTTAATTTTGTAAAAATTCAATTTAAATAATGCCCTGGCTCCATAAAACAATAATCTCGCATGCGAGGTTCTATCTCTATGTGTGTGTGTTGTGGCAGAAAAAATTCAATTGTCTGGATTTTGTTTAAATGGCACACGTAGGTTCTTTTACCCTTCACTCTTGGATAAACTATGTTAAATATTTTGAAAAGTATGAAACAGCTTGAAGAAAGTGCACCTGTGATCAATAGCCGGGTTGATCTGGCCATGTTCGTCCGTCACTCTGTCCGTATGTCTGTCCGTCCATATTTACGCTGAAAGTAAATTGAATTTACCGCTCGAAATATTTTAATTTCCTTCGGACACGATGCGAGTCCATCGAAACCTAATAAAATGCCACAGACACGTACGCACCTCAGACATCCAGGAACGCTGAAGATGACGAGTGGGATTCCCGAATGTTGCACTGTCTACTTTCCGTGTTTCCTGCCCTCCATTTCTGCAGTCCACATATGTGGCAATCTCCTCCAGCAAATTGAAGTGACAGTTGGGGCAGAAACGAGTTGTTGCGGAAATTAATTGAATTCCCTTGAAATCAAAGGGGAGATACAATACATATAGGCTGCAATTTAAATTTCACGAAGATCGTGTAAGTAAAAAGCTCCCTGTTTTTCTGCACCAGAATATGCTATTTAAGTTTATTTTAAAATACATAATGTATCGAGCTGAAATAAAATGAAATGTTTTAAATATCGAAGTTATTTTTGGTTCAAACAGGACTATGTGGATATATTTGCCACACACCACGAAACAGGGCTGCAATTAATTTGCCATTGGCTCGGCGCTCAAACATTTTAATCAAATGACAAACCCGAAAATAATTTATTTTGTGGCACATAACTCACAGCGAACTGGAAGCCGGCAAGCGGTTTATTAAATTTTGTTTGCTCTGGCGCCGAAAACAGGCTTCCTACAGTGGAAATGGTTGTTGCTGTTTTCCTTGTTGCCCGGCAGTTGGCCAGCTAATAGATTTTAAAAGCGGCTGTCGCTGTCAGCGAACCAAAGTTGGTAACAGCGGGGAACACGCGGGAAAATCGCGGGGAAAGCCGAGTTAGAGGACGTGATAGACGCGGCGAAATAAATTGGTCAACTTGCAGTTTGGTTTAACGGGCAGTTTGTTGTGACAGCTGCAAGGCGATAGCAAATAAAAAACAACAGGTTGTCGACTTTACAAAGTGATCGATGAATACGTGTAATCTATAAATTCCGCAAAGACTTTTGGTCCTGTAGACTGTAAAAACTGAAAAGAAACAACGTCACGATCGGATAAAATATATAGTCAGGAAATTTTAAAAGGAAGGAATGATTTTCTACAGACCAACGTGATTTAAAATCAATCAAAGGTATTTTAAACAAGCAATGCAACAGAAATATATTAACTGACTTAAGCGACTTAAGCTGGCTAAAAGCACATTTTTTTTAGATTTTAATCCAAAACCAAAATGGCATACAATTCAACAACAATTTATGGGTAGTCAAAAGTCTTTTTGTTCCTTGATGACCAAGTGAGCCATCAATAAGTTCATTTAATTCGCATTACTCACGACTCCCTCCAGTTTCCGGACTCGTTTCGAATCTTTCCAGTAACCGCCTACATGTCTTGTGGTTATTGTGTAATTTGCCATTAAATCGTTGTCAACCACTTAATTGCTCGCTATAAATCTAAAACGCAATTGCTTATCGCTGGTCGGACCAAAAAGCCGGCAATTAAAAGCAAATCAAATGGACTTGCGGCAACTTTTCCGCCACAGAAAGTTGTCTTTTCATTGGCTCCCAATCTTGATGGCAATTTTTGGACGACAAAACTGTATTTCTCGGCAGGAGTTTGGATTAAGTTGTGCGTTTCTTCGTTCCTTTGTTATGCCGAACGAATTTCAATTTGCTTTAAACTTCACTAAAGCAACACACAACGCATCGCCTTCTGCATTTGCATTTTATTTCCAATGGCTGCGTTTCGCAATTTCTTGGCAACTTTTTTCCCTTCCATTGTTTTTGGGCTTCTCGGGAGGAGAGGCAATTTCACTTTTCAACTTTATTCGAGCGAAAAATTGACGTGGAAATAGTGGGTCGGTAAAGGGGAAAATCTGTCTGGCATATCTCAGCGGAGAAAAGTCGTGGAAACTGAAGGAGTTCCAAGGTAGACAGGCGTTAAGGCTTTCAAAACAGACCAACCAAGTGTGGACAGGGCATAATGTAAAATAAATAGGGAACTTAAATGTATATACACTGAGAAATACTTTGTTTTACAATTTTCCCAACGGTAAAGAAATTCACAAAGAAAACGATATTATAGTTGCATAATCATCTGAACTTCCAGTTTCAAAACTCCTTCCAACACAATTGCTTTCTTTAAGTAAACTAAGAAGTTGATAACCATTTAAATTGTTATACATTTTCGTTTGGTTTATTTACAAATCGTTGGTAGATCGAGCGACGAGTCCAAACGACCCGTCGCGCTCAGCACAGCAATCTAATTACATAAGCATACTCTATATAAATCTACTTAACTAGATGGCGGAAATGGAACTGGAAGGTTTTTGTTCTTAGGACATATCCTACAGTCGCTGAGTTGAGCTGATCAGCCAGGCGACGATGAGGGTGAGACCCAATCCCAATCCGGACAGTCCGCCGGCTGAACCCGTAAGTTCGATCGTGTTGCAACCATCCGTGGAACACTTGTTGCAGTGATCCTCATTGTCGATCTCGCACTCCAATTCGCTGGCACATCCGCGCCGCAGGAGGCCGTTGTTGAAGGATGTGACACATTCGTCGTTTGCCTCGTAAATTGGGCACACGGCCAAGCTGCTGGGATGCTGGGCGCAAAGTGGGTCATCAATGGAGTTGCAGATGTAGCAGCGTCGTCGATTGTTGGGGAAGATCTCGACGTTGCACTTGGCTCCGGAGCAAGCGGAGCAGGTGCCATCCGCCACACAGCTGCTGCTTTCGGTAGAGCTCAGTTCACTCCTGCATCCACGGTGCGTATGTCCGTTCGCCAGACGAGTGATACAATCGGAGTTGGGCGCATGACAGGTAATGGTGGTCAGCACAGCTGTGGGATCCTGGGCGCACTCCAAGGTCTTGCTGGAATCACAGGAAAGACACTCTCCTTCGGCGGGCAGTCGGCTCAGTTCGTTGCACTCGCTGCCCTGGCAGGAGTACAACAGATTGCCCTCCTGCCACTGCTCCAAGCTGGAGCTATTCTGGCTACTAGCACAACCCATCAGCTCCACCTTGCCATCAGTGGCGTACTTGGCGAAACAGTAGTCATTCGTTTTGTAGGCCAAACAGGCTTGGGACTGGCTGCTCGAACATGTGGCATCCGAGCAGGTGTGGCAACTGAGTCGATCAGCCGGATACGAGAAGGTATTGCATTCTGCGCCGGAGCAGGTGGCACAGTTAGTACCACTCTCGTCGGTGCTGCAATCGGAACGGTCATACAGCTCCTTGTCGTCCAAACAGGATCGAATCAAATCCTCTCCACTCAGAGCCACCAAGCACTGACCCTTGCAACTGCGCTTGCTCAGGTCGGATTCCTTGGGATCGGTGATACAGCTCGATTTGTTGGCCGAATTGCAGAAGGTGCAGCTCACATACTCCTCCGTGGACCAGGCGTCATTGCACTCGTTCGACTTGCAGGTGAAGCACAAAGCAGGATTCTTTCGGCAATAGCGATCCTCGTAGTCATCCACATCGTCTGAGCAACCTCTCCTCCTCACCGACACGCCATCAGCCTCAAAGACAGTCTTACAATCCTGCTCGGGATTCAGCGAACAAGTAACCGCAGGTCCCAGCGAACTCAGACAGTGTTCGCCCACACAAGAGTGGCACTTCAGGGGCAAGTCCTGGTACAAACCGTGCTGACCATCGTCCACCCGGTTGGCCAAATCGATGGCATTGCACTCGCTGCCTGAACAACTGCGGCAGTTGCGGAAGTCACTGGAATCGCACTCGACGATGCTGCTGCAACCGCGGGTTGTGACATTTCTGGAAAGCAGGGTCTTGCAGGTCTCAGTATCGCTGACCCACGGACAGGCCAAGGTGTACGAGGGATCCGATTCACAACTGGAGTCATCCGCAGAGGTGCAGGAGTAGCACACTTGGCGATCAGCAGGGAAGACCTTAGAAATGGGACAATATTTAGATCATTTTAAGTTTAAATGTTTCTTTTTGTTGTTTATTTACCTCACGATTGCATCCATCGACCGAACACACGGTACAGTTGGCATCGCTTCCTAGAAGACACGAGGCAAAATCAGTCTGGTCGAGATCGTACAGGCAGCCACGTTGGGTTGAACCATCTAGGAAAGAGTATGGATGGATTAAGAAAATCTCTGACTAAAAACCTTTTTTCCAAACGTACCATTCTCCAATCTGGTGAAGCATCCTGTGTGGGGCAACTGACTGCAGGTGCTGAAGGTTCCAATGGCCTGGGCATCGGTGGCGCAAGAGGAATCCTCGCGAGAGTCGCAGACGGCACATCGCACGGGGGACTGGAGTTGGGGAACATTGCAGTTGGTGCCATTGCAGACGGAAATGCGCTTCGTCTTGATAATGGCCTCCAGATCCTGATTGCGGAAGGAGCTCAGGCAGCCGAGTTGCTTCAGATCGTTCTCTTCGTCCACCCACAGGAAGCAGCTATCCTCGGGCTTGTAGATGGCACAGGTCTTGGGCTGTGGATCCTCACACTCATCGCCCTCGCAGGTGTAACAGCTCAGGCGGTCTTCGGGCAAACTCTGGACGTTGCAGGAGTCACCGCTGCAGGCGGCGCAGGTGGAATCAGAGCCGTTGGCACAGGTCAGCTGGTCAGACGCCTCCTTGTCATCTAAGCAGGTTCGGATGAGATCCAAGCCAGCATCTGCGCTGCCATACAGAGCAGTCATACATTGGCCCTGGCACTGACGAGTTCTGTGGCTGGCACTTGTAGGATCCCACAAGCAGGAGGAATCCTTGTAGGAGTCGCAGTAAATACAGGTGGTGTACTGACTCAGGGCAGTGGCATTGTTGCAGTTGTTGGACTTGCAAGAAGGACAGCTGCCGGCGTTGGTACCACAATATGTGGAGATGGTGGCATCCGCCTCGACCTCATCCTGGCAGCCGCGTCTGGTCACGGCTCCATCTGATCCAAACACTGTCAGGCAGTCCTGTTCGTTGTTGTCCTGGCACTT
Source organism: Drosophila simulans (assembly GCF_016746395.2). Lineage (NCBI taxonomy): Eukaryota > Metazoa > Arthropoda > Insecta > Diptera > Drosophilidae > Drosophila > Drosophila simulans. The sequence continues at coordinate 18,981,016 of NC_052521.2, forward strand.
GACTGAGGCAATCTCCTCCTCCTGGCAGCCGGTACCCTCGCAGGTAAGACACTCCAGAGGAAGATCTTGCCACTTTCCAATATTGTCATCGGACTTGGCGGCCAAATCGATCTGATTGCATCCATCGCCCTCGCAGTAGACACAGTTCTTGGCATTCGCCTCGCAACTAAGCGAGGAGGCGCAGTTCCTGTAGGTCACCCCATTCCTCAGATTGGTCACACACTGGTCATCTGCATCGTACAGATAGCACACGGTAAGGCTACTGGGGTTGCTTTCACAATTGGCGTCCGTTCCGGAGTTGCAGACGTGGCAGGATCGGCGATTACTGGGGTAAACCAGTTGGTTGCACTTATTTCCCTGGCAGGAGTTGCACGAGGCAGAGGTGCTGTTGTAGCACGAGAGGAAGTCGTCGTCCTCCAAGCTGGAAAGACAACCCCTCTCTGTGCTACCATCGGACAGGACACGGGAATAGCATTCAGGGAAGCCACCCAAGGTACAATCTGTGGATGAAACGACACTTAAGGGACTTATCGCACAGTTGGCCTCGGTACGCGAGCTGCACAAAGTGCAAGTCTGAGTTTCTGGCACGGATTCAATGGTGTTGCAATCGTTGTCGCTGCAAGTCAGCAATCTCTTGGAGCGCTTCAGCAGATAGACATCGTCGTGGCTCAATTCACTCAGACAGCCGAGCGAGGTGATCGACCTCTCCTCATCGAACTGAATGTAGCACTCATCGTGCTCCCTGTAATTGGAGCAACTGCTAGCCTTTGGACTCTGGCACTCATCTCCCTGGCATACCAAACAGCTATGCCGGCTGGCCACTAAGTCCTCGGAATTGCACTTGGCTCCTTCACAAGTGGCGCAGAACCTCTTGCTACCGGCTGTGCAGGCATCACGATCCTCCTTTTCCAAGTCATCATAGCAATTGCGGATTAGCGCATAGCTGGGATCGTCAGTTTCGTTGAAGAGGGGCAGGAAGGCAGAGACACAACGTTCATGGCACTGGCGTGTCTTCGTGATCTGTGTGGGATCACTTACACAATTCGAGTCCACACTGGAATCACAAACGATGCATTCCACATATTTATCCTGGGAGTCGGCAGTGTTGCAGCCATTGGAATTACAACGGGGGCAGTAGGCGGGATTTTCATCGCAGTAGTCGGACTCCTCGAAGACGGACTCTGAGCAACCTCTTTGAGTAACTGAACCGGAATCACTGAACACGGTCACACAGTTATCATATCCCGAGCACTTCGTTAGGGTACCTCCACCAGAAGCACAATCTATTCCCGAGCACGCTAGACACTCAATGGGGACCTCTTGCCATGCTCCAGGCAAGCCATCCTCGCCAATTTTCTCAAGGTTAATGGTGTTGCAACCATCGGCGGAACTGCAGACGCGGCACGTCCTGGAATCGGAGGGATCTGAGCAGGTGAGTGACGAACTGCATCCTCGGTACGTAATGTCATTCAACAATGTGGTTACACAGGACTCGTCCTGGGAGTAAATGGGGCACACAGTGCTTATAAGAGTAGCTGGTGAGGCGGCACAGTTGGGGTCTCTGGTGGAATCGCACTGATAACACTTCCTACGATCGGCGGGGAATACGGATAAGCCGTTGCAACGTTCTCCAGTGCACGTTTCGCAGAGTTTTCCATCGCCAGTGAGACACTCGTAGAAATCGTCTCCACCCAAACTGGACATGCAACCACGAATGGTGTTACCCTGACTATCAATCTGGGTAACACACTCTGTGTAGGGAATCTGGGAACAAATATTGGTATTGGTCAACTGGTTCGGGTTGGTGGCACATCGAGGATCATCCGTAGAGGTACATTGCAGACAAGTGTTGGGATCGGGTGTAATGCTGTATTCGTTACACTTTTGTCCGGAGCACAGAAGCAAACGTTGCTGGGCCACCAGCTCCTTGATAACTTGCTTTTCAAACTCACTGGCGCAGCCCATGGCCACCACCCCAGAGTCGTCGTAAGCCAAATAGCATTGGTCATTCTCCCGGTAGGCCACACACTTCGCTGTTGTCGGGTCTTCACAGAACGGGTCTTTGCAAGTGTAGCACTCCAGGGGATTCGCAATGACATCTTCTCCATTGCAGAGCGATCCAGTGCAGGCGGTGCAATTGGAATGAGTTCCCGCGGCGCAGGATGTTCGCTCCGCTTCATTCAAGTCGTCCAGGCATCCGCGAGTGGGCAACAGTGCGGAGTCCCAGGATGAGCTGCGAGGATACAATCCCGTCATGCACTGACCCTGGCACTTTCTGGTACTTTCTGGCTTCTCCCATGCGCAGTTCACATCATCCTCGGCATCACAGAAGTAGCAATCCACATAGGAGTCGAAGGAGACGGCATTATTGCATCCATCCGACTTACACTGTACGCACTTGTCTCCGTTCAAATCGCAGTAGTCCAAGTTGGCAGCCAAGACAGCGTCACTGCATCCTCTGGCCACCACTTGACCCTCGGAATTGAAAACCGTCGAGCACGTCTGCTTGTTGTTACCCTCACACTTCGTGGTTTCCGTGCCCACTGTTGCACAACTGGCTGCATCGCTACAAACGTGACAGCTCAGCGGAAGATCCGTCCACTTTCCTGGCTCACCAACGTAGCTCGACTGAAGATCCACAGTGTTGCAGTTGGCTCCGGAGCACACTCGGCAGCTACCCGCCTGAGATGCATCGCAATTCAGCTCCGATTGGCAGCCACGACGGGTACGACCGTTGGACAGAGAAGTGACACAGGCATCATCCTCGGAGTAGGTACGACAGTAGCTCGAATAGCTCGTCGGATTCAGGGCACAATCCGCATCGCTGGCGGAGTCGCAACGCAAGCAAGTCAGCCAATTTGAGGGATACACGTCGTTGTTGCAATTATTCGTGCTGCAGATGGTACAGTTGGTGCTGCCAGCGCTGGAGCATTCATCGAACAGCTCATCATTGGTATCCATAAGGCAACCACGCAGCAAAACGCCTTCCTCATTCAGATAACTATAACACTCGGGATTGATGTAGTGTTCGCAAACAGCAGCCGAGACCGTGATCCCAGCAACACATCCATCATCATAAGTAGAATTACAGACATTGCACGAAACGCCATTCAAATTCAGCTTATCCTTGGTATTGCAATCGTCGCCGGAGCAGAGATAGAGGTCCCTGCGATTGGTTAACAGGAACGAATCCTGCAAGTCGGTGGCACAACCCATGGCCTTGATAGCGCGATCGCCCACATGTATATAGCACTGATCTCCGGATCGATATCCCAAACAAAGTTGACTGGTAAGTGTTTCACAGGCGGCATCCTCACAGACATTGCAGCTGAGACGATCTTCGGGAACATCAGCTTTGTTGCACGTGGCGCCCGAGCAGGCAACACAGTTCTCCAGGGTTCCGGCAGAGCATGCCTCACGATCGTCGTAATCGAGGTCGTCCAAACAGCCGCGAGCCAGATCGTAAACAGGATTGGCCTCCGATCGATTGCGGGGATACAGGCCAGTTAGGCAGCTGCCCTGGCAGGACAAAGTTCGGGTTATATCGCCCACTTTTCGGACGCATTCGGCCTCATCGCTTCCATCGCAGAACAGGCAATCCACATAGGTGCTCAACTCCTTGGCGTTATTACAACCGCTGGACTTGCAGAACTTGCAGTTGGCCGAGTTTTCATCGCAGTATTGAAGGAGCTCAGCATCCTCGTAGAGTGTGTCCGAGCAACCACGGAAGATCACCGAACCAGAGGCATCAAAAACGGTGCCACAATTCTGCTCATCATTACCAGTACACTTGCGTAAGGTGCCCGAGCTGGCTCCCTGGCAATCGGTGCCGTTGCAGGAATAGCAATTGACTGGCGGAGTTAGCCACTTGCTCGGATATCCAATGTAGGAGTTGAACAGATCCGCCACATTGCAATTGTCCTTGCCTGAGCACAGACGGCAGTGCTGCTTGTCCGAATCGTCGCAGGTGAACTCCCGCTGGCAACCACGATAGGTTTCTCCATCCACCAACTTGGCACTGCATCCTTCGTTTTCCAGGTAGTAGGGACACACCTCGGATGCATCGGGAGCAGATGAGCACGTGGGATCGGTGACTGAGTTGCAGCGCTGACAACGACGACGATCCGCGGGATATATATCGGCGTTACAGCGATCGCCAGTGCAAACCACACAGTTTCCTGTTCCATCGAGGCACTCCTGCAAATTCTCACGTTCTAAGCTGCTCAGGCAACTACGCTGAGTTCTGCCATCTATGAAACACAAAAGAGGATCACCCCATTAATTCAAGGTATGACATTTGAGAATACAATTGGATTTATATAGTAAGAAATACTCACTTATGATGCGTGTCTGACAGCTGGTATACGGCAGGACTCCACAATTTCCAATTAATGTGATTTTTGAAGGATCCGTAGCACAGTTGGGATCTTCGGAAGAATCGCAGACGATACACTCGTGTGGGGTTGGTAGAATATCGAAGAAGTTGCAGTCGTTGTCATCGCAGAACAGGAGAGAGTGGAAGTTTTCATCCACATACTCCTCATCCAAATCGGACTGGCAGCCCATGCCCCTGATATCTGCATCATAGTCGAAGAGGATATAGCAACGATCATCGGGACTGTACTGGCTGCACTGGCTGGCCTTCGGGTCATCGCAATCGGATCCTGAGCATTTGTAGCAGGACTGTGAGATTTGGGATATATTCTCCACATTACAGTTGGCTCCGGAGCAGGCTATGCATGCCGTATCGGTGCCAGCAATGCAGGCCGCCTGATCCTCCGGATCCTTGTCATCCAAACATCCTCGCACAGTGTCGAAAATGAAGTTCTCACTGGATCTCCTGCGCGAACCAGTAAAACACTGGCCATTACAAAGGCGGCGGGACTTTACGTTTGCGGCATTGGTGGCACAATCTTCGTTCTCGTAGTCGCAGTAGATGCATTCGGTGTAGCTGTCCAAGGATCTGGCACTGTTGCATCCATTGGAGTTGCAATTGTGGCAGCTTCCGCCATTGGCATCACAGTAACTGGCCCAGGTCTGCTCAACCTCCTGGCTACAACCCTTAGCCGACACAGATCCATTCGCACCGAATACTGTCACACAATAGTCAGAGTTACTTGAGCAGGTTGTATTCGAAAGATCACTGGCGGCACAACTTGTGGCATCAGAACAGCTCTGGCAGCTAAGGGGCAAATTCTGTCCCCACAGTCCTGGCTGGCCATCTTCCAACCTCTTCAGGTTTCCGGTATTACAATCGTCTCCAGAGCAGACGTCACACTTTTTCGGGTTACTGGACTCACACTCCACGGATGCACTGCATCCACGTTGAGTGTTACCCAAGAGATCTATAACAGTTATGCACTGCTGATTGGGTGTGTGCAGAAGACAGAGGGCAGAGGCGGAGGGCGATCCTTCACAGGAGGCATCCTTACCGGAATCGCAAATCTGACAGCTCAGTCGCTCCGTGGGTTGGAGCTGCAATACATAAATTAAATAGATATAAAAAGCTCATAATATATCCAATTCCATTTGAAAAAAAAACCCACCTGCTCGTTGCACAACTCTCCTGTGCATCTGCTGCACTTGGTGCTATTGCTGTCCTTGAGGCAGTCCAGGTAATCCTCACCCTCCAAGCTGGTCAGGCAGCCCCTCTCCGTGTGTCCATTGTCCAGGATCCTTGAATAGCAATCGGTGTTCACGAGACTTTCGCACAGCGTATTCGTTTCCACATTATCGGGGGCCACGGCGCAATCCTCATCCGTCCGGGAGCTGCACAGCTTGCATGTTTGTGGTTTTGCCAGAGCAGATTCCACATTGCAATTGTCACCAGTGCAGTACCACAACTGCTTGTTGGTTTCCATGAGGGTAACATCGCTCACATTGTATTGACTTAGGCATCCCATTTCGTATATAGCTCCGGATGCATCGATTTCGATGAAGCAGCTCTCAGGCTTATCTCCAGATGGGACAGCTCGGCAGGTTTTCGATTGGGGATTGCTGCAATCTCCTTTGCAGACATTACAGCTTCCACGGACACCCAAATCCACCTTGTTACAGCTTGCCGTACTGCAGGCCACGCAGTTTTCGAGGGATCCTTCGGAACAGGCCTCTCGATCGTCCAGATCCAGATCATCCAAACAACTGCGAACCAATTCCAACGGAGCACCCACTTCACTGTTTGTGGGGTAAAGTGCTGTAATACATTGTTGGTTGCACTTCCTTCTCTCGGTCACAAGTTCAATGTCGAAGACACAGTTATCATCGCTCTGGGCATCGCAAACCACGCAATCCAGCAAATTCTCCTTGCTTTTCAGCGAGTTGCATCCGTGGGATCGGCACTCATAGCAATTATCGCCGCTTTCCGTGCAAACGGATGCTAAGTTGTCGCTGCACCCTCTCTGAATCACAGCACCATCGCTGTTGAAGATGGCCACACAACTTTGGCCATCGTTACCCAGACATTTTCGTAGGGCTCCAGATCCTGCAGAGCACTCATCGAGTGTGGAACACTCGTAGCAATTGATGGGGCCCGAATGCCAGTTGTGGGTATAAGCATCTGCAAATAATAGATATCACTACTATGTTACTATGCTATAACATGATCAACAGCCAAGTAATTCTAAGTTCAAATAAACCTTATCCACGTGCCCCTAATTTCAGCAAGTAAGCCAAATCCAAGCTGGAAAATACGTTGATAAACGTATAATTAATGACACTGCGGCTTGTTACGTATTAAAGAGTTTATGGGCCGCACGATAATCGAATTTCGCGTTATTTATGACCACCGATGTCTGAAGGCTGCCGTTACCACATCGTCGCGATCTTTTACTCCGTAATCAGCTAATAAATTAATAAACTAGTAATTGCTTTCTGATCCATAAAACGGCCAATTCAATACCGATCGCAAAACACAATCTACTAAGAAGCGTGTTCTTTTGAAAAGAGAAAGTTCGTCATTCCAGTTGGTTTTCGATTACTGTATCAAGGCAAAGTGGACATTTATTACATAAATTATGTATGAATGTATTGTAATCATGCATTTATTAGTTTTAGATGTAGTGTGCACCAACAAATTTTTTTCAAACCACTTCTTTGGATTCAATACAAAGTCCAAAAGCAAGTTCTAATCTTTTCCTTGAATTAATCCACCTAAATCAAAATGAATGGATTTTTAAGACACTCGAAAGTTTCGATTAAGTTTGCTGGTGTTTCGCAACGTTATTAACACACTAAAATAACTACTATGAGGATAGGTTTACTTTGAACCAATAAGAGTTACATGCTTATGTCACATCATGAAGTGCAGTTTTTATAGATAGATAGATAAATGTTTTATATACACCATATAAAAAAGCATGGCTATGAGTCATAAATGTCGGCGCGATTGACGGGCGTACACTTGTTATATTCATTGTCCGATGGCGAATAACACGAGCAGATACTTTTGGTAGATTAGATACGTTAATCTTCTTTTCTATTTTTTCTTTATTGTTCATTGTATTTCCCAAAGAATATTTATTTTGTGTCTGGTAAGTTGTGTTTAGTATTACATGTATTATGTAAGTAAATTAAGTTTAAAACATAGCAATGTGTATGGCTACAATATGCTATTTTACAGTGTGCGTATCCTTCACGTCACTATTTTTCATAGATTTCGTTTAAAGAAAGTCATTACGTAAAACACCAAACGTATCTGCGTTTATTTAGTGTTATGTATAAACATATTTCTTTTTAGTGGTTTAGTTTTCGGTAGTTTCAACTATTTTTTTTACACTTTAACCATCACGATCACTTTCACTTTACATTGATCTTAATCCTTGATTTAGAATCGAACCTACCACTTGAGTGATTTAGCACTAGAAGTAGCAAAGCTACTCCTGCCGCCGTTGATTTCATGATCGTTTGAGGGCCACTTCGCGTATTTCCGTATTAGCCACAAAAATGGTTTCCGGCAACTAATTTTTAGCTAGCTGATGTGAGGCCTTTTATAGATTTTCCAATGGCGACAAGCTCGAGCAATCGATCGATCGATGGGTCCTATCGTGGCTGTTTGATTATTGCTCTATATTAGGGGACCAATGCGATTATATTGTAGGTGCTGTTGCCATAGCTATATGGCCGATAAAGCTTCGTTATTTATAACCGATTGAGGGGAATTAACATAAAAAGCAACAACAACTATCCCAGATAAGCCGGCCATAATCAGGCGAAATGGAGTCGTGAACACTTTTACACCACTCGATAAGGTTGTGCAACGGACAGCCGAAATATATGTTGGCTGATTAGAGGACTTCTGCCATTTGAAGCCGCCAAATGGGGGCCCCCCTGAAATATTTCTTCATATACTGCTAGTTTTGCGAAGATTCGTATCAGTTCAAAGCACCCTAATAACTATCTGCGAAGGGAAATGGCTTAAAGCTTCAAAAGTCGATGGTCAGTTCGATTATTCGATAGTTATTGTCAAATCATGGCGCTCATTTCACAGTTGTAAATCAAATAGTTTAGGAAAACCCCAGATAGAGGTAAAGGCTATTTCTAAGAATTTAATCTAATAACGCTATTGCTTATTATTATTGCTCCCTATTGGACTTTAGGCACTCCATTTTATAATGTCACGAAGTCAGTGAGTAGTTACAAACAAATAAATGTTCAACATGATTCACGTAAAAAAAGAATAAGACACAGACTCGTAACTAATGAGTCATAAGTGAATAAAATTTATTAATTGATTATAGATTTTGCTATCGGAATAACCCAATTTGTTAGTTATCTCGTAAGCTTTTCATATTTCAACACCAAAAAATAATCTCAGACAGGTATAAATAGAAAATAAATAAAATACTTTGGATTTATAGTAGATCCTGTTTAAAGATATCCCAATTTGATTCTATGAAATGCTTATATAAGTAGGCTGGGCTATGGTTTAGTGGTATTTCGCAACATAATCTGAGCTTATCAACTTTTAATCAATGACATAATATGTCCAGCAACGACATAAAAAACGAAAAGATTGTGTTTGATCGCAAAAATAATTTATGGTCACTTCATAAAAATTACTTTAATAATGTCGTACATAGATTGGAGAAGTCCGTGGGAATTGTGGCTAAGCGCCGCCACTTTGCCTATTTAAGTGGGTTGTAAAAACAAACTGCCAATTGAGCAAAGATCAGCAATACGGAAGCGTTCAAACCGAATGCCGAATTGGGTTTGTCGGTTGTGGTTGGAACCTCTTCAGTGGTCGAAGGTTCTGTGGTGGATTGTGTAGTTTCTGGTGAGTTTGTTGTAGAACTTGTAGATGTACTGGTTGTAGAACTTGATGATGATTCAGTTGTCATTGTTGAACTAGGCGTGGACTCCGTTGAAGAACTTGTAGATTCCGTCGGTTCCGGAGTGGTTGGTGAATCATCTGCCCTTACAATTTGATCATTGCAATGTGGTTGTTCCAAAGGATCGCACAAGTGGCAATTCGGATCAGCCAGGCATTTGACTTGATCTGAAAGGGTCAGGGAGCATCCCCTTCTCAAAACGTCTCCAATCAAACTGGCATAGCAAAAACTTCTGCCAGATCTAGCAATAGGACATTGTACAGCCTTTAGTAGCCCGGGAGATTCAGCGCACTGTGCGTCCTGAAGAAGGAAAGTTTTTTAATAAATCGAATAAGACATTGCTCTTTTCCATAGTTACCTCTGTATTGTTGCACTGAAGACAACTAGCCCTTTTGGATGCAACGTTGTTGCATCTTTCGGTTACACATATCTCGCAATCGATTTCATGTCCTTCATCTTTATCCTCGCATTTTTCTCGCCAATCATCTTCGAGACTTTCCAGACATCCTTGGGCCTGAATTACGCCTGCCTTAAAAACACTCACGCAGGCATCCAACTTCTCTGAGCATTGTTCCTCTGCATTATAGCTGCTCCTTTGGCAATTTATATCCCGACAATAAATGCATTTTTCCGATGCCAAGACATAGCTGCTGGTCAACACAAGTGCGACCAAGAATTTAGAACAATTTAAGTTTGACATTGTGGAGGGAACATTTAGCATTGAAAGGCTCCCATTTGTTGGTCATCCCTTTATATAAATTCTGGTCTCTCAAGAGGATTCTACTGATATATTTTCCCAGATAGCTGACTGAAGTAATTAAGCTCGTTAAGTTGTTGTCCATCACTTCAAAAATTGCACAAGCAATTCAGTTGTTTTTGTGTGGCTCCTTCAAGTACGTGAATTCTTGTGGGGTAGTTTTTAAGTAGTTCCCTGGTCATAAGTAAACAAACAAGCTTACACTGGTAATGGAATTTTTCGCCATTAATGGGTTATCTCCCTAGATTAGACAACGAATTAGATCAAATTTCGTTCAGATAATTTGGAGTGAACCTATTCAAGGTTGTTGTCATAGATTAACACCGGTCCTATCAATTAAGGTTTTATGATTCATCAAAGACTTGTCATCTTAATATATGTATACAAAAGTTATCATACGAATTTCACAAGGCAACTTTTTTAAGACTATTCTGTCTTACAGATTTATTTCAAAACAAATGCATGCCATTAATTTTTGTATATTTAATATAATCGCCTTTGTTTTATTCTTTTGTTGTGCCAATTAAACAGGTATCACTGGATAAATAAATTTGTGAAGATTTATTATACTATTTACTATGGAATACAGAATTTCAGGCAATCTGTATATTCTATCTATTTATTTTACTGTTGAGAACAAAATAAAATTACTTTTAGTTCATTTTTTGGTTGTATATATTTTATAATCGCATTTAATTTATTTCTTGACCCATATACAAATATTTCATTATAAATATTATCTCAGGAATCGGATGAAGCGGTTTCCTACATTTGAGCTCTCGACGATGTTTGCAGCATTGCAGTTCCTAATGTCACCAGGTGAGCACAACAGGCAGTTAGAATCGTTCAGACAGCTCTGCTGATCGGTTTCGGTGGTGGAGCATCCACGCACAATGGATCCTCCCGAGGATTTCACATAGCAATACGAGTTTGGAGCCGTGGGGGCACTGCAACGGGCTGCTTCCAAAGCGGCGGCATTAGAAGCGCAATTGGAGTCCTTGTAGGGAATTTAAATGTTATAATTAAAATTGATTTTATATTTTAAAACTCTTCACTTACCTTGCTGGAATCGCATTGAATGCAAGCGTACTTCGCAGATCCCACATTGTTGCATTCTTTCGTGTTGCATTTGTGGCAAGAGCGATTATCATTGCATTTGGAACGCAAGTCCTTCGGAATCTCCAGGGAGCAACCCTTGAACAAAACCTTGGCTGAAATATATCAAAATAGAGTTGTTTTATATTTGAAAAAACAAATTATTTCCTCTCTTTCAACACACCTTCATCGTAGATGGTCACACAATAGTCCAGGGAATCCACACATGTCTGCGTTTTACTCAGTTGAACCCTTTGGCAATTAGCTCCTTCACAAGTGTGGCAACTGATTGCCGTGTTAGCGGCCACATGACCCACCATAACCACCAGCACCACCGCACTCAACACCTTCGCCATTGTTTGGGCCTTCATTTTTTTGCTTCGACTGTCAGGCAATTGGCCATTGCGATCGGCTTTTATACCGCCGACCACTTCAAATGCCCCACTGAAGTGTCCTCGAGAGCGGTTGCTGTCAGTATGTGTGTTTGTGCATGGAAATGGCCAAGCACTTGAGCGCTTTCTATAAAGAACTAACAGCAGAGGGCAGTCACATGTATACAACTATAGATATCTGAAATTACTCATCTACTCCTTGGCTTAAGCTTACTGGGGATTCTCCATCCACTCCAAATAGCCGAAAACAATATAGTATATCCCACTGCAAGAAAAATCGGTACATATATTACTTTACATTTATTTTATACATTTTATGCAATAAAATAATAATTATCGTTTATTAATATATAAAGTCGTTCATGTATAAAACAAGCTTTATAAATATTTTATATTGGTTAGTCCTGACATAATTAATATCGTATGGTATGGAGTCATCTCAGAAACATCAAATTAAATTTTTAGTGGATATATAAATTTAACAACCACTGTATTTTGCAGCTTTTTTGAAGTGACCTCTAAAAAAACTGTCCGCCAAAGAATTCCGTCGTGATTGAACAGTGGTAGTATTTCAGGGACCACCTGCTAGTTAATTGACGGAAAAAAATTGAACAATCCAAAAAGCCGATAAGATAGAAAAACAAAACATTCAGTAAACAAGTGATTATTCGCTTTATTTTCATATATTTATTTAAAAATTTAATTCAGCAATTTAAGCGAGAGCAGGGCAAAGAAAGCCAAGCCGAAGCTCATGAGTTTTTTACTCCGGTCGGCTGAGGATTTTGGTCCCAATTCCAAATCGAAGTTGTTGCAGGCCACGGAATCGCTGGAGTTTTCCGGCAGGCAGAGCGAGCATTTTGAATCCTCCAGGCAGGCCTTCTGCTCCTTAACAGAAAGAGCACATCCTCTCTGGAGGCTGTCCTTCTGATCGCCGACGACCTTGACATAGCAGTAGGAATTGGCGGAGGTGGGGAGGCCACATTGGGTGGCGGCCAAGGAGGCGGTGGCACCCTTGTTGCAGTCAGCTGACTGTGCAGAAAAATATAAGAAATATATGTATTACAGTTGCAACTTTGAGAGATTGGCTTACTTACATCAGAACCCACGCATTGAATGCATTTGAAATCCCTGCGTCCCACATTATTGCACAGCTGTCCACTGCACTTTTGACATTGATCGTCCTTGGCCGCACATTTGGCTTGACCAGCCAAAGAGATTTGGGAAAAGCAACCGCGCTCACTAACAGCAACTAAAATGGAAATTTCGTTGTATTTAAAAATGCAGTATCCTTCGAACTTCAGACTTACAATCCTCATAAATCGTAACGCAAACGTCCAGTTTATCAGAACAGCTAACGGTGGAGTTTTGACGAGTGGTTCTCGAGCAATTTATGCCTTCACAGCTGTAACATTTGGGCGATTCAGCTGAATTTCGCATCTCCCTAGAAATTTCTCCTGAAATTTCCCGAGAAGCCAGGAAAATAGCAAGTAGTATAACAAATTTGCCCGATTGCAACATTTTTGAAGAGCTTCCAACACCGTTGGACGACCAAATCGAACTGAAACTAGGCTGCAGCTAAATTGAAAGAATCGAAAAATCCACAATTGTTTTGCGACACTTGAGAAAATTCACATTAATCAGTCGGCAGACTGATAAAGATATTACAATGCAGTACTTGTTGTGCTAAGCAATTTCAAGATGTTTCCCTATAGATTAGTAGTTTCTATATCACCCCATATACGATTTGTTTGCTTGGCCATTCAAAAATCTTATCTGGCTTATGTCGGACAAATAAGTGAAATGTAAAATAAAGTGTTTAAATTTTATTGCATTGACTCACGCGGGGGATTATATTCTTTTAATTAGCAATTATTTATTAGCATTAATTCTGATTTGTGTTTGTATTATTTTGCCTGCTTTCTTATCGAAAACTTTTATGAATTTTTAACAGGTATTCGAATGGCCCATTGCCGGTCAATTTCTTATTTATATGCCCTCCGGTTATCTAGAACTTATCGGTTCGGATCGGTGTGAGTTATGACAGTAAATTTTTATGACACACAGGCTTATAATCTTAGTTGGCAAAAGATACGACCGACATTTCTGCCTTTAATTGAATGCTATCATTTGACTTTGACTTCCTCAGCTCAATATTTGTTTATAGCCTAATAATTCTAGTAGTTATAATGAAGTTAAATCTAGCAATTAAACTTAATAATACTGACGCCTTAAACAGTAGAGTTTTTCCATACAACTTTAATGCTGAGGTCAAACTTTGTTGGCCAGGCAAATTAAAGCACAGCTGTACTTATTTGCATACACTTACAACAGATTTTCCCTTACAACCAACACGAGGGGATTACGTTACATAATCCAAAAAACAGAGAGGGCGAGAAAGACCCGAAATGGAAAATGAAACGAAAATAATACAAACATAACAAAGAAATATGCAAAGCAGATGAATTGGGGATAAAAATGCGTGAGGGAAAATAAAAATGTAGCAAAACGAGAAAACTGAAAGCGTTAAGGAAAAATTGAGGGCTTACAGGGTGGAGTAAAAAGTTTTTAGCCTTGGTAATAGGGAAAACCGAATGATAGAAAAGAAAATGAGAATAGGTCAATATTTTCATAAGTAAGGGAGTCCCCCGAAAAGTAAATGGAAAAGAAAATATTAAAATTTGTGGCCAAATCATATCTTATAGCTAATGGTCTTTTAAGCAACTAAGTAATAGACAAAGAAATGACTAAGTAGGTCTACCCTCATGGAACCTTTTGTTTTTCGGGAATGGTGGGAAACAGTCCTTTGGGTCCACCATCTATGACTTCATTCTCCCGCTCCAAGCACTTGACCCGCTCCACCCGCGCCATGCTGAGGTATTCCTTGCCCCCACTGACCACGAAATGAAACTCGTCGAGTCCTGCACAGGCCGCGGCATAGATGCCCCGTCGGTTGACCACCACCACGGCTCCATTGAATTCCGTATTGTGCCTCAGCAGGCGTTGCACCACCCACTCGGCCGCCTGGTCTGGATCCTTTCCCGCTCGCATTGCTTCGACGGCCAGGAAGGCGGGCAGGTGGCGCATCAGGACATCGCCATCGCCACTGGCCACCGCACCGCCCACTTCGTTATCCGCATAAATCCCGGCACCAGGCACCGCCGAATCACCCACTCGACCGGGAATCCGGAATTGGGCGCCACTTGATTGGCTGGCCACATGGAATTTACCCTCCGCATCCAGGGCCAAGAAGGCCAGCTGATCGTGTTGACCCTGTGTGATGGCATATTCCTGGTGCATCGGATGCTGATGCAGGTGCTCGGGTAGGGGTGAATATGGTCCACAGTTTTCCGCCGGCGAAGGATGTACATCTCGCCAGAAATTCGGCTGACAGCCGTTTGAACTCCACTTTTTCAAGACATTTTTCGTTCTCGCATCCGTGAGGTACTCCTCTTTGTAACCCAAAGATCTGGCGAATTTCGTTGCACTTTTCCCGACCAGAACGGAATGTTTTGTGTATTTCAGAACTGCATCGGCTACTAGAATGGCATTCCGAACTCCATCCATCCCAGCCACTGCACCGTATTCCAAGCTTTCTCCATCCATAATGGCTGCCTCCAGGGTGAGTGCTCCCTCCGTATCTGGAGAGGATCTTCCGGCCAGAAGGCGTCCACATCGCTGGTTCTGGCAGGCCATGCATCCCTGTATCACCGCCTGACGAGTCCTTCGATGTCCTTGCTGCAACACACTCCATGCCTGCAAATTGGCATCCGTATAGTTCCACGTACTTATCAAGAGTGATTGAATCTCTGTCTTCTTGGTGCCGAACAATTTGATCCTTCTCTCTCGCAATTTTCGGTTCCTGAAGTATTTGAGGGATTTTTTCGAAACGCTGCAGATTGATGTGAACAGAAGGAGGAGGATCAGCAGTCGAAGGCAACAGCTTTGCGCCAACATACTCCGAGCAGAACTCAATCATGACTGAATGCCTGGACACATGTTGCCCTAAAAGTCTGACTACTAGTCAGTAGAAGATATGACTCAAAGCACTTTCGCTGTCTCAAAGGTCTTAACCATAAGTTACTGCTAGCAGCTGAATATTATTAAGCGTGAAAACTTCTTAGATCTTAAAACTGTTGTTCGGAAGAAAAGGCTTTTAAGTGACAACCTGTACCATGGATATTTACACAAAAACAGACCTTTATTTCCACAGATTAGGCTTTAATGTACCACACAAAAAATAAATATACATTTGGGCTAACCCCAGATTTAATTTATTCGAAGCAATTTATAGAACCACAAATTGCAAATCATAACAAAAGACATTTACAGAAAGGCGGTCGCAAAATCTATGAATTAGCAAATAGAGGATTTTACACCTCACCGTAGGCATTGCAGCTAGCATGGCTCAGATACATTTGATTTATTTACTACAAACAATTTGCAAGTATTTATCTTATTCATGCATTGTCAACAAGCAAAATATCTGCCAGACAAACTCATAAGATACAATATTTGCTATGCATCGAACTTTGTCTATATAAATTTATGGGTGTTTGTGTTTGCCTTCTCGATTGTGTAAGTGCGGTGGTGTGCATGTGTGTGCGTAAATATCTGATGGAAACAGAACTTTTGTATCAATCGAAAAGGGGGAAAAACAAGTGCCAATTGGTTGGGGCTGTCTTTGGACACCCTTCCTCTGAATGGAAAAATCTGGAAAAATATTTTAGCACTGTGCTTTGCAGAAAAAGAAGAAAGATTTTAAAAAACTTATATACTTCTTTTGCTTAAATTAAATTTAGATCAATGATAAATAATTTTTTCAATTAGAATGTTTTTATATATATTTGTTTGCAAATGTTTGAGACCCACTGTCAGAGATTCAGCATTGACTTTCGTATCAATAATTTATGGCAGATTGGAAGTGGGCGAAAACATCGCACCCCCCAAAAATGCCCACTTATCTAAAATGCTGTTTTTCTCACAATTGACTTCAATCATATTGGGCATATGTATTGACTGCTGATTGATTGATGAAGCCTAGCAAATGGTTGGTTGGTGGAGCAAAATTGCATAAATCCTTGGCGCCCGGCCTTTCGATTTCCTTTCGGGCCACGTTATTCTGACCTGCGGTCTACTCCCTCCCCGTCTCACTCGCTCCCGCTGTCCCTCTCGCTCGCACACTCGCGTAATTGCGTTTATTGTGCGTTTGAGATTTGTAATTCGATGGCAATGCATCTGTATATGTGCTTGTATCTGCCATGTGTGTGAGCCAGTTTGGTTTTGGTTTTGGCCGTGTTGATTGAAAATGGCTTAAGTAATCGACAGTTGATTGGTTGATTTGATTGCTGGTGTTGTAGTTCGGTTGTCACTGTATATTGTTTGGGGTTCGAATTGGGCTTTGGCATTCGCCAATTGTTCAAATCGCTGTTTCATTAATCGGGTCAGGAAGTTTGGCTTGGAGTGCATGAGTTGGGTTATATATAATTATGGGTTGTGTGTTAGAACATAGTTGATGCAAACTAGAAAGCATCCTTTGAGGCTCAAAGCCCATTACAAAAATTAATGAAATTATGTGGTATGCTCTTTTCCAAAAATAATGAAAAAGGTAACAAATTTATTCAACATCTCCATTTGTTTGGATTACCTTTGATTTGGTTGCAGTGGCCGCAAACTACTTTCAGAAATTAGCAGATTGACAGCGCCACATCCTTTCACTTCCTTCGCTTCCTCCACTTAACCCTCCGGCCCAAGTTTTCTATGTCAGGTACAGACTCTCCGTCTGAACCCTGACCCAGATTAACCGCCATGCCCCCCAAATCCCTCCAAGCCGCCAAAGAACCACCGTCTTCAGAGGCTCTTGAGCGGCTAAATAAGCTTGCTGGCGGCTACAAACACTTTTGCGCCTGGACGCAGCCAAAAGCACCACTTTGAGTCGAGCGGTTTGGCGGTGGGCTTGGCAGAGGGGTTAAGTTTGCTGTGTGTAGCAAAACGTAAATAACTTGCCAAAGCAAAAAGCAAACAAACAGAACTGCCACGAGGAGCAAAGGCTGAGGCAGAAGGAAAGCGCAAAGCCAGCTGGAGATGCTGAAGCAGAAGCAAACCGAGCCAAAGAAACGTAAAATGCCGCAAAAGGAAAATCCACTTTTCCAGTAAAAAGTTCTTCACATTATTGCTGTGGCAGCCACCGATGCTTGTTACCTGTTACCTCTTTCCATTTGGCATTTGCCATTTACCTGTTACCTTTGCTCTTGTCAAAATGCCACCATTATTTCGACCCCAAAATGGCTACAAGTGGCGCTCAACTCTTCACTTTCAGTGGCTTCCACATGCACTCTAATATTTAACATAAACAAATATAAACGAACTACTTAAGCGGTTGTCTCTGTGGATATAAACTGGAGGCTATCTAATAAAATATCGAAGTATATATAGGGTTGTAAGCTTACCTATATCTCATATATCACTATATTGAAAATAGGGATATTTAACCAAGTCAATTTGATAAGTCATAAAAACTTTATGGCAATCGCAAGCTCCTGCCGGTTACCAAACTGGATTAATAAAATCAGCATTCCACAGAGCCTCTAATCAAATGACCACGAATGGACAACTACGCTTAATCAAGATGAGATCTCCCAACTAGGAAACCAGTTCCAGCGGACACCCAAAGAGAGTTAGTAGGAGATATTCCTAGTTGTCAAACCCTTGGGTGGCCAATTTTAAGCAGAACGCGACATCGAGCAATCAAAACTGCCATGATTAATGTCAGCACAATTGACATAAAGCATTGGCCATGGCCGAGAGTGGAAATCGCCGAGGGCCAACCAGGCCAACTGGAAAAACTCGAACCAGGGAGACGGCCAACTGGAGGATGCAATTATTGATGGATTATTTACTGTCAGCACTGTCCGTTATGACAATGAGATATGGCCACAGGGCTGGTTGGTCCTCTGTCTGGAGAATGTCTGCAGCCAATGACATCGACTAGACGAGCGAGCATTTTGAGCGGAGCTGCAGATTGCTGTCCTCGAGCCGGGAGTCATTGAATCTAGCTCCTTTGCTCCTTTTGGCATCTATCGCAGCCCTGACTTTGCAATTTATGGCTCGCAATTATGTGAAGTGTGTGTGCGCATCATTAGTATTCAATATATTCAGTATATTCGACATTGCATTGATGCATTAATTGCGCGCAATCACCTTTCATATAAATAATCGAGCAATAAGGGCGCGGAAGGCGCTGAAAAAAACTCCGGCACTGAAACAAAATACATACCTAATGACAAAACATGCTTAGTTGTGAGAAGTATTCCTTGATTTACGCCTTGCTTTTTTTTCCGGTGCAGAACTCCCAAGTAGGAAGCCAAAGTCAAAGTCAAGCGCTGGCGACGCCTTCGCTCATTTACATATTTCGTGTAATTATGCGGGGAAATTACAACGGGAGCGATGGGCCATCACCATCGCCACCGACCATCGTCGTCGAAATAATCATCATCGTCCTCACAATCCGTCGCATAACTTCTTGTCATGGCCCTGAGACTTTGGCTGCCAGTCGGGCGCAGACGTTTGCCGTTAATTATGTTGACAGCATTGACAGCCGCGCTGGGGATCGCGATTGGGATAGAGAATGGGGATATATGTACATATATATATATATAGGTATAAGTGCTATAGAACGGAAGGGGGACCACCAGGCATGTTGTGTCAATCGATAAACGTTTAATCGCCTTGAATTGATAATAGCCAAACTGCCCATTATGGCCGCGCTGATGGGCCGTCTAATGGATAATTTGTGTTGCAGCCAACTTTTGATTTGCCCGCTCAATCACATTTCGAATGCAAAACATCAAATCGCTGCGGAAATGAAGTCCAAAAGTTATGATTCTTTGATTCCCCATAATTTGGACAATTTCCATAAAATTTTTTGGGAAATTAGGAGAGGCCGTGGGAGTGGTAGATGGCTAAATTGGAATTTCAAAGTTGTCAATAAGGTAGCCGAAGTTATAAGTAAAATATGCTGATAAGCAAGCAGCAGCGTATGCTTTTACCATAGTTGTTATTAATAATGGGTTTGTTTAACACAGAAAATTAAGAGAATTATATAAAAAAAATTTACTTGTGCGTCGGCCGGGAATCGAACCCGGATCAACTGCTTGGAAGGCAACTATGCTGACCATTACACCACCGACGCAACTTGAATGCATGGAGAAAATAACCGAACTTAGGCGAAGGGAGATAAGAAAGAGAGACAGAGACACCCACTGAGATAGAGAGGGAATTAGAAAATACGGTTGAATATCAGCTTAGCCTACACAAACTAAATTTTAAAATCTAAATATAGAACACCTAATCAACTCATTTAATTATCTAAACGTGCTCAAGAGGAAAATATTTAATTAGTTTTGTGAGTACACTTGTATGTACGATTGCATTTCATGCCATTCCATAATAAATTGCAAAAATCTTAAAAATTTATGGACTGCCATAAGATAAATAAAATGATATTTATGATGATTGCTTATTTGCTTTGAGAGTAATCGCCTAAATTTGTTTGCCCAGCACCACCGCGAGTGTGGAAACTGTGTGGAAACCTCTTGAGCTTCCATCTCCACGGAGGTGTTGCGTAGGTGTCAAAGGTCAATGGGTTTTCTGTTCGGCAGAGACCGCCTGTGGACAAACTTGCTCAACGGCTCCAAATGCCAAACGAGCAGGCGGAAAACGACGAGTTTTCTGTGCGAAAAAAGCCGCTGCCTGCCAGACTTTGCTTTTGACAAACTTATTAAAAAAGTTTCTGCCAGTTGGCAAATATCATAATCATCTGCATTTCAGATAGTACGTAGTTATTTTCCCCCCTTTTTCACGGCCCATCATTTCCACCATAATCAGCGAGGACTGTGTTTGGCCTATGCCCTCTGACTTCAGCTCGTCATCGCCAGACATTTTACTTGCAAAGTTTACCACTAATGGCTTACGATGCTCTTTCAAAGCGCTTACGAGATTTGACTATAACCATTTATTTGGGCCTATCTAAATCCCCTTAAATTAATTATAAGGCCTATAAGGAACTTTAAATTTATTCTTTTATTAAACAATAGCTGCAGATGTGGATTAAAATTTAAAAGTGATATTCACCGATCAAAATATTTAATTCCATTTATCGGTTAGATAGTCTTTCGTTATTAAGAGTATGCTGATTGCACTCAAAATTCAACCCACTCTCAATTAATTCAATTAATTATCAAACAGTTTATGTATGTGTGTGTTTGTATGATTATGTGATTGAGATGATATGCAAATAGTTTTATCAACTGTTTATGCCATTCATACACAAGTTAAACAACAAAACTGATGACAAAGTTGAGCACTTAAATGAAAATGCGCATTTTTTTTTATTTTTGCATTTTTGTTATTGCCTGGGCAAATTAATATGTGCATAACGCTGGTGGCCTTAATAAACAATTTTAATTAAATATTTCCCAAAGTATGTATTTATATTAATTTTTCCCACATATTTAGCTGGTCGAGATTGCTGAAATATTTTCACAGTCAAGGCGAGCGAAAAAAATATTTAGTAGCATGCAAATTAGGCACGCTAATATGTTTGCCATTTATTAAATAATTATATATTTAATTTTATGATTTTATTTGGCTAATTACCATTTGTTGATTTGCAGGCATACTTTTAGGGGTCGGAAATTAAAAAGTTATGTTTCTGAATATTTTGTGTAAGGGGTATGGAGTAGTTCACTCCACGCAGGAAAGGCATTATTTATTTTTCATTTATTTATATGCGCGTAAGCCAAAGTTGGGCCGAGGAAATTGTGGTGCCACCGAGTGGCTTTTGGATAGTAAATTACAAAAGCGGACAGTTGCTTACCCCAGTGGCCAGTTGTGGGGCATGGGAGCGTCCAAGTTGCCCCAATCTCCTCACACCATGCCTCTAAAATGAAATGTTCAAGCTGTGCGTGCGGAAATTGAAGGCAACTTGCAACCGGGTGCTCATCCACTTGGTCTTCATAATTGCCTCGCGGTGCTTGGGCTAATAGAATTAGAATGTGCACCACATGAGCAATTTTCTGCAAATTTGTCGCTCGGCTCGTAGACTTGTATGTATTTTATGCAGCTGCCTTCGCAGAGGATCTCGACTGGCTGCTCCCTGCATCCACGCTAATTAGTTGGCCAAGACCCCGGAGCAGACTGTATAAAAATAAGCGAGCTGGAGGCCAGCGCTATGTGGATGCCATGTTCGGATCGGAGGAGTTGCAAGGAGGTGGCGGATGTCACCAAAGGTTGATTGGGATCAAGGTGAGAACGAAGTTGTTGCCGCCGCCATGGAGCCATGAAATGTCCATTTTATGGTGGGTGACTGTGGATGTGTGGAATTCAATGGGATGTTCGTTGTTTAATTTTCTTTTGTTGGCTAGCCATTGGCAATAATGTATTGGGCCATGTTTTTCGGCATCGTTTTCTTTGTTTTTGCAGAGTTATTCAAGTAAGACCTATTGTAGACTTTTAATTGGGTATGGTAATGTTTAAATATTTGGAATATCATAAATGTTTCAGAAACCATGGATAATTGATGATAGCTAGCTATATATATTTAAGCACAGTATTTTCCAGTTTGAAATAACGGTTTAGCTATATAATTAGATATTAACAGCAAAATGCAATTAACTTGCACCATGACCGTTCGAAAAATTCGCGACAATTTAGCGACGCTGTGGCAATGCAAGCCTGTACTGCCAAGAATTCGTGGTCCGCCGCATGACAACGGAAATTAAATTGCATGAAATTGGAAAATTATTACACGCAGGCACACAGAGAGAGAGTGGAAAATGCATTTGCATAGTGCTGAGGTAGCCATGCAATTTGGCCGGCCATTTAAGCCAAATTAAGGCCCCGTTGCAGGCACTACTTGGCCTACAACTCCGTCTCTTTCGACGTCTTCCGATGGCCATTCTAGTTGGCCATGACTATGTGGCGTATGTGCGTGTTCCTGGCGGTCACATGCAATCAAGGCTGCAATTTTCTTAACCAGTTTCCTTTAACCAGTTGACAATTCGTGTGCGTAACGCGGTCTAAAGCCCGTCACTTGGGTTCTAGCCATATTTCTATCGCAGTGTGTGTTACCAAAACCAGACGCTGAGTGCACAGAAAAAATAAACTATAGCTAATAGCTTAATATCTGCATTTTAAGGCATGTCGTTTTAAATTATTTGTAACAATTTGTAAAGAAAATATACATCTTTTTTTTACCCCACATAACTTAATTTCTGATATCATAACATTTGTTTTTTTCAGTGCATGTCTGAGAGCCTCATCTTCGTGGGCTCCTTTCAGGTCTTTGGTTTTGGCATTGGCATGCATCGCCAATCAGTTGGCAGTTTGTTTGGCTTAATCGCCTGCGTAATTGATATGCGCCTCTCTCAGTATGCGTGTGTGTATCTGTGTGCTTTGGGAGGCGGGAGCCTAGGTTCCTTTTTTAATTAAACTCCACAGCTCGCTGGCTTTTAGCTGGCAATTTAACAGAGACATTAATGCGGGGAGCTCTGGCCGGCGGATTGAGCGGCAGATTGGGGCAGATGCTAAATGGATGTGGAAATAGAATGAGATGACAGCGATTGATCTGGGGGAGTGTGTGTGTGGGGTCGGGAGGAGATTGGATCTGGTGGATTGCTGGCCATAAGGAAAGATATTATCGTCTAACAGATTGGCGCTTTTGCATTTCAGGTTGGCGTGCCTAGGATTGATTTAAACGTATGGTATATAAGAAAATGAAAATGAAAGATTTAAAATAAATCAACATTCTTAAATTCTTTAAAAATTAAAATTCGATCAAATATTATTTTATTTGAAACCCCATATTTGCGAATGCATTTATGCGTATGTGCCAAAAATTACAATTGCAAATCGTTTCGTTTTTCAGGCAATTCTCTCGCGCCTCCGATGGCCCTTTGACCCCTTTAACCCTTGTCTGCCGGTGGCACATCGGTGGACAAAGACAAATATTGGGCCGCAATCACCCAGCTGTGAAGATGCCGCAGAGCAAACACAAACAGAATGCTGAGGCACATCAGCCACAGTGGGCAGCAAAAGCGAAACAACGCCAGCGGACCACCGGTCATCATAATACACAGTGGCTGCTACAAATATGCGAGTCCCAAATAAACAAAACGGAACCCAACCGGCTGGGAGCCAAATGAAAAGTGGGCGTGGCACTCATTGAAATGCCAAAAACGTAAAGCGCAGCTGAGAGAATTAAAGCAAAAAGGCCAACTGCAGAGAAAAAATATTATTATATATATAAATCTGAAATGCAGTTAGACGATAAATTAAGAAAAAACACTATTTCATTTTAGGAGGTATAGAGTTCTTTATGGGTTTCTAGAAAGTTTCCATTGATTTTACAAGGAAAACTTCAGACTTCAACGCTCATGTATCGTTAGCTTAAACCAAAACAATCTGAATAGTTGAGTTAACCCATACTTACCTCTCGATGGTGCTGTGGCATCTTACAAATGCTGTGAAGTACTCTATGCATATTCCAATGTGGCAAGTGTTGCAGCAACCACAACGATGCAGCAGCAACATCGTGGGCCAACCAGCAACTTGAATAGTTTTTGAGAGCAATCCGAGGTCGGAAATTCCAATAAGTGCGTGACTTTGACCCTTTGGCTTTGCTGGCAGACACATAAATCGGGCTCCAAATCAATTATGTTAGCCGTCGGTGGGTCCTTATCTGCCACACTACTCCACATGGGGCTTGATTATAATCCAAGGTCAGTGCGTGTCCAGGGCCAAAATCATGTTGGGTATTTCACGCACGTTTCCAGCATTAATTGATATTTGCAGTAATACGCATAAGTCAAGAACAGGACAGCACCGAAATGAATAGCAAATGAGTTGCCAAGGAGGAGGATAAAAAGGAGGCCGAGTACGAGGGAAAATGTTAGTGCTCGGAAATAGTTATTATACACCAGGAAGTATTAAAATGTTTAAGAGGTTTATGTGAATAATACTTACATAGCTAGCTCATCATAAGATTATTCTAACTTTGCCAATAGTCGAAATGACAACATTTTTCGCAGGGTGTTTGACACTCTGAAAATCTGTTATTGAGAATTTAGTGCAAACAAAACGCTTTGCCATACGCAAACGGCATACTAATTAATCTCGGTCCAAGAATATTTAAACCCCAGCTCAAAACATCGTTTATTGACCTTGGACTGGACCAAAGATGTTCTTCATCTGTAATGCGAACACCAAATTACAAGCTTAAATATTTGCACGATGAGGCTAAGGCAATGTCAACCTTATTAAATTTTCAATGCAAATATTTGATTTTAAATTAATGTGCAGGAGTATATAACGCTAGGCTGATCAACAATGCGTTTGGAATGCTTTTAGTTTCGAGCAGGTGTTGCATTCACTTGGAAAAGTTATAGGTTTGCTGATTAGTGATTATTGATTTAGCTGTGTGTGCTTATGTTTTATCTTAAGTCATTCAACAATAACAACGATGTGAAGTAAGCTAAAAAACCCATTAGTAATGCTGATATTGCAATAACATGAATGAATATTTTTTATTAAAAAAAAAAACAAAAAATTTACTTGTGCGTCGGCCGGGAATCGAACCCGGATCAACTGCTTGGAAGGCAACTATGCTGACCATTACACCACCGACGCGCCTTGAGGGGAATGAGAAAGTTAACCCCTATCACTCACGCCTTTACTCTCTTCTGATTGGAAGCGAAACTTGTTCTAAAAATAGAACAAACGATAGCCCGCTTAGCAAGTCTTAATTATTGAAATCTTTGTTTTCTCGCTTATCTAATTAGGTCAGCTTGGCAACTGTGACACACGTTCTATATTTCCTTAGGCTAAGTCAACAACTAATTCGATTTGGCATGTTGCCTCACAAACGGAGAGATAGCGAAATATATGTTTAGAAAACAATTTAAAATAAGTACTTAAACAACGAAATAAATCAAACGTAACAAGGCGGAATTTTGAGGTGGGTTTCGTCACTACGTGGAACTTAAGAACAAATTTCATCTTCCAGTATACTAACCAAAAAAATAATTGTAGCTTAATGGAACTACTTTGTCTAAGTGACCTGAAAAAGGCCTCCAAAAACCGTGTGACAAATTAGTCTTGCACAACCTTTGATTAGTGTTGCAAAGCATTATACTTTACTACCAGCTCCAAAAGTACTGTCAAATCTTTTATATGCAAATGCGTCGACCGATGGGTCATATAACTCCACAAACACACACCCACTCGGATGGAAACTAACAAAAGGTTAAAGGCAGACCACATGCGGTCCACGAGCCAAACTATTTATTACCCACCAACCTTAGCTCTTTTGTACTCGAATATTTCTTTTCCGCCTGGCGAACCGTGTAAAACGAAAGACAAACAGCAGTTCGAGCCTAAATAAGCGAACCGTGTTTGGCTGTGATCTTTGACATGGACTCCCTAAAGTTATTTTGAATCGATCTCCCATGTATTTAATTAATTTGTATGATCCGCTCACAGCGTGTCGGTAATTTCCCGTATCCGAAAGCATTTTGCCGGGGCTAACAAATCGCAGGCAATACATCAAAATCTATCAAACGAATGCCCATTTTACTTGGCTACCTTTTTCGACCACTCTATGCGGCACATAATTGATGGGACTGTGCTGGGATTGTGGGATACGCTGGGTTTTTATCTTCAGAAAAGGAGAAAATAAAAGGGGAAAACAATGAAGTTGACACTGATGCCAAATGATGTCATTGCCGGAGTTTCAAAGTTGGGCTTTGTAATATTTTCGAACCTGTTGCTCTCAAAAAAAGAGTTTCTCCCCTCTAATTTATTTATTACAATATTTCTTTTCTTTGGCTTTTGGGTTGCTGGGTCCTATTGAGTTGTCTACTTTGGTTAATTGACTTCATTATTTGGGCTTAATCGCCTAACAAGGTTCTCCAGTTTTTTCAAAAGCTTTTTTTTGTTTAGTCATGGTGGATTTTTGAAGAAAGAGAATGACCGCAGATATGGTTTGATATTGGAGTTAATCTTTATTTGTTGCGGACGCAGCTGGAATAGGGATTAATTTGATTGAACTTGAATTGACTTTTAAATAGTGAATTCTTTTAGTTTCGTATGCCACACCGATTAACTCATTAACTTTGCTTTGAGCATATGTAGCACATGAAACAAAGTTGTTACATTTTGGCTTAGCATGTAAATTGCTTAAGCTTCTTGGGCTTATTTAGTAATTATTTTTCATGAGCCAATAAAGTTGGTTCTCGAGAATTGCTTGACTGGTTTTTCGAATGTAATGAAACGGTTACGTTAATAGTCCGACTGTACGGGTGTGCGTATCAAACTAATTATGGACCACAAGAACGCTGCATTTAACAGTCCTTGAAATTACATATGCAAAATGCGAGAAAAAAACATATGCAAGAATGAATGGCTTGGAGAAAACCAGTAAAAACGGAACGGAAACTGCATAATCAAAAATCACAGCAAGCGGTAATCAACGGACCATATATTTTCAAGATGCCCAGCCCCCTTCGGCCCACAATCTGCTCCTCGAGGAGCCCACACACAGCAACTATGTACGGCGTTCGGGCCAGCCACACGGATGGGAATGGTCAAAACAAGTCCCCAGAGCCAAAGGATGCAAACTCATGTATGTACAGAGAGAGAAATTGCAATGCAGTTGAAAAAACCATTCACATGTATAGACCTATATAGACTACGTCGTATGTAGTGTGCCATTTCTCGCAGTGTACGCTGCTGAATGGACTAAAATTTGTACCGTGACTCGTCTGAAGCCCTCCATTTGCCATCCTCACCACATGCGGCATTCTGTTGAAAGGAACTTAGAGAGCGGTTGTCTAAGTTTCCAGACATTGAACTTGAATATGAATTTTTAATTGCATGCGGCATGCGAAACTTGCCCAAGCCAATTAATTACGCATCGATTTGTGACTCGGCAGGTTTTCGCTTATGGCCAAAACCGAAAGCCCACACCGAACAGAAATCCCATACCGAAATCCAACCGCCTGATGGGCAGTAACATTTGCATTTGACAGTGGGGCAACTTAATTGTTGCCTCTTCTCGACTGACTTGGCAACTTTCGGAAATTGCTTAGTGGCAGGCTCGAGGGATGGGAACGAAGTCATTAGTTTTGATTTGGGGCATCATCATGAGTGCCACAGTCCTTCGCAAAAAGGGCTCATTCATCAATAATTTCCTGGTAAATCGCTGCAAACTGCATTTGGGAGTGATTGACATCTGTGCCTCCCGCACCTGTGACCTGATTCTCGGATCGCCATGAGTCACGGCATCGAGTTAACCAAGTCAACCTGTTTCAGCTCCATGGCCTCTGGCTAAAATTTACGTGCCTTTTGAATAATTTTCAATTAACTACACGTATACGAAGGCATGGCAGGGAATGCAGCGATGAATAATAATTTCATTTAAGTGTGCAGCTCTATATATATTGCTATTTATGTAGCTAATGCGACTGGCGGCTGTGTTCCATTAAAAAGGAGAAAAAAAGAAGTAAAGAGGAGCGCACACACTCCATAAAGGCAAAACTAATCATACAATAAATGAATCCTCATCAATTCATGGACAGCAGGAGCTCGCATTCGATGAGAGCATCCATCCTGGCCGTTGTCCCGGTGAGTAAGCCACAGATAGGACCAAGCTCCGAGATCCCAGCTCCTATGGACTAGCCCCCCAAATGAGCAAACAGCAAAAGCAATAAAATTTATGTTAAGTAGCGCGCCCATAAATAGCCAAAAGCGGCAATGGACTGAGTGACCATTGGACAGCATAGTCATCATCTTCTGGCCTTGACAATAGGAGCAAAAAAAACAGGGTACACTTAGAAAAAATGATTTTTAAATCAGAAAAATTTTGATCAATATAAATTAATCCATAGTTTCGTTCCAATAGAATCAGTATGCAGATATATTTTGAAAATTCTACTATGCAATTTTGTTCCGTGTATTTGTGCAAGGATAGGGAGTGGGGCAAAAAATCGTGAAATCGTGGAATGATAAATGTCAAAGCAAATGACATAAATAATCGAATCGAGCGCAAACTCAGTCAGCCATGAAAGCGATGCGTTCCAAGGAGTTTGGACCCCGGCGGTCCAGGAGATGTGGCAGGAAATCGGGGAGCCAGGGGGTGTTTGCCTAGAGCCTATCAACGGCATTGGCTCCATAAAGAGAATAATCGGAGGAGGGAATCGGAATATAGGAATCGGAATCCTTTAACGTCGCCAAGTGTGGTCCGTGGGTTCACTTCGCAGATCCGATAGCACGAGCCGCTCCTCTTTGGACGGGCGATGATGCCAATGCCAGGGCTAGGAAAAGATTCAAAGAGGCAAAAAGGCGAAAAGGCATTCTCAATTATTGATAGATTATTTACTGTCAGTCAGCCAGCGAGTCGGGCAGGCAAGTCAGTCCGTCAATCCGTCAGTCAGGCAATGACATTGCCAATGGCCATTGTGCCTCGATTCCGGGAAGAAAAGCTCCGTCTCCGTCACAGTGCCATCGTCATCATCTCCCGATTCTTGTACGCGACTTACATTAATCATTAGGCCAAGCACTTTTTCCCCCTCCAGACTTTCTGCTCTTGTGGAGCTGTCATTGCGTGCAATTTGTAGTTCTCTATAAAGCATCGGGCTGCGACTCCATATATCATAGATCCCAACTGGAATAACTAGAATTTGCATAACACATCAACAAATGGATGAGGGTGATGGATTCATAGAAAAAAGTGTAGATGCGAAGGGCAGACTACACATATTACCCCTTTTTAATAGTTTAGATATAATTAAATTTACATTTTTAATCCGTTTGATATAAATCACATGCAGTAAGTGTTAGCGAACATGCCCCCTCCATCTATAAATCACTCCCGAATAGCCAGATCAAAATAAAATTCTTCGCCGATCATAAATCCCCATGGGGAGGAAATCGAGAAACACTTTCAGTGCCCAATTTCCATTTCCCACCTCATCTGGCCCGTTGGCCAGTAACCGCCCCGCATTTTCGATTTCAATGCCTCCTGGCGGTGGAGCCGCTGTACACCTTTATGGCTCATTAACGACATGTCGTGGCAACCACGATAGCTTTTGCATCCCACAGGCAGCCGGAGGAGCCTCCTCCTCCTCCTACAGCTCCTACTCCTCTGGCTGCGGCAGCAAAACGGGCTCAATAAAAATAAAAACTGTCTGTCGACCGACCGGACTGGAGGACAATAAAACAAAATGGCAATTTACGATTTTATTTACGAGCTGCCGCCAACAAGAGAAGAACGTGGTGGTATGGGTTAACTCAAGCACCCAGGAAAGCTATATAGCGCAGATCCATCTGCGAAGGTGACTTGGGGAGTTTCGCAAGGAAAGGGAACTTCAAAAGGAGCCAGCGGCCCAAACAAAAATTTGTCATGCTCATTGCGCTGAAGCCCCCACCACCAACTGCCGCTCCTCCTTCCGCTTTTTCGATTCCGAGTGAGATGGTTGTCTAAACTTGTGGAACTGCATAAATTATACGATTCTCGTATAGTTTGCGGCCACCAGGCGCAGCTGTCAACGCCCGTCCGCCCATTTTCCCGATCCCTTTCCCATTCTCGCCCGCCCACAATTGTGAACTGGAGCAAATTGTCTTCTCCCGAGACTTCAAAAAATTGACCGACCTGCCGCACCCCTCAATAATGCACTTTAATGGGCGTGGTGCACACACGCACGCACAGACGCCTCCTATTTCTGGTGCCATGGTGCCCCAACCACAACCGCATCTCCATCCAACCCCCAATCCTATGGACATACATTGTGTGGCGTATTTTTGGGTATTTGTCTTAATTGAAAGTTTATTAGAGGCATTCGCCGGGCCCTTAATTAACTTTGTCATGCACTTCAGGTGTGAGTTTTTCGAGGGAGTTTCGAAAAACCGCGAGATTTTGGGGTTAGCCTTTAATGGTTTCAATTAGTTAAGGGGCGGGAAAATTCAATAAGTGCCAGCTGTGAAGAAACTAAGATTATCAAAGAAAAGTTAGTGCTGCAGTGCTTATCACCATTTGAAATGTTTTCCTGCATCATCCTCTGAAGAACTTCATGTTCCTAATTATAAGCAAAATACCCAAAAACTTAATGCTTTGATCTGCCAGCAATCTTCTGTTTATTACAATAATAAAACTTCACTCCAAATTTCCATCATAAAAACTACCGAAAAATCGACCAAGGCAAACGGAAAAAAAATCGTAAAAACTTTCCCAAATCTGTTTTTCATTACGCTACTAGAAAAATTGAACTGCGCTGCAAAAGAAGCTATCTATCTTTGCCGAAAGTGCAGCCAGACGACAGTTAGAGGTATATGAGATGAGTATGCGAGTTGGAGAATGGGTTGGAATATGAATATGGGGCTCTCGAGTGGCGATGGCGCGTAATGCATCATAAATTCACATTAACACTTTGCAGACATGTGCGCTGCGGTCTCCCCTTGGGGCCCCACTTCACATCTTCCTGTCCCGATCTTCGCCAGCCTCCACATTGTTGTCTGCTTTGCATTTATGGCCCTCATTTGGCGTTCTAAAAGATACATTCTGTGTGCCATTTGTGTCATCTATGCGGCGAGTGCACGTGTGTGAGTGTGTGTGTCGAGACCAGGAGAATTTCTCCATCTGTTTCGGTTAGATTTTAGATGATATTATACTTGAATGTAATAATACCCTTTTAAGGGGGTGAAGTCTCACAATGGAATTTCATATATCATTCCACTTAATTTCAATTAATCAATCTCAATAACTAATAAAATATAGATTGGATTATAGCAACAGACGCCTTATTATTTTATTCAGATTTTTTTGCCAATCTAGGGTATTTCCTCTTCGCGATCAAGTCTACGCAACACTTGTTCTGCGTTGTGTTTTTGCTGCTGTTAAAGATGCAATAAAGATTTTTACTCCATCTTTGCGGGCCGGCGAAGGCGACGTTGCTTCAGAATATTTACTTTATAATTTTTTATTGCCCATTTGAGTGCGTGGAAGCTTTTGGGCATTTGTCAATTTTCACGATTTACGATCGACATCATCATCAACATCAGGAGTAGCAAAACAAGAGCTTTTCGAAGTGGAATAAGGAGGGAACTCCACTTGAGTGGCCCCGCCCCCTGCAGTCGCTGAAATCCCCTAGCTGAAAAGCGCCGACGACAGAACAAGATTTATGTTAATTTGTTGTGATTTATTGAATGATTTTTTATGGGAGTTTCACGCATGCTGCTGGCCTAAATTTTTCTCTGTTCCCCAGACAGGGAAAACCGGCAGACAGACGGAGGCAACCAAAACATTTGACATAACCAAATGACATTTTGAGTGCTCCGCATGTTTGGTTAATTGAAAAAGGAAAAGAAACGGCATTGAATCGAATGAAATTGAAAGACTCCTTTTGGCACAGTTGGAGCTCGTTGTGGCATGTTTAACCCCCGGTTGCCCCGCTCTTAACCCACCAATATGATCAATGTGCGTCTGTCATGCAAATTTAAATTTGTCCAAAACGAAAGGAGGGGAATGAGATGGAGATAAGCTTAAGACAAACCGCACACAGGAAAAAAAATTGATCACTTACAGCTAAAATAATTAAAACTACATCATAAGAAATTATGCTGAAATCTAGCTTATCAGCTCCAACTTCACTTTCATAATTTTAAAGTACCTTTCTCATGTAAGAACTTTACACTTTTTAAGGATTCTCACTTATTTCAAAACCTATATTATCAGAAAGTATCTTAAAAATGCAGTTGAAAATGAGAACCTTTTTTTTCGTATGTGCGCCGGGAAGTTGATGTTGCTTTTGGGCCTAGACAAGCGGCAAGTTAATTTATGCACAACAGCAAAAACAGGCGGCGGAACGGCAACAACACAATGCCAATAAAAGGCTGCAAGGCAGACATAACAACAACAACAACAACAGCAGCGGCAGAGACAACAACTACAACAATTTGAAAATTGTTTATGCGTCTGCGCAGCCGCAAAAGTCGCCTTCGTCTTTTGCCTTCTGCGACTTGTGGCGCGTTTAGTGTTAAACGCTTGATTAAAATTCTTGTAACTGCAACACTTTTGTGGCATGTGTTGTAGTTGCCGTTGCTGTTGCTTTTGTTGCCGTTGTTGTTGTTCGGGATCTTTATGGAGCGTGTTTTGTTTCGTTTTCTTTTCTTTTAGCACAATGGTAGGGGTTTTTCTTCAGATAGTGGAGCGCATATAGCATCCAGATCGTGTGTTTCTTACCTGGCGGCTATGCGTCCCGGCTATTGTTGCTGCACTGCTGGTTGTTGCCGCTTGTTGCACGTTGCTCTTGTTCTTTTTTAATTGAATTGATTTGCATTTTTCACGCAGGCGTTGCTCATTGGGTTTGCTCTGCTGTCTGGCTATTTGCACTGTCATCAGTGGGTTAAGACAAACCGGAGGGGGTCGATTGGAGCACGGGGACAGCAGAAAAGCACTGGCGAAAGCAGGAAATGTTTGCATTCGGGGCTGGCCAGTTAAATTAACCCAAATAAAAAGGAGTATCTTTATTTAAGCGGATGTGCATCGAATAATATGCAACTTATTAGTTATATATTGTAAAATAACTACTGAAGATTATTATAAAGAAGAAAAAAATGGAAATCAACCTGTTAGCTACAAGAATTTTACAGATTTAATTACAATAATATTTTCTCTCCCCTTTTTCCTTGAAAACTTCCCAAAGTTTCAATGAAATCGAATATTTGTTAATTATAGCTTACATGCATCAACGCCCGCCTCGAAAGAAAATTGTTATTAATTAATATGTAATTGTAATGGGCAGGCGGCATGACATGGACACACATGTGGGTGGTGCGGGGAATTTTGTGTCAAATCGCTGCTGGCTTTAACAAATTAATAAACTTGACCGTACACGAGAAAACCGCATAAATCAATTTCAGTAAAACGGCGCTAAACAATCATAAATAATAATTAAATGCTGTTCAAACTACTTTGGGCAATAAAACGCCCTCACACTGTCGAAATTCTCGTTCTGTCTGATAATTAAAAACTGTCGGTAATTATTGAAATTTGTGGCCAGCGTCAGACATTGGTTAACCGAATGGCGCGCAAATTACAAAAAATTACTCACAAAATTTAATTCAATTAATTGGGTCCGGCGAGCGAAAGGGGGAAATGCGATGGAGATAACCTGGCTGTCATCTCTTTCACACGGCTCGTTACTCGTTTGTTTGTTTCCGCTTCCTGTTCCGATTCCTGACATCCATCTAACCATTTGTAACGCCTAATTGGGCAAAGGGCAGCTACCTATCTATATATCCGCTGTATACATATATCCATATATACATATATCGAGGCACACATATCCATCTCGAGTGGACACGGTGAACTTTCCACTTCTAATTGCACATTTGTATGCCTAATCGATCTGTCCGATTCGATTTGTTTTCACGTCTCTCATGGAATTTGTGTGCCGTGTTGACTTTTTTCCATACTATACCATACCCTACCCCCTACCTCATGCCAAACTGATACCTTTTATCTACTGTGGGGCTCTTTCTTTCTTTCTCCTTTGAAGGTTACCTGTGGCCAGGTGTCCGTTTGAACGGTTAAAGCAAATGAAGCGTGACATTTTTCACATTTTCCCTTCGTTTTTCCGGTTGGGGGCGGAAATTGTTGGGGGTTGGGGCAAGCCGGCTCTATGCAAATTGGGTGCACGACAAAGGATTTCGATGGGTATGTTTTCTGAACAATCAATTGCTCTTTAACTGGTTGATAGCATGTGTAACAATGGAATGTATAGGGTTAAATGGGTGGAATGTAAAAGTCAATCGAGTAATAGCCATAAAATCTACAGATGAATACGTTATGTCTTTGTAATATGTTACGTGTTTACATTCAAAATCATCTTCCTGACTCTATCTGCATCTTGCACTGACATCTTCCTGTTGGTTTTGGCCACATAATGCCCACTGTTCCACCCTTTTTGCCCACTCAATTCAGCTTTGCAGCCCACTGTCCTTTACAATCTGCCATAAGCGGCTTAGCTGAAGTTGATTAGGAGCTCTCTCGTTCGCACATTGATTGCGTGTTGCAACAAACGCTGATCATGTAAATCCTAAGTTGCAAGTTTATGTGCTGCATGCCCTCTCTATGCGAGTATATATACATGTATGTACAGACACTTATAGATATGGTGGTAATGCTGGCCAGACGGCCACAAAACCCACATGCAACTTCATTTCGCCGTTGCACGCAATTAAAATCTTCATTAGCCGCGTTTAATTTCCACTTTTGATTAAAATAAAAAAATAAACAAAATGAAAATGAAAAGGCGAAAAGACGAGACGACGGGGCAGAAAGGCAGAAAAATCTTGTGACATGTGTCGCTGCTTATCGCCATCAGCCGGCAGCAACAAGTGGAGTTTTTCGAAAGGAGTTGGGGCTCTTTGGATCCGGTCCTCGGGCAGGACACTTTGGATTCCAATTGGGATGGGGATGGGGACGAGGGAATGCCGAGCTGGAGCCGGACACTTTGCCTGATTAACGTTGGCCGCTTCGCAGAGTCGCTATCAATGTTGGGCCTAAGTGACAGTTGACTTGTTTATCAATTGACAGACGTTGTTTTCCTTCTTATTTTACGTTTTTCCCCCTTCTTTTTTAGTTTGGGTCGGCTAACTGTTAATAAGCTTGTTCTGCGGCCTGTGAAAATGTTGCTTTTAATTAAAAGTCGCTGGAATGTTTTGGCTGCTTTGCCTGCTGTTTTGTAAGCCGTATTTTAAAGCCCGATCCTGTCACGATAGCGGCCAAAGAGCTCATGTTCGACAACTAAGTAGTTGCCACAAGTCAAGATATTGTGTGTGTGCATAAATATTTGCCAGTCTTTGGGTTTAAATCATGTTCACGCCGATCAGCCTACGCAATGCAAAACATTCGGTTCTCACTCAGATAAGCCTAAATTCCCAGTATCCAAAAGTTATTTTGCAATTGAATATTTGAATTGTGAAAGGGATTCGGATTGGGCAATTAAAAGCGGCTCATTTAGCTTTATTATTCAATAAATATAGCCATATTATTTAAACATTCTTTGTTTAGAAGCTTGAACATGCATAGTTTTATTAAATGTAAATAACATTTCTCAACTATAACCTAACCCTTTTATTTAAACTTTCCACTTGGCTTATCTGTTTTTTTCTCTTGAAACTTGGGTCAGTTATTTATTTTTCGTCTAATTTCTGACTTCTGTTTCTCTGCCATTTTAATTGGTTTTCTTTTGCGGCTTGCAAGCACAAACAACGGTCGAAACTTCTTGGCAACCAAAACTTTATACTCGGACTGGACATGTTTATTACTTTGCCACAATTAAGCCATATATTTCTTGGGCAAAAGCGGCTCCCCTGCTGATTTTCCACCCGCTTTTTCCACCCGCTGCCTGCAGTTGTGGGTCAGTGGATTACTTTTCCGGCTTTGCAGCATTGTTTTTCCAACTTCGAGTGCTGCCGAGTGTCTCCCACTCGCTAATGAGCTGTCGCAACTTCAAAATGAAGTTCAATGTTGTGGCTTGTAAATCTCCCCACATGTGCTCCACTTTCCGGCAGAAGACCATTTCCATAAATATCAATTAAGCGAGAGGAGCGACTATCAAAAGTGACAGAAACATGTGGATGCGTCTCTGTGTTCCCCGTAGAGTTGATTTGGCTCCTGGTCTTGTGGTCTTCAGGTTTCTCCACTGGCTACCTGGCCTACGCAGTTTTATAATTGGACAATT
This sequence comes from Drosophila simulans, assembly GCF_016746395.2. Classification (NCBI taxonomy): domain Eukaryota; kingdom Metazoa; phylum Arthropoda; class Insecta; order Diptera; family Drosophilidae; genus Drosophila; species Drosophila simulans. The sequence goes on from NC_052521.2 coordinate 19,017,383, forward strand.
TACTGAGGTGCTGCCCCCTGGAAATGCTCGGCTGCCCCTCTAAACTCTTCAATTTGGTTCATCAGCTTCGGTAGTCGTAGTCTGGAGTCTATAAAATGTAACTGGGGAAAATGTTACCATTTGGGCGTTGAAGCATGAAAAACCTAGTGCCCCATGTGGGCGTGCCCATCGGAATTGAAGTCGTGTGCTGGGGTTACAGATACGCCCCAATGGATATTCCAATACCCCAAATTCAATTAGTCGAAGTCGAAAAGCTGTGCTCACAGTCGCATAAGCGGCTTAGTTTTCCACAAATACATAAACACCCTCACACACATGCGGGAAAATTGTTATGAAAATGCTTTCACTAATTTCCAGAGCTCTTCTAATTACACTTGGAGTTTGGGTCTGGCGTTTTTCCACCGAGATGATGTTACTACTTAGTCATTTGGCATCCACTAAGCGGTCACTAAGCGTCAATATTTCATGTCTAAGCCTATTACAGATTATTGTGCCAGCTTACTCAGACGCAAATGACAAGTGGCGGGAAAATCGGAGGAAAATCGCTGGAAAATGGAGACTTGCGGGGCATGCCAGCAATATGTGGAGTGTCGAGTCTTGATTGGATCGCTTATTGGGCGGCTGATTTGCATAATATGGGCTAAATAGTTGGACAAGTTTTTGGGAAACTTATTTAGGTTTTCATTTACAAAATTCCGTGGGGATTAAGCTTGCACAAAGCTTGTATAGAATGTGATTCAAACATTAAAAAATAATTTCGTTCTATTTACAAATAAATTGATTTAACAAAAACTAATTACTTTGCTGGCATTATTTCATAACGAAATTCCACAGATTTTAAGTTGCGCTGGAATTCAAATTGCACATGTTTAATTTAAATCCCGACCCCATTAAAGCCGTTTAATTTAGCATTAATGAAAAGTGCAACACTCTGGTTGATTCCCCCTAAAACCCCTGACAAATATGGCCCCTTTTCCTGTCAGTTCAAACCCTGATTGTTAGTTAACCTGCGAGGCATTTACACTTTGCTGGCAAACATTTCATGAATTCATTTGTGCGACAGCCTGGAAAATGTGTTGCCAAAATGAAAAGTTACCCAGCCACATGATGCCAGCTGGCGGATAGAATGAAACGTGATTAGCAGCCAGATTTTCTGCTTTAAATAAATGATCCGCCACACTATCCAGTTTAGTAGTGAAAAGTCCAAGGAAGATGAAGCTTCCGTGTATTTTGATCGCTTTATTTTGCGGCTTGTGCAGTGGTTCAATCGAACGCAGAATTCGGCCAAATGAAGGAACGATTTTCGAGTGGCTGGGTTCAATATTGCTGCCTGCAACTACGACGACAACTTCAACTCCGGTAGTGGCAACAACTTCCACAACAACCAGGAGAACCACAACAACCAGCAGTACAACGAGCAGTACGAGTACCACGACATCCAGAACCACAGTGGCAAACTTTCCCATTGAAAGGGATTGTGTTACTTGTCGCTGTGGCTTGATTAATACCCTGTACAAAATCGTCGGAGGTCAGGAGACCCGAGTCCATCAATATCCCTGGATGGCTGTGATTCTGATCTACGATCGCTTCTATTGCTCCGGATCCCTGATCAATGATCTGTATGTTCTAACAGCAGCCCATTGTGTGGAAGGCGTACCACCGGAACTAATCACGTTGCGATTTCTCGAGCACAATCGTAGTCATTCCAATGATGATATAGTGATCCAGAGATACGTATCCAGGGTGAAGGTGCACGAACTGTATAATCCGCGGAGCTTTGATAACGATATAGCAATTCTACGGCTTAATCAACCGGTTGATATGAGGCATCATCGTTTGAGACCCATTTGTCTGCCCGTACAATCGTACAATTTCGATCACGAACTGGGTATAGTTGCTGGTTGGGGAGCTCAGAGGGAAGGAGGATTTGGATCTGACACCTTAAGGGTAAGAAAAAAGACTTGAGCTTGAATGGGTAACTATAACATTATGAACTTCAGGAAGTTGAAGTTGTAGTGCTGCCTCAATCGGAGTGTCGGAATGGCACAACCTATAGGCCTGGACAAATTACGGATAACATGATGTGCGCTGGATATATCTCGGAGGGTGGCAAGGATGCCTGCAGCGGCGACAGTGGAGGACCTCTGCAGACCACCTTCGATGAGCAGCCGGGTCAATATCAGCTGGCGGGAATCGTTTCCTGGGGTGTCGGATGTGCCAGACCCCAATCGCCTGGAGTTTACACCAGGGTCAATCAGTATCTTCGCTGGTTGGGCTCCAATACTCAAGGAGGCTGTCATTGCATGCCATATCCTGAGGAAGATTACTGAACTCAATCAACAGATGAATATAATTTATTGTAGCACCTTAAAAATATTTTAAAATTTAAGATAATTTTGCAGCATAAATGATGCAAACTGCTTTTTCAATAACAATTTATGCACCCACTTTTAACTAATTTATGCAAAGTGCACACAAATTTGCAACCAAGCAGCACATCGATCAAAAGTTGCTCACCAACTTTTTGGCTAGATTTTAGCAAATGTTGCATAAACTACTTGGAAAACGCTCAGCTTATCCCCCGGGGAGCACATCCATATCCATAACCACATCCTTAACTGCAGCCATTGGCAAATAAAAAAGCAATTCGAAACTGGGTTACAACACTTGAAGGCAAGCTATTTGAATCCTTTTACCTTTTTGGTGAAAAGTTTGCCAAGCAGATGGAACGAGGCCATATCTCATACATATAAATCCCGATTTGCTGGCGAATATTTTGTGCAATTTTGATTGTTATGCGTTTTGCATTTGTGCAATCATAAAATAACTCCCTACCTGCTCGCAAAAATGGGAAGAAAGCCCAAGGACACGCCAAACTCACAGGAGCAAGTTTCACCGCATTTGGTGGCTAGTTGTACAGTGTATAGCTTATTTACAAAGTTGGATTTGAAAAAGGCATACAGATAAGCGCAAAGTTTTTAACAAATGTACAACAAATTATTTACTCAGGGGAACTGGTAAATTGAGTTTCGATTTGTTGGTAATTGAGAGTTAAGGTTAGTAAGTTTGCTGGCGCAAAAAGAAAAGTTATGAATTTGAATTCCAATTGAAGAAACTTTTAAAATTAGTAAATCCTAAAACGCTTTTGATTAAGAGTAATGGCCAATCAGTGATGATATTATTGGAAAGTTTTAGGATATAATAGCTCTTAAATGCCTTTGTTTTTATGACTCCACTTTATTAGATCCGTAACTATATTGCCCACAGTCAACACCTCGTTTCCTTTGGCATTTTCCCACCACAAGACAAATTGCCAAACCTTATAGAGGGGATACATTCGTGTTGGCCCCCATAAAGCATGCAGATACATATGTAAATAGTTTTACCACCGCTTTGAATCATTAAAAAACTTTACGACTCCGTATTAAAGTCAGACAAAAAACGGGAAAAATACGAGAGGGAAGAGAGAAATACGAACAGTAAAGAAAACATAAATGCCTTGCCAATAAATTTGTCTCCCCGGCAGAAACTCGTAAAGATTTCCTACTCAAACCCATAAAGCAGTCTCAAAAAAAGTTTGTGAGCCTCAGAAGTTAAAGTACTGCCGACCTGCATGGATTTCCAGCTAAACGACAAATAACTTGGCATTTAATAACTCTGCATTCGGAGGGCATTTCGCTTTCCCCCCTAAACTTCTTTGCCCCACCCTCACATTTCTGACTTCATTATAATGCAGCAAAAGTCCCGACTTTATTCCTGTTTCCATAATTTAATACTGGAGCGAATTTATGTGTTGAAACTAAAGCTGAGATTATGGCCTTTGGAGCGAAGAGGTGTGTGTGGATTGCATTCAATTGGTGCGTGAAAGTTAAAAACGATTCCAAAGCATCTATATATATCCAAATCCCTACCCTGTATCCCAAAATACAACATTTTCAATGTTAAGTTTACAAGTTCAAGCTACATGTATAGTTCAGTGATTTATTCTCCTGGGCACACGCTACACACACCCCTACTATCGAATATCCCTGCTGTTTAGATCATCATTTAAACATCAAATTTAATAATCAGCCTGTCATGTTTATAATTGTGACTCTTGGGGGAAGGCAGTATGGGAGGAGGATGGCAGCCTGGTCAACTCGGCTCCTCGATGGGCAATCATGGCAAAAGCCACCGAAATGGAGAAGCAGAAACATTTCTCAGAAGGCAAAACATGACACATCTCATTATGAGGACTCCCAAAAGAACTCAACCGCAGAATCCCTCGCCTTCTCGCAGTTCGTGTGCTGCTGTCAGAGCATTTTGTTTATGATTTTGTAGCTGTCATAAAGTTATTAAAAGTATGTGACATTTTTATGACATTATGACGTCTTGACTCAAGGTTTCTCCTCTTTTGTTTTGGGATTTTTCGGAGGAGCGGAGCCGGCAACTAAGAGGATACCCGGCTTTTGTTTTCAACGCTCCAGAGTTCTGCGAGTGGGACCAAACCGAATTGGTCCGTCCGGCTGTCTTGAAATATGATATCAAATAAAAAGCAAATTAAAGACGATAAAAATCGTGTCTCGCCTCACGCTGAGTTATATAAAAAAGCGCTTATTTTTTGCGCCTCTTGCAAATGCGGTGCGAGGTACACCGCAAATCCGAAATCCCTTCGAAATCAAGTATCGTTTAGGTTTCGCTTTGGTTCTGGTTTTGGTTTTGGTTTCGTTTTCGGTTGCCTGTTGTTCATCTTGTTATTTGGTGGCTCATAAAACTTGTAAACATCCGACTGATTGTGCCCCTGTCTGGTTTTTTTCTTTATTTTCTGGTTACGTTTTCGATTTTTGTGAGTTCGTGTGGGTGCTGGCCCTCGGTTCGAATTGGTAAGATATTTCCAGATGATATTACACTTTTGATTGGCCTCGGTAATGGGGCACTGAGGGCGTGAGAGATCAAAGAGCGATAAGCGATTTAATTGCCCATATGTCCAAACTTATTGCCTTCGAAGAAGAGCAACAAAAGCTATAATGGAAGGTTTAGATATGCCCAATGGAAGATGGTTAAAGGAATGGGCCTAAAGTTGAATAAACAAAAGATATGGCAGAGGTGAACGGTCCGGAGATGAAAAGTTCTGTTGGTCACTTTAGCTTTGCCTTTGGAAATGTGTTAAATGAAACCTCCACAAATAAAACTCTCTTTTAAGTTACTAAACAACGTTTATTTGCGTGGCGCACAAATATGCTTTTGAACTATCCACTCAGTCAAGTATTTTATTTAACAAATTAAAATTTCTAGTTGCCTAAGATATACTATACAAATCTAATGACTGGCAGACTCAACGAGGATTTCGCTTGGAGTTGCGAAGATCATAGCGTCGGCTTTTTGGCGGTTCAGGAGCGTTCCTGTACTGCAAATTTTTGTAAACATAATCCTCGTCATCCTCGTCTAAGTAATCCTCTTCCTCGTCGTCGTCGTCCACGTCATCGTATGGCGAACCCTGCGCCTTGGTTTCGGTCCTTTCTTCGATGACTTGCTCCTCGGAATCAGTTTCTTCTTCAGCAGTATAGGAGACATTTTCGTCACTAGGCTTTAACTTAATGTTTTTTGGGTTTCTAGAATTAAATCCTTCATACACTTCGTCTTCCTTGAAATCTTCACTTTCGCTGGAACTGTAATGGACAGCTTTAGCTTGGCGTTTCGTGGGCTTGGCTTTGGTTTTGGCTCTCGGTTTGGGCTTTGCTTTAAACCTAGTGGTGGTACTAGCCTGTGGAAGTTCCTCCTCCTCGTTAAGATTAGATCCGCCGCACAATTCCTGCATAGCCTGCTCCAAGTCCGAGTCCTCCACTACCTTGCGACCTGAAGATTTCAGCATAGCCGCCGCTGAGGTGGATGGCATGAAGTCCAAGTCGAAGTCCGATGAAATCGGTGGTAGGGCATCGTCTTCATCATCCGAGTAGTTCATACCAATGGGCAGATTCTGCTGGAAACCAATGGACTTATTGGTGGCATCCATAACTATGTCCTTGTAGCCGGTGATTTTGCTACCATAGCGCGGCAGATATTCGGAGAAGAACTCGGTGACTTTGCCTAGCTCGACCTGGCCATAATAACCGGCATAATCGGGAGCTTGACCAATTCCGATATTAATCACCGATTCGTGCGGCTTAACGAATTTCGCAAGGGACATTTTACTGGGCGCTAAGTCTACTGGGGCGTTATTGAAAGATGAACGCCCCCTCTTCACATTCAGTTGCGTCATAATGCTCTTGTTGAACACATCGTGACTGTTGCGATCCTTAAGGACACCCAGATCGGCTTGATATCCTAGCAGAGTTTGGAAATGACATCGAGCCACTTGCAGAGCAGAACGGGATGTGTAGGAAGTGGAGCAGAGATCTCCTCGCTGGACCATCCTGGCAATATTGGCATAGTTCGGGAGGTGCAAAGGTGGACGTCGCAGCTCCGCCGTTCCCGGGCTTGAAATTTCAGGTATTTTCTCACATTCCTGGGCCAGTTTATGCAACTTCAGTAACTGACCCTTAACGAAATTTGGATGCCGATAGACCAGCGTGATGTTGGAGAGACCTACTGTGGATTTACGCACATCCTTCAATGAAACGCGTTCGAATCCGTGGGCCAATAGAGTGCCCGTAAATTGCAAAATATTTCGACAATGAAATATGGAACACCCGCTGGACAAATGCTCCTGCATGGCCTGGTAATCGACCTCCAGTTCGCGGCCATTTGGCGACCACTTGAGGAAGTTAATGGAGTTATTATCGGTGGCCAGGAACAGTTTCACGGCGAATGCATAATGGAGTAGAGGATGGTTTTTTGGCATTTCCGGGATATGGATGCCCAACTGTCGGTAAATCCGCCTGTGATTCTCCACTGCCTTCTTATTGATGATGGAATTAGGTTTAACTGCCACATCGAGAGGCTCCTGCTGCAAAGGATTTCTTTCGAATTCTTCTAGCGGATCCTCGGAGTCCTCAAAGTCCTGAAACTCTGGGCTATCCGCGGGCGACCTTGACTCCCCCTGTTCCCACTCATTTTTCCAACTTGTTGCTGCGACTTCTTCATATTCATCACCACTCTCACTGACTTGCTCTGACTGGCGCAAAGTGGTTCGGTTCCTCGACATTCTCCCTTTCTATATACAAACTTCGATAACTTTTTAGTTCTCGAAAAAATATTTGGGGAAACGAGCAAGCCGGAAAATTATGTGGACTGACAAACGACTTTTGACAACATTTAGAGTTACCTTGCTGTTGTTTTCCATTCGGAGAAAGTGTTGCTAAGTTTTTGTGTTATTCCTCACATTTTTCATCGATGATTTTTAAGAAAGCACACTTTTATCAGTGTACTTTAAGCAGACACACTTAATATTTATAGCTTTATTTTTACATGCTAAATAAGCCTTGCATTCCATTATAATTATCCTGTTGCAAAAATTATTATTGATAAATTAAAGTTTCACAATTTAGCTTTAGTGAAAGAGTAGACAGGCGAAAACCAAACAAAGCTCCTTTCATTCTATTTGAATGCACTTCATGTGTTGTTTGCCATAAATCTATTTTTATTTATACCCCAAAAACCCCCAGTTTTAACCCTCCCATTTGTTTCCAAGGGCGGCAAAGTTCAAAAAGGAAAGTAAGGGAAGCCTTTCAATTGGGGATTCATGGGCTATATCAACAATAATGCAGACCAAAGCCGAGACAACAAAAAGCCGCCAACACTGGCACTCAACTGGTCTATAACCAGTCAATGAGAAAGAGAGGGTGACACTGTGCCGAAAGAGATAGCTTTAAATTGACATTCATATGAATATTTAATACACATCCTTTAATCATGAATCATCCATGGCGAACACCCCCAATTATTCTGACTGATGCACGATATTTGGATGAACAAACTGCTGATTTTTTTGGCACAGGCGCAAAAAATCTGACTGACAAGAATTTTATGCAATAATTTCACGTGTCACCAGGAGTAAATTAAAAAAATGTGGTCAGTTGCTTTAAGCAACTATTAGCATATTATTATACCCTACCCTTTATAGCTCCTTTAGTTATTGTCGAATTACTGATGTAAATAGTTCGTCTATTGAATATAATTAAGCATTTCATTACTCAATTTCTTTGGCGAATATTTCCTCCAATTTTATTGTTCTTTTATTACGCTAGTTGTAATGTTTACAGTCCGAATTTGATGACAAAGTTGTAATTTCCCTGGGAAAATCATAGGGCAGCCCATGAAAAGCTGCATAACAAGAACAACGGCTGTATATGACGAATAAATTTACAAGTCCAGTTGGAAAAAATAGTATTCCAGCACGCACGTGATTTTGACAATGAAACCCCTTTCAATTTTTTCATTGCTTCCTATTTTTTGTTGCTTTTTCTTTTGGCGGAACGAAAAAGTTTCTTTTGTTGTACATTTTTTACGATCTGAGTTAGTCGTGTGACGGAAGCCCTATATGAATTCATAAAAAGCACTACATAAGTTTCGGTTTCAGTTTAATTTTACGGGTAGAGAGCTATGGGGCTTTATTTACTCCTTATCTGGACAACATTTGATCAACTATATATGGAGATCTCCCTTCTCTTTCGTCTAAAAAATATTTTATAAAATGTCGAAAAGTTCATAAAACATAAAAGTAGGAATGCCGCCGCCACAGTGCTGTTTTGTTTTTGTTTAATGCGTGTCAAGTGGTCGTAGATTATGCATTTTTATGGTTTATGGGGCGCTACTCCATCGGTTTTCCTTTTAGACTATTGTTTTCCAAGCAATTAAAGATGAAGACGACTGAGCCCGACCTTCTAGCCCCGAATTTCCCAGCTGTTTTCCGCCCTTTCGCTATCTGAATTGCATTTTTACGATTCCGATTCCAGTTTCGATTATATTTCCTTATTCTAGAGTGAGTCACTGCAGCAAGTGATACACTCTATAAGATTCTCGTGGTTTAGTGACTCATGCGAAGACAATGGAGCTCCAATCCATCAATCATTTCACTTGCCAGAAGGCAAACCTTGGGGTCTCATTGAACTTATTTCTCTGCTCTTCGCTTTCTTCGCCTTGAGGTTAAGCTAATTAAAATAAATGAATATATTCCATAATTTTAGGAACTGCATAATTTGGTGGACTTTGACAATTAGCGGCTAAAATATCACTTTGCCATATAGCATGCAAAAAAATCATTTTTCAAAATACAATGCATATTAATGATCTTATCGTTTTCTTAAGAAATGCCACAATTAAACATATTGAAAGAGTTCACAATTTAGTTCATTAAGCAACAGATTTCTGGGAATAGCCAAGGGATAAATGGCATTTTTAAATGTGCAAGCTGTGCTCATCAAATCTTATAGACTTAAAAGTTGTATATATTTGTATATTAAAATTAATTTAAATTTTATATTATTCCTAGAACACAATCAGTTAAATGCAAATGTATCTTCACAATGTATCTGCCGACTGTATCTCGCACCCATGTAAACTGTGACTAATTGAATGCCTATTTCTCCCGCTTTTGCTTTTGCTCTAAAAAATCCATTCCCGTTAGGACGAGAAGGCAACTCCCGGTTTTGGTAATTTGATATTTTCGATGTCCACGAATTTTTCACTAAATATGTTTAAACTCATTTCCCCTTTTGGTATCACTTTCACCCCTCGTATCTGTAGATACTTATTCCATTCCCTTTCTGTTCTTTGTCTTCTGGTTGCACTGTTTTGTCTAATGAAGCGTTTAAACTCCTGTTCGTTGATGATAATTAACACAACTCCATTTCTGAAGAGTACTGTAAAAAAGGGGATCTCATTAACCCTTGACATTTGTCACACGAACGCGGGGGAATTTCGTTTTGCTTTTTTGAAGATGAAGGAGTTTTCGAGTGGGTTCCAAGTTTGAATTGAAGTTTTTGGCTCCTTTTGTCTGCTGTACAAGTCAATCTACGTGACATCCTTTTCGTCCTTACTTTTTTACTCCTTTTTCGCCAAACGAAATTGTTGAAACAGATGTCAAATTGTTGTGCATTTTGTACGTTTTTGTTGCCTTTTTCTATTGTATTTGTTTTCATTTCCATCGCGGTGGTGGCCCCTTTTGTTTTCGTTTGTTTTGGTTCATTGACTTTGCGCGGTTTCGAATTTCTGTGAAATACTCAAAACCCCTTCCCCAGCAACTCCTACTCCTACAGGGTTCCTCAATCGATTTGCAGTCCTCGAAAAGGGCAACTTGATATGTCCTCACTTTATTTCGAAGGGAATCGCGGGAGTGCCGAAAGTAAAGGGAGCAACACATGTGTCTTCTACATTTGGAGATCCTAAGATAATGCAATCTAGAGTTATGAGCTGGCCTAGTCGAGTTGCCACGGGGAGTCGTATATTTATAGCCATGAAGTTATGCTTGTTTAAGTAGATCTAAAGTGCATCTACAAAGGCCATTGCGTTTAAAATTTATTTGTGGTTAGCATGGTCCGTAAATTTTTAAAGGTTTTGGTGGAATGAAATATTATGGAACAAAAGTTGTTGGTTGAATATTATTGGTTCCATACAGTTTTCATTATATTGTAATTTAAAATGTAAAACTGTTGTTTTACTGAATGCAACAACCAATGTTTTAAGTCTATTCCTTGCTTCCTCGTTCAATTTTCCCCACCTTTCTGAAATAAAGAAGACGCAAGAAAGACAGCCGCAGACATGCAGAAAGTGCGAAAAATCATTTTGTGATAAATAATACAACTTCATCAGCGAAAAACGAACCCCCAAAAGAGAGGTTCCTCGCCCTCGAGAGGACCACCCCCCCGAAAAGTCGCCGTCTTCGGAGCGTGAGGCGTGCATAAGTGAAATGTGCACAAGATACAAAATACAAAGATACATTCGAGACAACACCGAACCGAGCAGCCAAAAAGGTAATTAATCATCGTCATGGGGCGTGTGCACGATTCGCTTAACGTGCGCCTTTGGCGGTGGTTCCCCCGCCACACTCCCTTGTTCCACCCAAAAGGGGGGATGGCCAGGGGCTCACGGAGGGGGATTACGAGGGGCAGGGGCGCTGACTGAGGGTCACAGTTTGGTCTGTGCAGAGTCAGACAAACATATTACTCAGGGCATTTCCATATGGTCTACTTGAAGTGTACACCTAAAGATCTTAGCTGGCGTTCCTATGATATCTTTATTTAATATTATACATTAAATATAAGTTTAGGAGATTATACAATTTATTTACAACAAACTCTTTAAAAAACTATTTGTTGTTATATACTACTCATTTTAACTTATTTGACAAAGATATTTCCTTAACATAAGATTAGCATTTTTTTTTCTCTGTAGCTTCATCTCCTTCAGCTGCGAACAAGGGGGCGTCGTGAGGGGGGCGTGGCATGGCGTGGCAATAATCATAACGAGGCAAATTAATGCGTTTCATTCTACATCAAGCAGAATTCCCGTGCACTTTTTTTGCCCACCCTTCTTGGGCGACACATTTGCTGATTTAGCAAATATGGGGAGTTGGTAGATACTTTTCCCCTTAGATATATATTTGTGTTTATTCCAACCCCCAGAGTATCTAATACATTCTAAGCGTGTGTGTGGCGCCTACTTATTAATTTGCGAGTTTTTAAATTTTTAATTGATTGTGTGGATGATTTCAGCGATTCCGCGAGCGATTTCATTTGGTCAACAGGGCGTTGCAAACTGGATTTATTTAGCTAATTGGATGCTTCTTAATTAATGGGTGCCGTTGGCTAGCCGCAGTGCATAGAATACTACTTATTTTTAAAATAAATGGTGGCACTTACTATTGAAAAATATTATGCTGTTGGTAGTGATAGAAATATTTATGTATTTATCAATATATATAAATTATGTACGTTTGTAAAAAAGCGGAAAAAAGATTCTCTGCTGACAGTCCTGTTATCAGAGCTCTTAACATTCTCTGTTAAATGCGCTACCTGTGGCCGCTTTATAAATTCACTTGGATCGAAAAAAATCCACGTGCTTATCAGACAATGCTACAGAATTTATTGAAATAAACAAAAAACAGCTGTTGGTGGTGCAACAGCAACAACATCGAGGCCTTTTAAATTCTATCCTCTCTCACACTTATCGCATGCGACTTTCCAAGCAAATGCTCTATAAAGCCGAGAGAGCAAAACCGGTTGGTTCGCTGTTATATTGTTCAATGATAACCGATTGGCTCCGTACAAATCGGACTGTTAGCTGCCCTCGCACGTGTAACTTCCCATATGAGTCGCGCTGTTAACCGCTAAGGGTTAAAGTTGTCGCTGTTAACTCCAGCCGAAGGAAATTCGAATGTAAGGAAAGTGGCTCGTTCGTTTGTTCGCTAAATGCAGGGGGTTAGTTTGGAAAATTTGTTCGACGGAGGCGGTTCTCACGCGGCTGTTCACGCGGATGCAGATGCTCTGTTATCGCCGCTCATCGAGGTACAAATTTACGTAAAGTTCGCTGGCCAATTGGAAGTGCGCGTGCTGGAAAGTTGGGAGTTTTGGGCCATAAAACACAATTAAAAGTGCTAACGAGAAGGAAACAAAGTTACCGAAATAAATTCAAACAGAAAACGGAAAGAAAACAAGCTGCTTCGGCTTTAAAGATTTTATTGGCCCTTTGTGTGCGTGTAATTGCCTTGATTGATAACCGTTGACAGCGACTTTTGCACCCCGTCCCCGCCCGAAAAATTCAAGAAATTATATTAAAAGCTGTCGGCAAGTGTGACCAAAGTGCGTTAGAATTCAATAAGTGAAGAAGCGGAATAAGACGGGCGCTCATCCCCGCTTTTTACGCTTTGTTAGTGACGAGTGCGAGTTGAGGAATTTTCAATTAAAATTACACACAGAATCAATGCAATTATAGAGACGATTGCAAAGTGCGCACTCAATGCAATAAAAGCAATCATTTTAATGGATTAATTGAGCCTGAAAGAAATTCCTGGACATAATTTCAAAGTTCCTGCAAAGAAGTTGGAAATCTCTGTATTGCGAGTGCTTATCTACGAAAAGGTGAGTTGGTGGAATAATTTGTAATTGAAGGGGATTGAAAGGATTGTAATTACACATTTCTGCATTTGATTCTTATCGGAACGGGATAGTAATTATCCAGCAGAATGGAATTTCTGTATGGGAATGTATAAAGTTGGAGGGTAAATTTCAAACATGTCAAGATTTTGACTGTGCAAGTTTAGGAATTTGGTTCTTTATTTGGATGAATTGGTTAGCTACCAAAAAAATAAAATTAATTACTCATCCAAAATTAAATGCTTATTTAAATGATCTATTGGAGGTGTCAATAAACTATCTTTTTCCAGTAGTCTTCCTGCCCCTCCTTTATACTTCCTTACCTTTATGGTCAATTTGATGTGGGTCAAAACGGCATTTTCCGAATGCCAGGCAGGTTTGACATTTTTGTCTTTCGGGTACCATCTTTTTTCGAGGGAACCCAACCCATGAGTGTTGATTAGCATAAATGTACAAAGGTACTTTACGTTAACTGCGGTTGGCATCTAATTAAAGTGAATGCTGGTGTTGCACTCGCTGGCTGCATTGAATTTAAATTCAAGTTGGCGGCAGCTGTGAAGGCTTTCCCGACTGTCTAATTATGCGGCGTGAAAATGCAACGCATGTACAAATATTATTGCTGCAGTTGTTAACAGTAATTTCTAGTTGCTAGCTTTGTTTGCCTTTCGCTACGTGCGTCTATTTAAAGTGGATCTCAAATCGAACATTATTGAAACAGCTTCAAGTGGCCCGAAGGCAATTGTTTAAACACAGAACTTTTTGTCGAATAGTGATGGATGCAGACAAAACATTCCTCTTTAGTTTGTTGGGCATAAATACAATGTTTTTGTAAGAGGAAAGCTTAAAGAATGTTTAAGAATTAAGAATGATAAATTTAAATTTCTTGTTGTATCACTTTCAAAGCTGAACATTCTTTATAAAGTGTTTATATAGCCATTAAAATGTAACTAAGGCAAGGTCCTGAGGTTTCACCTTAACCCAAAGCTGTCTCTAGAAAACCCCAAGTCACAATAAGAACATTGTTCTTCAAAATATGTGGGGGTGAAAATCTGGTTCAAGTGCTTGGAGAATAATTAGTGAATGTGAGCATCGCATGTGTGTGTCAAGTTGACGGAAAATTGTGTAGGAAACATTCTTGGCAAATATTTACGTAGAAAAAAGGAAAACAGCGCTCTCGCTGAGCAAAGAGTTTACCTCAAGTGGACTTTCAAGTGGCTTGGAAAACGAAGAGGGACCTGAGTTAATTAAAAAAAAAAAATCCACAGGAATGGAAATTGCTTTTTAATATTTTCAACAAAATGCAAACAGATTTCCACTTACAGATTAGCCGAGCAAGAACATTGCACCTACACAGTTTATTGAAAGACAGGGGTCGCGGGGTCACTGGAAGGAGATGGTGGACCCACGTAGCTATCCTCCATCTCGTTCAGCCCGGATGACAGCAACTGTCACACGTTACGCATTAGCGATCTTCCCTCTCCCTCTTTGCCTGATGTGTGCCTTTTTCCTTTTGTATATGTATCTAGCTTGTGCAATGTTTGTGTAAGTGTGTCGGATCGCAGCCAGCTGACACAACTTGGCCCACCTCTTCGAAAAGAAAGTGTGAATGAGATGTGAACCAGAGAACTGCAGCCCGCCACTGGCACTCTACGTCCACCCGATAAACACTCGGTCTCTAGGCACCCCGTCTTTTTTGACACCCTACTTGCGGCAACAGAAAATATTCGGGTGTTTTACCAACGTTGTGTTTTTGTTACGAGTAAAAAAACCACCCGAGGCCTGCTGCGCAAGAGCCGTATGGGTGAGTGGACGCACAGTCAACGATCGGCCGCAGGTCATTTTTTGTGCGCCTAAAATTTGTATGGGTGGAAGCGCGACGGGTATAAGAAATGAAGGGTAAAAGGGAATACCCAAGAAAAATTTCGTGCTCATGTCGGGTGCCACCCGTTTCGAATCATTGCCTTACTAATTTTTCACAAGTCGCTAGCTGAATACTCTAATGACAAATATTCTTGCATAAATTCATTTTTGAAATGAATTTTGTGACATTATGTACATAGATTCGGCTATTAGCATTATTACTATTACTATTATTCTTACTATAATTTACATTTAAATAATGAAAACGTTAATAATATATATAATATATAATAATATATAATATAATATATATATATATATATATATATATATATATATATATATATAATTAAATTACATATATATATATATATATTTATAATATATAATATAATAAAATATAATATAATATATATAATTATAATAATATATAATAATAAGATGAAGGGCATATTTTACAAAGTATTCGACAAAGTCTAGAGCCACGCCGAAAGAATAGTGTATAAACGTATGGAGTGTAAAACGTATGGAGTTACGCATCTTGTCTGTGACTCGACTATCTACAAGAGTAGATAGACTGATAGAGACTATTACCCGAGTATTTTTCGAAACACCCGAGTATTTTTGGAAACACCCATGTGTTTAACGGTAAACCCACAAGTGCTTTTGTCACTCATCCCTTTTTAGGCATTTGTCTTTTTCTGACTGTTTGTCTTCTCTACCCTCCGTTATGGGTGCCGAGTATGATCGGCACCCGCGACGCAGGTCACCGTATTGATTCGGGTGCGGGCACAACGGGGTGTCTTGTCTACATGTGCAGATGTATACTGTGTGTTTGTAAGTACCCGCGATGTGCGTGGCGGGTAGCACCCGCACACAAAATTGTTGGGTGTGAGTCGAGTGGTAAAAAATGCCACCCTTGCAGTTCTCTGATGTGAACTGCATTAGTAAATCGAGTTAAGTCGGCCTAAGTAAGTACTTCGTACACTTCCGTTTTGGGTCTTTAAATTTGTCGCCCAGTTGGGGAAAGTGTCAGAGGTGTTGGCTCGAATGGAGTTATTCCCGGAAAATGTGGGTAAACAGCTGCGTTTTCATTGGAGGATAAATGGATGGGAGGTATTCTAAATGCCAATCTTTTAATGTTAAGATAAAAGGATTCTCTCCTTGTATATTCTATTACCTTCATAATGTTAGTCATCAGGCTCATACTCATTACCTTTTTATTTTTCTATTATATTTTAATGCATTTTCTGACCGAATTTATGCTTTCGTGTTAATTCTTGATTTAAGCAATTGCCGGCTTTAATTTTTTGCACCTACAACTATCTGCTAAGCCGTTGGCTTTTAGTTCGTGCCGCACCCAGTCCGAAATCCGTTTGTGATGTGAATAATTCCACCACATTACACACTTGCCTTCCTCTCATTTGCGTCGATTTCGGCGATTTTCCCCGATTTCCCCGCTTTTCAGCTGCAATTGTGGTGCACATTTTGCTAGGCAAGTGGTTGCATTTCGGTGGTTGAAAAACGGTGGTCTCGGCGGTTTCGTTTGCCTCTCGTTTCGGGAAAGTTGATTTGTTTGAACTGATTATGGGCATGTTCGGTGCGGTTTGCTTTGAGTTGCTGCGCCAGATAATAGTTTTAAATAAGTTTGGACTCGAATTTAATTGGCCAAACTAGTGCCCACCACATCGGAGTGGATATCTGCCCACTCCAATTAGCCGAGCAGACTCTGTGACAAATAAGCGATGACACGAGAGACGTGACTTATCTGGAAAACACAAGGCATTCAGGGAGGAGTATCTCCATCTTCATCGGGTCTTCATGTCATTCTGTCTGCCCAGTGTCAGTGGGCATTAAAAACTAAACAAATTTCATCCATCCTACTCGTGCTGGGCAACGCTGTGAAGTTTTCCCTGCCCGAGTTGCCCAACAATCTCACAGATGCCTACACCTGTCGTCCGACTAATTTATATCTCGTAGATAAAGCATCGCATGACATGTGGTCCATCTGTACTAAATATAAACACACTCAGAGTTATGGCCAGAGTTGACCAATATGAAATCATTAAACAACAGCCACAGAAAAGATGACGACAGGCAAACAAATTTGTTTAGAGTCTTGGTAATTTGCATAATTGAGTTGGAGGAGTGTGGGGCATTGTATTGGGTTACAGATCCCCAATAGCCGATAAACAATAAAGTGCTGGGCAGGCAAGGTTGCTGACATTTTCCATGGATGTCGTCGCACAGATCTTTTGAGTGATTGAGTTATGGCCGAGATTTTCAGGAGATTTTCTGGCATTAGGGTTTCACATTTTATGGGCATGTGCGTGGGGACAATTAATTCGGGTAATATTGGTTTTCAAATCTCATATGCTTTTGGTTATGCGTCGGATTATTTTTCAGATGGAAGAGATATGAATTTTGTAGGAGGGGCGAGATGTGAGGCAATAATCAATATAAATATTATCTGTACCTTGATGGAACAAAGAGCTGGTAAAGCTGCATGCTTATTATTCTGCAACGGTTCCATTTATGTCCTTCTACTACCTAATTTATATATTATTGTTTCCCTTTTAAAACAATATTTCAAAGAACCAACTCGCTGGAGTCATCAGCAACACATCCTTTTCCAATAACCTGCGGATTGATCTATCCCAAGTCCAACTGCAGAGAAACTGGAAACCTTCCATCAAAGTTAACTGCATTTTTATCGACTCCCTCGCCAAAGGTATAATTTCTGAGTAATCAGAAACTGGCCATTCGAAGTGCCCTGCCCATCTGCCCACAACGATTACACAATTTGCATTCGACTCACGTCCAAGTTGAGTGTCAGGATCTCGAGTTTAGCTACTGAATGGACTCACTGCGAGCAAAAACCCAAGAAAAACCCAAACTGCAGACCGAGACCAAATAGAAAACCGAGTTAAATTATGATAAAGCCGGAGCTGCAAACAAAAAACCCATTCTCTCCATTGGGTCTGTCTTCGGTTTATACTCGTATCTTTGCCAGCCGCCTCGACCGCAAAATGAACTGACCAAATGGCTCGGACGGAGAAAACATTTTTGCTAAATGCAGTTTGGCTGCAGATTAGTGCGAGTTGATTATTTACTTTGGCTTCAAATTGTGCAATGCAAATAAACGGTCTGCAGCCGCAGCATTATTATGTTAATGGCAACGAAATGCAGTTGCATTCGCAGTTCTCGGTTCCTTGAACGTGTTGCCCATGCGGGTCGTAAATTTAACTCCAACTCCGCAGCTCCGCAAGTCCACAACTCCCGATTCCGATTTCGATTCCCACTGAAAGTTTCCAGCCGCGAAAAGACCGAAGTCAGCGCCAAAAGGCAAAATGCAGCCCGGTCCAGGCGATGCATGTTGATTATTTTTATTGCAATTGACAAATGTCGGGGAAAATGCCAATGCAATACTCTTGCGGCGGGTAATTCTTTTGTAATTGACCAGCTGCCGTTGGTTTTTCACTTTTCCGGCTTTATATCCGACTTTTACTGGGGGTCACATAAATTTTGGCAAAAATAGTGATTTGTGGGAATACTTAAATCGTAAGCTGGTGGAAAGTTTACTTGAACTACTGCTACTCAAAGCATTTTAATGACAGTTATGAAAACACCCCACCTTAAGTTCATTCTTTAAAATACCAATTTTATTTTAGTGCCCCACCTTTAGCTGCCTTCAACCTGTATCTTCCAACGTTTTCGCACATAAATCTTCTGCTTTTTATAAGCCATCGCATCGTGGGTGATCTTCCCTTTATGCGAGGCACACAAAAGCGCATTCAATGATTGATTATCTTCGTATAATTCATTAATTTGACACCCACGCGCATCAAAAATCCACCAAAATAGATGGGTTTCGCTGAATATTTTAGTAATCAATAGATTATTCCAAGCATTTTGCGTACAGAAGAAATCGGTCTGAAGGAGAAGAAGAAGTGGAGGAGCTGCATGATGATGCGCCCGCATTCGCAAAGGCAGTCTGAAAAATGATTTCTGCTGACTCACGATAAGAGTTACAATAGTCCCAGGCAGTTTATCTTGTCCTGGCAATCGCGTTCGATTATTAACCCCCATAAACAAGTCACTCGCACAGTAGCCCTTAACCCCTCTCAAACCGCCTTAACCCACAGACTTCTGCCGCAGACTACTTCCCATTTTCATTGCCACATGCACCTCATCTCCTCGCTATTTACCATGCACTTGAAAAAGACTTAATTATGAAAATATTAAGTAAATATTAAAATAAATATTACATTATTTAAATTATGCTGAGATATTTCACAAGGAGCCAAAACTAGCCAATCGGCTTACGCATTTTCTGTCCGTGCACTGTGTGCTTTCCTAATAAATGTTTTTCAATTTTCATTGTGGTTAGTAATTTTTCCTTTGCTCATCATGCAACTCCATTGTTGTTGTCTGCGGCTTTTCGTTGAAAATGAAGGAGGCAGTGGGGAAAATGCTTCATCATCGACTGGAGGCCAAGGCCTAAGGTTCGCCTTTGTTGGCTTATTGAGCCATCATAACTGCAACTTTGTTTGTTCTTTCTCTCGCTACAATTTTTTGTGGTTTTCCTCGTTCCTTTTTTTGCTGATTAATCATGCTTTTTTATGGGTTCGCTGGCAGCTGTTCTTATGGCAGTGAAAGTGGCCCGAGCTAAAATTTCTTATATTTTGATAACTGAATTAGGGTTTTTGGGGAAAATAAATTGTTGGAAATTTGAAGTGGTAAGCTTGATTGAATGTTTGTTCGGTGAACTTTGGAATTCATTTCTTAACCCAATTTTTAAAGTGTGTATTTCTTTCTTCTTCTTAATTAATTAGATGATTGCCAGCTCTATGCTTTATTAACTAATTTCCAGTGGCTCCCAGATGTTCTAACTATTTTAGACAACTCATCTTCGTCTGGCTGTATTTTGAAACGACCTTCCTCTTTTCCCAAAAATCCAATTGCCACAGTCATCATTTTTCACGGCATGCCAAAGGCACCCGCTTTTCCTGTCAAAAAATGTTTGTTTTTTATATTTTTGAAATTCCCCCTAAAAGGAGAAGAGGAAGGTGACCAGCTAATGCAATTTTAATTAGCAAACATAACTCCTTTTTCGGTCATTCTAACCCTATCTCTGTTTCTTTTTTGCAGGTGAGTGAACTTTTGGAGGGATAACAAGCTAGTGAAATGATTCGAGTAAGAAAAGTTTATAATCAACTGAAAAAAAAGAGAAAATTTCTCGTGAAGCAAAGCCAAATCAAGTGAAAATCTTTTCACACCCAGAGATACAATAGAAGCAGGCGAATCTGGATTGGATGGGGATTTCCTTTTCCTTTCGTCCCAGTCTTCACTTTCGCCCGGCAAACAAAGCGGTTTTTGTGTGTTTTGAGTGACAAAACCGCAACAGACATTGACTTTTCACTGGTCTCCCACTACCGGGATCCCTGAAAACTTTAAAGAACCGAAGCCAGGAACATTGTCATCATCATCATCGTCGGCATCAGTCAGCCCAACATTTCCTTCCGCTTGTTAGAGGAGGTTTTATTCGGGGATTTTTTGGGGGTGGAGCTTGGAGCTTTTCTTCTTTTTTTTTTTTGCAAGCGTCACATTTGACGCCCCACAAAAATGGGGGATTAAAGGGTATGGGTGCGGGAAAAGTTGCGGTTGGAAGGGGGTCTTCTTCTCGAGGGTCTTCTGTAACTACCTTTTGGCATATGGTTAAGTTGGCTTTGGCTTTGCGAGTCCGCACGTGATTGATGGTTCTTCTGTAGTCCATGCATATCCCTTTTTTCTTCCTTTCTCGGGTTTTCGCCTGCACCTGTTGTCGCACCAGTAAACTGGAAAAGTTGCTGAAAAGTATGGGAAGGTCTTGAAGATTTTCCCTGCGATAGGGTGGAGCTCTATAAAAATGGAACAGCCCATGGGGAAATATCCCTTATAATGCTTGTTATTGCCATTTCCTGCTGGGTCTATTTTTTCTAGAAAAAGAGACCCCAAGGAAATGCAGATTATAGGACTATCAAATATTGGGTGGAATGAATAGCTTGGAAATTTTATTTTGTATTTCTTTTCAAAACAACAAGCATTTCTGATATTCCTATCAAACACCTTTAAAACCTTGAAAAACTGTTCTTGGGACTCAGCTCTACTTTCACTTTCCCACCTCTCATTTTCCAGCTTTTCCGAAGGGCTACTCCCGACATGGAAAACATCTCTAAATCTCTAAACAAGCTGCGTCTCATTTCTCAGTTCTCGATTCTCCACTTCCGAGACTTGTACGTCAATGTCAAACTTTGACAGATGCCAGCCGGCAAAGAAAGGAGAAAGGAGCTGAGAAAAAAAATTGAAGCATGGATTTACTTTTATTTTATTACTGTCATTGTAGCTCACTGGCTGCTGCCTCTCCGTCTTCCGGGGAAAACCTTTGGGTCCAAGGTTGTGTGGCTGATGAAAGGGGGGAGCGTGGGTGGCTGGCTGGCTGGTGGGTGGTTTCCATTGCCGTTATGTGGCTTTTGCGTAAGGATACATGGACGTCGTTATCCCTTTTGGCTGCTTTATCATCCATCTGTGTTCCCGGCGTTCCTCCATTCTTTGTTATCTGCTGTTTAGTCAGGCGGTGGAGAAATGGGTGAAAGTCTTTCGTCCTGCTCCTTCGACTGGCAGCTTTTTGGCAAGTCGTAAATTAAAAATGGCTTAATATGTAAATCCTGCAGCTTGCTGCCGTCTCTTTCCCTCCGTCTAGCACTGGCTCTTTCGCTCAGATTAGTTTTGTGGATATTTGAGCTTACGCCTGTCCCTGTCTTCCCATCCATATCTCTGCATCTCCATCTTTTTCTCGGACATGCTGCATCCATTGTGGGGTTAATGCGGCTGGGTCCTTTCCACCCCACATGTCTGCTTATTTGCCCGGGTGTTTTTGTTTTTCTTGGCTGTTGCGACATCGATATGCTTGTGTTGTCATTTGTCAGCAACATGGCAAGGATATTTGCAACTGAAACTCCTTTTTGTCCTGAGAGTTGCAAACTTAACTTTTGGGCTTCCTTGGTGCTTAGAAAATTCAAATTAAATTTCTTAAAAAGCTAAATTTATGCCTTTGAATTGAAGTTGATTATTGTGTCCTTCGTACTTGTCTTGTCACGCAAGCCCCGCCCCCTTCTCTCTTTCATTGTCCTTTAAATTTGCATTAATGGCCACTGCGCATCATTCCAATTTTCCGAAATGGATTGCCATTAATTTATTCCCTTTGCAAATTGCTGTGTCATTTAATTTCTCTCTTTCCCCATTTATTTTTTTCATATTTCCCCGCCAATTCGCATTTCCCACTGTGTGAGTGTGCGTGTTGTAATGCATTTTAGTAATTATTTTAGCTGCTTTTCACTTTCGTTGAGGGCAGTCATTAGCTTTTGAACTGGGCGAGGAAAATTGTACAAAATTCTTTGCCAACTCTGCCATAATTTAATTGCCCTTATGACTTAACTAGATGGAAATTAATGATTATTATTTATCAAATTAATATATATTACTTTTTGCGCGACTGTACAAAATGGAGAAATCAGTGTGGTTTTTTTCTAGGCTGAAATTGTTGATGAGATGGGATGTAATTTAATGGATTTTTCGATTAATTGCAAAGTGCAACAGTTAATTATGTGCTGATAATATCAGCTACTTTGTGGTGTTCACGTGATATCAAATTGTAGCCTAATAATGTTTAAAAGTTTTTCAAGAATATTATTTTGAACTGCAAATGACAACTGCAACGTTTAGATTTTAATTGTGCTTGCTCTTATAACACTAACTGGAATATGGAATTTACAATATGGTTTTAAAAAATAAATTACTTAACAACGATCAAACGGACGAATCTTTAAACATTTAAACACTTAATTCGGATAGTCTCTTCTGCTCCGATAGTATTGGCCTCTGAACTCGAAAGGTGCACAACAAATCCTGATTGATGCACATCATGGCCCCAGCATTATCGAACTCCCCGCAGTAGTTTGGGGCCGAGAAAATTGTGATCAGCTGGCGTTTGGCGAAGAACTCGTAGCCATCCTCGACCACCTGGTGACCCCGACAAATGAGGTTCAATTTGAACCGGTGCAAGAAGGCACTGACCACATCTGAACCGAAGGTGTGGCTCACGCCCCTTTCGTTGGGACCCCAGCCCATGATCCGCAGATCAGGGTCGGACCAGAGAATATCGCATATCAATCCGGATTCCGGTATTTCGATGGGCCGGCGGATTTCCCGTATCTGCTGCATGCTGAACAGATGGGGACTCAGACCGCCGTGGCAACAGAAGATATTCTCCTCGATGATCGCCGCCAGTGGCAGGCAGTTGTAGCAATCTACAAAAGTGCGCCACAACTTCACCGTGTATCGCCTTTTGCACTCGTCGTAGAATCCGTAGAAGTGATTTATGCTGGAGCACTCGTGGTTTCCTCGTAGTAGGTAGAACTTGGTCGGATACCTCGCCTTGAGGGCCAGGAGCAGGGTCAATGTTTCGATGGACTGCTTGCCTCTGTCCACATAGTCGCCCAGTAGCAGATACACCGAATCCGGCGGATAGCCGTTGGACTCGAAGTAGCGCAACAGATTTAGGTACTGACCGTGTATGTCTCCCAGTAAATTAATCGGAGCAGGAATCTCCAGCAAAGTCGGCTGCTTGAGCAGTACTTCCCTGGCCCGAGAACAAACCGCTTCGATTTCCCGGACGGAAATCTGAACCACGGATCCTATCTCACCGATCAGTTTTAGCTTTGCAATTATTTGGTCCAAGTTGATTCCATCGTCGAACTTAAGAGCTTTATTTTTATTCGAGCTGTTGCCTAGAAACTTCTTCATCATATTTTCGGCACTAGGAATTTTGAATCGCAATCATGTGTGGTGGTAAGAAGGGCTCGTTTCGTTCGTTTATTGTGCAGCAGTTTGCTGGCTTATTTTTCCTAGTATTTTTGAGAGCAAAATCAAGGTAGAAAAAATGGAAATGTATTGTATTTGTTAATCTTTTGGTTGTCCAATTTCCTAGTAAATCCCCCATCAGACTAAAACCATTTAAAAGCCACATTACTGTCATTTCATTCAATCAACTAAATTTGAAGCACCAGTCCATGCTAAACGCCCCCACCCACCCCTTCTGACCACCCGGAAAATCCCGCCTTATAAGCCCCCCCCTTTAAACTCCTCGCCCATTGTCAGTCCGCCCTTCATCTTTGTGTGAGCAATCGCATCCGTTGCTTTTATTTTTCAAATCAACATAATGGACACTTTGCCCGACGGCAGCATCATCCAGTCACCTCCCACCCCCTTTTGGCCATCACCCCTCCGGCCATGTCCATGCATACATATATAAAGCAAAAAAAAAAAAAAAAAATGAAAAATACAAAGGCAACTTCAGTTTTTGGGCTTTGACAGCTGACATAGAATGCAGAAAGAGAGCGACGCATTTTCGAGTGGGTGGGCCAACCCCACACTCCTCCCCTTCTTGGGGTGGATCAAGCCCCCTGTTTCCCATTTTCCATAGTCAGTTCTTAAGCCAAAACCTACCGCAGATGCAAGTGTACAATATTCAAATACACTTTAAATAAATATATATCAATATTATTGCTAATGATTCTTAATAACTGCTAAGTACGAGCAAGGAAACATATATTTTTGTTATTTGATAATTCTGAAAAATTAAGAAATACATTTTTTGGAAGTTGAAGATATTTCTGCCAGTGTATGTATGTCCGTCTCTTCGCCACTCATTACACATTTTGCTAACTGCAACACGGAGTGTTGTTGCTGCCGTTCTTGCCTGTTGTCATGGCAAGTGTCACAACAGTCGCCTGCATTTTGTTGATTTTACGAGCATGTGACAGGCTGAGATTCTGCGAATGCATCAACATCAACATCAAGCCAGCCCATCAACCCTGAACCGAGGAATGGAAATTGAAGAGGGGATCGGTTGGGGGAAAGTCGGAAGCGGGCTACAAATGTAAGTCGTGTGATTAGTAACGGATTCCGCAAAGGGCGCTGCGGAAAAGCGGTTGGGGGGCCTAGACCCACTCCCCTTTGAACTTCATCCCTGATCCATCAAGTTGACAAGACCATTTCTGCCCACATATGAACTTTTGTTCTTTGATGAGAAATATTTTGCAAATTGCCTTGACTTTCGCTGTATTTAGCTTGCTACATTTTATCACACAACTTAAGCATTTATTTAAAATATAAAACCACAGGAATGTATAAATATTTTTATATAATAATACCAGATTTTAGATAGCGTATTTACCAGTCGAGATTAGAGTTCTTGCGTTGTGCAAGTAAATATTAAAATGCTTCACACAAACTATAATCTCTGCACTTTGCATTTAGAGAAAGATGGAAAGCGTAGAAGGAGAAAAAGATTAATATTTTTGGATGAGCGGCTTCTGTTTCATGTAGTAAACACAGCTGGACCCATTCTTTCATTTTCGGTGGATTCCAGCTGAGTTTTGCTTATCTAATGCATTTCGCCCCTACACTTGCCTCTCTCCCTCGCGCTCTCTCTTCTGCTGCTCTTATCTCTGCGGATGATATTGTATTCCCCGCACACATGGATGCACTGAGAATATACTTAATATATACTACTTAATAGCTATAATATAATATAATAATATAATACTTAATAGCAAGCCAATTAAATGTTAGCTGTTTTTTTTATTAAGACTTATGAATAAAGAAATAATTATCTCAGCATAGCTTAACTACTTATTTAATTCTTGCTTAAAAAAACGTTATTTCTTCCAGTGTTTCAGCAGTAGCTCCTTCTCCCTTGCTCCTTTTGCTTGTCGCTGTAGTTGTTAATTGTTTGCTGCTACTTTCTTCAGCTCCCCCTCTCTCTCTGCAGCTCTGTCCCCTTCTCTTTCTCCCGTTAATCACTGCACACATGAATGCGGTAGTTGTTGTTGGCTTTGCTTAATGGGTTTTTATTTGTTTATGCATGTATGAGTACTAAGATGAGGGATGCCCCCTGCTGACCACTCCACATCTTCCTGCCTTTCCATATCTACTATCTACTGCCATCTCCCTCTATTTATCTTGGCTATAGTCGTCGCTTCTGCATTTTCAAGACCCATGGGAATTTTTACAAATGTTTTCAACGACAAGTGCTCTTTGCAAAAGAGCAAGACGGGCGGCTAAAATTTCAAAATTTTTTATACTTAACTGGGCGTGACAGGAAAAGTTTTTTTGATTTTTGGCCTCTCAGCTTTTGTTATTAATTATATGTTTGTTTGGCCCTTTGAAGTTTTTGAGATTCGTGGGGGCCAGGAAAGTTGGGCCAGCCAACTTTTGTTTACATGATTTATCATTTGTTGAAATGCTCCACATTTTGAAAATATAAATCGTAGAATATTAATTTTACACAACTATTCTATTCTTTTACCTTGAAGCTAAGCGAAACAACTAATTCATTTTAATATAAATATATTTTCAGTACTAACAATCATTTACATACACCATAGAAAAAGTGTTCTTCCCACAGCTTTCATAACAAACCATCAATCAAAATTGTTAAGAATCTACATACATGTATGACAAAATCCGAATCAATTAATTTCTTATAGAAGAAAAACTTCGGATATAAATATCAAATTTCCCTTGACATTTTTTCACCCTAATATGCCCCTGGAAAACATTAAATACATCTGTATACAATCGAAAACTTAATTAACATTGGACCGAAGGGAAATGTCATTTCATAATTTCGATTTTTGACATTTGCCAGGGTGCGATGGATGCAGTTTTTGCGGGCTGCGACTAATTAACACATTTATGGAGTGGCAAACATGATGTACAAATATAGGGAGAGTAGTTCCTACAGCCCTCATAAATACAACGTTCCTGTTTATTGGAAAACCCATCCGAATGACCCCGAGCATTAACATTTGTTGCTGCGTTTGTAATTATGCACAAACCGAAAGAGACAACTGTTGACATTTTCAATTGTCCTCATTCATGGCGACCCCAAAATGTTTGCTAATTAAGCAATCAAATAGTTGGCGCTTCGGAAATGAAACTGAACTTTTTCAAAACTTATTGAAGTTTTTTAAAGACATACAACAGCAGGCTCTGGGCTAAAAAAAAGTGAAAAATATAAATGGACGGAATCCAGAGAAGTTCAAGAGTTCAACGAAGAGATACGGACAAATAAATATACGGACAAAACATGAACGCGGAGACGTGTGCCGCCAAAGCTTTTATAGCTGTCGCCGTTCACACAATGCAGTCCGAAACGAATATAAATCAACTTCTGGGGCAGAGGATCCCCCACCAATTCCCACTGTATGCCGAGAGACAAAAGATCCCGCCAGACAAAAAAAAAACGGAGAGTGGGAGATAGTTGCTGGTTTTTGTTTATTTATTCATTGATTTTAATACACTGCCGCAGACAGGGGAGTGAAAAACTTCTTGTAAATGGAAATGCATTTTCGATAAACCATTGGAAATTGATTTTCCCCTCGCCAACACCTTTTCACCCCTTCCCCAATTTTCCGACTAATTGTGCGTGCTTGTGTGTGTGACGTTGGGTGGCATTTTCTCGTTCTTTTTTGGAAGCAGCTTTGTTTAGCTCTCATTGACTTCCAGCTGTTTTTCCCGCTGCTTGCTGGAAATTAATTTCCCCTCTAAACGCATTTTCATTGTAATTTTAATATTCCCTTCCTTGCGGTTGGCGCAGTTGTTGGGTGTTTCTTTTATTCGTTTTATGGCTATTTTTATGTTTTAATATTTATGGTTTTTAATGTTCCATATTTAGTGGTTTCATATGACTGCTGCTATGCACACGAATCTCCTGTTTCCGATCCCCTCCCACACCCCAAACAGTTTCTCTTTTATAGGCTTGTTCTGCAACGGAAATTGATCGTAAAACCCACACTGACTCCTAAAAAAGTTCACACGCTGAAGGGGTGAGACATTAGTTGTCTCACAATAAAGTCACTCAACATTTTATATGAATAATGGGTTACTTGCTTAGTAAGGAGTCCTCCGTGTTAACTTTATGTATCAAGTTAAATAGATTCTGAGACCCAAAATCACTTATGTAGTTTGCTGAAAATAAAAAAATCATTATCCTCTATGTCCGTTCTGGAAGCACTCAATATATTTCCATTTCTTCCCTAGTTGATCCCATCGAAGTATGGCTGCTTCTCCAGTTGTTTGCACTTAGCCAACTGGAGTGTAAACAATAGAAGCTGAAGAAGAATAAGAAAATGTAGTAGCTGGCCATAAAAGCAAGTGCAACACTTGATCAGCTTAAATCAAACAAAATGAGGAATAACATTTTCACTCACACTTTTTCGCATTTCCACTCGCTCGCTAACAAGTCAAGTCAACTCGACATGTCGGTGGGTGGAAAAGGGGCTGGAAAAGTGGGCGGAAAAGTGGTCGGGGTGCGGTCGTTGAACGTCCAAGTCGGTGTACTATACCATACTATATGTCTCTGTGCACGCGCGACTGGGGGAGCTGTTATATATTTTCCAAACATTATAGCACTTTACACTTTTCACACGCTAAAATAATATTTTTCCAGGCTGCAGGAAGAGGAGCGGTGTGGCGCAGACTTTCAGAACGAAGTGTTTACTCTACTCCATTTGGCCGAAACAGCCCGCCCGCCTCCTCCTTCCAGCCTCTGCCCTCTCATCCTTTTGAGTGCGGCCTGTGCAAACAGCAAAGGGAAACAAAAGCTGAGGGAGCAGCGCCAAATGTCAAGTAGCCGTCAATTGGACAGGACGACATGGGCAGCAGAAGCTGCCTGGGCGGTGGGAGGCGTTTGGGCCAGAGTCTAAAGAGCCAGTGAGTTGAGACAGTTTTGTTAACCGCAATTGGGCTCACAGAATACTGCCAAGATCCCAGGAACAGGCCTCAATTTATACACATAGAACAATTTTGATAGTCAATTTTATTATCCGGTTCCGTATTTTTATATCCTCTTTTTAAGCAAAAGCTAAAAAGTTTAGTTTTCTTATAGGTTCTTTAGATGATATGGTGCACATATTTTTCCAGTGTATGTTGAGTGCATGCATTTTTATCCTGGCCGCCTTGTCTTCGCCTTTTTGCACTTCGTCTTTTGGCAAACACTTTTACCGTTGACTTTGCTGCCCTCCCTGCCGCTTATGTAGTCGGTTTTCCTCGCTTTTCCACGCCTTTGCCCCCCGAAGAAAGCCCGTGAAAGGCTGGCAGAAAACCGCTTAGCATGTTTACCGCTATGTACGTTCGGCACTTGAATTCGCCGCGTTGCGTTAGATCGCCGCATGTGTTTGTGGCCATTAGAACGGCTAAAAGCAAGCGCGCTTTCGCTTGGGAAAGGTGAGGAAAGGTGGGAAAAGGTCGGAAAAGCGGAAAATGCCTGGAAGTAGGAAGTGGTCGGGGGAGTTGGAAACTCTGCCGCCGTCGCTAATGTTTGCTCTGCTCTGTTTAACCCATGAACGTGCCTTAACCGCTCGCGCCGACTTTCCTCAGACTGCGTGTGCTTGTGTGTGTGTTTGTTTGGGTGTGTAAGTTGGGCTTTGGCAAACATTTTTTGCATCGGCAAAGAGTCGCGTGCAAACGCACGCAAACACGGGAAATGGAGCAACTCTGTTTGGCAGAGCCCACAGGGTTGCCAAGTGGTCGAAAGTTTTTTCTTTTTGGGCTTTTGCAGTGACTGTACATAGTACTTGTTCCGTTGTTCTTCTCAAACTCATTAAGTAGAATTACGTAGCCCAATTATGCTTTAAATTTTTTTAGCTGTTAGCCAAAATGTTAAATTTGACTTATTCTGTTTTTTTTTTTTCTTTTACATCTTACCATTTTTTCTTCAGAACTAGCTCAAAGCACCGCTTAAACTAATTGGGAATTATACGCTTAAAAGCGACTTTTTCTGGCTTTACCTTAACTCCGGCTAATCACTTACTTATCTACCCAAATCTGAGGCAATTAATTGAGTTGCACACAACCCATGTCCCCCGTAATCCGAAGAAGAGATGTTGATCTTGACTAGAAGTAAAATCTAATTAATATTACAAAAAACGAACAAAACAATTGAGGAGAAGGAAAGGCGAGAGACATCAGCCTCTAAGCCTGGGACGTGTTGATGTCTATTTAAGTTAATACTGATTAATGCTGACAAATTAACTATGAAATTAATCAATGTCCGAGTATGTAGAGCAAGTTGAACAACAGCGGAAAGTCAAAAGAGGCACACGTTGATAGGGCACAGCTCCACTTCCACAGTGGCGACATCTAGCGGTGGGGGCTGCTGCGCCTTCGAGGGGTCAGAACTTCTGTTGTTTGTCACTTGTGACGATTTATCAATGCCAGCATAAATAAAGAAAAGAGAGCATTTCATCAAAGTGTCAGGCAGATTATCAACTCGTCGAGAGAAACTGGGACTGGGCGGCGACTAGAGATAGAGGCAGCGTGTTCAGGCTCGACTTGAGTTGACTTTAGTCCACTGCCTTATAAATGTATGTATGGTCCGTGTAAATACTGTAGCATTGTGCGTGTTTGCAGTCCATCACACAACATGTGATAATTCCAGGTTCATCAGCATTATAATCAACATAAAATGTCAACTTTTGTGCGCCAACTAAAGTATTTACTTATTTATACGGAGTAAGCGACATGTCTGTCCGCATTTACCATGCAAAAGTGAGCATAAAAGTTCCCATCATCATCCCATTCACATTCACCATTTCCCCACCTCCAGCCCATCCATGCTCACTTCTTGAGGATGCTGCTCTGCGGCGGATGGTGATGATGATTGAGCAATGGCACGCAACGACTTTATCTTTATCTTCATTTTTTGGCATCCGAAATTGCATAATTTATTGCGTGTGACAAATCATGAAGGCAGCCGGTGACATTCGTACGGAGTAGGACCAACAACTGTTTTGCATAACTAATTAAGCCTGACGGAAGATGGACATGGAGTTGTTCCAGGTGTCACGGGGATTAATTTAGGCAGCCCATGTAACCCGGATCTTTTGGAGTGGCTTAAAACACAGTTGAAGTTGGGGTGCCTAAAAATGTTTGGCTAAGATACTTTTATTACATTATTACTTATTTGAATTGTAACTGTGAACTGTTGTTATTCTCTAATCCTCTGCTCTAACCTCTGTATACTAACCTCTTTGGAGGCCCCCAGCATCTGCCAAACCCATTTGATATTCAAAATGAAGACATTAGCCCGACAAAAGGGCAGCGCAATCTAAATGAGAATGCGTCAGCATGTAATTGGAAAGCGCATGGCATATATTATCGGCTAAAAAGCACCGACCGACCATTGGGTTTAGCCGGTTTAAACAAGTTCCCATAAATTCGATGCCGCTCAAAGTTGTGTCCACTTAGGAGATGTCACAACACCAGATGGGGGCCACGGATCGTGGCAGCGATAGTTAATTGTGACCATTGGATGTCCAAATTTATGGTAGCATTCTCGACGGGCGTTGAGAGAACCCCGGGATGTCGGTTTCTGATATAAAATCTCAAAATTATGGACTGCAACGACGGCAATCGCAGCGTAGATTTCCAGTAATCTTGACCGACATTGGTTGCATGCATAAATTTCGCAAATTATGGTCGCTCACACTGAAAAAGATCCCCCGGCTATGGGGCAGAAATAAAAAAATATCGAAGCCACCAAAAACCATCATCCTTCGCAGGCTAATTGAACCAGTAAATCGCAGTCACATTGCCTTGGGCTTCGGTTCGCTTCCAGACGAACCTTCCTTCAGTTTTCCGTGGCTTTGTTTTTCTTGGCCATTTTTGGCTTGACTTCTTCTGCAATTCCAAACCGTTTGCTCCGTTGGTTTGCCCTCGGGATTTTCATCTTTGGACACGACTTTGTCGTTCTGTTCTTCGATTTGAAAGTTCAAGTTTTCCCTGACTGCGGGGGATATTCTGTCATATTTTTGGGCGGTGTCATGGATAGGTAGAAGTGGTAGGTGCGAGATATCAAAATAAATAGAAGGGACAGCGAGTTTTCTGTATATCCCCCACAGCTTTAGCACAAATATAGGGAAAACCCGTTTACATACTTGTGAAAACCATACGCTAGAAGCAAAGAAGGTATTAAAATTCAAATTGGATTATTCTCTACTATCTAAAAAACACATCCTGCGGCAGAGTACAAGCATGTAAGACAATTAATAATACTTAAAAAGGGCAAGAGATGGGGGTTCCCCTCACCTAAGGGATACAAACCACCCACATATGAACATCCTCGTCTAATTCAGGGGTGTGTTTTGGGCAATGAATAATGTGCACTCACCTGGAAGCATTAAGCCGACATTCTTTCCATTTTGTTGAGTTATTGGCTACACTTTTTCTTGACTTTCCATCCGGAGAAAGGACCGAAAAATGATTACAAATTGCGCACGTATATTTTGACTTTAATTGAAATTAGGTGCGATAATTAAATGCATTTTTGTATGCCCATGCTAAGGGTGCCCTTTGACCCTCGGTAGGAGTGGCTGTAACCATATGGCACATGGTAACCCAAAACAGGTCAGAAGGGTGTGCGTTTATTTTTTGTTGAATCAAGTGTGGTCACTTATGTGGCGATATACATCGAGTTGATTTATGACAGCATATGTGGGCATTTTCGGGTGTAGAGGGTCTCTGGAATAAATGAAAGTCAGGCATGAGGCTTACAGCTGCTCAAAATGCTATGAAGAGGTGTGAAACCAGTCTAGGAATAATTCTAAGATGATTAGGAATAATTTGATAATAACATATTAATATAATATTATACCTAAACTGACTTCTTTATTTTTTGCAGGTAAGCATATTTTCGGATTTCATTGCATATCCGCACATAAAATATACGTAAGTTATCCCATGAAATACCAGATCCAATATTTTTGTGAATTCCGCAAAAAAGCAAAGCAAACAAATGTAAAACAACATATTTGCCCTGCAATCAATATCGAATGCATTCTGCTATTCAATTTCCAATTCATTGCCATGCAATTTTCAAATATGTTTGGGATTTTAAATGCGCCTTTGATGTCTGCGTTGGCGCCCCCGATTTTCCCGTTTTCCCATTTTCCGCTTTCCCTCAGTTTCCTCATCTATTTCCCATGGGAGTGGTAACATATGCAAACGGCATTTTGTGGCTGCATCATTAACAGCATGGAGCCAGAGGCGTCCCAAGGGGTATTGGTAATGGGGGTCGAGGGTCAAGGGCTCCAGTTCGACAGACAATGGAGGACCTGGCAAAAACAATTACATTTCAATTTGGCTGATGTCAAAATCAGTCTTGAGGCCCCATACCTTAAACCCCCAAAAGTCAGCCACTGGCGGCTGAACAATTGTTAATTGAAAATTGTTGGCAAACAGCGGGAAAATCAGAAAATCAGGGAATAGGGGATCAGGGATGCATGTTGCATGTGGCCAAAAATATTTATGCATTCAAACAATGCCAAATGAGCACCATAAACAAAAAGAGTTGGCTCAGTCAGCCCCATGATATGGTTAGGAATTTCGATAAATTATTAAACAGCTGGAGGGTAAATCAGGGGGACGCGGGAGATGGATTCGAAATTTTATAATCATTTTAATGGAAAATATACACAATTTGAAACCAAAAACATTCACTAAACGCAGGTTTTTGGTGTTTCATTACTCGCTGTTTGACACAATATTAAGTGCATTGAAATAAATATTGCAAATGAATGTTCTTTGTAAGCATGTGACTGCAATTTGTTTAAACTATGTCAGCAATTTCGATGCTCAATGATTTTAACACAAATTACAAAGTCACAGTATTTGTTGTAAATCAAAAAAGATTCAAACTCTATAAATGTGCTAATACCATCAAAGTGAATGGACCAATATTGCTGTCAGTAATCTCAATTCATTAGAAACTGTTGATATTTTACTGCCAGATGAAACTGATAATTGCTACCATTAGAACATAATTAAATGCATTTAGTCTGAAATTGTTTTGTTGAATTTTAATAGAAAAATTCCTGCTGATAATATCATTATCTAGACATTTTAATTGCTGTTCATTATAACAAATTAAAATCTGTGTGCGATAGAAATGCAGTGCTGTATTTTCGAGTGATTTGCAGACTGTTAAATACAAATCAAATCGCTACTAATTATTATATAACCATTTTGCAAAGATCCCAGCTTTTCTACTCTGTTTTTTCCTCTCTCTAATTACTTCAATCATCAATAAAACATCAAAGAGCAAACGCCGACGGACAAAAACTAATTTGGCTGAAGAGGAAACTTGGCTGCCACCTGTTTTCGGCTCATCAACATCGCATCGAGATGGCTTGGTTAATGGTTAATGGTCTTTAAGAGCGCATTTAAAACGCGTTTAGTACATGCGTGTGGAACTAATTTGCCTCCTCTTTTCCCCAATCCCCCACCTATTTTCTATCTTTCGGGTGGTGAGAAGGGGGAAGGGATTGCAGAATGGTTGGGGATTTTCGATTAGCTCATTTCCGCCTTTCCTTTGATATTCCGGGTAAAAAGATGACCTAAATTGAACTGCCAAAAGCTTAAATATTTATACAAACTAATTAGCTAAGCCAAATTGAAATTGATCGAAAACTGAAAAGCACTCGACCCTTTGAAAGGATTTGAAAAATGTAATCTGAAAGATTTACGCTCATATTTTCATGGATGTTGCATGAGGAATAAAGCCTACTTTTCACTCCTTCAATCTTTCAGATTTTTCTTGCCAAATACACCGAAGCATTTCTCTGCGGGCATATTAGCTCGACAATTCTTTTTGGCCAAACTCATTAAATGCGGCCAACAAAAGCTTGGTTACTTTGCTTACGTGCACAGTGGGTCTTAATTAAATTATGACTACGTTAATGTACCGTTACACTCGGCCCACTCCATTTTAGTGGCTTTGCATGTCGCTGCTCATCAGCCACAAATCGCTACGGCTTCACACACACACACTCATAAACATTAACACACACACACATAGGTAACTTCCCTCTCCCGAAAAATGGAGTAATTTTTGTTTCCTTTTCCGGCGCCTTTGTTATTCCGCCCGGCAATGTTGTGTGTCCTTATGTTGACTTCCGTTGCTTTGGCGTTCCGTGTCAACCATTCGAGCCATTTGAGCCATTTGGCGAAATGTAAATAAAGTAATTAAAGTAATAAAATTTGTTTTAATGTTGCAAACGCGCGGGGCCAAGTTCGGTGGAGGATCCTTCGGTGGAAAGGTGATAATTACGCTTATTTAATCATTTATTATGGCCATTTTGATGTGCTTTTTTCGCTGTCACCCCGTTTGTGTGTTTGCTATCTCCACCCAATGCTTTCGTTATGTTTTTCTCCTTTTTGCAATTGTCGATTAATTTGTTTATGGCACGAAATTGTCGCGTTTATCACGTAGCTCACCTGGAAATTCATCACCTGCTTTTGCTATATTCATATTTTTCGTTTCCTTTAGCCTGTGTTTTGTAGTTCCTTTTTCAATTGTGGTTTCAGTTACTTAGCTTAGATACCCTATAAACAAGAAGGTTTAAATTGTTGTAAGAAGTTTAGTAATCTTCATTAACTTAAACCCCGTTTTCCATTTATCTTATTTACTATTTGTTCAGAGATACATCAATTAAATTTTGCGCATTTTCTGCTCATATGAGTATTTTAATTTAAATAATAAAAGCACTCGGAAAAAATAGACCCCTGACCAATCGCCATGGAAACTATTACCCCAAAGTTTCGCAGCGCATGCAGACGGATATAAAAAACAATTTTAAATTAAATACCAGACAGCACAGACAACGAAAATAGAAAAAGAACTCTAGACCTCCCCACTCGGAAAATAAATAAAAACAGCAACAAGCGAAACAGCTTCATTTAAATGGCACGCAAGGGCGCCACTTGAGTCCTGGACATGCTCCAAAATCCCCCAGCTCCAACTCCTGCTCCTCCTCCTCCATATCTCCTCTGTTCCTCCGTTTCGCCCAATCTGAACTTCGGCAGACAGTGTAATGAAAAAACTTCTCACACTTTGGTGAAAAAACAGAGGCAGAATTAGAAGTGTAGGGATGGCAAAAAAAGGGCAAACAAATGTCTAGGGCGCGTATTAAATAGTTGCCATTTTTTCGGGATTCCCCTCCAATGCTCCCCCTTTATTTTTTCTTCTTTTCGCTGTGCATCCACGAGTAAATAATTTTCAGGTTCAAGTGGCATAAAATTCCATTCACTCTCCCTCTCGTTTCCTACAAATTACACGGTCTCCACACCCACCCACTAATTTGCCCCCCTTTCCGCCCAAAGAGCCCGCATAAATAACGCCATTAAACATGTTCGGAAAAGGAGCCAGGGGATAAATGGAGGGGGGCTATTATTATTAGTGGGTGGACAAGGGGCGTAGGTGGGCGATGTGGCCCCCCTGCGCTGTTTCAGCGCTACATTTTTATCTGCCGCCCATTTCAAGTTTTCTAAACAACATTCAGCTGGTATACACTGAGAGAAATAGTTTGAAAGTACTAGAAGAAATAAGCCTCACAATTTGTATCTCAGCTATAAAAACGCTTGCATAGTTACTTTAAATTTTTAATACTTCATAGTAATAGCAAAACTGAAGTTCGAATAGGTGGAGGCACTTGCTCCCCATTCCTCTCAGTGTCCTGGCAGCTTCGGTTTGGTTCTCAGCTTTCTCCAGCATTTAGCTCTGCCATATATCAAGCGATCCAGCTCATGTGTCTGAGCCCTGTCGTGCGGTTGCCAACCGGCAGACGGCCGCCTGTTCAATGTCCTGGCATCCTGCTCCTATTTCGTTTGCTACTCCTGTTTCTGCTCTTGTATCCGTATCCCCTGGTTTTCCCCTCGAGTGTGCCTGTGCCTGTTCCTTTTCCCATTTCCCATTTCCCCTGCCAGGCTTCGGCTTAATTGCCAAATGTGTTTAGGTGCGGTTTCGCCTTTCCATTGTCCTCGCTCCTGGCCGTGTGCAAGCGCTTTTCCGCCCAGCAGAATTAAAAATAAGGCATCGGAAAAACAGGGAAAATGGGAAAAGCTCAGGGGACGGGGGTCATGAAAGGCCATACAAACAGCTGAGGCCCTTTATTCGATACATCGCACAAATTTGCATGTTTCGGACGGCCCAATTCACGTTGAGCCGAGCGAAGCTTTTGAAGTTTTATGGTTGCCATTTGATAACTTGGCACACGAATGGGGAGTTATCCTGAATGGCAGGGGCGTTTGCGAAGTATTACCAAAGATTCGATAGGGGGAAAATTACGATTGTATTGCCTTTTTTTTTTAGAGATTTTTCTACCAAATGTATGGCGATTGTTTTGTAGTATATATAGTCCTATGCTCCTTTAATGATAGAAACTCTTTCCTTTCTAATTAAAAATGCATTCGGACTCGTACATGCTCCTTTTTACTGTATACTACCATTTATTTACCTTCAACAACTCCGCCCAATAGAGGAATAAAATTCTAGCATTGAAACACTAATTACCGTCGGTTGGCACACCCCCGCAAATGAGGCACGCCCACTGCCCCGTTTTCCATTCAGCTTGGACACGCTTTTGTGGTATTTGATACCCTTCAGTCTAGACCCGATAATTGTGACCGAGTTTCGGGGTCACTCTTGGCCAGACTTGGACTGCAGATGCTGTTATTGTCTGGTTCTCTGGCTAAACGGAAACACTTCAAAGACTAAGAGGCCGAAAAATGCGAAAGAAATATGCAAATTTTCCCAACTCACTCTTGATTTGCCGACTTTCGTGTGGCGCTTGTCGCTCGATTCATTTCAATATGTGCCGAGGGTAAATTATGAAACTCGGGGCGTTTCACTTGTTAAAACAAATTATAGGTTTCGTTTTGATTATTTTGAGCGTTCTTTTTTCCTTCGCTTTTCGAGGTAGGTAGGCAGGCCCTGGTGTATAATAATACGAATTCATTTGCATATTTTCCAAGTTGAGGGAGCGACTTGTCAGCTGCGAGCCACGGAAAACTGCTGGGGGGAAAGGAGCGCAAGTAAATGAAAGCCTAAGGGAAGTAAGATTACTGACTTTCCCATGCCCGAGAGTCCTTCAAATGGGTCAGAGTTCACAAGAAGTTAAAGACGTTGTGGTTTCCTGCTTCACTCCCGACATGTGTGCCTCGCACTTAAGTCCACAAATCGCCTTTTCATCTTCGATCCGTCTGTCACTGCATCGGCCCACAAATGTGTCAAACCGAAGTCAGATCAACAGCACTGAGCGGCATATTAAATGCCATCCATTGAGCAGGCAATTGAGGCACTCTCCCAGCCGACGACTCATTTAAACTCAAAACGTCAGATTATTAAACTTTGATAAGGCGCACTGAATCACATATACTCGTTTGTATTTTATATGCCCGAACGCAGATACCCGTGGGCAGCAATTGAGGATGAGTTTCCAGAGTCTTTCCAGAGTCTCTGACTTTGAGCTGGAGTTCAACAATTCCTTCTTCATCCGCCGGCTCAGCCACTCTGTTCACTCAGTTCAGTTCCCTCTATTCGAGATGTGTCGATTACAATGGCAATTTCAAGCTTTCGACGTCTGATGAGGATCATGATCACGAGGCATGAAAAATTATGGCACGTACTCTCCCGGGTAGATTTCCCGAAATGATAATCAAGAAAATCATACACATATGACTCCTCCTTTTGCCAGCGATATGGAAATAAATATTCTGCATTAATGATGATGAGCCGTGGCGAAAAGTCTTAAAGGTTCGAGCAGAGTCGTCATCTCTGATAGGTCTTTTGTTGGAGGTTTCGCCATGGGAATGTTTCCAATCTCTCTGAATATAATGCGGTTACATTTAAAACCTTGCACTATAATTATGGTTTATATCTATTATATTTCTGATTAACATTTTTGATTCAATACCTCCCCTCATAAATATTCCCATAGTTATCCCCCGGCTAAACACCTTTCCATAAACTTAGAGCTCAGTTCCCGATGCCCATAATCGAATCAATCAATTTGGGGCCCAACTATGACCACGCCTTCCCCTTTCACCCAAACTTAATATAAATGCAAATTTAAGTCAGGAATTGAAGAGAGTCTGAGTCTGAGTCCGAATCCGAGGAAAAGCGATGCGTAGCAAATTCAAAATGAAATGAAACGAATCGTTGGCTGGCCTGGCTTAGTTTGTCCGTCTCAACTCCGACTTTTTCCATAGAAATGCATTAAATTCTGCTGCTGTGGAGGAAAAGATTGAGAGACGACGATGAAATATGCGCACAAATCATTTGGTTAGGCTGGGTTTGGGTCTGGCTTTTTATTTTGGCCAGCAGGTAGACAGATAAAGCCTTGCCAAATCGAAAAAGCTGGATCGATTTAGCCAAAGTTTACAGTGGGCAACTTTAAAAAAATATATATGTGTGTGCCCTACTTTTGGATAAGAAGATTACCCACTGTACAAGTTGCTGGGCCTTCAATTGTAAAGATATGATTGTAGGCTGTTTAGCTGGCTAGGTTTTTAAGTACAACAAGTTGGTTTTAAGTATTGCCATGCAACCACTGTAAAAAACTATCTTATTTTGGCTTATGCAAAGCCAGTTTTATCTGATTAGGCCTATGCCCCCACAGACTCCCCCTCGATTCGGTTTCGGTTTCGATTTCGGCTTTATGAATTCTCTGTTGAGCTTTGGTTACGCTTTTGGGCTTTGGCTTTGGATATGGTTTCGGTTGTTTGTGATTCGGTTTGGTGAGCGTTTTCCTTTCTTACGATTTCATAAGCCACAAAAAGCAGGCACAAACGCATCGTTAGCCCTGTTTTTGTTGTTTGCCGTCGATCAAAATGCAATCAAAAATGTGCGGGTTCCTCGTGGTCGAAAACTCCTCCCTTCCTTGAACCCACCACTGTTCCTCCGGCTACTTTGTTTGATTGTGTCCTGCACCACAAAATAGTTTTGTTGCTGCCTCGTAAAGATTTCTATCGCAGACGATGGAGAGCTGAATGGGGAAAATCTGAGGAAATATAAAGCTGAGTTGGCCTTTTCTCTTCGTTTTCCATGGCTTATTATTTATGGTAAGTGTCTGTTTGGGTTTGTAATTGATTTTTACAGTTCTCGAGTCTGCGGTTCCCCAAGAGTTATAAACTCTGGCCGAGATCGGTATCAATAGTGGTTCCAATGGCATCATAAATAACGTCTTCGAGCTGCTATTGTCTATGTGATGGAAATTGTTGAATATCGGTTTCGAATTGTGGCTCTACCGAATAAGCTTGGTACGTTTTAAAATGCTGGAATCTGTTGCCAAAGATATTTAAAGACATTTAACTTTTGATATAACTTCAGCGAAGTATCTTATCTCCATCTGCCCTTCTGCCCTTTAAATCGCGTAGAAACACAAAGACGATACCTTTTCGATCTTAATTGATTTCTTAATATCGCTTATCTTTGAACCCAAACTTCGAACATGTTGCACCATTAGTCCCATTTTAAATACCCAAAAACCCTCTAAACAACATTCAAAATGCATTAAAAGTGCGGCAAACAGAACAAAATCGAGAGAGCAGCCAAAAATAAAAAAGAAACGATATAATCCAATTAATCCTTAAACGTTTTTTAAAAGCATATAATTTAAACACACGCCGACGCCAAAAAGCGACAAAAGAAACCGAAGCGAACCCAAAAAACCGAAAAATACAGAAAAACCGAAACAGGAACACACCCAAAACAACAATGGTACTCGGTGTGGAGCACGACGACCAACAATGCCGGATTCGATCGGGGGATCTGGGGATCCAGTGCGCTATGGTATGGTATGGTGCCTATATGGCCTCGCTCCGTCCCGTTCCCACTTGCCGTCTCTCTCTTTCAGACCCCTCTGACTCACTGATTGCGATCGGGAGCGGAAGGTGCGTGAACAATGGAAACAATCGAACATAATTAGGCTAAAGTGCTGCGGATAAAGGCGACTCCTTCTCCAGCCTTCCACGTTCATAAATAAAAACGACAACGCAAATAAATTGTAGCGAATTTTTATAATTAATTGCATTGTCGTCGTCGGGGCTCTCGTTTAACCAAACCGCCCAGCAAGGGGTTAAGCAGTTTGCCAGTAGTTTTTGTCGATTTCCCGATAATGCCGCACACACAGTAGGCGGCAGGGTAGTAGGGGCGTGGCAGCGATGAGGGGGAGCGAGTTCCTGTATTAAAAGCGCATTAACAAATCCCCTAATCAGCGCTGGCAAATCGTCCTCTGTGGGTGTCTCTCAGTGAGTTCCTTTGATTTTCCCCCGCATCTGGCGTCTTAAGGCAAACCTAAGCTCATGCATTTTCCTGTGGGTTGCATTGATTGAATGATGGTTTAATGAAGAAGAGGCAGCAGTTAATTAGAGGATTAGTTTCCATCATTAAAAAGCGTCACAGTGAGAGGTAATATAGCGATTATCTCCTGCATATTTATATTATCTTAGTCTGTGCTGTACTTCATTGAATTCGTTAGTATATTCTATAATAAAAACATATT
Organism: Drosophila simulans; assembly: GCF_016746395.2. Lineage (NCBI taxonomy): Eukaryota > Metazoa > Arthropoda > Insecta > Diptera > Drosophilidae > Drosophila > Drosophila simulans. The sequence continues at coordinate 19,058,697 of NC_052521.2, forward strand.
AATTTCGTCTGTATATTGGATACATTTAACAGTTGAAGTGCAAGGCAAGTTTTATCTGAAGTAAATATCCTTATAGGAATAAGCTGGAGATTGCCTTTCATTATATTCATGAGCTCTGAGAAATAAATGCAGGCTAGCTGTCTATTGAACTAGTTGGTAATAATTTATTGATTTCCCTCCTCGGCCAGCCTGCTATTGACCCAAAATTAATCTGCCCAGAATTATCTCAAAAGAAGGAAAAGGCTATTGTTCGGGGGACTTTGTTGCCACCTCGTGAGTGGGCTTGGTTGCTCATTATGCAAGTGTATGTATGTATGTGTTCTAGGCCACAGATCCTTCATGTGTGTATATAATATTACTTCTGCCTGGCTGCCTTAATTCGCCTACTTTAGTGAGCTGGTTGTTATGTACTTTTCCAACTGCCGCCATGCCTTTCGGCTTTTTCCACTTCTTGTTGGCTTAGTTTCCTGCTTGAGCGCATTTTCAGCCGTCAAAGGCGGCCTTTGAAGTTAATCCTACATATAGACTCACACAAATGTGACCCGGCCATGCCAGTCTACTATAATTGTGTTTTAGCATTTAACTTTGGCTCCTACTTTTTCCTTTTTTTTCTTCTGCCTATTTGCCCTACCAATTTTGGTGTGCGCTTCTTTTTGACTCCCATTTCGACTTCTTCGGGCCATTGTTTGCCTAATTTTCTGCCTGTGGGGAATAAAAAAAGGGGGGCTGTAACTCCAAATTGGGTGATAGATGATTTGAGCTAAAGAATGAGTTCAAGTTGCTGTGAAATGTATGGGAAGTCTGCTCTCGGCCTTTCAATTAGTTCAAAGAGTGAAGCATAATTGGGTTCTTCTTTAAACGTTTTGCTAAAATTTAAAGATGGTTTACCTTCTGCCCATGTGTGTTCCGTTTGCGTAATAATAATCACCACTTGAATACAAATTTGTGAACAGAACTTCGTCTTTTATTCTGTATCCGGCGTAAGATAAACACACTCCGTCTTAGCCATATGGATATGTTTTATAGACCACCTCATTTTGGCCATAAAAACCGCAGCAGCTGTTACAGCGTATGAAGAACATTTGGCAAATGCCACAAAAGGCGGCGCGTTGCGCCTGCAGGTAATTTATCTAATAAAATTATTATTACCATATATTATAATAAATGGGGCTTAATAAGTAGGCTAAGATATAGGGAGACGCGTCGACTGAGGCAGACAGATTTTCCACGGCACCCCTGCCGTTTTTCCCCGACTCTTCCATTCGCCGCCTCAAAGGAGGCTGTCTTGTCGGTCACGTGCCGCTTTCGCAATTTGTGGCGGCGTCTCCGGCGACAACTGGGAAAACTGGGAAAACCGCACAAATGTCTCCGCAGCTCGGCCACCGAAAATAGCTAAACAATTTGAAAAGATGTCGCACAATTTGACGACACAAACACGGCAGCTCGGCATTGCCACAGCCATGTAGACGAGACAAACGACACGGCGACGGCGCATTTGAAATGCAAAGTAGGCGACACCCAAAGACACGCCTCCTTTTTGGGGAGGGAAATATAGTCGATGTCGGAGCAAATCGGTGGAGCAGGTCTTTGGAAGCAGCTAGAGTCGCTTAATCAATTAATCACGTTTAATTAAAGTCAGGATGTGGGATCTAGAGAAGAGATACGTAGGAAATATGGCTATTATTAATTATTAACATAACCCGCAAAGAATAAGAAATGTAAGAATCAGTTGAACTTACACATAATTGATGTTTGTTGCCCAAGTGATTACTTACCTTAACAACTCTTCCAATTCAAAAGATATTTTAAGGCCACCACCCAACTTAGTAGAAAGGGGTGCTACAAATAGCTTCATTTGGGCCAACAAATTTCTTTGACCAACACAGCAACCCACAAGGCTAAAAAAAAGGGGTAAAACTAAAGCCAAAGCCAACAAATATTCATGTTAAATTTGATGTTGTACAACATCCAGAATGGGAGCACACAATTGAAATGGTGCTTAATTTTTTATGGCCATCGCAAACACTCAAGTCAAACAGGCTAACCACAACAGCACGAGTATCCTTGACAAAGGGAGGGTGCCATAGCCGCCAAAGGAAAAAAAACAAAAAAAAATGTTTCACTTTTTTCTGGTTTCCTTGGGTGGTGAAATTCTTTTGCAACCGCTACAATTTTGCGGTTTGTAAAACTTTTGGCCATTCTACCTTTTTTTCCTCCATTTTGCTGCTTTGTTTTGGATTTTGTTTGCTGTCCGCTGCTTGTGCCTTTTTCACTTGTTTTCCATTATTTTGTTTGCATTTGAATTGAAAATTAGTATTTCGGGCACTTTAGCTTCGACCGCGCTGTTTGTGCTAATTTATCATGCAACGTTCTATTGGCCCAAAGAATTTTTCACTTTCCATTTCCATTCTGCTGGCGAAGGGTTTTTCCCGCCCCCCCAACGAAGTGTTTGTTTAGGGTTTTCTTACATAATTTTATTTATGACATGTTTGATTGGGTCCTTCAAAGACAAACAGTTGTGAAATCCTTACAAATTGGGCGCTCCTCTCGAGCCGTTGGAATTTATGCCAGGACATGACTCAATTGCAGTCAAGTCGCTCACTCAATTTGCCAGAACGAACAGAACTTTACAATGTAATAAAGTCCACGGGCCGACGTGCCACTCAGCAAACAGAAATAAACACGAAACAGTAGTGGTGCCCTTGCCACCACCCAGCATTTCCCCCTTTTCCCCCGTGGAAAATCCCCCACAGGCCCCACTAACTAAGGTAGACGGTGCCCCAGAGCCTGCGCAGACATCGTCGACAACGACAACTAATGATTTCCTAATTTAAATAAATTTCTACTCATAAATTAAAAACTAAGAGACAAGGACAGTGTGTGCTTGTGTGTGTATGTGCTTGTGGTGTGTGTGTGTGTTTTTTTGTGTGTGTGGGACAGTCTGGCTGTCAATTCCCTTGGGTTGGCAAAAGATTTAATGGCTGGAATAAGTTAAAGTAATACGAAAACATTACGAACTTGCAACAAAATATTACAAAGGATTTTGAGAATTAGTACAAAAAAGGTATTTTACTTAGCTATGATAAATAAAAGAAAATTCTATGGATATTAACTGTAACTTATAATAATTTACTTTTCTCCTCATTAGTCAGAACCAAAAAGAAGAATAACTTCTACCAGTAATTTCAATTATTCCAACTGCCTTTTGGGATGACTCTAACCAATTCGAGCTCCATTATAAAGTCAATCGCAAGTCGATTTTCGTCCCCTTCTGCTTCGGCTTCGATTCATTATCCTGCAATGACCAAAACTATTTACAAATTTTCTTAACGGCTGGCCAAAAGCCGCGCTCACGCATCGAAATCCGACTTTATGAGTGTTCTATGGGAAGACGCAATCCACCGGCGAGCCGCGCATAACCACATAAATCAGTTTCTAGCCCCGGCAACTGTGCGCTAAATGCCGTGACAGCCGCCAAGGAGCTCCAAAGTCCGAAAACCAAACCCAGCACAGTAAAGCAAAACCAAAAGCAAAACCGAATCCGAATCGGTGGCCAAGAATCCAGCAAACGTCGTAGATACGTGAGGCTCGAAGGAAAAACTTTGGCGCATACCAAAAGTCAATGAGCCATTGAACGATCGATCCGGCGCGATATGGAGGCAGAGGAGCAGCAGCCACCCAAAGATGGTCATCTGCAGCTCCGTCCAGCTCCATCTACTTTGCTCATCCGCCGAGCGGAGCAGGCACAATTCACATTTTTGCTACGCCGCATTTTTAGCCAATTTAAAGTCTAATTTAAGCAGGCGCATTCGCAACGCACGTAGCGAGGTGAATGGGGGTTCCGCAAAGGATTGATCTGGTCTGGCTAATTTTGAGCACGTACGCATATAAATTTCATCAAAATTCCGATGGAATAAACGCTTGTGCGTTTAAAAAGCGCGAATCTTTTTTTTCTGCCAACCGAAAAGGACATTGCACACGGGCACACAAACAAAAAAGTCATACAAAAATTCATATTAAATTATGGAAAAGGGAATTTTTTGGAAAAAGGAATCCCTCCGCTTTGTTAATATCGTTTTTGTCTGTATGCCTGCGCTTTTTGTCACTGAACGCATAATAAACATGTTTATTAACATTTTTCGCCGGCTACCAGGCGAACGAACAATAAATTAAGAGCGGATGGCGATGGCAAGACAGCCTGCTGCAACATGTTGCACGCAACATTCATCAGCGCCACGGGCGAAAAAAGTCAGCGAAAGCCGTGGCAAATAAATTAAAAATTCCAAAAAGAAGCCAGAAATGAAATAATTATTTTTGGGCTGCGCAAATTGAGGAATTTCTCAGGAAAGAATCGAGATGGATATGACTCCACAAAAACCCAAAAAATATTCAAAACGATTTTTCCAGCTTCAAAAATGTGGCCAACAAAATGCAAATTAAAATGGTAATTTTAATTTTTTTTTTTTGGGGACGGCATTATTGCGAGAACACAGCATCGTTGAATGATTCAAGCTTGGGGCCATCGGCGACTTGATTTAAGAGCCACTCGATACGACTTTCCGTTCATTAAATGCACTTTATAGGGCGGCCGAGGCGATCGGCGCTTTTGCATTAATTTCACATGCAATTTACGCTGATTTATTTGATCTGGGGCTCTGGGGATCCGGCCTGGCAGTATAAACTTTCCACGGACAACTGGTGTCCCCCGGTCTTGCATTTCTGCCCCGGCTGTCTGTTTGTCACTCAGGGATCTTGAACCCGCTTCCTAAATTGGCCGTGGCTGTGGCCATCTCTGTGGCCACAAAAGACTCGAGTAGCGAGTTGGAGCCCTCTGCTGCCGGTTGATTTGATCGATTTGTGTTGATTGCCTGTCAGTATCGGATACAATGGCTCTTGGATCGGCGGGGAGGGGAGGTTTCTTGTTAGGTGTCAGTCGGGGCAGTCAAGTGTTAAATATATATATGCAGGGGCAGCAGCTCGGGGTTTATGTTAACTAAAAGTGCATAAAATCCGCAGCAGAAGACGGCAAGTCAGACGCTTGTGTCAGTCAGTCAGCCAGTCAGTCACTCATTCAATTCATTCACTTGGCTTTTTATGCTGAATAGACGATGGCCGAGGATTCCTGGCTTTAAAAGGCTTTGGGTAATGTGAGATTTTCGAAAAGATAGTGTGGGTCTCGTAAGATGATATGGGGGCTTGGCCCTCAGCCCAGCTCATTTGGTTGCTATCCATAAATTTGAAGGTGCTTGATTTTCGCAAAGAGTCCAGCAAGTTAAGCAAATTATATTAATGGAGTTCTTTGAGCACTGGGGGTTTTTTATTTCGCATTTAAATTTATCTCATTTTGAAGATTGCTCTGGCCACTGAGCCATGTCCTCTGCGTTTTTACTCCATTTTAAATGCAATTTCTTTGCATATTCCCCTTTCAGCTGGCTTACTTCACTTTATTGTGTACATATACTTTTGAGAGCTCTGACCTTTTTGGCCGTGTTATCATTCTAACGTAATCTTAATCACTTTGCCCAATGTTCATTCATCCACATCATCAATTTCCCTCTCTTTCCTGCGAGTCTTGCTTACTCTTCTTTTGGCCAAAAGACTTCAACTACGGATGGATTGGCTCGGAGATGTCTTCAGTTCTTTTTGAGGGTTTCTGGTCGCTTTTCCTCGCCCTGCACTTTTCCGCTTTTCCCTCCTTTGTGTGTGTTTCGCTTTGTGTTTCTACATTTGCTTTTTATGCCGCTTCAATGGTACTTTTGCCGCCTTTATCAGATTTTCAAGTTGAAAGATTTGCGGCCCCGACTCCAGCGATTTTCCCTGCACTTTCCGCCGCGCTCCACTTGCATTTCAATCTATTTTCCACGCGCGTGCTTCCTCGGTTTCCATTCAACTCTCGATGCATCAGTCAACTGACAACGCCCAGAACTTCACCTCTGCCACCTCGGTGTTCCACTCCTCCGCCCCAAAAAACAGCATTTGCTACTTAATAGTGGCTGTTGTTGCTGTTATCGCTCCGCAATCTGCCGGTTTCGACCCCTTATGGGCCAAGTTAGTTAGCCGGGCGAGGGCAGCGCGGGCAGTTCGGGCCACTTCCCTCCTTTGGCCATATTAAAAATGTATATAAAACTCTTAAACAAACCTTCCTTCCTTCGGTCGACCGAATCTAGCTGAGATGGTCAATGGTCAATGGTTCCTTCCCCCACTACTCTCTTGTGCACAGCAAACAAAATATAGTTGCTCTCAATTGGCTGAAACGAAATAAGGACCTAATGATATAAGGATATCTGGATAGGGATATATCTAAATCAACATCTAGGATTTTTCAATTTAAAAACACTATTTAAGTAATATTCTTCCATTTAATGCAAGATATCAGTTAGCAAGTTATGTATTGCCTTTTTTCTCTCAGTGCCGGTCTGCTCCTGCTGATCCGACCCCCACTTCTGGGGCTGCTGATGGTCCCTGCTGGTTCTTTATAGATTTCAATAATAGATTTTCGAGTCGGTTTCCTTCGGTTGCGTTACTTGTCTGCAATGCCGCTGCCTAGCTGCAATTTTCGTCCATTCGGCGTGCAAAATTGTTTTTCCTCGTTGGCTGCCTTCTTTTTTGTTGGTTATTTTTTTATTTGCCATTTTGCCATTGGCCATGAACTCACTGACGGTTTGTGGCTCTTTGCTCCCGGCTCTTTCTAATGTGCTTCTTTTGTTTCGTTTTCGGTTTTCAGTGTTCAGTGCTCACTTTTCGGTCGCAATGCAGCTGTGCGTTGAACCTTTTGCCAATTGCAATTGTTTCAGTTGCAAGTTGGTGTTGCTGCTGCTGCGGCTGATGTTGATGTTGCTGGTGTAGCTGCAACATCGCTCGTTGCCGCCGCAATTCGTAGTTTGCTTGTTGTCCACTTAAAGTGCCACATTTGGCATAGCGAAAATTGCAGAATGCAATGCATGGGGTCAAGCTGAGTGAACGATGTGGCCTGTGGAGTGCTTTTGCGGGAAATTATATGGGAAATAGGGGAAGCCTTTGCGGAAATTGCAATGGCCGGTAAGGGGGTCGGGTCGGGGGAAAACCCTCATTTGTGCAAAAGCTGTTCATGGCAATGACTTCGATGAGTTGGTTTGGCTTTAATGGTTATTTAGGGGAATTTATTCAGCCATCGATTCGGTAATCGGTAAATGATGAGGGCTGCAAACGGTAAGATGGCGAAGCCACGGAATTGCATTCCAATTGCAATGGCTTTCTGATGGAGAATGGAAAATGAAACTTAAACAAATATTAGGTGGAACCCTCCATTATTACTTGGTGCATTACCTTGTGCTCTAGCCACTTTCCTATGAAATACTTAAGCAGTACAATTCCATTACTTCTTACTTACCACAAGCTTAAAGTTCCTTCGCTCCCCACTGACAACTTTTATAATTTGCTTTTAATAAAAATTAATTGCTTGGAAAATTGCTAATAAGCTGAAAGCAGAGCATCAAAAGGCGACTAACCACAGATTAAGATAGTTGCAACAAGGATGTGTGGGATGTGCCCTGCCTGACTGAATTCCTCCTGCGGTTCAGTTTCAGTTTCAGGAAACTTCTCCGCTCTGCCAGATTGCGATTAACTAGATGCGTGGCAAGGTGAGGCCTGGTAATCGGAGAGATACCACTTGAAAGGCGGGCGGGCGAGGGAATTGAGGCCCCGGGATACGTTTAGTAAGTGTGAATTTGGTGTCATCAGTGGGAAAAACACGGCGAATGGGGGGAAGTGGCCCAATGAGGGTCGAAGACAAAAGTCAACGGAAATGTGCGAGTTTCGCCACGGGCGCAACTAAAATTGGCAATGAAAATAAGCGTAGATTACGACTGCAGAAGGCAAGGAGTCCGGAGTCGAGAGTCGGGAGTCGAGTTCCTGGCCATTGCCATCAAGCGAAACCCATCAACGTGTAATGAGAAAAAGTTAACTCGCCTCGAGGCATTCGCCGTTGTTTCAGTCACTGTTTGCCGGCGTGTGTCTCTGATTATATCACCCGTGCCTCGGAACTAGGGGGTCATTATCTGAAACCGAAGAGATCGGAGAATCCGAAGATGCCAATGGACACACGCTGGTCACTGCGAGGGCTAAATGCTTCTATTTAAGCTGTAAAATTTAAAGGCAACTCATAAACTTGACCCCAGCTACGGTTTTTTTTGGGGGAATGAGAAGTGTAAGATGCCGGATAAAGCCATTGTCGGAATGGCCCAATTGGATTCTGTAAAGCAAAGCAGTTGAAATGCTTAAGTAGTCTTTTAAAGACGTTTATGTTTTGGTGGAATGCTGGGAAACTGGAAAGAAGAGGCTTTCAATTTGGGCTCCACATTTTTTTAACTTTTTTTGTTCAACTTCGACTTTGAACTGCGATTTACTTTCGTTTTCACAACCTACAAAAACCTTATGCAACTTGAGGGTACCATTAACCCAGGCAAAATAAATCAATTAGGCACAGTTTACAGCTCAAATCACTCATTTCTCAGGCCATGCGGGAGAGTACAAAATGATACATTCATAATGCACTGCATAATGTGTCAAAGATTGGACTATGGAGCAAACAACATTAGTGGATAATTAACACGCCCTTTTCGAGGAGTGTTTTAGCCCCATCGCCGCGTTTTTTGGCCAACTTTTGTGATGCAAATGAGATTGTAACATGTGGTGTTTAAAATTTATCGTATCGTCTGTGTCCAAATAATTCGCGGTTGGGGGTCCACCCACATGAATTCGAGTGTCTATGTGGAGTGGAGTTTGTGGTGTTCCAATTCCATTTGGTTTTGTCTGTTGAAAATTTCACGCTGCGCTGCCTTAGAGCTCAGCTGCATTACTCATACGCCCCATATTTCGCGCTTCAAAGTCATTACAAATATCACCTAATGGTTTTCAAATTTTCATAATTAACCCTAGTTTCCTAATTTGAATTTGCGGCCTTTAACTCATCTTTCTGTTATCTTTATCTCGTTGCAGGTATGTGTGTTTTTTCCAAAGTTATCTGCCCGAAAAATCCGAATTACGAATGCTGTGATACCCAAGTGAGTTTTGAATGGGTCTTAATGATATTTGCATGAATTATGTTACGAGTTGGCATTTTCCACTCACTACGTGTGTGGGTGTGGGATATTCATTTGAGTGTTGTGACATGTTATGATGTGAGCAATCCAATTTGGGTTCGACTTTGCCATAAATCAGATAAGTGATGCAGACGCTTGGAATGAAATCAAAGTGGATTTTCAAATCAGGAATATATATTAACCAGTCAGGTAAAAATTTTGAAAAGGCATTTTAATAGGGAAATGTTGGGTTTTCTGTTATGAATTATTGAATAGAAATTCTAGAAGCTCTGGGACTATACTTTAACCTTGATTTAGTAGCATGCCCTGCCATTCTAATTGGCCTGTCGCTCTTCTGGGAAAGATATCCATTAGACAGTGATTAAGCAAAGCCGGAAAATCCCACACAAAAATGTTGCTTCACACGCCTCTATAAAACATCTCAAGTCGACCATCATAGACGTACTCCTAATGATGTACAGATTAATGTTTTGCACCAAGACGGCTAACAACTCGGGGAAAATTCGACTAAGCGCTCAAGGCGAGACTTTTCCCCGCCGAAAATCAACGGCGGCGGAAAACTGGAAAACAAATCAGCCACAAAGCAACGCCTTTTGTGCCAAAAACCGAAACTTTAACTATTTATTACCAAACCACTTGAGGCTGACTGGAGTAACTGGCTACCCGAGTGGATATTCAAATGCATTAGCATTAGCTCCGAATGTCAGATATGACAGCTGCTGCTCCTTTGGCTATCAGAGTATGTCTTTCTGTGAAATGTTTGCGGAGTTGGGGAATCTGTTGCCTTCATCTGCGTCAAAATGTTTGCTACTCCAGCTGCTGTCCATTGCAGTCAAGGTACTGAGAAAAATCTAGGGCAGTTCATTCAAGAAAAAAAGGAAAATAAGTAACACAGCACAGAATTACAAAATAGCAATGTAAATGAACGTTATCTAATTCATAGTTGCATTGAAAACTGTTAAGTTTACAACGTTTTTCACAGTGTATAAGCGATTTCTTTGCTGTTGCCCTACCCTTTTGTCTAACTGGCTGAGAGCCGTTGTAGCCAAATTAGCGCCTTTGGCTGCCCTGACATTGAAAAGGGTCTAATGGGTCGCGTTTCGATGTCTGAAACTTTGGCCTGCTCGCTGTTAATGATCCGGGGCAGCGTTGGTTAATCGATTTATGATGTCGGAGGGAAAATTAAACGTGTCTGTGACTTTGGGAAGATAAGGTAACCAACAGTAGCCGAAAAGCCCGACACAGAAAGCAACTTTAAAACGCCACCCAAGCTGACTCGCCGATAAGGCAAAACGTCAACTGATGACGGCTGCAAACAGAGTCGGGAAAATGGGTTCAAAAACTATGCACTCCAGCTTGTCTGCACTCCACAGAGCGGATTGGTTGAAAGTCTCAAAGTAGCGTAAAATAACAATAAACAAGAAATAATCATGTTGCGGAAGAAGTTCAAGTTCTCTCCGCCTTTTCACTCCCGCACGAAGCCAATCATGTGTAAGATTGCCAGGCAGGAAGACGTTGTCTGCCGGCTTCTTTGCCAACTATTTGGCCCAGTGGTAGTCCGGGCAGAATCCGGAGGAGCTGCAGCAACTGGAGGAGCGGCAATGGCGCTGTCGTCGATGAGGCGCCTTCAAATTGTCAACGAAAGTGAAGCAGATGGCTCGTAGGGAAAATCGGAAGTTTGGCAAGTGAAAAGCGAAAGGAGTCATCGAATTCTTGTCGGTTCCTCGAAATATCTTAGATATATTTTAGTTTTCTTGAATTTGGAAGTGGAAGCACGAGTTTTTCGTTCACTTAGTTTATTGTGTAAGCCAAAATCTCTTTAAGATGTACATGGTGCTTAAATGGTTAAGATATTTCCCCATCTGTGTTGGCAAATTTTTCTCCAGTAAAGTTACTTTCATTCATTAGCTCGGGGCGAAATTCAGTTTGTTCTACATTCCTCCGAAAATCCTATTCTCAGCCGAGGCATTATGTACATGTTGTAGGAGGAAGGATAGAAGTCCATGGAAAAGCAGCAGCAGCAACATCAAAGTTAAGTAACCAAGGCAGTTGTCGCATTAGTTGTGATTATTATCCCCAGACTTCGCATATGGAGACATAATACCACAGCTCCAATCTGCTCCTCCTGCGCCCCACGACATTTTCATTCACGGTGTGTAGGTGTTGATTTGTGTTGTCTGTTGAGATTTCTGTGAAACTCAAGGCAATTGAATGCGGCGAAGTCGTGAGTGGAAGTGGATTAAACTCTTGGGTAACTGGCATTGAACTGTAATCAGTGTAAGCTGTCAGGCGTTATTTTTCTCCCTAAAAAAAATCACTGAAGAAATGTTTATTCATTCATTAAATTTAATGGGTGAAAATCAAACAAAACCTGCCACAAATTCCGGCTATCATTGCGGACAAAGCTATCTCTGGGGATCAGGATTACAGCCCATCGATTGGCCTGACCATCGCACATATACTATGGTACCAACGTATGGGATGGCCAAGAAAAAAGGAGGAGAGGAGGGAAAAAATAGAGGACCTGAAAAAGTGGCGACTGCTAAAGTTGTTGCAATTGAATTTGCATAAATTGTGGCCGGAGTCGAGTTCCTTCTGGTTTACTGGCTTGCTCTGCGGTTATGCAAATGCCCCTTGTGTGCATTTGAAAATGCATAAGATTTATCCAAAGATTGCTGTCCATTAATTCAACTCGGATTTACTTTTAGCATATTTTACTACATGCAGCAGAGAGACTTTTTGTATTCACAGTTCGATTTGGAGTCCGATTCGAATACGCAAATTCTTTTTTTCCACCCACCCCCCACACTCCGCCCGCCGTTTTCATCCTCAACTAGTTGCAATAAATTTGCATTTACTCACAAAATGTTTTGAACTATGGGGTTTTGAATTTGAGGGGCCTTCGACTTACCTTGCAGCTCGATTTATTTGCGGCTGCATTTATTCAAATCGCCGACCGATCGAGTGTGTCTGCCAGATCCAGTCGTTCATTCAGTCATATTGATTAGTTTTTGATTGCTGGCATTAAGAGCGGGAGATGACCTTTTTGGACCAACATTTGGGTTGCTTATTCTGGTCACTCGAGATGAACAAAAATGTCAAAGGGCATTTACTGATGCCCGAACCACTTTAAAGGTAAATACTTTAAAGCCACATCTTCGTGTTATTAAAACCATTTAGCATCAAAATGCTTCTCCTGCGGCTTGAGCCAAAAAATTGTTATTACATTTGTGTCAAGACGAAAGGCATTTTTCCCTTATCTGAAACTAGGCCCACAAGTGTACCTAAATTGAGGTTTAAGAAACCGAACGACACAGCAACTAAATGAAATTTGCTGTTGGGCCTAAAATGCGATGGTGAACCGCAAAAACCTCTGATGGATAGATTTGTGTGTTAGTTTGCCGCCCCGGCAAAACACACATGAAAATTTAAATCCATTAACTGGTCAGAATGTTATACACAATTTATGAGGCGCATTGACAGCAGGACCGGAGGTGGGTCCTTGTTTTCAAACGAGTCCACATATATATTGAGGTATTTTTGAGGATTTAATGGCAACCGCAGCCAGGCAGCCAGTCGTCCCAAACTTTGGGCTTGTTTGAATAAACAGGACACACTGTTGGCAATAAAACCAGCCCAACTAACCGATAAACCCGGAATATCTACGGTTAGGGGCTCTTTCTATTTTTTATTTGGGCGGCCAACAGCCACAAACGCTTTAAATATTCGAATGGACACGAGAATAGTTTTGGACTTGCCTGACATTTTCGTAGATTTTTTTCGGTCCAAAAGCCCGGGTATAAAGTTGTCACTTTACACACGATTGGGCGATGAGCTCCAGTTCCTGTTTCAAGGAGTCGAATGCCTTAAATATTTCATGATGTGAACTGTGGCAGTCAATTCGGTGTGCTTTTCGAGGGTCGAACATGATAGATTCCTGGCATACCCTGGAGTAGGAAATACTTTGACTTGCTTAACATTTTGGGGATTCTCGAAAGGGTATTACGCTGTCGTACCTTAGCGTTAATCCTTCCTTTTTCAGTTTTTTTCCACAAAGTTAGCTGGACTAGCAGGCTTCAATTTACTTATTTTGTCAACGAATTATGTACATTGGAAAGTAGACAAAATTGCTGGCTAACGAACTTTGTTGAAAGGTTGAAAATTAATCGCTGCTCGGAAGCAGAGTTATTGATTCTAAATCTGAAAAGTGGTTAGGTAAGTGGACATGTAAGCCGTAATTATGTTGTTAAAATACTACTTTTAGACTTGGTATCAATATATTTAAATATATTCTGGATAATATTGAGTCAGTACAATTTTGTTCTGAATTTAACGTTCGCTTAACTTTTTAAGTTCCTTCCTGCGGCTTACAAGGTAAGTCTAATGAAGTTCAATTAAAGTGAGCAAGGTGCGCCGAAACTTTAAGCCGCAGACAGGCTCACCCACGGAAATAAAGTTGCAAGGAAAATTAGCGCCATTTGGGGTTGCCGCAATTTCCAAATCACTCAACCCTAACTAATGCGATTCATTTTCGTGTAAGCTAGCGAGACGCCAACTTTTTTCGCCAACAAATCGAGGGTATAAGGCAGGAAAGCAGATCGGGGCTATAAATTCGGATATTTTTTATCGCCTTTTTTTTTTGGTTGAAATTCAATAGCAGATAAATGCAGCTCACGATTCTCAACAAGTGCACAGCCAAAGCCAGGGCTAAGTGCAAATTTGTCACTCCGCCAGGAAGTCGGGGGAATTTGGCTAAGAAACGGGCAGAAACGCTATCGAAAAGGGTTTGTGATTGAGTGAGCGATGTGTGGCAGTTAGTCAGAGGAGTTAGTTCCCGCTTCAATCACTTTACAGCTCCGACTGAATAAACTTTGATATTTTGCGCAAACATTTTTTCACTGCTTCGAAATCGGTAGCATTTTTCAGCTCCATTTCCACATGTGGTATATCCTTTATCCTTATTTATTTATTTATTTTTTTAGTTGAGCACAGCTCTGTGTTCTTGTCAATTTGGCTTAAAAGTTTAAGTACTATCGGTTTAAACGTTTTTATTTTAAACATGAATTTTCCCCTTATTAATCTTATGCATTTGGTTTTATTATTCATGGCACCAGCCCAAGGACAATCTGCATCCTTGTCGTGCTTTTTGGCTTGTTTCATATTTAATCAATTAAAAACTGTGGCTACGTGCACATTTCGGACCGCGCCCTGCAGACTCGTTCATAAAAATCGTCCTTTGGAGCGAAGGATGAGATGTTAAAACCCCAAATGCACATGTTCACTGCAGCAGAGGACCTTGCCTTCGAGTGGGGAATTTTAATTTCAAAATAATAATGAAAAGCAGCCGCACCCGCTCCAGTTTTGTCATTTTTTTCACTTTTTTGTCCTGCTCCGAAGCCTGACAATGCCATGGAATTGAAGCCATGTCTGCGTGTGTCCCCAGCTTTTGTCTAATTGTCGCTCCACCATCCCAAAAACCACTCGCCATCATAATGCAGTCCCCAAGGTCTCGGAGTGCATGGTGAAATGTTGGCATATGTTGCGCCTTTTTTTCAGTGGACTCGCAGAGAAGAATTCTTTGTGGATTGGGATTGGAGTGCGGGAGGAGCCGGAGGATTTTCCGAATGGGGAAAAACTCTGGGGGTTGTGAGCTCTGCGTGTGGGTTTGAGTGCGTGCCAGTGTGTTGGCAAACAAATTACAGCTGCTATTTTCAAATCATTTGGGGCCATAATTTAGGTGTGTGTCCGTCTCGTTCTCTTTGCGTGTTTCTGCCCTTCAAATGGTCGACGCTTGTTGGTTTTCCCCCACTCCGGCGATCCTGGAAAATTAAGGAGACGGTATGTGGGTGGCATGCTGGAAAAGCGGTACATGGTTTGGGTGCGACGGCTGTCAAAATTAATTTGAGCTGCGAATTTCTAATGGAAATGGTGCACAGGATGTAACATTGAAAATACAAAAAACCAAGATTTAATACTAGAAATTACTTGAAATGTGTATTTTTCAAATGCAAAGCCTATAAAGAGCTTAAAAAATATTACAATATATTGAAAAGAAAAATCTGTACACTAAAGCCTGTCTTTAGTTCTTGAAAATGGTTTGTTGGCCATAACAATAACAGCGAGTGAGTGCAAAATAAATGCACATAAATCAAATTGGTGACTGAGGCAGCAAATTCAGAAGTTACCACCTTTATATGCACATTTGTATATCGCACATCAGGTAACAACAACAAATGGCAGCTGGGAAATTTTCGCTTTTCGTGTTTGGCATTTCAATTGGAAAATGTGCGCACATTTGCAATGAATTTCAGCCAAATAACTGAGGATTTATGCTATTTTTTTGTTGTTTTATGTGCGTTTTGCTGGGGGCGTGGCATACACACACACACACATACACACAAGCGACGCCCACAACAATCATTTTAAGTGTTTGCCTTTGTTTTAGGCGCAATGCGGGAATGGAAAAAATGCATTAACATTAATGCTGCCGCTCGTTGTTTTTTTGCTGGTCTTTTTTCATTACACAAAATTATTTAATTTCCTGCAGGCGGCACGCAATTTGATGAGCAACTGACAGGCGTTCCACCCGCTAAGATCCAAGGAGCAAAACTGGGGGAGGCATGTGTCTGCTGATGATGATGATGATGATGTCCTGTGAAAAGTTTACGATGCTGCTAACCATTCCTTTCTCGAGCTCTTCCCTTTCTTTTTTTGCCCTCGGAATTTTCTCCTCGCTTTGATGCGGAAATTCTCGCAACTTTTTTCCAACGTTTATTTAACGTTTATCGGGGCCAAGTTAATGACTTATGTGGGTCATTAGCATTTCAAGCTGCGAAAATATTAAAGCTGCGAATAGCATTAAGACATTCTAAGAATTTAAAAGAAAAATGTGAATTCTTAAAGAGCTGAATATTTGTTGATAGATTGCGCTGTGAATTTTATTTAATTAGTATAAAACATGAATAAAAAACCAATAATATGATTTAATTGGCATATTTACATACATTTCAAACCATAAAGAGCGCACTTGTTTGTCTGAAATTTTATATAGGCTCGCATTATCTATATGTTTTATTTTTCTAGATTTTATTGTTGTTCGCACAGATTATTTTTAAACGATGAGTGCTCAATCTCTTAAAAAGCAAAGCTTTTGCTTTACGTTATCAATAGTCTTTAACTTTAGTGTGTGTGAGGCCATTAGCTTTATTCTTCATAAAACCCACATGAAATTTTGATCAGCCTTGGCCCACGCATGATTCAGTAAAGTGCGTTCACTTGGCAGAAACAAAATGTGTTTGTAATAATAATCATCAACCCCAACGGATGAGAGTAACCCTTTGACTAGCACCCTACTTGCTTCACTCCGGATTGATATGATATATGAAATTGCATTTAAAGGCAATCATGTCAACGCCAAGTGAAATATAAAAAGACGTCGCACCCAGGGAGTCTGATTTCCCTCTATGCACGGAGTTTCTGTGGAGGAAGTTGGGGTAATTTTGCCACAGGCGAAAAATTCACTTCACACCTACGCAGTCGGAAAAACATGAAATCGAAACGGAAGTGAGGTGGAAGAAGAAGTGTGAGTCTTCTATTCCAGCAGGAAGTGCATTTGGCCCGACTTCACTTTTGGTGTCAACTTGCCACCTCGTCGGAGTCGAGCATCTAGCCTTCTTACCAGTACTTGGCGCCATTAAAATTATTTTCATACATTTTCGTTTTCTTTTCTACAAGAAATGAGAAGATACAAGTTGTATGCTTGTTTGTTGGCTGCCTGGGGCGTGAAATGTCTGAGCTGCAAAGTAAATTCTCCCTTTAAGGTGACACATGTGATGTGACTGCACAAGAGTTGACAAGCCAAGAGTTTTAAAGAGACATCATTAAAAAATCTATGAACATGTATTAGAAAACAGGAAAAAGCAACCCAGAGCAGTGTTTCAAACATTATATTATGATTATGATAAGAAACCCAAACTAAATTTGTGCTGCGTTGGATTTTGCACCATTAATATTATTATTATCTGTAGTTTCTGTCTTGCTGGCAACTCATTAACAGGCTCCGGGCAGAATTATAAAATCCAAGGCGGGGAAATGCATCTTTCGGAAGCTGCTTAAAAGCCGATCCGAAAATAAGTGGATTTCTGAGGCATTTAAAAGCCCAAAGTGTCAGTCTGTCAGTCAGCAAGGCACTTGTGCTCAATCAGCGGGTAGGAATTCCTATGGAAAATGGGCACTTTTGTTTGTGTGGGCGGGTGTGTAAGTGTGTTGAAAGGGAGCGAGGGAAAACGCATAACTCAGGGCATCTGAGCAGCAGCCAGGTCCAGTGAAGTGTCTCAAAGTATCTGTTAATAGGTGAGCCTGTGCCTCAGACGGAAAATATATATATTACGTGTCTGCGGAGGCCTCACTTTTATGGTCAGCATTAAAAAATCTTTCCCTATTTTATGGCTTTAAAGCGAAAACGGTAGACAAAATGCCAAAAGCTTGTTAGCAGGAAAAACGCTTGGCCTCACGAGGAAGCATTTACATTTTGACTGCTGCCCCTGAAAACAGTATCCGCATCAGCATCAGCATCATACCACATCAATCAACGGCACTGGGCAGCATTAAAATGGTAATTTAAAACCGCGCGAGAAGCCTCAGGATACTGCCATTCGGAGCAGGAGGCATGGAGAACTCATCATGCCGACGTTTTAATGATTGGCCGCTGGCTCCTTTCCGTTGGTCCGACGCTATGCAAATGGTATCCTCCAACTCCCAACTGGCAGCCCACAGCCCAGAGCCCAAAGCCCACAGCCCAACCACCGCCCCAAACTGACTCGTAAATCAAGGTTGCAACACCTAGCCAACCTAGGGGAAAATCCCGGAGGGGCGGGGAAGACGGCTAAGAGGTGGAAAAACGAACCCGCTGCAGACGCAGTAAAGTGTTTTGAGAAATGTCACCCGTGGGGCGTTTTTGTCATTTCAAAAAGTGTTCAATCAACTGTCAGCATCCAGAGTTCTTCGCCCAAGGATTGAATATTTCTTGGCAGATATATTACATGCCTGATGGTAGCCAGAAAACCTTTTAGCTACGATGTCTGGAGTGAAATAGATGAAAAAAATCTATTCTTCGATACAAACTGATCAGTTTTGATTGTTATATTCAGCTCACAAAGCTCAAAGCTTAAATATTTACATAAATATGAAATTCAATCATAGTATGCACCCTGCTTATCTTATTTACTCAGCACACCTTACTCAACCTAATATCCAGCTTTCATCGCGGCAATTAGCCATTCATAACTCATCTAAAGTCAACAAAGAAGCTCACCACTTGAGAGGCATTTAAAATCCGCTTAGCATCAGCTTTGGCCAAGCGAAATCACAGCAAATGACCCACAAATGAAGCTGAAAATACGAGCTCTGTGTACTTAGGGCTCCTTCCCCGCCTAAGTACTCCACCCACGCCGAGTGTTAAGTTTCCCATGTTGAAAGACCGGCAGCAGCGCATTCTTTCTCAAGTGTCTCATATGACCGAGGAGACCCGGTGTCTGAACCAGACCCCCGAGTCGAACCAGTTAGCTGCCACATTGAACTGAACTTTGAATTAAGTTGAGCGGCTTCCGCCATAAGAAACACTTACACTACTACAAGTAACCTAATACTACCACAGTGCGAAACAGTTTCTCGTATTACCCAAGAAGTTGTTTGATTTTTTTAGAGTTTGAGCTAAACTAATGAGGTTGGTTAACGCTTTGCAACGATAAAGTTATAAGATATATTTAAATGCAGCTTGTACTTTTTTTTTGAGCACAACGTTTGCTAATTGGGAATAGGTTTCTTCCCTCCTTAATCTGGTGAAATGGGAGATTTAGGGACACAAAGCTAACTGGCTTTGGGAGTTGAGCCACGTTCCCCAAACAATTTCTGACTTAAGCAATTATTTGTCTAAAATAATTGCCAATTGGTCGCTGAAAAAGAATGTCCAAAAAGACAATGCAGACGAGACATCAAACAATCAAAGAGCTGGGGAATCCGCTCTGTCTGCCGACTTTGACTTTGTGGGGCAGGAGATTTGACAATTGTTCGCGCTGCTTGTTAGCTGTCCGGCGATTTCCGTTTCCGCTTTTGCCACCGACGTCAAGTTCTCAACTACTGCCACTCGGAATGGAACTGTATCTACAGTCACTGGGATACGGAATACGGTGTCTGGCATTGAAATGAAAACAAAGCCACCTTGCCAATGCCAATGCCAAAGTCAAAGTCAGGCGAGAAATTGGCAAAGCTGGGAGTGAACTGGCCAAAAGGAGTGAATTGGCAACTGGCAAATGGTGAAAAGGGATTTTAGCAAGGATCCCGGCCACCATTGGTATGTTATTAATAGCCAAAAGGATGGCTGGCGGCCCTTGGATCAAAATTTCTGCTGCGTGGCTGCTTTTGGCATTCATTTCGTAACCCCAGACGCCTTTTGTCTGGCCCAAAACAATAACAACAAAGCAATGAAATCGAAAAACGTGCTCTTACCCCTCCGCCCCTGCCCCACGAAATAAAAAGGAAGAAATTTTTATTTGCCGTCTATCGGCATTATTGACTTTGGTCCCTAACCGTCAGCTGTGACCAACCAGCAGGGAAAATAGAAAAAGAAACAGGATTCGGCAGAGGGAGCAGCTCCACCGTCTGCGGTTTCCAGAATAAATAAAAGGTTACATACAAATAATATTTCTCGCTTACTGGCTTTTTTCCCCATTTGTGTCCCATCCCATTCCCGTTTGCATTTCAACTTTCGTTTTCCATTTACGGGGATTTCTTGCTGGCCTTTCAGTCGACTACTCCCCATAAACGGGGTGTAAAATGCACCTGAACTGCAGACAATGGGCGCTTCAAGCAGAGGATTTTTATCAGTCGACTCTGTCGAAGAAATTCTTAAAAAAAAGAAAACCAAATAGGAAATCGAAACGGGAAAGGTTAAAAATGGCTTTGTGGTTAATGAAAAGGTTTTATTGCCATTTTTTTATAACAGCTTGTTTGGGATTTATTGCTCCTTGACGAAGTATTATAGATTTCACTAAGTTTTCATTAGTGAAATACGATCATAAAATTTGTATATCTCAAACACCTGATTACTTTAAAATTAAATTTTTTGTTTCTAATTAAGATAACCCATAATTATGCTTCCCCTTCTATTCTACCAAGTGGTTTCGCTTTCAATTGCCGCTCATTACGAGGACTTATGTAATTAGAAAAAATGATAATTAAAATCATTAAAAAGTTTCGCTCAAGCGCATAAATCTCCATCATAATTTGATTGCCCCGATGAGTTGTAATCAAATTGCGAAGAAAATTTCGCAGACATCGTCTGTCAGCCGCTAAGTCAGTCAAGGGCCACAGAGCTCATCGATTACATCTACTCAGGCGGTGAAAGAGATGGCTGGTTGTTCGGAGAAAGAGAGGGATGATGCTGCCGTGGCTGTCGGCTTAGTGTTTTGGAGTGTGGCAAATAAATTGACATTTAGCTGGGCGTGTAACAAGATCAAGTATACGCAACGTCGCCCTCGTAACTTTGATTTGGTAGCAAAGCGAGAATATGCTCCTCATTAATGTTGCATGGCTCTCTGCAGCGCCTTCGAATTGGCAAACAGTCTTGCAACGCACATTTTCCAAAACGGAAAGCTAACTGACAGCAGAGCAAACGAAGTTTTTGCCATGACAAGGGGTCAAAGTTAGTACGTCATGTTGCTGCTTAATGCAAAAAGTGTTGCAAGTACACGGCAGCGCAAGGAAATCTATAACATGCCACCTGACATTTTGATGTGGCGATTAGCTCGCGTCCTGATTGTGTCCTGTTTGCTGTGGTTGTTCTTTTGAAGCGCCTTTCTAGGGTGGAAAGTTGGTGGAACCAGGGATGCAGTAAAGTAAAAAGTGGAAACATTTTGGTTTAAAAAACCTATTTTAAGAAAAACATTTCACTATATTTTAACGAAAGAAAAGTGGTTCAAAATAGATTTAATCGCGAAAGTTTTCAATAAGTTAGTATAAGGTGATTTCGCTTTTCTGCCCTGTAAAATCATGCATGCGTCCATTTTAAGACTCCATACACCGCATATTGTTAATGTGCAACAGCGTGTTGCATGTGCAACATCAACTTCTCGTCCGATCTGACTCAAGTTAAGTTGTTATCCCCTCTGACAGTGATGAAAACTTTGCTGACAGCCCGAAAGAAAGTTGCCAGGAAAATTGGTTACTTACGGCCAAGGGATGCGGGTATGAAAAGCCACGGGTGAGTGGGCAATCGATAATGTTATCGCTGATCTAGCATAACTTTGCTGTAGAGGGCGGCATTTTCCAGCAACCCAACTCTTTTGCATTTCCCTTAGACAAGTCTGAGTTCTTCATGCACCACAACTTTTCCACATTACCTGACCCAGATATCCTCATGTTTTCTTTTCAGAACGATGCTATAATTGCCATCAGGCTGCCAGGCAGACAGACAAACTCCCACTGGAGGACACTTCATCTACAGCCAGGTGAGTTCCAATTACCCATTCCATGGCTCTGCGGAAATGCCATATAAAACCAATTTTGTGAAGCTCGCACCTGTTGAAGTTTCGCCCTGCCTGCGAGCAGATTTAAAGAAGTTTCCATCACATTTCCTGGCCAGAGACCCGGCAAAAAGGGCAGGCTCTTTAATGCAACGCGGAAATGCCAGAACGGAGCTCTGAAATTTGCCAAAAGCTCTCTTCATTTCCGCAAAAAATGCGGAGCAAATAGGATGTGGGGTGGCGGAAAGGTAAATAGGGAAATGGCCGGGGGGCCCAAGTAAAAGCAAGAGTAAAAGTCCGGGACCAACAATGTAGATCTGTTAAAAACGCTTTGGGGAAAAGCTCCAGTCAACAAGTTTTTAGCCCCCAATTCGCTTTAGCTCTCTTTCTAGTTCTGTAGCAAAGTTTTGACAAAAATTTAATTAAATCCATGTCAAAGTCAGGACGCGGAGCGAAAGCCAAGCGGGAGAAAGTGCGTGCTTCAATGTCAAGAAGGCCACGAGTAGCAACAAGTCCTCAAAGATATTAACTAAAACTCAGTTTTTTATGCGTTTCCAAGCATAAGAGAGACCTAAGCCGATTTGTGTGAATAAAAGTTGGTACTGCATTTGGGAAATATTGCTCCATAAAATATGTGCCTGTTGCCTTGGCAGCACCGGTTGCTTTGACTAAATAAATTTAAATTGCATTTACGTGCTGCCGGCGCCAAACAATGGCATTTCGGGGGGAATCACACTCGAGCGTCCTGAATAAATAAATTTAATGCGTAAAAATAATTCAATTATAGGCCCCACACATGTGCCTTTGGGGATCCTATGGCACCGACATTCCCGCTGCCCTTTTCCGGGCAAAATCTCTTTGTGTTTCCATTCGCCCTGTTATAAATAAATTGCTTGAACATTTCGGGACCTGCCGGCAGTCAGTTCATTGATTTTCATTGATTTTGCTTTTGATTTATTTTTAACGAAAATAAGGAAAATGCCTACGATGAAAATCGTCGTATTTATGGTGAGGCCGCAAGGTGGTCTTAAATCGATTTGCATGTTTTACGGAAAGTTTAGCATCATTCAGCCCTAGAGTTTTCATTGAATTCAAAGTCTCACGCTTAATTAAGAACTCCTCTGATTTCCCATTTCGGTGTACTAGTTCCGTACAATAAATCACTCAAGATGAATCAACAGGTTGCCAGAGTCAAGCCCATTTTTCAACTTGGCCACGATTCAATTAACAATTGAATATATATGTGTAACAGCGCGGGAATGGCAGAAAGGCGAGGAAAACAGTCGGAAAAGTCCCCAAATCGATGAGCAGACATCCGAAAGTCTCTCGTTTCTCGCTGCCAGCTGCAATTAAAAGGCAATGAATTCGGATCTTTCGCTCCTCCCCCCAAAACTCCGCCCCTTCCACCCACCATGCCGCCCATTGTGGGGCAGAGAGAAGGGGCGTGGCCAGCTGTCTGATGCCTTGGAAAGTGAAGAACACTTAAGCGGAATTGTGCGCCAACAGCTGGCTTTAAGCGATGTCAGTTTCAAATTTTTTGGGCGCTTTTTATGTAATTTATTGATTTAAGTGGCATTCGGGAGTCTGCAAAATGTTCCATTAGCCTTGATGTGAATTGTAAATACATTCTTTCTTTGCTTCTCGTAGTGTGCTACATATATTTCTGATAATTTCCGAGGTATTGCAACATTTTCTAGCCAAAAGTTTGTTGGCCAACCCTATTCTGCGTGCCTAATAAAATTATGAGCATGTTAATTCCTGCCTCTCATTTAGCTGCCAATTAATAAATTTTTCGAAAATTCCATGTCCCTTATTTTCCACATTTCCTCGATTTCCCCCTGCTGAGCTGCCCTAGATGTGTCTGGCATATTAATGAGCATTTGTTTTCTTTGCCCGAATGGAAAGTCTGGGGGTGAAGAATATTTATGGGCTCAGGTTAAATTCCTGGGATTCTTTTTTGTCGTATTTCGGTGTTTGTTAAGTTCTGTTCATTTGTTAAATTAATTTATGTTTGTTGACTGTGAAATTTTTACAACATATTTATGCGTTAGCAATTGGGGCAGGGGCAAATCCGCTCAGTTAACCCTTTTGATAAATGTGAAATGTGTTTGTTTATGACAAGAACTTAATGACAACTGTTGAGCAAGTAAAATGTTGCGAAAGCAACGCCAAGTGATGAAGATTTAATTTTAGAAAATAAACCGATCCATTTGAAACTTAATTTTACGCCACATTAAGCTGCACATTTTCCCCTAGCTATGCTCCCTTTTGTACTATATATATATATATATGTTATGTGCCCGACCTGTCCCACACATTATCTGGAGACCAACTTCAAGACCATGGTGCTCACATGGTCTCATAAATATTCAGCCAGGACACACCCTCTCCCTGAACTTTGACCCAAATTTTGGAGCTCATTTGAATAGTCCTTTTCTTGAAACAAAAAAGCGACGGTGAGACTCCCTTAAAGTGAATTAAATATGAAATCCACTCAAATATTTAACCGAATATACCGACTAGCATGGGTGGCCCTTAACCCATTTATGCCGCTCGTACAAAAAGCAACCCCAAGTGGGCAATCCAACAAAACGAACTGTGTGGACCGGGACTCTAATTGTTATATGTTTATCCGCAAAGCAAACTATGACCGCATTAGCAGAAAGAAGGACCTGCCTCAAATCCAGATATATCCACTCCTTTACGCTTTAATACCAGCGCTTTTTAGTGTGTGCCACATCCCCAAAGTCCCGTTCCGAGTTGCCTTTTGGCAATTTTTTAATGTGCTCCACTGGCTCGGGACTGGGAACTCGAAGGTCCTGGCTCCGAAAATGTATTTCACTTCATTTTTTATTTATGTTTGTATGTGCATGTGGCACCTCCGCTACCCACCCCTTCCCTCCGCCAAGAGGGTGAAAAAAGGTTTGCGTGCCAAATTATTGTGCCAGTGGCCTAAAGTTCCTTTTTGGCCCCTTTTTTATGCCAACTGCCTCATTTATTTCCTGCTCTTTTTTCGGCGAGCTGGCGAGTTTGGGGCAGCGGCCAAAACGCAAAGTGCGTTGTACTCTTTTCCTACCAACATAC
This sequence comes from Drosophila simulans, assembly GCF_016746395.2. Classification (NCBI taxonomy): domain Eukaryota; kingdom Metazoa; phylum Arthropoda; class Insecta; order Diptera; family Drosophilidae; genus Drosophila; species Drosophila simulans. The sequence continues at coordinate 19,083,382 of NC_052521.2, forward strand.
ATATATTCGAAAAGCTGACTATGCAAACGATATCGATTTCTAGCATTTCCAACAGAGCGTTTAAAAGCTGCCCGGCAGTTTGGTGCTTAAACATTTAAAGACATGTACCGGCGATGGATGTTAGTTTTTTCAACAATAACTCTACCTGTGCGTTTAGTTAACCAGTTAACATATTTCAATTTAGGAAACATTAAAGTTGTTAAATTTTATTAGCGCCTGCTTGGTTTTCTCCCAATAAAGATCTTACGTCTTGGGTGCTGCAACTGCTGCTACATCATCCGAAGCTTAGCGGATGGCCACACACTCAGAGGCATAAACTAGCGTTTCCTGCACTTCCGCTGCCTGCTCCACTTTTCACTAACTCAACTTTATCCTGGCCATAAGAAGGCGCAATAAAAGCGAGTTAAGGATCTCTAAACCGTTTTAAACATTTAGTGCACCGCAGCGCCGAAAAAGAGGAGCTGCATATAGAGATAACATTTTTCATTTGCCAGCCCCGCATCTTTTGCACTATATTTATATATTTTTTTGTCAGCATTCAGCGCTGGTAGACTTAATGCAATTGTCGCATTATTTCTCTTACTTCTCCGGCCACTTGGCGAAACGCTCTGCAAAATGATATATACACAGCGACAGTCGTATATATATAAACATATATATTTTTAAATACCTCACTAGAGTGTCTTTTTTCGGTGCAGGTTTTGTTGCACTCTGGTTTTTATTTTGCCGCATGGCGTCTCGTCTGGCGTCTGCCACGGCGTCTGCAAATTCAGTGGAAAAGGGGAAAACTAGGGGCGCATAGCGGACTGCGGAGGGAGTTTTCCTCGCCTCGGGATGGAGTGGTGTTATGTGTGTGTGCGGCTTGTTTGGCTGCTGCCTCGGGTCTGTTGGTTATTAAGCCATTTTCATTCCACACTTCTTGTTGCAAAATCAAGCAGAGTGTTAAAAGAAAAAACTAAATTAAATTAAAATTCTTGGCCAGCGCATTTGCGCCATGTTTTTTATTCTCTCCCGCCAGCATTTGCAGTTTTAGTTGATGCATTTCCTTTTTAGCTCCTTAATCCTTTTAAATAAGAGAAGAAATAAAATAATAGAATAATTTTAAGTCTTGTATTTCATATTTTTCATTTCGAACGATTCCCTGCCAAAATGCACTATTTTATCTGGACTAATGTCGCATTTGTTGCTGTCGGCTTTGTGGCAGCCACTAATTGAACAAACTTAGACCACTCACTCTAGCCTCCGCTGACCGAAAAAACCAGAAACACAACAAAACTCTTATTTGCCTGCCAAGCGACCAACAATTGCATTAATTATGCGTGCAGTGAAATCTTTTCGGGCCCGAAAATGCTGCCAGAAATGCATCGGTGGAAAGCGCTGGGAAACTGCTGCCATAACAGGAAAATTCGGGGAGCGCAGAGCTTGGAGCTCAGCACTCTGGTGACAACAGCCATTCATCTTTGATGGCGAATGCTGGCAAAACTCATGAACACCCATTCCCCCGCTGACAATTTGTGCGTGCAAAATCTGGGAATTCATTTCTTTGTTTTGCCACCGCAGAGTGTTTGCCTATCCAATAAGTCTCTTTGGTGGAGACGATGGGTTGGGGACGGGAACATGGATGGGGATGAGAAAACGACCAGGAGAGGCCCAGTCCGGAATAGAGGAGCAAATGCTAATCTTGATAAAAATAAACGCACTCGGGCACGTTGCTACACAGGGAGAAAAGGTCACAATTATTGCAATTAAAATTATGAAATTTAGTAATCACAAAAATGTAGAATATTAAACTGCAACAAATATAGTATTACTAAAATAATATTATATTAACAGTCATAAAGATGAAATCCTAATATAAATTTAGTGATCATACTAACTTCCCAATATTTGTTCGCAGTATAGGGGGATGCGAGGAGTGGCAAGACAGCATCTCACGTTTTTCGTCGCATTTTCAATTTGCTTGGCATTTGCCTTTTTCCTGGCCATTGTCAGTCAGCGTGCCCCGCCCACCGCCCCCTGACGACCATTTCCCCCGACTAAGTGAATATTAATATTGACTTTGTGTGCTCTCCGCATAGTTCACCAAAGTTTTTCACCTTTGATTGCTCGACTCGCTACCCAGCTTCCCAGCTTCCCAGTTTCGCCGTTTCTTTCCATGTTTCCCTAGTTGCGCCGAACCCTGACCTCACCTCAAATCCACCCCAGACACCCGCGACCCCTCGATTGCCATTTGTGGCCTTTAAAGTCAATGGCATGCTCGCTTCTTGGCTCTTTTCGTGGAAAATTTATGTGCAAACTTTATGCGTGGCGCACAGAGTCCTTGCCTCTCGCTTTTCTGGGGGAACTCTCGCTATTTCTATTATCAGCATTTGTTGCTCTGCTCCGGCGCTTTTTTGTAGCTCTGGATCCTCTTGCCGCCTCGACATTATTTTCTCATTTTTATGGCATTTAAGTTCAAATGAGGAACGTGGGTTAAGGACACCCTCGATTCGGGTGTCACTGCTTCAGAATTTTTCCAGAAAACAAGCTTGTTCACCTGAACCGAAGATATCAAAAAAAAAAAGAATAGGAGCAGACTCCAACAATGTCAATATAATTAAATGAAGCTTATAAAACTGAAGAGGAAGGTGGTATTCTGGTGGGAAACTGTCCTGCGGAGCACATACAACTTTGTTGATTGGATTTCTGGTTTAGCTGCAGTCATAAACTGAATGAATATGCTGAAAATGGAAAGTAGGGGAATACCAGGCAATAGACAGGCCTAAATGAGATGAGGGAGTCTGTAAAGGGAGGTTATCTGTACTTGAATCTTGAAAAGAAACCCTCCTCTTTGGCTTAAGCAAAAAATGATTTTGCGAAATGAATGTAACCTCACCGAAGAATCAATACTCAAGAATTGTTCTTCAGATACTTTGTTCCATTTGTTATAGTTGTCTGACAAGGTTAGTTAGGATTCATTTAATTAACCCATTAAAAGCGACCCTCTTCGATCTTTTCAGCCGCGTGGAAATGCGAGCATGAAAGTGCAGGCCACAGCTTTCGACTTGTTGGGCTTTGACAGGCCCCAAAAACCATTTTCAACCACCCCCCGTTGGCCAAGTTTGCTTTCAAAATATTTGCCACAATGAAATCATGCCTGTTTGTGTGTGGAGCCTACCCAGCGTCATGGTGGTGCCCCCGCCCCCCTTCCACTTATAGGCCTCCGCCCGTGGCTCAAACAATTTTTTTGGGCCAAAGGAGGGGTCGCAGGAGGTTCAAAGTTGAGTTCGCTTGGCGTGCGAAAGTTTATTAAAAACTTTGTGTGCTTTTTGCAAACAAACACAAACACACCCCCTCTGCCGCACTCACAAACGTATTTTTTGCTAAAGGAAGAAAACAACAAGAGAAACTGCCATGTGAAACTTAATAATTCACACGGGAGTGAATTTTTCACAATTTTCACTTTTTTCCAACGCGGAGGTTGGGGCTTTTTCGCCAATTTTATTGAAGCGTAAAATATGAACCAGAACCACAACTGAATGAATGAATGAACGAATGAATGAATGGAGGGCTGTGGCACGGGCGGAGTTCTCTGTGAGCTTTTAACTTTTGTTGACATTATGAAACCTCTAAAGTTTGCGTTTTGGTTTTTGTTATTTGTTTTACAGCTAGTTAAGGCCATTATTCTGAGCGTGTGTGTGCTTTTCAGGGGGGCAAAAATAAGTTGAGAGGGGGCTCCATTCTACTCCTACTCGAGCCATTGTGTCTGTGCTCTGTATGCAAATCGGAGTCTGAAAGACAGACTTTCAGCAGTGAAATTGAATGGCTCACTAGCCCCTTTCCTCGTCTGATTTGCTAATTACTTAATTGAGTGTTGCCGCCGGGTAAATATGTAATTTTAGTCGGCCAACTACGATTGTTGGAAGGAATCTGGAAACTGTTCATTTCCAAAATTAGGCTACTTTAAACTAAAGTAATCTAATATGTGGTCTACTTTAAGTAGCACGCTAATTTTGGCTATGGAAGTATTTTAACAAGTTCAAATATTTTTTCGGACTACGCATATAAAATTCTATTGCGAAACTCTTCATTTCTTTTTTGTCGTGGAGGTGGGCTCATCATGGCCATAACTATTAGACGGTCCGACTGCATTATGCAAAACTTATAAACCATAAAATGCAGCCGACTGCGCCTAGCCAGCCTCTCGTCCTTCCAATCCTGTCTGGTAAGTCAGCAAGTTTCAAATGCAAAGTTGTCAGCACAAAAAAAGTTAACGCCAGGAGACCCAACTCTATCCCACTTTATTTCTGTGTCTGCGTCTCGACTTTTATGAAATATTAGCTACCAACTTATGCACATAAATCTTGCAGAGTCGTAGTGAGACTCTTCTGCCGCAAAAGTTTTTCGTGAAATGCCCAAAAAAAAAATAACGAAGAATAGAGGAACTCCCCAAAAAGGTGTGAATAGTATGGAGCAGTCGCTGAGTCCTTTTAAATATCGCATTTCCAAATGCAAAGTATCTTCATTAAACTATGCGCTAATTTGCAGTCCTGGAGAAACTTTGGCTACTGGCAGTAGCAGTACAATCTTTTGCAGTTCTCTAATCTATGGAAAGATATTCTACGTGTTACCTAACAAAATTATTTATCAGAGAATACATTTGGCAACTGCTTCAAAATATTAAGCCCATCTTTCTCCTTCCTCGATCTTGCAGAATCCTTCCGTTGCCAAGATGTCGGACATGAAATGGTGGTAACAGACTTGCACCACAAACTGGTCAACAAATAATTATCGAGTCGAGTGAGGAAGAGCCTTCAAAGAGTCAACACAAAATGCCTGACCACACGAGAGTAACCGCAACGACAAGGAGTAGGCCATGGCTAAGTGGAGCCATCCCAGTGCTGCTCCTTCTGCTGACTCTCGTTATCCTGCCTCTGGAATCCACCGCCTTCTGCCCCTCGAAGTGCCAGTGTTTGGGCGGCGAGGCCAATAGTAGAGCGTTGTGCGTGGACGCCGCTCTGGAGGATGTGCCTATCCAACTTAATCCGGAGACGAAATACATAAACCTTACAGTTAATCGGATTCGTACCCTGGAATTCTCGCTGCCGTTCTACATGAAACTTGAGATCCTGGATCTCTCGCAGAACATCATCGAAACGCTGGGCTCCAAGAACTTCGAGTACCAATCGGAACTGAGAACCCTGAATCTGAGCCGGAATTTGGTCAGTTCCCTGCACAAACACGCCTTCAAGGGTCTGACCAATCTGCTGCTCCTTGATCTCAGCTTCAATCGCATTGAGACTGTGCATCCCACCGCTCTAAGTGATCTCGCCTCCCTGGTGGAGCTGGATCTTACGAACAACAATATTGTCAGCTTGGAGGACAACTGCTTCAAGGGCATGAACACCCTGGAGGTTCTCGTGTTCCGGAATAATCGATTGCTAGACGTTCCAGCCAGTAATCTTTGGCATTTGCATGCCATCAAGAGCCTGGATATGTCCTTGAATCTGGTCGAGTTTGTGCGGAATGACAGTTTCGAGGGCTTAAAGGAGCTTTTGGCCCTCAGCGTGCAGGGCAATGTGATGAGCGAACTGGATTTGAGTGCCTTCGAGGGACTTATATCCTTGAAACATCTGGATCTGTCCGATAATAATCTCACGGTAAGATTTATTTTTAATCTTATTCAGTTCCCTAAAGGAAGCCTATTCCATTATGGTAAATTGATTTACTCAATATTTTTCATCTCTGCACTTAAATATTGCTCGTTAAATAATCCACTTTTAAAGAGTCTTAGAATTCACTTTTCAAACGAAAACTAAGTGTGAACTTACACAAACATGTCGCCGCCATTGCCGCAGAAAACTAGCGTAGCTGGTCTCATAAATTCAGACACTTTGCCAGGACTAAATCCTGTGAGCAACACTTTGCCAAAGCGGATTTCCCACCCACCCTCGAACGCCCCGTCTAAGTTCGTCCTTCCTGGAGTTTAGCTGCATTTTGCATACGCAAAATTAATAACCATAACTCGTTGTTGCTGTCCGTTCGCACACACCCATATGAGGATGGCAAGGATACACGCACTCGGTATTCGAGGACTCCTTTCTGCCGGCCATGTCCTTTCTGCTATTTATGCATGCAAACATGTCCGTGTTGCCTGATTTCTGCTGTTTTGGCCCACTCTTTGCTTAGGCCCTCGGCCATATGGCCATCCTTTCCCGGACGTTGTTAAATGCCGCCAGCTCCTCGGTTCCTCCACTGAGCTCCCCTTTCTTCCCAAAGACACAGTCGTTGCCCAGCAACTGATCCAGCTTAAAGCTGCCCTAAACTTTACGACCAGACAGTTGGGCAAAAATTGTGAACTTAAATCGAAAGAGGTCGGGATAAAGCTTAAAACGATGATGCGAAATCGAAGAAAGGTAAAATGTGGGATGTAGTCTTGAACCAGGGTTCTTAAGATGGTTTGGATTAAGCTGAAAGCGAGTATTATGTGGGAAAAGAACACGCTTCTAATCGAAGCATTGTTGATATTAAAGTTGTGAGATTCCTATTTAAAAGAAACTATCGAATGTAATCAAGAGAAACTATAATATAATTCAGCTTATCTTCTCGAGTATTGGCAATCAAAACTCAGTCGAGCTGTAGTCCGTTTCAAGCCGAGTCCTTCGACTTTAAATTGACCAGACCATATCATTAGGACACACATTTTGTGTGCGAGCCTGCCAGAGGTGCGCAACTTTCAGCTGAGTTGTGCAAATCCCCTGCTCAAAGGCGAAACTGCATGTCCTGGCTGGTATCCCACACTCAGATAATGGAAATGGGAAGGCAGCTCCGTCTCCAGAAATGCCTTTTTATGTAATCACAGGTATCCAATACACAGAGAGAAGTTGGGAAGTGTTTTCAGCTGAAGGAAGAAGCAAAAAGAAAATTAAAATTTATTTGTTAATGAGCAAATAAAATAAGCAGTCCAAAGATTACAAGAAGTCATAAGGGACTTAAAAATATATCTTCAGGACTAAGTATTTCAAAAAAGAGTGTTCTCTGTAGTTGCAACATCAGGAACCTGTTTATGCAAACTGATGGATGCAATGCGACCGAGTCCTGGACTCCAGATCGCCTCCTTTCTCTTCGTGTGGCTGGGAATCTGTATAGATGCATATATATATGCCTGGGTCGTTAGGAGGGGATAAAGTGTGCGTGTGTGTCCTGTCTGATGGCTAAAAAGGACTTTCTAAGCAGGTGCAGCACCAGCAGCCGCGCGTAGTCAACGGCAACTGACGGTGCGGAGGAATTTATGGCGCTCGGAATCAGTTCGAAACTACTTAAAATACCTTTTGGCATTTTGTAGTTGAAATATGGTCGGTCGGTCAACCACCCACTCGCAATCCCCCGAACCCTTTATTCCCAGCATTTCCAGGAAGTCCCAGGCTAAATCTGCTGCTGCAAACCGGTGTTCCGGTATTTTCAAATGGCATTCTTTTTCCTATTGGACAGATTGTTGTTTTATTATGCACACAGGATATATCCGCCGCCAGACATTCTGCTCCATTTTGGCATGCGGCTAGTGCATGAAATTGTTGTCTGCATCTGCATAGTTTTCCGGAAAATGGAAGGGGGCGAAGGGTACTGGCGCAATGGCATTATTACTGGAGTCTGAAACAACTCATGAAGCTTGTAAAATGGAAGGTGCTGAAAATGATTTATGAAGTGTGCTGAGTAGCTACTTTAAACCGAGTGGGCATGTGTGCCTCATGTAAATCTGGAACAACTGAAAGCTCAAAGGGTCGCTCCTTTTTAGAACTTGAATAACTTAAAGCGTGAGGCAAAGATTTCCCTTATAGTTCATTTTTTAAAGTACTGAACTCTTTAAACATTTAATAGTCTCGCATTAATTTTGATCAACTTCCAATTCACAAATGGAAATAACCAAATAGATAGTAACTGTGAATAATTCGCACAATTGACTGATTATTCTAAATATTTCAGGTTTCCTGTTCGACACAAACGCATTTGCATTTTAATTCCCATTGTCCGTTTTTCACCGATTTTCTTTTCTGGGCAAACTCGAAATATTTCAATGAGAGCCAGTTGAAAAAACGTATGGACAATTTCACATTTTCATAATTCAACAAAAATATTTGCGATGAATGGCGAAAAAGAATGGTGTTTGTGCTTTCTGTTGTGGGTTATGATTTTGCATTATGTGTATAAATATGAATACAGAAACATTATTGCACTCAGCTCTCAGATTAAAAGGACTAATTGCAAAAATATTCGAGAATAAATTCGCATAAAGTTTCAATAAAACCATATTTCGCTATTATTTTAGGTGCAAGCGTATATACGTACCTTATTTATTTGCATTTTATCATTCAGTCTTGTTTGTATTTTACGTTGCATAAATTTTACGTTGGGTTGCACAACTGCAAAACTTCATGTTTTTGTGTCTGAGAATTTGTGCAGGTGATGGCGTAAACATTTTTAATGCTTTAAGGTGCCTGTTATTTTTGTTAGTTTCTATAATTTTACTGTAGAGATTTCATTTTGCAATTACTCGCCAATTAGCTTTAATTTTTACATTTCCAATACTTGCTACTGCGTTTTCCCGTTGGTAGATAAAAAGGAAGTAGGAAAAAGGAAATTGAATGAAAAAATCAAACTCAATAAATTTCACTTTCTTTTCCGAGTCTTTTGCACCCTTCCGTTTTCTACAGTTTTCACTCACGCCGTTTTCCACGCCGCCCTGCGTCCGAAAATTGCGGGAAATGCGGAACTGTAGAGGAAAAGCCTTTTAATTAGTCCAGCAGTGGCCGGGTTTTCCTTTGAGTGCAGTGCCAACATGAAAGCACCCGCACTGAAAGGAGAAAATATCGCTGGGGGTAGCAATATAAATAATGGGGGAAAAAAAGTGTTGCCATTTGGTTAAACAATTGCCCGGCATGGCCTACATTGCGTATGCGTAATGCCTTTTAATTTTCAGCCATTTTTGCTGCCTTATGAGCTTTGGGCCAGCATTTGAATTCATTTGCCACACACTAGGCGCTCTCGGTTCTCCTTTTTATTTTGGCTCTGCTCACTTTTCTATATTTTTCCCGCTTTCCCGGAGTTTTCCCCCCACCACGAAGTTCATTACGTTATCGCGGAGTGTGTTCGTGTCCGGACGCCTGGCACGTAGCTTCCGACACGCTAAGGGAGAGAAAAATCGGGATAGCGGAAGACGAACAAGGGGTGCAGAGGAAGGTGAACACAAGTGGCAGCCAAAATTACAGCCAAAAGCTTTTGGCACGCTCCTTCCGAAAAAAAAGGAAACCTCTTCTTTTATGCATGCCACACTCTCCTCGAAGCTGTCTCAGTAGTTGTAACAAATTCGTTGCAAGATTGATTTTATTGCCCCCCAAAAAGCGAAAAACACAGACGAATTTGCTGGGCAGCGAGTGATGGAACAAAAAACGCGAGGAGCGGGGAAGAACATGACGCGCGTTTCCGTTTCCGCTGCAGTCGCTTAAGCAACGCTTTTCTATTGATTTCCTCTTTTTAACTGTTTAGTGTTTAGTTTTTCGGGTTGGAGGAAAGCTCTTTTTGCCACCGCAAAACGTTTTTAAAGTTGAGTGGCCTGCATTAATATTTGATTTGACCCAGCTGGGCCAAAGTTTTCATTTTTATTTTGAATGCTTTCTAAATAAAATGCCACTTGTTTTCCCTTTTATTGCAGATGGTGCCTACACAACAGCTCTCGAAACTCTCGAACCTCACCTATTTGAACCTGGGCGGCAACCGCTTTTCCCAGCTGCCCGCCGTCGCCTTCCTGAACCTGTTTCATTTGCGCGAATTGCATTTGAGCCGGCTGGACTTCTTGCAGCGCATCGATTCGAGGTGAGTTCTTGGCCAAAACTTTTCCCCAACAGCTCGATTCAGTGAACCCAAGTACAAGTGAAAGTGGGTCAGACGAAAAGGAAACTATTTTCGCTTTAGGGCGAGCTCACAATAAACAAGACACCAGCGTAAGATGATGTCAAGCTGTTTGAAAGTTTAGGATCCTTTGGGTGTTTGCAGCTAAGCTGAATAAAAGTCATTTCCAACACAATATCTGGGGCTTAAAGTCAACAATAAGCAGCATAAGCATAAAATTATCCTGTGGCACTTTAAATAGTCGAGTCATCATTGTTTGAGGCTTAATAAAGATAAGCCTAAAATAGTGGAATTTACGAACATTAAGTAAAAATAGGCCAGTAATCTTAATGAACCACATATTGGTAACGATACCCATATTTCTCAGAAGACTTTATTTAATTAAAAAAATTAATTAATTTCAATTCTAACAAAAATATAACAGTCATTCTATGTATATGTCAGGGTTCTTGTAATCCATTTTTCGTGGTCTTGGATGTTCGTAAAGACGATTACATCACCTTGAGTATGGCTTATTATGCCTGCGATAAGATATCTTTCTCTTCCCTTAAACATTTCACTGGTACCTATCACAGAACCAGGTGTCTCATAAGGTAGATAATTCAACTGATCGGGCTTCTCGACACAGTACTGCTTGGGTTCAGGGCAATCAGGGATTCTCCTTAAATGTACTTGTTGACTGCCCAAGAACTTATTATTGGCACTATAAAGCAGAGCATTCCAAGTCGTCGGAGGTCTAAAGTTCAGTCCCAAGCAAATTGGTATGTTAAGATCTGCAAGCGGATGAGTTCCTTACTATAAAGATGTCAAAGGGCATTTTGTATTTTCACCTGATCTTGGAATCATCTTAGCCAGCCTAATCAGAGCTATGTTATTCCTTATTTTCGGTGCTGGTCTGAAGTGGGGGTGCTTTAGAACCCATTCGACGTCGAAGACCTGCATATATGTGGATTCTACCTTTCTGCATAGAAATGATACAGTTTTCATTCATTTTTTTAATATTCTACAAGCAACCTACTTACATTTCGGTGGCATTGAAATTGTCAGGGAACGCACTGGCAACAGTCACAACAAATTCTAGAAAGTGCACGGACAATTAATTAGAGCTTCATCTTATTGAGAATAACTACTCACGATTTGTGATTAATGCACCAGCGAATTTATGCTCAAATAGTGACATCTCCCAAAGGCGCACATAAACCTTGGCACCCCAATCGCTCTTGCAATTCTCGTTCAAAAGTCTCGGTTCGGATTCAAGAACGACGCTAGCTATCCACGACTTGTGGGCATTTAAATCTGTATAGACCCCATTGGAGCCATCGCAATCGACGTTGCCGTAGCTTACTATCCCAAACTGTATGTGTCTACTTTTCCCACGGTATACCATATTGCCTGCGAGTGGACCACCAGAGTCACCCCGACAGGTGTCTCCCAAATGGCTGCCCGCGCATATTGTGCCGACGTTTTGGTAGCACTCATACTTGGATAATCTCACCAACTCTACCGCTTTCAGTACGTCGCTGAGACCTCTGTGTTCCGTCATACCCCAGCCAAACGCCGTGAAATGGTTTTGACTATCTGATGTAACGTTCTCGTCGAGGATAATGCATATGGGTCTTATATGGGCTGTAAACGAGGGGCCACGTTTATGTTTTAAGCCTTAAATCAATAAAATTCTATTAGAAGCACCACTTACCTTCAAATTTCACTTCGCGATTCAGTCTTAGCAAAGCTATATCATTCAAAAATATACAATCTTCCCATTGGGAATTCAAAATTACCTTGGCGTTCAGTTGCAGCACGTGTTTGCATACTGGGATCGGGCACGATCGATTGTTCTCCCCCAAGTGAACGGTTCTAAGATAGTTAGGACTTGTTATACACATTCATCCGTATAATGTTGGGACTTACACTTCATCGAAGCCACTTACGCAGTGCGCAGCGGTTAAAACATATTCTAAATATAAAGTTGTTAATAAGAATTTCCTTCCGAAACACCAAATGACTCACGCTTATGTATGAGTGATCCACCACACAAAAATTCGCTTTTGTTATACAAGGCTGCCATAAATTGAGTAGTTTTCGGCGGGTATCCGTTTTTCACTCTATAGCCTATTCTTATATCACAGTTTTCATCAAGAAGCTGCGCGACCGCATTTTGGTAAAACACAACCGCGACCAGAACTAACGAAAACCAGCAGCACATCTTTCTTTTTGAATCACTCAACAGCAACTGATAAGAAAGCCAATTTTTTACACTACTGAAGCTCCAATGAAACTATAGTGATACGAGTGTATAAGAGAGCACTTTCCATGTGCGACTCAATTAAATTAAACGAGATCTTCAGGCCGATAAATTCAAAATATGAACTTAAATACCAGCAGTCCCTTTTTCTCAGTACCGATAAGGCAGCTCAGCCAAAATTTTAATATTCAATGAATATGGTAGGTTAAATACACATTCTGGTAATTCATTTTAAAGTGTACGGAATTAAGCGGCAGACAAATCATTATTGCTCGATGCAATCAATCATGGCTAATACGCTTTTGGGAATAAGATGCCACCGCACAAGCTTCCTCAACGCAAGAGGCGGCGAGTGGGCGTGGCAGGGGCAGGGGCACATGCTTTAGCTCAACTCGAGCATATGTTAATTCAATAATTCCGGGCAATTTTCATATCAAATCAATGGACGAGTCTCGACGACTGCCTGCCTGTCTGCCTTTGAATTGGCCATGTCAATCAACCACCGACAGCAGAGAGGTAGTAGCTATGTGGCAGATATGTATCTGCGCTCGGTAGCAGCCGCATGCCACGCCCCCTGGGCGACATGCCGCTTTACAATGACATTAACATGACTTACATGACAAGCGATGAGAGGGGCGTTCGGTGGGGATTCCCCGCCGAAGGAAATGGAAAGCAGACAGCAGCCTCGTCGTATGCCATTTAAATGAGTTTAATTTGAAACTTTCGTTTGATTTTCTTGGCCCAAGTTTGGTCGAGGCTTATCCGCCCTGCAACCCCATTTTCCGCCCGCTTTGGAAACCACCCACTCTGTTGGCCTTTGTAATTGCTTTTGCTTTTTGTTCGGCTTTTGTTTGGTCTCTGTCTCAGGCTTGTGTAAACTTTTCTCCACACATTGTTCGCAGACTGTGGAAATTGTTGCTCAATCTGCACAAACACATTTGCATACCAGTGTGTGCACACCACATGTGCGTTGAGTGTGTCTGTGTTGACTGATTTGCAAACTAAATTCATGTTTTCCTCGTCTGAGTGACTGACGAACAATAGATAACTCAAATTCGCAGGATTTTATTTCCTTATGCTAGTTTTGTAGAGTTTAAGCTTACTTAGAAATAAAAAGGGGCACAATAAATATTGTGGTAAATTCCCCTGGATTTTGATTTTGTTTTTAATATTAAAATGTATCCTCAAGATTTCTACAATGATACTACCACTACACACGGAAAACATAAATTTGTTTACTTTTTTGAATGATAAAAAAGTATGTAAAATTCCTTAGCGAAAATGAGTAAACGCGACATAGTATAGGAGTTGCCTTGCCGAGATTACAATCCTTAACCATATTTCCCCACATGTAAATATGTAGCAAAGTGCTTTCAAGCTAAGAGAGATAGACAGAGACACCCCCAAAGACAGAGATAGCGAGACATACACGTAAATATTTATGCAAATGCGTTAATTGAAATCTGAAAGGGGGATATGTTGGCGGCGGAAAAGGACGAGCAGCGATGGCGACACGTTGATAGTCGGGTTTATGGGGCGACAGGATACATTTCTCCAAAAGACCGTGTGTGCTTCTCCCTTCCCCAAATCGCTGCTCATTATGAAATCCTTACGGCCAAACAATCAGCGCGAGTCCTTGCAAAATTCATTAGGCAGCAGCACGTTGTCCACCCACTCTAACCTCCCTTGAAAAACAAACAACCCCCGGAAACAGGAGTTTCACAATTTTCGAAAGCGTTAGCTTTTATCAAAGGGAATGTGAAAGTGAACATGACTTAATAGCAGAAAGTCAGTCGGGAAAACGGACGGTAGGTGTTGCCCGGTTTATTTGGTTGTGGGTTTCAAAATTGAAACTAATTGTTTTAAAATTTATGCGAACCGGGGTAGGGGGTTCATGTGTGACATTTGTTTTGCGGCAGCTTTGGGGTTGCTGATCCCCAATTTTTGGGGACAGGCCCAACTGCCTTGACTGCGCTCTGAATCCTGATGAGGATGGAAGCCGGATGATGGAGTTGAATGTGACAATTGGGAATTGAGTTCGAGTGTAATGGACTGTGCGGACTGTAATGGGTTAGAAATAAAGTCTTGGGGGGTAAAAAAGATGTAGAACATATGGCCAAATTTAATAACCACTTTAGCCATAGTTATTCATAAACTTCATATAAAATGTTAGGTGTTTCTTTATTGTTTTCTCGAAAATACAGTTTATATATTTCTATACAACGCTCCAATTACCCTCTTTATTAGCTACTTCTCCTCATCTCATAATGTATTCTGTCCAATTTCTTGGTAATTGCCACTTGTCTTGTTTTTCATTTAAACAGAATCACTTAAAAGCACTGCTAATTAAGTTGTAGCTCCCCGCCACCTTTTGCCCTTCATAGCTTTCACCTGTATACAGGTGTAGCGAATGCTGTCTCATTATGCCAAAGTATAGCCTTATTTAAATTCAACTCTCGCGAATTCTCAGGCAGTAGGGGGTTAAGGGTGAGGAAAATGCATATGCATAGACGGCCGGGCGACTTTCTAAGACTAAACGCCCTTTTCCCCTGGTAAATACGCATAATAGCTACTCACGGCTTGAGCTGCCGCCTTGAAAAATTCCCAGCTCATAATTTATGGAGAAATATGGCATGTTTATGTTGTACTGTTTCCGCAGTTTCTTCCTGCTTTCATTTTGTCTTTTCTTCGGCATTTTGTTGTTTGCAATTTTTTGTTACTCGCTGTCTCTGCGAAAATAAGCATTGCATACTTTTTCGAGCACAAATAACAGCGGGAAAACGGAGCAAAGGCCCCACCATTTTGACTCAGTCCTTTGTGTAAATTTACTCTGCTCTTGTTTATTAAGATTCTTTCCCTGTTGTTGGCTCATTAGTCTGACATATTTCTTATTAACATTTCCCTCAATCAGAGCAGCGCAGAAAAAAGGAACTCCTGCAAATGGCAGTCAATGACTCTACGGTTGATAATCGCATTGAGAGGACAATTTAATGGCCACTCTAAGCACTCACTCGTTGACCTCTTGTCTTTAATGGGAAACATTGCAAATGTCGCGGGCAATGAAAATACGCCAGGAAAATGGCCAAGTGTCTGGGCCATAAATGTCATCATGTGATGTACGAGGTTAATTAGCTCTCCACACATTTTCATTTTCCGTGCATTTGCGTTTACGCTGTGACATAATTAGATAGGACTCGAAAAAGCTCTGACAAATTACCATTATTAGTTTATTTATAGTTAATAAGTATGTTGTAAATTTTCTGTCTCTTATGAAGACTTAAAGCATGCAACAATATATTTTAAGCATGTGGTCAATGCGATTTCTTTAAGTTTCCTATGCTATGGCAACTTTTATGTATCTTATATACTGTACTCAACTTCACCAAGATGTATGTTTATAAGTAAACTGTGATTATGTCAAATTAAAGGGGCGTTGAGAAGGACAATTTCAGTACACTCCTGTTTCTTGTGACAACGCCCACTTGTCTATTGTATGGGTGAAAAATTAAAGGAACATGTGGGCGTATACGTAATTTAAAAACGTTTAAAATGTCATTAACAAATTGCGCGGCCATATCATTTGATAGATAATGTGTCCCCAAGCTTTACACATAGCGTGCATGGCAGTTGATTATCGGCTTGGTATGGCTGCAACTCGAGAGCTGGGTTAAGTTGTCGGAGAGCTCAACAACCTCAGAAAGTGGAGATCGTCGGCCTATTGAGTGCCTATCCTTTTATATTTTGATGTAGTTAAAACGTCAATCAAATGAATAGAGAGAAGTGGGGATTTGTGGCAATTGGGCCGTCCGAACGGATTGACTTCCATTCAAAACTATATCAAAAAGCGACTGACAAACTGTTTGACAGGCTGCCTGATTGACCGTCCAGACACCCGAACATACATCCTGCCAACGAGTTGACGATGTGACTGAACTCTGACGCGCTGGAAAGTCCTGGGAGTCGTGAGTGAACCCAGCGAACATGGACAGCAAACATTTCAATCGGATTTCGAGCAATTCCAATTCAGATTCGCACACCACACAAACACACGCGCACACACAGACAATTTGCATAAAAGGGAAAAAGAAAGATCGGAACAAGGCAAACATTTATGGCTCACACACGCAGCCAGAGACACACATACACACATGCTTTCACCCATAGCAGCCGTTTCCGTTTCCGCACGTTTGACGTTGGCAAACGCAGACAAAATAGTCGGGAAAAAAGAAAAACCGAAATCAGGGGAGGTTGAGAAGCCAGTCGAGAACATGAAACATGCAAAATGAAGTTTGAATCGCGGGAAACAGACCAAAAACCAAAGGCAAACAGCAAAAGGGTGGGTCCGAGGCACACCAAACCCCCTTCCACCCACTTTTCCCGCCATTTTGTTTGCCTTGTCACTTGGTTCTTTAGGCAGTTGCACTTTAGGCCAACAACAGGTCTATGAGGTAAATCATCAACCTGTGGAGCCCCTCGAAAGAGCCCAAAAAGTTCCTTAGATGTCACGTTTTCGTGTTGGCTACGCCCTGCTGGGGTATTTGCATAATATTTGCACAAATAATTGAATTTATTTTTTGCTTGTGCGGCTTTGGCGCTACCCGCTAAATTGTTTTGGGTAAGTTTCGGCTTATGTCGTATGCAGACAGAGTTTGTTTTGGTAATGCAAAGACCCATTTTTTTACGTTGATCGCCTGCAATTGAGGTTTTTTCGAACTTAGTTAAGTTGAATGTTAAACTTGCCATGAAATTGAATGTGCAAAAGGTGGAACGATAGTAGTGGAGTTCAGGTAAATTGGAATGCGGGTTGGCGGGCATTGTGTGGTAATGATAAGTGTGTCTGGCTGGGAATGGCGCTCGATTTTTGAGATTCTAAGGACTTTGCAGACATTGCTGCACAGACTTCACACTACTTACGAAATAAACAACATTTAAGATTGGTTTAATCTTGAATTCCTAATATCAATTCCAATTTTGGGTATTAATTAATCTTATTAATAAATCTTTTACTAGGCATCTCAAAATTATATATTTTTCAACTGAAAAACGGGCAGACGAACACAAATGCCACAAGCCCTCTTGCCAATCCCTTAGGACATCAGTCAACCTAATGAATTCCGCACTTTAGTGCTGACAAACCATTTTCGTTCTCATTGCCACTGCCATTCGAATTCATCACCAGTCGCAGTCGAATGAATTCGCTGGAAGCTTATGGCCTCGAAGGGTTTAACAAAATGCGGCCACTTATCAAATCAATGCGCTCTGCGGGTCCTTGAATCCTTGGGTCCTTGGGAAATGCAACTGCAAGTGCAAATGCAGCTTGTGCAATAAATGCGTTCATTTAACATGAAATGCAAGTCGCAAGCTGCAAGTATTGAAATGAAATGTGGCCTGCTTCAGAACGCTTAAAAGCGACAAATTCGCTTTGTGTCAGCGGAGTAAGTCAAGTCAGCACGGAGCTCCTCGCCAAATGTTGCTCATACGCCACGTTGCACTTATTTCGTTCAGCTGCAGCCACATCTGAGACTGTCTGGCAGGATCTGGTCTTGGGTCTTAGGTATTGGGTAATACACTGCACACACACGCACACACTCGCCCAGCATCCTTGCAGTCCTGCATCCTTTCCCCCAAGTCAGCGACTTAGCGCGTTGACTTAACTTGGCAGGGATTTACGACAACGCTCCACGGAGCTCGAATAACATGGAGCCTTGTCAGCTTGCTGCCTCGTCCTTCGTCCTTTTGCCCCTTAATACCTCCCCTTTTTATCCCTTCCGTTCATCCACCTCCTCTTTTATTAAGTTGAAATAGACGCAGGCTAAATAAATCCATGTCGCTTAAGTCGAAGCTCTGACGTTGTCATGTGTGTGCGAATGTGTGTGTCGCCGGAAAATGCTGGGAAAACTGCTGAGCGTATGTGTGTTATTCATGTATTTCATTGCCTGGCATTTAAGTTGAATGCTGATGCATCGTGCAGTGTGCATAATTAAAACGAACATTGCACTGGAGCCTGGCAAAATAATAAAAAAGATAGAACGAATGGCGTAGAGAGATAGTCAGTCGGCTAATTAAAGCCATCACTGCGGAAAAATAAATAATAATACTTAAATTATTTCAAAGCTTCAATTATAAATGATAAAAACAAATTCATTCAGGCTTGAAATAGGTTTCTTTCTTCTTGAGGTTGAATAATCTTGTACGATTGACCGAATTTTAATAAGTAAAACATGATTGTTAGTTGTTATTAAAATATTCCCATTTTTGCATTTTCCAGAGCCTTTGTGGACAACACGCACCTGCAGACGCTCCACCTGAACAACAATCCCCAGCTGAGCGACATACCGATGCGCCTGTTCCAGGGAAACCCCAACATCCTGGAGGTCTACATGCAGAGCAACAGCCTGCAGACCTTGTACTCGGCGCAGTTCCCGGTGGATCAGCTGCAGAAGCTATACCTCGGGGACAATCCGCTGCAGTGCAACTGCTCGTTGCTGTGGCTCTGGCGATTGGTAACCGGCAACTTCGAGGGAGTCGATCCGGGTATGGAACACGCAGCCGGTGGGGCTGTGGCTGCTCTGGCCAAGGAAGCCGACGACGAGGAGCTGGCGGATGAGGCAACCGCTGTGGCCTCCACGGACGACGGAGTGGCCGCTTTGGCTGCCTACATAGCCGAGCAGCATATAGTGAATGCCCTGCACACCACCGAACCCAGTGCCTATGAGCTGGCCACGTCCTCCTCGAACAGGAACTCCGGTATCCTGCGAATGGATCGGCAGCAGATCGGCTGCGACATCTGGCGGGATAAGGTGCGTACAAGAAGGAAGCTCCTGACCATGAGCGAGGGCGAGATCACCTGCCCCGCCCACATTGTAACCGTGGTGTGTGCGGTGATCACCTGCCTGCTGGTGGCCATGATTGGAATCAGCGTGCTCTACTACCTGCGTTTTGTCAAGCGGCGGAGGAAGTTGCTCCACGAGCGGGGTCCCATGCGGACCAGCAAGAGCATCATCAACGTTCACGATCGCATCCTGCAGGGTCACAATCCCGGGGGCCTCGGCCTCGGCATAAGCATGACCCTGGGGGGCGGTAACCATGTTAACGGATTGGGCATGACCCTCAACTATCCCCATCATGCACAAACCCTGCAAGCCCACCATCACTACCATCAGGCCATGCCACTGCAGTCCCATGGGGGCAATGGTAACCACGAGTACCAGCAGACGACTCTGCCACAACTGGACAAACTGGAACTGGAACGCTATCTGGCGGCCCAGACCATTGCCAATGAATACCGGGCCCTGAAGCCCTGGGAACTGCCCGTTAAGGAAGCGGACGATGAACCGGAGCACCTCTACGAGCGGTTCGATCACTACGAGTATCCGGACACTCACACCATGAGCAAGCTGAAGCAGGCGGCGTCCTTGAACCACTCCAACTCCTCGGCTGGTCCTTCGCCCGTTCCGCCATCGTCGGGAAAACCACACGTGGTCTACGTATGACGTGGGCGTGGCACGGGCGAGCGGTTCACCCAGATTAATACGGATATGGAAATGGTCGGGCTGAACCACCTCCACCACCACCACCACAACAACAATAACAACTATCGGGGCTGTGTACAGAGCGCCAAGGCCAGTGGCCAGTTCTGAGTTGGATGAATCACGGGGGTTTAAAACAAGCAAAAACAGGGAAAGTGAGAGGTTAGTTTAAGGCGAGTTTAGGTGAGGATGTAGCCACTAAAACTGGTAGCTTTTAGTGGGAAATTTCGATGAGATACTAGGTATCTTTGATCAAATGCGAATGGTTTTTAAGAAATCATAAGCAGATGGGGGAGGCTATTGTATCTGACCCAATGCAAGTGTCTAAGCTTCTAGCAAACTTCTGCATCGTCGAGATTTTCCACTAATGCGACACCATGGTGATTTACCTTTGTTAACTTTTTTTTCGAATAAACCACAAAGTTTAACAAGCGTCAAATGAAACAAGGGATATGTCTACGTGTATAGAAAGCATACAAATACTCTTAACTACCTACGGATAACAGATATATTAGAAATGTATACTAACCGCTAAACTAAGAGACGAATACGATTTCAAAGAAACCAATTTGCTGGCCCCAAACTAAGCTAAGCTGCATTCAAATCTCACTCACACTCTTTCTCTCCCACTCATAGTTAAAATGTCATTTAGCATTCGAATACTCTAGATAGCATTTAGCGAATAAGAACTTACAAGTGAATTTAAATATATATATATGAATATATATTAGGTATAGCGATTGAGCAGGATGCAAGCTAAAGGAGCTAATGGGATTTTCTTGATTTGATTCTTGAATTTACTGAATATGTCTTCAACACTTGGGATATACGGAGAGAATGACAAACACTTTGGCAGACCAATAAACTAATGGGGACCAAATAGTCCAGTCCAGTCCAGCCTAGAACTAACTGAATGAATCCAACTGCCAAAGAGGTTTATTGGCATCCATTATCCTGCTGAACCATATTCCCAAGTTTCCTAACTTTAGCAAACATCTCGAATGACAATATGCAAAACATTAAGTGGAAAACTAAAACTTAAATTATAACACCTATATTATCTTAGTGAGCCAGAACTCAAAGTTGATGAAATTATAAATATAATTTGTAAATATCCCTCAATGGCGAAGCACTCAGCAGAGTGTTTGAACGTTTACTGTAAATAATTTATGGAATGCATTTTAAAACATTAGTCAAGTGCATAGATTATTGATTTAAGAATAAATGATTTCCAAAAAGCAATAACTCAGAATCAAGGCTCGTTTGTTGTTATTTTTCGGTTGAGTTTGATTTGCGAATAATAATTTAATTAAATGCGACAACAGCAAGGCAAATAGCGAGCAAAACTAACCGGTATTTGCATAAAATAGCCACACAGAGCACACAAAAAGCCAGTGTAAAAAAATTTCTAAAATAAAAACTATATGCGTATGTGCTAAATAAGTAAAATCAAAAAGCAGGCTAGCTATGCACGAAATGCATTTAGAAAAACCGACAGAAAATACAATTTGAACATAAATAAAAAGCAGTTTGTGTATAAAAGGTGCAAAAAGAGCAAGGGAAAACGGCAAATTGAAGCCAGGCAAACGTAAGTTTAAATCTAATAATATGATATACGCAAAAATATTTAATTAAATGATAGAGACACCCACAGCAACAACAACAAAAAATGTTATTTCTTATACGAAGACTGAAGAAAATGATGAAGCGAAATAAAAAGAAACGAGAAATTAAAACATGTCTTTTCACTCTAATCAACTGCAGGGGATGGCATCAAAGTGGCAAGCTGCAAATTTGTGTACAGATTGTAATAAATAATGGATTCACCTAGATGAACTGGTCTTTGCTTTTCCTCATCAGATGCCATAAAATACGACAAATTCACTGGGCAGCAAAACGAAGCCAGGCACAAATCCATGTAAAACAAATAAAGTCCTTGTATATCCCTGCACAGGGAGTGGTCCCAGTGAACTGAAACCGAAACTGCAGAAGAAAAGGCATAAATCTAGTGCCGAAACAAGTGCTCGACAAATACAGCCGCCCACATAAGTAAGTAACCCAAAACGCCTACAGCAGGACAAAGGCCAAAAAAAAAAAACAAATAAGGGGAGTGGCGGAAATATGTGGCTCAGTAAACCAAAGTAAAGTAAAATATTTACTGCCCAGTCAATTGTGCTGAATTGTTGGTTTCCACTAAAGCTGTTAAATCCTGGTGAAGGCAAACAATTTAAGTTGCAACTGGATTGAATATTTCTCTACTGAGTAGGAAAATTAAATCAAAAAGTTGCATTTAAAACGTTATATTTCATAAATTAAAAAGGACTTACCACTGAAGAATACTCTTGTATTCTGAGGTATTTACACATTACATCGTATACTTAACGATCATTTGGCTGTAAGGTAAGTGATATTTAAGTTGTATATGTCAAAAATGGTTTGAAGCATATTTTTGACTCAATTTTAAACACCAGACTACTCTGCTTCGTAAGTGAATTGAATCATAAAGTATCCCAGATGTAATGATCTATTTCCCTGAAGACACATTTGACGCAGGACTACGTGGCAGCACCATGGAAACCCTTGTTGTTAAACAATTGCCAACTCACTTGCAAGAACAAATAGAAAATGTAGAACGACAAAAGAGCAAGCGAAAAAAAGGAACATAAAGGCAGAAGAATTAAGTAAATAAATCTGAATGCTTTCTAAATAATTAACATGCCGGGAGCTCACTTTCATTTAAACTGGGTCTCCGCCACTCATTGAGTTGTTCAACTCAACGTTGGGCTTAGACGGCGACAAATCCCCCGTGTCTGCGTTTGAATGATTGTGGGGCATTTGTTGGGGCATGAAATATAACCACCCACCACTCAGCGCCCACCATCCACCACCCACAGAAGCAACCCCCGGAAAATCCCACGGATTGAAGGAAACACCTGAGTCTGCGTCTCGAGAGCATCACGGGTGTAGGCGTGTGAATAATGGCAAGTAATTAATATTTTCGACATTATTCTTCTGAACGCAGAATCGGGCGGAGGCAACATTGTGCGATGTCCTTTAATTAGCTCGGAAAATGTTTCGGAAAAACTGGCGCATAAGTCATAAAGTGCAGGAAATCGAAGGATGAGTGTGTTCCATTAAATGCAGCTAGCCATCTGAATAACGACTTCAGTGGCATTTTAATTGCCCGAGCCAAATGAAATTTCGCTATAGCGATGCCATTAAGCGAGGATCTTGAGATATAGCCAGATAAACACTCAAACAGGACCAAGTGCCTGCGAACATAAAAACGTAATGTCCTGCAATTTGTTAAAAGACGCGCAAACTGCCCAATAAAATATCGCCGAGGCGATGGCTTTAATGTGATTGAAAAGATGTTGTGTAGCCAAAATCAGAAGCCCCACTTCAGCTAATTGTTTGCGTGCACCCTGAGCATGCGGGTCCAACAGCTGTGTCCACAGGACACTGTGTTTGCACTCTGGACAAGGACGAGGAGAATTGCTCAAATAGTGGTCGAGACACAAACGTGTGTGCAAATAACTCATGCACAATGCACAATGATAAATCAAAGTCACTTAGCGTTGATGTCGATTTGAAATTCACTTACAGCCCCGCCGAATGTCAAAGTACTGACCAAACACAGACCTCAAAAAAAGAAGGAGAGGCAACGCAAGGACATATCATTTATATCAATTTAAATAACGACCTTTCAATGGTCAAGGAAAATCCCGTAAAAAGCTCACCGCAACCCGCAGAGGCAAATGCTTAGATGGATGGTCGGACGAGGCATTGACAGTTGTAAGCCATAAACCACAGAAAATTGGGCATTATATTAGTTAAGATGCTGTCAAGCCGAAGGATATCCCATTCCCGAGGACAAGGGACAGCCCACCGTGCAGACATATCGCTTTCAGCACGGAGCTAGGAGATAATCGGGCGGACCGGAGTATCCTGTAACCGGCACTAAAACACCGTTTGACAGGCAACGAAAGCCCGGAAATCGGGAATCCTCAACATTGAAATCGAGACAGGGGAAAAGTGACCACCAGATAAGCAGAACGCATTCATCTTACGGGAAACCCAAAGGATACGGGACAAAGACTAACCGGTGCGGTCAAAGAAATCCGAATAAAGTTAAACAAAAGTTGGACACACATATTAAGGGCTTAAAGTGTTGCCAGAAACCTAAAACAAGGAACTTATCTTGACAGCTCGACTGTGCACTTAACCAGGTTACCCGCAAAATACACCTATATATCTTGATCAATTTTGCTGGCGCGAGGAGAAAATAAAAAAACTTAAATCATAGCCAGCTTTTGTTCAGCTTTCCAACCTGGTTTCAGTCGCCTTTTTTTCCCCGGTTTTGTTTTGCGGGCTTTGTCTGCGCCACTTTGCTTATCTTGGCCACACTTTTTATTGGTCGCCTTTATTTGGCCTGACATCCCCCATATTTCACCAAATAACAGCAGCAGAGATAAGTGGCAACCGGAAGGACATGCGAATTAGTTACGTTTTTTGTGGAAAATATCCTCAGGAAAGGGTTCAAAAAGTAAGAGTTGCAAATATAGCAATGAAAGGGAAATCAAATCGTTAAACGAAAAAAAAGCTCACTTAACTTTTCCATTTAATATGAACAGCGCCTAGAAATTTTCCACTTATCTAAATGTCACAAGAAATTCCAAGATATTTATGGGATACAATAAATGATGTTGCAATTTCATAAACCGCTTCCTCCGAATCAAACTGAAATTTACAACTCCATCAAAAATTATCGCTGCAATTTTTCAAGCAAGAATGTAAGAAATCAAAATTTTATTGCCACCGCAAAAATCAAATTTCCAGCACTCTTCTCTCTTTTTTTTTTGTGGAATTTCGGGATTTCTCTGGGATATTTTCAAACATGACACCTGAAACTTTGGCATACAAATTTATGAAAATATTTGCACATCCATTTCACGGCTTGAGGGATGGGAAGGCAACACCTTTTGGCTTCATTGAACTTGCAGCTTCGCATTACACAAAGCCCGAGGTGGAGTCTGCTACCCCGATACACATGCAAATGTGTACAAACTGAATCAATTTTTACCGCGATAAACTTCGGCTCCACCTTTTGCGGGGGAAAAGTGGAGAGAGCACCGGATTTTACGGCACTGAGGTAACTGCAAAATGTTGTGTAAAATTTGCAAATGCAATAAATAACTCGTTTCGGTGTAGCAAAAAAAAGGCTTGCTTCTGCTGTTTACACCCCCTTACAAAGGCATGTAGCGATTCCTCTTTTTTCGCTTCTGTATCCTTTTTTGCTCCTGTTTAGGGCTTTCGTCCCCCCACCGAAACCAAAGCGCGCCACATGTGCGAGTCTGGTTGTACTTCCTGTGGGTTTCTTCCTCATCGGTTGGAATACTCTATAAAAAATAAGTTGTATTGAGTAAGTTTCCAATAAAAAAAATTAAAACATTCAAATCTATAAGGTACTTAAGGTACTTTCAGCTTAAGGTTGTTTCTGACCAGTTTATTTATTTGGTATTTATTTAGAAATAAAACATTTGCTGTGTAATTTCGATCACTTTGATATATTATCAATCTTTATTATAGCTTATAAAGTATAAATATAGTATATAGTAAAAGAAAGGGTATTTTGAGCCTAGGCAGAACGCACTATGCATATTATCTCCATTTTTGTATCGCTCTGCTTGTTGTTTAGAGTGCTGCAAAGCATCCCCGAAAGTATGCAAATAATTTTTGGCCCCAACTCATATTTGATATTCAGTGTCAGTTGTTGGAAGGGTTACCGAATACAAGTTATTGAAATTTGCATGCAACGGGTGGGGAGTTGATAAAGGGGAAATGGTTGGGCGGAGAAACAGCAGGCGTTGTTGAGGCAATTTATAGCACTTGTGTTAGGGGGCTGTTTCGCCGGAGGCAAAGTTCTCGGTTATTGTTTCGCCATATAAAAGGCGCTGGGATTTCTCAGCCCCGAAGGACGTAATTGTTTGGCAGTCTTCGGGCTTGATGATGTTCCCTTGATTTTTTGGCTGCGGAATTCTCAACAATCCCAGGGACTTCACCCTTTCGCACAGATTCCCAATTAAGTTTAGACCGGTTCAACGCTTTCGCATCCATCAGGATTTGGATGCGGCACTGAAAAGTTACCATCGCAACGCTAGCCGCATAAAAAGGGACATAAAAACGTTTTAAATCCCTGGAAATCGCAAAAACTACGCTAATAACATTGTCATATGGCGGGGGTGAGGGTGATTTTTTTTATTTCCTTTTTTTTTTTTGCATTTTTGCACTAAACTTCGCTTATCAAAGTTGAAATTGCAGTTCGTTGCTGCGTTGCTGAGCGCAGCGCATTGGGGATTTGTCGGCCACTCGAAAACTCCAAATGCGAGGCATTTATTGTGGGGCAGGGATAGAGGATTTCATTTGAAACTCTGATACGGACAATCGGCGTTTTATTTGCCGTTTTGGCGCGCCGAGTTTCATCATCGTACGCCACTGACCCAGTTCAGGCATTTATCACAACGGCACACACACGGATACAGGCGATTGTCCTGAGGGTCTGACCCCAGCACAATGAATGACCCCCCATATCGCATTCTCAACCTCTTCCCCTTTCCCCACCACTCCTCTTCCACTGCCCGTCCCGCTGCTGACTAAGTGGACTTTTATTTCACTACTATTACGGCCAAAGCTGCGACTACGCAATGAATAGTTTCGCTGCCAAGCTTTTGCCCTTTTCTGCCTTCACTTGCTCGCTGGCCATCTTCAGTTGCTAAGCGATTTAGATTTGGGCACATATCTCACGGTTCATGATGGATTATTTGCTCTCTGTGAGAGATAAAGAGCCACTGGCTAAAACTCTTCAGACGCTTGCCTGAATCACAATCATTGTTAAATGTCTGGCCCCCGGCGGCGTCCATTCATAAATTTAAAACCAATAAACCTCCACCTATCACTTATCTGCCGGTTCTTCACCTACGAAACGTCATTGGCTTGATGCCGTAATGTGTCATCTTTATGAAATTATAAATAATTTATTTCCTTTGGACAAGCGCCGATTTAACATGGAAATTTCAGATAGATAAGACTATCTACGACTTGCTCTGTTTCCCAGTCCATTGAATTGAGTAGAGTATGTTCAGTAGACGAACGCCTTTCGAGCGAACAAGTCAGCCATGAGCTACCAGAATTTCCTAGGTTTTCTGCTCTTGGTGGGTATCGAATATACAAGTAATATAAAAGTTAACATATAAAAGCTTTCCATCAATAAATCATCCAATATGTGTAGCTTGGTTAATTAACATTTTATTATACTCAATTTGTCATAATCAATTTATACTGACTATAAATGCTTCTATATTATTCCAGCTGACCCCTTCTTTAATCAAAGCCTATGGAGATCAAAGTCGCTATCGGTTGTATTTGCAATCAGATTACGCTCTGCAAACAATCAGCACTCAGCTAGTTTCGCAGGCAATTGAGCTGGTGGACTATATGGTGGAAGATCTGATCGTCTTGGACTCGCAGAACTCCATTCTGTTGGGCTACTTGGATCGTTTCGACGCCTTCACTGCCGTAGATGCGAATAAAACCGAGCAGAAGCTAAATGCCTTCTATGGCGTGATTGAGGACTATCTAGATTCGGATACCACGGGGGATCCACTGAGAACTTCCAGTATCGAGACCCAGTTGATTGCCCTTTGCCTGCAGCGCAACGGATTCGATCGATGGAAGCGCACGGTTCAGACCCGGACAGCCCAGCTCCAAAAGCTAATATACCGGAAGTTGAGGAAGCACCTGGAGTCCATAGACAGGGAGGATCGATTGGCTGTGGAGCGCAGGTGGAAGAGAATCCTGACTCGTGGCGGCCCCCGAAGATTGGAGAAGCTGAGAGAATTCGTCAAATGGCTGGGAAATTTCAGAGATTAGAGGGTGGCGGCCCGGGTGAACGAATTGTTAGGCAATATGATATGCCGTTTAGTGATAAGAAGAGTTATAAACATTATTTATGGGTGTGTGGAGCAAGAGAATGTTTGTGGTTTAATTATAACCGGCCATGACCTTGAGGTATTATCAATAAAAGCAATATAAAAAAGAAGTTTGAATTTGCATTATGTTAATCAGTGCCTTGGCTAACAAACAACGAAAAGTGGATGTTCTTTAAAGAAACGTATTCATAGCATTTGTAAATTCAACATGTACCAACAAATGGCAGTAAGAAAGTGCATCGCAGCTATTATCCTTTTGTGTCCTTGCACTTACTCCCCTTCGATAAATGCAATTTTGCACAGCACGTCCCCTTCCCCATCACTCAGATCATGTATGAGGGCATTGTTTAATGCACTTCACAGCTGGAGGAAACTTTTTCCAGCCCCTGTGTCGACGGCAATGAAAACTTTGTCATGCCTGGCAAAGAGGATGATAAACTTGGTAAAAATTATGAAACTGAATATGGAAGCGTTGGCGAAATTGAGACAGCAAAACAACAGAGCCAACAGACAGGCAAAAGACATACGAGACTTTTAGCCAGGCGAGGACTAAAACTGAAACTAAAACTGATACTTTTTATGGATGGCAAGTGAAAAATGTAGACAGTTGCAGAACGACTTTCCGGGCGGGGGCCAAAGGCAGGAGGTGAGCGGGATTTGCTGGGATGAAAGAAAAATGGCAACTGCATTTCCTGTCTGAGAGCTGACAAAGTGCTGAGTGCATTTACGACTTGGACTTGGGCGAGTGTTTTGTGTCTTTCCTACAGCTGCAGGAGATGCAGGGAATTTATGCACTCAGTCCATAGTCCACAGTCCGCAGAGAAAGCTCTAGAAATTCCTGACCTGAGGCATTTTCTGTAGGGCCTGGGCTATTTTCTTTGGGCCATCTGATAATCGGCCCCAGCTGTGGCTAATCGGTTTACATTTGTCACACTGGCACTTTGGCTAAGGATTCTCTGCTGGTAGATGCCACTTGTCCAGGAATCTGGTACGTCCTGACGTTTCTCCCTGGAATTATGTTTGGTTAATGTTATATATTGAACTTTAGTACATCCTCTTGCTTTTCCGTTTGGCAGGACCGCGTGAGTTTTCCGGCAAAATAATTCCCTTGGACTTCGATTCATATAAAACATATAATTTTATTTGCACAAGTTTTAGTTTTAATGACAGAATTTCAACGACAGTCAGGGATCCCTTCCTATAAACTCGTCACCTCGGCGTCTACAGCGAAAACACAGAAAGGACTTCATACAACCAAAAAGGACGAGAAGACCCATACAAGCACAGCATGCAGCAATGATGAGAAAAATTACGACGAATATGAACAAAAGTCCCCAAACCCCTAGGTTAGTATCCGGGTGTCCAGTGGTTGTACGGTACGCCACAGTTGTCATGTTAATGTCTATATATTCAATATCGTATTCAGATAGGACAGTTGTAGGCTCCAACCCGGCCATAGCTTATGGGAAATAAATGGCAAATTTTGATGATTTCGATAATAGATTGAGCCCTCTAAAAGAAAGCAAATATTTATGAGGAAAGCCACATTAAATTAACGAAGTCTTCTTACCGTTCCTTGCATAGCAGCTAAAGAATTTTGATCACCCTGCTCTCAGAAATATTGTATTGGGTATAGATTTTTTTTTAATTTTAAGAGTACAGTCGCAGCTTACTGAAGTCGTTACTTTTTGAGCTTAAAATTTGAATTTTGGTTGCCTTATATTGAGCTAATAGATAGCATTTCAAAATTAAGCTCGATTTTATTATTTTTTATAAATAGACCACAATTTTTCCAATGAGCATATGGATGCTCCTAGTGAATCTGTATCTGGGCACATTCAATTTATAGGATTTTAAATCGCATATCGTAGCACTACGAACATATTAATAGAAACTCGAATTAATCATCGTCCAAGCTGCAGTCCCCGCAGCCGTCGCCACAACCATCCCCGCAACATCCACCCCCGCCGCCTTCACCATCATCACCACAACATCCTTCGTCGCAGGCGCGGTGTCCGCAGCCCCACAGGTAGAAGAGCGACAGACAGATGATGAGCAGGCAGCAGAGGAACACCATAACAACGGTCAGGAGAACGATACCGAGATCCGTGTCTGTCGACCAGCTCCAGAGTACATAGATACATAGAAGGACGTTCCCCCTTCTACCGTTGATAATATGTCATCCATGACTAATCAGTTGTTGACAGTATTGAAGTGTTTAACGTTTAGCTTATTGTAAATTAGAATAAATTACAAAAAATTCAGACAAGTGTGAGTGTGTATTCAAAGACTCCTTTAGCACAATTTTCTCTTGTGACCACTTTTAATCTAGCATCATATTTCGCTTTTAATATATTTAAGATCCCCATCTACGAAAGACAAAAGCAAAGAAGCTTATGGGCAGAGGTGTATTCCTCACTTCTCTGGCGGTTGCCACACGAAGTGACTTCTAACGATCAGTCGCATTCAAAATCCTTTCCACAAAAGTGCTCATTAAACCCACGCACACACCCCCGGTCATACAATGCCCATTCGAATTGTATAAAAATTAATGAAATGCATTAACGAAAGCATTTTGCGGGGGGGCTGGGCAATGGTGGGGTGGAACTGGGATTGGGTTGGCAGAGGGGTGGTCCTTGAACGGGGATCTGGGGAGCTGTCCCTGAGCTCCTGAGAGTGTACCTGCGCTCGTTAGCGCTTCAAACACCCATTCTGCGGAACCCCCCACTTTAACTCATATGCAAAAACACACTCTCGCCTCACGCCATCATTATCATAATTTGAATGTGATGCGAGCTTTAAAATATTCATGCGAGTAGAAAGATTTTTTTCAAGTGTGCGCACGTGTGCGCGTGGGTTCGTTGTAGGGGGCTGTTTACTGTACCAAGAGGTCGTTGATTATAATGACTGTATTTTGTGCGCTGATTACTCCACAGAGAAAATTATGAAAATGAGTCAACAACTTAATGCAAAAAACAAAAGGAAGCTTTTCGATAAACAACGAAATGAATATATAATTCTTTACTCAGAAGTTTCCTGTGTCATAAATATAAACTGCGTTGAACTTCAACCTTGATTAAGGACTGAACACTGAAATAAGTAACTCAAGGTTGATCAAACAACTCCTGATAATATACTCACCGGGAAAGTAAAAATCCACTTCTCGTTCTGAATCACAAATCAGTGATTGCAATTGGGAACTATTAGACACGTTTGTCGGCCAATTGGCGGAGGCAGCATTGAAAGCTCATTCAATTCACTCCCTCACACTGACACCCACACTCAGACATGCATTCACCCACACCTGCAAACCCACTCACACACACATACACACCTTAAACATATAGCATCATGGCACACGTGGCTGCATGTCAAAGTGCAAAGTTTTGTGCCACAAAAAACAAGCTGCGAGGGGTGGCAATGTGGGTAATGGCAGTCAAAAGCGCCGCTTGTCGATGTTTTCTGAAAAAAGAAGGAATGAAATCGTAGGGGAAAGCAGAAAAAAGTTACGTTTTTCACGGCGTTCTTGCTGGCAACCCTTTTAGCTCTGGCAATTTAAACTCGCCCGCTCCAAAGTTGCCCACTTGCCATATCCTGTCGCAGGCGTTGTCCTTGTTGTTGCTGCGGTTAGTGCCTCCATGTAGTTGCCGCATCCCTCGAACGGCTGAGGATCCTTAGGGGGTTAAGAGCTGTGGGCTGTGGGCTGAGGGGTAACTGCGTGGCATGCAATGCGCGATTGCACAAAGTCAACTTGCACATTAGAATTCGACGAAGGATGAGTTCCAGGGAAAGGATGCAGGGCAACGCGTTGAGAGCCGGAAGGACTAGGCTCATCTGTCTGCGATTCCATCTCGGGGTAAAAATGAATGCTTAAAAGGCGTCTTCACTACACTAAATATATTTTCAGAAACTATTTAAATCTAAGATATGGATTTATAGCAAGTTAAGCTTATCTTTCCACTTGAATGCATACAAATGTAAAGAAAATCATCTTCCGGCAAGCATGACTTCCTAGTCGATAAGTCCCAAATGGTCAGAGCTCCGTCCCCAATGAAAATCGTTCGCAGATGAATTTATGTGTATTCCCAACCAATCATCATCATCATCAGGAACAAACGCAATGGCAATGATCATGTTCGTATCCTGCCATCATCGCATTCATTGGCACTCAACGGGGGCAGCGAATCGCAATCGTAAACTTGATTGTAATAGTATAATTTTTGCCGTAGAAGCCAAACAAATAAACAAGACAAGCACTTGGATGCCCGGCGTATCCCATCCGGCGGATAATCCCCGCACATATGAGTCGGTGGAAGAGGCGGCCGAATTTGCCGGCCCCATTTTCATGCAATTTTTATGACTTGGCTCTGTGCGCTGTTCTTTATTCTTTTTGGGGGGCGGCGAATCGAGAGCATCTTACTCATAATCCGCCCCAATGGACCTTTCTCTGCAGGTCTGCAAAACCATTTACTTTTCCCCGGCCAGAAGCTTGGATTTTCGTCGATTTCTCTTATTTTTACCCTGCTTACCACGTCACGCATCCTGCGAAAAGTTATTGTTATCCTTTTGTTTTAGTGCGCATCTTTTATACTCGTTTCATTTTTTCTCCTGTTCTTATTGCCTTGGCCGGCCCTTTCGCATTGATTCATAATACATAAATATAAATATTGCGTATACGCAGCGTTTCTCTCGCCCTCGATTGCCATAAATTCTTATAAGCGTGGCAGAACACACACATACAGGCACACACTATGGGCAAGCCCAGCGCCAAAGTCATCAATCTTTTAGCATTTCACTTAGATAAAGCAAACTTGTATTCCCTTTCCCCAGTCCCAATATTTGTGCATAAATATTAATATTGCATGACCATTTTTATTTGTTTGCCGGCCAGACAGGATCTTGGACTTTCTAGAGTACTGGAATCGATAAGCTGATGCTACTGACCCAGGATTCACTGAATATTAATGTTGTAGAATTAACATTAGAGTTCAAATTGGTAAACCACGCTAGTTCCAACTAAAGTTCTTCTTCTGCTCACTACAATGTATTGCCGGCATGCGAAGGGCTACAGTTGACTTAATTTTCCTTTTTCCTTTGCTAACTCGAAATGATTGGTTTTTCCCGTGCCAACTCTTGCCAATAAATTCGCCCTGATTTATGTGGTTAAATAATTAGCGCCTTTTAGGAGCTATTAAATGGATTTCAAACAACGCCCATCAATCGGCCATTCCCCATTTGCTTGGCAATCGAACGACGGCGGCAATAAATTGAATGCTCCAATATTTTGGCACGGAGCCCATTGAATTTAAATATGTGCAATTACATTTAAATGTTTGGTCATGTGTGGATTTCGATTTCGGATCAAATAGCTGAGTGGGAGTAAGTGCGAAAGTATCTTTGCCTTCGAAATGCGGCTCTGTCTGCCCGCACATGCCAATAAATTTCGAGTCACAAAGTGTCAACGCGGCCGAGCCCTCCGATTTGCATATATTCGAATGTATCCCCATTTCTCCGAACTGCAGGCCCTTCCTTTTGCGCTACTTACAACAATATTATAATGGAATCCCACTTGAAAATAGAGCAATATCCACTTGCATATGTTGCCGCGGACATTTCCAGAATGAGACGACGCTATAAATATTATTGAATTGTTCCAGCCCCCCAGTGCTCCACGTCGCCCTTCTCAAGGACCCGCCCCTTTGCTGCAACAACAACAGCAACCGGCGATGATTGCGGCAAGCGGATGTAAAAACCTTGGCAATGACAGTTTTTGGGCTCCGATCCGGTCTACGTCTGTTATGCAAATATCTTTATATATAAATGCGGGTGCACTGCAAAAAATTAGTTTGAACTATATGTAATACGTTACATTTAAGTCCATACGTTTGTGTATATCATAATGAGATACAAAACTTACATTTCTTGGTTGTATTTACATGTAATATGTAACTGAAACTCAAGATATATTTGTGGGCTAGTAAGCTTGATCTTTTAAGATATATTTTGTAATATAGGTATTTTTTGCTCTGTACATTTGTGCCCTCGTGTGTGTGAGTAAGTGTTTATATGCAAATCTTTTATTTCGCTGTTGCCTCCGTTTCATTTCTTATTTCCGTTGCACGGCCGCCGCCGTCGCCGTTGACTTTTTTATTTCTTCTGCATTAAATTAACATCAATAAAATGTTGCCTCTGTTTGCCAGAGTCCGCCCCTGGCTGGACTTCCTTTCTGGGATGTCCTGGTGTCTGAATGTGCCGATATTCTGGGGTCCTGGTGTGCCGCTGTTGCACTTGTGCGTAATTCGAAGCTAATGCCAACATGTGCTGCGATTTGTTTCACTCCCACTCAGCAGCGATTTCCTTCCTCGAGATTTCTATAGCCGCATTTCTTATTACTTATTTCCTTACTTTTCAGACACATGCAGCTGACAGTTTGCAGTGTTTTGGCGCTGAAGATTGGGAACAGATCACAGTTTAAGGACACGATTTTATTCTAAAGAAATCTGTGAATAATGTAATTATTGAAATTTCCTCCGACCGAATCATGCTCATACGTATTTGCAACATTTTGCAGAGCACACAAATCAAGCGGGCTAAGCTTGCTGATAAAATGCCCAGGCACAACTCTCAAGGATATGAACTCCCCACGGAATCCTTCGAGTTTTCGTTGAGCCGAGCTATGATAGATTTCCATCGCATTCGGCGCATGTAAACATCGGCTTTTGTTAATCAAATTAAGTGCAAGTTAATGGTGGGGCAAAGCCGTCCCCCAAGTCCCGATTTTTTCCCACAAGAGTTATTAGAGCCCATCATAGCTGTGCTCCACTCACCGCCCCTTTTCCTCTGTTTGCACACTCAAAAATGATGAATAATAAATTGCTAATCATAAATATTGCGAAATCAGGCGAAAAAACCGAACGAAAAGAGAAATGGCTAGCAGGAGCAGCCCGAGCCACTCCACTTTCTACACGCTAAAAAGCAAAACAATACCAAAAGTACACATTGTTAAATTGAAAGGAAACAAATGTAAAATTTATACAGCTGCAGTGCCCAGCAAGCTTTGATTTTGATTCATCCCATGCAAAGGCAACTTGAATGCAAACTCCAAGAATTTGGGGTGGCGAAAGGGGCGGAACCGCCCTAATGGTCTAACTTTGTGTGTTTGCCCCATTATCGAAACCAAATGTTGAAACACCGCCGCATAGAGTGGGTGGCTGTGCTTTTCGGCGGAGAATTGTGTATGGGGAGCAGCTTCATCCACTGCAGCGATATGATTAATTTAGCGTTATCAAATTGATTGGATTATTGCTGGGGGAACAGGAACTTGAGCTGTGATTCATGAGAGTGCCATAAATAACACGAAAATGGTATTTACTTTGGTGCTTAAAAATTGGAGGAGAACTTTTACGAATCGTTTCTATCAAGCAGATAATGAACCTGTGTTTTTATGAACCATCTGCATCAAAATACCTTTAGAGATTTAGATAGAAATGATAACTAACCAAAATTACAAAACAAGCTACTCAGTTGTGGTAATTAGCGTTCGAGGAAAATCAATACAATCTGAGTGAGAACAAAACAATCAGCAATCGGCTGCAGAACGGAATCAAAATCGGAACCGGAGTTACGTGTTACGGGCCACAAATGCCAAATTGTCCAAAGGGTAATCAATCCGAGAACGAGTGTCCAAATTCGAAATTGCCCAGCAGCTGCCAAGACTCTCATGAAGGTGCACTGAGCAAAATTATATTATTTATTACTTCTCATAAGTATGATTTAATTGTGTAATAGTTACACTGTCTTATTGGTTTAATACTAGTTAGAAAGTATAGACCTGAACTCAGTTAATACGCTTGAATGGTAATCAACCTATACCTTCAGTTTTTCTCAGTGTATGATCCCTTACAAAAGTCAAGTGCTGCCGGTCGGCTGATTGCATTTAAACCAAATCGCTTCGTCGGCCAACAGTGAACAGTTGACTGCGAGCGGTGACCAGGAAGAAGTGAACACTGAGTATTAGCGGTAAAGGTAAATCTGTGGTGCGTCCGGGAAAGTTTCCGCAACATTTTCGCAGTGGCAGCGGGAAAGTGCATTTAATTAAATTTCCCTTTGTTCGATGCGAGTGCAAAAAGCATTGCCTACTTTTGCGGGCGGGCAAGAAACTGTTGCACATGCAGCCGCAAAATGTCGGCTGCTCATGACAACACCAACCAGCAGCCCTCAACCACCAACCGAGCACCACCGAGCACCGAGCACCGAGCTCCTAGCTCCTAGCCACTCTGAGCCACCGTTTCGCAAATAGTGCAAATAACTATACCAGTGGCTGCAGCTAGCGCAACATCTAAACCCAAACAATTTGCAGCATCTTGCCAAGAAACATCTGCGAACACACAAACACATGGCAGCCGAAGAGCAGCGTCTACAAAGGAGTAAGGATATTATTTCAGAAAGCGAACCGAATAAAGCACGCCCTGCCAAAAGTATTCGTGCCAAAGATCTGCAGGGGAAAACTAAAATGATTCTTGACCCTGCCTGCAATCCACTTCCATTTAATGATTTCCTGAGAACCTGTTCAATAGGCAATCATAGTTCAAGCTGAAATTCTTGGCCCGTAGAAACCCGATCAAGTTAAAGGTCCTGTCAATTGGTTAGGGTATTCTGAGAAACTGCCGCCCGTGGACAGCGAAATGGCTCTGCGAATTGTTGCCGCATTCAGCGGAAATGCAAGCTGAGTTAGCTATATGTTGTAGTCATGGCCGAGACTCCTTCTCCTGTTTTTGCTCCTGGTGCCGCTGATGTTGTTGCTCTGGCTTGGTCCTGTTCCCGTTGTTATTCGTGTTCGGTTCGGTGGCATGGCCCATGAATATTCATGGCGTTTGCCGGGCCAGTCATTCATTCATTCGTGATTTCACGCAAAAGAGGGAAATGCGAAGAAGCTGTGGAAAACAATGAAGAGGAATGGCACAAGACAAAACATGAAGCCAAATAAATAAACAAATGTCAAGCCATGTTGCTGAGGGCGGACACAAAAGCCAAGAAATTGGCGTGAGAATAAATCAAGAAATAAATTGGAAAATTTGTTATTTCAACGAGTGAACAGCAATAGTTTCGAGGCAAATGTTAGTTCAGCCAACTTGGGTTGAGACACTGCTAAAAGGTTCGATTTGCTTCTGAATAAATTGACCGGATTTGTTATGGGGTGAACAAAGTGCGGACTCTTGCAGCATTATGTAGGAAATGGATTATATATTTCCACCTCTTGAAAGATTTAAAAATTACATTTTTTACATCGGATTATTAAGAAAGGGGTTAGACAAACTGATTTCCATAGCCGAGATTCAAAATTTACACTCATATCATTTTTTGAAAAAAATTGAAAAATTTAATTTTTTTTCGATTTTTCGCATCATTAAAATTTCAAAAAAATCTAAAAAAATTTAATTATTTAGATTTAAGTGCCCATCGATTAGGAATTAAAATACGAGCTCAAAAAGGTATGACATTCTATATTTCGATCATTATTTTCGAATTTATCACCAAAATGTGAAATTAAACCTATGAAAATTGGTCAAAAAACTGTTTTATGGGTTTTGTTGGTTATTATAATAGATTGGTCCAAACATATACTCATATGTATTTTATAACTTGTGTAACTTGGGGTTAATATAATATAAGCCCACATTACTCGACTCGGTCTTTCCTTTGCCTCTCAATTTCCTTTACAATCTCGCTGAGAAGGTTAAGAGCCCAGTTAAATGTATTTTCATTGCCTGCCGGACTTTATTTTCCGCCTTTCTCAATAACAATTCGCTTGGCCCACAAAGTGAAGGCCAATTAAAATGTCCTTTAAGCGTTTCTGCAATATTAATTAACATGAAAAAGGCAGAAAGTACAACGCACATGTATTCTTGAAGGAAAAATGGGTAAAAAACACAGTCAACGTTTGGTAATCGACTCGATTCGAGCTCGCCACGGGTGCTGCCAAGGGTCAGCCA
This sequence comes from Drosophila simulans, assembly GCF_016746395.2. NCBI lineage: Eukaryota > Metazoa > Arthropoda > Insecta > Diptera > Drosophilidae > Drosophila > Drosophila simulans. The sequence goes on from NC_052521.2 coordinate 19,121,021, forward strand.
AACGCCTTTATTTAATTGGAAAATATTACATTTTTAAACAATATCCATTAAAAGTGCCAGTAGCAGACTTGCCTGCTAAAGCTGCAGTTCATATATATGTAGATGTATATATTTAAATAAAATGCCCCCGCTTCCAAACCCCACGTATCAGCTGCCAAAGGTAATCAACTCCTGGGAGAAGTCGCATTCGCAATAAAATGTTGAAAAATGCAAAAAAGAAGAAAAAAAATCCCTTTTAATGTTGCCCATGTGCACGGGGCTAAAAGGGGGGAGGCACTGCGCCCATGTCTGGGTCTGGAAAACACAAGTTCGCGTCTGGACCTTTGTCCCCAGCAGAATTGTGGAGTGGATTTCAGTTGCGGACCGAAGGGTCTGGGCCTGAATGGGGTCATTTACTTTGAGTGTTCGACGCTCATTTAAATGCAAATTTAAATGAAATTTTAATCCAGTTTTAAGAACGCAGTTGGACACTCCGGGGAAGCCTTTGATGTGCCAGCTCATCTTGCTGATTGCCTCGGGGCACGTTATTGGTTGGCGCTTCGATCCCGAAAAGCCCATTGAAGGCCAACTGATCGCCCTAGTCTGCTCCATACGCTTAAAAAATCATAGATACAACGCATAGCACATGAAAACACTGAACTGGATACAAAAAAAGCATCATTAAACAGGGCTTTGTGTTCAATTATGTTTAAATGAATTGTGAAATGTTGACCGCGCACTTTGAAAAAAGGCGCAACAAAAGCCACTCAGATCGGCGCGGAAATCATCTTAATATCTGTGCCATCCAATTATCAATTAATCGCAATCTCTTCAACGTCAGCCACTCGTGAATGAAAATCCTTAACTAAGTTAATGCTCGGCCACAATTCCATGATGATGCTGCTGATGATGATGATGAGGCTGCAGCCAAAGGAATAAATCCGATCCCCATTCAACTTGAATACACTCACGCGCATTGATTGCATTTTGTGTCATCCCATGGACTTACTCTCGCCGAACTGCGTCCACCATCAGGCATAATTTACAGCGCATTAAAACCTCCGATGATGATTTATTGTTGTCCTGGCTGCCTGGCTGGTTGGCCATGTCCTGCGACCTGCCGATGCACCGCAAAAACATATTTAAAGCGGCATATTTATATTTTAATGAACCTGGAGTGGTGATATAAAATCAGAGCTTAACCATGTTACAATGCTCACGGGGCGGACAAATTATGAAGTTTTTCCCGTAATCAGTGTGCGAGTGTCTGTGGGTGTCCGTGGGTTTTTCCCTCCACATGTTTAAAGCCGTGCTGCAGTGTAGTATTAAGCAGGGGACATCGACTGGCGATTACTGTAGCGTTTTCACCGATGTCGGGGTTTGGCAGCACCTCGTGGGAAAATCAAGTCCATGTAATATGGGTTTATATGAGGGAGCTACTTTTTAAAGAAAACTAATTACAATGTTGTATCTATTATACACTTTTACCCATTTACTTTCTAAAACTGCATCAATAAATCCCATCTTGCAGAAGCGCCCAAGGATATGCAACCGCGAATCGACGACAGCTCACCGTCAGCGGCGGCAAGGACACTGACATCCTCGTCGAGCAGGAGCAGCTGGGCGGAGAACGAAGGATCCGCATCCGGCAGCGACTCGCTGCTGACGTCGTCGACAGCTTCGCTGCTGTCGCCGCAGGATAATAATAGTAGGTTGGGTCCAGGTCCTGGATTGCTGATTTTTCCCGGCACCGGTCAAAGACATCAGCATAATCCGAATGGCAGCCCGGGCAGCAAAACAATTGCAAAAGCTAATGACGGGAACGTGGCCATTAATCAGCCAGGACCCGGCAGGAGCATTCGCTCCTTTCGTCGTCCTCCACTGTGGCAGCCACCGCCAGAGGATCACGCGCAGGAGGGGCAGGAAATGGAGGTCCTGGATCGGAGGGATTGCCGTCCTGCCTGCTTGGCCAAAGGACAGGCCTTCACAATCGAGTTCCTGCAGGGCTCCTCCATACACGGATTCATTTATTTGGCCAAGCTCGGCCTGAGTTTCGTCGAACGGTGAGTTTTGATTTGTAATGACTGGTTTCCGCCAATGGATATTGGGTAATGGAATTGGACACACAATGGAGACTCTGTTCCCATCGGCTTTTTGAAGAAGAACAGAGCTGACTGAAACTCATGTTGTAAATATAACTAGAACTAAAGTAGGATATAGATAAATTACATATTCCGACTCCCTTAACCCGCTCCTATTGGGCAAATATTTGGTGTGAGAATATTTCCACTCAATTAATTTACAAGGGAAATTAAAGCTAAACCTCATTACGGCCAGAAAGCAGCAGAGACCGCAGCTTAACTTTGGCACAGGATACCCAAAGTTGGCCGCTTAGAAACCGTAAAGTGCCAACTAAAACGATACCAAACTATAAGTCGGGGTCTTAAAAAGGACTATCCAGCGAGCGTGGCCACGTGCAGAGATTCCGGATCGGATTCATAACGTGGCTGTTCTAAAGGGGGAAGTGCGTGGTGCCGAGCCCCCACATGAAAGTTCTCCAAGCGAAATACATTTTTCTACATATCTTCCGTTTTATGCGGTCGATGGGGGAAGGTGGATCTTGTGGTCTGAAGTAATATTTCTGCTGCTGGAATTTGTATTTTTGTGCGGTGCAATAAATCCTTAAAACTGACATGACATGACAAACAGGATTACACACACACTAGCTGCTAGGGGTGAAGGGGGGAAATTCTCCGCCGCTTTCGCTACCTTCCCCTTTTCCGTTTGGCAACACTCCACCAAAGTAGTCGACTGGATGGGGCTCAGGATGCGGATGCGGTGGTTCGTGGGAAATCTGTCAGGACTGCCGGCTAAGGGTTAATTAGTGGATAACAGCCAGGCCAAGGACAGGGCCAAACAGGCACTGAGAGAATAATAATTATAGTATATTAATAAACAAATATTTTAATTGAAATATACAATTATGTAAAAACACTTCATCGATTATATGCGTTTAGTTCAGTTTAGATTCATTATATTACTATCAACATATTTTTATTGAATAACACATCTTCGTATTATTTAAGTGCATTACAGTCTCCCCAAAAATCATGAAGCTCAATTACAATTATTGTTAGTTTCCCTTACAGCCAAAGTCCAACTGACAGGTGTTTCCCAGAATAGACGTGAGATCAGAGGGGCAAAGGTGAAGTCCAGATGAAAGGCAGCCGGTCACGCAAAGCTCGGCTTAATTAATACACTTTCCCCCGCTGATTTCGTGAAAATGATTTGTTGGACATTTATAGAGCATTTTTCTCGGGAAATTTATGCCTTTGACGATTTCCACCTGGCACAGTTGGGATTTATTTCGCCATGCTACCTGAAAGAAAAGTATAAATGAGAAGTATGCTTTGCTATGGCAAGAAATCAGCTTGTGACGCACAAATTTCTGGACTATGAAGAACTCCAGCACAAGCCCGGCTTAAGCTCTCCCCCCTCACCAACAAAATCCAAAGCAATTGCACAAAAAATATGAAAAGCTCCGCTCACGTACAAAACAAGCTGGGGAAAAGGGAAGTGGAAATGCATAAACCGGAGAGAAAGAGTCTGTGTCGCTGACATGTGATAACCTCAATTTCACAAGCGTTGATATGGTAACTATGAGGGCTTTTCCAACCCCCAAACGCCACCCCCCTCGTCCTTTTGGGTGGCAGCGACAGGTGCACGATTGCATAATCCACAACCGAAAACTGCAAATGTAATGCAAAACACGCAGCGGCGCAGGATGCACAGGATTAGGGCCCTGTTTTCATGGGGGAATCTGCAATCTATGGCAGGGCATTGGGCTTTCGAGTGCCCTGAACTAGGTCCCATTTTACCTCCATTGGAATATTCGAAATTTCACAAATACTAACTTGGACTGTACACACGTTCAAATCTAAATCATAAATCTGCCTTTCACCCGCTAATTAACATAGCTTTTTCCAAACGTGCTAAACTAAAATTTAAAGAACTAAGGAACAAAGTAAAAATTTAGTTTTCAATTATTTAAGGCAATTTGTTTTGTATTTAAGCCAAGGAACCTTGATCCTTTACAACTTGTGAACTCGATTTGCATTTGCTTTGTAAATATTTAAGAGTTTTTTGGCTACAGCATTTCGACATTATTAATCCCATATCACACACATTTCAGCTGCATACCTCAGCCAGAAACTATGTGGGCATTCAAGAATCCACCAATCCACAAAAAAGTAAGAAAGCAACCCTTGATGCACGAATTACCAACGAGATATTTTCGACATCCAACATGCATCACTGGGCCTCATTCACGCACACATTTTATGCATATGAGTGTCGAGATGATGAAACAAAGCAAATACATAAATTGCAGGCCAGACCGACACGAGATGGAAAATGGCAGTTGCGGCGGGGGGAAATGGGAAAATGGGCGGGGAAATGGGTGCGGGCATGACAATGAGTCTGTCATATGCGATGTCCAAAAGGAATTTTGTGGTGTTAGACAAAGTACAGCACTCAGCTGTCAGAGAGGAAAATTCCAACAAAAAAAAAAGAAAGCGGACGAGGAAAGAGCGAAAAGCTGCACACAAAAATAATAAGGAGCTGGAAAATGTTTGGGAAAATTAAAAGCCAAGTAGCCGAGTGTTTGTGTGTGTGTGTGAGCACTGAAAGCTTTATGAGCCATTGCTGGCATCAAAATGTCATTGTAGAAGGCATTCGCCTGAAATGGGAAATTCAGCAAAGGATTTTCGGCGACTTCTGTCTGTGTCCTTGCCACTTTGTTTGTGGCGCTTCGAGCCGAATGGGAAAGCTGAAAGAAAAGCCAGCAAAGGGTTGCAAAAGCGTTGATGCGTTCATTGACTCCTCCTTCGAGTTGCCCATAATTCTTTCGCCGCGAATATTTCGCATAATGCTAACAGAAAAAATTTACACGCAATAGATTTTTATGTCCTTTCGCCACAATGCACACTCAACAGCAGTGCGAATTATTCGTCAGATTCCATATATCATTTCAGACTGTGTCGCATTTTTGCGAATTTTCACTCCGATTTTTATAGAACTTATTTCACATTTTTCAGCGTGCTCTGGCTGGCGTTCATCTGCGTGGCATTGTTCAGCATCATCTCGCTGAGCAAACGCACTTGGCATCGCTTTCAGACCTCGCCAATGGTCATATCCATGGATCGGAATAAGCTGGTCTGGAACACCAGCTTTCCATCGCTCACAGTGTGTCCGCACAAGCGGATCGATGAGTTGAAAGTGGAGGAGTACATACTGTGAGTGAAAATGCAGTTTCCTAAACATGTGGCATACACATTTAAGTGCATTTCCACCCGATGCACCCGTACAGCGCCCATCCCGACCAATTCCTGTCCGAGGAGGATCAAGAGGACTTCCGCGATTTTATTGTGAAACTTGCCAGCCTCACTTACGACAACTTGGAGACACTGCCGCTGAACAAGTCGTATGGGATTCCGAGCACCAAGTACTTGGATCTGCTCTACGAATTGAAATGGGCCTTCGAGCCGGAAATCAGCAGCGGCGCCGCCGTCAAAATGTTCATCTACGAGACGCAAACGGAGTTTGGCATTTGCCATTCAGTCAACTCGATGGTGGCGCGCTACAACTCCTTCGAGTGAGTAATTGTTGGGCAGGAAGTGCTCCCGATTTGATTGCCATCTCCTTGGCCACTTGGCAGATACTGGCGTTCCGGCGACTGGAGCCTCATGGACCACGGCGACCGGGTGACTGTTCATCCGCTGGATGGCGAGATCTACGCCCAGATTATTAACCTATCGACCGCCTACGATGTTTACTTCCACGGTGCCGGCGATGTTCCCAGTATTTCGAAGCAAAGGTACACTTTCCCGGAAAGTGACTACACCACCGTGGAGCTCATCGCCCTGGAGATCTTTACGAATGAGGAGGCGAGAGCGTGAGTTCCAAGATTACTAGCGTTAGGCTCAAAATATATTTATTTATTGGCAGTTTCAGCACGAAGCAAAGAAGCTGCCGCTTCAACTACGAGGCCGAGGAAATGATGACGGTGCCCATCTACAGTTTTGGCCTCTGTCTCTCGGAGTGCAGGATGTTCTTTGCTCTGCGGGTCTGCGGCTGCGTTCCGCACTTCTACAGGAACCGCTGTGGGTATAATCATATTTTCGGGACACAGAGTTGCACTTAATTGGCCCCCATTAAAGTTAACTTTTATGCGACGGACGGGGTTGCATCGGAGCTGGCCAGTTTTATGGCGAAAACTCGGTCGTAAAATGCTTAAATACTCGCTGTTTAAGTGGCAACTTTTGCACTATTATCTGTCCCGCTCCAATGCACTCCATTCGTCTCTTTCTTCAATGTTTTCCAGTGCGAAATGGCCGGCGGTTGCCTGTTTGCGGACTGGAGGGCATCGGATGCCTGGTCAAAATTAAACGTGAGTAATTTCCACCGCACCGGGAACATGCAAATATTTATCGTGGCCCGGAAATTCGATTTACATTTTTCGTCTGAATAAAAAATGGACTGAAATTTCCCAGAACGTGACCATAATTTAATTTTCCGTAGGGTGGTCAAAAGTCAAGGTTGAAATAGACAACCTGTTGCGTAATTGAAAAGCTGGAAGTAATTTGCTGGGCGAGACCAGATTACGGACAGGTTGACGTTGATAAGCTGGATAAATGTTTTGAACAAAAAGCTTGTGTTCTATTAGAATATTAAGTATGATATTAACGAATATAAACATTATATTGAGGAAGCTTTCACTACATTGCAGTTGATTAAAGTTACCTATTCATGTAGGGAATAATATAATTTTTTTCTCGCTGCTTAAAATTGAAATTGAATATCGTTATGAACCTTTTGTTTTACCCTACAGGCGAAATAATCTCATTGAAATCGGACAAATACAAAATCAATTGCAACTGCTTGGCCAACTGTGATGATTCCAACTTCTTTGTGCAATCCTACGTAAGTACATCGCACATAATAATAAAAATAAATGAAAAAATGGCAAATCCCCTATTAAAAAATATAAAGTAAACTTTAACTGTAAAAATGTTTATGGCGAACAGAAGCGCCATCTAGCGCTCGTTAAGTGGCAACTGCAGACGCCGCTGCGTCGCGCATTTCAAGTGGAAAAATGCCCGGAAAACTGGAGAAAATCCGCCGGAGGAGGGGGAGCCGGAGAGCGGGGGCTTGTGCCTTAAACAAACATCAAAATTGTAGTCCGGGGCTATAAAAAATAATAAGCGCAGAAGTTGCAGGAACTGGGAGCCTTGAAATATGCAATTATTTTGGGGATGAGGCGTACGAAAAGGGGCGGCAAACCAAAAGTTTTGTTTAACTTTTTTTCGCGCTGTGTGCGGCGAAAGTTTTTACATTTAATAATAATTTTTGCTTACTTGCCTTGTTACCAGAATACTGATGATGATGTTGTTCCCATTTCGCTTTGTTGCTCTTATCTTATACATATACCGTATCATTATGGGTTTTCCCCATTTCCTCTATTTCCCAAATTCTCCACAGCGTTCGCGTGTCTGGTTTTTGGGAGCCAACTTGCAGTGGGGTATTTTGGAGCACCCAAAAATGCAGGTAAAGGGTAATCAATTGTTATGATTAGTTATGATTCTGGTTCAGTTATGTGAACACCTTGTTATTAGCTTAATAGTTGTTATAAATATTTTCGTTTAATATTTAATTATAAATCATTTTCCCTTAACCATTGAAAACCAAATACCCAAACATGCAGCTACGACGGGAAGTCCTTTTCTCCTTCGCAGATGTTTTGGGTAAGTTTTTCCTCCTGCCCAAAGTTTTTCCGCCTCACTTAAGAACGCTCGCATTTCACTTTCAGTTTACATCGGCGGTCTTGTTGGATTTTTCTTGGGCTGCAGCGCCTTGAGCTTTACGGAAATTATCTACTACTTTACGGCACGATTTGTTCGACGCATGTTTTGCAATTAATTCTCAATGGAATTTCTTTTTATATTAAAACATTATATTAACTACTACAGCTTAAAATAGTTAAGGTATCAGGGAAATGATACATCATTTTTAATAAAGCGCACGTCGATTCAGTCAAAGTCGTCCACGATTCCAGCGGCGGCCTTAATCTCCTTCCAGCGTTCTGTGATCGAAGATCCTTCCGTACCTGACCCACTGGTCGTCTCCGCTGGTCTTCCGATTACTACACCCAAGGGAGGGGGCTTGACCGCGGCATGTCTTTCGATGTAGAAATTGCATTGCTTGCAGTAAACTTGCGACATTTCGCGCGGCTCGAACTTCTTATCGCAAATGACACAGATTTTGGTGGACAGACGGCACTGAGAGCAGCGGAGCTCCTTCCGCGACAGTTCGCTCCAAAGAAACCTTCCAAAGCACGCGGTGCACATGTACAGCCTGTTGTCCGGGAATTCCATGTCCACAAATCAGGCTGGGAAACATAAATAAGCTTACGATTTATAGGAAAAAAAAACAAGCTAAGATATCTTACCTAAATTATATGATCAAAGCACTTGGGAGAAATCTAAAACAAAGCTTACTAAATTAACTTTGATATTTTTCGTGTAAGTCATGGCTTTTTTGATCGATCTGGCGAGGATTGTCTTGTATCTGTGTATCTGTCTAATCACGACGACTGCTACGTCATCTTTTTATTGGCCAAACAAAAACAGTCGCGCCGGCCTAATCAAAAATAAAATACACTTTGTGCAAAGTTGGCGGAAATCATGGCGAGGAACTCCCCAACTTTTCCACCTCGCCATCATTGAACCTTCATTGTCCATGTTTCGTCGCTGGCATTTCAATGAACTGTTCGCTTCTTCAATCGAACAGAAAGGGACGGGGGTAGTGGGAAAGAGAGGGACGACAAATTGCGCTCCTTTTGTATTTTTGCCAACCTTGTCTTATTTTATTATTGGGGTCGTCGGCAGACATTGAAATGAACTTCTGACTTGTTCACATGTTATGTGTGCTTAATATTTGCCGAATAATTTGTAGTAAGTTATTTCGCTTCAGCCATTATTGGCCTGCAAGCGTGTACAGGCAAGATTCGATAGACGAACAGGATCAACTGACCAGAGATGGAGTTCCAGTAACTCCATAGAAATAAAATAGCACAGCCATTTCGTTTTCTGTAGAAAATATATAGTTAGGGATGCTTGACTGTATTTTTTCATTTCTAGAACCCCCTAGAATCGCATTTATTGTGTTTGTCTTGACTTTTGCACAACTGAGTGAACTGTGGCTGTCAACAAATGCCAAAAACTCATGAATTTTTGCTGCTCCTTCGGCGAGTCCTTCTTCGTTTTTGCGGCGTCATCAATGAATGAGTGAGAAATGGTCGAAAATGTGGGTCATCGAGGAAAGGAAGGATATATAACTTGCTGTAAGCTTCGCCTGATCTGCTACAGGAATCAAAGTTTTCATCTGCCAACATCACAATGGGTAAATCTACATTTCAATGGCTTCATATTTTTATGCAAAACCGTACTCTCCCTTTCGCACATTCTGCAGCTGTCTCCCTCCCGCAATCAAATCTCAAAGGAATTGTCAAAGAGTGTGGATTTTTTGCACCTTGGCTGGTGGAAATGGGAAAAAGGGGGCGTGGCAAGCCACAATCCACACGAGAATTTCCCGCCACCGCGAGCTGCATTTTAAATAAATAAAGCGGAAGGGATGTTCGTTGAGGTTTGGGTGAGGAATCCGGGAGCTACATACGTATTATCCAACTTTGCACTTTGAAGTTTTTGGGGCTGAAAGGGTGGCACTTTTTACCGCATAAATTTGGGAATTATTAAAATTTATTGTTCGAAATTGCCATTGGCATGCGTGTGAGGGCTTAATGTATAAGAAATTGATAAGATAAGACGCCCATTTGGGTAACTTCTAAAGAGTTCTATTGTTCATTAATCCTAGAAATGTATGCTATTGTTGTGAATTTCACAAGGGAATGGAAAATGTGCATACGAAAATCTATAACTTTTAAAAAAAAAGTTAATGCTCTAATATGTACATATTTAATTATATAAAATGACATTTTGGCTGCTAAAATTTGGCTAAAATTTTTAAAATGATTTCAGGCTTCAGTTGCGTACCCAATCGATGTAAACTTAAAATTTGCGACTCATCCTCTTTATTTTAAATATAAATATAGTATTTGATAAACAGTTAAACTTACTCTGTAGGTTTAATAAATTTATATTGTTGTATATTTTATTTTTAAAAAGTTCCCCCAAAAGTGAAGGATGCTGTCTCGGCTAGACACGAAGCTAGGAGTGTGTATCTGCTAACAAATCGATATCAAGAAACAACCTAAATTATCGCGAGAAACATTGGTCTCCGATGACAAATGCATCGACGCCGTTTTCGCATCACCAGCGACTGCGGATTTGTGGTGTGGAAATTTCCGCAAAACAAAAATAAAAATAGACCTCGGTGTGCCAACTTGCAAGCGATGCACAAAGGGGCGCCTCCTTGGCGAGTGGGCGGTGCTAACGTGGCATCCGGAATGGAGCGGCAGCTGTCCGGGAATCCCGCATTGGGAGAAGAGGAAGAGGCTGCAACCAAACAACAACAACTGATAAGAAGTGAAAGGTGGCCCTGCAATCGCAGGACTATTCTCCTGGGATGCATCTGCATCCTAATCTCGATCGCCCTGCCCTCGAGCAATGCCACCCACATCAGCGGACAATTCCAGACGGGCGACTTCTTCCAGTTCCTGGCGAAATTCGGCTTCAACAAGGCGGACCTGACACGGCGCAATGCCTATGGATATATCTACGGCAATGTCACGTCGACGGATAAGTATGCGGTTCCTTTGACACTCGTCGTCTTGGACAGGAGCACATTCCTCGAGTTCTACGGCAATCGCAGTCAAAGGAGCCGGGAAGCCGCCTGCACAGGGATGTTCTCCCGCCTCCAAAGGATCGCCTACGATTCCACGTGCAATCCTCGTGCCAAAAGGGACTTCCTGCGTCATGTTCCCTGTCCCGTCAATCAGCTCTGCAGCGATGAAGATGCACCCGGAAACGTAGTCCCGGGATCGCAGTTCACCTATGTTATCAACCTGGAGGCGGAACCAAGGTGAGTTCTGGGTTTTTCTGGGTTTACAATTCGTAAGATAAGAGATGGAGTGCAAAAAAAACCCATTTCATCTATAGAGACTGCCTCTCACTATGTATGGGCCTTTTGGTATGGAGCTTGCTCCATACAGATAAAATGAAACCCTATATCTTTGTTTGTTTGTAACGGCATTCCTCTTTTGTGAACGGAAAAATGAGATAACATTTGCGTTGTTCATTGATTTCGACATGACTTGGAATAATTTTATTTTTCCACACAATTTACTGACCTTACCAGAGTTTATTTTGCTTTGTTGTTTTAACTGGTTAATGTATTTTGTTCTCCCCCGCATCGTTGACAGATTCTGGTACCTCTCCCTGGTGGCCTGTTATCAAAACAAAAGCACCTGCCAGTGGCACGCGCACGAGAGCCTGCCAAGGCTAAGTAAATTGGGCAGCAATCTCCTCAACACGCTGCATTACGACATCCATCTGGTCAACTTGCATCCGAACAACTCGGCCGCACATCCACTCACCTACCAGTACTCGTACGATCAGCAGAATCTGCTGGAGATGTACCTGGTGTTCCTGCTCGTCTACATTGTTCTGCTGCCCATGCAAATTTATGCGGTGCGGCGGCAGAAGCATCCAGTGACCAAGTTGTTTACCCTGAGTCTTCTCAGCGAGTTCGTCAGCCTGGCTCTGATCACCGCGCACCTGATTCACTATGCGGCCAATGGAGTGGGCGAGCCACGGTTGCAGGCAGCGGGAGATGTCCTGGACATCCTGAGCCGCACAACATTTATGTTAATTCTGCTACTGCTGGCCAAAGGATGGGCAGTTACCAGACAGCAGATCAGCAGAACGGGATGGATCATTCTCATGTCCATCTGGGTGCCATACTGCGCGTTCCACGTGTTCCTTTACATCTGGGATAGGGTAAGATGTGAATAATTATTAAATATAGATTTTCATTGAAAACAAAAAATGTTTTGCAGACGGAAGTCGATGTGGTTTCAGACATCGATGAATACCAGACGTGGCCCGGCTGGATAGTTTTAATACTACGGTAGGTCCTTAAAGTTTTTTGGATGGAAAAATTAACGTGACTTACTGTTTTTTGAATTGACAGCACCTCCTTTATGATGTGGTTTCTTTACGAGCTCCGCAACACCATGAAGTACGAGCACTCAACAAAAAAACTTGACTTTCTACTTCACCTGGGCGCGTCCAGTTTGGTGTGGTTTATCTACCTACCCATTGTGGCAATTGTGGCGCTGCAGGTCAGCCCCATGTGGCGCTACAAGTTGCTGCAAGGCATCACCAACTCGGCGGACTGCATGGCCTATTGTGTGATGACAGGTCTGTTGTGGCCACATAGAGCCGGCCAATATCTGCTCCTAGCGGGCACCAAATATGCGGGTGAGTGCGGTTGAGATATATCCAAACTCCGACAATTTAATAAGGTCAATTCTTTTAAAGGCATGGATGAGTTGGACGAGTTCAACGAAGCGCCGCACATTGTCAGGGAGCGTGAGAGGCGTCGGAATTCGCCGCCCGATGAAATTGCCATTGGTACGGGGAGTCGGGGGATGGTGCTATCCACTAGCATTCCACATTCGCTAAACGGCGATGCCTGCAACGATCTTTTGGAGGCTGAAGACCTCGACGCGGAGCTGCTCACCGATCTTAACAAAAACAGCCATATTGTGGCGTAAATGCAACGGGTTAATTACTAGGTGTAGATGTCAATTGTGCTAAATGAAACACGGAATGTTATTCATCCTAACCATAAACCATACATATAGCTAGATTTAGGTGGGTTGATATTTCCAAGCTTTTCAATAGTACTATTTTCTGCCTGAAAAATAAGGTTCTGCTAATTTAACTGACGTATTTTTTGCTTAGTTATTTTGTAACACAGTAAGTTACCTAAAAAGTCACTCCCTTAGTAAACAAATATTAGTTATATCAATTTTAACTGAATTTTGACTTGAGCTGAGATTTTAAAATTGACCCACCATTATCTGGACACAAATTTATCTGAGTGTGTATTCCATATAGCGTGTAACCACTTACAACGAAGTCAGAGCGAGTGCAAGAATGCACCAGAGATTGTTGTGTGATTTTATGTAATATGCTTGAATTTATAATTAGTTTCTAGTTAACGCATAGGAGAACGATTCGATACAATACGCTTCAGCATCATCAATTCGTTGCGGTAGTTTATGCATAAGCTTACATTTAAACAAACTACCGACTACCTACTAAGATAAGCAACCAAGCGGTATTTTGATAAGAACAATCTAAACACACGAGCTAAAACCACTTGAAATTGCAAAACGAAAAATAGCTGAATAAATGAATAATTTTTAGATAACTACTTCTTTGATTTGCTGTTTGATAAGTAGAGCAACGAAAAATTTGTATTTCTTACGTTTGACCCTTAAATACTCTATGAAATTTATTGTACCATACGTGCTTCACATCAAAATTCAAGCTAACCGTATATTTTTATTTTTTTTTAACTGAAAATACAATATTTTTTATATATAGAAATAATTATTGTATTTTATTTATATTTTTTATTTAGTTTCGAAATTATATTTTACTTAAGTAATATCACATTTAAGTATGAATATACTTTTCTACGTTTTATAAGAAGATAAATAATAATAGTTAAAAACCCTTGATGTGAGTGAGTCCCACTGTTGCGTTTGTTGCGTGTCCTATAGAAATTCCCTGGAGTCCTTTTAGCTTGCTTCAGAATCAACTATTATGTTGGTTCCAATTCCAGCTTTAGTTTCGCTTTCAACGTCCAGAACAATGAATCAATACTTTTTTCTGCATACTTACTTTCAAGTGAGCCGCTTGATAGGACTGTGCAATCTGCACTACGATTTCTCGAATCATCGGTTCATCCTCAATCATGTGCCCACAGTGGCTTACTGTGTGATCGTGAATGTGCTCTATCTCTTGATCCTTCCGTTTGCCCTGTTCCTGCTAACTGGTAACATCTACGATTGCCCAGATGCGGGCATGTTTGGAGTGGTCTACAACGTGGTGGCTCTGACCAAACTCCTGACCATGCTCTTCCTAATGAGCAGTGTTTGGATACAGAGGCGTCGATTGCATAAGTTGGGAAACGACTTGATGAAAATGATGCACAAATTCCGATTTAATCTTGGAAACGATTGCAGGAACAGATGCCTGTGCAAGGCTCTGCTGACCAGCTCTCGATTTTTGCTCCTAACCCAGCAGCTGGTGACCCGGGATTCAGTGGTTAATTGCGAGAGTAACTCCAGCTTGAGGAGAGCTATGGTTCCGTACCAAAGGGCTGCCATAGTGTACGCCTTAATCATGATTCTATTAATGAGCTATGTGGATTTGACTGTCTATATGGTCGAAGTGGCTGGCAATTGGCTGCTGGTAAATATGTCCCAGGTGGTTCGGGAAATGGTCCAAGATCTAGAGGTACTACCCGAGAGGAATGGCATTCCGCGGGAGATGGGACTGATGCAGATCCTTGGCGCCTGGCGAAAACTTTGGAAGCGCTGTCGCCGTTTGGATGCACTTCTCAAGCAGATCGTTGACATCTTCCAGTGGCAGTTGCTCTTCAACCTGCTAACCACTTATATATTTAACATTGCTGTTTTGTTTCGGTTGTGGATTTACCTGGAATTTGATAAAAACTTTCATTTATGGAAGGGCATATTATATGCGCTTATTATTCTGACCCATCACGTCGAAATCATAATGCAATTTTCCATTTTCGAGATCAACCGCAGTAAGTGGTTGGGACTTTTAGTAGATGTCGGAAATCTATGGGACATCAATTATTCGGGAAGACAATGTAATAAAAGCCGGGGAATGATTCTGTCAAGAAAGGTAATTATTTTGTATTGAATTCAAAGTGCAAAGATATTAACTAACGCTTTACACTAGTTAGAGTTTTCCCTGTTCTACATGAATCGCAAACTTCAACTGAATCCAAAACGAGTCAGACGTCTGCACATCGTTGGATTGTTCGATCTGAGTAATCTAACCGTCCACAACATGACCAGGAGTATAATAACCAATGTGTTAGTTCTGTGTCAGATTGCCTATAAAATATATGGTTGAAAAATAATATGTCCAATGATTTTCAATCTCAAGTAATTTTACAAAATGTTTTTGGGTTCGAAGGTCTGCTAAAATCTTCCAATTTTTATATAAAACATTATATATTTAAGCTTTATAGGAAACGAGGCACATATCTATATATTTCTTTCTAGCTGGCCCCAAAACAAAAATCTTTTGGAGACATCTTAAAATTATCCGCCATAAAATAAAACAACAAAAGCAAGCTTTAAATTCGAAAATTATGTCCTATAAAACTCTCATAGCTGAGAGTCCTGTAAGTTCCGAGAAAGCTTTCTAGCTTGATGTAAAGTCCTGAAAGCTTGATTGCTTTACGCTTGTGTATCATATCATGGTAACAAACCGTTTATAAATGGTTAACATTTAGGTAGATAGCCAAATAAATATTTATAAGATTTCTTTACATTCTTGTTTTGTTCTTGATCAAATGGATGAGGTATTGACGATCCTTGATGGGTTGTCTTTGCCGTCTCAAATCGAACTGCATGAGGATAATGACGTTGCTCAGAATGGAGCCAATATAATTAAGGCAGGCGGGTTTGTCCAGCTCCACAATTCCGCATATTTTGTAGACCAATCGGTTCCGCCTCAGCTGCATGGTAAAAACGTCCAACTAAATGGGATATTATTTAGTTTATATTAAGTTAGTTTGAGGCTAAGTACTCACCTCCCTTTGCATCTTTGAGCCCACTTTCGGTAGATCGCTAAGTTGCCTTAGTTGCTGACCAGTGTTGTTGCAGGAGGTCACCACCCTGTCCAGCATTTCCATTAGCGCCAGTGTGCCCCAGAAGTTGAAAACGATCAATCCGTTGCCAAATACGATGCCATAACCATTTGACTTGATGGTGCTATTGCTGTACTGGACGGCATGATAGAGGATATTAATTGCGGTCATAAACATGTTGATAAACACCGTGGCATTAGCGATGTCAAACATGTCAAAGATCCTTCTGGCTAATCGAAGGGTTTTCAGGTGCATGGCGGCTACGGACCGCAAGGTTTTCCATTTTTTTCGCGCTTTCCGACCATGAAGTGCGTTTATGGCTAGATGGATTGCCAAGAACTGATGATTCAGTAGAACCAGTACTCCGAAGAAACCCATTTTCACGCACAATAAGTGCAGAAAGTGCGTGAGCCGGGCACAGAAAGCCAGTAAAATCTGTTGGTTAATTACACTGAGCAATTGATACTGCATCACAGTGGAGCACAGAAAAGCGCTATAGAGCAATATTATTTTCCGGACCATTATTCTGGCCAGGGACGCTTGTAGGTCAAGGAGTTCTTTCTTGTCCACAATGGCCTTCATTATGTGTCCGAACCTCTTCCAATATATCAGCGAGTATTTATAGAGCTGAATGATTTCGTGGCGCTTTAGCCACAGGGTTCCATAGCAGCCCATCACAGCGATGGCTCGAAGGAAGAGCGTCACAAAGAAGTTCCACTGCAGGACTATGTTGTACTTCATATAGCCCTCTTCCATGATCCGGGGCACCATGAAGTACAAGTTCAGAAACAGGAATATGCCCACAAAAAAGCTGTAGATTGTGTAAGCTCGCGAGACCTTCTCCAAGCGTAGGCATTTCCTGCAGGAGCGTATCCTTAGGGTAGTGCTCATTAGGGCGAAGACAACGGAATGGTAGTAGACCACGTTCATCACGCGACCCAGTTTCGGATGCAACATGCTGCAGTCAAGGCAGCCAGGTAACTGACCACTTACTAAACGCGGCTGACAACTAATTAGGATATAAAGCTTACTGATGGAATTGCGATGAGCAGACAGGTTCTGCGATTTCCGGCAGGATAACAGAGCTTCCATCGATTTCATAGAACAGTTGACGGGTGTCCTTTGCCGAAAGCAGTTGTCCGAAATGCTGTTGAAATTCATGTACATATATGGAATAGTCTGTGGTCTGATGCCTGCTCCTCTGAAGAAAGGACAGTTTCTTCTGGGATACAAGCTGAGATGGTACCTCATCTATACGGCCTGTCTGCACGGCGGTCTGCTGACCGTCCTGCCCTTCACATTTCCACACTACATGTACGATGACAGCTACATGAGCAGCAATCCAGTCCTGAAATGGACTTTTAATCTAACCAACATCACCCGTATTATGGCCATGTTTTCGGGCGTTCTCCTGATGTGGTTCAGAAGAAAAAGGCTCTTGGATTTGGGTGAAAACTTATTACTTCACTGCCTTAAGTGCGAAAAACTGGATAATCATTCTAAGAAGTATTCTACATTACGGAAAAGAGTTCGAAATGTACTTTTCCAGATGCTACTCGTCGCAAATCTCAGCATTCTTGTGGGGGCTTTAATTTTGTTTAGAATTGATTCAGTACAAAAAATTAGTAAAACTGCAATGATTGTAGCCCATATTACACAGTTTATATATGTGGTCTTTATGATGACGGGAATATGTGTGATCCTGTTCGTTCTCCACTGGCAAAGTGAGAGGCTTCAAATAGCGCTCAAGGACTTGTGCTCCTTTCTCAATTATGAAGAGCGCAACTCCTTAACTTTGTCAGAAAACAAGGCCGATAGATCCCTAGGAAAATTGGCTAAGCTCTTTCAACTTTGTGCGGAAAATCAGCGATTAGTCCGAGAAGTTTTTCGAACCTTTGACTTACCCATCGCCCTTCTTTTGCTGAAAATGTTTGTTACAAACGTGAATCTGGTATATCATGGAGTGCAATTTGGCAACGAATCCATAGAAACCTCAAGTTACACAAGAATCCTGGGACAGTGGGTGGTGATTTCTCATTACTGGAGTGCTGTTTTGCTCATGAATGTTGTGGATGACGTGACCCGGAGAAGTGACCTCAAAATGGGAGACCTCCTGCGGGAATTCAGTCATCTGGAGCTGGTCAAAAGGGACTTTCACTTGCAGGTAGCATTTTTCTAGTAAAATATATTTAATAATCATCATACATTTTTAGCTGGAACTTTTCTCGGATCACCTTCGTTGTCATCCGTCCACTTATAAGGTCTGTGGACTATTCATTTTCGATAAACAAACGAGCTTGGCTTATTTTTTCTATGTCCTGGTTCAAGTTTTGGTGCTTATACAATTTGATTTGAAAAATAAAGTTGAAGAAAGAAATTAAAAGTGACCTTAAAGCTTGAAAAATACGATACCTGGTTAATTCAAATATTACCTATTTAAAAAGTTAAAAAAACTCTAAGGGTGCCAGTGTTTTATTTAATTACTTCTTTAAATTGATGTAAATATTAAGGCATGAATTCTTACAAATATTTCCAGCCGTTCCTAAACGGATGATAACAGTGCTTTGGAGTGATCCTCCAAACTCACCAAACTCACCGTATAGTGTGTTGAAATTCGATCGATTTTCAATAAACAAAAATGTGCACAGTAAACTTTAATTATCGAGCTCCTAATAAAATATGTAAGCATAATTCCTTAGGTGTGTATGTATTTGGCTGGCCAAAATCCTTCTTATTGTCAAAAATCAAAATATATTTTGACGCCCAGAAGCAGGATCAAATTAGGAAACAAATCATTTCAATAAATGTACATATGTACATCAAATAGCACCATATGTGTACACTGAGAGAAAGTATTTGTGGAGCCATACGATAGTTGTAAAGAAATGTACCGATTAATTGCTTTTCAGTTTGTCTCCTCCTTTCTGCAATGAAATTATGAGTTTCAAAAAAAAACTTATAGTAGTTTATCAGACTAATCATTGAGTCTCGGAATATTTTGTTTCTCAGTGCATTAAGCCGCATGTAGCAAAACCTCTTTGTAGGCTAACAAATCAAATTTAATCAAGCTCTCAGGAAGTCAGGCCCCCGGGCTGGATTTGGTCATTAAGTCTGGCCTGTGGGGCACAATACTATCCGATTGGCCCAATTGCGATTGTTCCTTTCTACCCGTGTGGTTCGATATTCCTCGACGGCTTTTTGTATTAATTCCAATTATACGCACGACTGGGGAATTTCCATTTGGGTTGAAAGGATTTCGGGTCATTATGAGCTCCCACTTCATCATTCCTCTGCCATTCCTTCATCCTCCATCCTCCGACTGCATTGTTTTTGCCTCCTAACTAGTTCTAGATGGGACGGCAAGGGGTTAATTGGCCAAGGTCTGTGTATCGATTGCAAACGGTGCCTGGGATTGGGACTGTGACATGGCCTGAACCACAAAAGGAGAGCAAACACGATTTCTTTTGATAACTAATTAGCAAATTGTATAAGTTTATTTGGCAAACCGTCCAGATTGCCTCCTCTGTTGGGTAAACAGAAAATTATGACCACGAGTCAAGAAAAGGAATTACATTGCAAGTAAAAAGGTTTCCCTTCAGTGCTTTCCTCTTTTAAAATGATCTAATTTACATTATAATAACGTCTATTTGGTTTGGGTAAACAAATACCTCTTTGCTAAACAACGACTGTGAAACTCTATAGTTACTAGATTGTTATTCTGCTTCCATTTAGTCGTGGTCAAATCCAACTGAAATGGGCCAGTCTAGTAATTTTCCTCACAGTCCAGTGAGTCGAATGGAAATTTGAATATTTCGTGCATCCCTGGTTCTTGCATGCCCTTAAAATGCAATTAATTTGTTATAAAGTTTTGGCAATAGTTTCGGACTAAGCTTCGTTCAACATTGAGCCCTCTGAATGGACATGGACAAGTTTTCCGAGGAGTTTGCGGGGAATTTGGAGGTCGGAAAAACAGTTATCAACACACGGAAAAGCGGGTGGGCGAGTCCAGAATGGGGGAACCACACAAATGTGGGTCAAGTTATTTTCAACACTTAAAATAAACTCAGCTGCCTCGGCTCGGTTCCTTGCTCTTTGCCAGAATCCTGGCCAGCATTTCTTTAGCCGCCCATTTTCTGGGTCAGTCGCAAACACAGCCCCCCTTTTCCGACCATTTTCCAACCGAAACCCTCTTTGTCATCGCCGTCGCCTCTGCGCATAAATATAAATTGTATTGTTTCAAAAAAGTTTTCCCACTGAGTTTCTGCGGCCAGCGGAAAAAGTAGTTAAAGTTTTGTTTTCGCCGCTAGTTTATTGCGTGATTTCCTTCGCAATGACAGGCGGTGGGCGGTTGGTCGGTTGGGTGGTTGGGTGGTTTGGTTGTTAAAGTGGGTGGTGTGTAGTGTGGTCTGAGTGCCGAATGATAACTGCAAGGCAGAGGTGGCTAGCACACAGTTTGCCACATTATTCACAGTTTCTGCCAGTGCATTTGTGCGGCTTTTAACAAGTTGTGGCTTTCTTTTGGAATATACAAAATTAAGTGGAAGCAGAATATTGTTGCAAATAGGAATCGCTCATTACATGAGTGGATTTCTTAAAATACAATACAAAACCTTTATTAAGCTAAAAGAAGACTATTTTCAATTCCTATTACTCACTTTTTAGAAAGAAACTAGTGGATCTTCTGGTTAGTAGCCAATCAAAGGCTCTATGTAGTGGAAGTGCTCCCTTTCGCACTTTCCATCTTCATTTCATTTTCTTTTCATCCAAATGTTTCATTTGTAAGATCTTAAATGAAAATACAGAAATTTTAAACTGCTAAATTTTTTCATTCATTTTTTGTACCCACACCAACCGTTAGCAGCTGGTTGCAATTGCACCGATTTAGGTGATAGCACCACCTTCGAGTGCACTTCAACTTTAGGGATACTTGAGGCTAGTTTACAATTCCGCCAATGCAAGTAACCGTTATGCACGTACCGCCACGTGACCAGAAGTCAAAGGGGCGGAACGAGCAGGGGGGCGTGGCCGTTTCCACAGATCGGCGCTTTCCATTCGAGTCGTTTTGGCCTCTGGCAATTCTAATTGCATTTTTACTTAGTGTGGAGTCGAAAAGTTTCTTCTACTAGCGGGAGCGGGTGGACGGTGGCGAAGGACGTGGGGTGTCCTGGAGGGAGGGGAGTGGGGAATGGCGTGCGTAAAGTTTAATTAAACGTGTTTGATTTATGACTTGTTGGGCATTCGGCTTCTGCCAGCAGCTGCAACCGCAATTCCAATTCCAAAAACCTAATGCGTTTATTTTGGGTCTGTGTGCAGGGGGCGAAAGTTCGCCGCTCTTCCTCGCAGCTTCGCACTTTCCACGCTTTCCCCGGCTGGACATAAAAGCCAAGCACCTTTATGGCAGCTGCAGCTGTGTGCGGGAGTTCGAGTGCCGTGCGCCATATGATTTCCGTTTCCGCTTCCGTTTCAACACACAATTTCTAGCACCTTGCGAACGCCGCATCTTTGGCCGTCGTGTTCCATTAAGCGTTTATTGTTTTCGTGGCCATTAAAGTTGCATTTTCCGACCAACGAAAACTGGCCAACTTTTCCTCAACAAGTTCATCATCAAAGTTGGAGCGCAAACAGCAGCAGGTGCGAGCGAGGCGAGGGCCAATCTAGGCGCAAATCCCAGGGCTTAGGATTTGGGCCGCAAATCAGGTCAGGCCACAAGCACAAATCTCTTGCTCAATCCATGCTGAAAAATATTCCACGATAATCAACTTTGATACACGTTTGCAGGAGAGCCTTCGACTTTGCCTTGTAGGCTTTTCCGCCCTGCCATGCATTAAAATGCCGAAAATGATTGGGAAAATCGCAAAAGAAATCCGGAAAAGGCTCTGGCGCCCAATTCTCCGTCTAACATGGAGGCCACGGCCTGTCCCTTATCCATATTTTTTATGGCCAGCAAGGAAAATGGAAAAAGTTTATGTTAAAGCCACTCTCGCCCTCGTCGATGAACTGTGCGGATAATCGCGAGGCCTTTTCTTGGCCATTTCCACTGGCTTAGCTTGGCCCGTTTGCTGCGGTTCTGATTGTGGGTGGTATTTGCCATGGCCAGGATGTTAGCCAAGTTAATGGAGCTGTGTGAAAGGTGAATGGAAAAGCCTGCCCTGCGAGTGGGTGGCTACATTAAAGCGGCACATTTAACTGGAATATAACTTTAAATATTAAGTCTCATCATAATTTCATTGTGCACAGGCAATAAACTGGAATCAGTGGACAAAAACATCTCTGTCTAACTGAACAACTCTTTTGTGCGTAGACAACTATTTCAATTGCCCTTGTCACAACACTCTAATTGTTCCTGTCAATGATAAATGCGCAAAACAGCTAAAACGAAAAAATTAAATACAGGAAAGCAAGCCACATGGCTCGACAGCCAAACTGGCAAAACAAAACTAAGAGTTTCCAGTCGAGTTAACCAATAATCCACTTCAAAATCATTTTCATAAATGCTGAAATATGGCGACACAAGCAGGAAAAAATTAAATATATTTCATTAATGGAAACGTTTCGTTTTTTTTTTTTTTTTGCGCAAATGAAATTTTACATTTAACATGACCAATTAATGTGCGGCAAAGCCGCAAATAAAACCGCTTAATTACGTGACTCGGCCAAAAGGCAGGCGAACCAGCAACAGCCAGCAACAAAGGCAAAGCGGCTGAAACGCAGAAATTTGCATGACACGCACCGAAATGAAATAATAATATGGTTAATAAAGCCAGCCGCATCTGATTCATACACTACGCTGCCACAGCCAGACCCACACTCATGCCACCTATTCGGTTCCCGGCCAGAAATCCGATTCCAGTCTCACCGGCTGAAGGCCAATTATCGCACTTATTTCGCTGCTAATTAAAATGCAATTATTTGCTTTAAACAACATAATCCCACTGACAGCAACTGGCATTTCGTTTTATTTGCATATATCGATAAGGCCATTGAGGTAAACTTTTCGGTTCGACCACCAATCCATAGAGCAACTTGGCGTGGGTGTTAACTTTGTGGAGTTGGAAACCGCTCGAGGGATTTGACCAGCGAATTCCTTTGACACAGCTTTTGATCTGATTAAAAAAAAATGCGTTTAATAGCGAATATTTTGATGGAGCTCTAATAGGATTTGGCAGTGTTCAAATCGCATTTCATCGCATAATTTGTAAAATAACTTTACGCTACACTGTTTGTTTATCTGGAATACTTTCATGCTGAGAGTATTTATTCTCATTTTAAAAAAGTAACAATATCTTATGTATTTGCTAATAGTCTCTTCTAATCCTTCTTGTCCAGAGAGTGCGCTCCCAGAGCATTCCATGTAAGATCAGTGTGGCACATCGGCGTCCGTGTAGGAGTCTTCGTCATCTTCGGCGGTAATATGAGCCGGTGCTGCCTTGAAGTTCCTGCGATACGAATTTCCCTTCGTGGGCACTCGCACTGGGCGTTGCCTGGAACTCGCGTGTCCTGTCGCCGGCTGTCCCTCGAGGTACCGACCCCCGTTTGCATTCACATTACGTTCGGCTTCATCAACAAAATCCGTGATAATTTCCCACAACGGCAGGCGATCCGACAAACCACGCGAGCGAGCCTGAAGCACTGCAGCGGAGGCAATCAGAGTGAAGTTCAGAATTCCAGCATTGAATATATGCAACCAAGCGCTCATCTGTTGCTCACTGTCAGGCGAAACCATTGGCGGCACAGGAAGGGGCATCGGAATAGGAACGGGGATGGGGATGGATGTAGCTGCTGAATCCTCGACTGCATCCTGGGAGCGTGTTACCGGATGACCATTAATGTTTCGTTTCTGCGGCCGTTTCAGGGGTTTCAAATCCAGCGGTGGCGATGAGTATGATGATTTGGAAATCACAGACGATGCCGACGATTTTGTGCTGATGGTTACTTGCGGTTTGGCCAGGGTCATGGCCAGGATTGAGGGATAGTTGGCAGAACCTGTTTGGTAATGATGCTATAGGTATAGTTCAGGATTATCCCATGCGGCACTCACCCGTTTGGCTAACTGTGTCTCGGGCCATCCGCTGCTCTGCTCGTTTCACCCAACCGCGAACCGTGGACTCCGGAACACCCAATTCGCGGGATATTCCGGCCTTGGTTTCACCACCCCGGATTCGGGCTATGGCTCGCTCCTTGTCGTCCAATGAAACTTGTACTCGGGGACGCTTACCACGCGGAATACCAAATCTTTCCATTCTAGAGTCACTAGAGTCAATATAGATATTCGGGTATCCTAACCAAGCAAAGAAGCGAGAATAGAGCAGTGAAGAACTTTCGGTTGGTTTTTGGGTCTAGAGATTTACACAATTTCACTCGCGTTGCCGTATTCCGGACGTTCTGCTCAGCTCGACACGATGATTTGTTTGACAGGCTTTGAGAGGTCCGGGACTTTTGCCTTTGGGCCAGCTGACATTTAAAGCGCCGATGAGGTGGATTTTCTTCGCGTTTCACAGGCCGTCTTCGTCTTCGTCTTTCCCTTTCGATGACATTTGCTTTCTCCTTTGCCTCCCATTCTCTTTCTTCGGCAATCCTTTTCACGCAGAGCTGCATTTCGTCGTTTTTGGGGGATGCCAACTTGGGCAAATGGAGCAGAACCCTAAAATCATAATCAACGGTTTTTCAATTTTTCAGTTTATTCGTTTTCGTTCTTTTATTTTTACATTTAATTCTGACGTACACTAAAATATGTGTCCTAGTTTCCAATTTATTTTAATTTCTTTAAGGGCATTGATTTTCATTTTCTTCTGGGGCATTCCTGTTTATATCTTTCTTTGGGGTTTTTACACTCGTCTTGCGGTTTGGGGACAGCTGTACCTTAGAGGTGCAGAATTTCAAGGAGCCTTTAGGTTTCAGTGAGGAGTTTACTGTCAACAATTTATCAATGGGGGATGTGAACAAGACTTCGATTTTGCAATCCGCAATGCCACTTTTTTCATCCGATTCCATTTCTATATAGACTTATATGCTAGAAGCATTTTTGGTTTCAATTTACAATTTCTCTGGGAATTATCGGTTTTTGTTTCCTCGTTCTAAAATTTCTGCCACAATTTGTGGAATTCATGGGGGAAGTTCTTCGTTCAATTATGGACTAGGTAAATCTATGTGCAAAAAATATACCCTATATTATGTATATCGTACATATATACATATGCATGTATATATATGTATGTTTCGGTTGACAATTTGCCAACAATAGTACAATATATTCATATTGTATTTTATCGGTATAATAACTAATAAAAACCACCAACAATTGTTTATTTTAATTATTCTTTTACTTTGAATTAAATGTTTGCTTTCGTTTCGACTTTATTTTGTTTTTGTCATTTTACCTGTCTACCTTAATTAAAATCTAGTTTCTTTACGCTTTTAAAGTATTTCGCTTTTTTCAACAATTATCACGTGACAATTTTTTGTTTTAATTAATTTATTCAGGGCAGTTTAAGTTCTTTCCATGGTGTGAGTGTGTTTTTTAAACATTTATATGTTTGAGGGCTTTAATAGTTTTTATCGTACAATTATTTGCAATTAATATTCTTTATATGTCACGTAGAGCGAAAGTTATAGACTCCACTAGTCAGAGCTACATAAATACTTGTAAGGGGGATCCTATATGCAATGCATTAAAAAAAACCATACAGTTATTAGGGTAGTAACATATCGTAAATGGTTGAATTCTTCAAAATAATTAAATTGTAATATAAATAATTATTATGGCGAGAATGCCAGTTTTAAGAATTTAACAAAACCCAGGATTATCAGCTTGGCAATATCTATGTATTGATCAAATAAATTAGAAAAAAAGGTTCACAGAACTCTTGTGGTTTAGGTGCTTAGTAATCCTCTTGCAGATGATGCCTTCCTTGGTGTAGGGACGAGCTTCTGCACATCCTTCTTAGAATCGCGAAAAGCAGTGCGAACATGAGGCACAGTCCAAGGGCTATCAAGGATAACTTTCCGTATGGCAACTCACTGAGATCGCGTTTCAGGCAGATCTCGGGGGATTCATCATGCAGCACCAACTGCTGGTAGTCGCCAGCATGGTGGAGTAATCCCAGTTGCTCCAAATTCCACTCAATATGTCGTGTGAGTTGGGACAACGTCGAAGTATGCGTCACATTTGGGCAATTTGGTATTCCATTGCATAGTAAGTGCTTCGGAATGCAGACTTCAGTGTCTCCAGGACATCGGAAATCACAGCCGCCATCCTGAAGGAGGGAGGCAGCCAGACTGCCATCCGGATTGCGTGGCAGGTGGAAGAGTTCCGTCCAAACCAGTCGGAAAATGTTTCGGCCTGGTTGACCATCACCCGTATACTGGATGAGCACGGGCAGGGGTTCCTGATCGGCACCGGTGGCTCCCAACTCCGCTGTGGTGAGGATAGGCAAATCCCTGGCTAGGGATATATTTTCGGGACAAACCACAAATCGGGGTTCCAGACGTCCCGCCAAATAGACCTCGATCTTGGCACTATCGCAGCTCCGATCTGCAAAGCGAGCTTTCTCCAAGTTAAGCCAAAGATCCCGCTGGGCGGCCACTTTCAGTTCCCAAATGCACTTCTCTCGGCGGTAATGATGCTCTGGCGGTGCCATGGGTCCCGATACCATGGCCAAAGCCTTCTTGTAGGGGAATACCAGTTCGCCATCTGGCGAGGGTCCGAGGGTTATGGGACCGCACAAGGGACCATGGGCAAACTCATAAGTAGCTTCGAAGAGAGGATTCGGGTTCTTGAAGTACGAGGTAATGGCATGCTGGCCCTGCACAATCATTTCCAGATTCATTTGATCTGCCGAGGATATAACTCTAACCGCTCGGGGTATGTTGTCGCAAAAGCAGGCCAGGTTATTCTGATACTTATCCCGCTCCTCCCAGATCACCAGCTTATCCACTCGCTCCTCGTGACACCGAGTGCACGCGTTACTATTATACGGAAGTTCCTTGAAGGAAACAGAATTCACTTCGATTATGGCTCGGGCATACAGTCTTCGATCTGTCACAAATTTGTATTGACAGCGCACGTCGCTTCCGCCGGTTCGCTTGAAAATCAGTGAATTTAAGGGCGATCGAAGACGTCCACCTGGATGCTTCCAGGCATACATCACCTCGTCACATAGGGTGTTTGGCACTGGGTCCCCAAAACGAGTATTGTTGAAGAAATCGTAGTGCGCCCAGTAGTACAGTGAGCTGCCGCTATAGCTGCCCGTCTTCGAGTCGAACTGCACGTACAGTGAGGGGCTGGTGCTCACGAAGTCCACCTTCTCCATGGGCCTCGAGAATGTGTCGCAGAAGGTCTTGATAATCCTGGCTGGATCGGCATGGTCGGAATCGTAGATGGTCAGGGATTCTCCACAGTCTCCTTCGTACTTCAAAATCGGTGATTCGATTCGATTGATGCGGAAACTGAAAAATACGTTAAATCAAATATTACTTTTAGTATAATTATAATTAGTTCGTATATAATCTATAGACGAATTTGTTAAGATTTTTCTGACATCCTTTTATTGCTACAGTTCCCACGATAATGGTACAAGCACCTCACTTCCCTGCTGGCACTTTGCCAGACCACAATTCTGGCCGCGTCCTTACGCCCTACAATTTAATATAAATTCCACCTGCCAACAGGTAAATCTGGCGGTCTCCCTCTTACTCTGCGACCCTCTCTATCGCACACACGTAGACTCGTTTGGGTTTTTGGGGTCGCGATGTGAGTTGCATTTCTGCCTCCATCAAATTGCATTCCACAACTATTTGTGGCAGGCTGGCGAAAACGATGGGCGAGCGCCAAGGATATTTGAAAGGAGTTGATGTGGAAGGCCAATTTTCTGCAGTTTTCCTGCATTACGTTGCCAGTTGATGTGATTGCAGTCTTCGGGGTGGAAACTCAAGTTTGGTCAGCGGAAATGAAAAGATCAAGGCGACATTGTTTATTTATTAGATCAAAAGGGCTTTTCAGCGAAGTTCGACTGGAAATCGTCAGTACATGTGCACTTCTTGTTGAGAATGTCCTTAAATACCTTAACTATAATGAATTGCAATAGAATTCTGCTAAGTTTAGCCGGAATCGAATGATTCAAGTAATCCTTTTGCACATATTTTTCAATCATCGCTCTCAGTGACTTACTCGGCAAAGTGCACAGACTGGTTCTATAACCCGACTACTGTTTAGGATTTGCGTATATCCTTTTATATAACTGCCATTCAGAGTCGGTGAATACATTCTATGCAATTACATTTGGCTCTATCCGAAAATATGACATAATACAACATTTTATTAACTCACACAAAGTTGGGAAAAAGTGCCACGAATAGGGGGGATTTGGGGGCCGAGAAAAATCACCATCATCAGCAGTTTGAAGGAAGGGCGCAGGGCGGTAGGCGCCAGCCACGCCCCCTAATCTGCGTCGCTGGCAGGCAGCAGTGTGGCACAAATTTCATTTGGTTTCGCTCTTGTTTTTTATGCCCGTGAGTCTCGCCCCTCACTATTCATAATGGAGCAGAGTTACTATTTTTTCTACCCAACTATATCCCCATAACCCCCGGCTTCTTCTCGGCGCTTTTCGACGTGCCCATACCGTCATTCACGTACGCGTCGTCGAAAAGTAAGCCCCAACACCCTGCGGCATGTCCTCGTAATCCGTTTGCAGCCTAGCCCAATTCCAGTTGCTACACTCGCAAAAATCTTGGGGTTCTGGGTCATAAACTATGCCTCCAAAAAAGGTATTTTTAAAACAAACAAAATGTTAAATAAATAAAAATGCAATCCCATAATAAAAGAAATAAGGAATTGGTGAGGGATTTTTCTGTGTGTAAGGGCGAGTTACGAACTCCCGGTCCGAGTTTTCCGCCATGCTGACTCGGTGGGCGGGGTTATTTTGGGGGTGTTAGTGGGCCAGGGATCGCGGGAATTGTTGTCAACTGGTTAGCCTGGTTATGTGCATATGGGAGTCGATTGGGGCCGTGCCCAAAAGCCCAGAGCGTCAGTTTATGTGGCCATAAGGCTTATAAATAGCCCAAGTGTGCGGAATGTCTTGTGCATTTCAAGCGGATTTTTGTTAGTAGGGTAAAAAACATGGTGGATGACTACAATTGATTTTATTTCTGTTATTCAAGCGATTGCCGTGGGGTAGAAGAGGTCGATTTTATTACTGCCTTGAATGTAATAGAAGATACAATAATCAAAATATCTAAAGCGTAACTAGAAGAGAATAAGAATTTAAACCAAAGGACATTACTACGAATGTCTCTTAGATATATAAACCTCAGCAAGCAATGATTGCTTTCCTGCTGCTTCTAGTCGCAATGTAATAGGAAGTCGCAAATGATAGTCGACATTAATACACAATAGTAACACAATCTATCGGATAATGGCACAGTGAAGCAGACGCTGATGAGTTGTTAGTAGCTAGTAAAAGTTGAACACGGCAACTCCCTTCGACCATTCGCAACATTATTGGGAAAAGTGTGTGCTCTGCACAAGCAAATGGATTGCTTATCCATCCCCCACTTCTGGGGAGGAAACTTAAGTGCAATATACTCAAGGAGTAGTTCAACATCTGGTCAGCTCACTTGGAAAAATCGCAGTGGAGTAGCAGATAGGTAGTAGACAAAGACCGAGCAAACAAAAAACCAGGAAAGCAAAGGCAAAGCCATGACATGTTACTTAAATGAGCAACTTTGTTGGAAACAATGTCGACAGCGTCTAGACTCGAAACTCGGGACCCAGGACTTGCGACTCGAGACTCCTGCGACAGGCAGCAGGACAACAGCTCCCACACTCCCAGGTGGGGAGATCCTTTCAGGAGGCTGGGGCTGGAAGAATAGGGGAAGGTGTACGAGGTAAATGCAAACTGACAGTTACGAAGCGGACTGCGAGAAAATCTTCCTAATGGGCTGCCTGTTTGGGCATATCCTTGCTGGGGATGTTGAGTTTGCTTCTAAGTTCCAATGGAAAGGAAATGTATCTCAAACATTATTATTTATTTTATTGATTGGATACAGGCAACTGTTCTTATACAATATTTACGCTTTTAACTTAGTTCTTAGTCGCTATAGCAAGTTATTAGTTATATTAGCAAAAAGATCATATCACTTTACGTTACAGCTGTCATATGCTCCCCCAATATGTAAGGGTATTCTATGTTCCGATCATTATATTCTTCTATTTCTTATTGCCGCTCTTGTTGTTGCAACTTGAGTGAAGTTTGCAGAAACAACAAATTGTTAAAAAAATAGAAAACGAAACAACCACAACAACGTTGGCAACAACAACAAGCACAAGGGCAACCACTTGGCCAGAAGTGCGGGATAGGTAGGTTTGTGCCGAACGCAGTTTTCCATTGCATTTTTCGTCTACTTCGAACTTTTCCCCAAAAAGAAAAAACCACCAAAGCCACGTAGCATTGGCCATCTCTTTCGCGCAGCGTGCAGCTCTCTCTTTCGATTGCTTACCCTATTCGGTTGCATTTTGTGCACTGTAATCACGCAATCATGTTGCCCACTTCTGAACTCTTAATGGCAATCGGTGTAAACGTGCGCACAACTTTTCCAGCACCCAACGCCCATCCCAACCGCTTTTCCACCCACTTTTCCCACTGCCCTGTTATCCAGCAACAATGGGCTTACGATGGTTACTCGATGCTCTCTTGGAAATCCTCCTTCCTTCTGTAGGTGGACATAAATATTTATCTTTTGGCAAAAACTTGCTTGATATTTTAAAGCCCCAGTCTCCGCCCGATCTTTCCAGCATCCCCATGTGCTGTTGTGATGTTTGCCCTGTACACATAGTTTTCTTTAGCCGCTTCCAGCAAAAACTTGGCAATGTTGGTAACAATTTCTGCATAAATTACAGAGGGCTGCAACATTAAGAGGTTGTTTGGGTTCTTCAGGCGGAGGAGGTGCTCCGGAATCATTGCAATTGCAGCTGGATTACTTGAAGCAAACTTGTGTAAATGGAAGTACTTGGGATTACAGGGAAGATGGACGTTAAGAGACAGACATAAAGGCAGTTAAACGTCAGTTCAAAACCAATCCCCAATAAAATCATGCCATGTTATGGAAATGAAATAGAAGTCTTTAGAGATCTCAATGGTTCTTTATGTTTCTCTTGAAATAATTAATTATTTTATTCTATATTAGATATACCGATTTTGGGCATATCTTTAAGAGTAATTTAAGATGTACCCCCTATCTACCATATCTGTTTAAAAACTCCCACCTTTATTCTGTTTCCCTCGCAATCATTGATGTGCCCTCAAAGTGTCAGTGAGTGGAAAAACTTCGCCGTAGTCTTTGCCATTCGTTGTGGCATGCAAAGCCAAAAACCGCAGCACAATAAAATATTTCGCAGCTCTTGGTGGGAAATTCAGTGGAAAATACTCAAAATGAAATGCACAATCAATGCGACACTTGGCCAAAAAGTTCAGACACTTGCGCAGCAACATTCCAGACACCGAAATCGTCGACAATGGCGACAAAGTAAAAATGTATATATATTTGGATTTATATACAAGTGAGTATTCTCACAAAGAACAACTCCAGCTCAACACGTTAAATTAAAATGTCACATAAATCTTTGCGGAAAATTTCATTAAAATACGCTTACAGCATAGAGCGCAATGAGGAACCCGAGGATTGTGTCCCAGGAAAAGAAGGGATGAAATCCATCCGACGGAGCAAGTGCAAACCGCCCACATAGCCGCAAAACTTTGCACTTGTAGCGAAAAGGCCGGCCAAAGGATTTTGGACTGCGGAGAGGGATCAACTTGGATAGTCCTTGTCGGGCTAACTGGTTCAAAAATGGAAATTTTAATGGAAAAACTTGTAAACGCAAAATGGCAAGTGGTGACCCCGATCTTGAGTCGAGCTACGAGTTGGGAAATGTTTTCGCAGACATGATAATTTAAAAAGGAACTTGAAACTTATTTGATTTTTGATTAAACCAAAACTTTGTCAGCAACTTTGTTGTGACCACTACCTGGAGAATCGATGGCTCATTTTCTCCGCAAATGTATTTCAATACGATAAAGTTTTTGTTAAAATTTAAAGATTCATTCTTATAGGATTTTCGAATGTCTGCAGTAATCAGCCAATTCTAGCTACCACATATCTGTTACCTAGACATTCCCAAGAAATTTTCGAATGAAATGAACGAGATTCCAAATGCCTACCTGGGGAAATAAAGGCGCACAATTTCGCCGACATGTCCTTTGATGTGGTAGCTACAGGACGTATTCGGCGGATACCAGTGGGCGATACTGAGGAAGATGCCCTCGCTGGCGCTGCTGTCCTTTAAAGAGTCGGAGCTCAGTAGCCAGTCGCAGACGCCGTGCTTGATCCCGGCCGTCTCCACATGACCTGGCCAGTTGCCAACGTTGAAATGGAAGCCTGTATTGAGCAGCGGACCCGCCGGCGAAGTCACAAACTCCACATACATGTATTGTGATGTGCCTGTCGGATATGCAAATTGTTTAGATGGCGGCCCTCCACGGGTGTCCTGTGCGCACAGGACACGGCCTTGCTACTCACCAATAATGCTGAATGGGAACTTGCCCAGGCCGCAGAACTTCCCAATGAGCGGCGAGTGCTCATCACGTCCATCGTATACGGCCAACCAGTCGTAGGGACAGTGCTCATTACCAGATCCGATCGGCCTGATGGGGCAGGTCATCACATTCTCACACCTGCAATATGAATGGTCACTTTATGATTACTGCCGCCTGTCTTTGTTGCGTTTATGAAAGCGTTGAAAGGGTAAATTTAATTTCACCAACGCCAGCAATTGAATAAAAAAATTTAAAAAGTGAACAATTAAAAAACTCACGTTCCACAAATAACGAAGAAAATAAAATGCAAAAAAAGGGAATAAAAAGTGAGGCTGGCAATTGAATAACTGACTGAGTGCTGATGCTTTTAGTGCCTGGCGGAAATGCATGAAAAAATGCTGCTGAAACAGGGGCGCGATCAAAAAGGGGAGTTTTTGAGTTGAAACCTTAACTGATTTTCATGAAGTCATTCCTGACTTACAGCTTAAGGAAAGAATTGATATAGGGCTACTACTACACTTTCTAATTATCATAATTACTCTGAAACGTACAGTAATTTTCGGAAAAGTTTGTCTCTTTTTAAGTCTACTTAAAGTTCAGATGTAACTTTACGTTGTTTCAGTCTTACGTAGACAGATTAGTCGACTTTTCCATTTGGCAAATGCTTTTAAAATGGACTTGAATAAATGATTCGTAAGCTTCATAACTACGCCCATGGTCTTGACATTCATTTGCACTTTGCCAGCCCGAGGAAGCAAAAAAAAGCGTGCAAAAAAAGAAAGTTCTCCGAGAAAAACAAGAAAAAAGGCTGCGGAAAATCCGAAGCGTCTGCTCTGAAGCCTTTTCTAATTTCTTGCGTCAGACAGTCGAGGATGCTTTTAATTTTTTGCCGGCCGTCTGGTCGAATAGCACATAACCCTGAGCACTGGGTCCAGACAAAGTGACCTTTGTGCCCGTCTATTGATGATGGGCCACGATGACGGGGATTCACAATTTTACTTCCCCCTGGCGGAGCACACTGATTGGTGGGCAGTTCAAAAGGCAAATGAAATGCCTCTCACCTGCGCGTGTGTGTGTGAATGTGAACTTTCTAATTGAAAGCCAACTTTGGCAATTACGAACTGAACTTTAATCAAATAGAGACCGATTCAGTGAGTCACAGCCGAAGGCAGTTGAATGTGATTTGGCAAGTGAAACAAAAATACCAATTTAATTGACAGTTTCATTGAGCCTTTCCGCCTTCCCTGCATTCTATACCATTTTTTTTTTTTTGACCGATCGCAAGAAAGTTTTTGGAGCAAAGTTTTGAGCAACTTTTGTATCTATATCCATCTATACGTAGCAGAAAGATAGATTTCTATTAGCTAGTCGGTTCGTTTCAGTCAATTTAATCACTTTGTCAGCAAGTTTTTGCCCGAGTCTGCGAAGAGCTAATCCAACTTATTGATAATAAATGCGTTGTTGGCCAGAAAGTTGATTACAAAGACGAAGGGGACAGGGAAAATGGCTGTTTAGTCTGGGGTAAAAGTTTTTCGCCCAGCACACATATCAAAAAAAAAAAGAGCAAAGGAAAAGCGAAACGTAAAAAAACATCAACTGACTGGTAATAATTTCGGCATATTAAAAAACTTTTTTACTCGATGACTTTTGCATTTGTTTGGCATCCGGCCGTCGAAGTTTTGCCGACTGAATTTTTCTGCTGGGATGGCAAGAATATTTTTGGTATAGCGCTAAGGAATTAGGAATGTTGTTGTGGCTTGTATTCCTTGACAGCCGAAGGAGCTGTGCAATAAACTGAAGTGATTTATAAAACAGCGGCCACACGAGGCAACTTTCTGCTTTCCGCTGACTCGGCATCCATTTCGTATCTCAAACTGGGAGCTGCCGACCAGGTCGGGTTTTATGAACTGGATTTATGGTGGATTCTTACCAGGCGGATTTGGATTATGTTGATTGTTTAGATGTGGAGCGCTGGATGCTGCTGTCAGAAACTTCAATATTTGATTATTGGTGGTGCTATTTCTAAACTCATGTTTAACCTTCTTCAACGATTCTCAAGGTGCAGTATTTTTCTGTGTGAAACTCGATGCCAGAGTAAATAACTTTCCATCTGCAGAAAGTACCCTGCCCGAACGGGGCTGGGGAAAAGTTTTTAGAATGCCAACATCCCACCATGATTAGCTCCTTGGCAAAGGTTTGTTTGTCTAATCCTTTCCTGCAGGCCGAAAGTAACTTAGACTTGCAAATTAATACACACTTTGGGGGGATTTAAGCTCGAGTTCCCCCCAGTTTCACCCCTTCCTTTCAGTCAGTTTGGGGACCCAGCTCAAAGTTGGCAACTTTGACATGCGTCTGTCCGCCTCAGCTTCTTGCCTCCTGCCAAAGGACTTTTCGAAAGGTAAATATTCAAATTGAATCTATAAAAATAAATTGAATGTTGCTTATCTAATTCCGACTTGCTGTTGCCTGATGTGCACGTGCTGGGCTGGGGAATCGGAAACGAAAACGGGCGGGGGATCGGGTATGAAAATGGGAATGGACAGGGGAAAGAATGCTGACTCCAGAATTTGCACATCAAACAAGCTTAAAGATACTCGGCCACTTCTGCCGGCCATTTGTGCTCGGAATGTGCAAAGTGTTAAAAGCTGAAGGTTTTTACCACCCAACCATTAAATCCCCAATGAGTCCAGGGGTAAGAAGATTTGACCCACCCTCATTACGCCGAGTCCATGATAAAGCAAATATTTTGTGAAAGGTCATTTTGGTTAAGCAAATGTAAATTGTATTTGCGCGACAAAGGATGGGCAAGGATTCCAGGGGTCGATGCTAATAAAATATGGAGGTTCTGATTTAAGCCGAAAATAATTTGCAGGTGCGCCAGCAAGTGAGTTTGGCTAATAAATTCGAGTTTAAAAATTCATATTTTTTGTTATATTACATATCCCTGTTAGGTAATTGCAACTGCAGATCCTACTATGGAAAAGTATCTTTTGGAGAATTGAATGGATATGCATTTTGGGAATGATATGCTTTTAAAGGTGGGTTGAAACGCTCCCTTCCTCAGAAACTTTCATCATTTTGGCATTAATATTGCGAGACAGCCACGACGGCAAGCATTTTCTCCCCCTTCTTTGCTCGCCACAATCGAGGGCAACCTCACTCAAAACGTAATCCTTTAGCCAATTTCGCCAGACACAAACACACAGACGGTCGGAGAGTCACAGATACAGAGGGCGGGAGGAATCCGATTCGAAAAGTGACGCATACAGATAGATACGGTGGAAATGCAAGCCGAGGACATGTCGCCAACGTTTTCCAGCAAATTGGTGCCAATTTTTGCGACGAACGCTCTGTCAAATTGTCATTGTCAGCATGCCAAATGCATTACAACAACACAACCGTCGGCAACAACACTGTTTTTGGCCAAAATGTCGTCGAATTCTGTGGATTGTGCAGTCGGCGTGCCAAAATGACAAATTACAGGGTGTTGCATTTAACACTAATTTCGATTCGGAAAAAAAGGCGCAGATAAATGGAGGTGAAATACATTTGATTAAATAAAATAAACTTTGTTAACGTGCTTCTGATGGCTTTATAATTTTCACAAACAGTTGGAATATCTCTGATTATTTTATGTTATAATTTGGAATTAAAAACTAATCCAATTGTAATAGTTTTTGCCTAATTAAATGAACATAACATATTCAAATAAAATTGAATTAAGAGTGATGCTTTTGCCATCATTACATTATTACATTTGATGTGGCAACTCACCTTTGACCGTCCACTGCAAACTGCTCGTTCTGCAGATACAATTTGATATATGGCTGGCGAGTGTGCAACTTATAGCGGCAATTCAGGGCCCGAGGATATAGGCCAGGATACGCGGGCGATTGAACGTAGCAGGTCTGCAGGCGACAATCTCGATACTCGCGTTCGCAGTAGGAGCTGTTGCGGAAAAATAAAATATATGTAAGCAATGATTATTTAATTTAATTTGTTTCAAATTGGTTATAGCACCCGAACCCCCGGTGAAGGTTTCGCCCAGGAGGCGTCCTAAATGATCCTTGGAACTTTTCGGGTTCGTTGGCCCATTCCTTTAACTGCGTCAAGGAAGCCAGAAAATTGTGTTCACTGATTTGGAAATTCCTGCCCCACTGCCTCGCCAATTTCCCCTCTGCAAATGTGCGTTTTTTGCTGGCTTATAAAATTGTTGTAAATTACAACAAAAGATTGTGTTAAAATTTTATTCGTTCTGCGTTTTGTGCGTATAATTTTCAATTTGTTTAAGTAAAACAAACGAAAAATCATTCAAAGGAGAGGCCAGCGCAAATATGATTACCATTTTTATTCCCTTTTCCCACAACCCCGTCCCTCTTCCTATCCCTTCACTCTTTGTCTTTGCCAATTTGCTTTGGTTTGGTCTTCAATTGGGTTTGCGTTTTGGCTTGGTTGCCGAGGCGCGTGACCGCAAAATTAGCATAAAAATCATATTGGCCATGTGGGTGATACGAAACGGGAATTCAGCCATTCCACAAGGACGAGGGTCCTCGAGGTCTCCCTTAATGGGGTCTTGAAAAGCTAGCTTTTGACGCCAGTTAAAGGGAAATATTCTCCGCGAAAGAATGGCTTTAAATGGGAAAAAAAAGAATCAATTTAATATGTTTTAATAACCGTTCACAGGATTTTGGCTTTAATTTGAATTCATTTAAATGATACTTTTCGTTTGTAAGGAGGTACTCCTTTGTACTGCTGGATAAAATGATATTCTGACAAGTTCTCAAATTTATAATTTATGTGTTTTCTTCTCAACTGAACTGGGCTCTTAATTATAGTGTTAAATGATACATTTATCATGCCGTAAATTATAAAAATGCTCATTTGCACATATATGTGCTCACTATATATATACTTAAAAAGATATTTATAACAGCTTTACTATTTCATTTTCAAATTTGTTCATTTCCCAAGTATCATCTGCAAGTTATTTGAGAAAAAGCCTACTTCGAAACTGTATACTCACAGACTTTTATCCTTCCAGACACTTGCGTGCATGTGCACAAATATCATCTGGGTAAATCTAGCATATTCCGCCCCGCTTCGTTACTTTCGGCCGAATCTTTGCTTAAAACTTGCAACTTATTTTATTAAGATAAAAGTTAGACTGGCAGAGCCGAGGGGAAAAATGGCAACTCCAAAAAGGAGAATCAAATAAAATTTAATGTCTGCAAAGTTTTATTTTTGTCAGGATTTCGGGTGGGAGGTGCCCAACGAAATGAATTCTTCTCTTCGGTTTCAATTGCCGACTTTTTCAGCCATCCTTCAGGCGCAAATCCCCCCGATTTCCCGGTCGCGAATTTTATGTTTGCCGCAGTGCAGAAAGCACAAGTAATTCAATTTAATGCGACCTTCTGTTGCCGGATTTTCCCCCCTGTTTTCCGACTCGTGTATGATTATGAAATGCGCCAGTGAGCCGAAGACAAGTCCC
This sequence comes from Drosophila simulans, assembly GCF_016746395.2. Lineage (NCBI taxonomy): Eukaryota > Metazoa > Arthropoda > Insecta > Diptera > Drosophilidae > Drosophila > Drosophila simulans. Next base: position 19,159,013 of record NC_052521.2, read on the forward strand.
TTTGTCAGAAGCGAGCCGTCAAAAATATGCCCAGCCTAGCTCAATATTTCAGTAATAAAATTGAATTAGCGCCGCAGCGATATAAAAGATCCAATGCCCAAAAGAGCCTCTTTGGAAACCCATTCGATTACCCGTTTGGTTTTTCTTTTTGGCCTTTTACTCACCCTTGGACAACTTCGCCGCGACGATTTGGATATAATTCCGGATGTTGGCCATATCGCAGATAGACTTCGGTTTGCTGTTCCGCGCGTGAATCGAATGTGAAGTAGGTCTGCAATGGGGAGATAGAGAGAAAAGTGCGGCATGAGTGGACAATGGCTGAAAATCACGTATACGCAGTGTGTGCCCCCGCTACGCCCACCTTGCCCGTTCTCGCTGATGAATTTTGTCAATTTCCCTCCAGCTTGGCTCGGCGTCAGACAATTGCGTGATTCGCCCTGGCCCCGCCCCCCTTCCACCCACTTTTCCGCCCTCTTTTCATTCCATGGCATGCCGCATGGAAATGTGCAATGTCATTTGCCCTGCCACCAACGCCCACATAAGACTCCGAGTTTTCCCTGAGCCTCTGCCATCCTGTTTGCCTGTTGTTCCATTGCAACGGTTGCCGTTGCCTCATCAGCGCTAATGACGTGCTGCAGTGACGTAGTCAGCTGCCACGCCCCCATCGCCGCAGGCCGCACCCAACGCCCACGCAGCTGGAAATGGCCAAAAGAAATGAAGGCGAAATGGGGGAAAACACGGGGGTTACAAAAGGGTAACGAACCAAGATGCCTGTAAAAAAATATTCCAGAATAATAATGGTTAAAACTTATTCAAGGCTGCGCTTTTATTATGTGCTTTTCCATCTTCAAAGAGGTTTTTAAAGCTTTTAAAGTTGCTTTAAACTATTAAAAATTAAATGCAAAAATTATTAAGTTCTTAAATTCTATTTTTCTACCATTTCGAATGAGTGTCTTTCGCTTGGAAAGTGGCAAACATTAAAAAAGCAAACAATATTTGTTGCACGACCAACTCGATGCGCTAAACAAAAGCAATGATTATGGCCAATTTGTGAGCTTTGATTCGATTTGGTTGCTAATCGAATTAATGCTGCGCCATTCCCAAAATACATTCATTTCAATTACGGATACCGAAGTCGAAATTATCGACGGACAGCCGCAAAAGCGATTTCCTTATGCCCCGCCCCGTCCCGCCACGCCTTCCTTCCACCTGCCGCAAAGTCAACGTCATGGCTATCAATTCACCCCGTTCCCAAATTGCTCCGCCGGCCATGATGGCCACATAAACCTCGTTGGCCATTTTCCATCGTTGGAGGATTGCGCCGGGGGATCGGAATTGGTTGCACTGAGTGGGTAGGTTCCCCGGCAGGAGGGGGAGGGAGGGGCGTAATGCACATGTCAATATTAAATGCGTTACCGGCGTCAATGACGTTAGCGCCACTTAACGATGTGAACAATGGCAGACACAGGCTCGTTTCGATTTATCCAGATGCTGCTCACGTGGATACCCATCCGCTCTGGCCACCCCAAAGATAACCCTGCTCGGCTGCAGTATATTTATGCAGATGTCTATATATGTGGGCTTACACCGAGGAAAATAAAGAAGTCTTTCGAATATATATTTATCTACCTAACATTACTGTCAAATATGCTCAAATTATTTATTTTCTGTTTGCTAAACAATGAAGTAGAGTAGCGCTTACTGTTTATATTTTATTATAATTATAATTCATGGTTTTATATTAAATATTGTTATTACTTCCAATATTATTTTTTGGCACCTCTCTGTGCAGATTTTGAATGCTCTGCTGATCCCGATTCGCTTGATTATGACGATGACGATGATGGCGATGGCAGTGGAGATTATGCCGATGATTTCCACGGTCGTCCTGCCGTTAATGTCCTGACAAATTTGCGCTCGAATAAATTAAAATTTCAAACTGATTTGTTGCCGCCTGCTCTTTGGCGTCGCGTTTTTGTGAAATTATTTTTGATTTATGTTGCATGGAATTTATGTTAATGCGAATGCGAAATTATTTCGTTTCCTCTGCCGCCGCCACTGGGCGATGCTGACTTGTCGCTCATTAAATTGTGTTATTACATTGCCGGAGCTGTCGCTTATTTTTATTTATTACTGAATAATAATACGCCCGGCCCTCCAAGCCGACGCACTCGCGCCGAATAAGTGGTAAAAAGTTCTCGTCTGCTTAACGCAAAAACAGAAAGCAGAAAATACAAAAAAAAAAAAAATACAAAGCGCAGCATCCGCCAACTTTCAACTTGCAACTTCCAGCGAGCTTGGAGAGTTTTCATAAATATTTATGACTCCATTAAGGTGTGCATAAGACACACTCTGGAGGGTGTCCTGTCCTGCCGGAGGACCCCGAATCCTGCCGCCCTCTCCAGCTTGTCTGCTCCGAAGCATGGAGCACGGAGCATGGAGCATGGAGCGTAGAGCTTGGAGCTTGGAGCACTCATTCATGGCTTTAGTCGGTTGTTTGTGTTTGCACATCCATGCAACTTGTTGTAAGCCCGGCCATAAAGCCAATCGCCTGCATCCAATACGCACTGCGAAAAGAGGGGGCAACTATTTGACTTCGGGATTGAATGGAACAGGAAGGCCGGAATAGAGTTATGGATATTCACGGGGATGTGATTTTGAAGGCTATATCATTATGATGGAATGGGTGAGATTGGAAATTGGTTTGGAATATTGGCATGTGCAAATGCTCCGCTTGGGAGGAGTATACATTTTGTATCAACTATGCCTTATTCACACACTATCGTTAGAAAAGCAACTAATTATGCTTGTAATAACGAAACATATTTATCCATCCTTGCAGATCTTCCTTAAAAATCAACAAACAATTTATTGCTTTTTCTGCCACTTTCCCGTCTAATAACAAGCTTTATTGTCTTACTTTTTTTGGGTATAATTTCCCTCCATCTGTTACCATTTGCAAGCTATGCATATTTCAAGGGTCCTCCTTCCGCCCTTGCCGAAAAAAATCTCCATTATAAATATTGAAATTCTTTATGTGACATAAAGAACTTATCTTTCATTTTATAAATGCAAATACCGCATCAAAAACGCGGCAGCCAAGCAGTTGACAAAAAAGCAATAAAAAAGTACAAAAAAAATAGTGAGGAAAATCTGAGGGAAAATAGCAACGAAAAGCGAACGGGGCAAAGCTAAATAGAATTCAAGTTGTGAGCTAAAAATTCACATAGATATGCGTCTGTATATATAATCTGCTGGGTATATATATATATATATATATATCAGCAGGAGGAGACTGACGGCGCCAGCCAGCCAAAAAGGATGCAGGAGACAGGACGCAGGACACGCCGACAGACGGAGGCCAGACAACAGTGCAGTCCACCCTCGCCATAGACGTCCCACCCACTCCTGAATAATGCATGCAAAAATACAGAAAAGGGGAAAAATAAATATAAGGAAAAATAGAAAAATAATGCACACACACAGCCACACAGGCTGGCAGGAGTATCTGTGTGTATAACTCTCGCTAAGTGCGAAAGTGAGTTGCATAGATGCAACCGAGCAGATAGAGCAACACGGGTCAGGACATAGAAGCAGCGGAGCCAACAGGGAGCAAGGATGGGGGTCGGCCCGGAAAAAGCAGAATGGGGGATGCTGGTTGGGGAATGACGGAGTGAAAAGGGCGAAGACAGGCTGCCAAGACTTGTGTGCTGTAATATTTTCCTTAAATTATGTGATAAATATAAATATACAGACATTTATACGCGCACACTGGGGAAAATCAAGTTAAGTTTATGACTATTAAATGGATAGTCAAAAGAAGTCCTAGTAGCAGGGTGTATAATATCCTAAAGGCAATCTAGAGTTATGCAATTTCCGACTATACATACACATAGTCAAAAGAAAAGATCTAACTGAATAGATTACTTTGCTTTTTAAGCTCTGCATCTCTGAAACTAATTCTCATTGCACAACTAAATTTCTCTCGGTGCAGATATATATCTAAGGCCCGAGAAATATGCAAGGAACCAGGACAAGGGGACTTTTGTTTATTAGTGTAAGTGGCAAGACTCTGGCGACAAAAGACAACAGACGGCAGGACCTCAAGGATGCCCGTCTTTGTTGCCCCGGCAGTAATTGGAATTCTCTCCTGGCTGGAGCACAAAAATGAAAAGTCCCACCGAGATCCCGGCCGAGATGGCGAAAGAAAGTGTCCTGCTTGCTGGCTCACCTGATCCGTAAAGTTGTCCGTGTGGAAGAGCACCTTCACATAGCTGGTCTCGCTGATGAATGTCTGCGGCTGTTCCGCCTCCCCGCAGAACATTCCGGGCTCTCGGCGATTCGAGACATCCGTCTTGGCATTGCCATCAACAATCTGCAACAATGGGTGCAGGAAAGCTCGATTTAGTATGTCGCGTACGTCATCGCCCACGATATAAATTAGCCGCGACACATGCGGCGCCAATAAATCAAGAGTCAGCCACTGGCCACACCCACCTGCAAGTAGCCGCCCTCGCAGTGGGTCGCATTCAGCAGCTGACCCACTTTGAACTTCTTGAATCGCAGACGCAGCACAAAGTCGCGGGGCGCCCCCTTCAGCGTCCGGAAGCGGTACCAGCAGGTCAGCGGACGACCCACGTTCTGGTTGCTGACCTCTGGCGAGCTGATGTCCTCGAAGATGTCCACCGTCTTGTTGCAGTGATCCCTCGATACGTCCGACGAGCTGCCACTCCCACCGCCTCCACCGCCGCCTCCTCCGCCGCCGCCGCCACCTCCGCTGCCACTGCCACCTACAAAAAGAAGATTTTAACAAATTAGTTTATATTTTCCAGGATATTAAAACTACAATTCCAACGCAGATATGTGCAATTCACAAATTACATTTCTGTGGCATGTGCGATTTATACTAAGATACAACTATATTATGTAGTAATGAGCTTATAACAAAAATTCAGTCTATAATCTGCGGATTTGAATCTTGTTGATGAACTCCCAAATTGGCCAACAATGGGATTCACTCTTGAACCTTAATCTCCTCATTTCGGTTGATGAAAACTTAAAGTCGTGCTCTAGATTTTATCGTGTGTGGTGCTTTTTGCAAATCCCTGCAAGGGATTCTAAGTTAGTTGCATGTGGGCATACTTAACCGCAGGACTAGGCTTATTAATCTCCAGCCGCCGCTTACTTGGGCTTTTATCTAAAGGAGCAGAGAACCAGCTGCAAGCTCCTGCGGCCGTTCCTATTCATTGTGCTTAATTTATACAGCGAAATGCATAAATGACAAAAGGACATTGTGCTGAATTTGTAATTCAAGTCTGGCTGTTAACAATGCCACCCCATCACGGTCTTTATTTCTAGCGAAGGGACTTCCCCCCATGCAAAAGACGCAGACTTCGTTGTCCCTGACTGTGACAAAGACCAAAAAAGTGAGAAGGTCCTGCCACGCCCCCTCCAGCTCCCCACTTTAGCAGTCAAGGCGCGTAAAATTTTGAGGAGACCTTTGAGGAGAACCGAGGAGAGAACTGAGAATTCGGAAGGAGAATCGTGTCGAGAGCTGAGTTTTCGCGTCGAGTGTTTGTGTGGCTTGGCTTATAAATTACCCCAAAGGCGAGTGCATGTCCTTTGCCGAGGATCTTTTCGCCTATAATGCAAAAATATTCTTGTGCCCAACTTTTTAATCAGAGAAGCGAACTCGTTGGGATTCTGGGAGCTGGCGGCAAACAAGGAGGTTACGTGACCAACATTTTTTGTCTTCGCAGTTTTTATCAATTCGCATTTCTCTGATTGTTTTGCTGTTATTTGCGTAACTTTTTGCCGTCGTTCTTTAGTTAAATTATGAATGACAAATGCGGGATGAATACACAAAGTACATTTATTGGGTACAGTTGAGCACAAAGGGTGTTGGAAAAAGTCTTTCACTTCCGCCTTTGCGCCCTGGCTTTCATTGAGTGCTTAGCCTAATTAAACGAACTTCAAGGATATACTGAGCCACCACCAACCCCCTAATTGAATCGGGCACATAATTAATATGAGAGAAGCTTTTTACGTTTCATGCAAAAGCTGCGACACACAAACATCAAAAAGAGGATATAATTAAACGAATATCGTGCAGTTTAATTTAGATTAAATCAGCGAAGCCACAGGAGCAATGGAGAATGGAGCAAGGGAGCCAAAGGATATCGCCTTTGTGCGAATCGATACACGCGAACGTACGTCAGAATTTTGACGAAATTCAATAAGCTTAGCTGCAGGCAAACCCACGGAACCACCCATCCGGAACCACTGAAACCAGCAGCCCATGTCGCCACCGCCCGCGCGGCATGTGGTCTGGATCCAAGGATACCAAGGATCCCTATCCTGTCCTGTGGGCTCCTTAAGCCGAAATCAAGAAGGATTAGGCGGTCGGCTGGGCGGTAACACTTTCGTGCGGGTTGGGTTGTCGGTGTCCTGGCTGATGGAAATCGCCGAAGGCGACAGGCGAGATGGCGTCTAACAAATCTGTTTAATTTATCAGCGTTTCATTATGTAATACACATTCTATGGAAATGCCTCCTACAGTGACGCCTCATTTACCCGCCCCTCTGCGGTTGCCTGTCAAAGATAAACGCGTAAATTGTAGCTTCAAATTCAGCTTCTGGTAATTAGCGGTGGACGGCTAAGTTTCGAAGACATGGGAGAGTGAGTCGCCCGAATTTAATATGAAATACAGAAATCTTATCAAGTATTTGGTAAGAGGAATTTGCAGCATTGTAGCTAAGAACCATAGTAATGTCAAATGAAGGGAATCTAAAAGAAAATCTCGATATGAAAAACTGCAGATCTATTTCCATGCACCCCACATTCTCAAAAACCCGAAGACGGCCATGATGAACGACTCTTTAAAGTTTCTGCAGTCTTTGGCTAAAAAAAAAAGGAAAACACAAACAAGCCCATCACTCAGCCGAGGCCTTTGGCCCCGTCAACAGTTGCAGTTCAAAAAGAAAGCAGACTGAGAGCCATGATTTAAACACTCGCCAAGTGCCAGACGGCAAAGTCCAACTGGTGGCACTCACTCACTGGTTAAGCCTTAAGTCGCCTTACAGCCTCCTCCCCACTTGACTTGCTCTGGTGCTCCCCGGGTCCCGGAGCCCTTGTTCTTTGGTCCTTAATCTTCGTCCTGTAAAGTTCACACAACTATTGTCACATGCGATACACCCACTCAATGGGTTACAAGCCCATTGAGAAGTTGAAGTCGGGGACGGAAAAGCAACAACGACTAGAAAACAATACGTTGTAGAAATGCTGCACTGAGAAAAAGGATAAAAGCTAATGTTCGTAGAGAATGAAACATTTTGGATACGACTTCAATAAAGAAAGTTTTAATTTATTTATGATAATGTATCCAAATCTTCCAAAAACTCAACAATTTTGCAAGCGACAGCAGTAACTTTTCTCTCGGTGTAGACTTCAGTTTAGCTTTTACTCCCTTTACCACTTTTTCTACTTTGGGCGAATCGATTAGATGCGCTCGGGCGATCTGCGAAGTAGGAAATACTACTGGACTCAATCTCCCCTTCTGCTTGTCCTTATGGTTCCTGGTGCAGCTTAAAGTGGAGCTTCGATAATGCTGAAAGTCGGTGGTCTTTGCATATCCGCGTTGCTTCCTCGCCTGACTGTGCCCGTCCTTGGCCACATGTTGATATATTGTCAACAGACGCACAACGCATTTGTCTACGCTTTTCCTTGGCTTTTCGGATGGTCTGGGGCTTTCCCCGCCCTCTGACTTTTGTGGATCCCTTTTTTGATAAAGGTTGACAAGCGTTCCGCCCGACCACACCCTCCGCCCCGCGCCCTTGTCAACCGCCATTGAGGCCTTGCCGTGGCAGACATGAAAATCGATTATGAAAATCGTTTGTTCAACATTTTTCACGCAGATACGCAGCAGCAGCAGCAGTGGAAAAGCGGATGTGAAAATGGGGGAAAGAGCGGGTAACAGATCGAGAGCTTTTCAGATGTCGCTGGCTCGTAGATTTTCCTCCTTTTTTTTTTTGCATTTGCATAAATATTTTAATAGAATTTCAGTCCCTAAAGCGGCTTTCACTATTTTGCAGCTGAGGCTGCTCCCAAAACCCCACCGCCTCACATAAAGATTGATGTTTAATGTGGAGCTCGGGTGCTGAGAAAAGGGACGAATGGAATGAAATGAAATTGACTTATTCAAATAAGTGATTTACCACTCGACGACAACGAGAGGAACCCAAAAACTCGTAAAATACGGCAACAACAATAAATTTGCATAAAATTGGAAAAGGAACTGCCAAACAACAGCACTCAAAAATTGTTCAAAAACTTACGGCTGGCCATCAAAAATTGAAGTGGGGCTTCTCAAGGAAATAACTGCCAATATTTGATGGGATGAAAGGCGTGGGGAATCTTTAGATATATTAAATTTATACGGATACATGAAACAGGTCAGGGTCAGAAGTTACTTGGAAACCAATTTGAATAATAAGAGATTGACCCTTAAAGGGTCAATATGTTTGCAAAAGAACTTGGCGTTTCATAGATTCTAAAAAAAGGTCACATATTTCTTATTGGCTGTTTTTGTTCACTCATTTAAGTTTATAAATTTGTTGTGTATTGCTAACTTAAGCTTATTCTTTTTTCCAATACAAATTCAACAAAAAACTTTAAGACATTTTCTTCAGAGGCATTCATCTGTTATTTCGTCCTTTTTGTTGGCCTGTCCACTTCAAGGATATTAAGATTATCCATCAGCGCTTGGTCTCAATGTCTGTGTCCCTGCCCATTAAATTTGCAGTCAAATGAATATAAATGACCTGACGCTTTAAATACTAATAGCCAGCAAATTCTCTCTTATCGGAGCAAAAACATTTCTCAACATTTTTCCCGTCACTTTTTATCTCGTTCGATGTTCATTTTTTTCTTGCGTTCTTTGTGGGCAAAGAAAGAACTTTCGAACAAGACAATTTGTTAAAAAGGAAAACTCCAGTTCTCCTGCGAATGCTGATAGATTAACTGTAACGGTGATGGATCATTTACTTAAATTATTAAAATTGCCTACTCAAATTTCACACCCCACTGGAGAGCTAAGTTATTCCCCACCCAGTACTCAGTACCCAGTCGGTTAATGATTCACTGACTCGCTGACAGACTGATTGAATGCCCAATGATGGGTTCTTGTTGGCCGGGTGTTAAGGTGAGGTAAAAGGGAACGCTTCTCAGTAAATTCGCATCCTAAGCCGAGCAAATCTGTCAGATCCAAATAACAGCAAAAACAAAACTCTGAGTCGGGCGATAAAAATAAAATATAACCCAGAATACTTTTCGAGAGCTTCATATCGATATACTCTGCTTCAAACGAGTTTGCCAACTATACAGTAGCTTAAAAAAATATGCACCATTTTAAGCTTATTAATTTGACAATTGTTTTCCCGCTCAAACTAGTATTCAATTAATTAAATTTAATGTAATGGTGGCTTAATCTAAATTACAAAATAAACTTTGCATACAACTGCTGTTTAGAGTATCAAGACTGTCGTTCTCACTTAACAGATTTTCTTCTGCTCAGCTTTTCTTCTGTTTTGTGATAATTTTATCAACATGAAAATCCATTAAAAAGTTTTCTCGTTCGCATTTCAGTTTTCGGGCAGTTTTTGGTTGAAATACTTCCACAGCAAAGTGTATCGGCTTACTTTGCTCTTCAGATCCTCTCTCCACGATTGCTCTTCCGTTTATTTTTTATTCGGGTGTCCTTTGCGCAAAGACTTCCTTGCCAGGGTCACTTTGTGCTGCGATGCGTAAAAGTTTCCCACCCTTTTTTTATAGATTTTATTCGGCCAGACCCGAGGGCCATATTTGAGCGGCGACCTTTTACACTTTTTATGCTGATTCTGGCAAAATTCAGCTGTCTTTCTCCTTGGGCGGGGGAGTAATTTTTTGACGTTTCATGATTTTCTTTTTTTTACACTTTTTGGTGGGTGACAACTGCAAAAGAAATCTGAGATTGAGACTTGGGGTTTTCCTTCATTAGTTAAATAGCCGTGGTCTAGGCCAATCGACTGCCTGGGGCTATTTGCTCTGCTTCCTGCGCAAATGAAGGGTTCGTTTTGAATTTTCCGCATTGATTTAAACAGGGAAAAGGTTGGGAAAACTCTCATCAGCATGGGCACACAAAAAATGTTGTACCTGAGGCGAATTTTGCCGAATTTATTCCTTGTATCGAATATGTCAGGAACAGTGCAGACCCAGCATCAATCTTTTGGAAAGCATTCAGGAGCAGGAAACTTCACAATTCTCTTTGAAATAAGGCTAAAAGGTGAGGACGGAACTCGAAGTTTCCTCCTGACAAGTTCATCAGCATTGCTTGCTAATGCAGGAAGTAATTTAAAATGAAATTCATGAAAAAATGGTATCCGAGATTTATATTAAAAGAAAAAATGTAACGACTAGTTAAGGTAAAGATATTTTGGACAGCTTTACACAGTAATTTGCTTTATTGATTTTTAATAACATTCCCTTAGCGCTTCCTTTTGAAATATTAACATCCTTTAAAACAAGCTTAAGCCGCTTTCATTCGCTATCTACAAAAATCTTTGGGTAAAGGGTGCGAATCCCCCTTTTGTTGGTAAGCTCCAAGCCATCAACTCAGTACACAATTCCCTAATCTGCCCTAAATCGCATTATAAATATTAGAAACATTCCCCCTCCCCCTGAGTTCGTGCCAGACCCATTTGCCATGATTAATTACAAGGTATCAGTACAATTTTGTTATCCCATCAATTTCAGGCAACTTGAGCCACGATTCCCCGAAAAACACTACCCTTGCCGCATTTCTCCTGCTTTTTCCGAAAGTAACCAACGATTTTCAATAAGCAACAGCAACACGGAGCAAAAACCGCATCTTGCTTCGAGCCAAGTTGGAGCCTAATCCTCCCAATCAATCTGTTGACCTTCAACCCATAATGGCTTACATACACATACGCAGCAGTACCCAGACATACACATGTACATACGTATATGCCGAACTTAGTCAGGCATGAAAACGTTTTCCCATTTGGCAGCAATTAAAGAGCTTGAAATGAATTTATATACACATCCATAAATTAAACGAGTCCTTGCTCCGCTCGCTCGCCCGCTCGCTCTTCATTCATTTCATTTAAGTTAATTAGATTCAATAATTTTGAGGCCTAAAGCGTAGAAATGCCACACAGTCCGGCTATCCAGAGTGCCCTAAGTCGAAATGGCTGCTGCGTGCCCGAAATTTCTAAATAGCCAACATAAATTGAGATTTATATGGGCGCTTAGGTGGCCATGATGGCCTGGTTCTTGGTCCTGCTCGCCGTTCTTGGCCCCCATCCGGATGCTGCTCCTGGTCCAGGAGCAATTGAAATTTGCCAATTTCGTAGATTTTTATGTGTATGCACTAAAAATGAAAATTTAACGTGCCCATAAACGGACGGAATGTAATGACCTCCGAAATGCTCTCTAATTATTCTTGATGATGGTATACTTGCAAGGGAGTTTTGTTCATTCAAGCTATTTCTATCTTTTTGTTAACCACTTACATCTTTAAATATGTATTATTATTGCATTGCTTGCACAACCTCTTTAAAATCTTGAATCATTTTCAATTTTAAAGTGATATATAAGAGTTTAATATGAAATATCGTTTATTATCTTAACGTCCATTCGCTTAACAATAAAAATGGCTACCATTTTTTCACTGCCTACCCACTTTGCGTGCACTTTTCACAACGGAAATCCAAAAAGTTGATGGATAAAGCACAAAAATAAGCGATAAAAATTGGCTACGTATATTAAACGCTGCGGAAATTGTTTCATCAATTTGTTAATAAAACGCTCATACGGGCAGCCACAGAGTGAAGGAGTAAAAGAGATGGAAATATGCGGGACAGAGGCAGCAGAGACAAACGTTTGACTTAATAAAATAAATTGTATAAATTGAAGTCTGTCATTTTGAGATTCCCAGGCGTAACATCACAGCCCCTCACATAAAACATAACAAATTGCATGAAATTTACGTGGGAGCGGGTGAGTCCGTCTGTATGTGTGTATGTGTATGGCACACCCCCTGGAAAACCCCCGGAAAATTGTCATGCATGGCATGAACGTTTCGCCTCGACTCCCGGAGTAAAATGGAAACTGGAGGAGCAACAAATTTCCTAGGCCTCCAGTCCGAATGGCACAAGACAATCAAGTCAGTCGCAGGCGACATTTGCTCCTTCGGATGTACGTGTGAGTGTGAGTGTGTGCGTCTGCGTCCTGGCCACATCCTGCTGTTGGCCCTACTCCTGACACACGAACTCAGCTAGGAACACACTGAGTTCAGATCACTCGGGTGAAGATGTTGCCAGGCGGCTAGATTGAGTTGTCTTGACGAAATTAAGGAGATTTCAAGCCGGAAAATGCTCTCCCAGAATTTAATAAGATGCTTAGGTATTTACTTTTTATATTTATGGAACGTATTTTATAAGTGCTTGTCTACGAGTGTTTTGATCTAATAAAAATGTCTTGACTTATATACTTGAATACCTGAGAAATGTAATAATTTAAATGGCTTCGAATTCTCTGGGCTAATCCTAATGTTAAATGCCCGATTAATTGACGTCGATAGGAATGATGTATGAAGATAAATGCACCTAATTCTCACGCACATGGCCGTTGTTTTCAAGTTGATATCATTTATAAATCAACTTTATTCGTGCCCATCAATCGTCCTGGCATAGATAGACTATTTTTACGGTTATTTGTGCTATCTCTCCGCCATTCGGTACATCGGAACATGCTGAGATAATAAAACTTATAGCAGACAATTTAAGGCGGAGGGGATTCGAATAAAGCGGAGGCTAAGTAAACTGAAATGGACTCGCAAGACTCACGTGCGGATAAAAATAAAGGCAGAGAAATGACAAAGGCGGCGGGAGAAGCCACGTGGAGAAATGGAGAGAGATAGAAAGTGGAAAGTTGAGCAGGAGAAAGCCGAGCAGAAAGCAGCAACAACAACAATGGATGCAAAGAACAAATACAAGGAAAGGCACGAGCTTGCAATTTAATACGCAGATAAACACACACAAAGAAAGCAGTCAAGTGGGGGAGTGGAAAACTCACCGCGGAAAAAAGGAAACAATCGGATGACAGGAAAAAAAACAAAGAAAAATGTTAAATTATCTTTAAGTTCTAAAAATCAAGAATAAATTCAGTTTACTTAATAGAAAATAAATTATATATTTTACTATTTCCAAGATATATTCATTGCTCTTCAGGACTTCTAATAAACTGTAGCATACTTTATGGCGTCATCTTTAGAATATAGCTAGCATTTTCTTTCAGTGTTCGAGTGGAAGAAGCGAAAAGAACCAAGGCAGATAATGAAGTCGAGCATGGCACGCACATGTCTAAATTTATCCACGAACTAGGTAACCCCAACCCATGCATCCCCGCCGCCCCCCGCAGATCAAGCGATATCGGTTGAATGACACGACATGCGATGCCTAGCGCCAGTTTGCCACCCAAAAACCGCCCCCCCATCATAGTCGTTCCATCGTTGTTGTAGTCGCGCTTGTTGCTGATTATGTTGATGATGCATGTTGTAATGTTGTTTAGGCTGATGTTTTGGCATACAATTGCTACCCGTTCCCTACTCCACATGTATTCCACTTTCCGCGGACAAAGCAAAGCCGGGCGAATGCAATTTGTAGCAATTGTATGGCATATACCCCCAAACCCCCGTCGAAATCCAAGCCTTCAGCCATCTTTGATGTGTTTGACAAGCTCTCCGGGGAGGCAGAGGCCTGGGTTTACCATGCGAGAGGTTATTAATATTTATACGGCTCTCTCCGAAAGCAGACAGCTAAAGCAGCCGCAACCGATTAGAGCGGGTGTTTAATTTGCGGACGGTACAATGGGGCGTATGAGCAATGTTAATGTTGATTTGGCTCGCCATCCGTTTCCCTCCCAGCTAAGTAGCTTGACAAAAGGATAATGCTTTCGGTTGGGTAAAGTTTGGCCTTAGCTAGCGGGTACTAATGCCTAGTTTAAAGACAAGTTTAAAACCAGTTTAATGGCAATCCAATGGTTAAAATATAAATTTCGGTAAAAGCAGAGTATAAGCTACTAAAAAGTGCCTATCATTTCATCAAATTTACAAATTGCATGTCATTAATTACTCAATAAATATTTCGTATTCATATGTATACCAGAGAGACCAAACCGACAATTAAGGACTTGGAGCATCCTGCCCCATCTGCCGACCTCGTTCCACTTCGAGTTTCCACTTTTCCCTGCATTTTAATTGCAAATTTTCCACAGACTCGCCGCAGATGTGTTGACTGAAGAGCTTAACTCAGACTTGGCTGCAGAAAGAAAACTTTTGAGACTAATAAAAGATTGCTGATACGTGCGAAAGAAATATTCATGAATTTTCATGAAAATTAAATTAAAAAACTTGTTTCAAGTAGCGATGAAGGGCAGGGCTGCTGGGTGGAGATCTTCCTTCGCGTAATAAACAAGTTAAAACTCTAACCATAATTTGGTATAATTTTTTTTTCTGCCCAGAGCTCGTTGCAAGTAAACAAGAAAACAAAAGCTTCATAAATTCAAGCCGCAGCATATGTGTCCTCCCCCACCGCTTTTCCAACTATTGTGGTGTTGGCTACAGTTTATGGAAGTTTTTCCCTTATTTTTGTTTATTTTTTTTGAGTAGCTTCCTCAATTGCGGCTTTTGGCTTTGGCAACATAGTTAAGATACAAGAGCCAAGACAGGACGGTTTTCCCGCATTTTTCCCGGCAGTAGGCAAAGTTTTGCTTTTACACTCAATTACAATGCACAAAGTTTGACAGGAAATTACTGTATGGCAAAGTTGTGAGTGTTTTTCTGGGGCTTTTTTAGCTCGCGAAGATCCGCAAACCAAAACTGCATGGTTAATATGATATATTATATTGTACAGCTTCGATATCATATATATTCTTCAAGGGAAACCTTTCATAATTGAGACAGCAGCCAGTGGGAAAACTAACAACGTTATTTGCCACATAATCCACGGCAGGGGAAAATATAAGTGACGGAAATTTCCATAAATCAAAGCTATTCGTGCATATAAATAAATCAAATCAAAGGCTGCATAATCGCAAGAGCAAATAAACATTGAGAGCGCTGCACAAAGCTGACACGGATACAAATTTATTTCAATATTTGCTTTAACAAATTGCTTAAAATCACAGAGCACACAAACCCACCGCACACACACACACGCAAACACACCAAACACAAAGAAATTAATAAAAATTTATTGCATTTGAATTTGTCGCTCCATCCCCGCTGACATAAAACAATTACTGAGGCACCAACAAAATGGGGACAGCGAAATATTTTTATTGCAAATGGAATGAAAACAAATTTGATGCGTACGCATAAAAAATGTAACACCCCGAAAAGCAAAATAAAAACAAACTGCGCTTTGTTTCGCAAAAAGCCGTCGGTCATTTTTTCACCTGGAAAGTTTTAAAAATATTATAAATACATTCCGCATATCGTGCATGCAAATGTATGCAATGTGCTTAAGGTGTTTCATATATTTTTGATCGGTTTATTTGAATTTTTTGCAAAAGGAAACGAGTTGGAAAAAAAGGAGACAGTCAAAAATTGGTTGGAAGAACAATTGAATTGTTTGTAATGGAAAGTAAATGAAGTAAAAGGCAATAAATCTTAATATTTGCAGATCGTTATTATTTTTTAACTATTTGGAAACAGATGTGTTGCAAGTTTTTATTAAGTATTTTTTATCGAGGTGTAAATGGCACAGACATCTTAAATTTAATTATTCATATTTTATTTATGCGTTGAACTGACTTGTCTATTTAACTTTATACCGCAGTAGTTAAAAATTTTCAGTTAAATTTATTTCTGAATCTTTTAGGATTGCACCTCGTTTTACAATATTGACTTGTGGTCTTTGTGTCCCATTAATTTGGCATATTTGCTTACAAAAATACATAATTCTCTTAATGTTTTTCTTTAATCAAACTCCAGAGCCAATTTAACTTTCCATAAACAGCCCTCGATGGACCAAAATTCCTTGTAAAGATCCAAAATGATATGTACACACACCCACTCAGCAGAACTATACTCGTACATATGTGGCGAAGCCACGGGCGTGGGGCAATTACCCATCGTTTCATTATGAAATTTATCGTATTACGTTGATGAAATCACTTGAGGAGATTGGGGGGATGTCTTACAGGCTGCGCTTCCATTTCGCTTAATTTCCCCATTGGCTGATGAATCTATATGGGTGTGGTGTGCACAGGCTTTTGTGGGCGCGTTGTGTATAAGTCACATTTGCTGCTAGAATTGTTTCGGAGCCGGGATTGTGGTGCGGCGGGCTCCACAATTACAAAAGGATGCGGAAGGGTCCGTGTGCGAGAGGCTGGGCTTGTGTTCATAATTACACATGAATTTCAATATCCTGCGGCAGCTTTGGCTTTTCTCCTCGAAAGCCCTTTGCCACATCCTTTTGCGCGCCGTCAATATTATCCTGGCTCCACTCCCCCCAAACTAACGACATTTGCTGTGTTTGACTTGACTTTAAAACGTTGCCAAAGGACTTTAACTAGGCGCAACAAAAGGGTTTTCCCATTTGCTTTTCCGCGCACTCGGAAAACTTTCCATTTCCTATTTCTATTTGCCAAAACTCTTTCCACTCGAAAATCTTTGGCAATTTTCGTGGTAAAGTTTTTAATGTACTCGCCTTTTGTGTTCTGCGGTTCTCTGTTCAGTGTTCACTGTTTTGTATTTGTGTTTTGTATTTGCTCTTGCTGCCCGCCCTGTCAAGTGGGCGTGGCAGTTTCCTTGCGCCTTGTAATTGAGTGTAAGCGCTAATTGGAATTTTGATGAAGTTCGGTGGAAATTTGGCAACAGTTTAGGTCGCGGCAGCAGGACGAAGGGATTCCGGGGAGTTCGCAATTATGTAAGTAGCAGTTGAGAATGTTTCGAATTTCGTGTGGTCGCTGATTGGAGGGAAGGCGGCGGGGGGAAAGGCTTAAGTGAGTGTGGAAAAGCTTCTTGTAGTCGCTCGAGTCGGGCATTAAGTATACGCCATGTGGAACGACTCGAGCCCGTCTCGAGAGTTCGTGTGCCGGCAATTGATAACTCGCTGGCAAGAAATTTAAGTTTTCGTACAACTTTCCACCGGAATCAGCCGAAAAATGCATATCAGCTACTAGTTCCCGAAGGCCACAGGGGAGCCAAGAACTTTGCTGCCAGAAGGCGTAGAACTCATAATGGACTCTTCCAGTTCTTGGCAGTTGCTCATGGAAGTAAGTACACCTAACAAATACTAAAACACTCTAAACCGACAAAAATTAACCAATTACAAAAAGTGTAATAGTAATGTTGGTTTCAGTGAAGTAATAAAAAGCTGTGCAAATCTAGTTATTAATAAATCTATCTTTCTATTATAAAGAAATGCTTATTAATGTTGATGATAAACTCGAACCTTTTTCGCACAGTGCACTATCACGCTGGCAAACAAACAAGAAGCTGTCCTTGTTTCAGCTTTGCTTTTACGGCACTCCTTTCTGTGTGTTTGTGCTGCACCTTAACCAGGAAGTTGTGTGTCATAGGAAGCACTTGTGTGACATAATAAAAACTCTCTACCTGTTCCATGCTTTTTTATGTGTTTGGACCAGGTGGTCCTTTCTATAGCATGCTGCACTTTGTGCTTTGTCAACAACAACAGCAATGCCATCAACGTCATCATCAAGCGGAGAACCGCAAATGTTTTTTTTTTTTTTGCTAAGCCAAAGTCAGTAGTTCATACATGGTTCAACATGTACATATGTGTGTGCCGCAGGACTTCCAGGAGCCCAGAAATGGAAAAAAAAAAGAACGTCCCGACTGCAGTTAAGGGCCCCTTCAGGATTTGGATGAAAATGAAGCGTATGGTTGGCGCATTTGCACTTCATTTCGCATCAGAGCTAAACATTCATAAATCCTTTAAATATTACATAAATCTTTTCTATTTTGCAATTTTTAAAAATATAAAATAACATGACGGTTTAGTTGTTGATTACTCTAAACTATTTCCTTTAAACAGGAGTCCTTTTAGTTGCCAGCTAACTCATTTAGGATATTTATTTTTCCCACTTTAGTTCCTTGACTAATTCCCGTACTAACTGTGTAGATATATTTCATGATCCGATTGCTGAAATCCAATTTGTAATCTGGCACTATTTCGGGCACCTTTATTCCGATTTAACAACATTTTACATGCTGACTACCAGTAATAGCTCTGATGGCATAGCTTTGTCGATACATAAAATGTATTTTTATTCGCTTTATTGCCTTAGAGTTATAGAGTTATTTGCCGTAACCGATTTAATCCGCTCATGAAACTCTAAAAATTGTTGTCCTCCGCAGCTTTAAATCTGCAAATGCCAGCAAATCCTATAACCCCCGTGCATTTGTTTTGGGGCTGCACTTTCGTTTTGGGGAACGGGAAGCGCTAATTGAAATGTGTTTGCCTTTCCTTTGGGGCGAAGTGCAAAATGGAATTCTGCTTGACGGGCAGAACGAGTTGCTTTGATCAAAGGCCCTTCCTTTTGAGGTCCCCCGCCTTTTTTTTAGGTCTTCGCTTACTTTGAGCAATCAATTATCAAGTTACAGCCGCCAAAAAATCCATTTCGGCAGCAGAATTCGCGGCAATTAAAGTTTGCATCATGCGTTGTGCCCAGAACCCCTCCGTTTTTCCCCAGTTTCGTTCTGAAATTTGCATAGTTCAAGGGCTTCGTTCCTAACCGGAATGCCTCGCCCCCTTTTGGCCCTTTTTCCGCCTTCGCCCTGGTTTTCTATTTCCAGGATTGGTGGCCTGAAAAGGCTCGCAAAAAATATGAAGTAAGGCCAACTGGATAAAATTTAGGGCCGTGAGGAGGCGTGGCCCTAAAATGAAATTGTTGCTTGCCTGCAAAATTTGATTATGCCGCGCGAGTAGTGTGTGCAATACGTCTGTGGAAAACGGGTGGCTGTCCTATGTTCTGCCTACATCTGAGGGCCAATTTGGGAAATTGAAGAATGAATGATTGCCAAAATGTTTACAAATGGAATCTCAACTGTGGCAATGTGTTTTTCAATGCACCCGGTCCAAATTGCAAACATCAATAACTCTGTGTATGCAAGGCAAACATTTCAAGCAAATGCGAAAATTCCTTAACTGCATGAATTTAATGCAGTTTTAAACTTTACCCTGGACAATAAAATGTTCATATAAAAAGATTTGCTTTTAATTGAGGATTACATTTTAATATGTAATTTCAGTTTTACAATGTATTGTTTCAGTGAAAATGAATAAGCTGCTGCTTTGTTTGGCACAATAAAAGTAGATGCATTTAATTAGAAGCTTGTAGAGGAATATTTAATATACTATATCGATAAACAAAGCAAATGGGCTGAAAAATCGACAATGCTATACAACTTTTTCTGCTCTGGTTGCCAAGAAAAATATGTAATTTCATTAGTTTAAGTAACGTTTCGAACACACTCGCTTTGGTCGCTTTTGCACACCACCTCCGACCTTTGTAGTCCTTAAAAATTACCTTTTTTTCGCAGTCAACTCCACACCCTTCGCCGGTTGCCAAAAACAAACACGAAAAAACGGTCGGAGAAATGCCCACAAAATAAGCTGCTGTTTGACCAGAACTCACAGCTCCGCCCAATATCCGCCCGCTCAAACAGAAAGGGAAAAAATGAAAAGCGAGAAACAGGAGCGTGGGCGAAAAAGGACCTTCAGGTGCAACAGCCTTTGCGGTTGGCTCCTTCGTCGTTGCATGTAAAAATCCCTTCAATGATTAATGTAATTTCACGCGCCACTTAACGTTATCCCTGCAAGGACATTATGCTTAATTGCAGCGTCAGTTTGAATTTAACTGAGATTGCCGCTCCTCAGCCCCATTCCATTTTCTTTTTGCCTCCATTGTTTCTGCGGTGGATTTTTCCTGGGCCTTGGCCAAAAAGGTGCCGTGCAAATTTATGAAAAAGATTTGCCTGCCTGCGGCTATTTAAAGTTAAAAGGGCGCACAATACCGCTTCCCACACACACACACACACGAGCACACTTCATTTGCCTTGGAACCGCCTTGCAGTTACCTTTTTATGTGGCCATCTCGCTGGAAATGGGTTAATTGCATAATTTGCGAATTTCGCGTGCAATCTGCGGTGCTCTGAGCTGGCCGGGTAAATAAGAAAAAGGGACGTTATGCTCAGGCCCAGATGATGTGAACGCCGAGCCACGTAGCCAGGCTGGAAGTCTCATTAGCTGGTAATGGGGCATTTTCGCCAGGCTTTCCTCAATTCGACGACCTTGATTAAATTCCGAGATATATGTATATAGTTACCTGTAACAAATAGAGAAGACAGTTATAGTAAAAATAGAATGTATAGTGTAGTTTTAAAATACCGTTATAAAATGATAATCAATATTGATTCAAGCTGTATTCCTAGGCGCCCATTTCAATTTTAATTTGTTTGAGCAACATTAGAGTGTGCAGAAAATCGATTGATTTTATACCAAGACCGAAATCATTTTCCCCTTTAGCTTGTTGGAAAAAATCAACGAGGTAACCTTTCCACTTTCAATTTTTGCCAGGAGCGGGAAAACCCGAGCACAGGTCAAAGGTCTAATCAAAGTCCTGTGGTCTAACCTGCAATTCGGCTCCCTTTGGCCAACCCATATCCTCTCCTTCCATCGCCTCCTCTGTCGATTACAGCTCAAATTTGCCCAGCTTTTTCTTTTATTTTGCCATGCGAGTAGATTGTCGTTTTATGAACTCGCAAGGACCTGCATTTGGGGCTTGACTTTTGCCTTTTTGCGGTGAGCATCTGGTGCTCTTGGCCTGGTCAATGCCAGCATAACAACAACAACAGCAGCAGCATGGACAACAAAAATGGCAAGAACAAGTTTATCTAAATTGCCATATAGACTGCTGCAATGTGGAAAACGGATCCAAAGCTTGTGGCCT
Source organism: Drosophila simulans (assembly GCF_016746395.2). NCBI lineage: Eukaryota > Metazoa > Arthropoda > Insecta > Diptera > Drosophilidae > Drosophila > Drosophila simulans. The sequence goes on from NC_052521.2 coordinate 19,180,046, forward strand.
GCGGTTAAGCTTGAACTTCTCCCAAACCCTCGAGTTGCCCCACCTTCTGTCCATACACGTATCTGTATCCGTATCTGAATCTGTATCTGTATCTACGCCTTCGTTACGTATTTGCTTTTTACATGCTTCCTTTTCAAGTTGATTTGGGTCAATGCTGTTTGTTTGCCATTGTTTTCCTTTGCTGCCTTGTTTTTATAACTTTGGCAACGAGCTGAGTTCGTCTATCTACTCTCCTATTTTTTTTCGGACACAAACACAAAACTAATTGGTTTGTTAATTAAAATTTTGTTGAAATAATTTCTCCCATACTCCACCAGTGCTTGTATTTGATTTTAGTACTTGATATGTGTGTTATACCAAGCTTATCTCTGATCTCGTAGAGTATTATTTTTAGGTCTGTGAAAGAGCTTTTCCTTGCACACAAAAAAAAAAACATTCTAAATTCACTTTACCTTTCTTCATAGGAAAGGTGCATACTTTTCTGTTTTCTTTATTTATGAAATATTTTAAGACTATCGGAATTGTGTTTTGTGTAGCTGGTATCCATAACCAAAATGAATTTCTAAATTTTTCCCGCAAGAGGTTGTTGCAATATTTGAAGAGAGAATTTGCAATGTTTTATGCGAATATTCAATATTGTTTTTGTGGTAGCAAAATCGATGTTTGGCCCGGAATTTCGATTTAATGGTTGCATAAGGCGCAATCCTTTCTGCTTTACTTTTACCCCCAAATCCTTGGCCATTGCAATCAGCATTGCACATTCTTGGCCAAATTGCTCTGTGCTGAGATTAGCCCGGGCCAAAAGCAGCAAAGTAGGAATCACCTGGCTCGCCTTTTTTTTTGTCTGCCATCCAGCCAGCCATTCAGGTGGGTGGAGAAATGGCAGGTGAGGAGGAACAGTGCCAGAAATAACTGTTAATTCGAATGCAAAGGCAACGTGCCAATGGCCTACGAGAACCAAATGTCAATGCAAACACAACGAGCTGTCTTTCTGCCACACTGATCATTCAAACATGGCAACTTGATTAGATATTGTTGCTTTAGCTGCTTCGATTTTTGGCTTCTCATGTGTTCTTGCTACACGGAAAGAAATACCAAGCACATGAAATTCTAACAAGTGAAACATTTTCAATCTCTACTTTGAGAATTCATGAAAAAATTAAACACATTAAACGAGTTATTGTAACACGTTCCCTTGACGCTCCTTAAAAAGTATATTTTGATGTAACTTCTGGCAATGCATCGATTTTTTCAGAGGTCCTGGGGCCAAGATTGAACAAAGTTGCCATTAGCCTGTGTGTCGGTACAATATGCCATGCCATTGCCATTGAATGTTCATCGACAGTGGCTACAGCAGCAGAACCAGAAACATTCAAAGGCATTGCAGATGTTTGCCAGAATTTGCATATTTGTTTGGCAGCTTCACGTCGGAATGCATTAAAAGCAGACAGATAGAAGGACATTCAGGACGAAGAGATTGGGTTGCTATTCTTAGTCCTCCGGAGAGGTATCCTTCGGCTTGCACTTAATAACATGCCAAATTGGCATGTGAACAGAAAGCAATTAAGCAACATTTTCATAATGAAATTCACGTTGAAAAAGTTCACATCATAAATTTGCTTATTCGCGAGAGTTGATTCATTAGAAATGAGTTATAGGTTGAAAAACGATCTGAAAGTCAGTGTCATGCGAGGAAGAAAGTTGCCCAAAGGCTCATATCAATGGCCTGAATTTGTACAAACTGCCCTCGTATTGCCAACATTATCCGCTTTCCCATTTCATATGCATGTAAATAATGAATTGACAACAGCAAACTGTAACTGTGAAGCCGTTTCATTGGCAAATGTCTATATAAATTGCACTTGATTGGCCTGGATTCAATTCAGCCAACAATGGCATAAATTAAAAGCGTGCCCAGCCCTGAATCCGAATCCAAAAATCAGGCCGAAGCCCGAAGCTTTACGCCCCCAAGGCATATCACTCATACGCAGCGTGAGCCGGAGACCATTTGGCATGTCACCTTGTTGGTTCGGTTTGTTTGTCCATTTATTTGTGTGTCCTGTTTGCCCAACTGTTCTGTCCTGTGCTGTCCTTTGCGTCCGGCGGTCCTTTCTGTTTGCTTGCCACTTTGCCATTATTATTTATATTTTTTCTTGTTATTTATTTAAATGCTGTCCCTTCCTCTCATTTGTGAAAATTGTCGCAGCAAATGATTTTATTTGCGAAGCCATAAAATTTTCATTCACATTTCTATTTGTTTGCCATTGTGTGCCGGCCATCAACAGGATTTTAGAGCACACGGAACAAGTTCGGAGTTTTTACTGCCACCGGAAGCTATGGACATGCCTAAGCGGCTTTCGTTGCTTTAAGTTTTGTCTTCTGGCCAGTCTAAGTTTCTCCTTGCCAGAGTTTTCGGCCCGAAAAGGGGGGCCTAATGACCTTCTGTACTTTGCCGACTGCAGTTCGGTATCTGCAGACTACAGGATTTGCACATGGGCACTAAATTTGCCCGGTTTTTGTCAGCACATGAGCACATGAATAGCATGCAATATCTATAGTGACTGTCCGTAAAATGAAATGGCCTTTTTTTTTATGCCAGCTTAAAGAGCAAAGCCGTAAGTAGAATGATAAATATTTTAAGGTTTTCAAATGGATTAAGAGCGTATAATTCTTTTGGCTTTAATTTAAAAATTATATCCTTTGAGAATTTTGATCAATCCTCAGTCGGAGTGATTAAATTCAGTTGCTTTAATCCTTGCAAAACTAATCCCATTTTTGTATTTTAATTAATGCGCAACATTAATGTGAAAGCCAAGTCTACGAGGCCTTTTTTGAATTATTTCGTATATACTTTCAATAAGGTGATTATTAAACGAGCCTGAAATTAATCCGATACTCTGTAATTTTTTACCACGAAATAAGCTTATATTTTTTTATCGATTGTAAATAATCCCAGACTGTTCTTTAGCTGCCCACTTCAGAGAATAGAGCTCCATATTTATTAACATATACAGGAGTATATATGGAATATCCAACATTGTTTGACCATCCACGGAGCCGGTACTGATGCGGATCCAGGCGCCACAGCATAACTAACTAATTAATATTAATGCACGGAGAATGCTAATTATGCTGGCACACAGATACACACGCTCGCACACCCAAACACGCACACACACACACACACACTCGCAGGGGAAAGGAGAAAGCAAAACACAAAGTATTTTGCACACAATCGTATGAAACGTGAGCGAGAACTCGCAGAAACGAAAGCCTGGGCCAAAATGGAAAAAGTTTTGCATTGAAATGCAAGCAAATTGAAATGAGCGAGGAGGAGGGCCTGAAGGACTCGCAAAAGGGTGGCACTGGGTGGTAGGTGGTGGATGGTGGACGGGCTGCTCGGTGGGTGGAATCTGCAAAGTGGCTGGGAGGAACACGTGTTGGCCATTTCAAAAATGTAAACGTCAGCGAGTCCATCACGGACAGGCTGCTCCGCCCTGCTACCCCTTCGCCACGAAGACCATCATCCAACTGCAGACGCTTATTTGCTTATTCATAAGCAAACATTAACTTAATTTCCATGTGTGGGAGGAGAGGCCGCTTGTGGGCCAACACGAGATGGGTAGTCAGCGAGTTGGGGCCGAAACAAAAAGCTTTCGCGAAATGTGATTATCAGTGCTGGGCCAACAGCTGCCGACAGCTGCTTAATACAGCCGACTAAATATAATGGGTATGGGCTTTCGGGGGGTTTCAAAACGCCGGAGTTACCAAGGACAATGGGATGCCAGTGAGTGCCAAAATAATGCACTCAACGAAGCAAGTACGCAAAAAATGACTGGCAAGCGGAATAAGCAGATATATACTGTATTTGGGAATTCATAAAAAGGTTTTGTTTTCTTTACCTTTTTATGAATTTAAATCAGCTTAGAAATTATGGTGAATCACTACCGTACATAGTATTGTATATATTTACTCACTTGCGAAATCAAGTTGAACAACTGGCTACAAAAATGGATGGTTGAATCCCTTTACAGGTGCGCGAAAATTGACGCCACACATGCAAAGTAGCTGCCAGAAGATTCACAACATCGCGTGCTGCAACTGCAACACCAACTCGGCCAACAACAGCAATGCGTCAGTTGGGCAAATAAACAACACAACATCAACTGGGCTGAAAGTGATGGCGGGAGTTAAAGAGAGGAGGGGAAAAATGGATAGCAAAATTTGCCGAGCAAACAGCAGCCAACATCTATATAAATTTATAAACGAAACACACGTAGCAACGTGGGTATGTGTTTAAGGATAAAGCGCAAAGTTTACAGACACACATATGTGGAGACAGGGGCGTAGCTATCGAAAATGAAGAGGATAATTGAATATGTCATTATACCATACCCTGTACATTCCTTACTAAGATGGCTCTTCTCTGCGATTCTCCCAGTTAAAGGATCTGTGCAAAGCAAAACTCCCCCCTATTACCCCTTTTATTGCGCCCCTGCTTCACATTGTGCTGTACATTGAGGCCATTTTGTTAATATTTAATATCAAATAAAGGCCCCAGAATGGTGCACAAACTGCCGCCAGCAGTGGAATCGAAACCGAACTGAAAATGGATAACCAAGTTTTGAATAAAAGGCCAGACTGCGGAACCTGGCAAGCCCCACAGGGCCAGGACATCCATCAAACTGACCGCAGACCGTCTCACATGGCGTATGAGCAATGTGAGTGTACGGCACTTAAATGAACCGAACTGCAGGACGTGCCTTAAACTACGTCCATTTATTCAACGCACTTCTGTGCCAGGTTAATACCCAATTACTGTGCAAATTACTTCAAGTTCTTCTGGCCCCGAAAAACTTTTGTCTGTCTACATGCGTTTGCCATTAAAGTTTCACATTCCACTGTAACAAAAAAGGTTCAACTTAAAACGTGTCTTCACCAGCTTCGAGTCTTGGCAGGCGCTTTAAAGGTTTTTAATAAACGTCATAAATTGCTTAAAGTTTTCCCATAAACGGGTGCTTCTAAAATACTAGAAGTTCGTTTCGTTCGTGATGGGTTTTTTTTTTGTTTTTCAGGTGCCTGTGGCAGCCACACAATTTAGCAAATTATCTTGATAGTTTTTAGCTTCACTTTAGGAGGTGGAAATTTTGTGGATTTTTAATGCAGATCTTGGATGTAGACGAGTCTGTGGATTATTTGGCCGAACGAACTCTTAGCAAAGTCGGAATGAATTTGCAATGTGTCTTTCAACTTAAAGAGTTTTTCAATTGCAATTTTTACACTCTTAAAGCCGAACGATTTGAATTTAAATAGTGAGGACGAAAAACAAAGCATATGCTCATATCACATGAACTTACTGGATCCCCGCAGGACTCATCAAAAATATAAGAGACTGTCCGCCAAACCCGACTGCTGATCCCCTTTCGTCCTTTTAATTTTTTTGCTAACCAAAAAAACAGCGCACTTTTGGGACAAATATACGAGTAATGTATGCAAATATTTATGTATTCATGTGGAGGTGGCTGTGGGTGTGGGTGTGGATGTGGATGTGGGTGGGTGGTTGTCTAGTGCCGACTTACTGGGCAGGCCAACAATATGGCTTGGAGCCACCGAAAAGCGGACGCGAGCGCCGTGAAAATGGAAAATGGCAAACAGCGGACAGAGATTACAGTCTAGCGCCCGAAGGAGCGAGGCAAACTTTTACTTTGACATATCACAAACTCGCACACACCCATGTGAATATTCAAAATGAAACACAAAAGCAAGGCAAAAGCCTGATGCTTTTTACTTTGACCGCCGTTGGGCACTCGAAATGCTCGAAATGCATATGGGCCCGCCTGCTTTCGCATAACCCCATTTTCCCATTTCCCCCAATACAGTTTTCCATTTGTATTTGTCTCGCTTTCTCTCGCTCTCTCTCCAGGGTGTGTTCGCTTTTTAGCCACAAAAAATGGCTGCAGTACGCGCAACTAAACACACAACAAACTTTGGTCCACAAACAGAAGAGATGCGGTTCTCAATGCACGCTCACTTTGGCATTTGCAGCGGGTGCACTCAGAAAAATTACCAAATACTTCAAAATAAAGAAACAATATATATGGGCAAGTCATATTCATATTTTCCTAGTTCTTGTTCATTATTTCAATTTTGAATAGGATCCATTCATATACGACTGAACTTTAGTTGCTTTGAATTAAGTTTTTTGTTGCAACGATATCAAATAGGTTTTTTCCAATACATCCACTTAGACCCACACTTGCGTGCTGCATTGGCATTTCTTTTGAGAGCAAAAATGCCTTTCAAAAACTCAACATTCAAATACGCAGCCAAGTAAAAGTGCGAGTGGTAAAAGCGCAATTTCCTCTTGAAATCACCGCTGCGCCTCCCTGAACTCCGATTTTCCCCACTCAATACCACCACTTTTTTCCCCCACTTTCCGTGTTAGCCATACAGTGTAAACCATTTCTGTGAGAACTTTGATTTGTGGCCCTCCAATGAAGATGGATTGTCGGGTCTCTGAAAAAAACAAGCGCACAACAGAACAAAGGACTTAGTGGAACCTTTGGCTACGAGTGTTTTTCCTAGAGAATGCCTAATGAAAACCATATCGAAAGTGCTCAAATGATCTGACTATGCTCAATTAGGCAGTGATTTATTTGAGACAGTTTGAACAAGACTCAAATCAATTTGGCTACACAACTTAACTGGCTTCTATCAAAAATTGAATGAGACATTTTTCTTTAGAACTCGAAACACTTTGTTTTTTTTTTAATAAACTTAAGTATAGCGCAGTTTTTAATTAAAAACCCAGAAGTCTGCCCAACCACGCCATTTTAAGCACTTACAAATAAAGTGAGCCGGTAAAGTTTAAGCCATCTCTGCTTTCTTTGTTCCGCATAAGTTGCTTACTTTACGGGCAAACTTTAAACAAATCTGGCCGTAGCCGCCATATGTTTATGAAAGCGCTTGGCTTTTGAGCCATAATTTCCAACAATTTGTTGAGCTGGAGGCTAGAGGGTCATGCTGCTGCTGCTGTGTATAAAATTACAATAAATCCTTGCATTTTAGCTGCAAATAAACAAAGATTTGCAGCGCCGAAAACGAAGTCTGAGCGCGCTAAAACAAAACAGAAGGAATCGGAAGGCCAAAGTGTATGGAGGAGTAAGGAGGAATGGGGCCAGGACGAGAGTGCATGCAAAGTAGCATTTTAAGTTGGCCGGAAAAGCGGAAAAGGCGGAAAACGTTGGGGGTTTTCCAAGAGAGCCTGGGAACTGTGCATGCTTCAGGATGTTAAATCAACATGTAAGCATTTAATGCGGCGCTCCAAAGCTGAAAAAGCGTAAAATTCCCCAAATGACCATAAATTTCTGTGTTTGGCATCGCAATTGTTGTTGTTACCCTTTTGACCTTTCGCCGTCTCACTCGCTCCTCTCGTCTTCCGTCTCCTTCCCCCGCATACAGCACATATATACATATAACTGCCGGCAAGTGTAGAGAAATGGAGAAAACTTCAACAAGCACTTGTAAAAATAAATGGCATTTTGGGTTATGTGCAATAATAAAATGGAAATTGTGCAAAAATATTGTCGCCTCTACCAAAAATTCTGGACTGCCAGTGGAGCGAACAGGTGAAGGGGGGATTTTTGTAAGAGAAAGGGGGCCAAGGGGTAAGAAGGGACGAAGGGGAATATCTGGTTAAGCTGCCTGCTTGGCCTGGCTAACTGGGCACTATATAATGGCCGATGATGTACGTCCTTGTTAATTTTAGACCCTGTGTTGACAGTGAATCTTTCGAGAAATTGTTTGGAAAAATATGAATGGGTTTTCACTTGTTTTTGGGTGGGTGAAATCGCATGGATTGTTGTTCGAGGGTATCTTTTTATTGAAGCTTTGTTTTATGGTCATAAAAAATGCGTTTGCTGTTGGTATTCAATGGGTTCAGCAAAGAAGTGGATTAATGGAATTTTAGATGTACGCCATAATCGATAAAATATTGATAAATGCGAAAAAATGGATATAGTTACAATAAATATGTTCTAGCATTTTGCAGTTACTGGTAAATATTAATAGGTCACGCAAATTGTTAAAGTTGAGGAGTTGATAATCAATTTAAGTTTTACTGTCATGTGGATGCTTTTATTTGATCGCATAGACACAATTTACCAAACTAAGAAGCAGCGTAATTTACTTTTAAATGTGAACTCGTATACTGGTGTTATTAAATGATATAAGTTAAGGACTCATACTTCAGAAACTTGAATTTTCGTTCCCAACTGTACCTGCTAGTTACTTTATTATGACTGCGAAATGAAGCAGCGTACTTGACACGAAGCTGATTCCAGGCAAAGTTTCTAATTTCACGCCCTCCTGACAGCTTGGCATCCTTTCTCCCAGGATCTCCCCCGCAGCGAGATGTCAACTTGCCATATGCAAATGACTTGCTTATCAAATAAAGTATTTTTTTTTGGGGCACGGTGTTCACCGGTGGGGTTACGGGGCTAAGGACTTGGTTTGCTTGCCCAGGGAACAATGCGTGCGAGGTGGTACAACTGTGCGTATGCGCAATTTTCACATTGTTTCAATATCACGCATACGTTAAATTGTGACTGTGCATGTGGGTGGAGGGGAGGGGTTGGTGGATTGGGGATGGGGGCATGGGGTTTTCGGGTAGGTGCTCGTTTCGGTTTGTCGGTGCTCTCTGTTCGGTTTTTGGTTTCGGTTTTTCGCCTCTGGCATTTCCAAGTATGCACAAGTAATGTGTGAAAATTAAATTTTTCGTGGCTCCCGCAAAAGTGTCGGTCTGTCTGCGTATGTGTGCGTTTCCCCGGATGTGTGAGTGTGTGCGTGTGCTTGTGTATATTTGCGCATTTATGTGCATAACACACACGTTTGCGATTTTGTGCTAAACATTACCATTACGCTCGCACCCCCAACAAGCTCAGGAAAAGGGCGTGAAGAATAAAACTTAATTCAATCTGCATATCTTGCTTCACTCCTCGTCATGCTGTTGCTGTTTGCTGTTTAAGGAATATTTAATTAAATTTCGCCTGGTTATTGTTATTGTTGCCAGGCGACAATTCTTAATTGAAAGCCCCTCCGCAAAAGTGATTATCATTGAGTTTGGTCCTTTGATTTATGTGAGCACTGCGAGACATAAAATTGCCACACCAAATGAGTTGAGCGTGTGTAGAGCCATTCAAACGAAGTATTATGTTAGGAAATTTAAGATTTATGGCGGCTTATGGGGGCGCAAACAATCCACTCCTCCTGATTCCATTACTTCTTTGGCTCCGCACTTTACATAATTGATATACACACGCTCCCCATGGCATTTCCCCCCCATTAACCGCATCAAGCTTCATTTGAGTTCAATCAAAGCCGAAAGCCGTTCAATATGAATGCCAAAGTCCAGTGTCCAAATGCCATCGAATCGGTCGCCAAGTGACAGCCACAAAAGCCACAGAAACCTTTTTGCCTGTCTGCCAAGCGTGACGCAAAATTGCAAATGTCAAACGCTTCGCAAGGATACAGACCCCAGAATGTTGGTGCACCGAAAGAAGTTTCAACCTCGAAAGAACTTCTTTTATTATAAGTTTTGCCTTCTGTGTATGAAAACGTACAATATACTTTATATTTCATGGGAATATATTTTATATTTAAGACTTAAGATCTTAAGGATAATCACGCAAATTGGTTCACAACCTTTGTTGTTTCTTCCAGTGCCATTTGTGTGTTCGAACGATTTTAGCCGAGGGGTGAACGTTTTGGTTTCCCTGGAAAGCCGCAAGCGTCTGAAACTTCTTTGTCCCAAAAACTTGGACTAATTGAGTTGGTTTAACCGGAGAAACCCGATGCCAATTAGCAAAAGGGAATTGATTTGAAGAGAGCGGGTACACTGAACGTATGGTAGTAAAAACAAACATTAAATTTGCCAGCAAATGCCAAATGCAAATATCAAATGCAGACATTAACAGAATCGTTTGGCAGGCAATTTAATTTAGCTACGAAATGTTGTTGAAATTACAGCTCGGAAAATTGCGCAAAATTATGCCAAAAGTCCTTAGAGCTGGCATGTCGTCCTATCTTCCTTGTTTGTGCAGGGAAATTGTAGCCAGAAAGGAGAGGAAATTCTAATGTAAATTTCATGCCAACACATAGCAAAAATTTTGGGACACGAAAATGCAGCAGCAACGCCAAGCTATTTGATATCTCCATCCCGCTCGCTCTGCTTCCCCCGCTTTCCCTTTGTGTATATATGTGTGTTTGTGTGCGTTTGTGTGCTAGTGTGTGTACCGGAAATACTTGGCATGCCTCATTGAAGCTCGTTAGCTGACTTATTGCTAGAGTCTGGCTAAGGATTCATGTTGACAGCTCATGGCGGCACTTTCAATTGAAATAAATCCCCACAAACACACCAACACACATCGAGAAAATACGAGTGGAAAAAATATACGAAATTTGCCAATTTGTTGTCATGTCCCTTTTGCCACGCCCATTAGCCCATTACACACACACACACACAAATACGTGCGAAGAAAGTGGGCGGAAGATATCGCATGGCAGACCAGAGGCATTGTCAATACTTGAGCCTTTTTACAGCTCATTCACAGGCTGCCTTCGGCTCATTTCTCATGGCTTTTCCATTTCCCTCGCATCTTGCGCCCCACCAACCCCTCGTCAAGTGTTTTTCAAGTGGAGATTAGCACGATTCCTGTGCAGCTTATGGCAAGGATGCGGCCCCTTTTATCAGTTCGATTGGTTTGCTTGTTCAACTGTTTTCCTTTTGCCTCAATTTCTTTGAGTTGTTTGCCAAATAAAGATTTGACTGGTTTACAATAAGGCGGGAAATGGTAAACTTAACAAGATTCAATAATATAATACTGAGTCACATGCATTGAAAGAATTAATCATTCCAAAGGGAAAGTTAAACAATGTCCTAAACATATAGTACATAAATAATTTTATGATAGTTCCCACACTAATTGCCACATTTACTGCAAGGACTGTCCAACATTTAACGATGTAAAAAATGGGGCTAATGCCGAGAGATATAAAAAAGAAGGGAAATGCGTCGAAATAGAATCATTCGCACCTGTAAAAGGGCATTAAAAAAGAGCCTAGAGGTGTGGGCGGTAGGTGGGTTTGGGACTGGGAAGAGAGGATGCGAGTAGCAATCAACAAGAAACACACACGTAGAGTTGCAAACAAATTAGAACACGCACGAATGGCCTGGTCACAAAAGCAATTCGATGTGGAAAGAGCGTTCCAGGGACGAGGATACAAAAACAGGACAGAGGAGACGATCAAAGCCGAACTGACGTGAGTTTCTGGCAACTTTTTCCCCAAGTGGTATTAATATAATTGACTAGATGCCGCCACTAGGCGGGGAGTACCAGAAGTTTATGCGGAAAATGCAAAATAAGGGGACAAAGATGGCAGACTAGGAAAAACGATGAGAATTGGACGAGGCTATTATCCTCAGGCTGGCGACTGACTGACCACCGGGGCGTATACGTAATTTAAGGAGCTTTAAGTCAGGCCCAATCGTTGGCAACAGCCACGCCGTGTCGAAATCTGTCCCCCGCAACCATTCCTTGCGGGGATCAGGACACCATCCCACCCAGAGCTCCACCTACACGCACATCTGCTCCTAAGCCGCTGCACGCACATGAAATATCCAGCAAAAAGTCCTTGAGCACGGCACACAAAAATAGAAAAAAAGGCAAATCCAGTGGCGGGGCCAACTCGAACTGGCACTTAAGAGCGTCGATGTCATGTCGACACGGCGGGTGGGGTAGAAAAAAAGATCGGAGGCAGGAGCACACTGAGAGAAAAATTGTAAGCTTAAGAATCTATTCTAGAAGTTATTTGATCTTTCAAACAAACTGTATAGACTTAACATATTTGTAAGGATGTTCATGGTGTCGTAGTAAGCTGTCGAGCTAAATCATTTTTTAGTTTATGATAGCGTTTGATGATTTTTTCTCAGTGCACAATAGGCAGCGGCAGGGGCAAAAACAGCGTCAAGTGTTGCCGGCGCCTAAAGTAACTGAAGTCGGCAAATACCGCGATTCGGATGGGAGGGGAGGAAACTGGATAGGATCTGGATGGGCGGGGTGGTGGGGAAGCGGGACAACTGACACCGTCTAAAACGGGCGACATGGAGTTAAGTGGCGTAAAGCGTGTACTTAATCGCTTAAAGCATTAGAATTTGAAATTGAATATCATAAAGGATATTCAGAAGTGCTCGCTCCAAAAGAACTTGCGAAAAACGAATCCATGCAAAACAAGAAGAGCGGAGCAGAAAAAATGTTTAAATAGGGCACACAGCAAATAGTTGTAAAATGTTTCCACAGAAAGAGATAGGAGCACTGGGTGCGAAAGAGAGGGGGGGCGAGAACATTTTGCAAATAGTTGAAAGTCTGTGTGGAGTTGAAGGAGTTTCCCGGCCGTCGAATTGACGACTCGTAAAATTGTTTTAAGGTGCGACATAAAGTGTGAATGGCGGCGGGCTAAAGGACGGCGTTTCCGGATGATAAACAAATTGTTAAGGGGACTTCATTTTTATCGCAATTGAATCAATTTGCTGACTTCTTGCTGAAACGGCGATAAATTCGGTGGTTGCACATGACTAGACACGGCTGAAATCAGTACGAATTTCCATGCAATTTAATACATCATTGTAAAGCTGCACAAATTTTATGGAAGTTCAAAAAAATATCCTGTAATAACAGTTATTACCGCGACTAGGGCAATATTTTTGCAGAAAAATTACGCGGCAATTAGTGGAATTACATTAACAACAGTTTTGATTTCATTCATGCAAACAATTTTCTCGAAATTAACTGAAATAAACAATGGGCTGAAATTTCAGCCGAAAATAATGGATAAATGTTGTAAAATTTTAAAGTGATTTAAAGTCCATCATTTTGAACGAAAATTTATGGCACAAAAACTGCAATCCAGCTTTCAATGGGCAACTGAAAGAGCAAGAAGAATGATTTGCGGAAAATCCAAATGCGTGTCCGCCCGCCCAGATGGCATTAAAAATGCATGACATTTTGACAATTGATGGGCCAAGGAATCGATAACATCAAATATGCATTGCCAAGGGGGCGACTTTGGGGCGGCCATCTGACAATTTGCAATTTGCTTTTATCATCTTAATTTGATTTGTAGGGTGTTTGTAGAGCGGGCCAAGTGGGCAAAGTGGGGCGGCTGGTGGAAGGCCAGCTCGATAATGAAGCGAAGTTGGTTAAATTAGCACAGCATTCAATTATTCAGCTCGGTTGGGAGTGGTCGGGAGAATAACGTCTTTCAATCTCTGAATAAATATACACTGGATTTATGTGTATATACTAAAGTATATTGAGTCCCGGCCGCAAAACGAAATAAATTGAAGATGCTGTCAGCTATTGTCTTAGTGTTAGTGCTTTTGAAAGCGGCTTGTGGCTTCATCGTTACCCTGGATGCCCACGAGTCGATGTGCTTCTACGACCACGCCAATGTCAGCGACAAGGTGACCGTGTCCTTCGAGGTAATGGAAGGTGGCTTCAAGGATGTGGGCGTGGAGATCGCGGGACCCGACGACGATCGCCTGCACTACTCCAAGCAGGACACCTCGGGCAGCTTCACCTTTACGGCCATGAAAGAGGGCCGGTACCAACTGTGCTTCGACAATCAGATGTCCACGCTGACGCCCAAGATCCTAATGTTCCAGTTTCACGTGGCCAGGGCCATTGATTTCTACATGGAGTCCTCGAAGCGAGGTGACGACGTCATCGAGCAGGCGGCGGTCCAGTCGATGATCAACCAACTCTCCGCCAAACTGGGAGCCGTAAAGATGGAGCAGGAGTACATGCACTTTCGCTATCGCGGCCACTTGGAGGTCAGCGATATGGTGGAACTGCGAGTCCTGGCATGGTCTATATTTGGACCAATGATGCTGATCATTACGGCCGTTCTGGAGGTATACTATCTCAAGCAATTCTTCGAAGTCAAGCGCGTGGTTTAAACTGCAGCGTAAGGAGCATTTCGTGTGATAAAACAGCCGCGAATGGAAGTTTATAGGATTTTAGAGTCTATATAGTATAACATGTTCTTAATATTGTTTCAAAGAATTGTATTATTGCTTGATTACAACTACCAATCACAGGCTCAAGCTTAAGAAAGTTGGAAAATTTAACTGCTGGTCTTTCCTATTGGCTTTTCTTTACCCTCAATTTGTTGCATATTTTACGCTTCACAAACCATAAAACTTTTTCACATCCGGGGGGCTGGTTCAAGTATCCATAAAGTTCACTTCACCTATATGGAGTGTGGCCCGCATTGGATTAGCAGTGGAAATTTATGACGGGTGTCCACACATGGCCAATACACCAGTCGAGTCGGAAACTTATCATATTCATTCACAACTTTCTCCCTCCGCTTTCTCTGCTCCTTGGCAAAACAAAGCCAAAGTTTTTGCCTCTTATTTACGACAATGTCGCGTCAAGTTTTTTCCACTCCTCTTCGTTTTTTTTCTATTCCCGTGCTACGGGTGTATATGTATTGCCCTATAAAGTAGCAAGTTTTCCCTACATTTTTTCGTTGGTTGTTGCATAATAAAATGAAGCATGTTGTGGGAGCTCTCGAGACGCGGCATCTGCTGGCGCAAGAAGAATGAATAAAGGACACCCGACTTGGTACAATATTGTTCCCCAGCGTCAAATGAAAGCAAAAGTTCAGGGAGCAGGACGAGCGAGTCGGGAACGGGGCCAATGTGGTACAAGTATCCTGGCATCCAATGGAGCAGCACGCAAATAAAGTTCGTAAGGCAAAACAGGAAAGACAACTGAGGCCGGGAGAAAGCTAACTGGCCGCGAGGAAACCCGACTCCCCGAAGGATATTTTCGAAGAATTTTATTCCAAATTTACATTCTCTGGTTGCTCTAAGGCAAGTATGTATATTAAAATTTTAGCCATTTCTCATTTTGAAATATATAACACAACTTAATTAAAAAGACGGCTAAAATGTTTAATATAAAGAGAGCTAAAATTGTAAGCCATCTACCCTTGCATGGAAATCTATTAAGGACATACTTGGCACTTCGATTTCTCCGCCAGATGCTACTCAACATTCCGATGGCCCATCATGTCTCATCATTATCGCCTGCCAGGACCTCATGGCACCCGAGCCTCAATTATGTTTTGCATCCTTCAGAGCTGTTCACTTAATTGCATCACTTGCAGAGCTGCCGGGGTTAAAGGCAGTGGTTGCCCTTGGGTTGCTCTGGGTTCAAATGTCCTCCCCCTAGAAGTTCGCCCAGCTCAGTACTCCCACACAGCCATCGTGGCAATTCAATTTTCTATTATGTCAGGCCGAGTTGAAAGCAATGTAATGTTAATAAAATACTGCCACCAGCCTCAGTCCCAGCTTCAGATGGGTATGGGCATCGGTGCTCTAGTGCTTCAGCTGGAGCAACAATGGCAGCAGCACAGGCGGCGCGGCTGCCATGGCAACATAGCGTATACGCAACGTGGTGCGCCTTTGTCCTGCCTACGAGTATTTACCCGCAACACAGCAAACACACGAGCCATATGGGAAGAGGGGTTAGAGCTGTGTTATTTGACATTTATTTGCCATTTTGAACCACAGTGGTTGCACTACAAAAAATTATCTGAAATGGGGCACGGCTTACTCCACTTTAGTTACATCCATTTCTATTCAATTATATTCAATTTTTAATCATGAAAATAGCTGATCACTAATCGCAGCCTACTATAGCATGATTTCAAATATGTAAATCTTAAAGATAAAAAGAAAAATAAAAGTTGGGGAATTCCCAATGGAACCTTTGTTTTTCGTTTGTGTATATGGCGACACCTACCTCGTTTCTGTGGCGCCTGCATGGAGGATGGCGATGGCGTCGCCAGGCGCTCACCCACCAGCTGGAGGAGCAGCAGGAGCATCAACAGGCCACAGTTGAGAGCTCCTGATCCGGCGGCAGCTCCTTTGTTCCGCCCCATCGTTGGACGACGGGCGAGTCCACTGGATCCTTGACTTTGGTTTTTGTTTCGGTTTTGGTGTCGGTATTGATTCCACAATTCGCTGGAGCGTTTGCTTTGGTGCATTTTGGTTTTTGCACTTCACTTTCACAACTACCGTTTTTATATATTTCTCAGCGCCTATTTATTTTATTCGGTCATTGCATATTCTACTGAAAAATTATTTGAATTCGAAGGAAAAACAGCTATTGTGAAATATTCGTCAAATATTTGCTATGCTATTTTATTTGATAATTGCAAATGCATTTTCTTTTATCCCTCTTATTTTTATACGCATTTAGCCGGCCATATTTGCTATTAATTAAAATGCAATTTACTCTATAATTGATTTTTTGCTCATGGTCAACGTTTTTTTTGTCATCTCTTAATGGCTCATTGTTTGGTCATCATTAGTCATGGGAAATCCAGCGGGAACTGAAAAACGAGTAAAATCCCGTGAGGCGAACTGTTGGCAATCATTCTTCATTAGAAGAGGCTAGCATGTCAAGGACTTTTCGAGGACGACCGCAGAAATTTCGCAGCTTTCTACACAGCCTTCTTCTCAGCTTCTATTTTCTATTTTCTTTTCCATTTTTCGGCTGATAAATATCAAAAATTCACAGTTGCATTTCCATGGAAATTGGCAACACCAAAAAAGGAATGCAGAGCAAAAATACTTTTTTCTGGCAGCCAACTAAGGGCTGGCGACGCTCTGTGGAGCTTGAAAAATTGCAGCAATTAGTGGTGCCTGGAGGTCAACCAACCATCGAGCCAAAAAGGGCACGGACCCACACCAACACCAACACAGCCAGGATCAGGATCCGGTGCTGCAACCTGGCGACGTGAGCCAGCCAAAGAAATGTGGCTGAAATATTTTGGTAACGTTTTTTCGGTTGTTTTGGTATGAAATACCTTTAAAGGGGATTTCTTTTTTGGGCAGATTGAAAAAATGCTTGTGTGAAGCGGTGACATCGTTTTGTAATCTAGAGAATAGCTGGGTATTACATGGGATTTTTAATAGCCATGGTTACGCAATAACCGTTCACGATTGCCATCATCTGTCATTATTATTTATGAAGTTATTTTCATTTATTAAGTTTTAAGGATTCAAATGATTTGCAGCTTTGTTTATTTAACGCAACAAATGAATATTTCACGAATATGTGCATTTTTTTTTTTTGTTAAATTATTTGATAGACGCATTCCGTTGCGACTCATTCGGTTTCATATTTCATTAAAAATATACGCCCCTTCCATCGCTATTTTAATGATGAATGCCTGCTTGGCCAATTCGAAGGTATCGTGGCGGGTCGTTTTGTGGGTTCAGCTGGTTCAATATTTCAATGGGTCGCACGGGTTTTTATTGCACCTCTAGGCGCATTCAATTATTTATGCAAACGCTTCGAAGGGGAGCAACAAAAAGAAGCCGAAATGCGGCGGCAATAAAAATCAAAGTCGGGGCAAATTCAGTTGTGGCATGTGGCATATGGTGAAAAAGGGACGAAAACTGGAAAAGAATAACACAGGGACAAAAACAAAAGCCAACTGAGCGAAACCCACACGAAAATAAATGGGTAGGGAAACATCCTGATGGCCATTGACGGATGTGGCACGCGTTTCTCCTTTTATATTTGTTTTATCCTTATTTTTTATTTGCGGAGGCACTTTATAAAAAATCACGTAGCCGCCATGGAGTCCTACGTTGGCCGAGGCATCGAGCTGGCGCTGAGCTGGTCCCACCGACCATTGAGCATTGAAAATTTAATATTTAATCTTAACGAAGGACATCCATTACAATTACACAATTGAGCAACACGCACCACAAACACAACACTCTGTACACGTTGAAATTACGGAGCACTGCGAACCGCTTCTGCTGACTTCTGCAGACGAACTGAGCGCGAATTTAATGAGCTGCTTTGGCGAAATCCGATGAACTTACATACATCTATGTGTATGTGACAATCCGAACAAAAGCCACCACGACGACACGACCTCAGGCTTCGACTTGCCACGGCAAACTGGCGATTATTTCAGATTTCTCTGGCGAAAACGAACAGGGACGAGCCGCAAACGAAGCTGAAGCTCTGAATGAAAGTGAAGCTGATTTTCCGACGACGAGCCAAACTGAGCGAAACGGTAAAGCCCGTTTCGGGGGAGCGTGAAAGCTCTGATTTGTGCGTAACGCTCTCTCCTTTGAAATCTCTGGCTCTCCCGAACCATCTGACCTTTGTTTACGCCTAATCAGCTGTTCGCAGTTGGATTCGCACGTGGTCGAGGAGAACAACAACAAAGTCCGTGTTTTGATTCGGCATTACGTAAGTAAGCAACGCCACGAAATCGGTTAACGGTAAATTTGGGCAAAGGATAATGAAGGTACACAGTGGAAAAGTAACAATTAAAACATATACGAGTAGAAATTGTTTATCTTATTATTACAAATAATAATAACAATCAATTTTACTGTATTAGATTAGGTATATTCAACTACAGTTTTAGAAAAACAAAAAATCATCATCTTTATTTTGAACCTCTTGTTCGATCTACCATTTATTACATAGTAAATTCCAAATGACAAATGAACATGGTTTAATAATGATTCTTTTGAACCCCCTATGCCACAAGCCCACCCAAAGTGGTCATCATCGAGGGCGACTCATTGCGTGGACAGCTGGCGACGACCTTCGCATGCCAATCAGATTGGGGATCACGCCGAGCGTAGGAACTTGGGGCACGGACCGCTGCGCTCCACTGCAGATTCCGAAACCCACCCACCGTAACGTGCCCCCCATAACCTTTAAGTATAACGGTAACGGCTGAGTTTTAAGATGGGCGGAAAGAAAGGTGGTGGTATTTTTTATAGCTATCAACCATCAGCTTCAGGTGCAGGTAGTGTCCTGCCGCTGCTCTCTTTATTTTCTCATTTCCTGGCTATCCTCAAGGATGTGCGCAGGTGTCAGGACCAGAGGTAGGGCCACTAAAAATATAAAAAAAAAGGAGCCGGGGTGTGCCTTTTTCGTTTTATTTTGCTTAATTTTCGTTTTATGTTTTGACACCATTTGGTAAAGTTTTCCGCATCTCGTCCTGACACTTACAAGTTTGCCTCTTGTTGCCGTTGACATTTTTATACATCATCTGGCCTGTTGGAAGACATTTCCCCACCTGTCGGCCACCTTTAAGTGGCCCCATATCGTTTCGGCATTTCTTACATTGCTATTTAATTTCAGCCTTTTTTTGTGTTACGCCCGAAATGCAGACATAAGAGTTTTTTTGTTGCCCATAAAGGCAAGTGCCTTGGCATCCTCCAGCCTTCGTTTTATATTTTATTAGGCCCATATAAGCGAGGAAAGTGCGAAAAACAAATCTGGAAAGTGCGAAAAGGTGGGCCGCACTTTGATCAATATTGAATCAACATCAAAGGGATTCGATTTCAGAAAAATTACAGTGACTGTTGCACACCTTTGGGTTACCTTTGCCATTTATAACTTACACGGGCCATAAAATATTTAATAAAATCGTTACACAATTGATTTAAATGGGATAGAATGGTTCGATAAATGTATGTGCAAAAAATTACAAATTAATTACAATTCAAAATGGCCGCAGGCAGCCGCAATTATGTGATTTATGCGCCGGCTGTGCATCAGAAATCACGCATACGCCTCGTACGCCGCCCTCATTTTGCCAATGCCTTTGGCCATTGCAATTGAACACATAATAAATATTTATGCAGACAGTTGCTTGTTTTTCTACACACACACACGCGCGCGCGCTGTGCGTAATTACACAAACGCACCCACACTCGGATGGTATTTGTGTTTTCCCAGATTATTAAAGTTATTTTCTTTGGCCGCCCCCGCCCGCAGTTTCACCTGCTGGCACTTTTCCTTGCCTTGGAACCTTTTGTTTATGTTTACAAACATGAATGTATAAATTACGATGCCAGGTTTTTGTAAACAAAACGAGTTTTGCCTGCGGGCCGACAGAACGGAGCCCCCGCCTCCGGGCCACCGGCTTCTCCCGTTGGCCACATTTAAATATTTGCGCACGGAATTATTTTCCCTGGCATAAAGTGTGGCCAGGTAGACGTTTTACAAAGTCAAACAAAAGCTGCCACCGCCACCTCATCCGCCTGCCGAGCTGTTAACCTCTGACCCCGCCTCTTGTATTCCCCCTTGACAGGACGATTTGTGTCCCCCGTTTCCAGCCCGTCGTCTTTTCCCCACCCACTGGGTCATTGGGAATTTTAATTAAATTTAAATGAAGATTTATTACACTTTTCTTTGGGGGCTGCCCGACCTTCAATTGTCCTTCGATTAAGCCGCAATTGAAAGCAAAGTAATCGATTCAAAAACAAGAGCAATAAAATATACAAAAATAAAACATTTTAAATATACCTCCAAAAATACGTAATTCATGTGTTGTATAAAATTGGTTCACAATATTTGTCCATTATTACTTACACCCTTGCATATAAAGACAGTAAAGGATTTGAACAATCAAACCTAAAAGAGCCTCTTCTCCCTCATGGAGGGCGGTGGTCCATTGGTCGCTGTAGATCCACTATCCGACTCAAAGCCCGTGGGTCGCGAAAAGGGTCTCGGACGGATGATGACGAAGTGGCAGACCAGCTTGGCGTCCACCACCAGAACAGCTCCGCAGTTATCGAAGATGTCGCAGTAATTCGGGGCCGAAAAGATGGTGACCAACTGGCGGTCGGCGAAGAACTCGTAGCCATCCTCGACCACTTGGTGGGCGCGGACAATCAGGTTGAACTTGTGCTGCATGAGGAAGCCCTCCACTATGTTGGCTCCAAAGGTGAAGCTGACACCTCGATCGTTGGACGCCCACGTACCTGTGGTCTCATCCGGATCCGACCAGAGCAAATCGCACAGCAGCCCATCGCTGGGCACATCGGTGGGGCGATTCAGCCGGCGGATGTCGTCTAGGTTATTCAGATCCGGACTCAGTCCGCCGTGGACGCAGAAGATGCGATCGGCTATGATGGCGGCCACTGGCATGCAGTCATAGCAATCGACAAAGGAGCGCCACAACTTGATGCTATATCGTCGCTTGCACTCGTCGAAAAACCCATACACCCGATTCAAATCCGCCGATTCATGATTGCCGCGCAGCAGGAAGAAAGTCTCCGGATAGCGAAGCTTATAGGCCAAAAGCAGGGATAAAGTTTCGATGGAGCAGTGACCCCGATCCACGTAATCCCCAAGGAACAGGTAGTTTGAAAGCGGTGGCACACCGCACTGCTGGAAGATCCTCAATAGATCCTTGAACTGACCGTGCAGATCCCCGCAGATCTTTACCGGAGCACTCAGTTCCAGGAGCATCGGCTGGGATAGAAACAGTTCCCGACTCGCCTGGCATATATATGTGATGGTGGCCTCGGTTAGATTCCCGGCCCTCCGGTTTCCAACCGCCAGCGTCTTCAGCTGACCGATGATAACGTCCAATTGGGTCATTCGATTCTTTTCCTCCTTGGAGCTCTCCTTACCAGTTGATAAAACGGTCGAACGACGAGACATAGTTTGCTTATTTTTGCACTACGGTTGAAGTTTTGGTTTTAAAATGCTCACATTCGTTGGAAAAATGTCGGTTTTCGTCTGGTAACTTTTCTCACAGAAAGAAAACACAAAACAAATGGTACAACGTTATCAAAGCCTTCCCATCCTGCTGTAACTTAGGAAAAATATATTCGAAAGTCAAAATAAACACTTTGTGTAGTTTTTTCTTAAAGCTTAAGTAGTTAACTGGGATTTGTTAAAAAACTTCACTTTAAAACTTAATTGTTTCGGGTAAGTTTTTCACTCCATTTACTTTAACATTTTGTTTCTCTTTCCTATATTCCGACTCCTCTTCTATCCACTTTGGCACTATCTTTTGCCCCTCGACCGTTTCAATTATCAGACACTTGGCATAAATTTGGCAAAAACAAAAAGACGGAAAACATTAAAATGTTCGCTTTCGATAACAGAGCAAAAGCGCCGCAAAGTTGCTTGTTTACTCGCTGTTGACCCTTGAACCGCGTGGGCGGAGCCACCCACTCACCCTTTGGCCACTTTTGGCCACGAATCGGGGACCCAGCTGCATTTTGGCTACTCGTAATCCCGATTCACAGGGCTTCCTGCACTTGTAATGCGGCTTAAAAGAGTGAGCGGGAGCGCGGAGCTTTTTGATAGCATTTCGGGCCATCTAGGGTTTTAAGTTCCCGCTCGAAAAAATCCTTTATTTCGCAGCCCAACGCTTTCCTGCAGTTCTCGGAGCGCATTTTGAATACATTTTTGAATCAGTGTCGACACTGTTTGCTTTTTATGTCACTCTTTTTTGGACCCAGCTCTCAGATCTCAGTTCGGACCCAGCTCCTTGTGTCCCCCATCGCCGCCCTTTTTGGGTTTTATGCGATTTGTGTACTTCCGGCTGTAGTGGCTCCGCCCGGGACTCATGTGTGTTTTACCACTCGGGCAACCTAAAAACCACTGGCAACTTTGAAGCCCACCGACCCATTTGTCCCGCCCAGAATGTATTTAATTGCAAGCGGCGCTCAAATAGGATTTGTGCATTGTTTTCTGTGGTGGATTTAATGCATGGCCCGGGGAAAAACCCATTTCCTCGCCCACTCCCGCGCTTGTTTGCATTTTTTCCTCAGCCACCATTCGGAATCTATTTTAATGTCAGTTTAATTCAATGCCCCAGCGGTTCTCTAATGCGCTGCGGGAGCTTTGAAGGGTTCCCTTGTGCGGCAAATGTAATTAAATTGTGGCCAAAGTGGGATAATCCCCATCGTTCTTTTCGATATGGGTACTTACGGCATATATGGGACTATGTGATATGGTTTTAGAAGCAGCATTGAGGTTTAAAATCACACAAGCGATATGGAAAATGCAATGAACGCAATTTCAAATGTTACTACATTTGATCCAACCTAGTTTTTAGAGAGACGACTATTATTTAAGTGGAAAACCCTCTTTTCGTTTCCATCTAAATACCAATTTCAAGGAATTTCAACTCAATCGCCTCACTGGGGACTCAAAGTCGAACAGCTTTCAACCGTCTCTCGAAATCTGAAGCAGTCAAAGGCGCTTGGCTTATTTCCGTTTCCGCTTGCTGCCATATTTTCCGACCCCCTCCGCAAAGCAGCTCCCCGTTCTTACCTCAGCAATGCAATTTTCGACTCGCAAAAAAAGAAGAAAAGCAAAATCGCACGCTTGAATTTGGATTTGAAAAGGGGGAAATGCTGGGTGGAGTGCAAAAGGGTGTGTGGTTAGGTCAGCAGAACTGCTTCCCAGCTGCTGTTGTCGCTGCCTTTGTTGCGGCCATCCCATTGTGTCGCCGGAAATATTCAATTTTCAATTTTCATTTCGCTGGCCAGCAAAAATTGGCAAGCGAAAACAAAGGACGTGAACAGAGAGCAGAGCGAGAAAATCTGCTAAGCGCATCCAGCGAGAGGCAGGAGGTACATCAAAAAGGAATGCCGAATGGAAGAAATCAATTCAATTATTACGTTTTCATTGGATTTTCCCCTCTGCTCAATGCATTGTGCTGTGCGGAGTTATGAAGGTGTGCTGCAAAGTTGCTGTCAGAGCGACTTAATCCTAATGAAATGTGCAACACGGATGCACTGCACACTTTTTATACCAGTTGCTGCCACATTAAGGACACAAACTATCAGCTGACCGGCGGTGACATTGTCATCGCAACACAATTAAGCGCTCAACGGGTGGGCCAGGGTAAATATAAATTTATTGAAATATTATTTATGACTTGGAAAATTGCTGGAAGCCGCCTTTAATCCTCGTTACTTACCAGCCAAGTTCCCTGCTGGGCTTGCCTCGCTTATCGTTTGTTTTGGCCATTTTCCAGGGTCATTAGCTGATGGCAGTGATGATGATGATGATGCTGAACTGAACAGAACGAGGGGCGACCAATTCTTGGGGAGTGGGGACCAGGTCCTTGGGGGTCGCAGCTCCAGCTGCGCGTCAGACCACAATGAAATTGGTTTTTGAAAACATTTTGTAATATTATCGTATTTAATAAGTAAAATTCTTTAGTTGCCAGCTAGTTTATGGCACCAGCCAGCAAAAATTTGTTATT
Source organism: Drosophila simulans (assembly GCF_016746395.2). Classification (NCBI taxonomy): domain Eukaryota; kingdom Metazoa; phylum Arthropoda; class Insecta; order Diptera; family Drosophilidae; genus Drosophila; species Drosophila simulans. The sequence goes on from NC_052521.2 coordinate 19,204,178, forward strand.
TAACGACAGGCTTCAAAAATGAAATACCGGAAAATTCACAGCAGAATAGGTAATTTAAGCCAAACAAGTTTTAACTTTTATTTCGTAAACGCTGCTGGTTTTGTTTAAGGAATCTCAACTTTAAGCACATCCGCAAGCTGGCCTGCTCAGAATAACTGTCAAGTGGAAGACCTGCAGTTGAGCCGTAATGACCCTTTAGCATCGGTCCTTTAGCATCGGTAAACATTAAGGAGAGCTCGTAAAGTAGTCAATTGAACCGCATTCCAACAGCTCGCTGACAGCCTCAGGGAAATATCTCCAAGCCACGCTGGACCACTTATTAAATTGGCCCGAAGCTTAAAGCCGAATGGCCGGAATATGGGGTCAGAGTCTGAAGACAGGAGCTTGTTTTAATTAAAATTTTAATTTAATTCCTTCCGGTTTTACATTTTTTCCTCCTTGTTTTATTGCACACACATCAAACGGGATGGAAGCGCTGCGGGGGCCAGCCAGACATCAAGTGGCCGAAATTAAAATCTGCTGCAAGCACTTGACACTTGGGTGAAGTCGGGGACTCGTTGTCAAACTGCAAACTACATAAGTGACAAAAATTACGCATACGCACTGTGGCCCGGCTGCGAAAATAACACGTATGATGAAAGCAACCAGGGCGCCATATATTGAAGTGTGTATGTGTGTATGTGTGTGGGTGTGGACGCTCATTAACACTTCGTCGAGTGGTGTGGCCCCAACTTGAAGTTTGTTTTTGAGAGGAAAATACGAACTGAAAGATGAGCTCAGACCGCGAAAGAGAGTGTATGTGTGTGTGTGGGCAAACAGTAAATCACTGAAAATAGCTGGCAAAATAAATTCCACAAAGATTTAGTAAGACATAGACACAGCCAGCGTCCTTCCACTCTTTTCTCCTCCATCACATTTCACACTTTGCGCCTGCCGCCAGGGAATACAGTGGAGCCTCGGTAAAACTTATTTAAAATAGTTGCTTGCCCAGAAAACAATTGTTTTGCAGACCAGCATTTAAGCAACGTTTGAATGGCTTTCTTAAATAAACTTAACATTTATGAAGTCTGCATTTCGACTATAGCACATCTGACTGTAGCCGCTGCTCGAAAGGTTTTGCCTACTTTTCGGCCTCACTCGGTGTGGCTGACTTTTAGCAGTCGCTTGACACATGCAGCTGCACAGACGCAAACACAAACTGTGAGTGAGACACAGACATAGACAGTGAGTCCTCCGTGTGATATCCTCTTTGGCTGGCAGAATTTACCAAAGACACCGAGTGCCTGGCACTTGACGTTGACGAGCCTGTGGATAAGATGCTCCTGGCTCGGCAAAAATAAGACGTGGAATGGGACAGCCAGTTGAGTAGGATGATTTCGGGCCTGGCAGCGATAAGCGAGCGGATAATGATGTACTGGAGCTGCAATCCACCGAGAGTCGACAGTCATTGAGCACGCGGCGTATGAGTAATGTGCCATGTTAGTTAGTAGGTTAGTTAGGTTGGTTGGCTGGTTGGTTGGTTGGCTGCTCCGCTCCTTGGATGGCAGAGCGAAGGACCAAGCTCTGGCCTTTGACCAGAAAGAATGATGCAATTTCCAGACCACAATTTACCATTTTAATGGCCTTGGCAGACGGACATTGCCGTTTCAATGATGCACTTAGCACAGCCATCTCTTTCTGACTATTTGCCCCTCTCTCACTCACTGCATTTTTTGAGCTTATGCATGTGAGAAATTTAGAGTAAAGCACCTCATTAAATTGAAAAATGTCCACAATTTGCAGGACATTATGTCCGCAACTAATGCATGCCCTTCGAAAAGGAGTTAATGTCCTTATTCGGTCTACATATCTGACTTTGTCTGCAACGCTGTCTCTCTCTCTCTCTTTCCGACCGAACAAATTGTTTAACTTCTCCACTTTTAAATCTCTTTTGGTCTGAACGAGCTCAATCTATACGGATGTGCATGTGTATAAATTTGCAGTGTTAATGCAATTTTAAGCTGCTTTATTAATGATTTTCTCTTTGGTTTACCTTGCCGCTTTCCGAACCGATTGCAGCAGTGCTACTGTGGGTTAAAATAATAATAAAAATACATATATAATTCGCAGCCATTAAGGCACTCCAATATTCTCATTAGCAGTAAGTCCTGTTGATTTTTATATACATATATGGCATACTTAAACATTATCAGCAAAATAAATAAATGTAGAAAAAGTTGCATTGAACATAAGAGTGAAGCACTTGCGAGGCAAATGAACAAATGAGTGAATCGATCGCCCATACCAATAAATCTTGAACCACTGTGTTTATGTGGCCTGTCATGAAGCGAAAGTTATTGGTGCAAAAATCCTGAGCGCCAAAGGATTTTTTCCCGCTTTCGTGCTTGTTTGTTGCAGGACGTACGCAAGTACGTATGTGGATATATATGTATGTGTGTGGGGGCAGGCAATAGTGTCAATGCATCGATAACCCGAGAACAAGGACGAAAACAACAACAACGAGCGGCTGCCGTCAAAGGATCAGAGGGCATCGTGATGGCGGACGGAGGGAGTGGAGCCGGAGCCACTGCAGCTGGAGTCGGAAAACGAGCTCCGTCGGCTTTCTGCATTTACTCGCATGCATTATTGAGCATTAACCTCATTTCACGCAGTCAATTTACGGCATTAAATTCTCGTCTGGCCGGATCTACTCACATTCTGCTCCGGAGCAGGGCGATGGCGTAAGGATTTAACGAGCTGTCGGGACATCCAGAGCACCACCCATACCGCCAGCCCATCCCAACTAAGCCCGTTGATGATGATGATTTTACAAAACTAATTCGGTTTTGATTAGCCCGAAAACAGCGGCTGCCGGAGGGGGAGCTCCATTTCTCCCGAGGGAAAAGTCCTGGGACTTAACGGTTATTGAAAGTATCTTAACTTACCGTTGGCTGATAATAAGTAGCCAACGCAGAGGAATGGCGCCCAAGAAATTGAAAACACTTGAGGTGCAAGCAGCGCAAATAGCCCGACTAAATGAGCTTATAAAAATCCAAGAGGATATCCCAAAAGTGGAAGCTGAACTAAAAAACAAGTAGAAAATGCGGTAAGAAGGCGGAAAAAAAGAAGAAGGAGGAGAAACTAAGAGGTTGACAGCATCCTTAGTTCTATTTTGGCCTATCTCGTTTGTGCCATTGTAAGTGGATAATTAAAGAAATGTCTGAGCCACAGACCAGAAAGAGAGAAAGAAACAATAAAAACAGAGTCAGAGCGAAAGAGGCAGGCGATGAAATGCAGAAAGAGAAAGCACTAAAGCCAGAAGGGGACAGCAGCAAGCAAGGAGTCTCTTTATGCTCTATAATGTGTGTGGAGGCTATTAAAAGCTTCTAAACGTTTGCTAAAAATGCTAGTATAATTCACCACTCCAGACAACAGAAGTGTGAGAAGAAGGCTTAGAGGGAGAGGGGGATAGTGCTTCAGAAAGAGACGCACAACAGGCCAGAACGTGGCACCGTTTAAGTAGCCTTAGTAACAGCTACCAGCTGTTCCAGTCGCAGCGCGGGAAAACCCAGTACCCTTGTCCACATATATTGTATAAGCTGCTTTTCTATTGTCTCACTTAATTTACTCAGCGAAAAATAGAGATAAGGGCTCACGGAGCAGGGAACAGCTGCTCCTTGAGACCTGCTTTCTTCTGTTGACTTATACGGAATATTTAAAGATTATTTAGGGAATTTTGATTAAAAAAAAAGAATTCAATATTTCACTTTCTTACATTTACTATCTACTTACGTTTTTATCTATCCACCTCATAAGCGTGGGGATAACTAGTTATGTGGCCCCCATTTTCATGTGCTCATTCTTTAATTGCCATATGCTACAGAGATAGGAAAAATCGCCCCAGCTAATGGCCAATTGTCCGGGCAACAACATTTGGCTGGCGTTAATGGCCGTGGCCAACACCCGGGCACCCATAACCAGGACTCAGTCAGAGACACTTCAATTGCAGCTTGGCATGGGGGAGATGGGGATACGGTGACCTGTGACCCTTCCGTTGCTCGGGTCACCGATTCGAATAGCACCCTCCTGAAACCTTTGGCATTTTGGTTATGTTCCATTCAAAGCAATTAAGTTATCGCCGTGTACTTTTTGCCAGGCAATCGCAATTGCCATCGCCATCAATCATCGTTTAACGGCGCAGATGAAAATAAAACGGCGAGCTTATGAGCGGAGCAACACCTCTAGTTCGGGATGCATAATTCATGGGGGAAATGGGAAAACTTTGACTTTGGCGCGTGACTAAACGAGAAATGCAATGAACACAATGCAAAAGGCCAAAAACTGTTGCCAACAAATGAGCTAGCAGCCAGCAAGGATAAAGGATAAACAGCAGTAGCGGCAGCAGCAACAGCAGCAGCCAGTGAAACAAAACAGGGCAGCATCTAGGACACTAAGTATGATTTATGCGGCGAGTCTCGCCATGGCAGTCAAATTGAAATTTACACCAGAACCTTGGCAACATGCCCCGTGAGCTGGGCTCAAATGAGTTGCAATTCTTGCTGGGATTGTCGCCTCGCACATAAGAAAATATATATGCTGCACTGTGCGTACACTCGAAAGAAATATGAATTCTAGCGATTTTAATATAGGTTCTAAAATGGTTTTTGATGTGGAACACATGAAAAGAAGCTACTTTGTAATAAATGAAAAGAAGCATCTTCAAGCATCTTCTACTCAGGTCTGTTCTTTCATCTTTTGTATTGGATACCTTACTCTAAGTGTACTTACAAAGTGAGACACAGATACAGATCATTATAAGCAGCAAATCTGTTGTCCCTAGGGACATGTGCTGGAGATTGGCTGGGGATTCGACCCTATCCTTCGCCGGAATCCTTCTATTTTCCTGCTCCTGGGGCTGCCAGTTGCACTTCAATTTTCGTTTGTTTCGCCGGATTATCAGCCAAGCTGAAGCATGAAAATTTAATAATCCATTTGGCCCGGTTGCAGGCGAGGTCCTGCAGCCAGGACCTCCAGCAGCTGCAGCTCCTTGGAGACGCTCGACGGCAACGCCATGATAAATTCTATTTAATTTCTGGGCGAGAGATTGAAAAGGAATTCCTGGCGGATTTTGTGATCTGATTGGGAAGCGGAGTGATTTGGGGCATGTGAAACAGATTCTGGCAAAAATCCTTTAAAATTAATTGACTGCCTTGCCGGGCACAACTGTACGCTGTTTTATTTACCAGTTAAGCGACCACAGCAATCCTGCAAAAGAGTTAAAACCCCAATCATGTACTAACAAAACCCCAAAAACTAAACTAGTTCACCCCACACCACCCACCACCATTCAACGTGTCATTTAACATTTTGGCTAATAGTCCGCACATTGTTTCGAGCTGTGGACTCTGGACTGAAGCAGAAATTGCCAAATGGGGAAGAAAGAAAATAGCCAAAATAGCAGCTAAAACTTATTTCATATCAAAGGGTGTCGAGCGGGGAACACGGCGATGGGGGACATTAAAACCACGCCAATTTTGGTCAACATGCTGAATGAACTGCAAAATCAACTCGCTTCAAAATGTGGTCGGTCAGCAGTGTGTTTATATATGTGTGTATATCGGTGTATACACATTAGTGTACGTGTGTGTGTGTGGTGCATCAACGCCAACAGCACACAACTAAAAATCAGTTTGCGCGATATTACGTATACGCGGCGTGCAACGCTAAACGAGAATTAACATTTAAATGCCGCATCTATATTGTTACAGGTTTTTGTTTGAACGGTTGAATGGACAGGGAATTGTTATACATATAAGCTGGCGTTCATGACGAAATTTTCATGTTTTATACGGGCTATACGGCAACGATACAATTGGGGAAAATTACGGTAATCTCCCGACACAAATAAATACAAAATGATTCGGTGTATTCGCGGGTATCAAATTTGCGGCTGAAGAATATTTATACGAGAAAGTGATTTAAGTAGGACAATAGCTAATAGTAAAATCGTTGTTCAACAGTTATAATAATATGAAAAGGTGCAGTATAAAAATCTTAACAAAATATAAGATTTATGACAGCTAATTTGATTTCATAGCTCAGTTTTGACTTTAAATTTCTAACAATTTTCCTCTCCACTCGCGATAGTAAACATTATTATATTCCTCCAAAGTTGACTAAGTTACCCAGCTACTCACTTCGGAAATTCCTTTATCCGTTTCCCGTTTTCAGACCCTGTCGTTTTTCAGTTGTCCTTTTTAGTTGACTTTGTGTTAACTAAACTTATTAAAGTATGCTTGACATTCACTGATTCTGATTCGGATTGTCAGCTCTGTTTGTATTTGCCTTGTTCATTGTCAGTTGGCCTGTGCCCCACCTATATATGATAAAATATTTCACATCTTGTCAGGTTCAGAATCAGGTTCGGCTTTGGCTTTGGCTGCAGGAACTAGACGCCAAATTGTCGCTGGAACAAAACTTCGTTTGCCTTTCAACTCGGCAACCAAATCCTTGACAGGCTTTCACCAGCCCCCATCCCTTCAGTCGCCCCCCTTTTCCATTGCATTTGATTCAATTTGCGCAGAGCAAAAGTAAATCAACAAAAAAAAAGGGGAGAGGAAAATAGGAAAAATAGGAAATGTTCGTATTCCATAAATTTGCTGGCACTTCAATCTCTATGGCCTCCATCCTGCCCCTCCCTTCACTCTCTGTTGTTCCATGCTCTATTTATAAAATTTAACATTCCGTTCTAGGTTCCATGGACTTTATTTTTTTTTTAGTTTATATATCCTTTTTCTGTTGGTTGTGCCAAGTTTTTGCGGCTTCATTGTCAGTTCCTCCATGTCCTGGTTCTTCTCCATTTCTTCCAACTGCCATTGCATTACGTTCCCCATCCATTCCATTCCCCTTCCCCCTGCCGCGTCTCTTGTGTTTTTAATAATGCATAATTTGTTTTATAACTAGGTTCGGCTCCCCCATAGCAGCTCTCTCACTCTCTCTCTGTCTCTCTATCTTTCTCTGTCTATGATTTCCATTTTATCTTTGCTGTATATTGTGCATATTATATATGTGGGGAAGGAAAAAATATTTTAATCAAAGTGAAAACAAAGCATTCCATTGTTGAAAATCTATTATAAAATGCTCCGCTTTGTTGGCGATTTTTTCTGGGCTTGGCTCATTTTCTAAAAAGCCCCCGGAGGGTGAGAGAAATGGAGCTGGATAAGTGAGAAACTCCAACTGGTGGACAATTTTTGTCCAAGCGAGCTGAATAATGCAGTTAAAGTGGGATATTTGATACTGGGCAATGGGGCCATTGACATAAGCTAAATCTTTTTAAAAGATTTGAAAATTATATTTTCAAATTATATTTTCAAAAGCTCGAAGGTAACAATACATTTTAAATGTAGTTCAGTTACCTGCGGCAAGGTATTACCAAATTATGGTTTAAACTTTATGAAGGCTGTTCCTGATATTCCAAACCCCTTTTCCCTTTTCCCCCCAGGGGCACACTTAGAATGTCATTAAACTGCCTGGCAATTTGGTTTTCGGTCACAGTGTGGAAAGGTTTTCCTTTTTTGTCGTTTGGGAGCAGGAAAACCTCATAAAAGCCCGAAGTGAGACATAATAATAAAGCACCAGAAGACAATTCAGCTCGTAAAAATACAAAATAAATGTTATAAATGTAGCCATAAAAATTACAACAAAAACAAAGGTGGAGCCCCCTGTTTTTTGCTTGCCACCTTTGTCAGCGTAAAATATTTTTAACTGATTGATACGCGCGGGGTGGTGGGTTGTAGGTCACACGTACAAGTGGGTCTCAATGTGTGCGAGTGTGAGTGTGTGTTGCGTGACAAAATCACACACACACATACAATCGCACGCAGGTGGAGGGACATTAGGGTGAAGTGAATAAAAGAGGGGCGAGGGAGTGGGCGACACTGACGAGTGACGCCGAAAAAGAGGCAAACACTCACACGCAGACGGAGAAGCGCGAAAACAAATGAGAAAAAATATGTTACAAAGTGTCGCACATGACACACACTCACTCACACCCGCAAACGCAAACACTCTCGTCCACATGCACAGCACCTTTTGGCTTTAAAAAAAAGTGACCTGTTATCACAAATATACCAACATTTTATTTTAAAGATTTTTTATTAAAACTAAAAGATTAAAACCCCTTTTAATAACTGCATTTGCTGTAATATTTATATAAGAAATTAAAGTTAAAATTGATAACTAATTTAGACTAATTAAAAACGTACTTATCTGAGCAATGATCGTAGTGCAATCACCAAAATAAAAAGTTTATGAATATATGCAAAATCTTTGAGAGTTAAATCTCTAGACGGATTATTTCATCCATTTCTCTCAGTGCACTGGCTGAGTTGTACACCTACAGGAGCATGCCACTTGTTCGCCTCGTCATGTCCTGGCAGCAAGTTTTACATTGTCTGGCTTTGAGCGTTGTGCCATTTTTACTTTGGCTTTCACGGAGAAAGGGGGTACGTAAAAATAAAGGTTGGAAAGGGGGGTGAAAGTTAGGGGAGGGGTGAACCCGTTCGAGGGTCGGTGTGGGTTTTTGGGTTGGTGCCGCTTTTGTGTCATCCTCGTCGACGCATTCGTGTCAAATTTATTTCTCCTCTCGTTTTTTTTGCTTTGTATTTTAGTGTAATTTTGTTGATTACAACGTTGTTGCCTTTCTGCTTTCCATTCAGTGTGTGTGTGTGGGTTTGACATCGTTGAGTGTGTAATTTATTTGGAGTGATCCTAAATTATACATGCATGTGCCTTGCGTAACTGCCAAAGATATGGCCAGAGATATGGCAAGAGTGTATTTTAATTTGGGCTTACATTTTGAAACAACTTGACCCAGTTTGGCACTGATTATTGTGTGTTTCAAGAAATAGTGGCAGCTAAAAAGCAAACAACAACTACTATTAGGTATAAATATATTTATAAATTTACATTTTAAACATCTTAAGAAAATACGTTGATTTTATATGAAAACACAAAGCAGAGAGGCGAGCCCAGAAAAGTATGCTACACTTTCGTTCGCATTCCACCTCCATCACGCTGTCCTTTTATCTTCGCCGTCTTCTTGGCCCTCGGCTAACGATTTTAGGGCCACATTATTACTTTTTATGACGGCACAAGGGAAAGTCATGTTTCGAGCTTGTTAATATAAAAATTGCGGTGGAACCACCGCATTCTGGCACCCCCCGGGCCAAACTCAACGCCAAAATGTCTAATGAAATCTAATAAATTAAAGAGATTTATACAAAAGCCGTTTGCCCGTAGCTCTGCTCCCTTATTTTCCGCTCAACCATATATTTTCCTTACAAATATATATGTATGTATATATAGATTTGGCTGCCTTTTTCCCCCCTCCCCAGCCGTCCAATTTCTTGGTTGGCATAGGAAACATTAGTTCACACTGGACGAAGGGAAATCATTGGCTTTTCACCAGAGTGTAAATTCTTTGAATAATAAGAGCAATGGGATAAGTTTTCCTCCTTTCTCCCGCCACTTGTCACACTCCATTGTCTTCTGTTGTGAACGGAACCCCAAGGAACGCAAAACAGATAAAAGATATCGGATAAGAGGGTGAAGTGCTCCCGAAACAATCAAAACTTAAAACTTAAATCAAAGTCAATGCTTCGATAAAATGTTTTATTTTATCACTCAGCCAAATTAAATTGAAATTGCTCTAATGCTCCTTTATTTTGACCGACTCTTTGCCTTTGCGTGCATAAAAGTTTAATTGACTTTCAATGTTTATTCGGCAATGGAAGTAAAAGAAATAAACACCATTAGATGGCGAAAAACGAAAGCGAACTGTGGCTATAAATCGGTTGGCAAAACTGTGCCAAAGTCAGTTAAAAAATTTAATCAACCTTGTTGTGACAATCCTGGAGAGGATTTGCAGGTGGGTTGGTCGTCCCTGGAGCCACTTAACTATAAATCTTGTGCCGCTTTAGGAGGTGCAAAATTGTATACATAAAATACTTCTACGTAGTCGCATTCGTTGAGGTAATGTTTTAAAAATGATTTATGGATCCGCATCCCCATCTCGCCAGGAAGGACGAAAGCAGGGCGGCAGGAAGCATGGGCATGTGTGAGGATCGGAGGGGAGTTCAAGGAGCCGGTTCAGGACCCGGCACCTCAAGTGCTCGGCCAGCCATGCAATTACATATATCAAGGAATGGGAATGGGTCTGGGAATGGGAACTCACGGCGGGGTGGCCCGTTGGCCGGAGAATATGGAGGCTTCCCTTGTTATTTTTGTGCATGTTACAGAAGGGGCGAATGCATAAATTATTTAAAATTACCCGGCAGCGGCAGAAGGCTCTTCAGCACCCGTGGAGCAGACTCAGTCTTGTAAAGTGCGTGTTATATTGAACAAATATTATTTGGAGTGCAATAAATAGATGATAAATGTCTTAAAGGCGACCCGAGAGCTCCTGCAGAAAGTTAATCACAGCGTTTGAGAAATGGGCTCATCCTGGCAAAGGAACTGCATAGTTGTCGGGGTTTACCGTCGCGAAGAGGAGCAACTTTCCTTGATGTTTAATAAACAAAGGGCGTCTCGGCTACATTAATCATGACTTAAAATATTTTCCTGCATTCTTAACCTTTATAAGCGACTGGGTGCTTAGTTGCAACTTGCTCTTAACCCCATAACTACTTCTCTAAACTTTCGAGCTTGCGTACTGCTAAGAACCCATTTGTTTTGTTTTAATTAAGGGAGTATTCATTGCTGAACAATCAATGAATATTTAACATATGTATTAATTTATTATTTACCCAAATCTCGAATGCACATTGAAAACTTTCTACAAACTAAAAGTGCCTAATGCTTGGGTTTTGTGATCACTTCCGAACCGATAAAGATTTCCTTCTCGGCAACCAATGCTGATTTCTTGAGCATATAGTGCAGATGCAGGAGACAACAGAACGCGAAGGCGATGCGAAACAGGAGTCGTTTGTTGGGTGTAACCAATCCCAGGACTAAAAGCCTTCTTTGGAAGCAGCTGCTCCTTACGCTCTGACCAAAACTGTCGGTATCCTGCAGCTTCCAGCGGAAGTCCTTCCGCTGCAACCAGCCATGCGTGGCCAGGACCTCCTCGAACTGAAGCAATCGCGCCACATGCATCCAGGAGGTGTCCTGCGGAGCACCTGTAGTGGCCACCAGCTCGTCGAGGATGTGTAGCAGAGACCGCAGCGTGTTGACGATGACCGCGATCTGGAAGATGCGCCGCCATACGCCACTGGAAAAAGTGTAGATGGAGCTCAGGTTGTAGAGAACGATGAGTACCAACTGGGGGCTCAGGCAATCTATACATTGCCGGGTGACCTTGACATAGGATCGATGCAACCGCTGCAGCGAAATCTGGCGTCTCTGTAGCCTTCTGACCGCTCGGTAATCCGATCGCAGAATCTCCAAACAGAGCCTCTCGTCAATGGCCGCCATTTCACTGTTCACCAGCTCGAAGGACTTCAGCAGGAGGGCGAGCACAATGCTAATCAGATGCGAGGTGACGTCTATCACCCAAATGGCCAGTGAAATGGGCACCACGAAGAGCACAATAAAGAGCGCTTTCCAGGCGGCGTTTGTGGGGCCCAGCAGTCCCTTGTAGAACAACCGAAAGACCAGCAGCTTGAGCACCAACTGGAAGGCCACAAACCAGGACAGCTCCACCTTTCGCCTGCAGAGCCGATGGAGCTGCGGCGAAAGTCGCAGGATTCGGTTTATCACCCGTCTCCGCTCCTCGATGACTTCTCTTGGCTGGATTAACAGCCAGCAGGAGAATCCCACTAGCTGGAGATGCAGCATCAGGGGATATGGATCCAGGAGTGCCAGCGTGAAGAAGAAGGCGCACCAAAGCCCAATCATCCTTGACACCGTGACGCTGTAGTACGTCAATCGCAGCTCGTTGCAGGACTCATCGTAGCGGAGGCGCATCAATCCCAGGTAATAGAACTGCGCCAGGTAGAAGCGCAGCAGGAGGAGCACGTGCCTGCTGATGTAACGGTTGCTCAGGCGAAGCGAATGCCACGGGGCCATCGATGAAATGGATCTACCAACTGAATGCCGCGAAAGGATACGACTGTTTCCCAATAGAATGGCCATCGTTAGGTGCGTAATGCCGCCATAATGATCTTCTGATGTCCACCAATTAGCTATATGGCACTGAAATGGACAGTAGCAATTTTTATAGTTTGATATAAGCATTATTAAAAAATGTATTTTGTTCTTTTTTGCAATAAACACTTGCTGCAAGTGCGCTGAAAATGAGAACTTGATGAGGGGCCATGGCAACCGACTGTGTACATTAGCCGGAAAACAAAAGCGTGCTCGATGGCTTCATGGCCAAGCACATTTCAGTTAGATGTACTCCGGAATTCTTGCACTTCATCAACACAATTTGTTATGCAATTAATTTGAGTGGCAAAAAGTGAGGAACTTGGTTCGAAGGCGCCAAATGGAGAACTGGCTGATGGCGAGCGGCGGCGGGTGCTGGATGTAAAGTCTGGTAAACAAGTTTTGCATAATTTCCATTAAATATTTCATAAACAACTTGAAAAATGGAAAAGGCTAAGCCATGCAGCCAGCGACTGGGGCGAGGGAAGTCCGAAAAGAAAGCAAGGCAAAACTCGCAGCGGTAATTAAAAAGTTCACAAAAGAGTCGGTCGGGCACCAGGGACTTTGGAAAATTGCTACCAAGAAGAATCCCGCCGATGACAAGGCGCAAAACTTGCCGATTGAATGCGAAATGTGGCCCGGGCAGCCGGACGGACTCCTACCCATTGCCAATTCAAATAAATTAAAAAGGAACTGCGACTCGTTGCCAAGTTTGTCACCGCAGAAAAATAATACGGAAAAAATGCTCTCTACATACTTATATAATATATATAGAGGATAGATATTAAAATATGTAGATGTGAAAAAGCAGCGCAGTGGAGGCTTGAAAGGAACCGCAAACTGCGGTCACTGTGGCTTCTCTGGTCAGTGGTCGTTACTTTTGCACTCTTGTTGTTATTTTTGCGGTGCTTGTCCTGCCAGCACCGCATCCTTGCATCCTTGCATTCTCATATCCTTTTGGCCTTCCAGAGTGCCACTGCTCATTATTGTCGGCAATGTCCAGGCATCGGAAATTGGAAAAGTTTCCTGCATTCGTGACATTCCACACTTTCGCTCACAAGTTCTATGAATATTCAATGCAGTCATAGATTATATTAAATTGATATAAATACGTAAATAATATTTTAAGTTGACAGGGTCAAGAACAGGATGCATTTATTTTTAAAGGATTTTTAAACATCAAACGACATTCGAGAGTTACTAAATATTTACTACAATTTACAATGTTTTGCTAAACGGCAAAGCTCTCTCTCTCTCTCTGTCCCTCTCTTTACCATTTTGCCCCTCTTTTAACCGGTTTCTCTTTGGGACATCAGCAGGGGTGCTTTTGAAACGGTTCGGATTTATCTGAGCGGTTGAAAGTGGGGAAAATCGATGTTTTCCATGTAACAAACAATCAGGTTCAAATGAATGTAACTACAACCGGGAGATTTAACTACTATCGGCAATATCCCGACGCAGCCAATCGACCAGAGCATCCCGGGCGCATTCCGCATCAGCATCCAGGCAGAACAACTTGCAGATGTCCTGCAGCCAGTTCCCAATGATGTAGCGCTTAATGCAGGGCATTACACCCATCTCACGAAACACTTTAAGGCAATAAAGTTGCAGGCGGGGATTATCAGTTGTGGAAACCATGAGACGACCCACATAACACGGCAGTTGGGTGAACTCCCTGCTGCGCCACAAGGCCCGCTTGCTATGGAGGCCATTGAGCAGGGCCAAAGCCGTATATTCCCAGTTTTCCACCTTCTGGCGGGGCAGCAACATCCGCGGATTCTCATCGGGCTGGGCAAAGACGTCGAAAAGCAGCTTTACACCATCCACTGCATCAAAACGCCGCTGACCTTCAGCACAGCAGAGGAGCAGCGCAAATGCCTTGGTGCTCATGTCCCAGAAGTTGGACAAGCGGTTAAGGATCCTCGAGTGCAGCAGCTCAAAGAAGCCCAGCTCAATGCCCCGATCGGGCGCCACTTCCAGCATGTCGCACAGATGGTGCCACAAATGCGAAGGATAGTGCGGACGGCATGGATCCTGCCTGAAGATCTCGGCCAAGGCGGAAAAGTTTTCAGGATCCTCCAGGAAGATACCCAAAACTAGGAGAAAATATAACATATTTAAATCTAATGAAGTGCATACAGCTCACCTTTGGGCTTGCACGTCAAATTTCGCAATATCTCTGAAGCCAAATCATCCTTAATAGGCTCTTGGTTCTTAATGATTTTATAGAACTCCACCCTTAAGCACTTGCGGTTGGTTATATTTTCGGCTCCATCCAAATTGCGTGAGAGTATATCTTTAACAAATAGAAGTTTATCCTAAGAATTCACAAGTCCTTAAACTTACTATAAATCCTTAGATACATCTCCACCTCCCGGTGCTCCTCCTTGTGTTGCTTCAATCTCATTCGCATAAAGGCATTTTTCAACCTGGAGGATAAAAACTGGATGAGATGAAGAAAACTCCTCGAGGCAGACAACCCACTTTCTAACAAGGTCCATTTCAATGATAGCTCTCTGGGCATTCAGTGGATTTAAAACGAATTCCGACAACGAAACGACTGCCTTCCAGTGGGTCAGCCCGACATCGCTATCCAGTTCTTTGAGCAATTTGGGCAGTGCAAACCAGCCGTAGGCCAGGTCAGCACGATCCGCCAGGTGCGTCGAGGTCGAATTGCAGCAGTACGGAATGCACCTGCAAATATTCCGTTTCTCCATATTGTGCGTCCACTCTATAATCCATTTCTAATGATTATCCTTCGCTGATTATATGTATAAGTAAATTACCCGTAGTCTGCAAGCTGTTGATGGAGGTCGGCTTCATCACATCCTTGATTTCGTGTTGCAGGAAGTGATTGCGATATCTCGCTAGCTGCTCCCACATTTCGGTATTATAATGGAAACAGCTGTGAGAAAATACAATACGTGTCAAATGCCAGAACTTTTTTCAAAAATTAACTTCTATCACGTTTGAACTTAACAGTTCTGTTAGGAAAACTATGTTTCTGTACTGTAAAGCGCCATTGCGGCTGAGAACGGAACCCAATTGGTTGGAAGCTCAACTGCGTGTTGAATATTATGAAAAGGTTCGGAGCGCGGATGCAACAGCTGTTCGACGCCGGAAATCGATATATCGCAATACGGTTGATATATTTCGCCGATTTAATGCCGCTGCATTTGTGAACGGGCGCCGAGCGAGTTACAACTGAATATTAGATGCGGATTGCTAGCGCAGCTATACGAGAATATACCGACAGGCACGCAAAAAATGCAAATACCAGGAGTGCATCTCTATTGACCGGTTAAATACTCGGCTGGGCGGATAGTTCATTTACAGCTGCAATTGCATCAATCGCCAAATGCACTTGACTGAAAGGTTGTACAAAAAGACAAAGAGAAAAAACCCAGTGTGCGTGCGGGAATATGTAAAAACAACGAGTTAAATAAATAGCTAAATCAAAATAACAAGGAAAGCAGAACGTAACGAAAGTATCGAAAAAGCGCAGTGTTTTTGTTGTGCCGGCTGAAATAAGTTCGCTTGTGTGTGCGCGCGTGTTTTTGTGTTTCGGCGTGTGCGTGTGAGTGAGCAGACAACAAAAGGAATTCGGCTCGCTCATCTTCTTCCTAGTTTACCGTTTCTTGCACTGCCAAAATCGCAAAAAAAAAAAAAGGGGAATAGGGAGTTAAATAAATAAGCCCACGAATTTCGAATAGCATAAATAGTAGGTCCTGCCAAAAAAAAAAAAAAGTAGAAAAATCAGAGAAACGTCAGTCAGTCAGAAATGGCCTTGATAAAACTAGCAAGGTGAGTTTTTATTCTGTTTCCTCGCTAATATTACCCATAAAGTATGTGTATAGGAATTTTCCCGTTGAAAGTTGTAGTCCACCTTCTCTTTCTTTGCTTTTCCACTTAACAAACCGCAATTAAGTTGGCCAGGGGCGGAGTTTCCAACGAAAGGGGGCTTTTCCGGCTCTTGCCCGCGTAAATTGATTTTCTGTGGCCGCGTCATCCTGTCGTGCTGACCTGAACTGACCCCATTTTTCATTTCAATTTTCCGACGAAATAACAAAGTCCGCAGCCTGGAAAATCCGGCCCTGGCCTTTTTTTTCTTTTGTTGCCACTTGGTCAACAGCAAAGCGCTTGAGGCCGTGTAATAACTTTCGGGCAAATATTTATTTCCCAGCAACGAGTTGTTGATATTGAAGTTGGTCAATGCACTTTGGCGCCCCTGAAACGCACTTAAAATATAGCTAAGTGTAATCAGGCACTGATAACAATAATTACGCATATTGCGAAATCGTAGATATACCTGCAATTATATTCATGTATTTAAATTGTCAGATAATATATTATACTTAATAGCAGTACATTTACATTTCGTAAGTTACAAAAATAAACATCCTTGTGCTTAGATCCAAATTCATTTCGCATGAAATATTTTCAAAATCTTCATAATACCAGTTTCGCAACCAGATTAAACTACATTTCGAATCAAATTAAACAAGATCAATTCATAAACTTAGGAGTACAGCGAACGTAGGATTATGATAATCTGAATTTCAAATGAACTGCTAATAATAGGAAATCTTACGAGAGGTCTGTGCAATTAATTCTGTTATTGTCTAACAACTAACAATGTATTTGTTTACCTTCTCGATTTCGTTTGTTGACTTTTCCCCAGCATGTACAACCACTAGACAAATAAGCACTATCTGGCTATCGAATTTCCAGCGCCATTATCCACTATTCATTCACTATAGACTCCGATATTTATTTATGTGCTGTTTGCGCTCGCCAAGTAAACCAAACAGTCGCAAATCACACATGATTAAATTAATCAAGCGGCGCACAGGCGTTAAGTACGCGATCAGTTGATTGATGGCCCGCTGACTGATTGGCCGCGTGCTCAGCAATCAGAATTGGGACTATCCCACACGCCACAGACTTACTATAAACTATATGCCACATGCACTTTGCCCGGAGGATCCGAGTGCTCCACTTCAAATGGTCTGCCCATAGTTGGAGCAGTGATTCACCTGACCCATTCCCTGGGAGGGATGGGGTGGTCCAAAAATAACTCCCAGCCTTTCAGCAATTGAGATCAGAGTTGCTGGGACACGGACTTCGGTAATTGAGTGTAATTGGAAGTGAACACGAGGCCTCTCACTCCAATCCCCAGATCTCGCTGGCCAGATGACGGATGACAGACGGGCCCAGTGGAAGCTGCAAAAGTGCAGCAGATTGCATCCACAAAGAATGTGTCTGTATCGCGGCCCGATGGCCCCAATATGTCCTCGCCTGACCTGCTAGTTCAATTTGCACATGAAACATGCGCTGTGTATATACGAGTACCACCAACTCATATATGCATGTTTATAAATCTATATATATATGGTTATATGTATTTATATGGCTGTGCAGTGGAAACTTTTGTGGACTACAATGAGAATGCAATAAAACTAAAACGGGAGGCTGCATTGATAAAGCGAGTAATCTATATGACGACATGGTCTCGAGTTACTCTGTAAATAGCACCCTGCGCACATGGAGCGTATTTACATACTACATACGTACATAATGTATCTGCGTAATCTCGGACTGTTTGAATACCCTATTGTTATACGACTCGTGCTGGCGACTCTTTAATTTAATTATGACTATTTCATTAATTGAAATGCGTAGTATTCTATAAATGGAAACCTTGCGGCCGCAATAACAAAGCGCATGGGGCATCAAATGAAAGCTTCCAATCAAGATCTGTGCTTTATACTTTTGCCAATCTTAACTCCAAATGGTGTCAGTTCGATTTGTCACGCCACCTCAGCCAAGTCGTAGATCTTCGATTGATAAGCAGGACTTCCCCCTTTGTCTTGGCCAAAATGCACCTGATCGATCAATGGGAGGTCTTGGCCATCCACTCGTGAGTAGACTCAGCTAACTCTGTAAGGTTGCGCAATTTCCAAGCTGGTCGCACATCGAATTCTAGTTCTCATTCCCACACGAAAACCCGTTTAGAAAACCAACAAACAAATGAGCTAAGATCGGTTTGAGTGTACATATAAGATACGAATTTGGGTGGTTCACAAAATATATCTCATATAAATTGCTCTGTGGAATGTAATTCTATTTACAAACTGGCTGTTATTAAGTATCTAAATGGCTTAAAACGTATCCGCCTTTACGGCCAGTTTAAGATCGTAAACAAAGCTGTGCGAACTGTCTCAGTGGCAGTAGCAGAAATGAAATATACTTATTATTATTGCTCGGTTTATAGCTTATTATTTGCAACAATTGAATCAAACCAAACGTATGTACATATGTGGAGTGCCAGCCGTAAATTTGCAGCGCACAAATTAAAGATCAAACAGAGCAATTGGTCGCGGAAAAACCACAACGAACTTGGCATACACTACGGGCAAAAGAAGTGAGATTTATGGGAGGGAACCAAATTGACATGCGGCTACCTTTTGACCGATCTCAGGGTGGTCTCTGGACGATTCTCTAGAAGATTCCGGCACGCTGCTGACCAATGAACGCTGAGCGCAACTCGATGCCCAGACATTGGCTGGCAATCGGCGTCTGGTTTTCAGATGGCAACCAGAGTGCGGGAAATCCGGCTGAAAGCAGTTTTCACCAAACTTATCCAAAGTCAAGAGCATGGCGCACACGAAACTCACGGATACAGTCGCTACCGCTACCGATACAATTGCATTCCGACCACGTCGCCAGCACCACGACTACGATTCTGGTCGAAAAGCAGCCGAAGCAATAGTGCTGCAACTCAATATTGCATTCGAACGAATGCCGTCCGTAAATCAGGAGACCCGGAGGGGAGCTCCACAGATTGGGGGCTACGGCGGAGAGCCTCCATTGAAATATGGAAACGGATAGAAGCGGAGAAGGCCGCCGTACTTTTTTGGCCCGGCTACGGTATGGTAAATTCGAATGCACGCGTCTCCGTTGCGAACGCGGCATGCGGGGCGTATGCGCAATAAATATATATCATTTGGAGCCCACTTGCTAATTTCCATCAATTGCAATAAACCCAGCCTCAAGTCGACTCATCCACAGGACCTTGATGGTAATCATCCGTAAATAAATACCCCTACCTTTGAATGTGGCAATTAGCTAGAGTCAATTGCCGTGCATGATAATATTTGAAAAGGCTGCACTGCCACGTGAGATATTCCCCCTGATGATCCCATAAAACATAATATGCATTTCGTGTATTTACTAAAATGCATCATCAATTCTTTATTTATTGAACTCTGCTCAATTGTTTGATTTTTATTTATACCTTATGGTCATTTAACGCTATTGCAATATGCCTAATATCCCGAGGTTTATTTTTAGGCTTTGGTTTTTTCAATTTTTCCCCATTTTCTGTCCATTGTGTCCAGGCACGCTTCTCATTTGGCCAATTCATTATAGCCCCTACAATTAGGCTAACTGCTGAGCGTTCCCTGGGAAATATATGGCTAATTAATGGCGCTTTTCAGAAGTGTTACGTGTAATTACTACAACTACATTGTTTGGCGACAAAGAAAATCGCACTTTAATGCCAATTTCGCTGGCCAATTAATGGAATGTGTAAAAAGGGGCTTGTCATCAGCCGGCGACGGCGGTGACCAATTGGAAAACCTGTTGCTGACTCAGTGCTCTTTCAAGTGAAACGCTCAGTGGGTGTGGAAAATTCGTGTGGAAAGCTCACTGAAAAGTGCACTTAATGTTCAAGAAAACTCATTGCAACGCATAATAGCAATATTGGCTTGATAATTTAATCGTTTTTGTTTCCATCTGGTCATGTAATCCCATTCCCTTCAACGGAGTTGGTGGCAGAAACTTCTGCCGATAAAATTGATCCTGTAATTAACCTCTTTTCCGCGTGGAAATTGATGTGCCCCAGTGGCAAACCGCCTACTAGGCAATTGGTTGCAATTTTCTAAATATAGCCCAACCCATTAAAGTCACTTAGAATGCAAAGCCGACAGCGCGGACTCGTTTCAATTGGCGCAAGTAAAAGTGAATTTAAAAGTGGTTTTCCTTTTTTCCCGCTCAGCCTGCGCCAGCTGCACAGAGTTCATTCATCCAATTTCGCGTTGTTTGTGCCAAAGTCGACTTCCGCATATGGTCCACCATCGTTGCGCCCCCTTTGGCCGCCCCAAAATCCAGTGAAAAGCGAAAGTGCGACTGGGGCCGCCTGCATTTGCCCCCTCCTCGCTGTCCATTTAATCATTGCAAATTTTATGCAATCTGCCAACGGCCACCAGTGTGTGTGCGCTGATCTTTTTATAAGCACTTTGTGTGTGCCATATATCAAAAAGCAGATCATGTCGCGCATTTTTCATATGTAATTCAATTTGATTAAATGCGCGTAGCGTGCGCCAAAAGTGCATTGACTCCGAAGGCTGATGCGCTGCATTTGCTGGCCTGATGCGTCTGAAAAATAGAAAAATTAGCCTAATCGAATTGGGGGAAGTACACCCATAACAAAGATCTAATCAGACCCCCAACGGAGAGTTAATGCATTGCAATGCATACTATATGCAATGCGATGGCACGCGATTCGTTCATTTGTCGATGACTACTTGGTCCCCAATGCAGACAGATATCTTCTTTAACTCAACTTTCTTTGTTACTTTTGCTCCAACCCAAAGGAAGTCGAAGTTTTTTCTGACATTTTACAGGGTTTTCCTCCAACAACAAATCAATAAACAATCTCTAATTAGCGAATTTCCTAGTTTTAAATGGGAAAATATACTTTAAAGGACCAATTCGTCTAGCATTTAATCGATACTTTTTGTTTCCTTCGCTTTTCGTCGGCCGACAAAAATAGGTGCAGCAATCTAATTGCGAGGTAACCAGTTCAATTAGTGAAAGTCAGAGTCGCCGGCATTTGCTTTATGCAACTTCATTTTATCGACCAAACAAGACGGTTGCCGCAGCAGCTGTTGTTTAAAAATCCCGCCAAAAATCGGTGTTGTCAAACGCAATACCGAAATGCGACTAGGTGGCAACGCCGCGGCGGCATGTTTTCTTGTTTTCGCATTTAGCATGCGGCGTTGAAATTTCTGAAGCTCGCTGGAAATTGTGCCGAAAATGAGCGCGCTTAGCAGTAAACTGCTCCTGAAACGGATGCCCTGCTCGCTGGACGAACTGGCGCAGCTGATCCGTGAGTGCAAGCTCATCCTGCCGCGCTCTCTGAACACCTACGGCCGGAAAAGGGTGCTCCTCGAGTATAGCGACCCGGAGGAGGCGGCAAAAGCGCTGGAGCAGCTGCAGGGACTCAGCGAATCGCTGGACAAGCCGCTGTGCATCAGTGTCTTTGGACCGCGGCCCACTTCCGGAGCCGCGAGTGCCAGCAGCAAATCCACGCAGACGAAGGCAGCTGGAAATGGAGGCGCTGTTTCTGGCCTTCCGGATATCGACAAGTACGTTCGAAGGCTTTACGCCTGCAATAATCAGTGCGACTTCACACAGCCGCCGCCGCCATATCTCAGCTACAGCTATCCACCCATTAATGGGGAGATCCTAGCCAGGATCGGTCAGAGTCTGCAGACAAATGCCCACTTCTATAACCAAGTTTTGCACCTAATGAATCGCATGAATCTGGAGCCACCCTTTGAAAAGCGACCCGATGGACTGATGGTTCAGATGCATCTCCAGCACGTGGGCACTCAAACCGAGCTGATACCCAGCGAATCGGAAAGCGAGTTGGAGAGCGACGATGGGGAGCAAAAGCTGGCCAAAAGGCAGCGACTGCTTCTAGCTCCTGCGAGCGAAGAAGCCCGTGCCAAGACTCTCAAACGAGCACGCCAAATGCTACAGCAAGCTGCCCATCTAGCTAGTCACACTAAGCCCAAACTGACTGTTCAAAAACCCTCGTTTGACGCACCCAAAATCGACATGAAACTGCCCGAAACCCTAGTACCAGCTTCGATAAACCCAGAAAGACGTCAGTCCATATCACAGCCAGAAAGTGGTGCAAAGGCAGAGAGGCGTTTGTCCACCAGTCAGCTCGAAGCTCTGCCGGTCTATAAGAACTACAAGACCGGCGATCCCAGCAACAAGTTGTACATTAAGAACCTGGCGAAGACCGTGGATGAACAGCAGCTGAGGGAGCTGTATGCCAAGTACACTGCAGCGAGTAATTTGGACATCAAGGTCATGCAGCAGGGTCGCATGAAAGGGCAGGCTTTCGTGACCTTTCTCGATGCCAACAATCCGGAGATTATAGCCCAAGCGCTAAACGAAACCAATGGACTTTTGTGGCACGACAAACCCATGATCGTCTGCTACGGCAAACAGCAATAGGAGCAGTCAAGGGATGTGGGAGAAGGTTAGGACTTCGTAGATTTTCTGTTTTCAAATCGGTTTCCCAAACAGTAGCAGTTTTATAAGACGTCAAACTGGTTTGATCTTATACTCAGATCAGCTGGAGTAGAGGTTATGAAAAACATACCTATTTTGTACAAAATTAGAAAAAAAAAATATTTTTTAAAAATTTAAAAAACTTTCTAACTGTGAGATAACGCTTATATTTTACAATTTCTGTCCGTTTTGCAGGCAACTGGGCCTGATCGATACCATATACGTCGACGGAGCTCGCCCAGATCCAAATAACGATCCCGAGGAGTCGTTCATCGAGGACGAAGTCACAGAGGCCAACACAGTGCCCGCCAAAAGCAAGAAGTCAAGGAAGTCCAAGCGTCTAGCCATGCAGCCCTACTCGTATGTGATTGCCGTGGACTTTGAGGCTACCTGCTGGGAAAATCAGGCTCCACCACATTGGCGAGAAGCGGAGATAATTGGTAAGATATTAAAATAGCAACCCCTCGATTTGTTGCCATTGCTATAATGGAACCTCGTACTTTTTAGAATTCCCAGCAGTGCTCGTTAACCTTAAGACAGGAAAGATCGAGTCGGAGTTCCACCAGTACATCCTTCCCATCGAGTCGCCGCGCTTGAGCACCTACTGCACGGAGCTGACGGGCATCCAGCAGAAGACTGTGGACAGCGGAATACCGCTGACGACGGCGATTGTGATGTTTAACGAGTGGCTGCGCCATGAGATACGCACCAGGAACCTCACCTTGCCCAAGATGAACAAGTCAAACGTACTGGGTAACTGTGCATTCGTCACCTGGACGGATTGGGACTTCGGCATCTGCTTGGCCAAGGAGTGCAACCGGAAAGGGATACGCAAGCCGGCCTACTTTAATCAGTGGATCGACGTGAGGGCCATTTATCGGTCGTGGTACAAGTACCGCCCGTGCAACTTCACGGATGCCCTGTCGCACGTGGGTCTGGCATTCGAGGGCAGGGCCCACTCCGGGATCGACGATGCCAAGAATCTGGGCGCCCTCATGTGCAAGATGATGCGCGACGGGGCGCTATTCTCGATCACCAAAGATCTGACGCCATATCAGCAGCTCAATCCCAACTTCTCGTTGTGAGTTCCAGCGGCCAGCAATCCCTCCAAAACTTGAAACGGAACGCAGAATATCCATTTAGTTACTGGATTTTATTTAAATATTAATATAAAACGCAATGAAAGGATTGGTATGGAGATGATGATGAATAACTAAAGAGAACATGCACGAAAATTTAAATTTCTTCTTTTTTTTTTTTGCCCTGATTTTATTGTAACGGCAATTGATAAGACTTGAACAATTCGAAGTATCGCAGCGATCATACAAATAAATTTATAAATAGCTATAAATATGGCTTAGAGCATACATATTTTTCTACCATTCATACTTGATAATGCTTAGTTATAGTCTATAATACGGAATGCAATACTTATCTTAACGACTTACACCGCCTACCATTTAGGAGATAAATTAATAAAACGACAATAGCTACATATAAATATGGGCTGTTAATTGGGAAATCGAATGAGATCGACTATCATTTCTTGTGTTCAAACGATAATGTCGCTCGAGAGTCGATGCTTGATGGCCACTTGTACGACGGCCTTGTCGCCAGTGACCATCCACTCCGGATTCTGCTCGCTTAGCTTCTCCACCGTGCAGAGGGGCAGTCCACAATAGATATCCGACTTAATGACGCGAAGGGCACAGACGCTGGCGGGTTGAAAGCCACGCAGGCAGTCGGAAAACTGGGTAGTGGGCTTGTAGTTGATGTCGCCGAGCAGTTTCCGGTAGTTGAGATCTCCTTTAAAGATCACCAGGGATGCCTGGCTGATGTAGACATACAAGCAAGGCTGCACGCGCTTCATCTGGCTGCAGTCGTGGCCACTTGTCCAGAAGTAGCTTTTGTCGCACAGGATAAAGGAACGATCCCTGATGTAGGCCCGTATCCGCTTACCAAAGGCATTCAATTCCTGGAACTCGTGCTTGCGTAGGAACTTCAGCAGCCAGTTGAAGTCCTTGTGCGTGCAATCCGAGATGAACCACGGTATAGCCTTCACATGGAACCGCACCCGACTGGCCAAGCCCGATTCTATGATGTACTCGCCCAGCAGCAGATCCGCAAAGAGCTCGAATCCCGCATTGTCGCACACGATGTCC
The DNA here is from genome assembly GCF_016746395.2 of Drosophila simulans. Taxonomy (NCBI): domain Eukaryota; kingdom Metazoa; phylum Arthropoda; class Insecta; order Diptera; family Drosophilidae; genus Drosophila; species Drosophila simulans. Next base: position 19,228,834 of record NC_052521.2, read on the forward strand.
ACGTAGACGGGCGCACTGGCCTCGATGAGATCCTGCCAAACATCGGACGACTGATCGGCCAGCAAATCAATGTCGTATTTGGCAATCTGCTTATAGATTTTGTCATGCGCACCCCTCCTTGTGATGTTTAGGTCACCGTGATTGGACCACGCAGATAGTTTCAGTAGATACTGAAAGTCCTCCTGACTGCGCCTTATGCCTTTGGTGGAGACTAGGATGTCCCTCATCAGCGGCGCCACATTGGTGACAATGGACGTCTTTTGATCACCAAAGTAATCATAATTTTTCAGGGTTTCGGATCGCTGGAAGATCGACCAAATGCGGCGGTACATGTAGCAATCCGCATGCAGCCAAACCGCCGAGAACCACTGCCTTCTGTCCTCTCCAATACCCTTGATGAACGAGTTCCAGCTGTCAGTGTCAGGCGCCTTGACGCGAAATATCTGGAAATCCCTGTTGTTGATTATATCATCGCGCAGCAGCTCCAGGCTCCAGATGGTGCGCTTCAAATCGAAATGGGCATACTCCCCGCACTGCTCAATGATATCCGTCTCACGATCCTGCAGGAATATGATCAAATCCCGCAAAAATGCGGGCGATCTTCGCTTGAAGGTGGCAAAAGCCAGGCTGCGCAGGAATCTGGCGGACAGTTCATCATTCTCTCCAGGCGGATTGTATATGATGAGATTCTTCTCGTTGAACCGCTGTTCCTTCAGCTGCTCAATCGCGGCAAGATTGGTGGTTTCCGTGACATCGGTGCGGCTACTAAATTCAGCACTATACATTTTGCCCAAAACGTAGAATTTCGAAGCCCCCTTTGCCAGGAAAATGTTTCGATTCCAAATTAATATTGATCTAAACTTTAATAGCCCTCTGGACAACTGACGTTTATATGAGTGTCTGTCTGTGCTTACTAAACAATGCAAAAGGATTTAGAGTACAACTATTGCTAAAGGCAATGCAAACGTATTAAATGTGTTTTAAATCATTTTATAAAAACTAAATTATTTATGGTTGCAGTGTTGATGAGTAAATTGAGTATAATTTCGTTTTTGGATCTCGCATAGGTCACTATGAATTTCAACAATTAAGCTAAGCTTATAACGACTAAAACAATTCAACTAGTTTGCTGTTCCCTGTCCTGATTTCCTTCTTTCTCTACTTGCTAGCAAACTGTATTACGCCATATTCGCCAGTCAACATCCACTCCTTATCCTTGGCAAACAGTTGGTCCGCCACGCCTGCACCCAATCCGCAGATCAGATCCGCTTTAATCGTGCGCAGAGTGCAGAGATTGGAAGGACGAAAACCTTAACAGGGATATAAAACGTGTAAGTTCTGGATGATTTTCTGACAAGATAGACTTACCCCTCAAGCAAGTTTCAAATGACTCCGTGCTGTCCCAGGAGAAGTCGCCTAACAACTTGCGATAATTCAGGTCGCCCTTGAAGATAACCAGTTGCGCCTCCTTCAGGCGGTCGTACAGTGGCTGATTTACCTCTGGCATGCGATAGAACTCGTATGGACTCGTCCAAAAGTGTTCCAGTGGCGAAAGCTCGAACTTGCCCTCGGTCGTCAAACGCTGCCATTTTTTTCCGACCTCACTCAGCACCGGATCCGGATGGTCGGCCAGAAATTGCAGTGTCCAGTGGTAGTCGTGCTCCATCACGTCCGAAATGAACCAGGGAATGGCCTTGGGATTGAGGCGCACCTTGGCAGCCAGTCCCTTGTCGATAATGTACTCAGCCAGAATGAGATCCGTGTACAGCTCATAGCCGGCGTTGTCGAAAATGATGTCCACAATGCCCTCTCCGGAGGCTCCGTCCAGTGCTTTCCATACCTCCGCGGTGCCGTCGATCAGTAGCTTCTCCTCCAAGTCCGTAACCTGGTCAAAGGCATTGCCAGTGGGCTTCACCTGTTTGCCGGAGGTTATGGACAGGTCGCACCGATTGCCCCACAAATTGAGTTTGATCAACTGGCGGAAGGTGTCCGAGTTTCGTTCATTGTGCCGCGTAGCCTTGGCCACCGCCAGCATGGCGTCCACGCTCAGTTTGGTCGCCGTCTGTTTCTGCTGGCTAAAGTAGTCGTAGCCGGCCATATGGGCTGTGGCCCGGAAAATAGATGAGATTTTGCGGTACATGTAGCACTCAGCGTACAGCCAGCAGGTGGAAAAGTAGGTACTCTTCTCCTTGGGCAGTTGTTCCAGGAATGCATTCCACACTTTAGAGTCGGAATCTGAAAGACACGGATTTGTTATTCTTATCAAAGAAATTCATTTTGCACAGGGTAAATGAAATAATAATATATACAACGCAATCAATTATGAGTTCAATGCTATTACAACAAAATAAGACGGATCAAGTCAGCGCTCCAATACTTAAGCATTTGAATTGGTATCATTGCACAGGGAACTTTGAGTAAGAGCTTCATGATTGCCAACCCATGAGCCCCCCAAATACCTACCATTTTCACCAAAGGGCAGTAAAGGACCATTGCTCAGGATGTCATCCCGCAGCTGTCTAACCTCCTTTGTAGTTTGTTCAATATCGGCTTCCGCTGCCTGGAATGCAATTTGATATCAAAGGTTCAAGCTCAAGGTCAAGGGAAAAGTGCACACAACTACCCACCGCCCCATATGTGGCCAGGAGGACGTCCTTGTCCTTGACTAGGGAATCCGCGATGGTGGCCAAGGTCGAGGGCAGGCGCACACGGAAGGTGTAGTAGGCGAAGCTCCTGCAATAAATGCCTTTTAAGTAATAATCATAACTCAATTCCACAGCTTGGATGTGTGGGTAACGATGGGTCGGCGTGTTTGTTACATATGCGCGGGCCATTTAGACACCATCTATAGTAGGCGCTATATTTAGCCCTACTCACTGCTTATAGAGGGCTGCCAGCTCGGTGTGCGGCGGGGTTGGTCCGTCCACGATTCCATTCTTGGCGTCAAAATCGGTATCGCTGGCCATCTCGAGGATCTGTCTGTCGCTCCAGCCGAATATGTTTACGGAATTGTACTGCTGCGGAAAGTTTATAAACTTGATAAAGTGGCGCGTAGTGTGACCGCCTTGGCAGTGATGGAAAATACCGGAATTGGAACCTGCCGATTATTAACCAGGCGATACTTATTTTGAATTTTAAAAATGCGTTACTTATGTTTCAAGTTTTTATTGTTTCATAGCAAAAAGGTACATATATTTAAAACGTCTTTGGCTTCTAGATATGTAACGCCTATTTATTACCAATAATTTAAACTGCCCAGACTGTACAAGATTAATAGCCAAATTCACGAGTTCCGTCAACGAACTGAATGACCCCATAACTGCCCGAGACCATCCAGCGCGGATCCTTCCCACTCAGCGCCTGGCCAACGCCCTCGGGCAGGCCGGAGATAACTTCGCTCTTGACCCGCCGCAGCACACAAATGTTGCTGGGAAGGAAGCCACGGAGGCAGGTGCTCAGTTCCTGGGTGGGGTCCCAGCAGACGTCCTGCAGCAGCTTGCGATAGTTGAGCTCCCCCTTGAAGACCACCAGCTTGGATAGCTGCAGGGAACTATACAAATCTGGATCCATTTGCGCCATGCTGTAAGAGACAAAGATGCAATTAGGCATTGAACATACAGTCATATCCGGAATGCGAACCTGTAAAACGAATGTGGTGATGTCCAGAAATGCGAGATTGGCGCCAGTTCGAACTTTCCCTCATCGATGAATTGTAAGAACTTCTTTCCTATCAGACTTATAATGTAGTCCGCATGCTCACTCAAGTACTCCAGCGTCCACTTGAAGTCCCGCTCCGTCACATCGGTGACAAACCAAGGGTGCGCCTTCACATGGAACCGCACCTTTTCGGCCAGTCCCTTCTCAATCATGAACTCAGCCAGGATAAAGTCACTAAAGAGTTCGTAGCCTGCATTGTCCAGTATGAAGTCCACCTGCTTATGCTTCTTCAGTTTAGGGTTTTCCAAGCACCTCCAGATCTCCGCGGCCTGGTTAACCAGTACGCGCTCATCGGTGTTTGCCACTTTCTCCAGCACCTGGCGGTTTGATTGCTTGACTGTCTCTGTGTCGGTCGCCACATCATTGCAGTTGCTCCACATGTTGATTCTTACAAGCTCGTCGAACACCTCCACGCTGTTCTCTGATCGTCGTGTGTACTTGGTCAGGGCCAGTATATCATCAATGCTGTCCGTGAGCGCCTGCTCCTTGACTTTGGCAAAGAAATCGTAGGACTTCAGAAATACGCTGTTCTCCAGAAAGGAGTGGAGTTTGCGGTGGAGATAGCACTCGGCATGGAGGGAGCTGGCTTTGTAGAAGCTGCGTTCGCCATCGGGCAGGTTGCTGATAAAGTTGTTCCAAACTTCTCGATCGGGTTCTAGGGAAACAAGGCTTATAATCCTCTTGAGAATTTTAAGAACCCAGGAACTAACCTTCGCCTGTAAAGTTTTGAAACGATTTGTCCGTTTGCAGCTCGTACTTTAGCCTGGAGATCAATCCAATAATGATCTTTAGCTCCTCGCGGGCAGCCTGTGAAAATTCATTTGAGGCTGGAAGAAGATAAAGTTAATGGAGATCCCAAAAAACGCTTGCAGGGATTACCCTACCGAATTGGGCTACCAGCTCGGATTTGTCCCGGGTCAGCGTGTCTATCACGTTGGTCAGGATCACGGGCAGCCGACTCCGGAGTGTGAAGAAGGCAAAGCTCTGCTTGTAATGGCCCGACATAAAGGCATTGAGAGGAGTCTGCAGGTTCACGATCTGGTATTTGGCATCGAATTCCGTTCGCAACAGCCGCGATATTTTGCTGGGTTCTGAATCCGTTTTGCCTTCGTCCTCGGGCAGTTCGCCTTCCGAGGAAGGGTCCTTCGATGAGGATTCCATCTTTTCTTTTTTTGTCTGTGATTTTTGTGCGTTTACGAGTGCATTATAGCAGAATTTACCTGATTTTGACTGATTTTTCAAAGCCACAATCTGTTTAGTGTTGGGTAACGCAAGTTACACTGCGCTTATGCGCAGGACTGTTTGTGAATTTGATTTGTTATGTTTATGCGCGAATGTGCATTTTTTTCTTACCTAATAAATTTTAATTTAACAGATAAAACTTTTCATGAAATATATTTAGTTGCTTAAGAAAGTGCAATTTACAAAAAAGAATGGGGTATTTATTGTTTTTTTTTTAATTAATATGCTACAACTTTTTAAGAAATGATATTCAGTTGATTCAGAATAGATTGAATTTTTTACTTTTATTTAACGAAAAAGTTTTAGCATATGTCAAAAAAATTTAATGGATATTATAGGACGTTAGTGTCGTGGTTATCAATTATATGTTTAAGTTGTTTTAGCCTATAATTTTCTCAGCTTCGCTATTTAAATACATATTGTTTTTACAATACATATATTGTTTTTAAATTAATTTGATTTAATAAATACATATGTATGTATTTGTATGTATTTATATGTGAAAATTAAATTTGATATACAAATACACTGTTACGTAGTTAATAACGTAAAGGCATCTAAAAGGTTTTAGATATATACATATTATTAGATATTTTACATATTTTTTACATAAGTAGCATTGAAAAATCATCAGTATCGGTAATCAGCTGTCTTATGAACAGTATTGCTAATTGTGAAAGCGCGATGCCTTTTTTAGCCCCTTTTTGCTTCCGCATCTGATTCATGGCGCTGCCAACACTGCCCCTTTATTGCAGTTATATTTGGCAAACGAACGCGACGCGAGGTCTGCAAAATGTTTAAAGCGCGAGGAGCGGCCAACCAGTGAGTGCACCTCGATTGATCTGTTCGATCCGATCTGGTCTCGCAATCGGGCAGCGCAAAACCGCAGGGCAACCGCAGCAAATGCCATCGTGATAGAAACGCCCACCCACACAGGCAAACGAACGGGGATTTGGATTTGAGTTTGGACTCGGAGTCACCACACACGCACACACTCGCGCGGACCCTTGGAGCACCAACCGCACACGCAAACACACACCGCACACCCCACCAGCCACACACACACTCACACCCGCAACGATGTCACACCTACCATTGCCGCTTTATGGCTTCGCGGCATTCTTCATGGTTTTCTGGCTGGGCACCTGGATGGTGCATGTGATAGCCATCTGCTACGGGCGCTATAAGCTGCACAAGAAGTCCTGCAAGCTGCCCACGGAGGCACAACCGCTGCCAGGTGTCTCCATTCTCAAGCCTCTTATGGGCGTCGATCCCAACCTGCAGCACAACCTGGAGACCTTCTTCACCATGGACTATCCGCTGTACGAGCTGCTCTTCTGCGTCGAGGACAAGGAGGACCCGGCCATACAGCTGGTGGAGAAACTGCTGGCCAAGTACCCGCTGGTGGACGCCACCCTCTTTGTAGGTGGCTCCGACGTGGGCGTCAACCCCAAGATCAATAACATCCATCCCGGTTATATGGCCGCCAAGTACGACTTTGTGATGATCTCAGACAGCGGCATCAAGATGAAGGACGACACGCTGCTAGACATGGTGCAGAACATGTCCGAGAAGCACGCCCTGGTCCACCAGATGCCCTTCACCAGCGACCGAGACGGATTTGCGGCCACCTTCGAGAAGGTCTTCTTCGGCACGGTGCAGAGCAGAATCTATCTATCGGCGGATGTGCTGGGCATCAATTGTCACACGGGCATGTCTTGTCTGCTGCGCAAGGCTGTCATCGACCAGCTGGGCGGCCTGCGAGCATTTGGCTGCTACTTGGCTGAGGATTTCTTCATCGCGCGCAGTGTAACGCGACTGGGCTGGAAGATGCGCATCTCCAATCAGCCGGCGCTGCAGAACAGCGGTCTCTGTGACATCGGAAGCTTCCAGGCGCGGCTCATTCGATGGGCCAAGCTGCGCGTGGCCATGGTCCCCACCACCATACTGCTGGAGCCGCTATCCGAGTGCATGATCCTTGGCGCCATAGCCGCCTGGTCGGCATCCGTGCTGTTCAGCTGGGATCCGCTGGTGTTCTACCTGGTGCACGTGCTCTGTTGGTTCCTGTCCGACTGGCTGCTGCTCTCCATTGTCCAGCACGGCTCGATGCCGTTCCACAAGTTCGAGTTCGTCGTCGGCTGGCTGTTCAGGGAGCTGACCGGACCCTATCTGTTCCTGCACGCCCTCTGGAATCCGGCCATCCGCTGGCGCGCCCGCACCTACAAGCTTCACTGGGGCGGAGTGGCCTACGAACTGAACAGCCCCGCCACCGATGCTGCCAACGACCCGCTGGCGCCACAGCCACAGCCCGCACCCACGTTAGAGCCTGCGGTAGTCAACGCTGGAACAACGGGGGACACGCTGATCTGCACGGGCGCCAAGCAGCGACTGCTGGTGTCGTAGCACCTAATAGTTAAGTTTGTTATTTTGTACTTGTGAGCAAACGAACTCAGCGGACTGCAAGCGACTGGCGGGCGGCGTCTAGCGTCTGGTAGTAGTATTATTAGCTGAACCTTAGTCACTACGTAAGTCTAGACTTAAAGCTGTAAAAAAGGCGAATGCGGAGCGGCATCCACGCACTCCTCCTGGACGTGAAGCGCGGCAGGCGGACCTAGATTAGTTTAGAGACACTGTTTAGACGACGAGCGTATCGCTGCGATCGCTCGCCAGAGATTTAGATGTAGGCGTTCGAGCAGATCGACCCGGGCGCATTTTGGTGGCTTCATGGAAACTGGTTAATGATGATGCTTTGTGTATATATATAGCGTACATATTTTGTAGCCAGCCTGTACAGAGACGTAAGCCCTAGTTAGCATTATGATTGCGTTAGTTAGTTCTCCCCGCTTCTTTTGTTGCTTTATTGAGTTGTAATTATTTATTTTGGCCAAGCACACTAGGTATACTGTTATCGCTAAGCCTATACTTATGATTACTTTTAGTTAAGTTGTTTGTGTTGTTTTCTGTTTGTCCCAGCTGCTGTACATAGGCGCCAAAAGGGAATGCCATTGAATAAATGAAATCAAATCGAATCGAATCGAAACGATCGTGAGAATGAAAACCCATTAGGTTCTGATTGATGTTTATTTGCGGTATCGTTTCTCATAGATCCTCTTACCCCCTCTTATCAGTTAGCTGACTCAGGGGCCTTTTGGCCAAATAGGTGGGAAATGTTTGGCTGAGTCACACCATCGACTACACTCGGTTTCAGCGTAATTATCACCGCACTCACTTGACTCGACCATACGCTACTAATGCGGGTCTAGCGGCGATCGCGCCCCTGTGTGTGTCTGAGTTATGTGGGAGGTGATGGGTCAGGCTGGCGGCGACCATTATAGCGTACTTTAGATGCTGCTCGTAGAACCTTCCAGTCAAATGATCGCATGGGATTGGTCTGGGGTGGGGGGAATTCTTTCGATTTCTTTCCACACAGCCAGCCCCTTATCTTAATGAACTTAAGCCATGAGTAGCGAGCGACACAAAAACATATTTATGAATTAAACGACTAACAGATACGAGAAGCAGGCATATCAGCGGCTAAGGGAGAGCGACTATACATACATATGTGGCTGGACCTTCGATGCAGGTCCGGAACCAACCTAGGCCGACGCCTTTAGCTTACGCATTAGGTTATAACAATATAACAATTAGGCGCAGACGCATTCTAATGAACCAGGCGCGGGGTAGATGATATATTTGGTGGCCATACACTATTAACGACTGCTGATATTTTTTTGCACAGCCGCCCTGCCTAAAATGGGCGAAAATGCAATTTAAACGGAATGACGTACTTGGGGGGGAGTGCTAAAAATTCCGAAAGCGGCCATATCTTGCTGGAATTATGTAAATTAATCAATCGTTATCAGTACCCAAGGCACGGCGATCCACTTGAATTTCAGTTAAGCGATTAGATAACGTAGGGGGAACGCGAAAACCCTTCGACTAGAATTTGTTGCTTCGCTTGCCAAGAGCTACATATGTAAGCCGAACTATGGGAATAATGTGCGAGTATATGAGTAATTAGTGTGTATTTTTTAAATCAATTCGTATTCTAAGCCTACAACTAGTCAAACATACTTAACGAATAAACTGAGAAGCATGACCAATATAAATCCGACTTTGTTTACTTTTCTGGTTCACAAAGAACGCGATGCAATGCAAATTTATTTGCGTCCTCCGGTTTCTGATAAGGCGGATTGGAATGAATCACCCGATTGTCTGTGATTTACAATTAGAGGTTTTGTTGCGACCATTGAGATTACTCAAAATGGCCGCAATGGGGCTATCTAATCGACTTGGAGGAGCATGGTGCGCACGTGAGAAGTGCCAAAAACTCAGGGCAGAGTGAAACAATAAATAAATAATCATTTTACATCCATATGTGCATAATTGATAACTGGGACGACTGCAAGCACTAGGCGATTAGGCGTTCTACATTCTATCGTATTATGTAGTATTTAGTGACTAACCTCCATTGTATGTTGTTTCTGAGACCTAATTGTCTTCAAATAGCATTGCGTTGCTTCCTGTTTGCCAAAAGAAGCGCCAGAGTAATCTTAGCAACGGAAATATGGCCAACTTTTTGAGTCTTTTCTTATCATATAGTTTAAAAAGTTTGTAGTTTTGGGAATGAGATTAAGACTATATGTGTCCCAGTTAAATGGAAAAATGGTTAAGGTACTTCAGGCCATTGAGCGAAGCCTCTAGCCTCGGGCTATCGTCAAGTGTCCGCGGTAATCTTCAAAAGTGGTCAATACACTTGACTTTGATGTTTTAGTACACAATTTAAATTCGAATCTTTAGTACGGCGCGCAGATCTCAGTCAACAGCTCGATAATTATCGAGACGATATAGAATGCCGTCGTTTTCCGGCTTACCAAATACGGTCATACCGCCCAAAGCTCTCTAGAATTTTGCAATAAAATCGCAAACAAAGGTATTAGGAGTATTAAAAGTCGTAAAAAAGTAATTTGAGGTGCCAAAGGCTCCGTGAAATGTAGTGATTCCCCCTTTAAATAGACACCAAGCACGCCGATCATTGGTTGCCTAAAAAAACAGTCGAATGCCTGTGCAAATTCCTAGTGAAAAATCCATAGAATGCACAAAAAATGTTTATCAGTCACTCACACACACACGCACGCGCCAGCAGAGAGTGGGAGAGAGCGAGAGAGAGCACAGCTGTCGCCGGTGCATGTGAGTGCTGTGTGTGCGTGCGTGTGTGTGTGGGTGAACTTGAGTGGGAGGCGGAAGATATTGGAAAAATTCCTCCGCTTTTCGGTTTGTTTATGTTTAAGAGTTGCCTATTGATTTTTAACAGGCGCCCGAAATTTTAGTGCCATTTCGGTTCAAAGTGTCTGTTGTACTAGTTGATCTTTCCCATTTTCACTCACCTCGTGCAAACCTTAAAATTCAAGGAATCGAAAACTTGGTGGTAAAAAATTAACTCCAAATGTAAGCTCATTTGAGCTATTACTAAGTGCGAGTTAAAGTTTATCACAAAATAAATTAGCTGAACAAGCAAAACACTCACCAAAATATATTCTAAAACTTATAAAAAAAACAAGTAATGTAGTGTAGGTGATAAGAAAATTTTACTTAGTACAGAAAATATTACGATAAATTAGTTTTAAAAGTGTTGCTCATAAATTGAAATCGAATGAGTCCTAAAATTGTAGCATTGCAAAAGACGAATCCCAATATTCTACCCACACCTTAAAAAAGGAGTACTATTCTCATCAAAATAATAGATCTCTATTATGTAACTGATACACCCTTTAAAAACTTAACTTGTGAAATACACCCACAATTAAATGATATTTCCTCAACCACAGATGTCTTAGCTTTGTGCTGCTGGACGCAAAATTTAAACTGCAGACAGTAAAGGACGAAATCACACTACTCGACTCAAAAGAACACACAAGGAAGAGAGATCCCAGCAAGATGGCCATGTCCAAGGTGATCCGTGTGCTGGAGAAGTCCATTGCCCCCTCGCCGCACAGCGTACTACTGGAGCACCGGAACAAGAGCGACAGCATCCTGTTCGAGTCCCATGCGGTGGCCCTGCTGACCCAGCAGGAGACGGATGTGATCCGGAAGCAGTACACGAAGGTCTGCGACGCCTACGGATGTCTAGGTGCCCTCCAGCTAAACGCCGGCGAGAGCACCGTGCTGTTCCTGGTGCTGGTAACCGGCTGTGTGTCCATGGGCAAGATCGGCGACATCGAGATCTTCCGGATCACACAAACTACTTTCGTCTCGCTACAAAATGCAGCGCCCAACGAGGACAAGATCAGCGAGGTGCGCAAGCTGCTCAACTCGGGCACCTTCTACTTTGCCCACACCAATGCCAGTGCATCGGCATCCGGAGCGTCGTCGTATCGGTTCGATATTACGCTTTGCGCCCAGCGACGACAGCAAACGCAGGAGACGGACAACCGTTTCTTCTGGAACCGCATGATGCACATCCACCTGATGCGCTTCGGTATCGATTGCCAGTCCTGGTTGTTGCAAGCCATGTGCGGCTCTGTAGAGGTGCGCACCGTCTACATCGGTGCCAAACAGGCGCGTGCCGCCATCATCTCCCGGCTGAGCTGCGAACGGGCTGGCACTCGTTTCAATGTCCGCGGTACCAACGATGAGGGCTATGTGGCTAACTTCGTGGAAACCGAGCAAGTGATCTACGTGGACGGCGATGTTACTAGTTACGTGCAGACGCGGGGATCGGTGCCGCTCTTCTGGGAACAGCCTGGCGTCCAGGTTGGCTCGCACAAGGTGAAGCTATCACGAGGATTCGAGACATCGGCCGCCGCCTTTGATCGACACATGAGCATGATGAGGCAACGTTACGGCTACCAGACGGTGGTGAATCTGCTCGGCAGCTCCCTTGTCGGCAGCAAGGAGGGCGAGGCCATGCTGAGCAATGAGTTCCAGCGTCATCACGGCATGTCGGCCCACAAGGATGTGCCGCATGTGGTGTTTGACTATCATCAGGAGTGTCGCGGCGGCAATTTCTCGGCACTGGCCAAGCTCAAGGAACGGATCGTGGCCTGCGGGGCTAACTACGGCGTCTTCCACGCGTCCAATGGTCAGGTGTTGCGCGAGCAGTTCGGTGTCGTGCGCACGAATTGCCTAGACTGTTTGGACAGGACAAACTGTGTGCAGACGTATCTCGGGCTTGACACGCTCGGTATCCAGCTAGAGGCTTTGAAAATGGGCGGCAAGCAGCAGAACATTTCGCGGTTTGAGGAGATCTTCCGACAGATGTGGATCAACAACGGAAACGAGGTCAGCAAGATCTACGCCGGCACCGGGGCAATCCAGGGAGGATCCAAATTAATGGATGGTGCACGATCTGCAGCAAGGACAATTCAAAATAACCTACTGGACAACTCAAAGCAGGTACGTTGTGGTTATCAATTAAAAATTAAACGTATTATTTACATTACTCCCGTTGTTCCATATTTAGGAAGCCATTGATGTGCTGCTAGTCGGGTCCACGCTTAGCTCGGAGCTTGCGGATCGGGCTCGCATCCTACTGCCCTCCAACATGTTGCATGCACCTACCACTGTGTTGAGAGAGCTATGCAAGCGCTACACTGAATATGTGCGTCCTCGAATGGCACGTGTAGCCGTTGGTACTTATAACGTCAACGGCGGCAAGCACTTCCGCAGCATTGTGTTCAAGGATTCGCTGGCCGATTGGCTGCTCGACTGCCATGCCCTTGCCCGCTCCAAGGCGCTTGTAGATGTGAACAATCCGTCGGAGAACGTCGATCATCCGGTGGATATCTACGCCATTGGATTCGAGGAAATTGTGGATCTGAATGCTTCCAACATAATGGCGGCCAGCACCGAGAATGCCAAGTTGTGGGCCGAGGAGCTGCAGAAAACGATCTCGCGGGACAATGACTACGTGCTGCTCACATACCAGCAACTGGTGGGCGTGTGCCTATACATCTACATCCGACCGGAGCACGCGCCGCACATCCGGGACGTGGCCATCGACTGTGTTAAGACAGGACTGGGTGGTGCCACTGGCAATAAGGGTGCCTGTGCCATTCGATTTGTGCTTCATGGCACTTCCATGTGCTTCGTGTGTGCCCACTTTGCAGCCGGGCAGTCACAGGTGACTGAAAGGAACGCTGACTACGCGGAGATCACCCGGAAGCTGGCCTTCCCGATGGGCAGGACGCTAAAATCACACGATTGGGTATTTTGGTGCGGCGACTTCAACTATCGCATCGACATGGAGAAGGACGAATTAAAGGAGTGCGTACGTAATGGAGATCTCTCAACCGTCCTCGAGTTCGATCAATTGCGCAAGGAGCAGGAGGCGGGCAATGTGTTTGGCGAATTTCTCGAGGGAGAGATCACTTTCGACCCGACGTACAAGTATGATTTGTTCAGCGACGACTACGACACCTCGGAGAAACAGCGAGCGCCCGCCTGGACAGATCGCGTTCTCTGGCGTCGGAGGAAGGCGCTGGCCGAGGGCGACTTTGCTGCCTCAGCCTGGAATCCCGGTAAACTGATTCACTACGGACGCTCGGAACTAAAGCAGAGTGATCATAGACCAGTGATTGCTATTATTGATGCTGAGATAATGGAGATCGATCAGCAGCGGAGACGTGCTGTGTTCGAGCAGGTTATCCGAGATCTGGGTCCGCCGGACTCCACGATTGTGGTACATGTGTTGGAGTCTTCGACGACTGGAGATGAGGATGGACCAACCATCTACGACGAGAATGTGATGTCAGCCCTGATTACCGAGCTGTCCAAGATGGGAGAGGTCACTTTGGTGCGCTATGTGGAGGACACCATGTGGGTCACATTTCGGGATGGAGAATCGGCTTTAAATGCGTCTTCTAAAAAAAGTATTCAAGTATGCGGATTGGATCTTATCCTGGAGCTGAAGTCAAAGGACTGGCAGCATCTGGTGGACAGCGAGATAGAGCTATGCACCACCAACACCATACCGCTGTGCGCTAATCCTGTAGAGCATGCACAACTCCTGCAGGCCATTACGCCGGAGTTGCCCCAGCGGCCAAAGCAGCCGCCCACACGTCCTCCAGCCCGCCCCCCAATGCCTATGTCGCCAAAGAACTCACCACGCCACCTGCCCCACGTGGGGGTCATCAGCATTGTGCCCAAGCCGGCTAAGCCACCGATGCCACCGCAACCGCAATCTCAACCTCTTATTCCGTCGCCGCTTCAGCCACAGGCGGCGCCGCCTCGTCCGCCGGCAATGGACACCACGCCATCCTCCAAATCGCAATCGCCAACGGAACTTGTGTCCGCTAGTTCTTCGACGTCCTCCTCGGGAAAGACTTCGCCCACGGCTCCAGCTGTGCTCTCCGGTCCGCCGACACCGCCGCGCCAAATGCAGAGCAAGCAGGCCACACCCGTCTCGACGCCTACGCGCCAAGTCGGTTCGCCCAAGGATCAGATTCCACCTGATACCGCCTACGAAACCGCCAGTAATATTTACGAGGAGATCCAGGAGGATGTGCCTGCGCCACGCCATCCGCCGCCGGCTGGACCGCCGCCAGTGATAGGAGCACCTATGGGCCCGCCGCCACCGCTGCCGAATCGCAGGGGCCCACCACCCATACCAAATAGGAGCGGCAATGCTCCACCGCTGCCCACGCGACCCGCCAACAACTGAGCTGCAGGCTACGCACACGGGGTTGGTTAAGAATCCAAAAAATATCAAGCCTCATCCGCAACTTAACTTATAATGGCTATATTTACAGCTCGCTGTCTTGCACTCCGATTGCATTCCGAATCGCTGTATTTAATGTTATATATACTCGAATATATTGGGCCACCCTGGAGGAGAACTCCTGGCAATATCCGCACTTCGCATGGAATCTATGTTACTAGTGTATTACCTGTTTGTTTGTTTCGATGTTTTCTAGCCGAAATCAAACTGAATTTAAAGTAAACTAATAAGTTCCATATAGCTAAAGCCCAAACGACCCACGCCGATACTATCTTTTTTTTTACTTGCTGGCCAGACGTACTCAACCCAATTGCACTGGATTTGCCGAGGACGAAGATTGCAAACAATGAAGTATATGGGAGACACAGTATTGCACTATTCTGCATAAATGTAATGTTTAAATGAATTATAGCCGTACTAGTCAAATAATGAAATAAAATTATTAAAACACTGAAGCAGCAATCCAAATTACAGCAATGTAAAAGATTCCAATTCGAGCGACGTACCCAAACGCATGTATCCATTGTTATTGAACAACTATTGAGATAAATTACATATTATTCCACATTGTTAAACTATCGTTGTATTCCGTCAATTTGAGGCTACATCCGGATTTCTGTTTCAGTTGACTACATATATATATCAATGTAATTGAGAAATTCCAATTGCTCTGTTCAAAAGTTGAAGTTACGCCTAAGATTAACCAAGTAGCATACAACAAAATAAAAGAGTTGGACCGCCGTAGTCGCTGCTCCACATGAATATTCGAAAAAAGCGAAAAATTAATAAAACTATACAAAAGTCAAAGAAAAATGTAAAAGTACCTGAGAGTTTTCGTAATTAATTGATTTATTTATTCAATACCAGCTCATCAAGCCAACTCAATTCAAACCGAAACTTAACACCGGAAGCTGAACAAGTCAGTAGAATTGGGCAGCTGGAACCACTAGAACCACTTGGGCAGAGCGTCATGGGGCAGGTTCTTATGATTGGGCA
Source organism: Drosophila simulans (assembly GCF_016746395.2). Taxonomy (NCBI): domain Eukaryota; kingdom Metazoa; phylum Arthropoda; class Insecta; order Diptera; family Drosophilidae; genus Drosophila; species Drosophila simulans. Next base: position 19,244,507 of record NC_052521.2, read on the forward strand.
GCGCCGTGCAGGGACGCTGTTGGCGCCAGAACTCCTGCCGTTTGTTGAGAAACTCCACCGCCTCGCGGGCGTAGGCGGAGATGCTCTCCGTGTGTGTGTCCGCGCGGACCAAATCCGGATGGAGTAGCAACTTCTCCAGGTACTCCTTGTCCACGCACAGTTCGCCCAGCAGCTTGCGGGCGTTGCGTCGTTCCAGATCCGCTCGACTGGGTTTCTGGCGCGTCCTGGCACTGGTTCCCGTTGCTCCCGCCGCCTGGGATTTTGGTGTATCCTCGCCGGACTTCCGCGACTTTCCGCTCTTGGGAACAGATGCTGTTGGTCCTGGTGGACCCGGCTTGCTGCCGATGGTGTTCTCGATGGCCTCCTGCGTTTTCTGCACGCCCAGGCGAAACAAAGCCAGTTCCGGGCGAGCCCTCAGCCCGCGATGGAAGAACATCAAGCTCTGCTCGAACTGCCCGAGGTAGTACAGCGACTCAGCCTTCTGGTAGATGGCTCGAATGTTGTTCTTGTCCTCCCCCAGAGCCGTCTCCGCATCCTGCAGCGCCTTGGAAGCCTCGCCCAGCAACAAGTAGCACTTGCTACGCGAAATCAAAGCGTTGATGTCGGTGCTATTCAGCTCGAGAGCCTGAAATATTAGGGTTTTGTTAGCTAGTTCTCAAAATATTATGGCAGATCCTAGAAAACTAAACGAGAAGGACAGCGTGACAGATTCTATTAAAAAGAGAAAACCTGCTTAACTAGATGACCCTGAAATCTAAGGAGCACCTTGCAAAAAAAGTGTATCGCGTTCTCGGGATTGGCATTCTTGATCTCCTTGAGCCCCAGTGCGATCACCGAACTGATGTCCGCCTCGTCCGGGATGAGCAGTGCCTCGTTGCGGTCCTGCTTCTGCTTGATCTGGAGACTCTGCTTGATGTCAAATGCTCCAGCGCTGACCGCTGCCGCCCGATCCTTGTCCGTGTAGAAGTCGACGAAGTTCTCCTTGGGCTTCTTCTTCTTGGCGATTTGCTCCTCGATCTTTTTGCGTGCGGCCCTGAGTTCGGCCTCAATGCGATTGCCACGCTTGCCGCCCGCAGCGTCGCCTCCTGCTCCTCCTCCAGCACCTCCGTCATCCCCCTGCTTTCCATCCCGTCCAGCACCGCGTCCGCCCCGATCCGTGGACTCACGCCTCTCCCAGATGGGAGGCTTGTGGGAGCGACCCTTGGACCGCCGATTGGTCTCGTCCTGCGACTCCTCCTCCGCCGCTGCTCCGGTTCGTATGAAGCTTTGCAGCAATTCCTGCTCCTTGTCCACAGCAAGGATGGTGTTCAGCACGTTCGACATATCCTTACAATACCCTTGGTAATCGCTGGGAAGAATCTTCAACGTCCGACGATGGGAGAAATGTTCGAAAACCTAACTTCTGACCAATTCACTCGCCGATTGATTGGCGCTATAATGGGCTGTTGCCAGGAAACTGGCGCCTCCAAATGGGTTAGCAATCGATAACAAAACAACCACTCGTGCTGTTCCAGGTGCTACATATCAGGTGTCAGGCACCAGGTATCGTGTCGTTTGGCGGTGTGAATGCCAAGAACATTGGCCTCCATGTGGGTCACGACCTTGGGGACGCCCTATTAGGAGGTCGAGATGTTTATACATTTCGGACTTATCTTCTTTTCTCAGTGGTCCTTGAGATGATCATATTTTAAACTTGTTTGTTGGCACTGAAGAATTAAATCTAGGGTTTTGTTAACCACGACTGGCTTACGCGGCGTATGAGTAACTTTTATAATACATGTTTTGAGGGCGAATATTAATTTCGTTAAAACTACCTATTTTAAAGTAACTCCTTTATAAAGTTAACACTATCAACGGTAACTTTTCTTAATTTTTTGTTTGCTATCATAGAGGGGAATTGTTAAGTAAATTGGCATACGTGTCGTATGAGTAATAATTGGGGTATATGCTACTCAAAAAAAAAACAAACAAATTTAAAATAAAACCTTATAGCAAACTAAGACTTATCATTAAACACTTGAATAATCTTCGCTATAAAAAAGAGCCATTCTTTGCGTTACATGGCGTTGCTCTACAGGTGCGTGTTCAATGAAGTTGAGAATGTCAAACTGTGCTCCTTTGTTGTGAACTAGAACCTGTGCGAAGCTTTCAGGAGCTTTTAGCGGATGTCCTTTCCCGCTAAGTGATTATACTTCTTCAGGGATAAAGTTTTAAATGTTTAAAAGTGAAAAGGAAACACATAAAATATTTATTGTTTGAATGCGATAAAAACCGTTTCAAATATCTTCAACTTTGTCTAATTTAAAGGATTCATATTGTCTACATTTTATGAAACTTTATTATTTGTACATTTTCAAGATGATATTCCTAATTGCAATTGATTATTTGGTGTAAATATTTCTTCATAGAATTCAAATTTTGTTGTTTTCTTATAATCTGCCTAGCCTTAACTATTATATTATATTATGTTCCAGAATGTGATACTGTGGCTAGTAATTTCCCCAACACACCTGATTGTAGCCAAACAGAGCCTTCTCGTAGGCCCGAACCTTCATGTGGTTATTGGATTGATCGCATAGCAGCTTAATATTGGTCTCGATCTCCTCGAGAGTATCCACCTTCGGTTTCTTGCGCGGCATTTTAAATTCGGTATTATTAAGTAGTTATAGGGGGCTATTGAGATAGTGTATCGCAATAGTTTCACATTTTTCACCCTTCAAGTCTGTGACTTCTTCACTCCGTAGTCAGAATTTGACGTCTGAACGCGACGGTTGTCGTTAAGCAACTGAATTATGTGCCTTCACTTTGCATTTGACCCAACTTGGCTCGCTTCTAAACCCCCAACCCATGGAAAGGCACCCCATCACAAGCTGCAACTCAGGGGTTCCGGCTTTTCTTTACTTTGTATACGAGTTTACATGCGCTGACAAGCGGCAATAAACTTCAATAAAGTTTCATTAATATCTCAACAAACCCTTCTGAGCCTTCTGAAAAGCCTCAATATCCTTTGGATACCGCAAAATATAAGTTTTTCTTATGAAAGATCTACTAGCATATTCATTGTGTCATCAGCTGTGACTTTAATCACAGAAAATTATTCGTTTATGGTGATTAGATCACATAATTTGCAGTGTCAATGACACATGTTACATGAACTCCATTTCACTTTAACAATAATAAAACTCTTATAAAATATAAAACAAACAATTGTTGTTTACATAATCCATTTTTTCTGTGTAGGCTGTGGATCGCTGAAAAGGAGGATTCACCGCATTTACACGCAGTTAATTGAAGTCATCAAAATTAAAACCCAACTCCGGACGGAGAGTCACGCACCCGAGCCCGGCTGATAAGAGAAGGCCAACGGAGAAGGAGTCAGACAATCGATTTGCAGCAGGTGAAACCCATTTGGCAGCACCACCACCGAAAGGGGCTTCACCCATTTGGGTGGTGCGGTAGTGAGGGGAAGTACATTCGCCAGTTAAGGACATTTATTTCGACAAATTTATGAACCCCAACAAATTGCTATTAATTTTCCGGTATTGTTTTTAGAGTAAATAAATAAGCTTGATGTTTGAGCAGGTCGTAAAGGTGGAGCACGTGAGGGAAAGTGGGTTAGGGCTGGTGGATGTATGGATTCGTGGCTGGGTGTGGGTGGTTCCAGGCGGTTGGCGGTTGGCCTGGTCTTGCGTGCGCCAGCCTCATTCCGACAGCGACTGGCAACCTTCGCGGTGGCGTGACGAAACAATTTTATTTGTCCTGCCCTCGTAACGGTGGCCTGGACTCTGCAAGTGGAGGTGGATCTGGAGGCGGATCCGGAGGTGGGGCTCCATTTGTGGCCTGCTCCCCTCCGCCTGATACCTTGCAGATGTGCTGTCGGAAATTATGATATTTGCATTGGCTCAAGTTGCTCCCCTCGGCGGAGGCAAGACCTTAATGCCGATTCGCGTTTACGACAACTCCAATTGAACAGACACGACCTCCGATTGTAATGGCTTCGATTCCCAGATTGGAGCAGCCCGCATGCAAGGCACCAGCCAACCTACCTGTTGAATGCGAAATGGATTGGGCAACTTGGCTATCTTTGTTCAAAATGGGATCAAGTTTTGAGGGTCCATTAAATTTTAGGCCTTCAAAAGACGAAATCATTCCAAAAAACATTATTTTAAATACTTTAAAAGGACGTAGTGTCCTCTCCATCAGAGAATTCCGGGATAAAACCGGACGATTCCCTCCACTCCTCTAAATATAAGATTATTGGCTCTATTCCCGTACTTGTTCTGTTTTATCCGGTGAACCACGTATATATCTATGGAGGCAAATAGAGTTACGTAGGATTCGACTATATGTATAGTTCCGAGACTTTTTATTGTGCAAGTACTGTGGTGACCCGCGGGTCAGTTACTTTACTTAGCTCTAGCATAGGTACATGTACATGGGCTATAAATAATTTAAAGTATTTGCGGACTCCTGGACTGCCTTCTACTGCCCCCCAGTTCGCTGCACGTTGTCGAAGGGCACGAGAATGCCGGGTGGTCCACCAAAACGGCTCTCCGTCCTCCTGTTGCCACCGGATGACTGTTCCCTGTTCTCTGTTCGCTGGTTAATTGGCTGGAAGGGACGTGGCTCCGCCTGCGATTGAGGCGAAAGAACTCCCGTGGGCGCCCCGAATCCGCCGTTGTAGCGACCCGGATTCACGGTGGGTCGCGCCTTGTTCGCCTTCAAAACACTGCTGAACTCGTGTTGGTTGCCCGCCACATAGATGTCGGAGCCGGGCCTCGGATTGGAATTGGATCCCGAAGGATTGGTCGACTGTGGGCGTAGTAGGCCCGGCGGTGCACCAAATCCTCCCGTGTACTTCCCGGTGTTGCTAGCTGGAGGTGCAACAGTCTCCGCTGTTAAACAAAACATATGTTTAGTAATATTTCATTTACCTGAGGCAAGTAGATCGTTGTGTGTGCCTGTAGATGTACTCACTTTTTCGCTGATTGTTGGTGACCGGCGTGCTAATGACCTTGCCCTCGTCGCTCTTGGTGTACTCCACCTTGCTGGGCGGGAAGGGTTCAACGCTCTGGGAGCTGGAGCTGCTGGCCGATGGCTCAAAGCGGGCTGCAAAAGGCGTGACAGAGTTGGAAGTGGGATGGGTCAGTTGTCCAGGATTGGGGCCGAAGTGGGAGTCGGAACCAGAAGCGGCCTCCGAGCGGTCAGCGGGCGGAACGAGTACCAGCTGCGGTTCCTCACTGCTACTGCTACTGATCCTGCTGCCTGGAAGCGGAAGCGTGACTTTGGATGGAAAAGCGGAGGAGACGGGCGGGACGGTGGGGGGACGTGGCGGATTGGTGGGGTTACGGGTGCTGCTGGCTGACGCTGTTCCAAAGTTGTCCGGGTCAAAGGGCACGCCCGGGCCGACATCCGGATAGTCGAAGTCACGCAGCCAGGCGGGAATGGTGGCCGAATCGAATGGGTTGCCAGCATCCAACGGGATTGGAGTGGTGTTGACGAAAGTGGTGGTGCTGCTGCTGCCACTGCTGCTCGAATCCTCCGGCGTGTTATCTGCGTGGTGGGTGGTGATTGTGGTCAGTTTCACTGGCGGTGGTTCTGGGTGCTCTTGGGTGCTGTGAGAGGGTGGTATGGGTGCTTTGGTAGTTCGCTGCGTGCTCGGACGACGAGTGGTTGTGGTTGTCGTTGTTCGTGGCGTTGTTGTTGTGGTTGTAGTTGTCGTTGTTGGTGCTGGCGTGGTGGTGGTGGTTGTCGTGGTTGTTGTGCTTGTGGTGGTTGGCCTGTCAGTGGGTGGTGGTGTCAGCTGAATATTTCCCAGATCTACGAAGGGCTCAAATGGTGGCTCCAAATCGTTGGCCAGCGTGTGGTTATACTGATCATTATCGGTGGGCACTTCGAAGGTGACGGCCACATCCAGATCCGGATCGGTGACCTCCTGCAGCCACGTGGGCAGGGTATAGGCATAGGCCTCCTCGTTCTCCAAGCGATAAAAGGTGGATGGATCCTCGGTCGTGCCAATAGTACTGGCTACCGGGTTGGCAGTGCGCGTTTCGGGTTTCGCTGTAGTGGTGGTAGTTGTTGTGGTCCTCCTAGTGGTTGTGGTGGTCCTAGGTGTGGTTGTAGTGGTCCTAGGTGTAGTTGTTGTGGTCCTAGCTGTGGTTGTTGTGGCCTTAGTGGTTGTGGTGCTGATGCGCGGTCTTAGGGTAGTACTACTGCTCCTGGTGGTGCTGTAGTGAGCTGTGCCTCTCTGGCGATTTGGGAAACGACCCGGATTGCTGGGTGTGGTTGTGCCTACATGGGCATTGGTGCCATGATCGGCCGGTCCATCGTTGTGGAGGTTGTCCTGCGACTGTGTCTGTAGTTGCTCAGTTGATGCCACTGGGCTTAAAGCATTGCCACTGCTCAGACTGATGCGAATGTTGTGACTAATTGGATCCACAATACCCTGGACCTTCTTAGCAGGCTGCTGCTGCGCCTCAGTAATGATAGTTGGCTCCTGAGCCTGATCTTTATTTTCCTGGTTTCGATGCGGTGGCAACAGATCCCATGCAATCACACTGAGCGGAGCTCCATCGGCAGCTGGTTTCCACTCCACAGGACCGCCAATGTTTGCATCCTCGCGCTGCAGCTCCCGGATATAATCGGGCAGAGATTCCACCTCCTTTTCCTCCTGTGGGAGCGGCACCAGATGCGCCTGCTCCACCTCCACATCCGCGGTGGTCGTCGTGTCGGGTGATGGTGGATCATGGAGGGGCGGTGTTAGTGATGTGGCTGGAAGTGGTGCTGGTGCAGATGCTGATGCTGTGCCAGTGAATGAGTTCGGATTCTGTTTCTGATCGGTGCTGGGTTCCAGGCCCACAGCGATGGCATCTGATTGGAGAGGATTCGGAATTGAGTATTTCGAGCAATTCGCGTTGGTTGCGACTGTGGCTGTGGCTAGGGAACTGGCAATAGGACTGTGCTTGGGACTGGGACAAAGACTGGGAAGTGGACTTGGACTCGAGTGGGTACCGATCTGGGTGATTGGAGAGTCCAGGGCGGCAAAGGGATTCAATTTGATCAGTGTGAAGGGGGGTGGGGCGTGGCGGTTACTGGGTGGTGCAATGGGGAACTGGACGCCCAGCGATTCACGCTTGGCCAGCTTGTTAGTGGTGCTAATGGGTGCGGCTAGTGCGGTGCGGGTGCTAGTGCTATTTATACTATTTCTACGACTACTGGTTGTGTGCGGTGCTGTCGAGGCATTGTTTTCGGTTTTAGTTTTAGTTTCGTGTAACGTCCTGGTCCTCATTTCCGTTTCCGTTCTGCTGGTGGCACCGCTGGCAGCCGCTGCTCGCGTGGAGGTCAACTCACCAATGTGTGGCGGCAAAAGATCATCGGCCGGCCGCCGGATCTCCGTTATTCCCGAGGCGTACGTGGGTATCTCAAACTGAACGCCCTGGGCGCTGACCACCTTGCGCCCGTCGGGCGTGTCGATGGGTCGCAGGGCGTCGATGGGGTTGCCGTAGCTGTCGATGGCCTTCGGCCCGGCACCACCCCCCTGGCCTGAGCTGAAGGTTACGTCCGACTGCAGCAGCGGAGGCTGCAGATTGAGGGCGAAGGGCGACTCGCGCACATCTGTTGGAGGGGGAGCAGAATGTGGTGGGTCTCGTTGTGGCTGCGGCTGCTTCTTTGGATCGTTGGATAAGCGTGGAAGTGGCAAGTGGAGATAGCAAGTGGAAGTAGCAAGTGGGAATATGACAGAGTGGCACAGTGAGAGATTGAATGAAGACGATAAATGGCACCTCGTAAATATTACTTTTCAAACTTTAAACTTGTGTTTATCTAATGACATTGGATAAAAAAAGGAATGCACTCAATGTATGAAATCTAGAAGTAAAATGTTTTGATTCATTTCCGAAAAAGAATATATTTAATTTCAAAATAAATATAGCAATTAAAAAAAAAGTATCTAGCCAAAGGGCTCTCTTCAAGTTAAAGTCGAACTCGCATTCCCATTGGGTGCATGCTGAATGGTGGGTGAGGAGCATTTTCGGTGGCTATGCTGGTGGTTGGGTGACAGATGAGGCAGCTGTGGGCGGCTCTTGGGCAATTTGGCTGCCGCGGCGGCTGATTGATTGACATTGACTGAGATGGGCCATACATTTGCTGGATGCTGCTGCGGTTGTTGTGATGTGTGGCTGGTGTGCGGTGGTTACTGTTAGTTACACAAAGGTCCGCCACCAGATAAAATTCAATTTTAAAAGTTACCCAGGCAGGTTAGTCAATGTACGTGTGTGCGTGATTGTGTGGGTGTGACAGGTGTGCAACCATCAAGTTCGTTGCCTAAGTCTTTCGTTTCAGCTGGTCACTGGAATCAAGCAAAAGGGCTTTAGTGCATACTGTGCGTTTCGTGTCGTCCGAACATGGAAAACTAGTAGATAATTCAACCTTTAAGCGACAATTCGCCTATTAAATATCTTATATAACAAATCGTTGCTTGAAAATCCCATTGTTTATACTTTATGACAAGTTTACTTCGTGAAAAAGATAACTAAATAATTAACACACATTAGTGACTCTTTCTGAGCAATTCGACGGCAAAGGGTCAATCCGAAACGTAGCCTAACACTCTTGAAACGCACTGTGCGATTGTTGAATGGGTTTTATCAAATGAACACTCATTGTTTTGTCGCTGGGAGTCTGGGAATCGGGGAATCCATGTGACAGCTGGCTTTGACAGCAACAACAACCGAATTAATGGCTAATGATTGCACTGACAACGATTTTGTTATTTTCGCTGTGGGTATTGTGCGGCGCTCGTGCCATGCTCGTATAATTAATAATAATTTCCTTGGATATCTGAAAGATTCTCAGCCAGCTTCTGATTTCTGATATGCGCCTCGATTCCTGTTTGCAGCGGAATAACTGAATAAATTGTGTCTATACTGTATATGTAGAATATTTTAATTAGACTGGCGTTGGGGAATTCTGGAAATGCTGTTTCTGCTCTGCGGTCAACTTGAATGTGACTAAGCCAAATCGCGGTGGGCGTTGCTTCGAATTTGCCAGCCAAGTCAGTTCCGGCTGCTAAGCACATGTGCATATCTCAATTCTATGGCCACGAGCAATTGGGATTCATTTGCATTTTGGGACGGACGGGCTTGGCCGTCTATCAGGAAGCCCTGAACTTTCGCCTGCAGCTCGGCCCCTCATTAACTTGAATGCTCAGAGATAGTGAAGATGATTTGCGTCACGGCTGGCGGCCGAAAGTGTTATTTCTCGTATCTCGCGGATTATGCCGAAATAATCGAAATTCCCCGCACTTCCGCCGCAAACGCTGCTCAAGTTCAGGCCAATTAATTTTGCTTGTCTCCAGCGAAATCTTCATTCGCATCGACATCTCCATCACCATCGCCATCGCCATCTCCCTGACTGTTTATGTTTATTGAATTTAATTTTTAATTGATTGACGGCTTCACGACATCTGCACCCACCTAGAGACAATGGGTATTTCTGTTGAAAACATTTTGCACTTGCCAATTTTACAGTTTGTTTACCATCTTCTTGATTTTGACATGTTTCTGTGCCTGGCCAACCTTCGCCGGAATCAGCGAACAAAAATTGTAATGGATTTTTATTAATCTTCGTTTATATCATCTGGCAGGCCTTGGATTTATCGACATATTGGGCTGTCTCCCACACAGAAACGGCTAACAAAATGTGTCAAATGCCGTGCCAAATCTTCGAAACACAATCCCAACTTGTAAATTATACTTCGATGAGAAACGAAATGTGTTTATTGCACTTGAAATCGCCAGATGAAATATGATTTCACTGTGATTGGCTCAAAAATGTCAAGGGGCAAGTTGACTAAAACGGAAACCGAACTCTCCCATAAATGAATAAATATTTGCGGCTTAGAATGGCCCCAGAATCAATTCTATATAGATTGCAATGTGTCGGCTGTCTTTGATAAATTGGCAATAGTTCGGCTATGTCGAAATCAAACTGCCGCAACTCATGTGTCTACATATCTTCATCTATATCCATAACTGGTTGATATCCTATTGTGTTTTAATTACGATAATCTGCGACTGAATCATAAATCAAGGCACGCGAAAGTGAGGCACGATTACCCGTTTCAGATCCGTGCGAATTCGCTAATTATCACGTACGGGTCCATTCATTATGATGGGTTCATTGATTGCCGAATATGAAAACCGCGACCGAAATATAACAATTTCGTGCCAAAGAAAACCATTAGGCTCCAATGATATTTCCATCATGGGTGCTTTGAATGAGCTCTAAGTTTATGGATTGGTTTTAATTGTTAGTAGCCAATTAACTTGGCTAGTTGGTCAATGGGTTTTGCCCAAGTCTTAAAACCGTTTTCTGGTACATTCATTCTCGAAATCCTCAGTTTCTTGTCACAGCTTCTTGTTTGTGGCCCCATGACCCACAAAGAGCGCCACAACATTAGTCTCTAGTTGGTGTAAACAACTTAGTTAACAGATCGTCTTGACAAAAGCGTCGCTAAATTTATGAACTACATGGACTACCCCCCAAGGGAGTCCATTCCAGAGGTCGTTTAACCCCTCCGTTAACCCCCCAAGCGCCAAGAGGAAGACGGATCGACAACAACTTCGCCGAAGCCTTGCCAGTCACGTTATCTTCAGCTTACGTAACCCCACTTGCTGGAGCTCTGGGTTTCAGTTTCGTCTCGAGATTGGGTTGGAGTTTTGGCTTTGGTTTTGGGTTTTCTTGGGGGCCTCTTCACATCGGCTCTTCTCGAATTTCGTTTTTCTTACGGCTTTGCCTTTGGGAACCTCGCTGTTTGTTTTGCAGCGGCTACCTGATTTCGCTTTCAGTCCAAAAAACTTAATGATCGGCGCCCAGTTCTTCAGTTTGTTTGTCAAACAAAAACAGCTTAAGGCTGCATTTATAAAGGCTCTTCAACGGCGAAGGCTAATTGCATGCATAAGCCTTCGGGACAAGTCAAGAGAATGCACTTCTCTGAAGAAATGAGTATTTCAAGATCCCTTAGGTGTGTACATCCATACACAAAGTGGTCAATATAACCATCTTTACATCCTGAATACAAATTAGCCGCTATTTCAATTGATTTCAGACCCAGTGAGTTTTCTATTGGTGCAACTGTCATTAGTTGTTAGCTTGGGGATAGACCCACCGATGTGGGTCATGATCACGATCACGATCGAAGTTTACTGTGGGGTGAGATCAAACTTGTGCACCGGTGAGTTTTGGAAATGCAAATGTGGGTGAGGTGAGATTGTAAATGCAAAAAGTGAGTGAAGAATTGGAACTTCTAACAGATATTCATAGACAGAGGGAGGGGGAAGGGGACTCGGGATCAGTTCAGAATAAATCTTAGTAGGATCGAGATAAAATCGTAAAATTAGTTACAGATAACAACGTCAAGAAGAAGCTGAAAGTCATGTAGAACAACACAAGTTATAGAATATTCATAGATGGTAATGTTACTCAAGCAGGTTTGACTGGCATAATATTTATGCCATATATTTATAGTATCCATAACTTTGTATGTCACCCATAAACTTGTAGCTTCTTCCAGAAAAAACGCAATAAGCACACATAACATTTAAAACGTAAACCGCAAATAGAAAAGAGGTAAAGACAAAAAAGCGAAGAGGATCGCCGATTCAAAAATACGATTCGCATGCTGGTGCGAATTGAATATGCGATCCGATAGCGCAATCGCAATCGCAATTGCAGTCGCCTTAGTTAATATCTATATAGGCTGCTTTAATTTAATACCAGGCCTTCCAGCGGCGAAATCGGCACCGATGATCAGCAGCAGCATAACGGTAAAGCTAACCACGCTGCCACCGCATCGTGGCTTCGGATCGAACTGCATTATCTCGTGGGTGAGCCGGAGCTTCGCGTTTTGGCTTACTGCTCGTATTTATTTTCTAAATATATTAACCCCTTTTCGAATTTGTCACGCAATTAACAATTTGGAATTGGGCATTGCCCAAAGGGGATAGCAGCAAGATCGGCGGGAATACAATTATATCGCGTAGGAGCCGTCGATCCGGCCAACAATGATCGCGATGACAAAATCGCTGGCGACGCAATCGAAGCCGACAACTATAATGTGTAATATTTTCACCGCCTTTTCTCAATCGGAATAAAATCCGCGGCACGATATCACGATCACTTCGGTGCGCGAGCGAGAGGGTGCTATGCGCGGAGGGCGGGTGCGAGCGAGCGAGGTGGAGATCGTAGGTCGTATCTGGGAGATGCGCGATGCGCTCGAGCGAAACACGTCCGTAGCTCACGGATTCTGCGCTTTCAATAAACTTGGCCAAGAGCCGCTGCTCCAAGCTCGACTTGGTTGAAGCCGCGCCGCCGCCAGCGACGCCGACTGCGACGGCGGCAGAGTGTCAGGTAAGTAAGTTGGGAAAAATGGGAATTTCGATCGTGCGAAGCGTTATCTATGCAAGAGCCATTCTCAGCCTCCCCCGAATTTTCCACCCCTTCTGATCTGCAGGTGTGTGTGTACTACTGTCCACCGGAAAAGAGTGCAAAATAATTGTTTTAATTGCCCCGAGTGATCAGTTTTTTTTTTTTTGCATACTGGTTTCTCGCCACACTTTGACGCACTGCCAATGACGTTCAAGGTCAGCCGCGCAACATGATCGGATTCAGATATTAACCCCTGTAAGCCAACTTTGGTATTAGCTTAAAAATGCGACTAAAGCACGAATATTTCTAGGATCTTTAGGAGATTAGTATGTACTACGAACAAGATAATATATAATATATATTAATTCAAACGAAGGAAGCATACTCAAATACAAGTTGCTCGCTCATTTCGATAAGGTGTTAATATTAACATTCAGCTAACAGTCGCCTAACATTAGTGTTATTCGCCAAATGATTTACAAGACAATAGCTAAATCGCATCACAAATAGACACAACTTTCGCATAAATTAAACACACACGAAATGCAAATGGATATTGAAAACGAATGTGCTCCGTTCGGTTTGTTTATTTTGACAGGTTTGGCTTGATTTTCGGAAAAGTATTATGCTAACAATGCATAAGTTATGCCTTCCATGTGCCACAGATTCGCCAGATCCTGTTCCCCCAGCGAGTTCTTGTTCTCGACTCCATCTCAATTCATTAATACAATATTTGCCAATCGCGGCGTTGACATAAACACATTTCAAGCTTGTCTGTTTCAGTCTGGCGCAGTGCATCGGGTTCTTGACGGGCCTGAGTCAGAGAACCGATCGATCGATCAGACTTTTGGCAGATCAGAGATCAGCAAAGATGCGTTGAGTTGGTCGGCGGTGTCAGTGATCGATGAACTTTTGGCATTTCGGCCCGCCCGGCTATTGACGCGACCGGTGATTAGATCATCGCACCTCGTGATCATAACTCATCACCTTTATGATCGCCTCCCATATGAAATTCTTTTCATATTTTGCATATAGAAGGTAGTTCAATAATCTCGTACTTTAGTATCAACGATATATTTCTGTTACGTCCTTGAATAACCATCTTCGATGGTCTTCAAACTTAAGTGCGTTAATGATCGCATTCGAAAGCCAACCGTGACCATAACTTCGGATGTCTCTGGAATGTAATTATCATTTGGCCCGAGCAAATCTTCTTTTTTTCAGCGCCCATCACAAAAAATTATGTCAGCTTATTGGTTCCGCATTTGAGCATTTGTACCGGCATTTGGCTTTCGACGATCAAAAGAGCTTCAAAAGAGTTTCCTAGCCCCATCAGTTGGTCCAAATGGGCGTAGTTTGAGGAAAGGGGTTCGCATAAATTGTAGCAGTATGTAATAGAATCATATTCTATTATCTGTATAAAAGATTATTCCTGAGAATTATTATATCTCTCAATGATATCTATTTGGAATAGCCCCCAAAACCATGCCTCTGCGATGTCAGTGATTGCCCAGTTGATGGGGGGCAGTGGTGTCGGGAATCACGGCTGTTATTATTGTAACAATTACAACAAAGCTATTGCCAAATGGGCCGCGATCCCGGCAAATGGCCAACGGTAGCGCTGGTGGAGTGGAGCATTGGGCGCCCAGCTCCTCCGCCCATAAATCAAATCGCTTAGGGACGCACAAAGGGGCCCAGCTGAGACAATGCCCATCAATGGGCGGCTGGCGTCGAAGAAGTAATCAAAATTGTATTACGAAAACAAACGTTTTTATACATTTCAGGCCGCTTCGCCTCGTTTCGTTTCGTTTGGTTTGGCTTGGTTTCTTTTGGCTTTTCGGCTTTTTGGCCACAACAATGGCAACACGCTGGCATCTCGGAAACTGCACAGTCAGCTACGAGCGGCAACAAAGCGCCACATATTATTTACTTTAATAGAGTCGGCTCAGTTGGGAAATGTCGCCGCGACCCTTCACCCAAAGCGCCTTATTAATTGTTTATCGTCATTAATGTCGCACAACAAACTCCAACGGTTTTTCACCATGCGAAATCCGACTTATATATATATATATAGTTTGGATTGGGGAAGCCCGAGTATATAAGCATGTAAATTTCAAACTTAAGTGCTCTGTTTTGGTGGTTTTTTTGCAACAACCAACTTTCATGAAGAGATCTCAAGATAACATTTTGTATTCATATATTCAAATCTGATTATTTTTAACAAGTTTAATTAACACTAAATGCTAACTTCAACCGATACACTCAATGTTTTTCAGGTTTGAAATTCTATTTTAAAATGCATGGCGAGTATCGAGTAAAACGACAACACATCATTCCAAAAGAATGCCACCAATAAACGAAACAACTCTCGCAATTGCTGATTTGCCGAATTGTTTATGTTATTAATGATTTGGCAACCCGTTTCGTATCGATAAAATTCAATAAAATGCAATTTGCTGAATGCACACTGCCCACATGGAAAATGTGTTTTTGAAAAACAACGCAACAAGCCGAAAACAGTCGAAAAGTCAAACAAATTGGCGGCTGAGACCAGTTTGCATTTTGAATGCTGAACCAGTTGGTTCACAACGACAAGAGCGGCGCATCTTCTGTAAAAACAACAACGTTTTTATTGCAAAAATATTGAAAAATGCGTTGACAACAACAACAACAACAAGCGTGTGTATACATAAAGTCGCCTTTGTTGGTCACCGTGACCTTAACACAAATTTTGATTTTAGTATTATATCAACTGACTACGTGCATGGGGTTTTTTGTCTGGTTCCCCCAAGTCGGGATGGTCTTTCATTAATAAAATTCCTTGGCGGCCGAGAGATCAGCATGAGTCATTTGGTCGCAGAATATATGGCGGTTCATTGAAACAAAACCCGAAAATACCCAAAACACAATAACAAGACAGTGACAAGCTGGGGATAGGAAAGAACCAAGCTAAATCAATTAATATTCTGTCTCGTTGACGGTTTCGCTGTGACTTTTTGCTAGCCTGCGTGGGGTTTTTTCTCATAATCGAGCATTCACACATAAGCCGAGATTTGAGATTTGATCTGAGAAGAAAGTCAAGAATAACCAGAACGGGTTTGAGTGGCTTAGTCCGCTGAAGTCTCAAAGATCTGACCTTTTCGCTTGCCTTGGCGCGCACCTTTGCAGATTTTAATGGACACAGTTTGATTGGCTGGCGGATTTAAAAATTTAATTTATTTTGAATTTAAATGAAATCGGTAAAGAACCGTTTCAAAATGACGTCAGACTTGACCAGTGTAATCTCCAGGGTGACCATGCAGCTTGAGGTTTTCAAAAAGTATTGTCTATCGATAACTTGTGAAGTACGCGGGCTCTTACAATTCTACAAAACTTGGATTATTCTTTAAATTTATTACATAAAACTAGAATAAAACTATATACGCTTTAGTTGAGGACGCACGTTTTTTGTAAACATTTAGAAATCCGAATTGCATTTCTTAACTGCACTTACTGGTTTCTGGTATATTTTTCTTTGTTGTTTTGGGCTGGCATACGGTCACACCTTGGGGATGATTTCTTTAATGCTAATTTCCTAAGACCCTTGGAAAACCACAACAAAAGGTGCGGATCGACATCCAAATGAGCTCCCTGTTCCGCAGCCTGAACCACTTTTCATCGAAACGGGAGAATGTCGTGAAGGAGGCGCTCATAAATACACTGAACGAAAATGCGCGTGAGATAGAGTTCGAGGTGAAGCAGAAGAGTTTGGGTGAGTTCTGGGTACTCCCCCGGAAATGGCCATTGATTCACATACATTATCGTACTGCAGAGGTCCTGGGAATATGTGAGCAGACCAGTGCCCTGTGCACCACCCTGGAGGCCCTGTTCCTGCACGGGCTGAAGGACTCCTTTCTGTCCGCCACCTTCAATGTCATCGCTGGCGATGTGGAACGCAGGCCCGAGCCCAGCTTCTGGTCGCCCTGCATGGTCTTCATGCACAAGCAGGTGATCGAGCAGGTGCTGGGCCTCAGCCAGATCACCTCGGAGACGGGGCAGTGCCGCGCCTGGGTGCGCCAGTCGCTCAACGAGTCAGTGTTCTCCTCCTATCTGAACAACATGCGCAAGAACGGATCGGCCCTGTCGCAGTACTACAAGCGGAACGCCCTTATCCGAGACTCCGAGGGTCTGGAGACGGCCGCCAAGATTATGGAGAGCTTGGAGGCCTATGTGCAATTCGATCTGCCAGTGAACTCCAGCCTGTTGAACCACTGGCCCGACTACTCCCTGCAACTATCTGATCTCTGGACACCTGCTCTCAAGTCCTGCCCGGTATGATCTTGTATCCCTCTGACAATTTTCACCCTAGCCATTTCGTATAGTTCTAAAATTCGGAATTTCTTTCATAATAGAGCCTTTCCTGGTCTTTATCGCTACAAGTGGACTAATTTGAGTATACTATTGCAGATTAGCAGCGGAGTTGATGTGGCCAGCTCGCTTGGATCCGATATCATTGCCATACCGACTCCACAGCCCCTGCAGACCAATGAGTTGTTCTCGGAGTCTATTTCGAATAGCCCCTTTGGAAGGAATAGCAACTTTGGTGTTCCCGAACTTAGCCAGCGAGAGAACCTGGACCTGCTGATACAAAAGTTTGATGAAATGGATGTGATTAACGAGGAGCAAACAGGTGGTGATAAAGCGGAAGCGAATGAAACAGCAGAGCAGGAAGCTCCATCTGGCAGTAAGGCGAGGTCGCGGAAAAATTCCAAACGTCAAATGGACAGCAGCTCCTTCGCCGATCTGGATCTTGAAGCGCCCTCTCTTCTGCCCCAGGGCAGTAATTCATTGTCCAATCTAATGCAAACGTCATGGTCTGGTGACCTAGAAGCAACGCCCACATCACCCACCGAGGAACTGACGGGATCTAGGTTTTTCCAGCGATCTGTGAGCGTCAGTAGTGCCGTCAGTCTGCGTTCTCCAACTACGGACAGATGCAGTTACAATGCTCTGCTGCGGAAGCATGAGAGCAACCGGGAAAGTGGAGCCGGATGGTCGGAGATCTGGGAGAAGTTTCGGGCCAGTGCCTCCAATCTCAATGTGGCTCAGCCCCCGCGAGATACCGATCCGCCCATTTCAGAAGACCTGAGTGATCTGCAGTCATTGGACGTAAGTCGGTTAGGTTAAGAACAAATAGTATTAGAAATTAATATACTATCCTATTATAGACCAACTCGGAGTTTGAGCTGCTTACCTCAGAGTTTGACATGGTGGAGCTGCAGCAAATGGTGGCCCAGCTGTGTCAACTAGCTCGTGAGCCGGGTCTGGATGCCCAGGGATTCCTGTGCAAGAGCTGTCAGCATCCGTTGGGCATTGGCTACTCCAACTTTCAGTGAGTATATCGCTACACTCCCAAATGGAACTGACATGTTTATCTGCCCTTAGAGTTTGCGCCTTTAGTGGCAGCTACTACTGCAATAGCTGCATGGATCTTGAGATGCAATTGATACCCGCTCGCATCATTTACAATTGGGATTTCCGAAAGTACAGCGTCAGCAAGCGGGCAGCAACTTTCCTAGCCGAATTCCGATCGCATCCGTTCCTGGACATGCAGTTGCTGAACCCGAGAATATATTTTGCTTCCGACGCCATGGCTGAATTGCAATCTCTGCGGATCCGACTAAACTTCATTAGGGCTTATTTGTATACCTGTGCTCCGAGCAGCATAGAGCTTCTCCAGAATCAGTTTGCTGGCAGGGAGTACCTGTACGAGCACATTCATCTGTACTCCATAGCAGATTTGGCTCTTATTCAGCGAGGTGTGCTGTGTCAGCAGCTGCAGAAAGCCTTCAAACTCGGCGAAGCGCATGTCTTAAAATGCAGACTGTGCCACCTTAAAGGATTCATCTGCGAGATCTGCCAGAGTCCAAGGGTGCTGTATCCCTTTCACATCAGCACTACATTCAGAGTGAGTCAAACTATCATGGAATTGAACGATGACAGATATTTTCATACTGGCGCTCACTTCTTTTTACAGTGCCTGGCCTGTGGAGCCGTATTCCACGCAGAGTGTTTGAATGAGAAGCAGCCATGTCCCAAATGTGAACGAATACGTAAGCGCGAGGATCAGGGTCTCCAGGAGGCGGTGCAATGTCTCAAACAGAAGAATGAGGTTGCCTAAAGTCGGCCATAGTTAGATTTTAGGTTGAGCAAGTGCGATTTGTTATTACACGTAACCAAGAAAAGGCTTTACTTTACATTTAAGCTAGGCTTAAGACAAAAATTGTTATGGCTTAAAAGCATTTACACGTACTCAAATATATAGCATAGATAACACGGCTTTGCAGAAATGGTTACCAATTTTGTTGACTCAATGAAACCACTTATTGCTCAGTTTTTGAATGACTTCGTAATTTTATTTATAACTGCAATGATTTTGATTCGGAATAAAATGTTATGCAATTGCTGAATAATACTTCTAATGACACCAAGTCCAACAACAATGATTGAGTTAATAATAAGGATAATAATATAAATATGCATCATGTTCACTTCCTTCCAATTATTATCGCCCAATAAGGAGTTTAACAAACGTTTACCGAAAACCACAGATGATAGATAATACCTAAATACTTTCGAGATTATCACACGTACTCTCGTATTACACATTGAACTAAAGAATTTTGAAATGGAATGTGGCGAGTTTCGTTGAAATGCCCTCGGTTGTGCTTCAGTATTTCATTGTTAACATATTTCTCTTGTGTGTGTGTATTGCTCTAGGGGATTAAGTCGTACAATAGTCGATTCTAAATATCGTATGTATATAATTACATTAATTATTTGTTGCTGTTGGGTTTTAACATGTTCAGTCTAGTAAGATATTTATGCAAAGAGGCGCGCTCCTAAATGTACATACAATCATTTACACCCGCCTATAAAAGGTATAGATGGAGCTGGGTAATTAATTTCACTAACTCGGTGCTAATTCTATATACAAATTTTAGTGCGGCTTATTTTGTTCTCTGCTTTAGCCATTCAAGTGCAGCCTGGGAAGACGCGAACGAATTATCGGGGATTTCTAAGCTTGGGCCTGCCCTTTCTTCAAGTTCTCTGTTGGGTGTTTCAGTGTTCCATTGTATTTGGTTTATTGCACTTTTCATTGACTTTTGAACTTTTGCCTGTGGCACAAAACACTCCCGCTTACAACATACATCAACAACGAGCCACAAGCACACACTCCACGTGCACACACTTAAGTATATACAGATCAAGCCCTAAGTTCAGTAGACGGTGGAGTTCCGTGGTCCGATTCCGGGTGGCTGGGATTGTGGCCGTATGCTGGTGGAGCCACTGGAACCACCTGCTGCTCCGCCGTAAAGAAAGCTTGATTGCCGGATGACTGATACCGTGGCGGCTGCCACGCCGGCTTGAGGAGGTGGAGCCGGTGCCCGATGCTTCTTCAGTGGAGCGTGCGCCGGCTTAAGCACTGGAACTAATCCTCCTCCGAACCCGACGGGATTGGGATTCGCGGTCGTGTTATTGTTGCTGGCCACCGCGTTGTTGTTGTTGTTAACAATGCTGTTTCCGGGCGCTGTTTGTGGAAGAATTGGAGGAGCGGGGAGAAAGATATATGTACAAAAATGGATAGATAGATAGAATAGCGAAGATCGATCTGTGTGGCAAACTAAGTCAAAAGGAGCTGCTATGATGCAAGCGAAAACGAAATACAAATGGTAAGAACACTTTCAGTGCAATATGCGGCAGAAGTGAGCGAGTGCACAATGTGCCTTGAAATTCTTAAATAAAACTTCAAAAATAATTCATAAAAATCTAAATTATATAGATTGGAAAATAATTTAAGGAATAATCGAATATTTAAACCTTCTGAAACGGACAAATGAATTTGAACCAATAACCAAGCGAAGAAATCTGCCGCCGAGGCAGCCCAAAAACTGGAGTAAACTTAAACACAAAATGAAACAAATGAAATATGTTCATGTATTTTATCCAAATGAATTTTGGTTTATTGTTTCTTCAAAAGATAACTTCGAAACTAAAACAAACAATTACTCGTAATGTGCCTGTTGCATACTAAAAATTAAATATTCATCGGGTATAATATATATGCATATATAAATATATAGATATATATATATATAGACGTTGGTAGGTACAATATATATAAAAATGATAGCCGGGTACAAGTAAAAGCATGCGCTACATGTAGGAGAAATGTAAATGGGGGCGCAGGGAAATACAATGCAATATGGGTTGGCTTCTGTTTACATATACACGTACATATAAAGTATATAGTATAGATTAGGTATAACTATGCGTAATAGTATTGTGTGTGCTTAGTGGTAATATCGCGAGGGGAAGCTTCCATGTTCCTTCCCTTTTGAAATGTAACAAAAGATAACATTAAAATTTATAAAATATATAATGTTTGGATAAAGCTATTCAACTTTAGTGTTATGCAATCAATATACAAAATAACATTCCTGCGCTACGCTTTACGCAATCATTTCATTGCTTGTTAACAGTAAAATAAACAACAATAATCAAAAAGATTACTAAACTCTGCGGGATTTTAACATATTTATGTGTGTGCCGTGGATTGCAAGCCTGGGCTTTCCTTCCTATACAACAATAATCTATACTGGTAGTAATACACTTTTAAAATTATAATTATTTAGAGATAAGAATCGTTGTAGTTCGAAACTAAAATGCCAGAGCGTGTGCCTTAAGAGAAAACTAATTATATAACAGCATTCCGTGTGTGTGTGTGGTGTCTGTATATAACAATAATCGCAGTTACAATGCATCTAAATGTTTATGTACTTAAATAAAACACTCACAAAACAAACACACTCGCTCACACACTCGACTACATACCATTGGTGGCCTTAAACGTGCGACTAGGATAGACTTTTTGTATATTTAGAAACGGCGGCGGCTTGGGGAACTCAGTGACGTTGTGGAATCGCTTCCCGAACTTGGTCTCCAAGTCGTTGACCAGGCGACCCACGCTAGCTGCAGCTCCTGCTCCCGAGCCTGATGACAAACCAGAGCTGCTGCCAAACTGATGCGAGGCATTGGCCATGTGCGTTGGTGGCGTCGATGGGGCGTTGGGCCGAATGGATGAGTGACGCTGCGGCGGAACTGGCGCTGATCCCGATCCGGAGCCACCCTGTAAGAAACGAGAAGTCACTTAGCTTGGTTCAACTGTGTTTTTTGGGGCTATCATAGCCTGTAGTTACGTTGCGCTTGCTGTTAAGCATTTTGATAACCTTGACTGACTCGCCACCGTGCCTCCCTTTGCGATTTATAGGGAGTATCTTCTTAAAGGAGTACACCGTCTTTTCTATCCAGTACTTCACTCGGTCCTGCTGGAGGAGCACATGAATGCGGGCCACTGGGCCACGGAATACGCTTAAGGCAATGGGTTGTGTGTAAAAGCCCAGTGTTTTGGTCACGTTTCGTTTTGGAAAATCAATCCACCCCGCTCAACACGAAAATAGGTGAGTTATAAACGGAACACTAGCTTGGACTGATATGAACAGGCAGTGCGCAGCCAGGAGCGCTTACAAACAGGTGAGAATGCGCAGGCGCAGTGAGAATCTTAATTTAAACAATGACAGATAGGGTGAAAAGGGTGGCCCGAGCTCAAGCAAGCAACAAATGCACTGCGCAAAACTAGATGATTACTTAAGGATAAGTGATGAGCAAATATGCCTTGGCTCACCTATTATATTATTTATCTGGTTTATCTTTAAGAGCATTTCGAATGACTAAGTATAGTTTTAATTTACGTGCCCAGTTAATTACTTAAAATATATGTATATCTCTGACTTCGTCCCCTCATCTGCTCTATACATAGGCAAAACGCCCAAGGTAAACACCCAAGGCTTCGCAGTCCATTAAAGTTCACCTCTGACATTCGGGCCAACCTGTTGTTCTGCGCTGGTGTTATTGCTGTCCGTTGGCTACTTACATTGCTAGACTGTCGCTGTGGAGGCGGCGGAGGTGGGCAGCTGCGGTGTGGTGGCGGCGCTGGCGGATTTAGAGGACCTCCATTTAGGATAATCGGTTTGACATTGTCTCGCAGCAACGATTTGGGACTGGCGCTTGCTGAGGATGGATTGGATGAGGGTGCGGGCGTCGGCGGCAGTGGCGGCGATGGTGCTCCGTTAGACATTCCGGCGCCTCCACGGAATTGGTCGCGCAAGGCAGCCACGCTGTTGCTGCTGCTCGACGATGATGGCGGCTGGGTAATTGGCGGTGAGGGAGCCTGAGAACTGATGGCCGAGCTCTGGATAAGAGCTGTGTTTACCGCACTGAACATCGTCGATCCGCCGATGTTGTTCAGATTGGTGTTGGAGAAACTGCGAGCCGGCGTAGGTGGCGGTGGTGGTTTTACCGATGGGCGGGCTGTAAATGTATGTTGAACAATTAGAACTAGCGTAAATAAAATTTCAATATCGTCAGTAAAATATACAATTTTTAATTCGTTAAAAGATTAAGATTGCCGTATGGGTAACAAAAAAGGTAAAACCATTAATTTATAGTTTGAACTTTGAAATTACCAAGGAAAGGACTCTTACACTTTGGCGGGTTAGGGGCACATCTCATGCTGCCGGCGCTGGTGTTGGGGCTGCTGGATTCGCTGCCATGGAACTGCAGTGGGCCGCGTAGAGTGCCTAAATGCTGCTGGGTGGGGAACACGGGGCCGTTGACGCTGCCGGCCGCAGGCGGAGATCTGTAAAGGAAACATCCCCGGATTAGATGAATTCATTTTATGTCCTCGATGGTTAAAGCCAATTTGCGAGCCAAAAAGAAAGCAGAAGCGTAAGCAAACCCCAAACGGAGTTTGATAAAAGCGTTGATGAGCGTTCACTGCGGTGCTTGGTTAGGAAGTTATTGAAGCTTGTAGCTAAATCTGTATCGGTATACCTGGGCGACTTCATGCTGTGGTGCCTGGTCACCGCCGGACGCTGCTGTCCGTTGGCCATCGCCAGTTGATTCAAGCCCGGTGGCTTCGGAGCAAAATTGGGCTTGCCAAAGCTGATGGCCGGCTTCATTGGCAGCTGATGCGGTGGCGGTGTGGGAGTCACCGACGGCGTGCTATCGGCCGTTGAGGGCGGCGAGGATTTATGCACAGTTGCATAACCACCACCAGAACTCAGCCCGGAACTAGAGCCACTGCTGCCACCAAATAGAGTGGACTTATTTGGCGCCAGATTGCGTATTGATCCCGTCGAGGAGGTTAAACTGCTGTTTAAGGACGCGGTCGAGGCACTCACGGTTGCTTTTGAACTATTTACAAAACTATTGCCTAACGAGATGCTGTGGGTGGATTTAGATACAGTGTGTGTGTGTTTGGTGTGCGAGGATAACCAAAAGTCCCGTCAAAGTAATCCGAAAATAAAGAAGAAAATTAAGATACATTTTAACGAATAATTTACAAATGAAAAACCAAAATGTAACCGTTCCAAACAGCAGGCTGTGTTTGATTAAGGGGTCTCTACAGTTTAATTGGAATTTAAATAGTATATATACTCGGTGTATTCCAAAAACCATAAGTCTTAAAACTATAATCTGACGTTGATTATGTTATGTTTTAAGGAATACCAAATATAAAATCTAATAAATTAACACTTAAACGGAATAAATTCCAACAACTGTAGATCCCAACTAACCATAACCCAATCATGTGCGCTGCTCGTGGCTGGAAGACGACACTTACTTTAGGTTGGCCGCCTTGCTCTTGACACTTCCACTTCCACCTCCACTCCCACTGCTGTTGCTGCCGCTGTCCGAGAGCGTGGGCGATGCCGCTTTGACACTCGAACTGGAGCCGAAGGGAGGGGTCGGCGCTGTGCGGGGGATGTTCATGCGCTCCAAGATCGAATCACTTGAGTTGGCTGACTGCGATGGCACAGAAACAGAGAAGAATGGATGGATTAGTGGCGTTGACAATGGGATTGCGTGCGGCACTTTCTGCTCAACTGTTTTCCTAAAGCTATCGTTGTTTGTCTTAAATGAGTTCGCCAATATTGCTTATAACACTTGTGTGTTTATAACGAATGAGTCGTTGATAAAAGCATTACGCACCGTGTAAGCTGGACTAATTAAGCAAAAAGTCTTTACAGAATACTCTAAAAGCCACTAAGGAGTCAACTAGAAGCATAATTTAAGTTCGAATATCTTCAACACCCCCAGAATGTCTATTAATAGAGGACCTCATCCATCTTTCTCGCCATGGGTCCAGTTCTCACCTTTGGCGGTTGCGGTGGTGGTCCCCGATTTGTTCTCAGATTGGCTTCTGTTGCATTGATATGTGTGTTGTTGGTCGGCGGCTGTGGTTGTTGCTGTTGCTGCTGTTTTTGGCGCTTCAACGTCAAGTGCTTGGTGAGCTCCGTGTTAAAGTCCATGGGTCCGTTGCTGGCATTCGAGGCGCTCGCCGCGGCTGGGGGGCTGTTGCTCCGCTGCTGAGTGGATGAGTTCGTTGTGGACTTCGATGTCGTTGTTGCTGCCGAGCCGGTGGATGGCGTTGCTGCGTGGGCGGAAAACGGAAATCGGTTGAGCAACGATATTAATCTGAATACAAAACGTAGTAGACCTACCGCGAATGCCGTTCACGGGCTTCAGTTTTGGCATTTGCGAGAGGCCTTCGAACAGGCCTCCCAATTTGGGGGTTCCATTGCCAAGGCCATTGCTGCTACTGCTGCTGTTGTTGTGATTGCTGGTGCTGGTGTTGTTGTTGAGGGTTCGCTTGGCTCCTATACCTGCTCCTCCATCTCCTCCGCATACCTTGCCGGACAGCGCTGGCCCACTTTTGTCCACCGTGGTGGTCTTCTTCAGTTTTGTTCCCTTCTGGATCGAACTGAGTAGTGCAGATCGGGCGTCTGCTCCTCCTGAGCCGCCCAATTTAAGACCACCCATCGCCGGAGGCGGTGGAGGTCCTGGCGGCGGTGGTGGTCCCGGGGGTGGCGGAATAGCCATCTGAAAGGGAAGACAGATATCATTATTGAACTGGGACAAAAAGAAAAGGATATTTGTCTATATGTATGGTAACTATATCTCTTTCTCAAGTACTTTTTGCTTTGAACTTCGCTTCAATCTCATTTTCGATGGATACGAATCTTAGGGCCCTAAGAAATTGCCAGTTCTGCGTCCGCCTCTGCGAAGCTTTGGCTTAAGACTGGCTAACACTTTTGCATCGATCAAGCGGCTTCCAAAGTCGAGACCGCTGTCACCACCCACACACCATAACACTCACACATGCTGTGTGTTTATAATACAATTTCTATACTTATTATTTATGTCTTGTTTTCTGTTGTCTTCAGATTGACGCCTCGATAAAGATACCAAATGGATGTGGAGGCACCGA
The DNA here is from genome assembly GCF_016746395.2 of Drosophila simulans. Lineage (NCBI taxonomy): Eukaryota > Metazoa > Arthropoda > Insecta > Diptera > Drosophilidae > Drosophila > Drosophila simulans. The sequence continues at coordinate 19,270,305 of NC_052521.2, forward strand.
AGCCTGAAATTCTCTAGTTTCTACAACTCAAAGCTGGGTTTATATATTTCACATTCCTAATTGGCCTAAAATATGAGCTAATGTTTACCGAAGATACAAATCCATTGAGCGATAATTTAATATTTTATATATTTTCAACATTTACCCTTATCCCAATAAAACTAGTAATATTTATTATGCCCCTATGGTTGAGGCCACAATGGAAAATTTCAAGCTCAAACAGCGCGTAAAGCAGCACAGTTTTAGCTTCACTGGGGCAACCCACTTGAAAACCAGGCTATCCCACGTGATCCGAGCAAATCTTAAATGTTGTGAATGTGTTGCCTTTGTTTTTATCACATTTATGGCTGTTTCCAATTTAAATTTCTTTAGCTTTATTTCGAGCCACCTTTCAAAATCGCATTAAATTCGCAGTAAGAGTTCCGTGAATGGAAATGGCTCCAAATAATTATCAAGAAATCATAATCAAGTTATTTTAAAGGCAACTGATAAGAAACGGCACAAAAACAAAGCCAACAATTATTTCCCCTTTGTGTGCAATAAAATGTTTAGAAAAGAGCCAATCTCATTATATTCTCATCGATTAGCTGACAAAATCATGTTCTCCGGCGTCCCAGTTTTTTCCGTTTGCATTGCACTTAATGTGATGATTCTTTGTCATGCGGAGGTAAGTTAAAAAGTAACTAATACCTAACCGAAATAAACAAAACCCTCGACAGACGCTGAATTTGTTTGGAAACTTGGAGGCTATTTATGAACAGGCAGAAAGTGCACTCTCAACGTAAGTTTCAAACAAGGAAAGTAAACCTAAGCTTACTGTTTTACTTCCCAGTTTACAAGAATCACTTTTGCAACTTGAAACCAATGGCACTCTAAGCACATCCCCTGATGTGATTTATCCAACTTCCTGTCTGACTTCTGGGAATCTTGAAAAGGGCTTGCACACCCTGAAAGTCCCAGGCTTGAGTCCCTTTCAAGTGTACTGCGAAAATCAGTTGGCTGGACCCGGTTGGATCGTCATTCAAAAGAGGTTCAGTGGAAATCTGAGCTTCTTTCGCAATTGGAAGGAGTACAAGAGCGGATTTGGCAATCTAATGGACGAGTACTTCCTAGGCCTCGAAAAGATTCGTGCCTTGACTGCCCTGGAGCCGCATGAGTTGTATGTACACCTGGAGGATTTCGATGATACAATTAAGCATGCGAAATTCGATGAATTTGCCATTGGAAACGAAGATGACGACTACGCCATGAATACACTGGGAAAATATTCGGGCACTGCTGGAGATTCCCTCCGCTCACACCGCAAAATGAAGTTCTCCACATATGATCGGGATAACGACCGTGAGTTTAACAAGAACTGTGCATTTTACTATCTGGGAGGATGGTGGTACAACGCATGTCTGGACAGGTGAGATTACTGTCGGATAAACTTTCTCGAACATAATCTCACATCTTCGTAATTATTTAAGCAACCTTAATGGTCAGTATATGCCGGGTGGGAAGTACGAGGAGAGCTTGTTCGCCAGAGGAATGTGCTGGCGATCTTGGCGTGGCCACAACTACGGCTACAGGGTAACCCAAATGATGATAAGACCCAAGTGCCGAACGATACCAGTGACTCATCGGTGAATTTTGGCAAGGCGGTTTCACGAATATTGTTATTATTATTAGCTGTTCACTCCCTTTTGGTTTCAATGGCTTCGAGAACGTGAAAACAATTTGTTATGTACTTGATTAATATGCAAAGGCTGTTCCATTGAATCATCGCATTTTTGCCGAGCACATTAATCAGAATCTCAATTAGAACTGCGAAATATACTGTAATTCACATGTTTAGTTTTCTCAACTTCCTGATGTACTACCGCTCAAGGCGAACTTGACCTACGATTTGTCAATGCAATTGATAAGTCAATCGAACTATATAGTATCGAAATTGATTTTCAATCCATACAAATCTACATAATCTAGATGGTTTGGAACGAGGCACGGAACAAGATCATGAAGCTTTATGTGTTGTGTGTTTTATTATTAAGCGGTGGCAGCCTCTTTTCTAGTGCTCAAAGCAGTAAGTTGGATCTAATCTATAAGAAAGCTGAAAGCATGGTTTCCAGGTTTGTGATACGAAACATTGTAGAACTTTCAAGTTTAAACTATGTATTTTTCAGTTTAAAGATCCAGCTGGAAGAGCTAAAAAAGAGCCTCAAGGAGATCACAGAACAAAAAGGGACTCATGAGAGTAAGTTCCAGCTTATTTGGCTTTTCTTTTACTAAGATTGTACTAATTTAATCTAATCAAAATCTAGCCGCAATTAATCCCTCCTCCTGTCTAGCTGCCGGAATCAACAGTAATGGCATCCATGTTATTGAAGTTCCGGGTCTGGAACCTTTTCCGGTTTATTGTGACACTCGGCTGGCGGGATCTGGTTGGACTGTAATTCAGCGACGACAGGATGGCAGTGAAAACTTCTATCGCTGCTGGGAGGAGTATAGCCAAGGATTTGGGGAGCTTAGCGGAGAATTCTTTTTGGGTCTGGAAAAGCTACACTTCCTAACATCCGCGGAGCCCTACGAGCTGTATGTCCATATGGAAGACTTCGATGGAATGGTACACGATGCCCGATACGAGGATTTTGCCATTGGGAATGGATCAGCGTCTTATGCGCTAACTGTTTTGGGTAAATACTCGGGAGACGCCGGGGATTCGTTGAGGTACCACAAGGGTATGCCCTTCTCCACATTCGATCACGATGATACGGGTCACGGATGCGCCAGGATTTATGTGGGGGCCTGGTGGTACGATCAGTGCCAGAGGAGGTGAGAAAACGTTGATATCTTCCAATGAAAGTCAAACAATTGTCTCCGTTAGCAACCTCAATGGCCAATATTTGGAGGGAGGTCGATTCGAGCCGAAGATGTCGGGTCGCGGAATCAGCTGGATGACCTGGCGTGGCTACGACTACGGCTACAAATTCGTACAAATGATGATCAGACCCAAGTGCTCCAACAACCTACGAAGGCAGGGCATGCAAAATGCCTTAAACGCCCATTGAATTCCATACCGAAAAGCGAAGGGAAATCACTTTATTTCTTTATAAACACTATCAACATTTTGGGGCTTTTATTTACAATTTGATAATAACCGTTTCCCGCTGATTTGTTTGTTGTATTGTTAGTTGATTTTTTTCAACTCTGCTCTTCTACACGCGCACGTAAACAAATTGTTTTCCTCTTTTGCGAATAGTCTTTGTTTCTCGTCGAGGGTTTCGAGTGGAACGCGCGCGTTGCGCTCAGTTCGCAAGTTGAATTCCAACTGAGGAGCTCCAACGGCCGCGCATGCGATGCCCCAGCGATAAAATTCAAACAGAGAAACCGGGGAGAGTCTCCAGCGAGAAAGAGACTCGGGGAATGAGAGATATCCGGGGGGAGCGAAGTGAACACATTGATAAAAATATATTCGCGGGGGTCTGACGTCACAGCTGGGAGCTCCATGGAGCTCTATGGAAATGAGTGACTTCGACAAAGACCAGAAGCCCAGACAAAGGGAGACCACGATTGCAGACGCAGACCACACTTGTCATCAGTTCCACTGATGATGATGAGAAGAATCTGCAGATCCGCAGGAGAAATGCTAAACCGTAAAACGTGTGAAAAACCCGACTGGGCTGTCTTGACTCATTAATGTGGCACAGTGGAACAGATCTGCTGGAAACCGGCAGCTCCTTAATTGCTGTCCACTGTGATCCCCTTCGCTGGCCTCCAGCACAGACGACAGATGATTCACTCAACTCAATGGCTTGATTCATCCAGACGGATTGTCGCTTAATTGAACAGCTGCTGCGGCGATGGGAAAATTGGTCAGCGTTGCACGGAAGTGAAAATAGTATTACTATCTGTATTAAGCAATGCATTTATCATCAAACATTAAAGAATTTTTGAATTTGAATTTCTTGCATCTTCAAATAAGAATGCTCTGGCTAAGATTTGATAATTTTTGACGGACTTCCTTTTACTCATTCATATTTCCTTCTAAATTTTATTTTTTTTTAATTCTCGTTAAAGAGACGCAATAGTTTCCTTAGATTGACTTCCTCCAGTTTGTCTGACCATTGGCAAATATCTTGGGAGTTAAATCAAATGTTTGCTCCAAACGATGATTCATGGGCAGGCGAGTTCGTAAGAAATTTAAAGCATAAGACCCAGGTATTTATAAAATTTCTATATCTTATCAAGAATTACTGACGGACAGACAGCGTGAAAAAATAAAAGTATTTATTCAAGAACTTAAGGAATGAACATACATGTTTAAAAACAAATTTCAAGGGGCAATATTTGACGGCAGTAAGTTTTATAAGTCTTAAAACCATAAAGTAGTATTTGGTATAAAGTATAATCTTGACTCAGAATTATAAAGAAAAGGTTCTAGTTGGGAATTCGGAATACGAGTGATTCAGTTTCCGATTAAGCTTGATCTTGGAACCATTCTTAGCTTATGGCCTTATGACTGTGTCGCGCACTGTTAATTCCATTATACTTTCATATAAATTCGCTACATTTAAACCGCTATTGATATGAAAGGTTCAACGACAGTAAATCGATTAATTGAAACCGATGGCTCTCAGCAATTTCTTGGCTGATATGGATTGTGAGTCATTCGCCCTAAACAATTCCACGTTGGGGTTTCTAAAATTTGGCTCAACTGCGCGTCCTGGTTTAGGTCCTGCCCGTATCCTCGGATTACATTCAATTAACGTTTTCGAGGTGTGTCGCCACTTTTATCTCCACCCCCAGGAACTCGAATGACCGGCAGAACGCTTTCGGATTGCCCCAATAAACTGTCATCAAGTTAATTGCCCCAAATGGACATATAAACAAGGGCGTGTTATGTTCCAAGGGAAGGACTGGGATGGGACGACATCGAATCAAATTGAATCAAAGCGCGGAAATCAAACCTCCTGCCCATTTTCACCAATTCAACTCCCATATTCCATCCACGCCGCAAACAAATCGCCCGACTGTCAAAATTCATTTCCACCGCCGGCCATTATGTAAGTCAAATATTGGGTGTTAAATGTTCAGCACGCCCATTGGAAACGCTTCGTGAGACAATACCCGATACGCCAACCAACACCCGGTAACCGCAGGAGATTGCGCAAGTCTCATAAGACAGGCCGCAAAGTGTCCCCCAGTTTGGATTTCTGCCGGGACAGTTTGGTTTAGCAAGCGCCCAGTTCTCCTAATGATGGTAATTTTGCTGAGGTTTTTCTTCATTTAACCTAGGTTTTCTTTGTCTCGCTTTCCATTCGTTTGGCTCATCGCTTTGTTTACTTGGCAATTTGCACAAGTGTTTCATTGCGTTTCAGGTTTTCAGACTGGTTTTGGCAAAGGCAGTTCTAAAAAGAGATTTTGAATGGTGGTTTCTTACTTAAAATGACTTCTAGTGCGCCAGTTAATTAGTTTGTCTATTTGCTAATTGTATAGTGACTGTGACTCATGGCAGTTCTGCTGCACTTGATTCTTAAGCAAAAAAACCCGTTTACATGATGCACACAGTCTTGCAATTTAATTTGCCTCACAAGTGCCCCGACTTTCGCTTTCAATTTCTTTAATTTATTTTTGTCGTTTAGCTGTGGCCAAGTTCCAATTACACAAAGCCAAAACCGTTGGACTAACAATTAACATTTACATTTCAATTGCAAGTCGTGCCAGCTGTGCCTTTTCATGATTTGCGAGGCAGGGGAAGCTGCTCATCAAATCATTGAAATTCCAAAAGCCACGCGGTACGATAATAATATGTGACCGCAGTGCTAATCACGCGGAGCAACAAATGCAAAAGACAACACGCTCCGAAAGCATTTCTTATGCCAATGTTTTTATAGCTCATCCAACTCGATTTTGTTTATAAGTTTTTTTTTTGAGAATGACCGTTTTTATACTAGAGGCTCGCTGACGTAAAATCGTTTTGTGGCGAATGTTTTGAGGTGAATCCAATTCAGGAGATACACAAAGTGGCTTTGCTCCAGTGGCAGATTTTGTTATGCCGAAAACATTACTGCGGAAAAGGTCAGAGATCTAATAAAAACAATTTAGCATGCAAATTCCGAATTTCTCTATCAAAAACACATTTCCAATTTATTCTTGACAGATCTCAGATCACTTAAATGACTCATAAGCAGTTAAGACTCAACATTTGATCAGCAATAGCGCCAGAACTGGTTTATAGTAATATTAGTCATATTAAACGCTAGATACAAAATAAGATGATTTTCAAAAACTTGAATAGCTTGACATATTTATTGTTATTCTCAAAGGTTACTCCCAACCTTCATTAAAAACCTTGTATTGATTCATTTGCGAGTGCATATCCCACATGTGAGTGAATACATCGCATTGAATGGCCTTTTATGAGCCTAAACACTGGGTTTCGGGTTACTTCTGATCTAAGCGTTTCACCATGCATCATTTTGCATTTGCATTTGCATTTTGTAATTGAAGCTTCTGCCTTTGCCACATCGGCTACCTCATCATCGCTTGCTGCGCGTGTGTGATGTAAGGCCCATATTCGCTTACAGATAAATATTGCATTGTTGCACTTGATGTGGCTGTTTCAGTTGCTAAGCCCGTTGTTGCCGGCGGGTCTATTAAAATGCGGTTTTCAGCACCGTCGCACAATGCTTAAATAACTAATGCAAACACATCATGAGAGCCGAGACGAGACAACGATGAACTCAATGACAACAACGGTGTTGGGTTCGCTGGTTTGCATACACAACACATGGAGAAAAGAGTCACTAACAGTCACTCTAAGAAACAACAACCCGGTCATTCCAAGTGCCTAAGAAATAAATACTCAGCTCCACATCCTCATGTTCCAATTCATTTTTTGGTCGGATAAGATTTGAAATGGGAAGTTGGTCTTCCTCTCTGAACATTGAATCACTTTCCAAAAATGTCTTTAGTGCTTAAAGCACAATGAAACAGAGATTTGTTCGCAGTGCAACTGCAAATGTGATGTGAACACAAGTCAAACACAAACTATGAGTCACCGGGGCACCGAGGAAGCGAAAGCCCTCGGCATGGGGCTCGAAACTGTAGCCAGAAATCGGTGCGCTGGAGAGCTCACTGTAGTTTTATGATTCAGTTCCAGGTTGCACAAGGAAGTGCAGCATAATTCAGCGGCATAAAGGCTGACAAAAACGACCGACTCTCTCCACTACGTGCCAATCAGACCTCGTGTGATGCAGTGCTCGAAAAATGCACGACAGCCAATTCGACTGACAAATGGCCGCACACAAGGCCGACAAGTGCCCACTCCCCGTGGCCATAAAAACCCATATCCACACCTCCACCTCCACGCTCCCTTCAATCCCCAGTCTTTGCGTGTGTCACTGCGACAGCACTCGATATTTCTGTGTGTATTTGCAGTGGGGGATGCACAACAGCCTCGACAATAGACTGGCAGCAGGCAGACTCCTGGACGGGATGCGATGGAATGGGACGTTGGGATGGGTTGGTGCCATGTGCCCGCTGCCATGGCCTACGCCACGCCAATGACATTGAACCCGGCGACTGGGACGACCCTTTGTGCCATGCATAGCATTACGGAAAGGAGCTCCAAGCCCATTCACACTTGGGGATGGTTTAAAGAGCGCACTAAATTGGCCACGAGGGTTATTTTGGGTACAGAGAAAAGAAATTACTTAGAAAGTTACAACTTCTATCGTCTTGTATTTCAATGTTTTGGTATCTGTTTTCCAACATCGCAGAGTGGTAAAGCATTTTAGAAATGAGAATATAAACAAGACGCTACTCGACTATTAGATATCCGTTGCTCAGCTAATGGGAGTGCTGGACACCTGGAGCCGGGACACCGATACCACGATATCACGATCTCGACGCTCATGCGGACATGACTCCACTAGAGATTCTGATAAATAAAGGCAACGAATCTACTATACCCGCCTACTCTACAAGTAACGCGTATAATAATCTAATGTAAAGACAATCGTTTTTATCAATCGTATCACTATTGCGTGATTGTGATTACTGGACTCGCCAAATGGCTATAGTAAGAGCCCAGATTATGTCATACAATCGAAGTTCAACCGCCACAATTCGCAGTCACATCGCTGAATGGAGCCAAGCGAATGAATCAACCCCTAGTCAGCGAATTTAGTTTTCGTCGGCCGTCGAGCAATGCACTCTTTGTAGGTCAGTTATGGGGTGGCATGGGTGGCCACATGCTCCATGGGTCTTCGCTGGTGTTGCAGCACTTGGTGTCGTCATGCGTCGCGTGCCCGGTCGTTTTGCTTAATGTGATTAAGACAAAGCGACAACAAACCAAAACAAAGTGCATTCGCTGACGGAACAGGAGAAAATCAAAGCGACCCGAGTTTGTTGCACCCCTTTTAGCCGGTTAGACGGTGGCAAAAGGCTTTTCGTGTTCTCCGACACAGGAAAAAATAAATTTCATGCATGCTCAAATATTAAATTAAATCGGGCAAGACATGGGCTGTCGGCTATACTTAGAATATATGCAAATAATGGTGATTAAATTGGAATATGAACATATGAATAAATATTATAAAAAGTCTAAATACAGCTGCCTACAAACGCTGGTATGTGTTCGTTTATTGTGTATCTCGAGGCCATAAGATATAGACCCATATCTTGGAAAATGCAACTTTACATACACACAGCACACAACCATTAGTCGCAAATATCGTGGCGAAATTGTCGGAGGGCGCGATAAGATAATTGCCTACATGGAACGGGTACCGAAGAGGTTCCTGAATTTGCCATAAATTACCAAATTTCTGGGCGCCATGCGAAATAGGATTGATAAGGCTGCTCGATAAGTCTGTACCACTTCGGATTTGGAGTGCTGAGTGATGCACTCAATCGACTTAATGGGCACAAAGCCAAACGGGTTGGATTTACAAACAAACTCACCTTGAAGCGGGTTTCGGTTTTCGACTGCGGCCGTAGCTTCTGTGAATGAAATTCTCGATTCTCTGGGCTGCTGGCTGTCTTCGGGGTTTCAGCAGGTGACTGTCGTGGTTCTCTGGCGGAGATGAAACAGCATAGCAAGCGGTTCCCTTATGTATTTTTCCGAAACTATTGTGTATAATCCGTATCCGTGTCCCTATTAAGTTAATCCGCGCGCTAGATCCGTCGATCGTTTTTCGAGTGCACAGGTGTTGTATGTGATGTGTATCGTGTCCTGTGAGTGCGGGGGGAAAGTCCCTCCCACTGTTGGTAAGAATTGTAGAAATGTGTAAAAGCCTGGCTAAATGCCTAAAAGACGTACAACGACGATACAAATCCAACTGATTTTCATTTTTACACAAACACACGCACACTGCGACAGCACACTCTCACTCACGTACACGCACGCACACACTGCTGCACTTCTGATTCAGTGCGATTTTCGCGTTCTGCAAGGTGTATCTACAACTTCACGAATCGCCTATTCACTTCGATTTCTGGTTCTAGCGCTGCAGCATTGTTTATCTACCACGGATATCCAGATTTTCCTTGCAATCGGTCGAGAAAACAATGAATTTATTGTGCAGCAACTTAAAGGTGTAAGAGAAACATAGACGTATCGATGTCTCTCGATGGTTTGTGCCTATCGATATCGATGTCCTGCAATATACACAGCCTCCACTAAGCAAAATTTTAGCATTGTTCCAAACGTATAGATTGCAAATGGAAAATTATACTTGGTAAAGTATATACGATCAAACTCGGATGAACCCAACAGTTCCTAATTCTTGTCGTGTAACTAAGCAAACAAATTTAAAATTATCTAAAATATAATATATTCATATCGAATTCTATTGTTTCTTATATATATGGCCCAAAATTAAAGTATTTCATTTAAATTAAGAGCATGGTCGGCGTTGCCATACTTTCAAAAAGTTTTTCTTCAAGTCAGTGTATATTCCAATTGCACAACAACGGTCACTCTATTTCAAAATTCAAAACAAGCTATTGGCGTCGTCTGTCTGGATTTTGTGAATGGAATAACTAGATCAGAAGAAGCAAATGGGATCCAAAGTGGAGCAGCAGTACAAGCTGCTGAATGCGGAGCTAATGGACCAGGTGCAAAAGCAGCGCTTGGAGATCGGCGAGTACAGGAAGCGGGTGATATCGTTGGAGCGCGAGATCATGGACATTCGGGAGGAGCACGTCCTGCAAAACCATCGCCAGCGCATGGAGAACATCAGTATCGTACGCAGCCTGATGCTGAGTCTGAACGTGGACTCTGACTCCCTGGCGGTGCGTCAAGAACCCGCTCAGGCAGCTCAGATAAACAGACCAAGCGGCCCGCGTCGCAGCTCCAGGGAAATCTGCAAGGACATGCGACGGACGTGTGCGTTGGCCCGCACCACCAGACCCATCTCGCCAAGAAGATCTTCCTCAGTGACCAGTACGGTTTCGTCCTCTAGTCGCCGCTCCAGCGCAGAAGTGCAGTCCGAGGTGGTGGCCACTAGGATGCCAGAGGATAGGAGAGCCGACAAGGTAACTAATATTTGAATTAAAATATTCTCTTGTTAACGCTTCCTTATCGGCGTGCGTACAGCCTACACCACCGCCACGAAGACCAGCGGAATTAGTGTTTGATGAGGACGACTCGGACGATGATTTCGACGAAGCCGTTAGTCCCGTGGAGGAGACACAGACTGAGCAAAATGAGGAGAACAATCGTCTGTTTAGCATTATAGAGGAAAATGGCAGTGAAGGGGAGTCCGCAGACTCGTCATCATCATGCGAGGCCATCTACTGCGACACAACGGTTGAAAGTAGTCCGCCAAACGCCCAAGTCACCGTCACGCCCAGTGGACGGGCTCTCCGGGAAGTGGACACCAATGTCCCAGTAGCAGTGTCCCTTAGCCGAGGAAAGGAGTCCGCGAAGGGATCACGGTTGGCTATTTCCGTCGCTGTTGAAGATTCTCCACAGGAGCCAAGCATACAGTGCCCGCGACTGGCAGTCACCAGGCCTAGTCAATCGTCTGGAATCTTTCCTGATGTCAACGGACTAACGCCGCGAAGAAGCCTGTTCAACGGGATAGGCAAACTGGCCGGGAGCACCAGCACTCCGAAATCCTTTCTCGTCGAGGAAATGCCATCTATGAGAACTAGAAGCCGAACTACCGCTAATAAGAAATCAGAAAATACGGATATGTCCAGTTCTTTTTGCAACAACAGCGCAAGGCCGAGTAGAAGCTGCAGGCCCACCAGTTTGGTGGAGCCAAGTCTGAAGAACAAGATGCGCAATGGCTCGAAAGGCAAGGCCAAGGCCAAAAAGTAGATAGACGGATATTTTAATAGGTTTTAATTTTGTTTCTGTAATTTCATCGGTTTTCAATACCACTTTTTACCATTTAATATAGGCATAATGTTTTTAGATCGCCAGGCCCTGATAAGTTTAATTTATAGACTAATAGCTGACATCGGATTACTTTTTGCCTGCAAACGAGGGCATACTCAGTTCATCCCGCTATCGGAAGGAAGACAATCCATCATCATCATCACCCAAAGATGCCAATAGGAATTTAATAGTACGTCTAATTCTTACATGTTCATTTGTGAATAAAACAACGTTTCAATTGATTTGTTTTTAATACGCTTTAAGGGGGACTATTTTTATAGATTCCTCTTAGATGCAAACTAGGTTTATTCGCACAAAGTTGTTGGAAACATTTACAAAAGACTCTGAAGAACAAAGTACAATTACAGATAAATACAGTAGCAAAAGGGTAATGATTATACGTAAGCAGGCGATAATTGCACTTCTTTTAGACTACCTCGAACTTGCCCAGACAACAGTTGAGATGGTCGCCTGCATGGTTGTGGCTCGGCTGCTCCGTGTTCTCCTTGATCTCGCTGATAATGTCCTGTATCTTGTTGATGATCTGTTGCGAGTTTTCACCTTCGCTAGGAGTGTGTTCGGTACTTGCGGCCGCTTCTGGTTGCTTTGCCTGTGCGGCATCTGCGGGTAGCTCCACGCCCAAACTGACCACCAGCTTGTTCAGTGCCTCAATCTTCTCGCGCAGTTGCTCTCGCTCCGCTTGCAGGAGACGCATTTGGGCGGCCTTCTCGTACTCACGCTGCTTTAGCATGCGTCGCTGCGTTTGATAGAGGGCAATGTACTCCCCAATCGTTTCGGTTTCGCTCTGCAGCTGGAGCACCAGATGCTCCAGGCTGTGCTTCTCCTCCGTCAAGTCGGCGACCTGGCTGATCAGTGTGGTGAAACGCGATTGCAAGCGTTCCACGGCCTCTGCGGTGGGCAGCGTTTCAGCTGCTTGTCTGCGGTCGTGGTTCTGGCCGTGATCATGTGAATGATCATGGTGATGATCGTGTGGATGGCTATGTGAATGATCATGGTGATGATCGTGTGGATGATCATGTGGATGACCATGATCATCAGCATTATGATGGTTTTGAACATGGGAATGATCGTGGTCATGACAATGACCGTCGGAATGCTCATGAGAGTGATCGTGCGAATGATTATGCAAAAGACCAACTTCCTTCGCTTCCTCGGCTTCGTTTTCCGGTGCATCTGCTCCATTCCCTTTTTCGTTTTCCTCACCGGCGTGATACGCTTTGGCCTGAAAGAAAAGATCATGGGACTTTTAATATATAAAGACAGTTATATTTTAATCCCAGACCAACTTACCTCATAATGCCTGAGACGATCCAGCTGCTGTTGCAACATTAACTGCTGACGTTGTAGTTCCACGTTCTCGTGCGATAGTCTAATCATTTCCTCGTCCTTAAACTTAAAGCGCTCCTCATTTGCGTGCAGCCTTTGCTCCATGCTGTTGTAGTTCTGGCGGATTTCTCGATTGGCAAACTCTTCTGAATCCAAGCGGATGACCAGCTCGGCTTTGTCGTTTGTCAGCTGGACAAATCGTTGCTGCAGTTCGTCCAACTGGTTTTTCATCTCTACGTTCTGGGTCAGGGCGCGCGATGCGGCCACTTTGTCCGACTCCATGGTGGCCAACAGCTTGGACTGATCGGGCTGCTCAGATTGCAAGCGTTCGAGTTGCTTTTCCAAATCGTCTAAAGCCGAGTCCTTTAGCTGCAGCTGATCGTCCTGCGACTTGATCTTCAGCTGGAATTCGTGGCGCTCAAACTCGAAGTTTTCGATCCGCTCTTTCAAGACAGCCAGTTCATCTTTCAAGGCTTTCTGAAATTGAAATAGGAGATTAAACAGGTTTTCCACGTTTTTCCAGCTTACTTACCTGCTCGCTGGTTTCTTCCTTGGATGGCTGCACCTGACTGGCCTCTTTAAATTGGGCCTGCAGGCTGATGTTCTTTTGTATGTCCCGCTCCAGGGCGCCCACGTGCTCCACCAGCTGGCTTTCCCGCTCCCTTAGTGAGTTCAGTTCCTCTGAGAGTTCCGTGTTTCGTTCGTTGAGCTTGGCGATCTCGCCGCTCTGATGCTGCACATAGTTTTGATACTGACCAGCTGCCTGCTCCTTGTCCTGCGTTAGTTGACCCACCATCGCTTGGAGGTCGCGTATTTGTTGCTCGTACATGTATTGTGTTTGCACCAGCGACTCCACTCGGTTGTCTGTGGTGACGCTAGACTCGTCTGAGAGCTGCCGCAGCTTCAGCTGCGCCATCTCGAGTTCGTTAGATTTTTGGGAAAGCTGTTGCTGCAGTTCCTCGTGCCGTTGGTTGCTCTGCTTCAGCTGGGCCTCTAGTTCGTTGAGATGCGACTGTTGGTCCTTGATTTGTGCCTGCGATTGTAGCAGTTGTGCCTGGAGTTGCGCGTACTGCTGTCGCTGCTGCTCGCCGGTCGACTGTTGATCCTGGCAGTGCTGTTGTAGCTGCTCCAGACGCAATTGATTCTGATCCTTGAGGGTGCGAAGCTCCTCCAGCTCTAGCTCACGTTCCCGGCAAGCCAGGCGAACCTTGGTCAGCTCCGCATTGAGCTGGGCCTTTTCAGCGATGATCACCTGGATGGCCTGCAAGCTAGAGGCATCTGCCAGTCCGCCATTGTGTTCCGACTCGTTTTGGGCAAAATAAGAAGCGGGTGTGGGCAGGACAGACTGCTCCGGCGGCTGAGTCCCACCTGCTCCTCCTACGTTCACATTTATCTCGCTGTCTGAGCGTTCCGACAGATTGCTGGATATGCTCACAGTGGACGAGTGCGATTGCGTGGTGGCGGCCACCGGCTCCTCAGCTCCAGGCTGCCCATTGTTGTTGCTGGCGCGCTGCTGGTACTCCTTCAGCTGTGTCCACAGAAGCGTGTTAAACAAAATCAATATTAGTCGGCCAATATGTGTCCACGTCACAAGAGCAAAACAATTGTGTGTGGCACTGGTTGTCGCACCTTTTTCCTTGCTGCGGCCAACTTCTGAGCCTTAGCATCCTGCGTGTCATCGGGCATGTCCTTCGGGGTCAGCAGCGGCACCTTTGCCACACCTGGAGTAAGCTCGGTTCGGAAGGCGAGCCAAATATATAAATTAAGCTAAGAAAAAGTGGCAAATTCTGAATGTTGATAACAGGTCTGAAGTTGAGTAGGACCGTACGCGTACAGTGCCAAAATGCCGCGTGAACGGTTACACTAGGCGGCAGAGAAAGCACAGTTATGAATTGGCGCGCATTTTTAGCTTTTTTGGCTATTTTTAAAATCGAATACGTAAACGTATCCGTTTTCAATAAACATAGATTAATCTTAACCGTCCATATTTAGAATTAAACAAACAAAAGCATAAACGTTCGTGCGAGGAGGTTTTGATATATACTCTCCACATAAAAAGTATTATTTATCGAACTACCATTAGCTCATCGTTTCTTATCACTTCACTTAAGTCGGCTTCATAATTCAGTCGTAGTTAAGCCGCTGTGAGGAGTAGAAGTCCAGGTCCATACGATGAACAACCTTATCAAGGGCTCCTTGGCGACTTACTGCTGCCTGTGCCTGCTACTGGTACTATATGACCCAGCGGAATCGGCACAACTGTCGACCAGATTCAACGTGAGCTTCGCCCAGCTGGATTCCTGCGAAACTTACTCGGTATCGAATACGGGCTATGGCTACCGGAGGTTCTACATGCTGCGCGAGCTGAGCAACAACAACAGGAAGGCCGGAGAGCGACTGCACTTGAAATTCTACGTCCTGACCGCCATGGATGCGCACATCCTGCTCTCGGTGACGAATCACCCACGCCCAAATGATCGCGTTTACGAGATCGGTGGGTGTGGTCAATAATATTGAGTTTTGATTCCAACATTTCAATGAGATCTGTCCAGTGGAACCCCTGCCTAATAATTCCATTGATATCTTTATTCCGCTTGCAGTGATAGGCGCCGGCGGAAATACGTTTTCCGCAATCCGGAATGCCATGGGAATGAGGCGGGTGGCCACGAGTCAAGAGCCGAACTTGGTATCGCTGTACGACCCGACGCCAATTGAGATTGTCCAAAACCAGAGTGAGTTCTCCCATCTTATCGGGTATTCCCTGCCCTGCAACGCACAGTATATTTCCAGATGGCGAGCTGTTTGTTTACATACCCGGCTTCAAGAAGGAGCCCCTGCTCCACTTCATCGATGAAGCACCGCTGGTCATCAACTATCTGAGTTTCAGCTCCTTTGGTTCCAATACGGCGCGGTGGTTCTTCGATTGTGGCTTCGATGGTTATGGTGAGGATAATATATAGTAAACTATAAGCCTATATGTGGAAGTATGTTCTAAAACTGACCCATTTCAGGGTCGGAAATTGCACCGATAGTGAAGGAGGAAACGAAAACGGAAAAACTGCTAAGCCAACTGAATATCCAGGCGGAAAATGCCAGCATGCCGGCTAATCTCAGCTCCATATCGTTCCACTTCCAAACGCGATCCCTCGCCTACGAGCAAACCAGTTCCTTGCTTCAGACCCGCATGCACATGATGATGGTAATGAAAGATAAGCGCGAAATGCAAATATTTAGTTTGGAACAGTAAAGACACATTCGCTTATCCATGCAGCACTGGAGGGACAGTCGACTTGGCTGGAAACCCGAGGACTTTGGCTCTCTGGAATCTTTCGAGCATCCTGACCTTCGTATATGGACGCCGCGCATGAACGTCCTCAACGGCGCCCTGCAATCCGTGGGTCAGGTCCTCCAATCCTACGAGCTGATGGTCTACGCCAACGGAAGCATCACCCTGTACGCTCAAAACCTCCAGCTGGCCAGTTGGTGTGTGGACAGTGCCCGAAACTGGCCAAGCGAGCGGGTGACTTGCGACATCGAGCTGGGCCTCATTGGCCAGGAGGGGCAGGAGAATGTGGCGCTAATCTACGATGATCAGCGCAAGCCGATTGCGCCCAATGAGCACGTGAACACGCCATCCGGCTGGTCGTTCACGCAAATGTCCGTGGTGCTGGTGGAGAACGACTCGCAGAGGCGATACAGCCCCAAGGGAATGATGCAGAAAATGACCGGCGATGTGGCCATTGAGTTCACGCTGCAAAGGAATCGGAACTTCTACATGACCGTCTTCTATTTGCCGTTGATTGGTAATTTGTTATATTGTATCATTACTTTTATACTGTGGAATAACATATAACTATATTCGTTCAGCCTGCCAGATGTTCGTGATTTTGTCCTTTGTACTGCGTTCTACTCGTAGGAGTTCCCTCATCCTCATCGCCTTATTGATTGCCGCCTGGGGTTTAATGTACATGACCCGCCACGCCTCCCCGCACTATGTGCCGCCCATGAGTATGTTTTAATTCAATTAATTATAATTATAATTTTCAAATTCTACTTTACACTTTTCCTCCAGTGACTGCTTATAAAGTCATCATGATGGCCACCACCTATTGCTACATTCTGCACATCTGCATTATATGGCTGGATCTATATCCACCCAGATCGAAGGCTCCTGGCTGGCTGGTTACGTTGATCAACTCCAATGTTCTGCGATGTGTCGTGGGATTGAGATTTTCGGATGTGAGTAGTTAAGACCCCATTAAACAAATAAGTAATATCAATATAATAATTAACAATATTCCTGCAGTCTAGCGACTATTGCGACATTCAGGAGAATCCCTGGCATCATATGGCCAAGATCCTGAACAACCTGAGTTCAGTCGTGATCATTATAACCTTTGCCATCGTAGATATTACGAGTGGGTTTTGAAAAACAGAATTTTTCTTTATTGTGCATTTGAGAGAATATTAATGGTTCTTAAATAAATAAGAAGTAAACAGAGAAGATTGTGAAGATTTTGCGACTACAGGTTGGAAAAGTGGGAGAGCGTGCTCGGCTGTTGCGACTCCTCGCAGTTAATTGCTGCCATTGCTCCAACTCCGATCCGGGATCGATTTGGATTTGGAGTGTTTTGGTATCGGAGCTTAGTGGTAACCGTATCCACCCAGGGACAGGGCCGGTGCAGCGTATGACTTCACCAGGGCAGGAGCTGCGTAGCTGATGGCTGGAGCCGCATATGACTTGACCACCGTGGGAGCAGCGTAGCTGATGGCTGGAGCGGCATGGGCGTAGCTAATTGCTGGGGCGGCATAGGACTTGATCACCGGAGCTGGAGCAGCATAGGCGATGGCAGGTGCAGCGTACGACTTAACAATGGGCGTGGCATGGGAAACAACCTGTGCATGAAAAGGAGATTGTATGATTAAATGGGAAAATATCAGAGTATATCCAGATAATTGTGTTGCCTCTTATAGATACCGATCTTACCGAGCTGAAGTGCGAGTAGCTGGTGGCGGGAGCTGCCACCTTGACCGCCACAGGAGCAGCATAGGACTTGACCACTGTGGGCGCGGCGTAGCTGATGGCAGGAGCGGCATGGGCGTAGCTGATGGCTGGGGCGGCATAGGACTTGATCACCGGAGCTGGAGCCGCATAGGTGATGGCTGGGGCAGCGTAGGATTTGATGACTGGAGCTGCAGCTGCATATGTTATGGCAGGAGCAGCATGTGCGTAGCTGTAGTCCGGAGCGGAGTGTCCATAATCAAGGAGTCCAGGAGCAGCAGTGGCCACAGCCAGCAGAGAGGTGAGGATCTGGTGGAGTAAATGGAAAACCAAGCTTTGATGTTAATCTTTTTGATCTAGTGAATCAGTATAAGATTGTGGTAATCCTATGAAGATATGCTTTCGGAGCCAGTCAGTTTAATCCTGATCCTAAGCCGCATCCTTTCCAACCCTTTCCACTCACCAGAAGTTTCATGCTAGCGCTGGATAACGAATCACTTGGCTTGGAGGGAGAATTGCAACTGTAAGTGGACGTGTGCATTGCGTTACTTTTATACCCCTCGACAGCAGACCACGCACTCGCAATCTCGAGCGGACTGCGAACTGCGGACCGGAGGACAGGTGGACAGGTGGTCGAGCGGACAGATCTTGACTAGATTTCGATCTGAGCCTCGGACGGACAAACAGTCAGCAGACAGCAGTCAACAAAGCGGGCCAAGCAGCACCAATTTGTGAAGTATCTCGGCTGCAGTGAAACTGCAATTCTCGTAGACGCAGCTCGGATTGGAGAGCCCCCAAACGCGGATGACGCAACCTGAACTGGAGCTGGGAGCTGGGAGTTGGGAGCTCCGATCCGAAGGCAGACCACTTGCCGGCTAAGGAGTCGGCGCAGGAAAGGCGGTCTTTGCACTGGGGGTGCCATTGTGGCTCGCATTTGGAAAGCGCACGCTAATTGAAATCGCTGATTAGCTGGCCAATTTGGGCACCGCGCCAGGTGACACGCCCCTCGAAAACACGCAGCCTTGCCACTAACAACTTAATTAGCCAACGGAGAATGCCGTCTAATTGTTTTCGATGCTATGTTTGAGTATTCTCGAAACAATTCTCGGCGTGGCGCTGGGAAATTCTCTCCAAATTGCATAATGAACGCTTGCCAAATCGGCAAACGCCAAAACCAAACACCAAGCAGCAATCCCCTCTGGCCGAAATATCTAGGCGAGCTTCATATTTATCTTTATCGTGCCTCGAATGCCGCTGCGTGCCACATTTGACCATATTGGATGGGTGATTTCAGTCGCAGCCACGCCGTCTCGTCTCGAGGACACTCGTGCGTGGCGAGGGGGATTGGATCGAGTGGAGGCCCCAGTTCGCCAGCTCCAGCTTCAACTCGCCATCGATCCATCGACTTTGCCGGCTAAAATTGCCGGTTCAGCATCTGGCAGTTCGTGGGATTTTTTATGGCCGCCTTGATTAACCCCACGGGATGTGCGGGGGTACGGAGGTGTGACATTGGGTCATCACAAAATTAATAACGCTACAAATTGTTGAGAATGCTCGTCGAGATTACAACATCCTTATCTCGGATTAGTCGTGGCTTGAATAGTGATTTTATCATTTATTCGCTTTAAATATAGATATGATGTAGGAATTTATATTGCTGATATATATATATTTTGTGGACTTTACTTTTTGAGTCAATAAGGTAGTCTTAGTTTAAATACTTGGTTTATATATTAGGGTTAAGAAACCAAAGTTTGGAAAACACATAATGTCTCAGATTAGCGCATGCAACTGGCAGCACTTCAGTGGAGTTCCTCTCAAGAGGTCTCGAAAACACCACTTCAACGCCGAAATCTCGAAAAAAAAACGAAAAAAAACTAAGCAGAATGAGAAAAGGACAGCACGAGACGCCGTAAAAGAGACAGAGAGTCACCTGCGATCGCAGTTCATGCATAAATCATGCCAGTGGAATGTGATTTATGTGAAATCTATTAGCAAATATTAAGTCAATAGGAGCAATTGTTGCCAGTGGTCGGCGACTGCCAAACAAGTGTTCCATGTCCAATTCGATGCGGACAGATGCGGACAGATCGGTGTTGTGTGCTGTGGTCGGTGTGTCGCCGGGCATCATAAATAAAAGATTTCCCAGCCACTGCCCCACATTTTGGCCAGGTGGAAAGCAATTTTCCAGCAATCGGTCGGTGGATCAGAAGGGTGGCAAACTCGAATGCCAAATTGCCACATACTAAATGCCGATTTAAGGCGATCAGCCGATCGATCCCCGTCTTGGTTTTTATGGCTTCGATCGAGAGGCGAGTCTTTAGCCGCATTTGGATTTGGCGAACGGGCGGCGTGTGCTCCAAAATGGGTGCAAAATGCCGCGAATTTTGGATGACGGGCCTAATTAGCCACTGGCCACAGAATGGATGAGAGAATTCAAAGCGATTGCCCAATGGATCTGCAAGCGCAGAATTCTTCGCGGCGCACGCTGCGTATGCGTTATTTTTCGATCCATTCAATTAATTAACGCCGCTGCATTTGACTTGCAAATGCTGCGCGGAACGGCCGAGAAAAACATTGCAAAACGGAAAAACGCCGCTTAATTAAATCAAAAACAAACAACGAAATCAACCAGCCTGAAAAACCAAATAAAAACCGCGTGGCATTTATGACGCTTTGCCTGAATTAATGAATGAATCGTGGTGGACATGGAAATGGATTTGGAACTTGAAGTTCGGCTTTGGGAGCTGACAAACTTAGAGCCTCGCTGCTGACGTGACTGGAAGTTTTGGAAATGCACCGCACAAACTTTGGTGAATTTGTTTTCAAATTTATGATTTCCTTAAAAAAAGATTACGATTTGAATAATATTTTAAACTAGCATAATAATTTCATGTAATGATATGATATAAGGACTTGTAACTGAATTAATTTTTTCTTTGTGTATTCCGAGTCCATTTTGCATTTAGCAATCCCAACTGACTGCAAACCAATGACAGTTTCTACTCCATGGACTGCTGGCCATTTTGTCGCCTTCTTGTTTGTTTTTCGTCAACAGGAATTGGCGGTAAGTGGTGTATTTATGGGATGACAGCATCGAGGCGGTTGTGAAATGATTATTGCCATGGTAATGGTCACGATAAAGTGGGCTGATTAAATAGAGGAAAACAGCCTATAACGATCCTGTCTATGGATATTTGAACACGTTAAATGGCGTCATTAATAAATAATATTTAATAAAATACAAAATATTTAAATTTATTATTTTTTAATGTTAGCGTTAAGGTGGGCTTGATGTAAGCTTTCATTTGAAACTAGCTTTTTTGCTGTCTCAGCTTAAAGACAAGCTTGGCTTAGTGGCGCCATCTAACAGATGGTTTGCTCAATTTTCATGCCCAACAGATGGCGTAACTATGGACAGCTGTCATGTATAGTTTATGTAACTTACTTTTGTACTTTAAATTGAAATTTTATGCACATAAATAAAGAAAAATGTATAATAAATTAAATACTTAAATTTTTTTAACATTTTCAGATATCTTATAAAACTAAAAAAGAAAAAGCTTTGTTTTGAAATATAATCTAAAAATTTCAGAAAAATAATACAATTGGCTAGATTGATAGTATTATAAAGAACCTTATCAAAATATATATATAAAATCATTTAACATCGACATGGATTGGATTCGAATCCTATTGAATGAGCAATTTAAGCTTATCATTCAATACAACTCTTCGTTCCTTTATCGATTGCCCTTCGCAGCATTTCCATAGAAAAAGACCCAGAGACTCAAATAAATATAGATCAAAGTCACTGAAGTTAATGACGTATGAGCAATGCACGAACACAGCATTGGGGTGTCGGCGATTTAAAGGGGTTAAATGCTCCCCTTAGAATTCAACAGGTGAGCAAGTGGGTGGAATACCTACACGGCATGTATGTTTGTGGCTGATGATTGGACTTCGCTGAACACTGACCTTAAATCCAATTTTAAACACGGTTTGCTGAAGATTGCTCCCCTTTTCTAGTTTCTCAGTGATTAAATCAACCTTTAAGCCGAGATTATTAACTGATTAAGTCCACTGCAGTTGCATTCGACTGACTGCGCATTTGAGATTGTTTTTCTTTATTTGTGCGTTTGTCAAGTGCAGTTTGAAATTCAAGTTGCCTAATAACTTAAAACCCCAAGCAGCTTTAATGGCCATAATTCGTCTGTGGTTGAAGAAGAGTTGGAAGAATCCGAAGGCAAAAGCCAAGAGGAGTGTCTTTGGTGTTGTTGCCATTGCTTTTGTTGTTATGGCGGTGTTAATGTTGTTGTTGTAGCACCACTATTGACATTATTGATGGAAATTCTTTTGTGTTTCTACGGGGGGCAAAAGGAATGAAGAAAGTAAAACTTAGCGCTTCAACAGACGAATTTCAAATGCTCTTAATATCTACATATATATTATTACCTTTGCATAATTTTATGCAAGAAGATAACACTTTTGGGCAAGTAAGAACTATCTGCTACTTATTAGTATTTTAGATTAATGGCTATTACTTTGTTTCATAATACTCTACTACTACTACTTTCTGCGGCTAAGTAGTAACGCGCGCTATTTACTCTTTCCTAGCAGCAAATGAAAGCCCAACGATGAGGTCGCTTATGTGGACAGGTGCAGTGGCCAGGTAAATTCAGGTGTGTGCGTGTGTTTGCCTCCGTTTTCATATGCCGTCCGTCTGTTTTTCGAATGCAGCCCATACCGATAGCAATACCAATACCCATGCCATGCCAACTCCCATAACCAGGCCCAAACCCAGACCCAAGGCATATCCATAGCCCCCGACTTCTGGGCCTAAACGAACAGTTATGCAAATCGAGAAGAGGCGCACCTCCGCCCCTCCGCCGCCCCGCCCCCTGCTTTATCACTCGAGGGGTTTACTTTACTTTTTTTTGTGTCTCTGGGTATTTAGCGCCTAATACCCAAGTTTATGTCGCTTAATTATAGACCTTAAACAGCCGCCGCGAACCGTTGGCCTAACATGCTAATCGCCAGACTCAGGGGCTAACCCCTTTTCCCATCCTGGCGGCGGTGGCGGTGTCGAATGACCTTCTTCTGATCTGAGACGCCACTCGGTGATCGATTGGGGATAGTATGGAAACTCTAGTAGCTTGGGAGCGGAAATCCGCGATGCGAAAACGAAAACTTTTGTTAGCCCAATCTGGTAATCGATAGTTCGCTTCGATCCCACATCAAACGCCGGCCTTTTAGAGCCAACTATTAAGCGGATTTGGCCAATTCGGTAGCGAACAGATTGGAACAGAATCGCTCGGAGATCTGCTTTTAATAAGGCTTAAATAACTCTGAGCGAGCACGATTAATTCGCCATAAAAGTGAGGCTTTAATTGGCCGACGAGTGGGAAGCATTAACTAAGGAAAGTGTTTTTGCCCAAAGAGCCAGAATATGAATAGACTTTGGTAGTTACACTGCTAGGAATAACGATGTGTCTATACTACTATACTACTACTATAGATTAAGTACTTTCATTTATATATTGAAATTATAATCTTAATTTATTGATTTCTAGTTCTATTTTCGTTTTGCTGCCGTATACATTGTAAAGTTTTTCACCTGACATTGAAAGATAAGAGTGAAAACACTTTGCCCTTTTGCACTAAATTTGAATGCCAAACGGACTGCATTCAGAAGTATCCACCCGAAACAATGGGTGGGTGTTTTTCAAGTGGGTGGTTTTCCAGTGGGTGGTGCGCCAGTGGGTAGTAGTTGTCCTTCACATGCCCGCTTACCTTTACCTATGACATTAAGCGAAGCAAATTGAGTGACTGACTCGATTAAGGCACTTGGTCAATGTATTTACTGTCCTATATGTTTACTAAGTGCACTCATAATGCATGCAATTTAAATCATAATTGAAATTATTATCGTAGACCGTGAAATAATATTTAAAGAGAATGTTCATAAGTATGAAAATTAAAAAAAAGTGGTTTTATATGATGATGAGTGGAAACTTCGAGTGAATGAAAAAAAAGAGAAAAACAAGAATGCAGTTTTGAATTATTTTATAATTGAAATAAGTTTCAAATTAAAGTTCTTATTAAGTGTTAATAATTATAACTATACTAATTTAATTAACATACAATTAATGTTAATAATAATATAATAATAAATATAAATATTTAATTCTAATTATAAGCAAGTTAAATATTATATGCAATTATTAAAAAAAAGAGAGATAACAAGAGCATCAAATTTTAATTTTCTCTTTTCAGATATTATGCTTTGGTGCTCTTCTCTTTGTGTTTTGGAGAGACTCGTTCTCGCCTCTCGTTGAGCGACGCGAGTGAGAGCAGCGAACTATTTAAGCCACATCGCCACTCAACTCGTGTTCAATCTTTGTTTTCGTAGCGCGGCGGTCGCATCGGAGTCGAGAACTCGAAGTGAAGGTGCACGCAGAATTCGATAAATACAATTGAATAGTTTTGAATATATTGCGCTGATTTTTGGATTTGCATACCGGTTTCCGAGAAGAGAATTCGTAAAAACATGTTATGTTTAAATATCGAGAAGTGTCCCAAAGTGCGAAGCAAACCAATTTAACAACAAATATCCAAAGCGAATCACAAACGTGAGAGAAACAATAAATATATAAAGTGAATTATTATAGCATAAAATTAATTACTCTCTTATCAGTGTGTACATTATTTTTTCACAAAGCACAAATAAAATTCAGTGAAGACACTAACAAATTCAAGCGAAAAGTTAAACTGAAAGCTAAACACTATTTTTTTGATGAAATTGCAGTTTTTTTATATAAATGTTTTTACTGATAATTGCGCTTACAACAAAAACGGAATACACAAATCAAAGCAAGTGTCTGTGTGATTGCAATGAAGAATGTGCTAAGCAAATAAGGCAAATAACAACCATATAACTGTAACTGAAATTCCACACTGGAAAAATAATAAGAGAAGAAAAATATTTTGACATCCACTCTCTTGAAATATAAGATCAAACTTTAGGTTGATACTCTTTACATGTATATAAATAAGCCATGAAATATCATTTAAATAAAAATGTAGTGATCTTATTTTCATTTTTCTCCGTGCTCTCATAAGACAAGTTGATTGATTTGCGCAAAGGGAATTCGAGACACTTAAGATATTACCAAGTTCAGTGAGCAACCGCCCTAATGTCAAGGTCTTTCGCCTGGGGATCGGGTTTTAGCCTAATGGACTTGACCCCCATTTTCTGTGGCTGTACGAAATCCGCAGCTTAAGTTGCCAGAAAAACATATTTACTCAATTAGGGCTGAGGCCTTTTGTCTCAAGTTGCAACATGTGCTGAAAAAGTAAAAAATATTTTATCGATTAAGTTTAATTCTCCTAATTCTTGATTTCTCTCTAATCGTGTCTAGTAACCCATAAAACTAACGACAATTCGCCTAAACAAACATAATAAAGGAAACGTTAGTAAAACAACAGAGTGTAAAAAAGGTTTAGCAACCGCGAAAACGACATACGAATTTTCACAACAACTTGATGTTTTGTAACGGAGTTTCAAGAAACTGGTAAAAACTTTATTGTGAATTCTTCTGCTGCTTCTTCTTTGCAAGTGTGGCAAAAATTTTGTTGCTCTGCGGATTTATCGAGAACATCAACCACTCACTCACGGTAAGTTGTACTAATTATTGCTTAATTATTTAGTTGGCTATTTTGATTGCAATTTCTTTAGCATGATTCACAAGGGAAATTCAAATCAGAGGCTGCCCTTTAATGAATCAGCTGCTTGGTTGGCATGGCCTACATTCAGTTCTCTAAAAATCATTGCTGATATAAATACGCAGAACTAAATGCAGCCACTAAATTGAAATATCAAATATATAGCGGGTCTTAGTTCTGCATAAGATTGATATTTAGAAGAATCTAGTATACATCATTTTCTTAACGTGCTTTTCAAGTGTTGATATTGTGACCGAAAGTTGAGCTGCCACTATATCATACTCATATGTGTGCAAATGATATAGAAGACTGGCTCTGTCAGCTGTCTATCAATGGCTAAGATCGAATCTAAGCCATTTCGAGTTGAACAAACCCAATCGCAACACCGCCGAAAGCGAGAGGCACGGGTACGTGAACTCCATAATCCGACCACTCTGATCTAATGCCGCTGAAATCGCACAAGGTTGTACTTGTGTACGAGCGTATGTAGATGGATAGTATAGTATAGTATGTGGTCCAATACATTCCGATTTCGATTTCGGTCTCGGTTTCGCTTTCGAAGTCGGCTCAAACTTGGCACCTGTTGCGGTCAGAGCAACACTCGACTACACTGTCGCACAAAGTTCGTATGGAATTGAATCGAGCTGAAAATGTTTTGTGGTCGCAAGTGCTGTCTGTTCTGCCTGTTCATGAGCGCCTGGGGCTTCTTGATGCTGAATCTGCTGGGTGTCTTCTTCTACGTCCAGTCACTGATGCTCCTGGAGTCCCTGCCCTTGCCCCACCACTTCCACAGTCAGGAGGCCTTCAAGGAGCAGGCGGACGAGGCCTACCAGGACGTGTCCACCCGGTGCTTTGTGGCCGCCGTCTTCTATCTGGGATTCGTCTTCATTGCGATAGTGGCCATTCGTCGGGATAACAAGAGGAGGAAGCGACTCTACAAGCGGGGTCCCGGTCACTTGCGGTTCCGTCGTTGATTTGTATGCTCCAAGATTGGTTATTGAATAAACAATTTATTTTCATGGTTCCAATTGCATTTCACCCACTCAGCGACGTCCACCCACTTGTTGGTTGAGATCGAAAGAACCAGTTTGTTGACCGCATTCTGCGATTAGCCTTAACTTCTTTATCACCAAGCAAGCCACTTTTCGATTTCGAGTCTGGCCGACTGGCCACTCCGCATTATGCATTCGTTTCGACCAACCGATTTTTGACAGCCGCACGTGACACCTTCTCCGAGGTGTGTTCTCTTTGGGGCATCATAAATTTCCGTGAAATTCTCTTTCCGAAACATGCTAATGGGAATGGGGCGGTGTGGGTTCCCAGTTCTGGTTATTCTGGGTCACTCTGGGTGCCCCCCACTCACCTCTATGCCCTAGTCTAGTCTACTCCGGGGTTATGTATCTTGTTCTTATCGACCGAGCTTTTGTGTCTTACACGAAAACCGTTGTGTAAATTATCGTACACGATTTTCTAGTTGTACGCTTGTGTATCTGGCTTGTTATCACCAACCAAGTGCAGTCTGCTGAAAACTGGTTCACTGCATTTACTCATTTTTTCGGGAACTCGGGTTAACTGATTTGACAATACTTGGGAAATATTCTAAATTTCCAACATGGATGGTCTTCTAAAATCATTATGCCACCCGAGAGGCCGCACGATTTCTGATGCAGAAGTAGTTCTACAGAATCTTATTTTTTTACGAATCTATAGAACACACTCGTAGAAAAGTGGTATAAAACAGAAACATTTGATATTGACATCAAATTGAGATTTTTAAGTTTGTGACGCGAAAAAAATTTTATATTTTACTAGGCAAACACTTGGCCAAGAAAATCAACGGTTTCCCAAGACCACACAGGTCCAGAGAAGGGAAGTAAAGAGCAAGTACCATGTCCCGATTTTTGATAGCTACCAAAGAGCGTCTCCAGAGGGGATGTGAGTGAAAGAATTATGTCCAGAAGTTTCTCGCTTCAACGTAGAATTAAACCTTCCTGAACCCCCAGTGCGCTTTGGCCAGATGTTGATCCATAATACGGTTTCTCAGAAAATAGCCGCTAAGGCCACGCCTCCTAAGGCGGTCAAGGCCACTCCACCGCCACCCCCGTCCACCAAACCGCCGCCAAAATGTCCTGGAGGCGACAAGAATATGAAGCGGAAGCCGGGCTACTTTGCCAGTGGTGGTCAGCACGCGGTGCTCAGTGATTGCCCAAAGCCAGAAGGCGACTTTATGAAGGCCTGGTCAGCCAAAAACAGCCGCTATAACCTTATCCTTATCACCGGTTTCCTGGCAGCAGGGGGATCTTTGGGCTTTGCTTTATCGTCAGGTAGGAATAGCATATTATATCGTATAGCAATTCTTTTAGTTTCAATTGCAACTACGATGGAAAAAAATATACTTTGGCCCTTGTTTTTTCTGCATACTGTATCATTTAACCTCAGGTGTCCTCTGTCTAAATTGGAACATTCCCGAGTATCCATACAACGAGGATGAGATGGAGGAATTTGAGATCGAAGAGGAACGCCGACGGGAGGAGAAGGAGGCGCGCGAGGAGCGCCACCAGGACGCAGTGGAGGCCAGGGAGCTGAGCATACGTCGCCGCCGGGCCAAGGCGGCCATGGAGAGGGAGGTGGATCTGATGCAACGCGACATGGATGGCGGCATCACAGACGCCGAGTTGGATGAACTGCAGCGCCTGGCCGCCGAGCGCGAGGCCTTTGAGCTGTGGGAGAAGGACGAACTGAAGCGGCTCGAGGAGCAGGAGAAGGAGCGCGAGAAGATTCGTAAGGAGAAGGCCAAGGTCAAGGCCGAAAGGGACAAGGAGCGCGAAAAGAAGCGGAAGGAGAAGGAGGCGCAGCTCGAGAAGGAGGAGGCGGAGCGCGAGAAAGCCCGCGAAAAGGCGCGCAAGGAACGTGAAAAGGCTGAGAAGGAGAAGCAAAAGGAAAAGGAGAAGGCCGGCAAGGAGGCCAGAAAGGCCGGCTAGTATGCTCCTATGCTCCAATTTAATTTACTTTGCCAGCAGTAACACCACAAGGGCTTGGAAAATTCTTTAATCGTGCAAGTTCAATAAAAAAATCCAAATTGGTTGCTGTTGGCCTGAGATCTGCATTAGATAATTCGCATTTTTTTAATGATGCCATGTATGGGTAGGAATCTTTGGAGAAGATTGTTTGTTTCCTTTCAATTTTAATCTATTACTGTTTACCCCATAGAAGCTATAGCTTTCTTAACTTAACTAGACTTGAGGCACTCAAGTTTTAATCATGCCCAGCCCAGAGTTTAATTATATATTTGGATTCTGCCACTTTATAGACTACTTAACTTGCCACATGCTGGCATTTCTGGTGCAATAAAGCCAGCGTTCTGTTTCGGCCCAAATGAGGTGCAATAACAAAATGCTGGATGGCAAGAAGACCGTCTCCATATACGTATGTTGTATGCATTTAGAATCAGTCGGGCACTCAGTGGGCTGTAGTAGAGGAAATGGCTCATTGCATGTAATCAAAAGCAGCAAAATTGTATCTCGTAGATACACATAGAGTGAATTCAATTGTGGCTTCCATTACGCGTCAAAGACCGATCCAATGTTCGCATAACAACGACCACTTGTTGTTCGTCGCAATAAAGTGAGGTTCTTTCTTCGATTCGCGTCGGCTTGGTTTGGCAGCCCCCTAATCTATTTAATGAAAATTCGCTACCGATAGATAGATAGATATAAAGCGTTTCCCCAGCGATGTATCTGCATTTGTATCTGCTGTGCTAAGTGTGCCGGCTTGTGCGCACATAATGAATCACAATCGTCGTCAGTTAAGCCAGGCTTATCATTAATCAAATTAGCTGCAGCACCAGCAGCAGCCACTACAACAAAACACTTGCTTGTCTGCCACCGCGTTGCAGTTGCATCTTCCAAGTGGCAATGCGGCACAGTGGGCCAGATCGGCGCTGTAATTAACTATTAACATGAGTGCTCCGATTGTGCCACAAATGAGCAATTGCCGAGAGCTTATCAAATGGAGTAGAACAATCAATTAACTGTAAGGGGCACAGCAAATTCCGGTTCATTGCGGTTCACTGACCCGATGGAGCGATCCGAAAACAGCGTGAATCCTATTCGATTTTGGAAGGGGTTTTCCAATACGTCATGGGGTCTAATTGCATTTCTAAACATGTTGTAAATAACTTTGAATCTGAGGCGTGATGCATTAGTTAAGTTCGATCTGATGGGTACTTTTTGGAAGAGAATCTAAGCTGAAAGCTCTCATAACAGCGCTAGTTATCTTATCATCTTTATATTCTTTACTTCCTAATAAGAAATCCACGAATTTCCCGCTTACCACTGTGCGATGCCCACACATGGCCAGCCCGCTGAAGCTAGCTAATTTATCACTGGCATTCACGCTTCGGTATTCCCTATTCCACCTATATCCATATCCATATCAGACCCCGAGCCAAACCCCTCCCCAACGTCCGTTTCTGACTGCGAGTGACATTATTACTGTCACACTGTGTCGCCCGATGCAGCTCCTCTGCCTTTTATAATGCATTTATGCTGCAATTTGTTTGAATTAGCGGCTCGCGGGCCCCAACTTGCCTCAGATTGGAGTGGATGGAGCCTACGGAGCTACTTGGACATGGGGAGCAGTGCTGCGGAGGCGGAGTGGCGCAGTGTCACCGGTTTAGTGGTTTATTTGGGGCGTGTAGCCATGCATCTATGCCCGTACCCCATCCAGCCTGGTACAGGTATCTTATGCAAGCAGAGCTCGAAATAAAAAAAGAGCTGGAGATTGGTCTAAAGTAAAAGTAGCTGCATTTACCCAGTTGCAACACCGCCAGATGAAAGCTTCCGGGCAGGGGCGTTGCCCATGGAAATGGGATGCAGCAGCTTAAGACCGTGGAAATTCCAAAGTAACTGGAACACATTTTCATGAAAATCCCCTCGGATTTCCATCTGCTTCGCTTAAGACAAAGCATTTATCTTACATTTATCGCCAGCAAATATGCGTTTACAACCGAGTTTCTCTATATCGTGTCTTATCGGGTCTTGCATGTAAATATTTGCATCAGTGGCCGGATTCTGAGGCTGTGATAAGATTTACAGCAGCATTTACAACCTTAAGATTGTAAACCTACCTTTTATTTATGGTAGATTAAAGCAAAAATATAGAAAATTCTTTCGTTTAGCATACTTTGTAATAACTAAACATTTTGTGCTGTATCTTTCAGCTTATTAGAAACCAATTTTTTTTCTTAGTTTTCAATGAATTTTCAGTTCATTGACGGGGAAAGCGCCCTGCCAAATCTAATTGGAACTCTCACTTGTTAAGCGTTACAGTAAATAAACAAATTGGCCAAGTGGCTATTTGGCTTTGAGCTGCCTCCGGGTGCCTTTCCAACAAATTGAATCGCTGCTAATCGAAGCTGGAGAATTGAGAGCCAAGAATCGAGATCCGAGAGTGAAGAACGGAGAGGTGCGAGCGTGCCAAGCGGCGTTTTGTATCTGGATTGAGGTCTTGCCACAGTTAGCCGAGCAAAGCGCAGTTATACCAATTCTCCATGGCCGTCTCGGCCACAGTGGGTCAATTCTCCATGCTCCACTCTGGGCAATCAATTTGTGGGACTTGTTCTAGGCCTTCTTCGCGGACTCCTCGATATTGTTGTGCAGTGCACGTAGATTGAGTCACTCCTCTTCTCATTCGGTATTCCCATTTGTATATACACTCATATTCGTAATTATTGTAATGAGCCATTTCTCTAGTTACTTTCCTCGTTGGCCGCATGGGCTGGGTTTTTAATTAATTTTCCATTGACCCAGCCTGACAGCTGAGCCTCAGCTTTTCCCTCTTTTATTTCTGAGCCGAGCTCGGAGCTCTGCCAGCCCAAGAGCATTTCATATTAATTCTCATTTTTTCGGGCTCCAATTCGGGGCTTTCGGATCCGCCTCTTCTGTGTGGCCTCCGGTTGCGAGGGGGCCTTCTGTCCAGATTCTCCAGCGTATTTGTTGTGTGGCCATCGTCAAATTTCGCATTGAAACACGAGACAGTGGGGCAAAGCCATGGAAATAAACCGAAAATACTTCAGATGGGAGAGTAGAATATGTCTGTAATAATAGATGCAAAGGAAAGTTCTTACCTTCCATTGCCCCCATTATATTAATATTATTATTTAACTCAAGGATTGAGCAGTCCAAGCTGGCATTTTTTCGCCACCTGGTACCACTGTGCATGTCCTGCAACTGAGCTTTGTTATAAATTAAATTATTTTTCGCGTGCATATATCTCTTCGGTATTTATGTGCCCATGTGCTGTACGGATATCGTTACACTAAATTGTTATGTCGGTTATGTCTGCTGAAGAAAGACGCT
Organism: Drosophila simulans; assembly: GCF_016746395.2. Classification (NCBI taxonomy): domain Eukaryota; kingdom Metazoa; phylum Arthropoda; class Insecta; order Diptera; family Drosophilidae; genus Drosophila; species Drosophila simulans. Next base: position 19,302,112 of record NC_052521.2, read on the forward strand.
CGGAACATCAAAATGGCAGAGGGGGCGTAAGCGATTTGTCTTTCGGTTAATTTTTTGTCGGCCCCTTAAGTTGAAAAACCGCTAAGGCCACCGCCCTCGATCCTGTTTTTGTTTTTTTGCTTTCATCCATTCTTCAGATTGTGGAATCTCGGGTAATAAAGTAATTAAAGCTCCTGACACTGTTCAATATTTCATCTTTTTTTTTATGCGAACGGTAGATTAATTGAGATTGGCAAGGGGTACCGAGCATGCGGCTGATTTGCATTTAATTGCGTATAATTGGAAAACCAAATATGTATTTTTTTCACTTAATTTTATTTCGCAAATGCAGCTCGAAAAACGTTTGCTGTCCAGCGAAAGCAAACAAAAGCGAGCAACTGAGGTAACGAGTGCAATAAAAACCATTTGTTAATGACTTTTGAATACGCAATTTGCTGTTGTTGCTTGGGTTCCCCAGTCTTCTGCTTCTTCATGGCTATACGAGTATATATACAGATATATCTTTTATTTTCCTTTTGTTAACTGTAAAACGTTTTACTTTCGCGCGAGTTTTAATTGCCGCCTGCTGCTTCTGATGAAGATAATGATGATGATGATCTGCCAAATCCGCAGTCCAAGAAACATTTGCAACATTTGCTGGCCACGTTAATGTGGCCACCATAAAAAGCGTGTGAACCCAGTGTTAACGTGTCGAACCAGACAATAAGCCACACTTGGCGACACTTTTCCCTGGCCTTCGCTTTTCCCAGCTGCAAGTCGATTGGGCCGTTTTTACCGGCCTAAAGTTGAAGGCGGTTTTTCTCCGCCATTTCCATTTCCCCTAATGATTTCCGTTGAGATTTTCGCTCACAGAGCAGGAAAAAATATACTTTTCCGCACTTACTCTGCTGTTTCCGAATTTCTTTCCCTACTTCGTAGTAAACTTTTAGACCCATGAATTGGATTTTTAGAAATTCAAATACATACATTCTTTTTAGACTTAGCTTTTCACAATTTAAATAAATGTTGTACCCAAAAAGTCCACTGACCATTCAATTTTCACTTCTTAACCCACTTGAACACCCTCATTTTCTGGTATTATCCACTTGCATTTTCCGCCGAATGGCCGCTGGGCATCGGCAAGTTGGTGATCCACAAATTAGTCTCACATTTAATTGCAGTGCTCGGCGGCGGGAAAATGCAGTTGCAGTTGCAATTCCGCCTTGCGTCTGTCAGCAAGCCGAAAAAATGCAGCAAAAAATGTTAATTTCATTGCGCGGGTAAAAGTCGCCCCGATTCAGTTGCTCCGCCGTGGACACAATGGACCGTGGATCGTGAGCCGAACAGACAGCTACTGTTATTTTATTTGTCAGGAAAATTGGGTCAACTTAACTGGCGATCTGGGGGAAGACTGGCCAAGAACAATGACTAAGAAATGTGTTAATGATAGCGAATGGCGTAATTAGCCAGAAATATTTCGCGTTGGCCAAAACGAAAACGTTTCGCTGTCGCATGCCACACAAAATGCTCGCATTTCTGGGGCAGCTGAAAGCCGAGGCAGGAAATTGCGTGAATTTTTGGTGGTACATAAATTGGTTAGCTATTGCATAAAATTAGTTAACCTTCGACAGGTGAGCGTAAGCTAAAAATAAAAGCATTGTTTCCAGTTTTCCTGGTGTTTTTGGATCGTTGACAGAACAAACATTAATCAAAATGTGTATAAGACTTAGAGGTCCGAATGCATCTTTGTTCAATATAATTTTTCTAAACTAAATTATATTAATTAAAAATTGCTTGTAAATTAGTTCTTTGAATATTTATATGTCATTAAGGATTGAGGCTCCATGAAATGAAAACTTTTCCCCCAAATATTCATTAGTTCCAAGCTCATTTGAGCATAGCTTGGGGAAATAAAATTTCCAGTTTTGTTATTTAAATAGCTGAATACATTTCGAAGAACTGAACTGGCAGAAGCACAAAAACCATTCGAAAATCATCAACAAATTAATGTCAAAATAATAACAAATTAACTGCCTCGGCTGCCGTGGCTGCCACAAGAAATATGACAGTTTACAAACGGTAAAAAATGTGCCCCACAGCAGCGGCAATAAACATTAACTTGGCTTAGATGACGTTGACAATTTCCAAGGCGTCAACTTGTCAGACTTGGACGGCTCATAAGGAAATTTGTCTGCAGGTTGGCAGTGGAAATGGTAGTTGGTACTTGGTTATGCTAACGGTTAATTAGTTAATACAGCAAAGGGGTCAAAAAACTGCAGCTAAGCCTAAAGGGTACACCGAAAAAAAATTGTAATGGTTAAGATATTTCCATGAACTGTGTTGTATTCTAAAGCTTTTCCTGCTTTCTTTATTTTCGTTGAGTGTAAGAATTATAGTTCTGTTTCTTTGTTTGTTTCTTCACCTGCTTGGCCCACGCGTCCGTCCCAAATGATAAATGATTGAACAAACACGAATGCTCATATATATTTAGCCAAAGGCAATATGCAGGTAGAACATCATTAAACCCTGTCGTCTCCAGTTTAATTGATATTTTTACGCGCGGAAAGATCATGGATAAGAAACATAACTTTTAAGGGGAATTTTGACGCTGCTTGATACTTCAACACCTAACCAGCTTCCGCTGCACTCAGACTTCCTCCTCCACTTCTGAACTTTAGAGGGTAAACTTATAAGGTGTACATATAGGAAAGATCCGACAAAGTCGACTTCAACGGAAGTACACTCACGACTCGCGTTGGTTCGCATAATCAAAGACCCGCAGACAAAGTGTAAAGACCCTTTAGAATTTAATGTTTGAGTCATCCATCGACAGCAACTTTGCTGGCGGCTTTGGCTGTGAGTTTGGTGTTTATTTTCATTTTTTGTTTGGGCTTTGCTTCCGTTTTCGAACAGAGAACCACCGCTACGGCGTTCGAAACTATTAGAAATCCAAAGCGGCCACCTGTAGTCGGCGATTTTCTGTGGCAAGTGCACAATCAACTGCAATTGCAGTGGCAACAGCAATAGCAACCGCGTCGTTTCCGCTGCTCTTGGCCAAAAAAGGCATTCGACAATTATTGCTATTGAGTGTGAGTGTGAGTGGAGAGGAAAGGAAAGGCAACAAGTGCAATACACTGCACTTAAATTGCGCCCACTAATAACCCAGTCGATGGGTAAAAGGGACAGCGGCACTCTCCGGTGGCAACTTCTTCGTTTTATTTGCCAACACGAAAGGCAAAGACCGGTCAACTTGGAAATTGTCAACACAGCCAACCAGCCAGCCACTTGCCACACAACTTTGCCTACAACTCCCCAGAGTTTCGTAGTCTCGTGGATTCGTGGGGCCTCGGAGGGGTTAACAGGCATCCAGCTGCGTAGACAGAGCTCAGACAAACGTCAATAGAGCTGCGATATAGTCGAACTCTGCCTACGCTACCCTGACGTGGAAATTGTCGGGAAATTACCGGGAAGTGGCAAACGAAAGCAGTTTGAACACTTATAGATACATGTCGACGTACAACTTTTGAAATGCATGTAGGTGTAGCTAACGCCAAAGTTCAGTACCAATTGCAAGTGAATAACTAATTTAGCCATTATTGATCACGAACCACATGCCATAGTTCTTGTACCGATTTCTCGGATTCGATTCCCTATCATAATCTTTGGCTAGCTCTGCAGTTTGGTTGCTTCTTTTTTTTTTGGCATGCGCCGCGTGAAAAACGAAATGAAAAGTTGTTGCTGTTGTGTCGATGTTGCTGCTGCTGCTGCAGTGGTCAGTTGGCGGCGTATCTTTTGGCCAACAGAAGGCTGCGGACCCAGCGAAATATAGACACACACTTGCAAACACATTTGAAAATGGAAAGTCGTCGTCTGGTTGTCGTTTGCAGTTTTGTTTTGGGGGTTTCGTTGGGGTTTTCTTTTTCCATGTTTTTCGGTTTCATTTTGAGTTTGTTTTTTGTTTTTCGTTTTCCGCTGGACTGCAGACTGCGACTGCAACCGGTTGCATTAGTGCAACAGCGTGCAGAAACATTAGCACATGCAACAAATTTTCGTATTATTTTTATTAGATTTTGATTTATTGTTGGTGCGGATTGTTGGGGCCTAGTCGCTAATTGGAGTTGGCCAAGTCGGAAAATGCGGTAACTGCAGCGCTGGCGGGATTCTCGGCGAGAAACGAGAAATCTCCGCATCTCCTTGCGGAGGAAAGCGAAAGTTAGACGCTTTAAATTTGAAATTGAAATTTCTTGTTTCTCGGTTTATGGCCGAGGAAAAGCAAAAGCCGCGGCTCGAGACTCCAGCCAAGTGCACGTTCGGTTTGGGCCATAAACTGTGGCCTGCCATTATGAGCTAACTTGGCCAGGGCGGCGGAGAGGTTTCTTTTCGCACTAGCACTCCACGGGTTACATAAGGTTGCGGTTCGGCAAAACCTTACCGAACTTCATTAAAATTGCAAATTTCTCTCCGTCTTTATCTGCCTGTGTGGATAATGGGACCAGAAACTAATAAGCAGGTGCCGCCTGGATGTAGAAATATCTGCGGCAACGGACCAAAGATACAAGTCCCATTGTTACAGCCAGATAAACCTCAGAGCAAACTGTCCGTTTTACCCGGCGATTCTGCGTGTCAACGCTTTCCAGAATCGAGTTTATAAATAAAACATCAGCTTGAATTAGTGACTGGCCCTGACTGTCTATGGTTTGGTATTTGTATTCAAACAAAACCATAAATTGGATTGATTTATAATCGCACACAATATTTGTATTATACGTTTCGTAGACAAAGGTTTAGCTACAAAACTACCGTTTCATTGCCGATGCGAGCTATCTTTTGATATCTTTTTTAAAGTCATCACAAAATCAATTTTGCGGTTAATAAAGGGATTATTGCTACTATTTATAGTCTATAGGTATTAACAGAAGGCAGAACTTTGTGCGTATTTTTAGACTTCTTTTGAAACTTTTCATCATTTTACAGAAAAACAATACACAGACCTCTTCTTTTATAAACTTGCCAAATTTGGGAAGATTTTTGTATCGCTGAGATTACTTTCTTTAATCCATTTAACCATATATATCTCATTATTCTCTCCACAACCCACGATGGTCTCAATGGGCTAAAATTTCACCCGCTTCAATTTCAATTTAAGGCCGTAATCAAATACGTTTGGCCACTGCCCACTCGAAAAAAACACACGCACAACAAGTTAACAAGTTTATCAATTAACATTTGAATTATATTTACGAGCAAAATATTTCGCTCTTTCATTGCCGTTAAGTGTTTATAACTTTCACTGCAGCGTCGCTGTCTCATCTCTCAATAGAAAACATTAATTAAAGCATTAAATGCACATAATTAACACAGTCGCAGATGCTGCCGCTTCTTTCTCCCGATTATATATGGCTATATATATAGTGTGGTCTTTCTGCCCGTTTTTTTGCCCAACAGTTGCACATTCGTATGTAGGATTTTAATGATTTTTCTTTGTCTTGCGTTTTTCGCAAATGTTTTCGCATGGGAAATGATTGGGGTGCAGTGCAGAAAAGCTGGGCGGCTTGGCGGGGAAACTGCGCGTCATTGAGGAAAAGCCGTCAAGTGGAGTTAACCTTGAGTTTTCCGGGGTAATAAATTAAACTGTTTTGTGTGTGGGGGCCATTTTCAGTTGCGGTAAGCATAATTTCATTTCTCCACATGCGGAAGATATAATCGAATGTGAAGGAAGTATAACCGCAGCTTGTAAGAAAGCCATTCGCCTTAAGTGCCATTTTAATAATAATAACTAGCTTTTGGCACAAAGACAACAAAGCCACTGATTAAGTTCAAAAACAATCGTAATAGGTCCACCGATATACAAAACTCTATTATCTTTGACCGTATCGCAGTTTATTTTATGCCAACATTATGTAAACGAACCAAAGCCAAGCGAAAAGAAACTCGAAAATTAAATCGGAAGCTTCACCCAAATAAGCCAAGTTTTTACAGTTAAATCGAGATGGGCCAAAAAGCGGCGTGTGTGTCAAATACGTTTAAAAATTCAAGCAAAAAAAGCACCAACAGAAATCCATCGAAAAATTTGACCAACGTTAAGGAACAATGCAAAATAAAACCGAATAAAATTAAAATGTTTGCCTTGCAAACCGGTTCGAGCATAATAATAATCATATCAGAACCGGTTGGATTTAAGAACTGTTCAAAAAGAACTGTAGTCAGACCCAGAATAAAGTCGCCACAGCTTTTCAGCCTTAGCTTGTAATCTCCGCAACCTTTTGGCAATTAATTTTACAATTTAAACCAAAATAATTTAATTTAAGGCAGTGTCAAAAAGGATCACAGCCTAATTTCAATTTGATTGCGGCTTGATTGAGATCTGCGGGCGAGACAAGCGTGAAGCATGCAAAATTGCCGCGACTCTGTAATATTTATAATAAACAACTCAACGCTTTTGACCAGCAAGAAAAAGCGGTCGAAAAGATTGCCAAAGTTATTGCCTGTCAGGCGAAGTGACGGCTGCCCAATCTCGAGTTTCTCATTTCGTTTCGTTTGGTTTTTTGGGACTTCCATGGTCCTGGTGCCGCTGATTATTGAAAGAACTCTTTTCTGGAATCGCGGATGGGGGGTTGGGTATTACTTTCCACGTAGATAAGCCATCGGGCGAGTGCTAATCACAAGCTGCCTTCAACGGGTCCCCTGGCCATTGATTTATTGCCAGATTTCAAGTTAACACTATTTGCCGATCCCAAATTGAGTTATTTATTCCTGCACCGAACGGTCACGTACTCAGTGTGGCAGTTGCAACCTGTTGCACGCTGCTAGTTGCACGTTGCACGTTGCTAGCGCAGCGCTTAGATTTATATTCGTAGATTTTGGCAGTCGTGTTAATGAAGTTTGCTGATTTATGTGCTTATGAGCCTGTCGCCAGTTGCCCACAGGAAGTGGTTTTCAAAAATCGATTTGGAAAATCTAATTGGAATCTTTTACTCTTTCGCCTTTCAGATTCTGGGCAGCTCACTTCTAAGACTGGAAACCCATTAAGTGGTAAGTGCTAAAAACGTAAAAATATTTAACAACCCGTGGTATTTGTCAAACATTTAAGCTGCCAAATAAACGTTTCTGTTTACTGCCAACCATCATTAATGTCTGGTCAATAGATAGGCTGCCAAAAGATCTGAAAAAATCATCATAAAATCCCCGCTTAAATAAGCATTCATGCTCCAGTTATGAGCGTTTTGTTGGAGATCTTTGGGCACCTTTCCACCACAACAAACCGATTCGTCTTTATTCTGCTGCGTTTTATGGTTTTGCTTAGCTGCACAACCAGTTTGGGTTTTGTTAATCAAAACGTCAGAGAAACCTTCACGAATGACAAAAAAATGTCAAATATTTTGTTGCAGGGGAAAAGTGAAAAGCTGGGAAAATAAAATCGTACAAACGCCAAATGAAAATTACTCAAATTGTGGCTTATTTTCCCTAGCAATTCATGCATGAAAAGGGGTGCCAAAGTGAAACTGAAACTGGCTCTTTTGGTTTTGGTTGAGTAAAGTTTGCGATCATGCCTTTAATGGGTTATAAAATGAGGGTTTTAGGCCTGTAAGTGGGAGCCAAGTTCCTTGACGGCTTTTTTTTCTTAACGAATAAATCATGCACAATTTTGGGCATTTATTTCTTGACCCGGACCGTTTTTGTCTCTTCTTTTTACTTAGTCATATAATTTTTATGTTATCGTATATTTCTCTTGTTTTTTAAGCCAAAAGAAAAGTGATTCATGATCTTTTTGGGTCAAGTTTACTGTTTTTTTTGTTGGTTATACTGTTCCGATTGCCATGAATCATTTGTATCTTGGCCAAAAATCGAAATCATTTTCCACAACAATGTTTTGCGACTCATAAGCGCTGTTTAATTAGATATTTATCTTGAATTTGGCCTGCAGCCAAACTTCGCACATCTATCGTCTTTATTTTGGCGTTCTCTTCGCCTCGCACTTCAGTATTCGGTTTCCTTATTGTGTCAACACAATTTAAAGCAAATTGCCAATTGTTGTCGCTTTGTCAGTATTGCTAATTCCCAAACAAAACAAAATTGAATTATTTATCAAAGGCAAAAAAAAAAAAAAACGATTTTTGGGCAAACAAAAGACACGCAAACTGTGCTCCGGAGTTCATAAATAATTTGTTACAGTTTCGGCGTTTTAGTTTTGGGTCCCCCCGCATTGTTTTGGTCTCAAACAGAAATAAGCCTTTTGAGAGCATTGAAATTTATAGATTCCCCAGTCAAAAGCTTTCAATTTTCTGGCCAGCAAAGATTCTTGATTGAGAGCTATGAAAGGAATTCTCTATTCAGGGGTTCTATACTTGGGTTCTTTTCCAGTTAAACGACTTTCCCGAACAAAGGAAGGGGAATCGGTCGGCAGAATACTTTCTAAATGCACAAATCATGGCAGTGGGTAAAGAATGCCACGCCGCAGAATAAACATTTCGGGCTCCGAAACTCCTAAATAGGCTTTAATTAACAATTTATGTGCGCAGTGGCAGTGGCAGCAGCACCAACTTGATGCATCATCCTCGCATCGGCGAGGGATTCATATCTCCATCGGAGGCTGTAATCTGCTGGCTACTGTACGTTGTCACAGCCAGCTCCTGCGGCCTCTGTTCTGCCTAGTCATCCTTAATTATTATGATTATCGATGTTTTATGCTCTATAATTGCCGCTGGCGGTGCGGAGTTGGCAGTGACTTGGAGTTTTTGGGCGTCTCCCAGTCCAGCCTCCAAAATTGCTGTCTTCATTGCGCCTACCTTCTCCTAAGGCACTTACCTAATTGATATAATTCTGCAGTTTAACTTTGGCTTACTTTGCTGCATGCCTGACGTTCGTCACGTTAAGTTCGTGTCCTAAGTCTTTTGTTTTGGCCGTCAACTGCCGCTGGTTCTACATAAATTACACCGAGCTAATGATTATCTCTTAGTTGGTTAGTCAAGTGTCAGTCTAACACAAGACAAACACATATATCCGCCGAGAGTGAAGAACCAAAACACCGGCCAGCTAACAGCCGACATCGGGTGAAAAGCAGTTTTGTTTTGACACAGTTGCTGCACAGTGGAGTTATAAAATGTGCACTACTAATTGAGCTGTACAAAACTAAACATACATTTATTAGCTCAACATACACTTAATGTATTCGGTGTTTGTTAAGAAGCAAGCTATATATTTATATATTTAGCTTACTAGTTACCTAATTTTACTTCATCATCGAAAGATTCCGAATTTGTCCAATTTTAAAACAGTTCGAAGTCACTGTGAGCCAGTTTGCTAGCTGGCAGCTCTATCCGTACCAAGTCCATCCAACCGGGCGGAATGTCCAGGGCGGGCGTGCATTAAAATTTATTATATAAGCCAACAGAGTCGCCTTTGCAGTCGCAGCTTCATCTGCCGCCGTCGCAGCCGTTGCGCTGCGTTGCAATCTTTTTAAAATCTCGCGTACTCATCAACAACATTTCAAAGTGTACGTACATCAAAGTGGACTAGCCCCTGACTTCCCTGCCTAACAGTTGTACATGGAAGGTGTATCGCATAAAATCACAAAAAGCTATCTAAACAGGAAACCCAACAGCAACACATCAACGGGCAGTAGCAACATCGCCTGCAACAGCAACAACAAAAGCAACCACAATGTCGTTGGCGGCGTCGAGTAAATTAAAACAAAACGTTGTCGTCGTCTCCTCCTCCTAAAAGTGTTCCTCGGGCCTCGCCACTGATCCTGCCCCATCCCATGCCCATGCCCATGCCATCCCCAAGCCATCCCATCCCATCGCAGTCCCCGTTTATACCTGTTGCTTAGATGTTCTACTCCTGCTCCGGCTTCTGGATTGCGATTGCTCCTCCTGGCTGTCTGACTATGTCTGCTACTGTCTGCTGTTTTGTTGCCTTAACACTTTGCACAAATATTATTATGTATTATGCTTTTTCGCCATGTTGCCCATGCGGCTACTGCTGCTGCGGGGTGGCAGCCACAGCTTTGATGGATTGCACGTCTGTCGTGAAGAACTCAACTTCAACTTCGACTTCAAACTCGGCTGAGTGAAATGGCAGCCACTTTTTTCGTTAGCTGGGCGTGATCGGGGGCAGGAGAAGCAACGACAGTAATCAAGAGCAACAGAATTTGAAGGTCAGACAGAACGCGGTGTAGGTTTTTTGGGAAAGTCTCGCCGGAGCCGAAAACGTTGTTTATTAGCATCAAATTTTGGTAGTTCAGATCTGGGACGGGATAAAAGAGATACTTTTATGTAAGAGATTTATCTATTACACTGGGCATTGCATTTTAAATGTATATTTTCTGTTTTATATTGACACTGATTTTCAATTGAGCATAACTTAATGCTTAGAAATATTTTTATTAGGTTTCCAAAAAACATAACTTTTGACTTTTATGCTGCATTTGCTATAAGGCAGCAATATTTATGGTTACTCAAATCAGATCTTGTCTATTTATGTCGATATACATTGTGAACGCCCTCAAATTTTCCCCCCCACTCAAGTGCAATGTTCAAGAAAACAAATGTTGCTGTGGCACGCAGTTTCCCCGCTCTTCAACGCCTCTGCCTTTCGACTTGGGTGCGACTGAGCCGTAAACCCAAAACTGAGAAAAAGATGCCTAAAGATGGAGCCAATGATGAATTCGACATTGGAGTGCCAATCAAGGGAAAACAGGGCTCATAAACGTTGAGTAAATCGGAATTTCTTGATTTACCGGGGAAGAGCCGGAGCTTTGGAGCCCTCGATTGATTAGTCACGCCTTTTAGAGCTCCAGATGCTGCAGCTGCACATCCCGAGTGCTTGGCATGATGGTGTAAAAGAGCCGAGCAAACAGAATTCAAATCCGAATCCAAAGCGGCAATTAAGCGGCCAAACGAGTCTAACAATGGAAACTGCGGCCATAAAACAGCATGAGTGCAAATATGCATACACATACACCAATAAGCGAGCTGCAAAACTGCAAAGGAATCCGAGTCTGAACCACAAAAGCAACAGGTGCGCAGCTGGGGATCAGCAGCATGTGAGAGAGCAACAAGTTTACCATAATCACAATAATTTTCAACTCAACTGGACACAAGTGGCACAAACGGAAACAACGAGACCAAACCTCAGTATGTGCCGGAGAATGTGCCATAAAAACTAGAGATCAGAGGCAAGGGGAAGCGGTACGGATCGATGCCTCAAATTGTTGATGGATGGTCTGGACGAACTGAAGAACCGAACTGAGAAAGAAAAGCGATTGTACAAGGCGATTCTGCCACTAATGACGGTTTAGTATCCATAAGAAGCTGCAAGCCAGCCCGAGAATTATTCACTCATTTCGATTTCCCCAGCCTTACTTTCTCCACTCTTCAGCTCTTGAGTTCTTTCAGTTAGAAGAAGTGAACGGGGGCTTTAAAATTAAACGATGCAAACTGTAGCTCTTGTACAGAAAATAATTTGGAAGCTCGGCCGAACGGTTGTATATCTGTTATTTATCTAACTGAAATTTGGAACATTTACGAACTGGAGCTATAGAAAATCGGGTTTTCTTCCTTGCAATTGATTGAAAATAAAGAATGCTTTTCATCTTCTCTGAAAATTTCACCCAATCTCTTCATAGAGCAGTTTCGATCGATGTTGAAGCTTTCGTTCTCGATAAGACAGTTCGTATCTTTTCAAGTCGACTTCTTTTCACTCCTGGCCATTGTGCAAATTATAAAGCCATGTCCAGGTGATTGACATGCCACGTAACGGGGCAAGAACCAAGGAAGAGCCCGTCTGACTCACATTATAAAGCCATAAAAATAACACCTCCAGCTGCAGCAACAGCCGAAGACAAAGTGGCATCCATCATTGGGGAACCTTTTCGTTTTCGGAGGGGGGCCACACGCAGCGATCGACAAGAGGCAACTGGGGACAAAAAAGCCAAACTAATTACATGCCAAGTAATTTTAATACCCACAGAAAGAACTTGCTCAGTGCAATGAGCACTCGCACACCAGCAGCATCACTGGCAGCAGCAACATCCGAAGCAGCAGCAACAGCAGCCGCATCAACGCGAGGAGCAGCAAACACGTAATGTGGCAAACAGAAAAAAAAGCGAAACAACAAAAAGTGGTGCAAGTAAACAGCATGAGGGCCAATGGACTCGCAGCAGCAGTCGCATCAACATCACAACCAAGTCACTGGCTGCTGTAAATGGCCAACAACTCGGGCTTGACCCATGGCCAACATCGGCTGCGATTGCTGGTGGTGGTGGTGATGCTACTCTTGCTGCAGTTGCTGCTGCTGGTTGCTCTTGTATTTGGGTGTGCAACAGGAAGTTGGACTCGCTCGCTTTGATATGTAAATTGTGCCAAATCAATGCCTGGCTCTTAGCCTTGCTGCCGAATGTGGTAATTAAAATCGCTGGGCAGCAAAAGGAGCGGGCAGTGGGCATTAGTATGCAACTCTCACTCGGCGACAGCGGCCGCAACTGTTGGCCATATAAGCGGACTGAAAAGAAAGGCCAACGCTCAGTGCTCAACAAAACAATTTACCAAGTTTGGCCTAAACGGCCAGTGACAGTCCGGCGACAACAACAATTGCAACTGTTACGGCAGTAACATCCTCATAGCGAGCATAGCAACACGTGCGTTTGCCTTTTGCAGCAGCAGCAGCAGCAGTAGCAACAGCCGCAGCAGCAGCAGCGGCAGCAACAACATCAATATCGAAAGGTGCTTGGCCAGGCAGCTTTGAAGTTTTTCGCGCGAAATTTACTAACGGCAACGGCACAGGAGCAACAACATTAACAACAGCAACATCATCAGCAGCGGACTGAGCAACTAAAACGCGCGTGCGCAACATTTGCCACAAATGGAGTTATCAACCAAATGGGTCTTCATCGATATAAAAATTGATGAAGCGCTCTTCTCGGAGGCAAAACTTTGGCCTGTCCCAGCATCCTGAGAGATTGCAGCCAGCAATTTTCCAAGGAAATTGCTTTCGCCCCGAGTGCTGGTGCGTGTACTGCCGCTGGGTCTGCTGCTGTTGTTCTGGCTGATGGTGTTCCTCGAGCGGTCTTTGGAGACTTATTTTTGCTTGTTACCCAATGCCAGTGATTTGTGTTCTTAGCTAATGAGCAGCTATCAAAGAAATGTCCAATAAATTATGGCCACAAGAGCAGCACACTATTCGCACCGCATCGAACCTAACCGAAACGAACAAAAGTGAAAAGTGACAAAGCTCGTAAATACGTATTTATTGTTTTAGTGTCGTGGAATTTGTAGCTGGCTGTTGTGTTGTTTACCTGACACACAAAATCATTGAGGTGTCAAAAGTAAGCGACAACATCTACGAGACCACATATGTCTGCTTGTTTCCTAACCGAGGGCCCGAATTGCGGCCATAAACCTGGACACACTCAGCGGCCATCGGCGTAAAGATGTTGACAGAGATCCGACACAAAGTAAACTTGGATGTGCTAATCCGCAGGGATAATGGCGGGGAATGTGCCCTCTTGTTTACCTTTCACTTTTCAACCTGGGTACTCCTTGGACCTGACACCTTGGAAGCAGAGTGGCATCGTCCAGAGCACAGCTGCAACATGCAGCACATTCCCCGAGTGCACATGTGCCCTCATAATTGAGGTTCAGCCGCATTCTGAGCACTCCTTTTCCACTGCCGTCATGCATTAGCTAATGACAAGCCATGAAACTATGGCCAAATGGGTTGAACAACCTCAGCAGCCGGCCCACTGGGCACCAAATGAAATTGTCATTTCAGAGCGTTGCTGGTGGAGTTGCAGTTGCCATTGCTGTTGCTGCTGCAGCAACTAGCTGCAGTTGCTGTTGTGCAGTCAGAACAAGTTCAAGGCATAATTGCTACAAGCAGCAACATTGGCAGCACTCGTGTGTAATTGTCGTGGCGGATCAGTCGCAACACCTGATTAAGTGAAGCATCACATGGCTGTTGCTCGTTTTTATTGCATCACATGTTGCTGGTGTCGAGTTGCGAGTGGCGAAGCCCGCAAGGATGTGGCATCCTGTCACTGCTTGTCAGCAGCAACACATGCTGCTGGCGCCAGTGCAACAGCAGCAGCAGCAGCAACAGCAGCGAAAGTATTGGCTTACGGCAACAGTTGTTCATCCTTCATAATTGATCGGATATTTTCGGAGCTTGATCTCGTTGTGGGTGTGTGGTTGTCCTGCACTCATCAAAATCTGCCATCATAACTGCAAACTCAGGTTTGCTGCTGGTGCAGCTACTGTTGAAAAATGTTGTTTACCAGCAATTAAAAAAATTACATGTACGTGCTGCAGCGACGACAAAGTTGCTGCCAGTCCGCAGCGAGGCAGCATCGGCATCACCGATCCGAGTTCCTAATAGCATTGATTAGAATTTTTCCGCCAGCCTCCTTTGCTTCACTTTTCGTTTTATGCCAGCGCATGTGTGCCATGCTAGCAATTTTCCACAGAAGAGACACCAAATATTTAATTATCTAAAGTGCAGTGGGCAGAAAATCATAAACAAAGAAGGGGATTCATTCTTAATTGCCTTCATACTTTGTTGAGTCAAACGATTGAATGTTGCTTACAACTTAGAGACATTGCAAGGGATATGTTGTTCTATAACCATTGATAACTTCGCTGTTTATCGGGAAGCTATCAACAACATCGATTTTTTTCAAGCTCTAATTTGCACCAACATGTCATTTATGAAAAATGCACAGCATTACTTTGGAGATAAAACTCCTGGGCTGAACTTGTTTCCAGGTCCAAGTCGCAGCTTAATTAAGGTGGAAAAGGGCCCGGCCAAAGACATGCATCAAATGACTACAGCAGCAGCAACATCACGAGGAGGAGGAGCTACAGCAGGTTCCAGTGATCTGTCATTGCCGGCAAATGGCTTAACCACTGCAGCCACAACTATAAATAGTTGCACACGTGCATGAATTTCGGACTATTAGACGTAATAGCTGAATGCATCATAATTTACCTTGACATTTAGACCAATGTCTGCGCATGCCGCAGTTAATTGCCAGCGAGCAACATGCAACAGCCGCAGCAGCAGCAGCAGCATAAGCATAACAACGACAACAGCAACATCCACATCAACAACTATGCAAATGGTTTGCTTACACGCGTGCATTTTGATTAGGTTAACTATTTATAGCCATGCGATGCGGCATCAGCGTCGGCAACATTCCAGCCATGAGTCACTGCAGCAGAAGCGACAGCAGCAGGAGCAACACTTGCTGCACCGCTTCTGCGACATGGGGATAATCACATTGATATGCCTAATTAGCTGCAACAGCGACCACTGCCTAACTGGCCGGCTGACTGGCTAGCTGGCTGTTTCCGATAATCCTCCTGCACTGGGCAAACAGGTGCCACCTGAAGGTCAGCCGCTTTTCCAATCGCAGCAGCCGGATTGCCGGTTTCTAGTAGCTGGCTTAATGGTATCTGCCATGCGGCGCTGATTTCGCAGTGCGAAGCAATTAAAGTTCTGATTGAAGCCCGAAAAATGCTGAAAGTTCTGCCAAAACAGATTGGCGCGGCCATTTAAAACGAAAATGAAAACTGAACGCATGCGCCAAAGTCGCCGACGCACCACTCAAGGCAGCCGCTGGGCAAATGTTTTTGGTTTTTGGATTTCGGCTTTGGTTTATGTTTCGCTTGAACTGGTCCGCTCCGTCTTGGGCCCAAAACTCCGGTGCCGAACTCCCTGCCCTGATCCGTCTGCGTCTGCGCGTCGGTTTCTGTTTCTTTTTCGGTTTCGGCCTGGCCAACTTGGCAACCTTTAAAAGAATGCGGACTTGCCAGTAATAGACACACTCACTCGCACACACACTGCGATATGTAGGCGCACGGTAGATAGGCCACATCGAAGATATATATACGAGCGCCTTCTATATGTACGGCATGCACGGGAAAAATAACTCAAAAAGTTTGTGGCAACAAAAGGTAACAACTCTCAAGCTGCCCCATGATAAAGCCACCAAGTGGGGTGGTCAAGAAGTTTCCAAATGGCTTCTTAAAATTTAATAAATTTCTCAAGATTTTTTTACAATGCTTTTATTTATTTAAAAGTATTTTGTAAAAGCTTTCTAAAAATTGGAACAAATTTTGTGGCATTCAAAAACTGTTTCGAGATGAATTCCTGCGGCAACCCGTGCAGCCAGTTTAGTGCCGCAATTGTTGGCGGGATCATTTGAATCAGTGTGCGTTGACCAGGGAGTGTGTGTGTTGCCAGTTGCAGTTGCCACATGCCGCATGCCACAGCTGTGGCAGTCCGGCTTGTTTACAGGAATTTTACAACTATGCAGCCGGCTCCTCCAGCGGGTCGAGCTAAAAGGATGAAGAGAAAATGTTGTTATTGCTTATTAAGAAAAAAATCACGGAGCGAGGGCAAATTAAAATAAAATTAAGTGCAGAAAAAAATGTGGGAGATACGCGAAACGGGGTATCCAAGTGGAGCCAGGGGGCGGAAAGGCCATCGGCTTAGCCTTGTCCTTGTCCGACTGAAAGGCCGTTTAAAAAATAGTTTAGCAATCGTCAGCCCCGCGGACAGAGAGTCACGTTCTCGCTGCCCACTCCTTGGATCCCAATTCCGATCCCGATCCCCATCTCGATCCCGATCCGCTGCCACTCCATCCACTCCACATCGTCGTCATGCGGTAATGAGCCAAGTGAGGTTCTTGGAATTGCGCCAGCGGTGCGTCCTTGAAACTGGTTTCGCCCCATAAACAAGGCGGCCATTTGCCTGGATATCTGAGTCGGGTCCATAATGCGGCTAGAAACTATGACTGTGATCCTCAGATTCCCATCTGGTGGCCATTAAAATTTTGCACTATTAATTAGACAACGCACAGGAAATTTATGGCAATGACCTCTCGCAGACCAATTAAATGCACATTACGACAGCCTGCTGCTCAGTTCTAAACCGCAGACCTCTGCTTAAAAGCATCCATAAAAATCAGCGAGGCAAGGTTCAAGCTTCTGATTATATTTGCAAAATTATTACTGAACAGTAGCCGGAGAAGCCGGAGAGTATGTATTTTGGGATATATATAGTTTTTATACAAGCTGCAGTTTATTTATTGGAAATAAAGGGTTTGCCCTAATACCAAAGCGCCATCTGTCGGAGGTGATATTTTAAGACTTGTTCTATAGTTATTTTCTTACTAGAACTTTTTTAAGACTGCTTTGATAGTTATCTGCGCTGATTCATCACTTGTAAAGATTTCTTTCTGTGTACATTATGCGTCGGTCGATGCACACGCAAATGTCACATCAATTAGCCGCACCGAGGGCCACAAGATGTGGCGATTGCAGCTGGCTTTGCTAAGTTGGCTAACTTGAGCTAGCTGGTTAGCAGACTCATAAAACATCAAATTAGCTTTGACTAGGTTGGCTAATTTGAAAAGTAAGCGGCAGTTGGGCGAATTGGCCATCTCCAGTTGTGTTTGCGCCGTGGTTGAGTGGTTCAATGGCCCCCCGGCCACCCACTCGCCAGCTGTTCGCTGACCTTCGCCGCCTGACGTTGACTTTCCTTGATTTCTACACGTATCAGTCGGAAAATGTCGAGCAAATATTGCGATACCAGCTGTGGGTAAAAACAAAAGTCACAGCAACAGAGCAAATATTATATAAGCACACACATCAACCTGTGTGCTGAGCGTGTTTTCGGTTGTTTTTTATTACTGTCTGATAATCACCTCTGATCCGTTTGTTGAACCGATAAGAAAAGATCCATTCGCATATGGGGAAGTGTCGACCAATTGATAAGCACTTATTTATAGACATTAACTACTCTATAAATAATGCCATCAGACATTCATAATAACTCCTCCGCAATTAAACACAGTGAGCTGGGAAGCAATCACTGCCTCGGAACTGTAATCTGGAGTAGTACAAAAAAATCAAAGCCAAGAAAGTAGGAAATCGATAGTTAACCATTGGCCATGCTGTTTGTTGAAGTTACTGTGGCAGCGGCAACAGCAACACTTCAAAATTCGCTGCAATTTGCGTTAATTATACGCTCCGTTGGACGAAAAAAACAACAGCAGCTAACAAATAGGGAATGCCGATCGAGATTGCAGACAAATTTAGGCCATACAAAGCTCTACTTTGTTTTCGCTTTTCCCGAAAATTAACCCACAATTTTCCTCCAATTGCAGAAACACCAACATAGTATGCGTCTCTTCAAAACGCGCAAATCCACGGATACCTACAGCACACTAGCCGCGCAGCAACAGCAACAGCAGCAGCAACATCAAGCGGAAGGCAGCAACATTTCCCACAGCGGCAACAGCAGCAGCAACAAGAGTCACACACCGGCAACATGCAGCAACAGACTGAACAAGAGCATTGTGAGCAGCACCAGCATATCGTCATCGCTGCCTGATCTGCATGACAAGTCGCCCGTCATGATTCTCAGCTGCACCACCCTGGCCAGCAATGGAGCCACCGCCACGGCAGCGGTCACAGCAACAGCCACCGGCACAGCAGCAACATCTGCCGGCTCGCTGCAGCAGCAACAACAGCAGCATCTGCAGCACCAGCAGCAGCAGCCGTTACGCACGGCCACGCCCACGTGTCTGCTGAGTGGCCGTCAGACGCCATCGGCCATATCGGTGATGTCGCTCCAAGAGGCCACCAGTCTGCACCGCCAACAGCAGCAGCCACACCAGCCACCCACCATCTACGTACCGGTGCCCACGAAACTTGGCAGCAATGTCAACACTGGCAACAGCTCGGCCACTCTGCTGCTCAGCTATGGCAGCACCAGCAGCATCGCCAACCTGCAACAGCAGCAGCAGCAACATGCCGCCCAGTACCAGCAGTATGTTGCACAGCGACTGCACGCCGCTTCCAGCAGTTGTTTGTACGAGAAGGGGACGAATGCCAGCGCGGGGGCGGCCAGCAACAAAAGCAGTCGATCCCTGACCCCAAATGGTAAGTACTTTACTATAAGGTGAAGTTAAATAATCATATTACTAATGGTAGCCCAGGATTGTGCTTGTAATATCAAAATCTAGAGGAGTTGTGCTTACTTATATTAGTTTTTATTATTTGCTGATAATATCATGGGTAAAAACCTGCAATCATTAAGCTGCCAATGGCAGTTACTTTCCGTATTTAACGCATTCTCAAAGTAAGTCATACCCTTTAGCACACAAAAAGCTTTTGCCACATTGTTGGGCGCACTAAACAGGACATGTGATGCACCTTGTGATAACATGGTGATGAAGAAATGGCTCTTATCATCGCAGACATTCACGAGTCTCAGCCATTGATCCTTGTTCTCCTCCTCAACCTCCCAAATGCTGCAGTTACTATTGGCGCCCAATTCCAGTTGATTTCCAGCAGTTATATAGAACAGTTCCTTTTTGTGCTCGAGACACAAGCGACGGGTTTTCACCAGAAGCCTAAGAGATCTTGGTAAACTCTGCAACATGTTTTGGAGATTATTGTTCCATTGTTCTGGATGATTACTCTTGAGGTTCCTCAATTCCATTGCAAAGTTAGAGAGAAGAATCTCGTTCAGAAGACGGAAACGTCTAAGGTGCCAATAAAAGCTCATCCAAAGCTTCAGCTTGAAGGGATTTCCGGTATTGAGATGGCTTTGCAAATCTTGTGGTGATTTTTGTGACTCTAAAATATCCGACCAGGGAATATTCCATGCCACGAGCTGTTGCTGCTCTTCATTCAGTGACAAACTGATGTCCTTAGTCCACTTATCGAAATCCAAAAGGCTTTCATTGAATTGTGTAGGCACAAGTCCAATCAGTCCATAGATATCGTCTTTGATTACCGCCTGAACTGGGTTTAGTAGCGAGCTTAAGCCCAAAAGTATTTTGAGAGCAATGTAAACGACCATTGCGATGGAAAATCTTATTCAAACTGATCTATAGATTCCCTATTTGTTCAGTTTGCTCCGTGGGATTTCCGGGTATTTGGCGCTTATCGCTGGTTTTTTGATAATTCCTTGATATTCAGTGGGGCCAACGCCCTGGTTTTCATTTCCTCAAACCCAAGTGATACCAATTCCTGTTCCCACAGGTCACTTGCCCGACTACAAGTTGGTGACAGCGGTGCCAGTTGTTGTCCTGGACGATGAACACAAATCCAATTCATTGCCGGCCACTGAAGCGGGTCGCAACAGCAACAGCAGCAGCAACATGAACGGCAGCAGCAACAGCAACAGCAACAGCCTTGACGTCAGCAACAGCAACTCGCATTCGGGCAGCTCCACTTCTTTGGCCAGCACCACGAGAAATGGTAAGTACTTTGGCCAAAAATAGAATGGAAATCCGGGCAAATGCCTGGAAATTGATTTTCCCTTCAAGTGGCGGCGCCGCGAGGGTTTCTTTTCCCCGTGGAATATATTTTATTTTGGGGCACATTCAACCGAGAGTGTTGGGTCAATGGTGAGGGGGAAAATGAGCCCATAAATTGTGGAGCGGCAGAGGGTGTGTTGTCAGCCAGGTATTAAGAGCTCAATTTGGAGCACATTTAAATTGAAACAATTAATTTTCCCTGGCTAAACATAGGAAGCAGCACTCCCAGTGCTTCCGTGTTTCGCGGAGGCAAAATCATCGCCAATCAGTTGCCAATTGTCATCGATACGATGCGTATTGTGCCGCATGGCACATACTCTACTCCAAAATACCGTATTGACCCGATTTCGCATCAATGCGCGCCGCCAACATCGTCGCTGTAATGCGATCCCATGTCTGCAACTGGAATTTGTATTGTTTTCAGCACGGCACGAGTTGGTGCTGCGGAGAGCAGGCTGTGGTCTCGATTTTGAGGAGGAGCCCACCCTAAAAGCCTAAACTACACAGGGAGAAACCCTTTCTTGGTAACTTGGGAATAAGTCATAAAGCTGCTAAGGAAACTTTGTTATAAACACCTCTCTTTATAAATGATTATAGATAACACAGATCCTTCCTATATTATCAGAAATAAATGTTGCTGCCATCTGATTCTTTCAGTGTAGAATATCTCCCAGCCAACAGCCGACCAAGTGTGACAAAGCTGGGCATTATATGTCATTCAATGCAGTTCAGTTGAGTTCACTTTACTTTGGTTGAGTTCAGTTTAGTTGTAATGATTTGCACAAAGAGCACTTCATTTACTTTTATTTTTGCCCGGTTATGTGATATGTGATTGAGGTTTTCGGTTGTATAGATGGGTGGAGTTGTGAGTAATAGATATGGGTATTAGAGCGGCTAGTTAGATAAGCGAGGAATCGAGGGCAGGAAATGGCTGATGAAGTGATTGGCAAATCAAAGCATGAGAAAATATGAGTGCCGAAAGAAAGCCAGAATCAATACCGTACAAGTGTGCAAGCGATTTTCACTTTTCCTCGGCTGGCCAACCGCAGGCCATCATTATAAGCCGCGAGTTCTAGCAAACGGCAATTCAAATAATGTTTTCCAGCCCCTCTGCGGCAACCGCAAAACGTTTGATGATTGCATTCTGAGATGCCGGCCGACAAAAGCGGCCAAACAGCTGCAAGTCGGGCTGGAAAGATATGGCAGGTTTTATCAGGTGGCGCGGAAATCAGCAGCTGTTGCTCCACGAGACTCATTCATCTTGGGACCAAAGACAAAGTCACACCAAAGCCATAGCCATCGCCATCGCCATCACCATTGCATGCCAAAGTCACATTCTAAGTTCGTTGAGCTTTTGCCGCCTCTAATGCCGCACTTAATTGGTTTTAATTAAGGTTTTGCCAAGTGTGCCGGCCCAAGGTCAATTTCAGTTTGTATTAAGATATAGCTGAGTAAATATTTTCGTTTGCACATTGGTAAATGGCTTTCATCGAGGGAAAAACGATGAGAAATCAATAATCTTTAGGCCTCACTCTCAGCATAAATGCTATAATTTTCGATCCAGTTGAGGTTTCTGGATGGTTTCACCTCCTACTTCTTTATTTCTCCAATGGCGCTGCACGCATGCGCATTTATTGTGGATTATCGCTTATTACATGTTCCCCTGACTTGATTTCAAAACCGATTATCGATCTCTCATTGCCCGCCAACTCCATTTCCAGCTACAGCTCCAACTGAAACTTCAACTCCATGCCGTTATGGCCAAGTCTTCTGAGAAGAATTCTCCGCCAGCAATTCGCATTTGTACGTGAGATATTATTGCATGCCATGTGCACTTGGTCTTGGTTTCTCCGCGATTCCCAAACTGATTTCGATTCCGATGTTGATTTTGATGTTGATTCCGTTTGATCTGAAAGTGGCACAAAATCGCGACTTTTGAGTTCACATTTGCATACATGAATACGCCTTTCCCATGGCTTTTTGGTTATTGAACTTTTCGACCGTTTTACACTTTTAAGTGGGGCTTTTCTGATGCATATCAATTTGTTATTGTTATGGGTTCTTATGTGTCAAAATGATTTCTTAGTAATGGACATCCTAAGAAACTTCTTCAGCTAATAACATATATACGAAAAATATTAGATTCCTTGATTACGTAAAGTAATTATAGTTTGGAAAAGCACTACAGATATCTATTCCTTTCTCTGGCAACTCTGGAGAACTGCACTTCATCCGGCAAGAACCATGCCATCCTCCTCTGCAACACTTCAGATGTTCAGTTCTAAGATGGAGCTCCAGCTCTCTGGGTCTCGAATGGTTTTGCCTCAACATCGCTTGCATGTCAGCCGGCAAAAATGCAACAAAGCCATCTCCGACCAGCGACTTTTGAGGGGTGGAATAGTGGAAATGGGGAAAACGGGCCTCTTGGGCTGGCGGGCATTTGACACCGTCTTGAAAGTTAAGTGGGTGTAGAATTTGTGGCATGTGGCCGGCGGTGACTGCAGATGGAGCTGGAGCTGTGGACCGGGAGACCCAGAGATGGGGAGAGCCTCTTGGAGTGTGGCTGAGGTTGTCATATAATTGATGCCCGCGCGCCGTTTCCTATTATTGTTTAACACTCGCGCGGCAGCTCCGCCAGCCCCCACCGACCAATCCTGCCCCTCATTTCCGTCGGCTGTGTGATTGCAATGGTGAAAACTTTAATCAAAGGCGAACTCGGTCAGGCCTTGGGTGGAGTTTCGCCGTTTCGAGCGGCTGTCAACCTGCATTGGCTCTGGATCTGGCCACCCCTCGAACGCCTCCTCATCATCATCAGCACCATCATCATCCTCATCCGCATCCGCAACCCGGCTTCCAAGCCACTGCGCCCACACATGGCCTGAGCCAGGGCAATTTGAACGGACCAAAGCCCGTGGCTGGGCTGTGGCTATTAAACAACTTTGGCACGAGTCAGCGAAAGAAGCTGGAGGAAGCCAGTGATGGCTCACACTATCCCCAGTGATCACTGATTACCGCTTGGGTGCAGTGACTCACCTGAGTCTTGGACATCTTTAGCAAATATTACTTTTAAATATAAATCAATTTACGATATCGTTTAGAATCTCGATGACCACTTTTACATGAATTTGCATCACTGCATCGTTAGCTCATTAAATCTTAAGCACTTTCTTCAGTGGGTTAGTCAGTCACCTGAGTCATCGCCTCGCATCACTGATCACGGTTTTGGGGTCTCACTCCGCCACTTCGATTTGATGAAAATAGTTTTGGAAATTTTATTGGCGAAGCCGTATAATGCGCTTTGAAGTCAATGGCAATGCGACGCCTTCCTGATCCCCCGAATCATTGGATGTGCATGTTTTATGCTAATTGTTCGTAAATGCCCCGTCCCGCTGGCTCGGCACCTCATCTTCTGGCGATAAATATGGAACAAGCGCATAAATTTGTTTATTAACCAGACTCGAAGAGGGGTCTCTTTCCATTTTTAAGTGTTTGCAATTGCTGTTAAGGCCGGATCGTTAAAGTATTTTACGATGTTATTAGATTTCCACTGGACGATGGGCAGTTCGAGTCCATATAATGATTGGTTATGCTCTATTAGTAATTGAGGTGTGTTTATTGCTCAATAACTGTGCAGAACAGCGATCTCTCGATGACCAGGAGATGGGCTGCTAATGCTCAAAATCAATAGAATATGCAAACACACCTTTTTACAATCATTTATGGGTATATTCACTTCATTACAAGATTAGGGAATATCCCAAAAGAACAATAAGCAGTGCCAACCTTACGAAGGGGCAAATTAGCTTACCAGGTTGTCTTCTCTATAAATTATGACTATCTGAGTAAAGCCGCCTGAATCCTTTCTTGTCAAAAGCCTTCAACGTCAGTTAAGGTCGAAAGATCTTTAAGGCCGACCACTTCTTTTGTGCCTTTTTGTGGGGGAACTCCAACCGCAAATGCCTCGAAATCGGATGCCTTTTCACAGGCACGTGGCAGCCGGCTGACCGCAATGCAGCTGGAGCGGTAGATTGTCATTGGCCATGTCCAAGATCAAGTCCATGTGGAACCCTGGACATTTCTCATCTGTCCCGGCAACTGTGCCGACTTGTGGCCAGGCGTTAAGATTTATTGAAGTGTTATAATTAAGTTAGAAATCGCTTTCTGATTGCAAATCTTCCCTTCCCTCCCTGCAGTTTTCACCTGGGGCAAGCGCATGAGTCGCAAACTGGATTTGCTGAAGCGGAGTGACTCGCCCGCCGCCGCCCACAAATCGCATTCGGATTTGAGGAGTCTGTTCCACTCGCCAACGCACCACAAGAGTGGATCCGGTGGATCCAGCGGACCCAGTTCGGCGAAGGCATCGCCCTCACCCACTGGCGGCCATCAGAACAGCTCCGGCTCCACGACTAGCACCCTCAAGAAGTGCAAGTCGGGACCCATCGAGACCATCAAGCAGCGACACCAGCAGCAGCAGCAGCAGCAATCGGTCCAGGATGTGGGCACGGGACAGAGCCAGAGTGCTCAGTCCACGCCCACGCATCAGTTCCAGGCGGCCGCCCGCCCACAGAAAGCGCTAAAGAACTTCTTCCATAGGATCGGGTCCACCGGCATGCTGAACCATCGCTCCCACAATCTCCTTAAGGCTTCGGAGGCGGCTCAACAGGCCACCCCGGCAGCCACCACATTGTATAGGAGCAGCTCTACCAGCCAGCTGTCCAGCAGCTCCTACGTGAAGTGCGACGATCCCACCGAGGGTCTGAATCTTCAGAGGGAGCAGCGGGAACAGCGTCTTCCGCGGATCGCCAGCCTGAAGTCCAGTAGCTGCGATGACATAGCCAAGGTGAGCAGTTGCCTGACGGCCAGCACAAGTAGTGGCAGTGCCGCAGGCAGCTTGGGCTCTCCTCCAAGTAGTGCAGCAGCTGGTGGAGGCGGAACTGCATCCAACAACAGTGGCCAACACGATCCCTCGCGTCGTGGCGCCTTTCCTTACGCCTTCCTGCGATCACGTCTCTCCGTTTTGCCCGAGGAGAACCACGGAAATGTACCAGGACATCTGAAGCAACAAATACAGCGGCAGCGGGAGCAGCACCAGCAGCATCAGAGGGATCTTCTGCAGCAGGAGCAGACATCGTCGCCCCTTCCCCAGCGCCGATCCCCCGAACAGGCGATGCTGAACAATGTGTCACGCAACGACAGCATCACCTCCAAGGACTGGGAACCACTTTACCAAAGATTAAGTAGTTGTCTAAGTTCAAACGAGTCCGGCTACGACAGCGATGGGGGTGCGACGGGAGCCCGACTGGGCAATAATCTGAGCATCTCCGGCGGAGATACCGAATCTATTGCCTCGGGCACACTCAAGCGTAACTCGCTCATCTCCCTCAGCTCTTCGGAGGGCGTTGGAATGGGCATGGGCCTGAGTCTGGGACTGGGTGCCCCATCGACGAGGAACAGCAGCATCTGCAGTGCTCCCGTGTCGCTGGGTGGCTACAACTACGACTATGAGACGGAGACGATACGGCGACGATTCAGGCAGGTAAAGCTGGAGCGCAAGTGTCAAGAGGACTACATCGGAATTGTCCTGTCGCCCAAAACGGTGATGACCAATAGCAATGAGCAGCAGTACAGGTATCTCATCGTGGAACTGGAACCCTATGGCATGGCCCAAAAGTGAGTATTGGAAAATTAGAAATTAATTCATTTTCTAACTTCTAACTTCTCTTTTCTAGGGATGGCCGTCTTCGCCTGGGTGACGAGATTGTCAACGTAAATGGAAAACACCTGCGAGGCATTCAATCCTTTGCAGAGGTTCAGCGCCTGTTGAGCAGCTTTGTGGACAACTGCATCGACCTGGTGATTGCTCACGATGAGGTGACCACGGTAACTGATTTCTACACCAAAATCCGTATCGATGGGATGAGCACGCAGCGCCACCGGCTGAGTTATGTGCAGCGCACACAGAGCACGGACAGTCTGAGCAGCATGCAGAGTCTGCAGCTGCAGCAGGAGAGGATTCAGGGTCACAATACGGAACAGGAGCAGGAGGCACAGGGCGAGGATCAGTGCGATGCGCGTTCAATGGCCAGCGTCAGCACAATGCCCACTCCGATGCCGCTGATGCAGCATCGCCGGAGCTCCACGCCCAGGCACTCACTGGATGTCGGTGCGCCGGAGCATGAGCTCCTCAGGAGGCGGGCGCGCAGCTCCTCAGGTCAGCGCAGCTTGGCTCTAACACCGACCCCACTCTTTGCCAGCGGCAGCAGCAGCTGCTCCTCCTCCCCTAACCACCGGTTGCTGGATAACGAGAACGACCCTGCTAACGACACCGATTCCTATACGCCAGTGTATGCAAATCGGGCGGCAAGCGTGTGCGTGGCCTCCTCCCTGGCGGACGACGAAAAGTGGCAGTTACTGGCTCGGAAGCGCTGCTCGGAGGGTTCCGCCCTATCCGCTACACCGAACCCGCAGCAATTTGGCCAGCGCTCCCACTACGCCAGAAACTCCATCAATCTGGCCAACTCGCACTACCGCTCGCTCCGATTTGCCCACTCGCGGTTGAGTTCGTCGCGCCTTAGTCTGTTCATGCAGGCGCCTCCTAACAGTCTAACCGTCGGAGAGGGAGTCGCTAATACCCCATCCTCTACAGCTACCACAACCACTGATCTCACTAACCATCAGCAACAGCAGCAAAACCAGCAACAGACACACCAATCACTGTACATCAAGCACTCGCCAAAGAGCGTCTCATTGTTCTCGCCTAATCCCTATGTTAACGCCTCATCCTCACCAGCTTCGGCATCCACATCAGCGGGAGCCGGCTCCTCCCTGGCTCCGCCAGCCGCTGCCCTAATGCATCACAGGCCATCGCTTCCGGTGGCCAAGCTAACAATACGCGACGAGGAAATGGCGGAGGTCATCCGTGCGTCCATGAGCGAGGGTGAGATTCAGTAATCCAATAATCAACTAAATTGCTTACTAGAAGAAATCAAGTCATTTCCCGTGTCAAATACTAAACACTTGTTACAAATTATAGGTAGTGGACGTTGCACCCCGAAGACTATAACCTTTTTTAAGGGACCTGGACTGAAGTCGCTGGGCTTCAGCATAGTGGGAGGACGAGATTCGCCCAAGGGCAACATGGGAATCTTTGTGAAGACCGTGTTTCCTTCAGGTCAGGCAGCCGATGATGGCACACTGCAAGCGGGTAAGTTCCTCAAATGCATTTCGATGTCTACAGCCATAACTAAAATACATTCCAAACAGGCGACGAGATTGTGGAGATCAATGGAAACTCTGTGCAGGGCATGAGTCATGCCGAAACCATAGGACTCTTTAAGAACGTAAGAGAGGGCACCATTGTGCTAAAAATCTTAAGAAGAAAGTAAGTACATCTAGCAAACTATATTTTTAATTGAAACCTAATGTTTCACTTTTATTTGCAGATTACAGAAAGCTAAATCGATGGGTTGCTAGTTAATGCCCGTATTTGACTTATTCCCATGGTAATACATAATTATGGACAACCTACATCGTTTAACCAAGTTAAATGTTAGCTTCGTTAATTAAGTGAAGCCTTTTTCGTAATCGTACAAAGCCCCTTGCTAGAACTATACACTTATACAGACTCTATTTAGAAACTAGAATCCCAAATAGTATGTAAAGAATTGTATGAAGTTACAATTTTAAATTATTTACCCATTCTAGACTAGGCTATGGTTCGAAACGTTGTACAAGTTCTATTTACATACAACCTTAATATATTTACCTGAAAAGCAATATACGTTTTGTTTCAATAACATTATATTAAAATAAATCACTCTGTTTCCGTTTCATTCTTCACAATCAGTCGTTGCTTTTTTACAAAATGCTCAATCCGGTTCTCCAAGCTCTCTGCAAAAACTGATTGATTAGAGTAAACTAAAAATAAGTGTGCATTCAATACATACCACATCGTTTGCGTTCTAAAAGAGGCTGATATTGACGTGGATTGACGGAATCCTGCAACAGGTTTACCTGAGCCAGTACCTTCTCATTTGGCTTAAAGTTTTCTTCAAATAAGGATTCCAGTTGTTGCAGCACATTGCGTATCATGGTGCTCTTAACGCTAAATTGCGTCCACTCACACTGGGTGTTTTCGATAAGCTTCTGTAGATTTTCCTCATTGTAAATCCACGCCGTAAGATCACGCTCCAAGGGCTCGGGAGCATTTAAGTCATCTGATTCGTTGGCGACTGTATCCATGGCCTCTTCATTTGCATCACCGCTGCCTGAATGGTTTACACTTCTTGTTGTATGGTCTCGAAAATCGCAACGAAACAGATTTAAAGGCAAGCCAATGGCGGGGGTGTACTGCGGCTTGCAGGGATTAGACTCCACATCAAGCAGGTCACTTATTACGGCCGGTTTTTCCTTTTTTTGGCCCACAAGTAAAAGCACCGCCATAATGCAACGGATTTGGTGCCAGAGGAAGGCATTTGCTTGAATCTCCAGGTAGTACATGTCGTAGCCTGCAGAAAATTACGCTTTAAAATTTTATAGAACTAAAGCTCTTGCTCAGGAACAAACCGGAATTTGTATGATTCTCATCACAAGCTTCCACCCTGGCTGATTGCAAGTTTCTCATGTAGTTGGTTACTCCGTTGTGCACGTCCATTTTGCAGAAATTGCGGAAGTCGGCGTGACGCACTAAGAGATCACAGGCTTTACGCATGGCAGCAATGTCCAGGTCACCCTTAGGAAAGTAGTAACGATAGCTGCGAGAAACGCAATCAAATCGAGCACTATAAACCGGACTGCGCAGTGGCATCCAAGCCACGCACTGAATGTTCTTGGGCAGCACTCGATTCAGGAGTCCACAGTAGTCGATCTCGGAGGAAAGCGATGTGGGATCCAGCTGGGATTCGGGTGGATGCTTGCTGCGCAGATCTATGGAGATGACCTGGCAGAAGGCGCTCACCTCCTTGTCTGTGCGTCCACAGCGGTGATAATTGGAAGTGGCGCGAGATTCGATTAGGCAGGTACGAGTCAGTGCGCGGAACAAGTTGGATTCTGTGGCAAAGCAAAAGATTTACATTTTTGCATGTATTAGAGCTGAGTTAAGAACCTACCGATAGTATCATTGGAATCCTCCTGGCAGGCAAATCCTTGATAGTCCCAACCAAAGTAGGTAATCTTTAGCAAGACATGACGCTTGTGTGCACTGAAAAAATTGAATCATGGAACTTGATCTAATCTGGAAGTGGTTCCACAACATACCTGCTCCAATCGAACATACGTATCTTCTGCACTTTGTTGGATGTCTTGGCCACCTGGCTAACTTTGCCATCCGCTTCGTTGCCAAATAATCCAGAGTATTCCTTATCATGTTTATCATGCTCGCTTAACTTTTTCTGCAGCAGATTCCGCAACTGAAAGTTATAGGCCTCCAGTTGGACAACCTTATCGATCAGCTCGGTTTGGGTTAGTTTTTCGAGAGCCTCTCGGCTTAAGCCTTTTAATCGTTTATTTATAACAACTTTTTTGTCATTTGTTGCACTCATTTTGGAGGTTTATGAGACATAAACAATATAAAAGCAACACGTGAAATTCTTCTTGGCATTCGCAACGAAACGCGCACATAGACATGAGCAAGCTTTGCTAATAGCGCATATCCACTGGATGTTGCATGTTGTTTGTTGTATGAGAAAGCAGTTTAGCAATTTAAGCAATTCAGTAGGCGAAACTACATTTTTTCAGGTATCTTGAAGAATAAAACCTTTATTTAATAATCTTCCAAAGAAAGAAATTGATCATCAATAAACATTTGTTATGGAGCTTGTAATTTTGGTATTTTTATTGTGACCATTTGTATGTTTCTGACTTCAGCACGGTCACACTGTTCGCAGCCACTGTTTATGTTATAATTTATTTTGGTTGTATAAAAACACGAAAATCATCTGGAGTTCAAGCCAGCATATAAGTTAAGCGACCTAAACTCTTTCGCTGCCTTTTGCTGCTTCTGTGGTGCAGCATCCGCGGGTGAAGCACACCAAGAACGACACGAAGCAAGGGGGCAGCAAGGACATCACAAAGGATGGACGCGAGCAGTTACAAGGTCGATGGCGAGAACGACAATTGCGGGGCGACCTTGGCCGCTGTAAATCTGAATGTCCTTCCCGATGAGATACTGGAGTTCATTTTCACCTACCTGCCACCCTACGGCGACTTGGAGCACTGCAGCCTGGTGTGCAAGCGATGGCACGCCATTGTGAAGAGTGGGTATCTGGAAAGTGCGAACATAATACAACTTAACTATCTTTTTATGCTTTGCAGACCTTGTGCGCCGTTCCAAGCACAATCTGGAGAAGGGCCTCATCGACTTTCGACTGCGCTGGGAGGTGTTTTCCCAGCAGACAGTCAATGGCGGGGCTGGAGCACCATTATCCTTTATTGCCGGACGATTTGCTCACTCGGCTGTGCGGCAAGACAACTCCATGTACGTGTTCGGCGGCGGCTCCTCGTCGGACACCACCTTCAACGATCTGTGGCGCTTTGACTTGACGCACATGCGGTGGGCGCGGCCAGTGGCCACAGGAACCTATCCCTCGCCCAAGGGCAGTGCATCAATGGTAGCGTGGCGGGACCAGCTGATACTCTTTGGCGGATGGCGATACCCTTCGCTACATCCGCCCTACCAACCATGGTGCTTATTTGACGAGCTGCACTACTACGATCTTGGAAAGAACCGCTGGCTGCTGCGAAGCTCCCTATCTTCCCCACCACCGATGGCTGGACACTCGGCCACGGTACATGGCGATCGGATGGTAGTTTTTGGCGGTTACCAGATCAAAGACGATTTCAATGTAAACTCAAACGACACATGGGTACTGGAT
Source organism: Drosophila simulans (assembly GCF_016746395.2). Taxonomy (NCBI): domain Eukaryota; kingdom Metazoa; phylum Arthropoda; class Insecta; order Diptera; family Drosophilidae; genus Drosophila; species Drosophila simulans. The sequence continues at coordinate 19,333,291 of NC_052521.2, forward strand.
CTGCCGGAGCAGCGCTGGTGGCAGCCACTCTTTGTGGGCAACACGCGACCCAGTCCGCGATACGGACAAATCCAGGTAGAGTTGGGAAAGAATCACCTGCTGATCGTGGGAGGATGTGGCGGTGCCAATCGGGTGTACACTGATGCCTGGCTGCTGGACATGACCAGGGATGTATGGAGCTGGAAGTCTATTGCTGTGCGCAACAAGCGCTTTGGAGCCGTCCACATGTGGTGCAATCCCGGTTGCAAGGTCAACAACTACCTGGTGGTCGTGGGCCCATCGCCCAACATGCCGCAGGACTTCCAAATGATGAAGCAAAGCAGAGTCCCAGTCGTTGGAGGACGTGGACCTCCGCCGCCGAATCCTCTTCAAAACGTACCTCCAAGGGGATACCGGATACCAGTTCCGGATCGTCGACTAGGTGGAGGACTGGGTGGACCTGGTCAAAATCGTGGAGGAAACATCCGTCCTGGAGTGGGAGGTGCAGCAGCAGCACTGGGTCCTCAAGAACAGTATTTGGCCAACCGAAGAGCAATTCTTAATCAACACATGCAGCAAGCTCAGCAATTCCTGCACAACAGCAATGTGAACAATAATAACAATAATTACCAACCGCGCTCGGGAAGATTGAGTGATCTGCATGCCCCGCCTGCTCCGGCTGCAGCTGCTTCTCCTCCATCCCCGCCAGTGCGACCAAATGCTCCGCCATCTCCCGCCGACGGCGATGTGGATGCCGCACAGCGCTTGCAAAGAAATTTAGCTCTAAGGTGTCGTGATAATGAACCTAGGCTACCAAAACGTTTCGATGAGCTCTATGAGGTAAGTGTTTTTAAGTGCGCGTATTGTGGACCTCTAACTTATTTTCTGTTTCAAAAGGATCCCTTTCGAATGGCCGCCTTCAATGTGCCCACACGATCGCGGAGTGCTTCGCGGGATCACAACGAGCGAATACGACGTATGGAGGAGAAGATGAACGCCATTCGCAATTCGCGACGCAGCGCACCGGCGGCCGCCCAAGTGGAACCACAACCGCTACGCGCACCCTCTCCCAAACGATTGCGCTGCAATGTGCAATCCCTGTTCGTGTGTGACATCTCCGGCATTTTGGACAGCAGCGAACCCGCCCTCGAGTGGGTGGAATACAAAAACTTCGGAGTGCTCAAGGGTGCTCCGGATCGGCTAATCCTCTCGAGCCTCATTGCTGGCAACGGCGAGCTCATCCTCTTCGGGGGCGTGCACAAGGAGACACTAACGGACATCACACACCATGTGTCCAATTCCATACACTTCCTGAGTGTGCCACGTGATATTATCTAAGCTGTGAACCGACGCCCGTCCTAGTCCAAAGTTACTCGGATAGCACTCTGTTGCTGGTAACTCCACTTCCCAAATCCCTCAAAGTTCGGCGTTAGAGGTTCATTTAGGCTTAAATTGAGTGTAATGAAGAATATGTTTTATGATTATAAACGATTATTTACTAGTGGATCTCCAACGATTGGCTTTAATTTTTGCTTTCCAGCACTTTTATTAGGTCGTAAGCATGTTGGAAACGCATATCACAGAAGTCATCTTGGCATGCTACACACTGCTCCAGGAGCAGCTGCAGCTTTTCGTTGTGCAAATTCTTAAGCAAGAAATCCCTTAGCAAAAGGCACGCCTGGTAGATATTGGCATCCAGCTGGTGGCCGGAGCAGAAAGCCGAGACATCAAATGTGAAGCCCTCGCCGGGCAGCGGGTCGTACTTTTCGGCTTGTCCTGCTGCGGTTGAAGCGTCCACCAGGACCACGGAGTCCAAATCAATGAGGTACACCTTCTTGGTTTCTTCGTCGTAAGCGAAATTATCGGCCGTGAAATCGGTTAAAATAATGCGAAAGTCCGCGAAGCCAAAAGTTAGCTTGAGGGAGAGTTGGATCAACTGGAGAGCCAGCTCCACACGCAGACCTTCTTCGGCATCGACGTAATGAGCTAATGTGCGTCCAGCGTATGATTGAAAATGTGTCAGTCCGCAGGAGGCGTATGGGGTAGGCACTGGAAAGCCCTGCAGATGCAGTTCCTGCATGAGCAGCGGACTGACGTAGTGCATCATGTAGAACCACACACTGGCAGCGGCATGTCCACGCTGCTCCAAATACGAAACGAAACGGGGTTCCCTTGCCAGACTTCGGCAGAGATGAAAACCACCAGGTTGCTCCTCTAGTTCATAGAAAGATCTTTTCACATTTTTCATCTGATAGCTATGCGCATCAATGATCTTTCTTTTGGCCACCAGCTGGACTTCCTGATCCTGGTCTTTTAGCCTTAGATAGTGAATCGCTCGACGATCAACGAGCAACGAAATGGCTTTCACAAGTCTACTCCAATCCGAGGGCTCTGCAATTTTCTGGAAGATAACACCGCATTGCTCTTTCTGTCCAACGAAACAGTCTGGACACAAGCGCAGATCCTTCTCGAAAAGCTCCTGGAACACCTCCCGCTGCGGCTTCACCTGCAGCTCCTGCAGCAGGGCCAAAATGAGCACCACTTTTAGTTGGCCGTATGACAGGTGCATCACAGGGAGCTGCAAAGAGACGAAAGGGAAACAAATGAAGGGGCTTGCCAAACAACAGAAGAAGCCACATGTGTGTGTATCCGAAGAAATGTGCGTGAGGGCCCAGCCTCCAGTCCACTGGTCACATTACCTGTTTGGCAGCTACACGCCAAAAGCGAACCTAAGCACCGAGCCAAAGAGGCAGATGGTTATGCCCGCTTACCGAAGCGTCTATACTCTTTCGCTACATTTAGTTATATTTGCTATTAAGCTGGGTATGTATTTCAAGTATTAATAGGCTGCGAAGACTGGGATTTCCTTTTTTACTAGTTCCTTAAAGTAATATCAAATGCTTCCATTTATTCTATTATATCTTTTAAGTTCTATATTATGTATCTTTAATTAAGTCATGATGACAGCTGATTAGATTATGACACCACTATCGCTTTTATCACACCAACTTAAGGGCTCATGCCGAAATGGTTACCCCACAAGGTCCGAAGAGTATGCCGTCGGGGGGGACTTACAGAAATAACTTTGGTTCTGAAGAAGAGCCAATTCAATGGGTTCAAGGTTGGCCATCAATCGCTGGGAGCAAGAAGCGAGGCAGACGCTTAATTTGTAATCTCTGCAGAGGTGGGAGAGCAGCCATTATGGCGATACCAGTCGCATCCTCCAAGACGCACTACCTCTCGCCTTGCCCTATACTTCAAAATTAAGTGTGCCCAGAATGGACTGGCTCTGGGAGAAGACGTTGGGGCTATGGTGCTCATTCTTTAACGACGACGAGGAGGATAATGACTCGGCTAAAGATTCAGCACCATTGCCCACGACTTCGCCAGTGCCTCAGACTATCAAAAGAAAATCCCGTGTGAGATTTAGCCGCAGCACCATACGAAAACTCCAACTCAACCAACTGGAACAGTTGGGCTCCACAAACGCCTTTTTTAACTTCCTGCTCGCCCAGCGGATTCGAGAAGTGGGCTTGGTCGGTCTCAACTACCTGGATGTGTTGAAGTCCCAGCGACTAATTTCGGGGAAACGCATCTGGGACTCCATGGATGAGAAGCAACGGAGCCCCTACCTAAAGCTGGCTGAAAGTGTTCGTCAGAACGATATGGAAACCTTTCGGGATAAGAGGAAACTCGATGAAATCGGCTACCAAATGTACTCGTGCGAAAAAAGAACGAAGATCGCCGAGAACGCACTGAGAGATTGGGAGACGCAGCAGAGGAGGTGAGACCTGAAATCGAAATCGCTTGGAGAACGTTTCCCCAAACCGAGTAAGATCAGTTGAAGGTGGCGCGTTGCGCTCGACGGTTGTCGCTATTCTGGTTCTCGCTCAAGTTCTCCGAACTCTTGGAACAGCTGGGTAGTCTGGTCTGGCCTGGCGCATAAAGACGCGATATCGGTCAAGTTCAGACGAGGAAGACGACGCCGCGGCGATCACTCAATTAGCCTCGCCGTGAGGGCGCGTGAAATTCACTTTTAAATTTCCCCAACTCGATTTTCACATACACAAATCGCTTTTGTTACGATTCTCGCGTGTGCTTGTTTGAAAAGGAATTTGTCACAGTGCCAAAAGGTGTGTGTGTTCTTCTTGGAAATGTCCACTTAGCTCGTAAACTATTCCAATGTTCTAAAAAGCCATAAATTAGCCCTAAGGTCGCACGTGAACCCTTCACCACCTGGGCTAGCCTCACTTTACGCAACTGAACACAGAGCAGCTCGCGATTCGAGGCGAGTCAACAAAGTGCGCAGCAGAAGTCCAGAATATTGATTGACTTTGCAATAAAATATAAATATTTGCATGAGCTCGAAATTTTCAGAGACAGGGAATTAACACTCAGCTTATTTTCGGGCCACATGTTGTCTGGATGCAGCCCATATCCAAGTACTATAGGTTATATATTATTGAGGGTTATTTAGCTTGTCAGTAATTGGAGGAGGGCACATAAACCACCGTGCTAGCTACCCATAAATTGCACATTAGATAACACCGACATGTGCTCCTCGCTGATTTCGAGAGGCCCCCATATAAGTCGCGTTAGCCGGAGCCCCACTTGTCCAACTGAGATCTGTACAAACACTTTAAACCGGTTATACACATATAGTACCCGCTGGGAAAACAAATAGCGAACCCAAGCCGGCAATAGATGAATAACCAAGCAACCAACCAACCAGCTGGCTGGTAAACAATCGCGTCGTATTATTATTTTGGCTTATTGATAAACAAAAGCCTGTCATGTGTGCGATTGTCTATATACATACAAATGTGTTTATATATCTGCATTCTTGGCCATGACCAAGGAAATCTGATGCATGTCGCGTAAGTGATAATATTCAAATCGAATTACGTCACGTTGACTGCAGGCACTCGAACCCCCTTGACTACATATGTACTATTTTTCAAGGGGATTGCGTTATCGGACATTTAAACTTTTCGCTTTGTGGCACACGCCCTTTTAATTAATAGCCATAAAATAGCAAGCGAAATTGGAAGCGTGAAATTTGATTTCTTAAAATATCAAGTGTTACGACTCTTTCAGCTCTTTATAGCTCTTTATAACTTACTGAAAAGAGTTACTAACTGAATAAACTAAGAACTTATTAAACATAGCAAAGACCTGTTTTGGCCAAACATCTTTTCATTTTAACCGAAATCGTTAGTTTGCGCACAAACAAAACTTTAGCTAGTTCTTTTGAATTTACATACATCTCGTATCGCTTTCTATTCGCCCGCGCCTGAATAGTTTCTATTATACTTCGAATGATTGATGGCCTCCCATGACAAGGGCAAATTGGAAACGGGTTTTCGAATGGCTCATTAATATCTACCACCTTTCTCTGCCCCTTTCGCAGATGAGCATCTCGGCGGTGGATCGCAAAGAGCAGGCCAGTGTGAGCAGCGGCCTGGGTAGGCGATACGGGCAGCTGCTCCGTGGAGCCAAGTACACAGATTGCGTGTTCCACGTGTGCGAGGAGCAGGTGAAGTGCCACAAGCTCATCCTGAGCTCCGCCAGTCCCGTTTTCGAGGCAATGTTCTTTGGTCCCATGCAAAACAACGAGCCCGAGCCGGAAATCGAAATCCACGACATAAGCTCTGCTATCTTCAAGGTGCTGGTGGAGTACATCTACACGGGCGTCGTTGACTACAATGACCTGGAGCTGGTGGCCTGCATAGAGCTGTACTATGCAGCTGAAAAGTATCTGCTGGAGGAGCTGATTGCCGACACGCTAATGGCCATCACCCGCAAGCTACGCTTCGCCAATATCTTGCCCGCTCTGGAGCTAAGTGTTTGCATGGGCCTCGACGGGCTGCTGGAGGTCTGCATGACCTTCTTCATGCGATGCTGTGTTAATAATGGACAGTATATGAGCCACCTTAAGGAGCACTATGTGCACGTGTCCAAGGAGTGTGTGAAGGCCATCATAGCGGCGTGCAAGGAGCCGCACAAGCTGCTCATCTGGTATGTTTATGAGTGGACACGCCAGGAGTGCGAGCAGTTGGGCCTGGGTCCCAGCGATGCCGACTTAGTAGTCCACGACTTGGGTGGCAAAACAAGCGATTGGCCAGTGGCTTCGGGTGCTAGTGATTTGGAATCACCGGCCCTAGCTCCGGTGGTTTTGGTGGAGCGCTGCTATTACAAGGCCTGCAGGCCCTTTACAGTGGATGCAGAATCTCCGCTGTTTCGCTTGCGTCTAAAGTGCTCTAGATTTATCTCCTTGATGGGCTTGGTCCTGAACAGCAGGATGACTCCCAACCTATTGGGTCACGTCCAGCAGCTGGAGTACCGCGAATCGCTGCGCCTGGACCTATGCGAGGTGCCCGCTGAAAGCGATGGTCCGGCCACGGCGCCCGTGTGGAGTCACGTTGTCCAGGGCCAGAATACAAAGTACAACTGCAACCTGCATCTTGGCTGGCTACGCGAAGAGGCCTGTGTGCTCAATCCGGAGCTGACCTATGAGCTTCAGATACGCTGGGACAGCAGTGCTTACGGCGCCGAGTATCCGTGCAGCCTGCAGTCCTGCCAGGCGGACGGAATCCGCTTCACCGACGAGGACAGCTTCAGCGGAAGTCTCGTCAAGGGACTGCGCTATGCCAACCTGGTGTAGTCGCTCCAGCCGCGATATCCTAATTAGTTAGTTCGTAAGACGTGTATGTATTTATTGCCCTAAGTTAATGTACGCTGCCTCAGAGTTCAATAAACTGTGAGTAATATCGCTTCAAACACAAGACGTCTGCTGATAAATGGAAAAAGCCGGTTTGCAGCCGTTTTTGAATGAAACGAATGAACGTCGAACTCGATCGGGGAACGGCGTTCCGGCTTTGAATACGGAAACTTATCTCACCTGTTGTTGCGGCTACAGATCAAGACACCTGCGTCGGCGAAACGACAGCTAACATCGGTAAAAAAATAAACTATAATATAATCGCCAGATGTAAACAAAGCGAAATTGAACGAGGGACAGTGTGACCAACTGGTCATAATAATTCTTGGGTAAATTAGGGCGACCATAAAATAGTGAACACAGAGGAACTGGCTATTTAATAACCTAATTTTTATTTACTGTAACAGCTTTATTTGATGTTCAGAATTAAAATATTTATAAGCGTTACCTTAAATCTAAACATAAAAACGAAACACTTTACAGTAACAATGGAATCAAATATGCAGTGGAAAAACGCTAGACACACGCGCAACAGTGCTGTAAAATTTTACACAAGTAGTGTTGGCAGACGCCGGGTGCAAAACAATAATAGTCCGCTTTGGTTTTTGTTTACGCTGCAAAAATGACGATTTTGTACAAAGTGGAGGGCAAGGAGTTCAGCAAGGACAGCGTATTTCCGCACAAGAACGTCCTCTGCTCAGTCTCCGCACGGAACATCGTTGCGTTTAGCGCCCTGCAGAGCGCCATATTTCCGGCATCCCACGGAGGAGATGCCGGCGATGGATCTTTGCCGGGAGCGGGTTTGGGCGTAGGCGCGAGCAACAGCCATGTGTACGTGTGCGACATCGTGACGCCGTGGGAATACTACAAAGTGTGCTCCTCCAAGTCGCTGATCAGTGTGCTCCAGTGGAGTCCCAACGGGGAGCAACTGTTGCTTGGATACGTCGGCGGTCGCGTCGAGATCTGGCAGCCGAGGAACCAGTCCATTAACCTGTGGGTGCTGCATTACTACGCCACCGTGCCCAGCGAGGACATAATCGAGGCACAGTTCTTTCACAACGGCAAAGGCGTGATCTTCAATGCGCTGAAAAAGGATCACACTTACTATGCGGAGAAGTTCGAGCGGGTGGAGCAGCAGAGGCCCACTCTCAGCGGATTTGGCGGAGTGGCCAGCGAGGGATGCGTGCTACTTACTTCCTCAGGCCTGCTGGCCGCCTTCAGTCTCCCCGCAATCCAAAAGACATCCGCCGCAGGAGGAACAGCTGATGGCCCTGCCCACGAGGTCGTCGAGCTGACACCTGCGCTCCACAGCATCGGCATATCGCGCAGCTTCATCGAACACTGCAGCATGACGCCAAGTCCATCGGGAGCCCTTAGTATCGCTTTCAGCTGTGGCTGGCAGCAACAGTTGGTGCAATGCTTTAAGGTCTCGCTTTCGTTGGAGGGCGAACTGGGTCTGGAGCAGCACTTGGCCATCAAATCCGAGTCCCAGACCAGCATATTTCTGGGTCCTCTTGACGGAAGGCGGATCAGTCACCTAAAATGGACGCGAATAGCCAACGAGGACGTGATTTTTATAGCCTACGCTTGTCCAGATGGTGCTGGCAGCCAACTGGAGCAATGGACATTGACACGCCGTCACCAAAGTGTCCACGCCCTGCTTCAGGGTGGCGGAGGTGCCAACAACAAGCCAAATGAGTTCGTGCAATCGGAAAGCTGGGAACAGGTTGGCAAGGTGCAACTAAATGCATCCTTGGCGGATATCAGCGTCACACGACTATCAGTATCAACGCCGGACTTTTGCCAAGTGTACGCCATTCTGCAGGACAACAGCGTCCAGGTGCTGGAGCCCAACTCGATGAAGCAGCTTAATCACACCCAGTTTGATAAGTTATCCGGCACCAGTGGAGGAATAAAGTTCGTTAGCGGCGACTTGACACCTAGCAGCCAAATGCTCCTAATCTTTGATAGCCATGCACAACTTTACGCCATGCAGGCACCTCTGCTGAAGCAAGGAGGATCTGGTTTGCTGCTGCTGGAATATTGCATCGTTACAGGTTGCGATGCCAGCGATGTGCTACTCCTTAATCTAGGCAACCTCGAGGCTCTAGTGGAGAAGCTAACCGACAACTTTACGCGGCAACCTTCCTTCGTGCGGCACTTTTACTATGCTAATTTTCTGGCCCTCAAGTCCAACATATGCCGCGTGCAGCAGCAGGAGTTTGACAATCTTATTATCCTACACGCAATATCCACCACATTTAAGAGCCTCCTGCGGCCCTCTGATCTGGGTTTCCAGGATAAAGGACCTGCCGATAACTTGGCCATCAAGCTGGCCGAATCCATTCCGGATGTGGACACCGTGATGCTGAACCTGGACGCCAAGGACTTTACAGTGGAGCCGGTTATGCTGCAAAGTCTACAGCAACTGATTCAGTGGGTCACTGACCTGGCGCTCAACATGCTGCATCGTCTGCCCGAGGAGGTAATGAAGACCAAGCTCTCCGGAAAGCGGCCAAGCTACGACATCAGCCGAGACATCGTGGCCATCAGCAGTCTCCGCGAACTGCTGGTTATGATCCGCATTTGGGGCCTGCTAAACACCCAGTGCCTGCCCGTCTACACCAAGACGATGGACAACATCGATGTGCTAGTGATCCTGTTTCGTTTGCTTACTCGCCTGGCCCAGAATCCTGCGGAGCCGGACGAAATGCTGCTGGACGAGTGCAGCCTGCTGTCCAAGCAGCTCCTGATTCCCCAGCCCACCAAGTTCAATCCCACGACTTTGCTGAGTGCCCAAGGATTCGCTGCCGTAAAGTCGGGACAGCTGCAGTTCACCTCCCTGGAGGAGCCAACTTGCTTGCAGGACATGGAGACGGAGGAGGTGGTCTTCGCCAGCTCCGTGAAGGATGGCGTGAGCAATCTCCAACTGGGCGCCCGACCCAGCCACATCCGGAGATGCGCCCGCTGCGGATTCGTGTTCGTAAATAACGCCAGTAAGGTGGCCAAGACGTCGGCCCTCAAGGCGTGGTTTAGTAAGTGGCTGCACTGCCACTGTGGGGGCTTCTGGAAGCAGGTTCACTAGTAAATCTGTGTGAGCAATGACTTAGTTCTTAAGTATGATTTAAGCTTCAAATAAAAGTTAATGATTGATAACAATATTAGTGAAATCAAGAAATTGAATATACTAAATATATTTCTTCTTTGCCCTCGTGCTAGTTCAGAAAACATAAGCAAGAGAGAAGTCACCATCAAAACTAAATTTATTTGAATGAAAAAATATTTTTTAACCATATCCGTGAATTGTGGTTGCTGTATTTGCTAACGGTTTAATATTAACAACAACAACATATCGAAGAACTTGCATCACTAGTATGTCAATCGATATCAGGACGTCCAATGTGTCTGTCGGCTGTCGGCAATCGATATCTCCTCTGCAAATAGATATTTTCAGAATAATTGGCTTATTTCACTTCGCCCCAACGCTGCAGTAATGGTAAGTGCATCGAAGTGCAACCTGTAGTCGCCAGAAGTCGGAATTCCTAGAGAACCGAGTGCCCCAGGTCCAGGCTTAACCGAGTGCGGACTGCGCCCCTGTCGACGTCAAAAAAGGTCTGCCTGTGGTGAGAAGCAACGCCCCCCGGTCCAAAACCCACGTCCATGTATCCCTGGAGCTCCTCCTCGTACGGCGGCCAGATTCCCAGTGCCGCCAACGCCCGGGTAAATACTCCGCCAATCCCAGATTGCGAATCTTGGATATGTGTAATCTCTAACCCACTTATCTTCAATTTCGGCAATCCTCCGTCTCAACTTCCGGACTATTTCCGGGATTGAGCCAAGTCGGCTTATCTCGAGCTTAAAATAAATTTCATGTATTCCCTAACCAATAATATTGACTACCATCTGTCCTTTCAGACCATGCCGAATGGTTTGGATGACCAGGAGAAGCTGCTCGCCGAGGCCATTGGATCAGCGAGGAAGCAGGCCTTTCAGATGAACCACTTTCTGGACAAGGAGCGTATGCTGGACTCGCTCAAGTGCGCCAGCACCATGCTGGGTGAGCTGCGGACCTCCGTCCTCTCCCCAAAAAGTTACTACGAGCTGTGTGAGTAAAACCAAAGCGTCTCTATTCAAGACCAGATCTAATCGCGTTAATTGAACCGCAGACATGGCCGTCACCAACGAACTGTGCCACCTGGAGCTGTACCTAAGCGAGAAAATCGACAAGAAAACGGATTTGTACGAGCTCGTTCAGTACTCGCACACTATTGTGCCGCGGTTGTACCTCCTCATAACAGTGGGCATTGTGTATATCAAGAATGACCCTACGCTGAAGCGCAGCATTCTGAAGGACCTGGTCGAGATGTGCCGCGGTGTCCAGCATCCGCTGCGTGGCCTCTTCCTGCGCAACTACCTGCTGCAGTGCACCCGCAACATCCTTCCCGATGTGTTGGTTGAGGAGAACGAGCACGAGGGCAATGTCTATGATGCCATCGACTTCGTGCTGACTAACTTTGCCGAGATGAACAAGCTGTGGGTGCGCATGCAGCACCAGGGGCACTCCAGCGAAAAGACGCGACGCGAGAAGGAGCGTGAGGAACTAAAGATCCTGGTAGGCACCAATCTAGTGCGGTTGTCCCAGCTGGAGTCGGCCACTCTGGAGACCTACCAGCGACTCATTCTACCCGGCATCCTGGAGCAGGTGGTCAGCTGTCGGGATGCAATAGCACAGGAGTACCTAATGGAGTGCATCATCCAGGTTTTCCCCGACGAGTTCCACCTAAAGACACTTGACCCCTTCCTAAAGTCCTGCGCTCAGCTGGAGACCGGTGTTAATGTGAAAAACATCATAATATCGCTTATCGAACGACTGGCTGCCTATAACCAGCGAAGTGGCAAGGTAGGCCCCCCCCCATCGCTTCCAGCGCTAAGATGATATCTAAACTACTTTTATTTTAGACAAGTGGCAATGCCATCGATGCCATTATACCCGCCGAGGTGGAATTGTTTGAAGTTTTCAGTGTCCAAGTGGCAAACATTGTGCAGACCCGAATGGACATGCCGTTGGAGGATACCATATCGCTGCAGGTTGCTCTGCTGAGCCTGGCTCAGAAGGTGTATCCCGATCGAGTTGACTATGTAGATAAGGTGCTGGGCACAACCGCTCAAATTCTGCAGCGCATGAACATGAACAAGTAGGTTCAACTCTAATATGGGAGAATCAAGTTTGCTACATATTCTTTTCTTGCAGCATCTCCCATCTGTTATCTGTAAACCAGGAGTTATCCCGCCTTCTGCGCATCTGTATTGACTTCTACAACAACGCCTTGACCATAATTCAACTTCAAAACTTTTGCCCGCTGCTCGAAAAGTTTGACTACACATCCCGTAAATCGCTGGCCCTGTACCTAGTTATGAACATCTTGGACAACGAAACCCTAGTTCCAACAGCTGATCAGGCGGATAGTCTGCTGACCATCATTACGCCGTTGATTAAGGATGATGATACGAGCAAGGAAAACGGCGCGGCAGCAGGAAACACGACTCCGGATGCCGAGGAGTTTGCCGAAGAGCAGGGGGTTGTGGCACGGTATGTGTTATTTCCTTCTCACGAAACATTTCTAAATCATTTCTCTTTTTAAGATTTATTCACCTCATGCGCTCCGATGAACCGGACATGCAGTATAAAATGCTGCAGACCGCACGAAAGCATCTAGGAAATGGGGGCGGGCAAAGGCTAAAGCATGTCCTACCTCCGCTTGTCTTCGCCGCCTACCAGCTGGCCTTCAAGTACAAGGCGATCGCCGAGCAGGATGAGAACTGGGACAAGAAGTGTCAGAAAATTGTGCAATACTGCCACAGTACCATCAGTGCGCTGGCCAAAGCCGATCTCGCAGACCTAGCTCTGCGTCTATACCTGCAAGGTGCTCTGGTCATTGGGGAGATCGGTTATACGAATCACGAAACGGTGGCATACGAATTCATGACCCAGGCCTTCTCCCTCTACGAGGATGAGATTTCCGACTCAAAGGCCCAGCTTGCAGCCATAACGCTCATCATGTCCACTTTCGAACAAATGTCCTGCTTCGGCGAGGAGAACGCTGAGCCGCTTAGGACGAATTGTGCGCTGGCTGCTTCAAAATTGCTGAAAAAACCGGATCAATGTCGCGGAGTTGTGGCCTGTGCGGCGCTTTTCTGGAGTGGAAAGTAAGTTGTATAGCACTCTCTTGATTGAAATTTTACTGATATAACTTTATTCGCCACCAGGCAAAACGGCGAGGAGATGCGTGACGAGAAGCGAACTTTGGACTGCTTAAAGAAGGGTGCTCGCATCGCCTCGCAGTGCTTGGATACCGGAGTGCAAGTTCAATTGTATGTTGAGCTGCTGAATCACTATCTGTTTTACTTCGAACGCGGCAACTCGCTTATCACTGTGGCTATGCTCAACCAGGTTACTATAGCTCGTTGAAAATGAAAAGTACCTTTAACTAAATAGAATTTCTATATCGCAGCTAATTGCCAAGGTGAATGAGGAGCTGCCCAACCTGGAGCCCAGCGAGGAGACCAAACAGATCGAGAGTCATTACAAGAACACGCTGGCCCATATCCGCAGTCGCATGGAATCAAATGACTCGTCGCTGGAGGTCTCCTTTGCGGGCATAACTCTCAATTAGCCCAGCGCACCCACTTTGGATACCCCTGGCAAGCATCCAAGCGCTACTAAAGGCCTGCAGGACGATCGGTCAGGCCCGTTTTTATACAGCTAGTTATCAGCTTGCTCGTAGACCGTTTAGACTTATTCAAAGCTCTGCGAGAGTATTCAAATTGCTTGTGTGTGAAACGAAATTCCATGGTTAGGAAAGTTGTGGGCCTTCGACCAACTTTTGATTTGTCAATTTGATTTCGATCGTAATCGTAAGTGCAAAGTAAAAACATTCTTGATTATTTCCCCGATTTATTTAGTATGATAGCTATGCGTATATTTACCGCAGAGGATTTTTAATTTACCATATTTTATCTCCTAACCTTCCCTAAAAAATAATGTGAAAATATTGTTAAACAAAAATTATACCATCTTGCATACCATTATCGAATTGGTTCACGAATCGCCACGCGCTACGTATAAATATGTATTACAAATAAAGTTAAGACCAAATTGTTTTCGCAAAACAATGCGCCTGTATGTGTGGCCTGGACTACAGTGAATCAAAACTCGTCAGCGATAAACATGTAAAGTAATTCGTTTATTAAAAATATATAAGCCGAATTTCCATCGGTCTATCAATCAGTTAACTTAGCTTCCATTTACAATACACGATGAGTTTGCACTCGTACATATCCTACAGACTCTCGCCGATCGAATCTAGCTCCTCGTCCTTATTCGTCCTTCCATCAATCACATGCGCTACAAGGGTGCTGGATGTTCGTGTCCTTCCGGTTCCTCTGGTTGGTGTGGCAGTATTCGGGGGATGGAGCGATGTTGGGTGGCAGTTTCGTGTTGCTTCGAGACCAGTTAGTGGGTGAGAAGAGTGGTTAGGGACAGGCCTGGTACTGCGGGCAGTTAACTTGGTGCGTATGCGCAACTTAAAGCTAATATTTTTAGTCACTAGGTTCTAAGCATAAACATTACAGATAGAAGCGCCTAATTCACTTTGAGTGCCATATAGCAGCAAATGGAAAATTTTGAAGCATGAGATAAATTTGTTTTCGTTTCTGCATAGCTCGAGATTGCTCGGTGCGAGGTGTAGGCCCTCTGATTCCCCTTAAGCCGACTTCACATTGTAGTAGTTGTAGACGTAGGGCCACGAGGCCAGCACGTACTCCTCGATGCCGCACTCGTTGGAGCCTCGCAGGATGCGGAAGTAGCCATGCTCGCCCCACCAAGATCCCCACGAGTTCGCTGCGATCTGTTTGAAGGATGAGAAAAGGTCAATGACATGCAGGGTTGTGGCTGTGGCGCAGTAATGAAGATAAGGCGACACTCACCCAATACTTTTCACCATTGTGCTCCTCTCCCCAGCCCACCAACTTCACCGAGTGGAACCCAGTGGGCGCCTTTCGGTTGGCTGCTGTCTCGCGGTAAACACCGCCTGAGTAGGCGAAGAAGTCCCTGTTAACCCGCATGGTGGCCTGTACGGGACCGGAGTGGAAGATCTCGGCCATAATGTCGGCTTCCCGGTTCAAGCTGTAGGCCGGACCCACCGTGTAGAGGGTGTCCCTGTCCACATTGACCGGCGTTTGGCAGCCATTGGCCCTCAGAGAGCGACTGTTGTGGCGGATCTTGCAGGTGTCGCGGTGCTGGGTGTACGGATAGCAGTTCTCGTCGACCACGCCCTTCTTGTGCAAGTAGCGCCAGGCGGCGTCCAAGTGGCCACCCTCGCAGCCCTGCTGGCGGCGTGTGCAGGAGAGGATGTTCTGGGCAGACAGCTGGACGGCCTCCTTGCCCTTGCTCTGGATGGCGAAGCGATCGCTGGCCACCGAGGTGGTGGACAGCACCCATGAGGCACCGCACCAGCCCTGGTCGGGCACCTCGGAGATGTAGCTGGACCACTTGTCCAGTGCATTGAAGGAGCTGGGCAGGCCATCGGTGGGATTCCTTAGACGCGTCATGGCCTTCACGCGGTACGTGGGCTCCTTGGTGCCCAGACGCAGCTTCAGTCCCTCGGAGTACTTGCGACCCCACCACTGGTCATACTTGCGGGCGGACCAACCGAGTCTGTTAATGGAGTTCACGCTGTGCACGATCGCGTCGTCGGTGAGGCACAGATCCTGGTCGCACTGCACGCTGCCGCCCTCCAAACAGCGGCACTCATTGCAGTTGTCCCACGTGGTATTGTACTTGCTGAAGTAGACGCCGTTGTGCTCGCAGGAGATGATTGGGTCGGCTTCGCCAATGCAGAAGGAGCGGTAGTCGGGACAGCAGTCGCTGGAGTCGTCCCGATCGCAGAACTCATCGCAGTAGCAGAGAGTGTCTTTAAAAAAGGGTTAAAGTTTAGATCATACATTGAATATAATGTATATTCAATATATATATATATATCAATATATATATATATCAATATATATATATCAATATATATATATATATAACTGGACACATAACCAGTTTGATTATTGATCTTAAGTGTAATATTGTATGAAACTATACATACTGGAGATGGGCACCGAGCAGCCGTCGTGCCGATCTTTGCAGCAGGTGTTCTCCCGGGCGCAGTAAGGACCTGGGAAGTCCCTCTTCAGTGTGGGATCGAAAAGGGCGTTTGCCCCGCCCATTAGCAGGACCAGAAGGGCCACCAGGTGGACGCACTTGATGGACATGGCTCCTCGGACGACCTCTAATCTGCAACTGTATCGGGAAATGTGCGGAATTTTTAATTTTGCGTATATGGCTAAAATACTATCTTATCGCTTAGATCAAAAGCCAGATAAGCATCTTGCAATTTGTCAACAATTAGCGTGGCGAATACACGACTACTTCGCATATCGCGCATACGACCCGTGGAACGCAATCGAAAAATTAGTCAGGCACTGAGAAACCCGTCCGGTCTGGGTGGGATAATTAATTGGTGTATCTCTTGGATACGGGCAGCTCCTCATCAGAAATTCGCTGGCCGCGCACAGCCAAGCAGTTAACAGTTAGCTCCACCAAATATATTCTGATGACGCCAGCTGGTTTAGCGATCCGCGGTCTAAACAAAAACGTTTCTTTTTCCCCACTTTTTGCTGGCTCCGTTTTGGTCTCTTTGATTCGGCAGCGAATTCAAATTTGCGCACACCAATCGAAAAATCCAACAAAGTCACTCCTCGAAGCGCCCCTTTATTCCATGTTGTTGTTTTCGCGCTTTCAAATATTTCTTTTCCGCTGATAATTCTGGAGGTAAAGACGAAGATTAAACTCGTTTATCTTTGAGAATGAGAATACGACGCGAGCCCAAAGTTTCATAAATAAATGCAAATTGCAAATAGATTTTTCCTGTTTCGCCTGCTGGCTAAGCATTTTTGTCGAGCGTCCCACCGTCTAATATATCTAGAAATCTTCTGATTCACGAGTGCTGCTGGCCAAACAAAAGTTTCGAAGGTGTTCAAACATACACCCCACCCCACGGCTTAATATGCGAATATACATATTTTTTTTTATCGATTGTTCGCTAATGCTGAACCCGTTTTTAATTTAGTGATAATTAATTTGAAAGTTCGTGTTGATAATTAATGACCCAGTCAATTGGCAATAAAGTTTTGGCACGAATACGACGCGCCGAAAAGAATCAAATTGAATTGTAGTTTGAGCCGTGACGAGGGCTCTATAATTAGAAGCCCAGTGAACAGCGGGGAGGATAACCAACTTCTTCGCAGATGGGCCCAGATTGTTGACACATTTCGACGATGTTTATGCCCGATGGAGCCACAGATATTCTGAATACCAGGCATTAAATTGAACTCCAAACAATCGCGTCGTTTGCTGACACAGCAGTCTGGTAAACAGAATGGGTTTCGGGCACCGTTTACTCTTCCAGTTACCGTGCGGAATACTAACATTTCGTAAGTTTGCACAATTCAAGTCAAATGCCCGCACTTTGTGGCCGATTTAATACACTCGATTTCGATTTCCTTGTCGCGCGGTGTTCTTACTCCGATCGCGGCTGCTTGCTGACTGAATTCAGTTAGAATTATGGGCCACCACATAAGGTTGCTGCTGCTGCTGCTGCTGCTGCTTCTGTTAATATTGCTGCTGGCAGCGCTGCTCTGCCGCCCGATCTCGGGACCTATAGGCTATATAGCTTACAGCTTATGGCTTGTGGCGTATAGCGTAGGTGGTCTGCTTGGCAGAGCGAAAGGGAAAGAGAGAGAGAGAGAGAGGGTGAGAGTGAGTGAGAGTGAGGCAGCCGTCCTGCTGTTACTGCCACTGTGGCGTATACGTCATTTGTATCTGATGGGTTAACAGAGCGCATCCCAAGGTTTCTCGGTGGGCAAAATGTTTGCCCGATTTTGGCAAACGCAATTGGCACGGGAATGGGCGGATAATTGGTATGTTTGGTATGCAGTCCACCTATAAGGTCAAAGATCAGTAAGAGCCACCCACTTCATGTGCAAATTCCTCGGCGGATTTTTGTGCGCAGTTAATATTATTTTGTTTTTGTTTGCACTTATCTGGTTCCGCCTTTGATAAGATATATAAATATGTGATAATTGAACCCAATTTGAGTTCAAGGCCTTTGGCCAGTAATCAAATAAACTTAATTGGGCCATGTCTTTTTTTTTGCCAAATCAGTGCGAAATTTGCATACCATCTACATTTTGAGCAATCTTGTATCTTATAGATTTCATATCTCACTTTCTGCCTTTTGGGTATGCGATCATCGCCAATGTGTCTGCCACTTCACTTAACTTGGATCTGGAGCTTCTGCTCTTTGCATACGAGTAATTATCATTAAGAGCACTTGCAGTGCCATATAGATCTCAGTTAACTGGGCTTCGTCATCTAGGGGATGATCCCATTACGACTTACGCTGAAAGCAAAACAAACTATGCCGTCAACCTTTATTTACTGTCCGATGAGTCCCTCTTAGCCGGAAGTAAAATGAATTGAATCACCAATAGTAATGTAAATATTTCCCTTTTGATTGTGAACGATAGAGTGAATCATAAATTTCCCCTCGATAAACTATGAAAGCTGGAAAAAATAGGAAAGCTAATTAAAAGCATGTCTCCACCGCCGAATGGGCAACACAAATCAGACCCCAATGTGTGAAATAAAGCCATCAGACGACATTAAGTCGCTCTGTCGCCCGACGCGATTTGCATGACATTAACTTCGGTTTTATGAGCGATATCTGTCCGAAAACTGCCGGCCAAATTACGATCTGTGGCCGAAAGCGGACATGAAACCTCGAAGAGATTAATGGAGACCGAAGCGAATGATTCGTCTAATGGCCAAGTTAAGAAACCGGCGGGGTAATGTTCCTTTCTCCCCGTGCATTCACCACATGGATGAGTTTACACCCAGAGCAAATAAGTTTAAAGAACTAAATAAAATTATCTTGTTTGCAATGCCAACTTTGCTTCTCCTGACCTTCGCGTAAGCCATGAGTAATTCCTGAAGCTTTATGTACGTATCTCAGTTTCAGTAGTGCCGAAAGCTAATCGCTGACAACACGACAACGGCGTTGAATTCGGAATGCAATTAAAGCGAACTATGTCTATGCATCAACGTGAGGGATTGATGACAATCTGGCGGGTAAATGAAGTCATTAATGTGTCGTCGACTGCCTTATCATCGCGAATTGCTGACTAAAACTGGGCAATCAATTAGCGGGTATTTATACAAACATAATTATGCCATTATTTAATTGGCCCCCTGATTAGCATTATTTTGAGTGGCTATGCTATGGTGGTATGGCATTTTATTGGTATTCCGACCGTATAGATTGGTGGCATTCCATGGCACTGAAGTCATGTTGCTGTGCTAAATTGTTGGACACAAGTACCTGGAGCGGGAATAGGCGGAAGGGAAGTATTTTCGATACCCAAAACTAGTTCAAGAACGAGCCAATCCATTGGCAATCCCACCTGACATGTTACTTCCTTATCGCGGATGTTATCGGCACGATTTACATTGTTCAATTTTGTGGACAGATTCACGGTATTTCGTCATAGCGCCAACTGATAAGTTCGCTTGGTTGGGCGACATAAAAGTGGGGAAACTTTGGTCATAAATCGAGAGATTCCCCTGCAAATGAATGCCTCTTTATTGTCTAGGAAGTTGTGGACGGAATTTTAATCAGCTCTGCCCAGCTCTCGAAATTCGAAAGGAATTTTTCCGAATTCCAAACAGTATTTGTTTGAAGAAATTTCTATCGGACTGCGAAGGAGGCTATTTTCAGAAATTAATAACTGGGGGTAATCGTTTCCGCTGCAAGGCAAGGCAAATTCAACAAAGAATGCATAAATATTTGCCAGCATTCATTGAGAGTTGCCAAGGCATTTGCAAGCATCCATAATCAATTTACTGATCATTAAAAAGAGTATTTATTTGCTCAATTCTTTAACGGTCTGTCTTTGTTTATGTGCAATTGCGAATGAGAATTTTGAACTTGTTGATCAAGCAATTAATGAAGTATAAACCAGCAGGAATTTCGGCTTTCTCCTTGGCATTCGGGGTCACCAGCTGGAACCGAAACTGCAACCTTGGGCGGATCGATTGGGTGAGAATTTCGGCATGATTGCAGTGCGTATGGGTACATTTGTTTTGATTGGGTCTTTCACAATTTTAATTACAATTACAGATTCCGAGAACTTTCGTCTAGGTATGCCAGGAATTTGTATATTGAATAAATCGAAGTGATATACGCGTCTCCAAGGTCGAGGCCACCCAGTTTGGCACGCAATATTCGCATCAGTTCCATTTCGGTGGAATGTTGGTCAAGTAGTGACGAAATACCACCGAATTGAATTAATTTCACTTGTCAATTGGGACCATTTCTCGGTCGGCAGCCACAAACGAGAAGAGAACGCGACCCAATGGAGGTCACTTTTTTTTGGCATATTTGTGTTTAATGTCTCAAATTGTCGATTCGTTTCAATTACACTCCACTTGTGGGGCATCGAGTGCAGGCCACTCTACTAGCTTTTATGCAATTTACATACTCTCTGTTGTTCGCCTGTCTGACATTGAACGAGAATTATTATATTAACAATTAGGCAAACAGAATAAAAGATACAACAATGCGAAGACAGAGGTGTCAGGCATATTAAATGCGCGAATTGTTGGTGCGCCAAAGTATTTTATTTATGCGAGTGCAGAAAAAGTGCTGCGAATTTGACAGTTTGACAATTGGTTTATTATTTCTATCGGCCAGCTGCTTGATAGCCAATTTATTGATCGGCTTCGGTTTCAATATTGTTTCCGGGTGCAAAACCCCACACCTTTACACTACACACCCCACAACAGATGGCCAGTTTACTTAAGATTTCCATTGCTTGGAGTTACATTTTGCGATCTACGCCTTATCGCAAAATAAAATCACCCAACAATTGGCTATTTATAAGAGTTATTTCACACAAGATTGGAAAGCAATCGAAGCAGCCAAGCGGCTAATTTTAAAACATTTGCAAACACTTCAGACCGACGTCATTGTTTAATGAGTTTGGATTATTTACGGCTGGCTGGAGAATATTTACGTATATTTTGGCTAATCGTAGACTAAACCATTAGGTGGAAATTTCAAAATAGAACATTTCGGCCTTCCACTTGATTTCTTTATGGCTTCGTTAGAATCCTTGGCATTGAATTAAGTTTGGGGCCGTATTCCAGATTATTACCTTTTGTCGTTGAATTAAGAGGGAATCACCTGTTTATTAAACGCGCAAAATCATTTCCCTGTGTACATTTTCTAACTAATAAAAATAATTAAAACAAAGCTGAATGCTTCTGGTGTTCTCCAAACACGAGCACTGGAATTGATTTTGGTTTTTCTCAAATGTTGTTGTTGATAATTAATATTTCGCTCATCGAAAACAATTCAAGAGGTGCTGGATGTGTGTGTAAGCTTCTATATTTAGAGCTAAACCCATAGATCTGGTAGCAGGGCAGGTGTATAACTCTCGGAAATTGCACTCAAGTGCCCCCACACAACTTGAAAAACTGTTGCTATTTTTTTTGGCATGCTTGCAGTTGATTAGTAATTATCGTATGTGTCAGTCACTCAGCTGCTACTCCCCAAATTGGGCAGTTCGTCAATCATCATAACCGAGATCCGACATCATCATATCTCCTTAAACCCATCCCCCCCAAGTTGTATAATACTTCATATGCATTTAGAAACAAAGGCGAGATCAGATGTTTTCAAGGCTGTCCCGTAAGTCGTAACATATTGGTTGGGAGAACAAGGCCCTCAAGCATTTTATAGCGAGATCGAACCCAATCGTCACCTCTCGCAAAAATTGCAAGAGAAATGAGCCTCGTACCGCTCATAAAGGGCCAAAACTGGTTGGGAATTATAGGCACCGTGTGGTGGAATGTTTGGTTGATAGCACAACAGCAATGTTACGGGGCTCTGTTACTCTAACAGCGCTGTTGAGCTCCACTGGACGAATTTTAATGGGCGCTTCGCTTGTCGCTTTTATTATGAAACTGGGTGGATTTCTTGAGTTCTGTGTTTATAGCGGTCGCTTTGTCAGCCGTTTAATTTGCGGTGGTGCTAGCACTTAAGCTAAATGCCTTGCCATCAAGTTTCTAGATTGCTGCAGCCAAGGGAACCAAAATAAACTGTGGGGCTCATAAAACGGCGGCCAAAATAGACAACTCGATGTGTTTACAAGTCGGCTCTCGTTATAGTTTTGGGGCTAATATAATCGAAACTAAGCGGTTTACTCCCCCACATGTTAGTGACGTCAATTTGGGCAAGTATGTGCTGAATGTGCAATTACTTAGTGTTAAACAAACTAATATGTACTCTTATAAGAGCTTGAGTATTTCTTTGATTTTTTCGACAAGCAAAGGAAGTGGAAAACACAGAATTTCGGTGATTCTATAGAACTTTGATTTCTTATTTTATGTAACCCGTCAATCATTGATTATAAAATAGATTGTAGATGGAATTTTGGGCCGCCTTTAGTAACATTCGTCGATAAAGTGTGCTATCAGGGAGTTCCAGACTTCGACTCCCCTCAATTATTCGGTATTTGCAGTGGCTCAATCGTACTTATTATTAATTGCCCAGCATATGCGATCGCGACAAATGTTTTAATTATATTGAGAGCAGTGCTTTCGATACGGCTTGTCCCATATTCCAACGCCTACGGTCTCATGGGTCTCCACTTGGAGCAGGCCAGTGGGACAAGTCTGGTATCCGCGATCTCGGCAGCGGCCCCGCCCTCCGATTTGCATTGCTTACATATATATCTGAGCCCCTATCTGAACCCGAATCCAAATCCGAATGTTATACAAGCGGTTTGTCTGTCTGGAGCGTTGGTGTCACTCGCTGTTCTATTCATAGCCGACTTGATTGCGATTTTGCCTCTGATTCGCATGACGAATCTTTTCTGGGCACTTTCTTCTGTACGCCAATCAACCGCAAAGGTAGCGAATTACGGCCTAAAGCAAATTCATTTGAAATTACCCTCTCGAAATTTATTTCTACCTATTTGCGATGCTATGCCGAATATTGGGCGAACCGTGAACTAACATCTTTCAAGCGAATGTTTCGGGTTCTGCCAAAAATTTAATTTCAAACAGATGGTTGAATTTGAGTGGCCAAGCAATTACTTTTACTTTTAGACAGGGAATGACAATTTAAGTGCCTGCATTCGAAGAAAAACACGGGGATAATAAACGTATTTAAATATTGCAATGAGGAGTGAATGTTATTTTAATTACTTTTTATTTCACTTTATCATTCTTGAGGTCCAGGTGCTCATACTTCATCTTTTGTAATCCATGTCTTCTAGATGGAGATCTAGTAAGTACTTATAAGTACAAATTTTAGAGCTAAAATTCAAATTATTTGTCTATTTTTAGATCGCTGCGTAACATGCCCCATAATCCTGAACGGGTTAAATGGGTTAATGAGCTAACCGAAATCCCCAAAACCCAAAGTGATCACTTGACGTGCGAGTTGGGGACTATTGTCGCTTTCGCGGATGTTTGTGCCATTGTTGCGGCCAGAATGCCAATGTCAATGCCAAGTGCGAATCATTTGGCGTGCGATAGATACAGCTCTATCTGTATCTCTATCTGTATCTGTATCTGTATCTGAATATGTTTGCGGACTCATGTACGAGCTGTGTGTATTTTATTGCGGCCCCAACCAATGTCAGTGACACTCAGCTCAGAAGTCAGTGTCAATGTCTGCACGAAGATGACAACGCATTCGCTCATCGTGTTTAATGTGTTTTGTGTTGACCAAAAAAAATGCTATTTGGTTGAATCATTGCAAAGCTGTTTGAATACGTGTTCCGCTATTTGTGAATATGACGTGCCTCCAACCGAACCCCCAAAAATTATATTTGCCTACCTCTTTCACGCCCGTCAACTGTCCAACAATGTCGCCCCAATTGTTGTTTAGTTACATATCATTCCATTATTATGCGCAGTTAGCCCAAGAACTTTGTGTGATGGTAATGGGCGATATGTCATCATAAATTAATTGCCCTCGAATAATAAACACAACTGATGGCAAAAAAGAGTGCCTAAACAAAATATCACATAAATTAATTGTCGCCAAAAAATAATAATAAAGCCAGCAGAGTATAGGAGAGCTTTCTGCTTAAAAGAATTGCCGCATTTTTATCAACAAATACAGTAGAGAAAATTGAACGGACTGAAAATATTATAATATTTCTCCTAAGCTAATTATAAAAAATATGAATTAATAATTTGACAGTATTCAACACTTCTGGTTCTGTATCTTTGTTGTTAAAGGCGTCTGAATTAACTATCTGATGGATAAACAATTCCCACTTTAGGCGACGTCCACTACTCATTCTTGAACTATTATGGCTTTATTCGCTCTATCTTTCGATCTGACTGGCTGTCACTTTCTGGACTGGGGTTTCACTTTGGCCAAGTTCAATTAGCACGGGTTGCATAATTGAAAGTGCCAACAGGTCCCCTGTTTTCGATCGCAGGGCGCCACTTTAGCGCTCGCCAAGGTGTGAACTGCTAATGGGCCACAAATATCGACTGGGAAAAGCAAATAGGCCATGTTTCTTGGCCAAATAACAACCGGGACGAAAAGCCTAGTGCTGCAGTGCAGGTGGGTCGTGACGTCACGTAGATCCGTATTTGCAATTGGCAATGGAGCGTACGATAATCATCGGTGACGTCATTTGTCAACCCGCTGACAGCCAAGTGATAGCTAAATGCATTTTCCATTTAGCGCCATTGAATCACTGATTGAATGGGAGTCGATACGTGCCGTAAATCAAATTCGACGGCGGTGGCAAGCACTGTGACAACACCAGATCGTACTTCTCGTCAAATGGCGAATAAAAATAGGAGGTAAAATAAATAAAAATACCGATATGTACATTCCATCACCTGGGAAAGGTTAAAGTTCAGTGTCGAGAGGTGTGGGTGTCCATTAATCGCATGCAAGCCCCTCGGCGACTCATAACCACATTGTGGTAATCGTAATAGCCATAATAAAGATTCGAATCAATTACGAAAATATGGTAAGATCGGGCCCAAACCCCCGAAGCGTGTCAATTGCGATTGAATAAATAAATGTGTGCATTTAACATATTTACTCACTATTCACAAATAACCTTAACCGCCGAGCTGCAGTCGGCCAACGGTGCGTATGAGCCATATATCAAAACGATGACGGAGCAATCGACGGCAGAATGTAAACTGCTTGTGATGCAATTTACATTTTAATTGCCGATTTTCTAGCTGAGCTGTGTTCTGTTGGCCAGGCCAATCCATTTAAATGGCGCTTTGCCTAATGACATCGTCACGTTCCCCCCTGCAGTCTACAGTGGGCCCCCACTAGCACTTCCCCCATTTCTCGACGGCGATTTCGACGCTCTCAAATCTGAGCTATTCGAATCATTGATTATGCAAATCCCACAAAGGTAATCAAATAGGCCTGAGGGTTGTGGCACACACTTAACGAGTCGTAAAGTCTCTGAGAATTATGTAAATGCAAATTGGATCGGCGACGTTAAGATCGTAACTATGGCAGGGAGGTGGAATTCATTCCGGAGCTGCCATTATGCTACACAGTTCAAGATCCCCAGCCCCAGAAGCGCCAGCCATCCCGCGAACAGAGATAAATATGACATCACCTGGACAAGACCAGTAGCCCCATGTCTCTGGGTTTTTGCTCACTCACCTTTGTCAGGTGTGCTTGCTTTCGGTTTGTTTTTGGTTTTTGTTATTTGTTTTTGTAGGGGCTTCGGTGGGGGGAGGTGCCGGAACTGGACCGGATTGCGTGTTTGCTTTGTCCGCTCGAAGATGAAAACTAACAAATTTATGGGATTAGTTGCGATACTATATAATATGGAATATTTGGCTGCTCTGGTTTGTATTGTTAATGTTGTTTCGTTACAGATTGCTCGAGCAATTCGCTTCCTGCCCGAATTCTGGTTAACCTTAGAGACCAGCCAAATTTACATAGAGATACATATATCCATGATTATAAAGCTGAATCGTCACATTTTGCCCACTGATACCTGAACCTTCTCAGGGGTTACCCTAGCACATACGTGCCCAAACTCCAGTCTCAAATCCAAAGGATAGTGCATTCGCCTGTTTGTATGGGCTGCATTTGCATTTCCATTTGTTCAAGTTCACGGTCAGTGGAGCAAAATACACAGAACTAGAATAACATGTTCGCCTGACGGCAGCAAAAGCTAATGCCCAATGTAAACATCGGCGGAGGAATTCCAGCTGCACATCGAAAATAAGACGCAATCCCCAGTTTGTCTATTTGGTTTTAGGTAAAAATTCGGAGCCAAAAGCCCCACCGCTTTCCTCTGCGATGATCGATTGCAGTCGTGTCGGTGGAGATTTCTTTATTTTGTTTTTTTTTTTTTTTTGCTGTTATAAATAGCGTGACTCTGGCGGATTTAGCATCCGTATCTGGTGAATGCATCTGCATCTGCTGTGCACCCACGAACCGCCATCAGCGCTTTTGGCCAGACTCGATCTTGGCCCAAAGTGGCACAAGCATCTTCCAGACTTTCTAGCGGTGCGTCCCGTGAAAAATGCAAGTTTGCTCAGATTTCTGTTTGCCGTCCAAATTTCCAGCTGGCGCTGGCGAAAGGGGTAAAAGTTGGGCTAAATGGGTTAGCTCTTTATCTAAACGGATTGCGCGGCTTAAGCGCTCAAAGTAGAGCAAATATTTAAGGTCATAACTCGGGATCGGGCTGTTTGCTTAGTCTGATTAATTAGCAAATTAGCAAGTGCCAACTGATATAGCTCACAGAACGAGATCCTCCTGTTGTTGTTTTCCGACTCGAATGTCTGTTCGTTAACCGCAAATCCGGAGACAATCCATCTGATATTGATTTCCCGCCGAGCCACGCATTCAATTACAATTTCAACACTTGCTCTGCGTTGCAATTCGAACTGGATTCGGTTTATCTGTAAGTTTATCTACCTCAAATTCTCACCTGTCACACACAATTCAGGTGGTAATCGCCGAAACTGAGATTCAAACGCTAAAGATACACTCGCGCACTATTAGCCAGCCAGGCGAAAAGTCAGCTGAAATTAGCGTCAAATCGGGCCTAAACTGTAAAGACTGATCTGATCCGCACGCGACAGATTTGGAACCCAAACTGAGACTGAGACTGAGCCAAGTTAGCAGGCCAAGCTGAGCTGCAAACTGAACTGCGATCTGAGGACTGCGAATGGGGAAACGACGCGACTTTAAAAGCCGACAAGCTGCTGCCGACAAGCGATTTGCGTTTTGCGACCACAACACTACGTAAACGAACCCCTGGCTCCCTGGCTTCCACTTTTCGCTGAGCCAGCAAATCGTTGAACAAGCGAATTTTTCAGAACTTTTAAACAACAAAAAGACCCAAAATGAAGATTCAAAGTAATCCGAAACAAGGACCAGGCACGAGCGAAAATGAGCTGAAATGAACTTACTTTAAAATATCATTTTTACTAACAACTTCACTACAAAATACAATCCATTTAATGTTAAAAAAGGAGATTTTATGAAGTCGTATAGATACTCATTATCGTATTCATCATGAATTTAAATATGTCAATTTACGAACTGGAATATTTTCTGTGTGTGCAGACGACTAATTGAGTTATTGAAGTCGTTGGGGAGCGAGGACACCGCCTTGGCCAGAGCGATCCTTAATTGCGTAAGAAACGAGCAAACATTAAGCTTAATTGTCTGGAGCTGCGCCTTCATCTCGACTCACTTCATGTCAAGCGCATTTAAATAAATTCTGTTGAATGAGCAACCCATAAACAAGCAAACAATTACAAGTCAAAGTCAGAGCGAGTGAAGGAGCTGCTCCAGATGCGTGTGGGAGTCAATATATCTACATCTGTGCATCTACATATCTATATCTGTGTATCGGCGTATCCCCAAGTGCCGGCAATGCCAATGCTTGAACCTGACATTCAGCGAATTCATATTTATTCCCCCCCCACAAGTGACAGCCATCGACTGGCAACAAATCGATGCGATCGTTCAATCTATCTAAATCTTTGTTTGTATCTGTATCTGCATCTGCGAGTGTCTGTCTTTTCGCTGATGCGTTTTAAATTGAAGTCAATTCGGCGGACTCGTGCAATAAATTACGGGAGTCGGGCCAATTTGATTATTGATTTCTGCAAAGTGTTCCCCCAGAATCAAATCAAAGTGAGAATAGGGTGCTTTCCAAATACTCTATATTATGGATTCATTGCAACTCTATTCTTCGTTGTCACAGAGAGTGGGTCCATTGCCAATGCAGGAGGCATAGGCCATCAGGTGGGGAATGGTGCTCTGCTGCATCACTCCGGTGAAGAGATGACTTTGGGGACCAGTGGCGAAGATTCCCACATCATCGCCAGCATGGACGCCAATA
Organism: Drosophila simulans; assembly: GCF_016746395.2. Classification (NCBI taxonomy): domain Eukaryota; kingdom Metazoa; phylum Arthropoda; class Insecta; order Diptera; family Drosophilidae; genus Drosophila; species Drosophila simulans. The sequence continues at coordinate 19,361,531 of NC_052521.2, forward strand.
GTGCCGTGGATATAGCTGGGGTGGATGAAGTCTAGAAGAAAAGCAGATTGGTTTGCTTATCACTTATCAAGGCGCCCAAAAGTAGAATTCACTTACCTTCCGCGCCAATTTGATCGGTGAGATCAATGCGCTGACCATGCTCATCCAGATACTGATTGGTTCCCACTGCATAGTTGAGAGTGGCATACTTAACTCCATTCACATCTGTGTCATCCTGATTGAGTCCCAGGATAGGGGTTCCTCTGCCAGGATAACCAGAGATGGTCAGTGGATGGGCGTGATCGGAGGTGACTACAATCAGGGTCTCTTCGGGATCGGTTATATCCAGAGCCTCCTGAACAGCCTGCTCGAACTGAAGGGTCTCTGAGAGCGAATAGGTTGGGGAGTTGAAGTGGTTGCCATAATCGATGAGTCCGCCCTCGATGAACAGGAAGTAGCCACCTTCGCGTTTGCTGACCATCTCGATTGCTTTGCGCGTCATTTCCGCCAGTGTGGGCTCCTCCTTGGGATCGGCCATCTTATTGAAGCTCATCACTCCCGAGCGGAAGGTACCAATCAGGTTGGTGATCTTAGAGGCATTCACGCTCAGCAGCTGGTTACGATTGTAGGCTAAAACACCGCCGGGATGCAGTCCCTGCCAGCGGGACAGCAGGTTTACTCCGTCGGAACGCTCGCCCTTCTTGTTGAACGGATCCGTGACCGTGTTGGGCAGGAACTTGCCAATTCCGCCGCCCAGCATCACGTCGAAGTTCTTTCCGGGAGCCTGGGTAATCAGTTGGGTAGCAATGTCCGTGCAGGTGGCCGGATCGTTCTGTCCTTCGCCATAGGTCAGAATATCCGTGTCGCTCTCGAAGAATCGGTTGGTGGTCTTGGCATAGGCACCTGATGGACTGGCGTGGGTCAGAGTGGTGGTGGTCACGATGCCAGTGGCCTTTCCAGCAGCCTGGGCCCAGGCTGCGATGGAGTCCACCTGGTTGGCCGGATCCTCGCTGCCACTGCAGTTGTTGAAGCTCACGGCTGCCGTAATTCCCAAAGCCACGATATTGGTCTTTACACCGCACAAGTAAGCGGTTGCAGTGCAGGCGGAGTCGGGAACCTGGGCATTGGAGCAGTAGGTCTACGCAAAAGATAGATTTAAATAATTATCCCAGCCAAATCCGAACCTCGAGCATAACACTCACCCTGCTCAGACCGGTGTAGGGGAACTTCTCGAAGCTCAGAGAGTCCTCCTCGCCAGTATTGCCCTTAAGCTGACCCTTGTGGATGCGGGCGGCTGCCACTGTGGACAGGGACATGCCGTCTCCGAGGAACAAGATTACATTCTTGGCCTTCCTCTTGTCCAATTGTGGCTGTTCCAGGCGCTTGGCGATCTCCTCGTAGGCAAGATCGTACCAGAACTGCGCGTTCTTCTCCTCCTCAGGTCCGGCCTTTCCCTTGGCCATGGCATTGGGGTCGATGAGGTTTCCTTCGCGGGTTTTAGCTGCGCTCACCGATTCTCCCACCAGCTGGAACTGATTATGGATCTCGGGCACTGGAAATGGAATTCAGTGGTATATCTCCAGGGTTCAGGGTCCAACTGCTGCACTCACTGTCTATGGAAGCAGCCGAGGAGGTGGCCACCAGGGCGCTCAACACCAGGATAATGGCTTCACAAGTCTTCATTTTCAGAAAGATGAGGTTCGCTCAGAGCAACTGATTGAACTACTGCCACGCTCTTGCAAACGGCTATTTATTAACCCTTCCAGATCACTGTTATCTAAGTAGTCATATCTCCATGGCATAATCCCGCAGTGAAAACGCGCCCAAAAATCTCACTTTATGGTTTCATATTTACTTGGTCTTTGGGTCTTTAGAGTTTATGAATATTTTACGGCCTTTGAGTCAATAGACCTAGCTACCATCCAAAATTCTAGACCAATGGGTTGCGAGCACATACCCGTGGCTTCCAAAAGTGGGCACGGCACCAAGAGTTTGAACCATGCGAACTGACCCTATCCCACACTCAAGGTGAGCTAGCTAATGGAACCAGCTGCGTCCAAGTGCCACATGAGTTTAAGACCATAACTGTGATTACTAAAAGATATAAAGATTACCGAAAAGATCGTGATAACTCTTGGCTAGAAAAATAATCTAAAAAGTATTATTAGTATAAGTACAAGGTTTATTAAAATTTTAAATGCCTAATACTAAAGAAAGGACATCCATCCGGTGTCTTTAGGATCACTTCAAATCTCCTATATTTATAGTATTATATTCTATAGTGACTTTCAGGTTTTCCGACGTGAGCTCTCGCAGACCTGCTTTCCACTACCAACGCATGAGGCGTAGGCCATCAGGTGGGGAATGGTGCTCTGCTGCATCACTCCGGTGAAAAGGTGACTCTGTGGCCCAGAAGCCCAAATACCCACGTCCTCCCCGGAGTGCACTCCAATTTCTTTGTCGATGTAGCTGGGTGATATGGCGTCATCGGGGCCAAGGATATCATCCAAAGGAATTCGCTGCCCATGCTCATCCAGATACTGATTGGGTCCAGCTGCGTAGTTGAGCACCGAGTATTTCACTCCGTTGATATCTGTGTCATGTTGATTGACTCCAAGGATAGGTGTTCCCCTTCCAGGATATCCGGCAATGCTCATGGCGTGTCCGTGATCGGCGGTCACCACAATCAACGTGTCACTGATGTTGGTCATTTCACGAGCCAACTGAATGGCCTTCTCGAACTCCAGGGCCTCATCCAAGGCGTAGCCCGCCTGGGTGTAGTGGTTGCCGTAGTCAATGAGGCCACCTAAAAGGCATTCAAACTTGTAGTTAGTCTATATATTTAAGAGGTATATACTGCCAAAGAAGAACCTACCCTCTATAAACACAAAGTATCCATTTTCATTATGGCTAAGCTTCTTGATGGCCACCTCGGTGAGTTCCGAGAGAGTGGGCTGATAAGTGGGATCGGCGTCCATGTGAAAGTCCATCAAGCCCGATTGGAAGGTACCAATTATGCTGGAGGCAGCCGAAACGTCTAGGTTGAGCAGCTGCTTGCGATTGGTGACCAAGACACCTTTATCGTGGAGCCCTTGCCACCGGGACAGCAGATTTACACCATCGGATCGCTCGCCAGCTTTCCCGTGACTATCCTTTATGGTTTTGGGAAGGAACTTGCCCATTCCGCCGCCGAACATTACCTCGAAGTTCTTGCCGGGCGTCTGGGTCACTAGTTGAGTGGCCATGTCGATGCAGGTGCTGGCATCCACTCCATAGCTGGTCACATCCGTGTCACACTGCCACATTCGATTGGCCGTCTTGGCATATGCTCCAGAAGGACTGGCATGGGTCAGTGTGGTGGTGGTCACAAATCCCGTGGACTTTCCGGCATTCTGGGACCATTCCGCAATGGAGGTCAGGCGGTTCGCGGGATCCTGGCTGGCGGTGCAGTTGTTAAAATTTACTGCTGCACTTACTCCGATACTAATGATGTTGGTTTTAACGCCGCACAGATAAGCGGTAGCAGTGCAGGCTGAGTCGGGAACCTGTGCGTTGGCGCAGTAGGTCTGTAAAGATTAGATTTGTGTTTGATTAAAGCACTGGATTTTATGGTCCTGGCACACGCTTTGAACTTCACCATGATAAAGAAAACTGTTAGGGTTTGTTTTTGTTATCATTACTACTGGTACTATGCAAACACTTACTCTGCTCAGTCCCGAATAGGGGAATTTCTCAAAGCTCAGCGAGGACTCCTCCCCAGTGTTTCCTTGCCGTTGTCCTTTCAGGATGCGAGCAGCTGTAACTGTGCTAAGTGGCATACCATCCCCGAGGAACATAATCACGTTTTTAGCCTTGTCAGAGTTGGGCTGTGGTAGCTGAAGCCTTTTGGCGATCTCCTCGTCGGCGAGCTTGTACCAGAATTGGGGATCCATCTCCTCCGGCGGAGTGTACTTGCCGGTGGCCACGTCCGTGGAGAACCTCAGCTTGCTGGCTTTCTGACCCGTCAACTCCAACACATTGTGCACTTCCTGGACTCTACCGAGTGCTGTGCTAACAAAGGCCAGCAGGAACAGAACGATCGGGTGAAGCCAGCGCCTCTGGGAGAAATGCATCTTACAACTGCAGTGATACCGAACTAACTATAGCGATCCCGTCTAATTTCCAGGTCTTATATGCCCTGCCCCGGATTATTGCATTCCAAACAAGGAATACCTAAAATTAGGTTTATTCCCACTTTATACCCCTTTGACTTATCTCTGCTGGCACTAGGAGGATCAGCTGTAAGTGACATGACCATCCCTCTATAAAACCACTACCCGTTGTAATAGTAGTGGGTTTCGAGATCACTCGACTTTCGTTTGGCCGTTTGCTGAGCTTATTATCCCTAAAGTGCTGAGATCACCTGTGCAAATGATTATTTCAGCTATCTGAATTAGTTTAGTCACGTTTGCGGTCGTAAAGATATTGACCATGATCCAACTCTCACGAGCCTAATCTACAGGAAACTTGTCGCGTGACTAAGTTGTTGTTCAAATGGTTGCACTTTTATATCTTATACACTATAAAGAACAACAATTTAGAGCCCAGAACCCGAATCCAAAAGTTTCTATTATAATATATTATATTATATTATAACCCTTGCTACCGGTTCATAAAATTAGTGAAAATATTATTCAACATATTGGATATAGTTCAGATTGCATAAAACGATTTACCGATACCGCCGTTTTACACGCGTCTAAATGTAGACCCCTATAAGATACATCTTATCTTAACTGTCGTCTCTTCGTGCCATACTCTCAGATAGCTTAACTGTCTCCAGCAAATCTCAGTTTATATTTACACAATCTTTAGGTCATTAAGGTTTATGGTTATAAGGGGCAATTCTGCCAATAGACTGGCTACCAGTTCAAAAGCCTAAGGGAACATTCGCCATATTTTAATGTTTGAACCCACGCCCACAAAGATCTCAAGGTTATATTTTTGGGTTATATTTTGTCTATGGTTTCACTGGCAATATTGACTAAAACCTATTTATATGGTCCAGGCTTACCCATACTAATATCTTAAATAAATGAAATTTTAACATATTCATTGAATTGCTTGGTACGTTTTTATTATAGAACTTTGAAAACAGATTTTCCTGCGGCGCTTGGCTTCTCTATAGCCACACCTGCCATCTCAGTTATCGCACACCTGCTTTCCGCTTCCAATGCACGCCGCATATGCCATCAGGTGGGGAATGGTGCTCTGCTGCATCACTCCGGTGAAGAGATGACTCTGCGGACCGGACGCGAATATGCCCACGTCCTCGCCGGAGTGCACGCCCTGATCCTTGGAAATGTAGCTGGGGGTGATGGCGTCGTCCGAGCCAAGAATATCGTCCAGAGGAATGCGCTGGCCGGTCTCATCCAGATACTGATTGGGTCCAGCTGCATAGTTGAGAACCGAGTACTTCACTCCGTTGATGTCGGTGTCATGTTGATTGATTCCCAGGATGGGTGTTCCTCTGCCAGGATAGCCGGCTATGCTGACGGCGTGTCCGTGATCAGCGGTCACCACAATCAAAGTGTCCTCGATGTCCGTCATGTCACGGGCCAACTGAATGGCCTTCTCGAATTCCAAAGCCTCATCCAAAGCATAGCCAGCTTTAGTGTAGTGGTTGCCATAGTCAATGAGACCACCTAAAAATATTTCGCAATATAAATACTTAACATCATTATAATTTTGTGAAAAGCCCACCTTCAATGAACGCAAAGTATCCGTTTTCCTTGTTCTGGCTGAGCTTCTTGATGGTCACCTCAGTGAGTTCGGAGAGGGTGGGCTGATAGGTGTCATCAGCCTCCAAGTGGAAGTTCATCAGCTGGGATTGGAAGAGACCAATGACACTGGACACTGCTGACACGTTCAGATTAAGCAGCTGATTGCGATTGGTGACCAAGACGCCTCCATCGTGGAGTCCCTGCCAGCGGGAGAGCAGATTCACTCCGTCGGACCGCTCACCAGGCTTTCCGTGAGAATCAACGATGGAGTTGGGGAGGAACTTGCCCATTCCTCCGCCGAACATAACCTCGAAGTTCTTGCCGGGCGTCTGGGTAACCAGCTGGGTGGCCATGTCGATGCAGGAGCTGGCATCCTCACCATAGTTGGTCACATCTGTGTCGCACTCCCACATGCGGTTGGCTGTCTTTGCATATGCTCCCGAGGGACTGGCATGGGTCAGTGTGGTGGTGGTCACAATACCCGTGGACTTTCCAGCGTTTTGGGCCCACTCGGCGATGGAGGTCAGGCGGTTCGCGGGATCCTGACTGGCGCTGCAGTTATTGTATTCCACTGCTGCACTTACTCCGATATTGACGATGTTGGTCTTTACGCCGCACAAATACGCCGTGGCAGTGCAGGCGGAGTCGGGCACTTGGGAATTGGAGCAGTAGGTCTGCAAGGATAATGTTTCATTGTAGTTAGTTTACATTTAAGAGTTAGTTAACCACAACTCACCCTGCTCAAACCAGTGTAGGGGAATCGCTCGAAGCTCAGGGAGGACTCCTCACCGGTGTTTCCTTGGCGTTGTCCTTTCAGGATGCGAGCAGCTGCAACGGTGGCGAGTGGCATGCCATCTCCGAGGAACATAATGATGTTCTTTGCCTTCTGGGAATTGGGTTGTGGTAGTTGCAGCCTCTTGGTGATCTCCTCGTCGGCGATGTTGTACCAGTACTGGGGATCCATCTCCTCCGGTGGAGTGTACTTGTCCGAAGCCACATCCGTGGAAAACCTGACCTTATTCACTGCCCGTCCTGTCAACTCCAGAACGTTGTGGACCTCCTGTACACCACTCAGTGCTGTTCCGGCCAATGCCAGAAGGAGCAGGAATGGGAGTACTAACTGCCGCTGGGAGGAACCCATATCTAATTGCTCTGCTGCTGATGAAATATCACTTACTACACCGAATTTACCGAAAAGTACGGACTTATATAGCTTACCAAAATGCGTGTGCGGCGGATTACTGTGCTTCCAGACAAAGTTGCCTAAATTTAGGTTTATGGTCCTCTGGGCATATCTCGTCTGGAATGTCGTATCTTTCTTTAGATCAGCTATGTCTAGCATGGTGGTAAGGTAGGCAAAGAAAGGGTATAAGCTTTTCCACTATCATACCCAGTGTATCTTTTGGTTCGTTGGGATCCATAATTTGACCTTCGTTACGTCAAAAGCTACAAATACGCTGTCCATTTGTCTTGCTCATGATTCCCAAAATGGTAGACTCACCTGTGTAAAGAACTTACCGAGCATTCTAAACCATTTCAGTCACGTTTGGGGTTATAAAGATCTTTGAGAGTATTATGATCCTAATCTTAGGAGAACGTGTAGCTTACTTATCACAGCATTTTTGCGCTTTCACTGTGGGTGGTATTTTGGACAGCATCTCGTGGACGAAGATTTTATTACGACGAAAACATTTTTAAATAGTATCAGTTTACTTTTGGCAAATAAATCAATCTTTGAAAATAATGTCATAAAGGACTCAAAATTTTAATATTTCGCATTCTAAATTAAATCTAAATTGTATAATGTTAAGGCGCAGTCTAAGCCATCTGGACAAGCTGCCGAAGGCGAAGGTGGCCGAGTGGCTGTCCGGGATCGACACCATTATATGTAGCACGGATGGGGTGCTGTGGCAGGAGAATTTCCCCATTGAGGGCTCCGTAGAGGCGTTCAATGCCATAATTTCAAAGGGAAAGCGATGTCTCATAGCCACCAACGAGTGCTGCCTAACAAACAAGGATCTGTTCCAGAAGGCCAAGTGCCTGGGATTCAATGTCAAGGAGCAGGACATCTACAGCTCGTCGGGTGCCATTGCGAGTTACCTTAGCGACCGGAAGTTTAAGAAGAAAGTCATCGTTTTGGGTGGTGACGGTATCCGCAAAGATCTGAAAGAGGCCGGATTCTGTTCCGTGGTGAACGATTTACAACCAAATGACCAGAAAAAAATCGACTTCGTCAGGAGCTTAGTTCTTGATCCGGATGTGGGAGCTGTGTTGGTGGCCAGGGACGACAACATGATAGCGAACGAGTTGCTTGTGGCCTGCAACTATCTTCAAAATCCCAAAGTCTTGTTCCTTACCACTTGCATTGATGGATTCCAGCCATTTGGGAAAAAGAGGATCCCAGATGCCGGATCTCTAGCCTCTGCCATCGAGATAATTGTACAACGCAAGCCTACCGTTTTGGGCAAGCCGAATCAGCGGATTTTAGGCAAGTTGATGAAGTCTGGTGAAATAAAGCCCGAAAAGACGCTTGTCATTGGAAATTCGTAAGTTCAATGATTAGTTTTATCAAGGATCATACATTCTTCTTTTTCCTTTAGGCTTAAATCAGACATTTTATTTGCAAGTATATGTAATTTCCAATCCTTATTGGTGGGCTGCGATAACGGAGCGATCGAAAAAGCCGAGAAAATTAAAAAAGAGGGAGATGAGAAAAAGATGAAACTTGTTCCAGATGCTTTTCTCCCCAGCCTTGCTCCTTTTGGGGAATATTTACGCATATAGGTGAAGTCTGCCAAGAAAAGGGATTTCCATATCCAAAAAAGTATCTTAGATCATATTCAAAATTCAAACTAAGGCGCCAAAAAGCTGAACAGCTGTTTTGTTTCTCAACACTCTGTGCTAAATTATTTCGGTATTTTATCTTTTAGCACAAGTCGCGAGTTAGTGCTACCAGTATGTTTGTAATATTTTAGTTTTAAAATTTGTAATCTAAAATAGTAAAGCAAATTGCCAATTTTCTTTAGAAACTAAAAGTTTTGCTTCAATAATCTCGAAGAAAAATGTTGAATAAGTGTAGTAAATAAAAAATACATGTTGTTGGTATATTTTTGGTATTTGATTTGATTGCTTCGTGGTCGCACTGAAAGAAGAAGAGTGATAAGATATCGAACTATCGAAGAACGATAGGCCCCGATAGGTTCGGACAAGACAAAGAACAAAATGTTCTCTGCAAAAGCTGTGCTCGTTTAAAAACGCAAAAAGTCAGTGCATCTAGTGCATTGTCAGTGGCGCATAAGATTTTTCTATAAATAGCGAAAAATGAAAATAAACTGCAGGCGAAATAAAAAAAACACCTTGAGCTGAGTGCAACGGCTGTGCGAGTGTGTGTGCGTGAGAGCGAGAGTGCGCTCGTGTGTGTGTACACATGCATGTGGATAAACGAAAATAAAACAAGGGACCGCCCCCCGCCGTAGAATAGCCACCCCGCAAAGTTCATCACCCTAACCAGAATCGGTGGCACTGCATCGCGCTAAATCGGCCACTTTCCATTATCCGCATCCACCGCCCCTCCCGCTCCCTGGGTCCTTCATCCACCTCCTGCGAAAACAACAACAGCAACCACCAGCGCCCTTACAACAACTGTTACAAAAGAGCAAGAGAGAAGACACCCCGCACTCACACTCATACGCAATCACAGACACACACACACGCAAGCAGAGAGTGTCCTCGCCAGAAACTCGAAACATCCTAACATCCCGAATCGGAGGCCCAAATCTTAAGCGCCAATCCGCCGGAATGGACTCGGACATCGAAATGGATATGGAATCGGACAACGACGGGGAGTACGACGACGACTACGACTACTACAACACAGGTGAGTGGAAACTAGTACCTGATCTAGAGGGGCACTTCCCCCTGACAACAATCGGCCATCGATTTAACTGAGGCCAAATTAGGGGTACGAGTGTATCTGTGAGGAAGTACACACACACACACACATGTCGAGGTCTCGGTTTGGTTATTCACCTTTTTGGAAGGAGGCCCGCAAGACCAGGGAATTTGCATTCAGCACTTGACATTCGCCTTGGGTTCCATGACCAAGCCCCACGCCCCCCATTCGATCTCCACCCTTCTTCGCTGACCATGAAGCTTAAATTATGGAATTGAACTTGAAACAAACACACGCACGTAGCTGCACCGCGAGAAAAAGTGTAGCTGTTTTTAAAATGGCACTGTGTAATAGGATCAATGTTTAGTTTAAACTGTCAAATCTAGGCCAAACTAAATAATTAGGTTTGGTACATTTCCCATAGCAATTATAATGATGATTTTCTATTTCAATTTGTTTAGAGAATTGTCTGATCAGCATTGTATAATATTTAATGCTATGTGGGAATGGAAATCAATGTTGTCTCAAAAGGAGCAAAATAACACAATAATATTACTAAAGACTGGATTTCTCTCAGTGCATGGGCAAGTACAATTGGTAGTTGCGAGTTGGGACTGATTGCGAGGCTTGTGTTTTGTGGCTGGCTTCATTATTGCCCGCCACTCTGCTCACGCTCTTCGTAGCTCCACAACCCACACAAGCACACACGAGCACACACACCACACACACCAGCTCAGGTGCGTGCTCAAGTACGCAGTTGCATTCTGTTGTGTGCCGCTGTTCCGTCAACTCGGTCTCCGCTTCTTGACCTGTCCCTTATTGTTCCGACCTGGCCAAGACGCCCCCTAACTCAACCTTCAATCGGATACCTCATATCGGTAACATCGTAACGTCGAGCACTTCTATGGCAGCCTTGTCGTGCGGTTGTTTTCTCGAATTAGCCAATGTGACTAACAAAATGCAAACATGATTACCAGCTGCATGCAGTGTAATCCCTTTTGATCCGTAATCAGATCAGATTAACATACTAGCTATTCCCAAAGTAATAATGTTTCGTCGGTTTCGACCGATCAACGTAAGTCAGCCATTACTTAACTTACAAAAACTCAACCTCTGTAACTCTGGAACCAGTTTTGTACAATAAGGGATTAAAAGTGCCCTATTGTATATAACTGCAACGTTCAAGTTTCGTTTGAAATCCACCCTTGCCGTCTTACAGTAAGCAAAGTCTGATTTTGGTTTAAAATACAATCAGTTAGCTTAAATAACCAACAGAGGTCTAGCTATTAAAGTGGAAACTGTCCTATCAAATCAAATTAGGTTTATGCTTTATAAAAGTTATAAAGTTCAATTATTTTATAATACTATTATCCTTTTCTTCTTCAGGCGAGGACTGTGATGTGGAGCGCCTGGATCCGAAGCGGGCCGACCCGGAGTACTTTGAGTACGAGTGCCTAACCGTCGAGGACATCGAGAAGCTGCTGAACGAGCGCGTGGAGAAGCTGAACACCATCCTGCAGATCACACCCTCGCTGGCCAAGGTGCTGCTGCTGGAGCACCAGTGGAACAATGTGGCCGTCGTTGAGAAGTACCGCCAGGACGCCAATGCGCTGCTGGTGACGGCGCGAATCAAGCCGCCATCGGTGGCAGTGACGGATACGGCTTCGACGAGTGCAGCGGCGGCCAGTGCCCAACTGCTGCGACTGGGGAGCAGCGGGTACAAGACGACGGCATCGGCGACACCACAGTACCGCAGCCAGATGTGTCCCGTTTGTGCCAGCTCACAGCTGGGCGACAAATTCTACAGCCTGGCGTGTGGGCACTCGTTTTGCAAGGACTGCTGGACCATATACTTCGAGACGCAGATCTTCCAGGGAATCTCCACGCAGATTGGCTGCATGGCTCAGATGTGTAATGTTAGAGTGCCCGAGGACTTGGTGCTGACGCTGGTCACACGACCCGTGATGCGGGACAAGTACCAGCAGTTTGCGTTTAAGGACTACGTCAAGTCACACCCGGAACTGCGCTTCTGCCCCGGGCCCAACTGCCAGATAATTGTGCAATCATCGGAGATCTCCGCCAAACGTGCCATTTGCAAGGCTTGCCACACGGGCTTCTGCTTCCGGTGCGGCATGGACTACCACGCGCCCACCGACTGCCAGGTGATCAAGAAGTGGCTGACCAAGTGCGCCGACGACAGTGAAACGGCAAACTACATCAGCGCCCACACCAAAGACTGCCCCAAGTGTCACATCTGCATCGAGAAGAACGGCGGCTGCAACCACATGCAGTGCTTCAACTGCAAGCACGACTTCTGCTGGATGTGCCTGGGCGACTGGAAGACGCACGGCTCCGAGTACTACGAGTGCTCTCGCTACAAGGACAACCCCAACATTGCCAACGAGTCGGTGCACGTGCAGGCGCGCGAGGCGCTAAAGAAGTACCTGCACTACTACGAGCGCTGGGAGAACCACTCCAAGTCCCTGAAACTCGAGCAGCAGACGATCGACCGGCTGCGCCAGCGGATCAACTCGAAAGTGATGAACGGCAGCGGCACCTGGATCGACTGGCAATACCTCTTCAACGCAGCGGCACTGCTGGCCAAGTGTCGATACACGCTGCAGTACACCTATCCGTACGCCTACTACATGGAGGCCGGTTCGCGAAAGAATCTCTTCGAGTACCAGCAGGTGAGTCGCTGCTCGGCTGTTCTTCAATTGGTTGACCAATAATGTATTAATTCCTTGCAGGCACAACTGGAGGCCGAAATCGAGAATCTGTCGTGGAAGATAGAGCGCGCAGAGACAACGGACCTGGGTGATCTCGAGAATCAAATGGACATCGCTGAAAAGCGGCGCACCACGCTACTGAAAGACTTCTTCCCAGTGGACGCATAGGCAACCGTCGAGCTTCCAGGGCCACCAGAACGGACAGCCTGTCTTGTTTAGCACAAAAACTCTTTGATTGACTGCTGACAGGTCGACGTGACGCGACAGTATAGAGACGCTTATTTAAATTAAATTATACACATATTTACATGTATCCATCTAGCAGTAGGCCCAACGACGTGTAGCTAATTTTTAAATTAAACTAATAATCAAGTGCATATAGACTAGAGAACGTAGCATAGAGTATAGTCGACTACTCGAAGTATAATTACTATAGTTGTGACATTCGAAATCACTCAAAATGATCGGTGTAACTGCAATACAACGCCTTGCGCAGAACGTTAACGATATACAGTAGCTATAGCTAAAGCCCTAGCGATAGCGATACCGGTAGCTATACCATAACTATAAAACTAACTTTAAATCTAGCAACTGACTAACTGACAAACCAGACGCATTTCAGTGGCCAAGTGTTCCAACAGTTTTCCAAAAACTAGCCCAAACGACCCGATGAAATGCAGAAACAGTAACAATTCTAAATGTATAGCGCCGCAAGTCAAGCAATTATTGATCAAAGACCGCCTAAGCAGATCGGCTCATCGGTTAGACCTAAGTTTTAAACCTTGTATTAGCCCCGCGTGAACAGCATCAAGTATTCGCAATCTGTATCTCGTAACCAACCGCAGCACATCAATCGAACGCAAAAGTCTTAAGTAAGAACGAAGATAGATACTCCCCGTCCCCGATCCCGTTCCTTTTGATTCTCACTCGATTCTCGATTAAGTTTGTAAGCTGAATCATAAATTATATTCTAGGATTATGCTATGTATGTATGCTTATGCGACTGAATTTGAATTAAATTTACACTAGATATACAACTACACTATTCAACTTACTTTTCGACTGAGGGCTTGTGAATGAGTTCTTGTGCTTAAAGCTTTGGAGAAGCTCATATAAAAGCTTGGATTGAGTGTTTTAAGGAGAAGCTTTCACTCAAGTTTCAGTATTTCGATTGGTTTTTGAGCCGAGTTTATTAATTTTTAGTGAGTGTACGAGCTATATTCAAACCTATCTTCCTTGATTTCGGTGTTATTCAGATAGGATGTGCTTAGTTAGTCTTCGATGTTTTTTTTGCTATTATTTTTTACCCATCTTGCCGAACTTAGAACTCTTTCTGCTGCTCTTCCTGCTCTTCCGGCTCTTCCGGCTCATCCGACTTATCCTAGCATCCAGCGCCAAAGGTGGTGGTTTCTGCTTCTCAAGTTGACTGGCCAAGGTGAACAACCGGCACTCGGAGTGCTCCTTCAGCAGGCTGTTGGCGAACTTCTTGACTCCAGATATCTTGGTCACCCTCACGTTGTTCATATTTTCCACTTTCTTGGCGGGGTAGACCTCCACTTCGCAGCAGTTCTTGATCAGCAGCAGGTCGCTGTTGTTTGTGATGGGATACCGGTAGTAGAGTTCATTTCCGCAGTCCAGGCAATTCCTTTTGAAGCGTCTCAGCTGGAATTTCATCGGGAAGCACCGACCTACTATGGTGTTATTATCCAGGATAACAGAATGTTTGTATGTAGGCTTGGGAAGGGGTCGCTTGGTCCACTGTGGGAAGAAGGATTTAAGTAAGGAATTTTTATCCTTGAATTTCCACAGACCTCATTCAGGTGCAAATAGGTTTTGAGTGGTCGGCATTGCGCCGAGCAAAGATTAGGGTGCAGGTTCTGCTCCTGGGCCACGCACATGGTGCAGCATCGCAGCTTGTCCTTGTCGGATTCGAGGAGCGGACGTCCCTTGCTGCACTCCGCCCGGATGTTGATCTCCTGACGGGCAGGTCCGTCCGGTTCAATGACCGCCTTAACAACATCCGCCTGGGGCTCAGCCACGTCTGCTGCAGGCATTGATACCTTGTAGTCGATGCATGGCCCGCAGGTGGATTCGAAGCACTTCCTGCATGGACCGTCAACCCAATTTTTTTGTATCAACCGCCTACAACTGTTCTCCGGAGCGGACATTTTGAAGGCCACAAATTTTTTTTAGCCGGAAAAGGAGTAATTTGGGAATGACATGGAACAATCTGATAAATTGAAGCTTTACTCTAAGCTCGTTTATTTTGCTTAACAAATAATTTCATATTAATTCTCCTCGGGGTTTGAATCGATTGTTTTCATTTCAACCTCCTTGTTTTTTATACTGTCTTTGGGTGACTCCTCTTCATCGAAAATTTTGAGATTCTTTGCGTGATACCACACTGCAATATTCAAGAAACCGCCCAAAAATATGAAAAATGCCGCCGAAAGATTTAAAGCATATCTGAAAAGAAAATTGGATTACTAAGAATTTTTAGATTAGAGTCTATAAGATGACGCACCTCATTGACTTTGTGTCATAGAGCCAACAGTTTCCCTTGTTGGAGCAGGTCTTGCCCCACACCAAACAGTAGTTGTCTATCAGCCAGCCGAAGAAAATCGGGCTGGGAATGAAGCCCAGCAGAGAAGCCGCCATGGAACCCAATCCCAGGGCGAAGGTCTTCTCATCTGGAGGCATGCAGCGCAGGGCGAGGAGCAGGTTCGTCGATTTACTAGATGCGCCCACGAGTTTAAGGAAGCACATTACACCCAGAAAGATAAGGAACTCATTGAAGCAGTCGACTGGACAGGTTCCGTCCACAGCAAATTGGGACTGAAAGTAAGGAATCATATATATTTAAAAGGAATATCCAATGACTAGAATCCCCCACCTCTGGTTCAGAGTTCAAACTTGAAGAGCCCAGGCACTGGCAACCTGTGTAAAGGGTCCTTCCCAATGCATCTTTCGTCCTTTCCGAACATCCCGCATGACAGGCGGAGATAAAGGTGATGTTGTCCGCACTGCAAACGGGAGCATAGTGCACGTAGTCGCAGTGACAGGAGGCACTGCAGCTGTTCCCGGCGGACAGGGTGGTCAGGGTATTCAACCTGTCGCTACCCTCACATCCGATCGCCACATAGCACAGGATTCCGGCCACCGTCACAAAGTCCACAATGGCGTTCCAGGCAGCCATTGCCCTGGCACTAGGCTTGTACTTGGAGATCACGTATCCCGAGATGAGGATTCCAGCGGCAGAGAATCCCAAAGCCACTGTTCCCGTTGCCATGGTTGCCATGGCCGCTGATTGTCTATACTGGGTTTCGATGTACTTGGGCGTGAATATCCAGTAGACCATGTAGCCAAAGAAGTAGAGTATGGATGCCATTGTGTTGTAGATATACACCTTGTTTTTCGAGAGTTTCTTGACTGTCTTCATCATGTCGGCAAAGGATCGCTCATTCAGTGGCAGTGACTGCTTCCTTTCATCCTGTTTCTGTTGAAGGCGTCTCTTCCTGGCACTGGGCAGCTGCTTGGGGAACATAAACAGCAGAATGGCGGAGACCAAGGTAATTGCAGCCAGAACCAGCCAGCCCAGCCACCAGGCGCCCAACCAGCGTGGATCCTCCTGCCCAATCAGTGGCTCCAAGGTGGGCTCAATGTATAGGCGCAGGCAGACAGCAGCTAGGGAGTAACCAATGGCTGGACCCAGCATCCTCAGGAAGGTAGACATGCCTGGTGAAGTGACAATGCTTGGATACCTCAAGAAATTCATACTTGTACAATGCTTCACTTACTCAGCATGGCAGGTGTCTTGGCCTTGCTGGTATTGTCGTCCATGTAGGCTATGCCAAGGGTATAGAACAGAGCCTGACCCACTCCCGAGATTAGTTGAGCAGCAAAGAGAAAGACTTGAGGCACCCACAGACCAACCTCCTCCTGCACACATCCTCCTCCACTTGGTTGGCACAACTTCTTATCACGCTCCTGCTTGGCCATGGTTTCGTTAACCTGTCCGAATTCTCGGGTTAGCTTGAGGGCATCTTCGCCAGCTCCATAAATGAAATGCAGGGAGCTTGTAAGCAGGCAAAATGCCACGATGGTAAGCAATCCTAAATGGGACACTATTATATTCATTGGGAATCACGTGACCCAGATCTCGACTCACCTATTCCCATCCAGCGAGGTCGATGCCCATGGCCGGCATAATAACCCAGGATGGCGGCCGTTAGCATGGTACTGATATCGTTACCAACTGAGATAATTCCGGATACCTTTGTTGGTATCTTATAGCGCTTCTCCAAGGTCGTTATAGTCCCATTAAAGTACGAAAAGGTCATTGTCATTACACAGCCAGCTAGTCCATATAGAATAACGTACATCTGCTCAGTGGCAAATCTGGAGAGAGTGATTCCTAAGCGTAAAGGTAGTCGTAGAGTACCTCAGATTTTACCTTTGCATGGATGGGCCCTTGAATATCCAGAAACCGCAGTAAGTGTCTTTTCCGCCATCCTCTCCGTCCGTTTCATTCTCAGTAGCAGATTTACTTTCTTTATCCGATATTGCAAATGGCTTTTCAATAAAGGGCAAAGTTTCACTCTTCTCCAAGTCTTCCTTTCCTCGCTCCTCTGTCATGTCTCAACTTTTACCTCCGAACAACTCGAACACACTGACTCGCTCTTAATCAAATCGCTCAACAATATACCCAACTGCATCGCATGGGTAAACAGCCTTAGATCTTATCAAGTCTGTCAGATTAGACAGTGGGGATCAGACGAGCGACATTTATATACCACACATGGAAAATAAACTTTAAGAACTTTTAATTGACGGGATTCCTTATCACTCTCTCGTATCTATTTCGGAAACGTTCGAAATTCTCGCTCAAACTTTTCACCACCTGTGGGCCACGTACCACGTACATATGTACATAGATAAAAAGAAAAATACATTTTTATGAAAGCTTTTATTTCTTTTTAGTAACAACATCAGTTGGCTTTTCCTTCAGCTCCATTTCTTCAATCTGCTTGGCCTGCACCGTTTCTTCGTCTTCATCGAAGACTTTCATGTCCTTCGCATGATACCAGACCCCAATATTCCAGAAGCTGCCGAGGAAAATCAGAGAGGCGCACACGAGGTTCATGGTGTATCTGAAGGAAAGAAGGCTTGAACTTGTTTTGCATTCATCATTAGGGATCCACTCACCTCAGAGACTTCGTGTCGTATATCCAGCAGTTACCCTTGGAGCTGCAGGTCTTTCCCCATACAAGGCAATAGCTGTCTAGCATCCAACCAAACACAATCGGACTAGGAATAAAGGTCAGCACGGCGTACACCATACTGCTAAAGCCCAAGGAGAAGGTCTTGTCCCTCGAGGGAACACATCTCAGGGCTAATAGCAGATTACTCGATCTCCCGGTGGCGCCCACGAACTTTAGGAAGCACATGACGGCCAGGAAAATAAGAAACTGTTTGCCGCAGTCCACCGGACAGGCTCCATCCATGGCGATCTGGGACTGGGATGCCAGAGACGTCACATTGGACAGTGAGATTATGCTTGAAAGGTTGCCCATGCAACGACAACCTGTGTATATAGTCTTTCCCAGCTCATTTATGGCCTTATCGGTGCATCCCGCGTGGCAGGCAGATATGAAGGTAATATTTTCCGGACTGCAAACCGGAGCGTAGTACACATACTCGCAGTCACATGAGGCACTGCAGCTGTCATCGGTGGGCACGATGGACAGGGAATTGGCCCGATCACTCTCGTCGCAGCCCACCAGTACATAACACAGCATTCCGGCTACTGTCAAGTAATCCACCACGAAGTTCCAGGCCGCCATTGCCCGGGCACTTGGTTTATACTTGGAGATCACATATCCAGAGATCAAAATTCCTGCGGCCGAGAATCCCAACGCCCAGGTTCCTGTGGCCAATGTTGAAGTTGATGCCGATTGCCTGTACTGGATCTCAATGTATTTCGGGGTGAATATCCAGTACGGCATGTAGCCAAAGAAGTACAGAATCGAGGCCAGCATGTTATAGACATACACCTTGTTCGAGGTCAGTCGCTTCAGCGAGTCCAGCATGTCCTGAAAGGAGCGCTCCGCCAGCGGAATATCCTCCTCGCCATCTGCTTTCAAGCGTCTCGCCTTGGCCCTTGGCATTTCTTTTGGGAACATGCCCACGAACACTGCTGAGATAGTCAGGATGAATGCGAGGAGAATCCAACCTATCCACCAAGCGCCCATCCAGCGCGGATCGTTTGTGGTAATCAGAGGCTTCTTGAAGGGATCGATATACAGCCGGAGGCACAAGGATACCATGGAGAAGCCCATAGCAGGACCCAGCATACGCAGAAAGGAGCTCCAGCCTTTAAAATATACAATGGAAGTGAGAATGAAATAAAGATCCCCGTACCCATCCCATACTTAGCATAGCTGGTGTCTTGGAACTCGCCGAGTTATCATCCATGTAGGAGAGACCTGGCGCATAAAAGAGGGAACACCCGATTCCACCTATTATCTGGGCAATGAAGAACAGCACTATGGGCGTGTAGTCCCCAGCTCCTTCTACACAATTCGAGTTTTTTTCATGGCACAGTGAGTCGTTATTTTCGGTGATATTTAGAGAAGCATCGAAGGATTCGGACATTCCGTACTCTTCTGTCAGTCGCAGAGCTTCTTCGCCGGGTCCGTAGAAAAAGTGAGGGGTCAACATGAGCAGGCAGAAAATGGCTATAATGATGAGGCCTAAAACAGTGCAAGGGATTGGCTATCTGAAGTAGATTAGGCGAGTTCAGGTGTGTTACCCAATGCAACCCAGCGAGGACGATGTCCTCGACTAGCGTAGTAACTCAGAAAGGCGGACGTGAAGACAGTGCTTATATCATTGCCCACCGTAATGAGACCCGATATCTTGGTGGGTATATTAAAGCGCTTCTCCATCGTCGTGATGGTTCCAGTGAAATAGGTAAAGGACATGGCCAGAAAGCAACTAGCTATCCCGTACACAATCACGAACATGTGAGCAGTCGCAAATCTAAAGATCTAGGTGGTATTACAAAAAACTGAAAAGAGCGCTGAATGATATACCTTTGTAAGGCGGGCCCCCTGAAAATTGAGAAACCACATGTGGTATCCGATGAATTCAGCCTCTTCTCATCATCAGATACATTTATGGCGGCTTCTTTATCCTTCAAAAACCTGGAGGCTTCGATCTCTTCACTGGCCATGTTGGTCGTCCACAGTCGAGCTACTGCCAAAGACTGAATCCCAAACTCAGCCGCAAGCTGCATACAATCAACTTGCCTCTGGGGGTAAACAAAATAAGCTTCTAGATAGCGGATGGCGGCCTTCATGTTTATAGCTAAGTCCGTCTGAGCTTTATCTTACTAATCGGGATCTGGTCGTTAATTGTCAGCAATTACCATATGAGTACACAGAGCTCTACTGTTGCAATACCGTTTATTATGGTACTGGACTCTACGTTGGAAATCACACATGGATATTGACAAATCAAGGCACCACGACTCTCACTCACACAGCACTTAGTAATAACTTAGGACTAAATCTCTGTATTCTTCTCGTTGTTGGCCTCCTCCTCGTGCTGGACGATCTTCATCTCCACCTCCTTGACGTCCTCGTCGAAGATTTTCAGATCCTTGGCGTAGTACCAGACCCCCAGATCGAAAATGGCACCAATGGCTATAAAGACAGCTGCGGTGAAGTTAAGAGTGTACCTAAAGAAAGAAGTTTTATATATAAATATTTAAGCAATATATATTAAAGCTCACCTCATGGAAAGCGGATCGTAGAGCCAGCAGTTTCCCTTGTTCGTGCAGGTCTTGCCCCACACCAAACAGACCCTGTCGAACACCCAGCCGAAGAATATAGGACTAGGAATGAAGGCCAGCATCGAGCACAGTGTCATTCCGAATCCCATGGCCGCCGTCTTGTCCTTTTCCGGCACACAGCGCACGGAGACCAGGAAGTTGGAGGCTCTGCCGCTTGCTCCCACGAACTTCAGGCAACACATCACGGCCAAGAAGGCCACGAATTGTGTCCAACAATTTACGGGACATGCCCCGGGCATCGCCTGTCCATTCGCTAGAGCCTCCAACTGGCTATGAACCGAGATGTTCTGGCTAAGCTCATCGTTACTCAAATCAAAGCTGGTTAGGCGCTTAAATTGGCTCGTGGAATTACCAGTTTCATCGCTAGGAATGCAGGAGCAATCGTAGAAGATCTGCCAAAGAAATTGCCTGCTCAATTTTTCTAAAATTTGCTAAGCAAAGTAATTACTTACCTTTTTTCCTTCGGAGTTGACGAGCAACTTTTTGCACCCGGCGTGGCAGGCGGAGATGTAGGTCATGTTGTTCTCCCCGCAGACCGGGGAATAGCGGACGTAGTCGCAGGAGCAGGCCGAATTGCAGGTGGTGATGTTGCCAGCCAAGGAGCTGTCGTGAATATTGACGATAACGGAACTCTCATTTCCCGGACAGCCGATGAAGGCGTAGGCCAGGATTCCGGCTACAGTGAGGAAGCCAACGATCACGTTCCAAGCGGCCATATAGCGAGCCCTCGGCTTATAGCGGGAGATGATAAAACCGGAGAGCAGCACTCCCACGGCGGAGAAGGCCAGGGCCACTGTGCCGGTGACCATGGATGAAGTGGCCGCCGACTGGCGATACTGAACCTCGATGTACTTGGGCGTGAATATCCAGTACGGCGTATAGCCCACTAGGTAGAAAATGCTCGAGAGTGTATTGCACATGTAGGTCTTGTTGGTGATCAGGCGGCGGAAGGTTTTCAGCATGTCCTGGAAGGAGGCCTTCGCTTCCGCAGTAGTCTTCTGATCCAGTTCCGCAGTGAGGCGTTCCTTCTCCGTAGTCTTCACCGACAGTCGCTCCTTTTCGCGGCGTCGATTCTCTTCCACCTTCCGGCGGGCCACTGCTCTGGGCAATTCTTTGGGAAACATGGAGAGGAAGACCCCGGAGAAGGAGAGCAGGCCGCCCATCACCAGCCAGCCCAACCACCAGGCGCCCAGCCAGCGGGGATCCTTGTTGTTGATCACCGGATGCATCTGTGGTGCGATGTACAGGCGCAGGCAGAAGGATGCCAGGGCGTATCCAATGGCAGGACCCAACATGCGCAGGAAGTACGAAAGACCTTAAAATATATGCAAAGAATATTGCAATTTTCAAAGCTTCTACTGAAGTCGTTTTCATGTGTGATTGAATTATGGCCATCTTCTTTGAGATAAGCGTATCTTTGAGGTTAAAAATACATCATTAGTTTGTCTGGCGCTAATAAAATATTTTTTCAAAGTCTGTAAACAGATTATACTATTATCTGATGTTAAACATAGACCTCTATTGAAGTAAAAAAGCCTAAGTGATAATAATTTTTAAGGGAGGAGGTATATAAGTATCAAACAATGCATCGTTTTTGAATATTCCCTCGATACATTTTATTATACCTCACAATGCATAAGAACCTGAGTCAGCCTTCATGATTCGGCACTTCCCGGATGATTAGGAAAACTTTAAGTTATCATAGTAAACACTTAAAGGCTAAAACTGTTTAGATATAGGGGATTAGCCGCCTGTTCTATCATTGTTTGAAAGTTCCTATTCCGGTTGGTTAATACTGGTTTAGCGCTACTCACTCAACAGAGCCGGAGTCTTGGACTTTTTGGTATTATCGTCCATGTAGGACACTCCCAGCGTGTAGTATAGCGATCCTCCAATTCCAGATATGAACTGTGCCACGAAGAGCAGGAGTTGGGGGGCAAAGTTTCCTTCGCCGACCTCGCACTCCGCTCCTCCTCCATTCAAGCGGCAGAGGGTCTTGGATCGCTGCTCCTCAATGGCCTCCATTGTGGCATTTTCATCGGGCATCCCGCCGAACTCCGAGGTCAGAGCAAGTGCATCCTCGCCGGGACCGTAGAGAAAGTGCGGTGCGGTGGTCAGAATGCAGAAAAAGACGATGGTAAGGAGACCTGCAGAGTAATAAAGCGACCATTTATCTCACTTCCGAGTCTCGTATGTATCTTTTAATATAAGTTACCGAAACCAATCCATCTTGGCCGATGGCCCTTTCCCGCATAGTAGGCCAAAACCGCCGACACCAAGGTCTGACTTATATCGTTTCCCACCGAGATAATGCCTGTATTCTTCGAGGGTATCTTAAAGCGCTTCTCTATTGTAGTGATCGTGCCGTTAAAGTAGGCATATGTCATTGAAAAGATGCAGCCCACGATTCCGTAAAGTAAAACGTAAGCAGTTTGATTGGCAAATCTACAGGGTTACAAATGAATCAAGGATAATGTTGTTTGTAATAGTCACTCCTAGAGCTTGAATGGAACTTAACACTGGAGCCTACTTACCTTTGGTAAAACGTTCCCTTGAATATCCAGAAGCCGCAGGTAACATTCTTCTCCAGCGGGGATTCCGCCAACAGCTTGTTAATTTCCGCGGTCATGAGACGATCCTGCTCGGATTTCTGTTTCTTCTTCTTCGATTTCCCTGTCTTTGGTGCGGGCTCTTCACCGTCCAGATTGATGCCCGCCTCCTTTTCTTTGTCGTAGATCTTTCCATTGTTCAGAAGTCTGGACTCGACGTCGGAATCATCCCGGGACTCCCGCCTTTCGTGCTCCGAGTCCTGCCTCTCGGCTCCCAGGCCACTGGGATTCTCGCTCTGCACCATACTAGTTGCGGATCGACTCGTATTGCGATCTCACTTGGCACATTGGTTTCTTCCGGTTTTGGGTACCGAACTCACACATACACACGCACACACACACACACAAGTTCGGTAGCAGAGTCTCTTAGATTGTATTTCTTAATTTTCGCCAGATCTTTCGCGGGCAATTAGCTGGCTTCGTGGTGGTATCCGGAGATCTAAAAGACAACCTGGCACATGGATGGAAGCGGATCGAGTGGCATGATGTGGCTCTGCAGCCGCTGATCTTAACTGTATCGACGGACAGCCGGATCCCGGCAGACTCTCGAAAGATTTGGCCCAAAATAACGACGTTCCGACAGTTTGTGGCAAATATTTTATCAAAATATTATCTCGCTCCCGGCTTATCACTCTCCTCGGGCCATTAAGCTAATCTTGGTCGGTTCGCGAGGCACGTTGAGGTCCGCTCATGCTGCTTCTGTTGACGCCTGCAAAATTTACAATTTCTTTGCGTTGGCCTGAGTTCGGCTATTAAAATTATAAAATAGACAGCTAAAGTGTGTGATAAGGCGGCTCCAGACGGAAGATGTGCAGCGGATGGCACTTATCTTAGAGCGCCAGTGATTCGGTGGGTTTGCACATTGATGAGCACGTAAATCTCAGCAGAGTCATTGCCTGAGAGTTTCGAGGAACTGCGAGCTGTATACATACACCACCCCCCACTAGTTAAACACTAGATCTGCATGCTCATTGTTTTTGTTGCGGATTAAGGACGGGATCAATGGGATGTACTTAGTTCAGTTACTATTGCTATCTTCTGACGAGCGCGCCAAATTAGTTTAGTCAGAGAGCTGGTGAGCGAATTCGTTTTTTATTGTCAGTCAGTCAGTCCCGAATGGGATTTTCTTCACACCCCCGCCGAATCTGTCGCGATCCCCCAACTTGTGCTCTATTATTTAATGTATACCCCCAAGCGAGTGTGAGTGTGTGTGTGTGTGGAGCTTATGTGTCGCCACAATTCACTTAGCATATTTAAATTTATGCGCAGCTTATCACTTGAACTTTATCTTGATTGCGCTGTTCTTGATAAGTATTTGAATAGCAACTTTGTCCACAACTTCGCCCCTTGAACTTTATTCGCTGTTTTCACACACAGTTCGGGCTAATTTTTGTAATTTATTTGCCCTTGCATAACTTACTAGTAGGCACTATTAATTTGATTTGTTTTGTTTCGATCGCGCCTCTCGATTTTCCCAAGACGCTGGCTGCAAGACGATCTCAATTCGGACAAGACCGTAAACGAACTAAACTAAACTAATCTAAACGCAGCGTGTTGTGGTTGCTCCGCGAAATGCTCGCTCATCTTAGGAAGATTTCCCCACTCAGAAAGCTTGGCTTCAGCTCCGACTTGGACTCGGATTTGGATTCGGGTTCGGATTGGGGTTCTTGAGCTTCGCATTTTGACTGTGTCACTGACATCAATTCACCATCAAAATAGTTGACATCCATGTGTATCCGAGTTCTTTTTGTGTAGCTACCGTCAAAGCAAAATATTCACTCTTCTAAATTGGCCACTCGTACTCACATTCGAATCGGCGTCTGAATGACAGTGAATGAAAGTGAAACCGTTGGGCAATTATGGGCATTTACAAAGGGCATACGTTTCATATTCAGATCATTTTCGGCGCTGCGTAGTGAGAAGAAAAGTCAATAGAGCGACAGAAAAAATTACATTTTTGCATAAATTTCAGCTACCCATTTTAAATATAAATATTGGCCGGAATTTTAAACAGCCAAGGAATCAACTAAAACACAGCAAAATGCTTTTGAGGAAGCAAATCGACAGCTCCAGCTAAACAGTTGCCAATTTGTGGTATTATACTATATATAGATATCTGGGGACTGCGGTTGCCAGCGGCATCAATCCATCCCCCAAGATATGAAGATGTTCAGGGTGGGGGGGTATCGGATTTCCGAGAAAGCTCCCACTTATTTTTTAGATCGTAAACGATAAGCAATAAGCTATAAGCTGCACTATGCCAATGTTTTGCCCAACATCATTAAATTGAACTGAAAGTGCAATTACAGCGACCACATATGTGGGAAGCAATGGTGGCTTAAAAATAATCCCAAGACATGACTTCCGGAAAAACATACATGTACTATACATATCCTTAAAGGGAACATCATATGTTTCGCGAGGGCAATAAAAATCAAAGGCATAATTTCATGATATCAATTGAGCGGCAATAAAACGCCAGCCCAAGCATGTTTATTATTATTTTTTATTATTATTTTCCATTTTCCCAGCACCAGCTGCCTTCCGCTCTACTTCTAGCTGCGTGTGTATGCAAAACGGAGCAAGGAAGGCGGAAAACAGGAGCAAATGTGACCGCGGCTCTTATGGGGGATTTCCATATACCACAAGGGCTCAGCATAAATAACAACAAATGAGCCAATGCGCGAGAAAAGGAGGCAGATATTACAGACCGCACAATGAAGCATCTTTATCTTTGTTGCTGCGGCCCGCCCGTAAGTATGCTATATATATGGCCGAGTTCGAGCTGCTTTCTTTATGCCGTCGGCACGCGTTCGGTTTGCGATTTTATTTCCGGCCAAAACGTATGCAAATGTGTACTGCCCCGCCCCCGCCCGCGGCCTCTTGCCTTTGAGTTTTCGCAATTTTCCCCGCCCCTTTCTTATCACTGGGACGCACATAAACAAACGGAAGATGAGGCCGCTCGCGTTGACAATAAATAATAATTTTTTGTTCTCCAAGTGAATCGTCATGAATTATAAACGCCAATGCGAAACTTGCTTATCGCCAGGATATGGAAAGTGGGCGCCTCCAACTCAGTGCTGGAATCCCCAGTCTCAAGTCTACTGAAAGATGAATGCTGAGACGGCTTACCGACGCCACGGCAAACACAGCGAATGCGAATTCGAATACATTCCCATGCGGAGTTTCCGCTTCCGGTGGCAAAGCGGGGGGCGGAGGGGAAGTGGCAGAGAGCGACGTGCCAACTAAACCGCTTAAGCACTCAATTTGCGCGTGAAAAGGAACTTGACACCCACACGGCCGTGTGTGTGTGCTTGTGTGTCTGTGTGTGTGGGCAACCGCATAGGCCCAAATACACCCCCTTCCCACCCACCAACCGCGGCACATGTCAGCACTTTGTTGTGATTTCCGTTTCCGCTGTCGCCTCATCCTCGCCACCCCATCACCCCCCGTCCTTCCATGTGATCACCCTTTCGACGCATGTGTGAGTGTGTGTTTATTGATATTGTTGTCTTCCTTGCAGTCGCGTTTAACGGCAGTTAACATACGTTTCACTTGCGATTGAATTATCCTTGAGCTTGTAAAGGGCAGTAATATCCCTGCTTGTATTGAATGTATAAAATAAAACTGAAAAATGAACAAATAACCATACACTAACATTTTATTTATGGTGTTGGGCTAAATCATAGTTTTTTTAAACTAGTTCTGTAAAGCCAAAATCCCTTTTTTGATCGTCAAACTTAAAAAATACTGTCCTCCTTAATTTAGTTTTATTTTCACTGAGCATTACAGGGTATGGAATATTTCAAGCGAGAACATTGCCAACTCTTTTTAGTGTGTTCCTTGTAACCCTTGATAAGCGTAAATGTATTTATTTGTGACTTGCCTCCTGACGCCGCACCCCCTGTAGCATCCACACCCCTTAACGCCTCCTTTGCCGTTCGTCAAGGTTGCGTGTGTGTCAAATTAGGGTTAAATGCTTCCCCCTCCATCCACGCAGCCACCCCACCCAGCCTTCCCCTGTCTTCTTAGCTAATTTGTTGTTTTTTGCTTGGATTTTTATGCGTCGCTTTTGTTACGGAATGCTTTCCCGGCAGCTTAGGAGTTTTGAATGGAGTACGGCCCAGTGCTCTTGGCCTTAAGTAGGTCTTAAGTCTTCATTTGTCTACTCGTGCCGGGGAAAGCGCTTAATATGCCGACCGCATGGAAAACCCACAATTTTCCAGTCCAATTTTTGCTGTCAATTTAAGTTGTAATTAACAGACCGAAGGCTGCTCCCGCTTCTCCCCTCGCCCATCGCCAAAACCCCTCTCGCCAAATAGTGGTCGAAAAACCCCCAAAAAAAGAAAAGAATATTTGGAGTCGTGGGTGAAAATTGGCATATGGCATGCAGCTCACGTGCGCTCATTACGCATTTGATAAATTTACCATAAACCGAAGGGTGAGGCGCACACCTTGAGCTAGCATTTTGGAAAAATGAAAGAAATGGAAACCCCTCGGCAAATGTCAAAATAGACAATGCACAGATTACCTGAATTACCCAGGCGCTGCAAACTCATTCACTCTCGGCACATAATTAATCAAAAAATGGAAGCTCAAGCTGTCCCGTCCGCTTTTGGGGCAGCCGAGTAACTCTGCCGGATTTGGGTCATTAAAAGCGACCCGGCCACTGGGCGTGCATAATGAGCTGGAGCTCCCGGCTGCCAAAAGGATTAAGGTCCTAAAGCTGGCCAGCATTTTTAGTGTTCCCCGGTGCCATTGTTTTCCGTCTCCTCAACCATTCACATTTTTAATTCCTTTGCTTTTTATATTTTGATTCCTTTTGGCCCGTTGTTGATGCATCTTATGCCACTTCGGCGAAAGCCGCTCTGGAAAATGAGCTTAGGAATGGAAAACAAACCGCTGCCTGGCCACCACGCCCTTTCCACTTTTCCTTTTCTTATTGTGTGTGTCGTTTTTCCGATTTTAATTCCCGTTTTTTCCGCCTGCGTTTACGCAATTAGAGTCCTTTTCTCTCCTTTTTCGGGATACTGGGCTTAACCGGGCACGGTATTTTCTTTTCTACGATGTTTTTTTTTGAGCCCAGAACCGTGACCACTTAAGTATGCTAAGCTCACAGCTTAATCTTGCTCTGGGTTTTGACCTCTTTCGATCACGTTTTGTGTTCGGTTTTAATTGTGTTTCATGCCGTTTTTGTCTCAAACGTTTTCTTAAAATAAGCCACAAAGATATCTTGGATGTAAGCTCGCCGCCATTGATAAATTTCAGGCAATATGCTGTAATAAGCAGAAAAAAAGCAATTTCAGAAACTTAATTTTTCAGCGATTATGTTTGTAAATATTTTCCGAGCCACCCCAAGCCAGGAAAAACCTTTCCAGATTCTGTGTCCAATGAGCAAACCGAAAGACAAGCAAAGTCTCTTTATCATCGACAAACATCCTGTTTCACCCACCCCCAACCCTCGCTGGTCTCAAATATGAATTTATTTTCCATACTTTTCATCTCATTTCTCTTTGTGTTGTTTTTGCCTCCTCGGATGCTTTTTTGTACTCTAAGTCCTTGTAAAGTGACCCTTTTAATTTTCCCTGCGCTGGGTATTGTTGCCACTTAATGTATCTGTATCTGTATCTGAATCCCCCTACCAGCATCTTTCCCGCATTTCATATCGTTAATATATTCATGCGCTGGTTTTTTTGCGGTTTGACACGCTTGTTCTGTTCCGATTCCCAGATTTCATCAGATTCGGTTTTTTTTAAGGATGATAAGGGCGAGTTTCTGCCCGATTGAATGTATTAAGGTATTCTTGCCGTTAGAAAAGTTCAATTTGCATTTAACTTTTTAATTGTATTCATTTGTGCAGAAAGTGTCTTTCTTCTGTTCGCATGAACGGAACTTTTAGAAGTTTATTTTTAATTTCATTAAAAATATGATTGCAACTTATCGTAATTGCCCCTCGAGGTCCTGTCAAAACTTTATTTCTAATCAATGGACTGCGCCAAATACATAATTCAACTATTGAGCACTCTAACTAAATTAGTTGGAAAATTAGATTGTCCCTTGGAATTCTCTTCGCTCCACTAACAAGGACATGCAGCAGCTTTCGCATACCAATGCCAACTCTCCTCTTGGACAGAATCCCGAAATGGCTTCCGGTTGAGGGAGCCGAATGCCACAAGGATATCACGGGGGGCATTAAACGTTTTCTAATTAAGTGCGCCGCGACTTGCTCGCTGTCCTGTGATTTTATTATTGTCCTGGGCCAGGATAACGAGTGTTTCTTGGCCAGGACCAGCGATGCGTTTCCTTTTCGATGTGTAATACCCCGAGAAAAAAGGGTTAAAAATTGGAAATGGAAATGCCGCTGTGTCAGTTGCACGGACTTATTGGATTAGAGGCAAACTGGCGCGGTTCTGCTTGAATCTACGGCCATTGGACATTGGTTCCAGAAACAGTATACATTTAATGACGGGATTTTACGCAACTTGGGATTCATTCCCATCCCTTAGAGAGCTTTGTTTCATTAAAGAAATCACGGGGCGAAAAAAATATATGAAAGACGCGATTATCGGTGTCCTTTTTTCACAAGAAGAAATCGTATTTTATTTCTGCTTTTCCGAAGTTATTGAAAATTCCGTTTTGTGTTTGTTTAATTACCAACTTTTTTCCATTGACAAATGCATTTTAATTCTTCGCCGCTTCTTTTTATATTTGCTTCTGTTTTTTAATCTGCCTATTTAATTTTGCGTAAGTTTTTCTTTGATGTTCGAAACTTTTCTTTTCCATTTCCATGCAGTGCTTTTTTCTTAGTATTTACCTAGGCCATCTTAAGCTTATTTTCTGTTTAATTAGCGTTTCGCAGGTGAATGCTTCCAATACTTGGTTGATGAAATGTAAATTTCTTGGGAAAATCGAAAGAAAAAGTGAGTTGCCGCCCGCCAAATCATGCTAACTTAATACGCAAACTCACTCCTTTTTCCTTGCTAGCCACCATCTAATTTCAATTAAAATCAAATGCAACCAGCTGTGAAATAAACAAGAAATCACTTAATGCCAACAATTACATAAGCAATTAAGTCTCCCGCTTTTCTAGTGTTCTGCCAACGGAGTCACCGCAAAACTTTAGCCGGCAAATGGGGCACACAAAATCGAAGTCGATTACGCTGGCAGAATACAAAAACAAACCCAGTCGACTACTTAACTGGCCAAAAGTCGGACAAGTTTTTTGGGTGCCCTCAGCCCCCAGTCATCTGCTTATGAGAACAACAACGATTTTGACAATTTGTTGACTTGTTTGGCATTTGATACTTGATACGCTTACGGGCTATTCGCAAGAGGGAAACTGATAAGCTACTTGAATGCTGTAGATTTCATCCCGAATGCTGCTTAAAATATTTATAAAAATATGAAAAAGCTGCCATAAAAGAAGCGTTCTGTCCCGGCAGACTAAGCTGATATTGTCAGTCCAACTAGGCGTATGCGTGATGTGTGTGGTGCATGTGTGTGTTCGTCCTCAACTATAAGTCGAGCACTTACTTACCCCAACTCCCTCTCTCTCTCTTATTTTTTATGTGTGCCCTGGCCGATAAAGTCAACACAATGATAAATCGTCGCAAGGGTCCGGCTAGCGAATTGCATGTGTGTGTATAATCGAATTTTTATTGATACAAGCAGCTTAGGTTGAAAGGATGTGGCCCCTGGACAAATACAAAATAAGTCGATGCCCGGTCAAATAAAAAATATATACTAATACGCATTCGAATCAATTGGTTCTTATCAAGAACTTTACCCAGTGTCCAGGCAAATTACCTTATGAATATGTTTAAGGGCGAAAAACCCCCATAATTGCCCAACGATTGTAAGCTGACTTTGTGACTTTGGGGATGGCTACTTGCCCCTCGCCCCTTGCCCACTATGTCGAATGGACAATAAAGTGTATGTATTTCGATAGTGAATAGAACATCTCTGCTCACAACTTGGCTGTAACTCAATTAGCTCAAAGGCAGCCAGCAAGGCAGGGCAAAAATGCTTGATAATTCATTTTTCCATCAGCAACCCTTTGATTGAGCGACTTGCCTCAGAGCATCTTGATAAGATTAATCAAATTTTCATAAATTTCTGCGCCACGAAAGCGAAGTGCTTCGCAAAGTAGCGTGAAATATGCTCGGCGTGTAGAAGGGATTTAGGCGTAATTGTATAAGAAAGGCGTAAGAAGAGCTTCCAGAAACTGGGATGGGGCCTAATGAAAGCGGGCACAATCAAGTTGACAGCGCTAAGAAGTCTTTTCAATCCCCAACCCATTTAAGCCCCATAAAGCGAGTCCTGTACCAACCCAGCCCTTTCATCGTATAGTTTTCTTTTGTTGCATACTTTCAGGCAGCGCACTTAATTAGCAATCAAAAAGGTTGTGGAAAAACAGTGCATAGGAAACGAAGGGCCGGGTTTTAGGGGAGACCACAAAATAAATCTTTGGGTAATACCCCCATGTATGCTCGTAGTTTTGTGTCTTTCATTGAGTATTTGCATTTAAAATTTTAAGACGTCTGAAAGCTTCTTTACCGTGGAACGCCGACTGAATTGTCAAAGTTGTGGGCAAACTTTTAGATATTTACATTTTGCAGCCCACTGTGAGCATTCGGTTTCGAATATAAAATGTAAAACTAAATTTGCACGTTGCTCGCAGCAGCAGAAGAACATGGGTTTTACCGGGAGCGGAAGCAGTTTCCTTTACCTTACCCAAACTGCTTAAGAATACTCGAAGGATGCGTTGCCAGGACACCTTCGCCCAGCTCCAGCTATTAGCTCTCGGCAGACTCTGAAAGAAATAAGGACTTAGAAATCTTGACAACTACTTTCCGGTTGACATGCAATTTCCACCGTAGATAAATTGAAGCAAGCCTCAACTCGGAAAACTGAAAACTGCTGAAAAAAGGGAGCCACTGAAATGGGTTGGCAGCGCAAATTATTTCAGCTACTGTTTCTGCTTCTGATTCTGCCTCATCACATTTCATTGAGTTTATAATGCCATTGGAAGGGGCCCAGCAAAGCCAAACACAATTGCCATCAACGCGCGAGACACGAAACGGAAGCCCACTGGAAGCCGGCACGAAAATGCATTTTCCATCCAGACCACCCATCACCACTTACCCATAAAAAGCCATCCCAGAGATAGTTGTCTCGATATCGGAGCAGTAGAGTAGATGCGGCAGCAGTTTCCGTCCGAAAGCAGGAATTTACTTGACATTTTCATTAGTGCGACACAGCAACAGCCACAAAACACTTTGCCAGTCTGCCAGTCGGCAAAGGAGCAGGAATGGGAAAGGAATTGGGAGCAGAGAACTGGGATTGGAAAGCTGCAGGAACACCACTCTGATAGAGGAGGGCTCACCCGTGGCTGCGTTTTGCCTGCGGTTTCGGCCAGGAATAAAAATAGTAAGGATTGCTTTTGAAACAGCACACACGAGCACAGAGGTGACAGCCTTGTGGCTGAGCACTCAACTTTCTAGTAAATACAGTACAATGCCTCATACATCATATATAATAAATTATTTAGATATTGATCTTAGAGCTTCAACGCTATTGAGCAAATCATGTACGCCCATTAAGTCTTTGTTATCTTCCACTGCCAAAGATCGTTAATTACTACATCCAGGGTACAGTGGACACATGCATGGTGGCCAAGCAATTGGCAGTATCCTTTCACCAATTCAAGGCCCCATCCCACATCCTGTTGGTGAGCCCACAGATCACGCACATAAACCCCATTTGGAACGGCTTAGTTCCCGGGGGTTCGCAGTGCCAAGAATACACTGCCGGTCCACGTCGACAGTTGTCACTGAATCGAGTGGTGGCGATGGAGTGGGTTCTGGCGGGGATGGGGTGGTTTCCGAGGACGGGATGGATGGCGAGTCCGATAGAGAGCTTCTCATCTTGATTTCGCTGTGTGCTGCTGTGCTCCTTGGATCCTTCGGCCTTTTTGCTCCGCCTGCGACTGAGTCCGTGTGTCTGTGCTCGTGCCTAATGTTGTGGGAAATTGCATTAATTATTCTATTAGCAGCGTAATTCGTTCTTAATTGCATGATAAACTTTATTGCCTTTTAGGAGGATTGTGAGCATAAGTACGAGTATAAGTATATATTGCATGGCGTGTCACCCTTCGCCATGGAAGGATTCTCATTCGATGAAATGTTGCGCATAAGTAGAAATTTATTTCACCTAAGTGGGCATATTAGTTAGAGTGTTAGACTTAAGGTTGCGGTAGCGGCAAGGAGCTCGTCCTCTGTTTGCCGGAGATAGCAACGAATTGCGTAGAATGCCCGGCTTTCCAATGGCTAACCGAACTGCTTAGCAACTTCAACCTTTTTCCCTTCAAGAATACTGTTTACTGCGGCGACACTGATTAGCCGCGATTTTGAACAGCACTCGAGGCGATCTATCTGTCTATCGGTCGAGTTATCTAAGCGAAATCCAATTAAGCTTTATCGCCTCAAATTAATCAACGGGTAACAGTTGAACACAATAGCTAAGCAAACAGAATCGTTCTTAAGTCAATATTAATCAAATCGCAAAACCAAATGAACTTATCGATCTCGACTGGGTATAAAACAGGCGTTCGTATATGATGTAGTAGGTGTTTAGAAGCGTACTCGATCGACCTTACCCGCTTTAAAAGATTTCCCATTCGAGATAAGCCCCCTGAAAAGTGGAGTACTCCAACTGAATTCGAATTTCGAGCGATCAAAGCGAGTGATTTGTTTTGTTTGATTTTCGATTTTCTACCTCGATTCGATTCAATTCGATTCAGCAGAGTCCGCTGTTTGTTTAGGCCACGAACACGAGCCGGCTCTCAGTTTTTAACCAATATTTACCGACCCCAGCCGCCGCCCACACAAAATGTTGCGCCCGGCCTTCAGCGCCCCACCCACAAATGATTTGGCTCTTTGGGTTTTCCAGCCCCCAGTTGCCTGCTGTGCAATTAATTTAATTATGTGGTCACATCAAACTATCCTTTGGTCAGCCGGCTCCACTGGCCCCCGCACCCGAAATGAGCTGCTTTTAGCGGAAAATGTTTGAAATGTTCTGAAATTGAGTTCAGTGCGCTCTAGAGTTTAACCACATTTCCTGCTGGACCATTGATGAAATTTGTGGAACTAGAAAATTGCGGTAAACTCTCCATGAAAGCCTCAAATGGGATGCAGATGCAGTTTTTGGAACAACTTAAAATGGGTTCAGAGTGGTTCTAATATTAATATGGTTAAATAATGTTACCTCTTCGTGAGCCGATAATTAACTCAGTTTTTACATTTAGAGCGAACTTTTCATGGTTTCAAAATATATTATATAAGTGCTCCATATCTAGCTGAATGATGAATATTATTTTTCAAATTAAAGTGCAAGCATATCCATATAATATTTATTGTAAAACTCGTTCAAGCCTCCCCTTCTAGAGTTCCATAGATCAGAGTATATTCGCCGGCACTCCACATGCTTACTTGCATTAATTTTGTAGACCATTTAAAAATAAACCATTACTGAAATGAGCAAATCGCGCAAAGCAGAAAGGTGGCTGGAGGTGGGTGTGGCAGGCTGCCCTTTTTTGCGGACTAGCAGACGAGACCGAGACCTCGATGGCAGGGCAAACAGAGTCAAGTGTTGCCCTTGGAGACGGGCACGTGGAAAGCGGGAAGAGGAACCCGAATGACTGGCTAGGCAGTCAGGTAGTCTGGCAGATGCGGATGCAGATGCGATTGTTTGGCCAACAGGCGACTCTCGACTTTTGGCTAAGGCGAGAGGTCAATATTTGCAAGGGCGATAAGCGGCCTGTCGAGTATCTAAGTATCTTTTTAATTAGGGATTTGAGCGGGCGAGCCGGGCCACAATGTCAAGCATCAAAGACAACAGGCAAACAAGGCCGATAGCAATTGCCTATCGATCTATCGATCGATAAGCAAACACACACTCGTCAAACATTGTTAGGCGGCATCCACAAAGCGGGGAAAACAATCTGCTTGCTTGTGGACACTGTGGCGACTCCATTTTGGTCTCCGATCTGCCGGTTTCATTGTCAAGCCACCAAAGTCGAGCTCCTTATCGCCGGGCGAAATTTACAAATCGATATCTTGTTCGGTGGGAGCTTTTGATGATGCCGGCCAAACGGTAACCGCAATCACTGCCACATCCGATTCCCCAGCTACAGATACAAACACTGATACAGATACAAAGTCATCGAATTTATCTATTGACTTGAGACTTTTTTCTCCGGTATCTCGGTATCAGTTAAATCAATTAAGGCTTTCAAGTGGAAGTTTTGCCGATCGCAACACGCTTACCAGTGTCACTGGGGTTTGGGTGTGTGCAACACCACCCATAACTACCACCCATCGCCCATAAGCACCCAGCACCCACCACCCCCTCCGCTTTCAATTACCTCAAGTGGTAAATGTGGTTATTCCATTTAATCATAAGGTGCGACTGGTCCAACAAAGCTCGTACATTGTTTGGCTAATGTCTATGTCTCATGCCTTTCAACTTCTTCAACTAATTGACGTGCCTTCCCCGAGCAAGGTTAGCCCTTTGAAAATGTCGGTCAGAGTCGGGATGATAAAGAAAATGATTCAAAAATGATTACATCTTAATCGAACAGTTGGTAAATTCGGGGAATTGCTGTGTACTTCTCAAGAAAACCTGGCAGAGAAACATTATCTCAAAAATGTCCTCTATATTACTATCGAAAGAAAATAATAGAAATGTCATGTAACTTGGTTACAGAACTCAACGGAATAAGTCTAGAAATATTATTGAGATAACAAAACATGAATATAAGTATGGCTGATATTTGCACTTTTAAAGAAAAGTTGACTATTAAGGATGTTAACTATTTTTAGCAATCTATTTCAAGCGCTCTCCAAGTTCAACGTTGTACCTCGTAATCCTGTTCCTCGATTTTTCGCAGCGCTATTTCCGCTCGAGATCCCATTTTGCGGTTCAGGCAAGTAAATAGCGCGTCAAGTACATAATCGCCTATGTAAGGAGCTCATATATGTATGTACGTATCCGCCTTGGTATATAAATTGGGGGAAAAAATAAAGGAAAACCCTAAACTGGCGCAGGCGCACTTCCGCAGAATGTTGCTGAGCTCCAATGGCACCGCCAGCCGTGGATATTCCTGCTCCACCCCACTCCCACCGCCTGGCACGTCGATACTTGAGCCAGGCGAATGGCAGCACTCCACTGGCACACACATCCTGGCGGCAGGATAATACCGAAGCTTCCCTAATCGGGCCAACTCGAATTGGTTGGCCAGCAGTCGGCAGGCAGAACGCCTGCTTCTGTAAATACTTCTGTACATAAGTTCCGCAAGGGGCCGATGTCCTGGCTGTCGAGTGTATCCTTGAGTGCTCGAGTGGGTTGATAAGCCAGGCTGCTGCCAGGACCACCCAAAAAATCAGGACGCCCAAGCAGAGCGGAAATGTCAAGTTGACGCTCTCGCCGGAAGTGCTCAGTGCTCAGAGCCGAGGGCTGGGAGATAGAAAACAGGACAATGCCAACGACACCAGCGCTCTGTATCCTTCTCGGCATTACCCAGTCTCCGGGCGCTGAAAAAAGGGGCTGTGATGCGTTTAATCAACAATAAAATCAGAAATCAAAAACTTAATGAATGTCCTTTTGTCGTTACGCCGACAATGACACCGAAGGAGGTTTTGTTCGGGACTGGGGCTGTTCCCTGCCGGCCGCTGATGATTATGGCGATGATGATGATGACGGGTAGCTGCCCCACTCCGACGTGGACCGTTACGGCATCCGTGTCCGTGCCGCAGTGTCCGCCGTGTCCGGGATGATGAGTGCGATGATGTTGATGGGGCAATGACGGCAAAGAGGGCTCTTAGCGCGGCTGATGGCTGCCACATTCCGTAATAGCGGTAACAGGGCATGGCCGGAGCTAAATGGCCCACTGACCGCCCACCGTCGCGTCCACCGACCAGTTCCACCCGCCAACTTGAGCCACTTCCCCAGTCGTTATAGCGCCACGGTGTATGCCCTGCACTGCTCGCATCCAACGTTGAAAATGATGTATTCGGCTTGGGAGTAATTTATCATTGGCATAATTGGGAACAATATGAATACGTAAACTATATTTCTAACATTAATACTAACTTCTAAAGGAACCATAATCTCATCTAAGTTCCTTTTTAAACCGTGTTAATAACATTGAATAAAAATGTTTTATAGACATGGAACTAGGACATCGAAGTATGAGTATGCTATGCTATATGGAGAAAATATTGCATGATTTTCAATAGTCCTTTTCTCAGTGCCGGAGCAGGAACCAAAAAATGAAAAGTTCAAGCGCGGAAACTGTAGCTTTAATAGAATTATTGATTTTCCGCGTTCCGCGAGCAGACCTCCTGGTCCTTCCCCACCTCAAAAAACTCTCTCTCAGCATGTGTTGGTCTTATTTAAATATTTTTCAGCTCCACATATAGACGAACCGGAAGTTGGGGCTCGGGGAATGGGAGTCAATGATGAGTTGGCTAAAAGTAAATATAATTTACGTTCGAAGTATGGGCGGCCAGCCAGACACATGAATTTATTTTTGGCAGGCGGACAATTTCGCAACGCGTTCGGTG
Source organism: Drosophila simulans (assembly GCF_016746395.2). NCBI lineage: Eukaryota > Metazoa > Arthropoda > Insecta > Diptera > Drosophilidae > Drosophila > Drosophila simulans. The sequence goes on from NC_052521.2 coordinate 19,398,981, forward strand.
GCCAAAAAGATGTCGACGAACCGGAAATTCAAAGTGTGTGCTTCAGCGGAGCCAAAGTCCTTAGAAATGTGTTGGAAAACACACTGGTTTTGGTTAAAGTAACAAATAGTTTATATTCGAAACAGTGGTCAATATAATATAGGTTTTACTTATTTCTATGAATTTCAGAGACAAATATTGCTTATCATGTTGCCTTTTCAAGTTAATACTCCCATAAAAACGTAGAAATCCCTTTAACGGAACCCTGGCTCAATTTCTACTTTGTAGTTGGGTTATTAACTTGACTTGTGCTGGGGAATTAATTAAGTTATTCTATTTGGAAGCTGAAATAACAAGCCACATAGATGTGTATCTGTGTGGCACATAAAAGGAGGTGCGAGTGTGTGCTGGGGGGTTCGTCTAAAATGCTAAGAGCAGCAAAAGATTTTGAGCCCCGAAATTTGGTAAAGCTCCGCAAATAACGTCGACGCCGAAAAAGGGAAGTTGGCCTGGAGGGGGGTGATAAAACCGCAGTCGGAGCCTCTGGGAAAAATAATATAGGAAGGCGAAAAAGAACAAGATGAAGTCTCCGGGCAAAGCGGCTGCTTAGCCAATCAGCGAGCGGCGGGGGCGGAGTCTAACCCGAACTGGTTTGCCGGCGCTTTTTATGTTGATTTCGTGTTTTTCCTCTTTTTTCGTATCTCGTTTCTTTGGCGTTTTTCGCCTTGCTCATCTCTCTTTGCTCTAATTTTTTCGATGGGTTATCTCGCTCTGGCACGATTCCATTGGAGTGACAGAGAGGGAGAGAGAGCGCGTTTGTGTGTGTTTGGTGAGAGAGCTGCCGAGGGAGAGAGCGAGCGAGAGAGCAAGCGCCAAGAGGGAGAAAGGGAGAGCTTGCGCATTCAGGAACTGGAGGAAAACCGAGGAAATCGTGGGATAAACATATCCAGATCCAGGATTTTTATGTATCTCAAAGTTGTGATATATAAAAGTTTATCTATATTTATTTAATATTTAAAATTATTCATTTTTGTTATTAGAAACTATAAGGAAAAAAAAGAGGAAGTCTTTTTCGGTTGAGTTTTCTGAAAACGGATATGGAATCCTGTACTAATTAACAAACCCACTGTAACTCCACCCTACTTGGATCTTTTTCTCGGCGCAGTGTTTCTCCTACTAGTTCTGCTACATAGAAATACTATTTACCATATACTTGGACGCGGTTGGCTAAATCCTGCAGCCCGGACACCTAATCACATGTAATGCGCGCGCATTATCTGCGCTCTTATCTCTTGTTTTCCGGGGGAACCACCCATCCCGCCCCTCGGCGAAATCCACTTCGTGCCGTGAACTCACGAATCCTCAACGAAGGCCGTCGCCATTCACGGAGGTGCTAAATGCCGAGTGGGTGAGCCCCCCGACCACCCACCGCCCACCGAGAGGAATAAGCAATGCCGATTTACTCTTTCATCCCGAATGCCCGAACCTATTGCCGCACTGCTCGCACTTGCACCGCCGTAGCTCACGCCCACGCCCACTCTACACGGTGTAGGGATATGTGGCTGTGTGTGTGCGGCATAATTCCACCCGAATTTGCAGCAAATCCATTCAGTTTCGCCACAGCGCACAAAAAATAAAAGAAAACGCGCAGCCGAATGAGCAAGTGATTGTCGGGGGAGGGGGTTTCAGGCGGGTTGGGCGAAGGCTGCGGCGACGACAAGTGCAATTGTGCGCCGGAACAGGTTTACCCACTGTTCCTGTTTGTGTGTGTGAGAGAAAGTCGCTCTCTGCAATGCTACTCTCTTCTCTCTCTCTGTCCCTGTGCGTGTGCTTTGTTTTGGTCACTCACTGACGCACACACGCAGAACTGTTTGTTTGCCTCGATTACCAGAACGAAAATTTCGCAGTATTTCTACTACGCTTCGGCATAGTTTCAATATTTTAACAAGATGAAACTGTGGGAAAGTGATAGTAAGTAAAAATCCTTATCAGTTCTAAAGAAATTTACATTTTGAAATTTAAAATAGTTTGCTCTTTTTAAGATTTTTTATTTGTAATTATTAGAAAAGCAACACTTGCTCCATCCATGGAACTCATTACAATTTGTAAAATACAAAATAAAATTTCTCAAAGTGGGTCACTTTTATAGCAAATATAAATTTATAGCATTTATATTTTAATATTTAATATTATTAATATATTCAGATCACTTATATGTGTTTTTCATCTAATCCCTTTAATTAAAGCCCCCAATCGAAAGAGCTCAGCTAACTCATAGTTTTACTACCTTTTCAGAGCCTACTACTTTTTGTTACGTTCTCTCTCCGCACTCACACAAATACAAATACAAGTGGGAGAGCGCGCTCGTTGTCTCTTTGACTCACACCAGTGCACATGGACTGGCGGCAAATGGAGCCGCGTGAGAGGACCACGGACGAACGGGGGGTGGGTGCTGGCTGGGGGAGGGCGAGAACGAGACCGAAGACCGTCGGCCGAAAGAGACCGAATGCCAAACACCGAGCACCGGCACACCGGCGAATGTGCGAAGGCGAAAGAATGCCGTCAGTTGTGCGACAACTTTGGCCAAGAGAGGATGTCTTGACGCGCGTCCGCTTACCAACACACTGCGATACCCTGCGAAGAGAGTCCAGAGAGCCAGATCAGTCAGTCAGGAGCAGGAGCCCAAGGACTCGGCACGCCATCTGCCGGAGAAGCCAGACAGCCAAACAGCCTGAACGCCTCAATCTCAACGCTTGGCTGGATTTGCGATTGCCGCATTCGCCAAATTCGATACGCTGCCAATCCTGGTGAAGCAGCGACGCGATCAGCTCCCGATTTCATGGCACTAATGATGTCGCGTCGCCCCCAACAGCAACAACAAGCACAGCCACAACAAGAGCCACTGGAGCAACTGGAAGTGCAGCATCTGGAACTAGCGTCATCGAATCCGTTCCACAAAGGAAACGCGCGTTTCACCTGAGCGTGTGTGCGGTTGCGCGCGTGTGTGTGCCTGTGTCTAATTTGCGTATCCGCGCTACTCAAAAAAGAAATAAATAGAAAAATCACATCAAATTAAATCAAATCAAATCGAATCAAGAATTACACCTTTCCCCGATCGAATTCGAAATCGAGCTCCCCTTATCGCGGTGACAAATTGCAATCAAACAAAAATCACAGCGAACCATCCAAATTGCAATTAATGCCAAAGCGCCTGCATCTGGCCATAAATAAAATACGTGAACTGCAGACTCAGTGATTAGAACTTTGAATCGCCAGCGAGATGGACTTCCAGAGCGCCATGGAAACCTTTGCCGAGGCCTGGGTGGCAGCCAATGCCGGTCAGCAGGTGAGTTGAGCCTTCAAATCTGCAGAGATATCATCCGCATCCCGAAGATTTCGTCATACGGAGATATTTCTTCATCGCCCGCGAGATCGCTTTGCCGGCGGCACTTCCACACAGCCATTAGTCAGATCCCTGGCTTTCCCCCACTTTTACAGCCTGCCCCCATTGCCAAATGAATCAGTTGAGTGCAAACAAAATCGGCCAAACGACATATGGCCAAGCTGTAGTGATAAGGGCCGTGTAGATATGCGCTCGTTTCGCTATTTATGCAGATTAAGATAATCCTTATCGGCTGAGATTTTCGAGATCGGTGCTGCGATAAGCCCGCCAGCACCGCGCACCCAACTGTTTACCTTTCCCCGTTCGGTGTGCCCACTAATTGCATTGTAAAGCCGATCCCCAAGCGGAAAACTGGGGCTAAGTTCCGAGTTGTGGGTTCTCCGCGAGAGCTTTTGCCAGCCAGATAAGATAATCCCGACGGTAATTTTGACAAACGCTGGTAAATTCGGCATAAGGCGATGACGAACTTAGATATCGATAAACTGGCGTGGGGAGCGTTAGCGCCCCCACCTCATAGAGTGCATGTCGCGTCATCGTTGTGCGCCGCTCTCCTTTTTATCGGAATCGAGCGCCCCTGTCACTGATATCGCAATTAATCCAAATAAGTGCGATAAAATTGATTATGAACATGCTGGCGTGATTAGTCCAGCCCAACTCCCTCTCTGGAAAAAGTGGGGGATCACTCATACACATGTCCAGATATCTGGGTGTGTGCCTGCATGTGTGTGTGTGGTTTATTAGCAGACATAATTGATTATGTTGTGTGAGTGTAATTATTATTTATCTGGCTCTGCGGTCTGACTTCTGCCTTTGCCGCTCAACCCATTGGAATCGGTTACCCAAACGCCGAAAACGGGGGGTGACTAATCCAAGAATTTATGGATTTAATTTCCAGTCGGTTTCGAAAACGTCTCTATGTTGTATATTAAACAAATCCCAATCTCACCGCCATTGTCTTTAAGCCGAAATCATGCCACAAGAATTATTGTACTGGCCAAATCTGTGATGGCTTCGAAAACAAATAGCTTGGAGTTATTTCGTATACCCTAGCCATTGGGAATACTTACATTTTTTTAGGAGATCGATTGAGATTACCATATTTATAGAACCTAGCATTGCTTTCAGCAATTTAAATAGATCCTCAGGGATTGCTTTTTTGCTAAGTACGTCCACGTGGCTTTGGTGTTTTTAAATTCTTTGCATGTTTCTGATAAAAGTAGTTTCCTTCAAGTTTACTACGACGAATGCGATGATGCAATAGTTTTGAAATATTTTATATCGATTAGATCAGAATCGATCTTGGCTAGAGCATTGGAAACTTCGGCTTTAGCACCATTCGTTTGCTTTTTTTTTTTTTGACAGTTTTATGTGTCGACGCATATGCTTAGTGAATGGGATTAAGATAAGGCGGCGTAAGTTGCTCGGGAGTCAGATAATAAACCAGAATGGTCAGAAGGGGCATAAATAAATGCGAGTTCTTTCAAAACTATGGCAAATCATATTGTGCGAGTGTGAGTCGAATTTTTTGTTGGCCTGGCCAAACTAATTATAAAGCATTTAGCTTTATTGTTGTGATAATTTCATTTCGGGGTTTTTCTAAGGGCGTAATATCGGAACCGAATGCGGGCAACAGATAATGCCGTCTCTTCACACCCGGTTAGATCACCTGGCCGCCTTTTGAGCAGCCAGATAGGGCGTCTTATAAATTATAAATGGTTCGATTTTGTCTAATCTGAAAGTGTTAGTCTGTTGTGAGGTGGGATGGGCGGGGGCAGCCTTTGGAGTCAGATAATGGAATATTTATTAATTGAAATCTTCTTCGCCGCTGCTTCCTGCTCACCGTGCCCGTGATCATCGAATAGTCGTTTCATTTCCTCTGCCTCGTTTTCCCCAGCGATCTCTCGCACCAAGACTAATGGTAATCGGGGTTAATCCGGCCGCGCATCGAATCGCAGCTCCAATCAAATGCATTCTTCGCCCTTTCTTCTGGCCCTGCCCGCCTGCCCCTCTGCCGGCTTCCCCGTCTGCCTTCCCACGTTTTCGGTTTCGTTAAATTCCGGTAGTCAAATGTCCATTAAATGCCGCTCATAAATGTCCAAACTGTTTGTCATCTTTGTGGCCCTGTTGTTGTTGTTGTCGCTGTTGTGGCCGCCGCCTCCTGACTTCTGGCTTTCTTTTCTTCCTTGGGCATGGTTTCACCACTACTACTACTACCTAGCACCTCGTTCAATTCTTCTGACGGCTTAGGCGTGCTCCTCTGCCCCCGAAGAGCCCCGTACAGTTTCTCCTGATCTCTTTAGCCGCTTGGCTGCTAGTGCTACCTGATTGTAACACATTTTTAGCATTCATTCGACAGCGGGCTCTCACTCCGCTTTTGCGATCTGCTGTCAGTTGAGCGGCTTTGGGGCTTTTTACGGCCCGATTATGCGCCTTCGCTGAGTTCGCATATAGGCGATATAAACGTATTTATTAATTATTCAAAGCCGATTGGATTATAATAATTTATAATGATTATTATCATAAGTCGGCGGACTTGGCCTCAGATTCAGATACAGCTTCAAATACAGATTCAGATACAGATTCAGATTCAGATACAGATTCGGATCGTGTCTCGATTTCGATTGTTGTCCGCACTGCCAGAGTTTCGCTCCAATCAGTCTGAAAGCTGTGACAAGTACCCACGTACTTGTGGAACAGCGAAAACGCTTTAAGTTAATTACACGATGTCATAGCATTTCTATTTCTTCATTTTCGTTATTATTTTGGCACTTGCGGAGCGGCCTTAAATCAATTCCCCACTATTTCCCGATCGCTTTTTTGGGGTGCTCATGTTCATGGCATTTCGATTCCCCACTCGGAATCGCTTTCAAAGGCGCCGCTCGGGCAGCTCTCTCCTCCTCCTCTCAGCTCCTCAGATAATCAACAAAACGTGTTCGACTTGTCGAGGTTTTCCTTTCTGCACTTATCATAGAACGAACACCTTTCCGTTTTGGTTATTGTTGTTGTTCTTTCATAGCTAATGACACCTTGATAAAACGATTTGTAAGACATTGCGATAAAAGCGGTTCAGGCTTTGTAGCTTAAGGCGAACCGAAAGCTGATAAAAATACAAGCCGAACAGAAAGAAAAAAAAAACGGAAAAGTTCGAATGATAATGACAACTTTGGGTAATTAATTTGTAGGGCGGCAGGGAGGAGGAGTGCGTCTTTGAGTATTTGCTTGGGCATTTGTCATTCAGCTTAATCGGAATGCACAGGCTGTGACAAAACACGGCAAAAGAATCGAATTTTATACAATTTACGCATTTCGAAAGTCATCATCTCCGCCGAATGCTGCCTCCCCCATTGTCACCTTTTTCATTCTTAATTAGTGGATTTAGCTTGTTCCCCGTAGATATACGAGATCGAGTTCTGAATTCTGAATTTTCAGCCCCTCCGCAACTATTTTTATATGGGCCGCCCAAATCCGTTTTCCCTCGCTCGGGTGGACATAAATTTCCGAATGTTTTGAGAATTATGACAAGTGGGTTGGAGACAAGTGGAAATGAAATGAATATGTGGATGGCATGTACATAAGTATATATAAAGTTGTGTATATATAGGCTGGCAATTCAGTGATTATAAACTTTGGTTCTGATCACGATGACGATGATGTGGGACTTACATGAAGGTATTTTCGGTGCTGAAGATTTATTAGTTATCACTAATACGCCCCGTTGAAAATCATAAGCCGCCACAGCAGCCGGTGATTTCTACAAGTCACAGCGACAATCGGCTTCCGAGCATATTTTTCTTGAAGCCCGGTGTCAAAGAGTCGGTAACCTCGTCTTATTTAAAGTATTAACTGCTAACTAATGTGCGACACATTATAAAGAGCGATCCGCGACGAGACGCGACCAATACCAATACCGATACCAAAACCCAAACCGAAACCGAAACCAAAACCAAAAAACAGGTGATCGCCGGCACAGTGAGTAAAATAAGCGGCGATCATGCCTGGCATCGACAAAAGGGATTATATTTCCTAAGCGGTCCTAACAAAATGTGACCAAAGCTGGAGCGACTGGGCATGGGCATGGGTATGCCCATGCCGTCTGGAATCGCATTCAGTGCCCGATCGCTGAGCTGCTTAACTAAATCCGGCTTAAGATCCAACACACAAAATTAATGTCGTTGAAAAACACAGCAAAAGTCACACATTAACAGCGACGACGATCGCGCCCAGCTTGGTGTCCCAGGAAGTGGGGATCTGCCTCTGCCCCTCTGTCCCAGCCCCTGTCCATCCACCGGCTCCTTCTGCTAATGGGCAATGGTCAGCTCCATGATGGGCAATGGGCGATGCCTAATGGCGAGAGGAAGTGCCTCGTGTGTGGACATCTTACAGGGGATTAGTTCGAGTTTGCCGGTCAAGACGGAATGCGAGTGCGGGAAAATAAGCCAGTTGCACTTGCTCCCCGCCCGTCGATCGATTCAAATTACCAGCGATTTATTGGCGATCGCCAGCCTAGCTACCGTGATCAACTAATCCACTTATCAGTCTGCATCTGGACAGCCCCTCCGCTTCCCGCAAGACTTCCTTCCTTTCGGTCTCAGAAATCATACCATATGCCACTTTTAATCGGCGTCATAAAGGCGATCATTAACCAGTTTAATCTATACAATGGGTCACCAGCCGCCTTTTATCCAAATCTAATCTATTCCAGCAATACCACTCCCCCTTTCGCCCGTACTTGTGGCCAAAGGCTAATATCTAAATGTGTAAATTGGTGTGTTTGCCTTTTATCGGAGGCCTTTCAACTGGCCAAGGGTCCCTGGGACCCGAAAGCCAAAGCCTGACCAGCGTTATGCGAACACATGTATCGAATGTCGCCGAGTTAATCTAATCTGGGGAATTATGCGGCCGTTTCGGGAAGATAACCGCCGCAAGTCCGAGAACCAAATTCGATAAATACCCAGTGCTATCATATAATGAAGCGCCCCCAAAATTTCCAGTCGGAGCTAAGTAAACAGAAATTGATTGATTAGACACACAATTAAGGCAATCACTTTTTATTTTGAAACACAAATGGGGGCAGGGTGGCTGATTCACACCCATTTCACGCCTGCAGCTGCATCTTTTGGGGGTCAATGACGAGTGTCGACTGGCGATGACCCATGCCAAATCCCATTGCTTACGTGCTCGACACCAACCAACCCATTCCAAAAAAGGTGGAAGAAATACAAATCAATTCCTGTGCAAATTGAAAGCGGTTGCAGGTGGAAAATCACCTGGAAAGTGGGTGGCTCGCATGTCAGACGGCGGTAGCCGCTTATCGGTGTCATCGTATTTTGTTCCCCACACGCCGGATGAAATGCATCTAAACCTGGCTAAACTTTGCGTGTTAGCCAAACCTAATCCAGGCTAAACGAGGGACTGGGGCTTTTTGGACCACTACCATGCGATATTCTGTGAATGTCAGCTAATCTGCAGGGCAAAAACACTAATCAGGGAGAGTGGGGCTTGCAGCGATTCCCCATCACTTTTCTTCACCCCTCCAGCAGGAAGTTGTCACCAGTTACTCAATCACTCATTCAGTCAGTTGCACATTCATTCGCTCATTCATTCATTCATTCATTCGTTCGGTCGCAGTAAACCCGAGGGCCTCGTGAAGATCATGGAAATACGCTTATGTCGGATTATCCCATAATTTATGTGAGCTGTGCCCTGGCCAGACAATGGATTTGCCTTTCCAGCGCACAAGAACTCACACCGGAGCTCACCTAATTGCCACGATCATCAGAGGTAGCTACGGCCATACGATATAGTATAGTAAACAGTATAGAAAGGAGGCTAATGACAATGGCCAGAGGAAGCGTTCTCGGGCAGATGACAAAACAGAAATTGTGTCACTCGATTGCAGGATCGGGAGGCCTTTAAAAAACGGAGGAGAACAGAGCAAAAGTAGGGAACCGGAAGCGTAATCGAGCTAAACGAACGCCGTCGGGGAAGTGATCAGATGTGCGAGTGTGTGTGTGGGTCAGCCCATTGTGCCAAGGAAGGAAAAAAATGAGCGGGAAGCGCTAAGGAAAAACGCGATGAGGAAAGTCAGAAAAGTATATATTTATATATATATATATATATATATTTGTAAAGAGAAAAAACGAAAACAGCACTACCGGTCAAAAGGGAAGGAACTGGAAGGGAGAATAGGAACAACTGGGAAAAAACTAGAAGACAACCACCAAAGGTCCCCCCACGTGCAATTAATAAAAGTAAAAAAAGTGAGGGAAACGACAAACTGGCCATAGGAAAAATGAGGTACTGAGGCACCTCGCTGCCAGATCCCCGTAGCTATGGCAATGCAAACAGGTGAGGGTGAATTACTTGTCCTAGACAACTTTGCAGTCAGCTGGGAACAGCTGAAACGACGCCCAGGCGATGCGAGAGATACGTATCTGCTGGATGCAAACTGTATCTACTGCAGCTATTTAACGAAAAAGTTTCGGAGTGATCGCCGGTAAACGGGAGTCCCAAGATTGCAATCTAAATAGCTGAAAACGTTTGTATCGTCCGTACTGTTTTGTAACTTGAATTTAGCAATTGGGTATATTTTTATAGTTAAGGTACTTTTATAGTCATAAAGATGAGACTATTCTAAAATATATAGCAAAATTGTAGGTAATTGTCGAGCTAAAACGGAAGTGCGAAAGCATTTCATAGTTTTTTCTTAGATACACCTTTCAGAATTTCCCTTAAAAATTCTGTGAAATACTTAAGTTTCCCAGAGAGCATTTCCTGTTTGCCGATTTTCGGGCACGGAAAACGTTTTCCGCTTAAAAATAAAGACATATTCCAGCGTTTAGAGCAGAACTGTCGCCAAAAACTGTTTGGCGAGCGGTAAATATATTCGGAAAACACATTACCCAGCGAACGGAATCGTAAAGTCGAAGCGTTAGGGCCCCGAAAAGGGGGCGGATCCTGGCGAAGAGGAGGACCCATAAACTTACATAGTTGGGCCTGTTTAAAATGCGCTTAATAGTTTCAACATGTGGCGTGGAGAGACAATTAGGCAATAAAATTAATTCACACCAAGAAAAGCATTAAAAGCGACGCCAGACGGAGCAAGGTGCCGCATTTTCCATTCGCCATCCTCTGCTTTCCCGCTTGCCATTTCCCACTTGCCACTTGCCACTCGGAGTTTCCACTTGGCCATGCCACATTTTCGCACGCATAACTCGGAAATTGCAACTCCATGGTGGCGCGTGTCCGCCGACAGTTGGCCATATCCTCCGCCACCCCCCCGCGGCATTAGCCCCCTCTTTTAATTGACTTTTTTACGTTTGCCTCTCTGAATGGCAACAGCCATTTGTCTACGAATAATTAAGCCGATCAGGCCAAACAAAAGTTTGCGCCTGCCGGAGAACTGTCATCGGATGCGTAAAATCATTATTCGCAATTGCCGGGGAACTAAAAAAAAATCATCAGCCCTTGGACTGCGTTTATGGGATCAGGATGTTTGACTTATTTTATCGCCACAGAACTTTTACACATAAATTCTGATTTTTTTTAGCTTAATTAATGGGATTGAAACAGTACTAGCATAGCTATAGATGGTTTTCTGGAGCTATCCCCTTATTTCCTCGAACCTCATAGATAACTGTATGAGTTTGTATCTTTTGGCGAGTGCTGCTTACTCATTTTTTTGAAACAGCACGTGCTGCATGTGAAAACCAGAATGCAGTTGGCACACGCTCATCTGGCGGCTTCCTGTCAGACCTCAGGTTTCACTTTCTGGATCTGAAGCAAGAGCAGCAGCAGGAGCAGGAGCAGTGACAGCGGCAGGACTTGGAGAAGTAGGACACTGCTGTTTCCTATACAAATGAGGGGCTCTCCACATCCGATGTGTGCCCTGATATGATAATCTCGCCATCGAGAGCTCGCACCTCATTTGTGGAACAGCAATTGTCTAGAGGTCTTCCCCCAATGCATTGTGTGCCGATGCCGAGTGCTTCCTGTCTCGATGTGGCAATAAAAACGGGAATACTTCCACTCGAGTCCAAGGTGAACCTTGTGTGGTGTGCGAGTGTGTGTGTTTCTGAATGCCTAATCGTTTTCCCCCCTGGAAAAGAGCGAAAAAGAGGGGCTGTACGTCATTTGGTCTCTTATCATTAACGACTTTTGTTCTTTTTATTCCCCAAACCACCATATATCGCGCACTGGAGATCTGAAGTCTGGGGTTCTTTATCCGCATCCCTGGATATCGCTGAAAAGTGAAAGCGGGGGAGATAGAAAGTGACCTAACGCAATTGGAGCAAACATTTTAATTGACCCCGATGGGGAGAAGTCTGAGCCGCATATCCTTTGGTCCTTTGGCCTGTGTGCTTTGTCCTGACTGATCTAATCAGGCTTCGTTACCGCTAACGGTAAAAGCTCACTTGCATTTTTACCACTCCTGCAGTGCTGGTCCGTTTGAAGCTCACATGTCCTGGTCACATCCTGTTTAGAAACGGTTTTGTTTTCTTTCGACTGTCTGCTCTGAGTGCGGCCACATTTATTCTCGTTTTTTTCGGTGGCTGCCCAGTCTGTTTAGGCCAAAGCCACACAAATTAAGTTAACTTCCTGTCTGTCTATGGCTAATAGCAAATTAATAAGAGCTTCCGGTCAATTTGGCTTGCGGTTTTCTGTCGCATTTCCCTTTCGTTGGCCGCCGTTCGTTCTGTTTTATTGCTGATTGTCCTGTGGCGGTGGGTGTGACCCCGACTCGAAACTCCGCGACAGCTGTGGAGGGAAGTTCTCCTCGGCTCTGGCTTTCTCCCCTCAAGTTTGGTGCTTCTTGAACGCTTCCTTGGCGCCTGCCCTTGACACACATAACCAGGGGCATCCTTTTCCACTCGAGTACGCCTCAGCTGCACTTACATTGCGAATGCACTTTCTGCAATTGTTATCTAAGTAGGGCTCTCGGCTATCTGCCGTGGCCTGTCGCAGTTTCAGGCCGCTTCCTGTTCTTCCCTCGCTTACAGGATCCCTCAAGCTGCCACTTGCACTGGGCCAAATGTCAAAGCAAACGCCGACGCAACTGCAGTTACAGGAAGGAGGATCCTTCTCCTCGAGGAGAAGGTCCTGCTCGGCTGCCTCTGCGCACAGCTGTCCAAATTGGGCAATTGAAATGTGTACCTAGGGTTTTGTTGTTCATCATTCTTCTTTTATTTACCCCGGGATTAGAGAATCCGGGGATCATCGCATGGAGTCAAGTCCCTTGGAGAAGGGAGTTTAGGGATTAGAAACTGGTTTGAACTGGGATCTGCAGCTTGTTAGTAAAATCAATTTCACTATGTAATTTGCTATCGCAGCCAGCGTGATTAACATTTACCTATCATCAATTAATCCACTCCACATACAGCCCATCGACTTAGGCCAATTAAAACTCTATATTGTGTAAGACCTCCACCATTTCGGATGCAACTCCGCCCCAGATGCGCCAGTTTTATTAATTTAAAGCAGAGCAGACATAATTTACATTTTTATTTATCGAGGGTCTAGCATTTCCAGGCGCAGACATGGCTGCCGTATCTCCCAGACTGTGGATGTGTCTATCCGTCCACTTTTGCTGCAGTAACGCTGGGGGATATTTTTCACATTTTTAGCTTAATTGCATTTGGCTGGCCGCACGTTCCGGCCGCAGTAGTTGTTTATCTTCGCCTCGTCTCACGTGCAACGTGTAACCTGCAGCACAGCTACTGGCAACTGCCAACATCAGCAAGTGGCTACTTGCCACGGCAACTGGTATTTTCCTAGCTGTCTTTGCTAATAGACACACGTACAAACATACACACACACACGCATGACACAAGTGCAGTTTGCAGCTTGCAACATTGCTGCAAAGTCAAACAATTGTCGATGGGGCACGATGAGTGGAGCGGGGAGAAGTGGCTGGGCGGTGGGCTGGCCACAAATAGGGGGAGTGTTTTGTGTTCTGTGGCTTGTTAAGTTTAAGATTGTTTGATATAGGCACAGAGGTCTGGGTCCCCATCCCCATCTAAGCCCCCCCCCCCCCCCTCGGCTGCTCCATCAATCGTGGTGCCCGCAGCAACTTGCAACGTGTTGCTGTTACGAGGCTTTCGGCGCTAAGAGACATGTTTTCAATTATGATTGCTGGCGTGTCTTATTAATTACAACCATCAAGCGATAGACAGCATTTAGTCCAGCGTTTAGTGGGGGAGCGGTTAGGGGTGTTCCTAATGTTTAATTGGCTGGCAAAATCTGAAATAGCAAAGCAGTTAGCCGATCAAAATGGATTAGGCTCTCAATAAGTATCAATTAACTGGCAGGAGTAACGAAAAAGAAGCAATATTTCTTTAACTTGAGATTACTCGTACGCATGTACCTTCAAAGTATCTGTATCTGAATCGATGAAATCTCATCATCAGATACATACGTGCGCGATTGTCTTCTGCGCAGAATCTGTAAGCTGGCAGAGCTGAACTGAACAATCTAACTGATTGCTTACAAATGAATCTCAATTAAAATTAATTCAAAACATGAACCGAGTATTATTTACCCATTTGACACTCGCTAGAAGTGGAAGCGTATGTGAGCCGCACTCACTCAGATTGACACACATCTCTCGATCGGTAGCTCCCATCACCCTTCTACCGCAGAAGATGGATGGAATGGGATGGATCATCAGGCAGAGAGTTCTTCTTGGAGCTGGGAGCTCGGGACTGGAAATGCTCGAAGACTGGGAGCAGCGCATATCAACGGCATCAATTAATTTGGTATTCGTGATTCTACTTAACATCGATTGACCCCGACAGATTAGTGAGCGAGGCGAACGAAATGTTGAACTTTGCTTTCGAGCATTCCTTGGCTCGAGCTCCATGGATCCGATCCATCCAGTGGCTCCCAAACCCCAGCCGCGTCGCATTGTGACGCAAATTGTCAAGCCGCAGTGCGATTATTTACATCTACAGATAGTTCGGTTAATTGAGCATGTGGCATACATAGAGCGGCATCGGTGGCTATACGTTTTGGGGGCGCCTCTGGCTTAATTGGTGCGATTGAATTAAAATCGTTTGCTGCCACTTGAAGCCTGCTGTGTGCATCGGTTTCTTTCGGTGTCGATTAGGCTCACAGATCACTTGATTGCTTTGCTCTTGGTCGCTTAAATGATTGATCAATGGGCCAATTGTCCGCGAGAATCAGTTTAGAATTTGCATGAATCTCGGCATTGGAGCACGGAGCATGGCGTTGTTTATTGATTGATAAATAAAACACATTTGCCCAGCATCAGGCGGCGATTGCATAAGTTGGGGAGGGAGTGAAATACCAGATACCAGGATCCTCTTCCTTCTCGAAATTCGGAACTGCTTGCCCATAAATTGCTTCCTGCTCATTTGGCCGTGACAAAATTGTGTCCCCTAACTCCGTTTCCTCTGCCTTTTTTACTTCTAACTTTTAACCTATTTAATTGACTTATAATTGGAGTGACCCACACAGGCAAATACCCCGGCCAGACATATGTGTAGGTAATAATTTGTTGAGCAAGGAATTCCTCAAGCGCAACACGGACTCAAAGGGGCGAAAACAAAGGATCATGAGAAACAGTTAGCATCGGGAGATAGATGGACAGTGAGAGAGAGAGAAGAGCCAGGTCACACATGAACGAGTTTTCCAGCCGCAGGGAAAAGGAAAAGGGGCTGGCATCGAGGAAATTATGCCGCCCCGGCATGTTGAACTTGAAATTGTAATTTGGCATTCGGAACCCGGCATTTGGCATTGGCAAGGGCACCTACATAGGCCAGGATGTTGTCCGAGGAGTGGAAAAAACGAGGCATTAAACGCGGGGTTGTCACTGCAGTTTACTCTTCCGTTAACTGTTTCTGGTCCTCCAGGAACTTTGTCAGCTGTTACTTGATCGATGGTAAATGACACATTGAAATTATCCACCACCTTGGGCTATTGGAAATGCCAACTTTGTGAACCGGCAGGTAGCTGAGGTGCTCCCACTGCAATTAAAGGATTAACGAGAACTGCTGGCTAAGCGCACATTCCAAGTTGATGTATTTATGGACATTGCCTCTGCTTAAGATGCCTATCGAAATTTTCGAAGTTTAATTCGATTAGGAAAGTACTTTTTTGCTTGAATGGTTTTTGAAAATATTTGTAAAGCCATAACATTGATAGTTTTTCTACACTAAAAGCCGATAAATACTGCTGCTTTTTATTCCCCTGCCATTCGATTTAAGTGGGCATCAAGTGTTAAGTTAATAATTTGCCCAGCTCACTCGGGGGGAAATACTCTGGGCAGGTAATTGAAAGAATGGAAAATGCCAACACACATTGTAAGCACGAGAGAGCTTTATTAATTTTTGTATTTAAAACATTTCAAGCACTCGACACCTTCTCTCCCCAGTAGCAGTTGCACTACCAGTTTACTCGCGGTCCGGGCTCGGCTCTCCAGTAGCCGTACCACCACCAGTAGCACCAGTAGCAATGATCTCAAATTGATGTTGGTCGAGTAGAAATAATGAGGACCTTGCGGGGAGGGCGAGGAGTGAGCGGAGGATGGAGGATCTGCAAGGAACGCGCGCATAATCAAGGCATGGAGACATGGACATGGACATGGACTTGGACGATATGGACATGGACCTGCTCCGCGATGGCTCGGACATGCCATTGCCATTGCCAATTGGCGATTTGCCTTTGCCTGTGCTGCATCAGCTTCTGCCCTTTATGATTATTGTTATTATTGAGTGTAGGCCTCTGCAATTCAGGGCAAAGTCATCATTAATGCGTCGAGTGCAGCGAGCATTACCGAAAAAGCCCTCCGCGAGGCACTAAAATAAAATGAAATGAAATATAATTAAATGTCCGCGTAGCTGGGTAGCTGTTGCCCGTCTCGTAATTTGGCCAGAAATTCTTCCGCGATCTCGGCTCGGCTGAAGTTGAGTTTCAGTCTGGATCTGGCTATCGCTCAAACTGATCGCATACCAAGTCCGGCGTATTTTGTCAACCGGTTTTGGCCATCCAGCCGTCCAGCCATCGAGCCAGCCGTCCCTTTCCCACTTTGTCTCTGCTTATCTGCGGCTTTGTGGCATCTTTAAATGGCGTTTTTTCGCACTCGCCAACTCGATGCGGGCGTCGATCTTGCCGTTGGCCAAAGGGGGGCCCAAAGGGGGCCAAAAGGGGGGCCTCCTTGGCAAAACGTTCGCTGATTTTTAATTATTTTGCACGTCGCAACGATGTTCGCCATCGTTGAGATGGTAGCTGGCCATGTCTGCCTCTCTGCTGCCTTTCGTCACTTCGATATTGAAACACTTAATCACAATTTCGTTAAGGACACAAGGCATGCGGGCAGACAGCAGGGACACACATAAATGGCAAAAGTCAGCGAAAATTTCAAAAATCTCATACAAATTACGAAGAGCAAAAGGCGCGGAGTCAAAAACAAAAATAAAACCGAAAGCCCAAAAACCAAAACCAAAACCAGAGAAATCACAAAGCGCAGAGACACGAAAATGATATTTCTACGCGCCGAATTCCGAATGATCGCATTCAGTTCCCTCGCTAGGGAATTTGGCGAACACGAAACGCGAAATGCGAATCTCTGGCCGGCCGCTGATCGCCTCCCGCTGACGATGATAATTAATAACAGTGGCCCGGCCCCAGAAAAGAGCATAAAAACGCTGCCAAACACCCAATCGTACGGCCAGAAAAAAACCCAGAGTCTCGGCCAATGGAAATGGTAATGTCGCGGATCGGAGCGAGGCTCCTCCCGATAAGCAAAAAAGAAGACAGACCAGTCGCACATAATCTCAGACGGTGGAGAATGTCAATCTGCGGGTGCACTTGAAGGAAAACATGTACCTAGTCATCGGGTTTGGGAAATGGCCATACTAACCAAAATGTATAAAACCATTTACTTGAAACAGGAATGTGAATATTCCAGGTTCATTATCTGCACAGAATAGAATAACTTGTGATGATAAATATTTATATTTTGTTATACACCTTCTTTCTGAGTGTATAAGCTCATGGTTCTCAGTTTTAGTTCTCCGACGATTAAGATCACAGCACAGAGATCCTCAATCAGTGTTCGCTGCTCAAGTGATCAACACTTACAGAATGAGTGTGTTGGCTAAGCAAACTGACAGGGAACATGACAAGAACAAGGGGTTTGACAAGAGTCTGGCGATAGAGGAGCTTATCCACAGCTGCTCCAAAATTCCCATCGAATACGGCACAATCATTTTCATCTCATTCTCACCAGCAATCAGTCGATCAGCCCGATCCCGATCCCTATCCCAAGCACTATCCATCCTCCAGTTGATCAGTCATTCCCATCACGCAGCACTCGGGCAAAAACAATTAATGCCTGGCTGAGGAATCAAATGATATTTGGCCAAGGACAAGACAGCGCCATGGTGCCAGGCGCAACCACGATTTATAGCCCAAGTGGAATGTGCCATACATCAGTGGCAGGATCAGAGGAGCAAAAACAATTTAGCCAGCAAGGAGTATCTGCTGTCGATGATTAAAACACATTAAAAATCCAGTAGCCAGTAGCCAGGTACTGGTATGGAATGGGGTTTTTCGGTTTTTGGTCGCCTTTCTCGGGACTGGAGCCCAAACTAATTTCATATTTTTCATGCAATTGATGAAATTCCATCGAGCTCCCGAAAAGCGAGACTCCTTTCTCGGCCAGCAGATTCATCTTCAGCTCCAGCTCCATCAGCCCCATCTGTATCTGTATCGCAATCAGAATCCCCGACTGTCCGTACATCTGTACGTATGTCCGCATGTCCGTCTGACTGTCCGTACGATCGCTTGATGTTCGGGGACTACCTGTTGCGACGTGTTATTAGGCGACGTATTGACGACAAGCAAACGTCAACCCGAAACGTCAGCTCATCATATCATCGATTGATGCGCATTGCCTCCTCTCGCATCCGAACCTCTCCAGATCCTCCCTTTTTTGGGGGCCCCGTGCATATTTTCGGGATCCGAAACAGAAGCCCTCTGCTTGTTCTGGAATTTCGAGAGGGTAGGAAAAGAAAGGAATGGAAAAAAACACGTCCAATGTTGGGCCTCTAATTTTGTGCAGATCCGAGTTTGCAGAGTTCTTGTGGCCCCGTTCGTCAAGGTGGTGATATTTGTTAGTGTAAACTGTCCATCAGCCCAGTCGATTGGCCGCTCCTCTTGTTCTTCCCCAGCGCACCGACGTGATTTTGCGCTTTAATGAGGATTATTAAATGCGAGATTATTATGTGCTGCAATTACTTTCCGCTGCCACTGTGCTTGGGGTTTCTTCTTTGCTGCGGCTGCCTCTTCATATTCGGGTTTTTTCCCCCTCTTTGATTTATTTTATTGAACCATAAAAATGTAAATTTTCGCGAGACAAAAGACAAAGTTAATCGTTGTCAATTATGGCCTTTGACAGGTTAATATTAAAATGTTCAGCCCGATGGTTGGGCGAAGGCAAGGGGCCTCTTGATTGGTAGCATTCAGCGAGGATGATCGGCTGCAAGATCAGGAGCGAACCGGAATGATTAATGACTTGGATAGCTATTAATAAGCGGATGGAAGACATTGTGGTGCGATCAAAAGGGATTACTTGGGGCCACTTTCTGGTTTGAAATATAGCATAGAACCTTATAACGCTTATAGATTTTGCCTTCAACTCGATGCCACCCGATGATGACTCATTCAGGGGGCTGATCCGTAACTTCTGGCATTCTTCGATCAGTCTTAATGCCATGCATTTGGTGGCAGCCCTCGAAATGTTTGATTATTTCGCAATTTGTGCCCGCTGGCACTGCAGTTTCCGGCTGAGGTGAGCGCCGTCCTCCCCCTCGGGCGGGATGCGGAAACAGGCATCCAGGGGTTGGGGAGGAGGGAGGCGGCTCAGGGCAGAGCAGAACAGGAATCCGGGGGGCAGCACCTCTATTAACATAATCACAACACGAGTCGGTCGTCCGTCGATCTCAACCGAAAATTACGCCAAGTGCAAGCGCGAAGAATATACATATATATGTATGTATCCGGGGATGTGCGGCATGGGTAGATCAATTTTTCGGGAACCCAAATCACTGCAGGGCGATCAATTAAAATTTTGATCGAATTTTCGTCAATTTCTTGACATGTGGCCAGGAACAGAAGCCAAGTAGCCACTCCGCAGAAGGGTAGAAGGAGAACGGGCAGAGGAATCGGGACAAGACGAGATCAATGTAAGCTGAAATTGTCGGCTGGAGGCCTTAGGCGAAAATTGCTCTGTCTGCGGGTTCCTTTCCATACTCCACGGCACTGAAAGAAACTTTGTTAGCCAAAAGGAACAACCACAGCTGTAGAATAATGAGCTTAAGGATCTTGTGAAGATGAGCTGTAGGATGTGTTCACAATTTTAAGGATTGAAATATCTAATTTCTCTCTCTGCACTTCCCACTTCCTCTGCTTCATCGGCTGCCTCTGCATAGTGAATGAAATTGATTAAAGCGTAAATGAATTTTTGCGGGCCTAAATCGCCGCTGATGGCCAAGAGGAATAGGTGGGGAGCTGGCGATGATTATAACACAAGATCGATTGCTGCTTGTCGCTGATCGCTAACTCGATGCGGCTACTGTGGAAAGCAGAGACGCCGCATCAGCTCCAGCTCCTGCTCCATCTCCGCGATGGAGCCCAATCCAAAGGCAAGCCCCTCTGCCCTCATTAAGTTTCCGAACATGTTTTCGAAAAGGATCTCCTTGGGCAGCGGCTGCCGCTGTTTTTATGCCCTCATTTGACAAACTAGCCAGGGGCGACGATCGACCTGGCCGGGATCAGAGTCCCGATGCCTCGGCTTCGATTTAAGTTTATCCGCACGATCAGCGCCAAAAAGCCAAAAAGCCGAAAAGCCAGCGCGAATGCCAATGCCATAATTTTTTGCCAATCCGCACGCACGGAACGGGACTAAAAAACCGGCGGGCTGGAATCCCTGGGATTTAGAAGCTGCTGGAATTCCGTGCGTGCCCAGCCGGCATAAACGGTAAAAACGGTAGCCACAGCGAGACGCTATAATTATTGGTTTCAAATCGGGATGGCTAGTGGGAAAATAAGCAGACGGATGAGTTTATATCACTCATGAGCTAGTTCTGGAGAACTTAAATGCTTAGATTTAAACTGTATATGGCTATGTATGTATCTACATATACCAGATGTGTTTCATTTTGGATTAGTACATCAGTTTCTGTCCAGCGCTTGCAATCAATGCAAAGCGAATTAAAGATCTCTTACTGACCAATTTGGAATTCGGTCAACACTCGGCAAGGGCAGAGTGCCATCACTGATTTCACTGGGTTTGCGATCGAGTTTCTGGCTCCGATTCCATCATCAATTGCCGCTTTGTGGGGGCTCGGACTTGGGCCTTGGGTTCGACGTGGACCTGGGCCCCGTCTTCTTTCAGTATGTGAAAGAGCTTTCTGCTCTTTAATGGACTGGAGACGAGAGCCACATTAATTTAGTTACGCTTCGACAACGATCTCGAGTCGGAGATCTGCGCGTCATTAAAGACAATTTCGTGATTCGCCACGATTTGTGCAGCAAATTACTTGCTAAATTATAGAAAGCAAACACTGGCTGTTGCTCACAAATCAATAGAAATCAACGCCTGTCAGGGCTGAGACGCCGATTCTCAGGGCCATTGTTGACTTAATCAATAAAGCGAATTTGGGTTGTTTTCTATTTCGGAGTGGCGGTGGAAGTTTCACCGGATCATTTAGCCGAGCAAACAAGCGACAAATGAAAAATCTCTGACTCCAGTAACTCATTGTGTTTTCTCCCCTTTTTTCTCCATTCTCTTTTCAGAGTCAGGCCTTGGCCTTAACCAGAGCTGCCAACGCGGCCGCCGTTGTGGCCGCGGCCAATGCCAAATCCCCCAATGCCTCATCCTCCGCCTCGGCCAGCCTGGCGGATCTGGCCGTCAAGAAGGAGCACTCCCTCTCGCCGCCCCACAGTGTGGTGGGTGTGGGTGTGGGCGTGGCTGGCGAGGATCAGCACCGCAGATCCTCGTTGCAGGGTGTGCAGGAGAAACTCACCCAGCTGCAGATGCAGCAGCAGCACCACCAGCAACAACAGCAGCAGCACCAGCAGCAGCAGCAGCAGCAGCAACATCATCATCATCAGCAAGCACAGCAGGCAGGCGCTGGAGTGGGCGGTGGCGAACTGGCTGGACGCAGATCCTCCGAGGGCACACCACCCACCGCCCATCCCCCAACGAACTGCGAGGGACAGGCGCTCTCCTCCTCCACTGCCTCATCTAGTCAGAATGCCACCCCCAAGAGCGATCGGGAGAGGGAGCGTGAGCGGGAGAGGGATCGGGAGGAGCGCGTGGAGCGGGGCAGCATATCCTGCCTCCCACCAGCCGCCCTTGGAATGGCCGTGGGCGTCCAGCAGGCCCAGCAGCAGGAGAAGCTGCTCAGCCATCCGGCCTTGGATTCGCGACGGGAGTTCGACGTCAGCAAAGTGAATCGTGAGTAAAGGCAGCTTTATATATCAATTCATTCACTAAATTTGAACGTGAAGGCTTGCTTAAGAATATTAAATACATTCTTATTGTAATGTATGGGTATAGTTTTCTAATTAATAGTTGACAATTATAGTAGGGAAGCGAGATTATCAGATAGTTAAAACTTGTTCCAGATTGATGATATGTTTTCAAAATTTCAAATTCGTAGTCATCGAGTTGCGGTGCATAAATAATGGAATTTAATATTATTCATAATCCAGTTCGTGATTATGTGCGTAATTAAAGGGTCTGTGTCTGTGTGGCAGGTTGAATATAGGTGTGGGGAAAACTCACCGCCCCTTTAAAGACACAACTTTAATCAGGCCAGCTGCTGCTGGTTGATGGCAAATGGAAATGGCCAGGGATTTCCTCTGCCCCAACGCAGCCGGCCTAATCCATGAAAAGTTCATTTGATTTGCTCACAAGGCATTAAGCACGTATCCCACAGAAACTCAGTGGAAGCACACGCACACATATGTACGTTGCTTTCCTTGAGCAATGGCCATGGTAATCTTGTTTGGTTCATCAATAGTTTAGCCCTGGCCAGAAGTGAACCTGTGCCACCTCGTTGCGGATGCATACATCGAGTATCTGTCGGATATAAATGGAAACTGTGAAGCCTTTTGCATACCAACGATATCATTTCCTTCGCTCCATTCAGCCACGCACACGGACACATTTACAGATAGAGAAACAGAAACAGACATAGACACAGACACAGACGCACAACACTCGTATATGGATCGAAATCCCCTGGATTAAGCATATGAAGCATTCATAACGTTTATTTTGTGTACGGATGTGTATCTGTGTGTCTCCGGAATGTCTGTGTGTGCGAGCAAACATTCGCTTCTGGTTTAGGAAGTGGGTGGTTTCACTGGGTGGGCGGTTGGCTGGGTGGCGGCGTGGCTGGGTGGCTCGGTGGGTGCTAAGTGAGCACCCACTTGTGGAGTGAATCGCCGAGGAGGATGCAGGAGGCCAGGAAGCGTGCCTTGCTTTTGTTTGTTATGGCTTCAGTCGCTCGTCTCTCGGGCACTCACTGCGTATACGCAATCTGGCAGGATGTGGGAGCACGTGTGCGATGGATCAACAGGTGGCAGGTGGATGTGTGAGGACCAAATTGTGGCTTCGTCCTTGCAAATAGTTGGGCAAACAATTGACTTTAGCGATAAATATGACTGTTAATATTTTAGGATACCGGATACTTTAAGCCTTCGGGAAGAAACGATGTTCGCAAAAACTTAAACCAACTGCCAACTGCAACAGGGAGAGGATTTGATTTGAATTTTGTTGCTGTGAATTTGTGAATCCTGCTGTTGTGTAAGTCTGTGTGTGTTTGTGTGTATGGATGCGTATCTGTGTAATGTGCTTTGTAGCATATTTTGAGGATTTGCACAACAAAACGAGGTGAAGATGGGGACGGGATCCCATGGATGCCGAATCCTACGACCATCCTACGCTTTTTGTTTGCTTATTGTTGCCGTCATTTGGCATTGCCATTGCTGTTTTTGTTATTATTGTCATTTAACATTGCCATTTCCAACATTTCGAACAGCTGCAGTGTGGGTTCATATGTAAATCTGTTTTGTTTCGATGCGTTTTGTTGTGCACATTTCTGAATGCGAGTGTGTGTGCGTGTTTATTGCGCCTAAGCTGCTCAGCGACGCAACACGATATTTATCCTGCCGCACCTCCCAACGCCCACTCGGCAGCTGGGCTTTTCCATTTCGGGGCCATTTTTATGCTCCTGTTTTCGGGATTCTCGCCTGTCTCTGCTGCGTTTCGATTTATGCAGAGTTTAGTATGCAACATTTTCATACGTTAGCCTTAATAAATCCCCACCCGGCTGCACTTGTCAATATGCACGACGTGCCACCGCCCACCGCCCACCAGTTCCCCAACCCCCTTGGTCCTGCAGTTGCCACACTGTTGGCACCTATAAGCCTATGCAAACACATACACCCATGCAGGCGGCGCGTTCTGCAATTGAAAATCACTGCGCCTTAGTTAACGACACGTTTGTGGATCAACGCATTCGGGAAAACGAACCAGGCTGCGCCAGCCCCACCCACTTGACCCTGCTATTGAATCATTGTTGCATTTGGCCACCAAAAGTGGAGCACCAGCGGCAGCAGGAGCTGCATCCGCATCCGCATCCGCATATGCATGTGTCATAAGCCAGGCGGCACCATGCATACAGGACTATGAGCGTCCTGTGGACATAAGCACGCGCTCAAGGATTCAAAAAATGGGCACCCATTCGATCGGCTATTATGCAGATGTCATGAGGCGGGATTGTATAATGAGATGGTGGACTCTAGCCTGTGGGCTGGACGGAAGAGCACCCGATAAGCCCTGATGGACACACAAGTGTCGGCAAAGCCGGTCAGTAACTTTGCAGAGAATATAGCTCGAGCTTCGGCTTCAGTTCCAGCTCCATCTCCAGCTCCAGCTGCAGCTCGCATTACTCGGTTTCCGAGTGCTACTGGTAATCAGGCGACACAAAAGCATTGCACAGCTCCAGCTGCAGGATAAGAGATACTGAACTCAACTCAAAGCGGTAGTAGGAGCAGCCGGTTTCGCAATCACACGCAAAACTAGCTACGACTCCTCGTTCACCCGAATCGCCTGACTCTCACCTGTGAGAGGAGTGGCTAAGCCCTGGGCCGATGGATTCGCTGGGGCGACTGGGGGCGTTGGGCGGTGGTTGAGCGGTAGGAGCTTAAGTGTTAAGCGTTATGCACAGTGGCCAGTGCGGAGCTGAATGATACCACTCACCTAAGCCGGTTCCCGAAAACCCACTGCCCACTCCCACTCTCACTACCAATCTCCAATCCCCCAATCACCTATCTAAAGCCCAAGCCCCATTCGAGCATATGTGCTAGCGCATAGAGCATAGATGCAGATGCGGATACAGATACAGCCTCAGATTGAGATACAAATTCGAATAAATGCCAAACGCAACAGGAGGCAACGTTTCCAAATTATAAGCAAAAAGGGATTGGCCCGTGCGGCAGCAGCAACAACAACAACAACAACAACTGCAGAATAAAAGCCGGTTGTTGCCAACCAGCCACACATAAACACACATACGCTCACACACATTGGAATACATTTAGCCAGGACATCGCCAGGAGCTAAAGGCAGGTGCTGCAGGTGATGCTGATTGAGTTAAGCCACCATCATCGAGTGCACTGCAAAATGCACAGAGTTTATCTTAGAGATACATTTAAAGTGGGAGATAGTTAACTCACAAAATCGATATGGAATCGATTATAGTTCTTTAGAATAAATATATATTAGCAATCATAAATTTTTATATTAGGCATAATAATAAATTAAATTATAAGGCACAAAGATATCTTTTTTTCGTACAATGCGGGCGAAGATTTTCTGCTGCTCCAGCTTCAGTTAGTCCCTTTATCCCTCACACAAAGAGAACTACAAATTTTAAGGATTTAAATGTTGGTAGAGGTGAACGAATCGAGCTCTCGGAGCTGCCACCACAACGGGCCCGGATGAGCCCGAGCGCCCACCATCCACTTCCCACCGGCAACGTGCAACTTGCAACTTGCAACCGGCAACGTGCAACGTCAGTGGAGCAGCTTAAAGCTCGATTCGAGCCGCTTAAGGCTCCCTGTGCGTTTTCGGTTTATAATCGAATATATACTCCCTGTGTGCCGTGTGATTATCAAAACAGAAGTACGTATTATACAGCAGCCACAGCAGCAGTGGTAGTGGCAGTGGCAGTGGCACTGGCAGCAGAAACTGCAAGTATAAATCACCAGCATTAACTTTGAGCGCTTTTGTGCGAGTAAATATATGTGGTAGTGCGTGTATCTATTAATACACAAGTGGGATTATGCTGGGAGCGCATTTGTAATTAGTCAAGGACCAGGTCTGGCCAAGGGGTTCGATTATGAATATTATAAGATTCGGTAATTTTCCATTTTGGCAAGAACAGCTGCAATCGGGATTTGCCATAAGCCCTCCGCTCGAAGGACATACACTTTCTTGAGTTTTTGCCTGCCGTACAGGCATCCCATTAGACTCCAAACAAATGCCGGAGTGCCAATTAATGCCGCTGCTAAACCGTTTATTTCCTGTCACTTCATATTGAATTTCACCCACTCTGTGGCACACATTCAATATTCCACTTTAACTCTATTTTCACATACACACACACACGGGGCATTAGGGGAATTAGGAAAATCAGCAGGCGAGCGAGAGCAACTAATGCGAATGCAACTGGGCGTCTCATAATCCAAAAGCGAAAACAAAATCATCATCATCATCATAGTGAAAAGGAGCGGGAGCACAAGCAGGAACAGGAGCAAAAGCAGGAGCCACCACCCAAGGACATTAGGCGAAAGCATCAAGTTTGCGACTTATCCTGCGACCTAAGCCTCCTGAACCCGGTGAACGAACATCCAGCCGAAAAAGGGTAGAGAACGTACGCCCTCCTCTCTCTCTCTCTCTCTCTCTCTCTCTATCCGCATCTAGCCATCTCTTTCGCCTGCCTGCTTTGCATGCGAACTTGGCGCCAAAAACTTTCGAGTTTCAGCCCGAGTTGCTTGAGCCGAGGGCACGACATTATTTGGGAATCCCTTATCCCTTTATCTGGCTTTAGCCCTAATCCCATCAGACACAAATGAAGAGAAGTTTCACGTTTCGAGTTTCCAGCTCCTTAAGCTTTTGTTTTTGTTCCTGTTTCTGTTCTCAGCTCGCAGTGCCCTGTCCTTGCCATTGCCTTTGCTTTTGCTTTTGAAGTGCTTTGGCAATGGCAACGACGTCGGGATTAGGCCGCCAGCTAATGCGTCCTTGTGCCCGTGCCCGTGCCCGTGTCTGTGTCTGTGTGCGTGTCCTTTCAGCTGCAACGGTATGCGTGAGCCACTCAGTGAGTGTGTGTGTTTATGAGCCAGGTGGGTTAGACGGCGGCCCAGACAGTTGCCAGTTTTGGGAGCGAGTCGAGGTCGAGTCTTTGGGGATGCTAATCCCAATACGACTGGCAATCCTGCCAAACTGCCGGCAGACAACTCACAACCTCGCTTGCCGCACTTCCCAACTCCAGGCGATGTACTGCGAGAAACGGCAATGCTCGGATTTGCATTAGATGTGAGTAATCCAGAGTCACTGAAACTAAAGTTGCATCTAACTGTAAGAAGAATGCATAGTTAGAGAAATACTTTAAATAATCAATATAGAAATGCTGAGATAATTCAGATACCAAATAATACTCTTTCCTCTATGTGATCAGTTTTGAACAGTTTATTGAACCCAAAACAGGCAGACAATTTCTCTCGGTGTGCTGGCAGGGCTTATTGATCGCGCAGGGGATTATCCAGGGCGCTGGCATATTGGCAGCCTGGCAGTCGGGCAGGCGATTGTCCATTTTCAATTTGTGCTCCACCAGCGATTCGGGATGGGGTAAGGACCACGTCGAAATGGAAGGGCCTTGGGTTTGGGTATGGCTATGGCTGTGGGTGTGGGTGTGGGGTCGGGATGGGCCTGTAATCCGTTCGAATGCCCGACCAGTGCTGCCTACAAGTGCGGATACATCTATATTCATGCATATACATATATGCACTGAACACATTGTTGTTGTTGCTGTTGTTTAAAGCCAGTGGCTGTCTGGTGCTTTGTTGTTTTAGCCTTCATATGAATCATACGCAACGTAATCCCAATTCGTTTAAGTCACTGACAATCCATGGATGCCCAGGCGATGCCGCAACGCATCCACACGGATAGCAGCGCACACTCGCACACACACACACACTCTCTCTCGCACTGTCCAATGCCAAATCGTATCCACTCCTCCCCCCACCCCCTAGCGACCATTCAACCGCCCGTTTTCGTTGGGTCGAGCATATTTTCGCAATAAAGTAGATCCCGCATTAATCCCAACGATTTTGTGCTCTGGGCATTGCGTGTGCTTTATTTGTCCGTGTATTGGTGCCAGCCACGTCCCAGTGTAAGTGTATCTGTGTGTGCGCCTGTTTATATCTGCATCTGTGTGTGTGTGCGTGAGTGTGTCTGTGTTAATCCTTAAACCGGCAGAGCTAAAGCTGCCCGCGTTGACGTCGCTGCCAACTGCAACCGAAAAAGGCCCAAAAGCATGCCATGAGTTGGAGTTTTCGAAGGGCGTGCGGTGGTTTTTTGGGGCGGGGGGTGGCAGTGTAGCGGGCGGCGGAGGTCGGGGGCCCCACGCAGTGACAGCCCACCCCCTTTCGTCGCCCGCCCTCCGAGACTCGGTTTGCGGATGAGTCGATGGCGACGGCTGCTGCTGCTGTTGGAAGATTAACTTTTTTCCATGCAAACAGTGACGGTGTGGCGGGGGTTTAGGGGGGATCGGAACGGCCAGGGCGGCCGGGGGGAGGAGGGTATCGGCTGTGGGGGCTGGGATTTTGCGTTTGCGTTTGCTTTTGGTGGCCGTGTGGGCGAGGGATTTAATTTCGTGCGGGATTATTATTTCGGATTTAACTCTTCGTTTTATGGATCGCTTGGCATTATAATGAACAGCGGCGTCGCCGGCTGGCCATGGGCGCATAAGGGGGGTCGGGTCATCTGAGATATTTACACATTCGAAAAAATATCAATAATTTGTTGGATTATATTCTAGAGAAATCAAAAAAGATAATCACTATTCTGGATATTCTATACTGCAGATATTATTCTCGTTGTATCAGATAATTTAATTTCATTGAAATATTAGCTAGGGCTAGTATCCCAAATAGCGATCTCATAAAAATACATTGTGGTTAAATTGTAGCTATAGGTTTTGTAATGCAGTTCATGTTCTCCACTATTATAATCCACCCCCCATCCACCATGCACCGTACTTATCCCAAATGCTGAGCACCTTTATTCGAGGTTAGCACGCCACTGCTCTATAACCCGCATTGGCATTATAAACTCCGGTGTATTTTTATAACCAAACCTTAGCATCGCCTGCGACAGCTTCAGCTACAGCGCTCGGCGACGGGAAACTGTGAACCCGAATCCATTATAGCTTAAGCTGCTGCCAACACCAACACCCAGATACAGACGCACACACACGTACAGCTGGGGCATTATCCCAAAACGAAATGACATCCCTTGGAAATTAATCCTTAATTCCATTCATTTCGTATAATCCCAGAGATATACTTTGATAAGCGTAATGCGGGGCCAGGGCTTAACGGCAGAGCAAGCGAGATGGTGCGAGGCAGAGAGAGCGAGAGGGAGCACGATTGAGAGAGGGGCTGGGGGTGTGTGTGTGCCTGTGTATGTGAGTGGCGATAGCGAGAGCGGCAGAGAGAGAGAGCCCAGAGCCACATGTTGCTATCCATTTGTGTGCGTGTATCTGTATCTGCATCTGTATCTGTGCCTTTGCCCCCGTAGCTGCGCCTGTGTGTGTGTGTGTGGGCCAGAACTCTCGACTCTCGCAGCTGAGTTTTCGGTTTCCGCTTCAGTATCGTGCCAAACATGCTGGAAGAAGGTTGGTGTAACTGCTTTTCGCTGTGCCCAGTGTTTTCTGTGTGTTTTCGTTCCGTTCGCGCCGGTTATTGCTGTTTGCAGTTTGTTGTTTATGTTTAATGGCCTGGCCAGCAATTGGATTATGTTTGAGACTGTGGATTATGAACCTGACTCTCTCTCTGTGTGTGTGTGTGTGTTTGTCTCAGCCTAAAATAAATCTAGCCCTGTGAATTGTGTCCTGCGACCTGTGAGTGAGTGACCTGTGGTGGGAAGTGGGAGCTCAGGAACTGAGGAACGTACACCGGGGACAAGGACACTTGCACACACAATAGATCCCGCCATTGAGTTGAGTTCCTCTTTTAACACCCTGACAGCTGGGTGCTCGTGTGTTTTGAGTCTGCAGACCAGATTTGCCACACCACTGTCAAGTCGCATTTGTCAACAAAGGCTACAGCCGCACACTCACACACCAGTACACAAGTACACCAGTACACCAGCACACTGGCAAACAACACACAGCAAACAAACACACAAAGCGCTCAAATGAACTTAAAAAGCAGAGCGAAAGCTTTTAAATCTGTTGCTTTCGTGCAGGCTAATCCCTATGAAGTTCACTAGATTTTGCTTTGTTGCTGTTGTTGTTCCAGTTCAACAGTGGCAGACACCAGTTCACCAATACACATAAGCACTCCCACAGATACACACTCACACAAATGCGAAGTAAAGCTGGCAAGGGAGAGCTGCCAACAAGAGCAACAACAATGCACGGCGCGCTTTGGCACTTAAACCGAACTGAGCCGTCGGGCAGAGCTCATCCTCATCCCCATACCCACCGTCATCCTTCCAGTGCCCATGGGAGCAAGTTGGAGCTGGGCAAGCCCCCACATCCCATCCGCCCACTGACCTAAGCCACGCTCACCCGAAACCACCCACAGCCAACCGCCCACTGCCCAACACCCGCAAAAATAAAAGCCAGAGCAAAAACAAACAAGCAGCGAGGCTGTGAAAATAAAATAAAGCCCTAGAGGAGGATAACTGCGAAGGGGACTTGAGCTAGGGGTCTAGACGGGATCATCCATGTATGTATGAAAGTCGGTAGTGCTAGTCTTCGAAAGGCAGTTTCCCAGGATAACCAATCAAAGTTCTACTTTTATGTATTCCATTATTGCGATTGATCCCAACGAGTTGAGAGTTCTTATTGGTCAAACTATCAGTCCTATATAACCATATTCGATCTTATTGGCAAACAACTATAGAGGAATAGTAGAATGTTAGATCATTGTGATACAAAGAGTTATCGTTTTGCCATTTGAATCGACGTTGCTAAGCAAAATCGGCTTAGGATCACTATGGCGCTGCACGCCTTTCAAATTGCGTATTGAAGTATAGTTCCGCTTTGATTTCGATCTGCAAGTCCTTTCCTCTTTGATTCTGGTCTTAGAAATATCCGAGCATATGACGAAGGCAAGTTCAACCCCAGACAAAGCTTTTCCATTGCAAATCTGAGATTAGGCACTCGGGATCTACTCATTACAATAGTACTCGGGAGGCATTTAATTACCCAGCCCCTGGCTGGACTACTCCGTCATATCAGATTATATAACCAGGAGTGACTGTTCGTGCGTGCTCGCTGGTGATTTGGTAGCGTGGTTTCGCTCATTATGCCCAAAAAGCGAATTCCGCCTCGGATTAAAAACAGACTCACCGACTTCATCCCTTCATTCCCGCCCAGCAATCCGGGTAGTTCTACCCAAACCGCTTAGAGATTATAGCGAACTTTTGACTAATTTGATTATCTGATTTGGTATTCATAGTCATAGGACCCCTAACCCTTTAAATGGGCTAACTGCTGCAATTTTTTTGCTGCCGTCACTGGCTCCACAGGCGGTTGGGTGTCTGTCATGTGAGTGTGTGTGTGTGTCTGGAATCCCCAAAGATTTAGCTGTAAAAGCCCCACGGCATTGCTCCCACATTCGAGTGCTCATGCATATGGTATATGCAGTGTATGGAGTGTACGGAGTGTATGGTGTGGAGCTGGAAAAAAATCAACTGGAATGCCGCTGGCATTGGGTGAAATCGCAAAAAATTAGCAGTTAATCCCCTTAAATTGAATGCCGCAGATGGTGTTGCCATTGTCGTTGTGCTTCTGTTGCTGTTTGGTTAGTTCACATGGCTGATAAAGGCCAAAAGGAACAGAAACAGAAATAGCAACTGAAACTGAATCACAAAAGTTAACTGGGCATTTGGACATCGCAGAGATTGTTAGGCGAAAAGCCAACGTCGCAAACAAGCGGCAAACAAACAAGTGTGTGTGTTTCGTGGCTCGTGTTTGCGGCAATTAGCCGGAGTTGCCACATAATACGCGCGGCTAAATGTTTAAGATTTTAAGTTGCGAGAGGCCGGGGCAGAGAGCTGCAGCTCCAGCTCCGTTCTCGGACCTAAGCCGTCAGTATGTGTTACTATGTTTGCGGTTTGGCTTTTGTGGCCGAGGCTTAGGGAATCTGCCCTGCCCCTCAACCTAATCCGCAACTAGTGAAGAAATCTGTTGAGAAATTTAACCTAATCCCGGCCAGAGTTCAGGGATCCCTGCAGCGGATCCGACAAAAGGCTGGAAAATAATAAGGGGACGCGAAGGAGCTGCGACTTATAATGGCACTGCGTAAATCCCCTTCAAATTAAGCTCCTTGCCAGCCTCGCGTATCGACGTCTCGCACCCTTCATCCCAACTCCCATTGCCCTTCCCATCGCAATCCCACACCCATCCCATCCCACTCCGATTCCGATTCCGAGGCGAGGTTACGCTTAATGCAAATACAATGCTACGCGCTCACCGCAGCCGGATCAAATTTCATCCTCCTCTGAGGGCGACCCATCAGCAGCTCCCCTCGGATCCCCACGAATCCCCTTGGATCCCCGCGTCCCTCGGCCAGACAAAGCCCAAATGCCAAAATACCAATGCGATATGGCGACATCGTCGACATCCTTTCTGCTTCCTCCTGAGTAGGACATCGTCGACGTCTGTGGGCCACTAATAAACCCGAGCCGTTGCTGCCCCCATCCGCCGCCTCTGTAAAGCCGCTCATCTGGCGGCTCCTTCGGGCCGCCCCCTCCGCCACCAGTTTGCAGTTCATTGGCAGCGGATTAAGCCGGCGCGCATTCGCAGAGGCAGCAAATACAAAAGACGCTTTTGCCATTGGATCGATTTAAAATACTTCAGCGGCAAGGAAAATAAGCGGGACAGAGAAGAAAAATCAGTTGTGGGTATTAATAAGCGCTGAAGGGGACGGGACGGTGGCAGGGGCGGAGGCGGAAGGGTAATATGCATAAGCACCATTAACTTGTACTTAAAACTGTGGCAGGTGGTTGAGCCGGGGAGCGGACCATGCGAAACAAGGGGGTCGGTACCGCCGCCGTGCCCCCGCTGAATGTAACTTAATTCGCCGTGTGGCTGCCAGCGTCTTCAAGCGGATTATATTAATCAATACAGTGATATATATGGCCTTTGTTCAGCCTTGCTCCTTACGGCTCCCGACTTCCTCCTCCGCCGCCGCCTCCTCATTTGCCTGATTCGCCTGCGAGAAGGTTTAAATCAGACCGACAGCCACTAGGCGTATACTTATTTTACTCCGCCTTAAGAGCTACTTTCTCCGGAAAGTGGAGGTCTTACTGAATTCATTTAAATTAATATTAAGGCTGTGCAATCTTTTAACAGGTGCATGAATTTTGTAAATAAAAGGGCAAGCAATTAACTTTTTAAGTTTTTAGTGCCATATCTTAAAAATTACTCCATATCATATATATATTTTTTGTATCAATTAAAATCCGCAGCGCAAAATAATTTAATAGGTATCAGATAGTCGCCTTGCTTTCTCGGTTCGGAGCCGCTTCGAGTTCTTTTGCCCGCTTTAATTGAATCAATGGCACAGATCGCATGTTGTGCTCCTTTGCCTCCGCCGACCAGAGACTTTGTTTGGCTTTAAGCAGGAAGATTTAAACGTAATGCTAGCCGATTCCCTTAGCATATTTATGCATTTATGTGTGCATATATGTATATATATATACATATATGAGCATGCCTATAATTCAGTCACACAGTCAAAGCGTCTTAAGCGCTAAGTAGAAGCAACGTAAATAAGTAATATTGATAACTAAAGTGATTAAGGTTGCCTTTGGGTCTGCTGCAGTTGCACTGCCCCTCAGCCCGCCCCTCTGTGTATGGCTGTATGGCTTTGTCTTTGGAACTGTCTGCTGGAACTCACGTATGGATCCCACAGCCGAGTGGGTGGCCCACTTGGTCAATTCGGAATGGTTAAAACAAACGCAGTCTGAGCAGGTTTATGGGGAAGCATGAGCGATTTCTTGGTTGCCATTTTGGCTTGGCCCTTTTTTTCCCCAGCTGCGCCAGTGATTATGTATGGTTCAACTGGTTTCTGGTTGATTTTTGGACATGCAACCCCGAGAAGGAAACGGAAACCCCTTCTGAGTTCTATCTTGGCTGCGCTTGTTTGCAGACATTATCGACATTTAAATCCCTTATTTGTGGCTGCTGCCTGGGCGTCCTTTTCCCGGGCACTTGATAGAATTTGACAAATTGAAAATCCTTTTGTGGCGAGCGGTTGTCCTTGTGTGCACGCATGGCCTTATCCTGCACTTCATAATTTTAATCCGGTTCCACAAAAATGTCTGCTTATTTGCATCGCCAAGCTGCCGAGATGCTGAGATCCTGGCGAGTCCTTGAGCACTCGGCATTCTTTGCGCTTTAATTATTCACTTCTTGGACTCGTTTTAATCCCACTGCCATCAATTTGGCATTGCTCTCTTCGATTGCATAACTTCGCATTGGTTTGCCCGAGAGTCGAGAGTCATTTGGCCGAAAAATACACATTATAATCCTTTTGTAAGGATTTGTCCCTGGCACATGGCTTCGCCAACTCAACCCAACCAAAACCAACCCAAACCCAAGCCAGCCCAACCCCCTGTGCATTCAATTATCGTTTGGCCTCGCAGTTGGCCATTGTCTCAGGGTCCCTGTCCGCAAATTCGCAAAACTAATGAAGTGCTGCAGCTCCTTGAGCAGCCTGCTAATGCCACTAGAGTCCTTTTTCCGTACTCCCCTCCAGAGCTCCTGGTCTCCTGGACTCTTGAACTCTTCAGCCACTTGGCCGCATGTATAAGCATGTTTTCTGGTTTGCTTCACAGACAAAGCTTAGAACCACTTAAGAAAATCCATTCACAACCTGAAACTAACTAGAGTCCTGGCCATCCTGCCGTCGGGGGTATGTGTGTGAGTGTCCTGCAAAGATTTTCGAACGCTACGTCTGAGGTTTGGCCCCTGTCGTTTTTGCCGGCAAAAGAAAGCTCACCTGATGATGGTCCCAAATCAACATATGAAGCAAACAACAAAAAGGATTAAGTCCAAGACACACACACACACACATGCTCCTTTTGCATAGTTTTACATGTCTAAGGACAAAAAATGAATTTATTGCGCAACAAAAACACAACTTGAGACAATTCCAAAGCCTAACCCGAGAGGCCGAGGCCAATTTAGCAGCTGAGATGGGCCAAAAAAGTGGGGGGTTGGGTAAAGGATTCAAATAAATTACCGCTACGGGCCATACTTATTTCATTAGGATTATTTTTGACTAACATTACGGCTCTCCCACCGGCAGGGTCCTTTGCGCAATACTTGGAGGAGTGCGTTGGGTGGCAGGAGAGTCCTGGAGTCAAAGGATTCCTGATTTCCGGTTGTATCCGACTGGGCGGATTTCGATTGGTTCGCCGATGAGGGCGCTAAACGCGAACAGTCAGCGATAAAAAGAAAGAAAATGCCTCACGGCATTAATTATAATCCGCTTAAAAGTTTCAACATGTTTTCCCAGCCCCCCAAAAGCCCTATTCAAAAAAAAAAAAAGAACACGAATACAAATACGGTGGCAAAAAAGAGGCGTACAAATCTCAAAATACGCCTCTGACTCAGAGCAAAAGGCCAAGAAGCAGCGGAAGAGGGCCAACTCAAATGCAAAGTGCAGATTTTTCGCATGTGCACAAGTGGAACTCAAAGTGCCAAAGAGCATTGACTCTGATTTGAACAAGAAGTATTCTCGGGGGTGAAAGATCAGTTCAAGCGGCGGCTTGAAAGTCCTCGACTTACAGAAGGATTCGTAATCCTTGTAAGGGACGCAACGGTTATGGCGGCTCACGGATGGCATAGGTTGAGATTGTTTCTTTATCCCTCTTCATTTCATCCATATATATCGTTACAAATAAATATTTTTTCTTTTCATTATATTAACAGCGATTAACAGTTCGTAAAAACGTTTTTTATTATGTTCAATTCTTTGTTAGTTCAGTATACCCAATCTCGCCCTTCAAATAAATGATCTAAACTAATTGGCAATCCTACTTCGATACCCCGGCAATCTGGCAATTTACCACCGCCACCCCGCGTCGCTTTTCAATAGCTAATCTTTCATTTCCTAGGTATTCATTTTTCCACAGGGCAAAGGCAGTTGTTAGGCAGCTTACTTCGCTTGTGTCCTGCGGCAAGGACCAAAAAACACCCGGGGCAAGACGCAAACCGATTTTCATTTTATTGTCCTGCTTAATATGTTTGTTTTTCTTTTGCGAGTGCAGCAGGCCAGCAAGAGCGGGGACAGGGCAGGAAAATCAGGAAAAGCGCAGGGACTAAGGCAAGGATATGTGCAGGAAGCCAGAGGTGTGAGATGCCAGCCAAGTGAAAGGCTTTCCTTTGTGCCAGTTTGTGTGCGGGTGTGTGTGTGTGTGTGCTGGGGAAAGTTCTTAAGTCGCTCCGAATGCTGCTGAAGCTGTCGGAGGCATTATAAATTAAAATGCACGCATTAAAAATTCTACTAAAAAACAGTTTGCAATTAAGTAGGACTTAAGTTGAAGTGTAAATAAAAATGCACACACACACACATATGTATGTACAGGATCCCTTGGGATGCTGAAAATTTGTTTTCTGGCGTGAAGTGAAGGAAAAACTTGTGGCAATTTCCTTAAGACTATTGCTTAATTTCCGGTCACTCTTCCTTGCAAACATCGTCCCACGCACACCAACAAAGACACCCATGAACACACGCACACATGCACACACACACACTATGGCCCTGGGAAGCCTACTTAAGTCCCTTGAAATCCTTGAGATTTTTTGCACTGGTCAAGCAATGATAAGCAAATTTCCCCACAGTTCACTTGGCTTAAGACGAACCCTTTCCATCCACGTGTCCGTTCTGGTTATTAAAACTTTTGGTCTGTTGAAATTTTAATTTTCCTAAATACCCAAATCACTCAAAATCATTTTAATAAGTAAATTATGAGCAGTCGGCCTATAAATAAACAATCACACAATTTATTCCATCGAAAAAGTCGAGAAAAGACTACAAATATTTGTCGGCCCAAGGATACTTGAGTAATCCTTTGCAGTCACCTAAATAGCTCTGCCCGCCTAAAGTTTCTGCCCGTCCGTGTGTGTGTGTGTGCATGTAAGGATTAAATCGTTTTGATGTCCTTGCCAGGGCAATTTATAATTATTTGTTTGCGTCGGCCTGTGGTCAGCCAATTGGTCAATTTCTTAGAAGAAAGTCGAGTGGATAAAACTTTTCCTCCCCCTTTTCCCCTCAGCCCGGTAATTTGGATACTTTATGCACATGAGATGTTTCTGGAAACTTTTCAAAAGATTATAAGTCCTTATTGGGGGGCCACAGAGATCCAGAGGGGAAAACTGCTCCTGGCAGTTACCTGCCATCCTTCGTGAGCTGGGAATTTTCCAATTTCGGTTGATTGCGATGACTGAACTTGATTATTTCTGCTGCCATCGATGCAGGTTAATAAATCTTAAGCCGCGTGGCGGTTCGCGGAATTCGATGCCAACGAGGGGATGGATACCGTCTTAGCCCACCCCCTGGAAAAGTAGAGTTCATTTACAAATCGTTTGTCGGCTTACTTACGGGGGAGCCAAGCAGTAGATGTTGCCAGAGTCGTGTGCCTGCCGCGCCAAGATTTAATGCCCTCAAACAGTTTTCCCTGCGCGCTTAATTCAATTTGTTTTGGCCCGCTTCGACTGTCTCGATTACTTACCATTTTTTCAGATTTTCTCCTTTTCGTTATTTGCCTCCTGCCAGTGGCACTGATAATGCTAATAAGGATAAGCTCTGTCTGCCATCGTTGGCCCGGGTGACTTAAAGCTGCTGATTCCGACCCGGCCAGTGGTTGTTGAAATGCCAGTTCAGATGCAACAATTAGTGGGTGCTCGGTGGTCTGGGCATCCACCCGCTAAGACCACCACACACTAAACGCAACTGCCACCCACTGAACGCCACACAAGCCCACACACATACGCACACACACACACATATGCAGGTGGACGAAATCCGCTTTTGTTTTAGCCCCATCAAATCATGGCTCCATGGATAATGGATATATTGAGTTTATAATTCGGCTGCGCAGGCCGCACAACGAGTTTTCATCCATGGAACCAGACCGCCGCACTAATGACCAGTTTTGGGCCATCATGACCATCATGGCCATCATGGGGCGAGAACATAGTGTTTTGGGGCCCAAAACAATGCGTTTAGAGCAGCTGGCTAATTTAATGCTGGCCAAATTTTTTCATTGCGCGCATATATTTCGGGTGAACATTTCGAATTTATTGAATTTAATGGGATTATTATTACACCTTTCCCATCACTTAAAGTTCTAGGTGACAAACAATGCATTATAGTTGAATTCTTTATTCCTTTTCAACTCGGCACAGCCGACGCAGCGGCTGATGTATTTATTTTTAATGCCGATGGCCCCCAATGAGGTTTTCATGGCAATTAAAAGATTTGCGTGGCACACACACAAACACGCGCCGCCCACAAAAATATGGCATGGAAATCGCACGTAATTGGGCTGAACTTTCGGTTGGTCCGATTTTATGCGATTTTCCTCGATTTTCCGCACCCCCAAACCCCTCAACCCCTCAACCAGTCAACCTGCCAGCCAAACCGATGTTCTTTAAAACGCTTCCAGCTGCCCGGACCCGGCAAATGCCAATCGTTCGCCAATCTCTGGCTGCTTACAATTTTTATAATTGGAATAATTAATAATACCATTATGTCGGCCGGACCTGGGGCGTTAAGCCTATTTGCAGTGTGCCCATCAGCCCTTCAGCTGCTCCTGGCCACGCCCACTTGCAGCGGCAGGGAATAATGTCTATAACTTCTATGCCCTGAATTTTGCCATTTTATTTTTAAGCCTTCAATAATTGGTCGGGAGGTGCGGCGAGTTAGTTTTTGGGCGAGCGATATCGAAAGAAAGAGCATAATTCATAATTTCAAAAATGTTTTTTCCAAATTTCAAGTTTATTTCGCCAGTTTAGGCCGCCCGCAGCGGGCCTGCGTAATGGGCGGCAATTTAATCGGCTAAAACCATTTGCGGCTAACCGCAACATGCAATAATTTATTTTAATACCATTGTGCGTGCGGAGGTGTGGAGCCAATCTGCATAAAATGCCCCATTTCGAATATGTTTTAATTGCTTATTTTAATTTGTCGATGATTTGCACTTGGAACTAGACTGAACTAAACCGATTATTAAACACCACTCGAGTGTGGCAGCCAGCTATTATTAATAATATTATTAGTGTATTTCTAACCGCCCCTCCCCTTCTCCTCCTTTCAGCCAAATCACTTCCACTTCACTGTGTGGTGGAGTCGGTGCACTCCCTGCACGCCTCCCTGACCATCGACACACGCCAGCCCTGGAAGAGGCGGCCCAACATCGAGACCGACAGCTACGTGATCATCGCCGCGGCCACGCCCTGGAGCGAGATTGTCCAGACGGCGCTCCAGAGGCTCGGCTACTCCCAGGAGGTGGCCAACACAGCCAGAGGTGAGAGCTCCATCCTAGCTTATAATGTGGCATCAAGTTCAAAGATATACTACTCGTAGTAGAACATTCAGTGTTAGCAACACATTAATTCATATTTTCCATTCACATTTATCTTCCCGCAGGCTCATTAATAATCAAACATTGGAAACCCATTCCCCTGGAGCAGATATCGGACAACCCAGCGGTGCCCGTGAGCGATATTGTGGGTGAATTGACTTCCGTGATCACACTGAGGATCGTAATCCTGCGGCCCAAGACATCGCCGTTCGGGGAGATCAAGGACAAGCTGCTCAAGCTGCTGGTGCTGCAGTCGCATGCGGTGCTCCGTTCCACAGGATGTCCGCTGGATGAGGTGAGTTTCAGACCCCCAGCCGCCTGCTGCCAATTAGACATTCACTTTGAACTTTCACTTAAAATTCTGCACTAAGACGACGAAATTCTATAATGATTCATAAGCGGTTTACGCCGAACTCCCCCAGCGCTCTTATCCGTCTTGGAGTTGCTAAAACTTGCCGAAAAATGTCTCCGGATGAGAAGTGGCGACGCTAATTTGCGTGATGTGAGGCATGAACACACACACTCAAGTACACACACACACACACAGAAAGAGATACTTATAACTTTTGCATGTCCTGTCTGCTTGCGGAATATTTAACTCATTGAAAATGTTTTGATAGCTACTACAAAGAAATTTTGTTAAGCCGAGTTCATTTATTTGGTTCACTTAACTAATCCTTTTTTGCAATAGTTTTCATTTTAATCAGCTTTACGCTGCCTGCTCTCCTGTCTCCAGGACGGCGAAGTATGCGTACGAGTGTGTGTGGCTTTTGTTTTCCTTATTGAAATCGGTTTAGAAGGCTTAGTTGGGAATCCTGCAGCGGTCGGGGCTCCCAGTGCATGGCTCACATGACCCAGTTCCGTGGGCGGGGGGCGATATCGGTGCATTAAGGCCATAAATCATTGGGCCGTACACTATCGCCGGCGATGAACAGCACGAAATCACGGCCAGAAATACCCTTCAATTGATATTGCGACTTTATTGGCCTGGCCCCCCTCCAGTGCTGCTCCATTCCCTCCCCCCTCGATTAATATTAGCAAAGCAAAGCAAGGCAAGGCACCTAATCACATGATAAGCATTTACCATAATTTCCACATTCGCTGTCTGACACCTCCAGCCCATCGCGGTGGCTCTCCACTGTCCGCTGAGGAGCTTTGCTTTGGGGTGCGGCGATAGGAAAATCAATTTAATAATACCCGGCCACGTAAGAAGCGTCAACCCATTTTATTTACAATTAGGTGTCTACCCCGCCAGCCCGCCCACCTACCCACCTGGCCACCTAACCCACCTAAACCAGCCACCCTCCAGTTCGCTTGTGTTCTGAGCAGCTTAAGTGATTTGGGGCGCCTCCTTAGCTGATAGCACCACCACGACGCTAGAAAAACCACTGACAGTACCACAGACCGAACTAGAATCAAAATCAGAAGCAGAACTAGAACCACCGAAAGAGCCAGACATTATCTTTGCCAGCAGTTGGGAGACAAAGCAGTATCTTTGAGCATTTAATACGCCATAGCAATCTACCCTTTGGCCAACTCATCGCGTTTCGATTCTATTTCTGTTGGGTAAATTCAATTTTAATCGCCATAAGCTGATGTGTCGCTGCCTATCAGGTATCAGGGACTATCTATTTATCGCCTTCGATTCGATTCGAGCGGGCCACTGCGGCTCTGTTGTCTGTTAATATCAGCCCGGCGATACCGCATTGCTCAGGTATCAGTCGCCGCCGTGGTCTACGTATATCGTAATAGGCAATTTTCGACTGCCACTCGCACTCGCACATTTATTTTATGGCTAAGTAAATCCCGCCACTTGAGTACGCCGGCCAACAACTACAGCACCAGCTACAACAGGCTACAACTACAAGCAAAACCCCGGCGACTGTGATTTTTATGACAGCCGCTTAGTGACCGGCGGACTTTGGGGTCTTAGTGCAGCTACTGTTGACAGTCGCTCAGTGCGAACGCAAACCCCAGTCCAAGGTTGTCCTCACCCCCACTAATCCCATGCAGTTCCCCCTGATTTCCACGCGGAACACACCACTTTTGAAGTGATGATCAAATCGCTGATTTTCCACATAACCATCATATGACTGCAGAGCGTGGCAGCACTTAAAATAGGTGTTCTTAATTAAACAATCAGCGAATTGGGGTACCCGAAATGTTTCCATTAATTTTCGTGCCTGTGAATCACGCTCTTGCCAAATAGAATCAATGATTATGCAGCAATTCGTATTAAATAGCGTAATCTTTCTACAAAGTTGTTTACTTTTGATAGAATAATGTTAATGAGCCTATAAATTTGTAGCTGATAAGAATGTCCCTTGCGTGTGGGTTTCTAAATGTCGTGTTCTTATTCTTCCTGTCCAGGTGACGCTATCCCAGATCTGCCGGAGTTCCCACCAGAACACCTACGCCCTGCCAGGAGGTGAGATCTCCGACGAACTGCGCCGCAAGTTCGACCAGTGGTGGTCCAACCAGCTCTCTCCCCAAGCGGCCGCCATGACGCCCAAGATGCTGCCGTTCATGACGGGTCCTTCGGCGGTTCCGGTTCCAGTGGCAGTGCCCGGCGAGATGGACTTTCCAGTAGGCACAGCCATGGCGGCAGCGGCCGCTGCGGCGGCTCATGCCGCTGCTGCCGGCGGAGCAGCGGGCGGTAATCCCTTGGGCTCGATGGGCAGTCGCGAGAGTCTGTTGCTGGCCAACGAGGCTGCTCACCATGCGGGCGCTGGACAGGCTCCGGGGCCAGGACATCACGGCAGCATGCTGGTGCATCCGATGCACGCGTCCATGCACCACCATCACCATCATGGCGGCGGCGGGGGACACGGTCCTCCGTATCCCAATCAGAAGACTCGCATGCGCACCAGCTTCGATCCGGAGATGGAGCTGCCCAAGCTGCAGAAGTGGTTCGCCGATAATCCGCATCCTTCGCGCCAACAGATCCAGACGTATGTGGTGCAGCTGAATGCCCTGGAGTCGCGGCGGGGAAGGAAGCCCCTGGATGTGAACAACGTGGTCTACTGGTTCAAGAACGCTCGGGCGGCACAAAAACGGGCAGAGATGCGGGGTGGTAGTCTGGGCAGTGCGATCAGTGCCCTGGGTCATGCCGCCATGAACGGCTATCTGAGTCAGCACGCCCCTTTGGGCCAGAATTCCAGCAGCAGTGCTGGTAGCCAGCCCATGAGCATGGGCAACCTGTCCATGTCGCACGACTACCTAAAGAGTCCGCTCAGCCTGAAGTCGGAGGACATTGACACCATGTCGCAGCACTCGGACGACATGGACGAGGAGCAGAGCAGACCGAACACGCCACAACTGCCCCTTTCGCTGACCACCCACGAGCGGCATCGCAGCTCGCCGCTGATGGACGAGGACGAGGAGGAGGCGGGGGAGCAGCAGCAGGCACAGGAGGCCAAAAGCGACGGAATGAATGGCAGTGTTAAGGATGAGGAGCGGCAGGAAAAGTCGCGCGATGAACTGCAGGACAACGATAAGGAGAACTCCAACGGGGAGGACCGTCATCAGGATGCAGACGCCCAGATGGAGGCCAGTTCCAACCTCAATAATAACCACAACAACAGCAGCTTACACAATGAGCAGGAGGTGGACTCCACACCCAAGCGCTCCACGCCCAAGGAGGAAGACGACGACTTGGACATGGACGAGGATGAAGAGGACAACGAGAACGATGCCAGCCATTTGGACGAGTTTCGCTCGCCCTCGCCGGATCTAGCAGGTGGAGTTGTGCCCCACAAGGACCAACTGCCCTTTCCTATGGTTCCCAACTCCATGTTCTCGCAGTCCTTCATGTACATGAGCCACTACATCCCGGCATTCGGTCAAGCGGCCGCCGGACATCCGCATCACCATGCTGCCGCTGCAGCGGCTGCTGCCGGAATCCAGCCCAACGCCCTCATGGGGGGCGGCGGCCTCAACCTGTCGAGCATCTCGAACGAGGAGCGACGGAAGCG
The DNA here is from genome assembly GCF_016746395.2 of Drosophila simulans. NCBI lineage: Eukaryota > Metazoa > Arthropoda > Insecta > Diptera > Drosophilidae > Drosophila > Drosophila simulans. The sequence goes on from NC_052521.2 coordinate 19,442,263, forward strand.
GAACCGCACCTTCATCGACCCGGTGACGGAGGTGCCCAAGCTGGAGCAGTGGTTCGCCATGAACACGCATCCCTCGCACAACCTCATCCTCAAGTACACCGAGGACTTGAACACCATGCCATATAGGTGAGCATCTGATCCTTTTCTGAACCATATAAGAACCCTTATACCTTTTGATTGCTTATTTTTCGACTGTAAAGAAACCTTAGGACTAACTTTTCCCCTATTTCTATGTTTGTTTCTAGGCAAAAGTTCCCGCGCTTGGAGAGCAAAAACGTGCAGTTCTGGTTCAAGAATCGACGGGCCAAGTGCAAGCGCCTCAAGATGTCGCTGTACGACAGCAATCAGTGCGCCCAGCTGGGAGGACTGGGCTCCTTTGTGCCCAAGTACGAGGAGCGGGACTAGGCCGGCGGAGAAGGAGCAGGAGGAAGCCCGCCAGGAGTTTGAAATCAAAATTAGCAGCATTTCTTCTTGTAAATAGTTGAACGAGAGACACACACACACAAAACCCCATTTAGGCGGCTCCAAAACGCCGCTGCAGCTATGACAAATACTATACCATATACGATAGCTCATAATATGTAATCCCCTAGACTAGTGAACTCTAAGTATTATAGAACGAGAACTAACCCAGTTACGCGTTACCCAGGATTTGCCCAGGAGCATCTAGCGAAATTAGAGCAAATAGATAAAGCCACTTTATGAGTAATACGATATGCATGAACCAGTATGACTAATTTGTAGGTGTGGGGAGAGCCCCAGGGATTCTACCCTATCCAGTATACAACTCTCTATTTCTACTTCTACCTAGTTCTTAGCCATTGATATAGAAAGTGGGCGACAGCTCGTTAAGCATAAGCAAACCAAAGAAAGCCAAGTTTCGAGAACCGTAGACGTAGAAGCGATCTGCGATCTGTATATAATGTATGTTATCATAGGTACGCATTCTTTGAGCATTGTGAATTTGTTTCGGCCTCAGTTGCATTTGTATCTGCAGACTAAGTTACCCTTAAGTTTGAGTTGTACCAGTACCAGTACGTTTAGTTGCCCTGCCTTATTTGAGAGCCCCTCCCTCGCCTAGCACATATCCCTTTCGATCCAAGCACACGGATACCGCATATAGAATGTATAACATACCATTCGTTGCTTTCGAAGTCTTGGTATCTAATACCAACCCCCGAAATCTAGCCACCAATCAGCTTCGATGCGATTGGAACCTTTCGTTGCTAACTCCACTTTGAGCGTTTCGATACAAACACGTAACTAAATCTACACACTGAAATAAAACGTTTTACAAATTGTTCCATTAGTTTCGTAAGCCTTCGCATAGATAATAAACTTAATTCAAATAATATTGTAATTTATTGCAAGCATCAGTACGCCAACACACACACACAGACACACAAGTAACACAGACAGACACACAGCGAAAACATCCACACATCTTTATATATAATATAAATAGAAATATATTCCCCAGCAATTATTAAATGATTAAATAAATACAATTTTAAATGTCAAATTCAAGCTGAGAGTTTTTAATGCCAAAAGGAGGGGGTTGTGATAATACAGGGGATAAAATCGTGGAACATTGACTTTGGCCTTCTTGACCTAATATTTTTTAGATTTTTAGCTATAAATACAAATAAGTATAATTTGAATTTAGCTAATATTGTTAGCAGAATAAATTGAAAGGCTGTTCGGGAATAAAAGGTTTGGGGAAAACTTAAGTTTACTGCCGTGGTCAAAAGTCGTCCTTCTCAAATTTGTCGTAAGGATACCTTTTTGAGAGGCACTCCCAAATTTCTGGGCACATCGTTAAGGAGTTCATAAATTTTCAGGGAATGCATTGTTGGTCGAAAGGATGGGAACGGTTCCTACTCCTCATTTCTTCCTGAGACGCCGTGGGCTAATGTGCTGCTGCAGTCGTAATGTGTTTGGCAATTTCTCATATGTGCCAGATCTTTGCTTTATTTCTTTGGGTTCTTTTCGCTTTTTTTCTCATTTTGGTAAGCACTGATAAGCAGCGCGGGAAATAAATATGCATATGTACGGGAAACGAAGAAAAAATGGCAATATGAGCAGCACATTTAGCTTCGTTTCGAGCATGAGTTGTGGCACGGGGCGTATGAGTTATCTGCCGCCCACCCACATCTCGGCCGCAGATATGAAACAATTTATTAGCGCCAAAGTTTACTTATTTTCATTTCTTTATTTCGCTCGCCTTTGTTACATCCCGCAGTCATTCCTAGATATGATGGTTGGTTTCCTTTGGTTTGGGGGTTGGGTGGGTTCCTTGCGGTTACTAAATCAGCACAACATTATTTTACATTTAAAATACACGTGTGTGGGTGTGTGGAGGGGATGTGCATCATTTGTTATCGCAAACTTTTAAATTAAAATTGTGGGAAGGAGTGAAGCGGTTCGAATTTATGGCATATCTCTGGGCCGCAGCATATTAAACTAGCTGCTTATTTATGGATATCGTAATAGAGTGCAAAACTGTTGCATACTTCTGGGCTTAATGGAAGTAATGAGATCTCCCGTGCGTTTGAGGATATAGTTAGCTCTGGAGCGATGTAAATCATTCCGGGTATTTCAAACTTCAGAATTTACCTTTACGCAAACATAAATATTTACCCGAAATATTTAATTCTCAGCCAAGGAGATCCTGCCAACTGGGAAGTCCTCTCGAGCAGTGGGATGTACCATACAAAACTCCGCATAACTTTATCCATTAATTAAAATTCCCAGCACTTTTGCACCGCTCTGTGTGGTTGGCGAATGAAATTACAGCCACGCCCACTCACTCTATAGCTCCAACTGCAGGTCAAATGAGGGGGCTGGGGGTGGCTCGGTTTGGCGAGGGGCATAAAATGTAAATATACATAAACAGGAGGCGAAAACAGGAGCGAAAAAGAAAACATTTACATAGTTAACTACGCCGCACTTGCGGCTGTTGGCCAACTTTCGAGGTGGCTCAAAGGTGGTCCTCCGTGGAGTGCCAATGGCAGAATAAATCTTGCTTTTCCAAACTTTTTCATATGCCCTTAATGACGCCAAATGGCGAATAAATCTGAATAATGCAATCATAATTAAGTGCTGTTCAGCCCACTGAGAAGATTTTGAAATATCTATCGGAATTCAGACAGAGATCACTGCCCGCCAAGGGGTACCATTAGCCATCAAAGGACAGATTTCTTGGCGGCAATTAGAGCGCACTGAACAAAAAGGACTCTCGCACTGCCAAAAAGGACAACGGACAACGGAAGGGGGAAGGGAGTACTCGGCAGAGGGGTGGGACATAAATAGTTTTGTGGCTTTGACTGATACGCGGGGCAATAAAACTAATGAGCGTGCCAGCCAAAATAGTTGACAGTGGTTTGGTTTCGGTGGTTGGTTCGCCGGTGGTTTGCCCTTGCCAACCACCCACCACCCACTCGGCTGGTGGTGGCGATTCATTTGGCAAATTGAGTGCGCAAACAAACCGTTACGAAAGTCAAATGAATATAACGCAAGTCCAATTAAATGGTCATAAGTAATAATAATTCCGCTTTGATTTGTGACATTCTCTTTACACGGAAGTCGAGGGGAGAATCGCCGGAAAAATAAGGAAAGGAATGTTCCTGCTTTCAGCTAGACATCTTCATCTTGGCCAAATTAGTTAATGAGGACCTTTGGAAAAGGAAAAAAGAACAAAGGAGTGCCATTGAGATAAGTAATAAATTGTCTTGGCCGATTAGAAAGCTTATAGAAGCATTTTGATTTAAGCAGACTAATAAATTAGTAAACTATTTTGCCTCAAATATATTTTGTAATAAATTAATGTTAATAGGTATGAAATTAAGAAAATACAAGCCCTATTAGTTTAAAAACTAAATTTCTTCTTAAAAGCGGACTTTTAATTAAGCCTGGGCTAAGCATCATCAAATGGGATTTCTTTTCCATGGGCCAGAAGTGGGCCATTCGGTTTTCTGGTGGCAATTTAAGAACCCACTTTGGTCCGGGTCAGCGGCACTATTCTTCGGGCATATCTTGATTTTGCGTAAGAATATGACAGGGAGGCTTAGGCGGACACGTACGACGGGGTAACTTGGGAACGGAGCGGCAGGACATGGCTCAGGACACCCTCGCACTCCACCCATCCTGAGACTGCCTGCATTGGGCGATTATTATTTATTATCTTAATTACGTCTTAAAATCCCCTGTGAAGCGGGACAAGCACCTGCCTAGGAGAAGAGGAGGGCAGACAGCCCCTGCCATTGGAAATCCCGTGTCCTGGCTCATGTGCTATTCCGCAGGACCTGCGGAGAAAGTATTTGCGCGGAAAATTGTGCCCCTTTTGTGTATGTGTGTGTGTGCTTGGCGCACATGCTACCACTCTAAGCCTTCCCTTGTCTTGTCTTGTCTTTTTGGCACCTTATCCTTTTGGCTGCATCCTGCTCTTGCTCCTGTTCCTGCTCCTGGCCCTCCTCCTGCCCCGCTGTCAACTGTCGTTTGTCTTGGGCGCGTAATAAAAAGACTTAACAACGCGAGTTGTTTAATTATTATTTATGACACTCTCGGCTTTGGCTCGCCAGATTATTGCCCCAAAAAATTGTTGCTCTAGGAGCAAGTGGGCGGCTGGATGGGTGGTGGTTGTAAGATGCACAAGTTAGATTGCCGACTGGCTGATTTACCGTCTCGGCAGTTAGGACTATTTAAATCAATTGGCTTTGCCAGTTCATACTTTACACAGACAACCAAGCCCAAGCTCGAGCTCCAGCTCAATCTCAATTCATTTTCATAAAATCCAAAACTTTTACTCGCCCATAATTTACGATGATAATTATGGCAACTGTGAATTACCCCCCAGGGAGGCTAAGCCAAGGCCGACTGGTGGATGGCCCACATCCCACCCACAGTCCACCTCCCACGCCCACTGGGCAGGCACAAAAATGTAAAAATGATAATCCCATTGTCAGGCGATAATTCAAAGGCGCCCATTCATTTGGGCCGCTGGGCAACGTCCAACGATCAACGACCAAAAGGTGAAAAATATTTCAATAAATATTCGCAGAGTTTTCCCTAAATCTTCTTGAAGGGCTTTGAATATCTCTGACCTTTTTTTGTGACTTTCCTAAGTTTTAGCCATTTTTAAGTAAAAAAGGTAACTAATGAATGTATAATACTTTATGAGTGTCAATAATTTTTGAGTAAAAAATAACAAAGATACTGAATACGAGTTTAATTAGATATATATAATATATGGTTTATATACATATGGTATTGATATATTTATTGTTTAAAAGTTTAACATACTCGGAATTTTCCTTAGGGCATCCGCAGCGTCACTTCTTCTCTGAACCTAAGCCCAGTGAATGAATTATGCTTTTAATTGGAAACGCTTGGCGCCAAACGCTTTCTGCTGATGCCGAGATGGCGTTGCCAAAAAAGATTTGCTCATTAAACCGCCGAAGGACTTTCTGGCTTTCTCCCCCCACCACCGCCCCTTTGGTTTTTCTCCTTGGCTGTCGGCTGGCTGGTGGTGCGCCGCAGGTATAAATTTCATAAAACTAATACGAATTGATTTATGGCATTCTTTGCCGGCCTGGCGAAAGGCTTGGGCTCTTCTTGGTCCTGGTTTTTTCTGGCCCCGCTCCCAGGAAGATGGCATTCCGGCCTGGCTTTTTAAATCTCAGCCCAACCCCCAGGAGTTGCTATCAGTAGCTGGCATTTGCTCTGGAGTTGGTCTTTGTCTAAATCTTTGCCTGCTGTCAGAGGAAGAAAGTTTTCGGCTGAAGGTGTACTCCTGCTCCTGCTCCTGTTCCTGCCCCCTTCCCTTCATCTTGTACCCCTTTCGAGGAGACCAGGGTGTGAGTGGGTGGTTTCGGTTGGCGCGTCTTAAGCTTATAATTCATAAAGCATTTAAGTGGACGAAAATCGAAATTTATTGCTATTCAAGATATTTGCCCGGCAACGTTCCCTTTGACTCCGGCTGAAATCTAGAATGGCAAGCATTAAATGGGAATGTCTTTGGCTCGACTTATGTACACCCACCCAGCTCGTTTGCGGCATAACTGAATAATAAATATAATTGTCTATAAGGCATTCCAGGGCTAAGAATATGCAAATTGCGGGGCATACTCCCTGGCTTTATCGCTCCCCTCCCCCAATTATGTAATATTTGTGTATCAAAAATGCTGCTCCTTGTGACGTATCGTCCTGCAGATAGAAGCAAATTGTTTCTCTCCAACCCCGTGACAATAAAAAAGAGGAATCTTAAGCATAAAAATATAATCAAAGGCCGGAATGCGACAGTGTGTGGCCCACATTTCGCTGATGACTCCGATTAGAAGAGTCGTAATGGCAGGGATATCTTTATGACATCTGCGGAAATGCTAAGCTAGCAAGCTAGCAGGATGTCTATGTCCATTTCCCATTCGCCAGGACTTCCGGCCATCCTGGCTCCACCTGAATTCGCATTCCACTTTATCAGCTCCTCACTTCTTGGTGCCTCCGGCAGATGGACAGTTGGGCGTTCGAGTGGGTGGTGTGCTTATCTCTCGACACCGCAGCTGTCATTCAACTTAACTTTTGCTTTGACTGCACTGCGGGTGGCAAACGCCGGCATCCCGATGCCAAGTTCCCTGCGCCACGACTTAACGCTCCGAAAATAAATAAAAAGCACTTCATTTCTTATTAAAAAATCGCTGGAAACTGCCCAATAAAACGTAGCGGAGGCGGCGAGCGCTCTAAGTCAGCCCAGATTAGACGGGAGAAATTCAAAATCAAAATCAATCCATTAACAAAAGCACACAAAGGACCAAGTCCTTGGACCGTGCGGCATTAACTTGTGATTTCAACTGCGCGAGTTCCCAACGCCGGCGATGACTTTGCATCGCAGCGTCCGCTAATTATCCCATGGCAAGTGGGCCAGCAGGACGGGGAAGGGTGAGGGGGCGTCTCGGCAACAAAGCCGTTGCGCTTCATTAAAACGGCAAGGACACGCGAAAAGTGAGTGCCGGAGCGGCGCTGCGCATCCCTGCTCATTATCCCATGCACTTATCCGTGGCAACCGAATTTAAATATCTGGCCCACAATCGTTTCCAATCGAGAGCAGTTTGAGAAACCCCATGAGGGGTGGCGGGAGTGGAGGGGTTCGGGGTCGTATCCTGACGAGCTTATCAGTCGCGGCATTACGCTGACTTCTGCATTCTCCTTGGATGTCTTTGTTGGCCGCTGCTCCCGAACTTCCCCCAACCCCCGGAGCAGGGCATCAACTTATAGCTATTTGTATCGTCGCTAACCATTTAAAATCGTTTTCTTTTAATACTCTAAGATTTTGTGGATGCTTGAATGTAATTGGAATATCAAATCTTTAAAATAAAAAGGTTTTTTGTCCAAGACACAAGTTTATATAAATGGTATTAATAGGGTTTTGATTAAACTTACAATGATGCAAAAGGTTTTTTGGAAACAAAATTACTGTTCCATACATTTTGACACGTTTGAGGATCTCTTAATGTTGTTTTGTATTAACATCTACATTCTAAAGTACGAATTTTCATTTTCCATCGAAGAGTACATTAAATTCGTGTTTTGCTCTTAGCTATTTCTGAGATTCGAATGTTTCCTGTTGCCTTAGCGCTCTTCACCGTAATCAAGCCACAAATATGTTGCTGTCAACACGTCAGTGGTGGAAGTCCTGTTTTTTATTTGCTCCTTGGGAATGAAAGTGGGAATGGGAACGGGAATGGGAACGGGTATGGGTTCGTCTTACTTTTCATTTCGCACTGCATCTTTATCGCGCTGTCGTCTGAGGCGTCGTTTCTGTTTTGCTCACGCTTCATTACAATAAATCCGGTTACGGGTGTCTGCAGGACCCAACTGCACAGAATCCTCCGAAGGGAATGGGTAATTTTAATGCCCTATCAGCGGCTGCCGGAGACGAAAAAGGAGTCGTCTGGCTGTTGTCCCGGATTCTCCATCTGAACGGTTGCACTTCGCCGGGTGACAAGTTTATTCAGTCTTAAACGACTCCATTTGTTGCCATCTCATAAGACTCACGGTTGATTTGTTGACATATGCTGGAAAAGTACTTAGCAAATTTTCAAAATCAATTTAAAGTGGCAAGTAAAGGGATACAATAGTATAGCTCAAAGTTAATAAAATTGTTAGTAAGTTACCAATTCGATGGCAACACTTGTAATATATCATAATCACTAGACCAGATCATGATTTCCTACCAGAAGACTTGCTAAATTCTTTTTTCATAGTCGTGAATTCCGTTAAAATCGGTTAAAATCCAGGTGACACTTACGGTTTGAATACCCGCTAAAGAGTTCTGGTATTTTCCGACACCCGTAACCCAGACAATCGATCCGGGAATGCACACTATTCGAGCACGTTGCCACACTTGTGAATTGCTCCATGAAAACGGCTTTCTTATCAGCGGCTTATCTTATCAGTCGGAAGCCCATTGAACGATGCCAGCGACGAGCAGGTGAGTAATTTTCCTCGGCCGGGCAGTATTAGACTTGCAGTTGCGCGGAAACCTTCTTGAAAACCCCAAAAAATCGCACCGGAATTCCGAAAATATTTAATCACAAAGTGAAAAATGCTGAGGGCGTGGCTGCATCGGAGTGGCAGTTAGATTCTAAAATCGGATATTAAAGTTCTCCGTCAGTTTTGTGTTTTTTGGCTTTCATCCCGGTTTTCTGTTTGGGTGCTCTAGTTTTGTGGGAGATAAGATAAGCGGAGTGCAGCACGCAGGGGAAATACGAGCCATAATAAATCAACAGGTGAATAAGAACGGCCTAGTTGTGACGTCACTAACGCCTTAAAACCGTCGCAATTTCAAATTGCGTTCAAGCAAAAGCAAAAAGCAAGGGACAAAAAGTTGATAAGGGTCTAATGAAAATGCATGCGCAATAAAACGGATGCACAACACGAGTAACAACCATCTATATTGCAGAGATGAGGATCGTTTTGGAGCTTGCACTCCTGGTCTTGGCGGTCATCTCCTCATGCCGCGCAGTCAACTGTCCTTGGCCCTGTCGTTGCACTTGGGTGGTGGACAGCTTGTACGCGGATTGCTCCAGGAGGAGTCTGCAGACATATCCGAACTTTGACGGCATTCCTGTGGAGCATTTGGATCTGTCGGGAAATAAGTTTTTGGAGTTTCCCACCCAATACGCGGACATAGACTCCTTGATATACTTGGATTTGTCCAACAACTATATCTCAAGCATTGGTACAAAGACTCTGATTGGATTCACTTCTCTGAGGACTCTGCTGCTGGCCAACAACTCCATAGATTCATGGGAGTCACTCAGTCCCAATGAGGCCTTTAAATATGCTCCAAGTCTGAAGCGTTTGGGTCTCGATGGCAATCGATTGGGCAGTTTTGGCAACGGAGAGAGCTTCGAACTGCTGACCAGCTCATCCTTGACCGATTTGGGACTTTCTTCCTGTGAAATTTCTAGCATCGGTGGAGATCAGATGATTAATCAGCTGCCAAATCTAGAACGGCTTAATCTGGGCAACAATCAGTTGACTCAAATAGCGGCTTTGCCATCGCGAACCCTGAGGGTTCTCGATCTGAGTAACTGCAGCATTAAGAATTTGTCCGGATTCTTTTTGGACGCCATGCAAAATCTGGAGGCCCTAAACTTGTCCCGAAATACGGAACTCCAGTTTGACAGCCTGTCAGAAGATCCCATTCTGACCTATATGCTGCGAAAGTTGGATGTTTCCTATTGCAACTTGGATTCTATAGAACTGAGTGGATTGCCACAGCTCACTGAGGTGCGATTGCAGGGAAATCTTCTGAGAGTAGTGGATGCCAATACATTTGCCAACAACTCCATGCTGGAGGTGGTAGATCTTTCCCAGAATGTGCTGCGACTCATTGGCCAAGATGCCTTTGCCAAGCTGAAGCGCCTTAAGGAGCTGAATCTGGCATTCAATGAAATAGCCCGCCTGGACAGAAACTTCATACGCAACAACGACGTGCTGGTTGAGCTCAATCTCAGTAGAAATGTGCTGCAGAAGCTGACGAAAATCGTGTCCAATTCGTTGCGCACCATAAACATGAGTTGGTGTGAAATCACCTCTATTGAAAGCACTGCACTCTCGAGTCTTTCGGTCATTCAAAAGTTGGACTTATCCAACAATCTTATCACTGATATGCCCACCTTTATGAGATCGGAAACCCTACAGCAACTAAACCTAGCCAACTGCAGGTGAGCATTAAGCAAATGACAGTCGACTAGTATAATAGTGGTAATGGTGTTTTTTCTTCAGGCTGACTACTGTAAGGAATAACACCTTCAGAGAGTTCCCCGAACTGGCGGATCTCCATCTGAATGGCAACCGTTTAACGAGTCCCATTCCGCCCAATTATTTCGGAGGCAATAAGTTCTTGGATCAGCTGTGGTTGGGCGATAATCCCTGGATTTGCGACTGCCACAGTCCGCTCTTCGTTGAGTTCTACGACTATCTGACAGCTAAACCAGCTAAGGTTCGTTACGTTTCTAAGCGAATGGATTACAATTTATTACTTGCATTTCACTTTTATAGATAAAAGATAGAAATCACTTGCGTTGCGCTGCGCCAGCCATTTTCTATGGAAAGCTTTGGGAGTTTGCCTGTGCGGATGTGTGGATTTTGAACGCCAGGACGAGCAGTACTGGCGAAAAGGCTTGGTCCATCATAATGCTGACTCTCCTTGGATTGGGTGCTCTGGTTTTGGGCTATGCCTGTCTGCAGAAGTATCTGAGGAAGCGAAAAGTCCGGCAGAGCGACAGGGAGTACGAGGAGAACGATGATGAGCTACGACGCATGTGAGGAGTATACCTAATTCCATAAAATAGAATTCTAATCAGTATTTTGATATATAGACGAGATCTCAACAACCGCATTCTGTTGGAGGATGCCACGCCAAGCCTGCAACATACCCAGGAGATCAGCCTGCTGCCCTCCTACGAAGATGCCCTGCGCATGCCGAAACTAGTCAGGCCGGTGAAGTCTATGATGGATCTCTCAGGACCCGAACGAGCCCGCAACTCCCGGAAGCTCAGACGATCGCAGACCCATGCCGATGGTGATGGATCCCAGTCGGAGGCGGAGGACGGACTGCAGCTTGACTCTCGCCAGCGATTCCGCAGCGTGGAGATGCTCTCGAACCGGGACAAGGAGAGAACCGCCCAATACGGACCGTACAGACGCACTGGTTACATGGAGTACAATCAGTCGGGCAGTCGACGTTTTAGCATCGAGGACTCCCGCTTCCCCGCCGCCCATTTGAAGACCCAGAATCTTCAGAGTGCCGAACAGATCGGAAACTTCCAGAGTTATGAGAACAGTCCTTACACAAAGCGCAAGCCAAAAATCGCCGAGATTCCGCCATTCAAGAGGGTAAATATGATGGCCGACAGCGTGGAGTTCCTCACTGATCCGGAGTATGACGAAGTGGGCAGCAAGCACGGAAGCCCGTTTGCTAAAAGAAAGCCAAAGCCACCAGTTCTTCCACCGCCCACCATGAAAGTCAGTGCCCAGGTCTACACAGTTCAGCAGAGTCCGGTTTTGGAACTGGATCCCGCCATCGAGGATTACTTCAGTGCGGCCAGGAAGCAGCCCTCTTCGTCCACCATTGCCAGCGACTTCCAGGAGCTGGATGAGCCCGAACTGAAGTCCCTGCCGGATGATAATCGATCAAGTACGATCTCCCGATCGGACGTGGAGCAGGATGTGGAGCGTGGCAAGCGCAAGAAGCGCAAGAACTCGACAAGTCGTCGGGTGAGCGGTAGCTTCACGGCAGCCAATGCCGCCGAAAGTTCCTCCAGCGACTCCGAGCTCAATGCCCTGGTTCACAAGCCCATGAGGGAGACTTTGTTTTAGGCCACACAGCACATACCATATTGTTATACATTCCCAACATGTTAGACATCGCATAATATTATTTAAACGCACCTTGAAATACACAATAACATTTTCTTGAAAGTAAGTACTTACCAACAAAAAAATATTCGTTTTTTGGCCGTTTTGTGGGAAAGGTTTTTTTACATACTCGAATTGGCACTGAAAGTCCTTGTTTACCCAGTTTTTCCCCAAAAACAGCCGAAAATATCGATTTTTTTATCAAAATCCCGAATGTAGTATATCATTAAGCTTGTAATCACATTTATAATCAATTAGAACTCACCCCTGACAATTTTAATTTTTTCAAATTTTTTGCAAATTTTAATGATGTAACCCCTTATAAAAAATGCGAAAATTGGTCAAAAACCGATTTTTGCAGATCGGCCTTATTGTGATAGGGATCGTTAGTTGGGATCATAAGCTGCATAAAACAGTCATTCTTAAGGGTATGAGACACGTTTTGACCAAGTTATGATGATAAACGTCTTTGAAAAAATCGCATTTTGACTTATAGTGTTATCATACTGATTTCATTTCCATTTCTTTTTAACTAAATCCATTACTAATTAAATTTAAATATAATCACTTGCTAATTGATTAGCATTAGTTTGAAAATATTGTGGAGTTTGAGTGAAAAATATTGACTTGAGTGAAAGCTCGATCACCCAACATAAACTTTTAAACACCAAGATGGTTTGAAACATGGATAGACTGGCATACCTCTGTGGCGCCATCTACATTTCAAAAATATGTTCGGTCAAAAGCTCTGCCAATATCATTTAAATAAAGGGTTGAAAACAATACGACTGAAAAATAGAAAAGATAATAGCAATAACAGAAAACAATGTTTGAATGTTTTCTAAACCTTTACTTTTGGTTTTACAACCATAACTTCTCTATCGAAGATGCTGGTTATACCATTTTGCCATCATTTTTGATACATTAAAAACACGCTGTGATATATTATTAAAGTTCGCTTGCATTTAATGAACTCACACGTTTTAATTTCACAAGAGAACGCAGCTTAAGTAGTTTACAGTATATAGGTAGGTTATAAAAGTACATATACAGTAAGTATGGTGTGAACATCACATGCAGATGCAGATTGATAGCATTTATCATGCAAAAGAGTTAACTCCTTTCCGTTTTCCCCGGCTCATTGATATTTTGCACTCGACGACTGATTTCATTGTTTAAACGCATATATTTTTTTAACTTTGGTATTAAACTAGATTTACGCTTAGGAGTAATTAATTTACTTATGGCTAAAACACTACTTGTCGGTCACACTTAAGAGGGGAGTTGGGTGCTTAACTCGAATAGTTTGCTGTTTTCGTCGCCTTGGCTTCTGCTTTATTCTAGATGCTGCTGCAGCAGATGTTGCATGTGCTGCACGTGTTGCTGCTGCACATTTTGCTGCCCTATGTTGCTGGTGATGAAGCTGAGGAGGGAATACACCCCGGTTCCCAGTTGCACTATCAGATTGCATTCGGCTAAATTGATTAATTGATAAAATCTCTCATCTACAGAATGAATCTCATGTTTGCGTATAAAACACAGTTCTTCTGTCAAATGCGATCGGATTGCAATGGGTAACTAAGTGGGGGCGAGTCGGAAAGTTCGGGCTGTGTCGAGAGTGGATGGCTAGCTCAAATCAGTGGCCATTGATCACCTGGTGGGTGGGTTCGATGGGTCTGACGGGCGTGGTGATGATGTCCCCGGCATTGGACTTGCTGCGCGTCACCAGCATGGGGGTCTTGGGCTTCGGGGTCTCCGTCAGCTTGATCTTAACGCGACCCGTCTCCGGGGAGTAGACGGGTGAGTATCTTCCGGACTTGGGCGACGAGGGCAGGTAGGCGCCATCTGGTTCGTTGTTGTTCTGCTCGGCGAGCTGCTGTTGCTGTGCGTACTTCGATGCCCTGGGGGATTGCGGAGTGGGGTAGCGAGGGCTGATGGGGTAGTATTCATGGGCGGCGGGCTCTCCGCTTTCGGGTGCCTCCTTGGCACCCCCATTGGCAGAACCGTTGCCATTCAGCAGGGGCTGCTGACCAGCCCCGTCCTTGGCCTCGCCGTTCTCGTAGGGCTTCTTGACAATCTGTGCCTCGTCCAACTTGGTCTTCTCTCCGATCAGTGGAGAGTGCTCCTGGCCGTTGCCATGGCCATTCTTGTGCAGCGGCTTGCCCAGCTGCTTCTTGTCCATGTCCAGGAGCTCCGTCTGCCGCTGGGCCTCTGCATCTCGGGCGGCCGCATTGCTGTCGTACTTGCAACGCTTGATGGCCACGAAGAGGACCAGGCCCACTACAATTAGTCCAATCACGGCCAGAAGGTAGTAGATGGCGCTGCTGTCGTCCTTTGGCTTGCCTATCTTGGCGGTCAGGATGTCCTCGGACTCCTTGCTGTTGTCCAGTGGTCCATCAGTCACCACATCGGACTCCAGACCAGTGCCCAAATTGGTCATCACCACGGGCACGATATTATCTTCTTCCACGGGCTTCTTTTCCTCCTGGTCACCTTCGTAGATACCAATTTTATTGGAGAAGACAGTGTCTGGATTCTCCGAATTCTCTGGATTCTCAAGAGGTCTAACATCGCTCTCCTCTGGCTTACCATCGCTATCTACGTCGTCTTCGGAAGTAATCTTAACTTTAGAGGGATCGGGAATGATGAGCAGACCACCGCCGCTGCCAGAACCCTCGTCATCTTCGTCCTCGTCCTTTACGATGTGCTCCTGGAGGACACTGGGGGCGGCCGCAGCATCGACTAACTGAGATTCCGCAGCTTCAGGCTCTGGAACAACCTCTTCGGGCAATTTAAGCTCCATATTGGTTTCGCTGAGGTCACCGGATCCCTCCACCTGGTCAGAAGGAAGCGGGATCTGAGGCGAGCGAACCTTCTTAGCAGTGGCTGCGGGATTTCCAACGATGGGCAGAAAGTCCTTTCCCAGTTCCTCCTCATCCTCGCGTTCAGCAGAAGCAGCAGCCGGCTGGTCGCCCATCATCAACTCGTTCTCCTCGGTATCGAACCATTGGTACTTCTCCTTCTTGCAGATCTCATCCTGCTTCAACTGCAGCCAAGAGCGACCCCTGAACTCCAGGGGATATGAGCAGACAACGGGGTGTTCCATGTAGACGATTCGCTCCACCAACCAGTTGCGCACCTCCAGCGTCTGGCAGGAGCAGTTGATGGCGTTGTGGCTAAGCTCCAACTGTTGCAACTGGTGCATGTGGGTCAGCTCCAGTGGCAGGGTGGTGATGTTGTTGTGCTGCAGGTTGAGCACCTGAAGATGCTTCGGCAGTTTCCTTAGCTTGTCCGAGGTGAGCTGATTATGCTTCAGGTTCAGTCGCTTGAGGCCCTTGCCCAGGTGACCCAGATCCTTCAGCTCGTTGTGCGACAAATCGGCGGAGGTAAGCTCCGGCAGCTTGTCCAGCAAATGGTTCAAGCGGGTGAGGTTCAGGTGGGACAGATCGATGGAGTGCACCGGCACCGTCGACTGGAAGGTCTTCTCGGCCAGCCTCAGACCACGGGTGCTGTTGCACTTGAGGTGGTACAGTGGCTTGTGCGTGTGCTCGGACAAGCTGCAGGTGCAGTCCGCCGGGCAGTCGGTGGGCGGGCGAGCGGGAGTGGGCGTGGCGGCGGCGACCACGATGAGGAACAGGGCCAACCAGGCGGTCAGGTGGACGCGTTCCATGGCTGTGTGGATGATTTGTGGATGGTGCGCTGGCAGTGGATCCTTCTAGCTTCCTCTCTTGGCGTCTTATCTGGAAAGGAATGAAAAAGTGATTAGAATCTTGCTTGTTTATTAGATAACACAAACCAGAGCACTCCCATCTAAATACCCATAAAATGAAGCAGATAAGCAAAAGAGAAAAATTATGCTAAATACATTGTTTGCTAATATTTCTTGAAACACGAAACACCAATCTATTTATTTATATATTATTACTTTCTAATTTTTCTAGGAATGAGAAATGCGAATTGAAAAACAGTATGAATCACCTGTTCTGCAAAAATCATGCACTTCGCTCTTCACCTATAAAACCAAATATGTATAGAATTTACTCACAAGATGAATAAGTATTCGCTGAAGTAAAGAAAACAGGGAAATTACCTTATGTGTTAAGAAAAATTCATTGAAATTTACTTAGTATGAGTCGATTTCGCTGAAGTTCGATCCTACTGGCACCACCTTTGAACGGAAACTAACAGAGCTTTGGAGCTATCTTTGCTTGGTAACCTGTCTTCGTCACTGGTTGCGTCATTCCCGGTTCTACCAACTTCCACGATCTTCCTTTCTACAGCTTTTCCTTCTCGCGAACCAGCCAAACCCTATCGACAGACGTTATCGGTGTTAGATTCGCTTATCGCCGCTGTTCAAGCCCCAGTATTTGACGCTATCTTCGCGAAGGGTAATTAATATTTCACTCGTTCGCTTTCCGCCAAACGCTCCGTGACATCAGCAAGAAGCACCTGACCCACCAGCTTGCCCTAGATGCCCAAAAATGAAAAATAGCCACTTAAGAGTGACTCAAAGCGATTGCGATATGTACTAATCATGGGGGATCTGAGGAGGTGTGGGCCTTGGGCTGTTGCACTCGCTTAATCAGAGCAGATTGTCAGCGGCCCGCTTTTAATCCGCATCTTCTGTTTATTGCTCGCTTTCCACGAGCCACGCAAACTGATTGACGGCTGTCTCGTGGATGCAATTTAAGTGCAACTGGCGCTCGTTTGGATCGACCTCCCACCGAAACCCCCTCCGCATTGATAAGCCCTGAGCCTCTGACCGCAAAAGCTGAAACGCTCGCACACTGAAGAAAATTCTATGGGCATAAATTATACAATTGAGCTCAACATGGCACGAGCTTTGTAGAAAATTCTATGCTCCTTTAATTAATATTCACTTCTTTTAAAATAGCCAAATTTAAATACTTTCAATATATCCGTATCGTATTTTATGTCAGCAATTTTGTTGTCACAAGGAAAGCACAAAAGTATCTAAGACATTCTAAACTTATATATTAGGTATCTTTAAGCTAGACTTAAACGTGCATATGGCAAACTACTATACAAAGTATCTTTAAGATTGATTTATATATGGTGTAAAGGGCAAGATTTCGATCACTTGCAGTTCTCGCACTTGCAATCGGTTTTTCCCGCAGTGTGTCACAGTGGCGATGGCCAATCCTAATCAACAGATAGACGAGATCTAGAAAAGATGCCGGGTTGTCTGAGTGACTGAGTGGTCTGAGTTGCAGTCGCAGAGCCAGCTCAATTTGCAATTTGTGGCGCGGACTTGAATTATTCAGCAGTTGGACGACTGTATTTACATGCGAGTAGCAAGCTGAAATGAGCTGCCGTAAGGGTTGCCCCACCCCCTGCACGTGTCTCCCGGCGGGGGATTCCCTTTTCCCACCCCTTGCCAGCGGGCTGGCTGCCCTCGATGAACGCTGGAAATTGGAAATGGTCACATACATGCAGCTGCCGCTGGGCAAATGATTGAGGGATCCCCCCTTCCCGCGAACCAGAAAATACCAAGTGGAAATGAGGCGTCACACGAGCATGCAAAAATAAATCTGCACGGAATCTGGCCGATCTGCGATCCGCCATCCGCGATTCCGAAGGGGGAATCCAAGGTCAGTGTCATTATGCGGGCATTCGTCCGAAAAGAGAGGAGACACATGAAAAGTGGTTTCCCAGCAATTGTGTCACTTCTTTTGGCTAAACGTGTCTCCGATTGCCTTTGGTGTTGACAAATTGCCCAGAGTTGGATGCATAAACGGAACTTTCTCCTGGTTGCTGCCTGCTAACGCAAGGGGGGCAGACATTTATCAAAATCTGTCAATTGCTGAATTCGTAATTTGCAGCTGCTGCCACCTGTTCGCGCCAAATGCAATCAATGCGGTTAATTGCATTTCGCTAAAATCTTCTGCACCATCAGCTATCTGCGATCTGAGCAGCTCTGATATCATAATTCGATCACGAGGCTTAGTTAATTACTCCAGACGACTATCGTACCCCTTGCACTTTGATGTTGGCGGCGACAGGAAGCCGAAATTAGAGAGGGCTGCACAGGCAGGCCATGTAGTCTGAGTCTGATGAATATAAAGGCCTTAACACATCCACCAAATGCCACTTAATGGCGAAAACGAGACCAACTTAGAATAAACCGTTTGCAAATTGAGAGAAATCAGCGGCTGACAACGGCGAAAAATCTTAAACGATGACAAATGTTCAACCTTGACAGAGAAAAAAATCCAGCAGAGAACAATCTCAAGTTTCTGTCTTCGAGTTCAACTGGAAAGAAATGCTGTTCTCCACAACTCGTTCTTTCACACTCGAACAAAAACGTATGTGGAAGACCACAAAAAATTAAATCACGTCATGCTGCGATCGCTGGCAAAATAAATTGTTATATATGTGTATTTTTAGAATTGTGCAAATCTTTTTTATACATTTCAATTAGCGCAGCTCGGCGGCCACAATGATAAAATGAAAAGTGTTTAGTTGGGCTTTTGTTTGGCCATATAAATAAATATATACGGGTTTATGCAAATAGACTTAGATCTTCTGGGCCACTCGTTTAAAATTCAATTCTTCACATTTCATTTCTTTTCTTTTCTTTTCCGCTGGCACTGACATATACTTTTCTATCGAATTCGCAATATTTTCTCTTTCGCTGGCGGGAAAAAAGAGCAACAAACTGATGACGCCGGGCAATTAAAACATCAGGTGATTCGGGTATTTTACCTGGCGCAGAAAAAGCCAAGCTGGGGCTGCCGCAAACGCTAATGTGTTGACCGCATTAAGACGGCAAAACGTCGAGCAAAAGGAGGCAAAAAGTACCGCCAAAGTCATAAGAGATGACGTCTAACTATGGGCTGTGAGTCAATATGCTGGATTTGGATTTGGCCAAGCCAGCACAGCACAGACACTCACTCATTCATTCAGTCATTCACAGTATTCATTCAAAACGAGCAGCGAGCGGCGGCAATGGATAGACAAATTAGCATATTCTAATTTCCAACTGACTCCGATGGTTGACAGATCGGCTGGCAATATGTGGTATATGTGTGCAGTGCCATATATAATGATTGATACTCCCACATTGACGGCGGAGTACGCCGTCAACATTATCAATAAAATGCCATTTAAGCATTTTGCAATTCAACTGTTCAATCAAGTGCAAATGAGCCTAAACTCAGGCGTAACCTGAAAAACTCTTTCCCATATTAAGGCGCGTTCCCGTTCTCTTTGGAATCTACTTTTGGCTTGGGTTCACTTCGCTTTTGCTTTTGCCGAGCAGTGTTTAATTGATTTCCACGAATCGGGAGAAAACCAATCACCGGGCCATGCATAACCGAAATATGAATATGTGAGTGGCGAGCGGTGGCCAAAATACCACATAAAAGCCAAAGAGACGGGCAAAAAGTGCAGGGCGTAAGCTGAAATTATGTGAATTATGCAAAACGTGTTGGCCAAAAGCAGAAAGGCAAAGTCAATGTACCGCATAATGGTCATTAAAAACGGGCAGAGCCATATTGCGTATACGACAAGTGGCCAGATTCTGTACCCGCGGAGATAATCTCGAAATACAACGCACAATTTGAACTTGACCTACGAAATCAGCGGCTATCAACAAATGGGCTGATTTTCGCTTTTCGGGCAGGCGGCCAGAAAATGTTTGCTGCCGAAAATCTTGACATTCACATTCACTAAGTAGTGCAGGAAACACTCAAAATAAACAAAAACCACAAAAAATCACCGGCAAAAGAGTAAGGCAGGCGGAAAGCAGCCTTAAAAATACACCTCTCTTGTTTTTCTTTCTATTTTTGGGGCTGCCTCTTGCAATCTATGCAAACATTTCACACCCACACGCGGCCCACAGAACCTAAATCTTTGCCATTGAGAGTGTAGGAATAGGTAGGCACCCAGATACAATTGATGATGGACTCGGATGTCAACGGGTGTTGATTCTGATTAGTGCCAAACGCCATTTCAAATGAGTGTTTTCTGGGAATGCTATGGGATCGGAATTTGAATGGTAAAACCCCAGCAAACTCAGTATTTCTTTGAAAAGTTTTCTTATTCAGAGCAGATTATTTCTGGTCATTAAACATTGTTGCCTTGCCAAGTGGTGCTAATAAAAATTATGTACATATTTATTCAAAATATTAAATATATTTTGATTCCATATATTATATTACCTACAAATTTCACTTGTCTATGTATAAACATATTTTAGGTGCAAATATATTTTATTAGTCTAGGCTACAGTATATATTTTGATTAAAGAAAAAACTGGCGATAAAGTCGTTTTGCTGCGGCTTCTCTTGCCACATGAATCCATTAAAAAACCAATTAACTACCGTTCAAAAGTTTAGTGATTAATCCGTAATTGCTATGTATGTCGAGTTATATGGGTGGAAAGTTCTCCGCTCATCGAAAAGGAAACGCTCTGACGACTGGGGTTGACTTTTCATTGAACTTTTCTGGCATTCAATTAGAAACACGTTAATGTAGACTGATCAATGCCTCGTAATTGTCTGAAGTTTATCAATAACAAGTTCTATACGGCTTATATCCCAGAGATCAAATCCGCTCAGCTGGAAGTCGCGCCACGTAGCCATAATTAGCCAACTCGAGCTACAATGTTACTTGTAGATACAGATACGAATACATCTATCCTGCTGTCTGTGCATACTAATAGTCGAGTTAAATAAATATCCACACTCTCGTTAATTGGAAAAAAACGAACGAAAAAAGGCATGCAGATCGTTCTGCCGCAGAACTTGGATAGTCATGTGTTTCGGTTTCGCTTTTCGTTTTCGGCATCGGATGATGCAATTGGCAAAATTTCGTACTTGGCTAGTTATTTGACCAAATTAACGCAGCTGTGTGGGCTGCGCTTTTCGGAATCCGAATTGGAATCGGAATCGGAATCGGTGTAGCTTTTGAAATAGATTCGTGCGCCGACCTTCCCCCAAGTGAATTGCATCCCATTAACACATCGACGACTGCTTCCGATTAAACTGAAAACGAAACTCAGGCGTACTTTGAAGTAAAAATTACTTACACACTGCTCGAGGTGAGTTTTAAATCTATTCGCCGTTAAACATTGACAATAAATCTCAAGCTTGCGCCATAAAATATCAATTGAATGATCCTAACTACTCGCTGTGGCCCGAATCGGTCTTTAGCCCAGGCATTTTGTGGCTAGCCGAAAGGCATTTGTACACAGCATGCCATATAGATGCCAAGACGACGCCTGACTCTTGCGAGAAATTATTTGCCAATCTGCACCTGCGAAATTCATGCCTCCGACCGCCATATCCCCCCCTATTATCCGCCGATCTCTCAGCCACTGGTTTATTTACACTGCTCATCGCGAGTTCAAGTTCAGGCACAGCCAGCAAATTCAATTATGCTGTTTGCCTAGCGACGGTGGTGCTTACTGATGATCACTTTCAAAGGAATCCGAAGCGGCGAATACTTTAGTCTAGTAATAAACTACATTTAATTGCTATATGTCATTATTTGTCAATCTGTGCGAATGGAATTCCAGGAAAACTAAACGCCACTTCACTGAAAGGTGTTCGACAGGGGAACTGACTCAGCTGGCTGGCTGATGTCATAACAATGATTATAAAATTTGCGAAATTATTAACGCCAAATGACGTCAGGAGAGTCAGTCGATTTTTGGGCAAAAACAAAAAACCAAAAATGGAAAGGCCAATTGAGAGACTGCGTCATCGATTGCCAAATGCGATCTGGAAATTGGCTTTAACTTGGATTTCCCCAGCTTCGTTTTGTTAGCTTCCTTTAAACCAGATATCACAGCACAGATATCGAGTTTGGCCCGGGGGCCAGTTTCAAGAGCAAGTGCTGACCTTCCCGGGAGTTAACCGTGTAGTGCAGTGTAATTATAGCCACTAACCCATTCACATTCCCGCTGACTGCTGTTGTTGCACAGAAGGCGAGCGTCTGGATAAAAGAGCCCATCAGTTCATACCATCTGATTATGCACTTCAAGAAAAAAACAAGTACATAAGATTTGCAGATAAAAATATTGGCACAAACACGGTGAGTGTAAACACATTTCTTCAGCCTTGAACGTTTCGTTAAGACAATATTTTGGTCTAAAAAATCTTAATTCTGTGCGAAAAAAGCTCTTCAATGTACACTGGTCGAATGGCATTCAAAAAAAAAATATTTTATTGCACGAAATATATGGTTTGCACTTGAGCTAGAACTGAAAAGTTTTGCTCAACATATACGAGTATGATCCTTTGGATTGTGTTTTTTCCAGTGTACGATATGGACACTCCTCCAGACAAATTAGCCTGCGGTTAGCTGTGGATGCATTCGAAGATCGCATGATCGTACAGCCGTTTTTCATGGCTTCGTTTGGCAGTTGACACGTTAAGAGCACGCACGTTTGCCGGCCATTTAAGTGGCCCCAGCATCGCATCTTGGCCATTGCCAGTGGCCAGAAGATGGAGGAGCCGATAAAGCGGAGAGCGGCATTTGACAGTTATGACCACTTGCTTTATTTTTAGAGCCAAAAACGGCTAGGCCAGTTGGCAGCAGTTCGCAACAGCAGCACAAAGCAAAAGCACAGTAAAAGCAAAAGCAAAGCGAAGCAAAGCCGGCCGGCACCCACGGACTGGCTAAAAACAACAAACGCGGCCAAAAGCAACTGAACTGGTTTCGGTTTTCGACGATGACTCGCAAGCCCAGTTAAGAGCTCCCAAATAAATATCCCCTTTCCGCGCCATGATCTTGACTTTGTTTTTGTTTCTGCTTGGGGAATGCCAATTTGATGTTTGCACAACTCAATCCGTACCTTCTATAAGACATGCATACGTCGATATCCACGGATCCTCTGGCCAGATCTGTAAAAATGAAATATAAAAGCGGTTAAGATGACAGTTTTATATCAAACGTTCGAGAGTGCACATTGGAGTGACTTGCATTGGGGAGTTTTCTATTTCTATTTATCTGCGCAATTATTTCTTGGCTTTGATTTTAAGTGGGCGCAATTAAAGTCTTAATTGCCGGCCCGTCTAAATTAATTTTTAACGAACTTTGCTTCGCCAGTAGATTGTCATTCAGCTGCAGCTGCCTTTGGGGTTATTAAGCTAATCCTTCGCGCCGCTGAATAGTGAATAGTGAATAGTGAAAGCACTGCCCAACAATAAAGACTATCCTTTGAAATAAAAATGAAACTAAAACTGTCGAAAGGTCAATGGAGTTCAGGCTTCAAGGCTGGAAAACATATAGTTTCTGTTATTTAAAAGCAGCATAACTTTGACAATTAAGGCCTGAATCACCATAGCCCGTCGATTCTCAGGGCGTTGCTCATCCATTGTTAGATTCGAAGAGCCAACAACCTGTTGCCTGATTGTTATGCGACGGACGTGACCGAAAATACTGTCACGTAATCCGCAAACTCCCACAGAATTGTTGGTGCCACTTGGCTTGTGAATGGAATGGACTGGAATGGTTCGGCCTAATCGACGAGGTCGGAACTCATCAAAACATGCAAATTAACGGCCATTGATGAACTGGTCAGCTCGTGATCTTTGGAATCTTGCGCAGGTGGCCAACGGTCCAGCGGTCCAGAGATCAGCAGAACAGATGTCGAGATCTTGGCAAACTCTTGTCTGTTGAACTTGAATTGTTCGCAGAAGCGAACTATTTCCCTGAGATGTTTACTTTTCGAAAATTCCCAGCGGATAAACAATCTGTTGGCCCATTCTGCGTCACAAATCCCATTCCGTTGAGGAACTCTCCATATGCCCTAGCCGGAATTCCTTTCATTTCAGCGAGCTTTTCACACTATCTTCTCTCTGCGGCGGCTCTTTATCTTATCTTGCTACATTTGCTAATTATAGATAGGGTCCAACCCAAAAAAAAAAAAAAACAACCACGAAACACAGTCATGTGCACTTGAGCCCCGGGATTTGTGACTCTCATTTGCGTTTGACAAAATTGCGGAACACTTCTCTTTCCATTTTCTAGAATGCACTCCAAGTTTCACTCTATGCGAGGGGTTGCCCAATGATATTGTTTTGATTGCGGCCCGATAACAGCTTGTTTCGCCTTATCGAAACACATTTGTTGCTCATCCCCCTTGGAATACAACTCTAGCTGTGTATCTAATGGGGACAAGGTTGACACATCCACCGAAAATGGGACCATGAAGTGCACTCCGTGAAATGTTTCCATGTCGTTGGTGGGTGTGAGTGCTTTTCATTCCTATACTGCATTCGATCTCGTATTGCCTTGGATCGAGACGAAACATAACACCTCGAAAATCGAGAGCCCAGACGCAAGGCGCCAATTCGCCAGCAAGTTGAGTCAAAATGACTTGAACTTGAAATACAAGTCGAAATACCATTTTAAGAACTTTATGTTTCCGTTCTAGATATGTTTTTCGGAGATGTGTACATTACAGGAAACGATGTATGTACATATTTCCGATAAATTGCCGAACTTCAGGGTATAGATAAGTGTGTCTGCGCCACTCACAGATACTATATACACACGGGCGGGCACCCACCAACTTGGACTTTTTGCCTGGCCGGCTGACTGACTGGGCAGCGAACTGTTGGCCATAAAGCCGATTTCTGGAAATTGCCTGGAAACAGTTTCGAGTTCGCAGTCGCACACCTCTGTGAATTATGCGCTGGAAATTAGCACCTTGGCTCGGAGGTGGTGGAGCAAAAGTCGGAGGAGTATTACGCAAGAGCTGGAGTTTACAGCTCCACGCGGAGCTGGACGATCCACCTTCGCAGTTTTCGCAACTCGGGATCACATCTCTATCTCCAAGTTGATTGATAATCTCATTACGCGATGATGTTGCATGACTCTTCGCTTTTAGGCCTGACAAACAGCGCCATGTATTATTAGGATTTCTTTTTATACCCCATTTCGTGTGCAAGTGATTCACCCTACGTTGAAGTGGGTGGCAGTCCATGGGCAACCACAAACACGGGGGAAAACACAACAAAATTGGAAAGAATATAGCCCCGATCGCTAACCTATCCGTATCTGAATGAATCAACTGCCTGCCGAGTGCGGTTTCCAATCGGTTTACGTAAACGATTCCGAATTGCAGGGCGCTAAAAGCTCACATCTAGAGGTGCTTGGGTGGGTTTACGTTTTAACTCTCATGTGTATATGTACATCACATATACATCATGTATGGCCAGACGGATCGGATCGTACCCGACCAGCTGGAGGCTTGGGGTGGCTGTAAGCCAAGTCGCGTAGGTAGCGGAGTGTCTGGCGGAGATTTCACATGAATGCGTGCTGCTTCTGTCTCTCGTAATAAGTTTGCAATCGGTTTAAGTGCCCATGCCGAGGGTTAAGAGAGTAACCATTTTATTATAGTTTACTCATCCCTCTTTCATACTTGCTTTTTGGCAATTATATAACTCGGATGGATTGGGAAATAGGGTCAAGTTTGCCACTGAAACCCAACCGCAAGTGCATATGTGAGTAATAAATGGTGAAGCGGTTCGGCCAGTCACTTGCTTCAGTTCCAAAAACCCCGAACCCTGGCCTTTTACATTCGCATCGAGATTAATCCAATCCCTTGCGAATCGAGATCACACACACACACACACTAGCGCTATATTTTTGGCTATTTCTTATCACAATCCGCAGACAGCGAGGCTTTTACTACGGGTTATCAAAGCCCAACTCACAGTACACTAAAATTTTTCGCTTTTCACTTTTTTATTTTGAGGTCTTTATATTTTCATACAGAGAGCACTTTTGTTCAATCAGATATGTGTTTTTTATGCGTGAGTACGTATTATTCGCTGCTAGCACTGTATTTGTCTTTTGTTCTGGGTAGAGTCCTTCAGCACTCGATGCGATCGCAGTGTCTTTCGGTTTGAACTGGCGGGCAGAGACTGGCGAAGATCGCATCCGCCGAGATTTCTCAGACTGCCTGCTATCACAGAATGTGTCGCAGCCGCCAAAAAAAAGCATAAGATCAGGAAAATAAAACGAGAAAAGATACAAAAATTCGAATCTCAGAAGGGGAGAGCGCCCAAAAACGCCGAGAGGGATGACAATGAAGGCAAAAACAACAGAGCAGCAGCACGTCACACAAGCAATTTAGACTCGTAAATCGCCCAATGCAAGTATCTTGATATCTGTCAGATATCTGGCGGTTTGGTTTCGATTTGCGCCCTGTATCCGAAAGATTTTTATGCATCTTTTTATGTACCATTATTTAGCTTGGCACTAGCTAGTTGGCGAGCGTGTGTGGCAACGGAAACTATATAATTTTTAATTACCTAGACGGTTGGAGAGGTGGAACTCGTAACGCTGCCTTTTCGGATCGGCACTTTTTTCGCTTTTTGTTCAGATTCGCGCACACGCACCCGACGACACGTCTCGACTTTGGAGTTGCCCCAACTGAACAAAGCTCGATACCTGCGAAAATCGAATACCGTATAGAACGTGAACCGAAAATCGGGGATCGGAGATCGGAGATCGCACACGACCGTTCGCGGGGAGAGCTTAGCAACGAATGAACCGCTATTGGAACCCCCGATTGCGAGAAGCTACAAAACTTCAACGGAGCGAGAGATACAGATACGCGCTCGGAAAGAGCAAAGCACATGGCGAAAGCTACTGGTTATGGGTATTCGAAGGCAAATAGAGAGAGGGAGAGTGCCAAACCCGTAGATACACTGCAAATGTATCTGCATCTGTATCTGTACCTATATAGAGCTGGAGAACACGTGGATAATCGGCGGCACACGCGCTATAGAACGCACAGAACTTTGTTTGGGTTATGAAATCCATCGAAAAAGCTTCTCGATTTGCAAAAATTATAGTGCGAGAGCGCGCAAAAGCTTATCACCAAGCCCAGGCCTTATCAATTGATGATACTCGACGTTTTAGTCTAAAAATATAGCCCCCACTTATTTTGCTTGCTTTACACGGTTTGCATTTTTCACTTCCTGCTGTAAATGTACGCAAAATGCACAGGTCTCGAAATGATATTCTGCTACTTTTTATCAAAAGCTCTGGCTTATCTTATCGCCTGCCATATTCTTTCCGCCATTCGATAAATATACACTCTCGTTTTGGGCAACAGCTAATGATTGTGACTTCAGGTTAACTCAACTCCCAATAAAACCTCAGCTACTTCAACTCCAGGTTAATGCGTGGGTGGGTTTGTTTACGTTTTATTGGGTTTGTGGGTCAAAGTTAATGTTCATTCGTGAATGAAACGAGTGAACTTCAGGCAGCCCACTATCGCAACTACGAGTTTCTATGAGTACTCATGTGTGCGCCATGTATGCGGCAGCTGAGTGGCAAAACTTGTGTTAATACCAATGTTAAATATTTGGACTTGATTTTATCTTATCGCTTTTTGGGCTCTCGCATTCGCCTTGTTTGTTCTCGATGAGTTTTCGGGTGATATCACCAGTTTCAGTTCTCAAGACCCACTTGTGCCCAAACCCTTAGCTCCCTTAGACTCTATTTTAATGGATTCCCATTTTTGTAGGTAGGTGAGATGAGCACAACAACATCATTATCTCACCATTAAAATATTCGCACTCGCACCCCCAAAACTTTTCTTTAATCGTTCAAAATTGAACGCCAACAAGCGAAATGGCTGCTTGTTTGCTCACCTCTTAATTAAGATAACAGTGATAGACTGGTGTATACCCTACAAATATTCTATGTATATTAGTATTATAGTTCTTAGTTTATTATTAATAATTATGACAATTGGCCAGGTACGGGTTTCACTGAAATTACAAAGTACACTATATGTTACAGACTAACTATGAGTTGCTTTTTGGTAATTTCTAAGTAATAGATGTTTATAAGTTTAATACAATTGTAAGAACTCTGTGCTTGATTTTCGTATTGGCTCATTCATTGAAAATACTTTTACTCGTGAACGTATACTTGGAGTATAATGTATCAAAGTAATAATTTATTTTTCTTTTGCTATACAACATTTGTTTACTCGGTACCCGGGTGATCGAAAAAATATCCGCCTGTTTATAGAGAACGGATAAAAAGGCGGCTAGATTTCACGGGTGTCGGCTATTGTTTATCTCACCCGACGACCCACCTGCCCAAACGACGCCGCCGATCCTCTCCAGCTCTTGCGTACGTCAATCGATCGGAAGTGTCCAACGCCCCAACTGGCGAACTGATAAAATGTGTGAGAAGTCTGAATGAATTCGGCTTTTGGCTATGGCCAAAATCTTAATTGCAAATCGGGCCAGCCTTGTCGATTTTCGGAGAGGGACACGCCTAAGTTTGACGTCAGACTGGGACATATCTGAGTAGCCCAGGGGATCGTGGGCGATCGTCGAATATGGAGCGGCTATTGAGTTGCATATAATATTTACAGTCTGTGGATCGATCAGAACCGAAAGCTGAGCTAATAGAGGGGTTTCAGTTTCGCGGCGCCTTGTTCTATCGCTTTGTGTGTCTCAAATTGTTGTTTGGCCAGCGGTCTATTTACCAACTAATTATATTACATATTCAGGCGCTTCCAGCAGTGAAACCCTTCACTTCAAAAAGGGGCCCATGCGTCATGCAATTCATTGATTTGGCTGCCGTATGCACGATGGAAGCACTTGACGAAAATTGGCTCTGTTCTCGATTAGATAGTCGTGATATTTATTAATAACATTAGCCCTCTCGACTGACAAATATATCACTTCTCACCTCCGACAATCGAGCAATCAGCTGGCAACTGGCGTGGAGTTATGCAATTTCCAGAATCGAAAAGATTGTTTGTTTGTCCAGTGGGGGAAACCTGGTGCCTCAAGGTTAAGGCGTTGGCCTTTCCGTGAAAATACCCCTGCAGCTGAACTGAATTCCCGGATCTCGGGTTTATGCCACATGGGGAAGACTGTTACTGGTTTCCTCTTCGTGGTAGCACTGGTTGACTTAATTGATTAGAGCACCTGACTAATTTTGCTTCTGCGGGCTTTGCGTAGCGACAGCTTTGACAATGCGATTAAAGTTAATTTTTGGGTAAATATTGATACGATATCTTCGTGGTAGCTGGCCTGTATGCAGTAACAATTAATTAGACTCCAAATGCAGAGGTTATACAACTGGAGAAGTGGAAAAGTTTGCGGGCAAAATAGCAAATTAGATGGGAAATCTCATCAAATGCAAAGTAATGCCAGCCATTTGCCGGCCTGACCCATATTAATGAGATACGGACTCCGTGGGTTTCGCTTTCATTGACTCACTGACTGAGTGACTGAGTGACTTACTGGGCGAGTGTCCCACAGTGGATCGTCGATCGAGTGGCTCCAGCTATGCTTTCCGGGGCTGAGGAGGGGCTAGCAGGCAGTGGGGCAGGCAAATGAGCTGCAATGAACCGGAAATTCACAATTAACCGTCAATCCCCTCACTCGGCCGTGTTTCATAACCAACTGCATCTGCATTTGGAGCCGACTCCATCCACAGGGGTGCAGTACTCGGATTCGGTATCCAAATCAAAATCGTATATGGAAATCGCACGTTCCGGCTCATTGGGCGCTGGACATTTTTTTTCAGCCTAGGTGTAATTTTCAGATGCCTTCTTTGGCCCTCGGGTATTTGGATAAACAACATTTACACAGCGAACTGAGGCGTCCGGGTATTTTAATTGTTTCTACGTGTTGTTCTACAAAGGCTTGTTCGGCTGGCTGTTGGCCAAAATTATTACTATATTATAATCTGGTGGCAACGTGATCACCCTTTCGGCTCGGGTTGGATCAAACTGGGCGCCTTTATTTGGGGTCGCGGCGATTACAGTTACGCTGACTGGGAGAGTTCATTGGAGTCGGGACATGTGTAGCCTCCACCTCCCTCTCTCTTTTTGAATATCTTTATGATATCATGTAAATGCGGTTGGGCTTAAATATATAGATAACTGTAGTTTCACTTTTTCGGCTCGGCCCATTCCTAGAATGGAATGGGAACGGGATTGGATGAGTAAAGCTGGCACTTGTACGTGACTGACGTTTTGGCCACTCGAGAGCTTTTTGATTGGAGCGATTGTAGAGGTAGTGAAACTATGAATAAAAAATAGGAGAAACATTAATTAACAATGAAAATAAATTAAATGAAATGCTCAAAGAAACATAAATTTAATCTCAATGTGAGTAATCTTCGAAAGCCAGAATTTCCAGTGTAAGCCGCCTGGATATTTTGACAAATGCGCATAACCCTGATTCATTACGCAAAGACTCTCTCCCAAGTTAATCATGCTGTTGCCTCGATAAACGATAAAGATTTTTCAGACTAAGCCCGCCGTTGCAAGTGCAATGGGAAATGGCATTCGCAGGTGGTCGCTAATCAACGTAATCAACTTGCAACAAGCTCGTTAGGCTACGCAGATGCAGCTTCAGCTTCAGCTTCAGCTTCAGCTTCAGCTTCATGGTAATCAGGCCACCAAGTTCTGGCCAACTTTTTAGCGGGAATCGGAAATGGGAATGCTCGACGAGGTGGGATTCAGCGAAGGCCGCTCCAACCAAATTGGACGCAGTGCTCCCTCTCGATCGTACAGAGAAAACATTACCCAGCTAGAATGATATCTCTAGGTTTTAAGAATAATTTAAAATTTGTATCTCACAATTTTAAGAATTTATAAACTTTAATCCAATGGCTGCAGTAGTTCTAGTAGTCTTTAAAATCATAAAACTCTCACTCATATTTATATTTTTCTCTGTGCAAAACAGGTTTGTCGGAACATCAGCTCATTGTCTAGGCATCTAGCCAGACTTTACCGTTGCAACGTTTAGCTGGGTCAAGGTCACCTTCGGCGATGGGAGTTCCTGGCCTATACCAGTTGGCAGAATCCACCTAAAGGATCGCTGCCATTGGGGGTCTCCATCACGGCGTCAATCTTCTTGCGATGCCAGGCACGCACAAATCAAATGGTCGCCATTCAACGCCATCATCATCGACTGGTCTTCGCATCCATCCACGCCGATCCTCTGGAGCTCCAATGCTGTGCAGATCGATCAGCGCCCAAGTGGCGGCGGATTGCTGCATTTGGTGCTGGCATCGCAAACTGCGTTCCTCATTGAATTTCGTTTTCGATTTGCTGCGATATTATGCATGCCCAATCCAGTGGCGGAATCCAATGGGGTTACGTACGAAAGAGGAGTTTCATAAGCTCATATATAAGAGACATAACAATATATTAATTTATTAAATTTGTGCTATATTTATATACATTTTCATATCAAGCTCACCGGGGTATCCTTTTCACTACGCTCCTGGGACAACAAAAACAGCGAGCCCACTGAACACAAAGCTGAGATTTTTCACAAGAAAATATTCAATGTGAAGGCGAAAACTGCGCAGGCGCATGTTTTGTCAACTGGCAAAAAGATACAAAAGACAGTCAGACATTCGGAGGCCGAGGCTGAAAACTCTGACGTTTTCGTGACAGCGGCAACAGCAACAACTACAAATGCCACAACTGCTACAATAACTGCATCCAGACGCCGTGTTGACCAGTTACCAATTTTGGCAGCGGACTTTCATTTATTCGCGATTCGATTTTGGCAGTTTGGGATCGCTCGTTCAAAAGGGAACATCGCACATCTCCTTAGCTCCCGAGAGAAAATGTTAACGCATATAACCAGTCTCTTTTTGTTATGATAATATCAATCATACGCACAAATACTATAAATATATTCAGCTTCCTACACTAGAAAATGGTGATGAAACACGTTTTTAAATTGGCTTATTCTAACACAACTGTGAACAAATAGGCAATTCAAAGATTTTAAATAAAGTTTTTATGTAATGCTTTGTTTTATGCGTAAATTACAAACGCCTATTGGATAGGCAACAGAAAGTTGTTAATACTTAATTCGGTGACATTTATTTTACATTACATTCTATCTACACAATTTACTTAATTAGGCTTTTGTGGCGACATCTTTCGGTTACTTACGGTACCATTTACTGAGTATGGTGTAAAATTCGGGATGCCAACTGTACAATTCGGGCTATTGTCCTCAAAGTTAATTTATGTATTATAATTTCTATTATCAGTTGATTTTTCGAACATGCTATATTAACGGAAGCAGAAAAACATCAATGTTTCTACTGAAAACCGAAAGCAGTTTAATTCTTTTATAATTATTTGAAGTCTCCGCACTATAAAAACTCGCTGACACATCGATATAACAACAGCTTCGATGAGTATCGTTGAAAACGTCGATGCCTCATGTATCGATACTGACTAACATCACTATCTTCAACAAGTGGGAACTCTCAGTTGAGTTTTGAACTTCAACAGGTGTTGAATACGCGCTAAACTAGAAAGCGATCCCACGATCAATCGACTCGGTAAAGCAAAACAAGCCATCGAAATCAACAGACGAGCACGTGATTAGCGTCCCAAGTCGTAAAGCATAGAATAGTGCCGAATTGATTATAGCAATCGTTGTGTCGGCCAAATCCAATAAAGTTTGTGTGTTTCTTCCAGCGATCAAAAACCAATATTTGGATTAACCCGCTTCACTTTGAGAAAAGTTGTCTGCAAGCAGACCGCTCATAAGGTGAGTTTCCACTCGTGCCGATCTGGATTTCGGGCATCGGATCGTATCTTTAGTCTGAGAGTCGGAGTTTTGGTGTTTTTGAAGGGGAGGGGGTTTCACTGGAAAAAAAAGTGCAGTGCAAGCGAGGGTTAATATTTCGTCACTCAGTGAGTGAGTGGGAGTGGGATAACGCTAGTGACCCCCCTGCAGTCCAGCAGTTGTCTCGCTCTCTGAGCGTATCTTTCCGTCGCTGCAAGTGTGTGTGTGTATGAGCCTATCTGCTACCTGAGAATGTTTTACCTGGCGTATCTGTATCTCAGAAAACATACCGAAACTCTCACACACAGATACGCCAACTGCAGCTGCTTCTGCATGTGTGTGTTGTGTGTGCGAGTGTATGGGTGCTGTGCCGTGGTGACATATAAATTTAAAACCCGAGTCGCAATTATCTCGATAAATTCTGCAAGCAAAGCGATCATATTTTCGGCTCACCTACCACTGGCTTATCAGTCGAGCCAAATTAATTTCCCTGCCCCAAATACTCCGAAAACCGAAAGCGTTTAAGCCAAGTTAAGGCAAATGCACTGGGAAAGCCAAACAGTCGGGGAAAAAACAGTTAACGCGTTTGCTTTTCACAACAACAACAAGAGTCACCAGGTAGATAAGATTACACCTGTGTATGTATTCGTGCGCATTAGTATAAGTAAGTATAAGTGATCAGGGGAAAAACGAGAGGGAAAGGGGCTGAAAAACCGGTAATGCATTTGCTCAAAAAAGAAGTCACCTTCATAACAAACTCAACGCTCTGCTGCAAAAACACAACACGCTCAACTGTCACAGTCGGAGTGATAAATCTATATAGTTTAGGTTCGACCATGATCGTAGTTTGCATATACCACACACTTTACGGCGGGCGATGGGCAAACGGAGTATTGGTTTCAGCCATAAACCCAGTTGGTACCGATCTGCCCGTCTAAAGGGCATAACAACTCGTTTTTAATCGACTTTGAAAGCTTCCTGTAGTATCGCCCAATTAATCAAAGACGAAAACTACGAAATATTCTCTAAATATAAATTATTTATTTCTATGCATAATTCAGAACCAGTTCCAAACGATTTTCAATTTTAATGCTCGCCGCTTTTATAACCATCTCCGTTGGCTGGGCGAGCAGAGCACGAAGCTGGAATTTAAATGAAATGTACATCGCACACAAATAATTTACCAAGATCTGGGCAATAAACACACGCGTTCATTTTATTTTGAGGTGCGACTCGGTTTTCCAGACGTAATCAACCAGTTCGGAGGAGTGCACTGTGAATTCCTGGAAAACGATTTCGAATGCTAATTTTCGCCCCAGCTCGACTTGACTGCGACTTGGTTCTTGGGCAGGGCTTTCGATCTGTGGCAGGATCGGCAGTGGTGTGTAGTATGTCAAGCTGTCGCCAGTTGGCTGCTAGGTGATGGCTGATGAATTCACTCAGGCATTATCTAATCGCTACATAAGCCGGCCGCCCATAGGAACCACCATAGCTCCATAGCTCCATAGTTCCATAGCTCCGTACCTCCGTATTATACAGATAAAGAGCCCAAAGCAAACACGGGCCAGTTGAGAGTTAATGAGGTCACAGCACTCTCTGCTTTGGCTGTTTCTGGTTTCATGGCTGGTAATTGGTCGGAGTACGGGTTTTGGACGTATGGCTCTATGGATCTACGTCTACGCCGTGGAGGGCGAATTATGAATACTTAAGCACATCTTTTATGGACAGCCGTAGTTTGAGTTGGAGCTGGGCTTTAGTGGCCAGCCAAACATTTGCGATCAACTGGGTGTGTGGGTAAACTTGGTTTAGAGCCGTGTCTTACACAGAACTTAAGTGTCGGCACATGTGGCGTATGCGCAATGTCTCCGCTTTGCTCTGGCTCACTTAGAAGTTTTTATTTGGCACATGATTGCCATACGAAAACAGCGCTGGGTAAACTATTTCGAGAGTGATTTAACGATCCAGGTTGTTGTATTTTAACAGCTTTGGCTAACAATGATGTCATATGAATGGGATTTGGATGCCTATGCCGCCGAGGGAAAGCCAAATGCAATTCTCTATCGGCGCTTGTTCACTGATCAATTGAGCGTGACGCTTGGCTCGCATATTTCGCACCCACATTGCGTTGACTTTTTACCTTAACCCTGAATCTAATCGATCAAGCCTGACAGTCAGACAAAGTGGCATTAGCATTAATCAATTCCTGCCATAAAACATTAGTCATCGATGGTACCAAACCAAACGAAACCAGCTGACAACTGAGTAAGTGTTGTGGCCCTATTCTGCGCGACTGCAACTTTCTCCTCTTCTGCAATTGTACATTGGAACCCAGCATTTGGGGCGTTGGACGCTGAACCTCTTTGCGGGATTGCCTTGATCTGCTTTGGCCTGACCATAACTCAAGATCTCCAGATCTTAAGCCGATTTCACAGCCTCAAAGTTTGGGTTCAGGGTCTCGCATTGGACTTGGCTACACATATGCCCATGTGCCCGGGCTAATGAAATGCAGAGAGACTTGGCTAAAAGTGACTCAGAGGAGTGTGTTTACGTGCTGTGCAAGCCGTTTTGAGGCTCGGAATGCGGCCTGCCACATGGAACGTGGCCAACTACGTTGGTGGAGGCCCAAATGCAGTCATTCCAGCCCTTAATTTAAGTGATAAATGCTGCAAAAAAACCAAAACCAAACGTAAATATTATATAGAACCAACAAATGTCTAATTAGAAAGGCACGCTGTTGGTCAAATTGTTTTACAGGTAACCGAAGTGGACACTTTTGAGCTTTCCTTTATCCCCACCTAGACTGTATTTTCATTGTAGTCTTACCAAAGCAAGCAAAACTGTTCTTTGTTAATTCCTTTAACTTGATGAGTGTAAGCGCTGATTGCAGGCCTTTTGACAGTTGCGATGAGTGCCTTTCAACACTCTGTGTCGAGTTCTAGCCGCTTAACACTCGACACTTAATAAATATATAGATGGCTCAACGGGTTGACAATTCCAGGCATTTGTCTCTGGAAACGCTCGTTCGACCGATAACCAATACGTGATGGCGGAACGCTTTTGTTATTGGAAACAAAGCCTCGTTCGAGTGCAAAGTTTAGTGCAAAAAGGTCGGTTTTATTTTTTTAAATCACACTCGGCTGGGTAAACAAATCAGGTTTCCGTCGACTAAGCACAATGAAAAGCGATTTCCAGCTTTTCAGCTTGTCAGCTGGGGGCAGAAAGTCGTGCCACAGCCAGACTTCTAGAATCGAGTTATCCGGCACTCTAAAAGTCGGAAGCTGTGATCGAAATCCGATACAGATATCGCTAATGAACCGCCCCCGCCAGGTGAAAGCCGGTTTCTCATTTGCACCGCCTCCTTAAGTTCTTAATTTATGGAACGCTTCCTGCTTCAGATTCAGGGCTATATATACGGAGCACCGATCGATCCAAACAAAGGGCAATTGCAGGCAAGGCAAGGAAGCAGGCATAAAACTCGGATCCGAATGGCTGAAATCAATTTATGGAGTTTTAATCACTGAATTCCCATGCAGGGAATTCCCTCAGATAACAGCAAGTGCACTTTATCGGCTAAAATTCAGCGGACAAGGTGCAATTTTAATTCCGATCGATCAGAAGGCATTACTTCGCGATAAATTTTGAAAAGGTCTTAACTGAGAAATGTCGTTTCGCTCAGAAGAACTTGCAGCTGCTGCAAAATATCACCCTGAAGTGTAATTAGTTTGCCGACTTGGCAAGTACGCTACTCTTTTAAGCTCCAGTGACCTTCTTAGATAAGCTAATCGATTTCCTATAGTCGAATAGCAATTTTAATTGATTGTGACACTTCTCACTATATACAACAAATAGAATTACGGACAATATGTACTGACTAGACACTACAAAGTGTCATTGCGATTAAACTATTTACGTAAACATTAACGACTTTATTTTGATTGTAATAGAGCACATTCGGTGCGCAGAGTTCAAGCAACTCGAACGTGACACCATCGGTTATTATTTAGAAATTCCCTTTCGAAATGTTTGAGTTTGAGCGAATTGAAATGGCTTTTAGCGAGAATTTTTCGTAACTGGTAAAGTCATCTGCCTGACTTTTGGCTGCCACCGGGCTAACTTGGCTCACACATCTGCTGCGAGTTCGAGTGGCAGTTTCCAGTCAAAAACCAGTCTGGCCATCTTTCTGAGCCAACAGTTTCCCCCTTTTTGTACCAACCTTTTGTGCCAACTGCGTGTTAGTCTGTGTGGTCAAATGTCGGCATTTTTTATACTTTTGTGTTTATTTTTTATGTGCACGCCTTGGGCAATTTCGTCCATTGTACCGGCTGCTTGGCTGCAAAAAATTAACGTTGCAGAAATTATATTCCGAAATGGCTTCAACCAAGTGGGATACACTTTGATATATAGATGGAAATTTTATATCTGAGCAGTTGCCAGTGGTGTATTTTCTAGCAGAAATAACAATCGTAAATCGTCAAAATCACCAGCAACTCGTGATGCTAATGAATCGGTCAACAAATTTGACGATGTCGTGATCCGCAGATTTGAAGCCGGATGAAATTGGCTTGAGCCACCCTAATGAAGGCATCAGCTGAGGCATTTCCGTTTCGCCTGTCCCTCCACTCTTCCCATGAATCGATATCCTTTAAAGGGAACACATGAGTTCCCGAAAAAATGCAATATTCTACCTACACGTCCGTTTCTCTCGTTTCACTTCCTGTTAACGCCAGCTATTTTTACCCAGACATCTCAATCATTATCTGCCCACGCACACAGACTCATGATCGCATTATTTTGGGTATTTCTTGGTATTTGCCAGAGACACATTTGTGTTGATCGTAAGACGGAATCAAGGCGAAACTACCTGAGTTCGAGGTTCATTAGCCAACCTTGCTAATCAACGGGATCTCTCTGCCCAGAGGAATGCAGATCTTTTTCGGGCATATACTTTGTATATTGACTGGCCAAGGGTCGCACCCAGTTTCCAATTTCCGATCGGCGACGCACCCATGCACAATTTGATAACCGGGCCCCATCTGCTCTCCAATCCACATGACATTTCTGGGTAACTTGATACGTAAATGTGGGTTGGCAGGTCTCATGGGAAGCGTTTATAATTCTAATCTGTTGACAAAACCGACCACATGCCAACCGTCTGTGAACCAGTTGATAAACACCGAAAGACAACCAATGGAGCCAAATCAAAATATACTAATAAATTGAATAGAGGTTTACGTTTAACCAAATCGTGGCTTGTATCAAGACTCGAAATCATTTTGTTAGGCGATACTCTGATACTCCGGGGAAGTGTGCCTTTAAACGAAACGATTCAAAGTGTTTCCGTATCGGGTTACGTTAAGTACGGGGCCATTAAGTATGACAGGGCCAGATCAGGGTTTATCTCGATCGAATGTCAAAGTGTTCTAGAAACAGTTTCAGGAAAGCATTTCCCCATTAGCTGGACGTTAATTAGATGCACGACACTACAAAGCACTCAGTTATAGATTTTTATTTACTGGCGGGGGAGACAGATCAATGGAGGGATGGGGCCTACCGATAGGATATATCCCCCGACTAGTCTAATCTTTACAGCTGTAGATAGTCGCGGCAATATGATGAATTGGCTGACTCACGAATTTCCGAGTGGAAAACGTATTTGCATACATGTACAAGTATGGCCAGTGCCAGTGCCAGTTACCGGTTTCTCTCTAAACTTGAACAGAGTCTACCCTCGTATAGCCCAGTTCAAGCGGACATCTGTGTATACAGACATATGTATATCCATATATACATATATCGCTGCAATGACAGAAATGGAATTAATTATGGTCGGAGTGTCGGCGGCGCCTTGGCCAAAGCTAAAGCCAAAGCCAATTTCAAGCGAGCCAAAAACCGCTGTCTTTCGTGACTCGATGAAATGTGTTAGCCGAGCGACCTAAACACGTTTAATGCGATCTCGAGACTGCAGTTTTCCCTTCGCGCTTGTGGCAAGCTCCCAGTCAACCTGACACCCACTCGCAACGCGGAGCTGGCTAAGCGGTTTGCTGTGGGGTCTAATGAAATGCTCTAACATACGATATGTGCGCACATATGTTCCCATAGCCGCCATACTGTGTATTGCCTGGATAAATGCGATCTATTCTGGCCGCCTTAACTGCGCATTTTGCATTTTACACTTTGCTGGCGGAGTCGGATCTCTCGCGATCCCGGGTCGTTTGCCTGGTTACGAAAAGCAATAATACCCAAAGCTCTTTGTTTACCACTCGGCGAGCCACGGTCTCGAATTATGTGTTTGCCTTGCCATGAATACGAAGGCAAACACAGGCGGTCTTTCAATAGGGCCATCCGCCATGGAATCCGCATCGAATGGTTGGAAAATGCATTCCAAAACGACATAAATTGCATAAGAGACCTGGACAGCGTCGAGTTTTCAGTCTGGTTTTGAGAATTTCTTAGAACCAGCGAGCTGGCAAACGAGTTCTTAATTGGCGTCAAGAAACGCTCCGTGGGGATTCCCCCAGATCGAATCGATTCCAAAAAGCCCAATGTGATTACCCAATCGTTAAGTTAGGGTATCCAAACCAGTCGCGTGCAATCAAAGGGCAAGCAAACTGAAACTCAAATAAACAAGCTCCAGCTGATGACAGACCAACTCGAAACGAGATTGAGAGTCAGCGATTCTCGACTTGATCGAGTAAGGCAACCACTTTCTGCATCGGCATAACTATTAAATGATGTATACAGTACTAACCAATAAGGGAAGTACTTTGCGGATACCGTAGTGCGAATTGTGCTTTCACCGGATTCTGAGTAACGAGTTCAAAATACGCATGCGATTCATATGGGGTGCAAAACAAATGCCATTAAACGATAAGCAAACATTTGGAAATTCGTGGATTCGACTGTGGTGTACCTACTAAATTAGCATGCGAAATGATGTCAACTCTCCGGGTGCCAAAGTGCTAATTGGGGCAGTCAACATGGCTCACCATTTCGTCATGCAGATCGGTGATTTTGGAGGAAATAGGTGGCACAGCGTGCGTATTCTGAGGCCAGCCATGAGCTCGGCCACTTCCCCAGAATGTTGTTGATTCAATAAACGCATATATACTTATCTGGCTCCAGCAATTAGCGATAAGATAAGGCGATAAGGTGTGAGTCGTCTGTTGTTTCATTTTCTCATAAGTGGCCAAAACTGTACAACACTGACTTTCTTGGACCATTTCAGTTTGCCCATCTACAGGAAAATGAGTCGCCAGTCGACTTGCAGGCTAGTCCTGCTGCTGGCCTTTACCCTGGCACTCATCCACGCCAGCCACTCAAATACCGTGGGCCCCAAGATCCACTTCATTCATGACGATCTGACGGAAAACGAGCTGAACTCCGGAGAGGATGTGAGCCCGGCCGAGAGTCTGCCTAAGATCTCCACCCCCAAGATAAAGGACTTACCCGTGGAAACGACCACCAAGAGCCCCACAAAGAAAACAACGTCCGCCGGCACCGAGAAGTCCCTCAGCGAGGAGGCCCTCAAGGATCTGATGGAGGCGGCCAAGCACAGCCAGGCTTTGGCTGATGATCCGCACTTCAACAAGATGCTCAATACCACCGTCACCGCCGCGGAGAAGAACTCCACCGATACCGACGATAGCGAATACTATGCGTACGATGATGATTACAACTATTTCGATGAGGAGACGGAGACGACCTCCACCAGTCCCAAGAAGGCAAAGAGCAACCCCAAGCTGCAGCCCATTGTGGATGCCACCATCTCGAAGTCCAAGGTATACTTCCCCTATCATCCTTAAATTCAAATAATTACGTTTTCGTACTTTACAGAGCAAGTCCAACGACCAAAAGACCAAAGAGAGCACTAACGATATCGACAGCGACTCTCAATATGATTACGACGAGAACCTGGATGATGATGACGACGAGGACGATGACGCTGACGACCTTTTGACCGATGATGAGGAAGTCGTCTTCAGCGAGGACGTGCCTTGTCCTAGATTCTGCCAGTGTGCCCGGAATGTTAATAGCTATCTGGTGGCCACCTGCAGCAGACTTGACATGGGCATCCAGAAGTTTGGCTCCGACATTACGGATTTGGTTGTGACCAATGTGGGTCCTAAGTACCCCATCCTGATGGGACCCAACTTCTTCCAGAATCTGGGTCTTAAGAACGTGGCTTCCATCAAGATCGCTAACTGCACCTTGGAGTACCTGCACGCCGAGGCCTTCCACGGACTGAACGAGCTGTACGCTGTTAACTTGACGGATGTTGGTTTGGCCATCATCAATCCCGATACCTTTGTTGGAAACAAGAAACTGCGCATGCTGACCATTTCGGGTAACGACTTGAGTGTGATGTCCAGCATTCACTATCTTCTGAAGGTGGGTGAATACAAAAGCCTTTACCTTGAAATCCAGCTAATCAATTATAATTTTGCAGTCTTCCAGCATTGAGGAGCTGGACTTCTCGCGCAACAATCTTATGGAGTTGAATCCCAAGGCCTTCTCCCAGCTATCCAATGTTGTCTACATCAACTTGAGCCAGAACAGTCTCAAGAAACTGCCCGAGAAGGCCTTCGAGAAGGTTACTCTTCTGGAAGAATTGGATCTGTCTTACAACTCGCTGACTGAACTGCCCCGCGATATCTTCAATGGCACCACCCTGTCCATACTGCACCTGAAGTACAATACCTTCAATGGCGATCTGCACTTTGGCACCAAAGATCTGCAGCAG
Source organism: Drosophila simulans (assembly GCF_016746395.2). Taxonomy (NCBI): domain Eukaryota; kingdom Metazoa; phylum Arthropoda; class Insecta; order Diptera; family Drosophilidae; genus Drosophila; species Drosophila simulans. The sequence goes on from NC_052521.2 coordinate 19,483,492, forward strand.
CTGGACTTGAGCTTTAACTCGATTGTTCAAGTGCACCACAGCATGTTCGACAAGATGCCCGGTCTGACCAACCTGAACCTCAAGGGCAATGGCATTAAGAAGATTCAACCGGACTCGTTCCTTACTTTGAAGAACCTGCGCCACATCGATTTGTCGATCAACGATCTGGACCAGATCTCGGGAATGCTGTTCTTTAAGAACTCTGAGTTGGATGTGATCCGTTTGAACGACAATCCTCGCCTGAGTCAGTTGCCCACCGATGGCTTCCTGAGCTACAGTGGTGAGTTCACCGTCTACTACCTGGATATTTCCAATTGCGCCATCGGTCCACTGGGACACAAGGCCTTCTCTACGATGCCGCATTTGACCACCTTAAAGTTGGCCTGGAATAACATTAATCATCTGCCGCGCGAGATTTTCACTGGACTGCACAAGCTGATTGACTTGGATCTGAGCAACAACCTGATCACCCGCATGGACGATCTGATCTTCATGGACAACGGAGAGCTGACTAAACTCAGTCTGGCTGGAAATCCCATTAGCCGCTTGTCCGTCCGCCTCTTCCTGCCGCTGCACCAACTAAGATCCCTGGACGTCAATGACTGCGAGCTTACCACCCTGCTCTCCGATCGCGACTTGGGTGTGGGTTACAAAATCTTTGACAGCCTGCGCAGCTTCAACGCCTCTGGAAATTTGATCAAGAAGATCTCTTCGGAGGATGTGAAGAGCTTCAAGAACCTGCGCTCCCTGGATATCACCAACAATCCGCTGAAGTGCACTCGCGACTTCCAGGAGTTCATCAGCTACGTCACTCTGCAGATGCAGATGACTCCCAGGCGTCTGCCCGTGCTGGCTAATCTGGAGGACGATGCCACCATTGTCCAGCTGGAGACTCAGGCTCAGGCCGGTTGGTCGTCTTTGGCCCACGAGGTGTGCAAGCATGCCGAAGGATCAGATCTCTTGGACGAAAAGAAGGCCGACAGTGCCGAAGCCAAACTAGAGAAGCGTCTGAAGGAAAGCGAGAAGAAACTGGACGAGGATGAGGCTAAATTGCTGAGTGTCCTGGACAAGAGCGTGCTGGACAAGAGCAGGCTGAGCAGCATGCAGAAGATCATGAAGGGATCGGTCAACACTGAAACCGTGAAGCCTGAGGAAGATGCTGACGAGGAGAACCTGAACAATGGCGGCGAGGATAAGGAGGAGGACAGCAGTGACTATGACAGTGAGGAGGATGATGACGATGATGAGGACGATGATGACGACAACAACGATGATGATCGCTTCGAGGAGGCCAAGAAGAATGCCAAGGCCAAGGCCGATGCTAACACGTTCGTGAACACGGAAACGAAGCCAGTCGTGTGGACCGATATTATCCGCGCGGAGGAAGTAGACATGTCTCAGGAGAAACGTGATAAATTCCTGCTGGGTAAGTTTCAGCCAATAATTCTTTGATGGAATGTATACCAATCGTATGTTTTACCTCCTCAGAGAAACTGGGCTTCGACAGCGAAAGCGAGGAGTCGGATGAGTACACCGAGAAGATGATCTTCCACGGCGAACTATCCTACGACCTGGTGGTCCCACTAATCGTCGTATCCTTCTGCGTGCTGATGATCGTGCTGTCCATCGCCCGAGTGATCTACGTGGTGCTGCGCAAGCGCGGCGAGCGCTATCGCATGGCGCTGCTGGCCTCAAAGAACTCGTTCGTATACCAGAAGTTGAGCGAGGACATCGTGAAGCCGACCAGCAAGGAGCAGAAGGAGCCCAAGCATCTGAAGCAGCCAAAGGTGCACCGATACGCGCCCATCAATCAGGTCTAAGTCCACCTAGAATCAGCAGTTCCGGGCCGGTGGCCGCGGAAGTCGAACGAGTTGCGCTGTTTTTCTAATTTATAAGTATATTGATAGTTGAAAAAGTGGAAAATCACATCAGACAATTGACTACACACAAGCACAAGAATGTAAGAAATAGGAGGAGGAACAGTAGGTGGCAGTTAAAAGTATTAGCGAAAGTGCGAGGAAACAAAGCAACAACTAAAAAATACTTGAATCCAAATAAGAGATTGAAAGAGAGAGAATAAATCTTTGACAAAATCCTTTATCCTTGAAATATCCTGTACCATCTAATACTGTTAAGACCAGTCAAAGGTCCTTGGCAACAGCAGAGGTGGGTTTTCAGAGAACGCGTTTGATTAGCAACCGTTTCGAAAGCAACGGCCTTGCAATTTATCAAACCTCTGCCCACAACCCATATCCAATTAATCCATATCCGGGAACAACTTGAAGATTTAGTGCCATTTTGCCAAAATTCAAACCGAGCGAAAATTACTTAAACACATTAAGGTTTCTAAACTGAGCATCAAGTCAGGAACAAGAAACGAGAAGCGAGGAACAGAAAGTAGTAAGAGTTTTAGATGTGGGTCTGTGTAGCAAACGGCTAGGAGACTCCCTAGAATGACGTCTGATTTTTAATCTGATCAAGAGATGAGAGAAATAATTAATGCATAAACTATGTTAAGACTTTTTTATTATCTTTTTTCCAATCGAAGGCAAGTAACCGCTTGACCTATTCGACATTGAAACCAATTCCGAAAACAATAAATTATTTTAACCAAACCGATCGTAATCTTTACAATGCATACTTAATAGACATACTACATACATGCATACGTACTTTAAACAATAACATGCCTTTCAATAAAATTGAATATATTTTATCTGCGTTCAAAAAAAGACTCAAGTTGGCCGACATCCCCTTCCTCTTTTACGTAGATGCTCAATTTCCGCTGGAAACACAGTGCGAATTTGTTATCTTCCCGATCCCGTTTCAGTTCCTCTCTGACCTGCCGCCACATCCGTTCAAATCCACTATCGAACGGCATGCCCAAGAACCGATTATGTCTGGAACGAAGTTCATCGCCGATCTGCTGCCACATTGCCTCGAACTCCCCGTCGTAGGGCATCCCTAGGAATTTACCCTCACATCCGGAGGATTCGAACATGAAGGAGTACTCAAACTTAAAGTTGAACATGTTTAAGTCTACAATATATTATAATTTCAAATATTACAAGCTTTGTTTGGAGCATCTACTCCGTACGATTTGATATATGATTTTTATGATATAATATTAATATCTTATATTATAGTATTTTTGATCCCAGCGTCGGTCTTCTTCCTTCGAATTGGGAAATGAAACTGAGTAGATGACTCTCAAACGAAGAGCAGGCCAAAGAAGAGGCCACAAAATAATGCTGAATATACATAAGATCCATTGCGCCAAAGAACATAAAGTAAACAAAAATCATGTAGGGCATCAAATTTCCAGTGATTCTGTATATTTTTTTTAATGGTATTTTTCGTATATACATAAGTCCACCCAAAAGTAAGTGGTCCACTCTAAGCTATTTATGCGCTTTAAAAAAATTGGAATTTTGAAAGCTCAAGTACGGTCAGATATTAAACGAAGATCCGTTAGTTTAACATTTTTTCTTCAAGAGAACAAGTTGAGCGTGGGTAAGTTTTGGCTTCAAATTAATAGACCTCCATGGAGTTCTCGAAGAGTTGCGACAGGTTTTCATGCGTCTGGGCCCTGGGTGCTAGCTTAGTGATCCTTTCCTGGGGCAGGGTTCCCTCCACCAAGGCGGGTATATCGCTGCTAAAAAATCCCAGCTCTCGGAGGCCATTTTCTATGCCCGCGCGTTGCATAAAACCGCGTACAGTGTCCGCCAAAAGACGACCGGCGTCTGCTTTTTGGACACCTCGCACTTCTGCGCCCAGCAACTGGGCAGCCTCCAAATGCCGATCCGGACAAGCTGGAGCAGTGAACTCAAAGACCGCCGGAGCACTGATCACCACGGATAGGCCGTGTGGAATAAGAGAGTGATCCGCGGAGTAGCCCTTTGGCTTGTAGTCCCTCACATTTCCAGAAATAGGGTAGGAAAGGCCATGACACAGGTGCACTCCGGCATTACCAAATCCCACGCCAGCCATCGTGGAAGCCAGGTGCATCTGGGATCGGGCTTCCAGGTTATCAGGCTGGTAAATGGCGTTCACAAAGTTTTTCCTTATCGTCTCCAAGGCGAATCGTGCCCACACATCCGACACTGGATTCCTGCCCTGGTAGGTGGGTCTCAAGCTGGGATCACTGGGCGCCGGACCGCGTTCCCTGTAATCCACCGCCGTGAAACTCTCCAGGGCATGACAGAACACATCAAAGCCAGCGAAAGCCATTACACGTTCCGGCTGGGATAGGGTGTGCAGAGGATCAATCACAGCTGGGATAAGATAGTGCGTTATTAGGTGCATACATTACATAAGGGAGTTCAGTTTTTTACCCAAAGTAGGTTTGAGGAACTTGCTGGAAATCCCAGTTTTGGCATGCAACTTCTTGTAATCAAATATAGCTACTCCAGTGGTTTCGGAACCAGTTCCCGAAGTGGTGGGCATCGCAATCAGGGGCTTCAGTTTTACGGATATCTAAATGAAATTCAAGTGGTATTAAAGGTACTAATTGTAAAACGTAGACCTCACCTCCTTGCCTTTGCCAATTGGGCAGTTCACATAATCCAAAAACTCTGCATTCGGATCACTACTAAAAAGATTTGCTGCCTTGGCTGTATCCATGGCAGATCCTCCTCCGATGGCCAGAAATGCATCGAATTCCTTGCCGCGCGCAAACTCCACGGCATGCCACATGCTCCCATCCGTGGGCTCCACCCGGGTTTGATCATAGACTTCGTAGTTGATGCCATTACGAGCCAGAGAATCCAAGGCAACTTTCACAGAGGGCAACTGCGCCACATTTTTATCCGTGACCAAACAAACCTTCCGAGCTCCCAAGTTGCGAAGATCGGCTCCCACTTCGGCACTTACTCCGGGTCCGAATCGAACAGTCGAGGCTGACATCTGTTTTTCAATACATTTGAACAAATTTGAATTAGAATTTGTTATATACCAAAAATATTTACCATAAGAAAAATTTAAAGTTAAAGGTATTTACAAAATCTTATAGACTTCTATTGGGATGATTAAGTATATTAAGATAGTATTATCTGGTCCAGGGTATGACCACCTTTCTGAAGATCATAATCTACTATCTGGAGGTGCTCCAAAGTCCAAGGTTTTGCTACTTACCTCGAAGGCGTATTCCATGCGACCCGTTTGGGAGGCGGTTGGAGCTGCTGAGCCATAGTTATGCGAGTGGGCGGGGCACTTGCAGCTATCAGAACATACTTTATTTAAATATCTTGAAATCAGTTATAAAATGTCAATTTTAACTTACGAGTTGGCCACGATCGTGTTGATCAAACCTAAGACATTCTTCCGCGACATTCTGTATATAAATGAAATCAGCTGGTCTGGTCTTTCGTTTGATAAGAACCCGCCGAATCGATAGCTGGCGCCAAAAGACAGCACTTCCCAATCGATAGCTAACAATTTGAAATTCTCTGTCTTGCAGCTTTGAACTACAAGACCCGAAAATGTGCGACTACCAGATGGAGTACTCCTTTATTTTTGAAGACAGCTCCTGCGAGGGCGATGCCTCGATGGCGTCCTACGACAATGGATTCGAGTCCATGTGGCATCAAGTGCGCGAGGAGCTGCAAAGGGAGCGGGAGGTGAATGAGCTCTGCCAGGTTTTCCAGCAAAACTTGAGCCTGAGTCCGCCGGTCATCGCGGATAGATGGAGATTCTGACTGGACCTCCCAAAAGCCAGCTTATTGTGATATTTGTAAATTATAGTTTTAGCAGTTCGTTCGCCACATATGTAAGTGGGACATCGTGAATGCACTTTTGATAAGTGATCGGTTATTTTATATTGTAACTACCAACCTTGAGAGGTCATCGTATACATAGTTTCTTGAAGTCAATTTGTCCGTGTATTCAAATGTTTGCTTTCGTGAAAACTCGCTTTGTTTTGTCACTCTACCAAGTAATCAATTTGTACCAATCGCATATGGTTGTCCTAGATCTAAAAATGGCAAAAATTTGCCTTCTATTGCACATAATGTATACAAGAACAAGGAGGGAAGTTCGAAATTTGTCAAATACCCCAAAAATATATAGAAATATATTTTCGATTCGCAATCGTTCGAAAACCCATTCGTTTTTAATTACGGGTCCCACAGTAAGATGTGACTGCGATTCAATTGTAATGGGAACAATTGTTCGGTGGAGCTAATTACCTAAATGTATGTCCGCCCATTTTTCGCGCTGGATTTACAACTCAATTTGCGGCGATATCTGGCCGATCTGCGAACATAAACTACTGGCAATGGTAAACTATGTTGACGGCAGTTTCCCTCATTAGCATGCAGATCGTCGCCGATCTTCTGGGCGCCAGGCCATAAAACGTTCGATTCCAGGCGGATCGTTCAGCAGTTTTTGTTGAACTGGTGATAACTCGACATCGCGATCGGGAGATGAAGTGGCTTAGTTTGTTCCTGGTGTTTGCCATCCTCGGACTCATCGGCAGTCTGGGCACTTTTGCCCTGGCGGAACCCAATCCGGAGCCCAAGGGTCGTCCGCACACAACGCGACGTCCTCGGAACGATAACGACAACGATCGACGCTAGCAATCCGAGCGGCTGGAGGAGATGGAAAAACCCACGAAATCTCCCCGAAGATGCACCGAACCACAAAGCACACAGGAGGCACAGCGACTCTCGGTGAAGGTGAAATGTTTTGGAGTCGAGAGAATGCAATATGTTGAGGTGCTGCTCATCTAGCGAGCGGCATCTTCCCGTACACAATAAAGACTCTTCCGTTTACAACAGAGTTTTGATCATGGGTTTATTCGATAGTTTTCTTCGTCATAGGTCTACAGTTAAATTGGTCAGCTTAATGATACCCTGACGCTCTCGGGGATTCTTCGATACTGATTGATTGGCGGATAAAGCAGGCTGACTGACTTTCTTTGGTTGTGCGAGGGTTTTTCGGGGAGTGCGTTTGTGTTTACCATATATTTGATTCTGTTTCGGATTTTACCATTACCATGCGATATTGAACGTTGCTTAGGGCTTATCATAATTTACAAAGTGCCGCATGTTGCGGCTTATCAAATTTAATTCAATAGTTTCCGTTTCCATTTGCTTAGCTACGATAGTTTCGGTTACAAAATAATTTCAATTTATCTAAATTGCAATCGCATCTCCAGTGCCTACATCGGCTTATAATTCAGTGAGTATAGTAGCTTCACGCAATCTGCCTCTCACTTTTAAATCGGTTTAGAGCTATCTTTACAGTTACAATTACAATTAGAATTACATATATGCGATTGATTAGACTAATGCAGTTGGTTTGAGTTGGGGTGGAGTGTTTGATTCGATTTGATTCGATTCGATCCTTACTTCTCTTGCCTGCGATTGGGGCTTAGTCTACATATTATGTTGTTATATTATGTTGTTATTTACGTATAGCAAATAGTTCGAAGTTCTATCTGATTTGATCAAATGATTACTCGCTTATCTTGTATTACTTGACGCATATGTATCTGTATCTGCTGAATGCTTGTATCTTGTAGGTGGGTCTGACACTGACTTGAATATAATTGAGTTTGCTTGTAGATTCTAAGCTCAAATGCAACTGGAAGGGTAAATGGGTTGTGGGGAAGTGGAAGGGATTTTCATGCGGGAGTACAGCTGAGTATCTTTGGTAGTGGTAGTTGTAATCCTATCTAGCTAGCTTTTCACTCTTATTCAGGGGACTCCGATGAGGCCGATATGCCACCCAGACTGCAGGCTCCCACACTGCCCGCACTCGTCGAGGCCCCAATATCGCTGATGCTCTTCACGCGCCGTCGACTCTGCTCGTAGAGCATTTGTGGGTCGGTGGACACCGCATCCAGTACCCCTCCAACTGGCGGAGCGCTCACCCGATGACCAGGCGGCGGACCATGACTATAGATGCCCCCAGCCGAGGGAATCGGCGGTGGGGCTGTCGTCGGCGGCGGCAGGAAGTGATGGTAGTGCTGCTGCTGCTGGAGATTGGTGTGCGGATTCGGATACTGGTGGCCTATGGTTGCGTATATTCCTCCGCCACCCTCGCTGCTGCTGTACGAAGGCGTTGGGGAGGTGGAGTTCCCAAAGGAGCTGCGGTCCCCGGTGCGATGTGGTTTGCTGTTAAACCGAAAGGCTTTAGAAAGGGAGCTCTGCAAACGGAAATACAAATATTGAAATGTGCTCCTTGAGTGAATGAAGTGCCAACTCACCTGAGATCCTTTCCATGCCGAAATCTGTTTAGTAAAATAAACGAAAAGAACAAAATGTTAATAGTTTTAATTTGCACAAGAGCACTTGTTTCAAATCCTAAACTTTTGCCGGCAACGGGAACACTTTGGAACTGTCATGAAACTTTTCCTGTTGTTAGGTGTCTTAGGAACTATAAATATTTTCCAAGTCAGTAATTATACATAATGCATGCTAAGGTTGTCTGATATATGAAATATTTGTATTATTATAGACATATTTATTATTTAATTGTGATGAGTAGAGCTTAAATATTCAACATATCCTTGCGGACTTATTCATTTTAAGCTGACCAAAAGCAGACAACGATATCTTTGTCTGAAAATATCAATACAAAGCCATCTTTGGATAGCCATTGAATTTTCTATTACATATTGTAACATCCTTGAATGTCCTTTATCTCAACTCAGAATTTATCACATACTTGTAGACACCTTGGAGTGTAAATTATAGTCAATACAGGCTGCAAAGGCAACCCATCATAAATTGAATTTTAAATTTGGATGAAAGCCTGTGAAAACATGCTCCCAGTGATATGAGAACACTTGCTGAAGCCACCTCTTAGGGATTTAAATAATTTATGATACAGACACCGAGCGACAACAAAAGCTTCACGTCAATTCAGACTAGGGATACAGCAATAGTTGTTTGTCGACTGGCAGACGATTATTGTATTCATGACATAATTGGCTATAACTAGCTATGTTATTAGTTTAAAGTACTTACCCTGAGGTTGCCGCTCGAGCGGCGATCTGTTGTGGCATAGTGCTGCAGTCCGCCGGGTCCCGTTAGAGGCACTACGCCGCAACCGGAACGGATGCCCTGACCCAGAGTCGCTCTACACAACAAACATGGCAATTTCGATTTGCGAATTTTTGCATAGGTCGTATGCGTGTGTGTGTGTGTGGGTGGGTGTTGTGGGTTCACGGGCGCATATATCATGTTGTGGATGGGTTTGGATGTGCATGTGTTTTCGATTTTCATGGGCAGGCAGGCAGGCAGCACATTGAAGACAGGACACAGACGGCAGATAACGGGAGTGTGGAGTTTTCGAGATTTCAAATTGGAGTACATGGAGTGCGGGCGGTCAGGCAGAGCGGCGGAGATAGCGATACAGAGACAGAGAGAGAGAAAGCAGGCAAGGCAGGCACACATACACACACAGAAAGTGGTTTCATATTCGTGTTGTTGAGTTGTTGTTGATTGTGTTGTTGAGTTGTTGTCGGTATGGTTGTTGTTGGGTTGGTAATCGTGTTAGACAATCAAGCAGAGTTAGCAACAACAACAAGCCGTCGATTCGATTACCAAATTACGAAATTGAAGGGAAACATACGGAGGGGAAAGCAAAAGAGAGTGGATCGAGTATAGGAAATATGGAAAAAGAAACGGGACAAAGACGAAAGAATTTGATTAATCAATGTTAGAGAGTTACTTTTATTTTGATTTGTATTCGCCATGGCACAATTAACTACACGTAGCGTAAAACAACAATGAAATCAAAGATCTATGGTGAGTGAAAAACCCCCGAAAGAATAGAAACTAGAAAGTAAAAGTAACTTGAAAAAAGAATAGCATTGCTAACAGACACGAAACCAGCAGCCATAAAAATTGTCGTTTTTGTTTAAGCCTTACAATTCCAATCACACATATGTAGTATCGTTAAGGTATTTGTATGCAGTGGTACTTATTAAGTTGACAACGATTAGACTAGTTCAAGCTACTTAAAAACATTGATAACACATACATAGAACTGGTTTTCGGTTGTCTGCGTATGTTTTCGAGTATGTGTGTGTGTGTTTGAGGAATAGAGAGAGATAGTCTACTTAGTAAGCAAGTTTTACTTACAATTGACACTGTAGTTGCAAAATTGCAAAACCAAACAAACGACTTCTTAAAGAAATTAACTTAGAGGAGCTACAGCCCTGCGGTCAAATCTCCAGCTCCGGAATTCTTGATTTCCCATTTTTGTTGCCCAGAAATATGCAAGCAAATATTTGATACAGCCATACGCAATAAGCAAGCCATGTCAACAAAATTTCATTTTTAGGAGCATACTCTTTGGAACCTTGGCCATGGCAGACTCGATACCGCAGGGCGAAACTCAATCAAAACGCTTCACAGTATGCAACACCAAACATGAACTATATCATCTAACCACGGAAATGTAGATGTGTATGTGTTCGTTCATGGACCTGTGTGCGAGTGTGTGGTTATGTAATTGGTCTTTAGGGTTCCATTGTGCGTTCAGTGGCTGTCTAACCGAGCTCAGAAAACAGCTTCAGTATCACAGGGAACTTGTGTGTTTCGGCCTAGTGACGAAAGACGCTCATGTGGAAGGGTGTGTGTTCGGGCATTTGCAATGCTCTATCTTAGGCGTAACAATTGATTATATCTGAAATACATACATATTTCAATTCCCTCCTCGATTACATTGACGTAAAGCCTTAACCCTAGATTTCTACTACATTAAATGCTCGATTCGACTTGTAAATCAACCTAAGTAAATGCAACGTTAAGCGCTCCTCGCGGAGAGTATCGTTATAATTTCGATATCGGATATGCAAAGCTTCGACACTGGTTTTGTTTTTGACGTGTGCGTTCCTAGTTCGATGCCTAAAGCACTTTATAATATTGTGGTATGATTACATGTACGGCTACTACTCGGATGTGTGACTATCCTGGGGTGGATCTATCAACTATTCGTAATGACGAAATGACTAGCGCTGTGCTCCAGTTATTGTTCTCTCCCTATAGTTATTATCGTATCATCTTATCAGCTTGGCTAAACAACAAATCAGTATGAATCCCGTTTGACTTTTGATTATTATTCATTTTCGTTATCGAGTTCTTTGGTTCGTGCGGATTGTTTAGTGGCCCTGCAATTTGGCCAATTGTCTGGAGGCTTCCATTTGAAATTCTTCCATTTGACAGTAAATAAGGTATCTGCATTTCGAATATAGAAGATACAAATAAACATGGTTCGAGATATTTTGTGGGAAAGAAAAGAGAGAGAAACATGGCCACGAGGGCCGCCATTAGTGCGATTCGCTTTTGGGCGGTTTTATTTTGCTTAACAGATCGTCTAAGACACGTTCACATGATCAACAACGAAACAAAGTACAGAATTACTATCTAAATATACAGGCTGGAGGACCTTTACATACTTATGCACGAGTAGACAGAGTTAGATACAGATATGACATCGCATGATATGACATCTAATGAGTCGAGAAGTTGGCATTTCTGCAGTCATTATTTCATTGGTGATGTGGAAGAAGATAGATGGATGGTATGCACATAAGAAGCAGCTTATAAACGAATGATCAAAGCACTAAATATATTAAATAGCCAGAGATGATGTGAATATGACTGAACAATGTGGGGTGTATGTTTCGTGTGGCGATGATGAAGCAGATGATGAAATGAGATCTGAAGAGCTCCCAGTGACGAAGTACGAAATACTTCCTGCTAGCAAACTTGAACCAAAAACAAAACGCTGTAAACGATATGGTCTTAACGAAGGTGCAGAAATGAACACAAACTCAAACTCAAACGCACAACGAAGACCGTTAACAGGAAGTTATATAAACTCGGGGTGGTAATGGTAATACAAAACGGCAATAACTCAATCAAAACAAAGACAACTCTAATCAAAACGCTGTGTTACGCTACATATTTACGTTTCCACAATTCACATGTCAAACCCGAGGGGCTACACAAAGGACACTCACACACAGGGCGCACACAAACACACACGCACGCACACACACACACACTGAGATATCTAGATGGGCTCCGTGGGGCTGGTAAACCCTCAAAAAACTTACCGTGCGGGCAAAATGAGGGCATCGAATTCCGTGTTGAGATGTCGCCGTATTATGTTCTTCGAGGGGGGAATGCCCAAGGCGGTGGCCATGGTGTCACCAGAGAAGGATGGTTCCAGCACCACAAGGCCGCCATGAACGCCGCTATCTGCAGGTGGGTGGAAACGGGATTAGAGTGGGTCAGAGGAGCCGTCCTAATTGCTGCACTGAATGGCATAATCAAAGGGCAATCGATATGCCACACGCACCCTTCAGATTGTCCGCGTACTCGCCCAGGTCGATGGATCGCACCCAGCGGATGAAGCGCTGGTTCGTCCACACAATGGGGTCCGTGTCCACCGTCTCGGATTGCACCCGCCGCATGGCCAGAGTTTGTCGGTCGTACTTGACGATGCGCAACACGTGGATGCCTGCGAAAAGGAGGCAAAGGGATTGGCATTAAATAAGGGTTAGGGGGAAACATACCCGATTAAACAGCTTAAGCTCTGGTTGGTATGATTATTATTTTATAGTTCCAAATAAATTAGAAAAACCTAAGCATCTTACCGTGCACAATGCTGGCCTGGTGGAACTTCCGCGTGACGCCCAGGAACTTCTCGAGCTCCTTCTTGGAGAGCGTGTCCAGCATGCGAGCATCGACCAGGGACTGCACAAAGGGTTCCGCATACTGGGGCAGTCCGATGTCCGGCAGCCACTCGGTGGCCACCCAGGTGTGACCCAGCTGCGTGATCAGCGGATAGCGCACCATCTCCGGACGCCGTTGCTCCTCGATGGCCAGCCGCAGTTTCTTGCGGTGCATCGGATGGGCCAGGCCCAAGCCCGCCTCCAGCTCCACGTCGTTCAGCTCCAGCAGCACCTTGCCGCTCTTCACGTTCTCCGCGCACCTGGCGCTGTACTGGGGCATTCCCAGGGCCACCTCCAGCCAGGCGAGCACCTGGGTGGCCCGCCAGCGGTCGATGGGCAACTGTGAGGCCTCTCGCAGCAGACGCAGCTTCTCTGCGTAGCCCTCCTCCGTCAACGGATTCCACGAGTAGTCGGCATCTGATTGGAATATATTAAACATATATTGTATAAGCTTTTGTAACTAATATTTGATCTATAAAATCTGATTATTATTAAACATTTAAAACGTGGGCACTCACATTCAGTCACTCCATCAGCGGAAAGAGCCTTGTTTTTATTCCTGGAGCGAGCAAACACTCGTGATATACTTCCCCAGGTTCCGCCGCGTCCATTTCGAGCACCGAGCGGACCACTTTTGCTGGCGTTGGCGAACTTCCGGCTGATAGCTCCATTACCTGGTCCCTCGGGGTCCACCGGGGAGCCCAACTGTTCCACGGATCTAGTGGAATTGTGAAAAATTGTGTAATATAATATACAATGCAAATGAATCCCGCCATTTTTTTTATGTTTTTAGCTAGCAATTATGCTAAATAGAAATTTATCAATGTTGAAATTTAGAATTTAGAAATCCCTAAATGCAAATGAGTGCTTGAGCAAAAATTATAATAGGCGTGTAATGTAATTTTAGTGGCCATTTATCAATTTGTTTAGTTTCTGCATTTGCTGTCGACATGTAATTAATTAAAGCCGTGAACGCGCAGATTAAAGTGAACACATCATGTTAAATATTTGTAAACAAGTTGATGGCAATGCAAATAACATATTTCATTAAACACTGTGCAATGACAATGTTTCCGTATGAATAAATTCATAATTTATTATATTTGTTAGGCTTTAAAAGTTCTTTTACTTAAAGTTGCCGCACAATATGTTAACCATAACAACCATAGTTTTAAATCATACCTTGAGTAGGCCGCCGAGTTCAGGGGAGACAATGTGGGGCTTCGTTCCTTGGGTGTGCCAACTGAAAGAAAAACATTGCTAGAGAGGATTTCGAGGGGCAACATGTGTGTATACTTACATTGGTACATGTTCTGGCTGGACACGAGGGAGATGCTGTCCGGATCGACCGTGATACAGGGTCCATTGTCGCAGGTTCCGTCGCTGAAGTTCAGTTCGCCGCCGGTGCTCTCCCGATCGCTGCTGTTCCTTAGCCCCGAGTCATTGGAGCAGGAATTGCGATCGCCCGCCGTGGCGCCGGATCCTCCGCTTAAGCTGCCGCTGAAGGCGGACAACGAGTTGCCACGCCCACTGTCCTCGGTGGTGCCGCGCATGCCAGCCAAGCCACCGCCCATTCCCGATGCAGCGGCCATCTGACTGAGCATTCCCGAAGCAGCCGACGGAGGAGTGAGTGGGGCAAAGGAGTGCAGACTCTCCTGATCCGACAGACATCCGGTCAACTGGCGGCGTGCCTCCTGCAGTTGCTCCTGCAGCCTCTGCAGCTGCAGATCCCTGGCCGACAGCTGTTGGGCCAAGGCCAGCGAACGCTCCGCCTCATCGCGTGCCTGCTTGAGCAGCTGGAAGCGCTCCCGATCCCGATCCCCGGAGATCTTGGCGTTCGTTGTCTCCGTTTCCCGCACCCGCTCCTGATAGTTGCGTATGAAGTCGCGCAGTTCTTGCTCCTTTTCCTGCAGCGAGGCACACAGTTGCTTCACCTGGCCCAGCAGATCGGACTTGTCTGTTCGCAGCTTTTTCCGCTCCAGCCGCATGGTCAGCAGCTGGTTCTTCACCGACCTGAGCTCCGACTCCAGGCGTTCGATGCGCTCCTTGGCAGCTGATCCTTCGCCGGATGCGACTGCATCCATTTCGGGTGCGGTATCCACACCACCCACTGCTCCATCTGTGGACAGCTCGAGGAGGCGTCTCAGTCGAAGCAGTTCGGCATTGAGACGATCGTTCTCCTCGCGCAGCTTCATGGTGGCTTCTGTAAAATTAGGATTCTATTTAGATGACTGAAGGAGCAGACACTTTTCCATAGGTTTTGATCTACAGCTACCAAGCTGCGGAGAAGCGGTGATCGTAGCAGAAATGCAAGCCAGGATTACAAGCTTATATATCCTATAAGCACTCATAAAATTGCAACAATTACAATCGGAATGTATATACTAGGTGGTAATACCAAAGCTGAAACCACTCATGTTTATTCCAAGTGCTTCTTAAAAAGCTACTATATGTTAAAATGATTTTCAATTGATTGTTTGTTGAACTTTGAATTGTTAAGTACACCTTTTTTATTGTACAGATACTCAACCCTTGGGTAGCATTTGTACGCAAACTACTGACTTGCATGCCTGCCAATCGATATTCTACTCATAATTAGCAATAATGTCATCCTCTAGCCGCCCACTACCACTTCCGATTCCCGAGCATTTTTTACACACGTTTCCCCCGCCCAGATTCTTTAGCACAGAAAAAATAATATTAACTGGAACTGAAGAAACTGAGGAAAACTATGGACAACCAGCTGGTGCCAGAGTGCTGGCATTTAATATGCAAAACGAGAACTGAGAACTGAAAACGCATTCAAAGTTTTGCAGGCGAACTAAAATCCAGTGCAATTATAACTTAACCAGGCCAGGGCAATGAATCGGCAGGCACTAAGCGGATGAATGGGGATCAAGTGCAACTACTTTACGGGTGGAACAAGTGGGGTTGCTGGGTGTGCTGGGGTTTTTGGGGTTGCTGGGGATGCGGGTTAATTGTGATTGCTGCTGCTTCAATTAAAAATACAGAGCGGAAATTGAGATGAAAGCGAAAGGGGGCGGGGCAAATAGATTGATCGACTTACCTGGGCGGGGAGCGGAATGCAGGTGGTGGAACCTTGACTCGTCGTTGCGATTTCCATCGCAGGATTCGAGGAGGAGCAAGGCCGCCGACGCGGCGGACGTGGGAGAGTGCGGGGCACCCAGGGCCAGCGATGGATTCGGGCTGAGATTCACATTCAGATTCGGGGGCAGGTCCTGATCCGGCTCCGATAGGTTGGCATTTCGCTTGTCGACTGGATACGGCATGGTTCAGATACAGATACACAGATATAGATGGTTTTTGGGGGACTTGGGGCTTCGGGTTTTTGGGTGTTTGGGTGTTTGGGGGCAGGCAAACATATTCGGGTCGACCCAATAAGTAGTTCCAAATAAAACAAATAAACAGCAATGGCAAACAACGACCACAACAACAACAACAAGTATAAGAACAATGCCAACAAATGGGGATAATGGTAATGGGGCTGGTGGGTATGCATGAGTGGCTCGATATTGGTACGGACTGACGGATATATGTATACAGGTATTATCCGCCCAGTTGGAAAGGGGGTGTTGGGAAAACGGGGTCGTGCAGGGCTCGAAATTAGATTTTCTCTCATCGAAAACGGACAAATAGGATTGAAAAGTAAATAAACAACAATTATTGCAGTCGAACATGGAAATGAATTAATATTGATTGTCGGCACATTAATCTAAATGCAAACGAGTCAGCAAGTGATGGTGATAACAATGGGTTCAGAGGAACGCATTTGCGAGATGCACATTGTGATTACCCAGTTATTCCCCCAGCCTCGATTCGAAAGCCCCGGTCACAAATTCATCCATGTGAATGACTGATGATGAACCCAAATTGATTGCACACACACCGCCAGGATAATCGTTATTCACATACAAATTCCCCTGTGGATAGGCATTATGCCATCTTTTTCAGCTTTTTTGCTTATTGATTGTCAACACGGATTTATTTTACCGCCAAGGATTTAAATGAAAATTTAATTAGCACTTAATGCGCGGCATGAAATCATTATAAAAGGCAACAAAAATGCATATAGGAATTGAGGTCGGATGCTCTCGGATGCTTTACCAAATAAAAACTACCAAATTGAAGAGTTAACTTTCATTCAAGTCCAAAAACTAAAGTGGCTGAATCACCCGCTCCCCGTTAAATTTTCAGCGTTTAAGTTTCGAAAGCCCAACTCGACCGCAACCACTTTGGGATCCACCGACTTTTTCACCTTCTCCGGAATGACCCCGCCTATCTGCTTCGTTGACTTTTCAACTGCAGCACTAAAAGCGATGGGTCGGAGCTCCTGGACGGACAGACGGACTGATGGGCAGATGGGCAAATGGGGGAGATGGTGCTTGTATCTCCAACGAACGGACGAAGGCCATTACCATCCATTTGTCAGATTTTTGAAGTGTGCATCACTTTGCCATTCTGATATAATCTGATGCGTTGGCCAAGCCAAAAGACCATGAGCAAAAAAGGCACTCTGCCCGTTCCACATCTCTGGAAACACCTAAGCCACCACTGCATCCTCGTCCTGCGGACCTAGTTGTTTTGTCCTGCTGTGGCTTGTGGCTCTTACCCTCGGTTGCCACTGGTAGCTTGCAATCTGCCTGGCCACAGGACAACATTTAATTTGTTGCCCCTTTTGGGCCGCCAAATACTTTAGCAATTGCATTAAAACAAAACAAATGGGATTCAATATTTTACGCAGCCGGCAGATGGAATTAAATCAGCGTGCAGGTTGAAAGGATTCAATCAGGAACGCTGATTTAATTCCTTTCTGGCCGGCTCCCATTTGGCATTCCCACAGTGGCCAGCATTTGTTCATTCATGCCGCAAAGATCCTTGCCCCATGCCACAGGCCTCCACCATTTCTCCACCCAACCCTCCTTGCCCCAGGAAACTCCTTTCTTTGCCCGCAGCAATCTGCTGATTGCTCCCTCCGCTCACACCCCCGCGCTGCACGTTTACACATTACAAATGCATTTGCATACACTGAGCGAAAAGTCAACAGTAATTAAGAAGTCCTAAGTTTACTTTACAAGCTGTTAAAATAAAATTGTATTAAATCAAATTAAGAGAAAAATGCTCCTTGGCTGATCATTTAGGATCATTGCCAGCAATAACTATCCCCAAAAGAATTATCTTTTTAAAGCAAGATTTTTCCCGGTGTACACACACCCTTGCAACAGAATTCCCCTCTATCCCCCGCACACTTACCGGCATTGAGTGCACTGCCGCTGGAGGGGGCGTTGTGGGCGGGGCCGGCTGCCTGTGCCAAGTGACCAGCGGCAATTAAATTCGAGTTATTCGCATGGATCATGGCTGTGCCGGAGTTGGAAGTGCTGCTGCTGCTGCCGTTGCTGTTGCTGTTGCTGTTGCAGTGGCTGCTGCCGATGCCATTCGGCAATTGCTGCTGCTGCTGAGGCACTCCTCCTGCGGCTTCTGCTGGCTTGCCAGGATACGCAGGACTCCGGTGCTGGTGGTGCTGTAACTGCTGCTGGAGCGGCTGATTATCAGCGGTCATGGGTGGGGTGAGGGTCTGGTTGCTGCCATTCGAACTGGACGGCGATGAGCTGCTCTCGTTGCTGGGCGTGAGGTCTCGTTTGGAGGCCAAGACCAAAGGTGATGGCTTGGCTGGCGCACCTCCGCCACCAGATCCTGTTGCTCCTGCTGCTCCCGAGGATGTCGAAGCCGTCACCGAGCTGTCAAGCGATAAGAGCGGTCTTATGAGCTTGTTGTTGTTCACGGAAGCGGCTTTCTCCTTCAGTCCCGTCGTCACCGAAGTATCCAGGGATTTGGCTATCTTCTGCAAGGGTTTTAAAGCGTTTCAACACATGCTTAAACACTCAAAGTATTCAGATTCTAATTAAGAGAAACGTTTGCTAAGAGAAAATAGAAAATCGTGTGCTTATGCCAACCCACTTTGCAAAATCCTTTCAAACTTTATTTAATCCTTTGAAATAATAATTTAATCTTATTTTATCGAAGAATAGTTGTTTATTATTTCGTAAGAGTAATAAAATATCAATTATTTATCAGCAAAGCTTTTGCTTAAGCTTGAGCTTGAGATAAGCATATTTTACTAGTCAAATCTGAATAAATTTAGGAAATTCGATTTTGCAAAATCGGCAAGAAGAGATGCTTAAAACATATAGCCTAGCAATAGCAAGAATCAGATAGCAAGGGAAGATAGCAAAAGAGATGTCTACACATACAATATAGAGCCCGAAGTTGTCAACAAGTCAATGAGGGATGCAGAATGGGTAATTATTCGAGATTTCAGTTTGTTTTTGATCAAGAGCACTGGAACGAGATGAAGTGGTGCGCCAAAAAAGTGGGGATTGGGTGGGTAAAAGTGGACCCCGTGGCATGCAGGCAGTTCCCAAGCAATGAATGAGGCCCAATTAGGTTAAACATCAAGTGAATTTCTTGTTTGGTGGTGCGGGTGGTTGGGTTTTAAATCTGTTATCTGGGATGGCTAGCAGGGGGTTCAAGGAGAGCGAGGGGAGCGAGGGGCGGGGTGGTGCATTCGGATTGTACTTACGGATTCGCCCAACTTGTGCAGCGAGGCGTTTATGCGGTCCGGATTGCGCGGCGGCGGCTCTGGTGGCTCGGAGGCTGCCATCGTGGGTCCGGCAGCTAGACCGTTGATTTGCATGCTAACCACCACCAACGCAAGCACCTATCGCACACACACTCACACTCACTGAGGCACCACTCTGGCTATCGCACACACACCAACCCACCGGCAAAAGGGGCGGGAAGGACGTTGTGGGGCTTTCTTCTGGGCGCCTCAACTGCCACCACTCTGAACGAATCGACACTCAAACATTCTGACTAATCCCTCCTACACAGAGAAAAAGTTAAACAAAGTTAGTTTTAACTTGCTATTCAAACTTTAACCTCTGAGCTAGTCACTCTAAATTTGAAAGCACATTAAATGGTGCCTAAATGGTACTTCGTTTGTTAGTCACCATTTAAAATGTACACACTATCATACTCAATACATTTCTAAGCCAGTTTTTTGAGAAAAAGTCTTCTGCATTGTCAAAGAATAAGTTCTCTAGGCTAATATTGGTCATATTCTCTGGTTTAAGCCCTAAAAACGCGGAATACGTACTCTAAGCTGGCTGTCCCTGTAACTTCTTCGCCGTTCAATCTGCCATTCAATTACGAGTTGTCCTGCAAGTAAACAGAAATGGAAATTTGTATCAGTCAACGCCTTGTGGATGTGCAGCGATTTCCGCTGGCAGCGCAACTAATTTGGGTCTGCCCACAAAATGGCCATAAAAACTGAGAATCCCCCGGTCGGGCATAGCTGTTTGCATGTAGGCCAACACCAGCCATAAACCTCCATTTGGACTGCTTTTTTCCACCGCCATTGCATGCCAACGCTCAGTTCGCAGTTTGCTATTCGCAGTTTGCAGTTTGCAGTTCACAGTTCTCCTGCTCCAGTTGTCACTGCCGGCAGCTGTTCCTAAGGAAAAAGTTAAATTACAGGGCTCAAGCTCGCAACTCGGAGTGGATTCTCAGTGGGGCGGAGTGACAGCTGTTAACTGGGCATGAAGCATGTGACACCGGGCGCAAAACAACCCCACGAGGTACTCGTAACTTCAACTGGTTGGAAAGCAAAGGTGACATGACATGCACTTTTCAGTTTGACCAACAAATAACGCAGTGCAGCAAGGGGCATAGTGTCGAAATCATACCGAAATAAAAGCAAAAGTTCACTGAGCAGACATGAAAGGTACTGGAAGGGAACTAGAGACCTGAAATTACTTATTGACACGTCGAAAAGTGTGATGTAACTAGAAGTTAAAGGACATTCAAACTCATACGGTTGCATACTATTGAGCACCTATGAAAGTGGTTTTAAGCACTAGTGTTAAAGTATAGCTTGCCATATGATCTTTCGGCTTCCCGCTGACACCCAAAATAAAAAACAAGCCCCATTCCACGCAAATACTTTAAGTTTAATCCGCTTTAAGACCACTACAACGAAGGATGACCAGCAAAATATGTTGCGGTCATGTTTTGGCTTTATGTTTTTTCTTGCTATCTCCCTGAAAACCCATGATCCGAATGGATGCTTGGGGTCGAGCGATAGAACCCCTCAGCTCACATGTGAATGTTTACGAATATACATATGTATCTGCATGTATGTTTGTATGTCGGGCTTAGGCCAACAGAAGCGACCGACCCCACAGTTAAAGCCGATTCCAGAGCACCTTGACGACGAAACCACAAACATTTATATTAAAGCAGCAAAGCCAGGTGGTAAAACAGGGGGCGGAGACTGGCGGCTGGGGGCGTGGCAGCCACACTAATGTGGTGTGGGCCACACTAGTAGCACAAACTTTAATCATAATAATAACAAGCAACTTTTGCGTTACATCCGTGCCACGAACACAGATGAAGTTGGCCAAAGTTGCCCTGTTGTTGGCGGACTGAATGGGTATTTATGTTGCACACTGACAGCACAGGCGGCAGATAGATGAGGTCCTCCTGGCTGGGGAGAACCCAAAGGGGTCTATGGAATATACTGCTAACATGCATTTTAAACTGTCTGTGTTCAAATTTCACTGCTTTTTCGTATGAAAAACTATTGCTGCCCGTTTTTATGGGTTTGTTGCTGGATTATGCCGACAGAGAGGTAATTAAAATGTACGTGTATTTCTTCTTGTGTACTTATTAAAGTTATTATTTAAGGCTTTTCGGATTATATCATGTACTATTTTTAAATATCTAAACATTGCATTACATTTCAATAAATCTCGCAGTTAGCCCTTGAAATTGTGTACATTACTTTTGGTACTCGTTCCTATATTTTTCCCAAATTATGAGCAACCCATCGGCCTTTTACGTGCACTTGGAGGATCCTGTGCAGAGTGATCCCCCCAGTGGACTGCACCGCAAGTACCGCCCATTTCCGACACGTCCCCAGGAGGAGCGTCTGGAGGAGGCGGAGGAGCGCCGCAATCGGCTGGGTGAGCAAAAGGTGGAGCAGCTGTCCGTCCGTCTGGCGCGAGTGGCGCTGATCACGGATCGCCACCATCGCCAGACCACGCAAGGTTGGCTGGACTCCCAAGATCGCATTACTCGCGACATGGACGAACATGTGCGCAAGCGGACGGCAGAGATCTCGAAACGTTTGAGAAACCTCAGCGATCACAATCACATGGTTCAGGTGCGCAAGGACGAGGCCAAGCAGGAGAAGCTACTCCGGAAACTGACCCATCTCTACGAGGCGCAGAACGCCAGCACTATTTCGCGATTTTGGGGCAAAATTCACAAGTAGGTTATAAATCACAGTAAATAAAATTAGCAGTCGATTCAGAAGCAATAATTAAGCTTGCGGCTTTTAAATATATTGCACGGATAAGTTGGGCACTCTTTTCTGCTACAGACATTTTCCTTTGTGTATGGAAGACACCATTTTCCGCTTAGAAAGTTTGCCTGTCGCAGCGCTTGTCAAACTTCCACTTTTCGACCAAGTCTGCCATCGACATAGTTGCAGAAAATCGCTTGTCAACTTTCCAACATGCCCATGCTGCGTTTTTATAGTTAACTTTTAGGGCTTTAAGTTTGTCCAGGTTGTCCGGCAATTTGCATTGGAATGAAAGCAGAAAGTTGAGTACGTAAAATTAGTTACAATTTGTGTCGAAGCAGAACAAATTAGCCGCCGCCCGGGGGACTCGTCAAGTAGAAAGTGGGTGGCGATTTGAAAGGATTTCGTAGAGTTTTCTGCCTTCTCGCTCGTTCTTCGTCCTGAAAGCCAAATCCCGATTATGTGCACTCAACTGCAAGTCAACAGGAGCGTGTGTACATACATATATTTGTTTGGCTACACACACATCTCAAATCACGAGTCAAAGGAGCGTGTTGCTGGTGGCCAACTAAGTGCTTTCCCTTTGTCCAGAAGCATCTTGCTCCCAGTTAGCAGCTCCCAGCTCCCAGCTCCCAGCTTCCAGCATCAAACTTGAAGTTCAGGCTGAGCACTTGACCTGTTTTCGCCCAACTTATTTGATTTGTGGCCTGCTGGTGACGCTCCTTATGCAGTTGCCTTCGCATTCAATTAAGCTCTTGGGCTTTCAATGTGTGTCTCTGTGTGTTTTGGGGGCAGACGATTGCCCTGAGAAGCATGCTTCATAAATTGGTTTTTATTGGGGTCCCATGTGTGTGCGTCTGTGGCTTTCGTTCTAAAAATGAGAGGTAAAATATTTGAAATTTATTGCAGTTGCCTTTGATTCAATACACACAATTATTAATTTATCATTCCATGAGCCGGAGCTCAGGCTCTAAATAAATCAGAGGCTTGAGATGGAAAAGATTCAAATGAATTGGCCGAACAAATGGCCAATAAGTTTTGGCATATCGATTGAGAGTCGGCCTACAAAATGCATGCAAATTAATGCAGTATTTGTGCTGAGCAAAACCATTCGAAGCGACTTGATTGCACAAACCACAGACCAACGAGCACGCCCCAAAGTGCCATAATGTCGATGGCCGCCCTAGGGCGCCACAACTCGGTGACAATTGACATTGGCAGTGACAGTGACTGTGACAGTGGCGACCGGGAGAAATTCAATGAAAATTAATAAGTTGAATTAACAGATTCACGCCGCGGGCAGCCATCGAAATCCAATCCGCCGCACACGCCAAGTGGGAATTTAATGGCTCAGTGCCCTCAATGCCAAATGAGTGAGTGACTGGTCATCCTGTCCTTCCTGACATCCATCATTAAGGTCCTGCCCATCTCAACTCGACTGGCTGAGCTGGCTCAGCAGGCTGAGCCTGGATGCCGTCTGCTAGCCAGCATTCAATTCGATTACCTGCAAGCGAACACTTTATTTCCGAAAGGCTAACTTCATTGACTGTACATATCCTGCTGTGTGACTCATAACGTGATGACTAACCCAGCCATCCACTTGGGGGGAATGTCAGAGAGCGAAATTGCATTGACCTCCTTGAAAAACCCTTCAAATATTTATTTAAACACGCAATTAAATTAAAAATGAACATAGAAAGTTACTTAAAGAGGTGTCTAAACGTATGCAGTTAAATAAGAATGCTGAGTAATTGCATCCACATATACTTGTAAACTTTAGACTCCAAAGTTGGAATTTTTTCCAATATTTTTCCCTCTTTGGGTTAGAAAGTTTTCAGTGCGCTGACCGTTTTACACTTGCTTTTAGCCCTAATTTCCTGTATGACTCGATGGTTTCGCCCCCCTTTCTCAGCCAGAAAACTTCAATGGAGCGAGAATGGAATGTGTGGGAGCTGCACAAATTACAATTTGAGCCAGGGCTCCTCCTCGAAAATGTGGAGCCACATAAACCATCTCCGCCCCTGTTGTTTGCCAAGCGATTTCTCTGCAATCTACATCGCCAGCAGAATGCTGCTCCTCCTTCGGCCGCAAAACTGACAGCAATCAGCTTTGCTGTGGATAAAGTTTTATGCCGAGAAACTCATTTAGTTTGCAATTAATTAGTGGCAGCCGGCAGAGCAGAGTTGAATTTGTGTTTTTAATTTGACTAAATAGATGCACCACTACCGAACGCTGGAGAGCTTGCACAACACGGCGGATGGGGGCGTGCCGAAGTAGCATAGTTCTGACTGAGTTTTTCGCTAGGCGTGAAATGTAAATGCTTGACCCAATTGGCAGGGGGCGTCTGAAGGGAAACACGACGAAAAACAACCAACCGCCGACAACAAAATCATTTAAAATGTTTTCCAACCGGGGAAACGGCGAGCGCTAAAACTTTTTCTACGGCGCTTTCGGCGAAGACAACTTGAACACAATTTGATAACCTACATTTGGGGGTCTTGGTAACATTAAAAATTTACACATGACGGAGTGGACGGGGCGGTGGGGGGTTTTGGCCTTACTCGCAGTGCAAAAGTGGAACGGAGTGTTTCCTCAGCGTCCTTGAGCTCTTGTTTTTTATTTGGTATTAAGAGCATGTCAAGTGAGTCTGGCGAACACAGAGGCTGAGGCAGCATGGCTAAGTGAGTTTTCGTTGTTGCTCCTTGTCACAGGAAACGGATGTGTGTGTGTGTGTTTGTGTGTGTGTGCGTGGTTTGGCTTGAAGAGAGAGGGGAAATGGTGACGGGGGTGGGAGTAGACGGTCCCCGGAGGTGGGTAGCAAAAGTCTTTAAGTCTTTCGGCTTAATAGCTTTCAGTTTGCGACTTTCCTGGTCACAACCCGACCCGATTCTGGTCGCTTACCCCTTCCTTTGTCCCAAATCCCCATCACCATTTCAACCCCCTTCCGGGGCGCCGTGAGTTATTGTCGTGCGATTTATTACGCGACGCACTGTTGGTAGCCTTTGGTGGGGGCCCACATGGCGTATGCGTAACGTATGGTCGTGGTAAGAACTCACGTAATATGCAACATTTACCGCCCGCGGTTCTCCGCCGGTTCCTTTTGATTTATTCAGCCAGGTGGCATACTTTTGACCCATATGGCTTTGATTTCTTGAAAAACTCAAAACCACCACGCACCACCAGCAAGTTAAAGTTAATACTCAAAGTGCAGTCACAGCTCCTTTGATATATGTCAGAAGTTTACGAAATGGTTTCTGCATTTTCTCTCTGTGCAGGTAAATATGACTGTCGTGTCTGGCAACAATTACTGGTGTTGTCATTAGTAGGAACACCACTCGGAAATTAATAAAGATTTGCACAGGCGCAAATCGGTTTAAAAATGCGTGCAAACACTTTGATTATTCATTCACAAAACCCAAGCGGCCCGAAATTCCCAAATGAGATAGTGCGTAATTCGCGACTGACACAGATTTTTCCCTATTCGCCTGTTCGCTGGTTTTCCTTTATATTTGCGCACAGAAACAACAACAAACAGAATGACACACAAGTTCCAAAAAATTTCCCTGCTCCACGCACACTCACTCGCACAAATATTGACCGAATTTCACTGGCGGTGGTTTTCCCCCCCGAAAATTCGATTGTTTTCCGCACTGTTTTTCTTGTTTTCGGCGATGCTGTGTCTGTCTGTTTGTTTTCGAAAAATTTACCTCGGATTCTGACTGGAAAAACAAGAAGGCCACATACCACGTGGCCAACAGTTGAAGTCAATGTTGGTTCTTTTATTTTCCTTTTTTTTTTATTTGGTTTTCTGGCTTTCTAATTTGTTAGACACGCTTTGGTTGAAAGTTTTTTCGGCTGTGCTCTTGTTGATTTTATTGAAGCACACACGCACACAAGCACACACTCTCCGCGTAGAGAGCAGGACAGAAAGAGAGAACGAGAGCGAGACCGAAGGATATGTGGGGAATAATTCAATTCTGGCGCTTGGAACGTCTCACTTGGCGAATCTCTCGAATGGCACTGAGCTCGAGTCCTTGGCATTTGGCTCGAGTGCCGTTTTGGCGGCGTCCCTGTGACGTCACGAAAGCTTAGGCACAGCGAGATGGGAAAAAGGATACGAGAGCGCTCCTGCGCATTCGCGAAAGCTCGCAATGGCTGGAGAAATACCCACCAGGGATCTCTCGAAAACCCGACCTAGCCTTGCCTTGGACAAGTGTTTGTTTACGTTTTCCATCCGAACGTCCCGCAAGAATCCTTTCGAATCCTTGTTGCTCCTCCGCTCCCAAAACGAAGGTCAAGCTCTGGCTGTGAATCGCAAAATATCTCAAGACCAAAAATGTCAGTGGTTGGTTGCAACTGTTTGCGACAGGATGGGGGGAGTTACTATTTCAAAATATGAAAAGCCCCAAAACAATAAATGAGGTTGGAGTGGGTAAATGTGGGGATGTTGCGCACTTTGAGGTTGCCAACGACAACTGCAGTCTGCATGCTTTCCTCCTAATTGTAAAACAATCTGACTGAACACTATCATTTGCG
Source organism: Drosophila simulans (assembly GCF_016746395.2). Classification (NCBI taxonomy): domain Eukaryota; kingdom Metazoa; phylum Arthropoda; class Insecta; order Diptera; family Drosophilidae; genus Drosophila; species Drosophila simulans. Next base: position 19,510,104 of record NC_052521.2, read on the forward strand.
GCAAAAATTGACAAAGGAATCGAAAGTATGTGAGTATTGCACTCAAAGCTGAAAATGTATAATATGATGCCGACAGCAAATGCTCAAATTATTGTGAAAAGATTTAATGTACACGTGCAAAATATTTCAGTCAAAGAAATCGCATCGCCTCATCTATGAAAATTGATATTATTGTTCTCTCAATGTGATTGTAACGAAAATGGTATTTTCATTTAAAGTCTAAATGGTTTAATTGAGTTTGAAAGGGCTTAACAATTCTGACAGCTGTGATAAAAATGGCTTTCTGATTCAGATTTGCATTTACATTTAGCTGGAAACTTTGATTCATAACTGAGTTTCATATGTAAGAGTTATTTTTTGCCTCTACTGCAATCCTTTCAATTACTACCTTTCGATTGGCCCGATAAACAAACCTATTTTCCCGCATCACAACTATGCAATTCAAAGCGGATTCGATTGCCATATCAACATGTATGGGTGAAGTAATCCGAGTGAGAGCCATTGCAGTACATTATCCTGTGCTCACAGGACTTGAACCGGCTAAATCCCCTTACCGCTCCGTACCAGAGAGTGTAGTGTCATTCATAAGCACAAGTGGCAGACGTGACTAGCCGCAGCCACGTAGAGGGCTTTGCACCTGACTGAATCGGTCCGATATATTCTATATGCTCCTGCCATACCCATCCCACCCTTCGAACCCTTCGCACCAGCAAACTCATGGACACGGGCACTGTTTGTCTTTATTTTGACTGACAATCATTGTGGTTGCCATCTGTCTGCCTGCGGAAATGTGAAGTGCAGCCATAAGATAACCGCCATCATCTGATGCTAATAAAATGTTATCAAATGAATGTCAAGCGGCTGCTGGGCCCATCCTGATGCCTTTTTTGTGGCTCTCCTGGCAGACGCCGCCATCGGTGCCAGGATATGTGTATCTGATATCCCGAACAATGGCGGCAGAACAAACGCACACACGGAGGCGCATCGATTACGGTGCTAGTTCATTCAACCCGGCTCCTCCATCGGAAAAGGCCTAGGATATATGACAGAACTCCGACTCCCACGACAAAGCCAAGACAGAAGACTTCCCGCCGAGAAGAGGCGGCGGGAGCACCACTATCTGCCACAGGTGACGCGTGAAAAATTCCACAAGCCATGGAAGCCGAAGGAAGCGCCTCTGCCATGCAATTCTTCCCTTTGTCGTAACTCAACTGCCATTGACAGCCAAGTGTCCCACTGACAGTCGTCGCCCCCAGCAACCAACCCGTTTCCCTCCATCTACCCGCTTTCCCATTTCCCCCTGCCCACTTTTCCAACCTGCCGCCTGCAGAGCTGCGGAAAATCAACTACGACGACCTCAACCTTAAGAATTGAGCGATTTCAATGCAGTGAGAGAAGAATCTAAGATTGCATTAGGAGCAACTAACGAATAATCTCTACTAGCTTCGAAATAATATGATATCAAGATCGAAGTGTGGGATCTCAACATATCATAGCAGATTCCATACATTTTGAATGCATCTAAACGTTGGAGTAAAGATAGTGCTCCATACTTCAAGACACCCTTACTTTTTTTAAGGTGTATTACAAGTCCCGGCCATCGTTTTGTCAAGCCAACCAATTGTGGGGACGGCATAGCCATTGTCGCTGCCTGACATCCACTCCATCCCCACCTAAAAGGGGGGAGGACATGAGGCGGGGAGCTGCGAAAGAAATGGAGTTGCGGTGCCGCGTAGAATGGGGATGTTTATCAATGCCTTGCGCTTATCGCCGACAGCCGCCGCAGTCAGACAAGTGGAAAACTATACATGCCCAGAAAGCAGAGAAAAAATGGGAGTAGAAAATACATAAAACAGCCGGATGCGTTGGCTTGACAACTTATTTCAACATCTTGTTGTAACTGTTCGTTGTGCGCTTCCTATTTTCATTTATCGCAATAAACTTTTCCGCAGATGGCACTGCAAAAAGTTAGCAGATGGAAAGTGGAGGCTGTGGGTGGGAGCCGTCGCCAAAGTTTTCCCAATACTTTTTGAAGCCTTTGTTGCTGCCCGACCATTGTGTGCATATGAGCAAATATCTCATGGCAAAATATTTGCGTGTACTTCTTATACAATTCTTGTTATTGAATTCGATCGGAGTTCAAGGATGGCCAGATGCGAATATGCCAAATTGAAAATGCATTGAATTTTAAGCCGATTGGGGTCCAAAGAAACCACTCAACCTAAATCAGCTTACAGATGCATTGATTACCTCAATTAAGATCCCAGCCAGGGGACAGTAATGAATCGAATTAGTATGTAAATGTCCAGAGATAGAGAGTGGATGGTCAGGGCAGCAGTTTCGCAATTTCGCTAGGAGTGAGCTTTACACTACTTCCTTCTTTTATACCCGTTACTCGTTGAGTAAAAGGGTATGATCGATTCGTTGAAAATCATGACATTGCAAAAATCTGACTATTAAGTCCAAGTTAATGGGAACTCAAAGGCATTTAATTTATTCCTTTTATCCCATCCTCTCCATCTTATTAACGGGTATCCAATAGTCGCGACACTCGACCATAGCGCTCTATCTTGCTCTCTCTCTTTCCGTTTCCGGATGTTGCTAAACGGTTTATCGCACTTCCCAGTGCAATCGGATGAGAAGGAGTCTGGAGCGGAAACGGCGATATATTATTAATGTCTATTATAAGGCAGGCGAAGCCAATGCGGCGTATGCGCATTTTTTATATTTTTTTATTTCGTTTTATTCCTTCGTTTTTATTACGGTCCTGCCCCAAGGCAACGACACATTTCTGCCAAATGTTTCTCAATTTATCCTTTTGGCCCTCCCATCACGATTCCCTTTCCCCCATTTTGGCCCCCGCTTTTTGGGGCTTCCCCATGTTGTCCGGGTTTTATGGCAAGTTGCGAGTGCCGCGTCCTCAGCATCGCTTAATAAGTTTTTATTGCCCCAACTCATGCCAAGTGGGTGGCAGACGGACGTGTTCCAGCGGCGGTCGACCAGATAATCAGCGCCAGTTTCAATTTCAATTTCAGATGGCCACCTGGCCACGCCCACCAATTAACGCTGGCGAATTTGCCAAATACTCAAAGGACCCTCGGGTTTTTGTTCACATTGTCCTTGAATTGCGTGCAGCAGTTGCATGAAATAGCTTACTGGTAAATCGCTTTCCGTATTCATTAATATAATTTGACATGGTATTTAAAATTTCACACATGCTTGTAGAGAAACGGTGTAAGAGTTCTTTAATAAAATATCATGTTGATGCTTTCTGTAACATCACCATTTTATTATGGTTATTTCTTCGATAGTTGTGCATCAGATAAAACATTATAAGTTTGATATTTTATTTTGATATTCATGACAATTGGAGTTTCAATTTTGTGTTTATGGGCACTACCCAACATGGTCTCAAATCAACTGGAATATCGCAAGCAGGCCACCATCTTTTTCAGTTCCCTTCTTTTTTATTCATGCCAGAATATTTCGCTCATATTCGTATTTTTATGGCAAAGGGACGTGCTCCCTTGAACAGTTTATGTATGAGTTGGCACGGCCATCGATAAATCTTCTTCGGAAGTAAAAAATAATAAAAAACGAAAACAAGTTAAGCTACTTTTGTCATACTAGTCGAGGCAGGGCCAAATAACTTCAAGAGGAAAAACGGAGTTGGAAAAACACGCTTCGCCGGAGAGAACAAAACGCAGAGAGATCAAGATGGAAAAACTAGTTGTGTGTTGGAGCCATTCCATGATGTTGGTTTTATACTTCGGAGAAATTTCTCATTTAATTGGAGTCTCTTGTTGCGAACATAATCGCCTAAAGTACACTTTCGCAGGGCTTAAAATAGAAAAGGCCACAAGATTGATTTGACGTTTACCAAATATAAAGGATAAATGATAATATCCCAGCTTATTTGCTCAATTATTTAAGGCTTCATATATATTTTTTAAATAATTGTTGCAAGTACACTTATCCAATTCACCTGTACTATAGATGAAGTAGTTTTTTTTTATTTAGCCAACTATTTTAATTGAATCAAGGTGTTGGTGTCCGTCTGATGCCCTTTATTTTAGCTGTTCCCTGAGAAATTTAAAGCCACTTTAAGCTCCCCTCTCCAGTAAGTAGTACAAGCTAATCCGCAGCTTCCTTGTCGTCGTTTAATCTTTATGAATACTTTGCCCTGCGGAACGTAACAATGTAAACTCTCCGCCGCCGTAAACCACGAAAAAACGGGAGTACGTTGCGAAACCCACTGGGAAAGATTTCCGATGGCTTTGTCTCTGGCAAATTGCAGCCGTAAAAGCGAGTCCGGTAAGCGGTGGCTTAGCATCATCCGGAGGATCCGCAGGAGCAGCGACCTGCAGCCATATGCACTTAAGATGTCACACAAAAGTGCAGCGAAAGCCACATGTGTGGTGTGACCATCCACTCCTTACTGTGGCATCCAGCGACACGCCATCCTTTTTATATGGCGGCCATAACTTTTCACCATACCGCCACGCCTTTTTACCCCTTTCATGGGTGACCAGCGATTAGTTCATTCTTCTCGCACTTTATGACCCAAGGAAGCAGGGAGAACTGCGAACTGGGAACTGGGTGGGGCTACTTTGCTGATATTGATCAAAGTTCAAGCTGGCATTTCCATACTGCCTTCCCATCCACTTTCACTAAAAGCTTTCCTTTCCCACAAAAGAATTGCCTGCATTTACTAAGCACTTGACCAAGTATTTGTCAGCCCGCTTGAACCAGTAACCCATATGCTAACACACCCTTGCGAACTCCTTCGCAAATGGGTCTCCCCACGCCCCCATGGTGTTCAATAAACTTACCAGGCCAGCAATTCGCATTCAATTAGTGACACTGTCTGAAATTAAATAAGAAAATCAGAAATGAGATATGGATATAGTAGTAGTTCCGCAATTTCTAAAATGGTTCAAAGCTAAGTAGACTGTTTCAATAAATTAAAGCTATGCGTTAGCTGGCATTTTCAGAACTCTTGTTTCTCAGTGCGGCAATTTACATCCGTTTCGGCCATTTCAAAAATATATTGCATACCCCAAGGAGCCAGCCCCATGCCAAACCAAGACCAAATCCAAGTCGAGTCGACTGAGCACAGCTGCCTGCATCGGGCAAAGAGATTAAACTTGTCGGGCCACAGCCCAGAAATTATTCGTGGCTGCCGCCGCCTTTGTTGCTCCTCCAGCTCCTCCAGCTGCAGGACCCAGGATCCAGGATCCTGTTTTGTGCAGCGTTTTAATTGGGTTTTCTGCCATATTAGATTTCAGAGCCTCACTTGCTCGCCGGCTGATTCGCAGTGCAGTCAAATGCAAATCGACAAAATGGAAATAGTGAGGCAGGATAGCGTAACACTAGTATTCACTGTTTGTGTGGCCTAAATATGCAGTCGTTCTCTAATTTCATGTTACGCTTTATAATGTATAGGCGATAATTATGGCAACACCTTAAATGTTAAACCTAAATCTCAAGCAACTTATCGGGCTTTTGTATAAGCAGCATAATACATGAAGTACACTCAAGATTTATTTAAAATTCAAAGCCAATTGTTGAATTATTGAGAAGAAAATATCTTATTTGCATAGTAAAACGGGCAATTGAATGCCTTGAGAACCCAAACAATCGACAAACAAAGAACCCGTCTTGCTATTCATTTATGGAAGTATCCACATTTCCAGCCATGAACACTTGATTGCGGCTCTTGTTTTAATTTACGTACACTTGCGAGCAAACATTCCAGCTGAAAGCTCTTTAAGCTGGAAAAACAAACAAAAATCAGACGGATAAACGGACTTTAAATTTTTTGAATACGCAGCATGGCAAACAATTCCCTGAATGTGAATTTCAGGCAGTGGAAACTCAATCAAAGGCATGACAACCAGACTACCAACTCACTGAGGAGGATTTTTCCGGGCTTTCCACGTCGAGATGTTTCCCTCTCCGTGCGTTTTTCGTACGCCTGTTTAACCACGACGCAGATGCAGATGTAGATGCAGATGCAGATGCACATACAGATACAGATACATTTGTGTATTGAAATGCATATTTCGAGCACGCTTGCCCGTCCTTCGGCGCATTCCATTTGCATTCTCCACGAACATTTTCACTTAAGTCCTGCTCCACCTCAGCTGTCCTTACCTGTTGGCATTTTGTCGTGAATGCTTATGGCATTTCTTTAATGAGAAGTTCACCGGCAGAGACGGCATCATCGCAGCCGTCTTCATTACCCCATCTGGATCAGTTCATCTCCTCGTCTAATGCCACTTTGTAAGTGGTTATTTAGCGTAAGTAATGCAATAAGTCTGCTCCTTTTCTGCCCTCCATATATATCCATCTATCCGTCTATATATATATTTTCCGGCTCGCCTGCACTTGACTTCGCGCAGATCCGTGTAATCCGCCACCGAAAAAGGACGCGGAAAGTGCAGGAAAACTATTTTCCACGGATGGCAGAGATGGCATAAGTAACTAAGAGATGAAACTGCAAAGTGAATTAGTGCGAGGCGAGTGGGAATGGGATTGGGAATGGAAATGCCGCCTGCACTCTAATTCGTTCCATAGAATTTTAATTGGCTTCTTGCCGAACACAAAGTTTAAACAGAAGTTAACTTTTTTCAGGTGTTTTCCAATTGTTGGTAACAAAGAGCAAATGTTTTCGCTGCCTTCTTTTCGCGTCTTCCCTCGACCAACTTTTGGAACTTCTTTTTTTCTAAAACGAATGACGGAATTAAATGACAAAGTTTTTCCGTCATCGCCATTCAAAATGCATGAGCAGCGGTACTTAAGAGCAGCTGAAAATGAGTAGTTTTTCTTAAACTAAGAATGTTTTTCCCGCTGCATTTGAAATTTAAATGCGGCGTTTCTGTAGATCTCCACTAGATAGCCATAAGGTACCGAATAAATAATTTGCAGTTAAATGCAGCTGGAGATTTGCCGAGTCTTTCCTTAAAACCAACTAAGTAGTTAAATCTACAAGAAAAACTGGCATTTCTGTATCTTTCTGCTAAATGTTCATTGTGCAAAGAGATTATTAATTGGCTAGTTTTTATAAGAGTTTCTGGAGCAATTACTTTTAAGTGGCATTAAAAAAATAGTTTAGTTCAGCTCTACCTTACATACGTGCATGAACTTCAAACTTTTTTTATAACTTAAGTTCACAAATCTCACAACTTTTCACTGCTTAACCACAAAAGGCTGAAGAGCTCGCCTGTTAATTAATTACTTAATAGGCTGACAAATTGACACTTGAACCTTCGAGTCAATATTTAGTTTCTCAATGAGCTGCACTTGGAAATTACCTAATTGACATTTAATACGCACGCCCATTGATATAATTAAAAGCTTGCCTACTGGCCATCAATTAAGTGACGTAAGTGTGCTGAAAATTCGTATGAATGTAAGATAATTCCGTACAAGAAAACGCAGCTTTACAGCTGTAGTAAAATACGATTGAAATTCAGTGGCCACACCCAGCAATAGTTGACAGCCTTCGATGTTCGATTCTGGCCGGCGAGACAACTGTAAACGCTCTATATATGGCTCCTAGTCCATAGATATATCTGGAAATCGGTCGGATGGGTGGAGGGGGGCGTATGTGCCATAAAGAGACGTGCTGCGTACGTGACAATAAAATGAAATGTGTAATAGCCGCTGACGGCGAAAAGCTAACAAACTGGCGAACAGATGAAGCTCACGTTGCTCTTTTTTCGTGGTTTTCCGAGCGGAGGCAAAACTACAGAACTACAGAACTACTGTGCTACTACAGCATTGCGAATGCAACTGCAAGTTGACAAATTTATTATCCATGGCGATGGCAGCCGCCAGAACGCGACTCGAGTGCAAATGAGCACAAGGAACACCACAAACATGGCCAGTGAAAGATGGAGTGCAGTACTGGAATTCGCAGCTCGCAGTTTGTATCTCGCAATGTATCTGACACAATGTATCTGACACAAAAACACTGCGGAAAACGCGGCAAAAACTAATCAAATTCGCAAGTAAACAACATTTAATGCTGGCTAACTTTTTGTCACATTCCAGTGAGTAAGAGGGAAGTACGAAATTGACTAAATTGAGTAAAAAATTGCGTAAATTAAATTAACAAAGGCTAAACTTTTTTTTAGTACCTTATTGATATAGTTTTGCGGAATATACCTAAAGGCAACATGGTGGTGATAGGTATTACAATTCCTTGGATTTTTTATTGAAATAAAAAGCTTTAACCCTTGAAATCAATTTAATAAATAACAATTGCACTGTTATAGATATAATATACCGTTTTTTTTTAAACAAAAACATAGTTATTCGCGTTTTAATTTAGTCACAAAGCAATTTATTTAGCGAATTTCTCGTATTTTCTCTTTCTCTTATTCCTAGCACAATTGTTTGCAGTCTAAACCAATTAATAATGCATTTGACCAAGATGCAGCTCCGGCTATGTGTCTCCTGCCACATCCTCTTCTTCTTTATTTCCGTGTGTTTTTCCTCGAGACTACATGAAAAATGAATTGTGCCTGCAGGGGGCCAAGGTTGGAAGAAAGGCGAGCTCCCACTGGCGGGAATAAGCTCCTGGCCAGGACCTCGACTTGCCCAGGCAGACAGGCACGAATTTAATAAAATGGGAGGGGACAGGCAAGGATAATATATATGGAAGGTGTATATAATCCTAAAGGAGGCAGAAAGAAAGGAAGGAAGCAGGCAAATATGTGAAACATACGAGCGGAAGCAGGGAAAATATGCAGCCCACTCGAGGTGTGTCCTCCAGCAGCGCCACCTGTTGCTCGCATGCCGCACTTCAATGCAATCGAAATTGCTTAGCGGAAGCTAGGGATACAGGATATCGGGGATACAGGATATAGGGGATACTGGATATGGGGAAGATGGCAGAGCAGGGAGACAGGCGACAGGAAGCGTAGTCGCAGCGAAAATTTCATTTAAAATGTGCGCCATAAGTACGCATTACACACACTCAATTTCCTTTTCCATTTTCCGACGGCCAACTCCTCGCCCTTTCCCAAGCAGAAGCTTTCGGTCCACACATGCGGCGCTTTTCCAGCTGCCGTCGCTTTTCAAGCCCCCTGAAACCCCCGTCAAAAATTCTGTATTGCCCCCCTGATGGCGGTAATGTCGGCATTTTATGCGTTCCTGGCATTTTGTGGCTGCTGCTGTGGCTGCATCTGCATTTGCCGCCCACTTCTCCGCCCCTGGATGTGTGCTTAAATTCCTCACCAGGAGCAGTTGTCGCCTGGCTCACGAAGGTATACGTTTCGCATTATCCTGACACTTTACTGCTGCACAGAGAAAAAATGCACACGATATACCTTAGGTTCCGATGGGATTTGGCTTGAAGAAAAGTTTTTCACATTTGCTATGAGACAAGGTTGAAATTTTCTTAACACTTCTGGAAATATAATGATTTAGTTTAAATGATACACAAAGTTTAATACTTAAGAGAAGTGATACTACACATCTATCATAATAGATATATCAACCTTCTAATGGCGATCATCCAAAGGTAACCCATCGTAAGTCCTCTCCATATATGAGGCACAATTTCAGTCCAATCCTCTTGGAACTGCACATTAGCCCGCAAACGGGGATGGGAAATGGCACCCCTGGGGCCTGAAAATCGTATATAATAGGATTTCGGACCACTCCACAATATATTTCAATTAGAGAACAGCATTTCGGTGGAACCAGGTGCTGTGCGCCAGGAGGGATTAGGTGATTACACTGACCAGACGTTTTGGACTACATGGGCATGTGTCTGCGCCACCGATAACGACGGAGAGTTGTAAAATTTTTCCAAAAACTTCGGGTGAAAACAACATGTCGGACCCCAAGGAAAGTGCTTTAAAATGGCGAGTGCTGGAGACACTAAAAATCTCTCTGAAAGGAAGCGTACAGTCAAAGCGAAAGACTGAAAGAGAAATGTGGAGTGGGGCAGGGCAGAGGATGACTTTATGACTTTTCAATCCACTTGTGCTTCCTGCTCCACGTCTGGAACAGCCCCTAAATAACCCCTAAAAAAACACCCCCTTCGACCGCAGATAACAGGAGCTAAAACCGCATCAAATCATTTCGTGCTAATGGAATTGCTTCAATGCTGATGGAATTTTTATGGTCCAAGAGGGCTTAAGCCAGGGGGTTTTCGACACAACGCAATTTTTCAGCAGCCAACCCAGCAGCAATGGAAAACAGAAATATTTAAAAAATTTCCCACAGTTTTTCAGCCGCTTCCGTGTTGTTTATGGTTATTTGTCAATAATAATGTATGAATGAATGGATGAATGGATGGATGTTTGGTATTCCTGGTCGGATAAACAGTATTCCCTTTTTCGATTGAATTCAATGGTCTTTGGGATCGATCCACAAATAATATTCCCCATCAAACGGGAATTGCATAAATCTGCATTTAAAGCGTTTGGACCAGATAAAAAGCCAATAACAATTTACGATGGCCACTGTCAAGGTAGTCAGAAGTGTCGGGGTGATATTGGATTGCTAAGAGGGTGGAAAAACGCCGGGGTGTCGGGGGTTAATACATCAAAAGAAATTAAAAACACAATCGACCCCAGGGAAAACAGTGGAAAAGCACCGATGAAATAGAAAACGTAAATCAATCGAAACAATGTTATCATAAAATAAATCGAAGTTTCCAAAAAAACACAGAAGCTCTGCTTTATTTGATTTTAGCTGTGCAAAAATAAAACTTTTTAGAGATTTCTATTGCACAGCGACACAAAACCCAGCCAATTGAAACATATTAATTTATACTTTAACTATATTACATTACAACGCATTAACATTAATTGGAAAAAAGTTTCTTTTGGCATCCACAACAAATTAATTGTTCAGCCCAGCTTTGTTTCGGTCAAATTAAAGATTTAAATTAAAGTCTTTGTGTTCTAGAATTGTTTTTGCATAGACTTGTATAATTATTCATTTTTTCATACTTTTTCTTTGTTAGTTTTATGCCGGAAAAATCTGTTTAATTATTTTCCCGCCACATTGTTTGAAATAACTTTTTTCTCAATTCTTCCATTGGCTTATTGTGGATATGCACATAAGCGTCAATATAATGGTGAAGTTTGTTTAATTAAATTTCCACTTATTTGTTTAAATCAATATAAACTCGGTGCACAACTTCGGATTGAATGTGTTTTCTACGAGTATGCGACTTAGTGAATACAAATATGTTCGAATTTTTCATCTGTTAGCAGATGGAAAACTAATATGTAGCAAACGATCATTGTTTTCGTGACTTTAGACCACAGTAGCCGGGTCTCAGAATAATGAACAAACTCCTGACTGCGACCAAGCAAACCGAAAGGGGGGCATTTCTGGTGAGGAAGGGGTGAGCTGAACACGTCGTCTGCCAACAGCACGTGTCATCCGCCCCGTGGACAAATTGTGGGTTGTGGGCGGGAAAAGGTGGGGGGGCGGTACCGCGGGGAAGGAAGTCCGCCAACGTCAGCCAAAATGTCACTCGACGATGAGCAAATAAAACTACCGAAAAATGAACATGAAACCGGTAGTTGGGGGGAGCAGGGAAGTGGAACAGAAACGAAAACCTGACAACCCTGCCAAGTGGGCCATGTTTAGCAGACTGTTGCTTTAGCACTTTTTGTGTGGGTACTTTTCCCTCTGTCTTCGTGGCTCCACATATCCCAGTCTTCATTTGGAAGCCACAGCTTTGAAAAGGATACTCTGTATAATTACGCACACAAAAATATATTTCTAATCTAATTTAATGCACGAAATGTGGCACGTTATTTAGGTTTATTTATGTCGCAAGTTAATAAGATAAACTGGATAAGAGGCGTTATTTTAAATAGGAATAAATATTATATATGGGATTAGAAATGTAAAATCTTATATAGCAGGAACATCTGCATCACTTTGTACCTTCTTCGTTTTCTTGCTGCTCAATTGAGCCCATTGGCTTTAGTTTTTGGCCCTTTTTCTGATGAACAATTACCTGTGGGTCCTGTTGCAAGGATAACCGGGGTTGAATGTGCATGACCCACAATGAGCCCGACCACCTGCACCCCGAATCGTCACCACCCACCTGGCATTAACATGGATATACGGAGGTGAACCAAAATCGTTTTTGTGGTTAACTGGGTGGTTTATGGTTACACATTCGCCCTCCTCTTCTGCCCCATCGCCTTTGTGGGGCTCTCTTTCGCTCCGCAGGCCAACTAATAAATGGGGGCGAGCAGTGGGCGTGGTCGCCCATTTGCTGACCGCATTCACGGAGCTGGCCTCCATTTGGCCTGCTTTGTCTGCAATTAAAAGCAGGCAGTTCAAAGAAACTCAAGCAAAGCCAAGTACACTGGGGAAAAAAAACCCTCCCAACTTTATGACGAGTAATAAAGTTTTTAAAATGCCCTCGCTCTGCTGACATTTATCTTTATAATTCAAATTTTTAGATAAAATATAAAATTACAAAAGTGAATTTTCCGTGTAGCCCAAATCTGTAAGCATTAGATGTTTTTTATAGCCAACAACATCCGCGTTGTCATGGGGGTTATGACAATTTCCCCACAGATGTCATCGAGATGGTATTTTAATTCATTTAATTAAAAGTTTAATTACATTTCTGTACAGCGCCGGATTTGGCAGCCATGAACTCCGTGACATCTGCCAGGCCCATTAGGGCAATACGGATTTCAAAATGCCAGCAGCGACTATCGCAGCATTTTTTGACCACTAATTTCGTTTTGATGCCGATTCGGATTGGGATTTGGATTCCAATTCCGATTTGGATTCGGTCATTTCCCCGCTGGACAGCACAACAATCGGTGACGATTTAATTAATTCGAGCCTCGAGTCCATCAAACAAAAGCCGGAATGATAGAAACGGAATCCGCCGGAGCGCGAATACAATGAAAATTTATTCGATTCAAGTGCCAGCCACCCACCATCAGTCAGTCAGTCAGACACCCACCGGTCACCACCGAACCACCCACCCACATACATAGAGTATACTCGTATACCCACCTCCCATATGTCCGATGCCTGCTGAGCCCGGGTTTATCATTCTGATCACGTAACTTGTGTGTGCCACCAGCACTTTTTCATTTTCATTCACTTAGGCCGCTCGGATGGTGGAGCATGTGGTGTTTTGGAGCGGGGGCATCTTATAGAGTCTAAGTCTCTTGCCCTATAATGAAATGATTTCTCTTGACGCTTCGCCGATTCGCGTGGGCTGTGATTTCTTGCTCTGGTTGCTCCGGTGGCTCCAACTTGGAGCTTCGGCTTGGAGCTGAATGGGATGGCACTAGCTTCTGCCTTTTGCTTTCGTTCGGCTCGGTCGTGCATCATTAACCCACTGGCGACCAACGAGGGACTGACATTGAACTCACACTCACGCTTGTGCGTTTGGCTGAGTGCCAAGGAATTCAGAAAGTTGTAATTCAATTAAAGTTTAATTGGCCCGCAAGCAATTGGCGTAACTTGGGCAATGAATGTTTTATAACAATTTAAAATCAAATTTCTAGCAGATTTTCTAGCGCATCGAATCTTTAGTTTATCTCAAGTGCACTTGTGTGGTACCTAGCTTAGAAAAACAATTGTAACTATTTTAACAACATGTTAAATAAATGTAAAATACCATTCTTAAAATTGTTGTAATGAACAATTCAGATCAATGAATCCAAGATACAAACTAATTTGCATGCATAAACGTATTTGGGAATTAAATTAAGGATTCAACCGGAATTTACTATTGTAGATTAAATGAATCGTAATATTTTTCGGGAAACTCATTAGTTAGTCACACTTGCACGAAGTAGTTAAAATACTTGGAAACTTGTAAAAGTTAATTGATCAGAAGTTTAATAGGTCCGCAATCATAAAATATTAGGTTTTCAATTCTTTTGAAATATCTTATTTCTATGTAATAATTGAAGTGCAAGAAATGAGACATCGCTTGTTGCATTCTAAATCAATAAGTTACAACTGCATCTCGAGTGTCTCATTAATTCGATAGGAAAAGTAAGAAATAATGAGACATTGAGTTTGTTTCCTATTGTTTCACTACTTAAGTCTTCTTGAACATAACAGAGTTTGGGATAAAGTTGAGATATAAGTTTTCGATCTATTTTACCTTTTCGCCAAGCTAAGCTGTGTGTTTTTCGTGATTTTGTTGGTTTTGTCGCAACATTATTAATTTACAGAGAGGAGATTACGAGCCGTGCATACATTTTAGTCATCTCTTAGCGGCGAAACTTGCATTTATGTAGTTTTCGTATTCTTTGGCGGGAAAGGGGTGGCTATCACGCAACGTGGGAAATGGTAATAAATGCTGGGTTTGGTTGGTTTGTTGCCAAAGCTGTCGACAGCGCAGTTTGCACCTGGCGCTGCTTCGACCTCTGCCGCCTTTGTTACCTCTGCCACATGCCACACGCAATCTAATTTAGCTGGCGAAATACGTGCTAAGCTTGGCAATGGTGAAATGGGAAATGGGAGGATGGAAACATGGAAATGCGGAAAAATTGGGGCCAGGCCACGCCCCAAAGTTCGAGTGGCCTCAAAAGGGGTTACTTTCCGGCAGTGGTTATAATGCGCCTAATGTATTAAGCTTCCTAATCCGATGTGGGAAATGGCTTTAAAGCAGCCCGGGCACTTCGATAATTCTTTGTCCAGGAAAACTCGGTGTGTCACAGTTCGGCGCTGAATTTCCATGGCAAGCGGTGCAGCTCAAAGCAATTATTTCGAGAGCCGGAGCTCCTCGCCGGGATTTATGCTCGTTATTCCGTCAGTCGTTGCTCTGTGCATCTTCAAGCTGCATTCTCCGGCTGAATTATTCATGCCTTTGTCGCTTCTTGTTGCTCTGCCCTCCGAGAGGCGAGTCCTCGCCCAAGGGTTGCAGCATCCTTGAGGGTTGGCCCGGGCAACAGGCCGTGCCACCCTCCCGGCCATCCTCCCAGCCTCCCAAACCGCCCACCAACCACCCCCCGCTCGCAGGAAAACGGGGAACGTCTTTGGCTTTGTGCATTTCGCAGTTTCGGATGTACAGGGAAAAACAAACTAGTTATTTCGTTTGAATTAAGTGTATAGATTCCAGCAGAGGAGTGAACAACCATACTCTGTGGTATTTGTTTAGATTTTTAATAGAATGTGGAATTCTGTTTTGTTAGTATTTATTTAAATACATTCATCCACCAGCTACTTTAAAATAATAAATGCGATTTTTTTCCTATTAAAGTAAATGCAAATATAAAATATTTCCATGGTGAGATCAGACAACGGATAAAAGCAAGTTTATGCAAATAAACCCCATTTTAATGGCTAGTTTTTTATTTTATTTTTTTTTGCTCAGTGAAATCCGTAATCCTGCTGTCAGAAAAGGCCATTATAGCTGTTGCACACTGGCAAATCCGAAAGCAATTTCTGCAGCATTAATCATCCCCAGCCCCCAGCCCCATCCCGCATCCTGATGCCCCCAGAACCCTAAAAGCAACTGACTCGCTTATCTGCCGTCCGGCCATTTCGGTTTAATGTTGACAAAACGCATTTTAAGCACTTCAGAGTTCGCCTCGTCGTATTTTCTTTTGTTTAGCCGACACATGTGAGTGTGTTTCCCTCTGATTTGAGTTTTCTGCCGGCTAAATTTGCATTGGAAATGTGCGCAGGGCCCAGCAGGCTGGGCAATGGAGTCCTTTTCCCGGCCGGAGCCCAAGTGGCCAGCAGGAGCAGCCTTTGTCCAGCGGTCACTCCACAGGCATTGTTTATTCAGCCCAAACCCTTAGGTGTATAGCTTCTGTTTTGCCTGCGTGCGTGTGCCTAACCTTTTGAACGGGTTCTTTATGGCCCAGAACGAGGACGTATAATCGAAATCTTTGAGGAGTGGCTCTGGGAAATTGGAAAGGGCAACACTGACTAGATTTCAAAATTAAAAGAGTCTAGAGGCCCCACACGTCCAGATAAATGCTTTGCCAACAGTCTTTCCCAGCTCAAATTTATCTAATTTGTTAAGACAATAGCCTACAATAGTTGCAGAAAATAGAGCAATGGGTTTTGAAACCGGCAAACAAAGCACTCGGGGTTAACTAAAACGTGAGCTTAAAATATGTTAAAATTGAGCTTAAGGTCTTAAATCAAAGTTAGCACAACTTTAAAAAGAATCTGAAGATGGTTTCCAGGGGAAAAACTTATCATGTTTGACTTAAGCGGAGTATGTAAGCCAACTTTATGTAAAGTGTGTGTATCGACATCCAACATATTTTGCAGCTTGGTCCGATTTTCAAAATTAAAATGCACAGCTTCCAAATCAAATTACTCGCCAAAACTCAACCACTAATTGCGCAAATTATTTGGAGTTATTTCCTAATTTGTATTCTCTGCTGACCGAGATAGTTGGCAGCCATTCATTTCAGTCAGCAGCACCGAACCAGGCCAATTAATATTCATTTGGCCCAAACTCACCCGCTCAACACTTTCTAGCTGGGTGGAAAATCCTTTATTTAGCGAGCAACTTTCCGCGCTTGTTTTTCTTTATAGTTTATTCTCTTTTTTTTTTGGACGCGCGGGTTTTTGTAATTCCCCAGTTAGCTGTTGACGTTGTTTCTCCAGCTGCAAATGCACGACAAATTAACAGCCAGAAAGAGACAGCCAGGCGGGCCCAGAAAGAGACGGGTAGCACAAAGGGCAAAAAAAAAAAAATAAAGGAAAATATAGGGGGAAAGCCACGCCCGCGGCTTGGCCACAAAAAATATTGAAAAACTGCGGAAAATGCGGAAAACTAAAACTCTGTCACTCGCTGCTCTGTGAGATTTGTTTTAACAACAAAAAATGTGGTCTTGGGAAGAAAGAGTTTATTCAAGCAGCATAAACCCAAAACACACTCAGAAAAAAGTTAGGTAAATTTAATATTCAGACATCAAATCTATATAATTAAATAAAGCGATTTTGGAATTATAATGATGTATTTGTACATTTATAACAATATTCTGATATGCATATACATAGATAAAATTTAGGTTTTAAGTTAAGTCCAAGCTGAAGTTTCAGTGCATCCACCCCATCCTCACCTTTTCCGTTATGTGAGGCTCAACGCTCAGCGGGCCATGTTTTTATTGGATTTTTCCTCTTGTTTTCCTTTTTCTATTTTCGTGAGATTTTCGCACCACAAAACACTGAACCGACACACTTGTGTTAAATATTTTTTCTTTCTTTGCCTATTTGCGTTTAGTATTTTATGGGCTTTTTGTTTGCAACCACCCCCGTCTGCACTTCACTTGAAAACACTACGCTACACGGTCGCCAAAGCACTACACTACTACACTACACTATGCTGCGATGGACCGTTATTGGAGCTGGCGTTTACCGTTATTCGCTCCGCACTCGCGAGCTTCTTTCGTTGAACTGGCGAAAAAGAAAAAAACGCAGTCAAATTCACCAGCGAACTTTGCTAGTTTTTACAGCTAGGTGAGCCGAGCTTTAATGGCCGCTCTCGCTCTCTCGAGAAAATGGTTTCTTCCACTCCCTCTCACTCTTTCTTACCACTTTTGGCAAAACAGCCGGCGCAACAAAAACGCAACGCCAACGCAACAGCGCCGCCGGACAAGAGCTTTCAACCCAAAAATGGCAAAAACAAAGCGGGGGCCATGGACAACCCCCTTGGGCGTTCGCAGCTCTCGTTTGCTCTCTCTCTCTCTACCGCCCTCACTCTCTCGCTCTGCTGCGCATGCTCCAAAGCTGAGCTTCAAAGCTCCGAGCTCGGCATTTCGGGGGTGGATCGTCGGGGGTTGGGTGGTTAATGCGAAATCCATCTACAGGGGTCGCTGCGAAATGGCCTTGTATTACAGAATCCGCAGATCAACAAATTAATGGGAAAATATATTGTTTACAGGATTTAAGAAACTTATGGGCAAGGGTAGTTCATAATGTTTATTATGTTTCAAAGGCTCTTATTGAAGGCATATTTGAAGTGCAATGCACAATTTTAAAGAGAGATTTATAGTAACAGAAGAAGTAATTTATTTGTTCATCACGTTGAGAACTCACTGTTTTGAAATATGGTTTTTCGGGTGGGCGGTGGCATCGGGTGGGTTGTTTTCATGAGCTGTCGCATTGCTGCTGTTCTAGTCGTAGTCGTTGTTGCTGCAGAATGTGCACTTTGTTGAATGTGCAATGGGCTTCCTCATGGCGCTGTTATTGTTGCTACAACTGCTGCTACTGCAAATTGCCCCGCAGCATTTAAGGCGAATTATGAAAGTTCGTATGTGGGTGCGTGTTCCACCCTCCGCCCCGAAAAACCCACCCCTTTCGCCCCCGCTGGCAGACTGAACTTAGGGAAAGCGCGCTCGAGGGACCTGCAAAACGCCTGCATTTTAATTAATATTGATTGTAAGTTATTTTCCGAGAGAGGAAGGGAGGCAGCAGGTACGGCTTTAATTTAGTTTTCAAAATGTGTTTTTGCGTGGGGCACAAACAAGTACATAACCCACTTACCAGCGTGCAGACAAATGTTTGCCTATTACAGGGTACACAAAGTCAGCATTCCCGCCCAGCCATTCGGTATCATCATGCAAATTGAAGGGGGCTGGGATAGGGATAATGGGGATGCCGAAATTTGCATTTCAATTCTGCCGTCGCCGGCATTTCCATTCCCCTGCACCTCCACCCACGTCCCCACCCCGCCCCTTATGTTTACCTTGCTCGAACAGCTTCGCCGTATTTTTTCAACTCTGCTTTAAGTGTGATTCAGTGTTGCGCTCGACAGCGCGGCAAAATGTGCACGTGCTGCACCAGCCGCAAGGTATTTCCCCGCAGTGAATGTAAGCAGTGGTGGGTGGTAGGTCCTGTCGCGTCCTGTCCGAGCTTAAAAAACTCCAAAAGGAATTGGGCTCGAGTTCAAAATAAGCGATTATTTAAGGGTGCCACATGACATACAAGGGTTCTAAATTACTTAAAAAGGAGAGTCTGATATGTTAAAAAAAATCAATCAAAGGGCCTACTCTTCGTTTTAAGTTTGGTTTTTTTTAACATTTTTACAAACAAAACGAGTTCGACGAGTAGTTATCAAGGATATAAAGATATAATATTGTTTATATTCGTTATTGTTATTATTACTATTATGTTAGAACAACTTGCTTATACAAAAAAAGCTGAATTTAACTGGGTAATTTCACTCAAAATGCAATTGAATTTATGAACACGATATGTTGTTTTTTTTTTTTAAAAAAAAAAATACATATAAGACGGTGATTCCCCATTAGCCCTATTGAAACTGTTCCCACTCAATGTGTTCCCTGGGATCAAATAGTTTTCCCGCGCTTACAGCTGACAGCTCGATTACTGTTGCCAGCCCTAGTATATCGATAGCACGTAGCGAGGACAGACAAAGCCCCGATAGGCCATATCACACTCGTTGCCATCTCCAACGGCACGCACTAAAATTTTTTCGTTCTGGTTTGGTTAAATTTTATTTGTAAGTAAGGCCAGGAATCGATCAGAAATGGGCAAACGGCGGACGCAATCCCTGATCGACTCCAACTCCAGCGATAGCGACAGCGAGTCCGAGACCAACCTGGAATCGGTGAGTGGCTATAGAATAGATCAAATGCCTCATCCGCGCCCCTTTCTCCATATTGCGATGTAACGAAAATCAATATAAATACTGAAAATACACCTTATATGTAAACCCCAGGACCTGATGTCACTTGCCAAGAAGCGGAAGAAGCCCCAAACGGCGGCCAAGTCGAGTTCCCGCTCCGACTCCGATTCCGACTGGGCCAACAACAAAGCTGGAGCTCCCTCCTCCAAGAAGAAGAAGCGCCAGAAGCCCAGCAGAGACTCCAGCTCCTCGGAGTCCAATTGGGATGACGACAGTCAGGATGAGAGGCAGCCAGCGAGGCAGAGTCCTGCACAGGCGCAACAGGAGCACAAGCCTCCGGAGCAAGCCTCTCAGGCCGCCCAGCTCAGCGAGCAGGAGGAGGGGGAGGTATCCGATAGCGATTCCGACAAGTCCAAGTCCAACTCCTCCTCATCCGGCTCCGACTCCTCTAGTTCTTCCTCCAGCTCTGACTCGGAATTCGACGACGGTTTCGATGATGACCTCATGGGCGATGATGAGGATCGAAGGCGTCTCAATGGTTTGTCCGAGAAGGAGCGTGAAACTGAAATTTACAAGCGCATTGAGCAGCGAGAGATTATGCGAACACGCTGGGAAATCGAACGGAAACTGAAACTGGCGAGGCGCGGCGAGAAAAACCAAGAGAAGTCCAAGAACAAAGGGGAACGGGCCAAGAAGAAGAAGGAAAAGCGCGAGAAGAAGGCGAGGAAGGCCAGGGAAGCCCAGGCGCCCTTGCCAACTCAAGCTTCCACATCCACACTCTTAGATGTGGAACCCAAGCCCAGCAACGAAGTACGGTCAGCGAGTCCGTTGTCCACGCCCGCCCTTAACCGAGATGCGGCTTCCACTTCAGCGGCAGTGGCCAGTATTATGCCCGACGATGCAGCTTCCTCCGCTGGCGTCTCTGATTACTTTGATCACAAGGAACGTTCCAAGGAGCGTAAGAAGAACGTGGAGGCCAACAAGACGGACGACAAGAGGAGCAATGCCATGGCCTTATTAAAAGCCAAAAGAGAGGGCAAGGCCAAAAGAGGTAAGCATCAATCGTTCATAATAGTCATACGACTCTAACGTGTTTTTTTTTTTCCATTCTCCTTGCAGAGGAGGAGGAAGCCAAACGCCTGGCAGAAAAAGATCGTGATGACGACAAGGAGGAACTCGATAGCGTATCTGGTTGTAAATCGGCCGTGAAACTGAAAGCCTCTGAAATATACTCAGACGACTCAGGCAGCAGCGATTGGGATGAGGAAGAAAAGCCCGCGGGCAAACGTTCACGCTCCAACAGCAGCAAGGCCTCCAGCGAATCCGAGGACGAAGAAAAGGCGCCTCAGCGGCCCGTTTTTATAACCACACGCGAGGATCTTAACAAATTGCGTCTATCTCGCTACAAAATGGAGCGATTTGTGAACTTGCCAATCTTTGAGAGCACTGTACTCAACTGCTTTGTCCGGATAAGCATCGGAAACAATGGCCAGAAACCCGTGTATCGAGTGGCCGAAATTGTGGGAGTGGTTGAGACGGGGAAGATCTACAGTCTGGGCACTACACGAACCAATCGTGGATTGAGACTTAAGCACGGAACCCAGGAGCGGGTCTTCCGACTCGAATTCATTTCGAACCAGGAGTTTACGGAGAACGAGTTCAACAAGTGGAACGAGGTCTGCCAGCAGTCGCACGTCCAGATGCCAACGATTGATCTAATAGCGATCAAGCAGAACGACATCAAGAAAGCACTGAACTACGAGTTTAAGGACGAGGACGTGGACAAGATCGTGGAGGAGAAGAACCGCTTCCGGAACCGACCCACCAATTATGCGATGAAGAAAACCTGCCTGATGAAGGAGCGAGATGCAGCCATGTTGCGGGGTGATTACGACATTGCACAGGATCTGGGACAACAAATCGACGAGCTGGAGAACCGAGCCTCTGAGCTCGACAAAAGAAGATCCCATACCCTAAATCTGATCTCCTACATAAACGACAGGAACAGGAAAAAGAATGTGGAGGACGCTGAGAAGGCAATTTTAGAGGAGGCTCGGGCCAACAAAGGCCTCAAGATCTCGGATCCCTTTACACGTCGCATTACTCAACCGCGCATGGGCTTCAAGGGTGCCAAGAAGGACGAGGATGACATGCAGTTGGCACCTCTGCCACCGCCACCCCCAGGAAAAAAGAGGCCCAACGAAGCAGGAACTTCGAGTGCAAGCGTCAGGCCCACGGACTCCAAGGATTACAGTCTCTACTCACTGCATGACTTTGACATTGACCTAGATGTTCCGCTACCAGGTATGTAACTAACATTTTGTTGCAGTTAAGCAATGGACATAACCACTTTCTTTTTTAGTTAATACGAATTCAGTGCCCAAGCCGGCTAGCAAACCAGCTGAAACAGTCTCCAAACGTTCGCTGAATCTAGAGGATTACAAAAAAAAGCGAGGTCTTATATAGAAAATGATGTCGCTGGTCCATTCATATTGACAAAGCGTCACATGTTTACGTCCTAGTTTAGTGTAGTGCCCAAATGACTACAGCGATTGTTTGCTTCAAAGACTCAACCAACTTAAAGAGCAACAAAGAAACGACGAGCAATCAGCTCGGCTTATAGTTACAGTTCATATATATATAATTAGGTTGACACAGAAAGTTTTAGATAGGTCGGGCGAGGCGAAGAATTGAATATCCCAATCGAGGATACTTTCCCTGTATGTGTTTGTTTTGTTTCACTATTATGATATAATTTTTAGAAAAATTATGCAAGCAGCACTTAAGAATGAACAGTAATTTCGAACATTTGGAATGCCTATGCTGATAACGAACTCATTTAAGTATATATTTTGAACTTTTTATAGTTTTAAGCTAAAAATGTTATAACGAAAATAGTAAGACCCCATCCAGCCTAATCATTTCCAACGATTTGTTCAATAAATTAACAACTCACATAATTTATACGGAATTAGTTTTCAGCGAAGACTTAATTGTTTACTCAGGCAAATTTGAAGGATATTCCATGGACAAATATAAAGAGGATGATCAAGCGAGTATGTATCCGTTGGTTGTAACCGTTCAATGCTGTATTAGATTTAGGCGAAATTCATCAGTTGTAGCAACAGCTTTCATATACTTAAATATACACATATAAATATTATTTATAATAAAGAAAAAGACTTAAATCATGTTATTGATCACTACATAGCATAGTATTGGGATACGAGCTGTGTAGTATTTGTTATCTTGTACTCTTGGCGCTTTTTCCCTCATAAACAGCAATGAAAAGTAAACTTATGGTCACCATTCTGGACTGGCTTAGCTTAAGATCGCCCCAGTTGGCTCCTCTTAATTGGTTTGCAGTCTGTTTGCGCAGCTGGCTGACTCCTTTCATGTTCTCACCAAATTAATTCAATTAATTCGATGAAATTGTCTTTTAATTGAACACGATCGCGTTTCGTCAGAGGGGAAAACGTTTTTCAAGATCTGCAAATATATAAAGAGACTTTAACGGTCAATATTTGAAAGACATATTCGATCCGTCATATTGAAAGCCACATCTTGCTCTGATGCAATCGATCGAAATACATGCTAAATAGGATGCTAATTTGAAATAAACTTGAATTGATCGCTCTATAATGCACTTCCGCTCGAATATTTTCCAAGTTGGTTTGTTCTGTCTTTTTGGGAACCTCGCAGTGCCGAACATATTGTTCCCAAATGGTGAATGTGACTGATCCGATCACAATGATGACGACTTGGATGGGGGCACCATTGTGGCACAATGACATTTTATCTCGGAATATGCAACAGCAGCACGTTCTCTGAAGCGGAGAGTGTAATAGATCAGCGACGGAATCTCGATTCTGAATCCGAAAACTACCGATGCGTGGCCCATGCAAATGTTCTTGCAGCGACATCGGTGTGGGTGCATCCCACAGTCACTTACACACACACATCTCCCATCAATGCACCATGAAAAATTGTATCAATAAGTGAAATCTCCGATATAGTCAGCTACTTCAACCCGTCTATAAGGATTGCTATCATCCATTATCAAGTAAGTTCGATCAGGGAAAGTATATGTTATGTTCAACTAGAACCATATCTTATAGCATCGTATATAGATTTCTAGTAGTGCTCCCCCTTTTTCTTTCTGTGTACCCATGTGGGAGAATCCCCTTGACGGCGACTAATCAACCGGCATCGGCATGCCTTATACACAAGTGCTGGGTGCTGTCCAGCGACAGCGGCTTCTTCATCGTCACCCCGGACTCGAGCATCTTCCATTGTCCGCCCCTCGGGGCTCCACTGTACATGTGCGTCTGTGGTGGTGCAGTGTGTGCGGCTCAGGGGACGCCAACTGTGGCTTCAGCTCAAGCGATCAGTTCAAAGTTGACTTCGTCGCGGACCAGAGCGGACCGTTCTAATTCCGACACGCGACCGTGAATTATAGAATTACCAAATCACAGTGTAATTTAATTTAAAGAAATATAGCTAAAAAAAACTAAGAGAAAATAAAATGACACCCCATATGTGCTCAGTTGTGAGGTGTTTGTTTGTGGCCCTCATCCTTGGCCAAGTGCAAGCCGAACTGGATTTTAACAACGATCTCGAAAACAGTCAAAAGTTCAAGAGCATACCAACCACAGTGAAAACCTATGAGAACGACACAGTGCAGCTTCCATGCACCTTAAACAGTAAGTGATTAACTAAATGCGGTACTAATCTTAGTGCACATTGTGGGTATTTCTGGCGATTAGCCCCGCGTTTGGGGCCTTGAGTCGGCCACCAGCAGCAATTGGCCATAACAATGAGATTTAATTCGATTGAAGAAATGAACTCACAATGCCACAAATGGAGGTATTATCCGACAATAATAGAGCTCCGGCGGAGAAAGTCCAGAAGCGGATTCTATTAATTGAACGCTTAACACACTTAGCGGCGCATTCAAGTCGCCGTGCAAGACCCTCCCGAGACATATTGTTAAATGGCCAATTAAAGGATTATTGACAGAAGCAATTACACTTTCAAAGGGTTACAAGATTACACAAACTTACAAATTAGCGTGTGTGCGGGAAGCCCACAGAGTCGTCAAAATCCACCCCATGAAGAAATATTTAACTAAGCCTTTCACTTTCACATGCCAATATAGGATATTTACAAAAGTTTTTAGTTACATTTTAAAGTAATATAATCATAAATAATCCTGTATTTATAATGTATATTTCTGTTATACATATTTTTAAGAAATATCATTTTGACTAGATCTGCTTAGTGTATTGAAATTTTCGTTAGCTAAAACATCTTTGAGATACAACGGATACTTTTTATTCTACATATATCGATGATCAATGCAAACAATTTGGGCTTCGAGCGGATGCTATTGTTTATTCTCATTTATCTTGGCAGTGAGATAAGCGCCAGATAACTGTTAAGATTCGAGATACAATTCTGCTGAATTCTGTTCTGTTCTCTTGAATATCTGGTAGATAAAAATGGAATTCGCGAATGCCCTATAAAACATAAAAATAAAAACACATAATCATGATCATAAACTGTATTACCTCACATACCCAGCTCCCTTCCGCTACGTCCGCTGGCATCGTGACGATGTGGCTCTGGTGGACTCCAGACACCCGGAGCTCCCGCCCCCGGATCGCATAATGCTCTGGCCAAATGGCAGCCTGCAGGTGGCCAACGTGCAGTCCAGTGACACCGGGGACTACTACTGCGAAATGAACTCGGACTCGGGTCATGTGGTCCAGCAGCACGCCATCGAAGTGCAATTGGCTCCACAGGTGCTTATTGAACCATCGGATCTCACGGAGCAGCGGATAGGTGCCACTTTGGAAGTGGTGTGCGAAGCCCAGGGAGTACCCCAGCCGGTCATCACCTGGCGCTTGAACGGCAATGTCATCCAGCCACAGAGTAACACGGGGAATCGGCAAAGCCTAATCCTGGATATCAAGTCGAGGAACCAGGCGGGCCTCATAGAATGCGTGGCCAGCAATGGAGTGGGTGAGCCAGCGGTGGCCAATGTCTACCTCCATGTGCTATGTGAGTAATTAACTTTCAAGACAACTTGAGCAATTAACTTTAACTTACTGACCTTCTCGAATCGACAGTTTCGCCCGAGGTGAGCATACCCCAACCCGTGGTGTACACCAAACTGGGCTCCCGTGCCCATCTTGAGTGCATTGTGGAGGCGGCACCGGCGGCCACGGTTAAGTGGTTCCACCACGGACTGCCGGTGGCACTGGGAGCCCACTCCACCACCCACGAGTCGGAATTGCAGACGAACCGGTCGGTGGATCACTACGTAAACGCCGTGCGTCACATGCTGGTGGTGAAGAGCGTGAGGAACGCGGATATGGGGCAGTACGAGTGCCGCGCCAGCAATCAGATATCCGTGAAAAGCGGAAGTGTTGAGCTGACCGGCCGCCCGATGCCCTGCCTTTTCAAGATCAACCCGGGCACCCAGAGCTCCACGTCGCATGTCCTCGTTTGGCAGACCGAGAGCCTGCTGCCCATCATGGAGTTCAAGCTCAAGTTCCGACAGATCCCCTCGAAAAATGTCACTCGCCAGGTTAGAACCAACTGGACAGAGCTCACGATTCCCGCTCAAGCCACAAATGGTAAGGATACCCTTAAGCTTTTATCCCTTAATTTTCTATTCACGTTCACAACGTTTCATCTAGGACTCATCTATATAACCACATACACTCTACATGGCCTCCAGCCCGCTAGTCTCTACGAAGTTTCCGTTTTGGCCAGAAATAGTTTTGGTTGGAGCGACAATAGCAAGATAGTGCGTTTTGCCACAGGTGGAGAAGGTGAGTTAATACAGATTACATATGAATTCGTTGATTTATTTCCCTCTAACTTCCAAAGTTGAACTACCCAACTATTCGACTGAATCGGAGCTTCAGGACGATTTGACCGAAGAGGACTTCCACAACGAAATCACCCAGAGATCTGAGGTTCTATCGGCCAGCATGATGTTCAACTCGGGCTCAGTTAATGGGCGCGGAATCAGTGCCTTTATATATTCCTTATGTCTTATAAATATATTACGATTAATAAGTTAGATCTAATCTTAAAATATACTACTCTAATTCGAATAAATAAACATTCAATGCTGAGTGATGCGTTAGCGCATATATGATTCATATTGAGATTGCTTCTGCTGAATAATACTTCCGTAAAAAAGGTGAGATAACATTTTTCTGAGCAGTGTATCATAGTAAAGTGATAATGCTTGTGACTATGATACTATATTTATCATTGACTGCAATGAAATATACATAAGTCAAGCGAAGGCATTTCCTTTTTATTATAAAATTAATAAACTACGGTTATTTTTTATAGTTTTAGTAATAAATGTATTCAAAAGACAACATAAATAGAAATATAATCAAAAGAAGCCTAAGAACCATTATTAAACTTACAAGGAGTTAAAAAAGGCGGCCTCCAGTGCGTATGTGTAATATGTTTAACTGGAGACTTGGTAAATTTAAGAAGAAAATCTCTGCATTTGTGAACCCATAAGCCCCAGCAAACAACTTCGAGGGTACTTTTTCAGTATAGGGCTTCCTCTTTGAACTTCAATTGGCAGTGACATTGCGGACAGCTAACGCATCTTTCAGGCCCCAAGACCCAAAGACTCCCGCTCTCCTCTCTCCCTCACTCTCTCTCTCTACCCGAACTCTCTCTCTGCAAATGGACTGTTATCCAAAGGCCCCAATGCATTGGAGAGCGAAGCACTAAGTGTAGAGAGATATGGAGAGAGATTTCGAGCTGTTCCGCTTGCCAATCGTTTCGAAGTGCTTTTGGCATCAGCACGCGCTCGACTTTTAGTTCTCGTTTGAACAGCTTCGCGTTCGGTTCTCCACGCAGCCCCAGCGCAGATAAAAAGGTCTCCATCCACAGCTCCAACTGAACCAATACCCATTGCCTAGCGCCTAGTGCCCCGCAAAAACCCTAGGCCTATGGCCAATTACCGACAGCTGTAAACGTAAACGTTTGCATTCGACCTGGCTAAAACGTGTACAAATCGCTTGGGAAACGTCGTGCGGGCGAAAGCGTTACAAACGCGCGAGTGCTTTAAACGTAATTCGTACCAAAATCGGGAAAAACAAAAGGGTGAAGAGGAAGAAACCACTTTTGTACCGCTTCGGCCGAATTTCAACTCATCTCGCGTCGGTATCTGGGGACCAGAAACCAGTTTTCCTCCTCTAGGCTCTCCGGGCAAAATAAATACGAAACAAAATAACAATCTCGAACGCAGCGCACCGCATCCATTCTGTAACTCTGGCGGCCCTGAGAAGCCGTGCCGAAACCCCAAAGATTTTGTGATTTAGTCTTCGGGCCAAAACGACAGGCGATGATTCATGAAAATGGCCTACGATATGGCCAGAATGGCCAGCAGATGTGCTCCATATCTTCACTTTTATCCTGCTCCTCGGGAGCCCATTTGGCAGAGATTCAAATTCAAATTCGGTTTCAGTTGCAATTCTTGGGCGTCTCGCTCTTTCTTCGCTGGCAGATTCTTTGCTGCACATTCTATAAATATGTAGAAATATGTAAAATAGCTGCCGTTGTGCCGGCAACAGAAATACGCCAAACAACAGAATAAATGGCAAAGGAAAATGGTCAAATGAAAGCGAAAATGCAAGAGGAAAGCAGCCAGTTGTAGCGCAGGCTGTGAAAAAGAAGGTGGGGGGGTGGTATTAGGGACCAGCTGCTGGGAGCGGAAAGAAAAAGGGAAATGCTTACAGAAACGCTGAATGGAAAACAAATTTTCTATACGTGTTTTTATTTACATTGGGAGTAGGCAAAAAACGGGAAGAAACAACAGAAAAGTTTTCAATTCCAATTGGGATCCCCCAAAAAGCATTCTACGGATGCAAGACAGCTGCATCTGTGCCTCCCCCCACTCACACAAGTGCACACCGAGTGTGTGCGCCTGTGTGTGTTAACTTTGAGCGCAATGTAAATAAACAAAGCGCCAAAGACAAAAACAACAACAATCAAGGCATTGATTTAAAGAGAACCCTAGTAAAAGAACTCACAAAAAACGGGAATAAAGTTGGACCAAACAACCCGAAGCTTAAATACCCTGAAAAGTTTGGTCAAACTTTATTTTTAATTTGAGACAGAATTAAAAAACTTCTCTGCTATTTGGTAAATTACAAAGTAACATTAAACAGAAAATTAAAGTGTATTAGATAACTCCCCAGGTGGCTTTCATCACAGAAATTATATTTAATTATTCCCGATATGGCCAATTAACATGTCAAAAATGATTGAAGTCGCTTAGCTAAGAATTTTTCTATGCATCAGGTTTGTAAGTTAAAATACCCCATTAAAGGGTATCATGTAGAAAACAACCTAGTTGCACCTTCGCCCTCCTTTGATTTTTATAATTGATAAACAGACTGGAGGGGCGTAAATTCCGTTTAGAGGTAGTTGCCGCATGGAGGAGGTGCCAACGAGCTTCAGTACACACCGTTTATCTGTATCTGAGGTGTCGTCTATTCAGGTGACAACCCATAAAATACTGGATGGGAAAACTCAGCAACACAAGTGAGTGCGGAAATTCTCACTCATCAGGGAGCTTTTGTTCAGCGATGCTTATGTTAGAAGGGAAATATTTACAAACAGCAGCAGATGGCAGGAAGATGCATTGAGTTTTCCAAGCAAAAGTAACCATTGAAATGAATATATATATTTATATGGTACTTAAATGTCTTCAACTCATTTACTACTTGCCTTCTAAAGTATCTTAAACATATCGGATTTGTTTTCTATTTACTTAGAAGTGTGAAATCATTCTATCAATCTAATGCTAAAAAGAGAATAAGTCGACTATTTATTTGCCCGCCAAATCTTGCGAAATGTTCAAATTTTTTTGCAAATGCATCAGCGATGGATTATGATCATCATCAGGCATTGCAAAATTGTTTGTTTTATGAGTGGAGCATATAAACAACTAAGTGCACATATGTGCACATGCAAATTGTTTGTTTGTATGGGTGAGCTATGCCCGCCATTTGCAAAACGGCTTTTATATCAACAGCCCGAATTTTGTGTAATTTTCTTGTTTTTGGTTTTTGCATCGACTTTCCGTGCTGTACAATTTTTTCGCATTTGCACATTAATTTATTTATATGCATAAACATTTGCATGCTATTCGACTTGGCACACCCTGACCCAACAGCGCCCCAAAGCCCCCACTTCGACCCACTTTACTGGCCGGCTGGCATTGAGTCAGCCCCAAAGAGAAATATACAGTCGAACTTCCTTAAGCCTAGCAAACGAAATCGGCAAGAGATGCATGTGTTTCTAAAGTTCTCATTTTAAAAAGTAATACTCAAAGTTATTCAGCATGAAAATGAATATTAATCACACAGCTGTTTACGTTAAATTTACAGAATGTTTTAATACAACTACATTATTTGATTGTTGACAGTGCAATATTGTAGATAATATCAAATAAAAGTTTCAAAATAATCTTTTTACTAGACAATACATTCGGAAACCTAACTCAGAGCTTAAACTTAAAGAAAATCCATGTTTTCCTAAGGAATTCGCACTGTACCTCGAGAGAGTGACGCTGTTGTGAGCTGCAAATTAGTAGCTAAACTAGCAAATGGCCATTTTTCGCGTAGAGATCATAATATCTTCAAGATACAACTTATCGACGGAGAGCAAATTGCCACCAGATACAACTGGCGGCTTGCATAACATAATGCGGCCAAAGCGAGTGAGCAATGTTTACAGATCGGTCCAATATTTTCTTTACGCTGCCATATGTTTTTTCATTTTTTTTTTTTTTTGCGAAAAATTCGTTTGTAGTTGGCGCTTTTCCATGCATTTTGTCCAAGCCAATTAGAAATTTCCGGTCCGCGTCGCGACTCGCATACGAAATGCACGGAATAAACGATAAGCGAAATTAAATAATCATAAAGCCAAAAAGTAAATTGTAAACGTATTTCGGCGGTTTTTGCGGTTCCCGATCGGGGAGCAACATAATGGCTCTAGCAAATTAATTAAGTACCAACCAACCATATTAATTGCAGTTAACGACCTACCTCCGACAGCTCCGAACCAAATTCCAATCGATAAAACGAACTCACCAAAATCAAGCCAGGCAAACACCAATCACCATGATCAAGGCGAGAGATTCGACGAGGCTGCTGCTCATTAGTCTGCTAATTGGACAACTGTACGGTAAGTCAAGGACCCAATCGAATGGCCTATAAAAACAAAGAACTAATTCGGAACAGCACGATACGATTAGATTAACACCACAGAGTTTCAATCGAAGTGGGAATCTCCCGGAAAATCTAGGAGTAGAAAGTTGGAGAGAGTTGTAATGGATGTGTAATATTTTTACGACTACTTGTAGAGATAGGAAGATTCGAAAGTGCGGCACAAGAAGCCTAGTTGTACATAAAACTGCTGTTTGAAAACTAGGTCATTGAGTTGATAACATTCAATGTTTTTAAATAATATTACCCAGCAAGAATATATTAAATATCTGCATTATATCAAGCTAATATACCCCATCAGGTTTGCAGTAGTCGAATGAAAATTTGATTAAAACCGTGTCAGTTTAAAGAGTTTTCCACGCCTCAATGAATTTACGTAATTTCCAGATATTATGAATAACTGCGGTTCGTTCAGAAATAACTATGAGCAACGAGCAAGCCACCCCCAGATACGAGCCCTCACGTCCGCGTACAACATATTC
This sequence comes from Drosophila simulans, assembly GCF_016746395.2. Classification (NCBI taxonomy): domain Eukaryota; kingdom Metazoa; phylum Arthropoda; class Insecta; order Diptera; family Drosophilidae; genus Drosophila; species Drosophila simulans. The sequence goes on from NC_052521.2 coordinate 19,541,450, forward strand.
TACCCATTCGTACTCGCCAGAAAGCTCCAGATACGCTCGGTTATAGTCAATAGGTATATAGGTATAGGTGTGAGCCACGTGCGTATGGCTTTATCTTTTGCGTAAACTGAACCCACACCGGGTGAAATGTTGGTGCCAGTTGGAAAAAAACAAGTATATCTTATCGTTCGAGAGAGCGTCAAACAGTTACCTCCGCTCTGAAAGTTAAGTTTCATTCGCTTTTGGAATTATGGCGCAAATTGCTGATAACGCTCCACATTCCACTACACGTATGTATCTTGGCTCGGAAAAGAGGAGCCAACCAACCCAGTACCCAAAACGTTCCTCCGTCCCTTTCCCGGGTGCCATGTGTTCTGGAATACGAATAAAAAGTGAATATCGCCCAGCGAGTTGAATAAATATTTGCCATACACGACGAATGCTGTGCAAAGAATGCCATTTTAATATTGAATATTTGCTCGTAAACTTCGTTGGGAACGTGAAAACGCCCCCATGCTCCAGATGTAATCATATGTACGTCCCAGGGCACAGTTCATACATACATACATATATACGTTTTTCGATATTGGTACGCATATATTGTTCGTTTTTTAATTAAAAGTTAAATTCGTCCAATTTTAGCCATGAGATAAAGCCTATGACCGAAAATACCATTAAAAAACAAACTAAAAGCCACGGGCCCCGGGGAATTTGGAACTTTGCCTTCTCATATATCAAAATTCTAGGTGCTGAAGAATACTCTAGCTTGTTTGGCCTACAAAAACAAGCAGAGTCAATTTGTACTGTATTTCATAATACTCCCATCTAGCAAACAACAATATTTGTTTGTCTGCATGAGCATAAATTTAGTTCACCCTTCAGTTATTGCAGAACTGAAGTTGATAAAGACCTGTTCCTAATGGAAATTCGTCTTATGTTTATACAGAAAACAACGAGTCAAGGTCTCGCCGTTTCAGTACAATAAAATAGTGTTCCTGGAATTGGCGATTAAGTGTTTGCTTTTACATACCCATGCAATATGCATAAGTGCTTGGCTGAGTTTCGGGGGCTTTTTTCGGTTGCTAATGCCGAATGGAATGAAACCGAAAATGATCAAATTACGCATTCGCAGGCATCTGAAACATACGTTTTCCAAAAATAAAGATCGCATAATAAATCAATGATTGGATCAATCAAAACGCTACACATGGGTGTGGAATGAAGAGACCCCACCCAAAAGTTCCCGTAAGCGGGAAGTCGATTTGCCATTTCAATTGATTTCGTTTAATTCACCATTTATTATGTGTTTGTTTTTTGGCGGCTGTTTAATGGCGATTTTTGTGTCTCTATGGAAATTTAAATTTATATACCTACAGTGGAACTAGACGCATTGGAAAAATACAAATTAATTACATTACATTACGAATTACAACCGAATTAAACTAATGCTAATAAATTATAAAATATGTACTGAAATTAAAAAGCAAATCGCATATAATTTTTCCGATTTTTTTTTTTAATTTTTCTTGCAATAAAATGGAATACATTTTCATAAGACAAAATGGCTTGTGCATCTATCAAGATTCCCCTGTCGAGCATTTGCATCTCACCCAGTTTTGGGAACTTTTACGACCCCCATCACAATCTGACTGCTCCATCGACTTAGACATGACATGTCGATTAAAGAATGTTTCCCCCCTTTCCTGACGACTCGGCGAAATCTGGGCGATGTTTCCTTTTCGAGATTTCGAAAATTTTGTACATTTAGGATTGGCGAGCGGCGAGTAGTTGGCATCATTTATTTATACACATTTCATTGAGTCAGCAGACTTGGGCGAGGATGTCGATGTGGGCCATTGTGGATTTGTTTACTTATTGACCTCATAACTCATCCACGTCTGTTTGCGATCCACTGACTATAGAGCAGTGTGATAATGAAATGGCAATCAACCATTTTCCAGTCGCAAATCTTGAACTGAATCTTCAATGGGAGTTATCAATGGTCGGCCGAGACTACAGACCTGTCCAACCTTCCTGATACGAGTGGAGCATATATCATATATACGTGACATTCGTACTTACTAAATATGCGAAAATATTTACGCGGAATCTAGGGCAAAGTAATGAAATTTATTATTGCATACCCAAGGGAATGCAGTTGCAAATTCTATGGAACAATTAACCTCACCAAACCTTTTTTTAACTAAGCGTTATAGTTCTAATTTAAGACTGACCGTCTTAAGTCCTTTAAACCTCTTAAAGTATTATTTTATCATAGCCAAGTAATATTGGTGTCACGATAAAGCATTCCAGAGTCCAACATTTTGGCCAAGTATGAAATGAAAGCCATGAGAATATTCACAGCACTTAAAGCCAAGCTAAGCTAACTGGCTGTTTTCCCTAGAATTTTAAACATGACTTCATCTGCCGGCGAATGCAGAGTCATCAAAGTTGCCCTCAAGAACTGAGTGGATTGCGACAAATTCTCCAGGACGTCCCAGTGCCAATGCAGGCCACAAATGGCGATTGTGTATAACATTGAACTCGAGTTTAGAGACGGAAAAGGAGTGGCAGGACGAGTGGGGGAGAGTCTGGAAGAGAAGCTGGCGCCGCGACATCCTGACGCCATTGTTCCACTTACAACGCTTGCACTGCCAGCCGAAGGGAGTGCGGTGTATGGCAGAGGGGGGGATGGGGTCTGGGGACATCATCATCCATACGGATGAACTTAAGCCGAGTGGTTGTTGATGTTGTTGCCGGGGAGCAGTTTTTTATTTGCCACCCCCCGCCAACCCAACACCATCATCGATCCAAGGACAATGCTCGCCCAGGGGGTTGGATGACGCACTTGGGCACTTGGGCACCCGAGCTCCCAGCTCCCAGCTTCTCGACTGACTTTTGGCGCTGACCTAGTTGCATGCAAACAATTGCGTGGAGTCCGCTCTCGGGAAGCCACTGTTTCCATGTGCCCGTAACCTTGACACCGGCCGAGGATTGCAGTTGTCAGCATTGGCCAGGCCAGCTTCCCGAGTCGCCCATCCAAACCAGATCGCTGAAGGTCCCCAGCTGCTCTGGCTGGCCAAGTGTGTGTTGTCTTTTCGTTTTCTCCTTCCATCAAAGTGGCCCAGACCATAAAAGGGGCGTCTGACTGCGGCTATAAGGAGAGGCCATTGGATAAGATAACTGGCTCCGTCTTTGGATCGAGTGTGCCCACCTTAAAGAGCGTTTATCGACCATTGATAACGAGTTTGAGCCACTTGCGTAATCCCGACAATATCCATCATAACCTTATGCGTTGGCCATGATGAAGTTGGCCATGAGTCACGAGTCATTCGGCTTTCGGCCGTTAGATGACTAGTGAGTTACATGCCGCATATGGCAGGCAAATTGTTATGGCTAATACATACGAAATTGCGGTTGAACAGAAATTACTCATTTAATTTGCATAAACTCATACCTTTCGGCACTATGCAAATAGAGACAGTCATGAAGATTTTCAAAAAAATCTCTTTGACTGAACCTGACTTTATGGCCTGCGGTAATTTACCTGGAACTTAAGATATATCTTTCATATCTAGCACGTTGTTTACCTGCGAATTTAGTACTCTACAGATGGAAATGTTCTTCGCAGATGGCCACGAATGTTAGTGGTTGTATACTTTTAGGGGGTTTCTTGTACAGTTTCTTGTACAAACTAATATCAAACATGTTAGTAATAAATATTAGTATCTGCAAATATGAATCGAATCTCCCCTCGTTCTTGGTGAAAACTCACTTCCGTTGCAGAACTGCACTTTTATAAACGAGTTCTCTGTACTGCGACCCTTTTGATTGGAAGCAGCAGTTGCTGGGGATGTCGTGTGATTCTTATCAATTCCAATTAAGTCCGGAACCACTCAGGGATCCAGTCTGATGACTCACTGCAGCACCTTGCCTATAGCAACCAACATGACGCAATGATCTCAAGAATACTCGCTTCGTAAATCTCTATTTAATACCTTCAATTTCCTGATTACTAATTACTATGACTAATTATTGTGGGTTGTTAAGGATCAAAGTGGCAAACTTCTAAAAGCATCGAATAAGTAAATTTCTACTTTTGGCCTTTCAGTAAGTTGTTCAGGATCGCCCATAGACGCGGATGACAAGGGTACAGATTATCAGGACGACGAATATGAGTACGGCGACGATGGCGATGATGCTGACACCCAAATCTTCGATGTGACAAAAAACCATGCTGAGCAGGAAGCGCCGCCGTATTTTGAGGTTATGGACCTAAGGGTCGAAGCCAAGCCGGGCGATGATGTGGTCCTCAACTGCGATGCACGGAATTTCCAGCGTAAGCTATTCCCATACCCTATGCTCATACCCTAGTAAAACCGAGTTTAAAACCCTAACAATCAATCCGTACAGTTAGCAACGCAGTGATGTGGTACAAGAACCGGATAATCATAGCCAACGGACAGAATCCCATTAACCAGCGGGTGCAGTGCATGCTGAACAACTCGATACTTTTGAGGAACGTGTCGCCGGAGGACTCGGATGACTACTACTGCGAAATCCTGCCCCAGAGGGTTCGACAGCACACGGCACTGCGGGTGGGCGCCCGGCTGTCGATCCTCTGCGACGATCGCGACATCACGGATCGCTCGCAGACGTTCAGGCAGGGCGACCACCACAAGCTCGAGTGTCGAACCTATCTGCCCGACAATGCCACTATCAAGTGGTCCTTTAATGTATGTTTTTATAATCGTATCCCCGCACTATCACTCAGTTCCTATCGCTGGCACCCGCCGCCCATTTTCCCACACGATCTTTTTCTTTCAGGATCTGAACGGACAGCCCTCCGCCGTGGACAACCAGAACGGCGTGATTATCCTCGACAATGTGGATGAGAAGAACGCCGGCGACTACCAGTGCTTGGCCGATGATGGCAGTCGCCATCCTCCTCATGGCACCGTCCACATCGATGTCCAGTACAGCCCCATCGTGTCCACCCATCGGCATAATGTGAACACCGAGAAGGGCGCCACCGCCGAGCTGTACTGCAACTATCGGGCGAAACCCATTGGCAGGAGCTATTTCATCAAGGACGGCAAGACCCTGCAGCTCTCCGACAAGTACTCCCTCAAGGACTCGGTTCACAATGGCCACAATCGCACCACCCTGCTTGTCAGGGAGGTGACCGACAGCGATCTGGGCGAGTATCTGTGCCAGGTGGAGAACGCCATTGGATCCAACGAGGTAAAGGTGCACGTCAGCTACAATCCGGAGACCCCGCAGTTCGAGGACATGACCGTGGAGGGCAACAAGGTCACGCTGCACTGGCTGGTCAGGAGTCACCAGCTCCTTTCCGAGGCCATGTTGGACTACCAGCTAACTGGGGTGAGTTGCTCTACAAATTAGTAGGATTGGACTTTCCTAAACCGATCGAATCTTTCAATCATCAGTCGTACACTTGGAGCACTGTCCAGGTGCTGGAGACACATCGCCACAACAACACGGATAACATCTGGAAGATCACCCACCAACTGGAGCTGAGCCGTGGAGTGTGGCATGCGCGCGTCAAGACGAAGAACACCAAAGGATGGTCCCACTTTTCGAACGACCACGTCTTCGAGATCCCGGAGTACTCCGAGGTCGACAAAGATGAAGGTGAGTACGGAGCACCACTGATACGATCAAATGCTTATCATGTTCATTCGACAGAAGTGGAAATGCCCCCGGATGAGATCGTGCGGGCTGGAATCATGCCCATGAGCAAAGGAGCTGCGTCATCGATGCAGCGCCTGAACGTGGGAGTGATCCTGCTGGCAGCGCTCCTGCTGCGCGTCCGCCTCTAAGGGGTGCCACCCAACCAGACCGAGATGTGTACATACGTATTTCCGGATTACTCAGCTATCGAGGCTATCGGAGCGATAGCGAAACGCACATAGGAACCGAAACTAAAGTATTCTAATTATACAAATGCTAATGCGCGACCGCTGGCTTGGGTCAATGTTAATGTTATGCTATTGAACACGCTGGAGCGATCACTGAAACGAAACACTAGTGCCAAGCAAGGAAGTAACTGGGAGATCGGCGAGGACTAAAGTTAATTTAGTTTAGTTAAAGTTAAAGCTGTACAAGCGACTAGGGCAGAGCAACTGCGACGATCGGTTTAACCGAAAAGAGCAACATTTTGATTAACCTTAGCTATAATATTTATTTGTTTTTTTCTGTCTGCATGTGCGTGTTGTTGGCACTTCTGAGGAGGAGCCCAAACCGAAAACGAATACTAGTACGACGGAAAATTGGGAGCGATCCAATATACCATACAATCCCCGATGGCATGGTATAGCGAAAAGTGGGTTAAGTTCAAGGGACTTTATAGGACTTGCAATACGCACCATATTTTTGTACATGCAAACGTACTTACGAACATTAGGCTAACTGAAGCGGAGGGGAAGCTGGGGGGGACTTATCGAATGGCATGCTAATTATTTTATAAACTAGACCAAAGCTTAGACATACATATGTGTACCTACCACACACCATACATATGAAACTTATTTTTACGGAACTACGCCACATCAACACTCAATGGAACAGAACGATTCAAAATATACAAATCAAAAGCTAGAACGCATATGTACCTATGCCTAGGAGATACCGAAGAAGTCGAGGGAAGCCATATACATCTAGGTATAATATACACTCTAACTGATTGATAATCGATTGATAATCCGGGTTTGGCTTTACTCCTGTCCTTGATTCTGCTACAATACCTGAGGAATATCGCCATAACATGCTGACCATGTACACTGTACTGTACTGTACGTATGAGTAATCAGATTGTGAGTGTAGGAATATATTTTATAAATGTTTTATTTAAGAATCATAACATTAGAGCTGATCAATAAACGTGCCAATCGAAGCAATCAACCGAAACTGATTGATTGCTCGCTAAATCAAATCAAAAACGCCACAAAAATAAAGTTCCATAAGCAAAGTTTTGACGAGGACCTGATTTCGAAAGCCGACCTTGGAGCATATACACATATATACACAGAATCATATATATTAAAAAATATACTTAAAGCCAGTGTCTTACATGAATATTGTAATTTTCGTTGAGTCCATGATAAGTAAGCAAATAAAATAAACTAAACGGATTCAATCTGTGCTTTTTCAGGGGGCAGTGAGCGATCGTTGTGGCTAAGTTTACTTTGGTTCCTTTTTTATTTAATAAATAAAGTTGATTTTGTGTCTTTACAAATACAAAAATTTACAATCAACAAAGACTTCAAATGCTCATTTCCTGTGAGAAGAGTGGAGAGTGTAGAAGAGGTGGCAGTGCTCCACCAGCGTTAAACTAAACTAAGCTAATGTGTGCCCATCCCCAGGAGGAGCAACACGGTCGATGCCAGGACTGTGCAGCCCAGAAAACTGCTCGCAGATCCCGCCGCGGATGTGGAGCTCTCCGGGGCAATGGCGTCCAGGGAATGCTCGGCGATGGTCACCTTCGTGTTGACCACGGATCCGGAGGGCAGTACCTTGCAGAGATAGCTGCCAGCCACCTGGGGACTCGCCTTCAGGATGGTCAGGTCGTAGTTGGCGTCCAGTTTGAAGTTGGGCTGCACCAGGTTCTTGCCATTGGAAATGACATTATCGCCGAAGTACCACAGGACCACACCGTCTGAGCTGTGCACTGAAATTATTTGTTGGTTTATTAGTTAATTTCCTTGGGAGGCATTAGCTGTACTCACGATTGCTTCCCACATCGCACTTGAGCACCACATCCTCGCCACGGATTCCCGTCACACTGAGGGTCTTGTTGATCTTTTCGCTGGCAATGGGATTGGAGGACTTCGTCTGCGGACTGGGCACACTCTGTTCTTCGCCTCCGTAGTCGAAGTCATCATCGGCCTGCATTTGGTCATCGTCCATCGAGGATTGTGGGTAGGAGAACACTGAAATGGAGATGGTATTATTAATTATCGAGAATTATTTACTTCTATGAAATATTCTATTTATTTATTTTTAAATGAAGATCAAAGAAACCTCTTTCGAAAGTAAAAATTCTTTTTTTTTGCTGCATTCCGATGACCCATAAATCGAGTGCTAAGTGTGGTAGATTAAGAAGATCGTCTGTAATTATAGCCCATGGCATTGTTTATAGCGGTTGCCCGCGGGGGTCACATCAGCCACCGCATTAGTCGGTGGGTTAATTAAAGGAAATTAAACGAAATCGAAACCAACGCAGACCAATGTTTTTGTTGATCTATGCAGCAGTCTGCAGTAGGTCATCATAACGGGCTGCGTTTGTGTTTATCTTTATCATTTCCATTTTCGCAGCTCAAATTCATCAGGGGGTGTTAAGGGGACAGCTGCACCGATGATGGGTTAAATTAAAGGCTGGCAATTCGCATTCACGCGTTTCCTTTTTGTTTTTCGATCCCCTACATAATAACCAACAATTAACCAGTGGCGTAGAAAGGGGCTTAGAACTTCTTTGGGTCTTTCGTTAAGTCAATAAGTAAATAATTTTCAATGATTTTGTATTGATGGTGCTACTTATGTTCGTTTAAATCGCACATTAAATATAAATATCCAAGACCCCCTTCACAAAATCCTGCGTACGCCACTGCATTTTGTGCATGTGTACAAACACATTTGGTGGAAAACATTTCGGTGAAATGGGGTCACATGAAAAACGAAAATTAAAATGAGCGAGTGGAAAGAGAAAACAAGAGTGCCTAACCCAACACTCCCCCTAGTAGTCGCAGTCGCAGTCGCAATCGTTCCGTCCGTCCCCTCGCTTTTCCGCCTTACCACGCCCCCGCCCCCTTGGCCGATCGCCGCACCCACATGTGACGTGCTGACGGAAATCCAAAAACAACTACGGCGGCCAGAAGAACGGCAGCTCATTGAGCCACTTTTTGTTTTTCGGTGGTGTCGCCGATGGACACACCGAACTCGAACTGAAAGCATTTCACAACAATGTCCATTTTCATAGTGCCAACTGCAACACGCACACTCTAACAAATGGGCACTGAGAGAAATTCCGACAAGGTTGACTGATATCTAGAAGCATAATTAGCTATTTTTGCTATTTAACAACGTGAAGTGACAAATACAAAATAAAGATCTATGATATAATATATTTATTTACCCAAAATTACTTATATTAAGTTAATGAGCTTTACCCAAATAGCGCGCTTCACCCATTTTTCACCGTGTAAAAAAGTAAAACTCTGCACACACCCTCGAAAAAAGGGACAATTTGGTTGGGTGATTGTGAAAAGTTTAAATTTACATTTTGTCCATTTGCTTTGGTCGCTCGTTTCTATGAGTATTTTGGCCAGTTTTCCATCGTTTGCTCAGCGTAGCGTGTTAAAAGAAAAACTTCAATAAAAACAAACAGCAATTCTCGCTGGGCCTTCCAACTGAAATTCAAATTCCTGCCAAAACCGAGTGCAACGAAATCGAGGCGATCGTTTCCCTGCTTTTCTCGCATTCCTCGTGGCCTCCTGGTGCCCCCTTCCAATTCCACAAAAAATGCACATTCACTCACGCATTCGCTCTTTGTCGTAAACTTAAGCCATAAAAGAAATTTATTCTCGTATTTACATTGAACGAAAAAGACACTGAAGCCATCTGAATTTATGTTGCTCGCTTCCCGCCCCACAAACCAAAAAAAAAAAAAACAGCCATTCAATCGGGAAGATAAGCGTGGAATAAGGAACAACAATTGCAATGAAAGTTTATTTGCAGAAATTTGTTTTTTGGGAGGTTGGGCTTCCGATACAAATATTTCGATAAGGAAGTTGGGATACTTTTTGGGGCACAGGAAATATGTGCTCAAAGAATTACATTTTTCTTAAGAACTTTAATCCTTAAGGAAACAAACGAGAGGCCACAATTTATTTATGCTATCTGCAAAATATAATATGATATGATAAAGTTCCAAGGAAGAGAAGCGAGAGGATGATGAGGAATTGCACACCTTTCAATGAATCGCAGTGTACGGAAGTTTACGTAGTGACGAAGCGCACAATATTCGAGGGTTTCCCAGAAGTAGAGCAGTGGATTAAAACATTAAAGTGGAGCATTTATAATACCATTAATTTCCAAGCCGCCCTTTAACCTCTAATTTCTTTTCACATCCTCCCGAAATTATCTTAACCCGGGATGCATGTTTTTTTATCTCCATAGATAAAAGTTTTCGAACCCTTGTTTGCCGCCCGTTTTAATTGCTACTCAGAATTAGACCGACAACAATTTATCATAACCATGATTCCAAATAATAAAGGGCAGGGAAAATGCATTTCAGCTAATAACCCAGAGCCGCGGGCCAAAGTTAAGTCAGCATTAGTGCCAGTCACTTCCACGACCTCCGTATATACGTGGGTTTTATACAATATATATGTATATATTTGTATATATCCCCCTCTGGCCGGGAATCATTCAAGTGCAGCACTTTTGCTGTTGGTTTTACTACCTGTGATAAGGCCCCGAGGAAATTAAGAGCCAGTCGCGCAGGGAGCGAGCTCTCTGATCTTTGATCTCCTTTCCCAGTGTTTTCAGGTTTGTCCAGCCGGGTCTGTCCATGTCCCTCCCCCCAGCACTCACTACACTGAGCGCAATTGGGTAACAGTTTAATTTTCAACTAGTTTCATACTACATTGATATGGAAAAATGTCCTGTAAAGCACCTTTTTCCTGCACCGAGTTGAATTGAATTTGATAGATTTATGTTGCCAAGTAAGAGGAGTTTCTCCCAGTGCACTACGTGACTGGCCAGTCGCAGAAGGCGAGAAAGAAAGACCTGGCCCAGGGACGGGCTGCGTTATATGAGCCGAAAATTGTTCGGCTCCGTTCCTGTACAGTGTGTATTGGGCATTGTGCGCTAGTGTGTGGCAGATAGAGACATGAGCGAAGCGGATAATGATAATGGCATTCGGGTTCTGTGAAAGCGATCAGGTTACGGCCACGAACCGAGAGGAGAGAACCTCATAAAGTGACTACCTACGCACCGGGCACTTTGGAATTGGCCAGGAGCTGCATCATTATCCGAGAGGGCTGAGTGACAAGGGGGGGGAGTTGAGGGCCCAGATGCAGGGGCAGATGTGCACCATTGACAGATGCCGAAAATAGCAAAATTATTCGCAAGCGTGTGCCTGGCAATGGTAAAGGGATTGGGCGATGCTCCAGTCTGAAATCCATTCGCCAGATGCCGAACTAAGCGAGTACTTTAAAACTAAAAAATATGCAAATATATGCGCGCATGTTCCAATCATTTCGGCCTCCATTATCCAAATCGATTTATTTCAATTCCCATTTGCTTGATCCCCCAGAGATGGGCGAGCAGCTATGGCATCAAGTGGACGCCATAAATTTCGATTTTCCATGATCCCAAAACATTTGGATTCTGGAGGCACTTTCCTTATGCATATGCCTCTCCAAATAGAGAACATTGATTTCACTTAAACGATTTTACATTGCGCCCCCGATCGTCGTATACAAATTTCTTTCGTTTCGATTCTTTTCTTTTCGTGGCCCCCCTCGAAAAAGTACTGGGAAATGTGGTTGCACGTGTCCGTGGCAAGTGCCTCGGATTTTGGGTTCCAAATTGTGCGGGCGCACTGCCAACGGGGGCTAAAGACGTCTATATAGTATGCCATATAGTTGAGGCGCGACTTTGGCTACGCCTAGCGCATACTAAGTACAAAGCGTTCTGGGGCAGGGCTCGTGTTTTCCGAGTGGCTTCTAATTAATATGCGGCACTCCTTTCTGGCTCTTCCCCATATTATATTCGCCCTTTTCCCCCCTGCAACTATTTGGGCTCGCTTCGATTTGGGTTATTTATTGCCATTTGCTTAGAGACCTCTATTTGGACTCGGAGCCGCAGTCGAAGCTTCAATTGAAATTTTAGCACGCAGACGTAGTTATATTCAAAAATTTGACACACCAGAACTTTAGGAATGTCGCTAGGAAATTCTAAGTACCTTTCGGCGGCAGAAAACAAAAGAATTTATTTATTTTTGCATAAACAAATCGTTGTGCTTTCAGGCTTAAAAAAACGCAAGAGATGAATATCTAATTACGTTTGACATGGTATGCATGCTAGTCAGTGCTAAGTTTTTAAAAAAATCTAAAAAATGTGTTTCGCCATGCTGTGAGCTAAGTATTAAATAATGAAGTTGCTTAGTGTTGGTACTTATATCTACAACCATCTGAATAAATTCTACAATATCTTTTACTATTTGTTTAATATGCATTTCAATGATTTGCTATCCCATACCTTCTTCAATACCAATAAAAATCTCAAAAATTCTGGGGAATTATCCGAAATCCAGGCATTCCAAATAGCCAACATAGCTATGTATTCCCGGCATTATTGCCCATCCAACTTCCTATGTGCCGCTCGTAAATTCTGAAAATATTTCTACCAAGCCGCAGCATCTGCGGCTTTTTGGTTGGATTCGCTTTGACTTTGACTTCTGCCTGCCGCTGAATCAGCAGTTGGGTTCTCCATTATCGTGTCGATCATCAGCGCTTTATGTGTGCATTGGCGGAGGAGGGGTTATGTTTGTTATGTACAGTCCGTATCGTACATATAATCGTGCCCCACTTGAGTGGTGCTGCACCGAGCCCCACCCCGCTGCACCCCGTTGGAAAACCCGCACTCCGCGGACGACAACTCATTCAGCGGCGGGCGATTCGCCAGCGACGTTAAGTAAATTGATTCTTTAATTGCCGAGAATTGGTTACCAGTTGGCTTAACTCGCTTTTGCCCGCCGAGCCACCACCCCCGTCCACAAAGCCCCCATATTTTGCAGTGTATACATGCATACGTATGAATGCAAGCAAAGAATCGAGCAAAGAATGAAAATCATTGGCATCGCGAGTGAATACATGAATACGAATACCAGGCCATGGCGAGCAGACAAGAGCAAGAGTGAGTCATCTGGGTCCAAAATAAATACCCCCGGGCCTCCGCCTCCAATGGCCAGGAATTTCTGCACAGACAAGGGCAGGGCCCTCGCACCCGGCCACTCCCACTTTTCAGCCCTCGACTCCCTCGCATTTCGAGCACAGGCAAATCTTTTTTTATGCTTCGCGGTTCTCGAAGCATTCGCGGTCATTTGATGCCTTCGCTTCTTCGTTTTCTCAGCCCGGCCATTTCAATTCGCACCAAGCAGGCTACACACAAAATGCCATGAAATTCAAGCCACAGAGCGGCGATAAAAAAGGAAAAACGCCAGAGTTCTGCACAAGGAGAAACATGTCCCGAAATGAAGACTGCTCGAATTCTTCAGTAAAAAGTATCTCAGAAAAAGTGATGAGTCCAGGGATTTTCGAATCAACCAATTCCACACTTTGTGGACTTGTTTAGTGTGTGAGAATCAGTATCTCCATTGTAAATTAAATTGAAAAAAACGAACAACCAATATTGTTCAACGTTAAAAAACAAAATGATGGACAAAAAATCCTCTTACTACACTTGCCATTTTTTCTCGCAGTGATCCCAATGATCATCAGTTAGGCTTGTTGTTTACCCATGTCAAGCCCAGTCGGACAACTATGGAATATTAAGTAAATATGGTAAATACGGACTGCGCAAACATAAATTCCTGGCGAAACATGTCAGCAGATCGGTCGGAGGAAGCGGCTTTTCTAGGCACATACCGCCAAGCGATTTCGCAATCCAATCAATTTGATGATAATCTCATTGTCTTCGGATTGGGGTAAGCAAACACGGCAGCGGAAGGGTTCCAGGTGATCAGAGGAGGGTGATCTTTGATCACACCACGACCAATGCGCCAATGTTCTCACGCTGCTTCGCCACGCTTCTTTAGTGGAATGGCTCCTACCTAGAATTGCGGTGAATCGAAGGGGCTAATTATACAGGACCCCGGATCCGATGGCCTCGAATCCGATACCGATCCTCACCCAACCCTCCTGCTGTTTGGGCTTCTCCCATTGATCAGCGGATTGTTTTTGCTCATTTCCTGGGCCGCGGACAATGGGTGAAGTCTGGAATAATTAACAGCCGTAACCGATTCGGAATCACAAATGGCAAACAGCAAACAGCAAATGGCAAAGAGCACTCCCCTCTTCAGATGCACATAGATACTTCCTAGCGATCCGTCGAGTGAATTGAATGAGCGGGGAAAACTCGAATGCATTCAGGCTGCGGCCATTCATCGATCGTGATAAATAACTGAATTAATGTGACGGGCTTTGGACAATAAATTATCAACTTTACTGTTCAGCTCACTGCAAAAAGTGCAAAAATTACGCGAGTAATAAAAACATTAGCGAAACACCATCCATAAAAATTCATTTGAATAATGCGGAAATCTTGACCATTTGCAAAATGCCAGCAAATCGAAAGATCAGCAATGAATCATGGCTATGAAGCTAAGATACCCATCATCCTCGTTGGGATTCCAAGTGAATCATAGATGAAATGCAAGTGCGTGCTTAACACATATGAACTAATTTTTGAATGGACTAATACTAGAATTTCTTTCCGTGCATGATCACTGGGACAAATGTAGGTCAGAATGTGTTTGAACACATTGGGCTCACGCCCAACAATCACATCGATTTATAGTAAATTCCTGCACTTCAAATCCGAATCCGAATCCGAGTCCGAATCTGATGCACTGCGATTAGTGGAGAGACGAGACCTGAATGTCTGGGGTCGCCCTCCCATTTCGATTAGATTGTGGAGCCCCGTATTGCATCAGGTTAACCCCGTCGTAACTTACCCGCGGCACTGCCCACGATCAGTAGGAGTCCGGCGATTAGAAGATCTCTTCTGGACATCATAATGCTGTTTTCCTGTATGCGAAGTGCACTTCCCGGCGATCGGTGTCTAAATAGGTATCCAATAGGCAGCACTTTTCGCTTTTGCTCGACCCGCCGCAATCTGTGTCACACGGGACCAATTGATTGCTGGTGTGATCTTTTTGGGTTTTCGAAAATTATTGCCGCGTAATTATGTTGACGTTTTGGTGTTCCAATTTCCGGGTAGCACTGTCAGCACTTTTCAATTCTTTTATCCATCAACTTGCACACACAAGACGAATTGCTTTGGGTTCTGATATATTTTGGTATTCCCTATTTCTTTCAACTTTATAGGTATTGGTAAACTGCGACCTTCCGTTAACCGTCCATTCGAGGCAACAGCCAAACGAGAAATGGGCAGCGGATTTTGGTTTTCAGGTTTTATGGTTGGATTGCCTTGTCTGCCTGCGAAGAGAAAGGCAAAGAGAGCGCGAAGAGAGCGCTAAGAGAGCGTGAATTATGTGGCGCGAAATAATTTTATTTAAAAACATTCTTTTCGAAAGGGGTTGTATTTATAGAAAGAAAGCATTTCCTGGCCATTAATATGAATTAACGGATGTGGACCGTTGGCCATGTGGATTGTGCACAAAAAATTGAACAAAACATTTTGTAAAATCCACATTAATAAGACCCAATTAAGTTAAAATGAAGTTGCGAAATACAATTTTATTATGCCACATGCTCGGGCTAAATTCCAGCAATTGCAAACAGCACATGTCGCTCCTTTCCCTCTCCCTTTCTTCACGACTAAACGAAGAATCCAAGACCCGAAGAACAGTCTTCCAGTTGCGGTCCAAGATTCGCGGAAATTTATTTGCATCCCCCGGAGACAATTTGCTTGATGCAATTGCGCCATTTTCTCAGGGCTCCAATAAAGTCGGCCTGGGAAGCCGTGATTTCCTCGATTTCCAAGGGGTAATATCCCCGCTCCAATTTTTTTTTCCTGCCTCTGATGATGACGCCTACATCGGGTGAGATACGGATACTTGGATGCTTGGCGCAACAGATGCAGATACGATTTATGGGTGCGACAGCGACCGCATTAAATGTAGATACATGCAACATTTGCACTGTACAAACAAACAAACAATTAAAATTAATCTACGAGCATAAAACAAAGTGCATTGCATTATGTATCTTGCACAGATAGATCTCTTTGAGGCTGTGTGTGCGCTACACAGCGCAAAAATGTGGTTGCTATCTAGAAGGTAAGATTTAAATAAAATTATAACTGATTTTCGGGATTATATATTATAGATATCGATTGCAATTCTTTAAGTTGGTGCTAGATGTACAATAACGTGAAAGTTATATGTTACATTAATCTATTATAGGTTCATTTTATTTTCAGTGCTAGAATGGTGCGATGTTTGCGTTGTCTTTTTTTTTTGGGTGCCAAGCTTGTAAACATCCGCAAATTTAGAACGCTTCCAAGGGGATTCAGATCCAGATCCACAATCAGATTCGGATTCGGATTCTGTGGAGCAGAGTGATAGTGGAGCGGGATTGGATGGGCGTGGATATTAATCAAATATTTATATTTACATGCACACACCAGAGCCAACACACTGGAATGCATTCGTAGAATTTCCGAGAATTCGTTTCTTTTGAAAACAAATTAATCAAACAACAAGGGCGACAACAACAAAGTTAAAAGCCAGCAGAAGACTGGAAGAATAGAATGCTGACAGCAGGGAAATGTGAGAATTCTGGTGGAATAGCTCAGAAAATTGAAATGTTCCAAGAGGCGCGCAGAATCCCTGCGTTGGCAACTTAAGAGCAAGCGCTTACAGTTTTTCCGCTCTCTTATGCGACCGATGGTTGGCAACGCGGCCAGCTGCTGTGGGTGGGAGTGGGATGGGTAGAATGCACCAACTGCAAGGGAATGCTGGAAATTGGAAGTGGAATTGACCTAGGCTGTCTCTCTCTTCCTCTCTCTCTTGCCAAGTGGGAAATTGGTAGTTTGTTGTGCAGCGAATGCGACGCTTTTCCGCGTTTCCAATTGGGCACTCCTCCTGCGACTGTGCAACATGACTCATCTGCTCTCCTTCGCCGCCTTCGGTTGTTCAGTTATTCGTACTCGGATTCACATTCGGCTATTATGCTTTTGAAGCACAAAAATACACAGGAGAGCTTCGCTAACTTGGAAGACTCATGTTGAACAACTATTAAACTGTTTTTTGGTAAGCTATTTGAGAAACTTGTGTAAATATTTTATTAAAAATTGTCTGTTATAATTTATAAACTACGTCCATTATAAGACTTTTATTGCTTAAAACTTATATTTTGAATTATTTCGGCTAAAGAACCTGTAAAACTGTTTTTGAACTCAACTGGTTCTCAGCCACTAGTCTTGCCTTGAAGATTCGTGTTCATTTTTCGACACACCACTGTACCTGAATATCCCTCCATCGGCATTCGCAATCGCAGTCCATATTCCTTACTGGCAGTCCTCGGCGAACAACAGAAACGATAACGACAGCCCACGCAAAAGAGCTCAGAACCCACGAAAACCCTGGTGACAAAACAAAGTTCAGTGTCTCGGCCGCCGTTTATCCTCAAAGGTGGCAAAAAGCAAACTGGTTTGGAAACCACATACGAAAATTTGAAAAAGTGCAAAGGATTTCGAGGAGTGGATATTGGCATACCCTCAATCATAAACAAGCGACTGAAATGAGGCATCTCTGGCTGCTCCTTCTTATCGCCTGCGGATCTGTCCAGTTCCCAGGTAAAATCGGTGCATCGCTCTCATCTTTTGCCGCATACAGTGTTCCATTAGGAAAGACAAATTAATTTCGATTCAATTTGTAATCTTTATGGGCAGTGGATTTTTCGGCACCATTTACATATGCGGGTTCTTCCATGGAAGAAATGGAGGGCCCTCCATGGGCTTTACATCATTCAGCCACAAAGAAATACTTGTGAATTTCTTGTTTGTCTGCTGCTACTCGTAACCCACTCATCCGCGCTAATTTGCATAATCTAGAGATTATAATCCTGGATAGACATTTTCCCAGTGCTCGTGCATGGGTGGTTGTGGGCGCTTAAGTAATCGATGGATTACACTGCACTTACCCCGTTTTTCCACTGACCCAATAGGGCAAAACTTTAACAAAAGTGTGTGCGACTGTTAAATAAAACATATGCTATTGGCATCGTTCGCGTTATTCACAAGACTTATTGAATGGATTCATTGGCAGTAAAAGAACTGCAATGAATCACTGAGATCTTTGGGAATTAGTTATACGGAATAAGTATCCCCACAAAAGTCCCCCAAATGTTAAGTGATTCAAAGATATTACTCATAGCTACTCATTATGAATATATATTGACTTGATATAGGGATTGCCTCATCACACATATCAATATCAATCAAATGGTTAGATATTCACCGGAGGTTGCATTTTCGCCATCCAAATGGAGCTGGCTCCAAACTCCATAAAACACTTGTCTGCCAACCGAAACTATCAAAGTAGAAGTGCTTCATAGGGTCGACACTCTTTATGGCAAAGTTTTCCTTAAACGGTGGCTGGGAGTTATAGAAGGGGGCGGGATGGGGGGATAAAGTGGGAGTGCGGCAGAGGGGCAGAGGGAGGGAAAAGTTGCCTGAAAGAACGTGTGTCATTCATTGAATTGACGACAATTTGGGAACCACTTGTAAGCAGGGCATGTCTTCCCAACGCGCGATGAGTATACACAGAAAGAAAAACTACAACCCATCTTTAGGAAAAATGTTATTTTTTATATTTGCGATTTACCTCTTTTGTATGAGCTTTAATACCTAAATAAGTTGGATGGATTTCATCCTTCCGTTTTACTTTTACGCTAACTTTTCTGCGCGTGTATGAGCATTGTTCAGTGCTCCCGAATAGAGAAATTAGTGGAACAGTAAATGAAATGGGTGGCCGGGGTGCGGAGGTATGGGTTGGAATGAGCACATTGTTAAAAATATCAACATGATTAAAGTGGCTCTTGAATAATTAAGCAACTGGGAGTGGGTCCGGAGTGGATATCTGGTACATGGGGCTACGGATGATGATGAGCTGTCAAAGGGATGAGAATGTGGCGAGGTAATTGCCGTATCATGCGTGCGTTTCCACGGCTTTGTGTCCGGCTTATCGATATTAATTATACGGGGAGGACAACAGAAGCGTGGGATTGGATGGGCTTGCCACATGAGTTGACAGATTCCCATAAACGGATGACCAGTAACTTTCTACACTTGACCCTGAAAAAATGTACAAATATCTTGACCTCCTATGGAAGTGTTATCAAAAATCGTAAGAATGGTGGAAGTATTGCAAAACGTTCAAGACTTGGCAAATTCCCAAGTGAATTGAAATCATATGGGAACATTGAATTTAGGAACTTCAATTTTTTAATAGCATACTTTTGGGCACCGAAAATTCCCAAAGACACCCACCGAGCCGCTGGCAATAAATTCAACTTGATCCACTGGCTTTATTATTTGGGTAGATAGAATCATCCCCATTTTCCGCTGACCCAAATCGCATTTTCCGGGCAAACAAGAGCCGTCCCGTCTTGTGCGGACAACTGAGCCAAGGCTAAGAAAGGTGTCCCGACTTGTCTGCCAATGTCTTTCAATTTTTCCTAACGAGAGTGCAAACAAAACTAATAACTCTGGCACACACACTCCCTCCCGCAGAACTCATAAACCCACGAATATTATATGGCAAATTGGCAATTTTCGCAGCCATTAAGCAGTGCGCCGAATGTGCAAATGACGCAACCAGAGCGCTGTACCCACATCCTTGAGCCAAATCCA
The DNA here is from genome assembly GCF_016746395.2 of Drosophila simulans. Lineage (NCBI taxonomy): Eukaryota > Metazoa > Arthropoda > Insecta > Diptera > Drosophilidae > Drosophila > Drosophila simulans. The sequence continues at coordinate 19,561,055 of NC_052521.2, forward strand.
GATACAAACGGATAGCCGCTAACGTGTGGCTTGCATATGCCGAGTATTCCCGATTCGGATTCCATTCCGTGACCTGACCTCCAACTGGAGTTGTAACCATCATATCACTCCAGAATGGGCGTTGACACGCTCCCTGGGAAATTTCGTATGGAAAAGGGGCTTGGCCGCTCGGCATGTTCCGTATTCGTTAATGGTTTTATGCTGCCTTCCGCGTCTTTGGGGCTTAGGCTTGGAAACTATCGCCAGACACGGAAATCTGGGCTGGCAGCGTTTCGAGTGCTTTTCAATGAGTACACACTTCAAAAATTAATATTAATAAAAATAATATATATTCAGTTCATACCTGTAGAACTAATACTATATCAGCAAAAATAACTGCAGCAGACACAAAAATTACCCTTTTAGCCGGAAGCACTTGCATCGATGTATCGATTTTGATATTTATCCGAGAAATAGATACAACACAAACAGATACCAAGCTCATTTTTATCCGTGTAGCTTAATCTGCGTGTGTTCGAAAGCCCGGTCTAATTACCATTTGTTCCAGGTGTGCTGACCTTGCCGGAGGCACTCCCAGCCAAATCTTCATCGGCCGCTGGAGGCGGAAACGGAGGAGGAGCCGGGGGAGCAGTCACTGCCCCGTCGACAGGAGACACCAGCAAGGACTACGACTACGAGGAGGACCAGCAGCGGGCTCCGGGTAACCTGGCCAAGTCCACCGCTGATCCCAAAGTCCCAGAGCCATACTTTGAGCACAGCGATGTGGATATCTATGTGCCGCAGAACGCGACCAGCACCAAGTTGGAGTGCCCAGTTAAAAATTATAATGGTGAGTCGATAAATCATGCTTTTTGTTTTGGAAAAAGTTATGAGAAGAATTAAGCTATGATTACATGTCTGGCCACCCTTAACTATGATAACAAAACAAGTGCCAAAAAGTGCATGCCAAGTATTGATTTTCCACCTCTTTTCAAGCTGCACACCACGTGGTTCTCTGGTACAAGGAGAAGGTACAGGTATCCAGCGGAATGAATATATTCAACCACATCTACGCCCTGGACGATCAGTTCTCCCTGACCGTTCCCCTGGCATCCAATGCCACAGAGGAGCGCTACGAGTGCGAGGTACTGCCGAACAAAGTGCGACACAAGGCTACCATTCGCTTTGGCCCGGAGCCAAGTACCCCGGCTCCATCTCTGCTTCCGGCCCCGGCGGACACCTCCACATCCGGCAAGGATTCGGCGGCTCACGGACGGGACATTCGCCTCTGGCTGCTAGGCCTCTTTCTGGCCCCGCTCCAGTTGGCAGTGACCTTCCGGTTCTGAAGCAGTTCGAGTTCAAGACCGCTCCATAAATCTGCACCACCGGCATTACGTGATTACGTTTGGAGATGCGCACCGCAACAGATGAGCTTGACATTGGGATGTAGCCCTCGGATAACGTCGATGGCCTGGCAAATTGGCGATAGGTGTTGCTTTGTTACTGTATTATATGGGAAAGCGATTTTCCAGGGAAGCGAACTTCCCAGAGCTATAGGTTATTTAAATTTTACACTTCCAACTCAGCTTCCTCTACTTCCAATATCGATGTTTTAGACTCCTTTGAAGTAAAATTGTTTGTGAACCATTACTTGAACTTAGATACGCTACCTATAGGATCGAATTAGCCTAGTGTGATTGCTTTAGTATTGCGCTTAATCGAGAGATTAGTACATAATTGATTTTAACTTAGCGGAACAAAATGCGATACCAAGTGGCTTACCGAATCATTGTGAAGGAACTATATATATGTGAACAGATTATGAGTACATAAAAACAATGTATGCAATTTTGTCGGATGTAAAACTGAAATAAACTAGAGCTGCTATAGACCCAGCTGAATCCATTCAACGAAATCCACCCCTATATACACACGCACAAACATCCAGACCGGCAGGATTCGGGGGCATGCTTTTTGAGAGTGGCAGGGGAAAACACACGCGCGACCAGGACAACAAAGCGCTGAGGTCCTTGTAGGAGCTCACTGCAGCTGCAACGCGGCGCAGGAGTGGGAGGAGGAATTCCGCAACGTGCGCAGGGCCTGGCAACCATATGGTGGCTTGTAGGGGTGGTACTAATGGTGGTGGCACAAGCCTCAAGCGACTGCTTTGCCTTCCGGATCAGTTGTCAACTGCTTAGCGGCCAGGACACACATCTAGTCAGCGGAGTAAATCAGCGCCAGTGAAAAAAGCAAAGGTGAGTGCTCGCCTATCAGTTGTGTCAAGAATCAGGCCTGCAACATCCATATCATTCAGATGATACCGCACAGCGAGAATCCTTTTTCGATCGAGGATACTTACGTCGAGGAGCCGCAGTTCTCTGAGCAGTGCGGCCACAGTCGTTGTGGACAGCCCCAAACTGCGTATGAGGTCTATCAGAGAATCCTGCTAAGATTACAAACCCAGGAACATAAACGCTCCACAGAGGCTAATGAAAATGAGATGAGGAAGAAGTTCTGGATAGCCAGCTTCACTGGGAGGCCCTTGCAATATCAATGTTAGTTGAACAACGCTCCAAATCCTTTGTTAAAGATATTAAATAAAACCCCGTGAAAAGAAAATCATATCCGTAGTTGTTCCCTGATAGCAAATATAATCCAAAGATAAACAGACATTTGTTTTAAGCCTTTATTAATTCAGCCTTACTTTAGACATTAAAAGTTACACTTAAGCTACTTACCCATCAGATTTAAAAAATAAATACTTTTCTTGAAAAAACCTGAAATATTTTAGTTATGCAAACTCTTTATATGTTTATTCAATGTTCTTTTTTTGTTCATTTATAAATTTATAATTGTTTATTAACTTATTTTTAGACGCACTTAAATGTCTTGATGTAATCTTCATTTCGTTTTTTTTTTTTTTTTTTTGATTAAACAATGTGATAAGTTCGTACCGTTTTATTTTATTAGATATATAACTCTTGATTCTACTGCTAGTGAGACAATTGTTTAATTACGTAATGCATATTCATTATAAATGAGGGGGTCGAGTCATTTAAAAGAATCGGGCATAGTTAGATCTGATTGCTGAGAATTTATTAAATTCATTCAATCCTTTTATTACATTTTTTTAATTCATAAGAAATTACGAACTCAGGAAATCATAATTTAAACATAATAGGAATTATTTGACTTATTATCTGTTGAAATGGTCCAGAAAAGGCATGCCAACAGTTTAACATATTTATGGGAATAAAAATTTAAGGTTAATATTGTTTGTGGAAATTGATAGCGCAAGTGCGCGTTTTATAAATGTTAATGTTTATTCATTGATAGCATCATTTTGAATGCTGCTTTCTTCTTGATTAAAGTATTTTCAATGTGCTCCCAGCATGGATTTTATAACGTAAGCATTGTCCTTCGTTTTCATTTATAGCGGTGTGCGACGAAATCAACCGGAGCTCTATTATTTATATTTTTTAAGTATTGTATACGGATTGGGCTTATAGGACTTGATGGGCGGTTCGCGCATACGTTTCATGTCAGTCGGATATGGACGTTTATATGCCGCAGCGTTTGTCGGTATTATTGATGGACGTGCTATAAAATTGGTTGATTATTATTTGTAGTAATTTATGCGTGTATGTAATTACTATAAAGAAGTGAATCGTTGCATAATATTAATCATTCCAGTGTATTATATAGTTTGATCTGAGAGCTTGCTCAATCACTGTTATTGGTTTTGATAGTATGATCTAATCTATAACCCAAAGTTCCTGTCAAAGGTGCATCCCCAAAAACTGGGGGAGTGCATTTAGGGGAAAATCTATCTTATGTTTAAAGACCCCGGCACTACCCAAATAAAGAATGCATGCTTGGGATCAACTTACGTTTGCTGTACTCATAGCCCGTAGGAGGACGCTTGGGGGGCATACGATGTTCATACTCATAGGCCACCTCCTCCACATCGTCGACTCTATAAAGATCGAAATGTTAGTTGCTGGGATAACACATGTTGGCTAGGATTCAAGGCACTACTATCACGCGAGGACTCTCAGGTCCGTTACTCCTGGTGGGGTCATTAAATTATACAAAATTATACTTTACAAGTAACTTACTCGGGCGGATTTTCCGCAGCTCGCTTAATCAGGTTGATATACTTGGGAGCCCCGTTGCTGTTGCCTCCGAACTTCTTGTCGAAGACAGATCTGCAAAATAATACATTTTTATTCTTATGCCCAAAGGCAAATCGCATCGGTATGCATAGGGTAAAAGATCCCCCTTACCTGTAAGCCTCCAGATTGGGTCCGTGAATGTTTTTGGCCGACTCGGGATCCATTTCCATCAGCTCACGCAGCTGCTCGTGTGAAACCTCGTCGTTCTTGTCTGGAATAAGATACTTACGGATCTCGGCCAGGGCGTAGGCTATGCGGGCATAGCACTCCGCCGGAGTGGCCACCGTGCTGACCTCCAAGAAGAGATCCTTCTGAAGATGGGCATATCTCGGATCGCCTGTGCTGCGCAGCTGCTCCTCTTTGTTACGATCGCGGATCGAACTGCGACCCTTAATGGCAATCTTGCACTGTGTCTCCTCCTGAAGGCGACGCAGCGAGTTGCCCTTGGGCCCCAGGATCTTGCCAGTGAAGTTGAACTACACAAGGATACGGATTTATTTTGCGGACGGAGGGGACAGTTAATTGTATAAAACCCACCTTGGGATACTGCTTTACGGGCACGAATACCTTTTGGGTAATCTTCATCGGCTTCTGCTTGTACACGTCTGCGTAGAACTCCTTGCCGGGAATACGACCAGTGCAGTAGACGCGGTCCACAGCTGCAATGTGGGATTAGTACCATTAAAATACCCTGTAAAGAGCCGAATTGATTTTACCCTCGTCGATTAGCAGAGCGCAAAGTGGAAAGTCCGCGGACAATCGCTGGCGCTCCTCGTCCAAATCGGCGAGAAACTTTTGGGCCACCTCGTTCAGACGCGGCTGGTGGTCGTGGGTAGGAGGCTGCTTCTCAGCAAACTCGCTTGGGGTTTCCATTTTTATCATAACAATCTTTACCGAAAAATCACAATTAAAATGTACGTAGACTGAAAAACAGTATGTATATCAATGAACTAAAATGATGCCAGAGCTGTCAACCGTATGAAGTTTTGGGGCTGCCAACTTTCTCAGTCCAATACTGTAAGCAATCAATAATGTCGACTTCTTTAATTACGTACAAAACGTCGTGTTTGAAAAATAGAAGGAATATAATTACTATAGTTAATTTTAAAAAGTTAAATCAATTTATTAAGGAGCTTTGCCGAGAAGATAGCGGAGCTGCCACCATTTCGATTTCATACATGGTGCAATATCGATATTTTTGGCGGCTGCTTTGATACTCATCTCTAAAAATATGGTATTTGGATTGCATTAGTTTGGTTTGTTTTCAATTTTTATCGTGCGCAATGGCCAGCGAGGAACTATTTGAGGCTGAATTCTCGGAAGAACAGGACTTGGAGCGTCAGCAGCCCATGGAGACCGAGGCGGCGGAGCTAGCGGAAACAGAAGAGGCTTTGGATATCACCGAGGAATCGCCGGAAAATCCTGAGACAGAATCTGCATCAGAACCATTGGCAGAAAAACCAGGTAAGTTAGATGCACTCAGATAGGATTTCTCCTATATGGCTGCTTTCCTTCCAGTGACGAATGGCAACAAAGGCCCTGCTGATAATGAAGCCAAGATGACACAACTGCCGTTGGCCAGGATACGGAACATAATGAAACTGGATCCGGATCTGCATATGGCCAACAATGAGGCCGTTTTCATAGTGGCGAAGGCAGTGGAACTATTCATAGCCTCGTTGTCCCGGGAATCATATACCTACACGGCGCAGTCCAAAAAGAAAACCATACAAAAGAGGGACGTGGATATGGCCATTTCTGCTGTGGACAGTTTGCTATTCCTTGATGGAGCCATGAACTTTTGAACACCCCCACAAATGAAACTGGATTCGTCGATTATACTTTTATACTTTATTTAGGGATATTCAGCGGCAAACAAATTCAGTTCTAAACGTCCTTATGGTTTTATGTTAAAAATAATATTTAAGTTATAAAACAATTGTTGATTCGCAAAGAAAACAAACAAAAAAGAAATCATAATTATAAACGACAACGTTTAACGTTTCACAATACTCTTTGCTATTCGGAATTTGTAACGAAGCCGGCATTTGGTTAATTTATTTAACTGCTGAATAGTGTGGTTTGTTGTTTGTTATTCATACTCTGTCCGCAGGCGATACTTACTTTGTCGTTGGGCACATACATTTGTAGTTTATATTTTGCTTTTTATGTTGGTTTTATCTCCATTATCTTATGAAACAATATTTTCAAGCTTAGTCTAACATTATGCTTTGATAAATTAATTGTTTTGGGGGATTTTCGCTTGTGTTTAGATCTCTTTCGTATTGGCTTTAACTAGTATTAGGTTGATTGAAGTATGTCTTTTGTTTTTACAATCTTTTCGAGGATAAAATTTGTTGCATTAATGGTTTCTTGTTTTAATTTTAAACACAATTTGAATATCGGACAACAATTGCAATAAAAATTTACGTTTTTTATTTGATTTTCGTTTATATATTATATTTAATAGGTGTGCATAGTTGGATTGTTGACTTCAAACATTTTGATAATTCGTTGGAATATATTTTAATCTTTACGCTTAACTTTGTTTAGTTGTGGTTGTTGTTGTTGTAGTTGTTGTTGGGGTTGGTTTCTTGGGGTTTTGGAAAATCGATGGGTTAACGTATTTTCGGATATGGAGCCGAGCGATATCGCACGCTTTCACGAGATCGGGATCCAGTTTCGTAGTGAGCAGATGAATGTGATCCCGAGCCCGAGGTGGTTGGTCGATATGACGATGATGAACGACCGTTGCTTGGTTTTGCTATTTTGAAAAGAATTTTATTTGTTGTTTAGACTTTAAATTGTTTCTTGTTCTGTTCTCTGTGGTGCTGTTTTTGGTTTTTGGATTTTCTTTTGCTTAGCATATATACATTGTAAAAAAAGAAAAATGTATTGTTTAACCGGTTTTGAATGCACTACACCCTACGAAACGTTATTGTTTTGAGTAAAATGCATTTTGTTTCATCACGTTTCAAAAAAATTGTTCCACAAACCTTTCAGTTTGGATTTAATAGTTTAAGCATGTTCAAATATTTTTGGGTTTCTTGCCATGAAGTTTTATGGTTTTGTTTTCAAAGTGTGAATTTCAGGAATTTGATTGTTTGATCGATTGTTTTAATATTTTGGCTCTGGCTTCTTGTGAGTATGTTAGTAGTCGTCCAATTAATGAAGATGATTTACTGGTCGCTGTTCGGTTTAGTTGATTTGGCCTCTGTTCAGGCATAGTGCATTTAAAATCTTGTTAAAATGGGATGGGTTGCCGTTTTCATAATTTTGGTACGCGGCCTTGTTTCTTTTTCTTTTTAGGTTTCTGTTTTTTTCTGCGTTTTCAATTTATCGTCGCTTAGTTGGATAGATTTTGTTTTGTTTTCGTTTTTTTTTTTTTTTTTTTTTTTTGATTTGCGCGAGTTAAGTTTAAACGTTTACATTGCTATTTGTCGTATTCTTTTTCTTTTCTTCATTTTGTTTATTTTTACATGCCTGCTGAGGGGAAGAGATTATTGGTCTAGAACCTAGATATCTTACCTGGATAGGCCGCCGCGTAGGAAGAGGAGGACGAGTGGGGGTGATACTCACGCCGATAGTCGCGCTCGTAGGAGCTACTGTCATACTGGGCGTGGTGGGTCGAGTGCTTTGATGTTTGGGGCGGCGGTGTGGCATAGCGATCATATTCTCCATGGTGGTCATATAGCTCGTGGTCCCGTGATCTGTTGAAAAAGTAAAGGATTTAAGAAGGGTTTTCTAACAATGCTTGATACCCTAGATGCCCGCTCTTTAAAGCATAAGAAAGTCATTTGAATATATAAGCGAAGCATTCAGAAGCTTTTCATATACCGGCTTTCTAAAGGCATCACTAACGCGATTGAACTTATCTAACCTGTGCGTCTTTACAATCCCATAGTTGGGATCGTCCATCACATATCGAGCCTTCTCCAGAATCGAATAGACTTTGGGCTTTGAAGAAGCAGGAGGCGGGGTGCTGTGACGAGAGGAATTCCTCAGTAACTATTTAAAATGCAAAGAAAATTGACAAGCCTACCGGGAACTGTAGGCGCCATGGTCGCCATAGGATTTGGAATAGTGGTGAGACTTCTTGTACATGCGCTCCTTGCCATCCATCTCGCGTAGTTGCTCCAACCGAATGTCGTCGTTGGCGTCGGGTATCATAAACTTGCGGATCTCGCCTAGCGCATAGCTGATCCTGTGATAGGCCTCCGCTGGAGGGGCCACCGTGGATATCTCCACGTGCAAATCGCGGCTGAGATGGGCGTACTTTGGATTTCCGGAGCTGCGAAGCTCCTCCTCCTTACCGTGGTCGCGCATCGAGTTGCGCCCCATCACCACCATTTTGCACATAGTCTCTTCCTGCAGCTGCCGCAGTGTGTTGCCCTTGGGCCCCAGGATCTTGCCAACGAAATTAAACTTGGGGTACTCCTTGATGGGGAACAAGACTTTCTGGGCCACGCGGATGGGCTTTTCGCTGTACACGTTGGCATATATCTCGGGCTTTGGTATGCGGCCGCTGACCAAGATCTTCTCCACCTCTGCGTGGCCATGAAAAATTGCAATTAGATCCACTATAGCTTACATGTCGCAGCGCCGAACTCACCGTCGTCAAGCAAGCGCTTGGTGATGATGTGCTTCTTCTCGAGCGTCTTCTTTTCCAGCAGGCACTCCTGCAGGTACGCGTTGGTCTTCTCATTCAGCTGGGGCGTGTCCCGCAGGGCGGCGTGGCTGGTGGTGTGTCCGCCGCCATCCGCCTCAGGGGTCTCTGGAGCACCGGTAGCCGCTGGCTCCTCGTCGCGTCGTTTCCGCTTGTAGTCGGCGGCGTCCTCGTTGTAGTCTCTGTCGTAGTCGCGCGGCATTGCGTTTTGGGGGATTTCTGGTCTGGAGGATTGGTGAATTCTAAAACTCCCACTCTTGAATACAAAATTCTGCTATTGCAGAATTAGTTGGCTGAAAAAATATGTATGTGGTAGGACATCGATAGGTAGATCGGCATCACCGATTCGATAGCGTATCATCGGTTACTGCCGATAACACCCCGCCATCATGTGCAGCCGTAGCTTATATTTTATAAATTTCATTAAAACCATTCACATAAGGCATTTAAATTATATTTGTAATTTAAAAATCCTAAGTGCATATTAAAAATTATTGCCATGCACCTGACGCATCTCTGTTAATATCTAGCGTTAGGCAGTGTCTGCAAGCCGATAACAACTATGCGCCCTTAACAGCACCACCGATTGGCAGCCAACAGCACGCTGCAGAAGCACGAGAGACAGCGCGAGAGACCGGAGTTGCCGGACCGAGCCGCTGACATAGTAAATGTCCGAATAAAATACACACTTGGAAAAAGAGAGAAAAATTAGGGCCATTGGGAAGGCTGAAGTGTGCTAAGCTAGCAATCATACCGAATCGACAGCAAAAGCGATCGCCCGCAATCTGCGCACGGAAAATCCGAGACTCGGCAACTTAGCAGGACGATAGAGCGACAGCGATCCCGAAGGCAGGACGACAAATGGCGGAGAACGGACTGCGCGTGCCAGGGTCATCCGCGGTGGCCTCTGCGGTGGCTTCCACTGCGACGGGAGTCGGCGGTGGATCAGCAGCGGGAACTGCGGGGGCCGGGACAGGAGTGGTGCCCACCGGCGGCAGCGGCGGGACGAGCAACGGGGAGCATGAGAACGAACACAACGCCAATGCAGACGGCGAGAAGGCCCAGCCGGCGCCGGCGGTCCAGAAGTACATGCAGGAGCTCATGACGGAGCGATCGCGCATGGAAAACCACTTCCCCCTGGCGGTGAAGCTAATTGACGAAGGTAAATTGATTTGTCCGGGGCACTTCATGGTAATTACTTTGATTTCCCTCTGTTTTTGCAGCTCTGGAGCGTGTGCAGCTAAACGGACGCATTCCCACGAGAGACCAGTACGCCGATGTCTACCAGCAGCGCACCATCAAGCTGTCCCAAAAAGTGCACGTGCCCATCAAGGACAAGAAGTTCAACTATGTGGGCAAGCTACTGGGGCCCAAGGGCAACTCACTGCGTCGCCTGCAGGAGGAGACGCAGTGCAAGATCGTCATACTTGGTCGCTTCTCAATGAAGGATCGCGCCCGTGAGGAGGAGCTGCGCAACTCCGCGGACGCAAAGTACGCCCACCTGAATCTTCCGCTGCACGTCGAGGTGTCCACCATTGCTCCGCCCGCCGAGGCGTACGCTCGTGTGGCGTATGCCCTGGCTGAGATTCGGCGGTACCTCACGCCGGACAAGCACGATGACATCCGCCAAGAGCAGTACCGCGAACTCATGGAGGATCCGGAGGCGGCCAAGAAGCTGACGCTTCGCCAGCTGCAACAGCAGTCGAATGCGGCAGCTAGTGGTGCAGGAGGAGGAGGCGGTGGTGGAGGCGGAAACGGAAATGGCGGCGCAGCTGGATCCGGCAACAACAATGGCAATGGGAACCAGCGCTCCGGCGGCAACTACAGGTGGGTTGCAGATCAATGTCCTGTACGAGCCTCGAGTCTAGCTAAACTTCCATTTTTCTTACAGACAAAAGTTTCAGCAACAATCACACTATCGCCACAACGAGGAGACTGTCTATTTTCGCTCACACAACAATGCGTACCACCAGCCAAAACCCTATGTGCCAGGTAAGTCTGGGCTCTATTGGTCCATACACCATAGATTCTATGTTTGCTTTTGCAGCCGCCCAGAGGGGCAATGCCATGCACACAACCTTGCCACCGCAAGCAATTGTGCGAGCCTCACCGCCCGGAATGGTCGTCAGTGCGGCCAGCTTCAATGGCCGAAACGCCGGGCTGGGTAATGCTGGCGGTGGCGGAATCATGGCCAATAGCATCGTGGCCACCACTGGCGGTGGCATCGGTGGCGCTGTGCCACCCAACATGCGCTACCGTCCCGCTGCCCCCTATCAGTTTGTCAAGAAATAATACAGATGGGAGGATGCACCGCCCGCTGCCGTTCGCTGTTTGTTCAACTATTCCTCACCATCATTGATGCCTCATCCGGAAGTATTCACGCCCATCTGTCATACCCATCCAAACACCCACAGCCACACACAGCTCCAAAGGTAGATGTAGTAACTATGAGAACATTGGAAACTTGTCATGCATTGATTTCATCAAGATTTCGGCAGGGTGGAAACCAAAACGAAACGAATGAGTAAATCTATGTTTAAGAAAACTAGCCTAAGTAGACAAATGCTCCGAGGAACAGACGAACACCTCAGCCACCCAACCAAAACCAAAACTAACCGACCAGACAAACACCCACCACCCCACACGCACGCAACCTCTTCTCGAGGATTGGGTTCGAAGGATCACGAGGGTCTGCGATCTAAGACTTTGGAATCCGTGTGTTGGGCCCTGCGAGCATTTGGAAGAGAAGAATTGAAGGAGGAGAACGAGGAGGAGGTGGAGAACGCCTCGATGTTGGATCGGGCCGAATCGAATGGACGCATTCAAGGATGGTCCGAGTCGAGCCAAATGTCCTTGTTTTGTTTTGTCGCATATTATTAACATTTTAATTTTACCACTGACGCATGCGAAGATGTCATCAATTTGTAATTTATATAAATGAATATATATATCTCCTTATGCTTACTCTCATACGTATCCTTCTCGCAGTCGCTTAACTCTATTGCTTTTCCAACTCTGCGTTTAAGTTTATCCCATTTTTTGTTGTAATGCCTTTTGTATTATGTTTACGTTTAGAAGAGGAGGCTTTTTATTTTTATTTGTTACGTCGCCAGGACAGAGAAAGCAACTGCAAACGATCATGAATAATATATAACAAGTATATACAAGCGGTATGATTTATAACACATAGTGCATATGCAACACCACACGATCATACGCGCGTACGCATATTCAAAGCATCAGCATATTCACCTAAAGCCGTAAAGTTTAAACCAAATGAACATTAGAAACGCAAACGAGAATCTAAAACACACACAGATCGGAGCAGGAGACCGATTTCGCCTACGATAATGCAAATGCAGCGGACATAGCAAACCACATCCGATCAGAGAAAATATGCAAACACATACATACATAATTGTTATTGTTGTTAAAAGCAACTAAAATTGTAATAGAAATTATGCAAATATACATACGAATATGACGACAAATGTTAATTGCAGCCTAGTTATTATTTTGTTCATTCACACCGACATCGGAACGGAACCTAAGATATAGTCTTAAATAGAGAGAGCGCGCAGCCAGCAGATCCGCACGGACTAGGCCTAGATCTAGACCTTGTTGACGATGCTTCTGGTGCCACAAGACACACGAAACTTGAACACAGCCCGATTTGTATTGATTTTGAGCATTGAACACACTGCATGTAAACCCCATACACATATATGTAAACGTACGAAAGTACTGTGCATCATTATGTATTGCTGATTATCGTTAAATAAATTTCCAATTTGAATTTGCCGGGACTCATTATTACAAATCGAATTGTGAACGTAGAGCAAGCAATCGGCATCGTTCTGGTAAATAACAAATCATTTAACTTTATTGGCTAACAAATACAGGACATTCGCTCTCTACAAGGCCCTCACGAGCTGCATCAGCGAGTAGGGGTTCTTGTTGCTCATGAACTTGAGCTGCTCCTCGAATCCCTGCGGCGTCTTGTTGATCCAGTGGCGGTCGAGATAGTAGTTGATGTAGCTGTGGAATTCCTTGTCCGTGTAGTTCTCCACATGGATGGGCACAAAGGGATCTAGATGCTCGAAGCCCTCCTTGCCGAGCAGATAGCGAGGCATATAGGAGTCCATGTAGCCCTCGGTCATTGCGATCTTGTCCACGGACAGGACGCACACTCCGTTTGTCCAGTCGTAGTTGGTGATGTCGAGGAAGGGCTGCGTGAGCGTGACCCGATCCGGAGTCACGAGCTGCTTGTTGTCGGAGAAAATGCGAGTAACCGGATGGAAGAAGGCATTGAAGCCATCAATGGCCACCATTACTTTGCACTGGCCAGCGGTGGAGAGTTGTTTCAGTTCCGCAATTAGCGCCGCCGTGGTCTCCGAGGCGTACTTGATGCGTGCTATTCCATGCTCAACTAGCTCAATTAGCGAGGAACCCGCCGGCGTGCTCTCGCGCTTGCTCCACACGTACTCCTTGCTGGTTTTCAGCTGCAACCGCTGGAGCAGCGGACCATTCTGTGCCTTGAAGTGCACCAGCCAGGCAGCAGCGTCAAATGGCAGGTCAATCATGCCCTCCTGGCCGGCGGCATTGGACGCCTCCTTGGGCCGCTTCATCCAGTTGGGAGCCCAGGGCACGTGGACCAGCAGGAAGTCGTTGAGGGCACCGTAGTGCAACACATGAGCCATGGTCAGCGTCTTGCCTGTGCCGTTCTCTCCGTACAGCACATAACGAACTACCGGCTTGGTCAGGTCTCCGTCTTTGATGTACTGCAGCAGTTCCAGGGCCGGGTTCCGGACCATCAGGCAGGCTTCGGTGAACGTCTTGATCTGCTGCTCGTACTGTTTAGGCAGGCCGCCGCCGCTGAAGATTTGCTTTTTCTGCTCCGCGGGGATGGTGTAGAACTTGGCCACCTGCATCGCCGAATGCTCGCCGGGATTGGATACCGCCGTACGGAACTCACTGATCGTCGCTCCCTCCGCCGGCGAGGCTGCGGCGTTCGTGGACATTTGCTGGACATGGCGCTGCAGCTGGGCGGAGACACGCGTCAGGCTGCCAAAGCGATTCCGGATCATTTTCATTGAGAAATCGCTGAAAGCTTGTTAAATAAGACCTGGAACCTGCGACCTGATGGGTATCGGCACTTGGCGACTATCGATAACGAGCCGGCGATGGCAGCAAATCGCCCCTCATTCACAAATCGGCAGATATAACGAATTTATAAAGATTTTGTATTATAAACAAATTGTCAAGGTTTAATAATATAAGCCAATAATCAAGATTTAAAATAACAAATTAAAAAGATTTCATATTATAAACAAATTATTTTACATTAATATGGTGACATACTTAATCATTTCACATTGCAATGGCATAAGGCGGGAGAGACATAATAAGGCGGCGCATTTCCATTTTCTGTATACTTATAATAATTATAATCACATTAATAAATAATCATTCAAGAGCGCTTGTAAATGACATCACGCTACAAACACTGAAATGAAAATGACGTGAAATGTTTTTTAAATCAAAGCGGATATTCCTGACTCCATATTTTAAAGAATTTTACTTGATGCAGATATATTGTGCATCATTATTTATTTATTAATTAATATTAATATATCAATATATATATTATTAATATAGCAATCACAAAATTAAGCTTAGCTTCATTAAGTTGAGTGTCGTTCTATATACATATTTAATTTGTAGAGAATAATAACGGATTGTAGAATCATGAATCCCCCTACTATAAGCATAGTAGAAATAGCCGACTTAACAATCGATAGGTTTCGATAGATTGAATGAAGTTTTACTGTATCCCTGCAGCCCGGCAAATTGCGCCTTTGATGAAATTGTATTAAATAGGAAGGGACTGCGAGATGTCGTCAATTGAATCGCTGTCCATCCAGGGAATCCGAAGTTTCGGCACCTATGCCGACGATCTTCAGAGTATAAAGTTTTCCTCGCCGGTTACCCTGATTCTGGGCGAGAACGGATGCGGAAAGACGACCGTGGTAGAGTGTCTCAAGTACGCCTTGACCGGCGAGTGCCCGCCGGGTAGTGATCGGGGCAAGAGTTTCGTCCACGACCCCAAGATCTTTGGGCTGAACGAGGTGCTGGCGCAGATCAAGATGCAGGTGCGTGACAGGAGGGGTGCCCAAGTGTCCATCTGCCGAACAATGAAGGTGTCCAAGAAGCGCAACAAAATGTCCTTCGAAACAATGGACTCCACCATCAACTTCCTGACCGGCGCTGGACAGTCGAAGCGCGAAAAGCAGGACTCGCTAAGCGGCCGCTCCGTGGATATCGACGTTGCCATCTCGGACTTCATGGGTGTCTCCAAGGCTATTATCAACAATGTCCTGTTTTGCCATCAAGAAGACTCCAGTTGGCCGCTGGACGAATCAAAAAAGTTAAAGGAAAAGTTCGATGCCATATTTGGCATCACCGAGTACAATAAGGCGCTGGATAAAATCATAAAGCTTCGCAAGGAGGCCATGGAAGAGCTCAAAATAAAGGGTAAGCTATTCACTCAAGTATACATTATCAGATCAATATGGGTCTTCCACAGAGGGCAACATGAAGCATGTGGCCTATCTCAAGCAGGAAATGGAGGTTAAAACATTGAACCTGCAAAAGGCGCAGAGGAAATGCGACGCAATTAAGGCGCAGTGCAGTGAGTGCGAGGAGGAAATGAAGCCGATTGAGGCCAGGCTGGTGGAAATCCGAAATGTAGAGTTCGAAATTGGGAAGTATCAAGCGCAGAAAGTCGAAATGGACACAAAGTAAGTTTCATTACCTCATATCACCTACACAAATATAACATCTACCTGGTTAATAGGCACAAAAACTGCAAGGATCAGATATCCACTCTAACCCTGAAGATCAAGAATCCCTTTAGAGGTACTCTAGATGAATTGGATCAAGAGATCAGTAACTTTGATCAGCGCATGCAAGAGATGCGTCAGAAACGCACCGAAGTGGAGGAGAATTTGTCGCAGATTAAGAGGTCCAGTGTCGCTGAGCAAGAAAAGTTGGGCACACAGGAACGTAAGCATTGCCTGGCTAAACAACGGCATCAGAGCGAGCTGGCTTGTCGGGCACAGCTTCTGAAGCGGGTTAAGGAGTTCTGCCGGGAACTCCATATAACCATCGGTTGTGATCTTGTGGAGCAGCCCGAGAAGATGGGAGAAGTCCTTCAGGATATCGAGGCGATGATAATAACCAAGCACTGCGAAATCACAGAGATAGTCGAGCAAAACGAGAAGGCCGATCGGAGCCGGCAAGTCAAGATCGACGAGCTTCGCATTGACCTGACCAAGTCGGAGCAAAGCGTAACCGCGCAGGAGAAGCAACGGGAGTCCAGCAAGCGAGAGAGTGAAACTCTTGGAGTGGAGATAAAGAAAATCGAAACATCCATGCAAGACCTGAAGAAGCTTGAGAAAGAAATAAACGAGGTTAATGAGTTGTATGAGAGCGCTAACAAAAGCATTGACCAGCAGGCAATAAAAGATGCCATTGCCAGAAAGAAAGCCAGTATTGCCGAGAATCAGATTCAGTTTAAGAAGCTGGACGAACAGTTGACATTCCTAGGCTCCATGGCCAAGCTAGTTGCCGAGTGTTCCCTGAAGCAAAAGGAGCTCGATAAAAAGAACCAAGAGGTACATCGCGTACGCAGCCGACACTCGGATCATTTCGGGAAGCTCTTCAAGGAACCCATTACCTGCAATTATCGCCGATCGATGCAGGTAGTCTACGAAAAACTTCGTCGCGAGATCCAAGATCTTAACGAGAAGGCAAACACTCAGAAACTAAAAGAACAGTCATACGAAATCAAGCGTAAAAACCTCATTAGTGATATTTCGCGAATGGAAAAGGAGCTAAAAGACAGTGAGGAGTTAATATATCAAAAGTGCCGGTCAACTCCGTATGATGATCTGCTGGAGCGAAGTAAGACGACTATTTCCAAATTACAGTTCGACCATGGCGCACTTAAGTCGTCCGAGGCCCTTTATAAGAAGTAAGTTTGATGAGCAATGGCTTTAATCTGCTTAACTAACATACGTTTACCTCTAGGTATATCCAGAAAATGGATGAAGAGCCCAGTTGCCCATTATGCCACCACAACATGACTAGTGATGAGGCGTGCGACTTGACTAGCGAGCTAACGGATGAGATCCAAAAGTTGCCCGATAATATCACTAGAGCTGAGAAAGCCCTAAAGGCGGAGCAGATAAAATATGAGAACTTATTGCAAATTAAACCCACCATTCTTAAGGTCAAGGAGCTTAAGGATTCCTTGCCCCAAAAGAAAGAGGAACTTAAAAAGGTGGAGGAGCTGCTAGGAGACAGCGTCAGCGAATATGAAACATTAATTGCTCTTATTGGGGAGCCAACGCATAATATGGAGTTGGCGAATTCAATGATGGGTGATATGTCCCTATTAGATGAGGCTTTAAAAGATTCGGTGCGCCTCACAAAAGATCTGGATCTGCAAAAGGTATGGAGTATCCATCTTATCTGATTTATTTAATCATAATAACATCATAATTAATTTTCAGGGACAGTTACCCGCTTCCTATGATTCGAGTGTGTCTATGGATGACCTGCAGACTGAGAAGAGTAAGGTTTCAAGAGAGTTGGAGACAGAACGTAAGGAGTTAGAATCTGCTCAGAATGCAGTCCAGCAGCAAATGGATGCCCTTAATCGTTTGCGCGAAAAGAAGAATAGGTATTGCAAATATCCTTATTATTCCCTAAAATTTACTCATATTGTTTATTTTCAGTTTAAAAGACAGGCAAATACATCTTCGAGAGGGTCTTCAAAGCTTGCCACAGTTGAAGGAACGTTTGGAGAAGCTAAATAGTTTCCTAACAACAGTAGCCTCTGAAATCAGCGAACTGAAGGCCAAAATTCAGCCTCTTAAGCTGAATTTACGAGCAGCAATAGAAGAAAAAGAGCGTTTGAAGAAAAGCGAAAGTGAAAAGTTAGCACAGCTAAATTCCAAGTACAATTCTTACAAAAGCACAGATCAGGACATACAAAGGTAGGTAAAAGTACATCAACCAAATCTTTAAACACTACTCCATCTTAACATATTGTTTAGATTGAACAAAGAAGCTGAGGACTACGCCAAATTGGATCTTCGAAATGAAATCAAAAAACTTGATGAAATCATAAAGGCCTCCAAAGATCAGTTAAGGAAATTGGCAAGTATTTAAATTTATACCATAAATATAAAAGCTATAGCAATTCTCTTCACTTAGGAAGTCGAAATCTCTTCGAAAACTGATGAGCTGGAAACAATTAAAACAGAGTGCTCCAATCAGCAGACCGTCGAACGGGATTTGAAGGATAACCGCGAGCTGAAACAGCTCGAAGATAAAGAAGCCAAGCTAAAAGAAAGTTGCCAGATGCTGGACAAGCAGCTGGGTAACCTTGACTTTCATAGTGTCAGCAAGGAGAAAGTGAATCTAACTAAGCAAAGGGATAAGGCCACAGTGCGTAAGGGCGAACTGCTGGGCCAGCTGGGCGAGATTAACAGCCAGGTGAACAAGTTGCAGCGCGAAATCGACGAGCCCATATTTAAGGAGTCTTTGAAAAACTTCCGGAGGGCTAATTACGAGATAGAGGTGACACGCCTCTGCATTGAGGACTTGGGCCAATATCGTTTGGCGTTGGAGTGGGCACTCATCCAGTTCCATTCTGAAAAAATGGAGATGATTAACCGTCTGATCCGCGAGTACTGGCGTAAGATATATCGCGGAAATGACATTGACTATATTCAGGTGAAGACTGATGAGGTAAGCTCGGATGCTTCGGCGGATCGGCGAAAGACATACAACTACAGAGTGGTCCAGTCGAAGAACTACTCAGAGATCGAGATGCGGGGACGCTGTAGTGCTGGCCAGCGCGTCCTGGCCTCCCTCATTATCCGATTGGCACTGGCCGAGACCTTCAGCAGTAATTGTGGTGTCCTAGCTTTGGATGAGCCCACCACGAACTTGGATCGCGCCAATATAAACTCGCTATGTGAAGCCCTCAATTGCATCGTGGAGGAGCGCCAAAGCCAGTCCAACTTTATGCTCATCATCATCACTCACGACGAGAATTTCGTTTCGTCGCTGGGCAAGATAACCTCCTACCATCGGGTCTTCCGCAACGAGGAGTGCAAGTCGGTTATACGGAGAGTGGAGGCCGGTCCATCAAAGAAAGCTTTGATAGATCAATAAACAATATTATTTTTGTTATCAATCTATGTTTGCTTGTCTAGTCATCAAATCAATTATAGACGGGGGCAATTGGCCGCACAGGTGTGGTATCAAAGAATGATGGGTTTAGTTTTTAGAAATGGCCAATGCGTGTGGTCTGTTGCTGCTGGCAGTCCTTGCTTATGCAGAAGTTGCATGCCACTCCGTACAATTTGGCATACTGCACTTTCTAGCTGTTCCTATATATGAAGCTGAAATATTCACCACTGAATTTGTGGATTTCGTAGACGTGAAGTACAAACAAAAGGTATTTTAAATATATTACTTTAAATAAAGTGGAAGATCTCTTAGGAATTTTTGTACAGGGTAGCATGTGCTTTCATATTAACATGATATTGGTCGTCGATGAAAGTGAAATGGAATGGAAAGGCCAGGCGTCCGTTCTGTCCGGCGGAATTGGTTACAACTTCACTATCCTAAGACTAACAGTTAACCCGCCAGAGGTTGCCAAAGTCACAGTAGTCATTTACGGGATCCCCAGGTAGGAGCTGCATTGCAGATATATATCCTAGATCCATCCTAATCAGTCTTAGTCTTGTTTGTTCGTAGGGACATTCCAGTGGTACCCGTCATCCGGCAGATCGCTGCGAATCAGTGGGGACATCCACGCTAAGTGCATGCGGTTTCCAAAAACGCTCCTTAGATTTTGATACACTCCTCTGTCGTACTTTTCTTTGCTCTCCTTAGTGCGATCGGCGGATACACCGCCCCTTAAAACAATGGGCACATGGTAGGCTAGGAGGAGGACTCCATAAGCCAGAGCTAAAATATTTAAGCTGTAGAAGACCAGGTACATGTTGCTCCAAAAAGTGCCCGTTACCATGTGTAACATGGGGCAGACGAGTTTAAGCACCGTCAGCCAGTTGCTGTAGATGTGGCCGTGGATGACCCACATGTATATGGAGTTGTACACCAGTGCGTAAACTGATCCCACAAAGAGATAGAATATGAAGCCCATGAAGAAGCGGTGGTTTCTGAGTCCAATGCAGCAGCCGGTGTAGATGCAGTGGTGATCCCGCTTCAGAATGCACACCTTGCAGGTCTTGCAGTGCCAAGATCTGGGTGGTGCTAGCTTCTGGCACTCGCCGCACTCCCGCCAGTTCAACTGATCCGATGGGGGGTCCACCTTTTTCACTGGAAATGGGATATGAATTTTATCGGACTTATGATAAGACCTGCTGCGACCTACCATTCACACTTGTGTCAATCATCATGCAGGCAATCATGTTTCCCTTGATATTAAACACCAGGAACATGGCCATAAGAAAGGTGAAGGTGTGGAAGAAGCCACCCGGTTCATGGAAGGCGGGCAGCACCACCACAATCTCGAACATAAACACCACCGGGAGAAAGACCCCAATGATGAGGAAGCACAAGATGTCCACCAGCCGGCTGGGCATTGGGTTGCTCCGGATTCTCATGATCTGTGCGACTAAGGTAAACAAATAGGCACCGATCTCCGATATGCCAGAAAGAGAACTAACCGGTTGCTGTGACATCACGTGCGGTTGAGCTTTATTTTATCAAGCTTTCGAGGCCAAAGCTAATGGGTCGCCGGTAAAAAGCTCGCTTTCTATGTTTTCGCGGCGAAAAGTTTGCGTTCAGTGCGATTGAATGTGATTCATTGAACCCGAGTTCAATATAATTTGATAAACTCCAAAGCTAACCGAATTAAAGTTTGATATCAAGCGCGGGGTGGCGCAAAACTGCGGCAATGCACTTATACATGTTATCAAGGCGGGCCACACGTCGTATGCTTGATGGCGTGTGCCATGAATACATATACATTTAAACGCCAACGGCAAGCCAGCATTGAGAATTTAATTAACTTGAAAGGATTCACTCCTTCGAATGCCGCCGTAATCGGGGTAAAACCTTAATTACATGGCTCTTTAATAAGTGTGCCGACACCTGATTGCTTGCGATATCAAGTATTTATGCAGGTGTCAAGGGTCATTAAGTAAACAGTTCGCCATGGAACCGTCGCCGTCAGCCGGGCCTGAAAGGCAGGGATCCTCGTTGTTCCTGCTGAAGAGCTTCGCCAGGAGTCTGCGGCAGTTCCTCAACCAGACTAGTCTGCATGGACTCAAGTTTGTGGGCGATTCCGGCCTCAGCAGTTGGGAGAGGTGGGATAGGAGCACTTCCAAGTGCGGTTTTTGTGCTACAGTTGCTAACCCGTTTCAGATCGTTTTTCCTTGGCTCCTTTGTCACCGCCCTCATCATCACAGTGCACCTCATATCGAACATCTATGTGAAGTGGGATAGCACGCCGGTTATAATCGGCATCAGCCCACAGGCCACCTCCATTTTGAAGGTACCTTTTCCGGCAATAACCATATGCAATATGAACCAGGTGCAGAGGAGTCTGGTGGCCAATTACAGAGAGTAAGTTCGGCTTTCCTGAAGGGCAAGCGTCCATCCATCATTTTGAAATGAAATTATGTTCCAGGGGCTCCAATGAGAGTGCCCTTCTGAAGCTATTATGTGAATCTGATAGCTGGGAATCCAGTGAGACTGATGAGGAGTTCTCCGCTTCGAATTTGGCCACGAACAACCTGAAGATATCCGAATTTGTTTCAAACCACTCGCAGTCCTGCGAGAGAATGTTGCTCTTCTGCAGATTCAGTGCCGTGGAGCGGAACTGCTCGCAACTGTTTCAGCAGATACTGACGGATGAGGGCCTGTGTTGCGTCTTCAATTTTCAGCCACCGGAGTATCTCTACAAGCCATTGTAACTAGATGGGTTCATTATAGTATAATAGTTAATATATATTGTTTTGACAGTGCAAATAACAACCGGAATTTGACGAATACAGATGGGTTTGAAAGTGTTATGTGGGATCCGGAGTCAGGATATCCGGAAAAGTTGCCCCCCAAATTCTATCCAGCCGCCGCTAGTGGTAAAATATCAGATAAACGTTAATAAATAGAGTATTTAAAATATGTACTATAGGCACTGGAATCACCTTGGGATTTACTGCCGTGCTTGATGCTGAGATGGGCGAATACTACTGCTCTTCGACCAATGGACCTGGTTTTAAAGTAAGTCTTTAACATACCTACTGCCCTTTAAGACCCGCTATTTTCAGGTTTACTTTCACAATCCCGTCGAAGTTCCCAAGGTGAAGGAGGCGGGCCTCATCTCAGCCATTGGCTACGAGACCAACTACCGGATTGAGATGATTCTCGCCGAGGCGGTTCCGGCCATTCGATCGATATCCCGCGATGGCCGGCAGTGCCTGTTCAAGAACGAGAAGGAGCTGATCTTCTATCGGATCTACACGCGGGCCAACTGCGAGAACGAGTGCCTGGCCGCCTTCCTCTACGACACCTGCTCCTGCATTCCGTTCGACCATCCGCTCATCTACAGCAACGCCAGCATCTGCTCCATGGGGGACACGTCCTGTGTGCGACGGGCCCAGCGGGCGTCCAATCGACCTGGTTGGGCCAAGTGCCGCCAGCAGTGTCTGCCCAGCTGCTTCGATCTCAACTACTTGGCCAGTGGCTTCTCCTTTCCTCTGGCCTCCAACAACTTCCAGGTGGCCAACGCGCTGGTGGAGAGCTTCAACAAGTCGTATCTCAGCGAGAATATTGCCGTGATAAACGTTTATTTCCGGGAGTCGGTCTACTATGGAAACACCAAGAATGCCTACGTGGGATTGACAGAGTTCTTGTGTGAGTAAATACTATTTTCAAGTTACAGGAACCGAACTCAATGGGCTCAAATGATTCAATCAAATAGATTTAGTGACTAGTTCTTTAATTTCAGCAAATGTAGGTGGTGTAATGGGTCTGTTCATGGGTTTCAGTGTAATCTCCCTGGCCGAGATCCTATACTTCTTGATCCTAAAACCCCTTGCGGAGCTTTTTGTTTGGAAGAGGACATCTCATGTGGACTCAGAAAAGAGCCTCAAACACAATGCCTTCGGTATCGAACAAGGCCAATCTTCAGAAAACCCCAGTTTTTGGCACTCAAAAGAGCTGTATCCCAAAGGTGTTTCCCTAAGAGCATACGAAAATGCGAAAAGTACGAAAGGATTAAATTACCAATAAGGCCCACAGACGAGAAATTATGTATATGTAATCCGGAGTAGGAAAACAATTGTAATCTGTCAATGCCAGTAATGAAATAAAAGAGAAAAACATTATGACTGGAAGCTAGTTTATGGTTTTCAATTTCATTTTATCAGCAACAAAGGCCGGAATAATTGATTTAAATGGGAACTAAAAGCGATTTATATTTAAGTACTGCATTTGGAACAAAACATTCTCACTCATTTGTGAGCAGATTAATTTAAAGTGAGAAATAAACAATTAATATCCTGCAGCATGTTCAATAATTACCTTTAATTGAACTAAACTTAACTTTCTTGAAAGTAAGTTACAGCGCGGTGTTAAAGACTCGATTCAATTCCGAGAGAGAGAGGTGAACTTTTTGACTCGGTTAAACGGTCTTAAAGTGGAAAGTTTGATATGCACATGAGCACATGCGAACTCCTTCACTGCCCCATCAACTTTTCCCCAAAGGAACTCCCGCAGCTGGAGCAGATGTGCCCGAGTGAAGGTCGGTAATGGAATACCCTAGCGCCTAATGCAATTAACCAAGTTTCCCGGTTATGGGGATAGCCCTTGCGTTAGTTTGTGTTAATGCCATATATTTTATGCCAATAAGAGCATTTGGGCCGAAATTACTTTTGGCCAAGGCAGCCAGTCAGTCCGAGCCTAAATGCGGGTGGGTAAGTTCTTATATGCCAGCAGTACATTGTACGTATTCCGGCAGTAAAACAAGAATAGCTTCGAACCACCCCAAACCTGCCCGGCCTTCCACGTCCACATCCTCTAGAGCACTTGAAGATGGCACATTTCTGCGTCGTCTTGCACTTCTGGCGGAAATTCCTTTGGCCGGTACATCGTGCTCCGGTTTCTGAGCGTTAATTGCTGACCTCAACCTGCACATAAAGCGACTAATTTCGCACGGCCCCGGTACAGCTCGTCCTGCATAACTGTATGAATTCTGCGGCACAGTTTCCTCTGCAGCATCCTCTGCCATCCGTCATGGTCCTCCATCTGGGTGGGATGGAGGTCTTAAACAGCCGTAGGAGGAGGACGCGTGGGAGGGATGGTGCCTAAGCAGCAATGGCGGCAGCAGCAAAAATGGAATGAAATGCATTCGCACAGTTGAAGACAATTTGCGAAATTGCATCGCTCTTGATGTTTTCACGTGCATTCCATCTGGTGTTTTTACGGCAAGTCAACAATGTGCTGCTGGTCGGCCAACAGTGCGCGCCATGGCCATAAGTCGTTCGATTCAGCGGATATCTCACTGGAGAATTTAATGGATTCCCCTAGTCTGCTTATTCAGTAGTGGCCAGGTTAAAGCTGTTTGCCCTCCGAACCGCTGTTTATCTACGTCAGCTTATGAGATTACTTTTTGCCAATCTTTTATTTGCGTACAAATGTCCGACAATTTCGGAATGCACTGTAGGTTGCGGCGGACGTGGGGTTTGCCATCTAAAACCGAGTACAAAAAGCTTTGCGCTCGACCATCTTTCAGGCGATAAGACAACTGGTGCAAATGATTACGACATGCTCGCTGGCGCACTGTGTATCTATTTAGACTTGTGGAGGAGGGTGGGGGACTCCCCCTTTTTACAGATGTAACTCTAGACAAGCCCGAGCAGGAGCTTCGTAAATGTCAAGTGCAGAACCGGATTCAATTCTTTATGGCCGTGTTAACGAGCCAATTCTCCCCGTGGATGCTGGCGAAACTTTGGCACTGAATGAAAAATTATGCCATTAAAACGCTGATTCTGAATCCGAACCACAAATAATCCTTAAAGCCCTGGCGCTGGTTAGTTTTCGGTGCAAAAGTTTCGGTGGGAAGGAGCGCTGCGCACACGAGTAATTAACAGCAAATTTTGGTGCCAAAGTTATCAAGTTGACAATAAAGTTTTGCCACTAACTCCATCTTTCCTCGAGGCGCAGCCACCTGATTAAGGTATAAATATTTGATTCTAGTGTGGGCTGATGGGCCGACGGGCTGTCGGGTTGTTTGGATGAAGGGTTCCAGCAAGTGCGACAGCTCCCAACTATTGTCAACTTTAGGGCTTCCGCTGCCCGTCGCACCGCACGGCTCAGTTATGCATGAAGTGGATTCATCAAAACGTAGTCTCGAAATCGTCTGCGTAAATGCTGCACGTGCGCCAAGATGCCGTGTGGCATGGTGATGAAGGTATAAATCGGTACTATACCCTACCATGTGGCAATATATATAGCTGCAAGGCTGCAGCACGGTGGGGGGAAGAATCCGATCGAATGTCGAGGAAGCTCTGCAAAATTACACACACTCCCCAGAGAGAAGTGGTAGTTGCATGCGGAAAAGCAATTAAAACTTCTTGTCAGTGTCTCGGAAGTGTTTGTTCATATTTTATGATGTTTTCGTGTAGAAAGCTGGATTATGAATGTGTCACCAAGAAGTGTTGTCGCTGCTGATTCGTTTCTTCTCCTCCGCCGCCTGCCCATCCGCATCAGCATCCTTGCGCTGCATGCAACAAGCCGTCATGGGGTTGAAAGAGTAATGTATAAAATATCACACATCCGCCCCATTGGACAGGCAGACGACTGAAGGCCAAAGTGAAGCAACTTGGTAGGAAAACGGAAATCGTAAACAAAACTTTAAACTCTCGAGCTGACCTTTATATTCGGCAGCATTTGATTGCATAATTTATGGCATGTTAAATTGGCGCTCCGAGTATATGGGAATATGAAATGTGGCATTTCGAAGGGAGTGAAGGCATTTTCGCCCCCACAACACAAAGTGCATCGATATGTTCTCATAGCGTTTTGACGTCTGGCACTCCGAAAGCCATATTTGCCCCCGCAACGTGCAAGTCTGTTATAATATTTCGGCTAATGGAACCCTGCAGCAATAGCATCTAGCTTCTGCCGCTGCCATAATGGCAATCACCTATGTGTATCCCATATCACACTGCTCATATTTGAGGGTCTGCCGGCGGCGGAGCTGAAAACTCGTTGCAAATATGCAAATTCCAATGCCCCACCTGCCTAATGCACCGAAATGCATTTGGAATTGGGTAATTTTACACATGCAGCGCCACAGGCGACATTCTGGGCTTAAAAATGCATTTTGGCTTTTGCATCGGACAGATAGAATTCACGGCAGTGGGCGTCAAATGTTTGAGCGGGTGCGGGTGTTCCGGCGGTCGAGGGTCCAGGAATGAGGGATAACCCCGTCAGGCTGAATAATCAGGACCATCAATCAGGACTCCGAGCCCTGTACACCTCATTAGGCTAATCGTACAATTGCGCACGGCCGGACACACACAAAAACATGGGTTAAGGCGGGGCGCCACGGAAAACCAAGGGATCGGAGAGCGAGGGGGGCTTGGGGCAGTGAAAGTGGGCTTAACCGCACCGCAATTTGCCCTCGTGCGCTAAACAATATTTCATTTTTAAGAGTTGACTTTTCACGCTTGCCGACAGGAGGCTTAACATTTTAAATCCATTGCGGCGCCGCCACAAGGACTTTCCCACTGTGTCCTTTATTTTGCTAATGCGCACAAGTATGCCTTTGTGAATATGTAATCGGCGGGTGGAGCCTGCGAACATCTATATAAATATATGCTTAATAATTGTATTCTAAAATATGGAAAGTGAGTTTTCAGAAATCGCTTCCTGAAAAGAGCCAGCAGAGTGATTGTTATTCAAGTGTTTTGTTTTGAACGCAAAGTGTTCCCAGTTTTCTCAGGAGCACTCAGTGCGCAGAATCCCCAAAAAGGGGGACAGCATCCACAATTAAGCCAACTTCAGCTTCAGTCCTCCACAGATGGTCGGCCACAACAGTTGAGCAGCGGCCCCCTTTTTGGGGTGCTACGATATCCTGAAACCAAAACGAAAACAACGAAAATTTGATAAATGGAATTAGGCCTGATGATGCTGTACAAATTGATACTTCAACAATGCCATTCAGCTATTTATTTCGACTTTCCATTAACAAAAGCCACTCATACGCCCTGTTGGCAGTTCGGGTTTCATTTGCTGCACAATTGGTTTTAATTGATCTAGAAATTCCATTTAAAATCTATTTTATGCCTACCATATCACATGACACATGCAAAAATTGTCTGTCAAAATGGATAATAATTTGATTTTTAATCAAAATGAGTATTGTTATGTTACATTTGCGAAAAAACGTCAAAATTGTAATTCTATCTGCTTTGTGCTTTTTCTAGTTGGATATAAAGAACTGATACTCATAATTTGTAGGGATAGTAACAAATTTTCCTGAGTGCAGCGGGTATTTAACCAAAACCCAAGCTTCCAGTGGTTTTGCAATATAATTCGTTGGGCAGTCAAATGAATGTGACAGTGCGCGAATTGATAAATTTTGCATCTATTTATTAACTGATTTGATGAACTTGGCCCACGCCCAATATATCCCTATGATTTTCGCATTCATTTCGAATTTGATGCAACTAAGCGCTAATTAAACGACAAATAAAGCTGAGCTGCAAATAAATCGTTGTCCATTCATTTTACCGCCTCCTGTTTGTTCCGAATGTCCTGGATGTCCTGTTCTGCAAAGGGACACAGAGGAGGAAAGAGAGAAAAGTCAGTGCGATCGGCGGGGAATGGGAATCGCAGCTTTTCCTAATCTCCTGGCTTTATCCTGCGTAATAATAACTACTTTCAGGGGCTTTTCCTTAAGGACTTGGCTCGCTATCTCGGCCCGCTTTGTTCTACCCTCCTTTAGTGTTTCAGCTTTTTTTCTCTGTTTCCTTTGCGTGACAGCTCATGTCTTGTTTATCTAAATCATCCGACTGTGTAAATGCCAGGCCTGTCTTCCTCCGGATCCGGCCCAGCCCCATTCCGAGTCCTCCGCCGAGTCCTCTTTGGCACTCGAGCAGCTCCGGCCCGTGTCATCACATGGCAATGAGTGAATGACTTTGTCGACTAAACTGTTTTCCACAGCTCCGGTCTCCGGACTCCGGACTGCTATGCAAAAATCCACCCAGTCGGGCCACAATGGCATGTGCGAGTGCTTCAGTTAGTTGGGTAATTACGGCATGGTTGCACATTTGAGCTGCCTGGTTCCAGGACCCTGGCTTCCTGAATTGTCACTGCTGCTAGCTGCTGGCTGCTGGCTGCTGTTTCTTTATTTCAGTGCCCTCCAGTGCCACGGGGTGTTCACATTCGAGTGGACTGGTAATCAGAAATTGATCGTCAGCTTCTGACTCACTCCCACTGATTGTGGGCACTGTGGCAAAAATGGTTACATCATGCGATTGCACTTTTTGTGGATGTGTGCTCCGCATCTGTCGGAAATTGCCCAAGACATCGAAGCCAGGGCATCATATAACATATACCAGATTCTGCCCTCTGGCCACTTAGTACATTACTTATATCCGCTGTATGTGCATGTTTGCCAACTTTTCCATTTTTCCTCTCCCATGTTTTTTTTTTCCTCCCGTTGCCAGTTTGTTTTTTGGTTTGAGCGATTGCACGTGCTCATGTCGGGATTTTCGCTTTATATTCTCCCTTACCACGCCACGGACGCCACCAACTTACGCATCCAATAAAAAAAAAGAGGCGATGGCTTCTAGGAAATGGCGCTAATGTTGACAGCTGTCTGCGGATGATAGCCGTGTCGGTATCCGCAACTAGATATTGGAAATTGCTAAATTATTTTTTAAGTGCCGCTATCGAGTTATCTGCAGCGCATGCTGCACTGCATCCACGGAATCGCAGTGGTTCGAAGTCGCTGCCACGTGTAGATTAAGCCACGTTGGCCTCGTGCTGGCATGAAAAATGGTTATTTTCGATTCGTTGTTGGGTCTGAGAACTTTATTTAAGTTTTCCATGTTTAATGCTTCGGTTCAGCAATTTACTTGAGATTTATTTTAACGCCCTTGCTAACTCCATTTTGCAAATATTCCATCTAAGCCATTATTTTCAAAAGTGTTATGTAAATGTGATTCGTTAGCAGCCGCATTTATTTAGAATCAGGGCTTAGTTTTGAGCTTTGAGTTTTGAAGTAAGCCTTTGATGTGGTCAAATCTAACTAAATACACTTTTGGCTAGATAATTAATGCGTTTGTATAATGCTTTTACTCTTAGGATTATAATTTTCTTAGGAAACGGATTAAGGCGCATGATTTCTATTTGCTAACTTACTTGCAAAATCATTTAGACAACTAAACATGGCTTTAATTATTATTCATTTGGCTTGCTACGAGTTTCTGGCCTAATGATTCTCTTTTCGGCCCTTTAAAGAAACTTAAAACTTTGTGTCTTTGTAAAATTATGTGTTAAAGCCTGATTTCCCGTCCGGTAACCAATTTGATTTTCTCCAGCCTTCAAGGTCTGCCGCAGAGCCATTTCTTCCGCGATTTTTTCCGCCCTACGTATTTTTTGGTAATACCTCCCTTGTGCCTTTTTGGTGGTTCGGTTGGGTTGTTGTTTCTGTTGCCACAACCAAAGCAAATAACGGGTACCGTTTAACCCTGCGGCACGGTGTCCTGGGAGGTTGGTTTTTTCTTTTTTCCAAATTTTTTCTTTTTTTTTTACCTGGCTACCTGGCTGGCAGCTCAGGTGTGAAGTGCTGTGAAAGAGGCCACGGAGACCGAGGGCCGTAAAATGGGCATAAAAAGCTAGACATGCCTTCAGTTATGATTTGTTATTTGATTACGATTTGCATTTCAATTGCCTTTCAACGAATTTGATTGGATTGCCGAGCTGTCGGAAGCGGTTAAATAATTGCGATTTGCCCAAGCAAAGTCCAAAATGCATGCGAACTAGTGTAGAGGAATAGTTCCTTTGCTTTCGGGACTGCCTGATTAGCATAGCACACATCCCATCCAAGCGCACTGCTCATCTGTATGCCCCCGAGATCTGCCACGCCCCCGACTCCGTCTCCATTGGTCTTTTATGCGCCCTGGTGCCAGGGGAGCCATAAAAAAAACAATAAGGAACAGTGTGAAATGTGTGCATATTAGAATGCTTAGCTCGGTTAGTATAGACCCTTCAGTTTCACCCACCACATCCACATCCACTTCCGTTTCAAGCAGTTCCATCTCTCTGCTCGCAACGCTTAAATGCCACACATCAAGTATACCGCACGGTGGCCCACTTAAAGCGGTCCAGGTGAATGGGCCACGATAAACAATCAAAATAACATGTACGTATAAAAATAAGCCAAGAAATATATTTTCGAGTAAATAAACAAGGCTCAGAGGCCAGAGCCAGTTGTCTTTCGTTGTGTCCGGCCAAATGATAGATGGCATCTGTAGGCATCGCAAAAAATTGCCCCAGACAGCCGACAGATGTGGATAAGCAATTGATTGATATACGGACATTGGAAATTCCTTCTCCACCGCCCGTCCCATAGCATTCAAACAACCGAAAGCCAGTTTAAAGAGCCCGTCATTATGGTGTATGGTGAATGCTTGAAAATTTTCCATTTCCATTTCGCAATCGGACTGCTGAAACGTTCCATATGTTTCAATTTATGGCTCGGCCCGGGGGGCCTGCCAGCAACTTTTCCCCAACGGCTTCATTCTGTCGTCAAATAATGGCAATCAGCATGTTAGAGTCCGCATTCAAATGCCGAGCCAAAATTTAATAACAAAAATAAATCATTTCGCTGACAGCCCGAGCACGACCGCCAGCAGACCCAGCCAGACCTCCGGATCCCTAGACCTCCGAATCCAATGTGTCTCACTCCGGGTGAGCTCCTCCATTCACACCTCAAGTGATACTGCGGTGGCGAAAGTGGAAGTGGAAGTGGGTGGCAAAGTGGGTGGCAAAGTGGCTGGGGAAAGGAAGTGGCCAGCAGAGTGGCGGAAGTGGAGACGCACTAATGGCACAGAGTCGCCTCGCCGAATAGAAGGACCATTGCTCATCCCCCGCCCACAGTTTTGTGGGTCCTGCGTCCTTGGACTTCCACTCAGTCTGTCGTGTTAATTTTTTATCACTTTGAAATTAAAGAACAACACTTGGGCGTTGTCCCCGTTGTCCAACCGATTTTTTGCCCTCGTCCGGGAAACGGGATTTGTCCAAGGACGCGGGGGCCATCCAAGTCCCGGCTCCTCGTGTCTGGCCGGGCATAAATAATTAACTTAATGCCATGTTGCCCATAAATTAGGCATGCTCTGTTCCTGTCCTCCAACATTCGTTAAGTGCCTTTCACTTACCTCGGGCGCCGGGTGCTGGGTGCTGGAAGCTTGGAGTCGGGACTTCAGCCACTCTTTGATTAACAAGGATGCTGCCGAGGGCCCTTCGCCTCCTGCCCCGCCCACCGAATCCGTCTCCGAATCCTGCTGCTCCTAGGGGGCCCAAAGCAACCTATTTGCCAATGCAATGCCAAATGCAATTCCGAGCAAATCAATTGAAAACACAATTGCCTTTCACCGACTGAGAAGTGCTTTCCCTTTTCCCCAGCCGTCGTCTACCACTTTGCGACCCACCCTCTTGGCACCACAATTTTCCACCCCCTCGATCCACAACCTGTTTGCCCAGTCGAGCAATGGAGTTGAGATTTGTTTTGCATTGACCGCAAATTTCAATACAGTTTTGCGGTCGTCGCCCAATTGCTATACACCTCTCATTCGCTCCTCTTCAATTGCTCGCCTGGGCACAGTGGAGCCAAAGCACTGGAAACTGTGGCCGAACTACAAGTACCATCAAATATTTTAGTAGCACTAATGCATATGGCTGACTTAATTTAATAGCCAGCTTTGTGCAGAATGCACTGCTGTTGGCTATTAGAAACTAATTAAATCATGCCAAATATTGCGCAGTTTTCAAATAATATTTTTTAATCCTAATTAGGTACTTTTTTGTGGCTGCTTAAAGGGGATGCACAGTGGCTTGAGGGCATTAATTATTAGAAAATTGCCAACCTTTAAAGGAATCGCTTACAAATATTTTTAAAAACCATAATTTAATATGACATTTTGCTGGTTAGAGTTAAACCTGATCTAGCTTATACTAAATTTGTTAATTCTCCCCACTAATTTAATTACCAATATGACACTTGGTAATTGAATCTGAAGGCGTGCCAACCAAATCGTTTTGCAACCACTGTTTAAGTGCAAACTGCGGTGGAATAGGCATTAAAGATTTGTGTTGCGGCTTTCTGCTCTTGTGGTTCGCAGTTCGTGCTTCTGGCGTTTGTTGTTTTCCAGGGTGTTGCAGCTGCAATTTCAGTTGCAGTTGCAGTGGCACTGGCAGTTGCAGCTGCGGTGGGTGCTTGCCCCACCAAGTATTTGCTCAGCTGAACATCAATTAACTGCAGTCAGCGACCTAATTGCGTTGACGCCATTTATTTAATCCAAATTTAGCGCTCCCGATTCGGGGCCACTAATTGAAAGCACAAATTCGTCTGATTGCAATTCATTAAGTCGCCTAATGTGCATGAAATGTTCATAACGAGCTAAGTGAAGACGCGATGGATCCACCACATCAGCCACCACCACCACCCATGATTTCTCGGAGGAGCACGAGCAAGTGTCTTGGCGGTGACATCTTTGGCCCTGACCCACTTTGGCGTTTCGGTGATAAGATGATGAGATGTGATGGGGGCGAGGCACTGGCATGGGGGCTGTGGAATTACGTTTTAATGAAATGCAGTAGTTGGTAATTTTCGGGGAGTCCCCGGGTTAAGCGAAGATCCATCCGTCCAGGCAGCCGGCTGTGTCGTGTCGCCCAGCTTGTGCAGTTGCATGCAGCTCCATTGCGGTTTTTGCTCTAATTTGATTACTCTGGCTGACTGGGCGGATGAATATTTATGCTCGCATAAATACATTACAGTTTCTGGCATGCAAATTGCGTGCCAACTCCGGCTCCATCAACATCATCTTCGCCAGCGCATCTCACAGCCCGCAGCTCGCACTTCACATCCCAGTGACCTCGTAATAAACCCTTGACACGCCTGCCGAGAACGCAAAGTTCTCCAGTCCTGCCTTCTGTCGCCCGGCTGACTTTGCATATGATTACATGAAATTTGCATCGCATTATTTTGTCTGGGGTGTCCTGATCCTGGTCCAGGCCCTGCTCCTGCTCCTGCTCCCGCTCGCGCTCCTGGTCCTGGTCCTCGCATTGCTCTCTCCTTCCTTGGCCAGTCACGTTGTCCGGCATACAAATTGCACCTGCAATATTTATCGCGCGAGGCGCAAAGGTATTTCCAAGCATATACATTCCACCCAGATATCTGCAGCGATCCGCTTCCCAAATTGATGAACTCCACGTGCTCGAGTACGCTTTTACTATCATCCATGAAGTCTATGCAAATGAGCCGCCTTTTTTTTCGGTCCCAGCTCTTTGTTCCTGAATCAACGAAATTACTACCTTGGCCCAGCTCAAGTCATAGAATGTAGGCAGTGTAAATTGACTTTGCTGTGGGTAGAGTGTAAACAGCGCTCCTTTACGAATCGATGAATACTAAATCGGTCGATCAATAAGGACCAAATGGCTCGTTGAAAGAGTGGTTTCGATGGCAAAGTGTCAAGTACAGTGGGCAACACTTGAGGTGACCAGCTGAGTTATAAAAATGACTATTATAAAGGGTGCAATAAATATTAGCATAGCTAAAGCTTGATTAAATTGTAAATACATTTGCTGCATTAGAATTCCACAAGGACCTAAAATTTGCATATTTAAACAAAAGCGTTAATTGAGAAAGACTTTTTATTGATGCGTTTCAGTTTTTACTATGCTACCTTTTGCCAGGTTTAGTATGCATTTAAATTATTCAGTAATTTTGCGTACTGTCAAAAAACACCCACTTGATTTGCTTTAGTAAGCAACACAATTAATACACAAATATGCGTTTAAATAATTCTCAAAAATATGAGTAAAAACTGTGACCACAATTGTTTCAGCACGGATAAACGCAAAAATCTTTGGTTGAAAAAGTGTAGCGCACTTTTTTGGGCATTGATATATTAGTTTCAATACAGCAGATGTCTGTATAAATTGAGGGGGAAAAAACGCTGTTGATTTATTTGCACTGACAATAGTTTGTCTGCCACATCTAGCCAGAAGCAAGCTGGGCGATGCGGGGATTCGGGGAGGAGCCCGGCCCAAATCTTCGGGGAACGTGGCAAAGTTAACACCGCTGCAGGCCAATAAACATGCTGCGAGGAGCTGGAAGCGAAGCCCCCCGTTTGCAGTCCGTTTACTTTGTGTTGCCATCGATTTTTGGCAGGCCAATACTGGAGGCCCCATATGGCCAAAGGACCCCTTTAATGTTGCACCAACTGTATGTCGGGTTGAAAGGATGCTCGGATGTTCTGGAGGGTCGGCGTTGCAGAATGCAAAATATGGAATGCACCATCACACTCCCTCTTAATTCATGCAGGTCCTTCGTCCTTCGTCCTGCGTTCTCCGTCCTGCTCCACTTGCACTAGCTGCTCCAGTCAAGGATACTTCACACCCTGGCGGCCCCTTTCGAGCCACTTGTGTGGATGGATTTATTGCCGTTTTCGGCTTCAGCAGTCGAAATTGAAAAGCAAACAAGCCGCTAACAAGGTGAAGCCCTTGCCTCCTTGCAAGCCATTTTTTCCCGCCGCTTTTTCTGCCTTCCTTGGCGGCGCACACTTCAATCTAAATTTGAAGTTGCTCGATTCGTTTCCTCTCCTTGCGATTCCATTCCATTCCATTCGATGCGATGCGATGCGATTCGATTCGATCCGATTCGTTGCGATTCGATTTTTCGTACGTGCTCGATAATCCCGCCATCCTGTTCCCAGCAGCAATTCCATACTCCACGGGCTGAGTTCCAGTTCCCCTCGTAAATGTTGAACATTTTTGATTTCTCACGTATGCCCATACCTCCTGTGTGCCCCATTCGAATTTGTGTGTTGTGTTTGAATTGAGCACCATTAAATGGCCAAGTGGCATGCAACATTTTTCTCACTGTGCGCGTGTCCTGATGGATATGCCCAGGCAACGGCACCCACACAGCCTCTTGGTTATTCAATTTTGTTATTTCTTATTTTGGCTAAACACATTTTTTCATTCCAGAGCCCCACTTGATGATGGTGGTGAGGTAAGCAGTTTTCGTCTGGCAACTGGAAACTGTCAGGAAATGGGGATTGGCACAGGATTGGCACATCACTGCTGACGAAGGTCTGGTGGCGACTCTTGATTATTGTAATTAATTCAGTCGTGCGTAAAACAAATAGGTTTGCTTAACCAGTAAAATCAAGATAATTGTTTGTATTTGAAGGTTAATAGTAGTCCTGATATCTTAATATACATATGCAGAATGTGGGGAAATAGTATAATTTCTTCTTCGTATATTGTGTTTTTTCTAAACAGATATATTTCTGAAATGAGATAAATTTAATAAAATAACATAGTTATCTTTGAACACCATCCAATTATGTATCAGTATTCAATTAGTTTGCAAGCTGCATGTTTCTCCAAAGTGAATTGTTTTCGTTGTCCAATGAGATTTCTGATTTCATTAAATCTTAAAGGATCTTAAGGATGTACTTAGCTCGCCTTTTGGAAGCTGTGATAGCCGTAAGCGAGTGCATTAGTTTGGCACTTTTGATGACACTTTGCAAGGTCGCCAGAAAGAAAGTTTAAGTAGAGCATCACTGACACATTTCCCTATCTCCGCCGGCGGAATGCAGCGAAGTTTCCCCTTTCTTCTTTCATTTTTTTTTGGAAAAAAGAATCTCTGTTATTTATGGAGTTGTTTTCGGAGGCAAACACGGAATCCAATGAAAACAAGTTACGTAATTGGGCACTTTCCGGCCAGATAAGTCCACACAGAGCCATGCACATATGCTGAATGGGAGTGGAGTGCATTAGGTGGAATCGAACAATGAATAATGTGCGGCCATTTGATGGACGTTAACAGGGCACCATTCTGTCGAAATTAGGAGCAATAAAATTGATATTTATGAGTTCAGTCTACCGGGTCTAGCCAAATTGCCCAAATAAAAGGCTTATCCCCCCAAAAAAAACCTCACCTATGGGGATCCGGCGGCATCGGAAAAGAGGGAGCACAATAAATTGGCAGTGCCGCCATCAAGTTTGCCTCTATTAAAACACACAAAACAAATGCCAAAGTTACACACAAAGGGAAACTTTTCTTCTGCCTGGTTTTTCCAGGGTGGTTCCGTTCGTTGTTCTTCGCTGACTGTGTTATTTTAGAAAAACTTGCGCACACGTCTTGGCTTTGCTTCTGATTCTGGTTCTGGTTATGGCTCCCGGCTCCGGCTTCGTCTGCGGCTCCGGCCACGCCCCCCCCTTTTCCGGCCACATCCTGCCCAGAGAGGCAGTTGGCCAGTCGAGCGGAAACTCCATAAGTTGAAATTATTTGAGAAAAGGTTCAAAGCCGAATTCAGCTACCAATTCATTATAATGACATCAACGTTTGGCCTTTTTTCTATCTAAAGCGGCCTAATTGAGATTTAATGGATGCCTAGCTCTTCATTTTCCACCCATCTGCGGGTCCATTCGCCGAGATGAAGATGGAGATGGAAATCTATCGCCGAACGGTGGCGAGCTGCAAATTTAGTTGAATCCAATTATTTTTTATGCTTCCCTTGCATGCATGGCGGCCAAAGAAGCGCCGGAAAAGTGCTGGCGGAAAATTGAAAATTGCACAATGGGTAGGAGGGGTTCGTGGTTGGAGGGGGTTTGGATGGGTGGCTGGATGGTCTCAACATGCTGGCACATTGTGGAATAGTTAAGCTAATTGTCCCATCCAGACGATGGCGATGCAATCTCGGCCAAAGAGAGCACCGCTCCAGCTGGACAATTCGCTGGGAGCCATATTTGCAGGTGACAGGAGGAGCTCTTTGAGGATCTGCGGAGCGTGACAAATGAACAAACGAACGCTTTGTTAATTGTCCTTGGATTATCCCGCCGAAGGGCTTCCCAATAGTTAAGTGCCACTTTACGTTGCAACTATCCGGATTTCAATGGAGCCAGCGGTCAAAGTTCGGTTTTGCAAATACAAGAATGATGTTACAAATAAATTTAAATAAATTTTTAAATAGTTTAAATAGTTTAAAAAGTTTAAATTATATCTTTTTATACATTTTTAGTCAAAACATTTATCCTACTTCTAGTGCTGACAATAAATTTGTTCCCATATTTGCTGCAATTCACTTCTGATTTTCATTAACTTTAAGCGAAATAAATTAAAGAGATAAAGACTCGATTTAAAATGCAATTTCAATAAATTTAAGCTCAGCGTACACACACTTTTCTCTTTGATAGCGCAATTCAATTTGTGTTTTTAGTCAATTAATCAGTTTTTTAGCCCGCCAAAGGAATTTGTTTACTCTGTCTAGATTTAAACTCGCGCACGCAAATAGACTGTGTAGGTGAATAAATATTTTCATGTAATTATTATGCACATGCCGGCATAATCCTTGGCCCGAAAGTCGCGTTATGGCAAACACAATAAGCTCCGGTTTTAGCCTGGCCCGCAGGTTTCCCCGGGGTGACTTTCCCGGCTGGGCGGAGCATCCGGAATCCAGCATCCAGCAGCCAGAATAAAGAATCCAGAATCCAGCCGGGCAGGCAAATAAAAACATTTAATTAAACTTTACCAACACATACATGAATAATTAAAATTTAATTTCGGCAATATATATTACACAGACAGCAGTGTGGGGCAGGACTCGCAGGATACTAAGCAAAAGCCTGGAGACAGGCAACTTGTCACCTGGAAAGCGGAGAAAAAAGAGAAAGCTGGAACAGAAGCAGAAGCACAAGCAATTTGGCTGACGAAGCCCACAAAAGCCTTCGTCGAAAGGTGAGGACAACAATGGAAATACATAAAATATTGCTCCGCCCACCTGTCCATCAGGCACCTTCCCTTCCATCTTTCATCCCATCCCACTCCATCCACCCAGCCACCTGTGTGCAGTCGTGTCAGCTTTGCGTACCTTTGTATTGTTATAATTGCTGTTTTAGCTTCATTAAAAAATAAGTCGCAGAATCGCTTACAGAAATTCCTCGTAAAATTCCCATCGTTTCCGGCTCCCTCACTCGTTGAAAGGGCAAACATAACTCATAAAAAATGCACTTCAATGGACCAGGATAATGGGAGAAAGTCCAGGGCGTGGGTGCGGTGAACGGCAAGTGACCGGGGAGAAGCGATGAAAGAAAACCCATTCCGCAAATTGCATTCACAAGGAAATTGATTCGAAAGTTAATCACAAGCGAAACAGAAAGACTCCATTGTGAGGCTACTACCACATTTTTCGATAAATGTACTGACCATGGCTTAGGGATGTCTAAGGAAAAGTGAAAATAATAACACACAGGTAAGTCGAAGTGGAGTAAAACCTCTATTACACATTCTGGTAACCAAAAGTAATGGTTATTGGCATGCCAATATAATGTAATGTTTCTACCATCCCAATTTAAAAAGTACCTTAGATTTGTAACCTTTGTTCAGTATCCTAGAATAAAAAATTTAAAATTAAACAAATTTCTATTGAATAACGAAACAAATACTATTTTTTTGGTATCCCCGAGCAGAGTTCACGTAAATGAAAAAAACTTGAAAGCCATCAAATTTCCGAACACTAAATGTGCCGAGCAACATTTTAATAAATATGCAAATGAGGAGGCGAATAAAAAGGCAAAAATAAATAATTTAATTGATTTCATTAAACGGAGCGAAGCATCTGCCAGTAGGTGGCATCATCATGCTCATCATCGTATCGATTCCCGAAAGTCTGAGGGCCCCCATCTCCACCTCCATCTCCATCTCCAGCTCCAGCTCCTTCTCCGTCTCCATGGGTTCATAATTTTGAGTTTGCTTGTGAAATTGTCGCCAAGTGCTGCCACGGCATCTTGAAGCAGGCGGATGCTGCAGATTTCCCAGCATTTTGCCAAGCTGATGTGCTCCAGCCACCTCATCCCCCTCAGAA
Organism: Drosophila simulans; assembly: GCF_016746395.2. Classification (NCBI taxonomy): domain Eukaryota; kingdom Metazoa; phylum Arthropoda; class Insecta; order Diptera; family Drosophilidae; genus Drosophila; species Drosophila simulans. The sequence goes on from NC_052521.2 coordinate 19,600,090, forward strand.
AATGTCCCCAAAGGACTTCGCATCGGTGACAGCTGCCAGCGACGGTAGCTAACGAGATAAATTTCAGTTTGATGGCAGGCGTCGGGCGAATGCAAATAATTCGGAATGGAGGCATCAGGTAATATGTATGGCAAATGGCAATTTGGAAAACTCCCATCCTGATGACCTGCCGTCCGCGCAATCGAGTCGGAAAGCCATTACATGGTGTGCTGGGGGCTGGGAATGGGTGATTTTCCATTGTATTTCTGTAATTAGACGGGGCGACAAACAAAGTCCATAAGCCCACATTGGTCGGCTGGCAATTTGAATTACAAATTGCAGATCGCGGGGATTTGTCTTGCGGCTTCCCATTCATTTCCTTTGGTAACCATCCCATCAGTGTCAGCGATTTTTCGCTGTGCAACGGTGCGTATACGTTACGTTCGCTTTCACTTTGGTTTCGCTTTGCTCGCTGACTTGAAATGCTCACAAACGCGAAAGTATACATTTAAGGTACACACACATACATATATGTACGCCAGCTTGTCATGTGTCGACATCACATGTCATTTCAGGACTCGGGGATCCCAGCTTCCCCTCCCTAAACAAATGCTTAAATGCTTTTTGTAGAGCAAAATTTATGCAAATGCCAACTGCAGAGGTGGTTGGATTTGGCAGCAGGGTTGGCAAGGAGCGCTTTTCTCGGGGGGAGATTTTGACTTCGAGCTTGAATGCATGGCCAACCTGCCAGCCGCACCCACCCGTTGACCCCATTCGACCCCATTTATCCTAAGCACACATCCACCCACATATGCAAGCATTTATGCTCCGACTTCCTATCAATTGTCGGAGGTGTCACAAAAAAGTGCAAATAACATTTTCCAACTCAAACAATACAATTAAAGAGCGGAAATGTCGTAATTAAAGCACTGAAACGACTGCTAAATACTCTGCAAGTTTACTTAATGCGTATATAAATGAATCTCAAGTATGGGGATGCATTTCATGGGTAGTTTCAGTGTTCAGAGTTCATCAAATTGCATAGGTATATGCCACAAAATGCATATTGCACGTGAGAGCATGACAACAATGAAATCCTAAATGCTCCTGTCATAGATTGCAAATCCACCACGGATACGCCCATCCGCCGGTTGATCGCCCTTTCCTCCAAAAAGCGAGTTGCGTGTCGGGTAACGAGGTCAAATGGAAATCGCCGCGTTAGCATTAACTTTTGACACCGCCAACGTCGGAGTGTGAGGATTGGTGTTTGCGGGCTCGGGGATTTGGAGTGGGTGGTGGATAGTGGGTGGCGGGACGTGGCTAGTGAAGCAGCGGGATGAGGGAAACGCAGACAGTTCGTGCTGCTGCCACACGATTAAACAGTCAACCTATTGAAAGTCTCACGCAACCGGGCGAACAAAGACTTTTCCGGCAATGGGAAGACCAGGAAGAGAGTGAGTGAGAGTCGTCCTTCCTCGTCCTTTTTTTTGCAGCTGAATTTTCCTTGTTAAATGCAGCAACATTGAGCATTCGTGTTTCCCCCCTTCGTCCTATTCATTCGATTTCCCTCATTCTCATTCATTCATTCGATTGTCGCTGACTTCAATCGCCTTTCATCAGCTTTCATCGGCTGATGGGGCGGTAGTGGCGGTAGTTCAGTTGCGACTTTGCCACAATCAATTCAATTGCATTAAAAAGTCACTTCACAATGCCACCGATCAATGGCGGGGCTCTCTTCCGCACCTTTCGCCTTTCTCCTTCCGCCTTTCACCTCGGCGTCGGTAATCGTTAAGTGTCAAGCCATGATTTAGTTGGCAAAGAGAACAAACTTTGTAAAAAGCCGAAAAAAGTTGCCCTGTTTGTTTGGGCTCCCTCGAATGGCTCGGCTAATTGATGCAAGCAATTCGGTTTATTTTCTAAATTTTGGCAAGCCAATTTCTGCGGTAATCCCGGATAAAGTTCTCCGTTTGGCAGGAGTGCCAGCTAGCTATTTCAACAATTTAATTTCGAAAGTTAACATGAACTCAAATAAAACTCTATAACATAAAACACATTTTCCCTTGCCTCTTGGCAACTATATTCTGTTGTAGCTTAAGTCCTTGTTACTCAGGAATCATCAAGATGTATTAAATAACTAGCATTCTTGATGTGCTTTCTGAGCTGAAGAGCTCGACTTACATTAAATATAAAAAGTGCTATCAGTTTAGGCAAATCTGCCATATTTTTGTGCAATCTGCTTAGCTTAAATGGTTTTAAGGCCACTAAATTACATGGCAAATATAAATATAAATTTAAAACCTTTATTAAATCAGCCAGTCTTTTTTTTAACCTTGTAAATGTACTTCAATTGACTGATGCCTATAAATAATTGATTGACTTTAATGACAAATTCAACCGCAATCATCGTTAAGAGCACATTAAAAGTTATTTAACTTTTCGGGCCATCGGTGTTCTAAAAACAGCTTTATCTTAATTAGTTTTCGTTTTTCAAGCCGCCTGTTTTAAATCACATCTTTGTTGGCGGCGCGAATATATTTACCCTTCCCTCCGTTCCATGCACTTAATTAATAAGCAAACAATTATAAATTGTGTATAGCTGCACAAAGAGCCGTCGGTCAATATTTATCTTATAGTAATGACTTTTTCCGATGACCCAATGCTGGATGTCGAACACCTCGGACCGCAATCATCGACGGACATGTCAGTTGCACTCTGACCCCGCATGCTGACCACAAACCGCCGCTTCGAGTGTGAAAATGCTTGAATTATTGATGAATGGCAAACGGCGAAAGCGTGCGAGCGAGACGGCTGGGCGAACAGGAGAGAGATAGCGAGACCGCCCGCCTGGCCGCAATTACATATGCACATTCATGCGAATGCCACTTGATGTTGATGTTGCTACTGCTGCTGATGCTGCTGCTGCAGCTGATGTGGCCGCTGTGTGCGCTGCAACATCTGCCGCCTGCTGCTGCTGCACACGCCTCTTTTTTGGGGGCGGCAACAAAACAGTGGAGCGTGGTTTGAGTGACACTTGAGCTTGCCACAATTTTAATTGACATCCACACAGTGCAAACGGCGCTGTGGGAGCTTCAGCCGAGGGAATTTGTAATGTAACTTCAGCACAATATTGATGAATGAATGGAACGCCTCAACGGTTCAATGGCGGCACTGCTGGCTGCTGGGGAAATTAATGAGCCAAGGCAATCGTTGTGGTGAGCCCAAAAGGGACTTGAATTCAGGTAATTGATTAGATTGCATTCGAGCATCAGAGCGGCGGCGTAAGCCTATAAGCCCTCAACTCGACAGCAATTCCATGGCCAAGCAAAATTTGCACTGGCCCCGGGTCAGCGTTACGTATGCGCAATATCTCAATGTGCATTATTATTGCAGGCTCTGCGTGAAATCGATTCCAACTCCCTTTGCACACACACACACAAAGTCTTTGACAATTTAATTAGTTTAATTACAGTACCGATGCGCTTGGGGAGAATCGAATGGTAATTTCGGTTTATTTATTTAGCAAATACATTTTATGTCGTTTGCAGCTCACTGGGTTTTGCCACCCGGAAGTGCAAAAATGTCATTCCATTTGGCCGGACTAAAACCTGCTTATTCAGGCCTTCTGCCAGTCAAGTGGTTTATTATTTCCGATTCAAAGTCGGCCATTCAATAAATGCCGGCCGATTCCGACAAAAAATTGGCTTCACTGCTCTTTTGTGCCTCGTCGGTTTTCTATTTATCTCGCTTTCTTTTGTTTGGGATTTTAAATTCCCGCAGAATGAAAGGCTCCGAGGTCGGTTTATGTGCATATATATGTAGGTGCCACGTTCTGGAGTAGTATGGAGAAAAACGGGCCAAAATGGACAGAAAGTCTGAACATTTCGCGAAAAATGTACGTTCAAATAGCAAAAGCAAATACCCAGGGAAAACGTGAATGAAAAACCCGAAATCGAAGCAAACACAATAATCACATGCTCTGCCAAAGAAATCTGAAAAATATATAGATTCCAAGCAACAAGTTGGTTTCAACCGAGCAAATAATGAATTTTATCTAATAATGGCTAACACAATTTTGTTTGTTAAAAAAAAAAGTATCTGTGGTTATTTCTGGTTTGTTTTTTAACGTGTAGTTAGAGCAAACAGCGTTACTCGTTTTAGGACCCTGGGGAAATGGCAATATTTTCCCAAAAATGGGCCACCCTCGTTCTGTGTGGAAATGTAAATACCCGAAGTTAGGGCAATTCGGCGGGCATAACAATCATAAAAGCGAAACAATCATAATAAATGTGGGAAATCCTTTGGCTGCAGAGTCAGAGTTGAATTGAAAATTGAGGCTTTGCGGTAACAGTTGTTCGGTGAAAATCCGAAAACGGGCAAAGGGTTTCCGCGCGGATATTTAAGGGCAATTCCGGGCCATTAGCTAATGAACAGCTCTGATCCGATCTTTTTTTATGACTGAGCACAGAACTTTGATAACAAACCCGCACAAAGCACATTGCCACCTTTTGTGGCATTTAATTAATAAAAAAAAGGCAAGAAAGCCGGCCGGAGCAAGGAAAACCACTTTCGAATGCTCCATTGAGCAGGCACTAAAAGTACCGCTTCTGATTCCGTGGGATCTGCTTATGGCCAGCTGGGAATGCATTCCAATTTAACATTCCCCATAAATTTGCAGCACTACCCCCACACCCACCTCCACCCATCGTGCTGAGTTAATCAAGGCTTCGGTAATTTGGAGAAGAGTGTGAAGTGTTTTTGGCCCGGACTCAATGGAGTGTATTATTCGCGCTGGCCACCGCAGCAGCCGCCCCAGCACTTCATCAATGGCCACCCCCCCCCAGCTCGACTTACTTGGCCAAACACCCAACTACCAACCACCCACAACCCACCTCCCTTATCACTGCACTGCTGCCTTCGTTCCGTTAAGTGTTTTACAGCGCTTTCCACAAAGCGCACATCATTCATGTCCGAGGCAGGATGTAATATTTGCCCAAGGCCGAAACGGCACGGCCCGAAGCCCATCCTTTTTTCCTTTCAGCCAGCCTTTCATCCAGCCACGTACACACATCAATGGGCCAGTACGACAAGTGCACTGCGAGAAATCGTACAGGATTTGGATCACATATCGGTTCATATCACTTCCTGATTTTTCACAATGAGCACATTTTTTCTTCCAGTGTGCTTGTGTGGCGGTGCGGGAATGTGTGTAAAAGAGGATATGGATGTGAGTGTGCACGTCAGTTGGACAGTTGGCAGTGGCAGGCTTTCATTGCATATGAATCAAGTAAAGGTAATTGAAAATCAAAGCCACTGAGTTTTGAAGTCGGACTGGAACTCCCGAGTGTCCACTCCGCACACTCCCCACTCTCCGCTGCCAACTGTTCCGGAGTGCTCTCCGCCGAGCTGTGGGCCTGGCTTAGTGGCAATTGTCGGGGTCCCGTCTCAAAGGCGATTTACGGTTCGTCTGGCCGAGAGATGCGGTGTTTGAGTTGGCAACTTGGAGCTCTGGAGTGGTCATTGAGCGAAAGGCCTGTCCCGTTTTCGATAAGTTTGATTAGTCAAAAGTGCTTTTGTTTATGGTGCAGTGCAGTGCAGTGCAGTGCAGTGCAGTAGTGCAGTAGTGTCCAGGTCGCACTACCTTGTCAAATTGGCCCAAAGGCAGAACGGGTGCTGGCAGGTGGCAGGTGGCACGTGTCAGGATGCAGGACATCCAACTACAGCTGGGCGACTGGGCTGTCCGCACACTTTTCGTGTGCACTGTGACACTTAGCAGACAATTAAGCTGCTGACCCCCAGAAAACAATGTGAAGCATCCAGCCAGGTGGCTGGCATTTCCCCACTCCCAGCCCTCGGAATCTCAAGCCAACCCTTTTTTTGGTCTGCGGGGGTGGTGCTGGGGACTTTTCATAATTAATCCGAAAACTGCCGCCGGCATTTCCCAGCGCTTATGCCACCCAGCTTGCGGTGTGTGCGGCCAACTGCTGGAAAAGCATTTTCGCCATTTTCCAAGACAATTTGCGAAATTGCTGCGCTGCACTGCCGCCCGCTCTCTGTTTCTGTTTCTGCTTCTGCTTTTCCTCCCAGCTTTTCCCGCTTTCAATTCGCTGCCTTTGTTTTTGCCATTCGCATTCTCATTCCCGTCCGTGCAAAAAGCGAGAAAAGTGGGCGCAGCAGCAGTTGCTCCAAAATCTCCAGCGCTTTGCCGAAAGGGAAATGCAGCTTGGACGCACCGATGGAAAAACAGTCGCCCGGTCGCTTTCCGGTTTTCAGTTTCACGTGCGAAAACTCCGGGGACAAACTTTTGGAAATTGTTTCGCCTTGAGGTGTCCGGTAAGTTCGAATTTCCAGGATAATTTCATTTGACTCACTGCATTTTCACACTTTATTTGATACAACTTCGAGATCCGGTTTTCAATTTCTCTACAGGTAAGACAACTGGTATTTTCCCAAAGCAGTTGACTAACATACAATCTAAATAAGAGATTCCAATCTAAGTTTAAGTTAGGATCTACTAATTTTACTAGTTGTATCCAACTACCCAAATGAAGAAGCACTTAATTAGAGATAAGCTGGTTGGCAAAATCCCGCCATCGACGCCTGCCGAAAGTTTGTTCGCCAATCCAGAAGTGCTGCCCCAAAGTGGAGCAGATTTCCGAAGAAAGCGAACTCGGGAAGTGTCGCGCTTGGTGGAGCTTGTCTCGGGGCCACTTGCCTAATCCGCTTTGCCATGTCTGGGGCGCGGATGTCAAATTTGCAGGCAACTCCGTGCTCCTTGCCCCACGCTCCTCTCGGGCATAAAAAAAGTTTACCGAAGCGCGGCATGTTCTGCGGCAAGTAGCGCCATTGTAGGAAACTTTAATCCCGCTTAAATTATAAATGGCACATTTGGCTTTCCCCAGCAGTTGCAACCGGATGCCAATGACGGCGGTGGCGACGCCGATGCCTATGCCTATGCCTATGCCTATGGCTATAGCTGTAGCCACTCCGCCAGATCCTTCGGTTCCAACAAGCGAGAATCCCGTGAGGTCGAGCTCCTTGCCAAAAAGTTTTATGTGAGATGTCACAGTCTTGCATGCAACATGCATGTATGTATAGAGTGGTACCACAGTGTGGCACTGGTAAACACAAAACACTTTGTAGCCTTTTATTTGGCAAGTGGAATGCAGTGCACTAAAGCCAAAGTTTACGGCTGGCATTTAGTTGCTCCGTCGGCCCCAAAAGCGGAAACTTCTAAGCCGAAACACGGACTAAAGTGAACCGAACTGACTTTGGGGGCTCCAGTCCCCCAACTCGGGCATAAAATTGCTGCCGACATGTTTGCTCCGCTCCCATTCGCTTGTTGAATTATGATTTTCTGCCCGGCCTGGCAAAGTGTCTCCATTTCGGTGTGCCATAGTCGTGGTCCTAAAGAGCAGGACTCGGCTCGGCCAGCTTCTCCAGGCCAGGAAATCAATTAAAACTTTGCATCTTGTCAGGGGACCTAGACCGACTACTCTGTCGGAGTCGACTTCTATCCCCGAAGCGGATCGCATCCCGGACTCCGGACATGTTCCTATGTGTGTTCCGTGTATGCCGGGCACATCAAACAAATGTCATCGCATGCCGAGCATCCGACAGTTAACTGCAATTAAACGTCATGGAATGCACAATTAATGCGCAAGGATTGCAGAGTAATGGGTATGAATTATGCACTTCAATGGGTAGCAAAGTGGGTTTGGGCTAGGGATGGTCGCCGCTTGGTTTTATATCGCAGCAGTTTCTTCATTATTAAATTTATTAGGATTAAACCAGAGCATGTGGGTGATGTATGGTGTTGGTATGGCATTTGAGGAAATTCTTCTCTTAATATTGCTGTTCTATCGAATTCTAGTTTTTAAGCCTCGTTCAAGGACAACCAGTATAGCAAATACTTGAAAACGAATATAATCACGAGCTTCGAATGAAAATTCAGTGGAATGCTCACCTCTAGTGATTCCTCCTTTGGCTTTTAACAAATTCGCAGCTCATTCAGGCATTACGGGTACAAATCGCCGGGGGCACGAGTTTATTAAATTTCCTCAAGCCCTCGGACATTGTTTAGTTTGCGTTCGTGTTTAGCATTTTTTCAGCACATTTTTCTCGAAACCGGGGGACCTTTTTCATTTTTTTGGCCGTAACCTCGTTAAACAGTTAGCAAGCATTGCAGTTGGGCCGGCGGCACAAATTTTAATTAGAGTGCGCCACGCAAACATATCCTGGCACATACATATAGCCTACAGAGTCGCCACCAAGGATGCGATACTTTGGGTCTCCGTTTCGGCCACAATGTTTATGTTTGTTTGTCATACATGGGGCGAGTCCCTGGTGCATTGAACGGTATCCAAATAGGGCCCTAAAGCGTTTTGTATTCGGCTAAATTGGTAACGGGGGAACGGAGAACGGGGAAAGGACAGGGGGTGGCGGCAGGCAGAGGTGCAGGACACTGGGGCCACGATAAACAAGGATGCATTTGCGGGGGCCAGGACCACGGTTCCTCCAATATATATGTACATACACCATGTAGTTCCAGCAGTTCTTCTTTCTCTCTGACATTCGTTTTCTGCTTCTTTTTTTTCGGTGTGGTTGGAGAACGCTGCCGAAAACTTGAATGTAAATTTGCTTTGGCTTCGGTCGAAGCCAGCCACAGAAACACAATGTAAACCGCCCATTTTCCGCTCGCAGATCGATCGATTTGGTCGAAATGAGATTCTTGCATGTGGTCGGAGCGTTTCTTCTTTTTTGGGAGTTATGCAACTCGCTTTCCATGAAAATTCATCGCGCTCCCGCGGCGCACAACTCTTATTTTCAACTACGTTTTCGGGGATTACTAGGAAACGCCATGGATTTTTCTGTCCACTATTTCATCCAAACGGTATGTTTTTATTTATACTTTTTGTAGTGTTTCCTTCTTTAGATTGTGGAATCTTGCAAGCTCAAAGTATAGTCATCAGCAAAGGCATCTGTACCCCAAATGAGATGATTAATATTTAAGACTCCCGTCACTCCAGCCGGAATAATCTGGGAATGCAGCCAAGTTTGCTGCACTGGTGAAAGCCAATCCGAGCCAGTTTTCAGCAATTCACCTGGCTAATCGCATGGCAAAGCCGAGCCGAAAGTAATTACGGCCATGTGCATTTCAAAGCATAACGGAAATGCCGACGCACAGGACATCATTTGGCCTGCATCCTCGCAGAACTGTTCCCAGTATGGAATAGATTCCTCCGCTGGCACTGCGCAGAATCAGCACTCAGCATCCAGCGTCCACAGTTGTCAGTTCTCAGTTCTCTGGGGCCTCCAGCAAGTTGGCCACATTCTGGACCCATCAGTTGCGCGTCGGGCCCTAAACGGAACGGTTCGAGAACTTCGGCATGCGGCTGCTCTCGAGATCGGAGGAGTGCTAGCAGTAGCCAGTGGACACACAAACAGCCAGCATCCACAGTCAGGTGTTTGGCGCCAAGTTGCCCCAGAGAGACAAATTGTTTATCTTGTGTCAAGTGGTGTATGGCCACCCCTTTGGCCAACACCCACTTTAGCTTCAACTCCAGTGAAAGTTTGTTGTCGCCATACAGCCATACAGCCATCCAGCCATTCAGCTATCCAAACATCTAGCCACTCCGGTGGCGTTTTGTTCTGCGGCTGCCAGGCTAACCGAATTCAGTTGGATCCTTGCGGTTTCGGGCGCCCGAAATCGGATGACATTATCTGCCACGGGACGCGGTGGTTCCTCGAGGAGTTGAGTCGAGTGTAGTGGAGTGGAGTCGCGTAGATTCGAGTGGAATGGTGCCGAGTGAGTCGGAATTAAAAGCGGAGCAAGGCGTCGCACCTTTAGGCATGCATCTTTAATCAGGCCCCAATGAATTTCCGCGCGAAATGTTTACGGCCTATGAATAAGCAATGAAATAAGCGCTCACGGGCATTTGTCATTTGGCAAAGTGAAAATTGAAGTGACTGTGAAAATTGAGACAAATGTGTTGTGCATCGGCAGTCGAGTATTGAAGCAAGGAAGGACCAAGCTAACCCGGCAATCCCGGCAATCCGGGCATAATTTCTTCTTAACTAGGTAAATATTGGGTCACGTTCGGCAGTGTATGAAATGTGAACGCTTTCACACCTGTTACAACTTAATTACGGCCGGCCAAAGTAACTGAATTATTCACCTGGAATGCGGCTTGAGTGGCTCGATGGCAGTGGCAGTGTGTTTGCCAAAGCAGAAGTACAAATAGCCGGGGGGCAAAGTGTGTGTTGTCCAGCGCCCGAAATCTGCAGGACCAACAGGACTAATTCCCCCCGAGGCAGCTCGAATCGGATGAAGTTCTGGGGCGGGCAGTGCCGGCAGTCATATAAACGAGAATGAATGAATGTAATTGCTTTTGATTTATCTCACTCTCAACGCCAACAGAGTGGAAAGCCATTTATTTGGTGATTTCCGCTCGGACCTGGAAAAAATATAACTAATTCTGATAAATTATTACACAGATGATTATTGATGAAGACTAATTTATTAAGTCGGCCTCGCTTGGGAGCTCTATGTAGGTGAATCGAATCCCCCGCACTTTGCGTTCAGCCCAAACCCCAAAACCTTTCTTTGGTTGAACACAAAAAAAGGGAAATGGAATTTGGAATCATGAAATTATTTATGAAGGAATGCCTGCGAGGGGGAAAAGACCTTTGGCATTGCCCTTTTCGGGTTTGCGGCCAACTTATTCGAGAATAAAGGGAAAAGTTTTACTTTTTGCGGCTGAATTATACATTTATACTCACTCGTACATTTGGATGCATGCTACGAAGGACACGTCTATGAATTTGCTTTTCACCCGGCTTTAAAAAGCCAAACTTTCGTGGGTCAGGACCCCGAAATTCCCGCAGGAGACATGGCCAGAGAGTAACTATTTTGTGCTTCATTAGAAGGGGGAAAAGTCATGAATTCGAGATTAGCTTGTATATGATTAATGGTAAATCCGACCATTCCGTAACGTTCCATCTCTGGCCGATTTAAAATGCACACCCACATAAATCAATTTCTGAAATGCATTGGCACGGTGCACTGCTGCGGGATATCCGATTATGCGGCTTTGATAGCCACATCGATTAATCAACGACACTTTAATGGCTATCTGCCGATTTTGGACGGCACAGTCCACGGACTTTGTAGCAAATCAGTTCCGAGCTCGATGCTCCTGATTGAGTATTTCCCGCAGTCGATTAAATAAACAAATTCCTGCCATTTTCACTCTTCTTGGTTATTTTAAGTGGAACAATATTTCTATACTTTTCTGCACTGATAAAAAATCTAAAGATCATTCGATACTGTTATCTACCAAGAAATTAATACTTCAATATAGATTTTCATTTTCGATCCAGGTGCCATAATTTATAATGACAGCAATACCATAAACTATTGGCTTAAGCGTTGGCTGTCATGGAAATAATTTCATGAATTTATTATTTCATACGAGATAGTTATATTTGGGAGGAATATTACAATGTTGCATCCTAGATCTTTATAGAAGGAATCTAAAACGATGGATTCATTCTTTCAGTGTGGCAGAGCTAAAAAAAAATGGTTCCATTATTTTTTGAAATTAATTGGCCAACGCTTGTGAAACAATTTCCGGTCAGGAATTCCTCTAGCATTTAGAAGGCAAACACGGTCGAAAGGGGTGGCTGGTCGGCCGGTGGATTGGTGGGTCGGGTTTTGTGTTTTAAGTGGGTGGGTGAATGGGGTCTCGTTCGTCGAGGCATTTTGAATATTTCATTTTTGGATTCTCATATTGACCAACTGGTCAAATAAATGCGAAGCAAGCAAATAAAGGAAGCTGGGCTTTGAAAGAAAGATGAAAGGTTGATGGCGCCCTGCACTCGATCATCTATGCATCGGCTGTTTGGGATTTATGGGATCCGGAATGTTGACACAATGCCCAAATAATTCAAATGTTGTGCGAATCTGCTGAAATATGCTACACATTCATTTACATGCAGATGCGAGCCCTTCGGCTTTTAGACGGATTTGACACGTAGCTGGTGAAATGCAGATACAGATACAAAATTCAAGTGGGCCCGTTTCGCAGGATGAGCAATGGCTGCAGGACGAAAGAGATGGTGGATGCGGCTGGCGTGTGTGTGTGTGGAAATATGGTTGAGAATATGGAGTTTTCCACCCATGGCATGCATGTGCGAGTTTGTTTGTGTTGTATGTATTTGCATTTCCATTTGGTTTTCATTTTTCATTTTCCCGATGTTACTGTGACTGCAATATTCGCTTGAATAAATTATCCAGGTGAGCATTGCTCTGCATACTGAGCGGGCAGAATGCGCCGTATCGGCCTTTAAATCAAAGGCAGGTTGTTTGGTAACTTAATTGTCTTCAATTGCAGCTGTTTGCCAATTGTGTAATTTTTGTATTGCCGGGGGAAGGCGGCACTTCCTGCAGGATAACGCCATTAATTTGGATTAATATTCCTTGTTCCATGGAATGGCACTTGGCAATCACGACCGTCGCCGAAATCCCCTTCATTGTATTCGAATTTCTCTATCCCCCGCCATCTCCGCCCCAGTTTCCACAATGTCCTGGGGTTTCCCGCACCCTCCCCCCCCCCTCCCCCCCCAGCACCCTTCGCTCCTGCTTTTCCAGTCACTGTCGCCTTCTTCGTTCGCTTTATGGTTCATGTTCATGTCTTCTTTATCTAAATCATCCAACTGTGTAAATATTTGCCTCGCTTCCTGCATTCCATCCTCGTTATCCTTAAATCGTGCGTGCCGAGCTGCACAAAGACAAACGAGTGGGAGCGAGAGGGGCGCAGTGTGGGAGCGAGAGGGGCGACCGGAGCCCGAGGAGCGGGATGAATAAAGCGAACCCACCGATCCGGAGACCCAACTCACCCACCGAACGACCGACCGACCGACTGACTGAGTGAGCCGACCTACTCTACACTGGGTTAAATTTTGCATAAGAAACGCACGGCCGTCGTTGTCCTGGCACAGTGGAAACAGGACGAAAAAGTGGAGTAGGTTGGTACAGAAACAACATGTTTCACTGCATCTGCATACAACTAAACAAAGGTGTAAATAATTTTTAATGTTGCTAGAAAGACAATAGGATACATGCTAAGTTAGCACTTAGCGTTTGTCCAATCATAATTGCACCTTTTCCCTGTTCAGCGAGCAATTTTGTAATAAGAGTCATATATCTTTATGTTGTGGCGCGTTACTTTAAAGGCAGAGCAGTTGAATTGTTTATTTAGCCTCATCGTCTGAAAAATAACATTTACTTACCTGAAAAACAAACTTTACTCCGACCCACTGTGCGTAATTCCAACGGTAAACAATAATCGCAGCATTAATCTGAAACTGTGCACAAATCCGTCAAACTTAGTTGCGAAAACGGGGAAAAAGAAAGGAGCTCAGAGAAAGCAGGGCAAGGAAGGAGACAGTAGCAGTAGCAGCTGAAAAAGGACTAAAACTCAAACATTGGCGGAGATTTTGAGATTTTGGGGCGCTTGAACTGTCATTAATTTTAAGAACTTTAGCCCACTTCCGCTCGTTATCGAGCGTCCATCAATTTTCCAGGTAGACTGGCTTTAATTTAAAATTGTCGAGGGTCCACGAATATCGCGATACAAATAGTTCAAATCATCCTGAAAGGCAATTAAGTAGCGTGACTGAGTGTTTTATGGCCATGAAAATTATACGACTCTTTCGGCTTTATGATTTTATGCTCAGAATCTTGAATGGCTGATGCTATCCAGAAGTTAATGGGGCGCACTGGCCAATTATCCCCTGGCACACAGAAATCGGGGTCACCTATTACGCTCCCATGGGTGCACAAGTGCACAGCTACGTACTTCTCATCAGGGAATGATATGAGTTGAATTGCGATTTTACTTTCGAGTAGGAGCCTCTCTTCTGTCAGCCATACATATTTGCTGACTGGGGAAACCGATACTTGACACTCGAAGTGGGGCAAATGTTTGGTTTCCACAGATGGATGAATGGCTGGGTGGATGAATGGATGGACGGATGGAGGACACGGGATGAGAGTCAATCTCTGACGCCACTGAAACCCAATCCTCAAACATAGGACTAGATGGGGCCAGGGATCACCGGCAGCTGCAATCAATATTCATAAAGATTCGGAAAAGTTCACTCCACGGGGTTAGAAAAACTTTCGATTGTCTTTTGGGGATATGCGTAGGAATCGCTACCAACTTTGCCCGGGCTTATTTCATTATGGAACTTATCAACAGATTTGAAACCAAATTTCCCGCACCCCGAGCCATTCACCTCCTACTATCTACCACCTACCACCTACCACTTACCACCCACCTCCCACAACTTTCTTAAGTATTTACCATGTTGGGGCGTTTTTGTCAGCTGCATTATGATAAAAATTTTCCAAAGTTTTCCTTAAGCTTTTTACACGGGCTTACTGCAAAATGTTGGCCGATCAGGGGCATGCTGCGAGGGGGGGGAGAGGGGTTTGTGTTACTGGGGCGGGGAGGGTTGGCTTAGCTGAAAACTTGAAAGGGACGAAATCCCTTTGGCCTCAAACTATTATTACATGCTCATATAGATTATTCACATTCTTTCACTTTGCAGTCACCGCAAGAAAAGCAACAAAGGATGGAAACTAAAGCTGGCTTAAGTGCGCTGGAGGAAAGGTCCCTGAAAGGTTCAGGTATGTGGATTATATAATTGCCAACAAATGCCGAGAATTTGGCACAGTCGATGACACAAATTGTCTGGGGCATACAGTGCGGTTCGAATTTGGGGGGTTTATTAAATTGGGTGAAGAGTGCTAGCCGAGCGGAAGTTAGAAAGTAAATCTCCAATTGTGCCTACAAGATTTAATGGTTAATGAATTTAATATTTAGCTGACTTATATATTTTTATATATTAGATATCTATAGATACATTTGAATATTATGCTAAGTCATTCTCAGAAACTGATTGAGAATTGCAATATCAATGGTATACCATATAGTTCGACACCATCAATCGTCTTATGGAAAACAGGTTTGTCCAATTCGTTGAGGAGTCAGTCAAGCAGCTTATCGGCAGATTCAAGCTGTGATAAAACGATTGAATCTATTCGTTTTTTACTCCACCGAATCTCCGAGAGTCCCCCCAGCTGTCCGATAGTTCCGTAGGACAGTGTATCTCCCCGCATAGTTTGGAATCGAATCCGAAGGAAACGCAAACAAAGTGGAGAAGCCACCACCAGCAGCGTTGTGTTTAACCAGTCAGCCCACCAACCCACCACCCACCTTCATATATGCTCTGTGGGCGTTTAGAAAAGCCCGCACACTGAGTTTCCCGGCTCCGCTCGGCTGGATGGGGGAAATGTGAATTTTTTCTGCTATTCCACCTTTTCGACTTTCGACTTGTTTACGCAAAAGTTAAGGAAGGACATAAAAGCGAGCGGGCATCCCAGCATCCCGGCATCCCGGCATCCTGGCATCCGTCGTAAAAACTGTCGTCGTCACACTGGCTGATACCGATAGCAAACGCTTGGCTGGGGGTAAATTTAATCATAAACACACAGCAGTCGATTACGTCATGAGCGAAAAACAAAACTATTTGGCGTCCTTGCCTTTCATTTGAACTTAAAATTCTATTCAATCAGGGAACAAGACGAGCTTAGCTTTGAAGCAAAATAATACAAAGAAATGCGACAAAAAAAATCATTGGAGGAAAGAGAAAAACGAGACGATATATCCATCAAAGCTGACTTCTGTAGCTCCCTCTTTTGAGTCTAATCCCAGCAATACTGGAAATTTAAACAAAAAAGGGAAAAAAACGGCTCCATTGGATTACAGATTGTCGCCGTGGAGGAAAAGCGAAACGAGCCCGAAAGGGGGATGCGATAAACAAGCAGAGAAAGGATGTTTAGGCCCCGCCCCCAGGACATGTAAGCTTCTGGGCAGAAGTTAACTTTTTGCTTTCTTTCCGTCCTGCCGCCGACTCTTGTTTCCTTTTTATGATTATTTTTACTTTTGTTTCGGCTAACGAGACGCATCCCGTGGTAATCCGTCCCCGGGGAAATGTTAAACCAACGGGGAGACTCCGCAGCAGACGAGGATTGAAGTGGCGAGGAGAGATGAGAAGGTATCACTGGCGTCCTGTCGAAAATCGCTTAAATGGACCATCAATGGTTCGGCCACGAGCCGAGAAATTGCCAAGGACATTAACACTGACGAAATGTTGATTAAACTGGCAGGTCCTTCGGGCCATATTGAAATGGCCAACGGTCAAACAGGGCTGCGAAAATCTCTCCTCTTCGAAATTGAATAATTTGCGCATAAACATTCATACACTTGACTCCCACATGACCTTTGCCCAAGGCCACACGGAGCGAAACTGTCTGATTTTATGGCGCATATATCTGTACATATTTTATTGTATGTATTTAAGCTTTCTTTGTCTACTTATATCGTTTTTGGCAAGAAATCGACATAAAATTTTTTATTTGCCCGAGACATACATATTATACCACAGAATTTGATGTTAGCGATAAAAGTTATGTACAAATTTCACATGGCTTATAGACAAGATTTGAATCTTCTATATTTTCAACTTCTTGTTTATACTATAGTCCTTGCTTATTATTTGCTGATTTTAGATTAGACGACTCAGTGAAACCCAAAACTTTTCAGAGGAGGCTGCCAAAATGCCATAAGTGTATAATGTCATACCTAATGAACGCAAAACTTTTCTTTTAAAAACTCTGTAGACTTCTGTCGCAGAAGTTGTTTGCTGAGATTTGGTTTCTCACCGTGCAGGCAGGTGCCAGAGGCCGGGGAAACGAAAGGGTTATATATCATGCCCAAGACAACGTCATCGCTCTGAAGAGGGTTTTTCCAGGCATTTTCCTTGGGTACGGTGTCGGGAGTAGGTCTGCTGTTGGGGGTGTTGGCTCAAGTGCCTGCCCCCAGGGCAGCGACTATGGAAAACGAGGGACACGGATGAAGGATTCCGCACTACGGACTGCGACTCCGTAGTAGGCAGCAGGACAGAACAGGCAGGCCAGCACAGTGATTTCCGCTTTTCCGGACGAGCAAATGACCCGGAAAGGCCGAACGAAGGCGGCTCGTAAAAGGAAAATGTGGAAAATATGGCAGCGCACGGGCGGCAAACAAAACACAGGGAATAGGCAACAGAAAGTGGCAACGGAAACAATTGCAGTGACTGAGCAAATGTTTAGCAACCTGCCCCGAGGGATTCGCGTCGGCGGAAAAGCCAAGGAAACAAGCGGAAAATGCTAGTTTCTAAAGTCTGTGACTGCGGCAAGTTGATATTTAAATCTGATTTACACCATCAAGCGTTTAGTCAAGTGGTAGCGGTCCACCCACCAACTCCTCCGCCTCCACGGGACGTGGAGCGCTGCCAGGACGCCGACCGCTGCACTCTCGCGGCCAAATCCTTGTGGGCAGCGCCACCTGGTGGCCTGAAATGCATACCTAATTACGTTAATGGCCGTGCTGGCCATAAATTAGTGGAGATTAGGCGGCAGCATCCTGGCCAGAACCGAAGCTCTGCCAAATTGAACTGGAAAGTGGGCAGAAACTGAGCAGAAACTTTCGCAACGTGCGATGCGGGCGGGTGAAATAATTATTGTCCATGGCTGCGAGCGAAAAGTAATTATTACTATTATTGCTCTTTCGAGCAGCGCTGGTAAATCAATAAATTTACATAATCATTGTGCAAAAGGGCAATTAATGCCGCTTTAAATACAAGACGGACAAAGGTATTTTTGCGCTGCCCGCAAATGAATCGATCCGTGCGACAATTGCGAAAATATCGTTTAATTAAAACAAATATGCATAGATTACTTTAAATACGACCGAGAGTAAAAAGTTATGTCAGCCGAACCTAATTGCTGGCGAAATGGCGCTAATTGAAAAGTCCGTGCCGAGGGAAAACAACACAACTTTCCCGGTCTTATCCTCCATTGAGCATTGCAAACAATGCCGAATGAAATGGAAATGAATCTAATTTCTGTGGGACAGAAGGAGAACACGGATATCCTTTTAGGATATTCCACCTCGGACTGATGAGCGTAATTAATCAAGCCGAAGCATGAATACTGATTTCCCAAGGGGCTGGGTCTGCTGCTTTGTATTCGAGATTGGAGCCAGCATAAATATTATGACGGCAGGTCCGCCAATGCCAAACAATTAACACAGATCTTACGCTTTCACCTACTTGCATTTCAGCCTCCGCCTGAAATAGCAACGGCCTCACCCCCTTTCACCTTTCACCATCGTCCGTAGCCCACTTGGCCCACCTGTTCCAGCTGGCCCACCTGAAGCCCATCAGAGTGCTCTCCGCTGACAACTGCCAGCTACTTATGCATGTTGCTGCCACTGACAAGCAGCAGCCGGAGAGACAGAAAGGCCGTCTGCAAGGAGGTGGGCGGTAGTGGGTGGTGGTGGGCGTTAAGCAGGTAAAAAAGAAGCGGTGGGCCAGTGATGTCAACAGCAGACTACACACAGAAAGGGCATAAAGAAATCGGAGAATGATTAGAATTCGTTCAATCGATAGGGTTGGCTGTCAGCTGCTCAAAAGCAGCGCTCATTTGGCTATGAGTCTTTGCCTATAGCTGATTTACAGCTAATGAGATTTTATCCCAAAATAATCAGTTTCTTGGCCAAAACTGAAAAAAATATTTGCCCAAGAGTGGAATGTCATATATCGTAAGACTCGTCTGGAAATTTGCAATCCATGGGTACTCATAAATTGAAACTTTAAATTTTTGCCATTTTTCGCAAAAAATCATGATGTTACCCCTTATCAAAAATGTCAAAATTCGAAAAAAATTAAATTTTCCCTAATCAACAAAAAGTGATTCAAATCGTTAGTTTTGGTTGTTAGCTGCACAAAAAAGTATTTCTCCTCGTTAAATGAACTTTTTTAGATCACTTACAGCTTAAAAACCAACCCAAAAATTCAATTTTCTATGGAATTTTGATTTTCTGCGGATATTTTGCCCAATACCCAAATTATTAAAAATTTAACCGCCTTTCATGAATTTACACACAAATTGAATCCTTCAAGAGCTGGCTATAAAAAAGCTAATGGGCCAGCACTGTTGCAGGCAAATGTTGCATTCCGTGCAAAAGGCAACGACAAAAGGTGTTATGAAAGCCATTTCGCCTGCTAATGAGTGACGATGCCTCTGAGTGTGTGTGTGCGCCAAGGTGTGGGCTAGTGTGTGTGTACACTCTCCTCGATCCCTTTCCCCATCCCCCGCCGACAGCCCCTGGGTGCTTGTGTTTGTGTGTCCCCGTGAGTCCTTGCCAGGACTTGAGCCCGAGCTGAAGAGCAAACAAAAATGTTTTCATGTTTGGGCCTGTCAACAGATTTATCCAACCTGCCCCCGCCCCTCCCCTACTTATTTTCGGTTTTGTATATGTTTGTGTGTGTGTGCAGAAGCATTTTGCTTAATTAGTTACAAACAGCCGAAACTGAGAGAGAGAGAGAGAGAGAGGGAGAGAGCCTCGAGGAAGGAGAGGCGGAGCAGAAAGTAGAAAGGACTCGCATCCATAGCTGTCCTTAAGGCTCCGCCAAATGTTTACAAATGTCGCAGCGTCTGCTGCGGGCAGATAAAGATACAGGGACACAGATACCAGATCGGAGATACTAGATACATATGGAGGTGCAGGGCTGTGAGGATGCCGAGATGCGGATGCGGATGTGTGGGCAGGTGACACAAGTCAGCTCGAGATAATCCGATGAACTCTGCGTCTGTAGCATACTTATGAGGGCGGCTGGTGGTGTGAAATTCACACTGTGAATAGTGCGCAATGAAGACATTTATTCACTCGGCAGCATTCACAAAATGAATGGAACAATCTTGAATTACTTCACGCAATTTCCAGACGCGTAGCACCGCAATTAAATTGACTTTCGCTGAATCATGTAAATAAAATTGAGTGTGAAATGGAACACGCAAGAAATATTTGTTTATTTCAATGTAAATACATTTATCATTCAGCTGTTTGTTTTTACTAGTAAAGCTAGATCAAAAAAGCGTATGCAAAAATCCAATCAATCATACAGGCATTTATTAGGGCCCTTGTTCAATTTGCAAATGGAATTATGATATGGTCTATCTGACAGTTTTGACTTTATGATTTATTAAAATGCTCGCCCATTTAATAGTTTCATTCCGCATTACTTCCATGTTTTTATAATTAGGCCCAATTAATGTTTAATTTAATTAAATGGGAATAATTTAAGCAAACTTTAGTACGGTTCTTTAAAGAGCTTAAAGCCCAAAACGAATGTTTAATATATTTGTTATACTTAGATAAGTTAAGTAACAGTAAACTGACCGAAAGTATCTACTTGATGAGTGCACTTGAAAAACTATTTATTACTTGTACTTGTTTCTAGTTTCCCTTTTCTGCACGAAAGTATTAAAATATGTAAGGGTGGTACTTAATACTTTCGGCTTTCCCTCGTCAAAATAACGAACTCTTCATTTATTAAATTACTGCTAGTCAAACTTTTTGCTATGGGATTTAATTAAATGGCTTACTGTTGGGTATTAACTAAGAAATATAAAATAAATTTGACTTTTTTTTGTTACTATAGTAAGGGGATTGATTATGACTTTGACGTTTCCCAATTAAACCATTTAATCAACAAATAAAGCCACATATATTGAAAGGATTTATTACTACGAGAATTTGATAGAGAAACCAAACCACATACACACGAAACAAGTTTTCATTAATTACTGTAATTATTACGGACGTAAGGAATTAGTTGCCGAAATATGAAACCCTGGTGCATCCCATTAAATATTTAACTCGTTATCCACTCGTATCGTATAAAGTGCCTCCATAAAGTTGAATTACACGTTTAATTACACGCACATTAAGCTGAATGCATTTTTCTGTTTCCCATCCCGCAGAGAAACTTAAAATGCTGGACATCACACGCGACAAGCCGGTGAAGGTGGCCGTCAAAGTGGCCGTTCCTGTGCGGGATCACCCAAAGGTATGTAGGCGGAGATGGAGGGGGACAGCAGGGGCAGGGCGGTTCTGGAAACCCGTTAACGGAGGGTAAACATTTTCATTGCATTTCCCTTTGTGCCGCCGCAACAGTTCAATTTCGTGGGCAAGCTGCTCGGACCCAAGGGCAACTCGATGAAGCGCCTGCAGGAGGACACCATGTGCAAGATGGCCGTTCTGGGACGCGGATCGATGCGGGACCGGCGGAAGGAGGAGGAGCTGCGGGGCAGTGGCGACAGTCGCTACGCCCATCTCTTCGAGGACCTGCACGTCGAGATCTCGACCTTCGCCGCTCCGGCGGAGGCCCATGCCCGGATAGCCTACGCGCTGGCGGAAGTGCGCCGCTTTCTGGTTCCGGTGAGTCGAGTCAACGAGGCATCATTTTTGGGGCAGCTCCCTCGGCATTGTTTGTGTTTAATACCCATTAATGATTTAAGTTTTGTCCGCGCCATGGGCAGGCAAATGAGCATCTTAAAGTTGGCCCGAACAAGGGTCTTAAAGTTATGGCCGCGTGGAGTGCACTTGGACAAAAAGTGTACTTCAATGTCGAAAGGCTTTTGGAACATTTAAAGGCAGTCAACCAAATTGGTGGGCATTTCATTCTGTGAGGCGGTTAAATTAAATTATTAATAGACTAGGCAATTCCAGCTGAAAACCCGTTCATAATACCTAAGCTTTGGGGCCAAAGGTTGTCGTCACTTTTAGATTTTTGCGAAATGTTTATTTCTAATTAAATAAAATTTGTATAATATTTCAAGAGTTTTCATCTCTTTTGATTAAAACCCGCTTATCAAGCGCATTTGTATGGCGTGTGTTCGCTGCTCTCCAATTTTCCAGAATGTCATGTTTTGGGGCCAATTTCGTTTTAACTTTAGAAAACTGTGCTGTTTTGATGAAAGTTTCCCAACTCGCTGACGACTTTAATTAAAGTCAAATTTGCGAAAGTCATGGCGAATAGTTTTGGAAGTGTAGTTCAAGAGGACTGGAGCCGGAGCTCTGCTCCTCGAACTGGTCCAACTGCTCCAAGGATGTGCTCGTTATCGACTTCGGCTTCCGTGTTGCTTGTGTTCGCGTGGCATGCAGCGGGTTTCCTGCTCCTGCTCCCCGTGCTCGCTGACTAAATTGCATTGTGCTGTAATTACATTTGCCACCCCACGGCACTCGACTCGCCAACCGCCCATTCCACTTGGCCCCACTCCTTTTGGCCGCGAAGCGGGGGAACTTGGCTTGCATCTTCCTTTGGCCATTGTGCTGTGCTCGACACGCCATCGCCATCGCCATGGCCAACGCCATTGCCATCTTCCGGAGCCAAGGAGTGTGTGTGGGCGGAGTGGGGCCATTCCTGGGCCCGCCTCCACGAGAGACACAAACGTTAAGCGTATACTATCTGCAGCCTGCAGACAGGGACGCAGGCAGATTGTGAGAAGTCCTGGAGGCAGCACGTCCTGGGCATCATCCTCACTTGCCCGGCGCCGGCATACTTTATTTATACATCTCCGTTAAGTTGCAGCCAGAAATGTGGGGAGTGGACATGGAGCAATTTAAACGGCATGCCGGGGCCATCTATCCGGGGTATCCAGCCATACATATAGAATGTGTACGGAGCAGTTGCTGGATCCGAGAGAATTACAAATGAGCGCCATATATCCAGCTTATTGCAAATTATACCCCGGGCCCAGAGCCGGGCTTTGATCTATAATTTTCCACAAAATTCAATTCTCACCTACCCCGTAACCGTCGGTGCTCCAAAGTCTTCCCACATTATGACCAGCTTAAGCTGGAGAGGATGCGCTTGGGTCTGAACATGGGGTCGGGTAATCCAATATATTGACATCCTGGCCGACCTTTGACTGGCAGATGCTGGCAACATTGAAACTCCCTCCTGGCCGCTGGTTCAGACTTTTCCCCCTGAGTTATTCCGATCTGATTACACACGACGAAAATTTGCATAGAAATTATATGATATCCCCAACACGAGGCAAAGACAAAGGCGATGAAAGAAGAAACTGTTTCAATTTAGATAAATTGCTGGGGTTACCTGGAGTGCGTGTGTGGGTTTTCTCCTCATTCCTTTGCCCGGCGGCAGTCTCTGTGAATCTCATATGCGACATATTTAAGCCTCACCCACCTGGCGGGAAATTGTTTATGGCATCTGCAATCTCGATTTATGTTCCCCAGCGAGTGCCATAAAAAGGAGCACTTGTGTGACTGTAGTAGAGGTAGTAGTACAGATGTAGGAAACCGGAGTGCCGCTCACATATGTTGTGCAAATTCAGAGATATATTCATAAACGAGTTAGTTGGTTAATGGGGTTGATGAAATGTGTATCCACCGGGCTGGAGTTTCCTGCGTGCGTGTATCCATCGCATCCAGGCCCATTTGTCGCCCAGAACCCACAAACACTCCGATTCCCACTCCAACACCCACATCCACGCCCACTCCATTGCCACCCACATAATTGCATTAAGCACTCACAGATACTCAGATACACATCCATGTGTATGTGCGACCGATACATATATGAGTATCCTGGGGCAGGAATGGATTCTGCTCAAAGGGTGCTCCGTCGGCGACACATGAAACGTGGCTGCGCACAAACTTTTAATTGACATCCAATAAAATTCGCATTTATTGCCAGCGACGGCCGCCAGGGAAACGTGAATTAAATTTAATTGCTCGACTGAGGTGTTCCTGTGGTTCCACTACTAATCCCGCCAGGGATGGACAGTATCTTGGACCCGCAGAACTGCTTTACGTGGCAAGGTGCCGCCACAAACTGAATATATATATATATCCTCGGCGAGATAAAACGGAAAAGTTGGTACTTTAACACGAAAACCACTCTGAATGTAATACCACTAGCTTGAAGTACTCCACATTGTTGTTGAAAACACTATTATGATACATATTATTCTGCACCACGCCATCTGTATACCTAGTGGACACAATGTGTTGCCATTCCCATCACTGAATCACTCATCTCTTGCCCGCAGGACTACCACGATGACATCCGCCAGGAGCAAATGTGGGAGATGCAGGCGCTGACGTCCACGCCCGCACTGGGTGCCCACTCGCTGGAGGATTCGCATAGCCCCACCATCAACAGCAGCAGCCAGGTGGGCGGCCCCACCAACTCCTCCTCCAATGGGGCCAGTGGGCGTGGCCTGGGCGGCGGACTGGCCGACATGGACACGTCCAACGATGACAAATCGGACGACGCCAGCGGCATGGAGTGCCTGTCGGCAGTCGACAAGCTTGACTGCTCGTCCAGCTGCGCCAGTCTGGGCATCAGTGGCATCACTACCATCAGCACCACCAGCTCAGAGCATCCGCATCCGCACCAGCACCACCAGCAGCACCAACAGCACCACGCCCACCTGCACCCAGCACACGCCCATGGAAACCAGCAGCAGCAGCAACAGCAGGTCCAGCACCACCACAGCCACCAGGCGCACTTCCACCAGCTCCTGCAGCAGGCTCACGGAGGAGCCAGTGCCGCAGCGGCTGCCTGCGGGGAGCATCTCTCCGGACAGGCGACTCCGGCGACGGCGGCGGCACGTAAGTCTACTCCGGCCGTAGTGGCTTTGCCAAAGCCCGCCTGGGCTCGACTATTAATTGGAATTTACGGCTGCCATTGATGCAGACCATGAATAGGCCAATGAACATAATCCAGCTCCAGTCGGAAGTCAAGTTAATTTCAAGCTTAGGCACACTTTCACAGGATACATGTGATTTCGTAAGGGACTCGACATTAAAGGCCGAATATTTGCTTGATACATACATGATATGAGAACTCTGTGGTTAAAATCAAACTAGCTTCGAATTGTGGCTTTAAACTTTCAAACAGAATTTCAGCTTAAAATAGGATATATCTTAGAAAAACTTGGCAGATGCTACAGGGATAATTAATCTGATAGTGCATTGAATGCTTCGGTTACCAAAGTCCTTCCTGTTACCCAAACCATTTGCAAAGCAATCCTCCAGCTGCCAATCATTCCGTTCTCTTCCTTTGTATGCCTTAAATCTCCTGCAGTGCACACCACAGCCATGGCAGTGGCACTCCAGCATCAGCTGACAGCCGCAGGAATCGGAGGACTTCTGAAGCCGGCCACCGGAGTGGGGGCCACCATGGCCGGGCTGCCCACCACCCAGGCGGGAGCCGCCGCACTTCAGTTGCCCGGCGACGGGGAGTCATCCGGATCGACGCTCACGCTGCTGGAGCCACCGGGCACCGCACTCCTGCATCCCGCTCTGCGCAACGTCAAGACCATCAACATTGGTAAGGCCTGCTATCCACAGCCAGTCTTAGTTGCTACACTGATAAAAAAAAAAGTGGGAGCTACTTTTACTTTTTTATATATTCGACTACATCTTGGTATAATTTTCTTTCTGTGCGCCAGGTGGCGGCCTGGGAAGGAAGCGTCCACTGCTGGGTGTTCCCCGCTCCGGTATGAATCCCACCAAGCGCACGGTGATGAGCCTGCTGGCCAGGGCCAAGAACTCGCAGGCGCTGCACTCGGTCCGCCAGCCGATGGTGACGGCCACCAGTTTCGCTGAGTGAGTTGCCCGCACGGAAACGAGCCACCACGTACTCCGATTCAATGGATTAATCAGGGGGAAGCGGGAGCTTAATGATTTCGTTTTTTTTTAGACCCTTGCAGATGCTGGCCTCGCCGTTCATCATCCCGCACCGGGCGGTGGACCAGCCGATCCTGGCGCTGTCGAAGGAGAGCCTCGCGCAGGGCGTCTAACCCAGTGAGCTGCTCCACCTGCGGCTGCCCAGATAGACCAATCTGACCGAATACCACCTGCCCCGCCTCACGCTTGGGAGGATCAGCGAGAGTCTCGAGGAGATTAGCGAATATTTCTAGGCGATGTTTGCGTAGTTGATGCGTACTTGTACTTGTACTCTCCCCGTAGTAAGGCTATACCGATCTTTAGGGACTAACTGTGAACTTATCCGAGCGAATCTCGAGCTCGTGCTACACGATTTTATTTTTTACAGAGAATAAACGGAGCGTCTATTTGCAATGCGATGTTTTATTTCCACAGATGCAAGCCTAGGCAAACCAAATCGAAATGTTCGATCTAATGGAACAGAGTTTAAACCCTTAACAAAATTGAAACCTAAACTTAGTGTCAAATTAAAACGAGAGCAACTTCAATAGAATAAATGTAAACGCAATTACTTTAAAAAAATTACTTTAAATAAATATACACACAATACGAATGCGTATGCGAATGCGAATGCAGATACCGAACACGAGTACCACAAAAGATATATATACAATACATACGAACACGTATACAAGCAAATATACAAATATAAATATGTGTGTACTTAAATCTACATAAACTTAAGATTAAACCAAACGAAACTACTAAACTAATGAGATAATACAATAATTTTAACGTATTTTAAACAGCCACAGAACGAAGACAAAGTCGTACCGCATAGAAGGGAAAAGAGAGAAAGTAGAAAGGATGTAGACAGTTGAGGTAGAACCCCCGATCAGAGAGATCCCACCGCCTTCAGCTTGCGTTGCCTGATTGATTCCAATTTGAGTCCCCTCGGATCCAAAGCCACAGCTGATAGATATGATAGTTCGGTTTCAGTTTCAGAACAGAAAGTTTCAGAACATCGAAAGCAGCGATCGCCTACAGAGTTATATTTTTCGTTCAGATTATGTACATATATACTATCTATATAGTATATACACGCATCCGAGGATAATGTGTTGCAAGGTCCTTGGCCTGGGAATGGGTGGATGTTCCATCCGCTCCACTTCGCCGCGACGCTTCGATTAGTGTTTGAATTGATATTGAAACTATAGGAATTTGATCTCAGAGTTAGCGAGTCGGCTACACTGTACCGATAATTCCATAATTCCAGCAGATAATTCCGACTCGATGATTCGAGTCGAGAGTTCACTTTAGCTACCCAGTTACTTTGTTGACTGTGCACAATCCACATAGTTCTTAAATAGCGTTAACCAATATACAATAACAACATTACTCAATTAATGTTCACAGAAAGTTTAATCAAAAAACAAAACAAAAAACCAAACAAAAAACAAATTTAAAAAACAAAACGAATATTTACAGCGTAAATTAAAAGTAAAGTTAATGCAAAATATTGATGTTCAAAGAAAGCAAGTCCGTGAATGGTCCTACTCATGTCATTAAATGTAGATCTCAAATATGCAAAACAAACTAAATAATTAAACCAGTCTTAAATGTGAAAAACTTCAGCCAAATTCCACCCAACCACCAAAAACCACACCAACCGCCACCACCACCAACACAGCTTCGAGCTAGTCACAAATAAATGCAATATTTTAAAAATACCATTTAAAGTGTTTTACTGCTCTTTCTTTAAACAAAAAGTGGCCAGCGAAAGTGCAGTTCTCCAGGAGTTTATGCTCACTGCTTCCATAAAAAATAATACGGAAATGCACTCTCGGCAAGCTATGTCCCTTAAAACTTATAGTCCCGGGAATTCAGTTTTATCCAGATGATTCCTTCCCCGGCTGAGTTTTATGTGCTCCTCTTTACGGTGCACGGAGTAGCTCAGGTAAGAAAGATATGGGGCAATAAATTTGATGCATCCTTAGGGAAAAGCAAATCCTTTCATTTGTACACATAAAACCAGAAACATTTTCATTTAATATTGCTCATACTTCTCGTCACTTCTACCTAGATCCCAATTATTGGTATCACTCACTAGGTTCCAAGTGCAACTACAAGTGCTCAATACATAGTGGCCAGCTCGAGCCAACTATCGGGAAACAGGCGAATAAAGTATCTGCGAGTTGTTTCGAGGAAGACCAGCAGTATCATGAACGGACTGTTGGTCAAGAGGAAGTGGCCGAAGCTGAAAGAAGGAAGCGGACAAATGTCATGGCGAGGTACTCATTGCGAACAGGAACACCCACTGTAGCTCGTTGGTTCCTTCCAGGCGCAGGCACACCGTGGAGTCCATTATGCACAGCAGCACGCACAGACAGATCAGAAAGAGGACTGCCAGACTGAGGAGCCAGTTGCGGAATCCGTGGGCCAGCAGATTGGCACGTCCGGTCTTGGTCAGCACCAGGTTGGTGCACTGCATCGCGGCGAGGCTCATCAGGCAGAGAGAGGACACTTGGCACTCCAGCTGCCGGCGGGCCTCACTGCTCTGCGGGAAAGTCAGAGTTCAGCTTGGCTTACTTCCTGCAGATATACAGATATACATGGTTATCCCTACCCACTCCTGGCCGAAAGAGTCGGTGATGTCGTCGAGCATGTCGTCGTGCCACGCGATGTTCAGAGCCACCAGTGTCCTCGGCAGGAATCCCTTGTCAGCCATGAACACGAAGTAGGTCATAAAAACAGCTGCAGCTTCGATGGTTCCCACAAGGATGTGGGACACAAAGAAAAGTCTACAGGATACGTTTTGGAAAAACATCGAATAATAAAGAAACAAATTTAGAAATATTTTTCCCATAAGCCATTGCTATCTAAAGTACAAACAGTTTCTGCCTTTAAAACTCCTGTACCAAAACGATAATAAATATTGTTTGAGGAATTATAAGGACCTCGCTTACGCTCCTGTAGATGTTTTACCAAAAATTTGTGAATGAGTGCTAACTTACCGACTATTAAGCAGAAAGTCGTCGTACACTTTGGGCATCTGCAGCATCAGATTCTCCTCTGGAGGCTCATAAATCAAAGTCAGAGCTGGGACCTATGGAAAAATTTGACTCGGTTTCAGTACTCTTCATAGCCCACTTTATAGGTTCCTCCCCCACACTCACCAAGTTCACCAGGAAGGCGAGTATGAGCTCATCCATGATGTGGATGTACAGGGGAATACCGAGCAGGAAGAAAAAGAAGTACACCAGTATATTGCATATGTTGGTGGCCAGGCAATAGGCCAGAGCCTTCTTTAGATTCTCAAACAGAAGACGGCTATCGCCGACCACACTGACCAATGTGGCAAATGAGCTGTCCAGCAGGATGAGGTCTGCACTGGCCTCGCACATGACCGCACTTCCGTACTTGGCCACGCCCACATGGCTGCTCCTCATGGCAGGCGTGTCATGGAGTGTTCCCCCAATGACAGAGACCACGGCTCCCAACCGGCGACAGGCATCCGCAATCCAGTGGAGTTGATCCGTGCTCGTAGCGGCACATACCAAATCCTGCTGGTTCAGGATGAGCTGCTCGATGTGCCGACGCTGGTGTTGCGCCTTCTCGTCAGCGTACTGCGACATGTCAACTACTTCCGCGGTGGGTGGCATCCGCTTCAGGCTGACAGCCTGAAAAGTGTCAAACGAAGCCGGTAGGATGCCCACATCAACCGCCAGAGCCTTGGCCATTTTGGGTTTGCGTTGTGTGACCACGATCAACTTGATGCCCGCCGCTCTGCAGCGATCCACCGCTTTGGGAATGGTGCTTCTCGGCGGATTGTAGGTGGCAATCATGCCCAGGAACCTCAACGAGTAGGTGTCCACCGCCAGGTAATCGCGGT
Source organism: Drosophila simulans (assembly GCF_016746395.2). Classification (NCBI taxonomy): domain Eukaryota; kingdom Metazoa; phylum Arthropoda; class Insecta; order Diptera; family Drosophilidae; genus Drosophila; species Drosophila simulans. The sequence continues at coordinate 19,629,613 of NC_052521.2, forward strand.
ACTTATATTCCCCGCCCTCAAATCCAGTGTTTACCTGTGAAAAGCGGCGAAACTCCAGTTCGTCGCTCAACTCCTTGTAGGCAAAGGCACGGACATGGCGGCCTGCCTCGAGTAGCCCATCCGCCACACTGAGAATAATTTCCTGCAGCTGTTCGTCCAGGGGCAGTTCCTCGTCCCGAATAGCAAAGGTTGAGCACCGGCGGATCACCACTTCGCAGTGGCCTTTCATCAGCAGGATGAGTTTCAGGTGGCCATCGGCATCGCGAGTCCTGTGCACCGTCACCTGGACCTTGTCCTCACTAGTGTAATGCTTGTTGGCCACCTTCTCGTGGTCGTTACGGAGCAGATCAATGCTCGGCAGGATCATCAGACCGAACTTGAGCAGCGCTATGTCCAGGATATTGCCGTACATGTCCTTCTGCATCTTGGGCACTCCAATGTTACCCGGACAGATGACCGCATCGTTACAGAGAACTGAGGCCCGGATCAGCTCGATAAATCGTGGACTCTGAGCACCAACGTCCAGATTATCGACACTCAACAGAGCCATATCCACGAAGATCTCCGATACGCGCATGCGCCGCTTGGTCATCGTCCCAACCAAATCGGACACAATAACAGTTGAGAGTCCCAGTGTGCAAGTAGCCCGCAGGTTCCTCACATGGCACTGTTTTCTCCCCATTTCCTTTCTCGTCCGCCTCAAGCCACAGTAGAGGATGAGGGGCAAGTAGACGGGTGTCAGACCAATCAGCAGTGAGAGATTGACTTCGTACACAATATGGCCGTGCTCGAAACCGGTGGTAAGGAATAGCAGAATGAAACAAACTACGGCCACCAAGAGCATATAGCAAGAAATCTAAAAGTATAATGGGCTTAGATATTTATTTTCTAGGATGCTTTGGCACTGCTTACTTGCTTCTGATGCTTCTGCGAACGACTGAAAGATCGCTCCTTGAAGCAAAGGTCCGTCATCGATCCCACTTCAGTGTGCCTTCCACAGGCTAGGGCGACTGCGAAACCAATGCCACTGATCGCATGGGTGCAGGCTAGTCCCATATTGCTGGAACTCCATTTCGATAAGGTTTTAGAACTCATTCCGAAGCTATTTAATTTAAATGTGTCACTACGGCAACAGATGTCTTGGATGATAGCAATTTGTTCTGAGCGACCAACTCCTAGTTGAACACAGCCAACAGTACGTATGAGTGATCATCCCTAAAGCGATGGCTCGAGAAACAGAATGCACTTATTACAGCAGTGTTTTTATGTCTTTGGTAATCTAAGCAAGTTCATGGAATATACAATAAGAAATCATACATTTGCCAATAAGAAACCAATTTAATCCTTTATGTACTCAATCCGGGAGTATCTCTGTCGCCCCTCGCTCGCCAAAGGAGTGATGTGCATGGGTTTCGAGTGTCCTGTCAGAGCCACGTTATTCAGCTCCAGGCCTGTGGTGCTGAAGAATCGGATGTCGGCAGGAAGCCGCTGTCCATACTTAATGGGAAGGGTATCCCCGGCAACTAGGTCCTGAGTGAGGATGACCTCCTTTTCCCCGTCTCTTATCACAGTGCAATACATGGGCATCAGCTCATCGAAAGCTATGAGCATGTCTTCGTCATCATCTCCTTGCATTTGTACCATGAGTCCTGCGAGAAAGAAGGTGCAGAGCAGGATGATGCCCGCTACCAAGAACTCCGGATCCACTTTTTCATTGTCTGACGTTTTAGTTGCAAATAGGTAATACATCGCGAAACTAGCTATGGAACTCAGCAGTATGATGATGCCCAAGACGCTGAAGCAGCTCTTCAAGAATTTCCAAGGCCGCAAATCCTGTTTGGTCGGTAGTGGCAGAATATTCTTTCCATTCCTGGCCAGCTTTCTACCAGCTGCCTCCGCGGTTAGACCCTGTGGATGGTGCCTCGGATATAATTGAGATAAGCTTGATTTGCCCGATCTCACCTGGGACACATTCGCCTCCAATCTGGTGCAGAGCTCGTGAAACGGCCAGATGTGCAGATATGGGCTAAAGTACTCCAGCCACAACTCGTTCTCCGTCTGTTGCAGTGACTCCCGTTCCTCTTTCTTTCTCCTGCTGCGACGCCACCTGCCTCTCCATTTCGAGATCCGTTTGAAGCAGAGCACCATGTTTACGGAAAACTCTAGGCAATTTGTGGAGCAGTATTTCAGGAGCGTAGAACTGGCAAAATGGCTCATAAAAGGGCCATCAATGTTTTCTCGTAAACCAGCATCGCAACTCCCACTGTCACTTCAGCCGCCCCAGGGTCAGGGGTCACGGACATTAGGGGTCATAACGAAGCCGAGAAACATCGGAACAATCTCAACGGTTCCGCTGGGAGTCGCAATCGAACTCGCAAATCGACTCGAATTGATACGGCGCCCTTCTGCAAACAATTGCGCCCAAAGGCCGATTCCGTGATATTGACACTGGCATGTTCCATGCTCCATACGCCGTATTTACAAGCGGACGGAATGCGCTCTTTATGGCCTCGTTTAATAAGTCATCAAATTTCATTGATGTCGTGTAAAAAAAGAGATAAAACATGCATTTGCATATATTTATGCGTTGCGAGGCCATCAATGAAACGAGAAATTCCAGCGTTTGCGCTCAATAAGTTCGAATTGGAGCAAACTATACTGCCGGATGATATGTGCCATTATTGGAGGTCAATGGGTTCCTTTGTGGCAGCATAAAAGCGGCATTAAAATGCTGCAAATTCGAAGAGTGCGTTTAATTAGATTGCAATTACTATATTGGCGGACAAGCTTCAGCTTTAAAATCGTACAGAATATTTTGATTAGGAGTGATAAATATTGTATTAACATATTTAATAACTTATTGTGTAGATACAAAATGCGATGCAGGCGTCCATGATGAAGAAACAGAGAAGCTAACTTCAAAGCTGACATTCAAAGAAACGGATAGTTTTCAATACTAATTTCCATTTTTATAATACAATTATTATAACTTAATAACTTGCACACTTATTAAAAATAGCATTAGCAGAAGTACTTTATAAACAAAAATCATCTTTAGATGCTTGGTAGAACTAGAAAAATATGGGCAAAAGGTTGAGTGTTCCAAGTTCGGTGTCCAGCAGTGGGTGTTCCCATAGAACAACAGCTGATCACGTCTTAGAAAGCTTTTTCGTGCTTTGGGGAGAATAGAGAACAGCATATGATCACGTATGTATATACATTATCAGCACCTGTATATATACGGCCTGTAACACACGGTGTCCGCTCAGTCTTAATGTTCCACTTACCCGGATCGCTAAACAAAAAACACAATGTCGGGCACTAAATACTGTTTCGCAATCGATCGCGGTGGCACTTTCACGGACGTGCTGTGCATTTGTCCGAATGGCAAAGTGCGAACCATGAAGTTGCTCTCCGAGGATCCAGAGCGGTACAGCGATGCACCCCGGGAGGGCATCCGCCGGATACTTAAGGAGGAGACCGGTGAGGACCTGGCCGCGAGCGGCTTAGTGGATACCTCGAAAATCGGTTGGGTTCGCATGGGCACTACGGTGGCCACCAATGCTCTCTTGGAACGCAAGGGAGACCCAGTGGTCTTGGTGGTGAACAGTGGCTTCCGGGATCTGCTCTACATTGGCAACCAGGCCAGGCCGAAGATCTTCGATCTGAACATTCGCAAGCCAGCGAATCTATACAAGTCCGTAGTCGAGGTGGACTGCCGCATAGTTCCAAAGCAGGCGGACCGCTGTGAGCTCAGTAAGTAGAGGTGATATATAATACCCACCCTGATTTTATGTAATATATCCACACAGATCACAGCTGGAAGGAACTGGAGGGTGTGGCCGGCACCAAGTATCTGGAGGTGCGTCCCGTTGATGAGGTGGCAGTACGACAAGCCCTCTCAGCTGCCCGTGATCAGGGTGTCTCATCCGTGTCCGTGGTCTTGGCCCACAGCTACGCCTGCCCGGAGCACGAGCTCCGAGTGGGAGCCATTGCCCGGGAGCTCGGCTTCAGCCATGTGACGCTGTCCCACCAGGCCATGCCCATGTGTCGGGTGGTGGCCCGTGGTTATACGGCCTGCGCGGAGGCCTACCTGACTCCCCACGTAGACCGTTACTTGGCCAGGTGAGTGCATCTAATCTCTGGTTTCTAATTTGCCGAATGACCCAGCTCTTTTCGGTGCCAAACATGTTTTTTAGAGAGTCACCATATAGATAAGGTCGTAGTCAGACTGAAAGCGAAAAGTCCAAGCTAAACAAACACACATTCACAGCTGAGATGGGGTTACGTAAAGTAAACAAATCAAGAATATAAAATGATAAAAATATTATGTGGGACTCGACGCGACAGTACCTTTTAATGATGTAAAAACTTAAAAAGTCTAAAAGATCTTATAGATATCATCAAGCTTTGATAGTAACTTCTTAATATGTTAATATAGGTGTATATTATGTTAATATAGGTGATATAGTAGCATAGTATTAATTTATTAGGTGTGCTTTAGTTGTAGAGGTTGTTCTTATAGAGGTTATTTGCTGCTTGCGTTTCATATGAGCTATCTAATCACAGTATACCCAATTTTCCTCAGATCTTGAGGGTATTCAAACAAAAACACGACGTTATTAACACAGTGGGGGCTAAAAAAAAGAGAACAGTCATTTATCTGTAATTTTCCTATCCGTAGCTTCAAATCCGGTTTCGACAAGCAGTTGGAGGGTGTGGATGTTCTCTTTATGCAATCTGATGGAGGTCTGACCAATATGGAGAACTTCCGTGGAGCTCGGGCCATTCTCTCGGGTCCAGCTGGAGGAGTTGTAGGATACGCTCTGACAGGAGCCCGGGAAACGGAATTGCCACTGATCGGCTTCGACATGGGCGGCACCTCTACGGATGTGTCCCGGTATGCCGGAACCTACGAGCACGTGATCGAAAGCACCACAGCAGGTGTAACGATCCAGGCTCCGCAGTTGGATATCAATACTGTTGCTGCAGGCGGTGGATCCCGTCTTTTCTTCCGATCTGGCATATTTGTGGTGGGTCCAGAATCGGCAGGATCTCATCCTGGACCTGCTTGCTACAAGAAGGGCGGGCCACTGACAGTCACTGATGCCAATCTAGTACTAGGACGCATTCTGCCACAATACTTCCCGAAGATCTTTGGTCCGCGGGAGAACGAACCGCTGGATCATGAGATCGCAAGGAGTAAGTTTGTGGAGCTCCAGGCCGAGATCAACGACTATTTGAAGAGTTCCGGAGACAATAGAGTCTTAAGCGTCGAGGATGTGGCCCTCGGTTTCATTCGGGTGGCCAACGAAACCATGTGCCGTCCGATTCGTGCCTTGACCCAATCCCGAGGATTGGATACTGCCAACCATGTGCTCTCCTGCTTTGGAGGAGCCGGTGGCCAGCACGCCTGTTCCATTGCCCGAAATCTGGGAATTGCGAAGGTAGTCGTCCACAAGTACGCCGGAATTCTATCTGCCTATGGAATGGCTCTGGCGGACGTGGTTCAAGAATTCCAAGAACCGAATGGCCTGGAGTTCAGTGATGCAAATGCCCAGCAGCTGAAGGAGCGTTTGGATGCCTTGTCCAAGCAATGTCACGACAAGTTGTCTGAGCAGGGATTCAAGCGCATTGAGCTGGAGCCCTTCCTTCACTTGCGATACGAAGGCACCGATGGCGCCTTAATGGTTGCTCCTTCAACTGGAAAGCAATCATCCGATTCAAATCCCCTATTAGCGGCCTACGGAGATTTCCATGCCACCTTCCTGGAGCGCTATCGCACTGAGTTTGGATTCGTACTGCAAAACAGACGGATTATTGTCGACGACATTCGCATTCGAGGATTGGGCAAGAACGAAACCCCACCGGAGTCGAAAGTTCAGTCTGCCGCCGAAGTGAAGCCACAAGCGGAGGCGAATACTCGACTTTACTTTGACCAGGGCGCTTTCGATGCTCCGATTTACCTGACCAAGAACCTACTGGCCGGACATAGGATCACCGGGCCTGCGGTGCTCATTGACCAGCTCTCGACTATCGTCGTGGAACCGGAGTGTGGTATCCAAGTTACTCAGTTTGGAGACCTCATCATGGACGTGAAAACGGGTGGAAAGCATGGCATCAATGCGGACTTGGATCCTGTGCATCTGAGCATCTTTAGCCATCGCTTCATGAGTATCGCCGAGCAGATGGGCAGGGTGCTCCAGCGCACTTCGATTTCCACCAACATCAAGGAGCGTCTGGACTTCTCTTGTGCCCTTTTCGGACCAGATGGTGGTTTGGTTAGCAATGCTCCCCACATTCCAGTTCACCTGGGTGCCATGCAAGAAACCGTCCAGTATCAACTAAGGGTGCGCGGAGAGACCCTCAAGAACGGCGATGTCATCCTGGCCAACCATCCATCGGCAGGAGGATCTCACTTGCCCGATTTAACTGTCATCACGCCGGTCTTTTATGAGTGAGTGTTATAGAAGTTTTGGTGGTTTTTCGTCTAGTCAGGCTAACATATATTATTTCCTCCAGAACTCATCCGCGACCCGTTTTCTTTGTGGCCTCCCGTGGTCACCATGCGGATATTGGTGGAATTACTCCTGGATCTATGCCGCCGCACTCCACCTCGTTGGCCCAGGAGGGTGCCGCCTTCAAGTCCTTCCTGATTGTAGAGAATGGCCTGTTCCAGGAGCAGCAGATCATCGAGCAGCTGACCACGCCCACGGCCGCAAAGGGAGCTGTGGGAACCCGGAACCTGAGCGACAACCTATCAGATCTGAAGGCTCAGATCGCCGCCAACCACAAGGGCATCCAGCTGGTGGCGGAGCTGATCGGCAGCTATGGATTAGATGTGGTCCAGGCCTACATGTCGCACATCCAGAAGAACGCCGAACTGGCGGTTCGTGATATGCTGCGTCAGATTGGCCGGGATACTTTGGAGCGCACTGGATCGACAGTGCTAGAGGCGAAGGAGTTCATGGACGACGGCTCACCCATCGCCCTCAAGGTGACCATCGATGCGGAGCAGGGATCGGCTCTTTGCGACTTCACCGGATCGGGAGTGGAAGTGTGGGGCAACTGTAATGCTCCGCGGGCTATCACGTTGTCCGCCCTAATCTACTGCCTGCGCTGTATGGTGGGCCATGATGTGCCACTCAACCAGGGCGGCCTGGCACCCATCCAGGTGATCATTCCGAAAAACTCCATCCTGGATCCCTCAGAGGGAGCTGCTGTGGTCGGCGGCAATGTGCAGACATCGCAGCGCATCGTGGACACGGTTCTGAAGGCTTTCGGAGTTTGTGCCGCCTCGCAAGGATGCATGAACAATATAACTATTGGGGATGAGTCTTGGGGTTACTATGAGACCGTGGCCGGGGGAGCTGGTGCTGGACCCGGTTGGCATGGAGCCGGCGGAGTACATACCCACATGACGAACACTCGCATCACTGATCCGGAAATCCTTGAACTGCGCTATCCCATGATCCTGAAAAGATTCTGCCTTCGCACAGATGGCTCCGGCGGAAGAGGCCAGTTCAACGGAGGCGAGGGTGTGGAGCGGGATCTGCTCTTCCGTAAGCCAGTTACCCTATCCGTCTTGACAGAGCGACGAACTCTGCAGCCCTACGGTCTCGCTGGTGGAGAATCGGGAAAGAGTGGACGCAATTTGGTGGTGAAACGGGATGGTCGAGTGATCGCTCTGGCAGGAAAAACCTGCATTGATGTGGAAGCTGGGGTACACTTTTATATACATTTATTTGTAACTTTACTAACTACTTATCCATCCTTTTCAGGACACCTTTGCCATGAAAACTCCCGGCGGGGGCGGGTATGGACCTATTGAAGACTTTTCCAAGTCCGGTGAATCCTTGAATCAGGAAACCAGCAAACGATACGTGGAACGTGGCACTGTCTTTAATTATCTTCAGTGCCAGGAGTCTGCCTAAGCAAATGTTTAATTTTGCTATTATATGTGCCATATTAATAAATGTCCCTTGACGTTTGAAACACTTTGAGTTATTTCATTTAAAAGATCTTATCATAAGAACAAGCTGAATGGCGCCTATGGCGCAATGGCGCATGAACCGAGGAAAACTGTGGAAACTGGAAAATTGCATCTAAAATGCTTTTAAAATATATATATTACCACTCTATAACATATATTCAAATAATGTTAGTAATGTTAAGAAGTTAAAGAAGATTCCATAAAGTTAAATAATTTCAACGACCATTTTAAAAAGTGCGCCAATTGGGACGGTATGCAGTACTATCGATATTTTCAAGCGAACATATGTTTTCAGTAAGTGCAATCGCCAACTGTCTATCGATAACAGTGCGTAAATATGTTTCGCACGTGTTGCATTTGAAAGAAAAGTGTCCGTAAACAAAAGAGTTTTTCCGTAAATTAAGCAGCCCAGTGCAAATGAAGTGAATGGTAATCAAGTGTAAACTGTAGAAACATGGCATCCTTAGCGGAAAAAACAAAGGATACCAATACCTTTCGGGTGAGTGTCCACAGGAGTTTCAACTGTTTTGGTGACCAACCGCCTTACACATTTTTCTCCCGCAGTTCAAATCTTTCGGAGATCGGGTGAATGAAATCGACCTGCGGCACTTGGCCCTCTACCACATCGGCCATCGGAACGAGGAGCTCGACGAAGAGGAGAATACCACCTACTTCCAGCAGACGATTCAGAAATGGAACGTGCTCAATCTCACCGAGGAGTACAACTACTTCAGCAAGCGCTGTCGCAAGATAGTCACTCTGCCGCAGCTGCTGCACCAGAAGGACTTTGTTGTAGACCTGCTGCTGGAACGTCTTTCCACCGCCACGAATTTGTCCCAGCAGCCGCTGCTGGAACTGCTCTATGTCCTGGCCAGGGACCTCCGCGAGGAGTTCTACCCGTACTTCCAGCGAGTCCTGGACCGACTTATCTGCCTGCTGAACACCCAAGACTCCGAGCAACTGGAATGGACGCTCATCTGCCTGGCGCATCTGTTCAAGACCCTTAAGCCTTATTTGAAGCGCAACATCGGTGTGGTCTTCAATGCAATTCTACCGCTTTTGGACGAACAGCACTATGCCGAGCATGTGACCAACTTTGCGGTAGAATGCTTTGCCTACATTGCTCGTGATGTCCGTGATTTCCCGCGATTCCTGACCTATGTGCTGAAGACTGTGTTGCGTGAGCAGGTGGAGAGTGTTCACGGCTGCGGACGACTCATCTACGAAATTCTGCGCGGCGTCAACGGACAGCTGCACAACTCGGCGGCCGAAATATTTGCCCTCGTCCTGGAGGTGCTTGTCAACAAGGATTCCGCTCACACCAAAGACCAAACAGAACTTTTGGGAGATATCGTGGAGTATTCTTTGGGTCTGTTGCTCAACTTTCTTCGCTCAGACCAAAGCAACATCCTGTGGCAGAAACTGTGTTCGGCTGCAAGCAGTGAAAATGTGGATGAACAAAGGGTTATCGGCCTAATGCTTCCCCTGGTCACCCACAAGGATGGGCGATATGTCTCCGAGCTTCCGCTGGTAGTTGGCACTCTGCTTAAGCTTTTGGGCCGGGAACTGGATCCTCTTCAGCCCTTAACAACATTGGTCACCAGTTTGTTGAAGGCTCAGCACACTCAACTTACCCAGTTGGATGCCAGCCGTCTGCTGCAAAAGCTGTTAAGCATAAGCCGAAAACATGTGACCGTGTACGAAGACGCCATTCTGCAGCTTCTGGACTATTCACAGTTTGAGATTCTTGTTCTCCCCAACGTTATTGGGTACTTTGAAGAACAGAGGCAATTAAGCGCGCTGGAGCTCCTGGCTCGCATCGTTCAACACAAACGGCCGCTACAAGTCGATGGTAACTCACTAGCCCAATGGGTGGCATATCCCCTCCAGTTGAAACAAAATAACACTATTAAATTCGTGGAACAAGAACTTCTGCACCTAGACCTGACCAAAGAGGAACACCTACTTTTAATCATCCTGGTTCCCCATTTGAGGGGTTTTAACAAGCAGCACATTGAACAAGGATTGCAATCAGTTATTGAAAAGCTCATAAGCGATAACGAAAAGGATTTTACACAACTGCTCCTGCTACTTCAAACTCACGCATTGCTCAAATTTAACATACCTAAGAGTTTGCTATCTGCTCTTAATGGTTACCTTATTCCTGAACTGGGAAAGGACATTCGAGCTTTGGCTTGCTTGCAAGTGGTTCTTTTACAAGGGGCCAAGAACAAGCTATCCACTTCAGATGAATTAATTTTCGCAATTGGAGGTCTTCTAAGCCAGCCTGTATCGCTATACAGACGCATAGCTGCCCATTGTTTGGATGTACTCAACTCCTCGAGCAAACCGAATCCGTATTCACATTTTTATGCCGCCGCCTGCATCGAGCCCACCGTCCACAATTACCGCGAGCTACTCCTCCAACTTCAGCAATTGGAGCCGGCGTCTGCTCAGTTCAAACAGTTCTCCCAGTTGCCCCATTTCAAGGAGCACGCCGTTAGCCTCTTACTTGGTCTTTTATACAACAATTTCAAGTTTGTGTGGGCTCCGGTTCAACAGCTCCTGGCTGCCTACGTCAAGACCATGACGGTAGATGAGTTCTGGACATTATTTAAGGTCAAGTTAGTTGATACTGTTTCCTGCATTGACTACAAGAAGGAAGTTACAACTTTGCAAGTGCCATATCAAAGGGACTACCAATCGGCAGCACTAACCATGCTCCTTCCTTTGCCTGGAGAGCAACAATTGAGCCTTCAGCAGGCCCTCAACTACCGCCAACTTCTATGGCAAACCGTTCCCAAATTGGGCACTCTTTCTGAGGTAAAGAATGCAGATTTGGTGCGATTGTTTCTGCAGTTCGTGGATAATGAATATCGCGCACAATTGGAGAAATCGGAGCACACTTGGAATGTGAACGAGGCGACGGGTAAGTTAAATAAATGAATATCCACTAATCAATCTTATAAAGCTGCTCACTTTATTTTAGCTGCGGATATCGATGTTGAGGAGGATGATGAAAATGAAAACAATGAAACCAAACCCGAGCCCCGAGGCCGTCAAAAGAGGAGAACCCAAAATGCCCACACAAAGTTTATTCTTCAAACGCTTCAGTTAAAACTGGCCTGCTTTGTATCCCAGCCCAACCCCAAGGCATTGCATCGTCAGGCGGAGATGCATGACTTTTATCTGGAGCTTCTAGCCGGCCCTAACTCCCAGTTGCAACAATTGGCTTTGGATTGCCTCGCGGCCTACAAGCAACCAGCAGCTCTGGTGCAACAAAAGGCTCAGTTATCGGGCCTTATTGATGAAGAAAAATTCAAGACAACGCTCAGTGGTTTCGAACTGTCGAGCATTACGGCTCAGCAAAGATCAGAGTTGATTCCCTTTATGCTGCGAGTGCTATACGGCAAAATGCTCACCAAGGGTGTCCAAAAGCAACTAAGTGCCCAGCTGCGAAAGACGCTGATCCTGCGCTTTCTGGGCCAGTTGGAGGAGTCAGAGATTATGGATTTTCTGCAAATGGCATTCGGAAGGTTTTCTACCTACACCGATAAGCCCGTGAACGAAGTTGCAACATATGTTCGAGAATCCTATGATCCGTCCGCGGTTATTGCAGCCAAGCAATTGCAGAGGATCGTCAATCTACTAGAACTTATTCGCAAGGAGTTCGCCGGCAAGCTGACGTCTGACTTCCAATGTTACGTTCTCAAATTACTTCTGCTCGTGGGCAGCGTAGCGCAGAAAGTCATCAATGGAGAAGGAAAACTTGTGGCTGCCTACAAGAATGTGAAGCACTCGGGTCTGCAGACTCTGGTCAACTACTTCGGGCAACTGGTGGACATGGAGGAGCTGTGGCAGGAGCCACAGATGAATGCTATTTGCGAGGTCTACCTATGGCCAGGTATTGCTCGCCTCTCGCAGGATTCCATTCACACACCCACCCCCATGCTGAAGTTGCTTCTCTTGTGGGGCGGAGAGCCCCGCTTTCAGAAATGGTTGAAAAAGAGTTCTCCTGCGGATAAACTTCCCATAATGCACCACCTAATGGCTCTGCTACTAAACGAAAAAGCCAAGCCAAATGTGAAGCGTGCACTTTTGCAGGTGGTGGAACATCTGCTGGAATCGGCAGCCACAGAGGAGTACGGAGCCGAGGCCTTGTCTATTGTACATCCCCACATTCCAACGATCCTTCAACAACTGCAGAACAGCTGGCGTCACAAGAAGGCTGGCAGACAAACGCTCGACAAGCGGGAACTCAATATTTTAACTCTTATAACATCCCATGTTGAGGAGCCAGATACTTGTGAACTACTTCTACAAGTTCTGCTGCCCATATTCACCAAACAATCGGCTTCGGCTGCACCAGAGACAGTGATTCAATTAGTCACTACGCTGGGAAATCTTTTAAAACGTGTCCCCAAACCGCAAAATTATCTTCGCCAGTTGGCACCACTGTTCGAACAAGTTAGTGCGCTGCCTGCAAGAAAGCTACTTTGCGATCTCTTGGGAGACATGGCAAAACGACTGCACAAGGAGGCGAAACAAAACCCCGAGCTCTCCCCCATCGCCGCGTCCTTGCGGGAGTGGGTAAGGATTGTGCTTCTGTTGAACGCCTGGGACAAAAGATGGCTGGAGCAGCCGGACTACGATAAGCGTCTCGAAGCTCTATCTGAACTAAAGCAGTTGGTGGAGAAGAAGGACAAAAAGATCGACCTGCAGCTTGGAGTCCTTGTTGTGTACAACTGCTTTTATATGCTACGCAACGATTCGGATTTGGGCATGCGAGTAAACATCGGAGAACTATTAAAGCCCCTGCTACCTCTAATAACTCTTCAATTAGAAGATAAGGAGGATTCGCACTTCTGGCTGGAAGACACGGTGTTGCCTTTGCTGCAACGCTGTATGAGAGATGAAAAGCATGAGCACGCCAGGAGTGAGGCCATCGGCTTACTAGGTGAACTGGCACGCCAATGTCCTGCTGCCCACGAGATCCTGAAGGACCTCTCACCGCTAACAGATAAACACGACCTGGAGGTGGACTTCTTTGAGAACATGCTTCACCTGCAGACACAGCGGCACGGACGCGCCCTGCAGCGCTTGGTTAATATCTCGGGAGGCAGTTGGCGAACTGTTCCACCATGCGCCCGTACCCTCACGCAGTTCCTCCTTCCACTAGCCACCCGGTATCTTATGAGCGAAAGGCATTCGGGCAAACACACGCTTGTGGATGCCGCCATCGAGGCAGTTGGTGTGATGAGTGAATTCCTGCCCTGGACGCAATACCAAGCAGTACTCCGCTACTACCTTCAAAAGTTGAGGCACGTCCATAGTCAGCAGAAGCAGTGCGTCAGACTTGTTGTGCGCATCCTGGACGCCTTTCATTTTGACTTGACCCAGGCGCAAACGGATTTAGTTTCACTCGCCAAGCTCAAGGAAAAGCTATCAGAGGTAGTAGAGGCTAAGGAACCAGCTGAGGAATCTGATGAAGTTAAGGCGGGAGAGGATGGTGATGCCGATGAGGTACCCGTAAAAAAGGAGGACGATCACTCAGAATTTATTGACTTCGAGGAAGAAGATCCGAACGAACCGGTGGTGGAACAGCAGCGCACTCAACTGCTCGCTCCCAACGCTGCCAAAAAGGTCATGGCCACTATTACAACAGTGTTGCTGCCAACTCTCAACCGATCGATCACTGAAAAAACCAACTATGACACCAAGCACAAAGTAAACCGTCGCCGATTGAGCTACGAGCGTGAGGAAGAGGAGATCCAACGGGTGCCCATTGCACTGGCTATGGTTAAGCTGCTGCAGAAGCTTCCTTTGGAATTATTGGAGAACAGTTTACCTGGTATGTAAACGCTTAAGTCCTTTTTAATGGAAGTCACTATTTCCTTCTTTATTTTATCCAGGCATCTTCATGAAGGTCTGCACTTTTCTTCGATCGCCTTTGAAATCCGTCCGAATGCTGACCCGTGACATTCTTAAAAAGATTATGATCACCTTGGGAGGCAGCTACTTGGGAATGCTGTTGGAGCAGTTGCAATCTCTGCTCACGCGGGGATTCCAGGTGCACGTTCTCTCTGTAACTCTCCACGGTGTTTTAGATGCTCTGAAAAGCGACCTGAAACCAGAACACATTGAAAATTGCCTGCAGAATCTGCTGGAAGTGGCTCTCAATGATATATTCGGCGATGTGAACGCCGAGAAGGAGGTGGAGAAAATTGTGGCTCACACGCCGGAAGCAAAGCCAAGCGCGAAGAGCTACCTAACACTGAACATAGCCGCCCGTCATATTCGGGACAACTGCCTCCTGGACCTGCTTTTGCCGTTCAAGGAGCACTTGGCACGATCTCACTCCCGTAAGGTCACGCAGAAGATTCAAGAGTGTTTTGCCAAAATTGTGGGTGGTTTGGTGGAAAACACACACATCGCAAGGGAGAGCCTGCTGATCTTTATATACGGCACGATGTCGGAGAGCATCAGTGACCTCCTTCCAGGAACCAAAAAGCGTCAGCTTACCGAAAAAGAACAAGCTCTGATGAAGAGGACTCGCCCTGATTGCCTAATCCTACAGCCGGCGCCGGGAAGACGAAGTGTGGCCACCGGCAACAAGCAAGTAAAGTCCAACGCACAGGCCAATGCCCACATTTTGGTTGAATTCGGCTTGGAGCTCCTACATTTCGTGCTAAAACGAAAGAAGCTAACGGATCTAGATTACCAGCCCTTCCTACATCCCCTTTTGCCACTTCTGAAAGATTCTTTGAGCAGCAACCATGCCAGAACCACCACCTACGCCCTCAAGTGCTATACAGCCATTTGGTTGGGGGAGTACGAACTGTCCGATCTGAACCGTGAGGCACTTCAACCAGTGGTTGCACGCATGTTTCAGATCCTTAAGAATTTTTCAACATTTGGAGCCACCAGGCAAGAGGAGAACGCTCAGCTGGTCAGAGCGAGCTTCAAAGCAGTGGTGGCCCTGCTGCGCAAATGCGAGGACTACCAGCTGAGCAATGAACAGATCGAGCAGCTACTTCTACACATCGAACAGGAACTGCAAGAGGGCGAATGTAGCAGCCAAACCATGGTATTTACCCTGCTGAAGGCGCTTGTGGGTCGAAAGGTGGACACCCGATCCCTGCACGATCTAATGAAGCGTTTGGGAGACCTATCTATTATCTCTTCATCGGATTATGTGCGCGATGAATGTCGTGGCGTTCTACTCACCTACATTATGGAGTATACACTGCGCCAGAAGGTTGAGCAGATTGTGAAGTTCATGTCGGTTCAGTTGTGCTACAGCCAAACCGCTGGCCGTCAGTCGGCTATTCAGTTTATGCACTCCATCATCAACAAGTTCCCACAGCTTATGCTAGTCAAACAGTCCGAGTTTTTATACCTATCCCTGGGCACTCGATTGGTCAACGATGAGGATCCGTCATGCCGACGCAGTGTTACCGCTGCTCTGGAAGCTCTGATCGGACGTCTCACCAAACTGGAACGGCAGCCCTTGCTGGATCTAACGCTACTGTTTTTTACCGCACCACAGTCCAGCCAGAAACCTGGAGTCCGAGAAATGGCCGCTGCTCTTCTGTCACGATTCGTGGAGGCTGAGAAAGCTGGATTTGCGGAAAGGCTACCACTGGTTCTGCCTACTCTGGTGAACGTTCTGACTTTGGGAGATGCGGAGGCGGGAGGTAGATATGTGCGGGCTCCAGGACATCTCGCCACAGAGGCGGATGAACGTGATCTTCACAAAAAGAACAAGCGAAAGGTAATAACGGTTTGTAAATCTAATTCACGCTCAAACTTATAAATTTAATTTTATAGAAATTCGAAACCTTTCCGGATGAAGATTTACTTCTAGCTGGTCTAGACAATGAATCAATTTTGGAGCATCAGCAACGCAAAGCTGACCATCAGCTCATCCAACTGCAGTATTGCCTGCTGAAGATCTTCGAGCATTGCGGAGAGTCCTTGCTCAGCAATCCACAACTTTCTGATACCGTCGATGATTTGGCCTATGGCTCTCAGAGACTTCTCAATCACGACCACAACTGGGTGCGCTGCAATGCTGCCAAACTCCTGACACACATCGTGGCCCACTACGACTTCGCCTATATCGGCCAGCAGTTGTCTGGAATTAAACTAGAAGTAGGAGCCAACAAGGAACTGAACTTTATTTATGCGCAGCCTGCAGAGGATATCAAATCTTTGGTGCTAGATCTGTGTGCTCAGGTCACGCCAGGCGAGACTGCGCAGGAGATGATTGACGAGCTGTCGAAGATTCTGTTATTCGTTGGACATATGCTGAGGGACGTTCCGTTTAGTCTGAAACAGGAGAAGAACGATGACGAAGAGGAGCGAGAGCCGGTGAACAAAATAAGTCTCACCTGGCTGGTTCGCAATATACGCTTCCTCATTAACAAGGAAGTTGCCAAGGCGCCCCACGACATCAGCATAGTACGTATGACCACGTTTAAACTCAAGATTATTCGCTAATTTGAACATATTTAAATTTTAGAGAACGGCTATGTTTACGCTGATAGAGGCTCTGTCCACGCTACTCAGTGTGGAGTCCGTGACCCGACTGGCACCCTCCCTTCTTCAGGCGCTGGTTCGTGAAATGTCTGAGGAGGATCAGAACGTGGATGCGGAACTGCGTCAGCAAGCTCTCCGTGTTGGCAGTCGCCTGAGGAAGCGCATCGGAACCGAAGTTTACGACAAACTAAGAAATGCGGTGCAGACCAAGCTGATGGCTCGCCGTGCAGAGCGTCGCAAGGTTGTGGCTCAAGAAAAGATTCACGATCCTGAACGGGCGGCCAAGCGAAAGGCTGGCATGCAGGAGCGGAAGAAGGCGGCGAAGCGTCTAAAGGCAGCTGTTGTGCGGGGCAAAGCGCCGGACATAAAACAAAAGCTGAAAAAGCGCAAACGAAAAGCGGAGATGGATGGATTTTAAATAGTTAGTCGGTCTGCTTTAATCTAAGTTTTGTCTAAGTAGAATGGAAATATAACAAATATTGTTACATAAGCAAAGTGAAATAAATACATGACGTTTTCGCAATATCTAATTGGATTATATTCTGAAAAGCATTAAGAAAATGAAAGCCAGCTGTTTTCTAATGGAGCTCATTTGATGCGGAGCATAATAGATTGTTTAAAATTTGCCGCCAGCTTTCGATTCATTGCACAACCAGCCTATCGATATATCGGCTACCGATTACACCGCTAGAACATGTGTTGTGCAACTCCAGTTGTTGTTATTGTGGGGTATTTTGAAAATGCAGCAGCTACGAAATGCCGTGGTGCACGGTCTGGCTAGAAGGATTAGGCCCCCATCGAGAAGTGCCCACAGTGCCGGTGCCGAGATCTACGACGTGGTGGTCATTGGAGGCGGACATGCCGGCACAGAGGCCTCGGCGGCAGCTGCTCGCATGGGATCACGCACCCTGCTGCTAACCCACAAACTGGAGACTATTGGCGAGATGTCCTGCAACCCGTCGTTCGGTGGCATTGGCAAGGGTCACCTGATGCGCGAGGTGGATGCCCTGGATGGCGTATGTGCCCGCTGCTGCGATGTTTCCGGAGTACACTACAAGGTGCTCAATAGACGGCGCGGTCCAGCTGTTTGGGGGCCCAGGGCGCAGATCGATCGCCAGCTGTACAAAAAGGCTGTGCAGCAGGAACTTCACAGCACCCCCAATCTGGAGATTCGAGCAGCCGCTGTGGACAACCTGCTGATAGAGGATGAACAGGATACCCAAGCCCGCCGCTGTTGCGGCGTCCTGTTGGCCAACGGGGAAGTGGTGCGCAGTCGATCCGTGGTGCTCACCACGGGCACATTCCTGCGGGCACACATAAACATCGGACTCGAGGTGCGACCGGCCGGCCGAATTGGAGACGCTCCAGCCAAAGCGCTGGGCGAGGCGATCGACAGATTAGGTTTTCGCATGGGGAGGCTGAAAACTGGAACTCCACCTAGAATAGCCAAGGCCAGTGTGGATTTCTCACAGCTCCAAAGGCACGACGGTGATGATCCGCCTATGCCTTTCTCCTTTCTTAACAAAGACGTTTGGTTACCCGCCAAGGACCAACTACCCTGCTACCTTACCTACACCACACCAAAAGTCAGCGACATTGTGCGCGACAATCTTCATGTAAATCGCCATGTCACCGAGGAGATTACCGGCCCACGCTACTGCCCCTCGATTGAGTCAAAGATACTGAGGTTCGGCGCGAAGGTCCATCAGGTGTGGCTAGAGCCAGAAGGTCTGGACAGTAACTTAGTGTATCCCCAAGGAATCTCCTGCACGCTGCCCCACGATCAGCAAGTGGAGCTGGTCCATGCCATCCAAGGTCTGGAAAAGGCGGTAGTTGTCCAGCCCGGTTATGGCGTGGAGTACGACTTCATAGACCCCCGTGAGTTGTATCCCACACTGGAGACGAAACGAGTGCCAGGACTCTTCTTTGCTGGCCAGATAAATGGAACTACGGGCTATGAAGAAGCAGCCGCACAGGGCATCATAGCTGGAGCCAATGCAGCTGGAAAAACCAAGCACATCGATGGAAGGCAACTAACTATAAGTCGAACTGAGGGCTACATAGGAGTGTTGATCGATGACCTGACTTCGTTAGGCACTAATGAACCCTACCGCATGTTTACTAGTCGTGCAGAGTTTCGGTTGTCACTACGTCCGGACAATGCCGACATGCGTCTCACCCAAAAGGGCTACGAATTTGGACTTGTATCTTCAGATCGCTACCAGCACTTCCAGCAAACCGAGGCGAGACTGCAATCGGCCACTGATTCCTTGCGGCGATTACGGAAGCACACTCACTACTGGCGACAAGCACTCAATCTGCCTAAGGCCAAAGCTTCGGTAGAAAAAACGGCTTTCGACATGTTGGGAATTCCTGCGGATAACATCACTATCGAGAAGCTAATCCAGCTTCATCCCAACGAACTGAGCTGGCTGAAAGGCGATCGGAATCTGGCCGAAAGGCTGAAAATCGAGGCACTGTACTCGTTCTTTGTCGATGAACAGCAACGAGATGTGGAGGATGTTCGTCGTGAGGAGCGCCTGTCCATTCCCGCCGACATTGATTACTTCTCAAAGTCCCTGAGCTTGTCCAACGAGGAGCGACAGAAGCTGACGCTCATCCAGCCACAGACAATTGCGGCGGCTAGTAGAATACAAGGAGTGACTCCTTCGACAATTGTAAGGATTCTTAAATACGTTAAAAAAGCGGAGGTAGCAAAAGCCTAGGTGCGATTATGAATACAAAATGTTTGTAAAAATGTATGTAATATTTGAACTTCCCTATACTTGACTATCGCAGAGTCCCAAGCCAAAAAATAACTTGCAAAGTACATCCTTAAGTAGAGTTTATTTCATAAAATCATAAATGCCTTATGTAAAGTTGCACAATATTGTTTAAATGTTTGTTTCGCATATCGTTTGCCACATGGTTGAACATCCGTACATATCTATTCTGCTGCGCGATTGTGTTGATATATACCCAACTATATGGTGTGGTCGTGTGAAGATCCGAGAAAGGAGCGTCCGACTGTCGAGTTCTTGATCTTAATCCGATGGGGAATAGGTAGCTCAGGACTTTGAGGTGTGTTAAATTCTGAATTCGGCTGTAAGATCAGTTTCCGGACAGACTGGAGCGTTCCTCTTTATGTCTATTGCTATTGTTTCGGTAGCTGTTGTATTTGGTTTTTGGTTTCGATTTTGTTTCGATTAGCTTACAGTTTAATGTTTTACACTTTGTATTCTGTTACACACACAACGAAGATTGAGGGGGAGTTACAATACAATTAATTTACGATCGAGTTGTTTTCTTTTGTTAAGGTTGTATTTGAAACTATTTTGCAGTAGTTAATTTGCTATCGCATGGCATTTGTGGTTACGTTACTAGATGCGCGCCAATCGATTTCAGTTATGTGTTTCATTCAAGAATCTATTATGATTAGTTATTAAAATATATTCATTTTCAGTTTTACTGGTACATACACATAGTTTTGTCAAAAGGAAAAGTCGACTTGCATATGGCGAAAATGGTTCAAAAGTGTCGAAGCGTATCGGTGTCCATATTCGGCAAGGACTCCTAACTTTCTGGTGGGTCCTGCTTCGAAAACGAGTTAAATCTTACAGTACAGGGCCTCGAATTGTGGCTCATACGCAATGATTTTTGAGTTTTGGTTTGGTTTTTCATTTTTTGTTTTTATAATATCACAGATTGCTCGAGATTTATGCATTAAAATATATGTAAACCGTTACTTTGCGTACCGTCAAATGTTAGGCAATCTCAAACACAAAAAAGGAAAACTAGAAGGCATAATAGAGGGGCAAAGTTTAGAATCGGGAATGAAAACTAGGTCTATATCTTTGAGAGTTTGCTTGTTTTTAGGGTATTAACTACTTACTATAAACATCAATTATAGTGCGGATACATAGTACTCTTGTTCAATAGTACGTCTCCATTTGCTAGCTTGTGTTTGGAATTGTGTTTCTGAAGATTGTGGCGAATGCGTTTTCCGATTTCGGCACTCTAAGTTCTGCGTACAAAATATTTAACATAACAAAAATAAAATAAAGAGTTTTAAGGGCCAAAGGGTGGCATACAAAAGTTATTTAATTTCGAAAAATAATTTCGGCCTTTCGCTGTTCACTTCTAATCCATTCCAGAATATCTCCCTAGGTTTTTGATTTGATTTGTTATCTAAATTTCAGTTCCGTTTTCCCCACTTTGTATTCGAGTTACTTGTTCATACGTTTTCCAGTTTTATTCGTACTCTCCAAATCACAATTATTAGCAATTAGCAATTTAAGAATAAAATATAGCTACCCAGTATGTTTGTATAATTTCTGTTTCTGTTGTGTATATATAAATTTCTTATCAGAATTTAGTCTAACTTTACAACTATCATTAATATTTTCGGGCCGTGAACATTGCCACACGAAAACTACATCCAGAGTTCCATGCAAGTACGTACCTAAATCTCTTACAGCTAACGTTCGTTTGAGAGTAATTACTTCACTTGGAATATGTCACAATATTTTACATTTTATGCAGTTACGATTTTTACACCAATTCAAAATTTCTAATTGTGGTAGAATTGTATTCAACTGGTTGGGTAAACATTAGATTGTAACACCGAGAGAAAACAAATATCTGATATCTGTTGTGGAATTTACATTGTATTATTTATAGTGGCCTCATGCCTTTTTCTGGCCAATGGTTCCTGGTTAACTCAGGAAAATCCTATAGCTTCAGGAACTCGTCCAGCATCCGCTTGCGCTGCTGGTGAAGAGCTTGCTCCGACAGCAAGTACATCCCAATGTCGCTGTAGCTTTTCATTAGTTAGTTATTGGAATTACTGAAGAGTTGGTGTCATAAGGCTGTAGCCTCCTCCGCACTGTTGCTGCGACCCAGTCCGCCCAGCTGTGGCTTGCTGTCATCTGAAATACACGGAGTTGGAGTGCTTTAGTTGGTAGTTTAAGCCGAACTAGGGAGTTTACCTTTCAGGGATCGTAAGACCAATAAAACCAAAGAAAATAATAAGTGGAACTCAAATAATTGTAAACAAAAATTATTTATTCAGGCCATTTCTAAAAGTATACTCTTCACATTAAATAGGAAATAATAATAATAACTAAGGATTATAACGTTTAGAATTGGATCTAAGCGGCGCTGGCAATACATTACAATTTCTTGTATAAATTAAGAGGCTCGACTAAGAACTAAATTATCGCTTAGTATAATGTTACTGAAGGTAGATGTTAACTAGTTCCGATCCGATGCGACTTTCAAAACTTAAATTTAAGCGAACATACGCTTTACTAATCGACCCACTCCCGCCAGGGGACCATTCATCATCTGGTGGGCTCGGCAGCGGACGTGGCGGCACTGGTGGACACCTCGTCGCTGGTTAGGGTCGGCGCTTTACTGGCACTGCTGGTGCTGCTGCTGACCACCGGCGGCGGGGTGGTGCCACTGGTTGTGGAGGTCACCCCGCCCGAGGTAGACACTGTGTCGGGTGAGGCGACCATGATCTTTGGAGGAGTCGGAGTCGGCGATACCGATAGCCTCGCCCGCTGTTTCTCCTCATCTATGTCTGTCTTGCTTGTGGCAGTCGTGTCCGAGTCTAGAATCTTTGGGGACTCCTTTTTGCATTTACCTGATGCTGCTGCGGTAACACTGACCGCAGGCAGCGAGTTGTTCGCGTCCGATTGGGGACTGGCACTGCGCCGGGAAGAGTTTTCCGGGGAGCTGTCCGGATGGATGGGTTTGTCTGCAGCTGCATTCGGCGTGGCTGGCTTCTTTTCAAGCGGCACCGGCGGCGGAGAACTTTTGTGGCCATCTTCTTTGATTGCCAAGTGCTCCTTGCTTTCTGTCTGCGATGCTCCATTGGATTCGGCTCCATTCACTTCGTGATTTGTAGGCTGGCCACTGCTTGCGTTAGATGGCGCCTGGTTGCTCGAATTTGAATTTGACCCGGTCAAATCCAAGGTGGTGGGCTCATGGGTCACCGGCGTGGCTGCCTTGTCGATCATCGCCGATTGTTGGGCTGCAGCAGCCACCGCTGCCGCAATATGATGCCTCATGGCATGTGGACTGCCGCCCGCTCTGCCTCCGTTGGCCGAGGAAGATGGAGTGATCGGTGGCGTGATTTTGGGTGAGCTGGGCAGCGACAGGGGCTGCTGTTGGTGGGCAGCGGTCGGAGTCATTCCGCTTGCCGCCGCTGCAGCCGCATGCATGGCCGCCAAATGCCCGTGGTGGTAATAGTGGCCCATGTTGGGAATGTGGGAACTAGAGGTAGTGGGAGGCATTCCACTGCCGCCGACACCACCGCTGGGCGTCGATGTGGGTACCTGATCCGCGCTTAGCTTTACAGATGATGTCAGGTTTAGGCTGGTGTGTGGTGAGGACGCAGACAAACTGGAGCTAGCTGTGACGGGTATGGAGTTGCTTAGCCCCCCTCCGCCGGCTGAAGAGGTATGCGGTGGCAATTGGTGAGCCAGGGAGGCGGGATGATGGGGCGACATATGCGGATGGCTGAGGTTCAGACTGTGCGGATGCGCACCGAGTCCAAGGGCAGCGGCTGAGAAGCCAGGATGCGTAAGGCCAGCGGCTCCCGGATGAGCCAAACCCATGGCCGCCTGCTGCAGGTGGTGCTGCAGATTAGGCCCGTGACCACCGAGTGGGGGAACGCCTGGGAGGCCAGCCATGCCAAGATTAAGACCCATGGCTCCGTGGGGACTCTGCCGCTGGGCATTTGCCGCCGCTGCATGATAGTGCGACATTCCAGGAAGGCCATGAAGTGCACCTGGGGGTCCTCGTAAACTCATATTCAGATGTGGAATCATGGAACCCAATAGATTTCGGTTTAGTGGGGAGTACAACTGGTTCGAGTAATGGTGCGAGGCAGTCAACAGTTGCTGTCGCTCCCGTTCGCGCTCACGCTCCTCGTCCCGCAGCTTTCGTTCCCGTGCCTCCTTCTCGCGCTGTTCCTTTTCACGTTGCTCCCGCTCACGCTGCTCCTTTTCCCTTTGCTCCTTTTCCCGCTGCTCCTTTTCGCGCTGCTCCCGCAACTCACGCTCTTTTTCGCGTTGAATCTCTCGTTCGCGTTCCTCCTCCCTCGCCAATCGCGCCCGGTGCTCCTCCTCCAGCTTTATCCGGTCGTGCATCGCTGGCGAGATACCCAACGCTGCTCCCGGCATCATAGAGTAGAGGTGGGAGTACGGCGAGGCCATTTGGGGATACAGGGCAGCCGCATGCGGATGAGAGGGATGTGCGCCGGCGGCCCGAAACAGTTGGTATCTATGCTCCAAGTAGAGCTGCTCCGTATACGGTAGACCAGCGGGATTCAGAAAAGCTGAAATAAGTATGGTGATTAGAAAATATTCAGTGAAATAATTGCCGTGAATCGGATCTTAACATATACATTAATGTTAAATTTAGATATCAAATCTAAACCATTAAATGTGATATATGTTACTATTCCATTATCAGCGTAAATCATTTTGCTTACCTGGCGGAATACCCGGCAATCCGGCGAAGTGGGAGTACGCCTCCAGCGGAAAGGCACCTGCCGGATGCATCAATCGCTCGTCCGATCTGTACGGCTGGAAACCACTCCTGGCTAAGAGTTCCGGTTGCAGCGATGCTGTTTGTGGTGTGTGACTCAGACGGGCGATCTTCTCCGGCGGCTGTGGTGACGGAGGTGATCGCTTCTTGTTACTGGACACTCTATCCTCGCCAGGTCGATCAGATCCCACGCGGCCTGCCACCGAATTCAGCGATCCTGGGCCACTTGAAGACGGCGGGGGTCCTCCGGCTCCCGATGTTGGCACACTCCTGTCTCCACCGACATCCTCCTCTTTGATGTCCGCTTGCTTGGCCAGCGTTCGCAGGGCGGCGGCAAAGGAGCCTCGACTACTGGCCGAAGCGGCACCAATAGCTCCTGGAGGCAAGCCCACTCCGGCTGCCAGTTGCTGCTGCACTGCAGCCGCCACCGCCTGCTGTTGTGCCTGTTGTTGAGCTTGGTGTTGCTGCTGTTGCTGTTGATGTTGCTGGTGCTGATGCTGCTGCTGTGGCGACGGGGTGCCAATGTGATTGCTGGGCAGGGCGTGGTTCAACAGGGCGTTGCCGCCGGCGGACGATGGAATCGGGCTGTTGGCCACCGAAGATCCCGGCAAGCCGCCGGCGCCGCCGCCAGGAGGAGTTTGCAGGTGGTGCGGCACGGGAATGTGCGGTGCTGGGCTGGTGGCTGGCCGCTTCTGTCCAGCCTTTGGCGGCACTGCAAAGGAAAACGATTAATTAGATTTTACAATACTTATTATTTGTTTAAATTCTATTTCTATAGTATTAACTAAGATATTTAACAACAATATGATTAAGGAATAAATCGAAATCGAGAGATAACTCTGTTAGGCTCTTAACTTGAAGGTATACGCAGGAATAAAAGAATGTGATGCAAAAAGAAGAGTTTCAAGAAATGCTCTTTGCCAAATGCACTCTGCATAAGCTCAGTAGGAATCGAGGCATCCGATTTTACGGTCCTCTGTCACTGTAATTCGAAACAGAACCAGGTTTCCTAGGGGATGAGGGCAGACTGAGTTCGTTCGAATTTCCTCTGCTAATATCTGATTGATGTCCGCGAGTTGTGCGACGGGCAAAAATTGCGCATACGCCTCGTTGCATTTGCGGCAATTTGCATACGTAGGCGACAAGGTGGATCCCGGGTGACGTGTGCTGGGTGACGGGCGAAGGGTGCCACCGCCATCCCAATGGCCATCAGGAGGAGCAGAAGCCAGAACAAGAGCAGTCACTCCATCGCCAGCAGGTTGACGCTGGTTGAATGCAAATGGCGAAGGCTCGAAACTTGAATTTCGGACATGGTCCACTCAGCCATGCGAATCGAAAGTGGGGATGAGGGCGTACGATTCCGACTACGCAGTACCACCACCTCTGTCCGCCTGCTTTCGGTGCCCACCACTTTTCCTTTGAGGCTCCTCCGCACGGCGCAAATTGCACGCCCAACGAATTTATCGATTCTTGTTACTCGTTTTCGGGTTGCCCGCTCCGAAATTGCTTTCAGATATGACAGCCACACCCCCGAGACCGCCCCTTTCAGGTCGCCGAACCAGGAGAGAACTCCTGGCCAGTCATCCTGCTGCTTCTGCTGTTGCTGCTGCTTCTGCCGCTCCTGCTGCTCCTGCAGCACCACCATCTCCGCTCGCATTCAATGCCGAATGGAATTTGCAACGACATCGAGGACAACGATGTTATGAGGCCGGCACGGCATGTATTTGGAAAACCATTTCGCTGGCTGCCTGGTCCTTTGTGGACCTTAAAGCTGCTCGGTCTCAAATGGAAGCTCGCATTGGAAGTGGTTTTTCCAGGGGCGATACACGGTGACGGTAGGCGGTAGGGTGTAGGTGGTGGTGGTGGTGAACTACATGCTGGATACTGTTTCGCTTCGAGAGCTTGGAGCTGCACATATTTCGGATTTTTGTGAAAATCAACAATTCAACAAAAATAGAGAACAACTTTTGTGGTTGGGTAAATATTATCACCTCGGTAGCCTTAGTTCTGCTTTGGGTTTTATTTATTTACTGGCTTTCCATCCGAGCGGAATCTGGCAGGCAGGCAGGCAGGCAGCAGTCCTCTTCGAGAGCTTTTATTAAATGAAGGAAAAATGCAACGAAGAATGCAGATGCATCACTGGCTTCGTCATCATCGTCACCACCATCATCATCACCACCATCACCATCAACAGCTTTTCCCAGTAGAACATCATGATAACGTCTGCTGCATAAGCTCATGGTTTAGAGCGTTTTGTGTCGTTTATGAAAATGGGGTGAGTGGAGGTTGGGTTGTGGAAGCTGGGATCTGGGATCTGGGGAACTATGTAGTTGGCCGGGACATGGAAATGGGAGTGAAAATGTGCATGTGCATGCGCTGGCTGCTGCTGCTGCTGCAGCATGTGTATTTACCAAACTAAACCGAAATAATGCCCGAAACTGCAGTACCAACATCGATGTCGACGACTAGAACAATAAAATGCCGACGACTGCGAATGCGAATGAGTTGGGAGCAGAGCAGGGTGTGGGCGGGTAGGCTGGAATCTCCCATGCCCATATCAGCGTCCATACCTAAAACCCGGAACCCAACCCCCCGGACAAACCAAACAAAGCTCCTCGATGCCGATGACGATGATGCCAACGTTGACGTGGCTGGCCGTATTTGCCAGTTTGCCCAACTCAGCCTGTGGGCTCAGCCAAAACAGGGGAGATGGGAGATGGTGATGGGTCGGATGGGTTATATTGGTAGGGTGGTATGGAAATGTAGCGGAGTATGCAGTGTATGCAGTGTAGGGAAAACTAGAGTAGAGTCCCTCGGCCTCTACCCTTTTCGATTCCCCCTCCACCCCTCATCGCGACGCAGTGTTGTTTGCCATGAAATGCCTGTTTGTTTGCCTGGGTTTTGTGTACTTCAACATGGTCCCAGATCCCAACCCCAGAGCCCAGTTTTAGTTCCAAACCTGACTCAGATGCCACACCCTGCAGCAAGCACCCACACACTCACACATACAGACGCGCAGACACACACACACACACACACTGTCATGTGGAGATACTGCATTCGCATTGAGCGGCGATTTGCAGGCATCAGCGTTATTTGCCGAATTTAATCAGCGCACTGACACGAGAGCACCACAAGACTCGACTCCCTTTTCCATCCGAAGTGCGGATATATCCCATGGCGAGCTTTTTTCGCCATGATAGTGCCTCTTAAAGCGCCCAGGAATGTGCAACGGTCCGTCACGCGGAACCGGATCCGATCCGAGGCATGGGGAATGGCCGGCCAGCCGGAACTGAAAGTGTAACTATCCCCTAAACTCTCTCCGGTTTTTGGGATACGCCTCTGCCAGTGGCAAAATGGAATACGCAGACTTTGTAAAATGGATAGAAACTTTATTTTGTTAATAATTTACCAATGAATAAATAAAGAATTCCCAATGGGGGTTGTCTGGATTCTACGATTTCTAATTTAAATCGACCTAAAAACCCCAAACCCTGCAGTGAACAGACAATTCTCCACAGCTAATTATTATTATAAAACCACCTTTCTGTCCTGTTCATTCCCACACACAATCGAGTTCCGATCTGCTCGCCCGAGGATTCCAACTGCAAATCTCGCATCCATTGATTTATAACTCATTTATTAGCTGCAATCTGGATGCGGGGTAGGAAATGTTTGGGAGGCTTATTCATTTCAGTTAATTTGGTCAGATGCAAATGTAATTTTGTAAAGTCAATTAAATGAACCTCAGAGTGCAGGAGTCCGTCCGTTTGGTCGCTGCCCCGAAAAGCCCTTGACAGCCACATAATGCAAATCATAACTGCCAATAAATAAATGTTGAATAAATTATGCACAGAAACAATGCTCTACACTCTATATACTCATTGTTTTTGTTGCTGTGCTACTGTGGCATTTGTCACATTTCGCAGTTCGGTTCATTGCAGCAAAATTGGTTTTCTCGCTTGGGTAAATTAAAATGTCACCGATTCCGAGAAAGGCGAAAATGCAAGCACCGCCAACTGCCCGCACCACCCAACCGCAAGTGGCGCCCCGCCCACGCTGCCTGCCTATCCCGCCCGCAGCCCATTATTGTACACATAAACACATGTTTCCATCCACATCCTCGTCGCGCTACCCATCCCCATCCTCATATTCCTGCCCATACCCCCCGTTATTATGGTAAATTCGTAGGGGCTCATTCCGAATTTATGCCATTTCCCACTGCCCCCAGTTCGCTGTCCTTTGACCCCCACTTCCTCATTCCGCTCCACGCCGTGCGATGGACACACACACAAAGAGTGGAGTGGAGTAGCCGAAACCACCGAACATTCCTTGCCACAGAGAAATGTCGCCGGTCGCATGCGATTATTCCACCACAACTAATTACAGTGGCAAACGGAACACAGGACCTTCTCCTCCTCCTCCTCCTCATCCGCCACCATCGGCCACTCCGCCCAAATTCCCCCACACATCCTGCTGTGCACCAGTGATGGTGCTCCTGCGGCCAGGACATGTTTAGGTCAGCCACAGCACATTCGCATGGCGAAGTGCACTCACCCTGGCCATGAATAATTTATTTAATAAATACATTCACAATTAAATCAAATGCGAAAATTGTGGCTCCCCCACTTTGCCTTTTATTCCGCCGTTTGGTCGAGCTTTCGATGGACGAGGGTGAGAAGCAAGTATAATGAGCCAAACGGGGATCCAAGTTATAGATAATGAATGCTACGGTGGTTGGGAATGGAACTTTTACTAGAATATACTATGGGTATATCTCTAAATTGGTGAAAACCCTATTAAAGATACATATTTCTCTCCATTATTTTCTAGAGTTTAAAAACGAACCTTTTGACCTATTTGTGCCTTTCTTATTTCTGTGCGATTTCAGCTTAAAGTCGATTTTTGTTTGCCCAGTATAAATCGTTGAGCCTTAACCTTTTAACCCCAGGCCATATTGAAATCCTGGCAACAATCACCGGTCCCTTAGAAAATCGGAATCTTCGAGCTTAATTTACTTTCTCAATTTGCTCAGGAAGCGTCGGCTTGAAGCCCAACGTGTGGTGCACAAATGAATTATAAATTAAGTTTGATTCCATTTCAGTCGCCCCATCCTGCGTTCTGCATCCTGCGTCCTGTTCATGTCCTGCGGCTACCGTCCTGCTGGCGCACTGCAGCAAAGGAGGCCGTCAACTGTTCCTGCGGTTTCATATGCAATTATTTGCCGTTGCTCCTCGACAGCTCCTGAATCCCGAGCATCGCATCGTCCAGGGGACACGGCCCTTTTCCCGGGGCCACACTGAAAAGCGGATGGGCGGGCGGTGGGCTCCGGACCTCGGCGCCCACTCAAGCCGTAGAAGTGGCCGGAAGCTGGAGGAGGGTTCAGGGATGGAGGGGCAGCGGAGTCCGATGCCTGCGAGTTTAGTTAGTTGGCAGCTGAAGCAGCAGCAGTAGCAGCAGCTCATGCATTAATTATTGCTGGTCTGTTGCGGTCGGAGTTTCCCAGTGGAGGTGCAGCCACAAAAGCCTAGCCTGGACACCATGGATACACAGGCAAAGGAGCTCAGTTTCAGGATGCGGACGTGGAGCCAGTAATTTCTCCATCCCAAATCGGAGAGCGTTGTGAATGGCTGCGGTCACGCCTCCATTAAACCGACGAAAACTACCTATCTAGGCGGGCATGTAATATGATTTGGGCCAAAATTCGATATCGATGGTGAACGGGAGCGGGATGTGTACTGAACCAACAATATTATTAAGCAAACAAAGCAACTATAAATATGCATAATAATTCCATGCATCATCGGGCAGTTGCAGTTCCTGTTTGCACAGCACCGAGCACACACGTCCAAATATCCTCCATATATCCTGCTGACGGTTTCGGGAATCCTAAAGAATCGAATTTCATTTACCAAATGGGCAGACGGGTCATACATAATTATAAACCACCTCTCTGGTTTGCAACTGGAGACTTCTGCCGTTTCAATTCCAATTATATTTGTTGCTCTGTTGCTCGGACTCTAAAGTTCTCCCTAATTATCGAGTCAAGCTTAAAAAAAAATGAATGAATCATTAAAATCAAACAAACCAATTACAAGCTGTCGTTTAAAGTCCTCCTTAATGCTGGGGAACTAAATGAACTTCAATTTGTGTCACATTTCCCACTTTTCTAGCTGTGTACCCAACACAGAGCTCATTTTAATTAATTGGAAAAGCAAAAGCATTTCAGCAATTTTGTCTACAAGACGGCAAATATCGCCTCACAGCATTCCGGCACGCACAGTCAGTTCTTTTGGCCGCCGGAGGATGGAGGACACTGGATGGCTGAGTGCCAGGATGCCAGGACACGGAGGTAAACGGCCGGGGCGGAGGCACCGGAACCGGATACGGATACGGCGCAGGATGCAGGAGCCTGCACCGGGCAAGAAAAATGTTTGCAAACTTTTCGGTTCGCATTCGTACACAATTTAAATAGTTCGCAGTCACATTCCGGCCCGAAAGCACACACTCCGGCTTCAGCTCCCTTATGCGGACCATAAACAAGTGCCGGGAATCACGAACACAAAGGAGAATGCCAGCAGCAGGAGCCACTTCCACTTCCACATCCACATCCTCATCCTCATCCCATTCCCGCCTTGGCAATGCAAGAAATTGTCCTGCCTGCGTCTGCTGTTGCCAGGAGCTGGAGAACAATGTCTGAAGGCATGGCCAGAATGAAGGAATTCCACACTGGAAATTCCCAGCACGCGCGCAAGAAATGCACAACTCCATAGCATTCCAAGTGCAGAACGCATTCAAGGCGGTCATAAATGAAATTCCATCCATACTCGGCGGGCAGCAGGCAAATCGAGGCGCTCGCAGCAGGTGCAATAGATCCCACATTTAGTTACTCCAGTTCGGGCGGGATTATCGTTCGCCTGAAATCGCCAGGATTCTCGAGAAGTACAGAAAAAAATAGATGCTAAAACACATCCCTTGAAAAGCATTTCCAATTAAATCTCTCAAATCGCTCTGCAAGAGACGAAGTTCTGGGCGACAGACGGCTCAAGTGGCAGAAATGGCAGCCATATGCCGAGGACACAGCCAAGAAAGGGGCCAGGAAATGAATAAGGATGCATCTACATATGTCCATGTGTGTGCGTGTCTGCAGAAAGGACATGCCTCAAAGGAGACGGAGCAAAGACACTTGACTGCGAGTGTGGGTGATACACACATCCTCTTGTGCCGAGTCAACTCATTCGAGTTGAGCCCACCTCACGTCCTCACCCGCGAGTCCTTTTCAGGGGAGTGTCCTACGAGTGCCTCGTCGTGGCTCAAAGGCACAAGTGCCAGGCGAACTGCTAGCCGTGTACAGACCCCAATTAGTCCTTTGCCTGCCTGCGGCTCGGATAATACTTACAGTAAACGACATTTGGTCAATGCGAACTAACTAATCGTACTGCAAATTGAATTGTTCGGATAACTCACCTGCAAGAAACAAAATAGAGGAAAAATATTAGTTGGTTGGTTTTGCATATGATTAAACTCTATAATTAGTTAAATATGTTACTGTTTATATTTAAGATAACTATTATAGTAATAGGTGAAAAATGAATATTAAAGTCACTGTACTTTCCCATAGAACATGCCACAAAAAATGTGACAGAAAAAGTAGTTCAGTTCAAGTTAAGTTGTCCCTGGTGAATCTGGGTAGCGTAACTGATGGATTAGCAGCATCATCATCATAAAAGGGAATTCACTCTGATTAAGTCCCGCAACTAATTCCGCAAAGTCCTGGCAACTGTTTCACAGGATTTCCGACGACTTGAATTGGTTTCCCTTTTCACGGCCACACTCATCCCCTCATCCCAACCCAACCCATCCCATTCCAACCCAGCAGCAGTCTCTTTTGTGATGCATTGAAATGCCTAATTTTGGTCGTAAGCGATATGAAAATGGGGTTGCAAGAGCCGGAGGCCCCGCACCAAAATCCAAGCCATCCCATTCCAGCCCAAACAATCCGGGCAATCCCATTCAGACCAGCAAAGGCGACAACTGACGACGAGCACTTTGTTAATCCCGTATTTATGCGCAATTACGTATTTTTCGCATTAGTCAGCCAAGCAGTCAGCTTTTGGCCGAGTCGAGACGGATGGCGGACGGATTTAGGGATTGAGTTCCAGTCTCCGTCTCTGTCTCCATCGCCGTCTCCGTCTGAGTTTCAGTCTGATTCTCGGCTAAGGGATGTTGTCCGTTTGCTGCCTTTGTGGGCTCTTGTCCTTTATGGGCCACGCCAGGCCAACCCCCCGCATTTTGCACGCCCCGCCCTTTTGCACCCTTGCCCTCGCAGTTGATCCTTTTATTTCGCATTTTCCCTTTTTTCCACAGCGTGTTTTGTGTTGCTGCCATAGAGCAACCATGTTGTGGCCGCCTTTTCTTGGCTTAGCTGTGTCCTCCGCCTTTGTTGCTCCTTGCTCCCGGCTTCTGTCTCCTGTCCCTTTTCTGCACTTTCCTTCCCTTCCATCCCAAGTCCAATCCTCAATCGTTCCAGGGAAAGGCGCTGCCGGGGCCTCGCCTCCGCCAGCTGTCCCTGAACCGCCCATCCTCCTGCCTGTCTGACCCCCCGTTGGCCTCTCAATCCCTCGCCCTCACTCTTCTACGGGCTACGGGTCTTATCCTCCTTTATCCTCCGTCCGCCGTCTTGAGTCATTTACTTTTTACTGCCGCATAATATTGTCCCGATTAGCACAAACACAACGTTTTACCACAAAATCATCATCATTAGTGACGCTAACGCAAATGCTCCGGCTCAGTCGCAGGATCTGGCCCTCGGAGCCCCGTTTTCGGCACAGTGGCTCAGGTAGAACAATTGTTAACGTATTATAACAATTTCTAAATAGGAATCCGAAAGACAGGGACTATACAAGAGATTCCATTGAATGGCTCGAATGGGATTATAATGTTGGAATAAGAATTTAATTTGTTAAAATTATTTGTTTGTTCGTTTCAAACTTTTGCTACACACTTGTTTTGTAATCATTCTCTTTTTATTGTCTTACACTTCTACACTGCAAATGTTTTAATAAATCCAAAACCATTGCTTGCAATTAGTCGAGAAAAGTGTTTGTAATTACTTCAGTGATTGTTTGTATTTTTATTTACCAAACTTGATTAACTGCCCACTGTGCCGAGAGGCAACAAAGCAGAAGCACTGCTGGAATGGCCAAGGACGTCGGAAGAGGAGGCGTCTGGGTCGGGGGCGGGGCCGAAGGCAGCCGTAAAATAATCAGCAGGCAGAATGGCTGGCAAGGCGTCTATTATGCGAAGGCATCATTTAAGGGGATTATTTTATTTGGGCTCTAAACAATAAAGTGGGTTTATTAAAGGCACGCTCCCCACGCCCGCATGCCCGCAGAACAGTCCCCCCGATCCCTGTCCCCCTGTATACCTCACCCCTCCCGTCTGACTTTATGTGCGAGTTCGGATCAAGGATGAGTGGGGGTTTGGGAGGTGGCGAAGGACGCAGGACGAAGGATGTCTGTGCACAAAAGATGTTGCGCTATAAAAGTGCAAAAATGTGTTTTTCGCTCTTCACAGTGCCCTGCCCCCGGAGCTGCTGCTCCTGCAGGATGCCGCCCACAGAAGCCCCCTTGCTCCTTTCTGCTCCTTTGCTCCTTCATTATTTCCGCCGCTGTTTGTACAGTTGCGCGAAGCGGGCGACGCCTTGCAGCAAGTGCGCCTTGGCTTGGCTTTATCCCTTTCTTTCAGCCAGCTTTTCCCCGTTTTTTGAATTCGCCATAGCCCGAGGAGCCTTTTTGTGTGTGGCATGGATTTTAAATTAAGTTTTAATATTCATACTGAGCCGCAGTGAGTCCGCTTTAGCTCTTGCCATTTTTCTGGGCCCAGACAAACACAGCAGGACCGCAAACAGCTTCAATTATAGAAGAGTTTGAGCAGTCAGCAGTGAGCGAGCGGTATTTTACTGCTCAACACATTAGACAGGACTTAGCCGCAGGATGAGCAGGACGAAATGAAGTGCAAGCTCAGCTGAGCTCAGCGCTGGAAAATCGCATTATAAGAAGAAAAGCTGATTAGCCAAAACGGGACAAAGCGGAAATCTCGTTGTTTAGAGTTGTGGTCAACAGAAATTAATTCCTGGCTTTCTAAGCAGAGAGCAAAGCAATGTGTATGTGTATGTGGATTATGTATGTACATCTCTTAAAAAAAAAGACGGTAAATGAAACTTTGGTAAATTTCGGCTCACTTACAAATCGTTTATACATTTGGTGTGTGTTATAAATCATTAGGGCTTTGCATACTGCAACACTAACTCCAATTGCTGGACTCGAAAACTTCTCGCAAATTAGATTAGATTGCTTTTAACCAAGAGGAAGGCAAATAATGGCAGACTATTGAAAACTCCTTGGCAGCAACTTCCCTTAACACCAGAGTAACCGAAAAGTTTCAAAGAAGATTGTGAAGTGAGGCGAGGAAAACTTTGCGGCGACATATTCTTGGCAGGATGAATGTGGCCGTTTCCACCCCGGGGCGTAGCAGAAAGGTTAAGCGAAACGAACTCGCACTGATGGGCGGCCGACATGGGTTAAGAGGTTACGGGTCAATGGGGGCGTGCTGCAGGCCACAAAATGAAAAGTTTTTCCACAAAACTTTCATACAGAGAAAGAGAAACTGTGAGCCTGTGAGACGGAAATCTACATAAGCAAACAAACGATTTTTGGCAAATACTTTTCCCGTATTAAAATTTGTGCAGCATGTCCTTTCTTTTTGGTCCCAAACCGAGTGCGTGTGTGTGCGACTGTGTGTGGTTAAGTGTGCTTCTTGAACACAAACACGTCCTGTGGTCGTCCTGATGGTGGTGGGCGTGTCCTTCTGCGGCTGGCTTTTTAGTGTCAAAAGCTGTCGCCCTGCCGTGTCTCCAGTGCCACACAAGCTGCCCGGGGCACCGAGCAGGGCAGGAGTTATAGAGGAGGTTGTGCCCGAAAAAGGTGCAGATGTCGTCCTAAATGCTGCCAAACGACAACAGCATGTTAATGACTCTGACCCCTTTGCCCGAGGACAAGGACGAGCACGGGCACGAGGATGAGGGCGAGGAAGAGAAACCCAAAAACAGGAGCTGGAGGATCCTATGGGTGCGTCTGGTCACTTCATGTCTTGTCTTGTCTGAGCTGCTTAAGTAATTGGCATACAAATTTACTCACTCACCCGGTCGGATACCCATTTCCCATTCCCCCATTCGAATCCCCTCTTCAAAATTCCCCGAGGTGGCTCGTTAATGTCTTTCCTTCGCAGGATTGCCTTGTCATTTAGCTGCTCCTCTCTGGCCGGAGTTTGTACATTAATTTCCAATCCCCCGAAAATCCATGTTGCAACACTCAAACGCACAGCTGCCAGGCTGACATTTTAATTGAATGTCTGTGCGTGTGAGCAAGAGATACTTTTATGTGCGGGTTGCGGGCTGCCTTGTACAGATACAGATACAAATTGCTCGAGTGTTTGGGTAATTCTCAAAGTGCGAAGAGTTTATTGTAATCGCTACTTAGTTGGGGGGCCCTTTCCTCTAATGCCGACATTTCCTCAACAGCAGAAGAATAGAATTGTATAGTGCCCCAACATTTGTTTGTTATTTTAATTTTATAGCCTTCACCGAAACATTTCCTTCGGTGGTTCGTTGGGGGATGAAGATGCTTTTTCAAAAGTAAAGCACACATGTTCCGGCCACTGTTTACACAAATTATTATCATTTCAATGCGATTTTCAATGCGTTTATTGCCGTTGCTGGGCAAATATTGATTTTGGCCCCGGACAAGACAAAACACAGAAACAGAACGCAATCAGACAGACGATAAGGGACAGAGCAGACCAACAATTCGTTTCGACGACTGACATTTGACCAACAAGTCAATTGTGTATTATTTTTGGGAATTAATAATGCGTTCGACAACGTTTATTTGTTCGCCTCTAATTCAATTTGCCACAAAAATAGCACAAAAATAACTGCAAAATTAATTTTGTGTTTTGCCATTGGCATCTCTCATGTGGCTTATTTACACTGACGGACAAATGAATTACAAAATTTGTGTATTTGACACGGCAATATGAACATGGGGGGCGTAATAATGCCTCTGCAGTTGTGCAATATCAAATGAATGCGGCTTATTTAAAGTTTAATTAACTCTGTTAAGGCTAAGTCCATAATTAAATGAATATTCATGCAAAAGCAGGCGAGAGCAATTCCATGAATATTTACTGGTCGAATGCTTCGAATTTCCCCCCCTCCACCACAGCCCATTTTCCTTGCACCTTCCTCCTACCTCGTCGGATTTGGAAAACGTGTTGAGAGTTCTCGATTCTCGGTGTGTGGGATTTGTTGCTGTTCGTGAAAGACAATTTACAAGGTGATAATTTCCCCACGGCAGCGCTAAAACAACACCCAAGATCGTTGGAAAAACAAACAGAGGAGCTGCAACAGCTGCCGTGGCAGCCAAAACAAATAACTTTGATCTGACATTTCCACCATCGACCAACAGCCATCAGCTATAAGCTATCAACTATCAGCTATCAGCTGTGCGTGTCAGCAAATTAATCAATTCCGATCGCTTCGTGTTTATGTTTGTTTTCCCGCTCCTAAGTGACGCGATCCCATTTTCATTTCCCATTTTCCACTTCCATTTCCTCCGCAGCGGTAATCCCCCGAAAAGATCTTTCCCCCGGGGAACGACTTTGCTGTGCGTGTTGACATTTAATTGCCGGCCTAGAGCCTCGATGTCAAAATAAATAGATGAAAATTAAACGAACCTATTGGTTGTTGAGCAACCGCCGTCCCGCTTCATCTCTCACTATTTTTATGGAATTCTATATTGGTCGGCATAGATGATGGGGGGCTGAGATATTTTCGGAAACACGCACTACTCGAAACATCAGAGACAATTAATGCCAAAGCACTTTTAGCGCTGAAATTGAAATTTTATTGGTGTTCAAGGTGGCGGGGGATTACGGTCGACGGGTGAAAAGTTTATGTTTTTTTAGAGAGAGTTTTAAGGGCGCAGTTCAATTTATGAGCTTGACAACTGTTTAAGTTAATAGCCATGCAGAGTTATTTGTTGCAATGCGGACTTTTTATGATCTAATTACGACCACAAAGGCATTATAAAAAATTAAAAGATTAAACTCAAAAGGCAACCATGTCAATGTTTAATTTGTTTAAAACCACATATAAATAATTTATATGAGATTTCAATGATTTAACGTAATATTGTATTCTATTCTTTTTGAATAGTGTACCACTCCGGCTCTTTTATAGTGTTCTTCTAACCTACAATTTTGTATTTCAAGTGCCATAAATTCATAACATTTTCAAGCTCTTGGCTTGCATGTTTTCCTCAAATTCCAATGGGTTATAAACACGCGAATAATAGGTGTTGACAAATTGTTATTGAAGGGGGTTCCCTATAAAACCAGCTGTTTAACCAAGCTGTTTTCTTCTTTCATACGCGTATGCACAATATTAGAATAGAATATTAGTATAGAACCCCTTGCCTTAAGCCACTGTAAAACGATCCTCAGCGAGTAACTGGATCCAAATCCCATAAAGGAGGGATACTTTTTGGAAGGACTTTACCAAGGACTCACCACAAATCGGTATCGGAGCATGGATGCTGGGTAATCCTCTTGGTAGCCATTCCATCATTTATTATGGGCTATAATCCGAGCAAGGTGCCACTGGCTGTCTCTCTCGCACACTCACGCGCTCTCTTTCTTCCGCAGAGTGTGTGTATTGGGCTGCACTGGATTGCACTTTGCGTTCGCGTAATCCTGGCTCCAGGATCTCAGTTCGGATCCTTTTGTTTTTTCCCCCACTCGTACTTCGATTTCTTTTATTTTCTGGTTCCCCTGCGATGTTTTTCCCTTTTTTTTTACTACGTCGCGGGACAACAAATTGAGTTAATCCAAGGAAACGGAATAATAAAACAGGCAGCTGGGGGCGGGGACTTTATAAACGATGCCTCGACCTGCGTGCAAAAGGTTCAGATTTTCGCGAGAAAGGCATTAATGAAAGGAAGAAGAGGCACAAGACGAAGGATGCAAGCGGAAGTTGTTTTCTCTACCCGCCGACGCGTTCTCCTCGCTGCTTTCTCCTTTCTCTTCCGCTCGCTGCACTCCACTTCACTTCCTTCCTGGATTTTCTTTTTCTTTTGTTGCACTGCACCGAAAATTCGCCGTCGCCTGTTCTTCTTTGCTATATATATTTTTTTTGGTATTTCTTATTCGCTTTCTTAATTTAATATTTACTTTGCACTTTGTTTAACTTTTACTCGAGCGCTTTTCTTTTCATTTTACTTTTCCAATTTAAATTCCACGCCGAAAACTTTTGCCTTCCAAGTGTGTTGGGTGGGGGTTGGAGGTTGTTTGGGGGGTTTATGGGGGGGTGGTTCAAACTTTGCCGCTTTTCGTTTTATTTCGGGTTCAGAGGGGTTAACGCTTGCTGGAGCTGCTGCTTCTGCTGCTGCACTTGTGCCACCAAGAAATGCAAATGGACGAGGGCGAGGGCTTTTAGACAGCCGAATTCTGCGGGCGCCCACACGATTCTCACGCCTCAAGTGGCGGCCATAATTACTGCAATCTCGTAATCGTAATCACAACTGTAATTGTAATTCAATTCGCTCGGCCGCCTCCGCACTCAAACACACGCAACACTGAAACGGTGAGACACCCACACAAGCACTCCCTCAGTAACGCACCGAAAATCACATTCACAATCGCAAGCACGAGACTCGAGCACCACGCGCCTTAATTGGCAACCGCTAATCGCGCAATCCAAAAAATGTGCGAATTGGCCAGGAGAGAGAGCGTTGGCCAGCAAGCCGAGAAACCAAAAGCCGAAGACACGCCACTGGCGACGTTTGCGAAAGGACTAAACGGCGGACGGCCGCTCGACTCCAAAATGGGTAAGACGTCCGCCGCACACTCAAACACTCGAGCACCACCGCACTCACACTCATACTCTCTGCCCGCTCTCTAGCCAGAACAGCGAGAGAGCGTACACTGGGGAAAAATACGATTTTTTTTTGTTGGCCTTCCACAAGTTCATGTACTTGTTGTTACTTAAGATGATAAATTAAGCAAATAACTACTTTGTTTCGAAGTTACTACAGAGACTGGAGTTGACATAAGAAATTGTTTTATGTATGACCTTATTACAGACAAAAACAAGCTTTTTGAACATCAGAACATTTTCTTGAAAGCTCATAATAACTTTGCCACAATCCTAGACGCACACCACCTTTTTCTACAGTGCACGCCCGCTGCTTAGAAATGGTGAGTGAGCGGAACTCAGCGACGGCGTCGGCGTGTGAGTGAGCGAGTGGCGGAGAGAGTAAGAGAAAGAGCGGGAGCATGAGAGGAGAGGCAGAGAGCCGGAGAAAGTACGTAGACTGCATACGCAGCAGTTGTTGTTGCTGTTGTTGTGTGGAGCAATTTCGATTCGTGTGCACTCTGAACTGCTGAACTGCACACTCCCGCTCATTCTGCTGCACTTTTTTGGGGTGGATATGTATGTTGATGTGTGCTTGCTGCAATTTTTGGGGGGCAACGACGGCGGAGAGAGAGCACGAGAAAGCAGAAGAGAGAACCGGTGAAGACGCAAAATGGTGGCCACCGCAACAACAACAAAACTGCGAAACAAAAGCAACAACAGAGGCACATCGTTGAGGTTTGTCCCTGGTTGTTTTTGTTGTTAGCTCCTTTGTTGCAGCAACACCAAAAACAACAGCAACAACAGCTACAACAAGTGAGTGCTGTAAACAAAACCTGCGGTTCGTGTGTTCAACACCTTGGCAGAACTGCAGCAGCGCAGTCGCTGGCCAACAGAAGCATCCCGATTCGGGTCCAGTTATTCCAAGTCGGCGCCAAGTGGGTGGGTGGGTGCTGTAGAAATATTGTTGCCTACCTTTTGGGGCGGCGGCGTTGAGAGCTTAAGTTGAGTTAATTATTGCAAAACACAAACAAACACGTCTCCGCATAAAAGTCGAATGTGGGTTGTAAAGTGCAAAGCCACAGAGCGGCGGGGCGTCTAATTGGTGGTGCAAAAGTGGTGGTGGCCGGAATGGTTTGAGCCAGCTAAAAGATTGTGTTTTGATTGCACGGCGTGTGTTAATCGACTCAGTGGGTGGATTAAAATACATTATGCTATTTAGTTCTGTCTATACTATACTACTAAATATACAAACTGATCATATTTCGCATTATTTAAGTCTGAATAACAAAATACAAAGCTGCAAAATACTACGCAACAAACATCAATTGATAATGTTACTCTTTGTTCAACCGTGAACATGTATATGTCATGCTCAATTAGGCGATCCTTTTCAAAACTCCGGGTCTGAAGATCGTTTTGAGCGGGTTGCCAACCAGTAATCCTCGAACCCAAATTGATTGCAAATAAATTGAGCATAAATTGAGCCTCAGGGGTGGAAAAAGGATGCGATCTGCGATCCCCTATTCAGAAAAGCATTACCTAACCTCAAACAACAAAGAGGTGCCAAGGATTCGGGTACATAAAAAAGGACTCTCACCGACGTGTGTGTGAGTTTGAGTGCCGGAACAAAGGCAGCCTTCATGATATCCTCGGATGAGCATTTGGCTGGTATGCAGCTTCATTCTCATGCGCTGCTTCTGGTTCCCCTCCTCATTCCTTCTTCGTCCCGCTGCCGATGCTTCTTCGTTCTGACTCCTTTTTGCTGCTGTTGTTGTTATTTCAGGCTCTGTTTGTGTGCACACACACTTGCACACGGAGCAACGATTACGATAACGACGTCGCTGTGACGGCGGCAGCGCAGCAGGCGGCATCATCGACAGCGGAACAACTGTGTGAGCACATTGGCACATTTAACAATGCCTTATATATGTGTGTACAGCAGAGGGCAGCAGGATATACCCAAACTGAGTTGTAGTAAAATATGTGCCTGTCCAAAAATGACCTTCACACACTGTTTTTTATTAGAAAAAAACAGTAGTGTTAAATTCACAGTAGTTTAAATTCCTAATCATTTCATGTCTAAGCTAACATAAACGGACTGAAAGGATAAGCTGCACAAATTAGCTGCTATTAAGTTGCCCGCAGCTGTGCACTCCTATGTATGGCAGGCAGTCGAATAGGCGGTGCAGTGAGGCGACGAGGAGAGAGGCCAACTCAGCAGGCGATGCGTGTAAAAAGGATAATTTGTCAATATGTTCGTTCGTTCCGGATTTGCACGGCCTTTGCCGGCAGTTGCCAGTTGCTAGTCGCCCATTGCCATCATCATTGGGCCGACGAAAATTGGATAGAATGGTCCGGGGACTCGGTGTCCTGGCTTCTGGGTCCTGCCTTTGGGCCGTCGCCCTGCACCCCTTCGCCCGTCCTCGAATTCTTTGTGCGCCTCTGCCGCTTATTCAATTGCTCGCTCAGTCAACGCAATCCTGCCACGCCTCCCACACTCCCACTTTTCCCATTTTCCGACGACCACAACCCGCCCCCTTTTCAGTTGGCTGCTTGCACCATTCGGTTAGCAATGGTTAATAGGGCTTAGGAGCAGAAATTATTGCCTTGTTCAGTGTGAAGCAGGCCAAATCGGATGAGTATGACCAGGATATTGCCGGTTCTTTGCGGGTGGGTGACGGGGCTTTGGCAGGTTGTTGG
Source organism: Drosophila simulans (assembly GCF_016746395.2). Taxonomy (NCBI): domain Eukaryota; kingdom Metazoa; phylum Arthropoda; class Insecta; order Diptera; family Drosophilidae; genus Drosophila; species Drosophila simulans. Next base: position 19,671,378 of record NC_052521.2, read on the forward strand.
GGTTATACTATGGTAGGGACGATAAACGTTCGATGACTGGGATGCATTGGATGCATTCGATCTCAGTGAATTAAGTGGTTACGCTAGGCAGGAGTAGCCATTAAAGGACTTTGTGTGTTAGCAAATTAGGTACAGAGAGGAATTCTAGAAGTTTTCTTGTGATGAAGTGTGACCATATCGGGATACAAAGCAGTGTGACCATGCAATTTTAAAACAAATGTTTGATTTTTGCATATTTTTCATAATTATTGATTTTCCATTTACTCTAGCTCCATACCGCCCATCAAACTTTATACAAACTGTCCAAAAAATATGGGAACTTGTTCAAAACCAATTACAGTTCAAATCTCTAGTGGCGAACACATTCCAAAAAGGACGATAAGTAATGCAGGGAAACGGAAACGGAGGACAGGGAACGGGAAGCAACAATCAGGAACGCCAAAGCAAAGCAAAGTCATCGCCAAAACCAATAACACAATAGACTGCCAGCCACACAAAACTCGACCAAAACCACCCACCTCCATAGCATCGTAACCATCCACCGCCCTTTTTGGAGAAGGGGGAACCGCATGAGCCCTTTTGCACTCCCTGAACTCCACCACTCTCTTTCCAATCCCTGTGGGCAGCCTCGAGACACTTCTGCCATCGTCGAGGACAAAACGCTGGCGATGAGATTTTAAAAGCCATTTAGAAAAACACCCTCAGACACAAAACAAATCCACAAAAATACCGACACGGATACCAGAGGATGCACCAACACCATCGCAAGATCACACACACACACAGCACACAGACACAAGTCAAGCTCACACACACACACAAATAGCAAACTCGAAAGCAGAGTAGAATAAACGCAAAGCTTACACAAAAGTGGCGTTAAAAATGATGCGGAAACACGATGTTCGTCAGTGGGAAGAGGGCACGAGGTGGCGCAAGAGGAGCATTATGGGCAACAGGGGGTTAAGAGAAGGCCGAGGACAACGTCGACAATGAGCCTTCGAGGGAAAACCGCTGCTAAAACTTCACGCTTAAATATTTTTCACACCACATAGCGACAAGTTTGCGAAGACAGGCGGGCAAACAGCGAAAGAGACGGACGATTCACTGCAGGAAAGAGACGGAGCAAACGAGTGCGATGGAGAGGGGAGGGGGAAGTGAGGACTTCAGGACTTCAAAATGGCACGAAACCCCACGGAAGTGCGAGGAATTCGCGGACTGGAAAAGCTCCAAGGCAAATGCCAGAGCTAGAGGGGGAAAAGAGGAAGGACGACGAGAAAGGACGACGATGTTAAGTAGACGGTAAATGTCTAAATACCCTTTTTTGCCAGTGCCAAATGCCTGGCATTCCGACAGGCGACCGCAGATGACTTGACGAGTGAGCGGTTTTCGGTGGCAATTGCTGAATCCGTTCCTTGGACACTGCTGATTACGAAAGCCACGTGATTCCATGACGACATGTCCAAGGGGACGCGTGAATATGACTAAATAACAAAATGTGAATCCGTGATTCCCTATTATATTATTACAGCAGAAAACGCCTAAGGGAATGATCATTCCGTGATCGTGTCGAACGATCATATTTTCTTTTTCTTTGAATTTTAGTTTTTCTATTAGTCTTTAAGTACAAAGTGCATCATAAGATTGACCACTGATACCAAAGTAATGCAATTGCAGCTAACGAACTGAACTCAAAAGTTCGAAATTCAGTGAATGCTGAAATAATTGCCATGTCCCACTCAATTACAGTTTGCAGTTTACTAATTCTATATAGTATTCCCCAGAAATCAATATGCTCACTTCTTCGGTTCGTAGGGCAAACGAGTCGAGAACCGCAGATGCAGAGGATGAGGAAGGAAAGCGAGAACCCAAATCTAAACCGAAACACAATTGTTAGAAATTAAAAGGAAAACTTTAATCATACCCGCGGGCAGTCGCAGCAGCCAAGCGGGAAATGGGAAATGGGGCACGGGGGAGGTCCGTTTGCAACTGTCTGAGAATACAACGAAACTTTTCCAAGTTTCCGGTCGTGTGTACAATTTTCCGTGCTCATTTCCGCAGCCATTTCCTTCGGCACACTCACAGACACACACATTCACAGTAGCACAATAGCTGTCCGAAAGGAAGCAGCAGCAGCAGGAGCAGTGGAAGGAAATTCGCCAAGTCGCTTGGCCTCGCACAATTGTTGTTCTAAGGACGAAAAGGACTTGCAGACAAACTTCCACTTGAGGTCAGCGGGTGGACGGGCGTTGAAAAGTGGCTGGATGCACAGCATACACATGTAGCGATTACTTCTCTCACTTGCCCCAAAAGAAAAAGGATCCAGCCAGAAAGTTAAGCTAGTCAGTGCACCCCCCTATATTACAGTACAACATTGAGAAGCTGAACACATTAAAAGAGATCTTTTGTGAAATCGACCACCATCTCCTAACCTCCAAGTTCGTTGTAAATATTTAATACATTTCGCTACATCCGTAGTTAACATAACGGAGTCCCACTGTGGTTGCATCGGCTTCCGGACTATTCGGATAACTTTTTGCCGACTTCCTCTGCCGCTGACAGACGTCACGGGGGCGTGAGGCAGGGATCTAGGGGCTGGCACGAGATGAGATGGAGAACTGAATTTTTGCATGCTAGCAGGATGCTACGGTCCTGTCCTGTGTGCACAGTCAGTCAATCAATACGTCAGTTGGGCTCATCAAAAATTCCAATCACAAATTGGCAGAGAGTCGAGAGTCGGCCCCTATCCACAGCTTTCCCGGAGCTCCCGCTCCGTATCCGCATCCCCCTTCCGATTTGGCTCCCCACTTTCCTCGCTTGATTTCCCACACTTCCTGCGAAATTGCGAGTCCGTGAGGCTGCGAGGTGGGCGCAAGTCAAGCGCAGGCCCAAGAGCAGGACCTCCACTCACTTGACTGACCCCCGGTTGGACACTGTCAGGGGATCGGGGGCAGCGATAGGTTGTCTGGGGGCGTAGGCAATAATGGCATTTAAATGCAGGGTCACGTATCAATTTACTTGGTTATTAGTTACGAGCCCTCGCTTCGGACTTGGCCACTGGTCAAAAGCAGTCCCTCTCTCTCTGACCTCCCTACCTGTCTCTATCTGGCATCCTAGAGTGCGTGTGTGTGTATGCGCTTCTGTGGTTGTGTGCTCCCCTTTTTTGCCCCACTTGCCCTTTTGAACCGACGTACAAATCCGGGCTGAGCGCTCAGTTTGTTGCTCTTTTCGTCCGCTCATAACGGATATGGCTTTGTGCTAAACTGACAGCACAGCTCCGCACCTGACCCACAGTCACCGCACTAGGAACCACCCACTAAACCACCTAGAAAACCACCCAGCGAACCGCCTACCTCCCACTGCACCATGCCATTTCCCGACTGGAGAGCAGCCACAGTCAAAAGTTTTTCACTTTTCAAGTTCTCGCTCTCGGTTCTCCGTGGTTGGGTCTCCTGCTCTCGGTGGATGCACCACCCCATAGCACCATAACCAAAACGAGCGCCACCCAAGCACCAACGAGAACAGCCAGACCCCCTTTTGGTTGCAGTTCCGGGCTCAAGGAGCAACTGGCAGGCCATCTTCCAGCCGAACCAAACACACACGAATCGTGTGGCCAGGATACGAAGCCATTGTATCCTTATGCTGAGAGAAACAGAGTGACGCAGAACGATTGTGGAAAAGAGACAGCTGCGGAGCGAGTGCTCTAGCTATGTGGATAGGTGCCGTGCCACAGCAGCAACATGCAATGTGCAACAGCAGCAGCAAGAGCAAACAGCAGCAGCAGCAACGGCAGCTATGCCAGCGAAGCATTCGGCGATACACAGATAGTTACACTGAGAGAAAGTAATCGGGATAACGTTGAATAGAAGACAAAGATTCTTTGATTCTGTTTCTAACAATCTGAGTGAACTATATTGCTCAATAAATAGTGTACATTTACTCTAATGCATACATTTACAAACGATACTTAAAATCAAACTAAAGGTGTGGTCTTTAATATATATAATTATAAGAGTGTGAAATTTCTTTCAGTGTCCTAAGGGCAGGCGAAAAAAATCAACATTTCCTGAATTCGGCTTTCCATCGATACCTTGACACAGGCGTCAGAGCTTTGGGAACTGGTGCACTCACACGGACAGCAACACACACACTCACCCAAACACACACACACATGCAGAAGGAACCCTCGGCTGTAAAAAATATTCGCAGGAGAGGAGCACGAGCGGGAGCCATTTAGGGTGAGCAAGTGTATGGCGGCTGCCACAACAAATCCCTAAACAAGCAACAACAACCGGCGCACAACACAACTTCCGACGTCGACACCCAGCGTCAATATTCCTAGACTCGTCCTCGTCCTCGACATCGTCCTCGGATTCTCCTCGTTTTCGTCCTTGCGAGTGGGTTTGCGCCCTCGAATCCTGCTGTTTCTGCCGCTGCATTCTGCATGTAGAGCGGAATTTCCGGTCTAACCTCACAGCGCCCAAGCGGAAATACAAGCGGATTAGCTTTTAGATTTATATACTAACAAACACCGATTAGACAGGTGGCCAGGGTGGCCATGGTGGCGAGTCCCGATCCCAGAGAGAAACGGAGAGGCCAATAGAGAGGGAATCCCGGAGAGAAATCGAGAGAAGTGTGCTCCGCTCTACGTGGCGCTACGAGAGATTTGGCTTGGTAATAACAGCGAGAAAGGGAGAAAAATGGAGAATCGTAGAGGGTGGGAGAGAACGGGGGCTTTCCAATTGGGAGAAATGGGGGAAAACACTCTCTACATTTCACCAGTCGGTTGGTAACCTTGTTTTTTTTGCTCCCGTCGCTTTTGGCATTGCATTTTAGTGTTTCCTGCTCGAAGTTCAAATGTGAGAATATTTTCAAATTTTCCTTCCCCTTTTCCGCCCTACTCCGTACACCTGTCCCTTTTCCTTTCTCTGTGCTGCTTTGGTGTTAATTTTTCAGATGCCAGCCAACTTTGGGTTATTTTCTAACTAATAGAGCGTGTCGAAAGTATTTTCCGGGCATTTTTTGCTGCTCGAATATTGCACTGTTTGGAAAATTCCAGGTTGGAAAACAATTTGAAAATGTTATTGAAAAAAGCTGCTCATCATTTAAATACCACTTTTAATATCCCAAACAATGGATACTTTGAATATATATGCGTATTCAACTAAAATTTTGTTATTAAAATGCTTCTCAAATAATTTCAAAACACTTAAAAAGCACGCTGTAAAAACTTCATCCATCTGCTGTCGAGCAATTCATGTTCAGCTATGCTTCCCTCTGTGTACATCGTCAGTTTTCGTTATGATTAAACATTCAGTGTGCATGAGGCACCCAGAGGAACAACTTTCAGCTGCCAAGCTGCACAAATCACAACTCCCAGACTATTAGTCCGCGAATGTATGAAGATATAGATATAAACCATTTTTTGTGCGCTACTTGGGTCTTTTTGGCGCTCCAAGGAAATGGCTTGCCACCTTAAAAATTGCAATGAAAGTCGTCGTCAAATTGTCATAAAAATGCGATAACTTTGCTTTGTGTTGTTCTGGGGTGTGGTTATTATTGTTGCTGTTGTTGCTTTTGTTTTATTGTTTTCTTTTTTTGTGTGTGTTTCGCCCCTCTTCCTCGTTTTTTCCTCTTACGGAATTCGTGTTGTTCCTGTGGCTGGGGTGTTGTCGTTTTGCCAACTACGAGAGCATGATAAATTTTTACGATGTTGCCATAACAATAAACCGAGCTTCGGCTGGCTCCGGCATTTCAGCGGCATGTGAAAAGCGCGCGCGGAAAATGCAGAACGTGAAAAACTAATAAAATCTGCTGCTACTGCTGCTGCTGTTGGCAAGCTGCGAAACTTTTATGGCCAAACTACGCGCTCCATCAAAACGCAGCGCAAAAAAGGGGTAAGAACGGGTGAAAGGGGTTGAGTGTTCGGTGCAAATGTGAAAAGTGCACAAATAGCTCAGGTGCAGGGTCGGATAAGCGAGAAAGTCGTCAACAGGGCGCTGATGCAGCGGGAGTTTCCCAGATCCCCATACCAGCACATAACCGGCTTTTGTGTCATCCATGGCAACGCCACCATTCCATCCACTTCCGACATTCTGAAAAGTTTTTAAAGCCCAAGAAAAAAGGAAAAACAACACAGTGTATGACAATGAACGATTATTTTTCATAACGGTGTGCAGCTTGATTGACAGAATCTGGAAGGCAACGAGAAGACTGCCATTTAAAAATTATCTCCAGATAAAGTTTAAGTGTACCACATTAAAAATGCTTACAGGGTAACTCAGGGTTCTATTTCAAATTAAAAAATTAAAGGTCTGATTAAAAAAGTACAAAGTAAAGCAAAATCTCGTGCGATAGGATTTAACAAAAATCGTAGCATACATTGCGGGGCAATTTGTGATTGAGCCACCCAACCGCTGTTAATCAAACTCTTCGCTCAATTTCTCCAGTGCTGCAGATCAATCATGCAAGTCACGAACTCAGTGCCCATTTTACATGAACTTTTTTTCGGTTTAAGCCCGGGGCAAATGCCTACATGCATATATAAGGGTATGTACATGAGGATACAACCAAGTGGATGTCACCAAACCATGAAAATAGGCCTCTATTTTGGGGGGCTGGAATTTGGTGGGGGGAGCAGGGCAGGCGGTAAGCCCCTTGTTTGGCTTTGGGATATTTTTGGATTTTGGTTTTGCAAATGGATTTATAACCCCTTGTGTGATTTTATAGGCCCTTAAGCCATTGTTCAAATAACCCGGCGTGCCAAGCCACCAATTCCTACTGGCACACCACCCCCTGTCAATCTGTCCACCCCCCACATATCCACATTGTTGACTGACTTGCAATCCTGGATTCATGGGAGGCGTATGCGTATCCTTCTAATGATATTTGAGGAACGGATGTGTATGTAAAACCAATAATAAGACGACCGCACCGGGGCCAGGGAACTAGGTGGTTGCAGAAGGCTAGAAGGATGATTGGATGGATGGACGGTTGGATAACAGGATGGCCGGATGGCAGGATGGTAGGATGGCCGGATGGCAGGATGGGTCATATTCCTGGATGGGCTGATGGCGGCTAGTCCATGGGAGGGCTCGTTCTGGCCGAATTGGTTAACAAGTGGTGCGTGTATCAATTCAATTGAATTTGCAAATGTTGTTGTTGCCCACTGATGCATGAAGGGCCCATGAATGCCCAGGAGCAGGATCCGCATCATTATCATCATCATCAGCTAACTGAAGTATTTTATGATATATCCCAATGCCCAGTGCCACTTGATGTTTGTCTTTCGGTATCGGAGCAAAGGGAACGGATTCAAGGAAGCGGATTTACGCAGTTCGACATTCAAGTTTGGGGGTTGAAATACTTGCCAATACAGGCAGGAAAAGAATACGCAAAGGAATACAGAACTATTTGTATCTTCAGGCTCTCAGAAGTCTCTTCTGGTTTCCGTACACTGACCACAAATCGAAACTAGTCGATTAAGATATGATAATCTACCTTAAAGATATTAGGAAATTACGTTATTTATGAGCAGTCAATTATACAAATTAGGTATTAAGCAATGTATGCTGGTGGTGTTTTAATTTCTATCAATTTCAGAATCATTTTTTCAAGGGAATTATGTTTTTCTGTGCATTTCACCCCACCGCGAAACAATTTTAACACTTTTCCGCTTAAGCAGATGAGCGTTAATTAAAAAATCGTGAGGCGGCGCGGCGCAGCACAAAGGAAAAGTAAAGGAAGCGGTCATAAATACCATGCAGAAAACAGCAACAACAATCGGAAACAACGTGAGCGGGCAAAGCAATGGCAACAATTCAATTAAAATGCCAAAGGGGCCTCGTTGGCATGCAAAGTGCTCAGGGGAGCGAAATTAACCCCTATAAACTCGTAATATGCTCAAAATGATGCACTTAAAAACACATTAATCACATCGACAATTATTGCGGACGCATGCAGGCATTTGTGTGCGTGAGCGAACAAGAGGCGAAGTGGATACAACTGATAGAATGGGAGAGTGAAGAAAAGGAGCCGACACGTGCTCAAAAATAAACGGGAATTCCCCCCAGTCCCCCAAAAGCGCTGATGTTAAGTACGGACAATTAACAAGAAAACCAACCACCATACAAATAACTTATTCCCAGCGTAGCACATAAAAATACGAGGGGGTTTAAAAAAGTTGCCTTGAATCAATTAAAAATTCATTTAAATAACTGAAAGTATTCGTTGAGCAGAACGATGGAACATCAGAATTGTTAAGATGTTTTCCTTAAGACTTTCGGATCTACTCTGTTGCGTTTCTCTCAGTGTGCTCAAAATGGACCCCACTGCACAAAGAATTGAAAGCATAAAAGCTTTCGTGTCGTCATTAAAAACTGTTTTTGCTAATTAAGTGCTCAATTGAGCATTCAATTTCTCACACACACACACAAAGGTGGGATGAGGTGGCGCAAATGAGAGGGGGGTGCACGAGCAAACAACTGCGAAACAGGGTAAATACCCATCCAAGCAGAACAAAAGCCCAGAAACCGAAACCAAAGCAGAACCAGAAGCAGAAATATCAACAGCAAACAAGGTCCACAGCTTTAGACGCCTCTGCCTCTCCCCGACCCCCCTCTCCGTGCTACATTCTTTACCTACGGCCAAGGCAAACGAAATGAAATGAACGAAAGTATAACAAAGTTGGTTTATTTGCTCAGTTAATGCAAAATGATTCCCCCGGGGAGAGGTGAGGGGGAATCAGGACTGCAACCGCACAGTAGAGACTGCCTACAAGGGAATACAGTGTTACCAGCGTCTTAGAGCAAATAGCAGTATTGTTTCTTAACTGAATTCATATAATAAAACTTATAGTAATTAAATTATAATTGGTAAGCTTCTTAAAGTATATGTCTGTTTAATAAAAGTTTCAAGTTTCCAACGAACCGTAAAACTAACATTTATTGCCGTGTAGCAAAACAACCTAAAATATACGGCACAAAGGGGCGGGTAATAAAAATGAGTAAAGGAAAACACAAACAAAACCCGAGTCGACATAAGGGTAAACACGATTCAATAAAATTACGCTGAAAAGTATGCAACAGAAACAAGCAAACAAAGTGAAAGGCGAGTGGGTGGGTAGGTGGGTGGTTGGGTGGTGGCGCTCGAAAGCCGGTCTGAGCTCATAAAGCAAACAGTTACTAGGCGCTGACGAAGAACTGAGTAAACTGGAAATGAATGCCAAAGCAAACGTGGCGAAAAAGAAAGTGCAAAACAACAAACAGCACCGAGAAATACAAAACCGAAACCGAAAAAAAAACCAAAGTACGCCAAAGGAAGCGAAGAGAAAAAGTACTTAAAAAGCTCACAAGCAAATATTTATAACAGTAAATCACTTTGGCGCTGGCACACATACACAAACAGACGCGGAAAGAAAGAGGGGGCGAGGTGGAGCAAGTGAAAAGTGCAATAAAAGAAGCAACAACGGTACACTCGAAGAAAATAACTCATCATTCTTTATTGGAAAAGTTTGCAAAAATATGTAATTAGGAATATATGGGTAAAGAAAACTTTGCTTTTCATTAAATAATAATATTGTATTATTAAAAAGGCAACTTAATAAAATTTTTGTAGTTCTTAAGGAATTCCATATATATCGATGCATACTTTCAGACACCTTTAGTAAATTAAAAGAGGATTTACGTTTACAAGTTTTTTATAGCTTTTTTTTAGCAGCACCCCTTATTTTTCACTGTGCACCTCCTGCTTCACAAATGTTATTGTACGTCTGTTTCTGTTGCCGTTTCGCAGCAAGGAGCAACTGGCAAATATTTAAATTCGTGCGCTAAGGCACACAATAAAAACGTAAACAAATACAAAGTAAATATGGCGGCGACAGAGGCAACAACAAGGAGCAACAAAAGTGAAACAAGAAAATCGCGCAGTTCGTGTCTTGGAGCTTTCCACCCCTCTCTTTCCACTGCCCCCATTGCACCTGCGGGGCTGATAAAACTGCAAGTCGGGTCCTTAGTTGTTGTCAAGTTTTTAATTAAATTTGGGACTGCAGTTTGTGCAACAATAAAGTAACGAACAACTAGCTGGGGAACCCAAAAAGTTTTCGTATAGCAAGTGACTGGGAAAAGGGAGTCAACAATAAGATTATCTTTTGGCATCAGCTTTTTGCCAGTCAATGGAGAGATCTCGTAAGCCCGGCTAATAGAAACCTTGTGCAATTTATGCGGCAGCAAAATATGCAATTTCAATCTGGAAAACTTTGTGCAAATAAATGCATTTCATTTTTATCGAATTGAGGCAAATGAAAATATTTTTACTGCTCTGCAATTGTCGGAAATAAATCGATGCCTACAAATTGAATGGGAAAATACAGAAATTGTTACGGCTAACTCGATGTTCCGGCCGAAATCGAACAAAAGAAAAGCACAGTGGGTGCCAATGGGAATGAACTACCGGCCAGTAGCCTCAAATAAATATGTTTAACCAAATTGCTAACCGACAACAGCCCCCTTGAAGGGCTGAAAAAAGGACGAGTCAGGCGTAACATATTTATTGACATTGCGGTTGCCGGACCGAGAACCCGAAACCCAAAACCCAGATCCCACACCCACACCCAGAACCAGGACCAGGACCAAGCCCAATCCCAAACCCGTGCCCGTATCCGGACACACATTGGATTTCAGTTAGCAGTTAGCTGGCAAGCAACCACCGCCACCACCACCACTAACCAGTGACACAAGGGCCACAAGACCCACGATACCTCGCACCCGGCGTCCGGATCCCCAGAAACCACCGAATGAGTGGCACTTGCAAGTGTGGTGTTTATGTTCCATACATCAAGGGTTTATGGGCTAAACGTTTATGTGTCTGGCAACAACAAGCTTTTAAAGGGTTTCCATACACTCAGCAGCACATAAACAGGACAAATACTTTAGCCTGAACTAAAAATATACAAATTAATTAAAATAAATAAGAGATATTCCATTTTTAAGAAATGAGAGAATACTTTAATTCAATGTGATTGACTAACTACTTACAAAGCCAATTAAAATCGTTTCAGTTACGCAGGCTCCACTGTACACACTAGCCCATGTGCTGGGTGGGGCACTAAGAGTCAATGCCGAAGTTTGCCTTGGTAGCGCCACTTGAAATTTCACTTACACCCACACGGAATGCCTTTATGTGCGACTGTGTGCGTGCGAGTTGACGTTGCACACTTCGTTGACTCCCAAAAGACGCCCACACTCAAACGGTTGACCTCAGACGTCCGCCCGCCCATGCGCCCGACCCGGTAAGGGAGCGGGGGGAAATCGGGTGGCGGGCTAACGTATTACAAAATGTATTTTATCTTCATCGATTGGCAGAATTTATATGTTTTTTCATGCCACATCAGCGCTTTATGTGAGCTGCACGGACGAAGGAGGAATGGCACAAAGGAATCCCCCCTAAGTGAGTTGAGGTTATGTGCTGACAGCCACGAGCACCACCATATGCATATATCTTTCGGATGGGGCGGATGGAGTGGGTGTGTGGGATAAATCAGCTGCTGCTAGCAGATGATGATGATTACAAAGGGATGAAGTTGTAAGACTGCGCTGCCAACAAAGATGTAAAGCGTGTTGCTCGAAATGGAAAATGTCCTGTCGAAATGGGCAAGACAGTAAACCGTTTTAACACGCAACTCAATTGCCAGAATTTGTAGCTGTTTAAAGCAGGGATATTTTAAGTATTCCTTATTTTGATCGTCATTTATTGCAAATAGAACGAAAAAGGAAAATACGTAAAAAGACTGAGCAATTTTCCTCCAATTTGACAAACTTCGCAGGAATTCAAAGCGAAAATCCACCCACCGTATATTGAATATTCAAGGAGTAGGAAAATCACCATAATCTAGGACTAGAAGTCAATTTTACTTTGCATAACTCCCCTCGAATGTACATCATGCACGTCCCATTCTTCTGCACATCAGCTCCGTTGTCTGCAATCATGTTTGCCAATTATGCAAATGACGATGCGACCCACTGTGCCGCCACTGTGGGCCCAAACCGAGTAAATACTCTCCAAACACTTGGCTTCGTGTTTACCACAATTTACTGCGACTCGAGTCAGCAGAGCTGTAGCAAAAATAAATGCAGTGCACATTTTTTGCCCACAATTTCCTGGAAGTTTCAAGCTTGTGAAAGAGGGGGTGGGCGGCTTCTGGGTTCCAGGGGGCGAGCACAATAAAGTGAAAAGGCGCAGGAAGGGTCGGGGCTTAGGTCGTAGCTTGCCACAAGCCAAATATGTCTGTGTCTGGGCCTGGTTTTCAACTCCGAACCCCGAACACCCTCCTTAAACCACACCCCTGCCCACTACGCTGTCTCGTTCACACTTTTCTTTCAGTCTCGTCCTGGCATTCGTGTCTGGAAAGTGTGGCAATAAAAAGGATAATGTAACTGTTATTCTACGCAAAACGGAAACGAAGGCGGGCGAAGGGGATGGGTTGAGGTTGGCTTGGGGTGGGCTGCGGTGCGGTGGCAAGTGCTTGAAATATTTTTGTGGCAAAGGTGGCAACTTGGGCAACAACAAGATGTGGCTAAAGTAAAAAGCACAACCAAAGGCGGCAAAAACAGAACTGTGGCCCGAGTGGGGTTGCTGTAGCCAAGCTGGATCCTTGCTGAGTGACTGACTGAACAAGTGGCAGCGAGGAAACGGCTGTCAGTCAAACGAAGGAGGAAGGGAAAATACTGGGGGGTGGTGCCACTGCGCTGTAGGTGGAGTGGAAAACCCAACCCAATTTGGTGGGGTAAAAAACCATTCCGAGAGCGAACGATACGATACGAAACGAAACGCAACGAAACGAGACGAGCCAAAGTGCCAAAGAGCGAAGCCGGAAAATTGTGTGGAAATTTGAGCTTCTTTTGAAATTGAGGCCGGAAATGACACCCACACAACCCACTGTGCAGAGCGAGACGGCCATAGAGGATGTGAGCGGGAGAGGGAGAGTGCGACGACGTCTGTTGTTGTGTTAAACAAAATGTTTGCGGGTGCAATAAGCGTAAATTCAGTGGTTTTATGTTTACTTATTCAACTCCTCAACCACCCAACCACCATGGGGCATAACTTCGTTTTATTGGCAGCCCAGGGGCGGGTTGGTCGGGCTGCCCGTGGAGGTCTGTGTGGAGCGGAGTAGAGTGGGGCGGTGGCTTCAAGTTCTCCCCTCTTTCCGGGCGGTAATATACTTTTTGCAAATCGATGCCAACTCCTTAAACGGTGTGTGCGGTGGTGAGGCGGGTATCCCTGGGGAAACCGGCTACAGTGGGTGTGCATGGGCACAGGAAGCGTGTGGCATGTTGAATGGTCTTGAGTGTTTTCGTATGGTTGACAGGATAACACGGAGTAATTCAATTCGAAATACTTTATGCTGTTGCTTTTATTATTTGTGCTTGCTCGCTCGCTCGCTCGGTTGCTCGGTCGTTCGTTTTCGTTTTCGTCCTCATGCTCCTTTTCCTTTGGGGGATTGCTGTTGTCGGAAGTGGCATTTGTAGGTGGTTTTCAGTGGGTGGCTCGTGGTTCACTTGGAATGGTGGGTGGGCTGCATAAAAATTCGTGTGCAATGTTATACACCCACACCCACACACACTAGTACACAAGGAGACCGTCTGTGAGCTTGTGGTTTCTCTGTTTATTTATTTTTATGATGTTTCCTTTTTGGCATTTTATTGAAGAAGTTTACCGACGCCATTGCTGCTGCATAAATAAGCGAGGAAAGGGGGCGAAAGCACTCGCTTCCACACCCCCAGCCCCATTGCAATTCATAAAAAATCAATATTTATTACAACAGCTAGTACATGGAAACCTCCTTGTGGTCCCAGCTTGTTATTGGGCATTTAATCAGTTGATTTCTTATTCAGGTTGAAGTTTCCTCTCCATTCGAATTGGGGAAATGCAATTAGAGAAGCTTTTGCTGAGATTTTTCCGAGTGTGCGGTGGGTATTCATGTGGGATTAAGGACACTCGAGTGCCAGTGGCGATATATGATATATACCAAAAAATTGAATTTGAGGAAAAGACAAATGTGTTTGAATGTACAATGGACAAGCTTGAAAAATATGCCTTTCTTTGAATAACGAAAATGTTTCCATATATCCTAAATGCCCTCAAATTGAATCAGAATAAAAGAGTTCAAAACCAAAAATTTAAACTTCTTAACACGATGCATGTGGGTATTAACCCATGTGATGCAGGTGATAAAGAAATGATGAAGCAGCATTTTTATGAATTCCACATAAAGTTCTTTGGAATGGCTACCTTCATGCAATTTTGCATATGCAAAGCACTGTGAAATCAGTTTAAATGCAAAAACAGAAAGCCATAACACAGATTCCCCACAAATGCTCAACTCTTTTTGAGCAAAAATGCAAATAATCTCCGAACCGGGCAAGTGCCTTCGCAACCCGAACCATTGACCAATGTTCTTCTCTGGATGGCTAACCAAGCCCGGCTCAGGCTATTATTGGACTGTCCGAGCAAAGCGGCCAACGCCGAACACTCAAAGTTAAGTGAAACCAATTGAAATTTATTGACGCGAATTGGGTTTCACTTGAACCTGCTAACCCCGGGGCGCTGGCTTGACGTTTCGCATTACCAGAATACCGATGTCGGAGCGAAATCGGATCGGCTTCCCCCGCCGAAAGAGGAGTCACTTACCTTCTTTTGACTTGTCGTACTGCTTGGGCGATGTGGTCTTCTTTCCTGGCACGGGCCGCAAGGCATTGTTGATGTGCTGGGGGCGAGAATTGGCACATGGACAGGGGTCAGATTGCATTGTCCAGCTACTGGAATACACCGATACTCACAATGCGATCGGAGCGCTCGCCGCAGGGCAAGCGGGCCACTGCGGACTCGGGACTGTCCTCCGGCGGAGGCGGTTGGGGCACCCAGTTGTAGGCCCGCCTGGATATGGGCACTCCAAAGCGATCGTGCTGTGAGGCTTGTTGTCTATAAAGAATACATATAATTATTAAGATAAGCATCTAACAAGTGCGAGTTTGTTTTCACTTTCATAACGAATATAAGGTTTATGATAACTTTTATGGTAGGCAATTACCCACTTCTTTTATCAGTGATGCTAACCAGTATTTATCCAAACAGAACTGCTTTTTCCTGCTATCAACATGATTCTCCTACTGATTCAACAATATCTCGCTTACTTCAATAAAGAAAAATATTAATCTAAAGGACACAATAAACACTGTCTTTATAAAATATAAGACTGATATATATGAAAGTATATTACAGAACACCTGTACCTCACAGATTAGTTTGTTTTAAGAAGCTTTTGATCTAGACTAACTAAACTATTGCTTTCCTGAATTGTATAGGTAACCAACTAAAGTATGTAGTATATTTTTTAGAAGTTACAATTGGAGCACTGCTTTCTGTTCAGTTTCCCACCTTAAGCTCTCGTAGCAGTCCAGACAGACGACCGCGTATTCTCCGTTTTCCAGCAGCAGGCCGTCGTCGCTCTTCTGATGCTTCACAAAGGGAAACTCGTTGACGGGTAACGCTCGAACTCTTTTCCGATAAGTCGTAATGCCGCACAGGTGACAGTTGTAATCGTGCCAATTGTATTTACGATCCGCTGGGTTCACGCTGGGACTTTGCGCCTCATACCTGCCAAAAAATGGAGCACATTAATGACTATTTCATTGTTTGGTATTAAGGACTGTAAACTTACTTTCGCCACTGATTCAACATGGAATGGTAACAAAAGGTGCAAACCAACGCCGAATTGTTTCTTAACTGCTCCGCATTGGGAAGTGAATTGTGTTTGAGCAACAGTGGGAAATAAGGACGCGAACCCTGAATAATAAAGAGAATCAGGTTACACATATGCTAGGAACTATTCGACATTCCGATCTTTTTTCCTTTTGAAATTCGACTATCAGTCAAGTACACCAAAACAAATCTTAATACTCTATCAAAAAGGTTAATTTGTTAATCATTGCTCGCAGAAACATATATGTGTTTTGTATCTATTAGTATTAACGTTATCTAAAACCAACTGTATTTATATATTATAATATTCATATAAAATTGGAAAAGGGCTTGGCTTATCAGCAAATTATCAGCAAATAAAACATTAATACCTTAGCTGTTTTCTATAGTTATACATTTTAAACTCCTGAGATATGTGAAAATTAGCCCCTAGTCATTTCAATAGCTTTACACGCCTAGTAGATGAGTCTTTACATCCTATCCTATATCTTTCACACTTAACTTATATGACTACGTGCAACGCTCTTTAAGCATCCCTCTTAACTATCTTATCTCTATAGCCCTCCTCGATGAAGGTACCTCTTTACTGGCATAGAGCACTCTGGCTAACGTTAGGTCCGAGTGCAGGCCGCAAAGATAGCAGTAGATTGATGTGCTGGCAGGCGTCGAGGATGATATGGATGGTGTGGAGGGCGGAGTGTTGATACTCATGGCGCCGTGACGAGATCCGTTTGGTGAACTGGAGGTCAGCATGGGCGAGGGAATGTTGTATCTGCAAGTGGAGAGCGCCAGTTAGAAACGTACACGTACACATCAATGACAATAATATGGATAACCTTCTGTGCTCGAGGGGAACCCGTTCTGCATCCATTGTCTCCCACTGGCTGGCCAAGTAATCCTTGCAGTCCTTGCAGGCCAGCACGCGATTGCTGTTAAGTTCGTTGTTGTTGTTATTATTGTTGTTATTGGTATTGTTATTATTGTTGTTGTTGGTTACGGCGTTGGCCTTGAGACAGGGAAAGTGCATGGCGTGGGAGTTCATATGCTCGGCACTAGTGGACAGCCAATCCATTTTGTTTGACGGGCACATCACTTTGCAAATGGAGCAACTGCAAGAAGAAAACGCTAGCATTAGATATAGGTGTATTAATAACAATAATTTACTTACGGATACTGGCCGTGTCCATTTTCGATGGCTCCTTGGCTGGAACTCGGCGAATTGGGACGCGAATCGCTGCGACGAATTTGTTTGAGGTCGCGTGCCGTGTTCGAGTTGGAATTGTTCGAGTTCGTCTCGTAGGGCTATCAATAATGGAATGAAAATGAAAACATACAGATTGTATTAGCTATTTGTGTGTTCGTTCTAAGAATATCAGGCACACGCGATTGTCCTCAGCGAATGCCAGCTGCCTTGGCGATCCGCAAAGACTAACTTCGAACCTATCTAATCAGCTGAAGCCCAACCAAATTTTATTAAATATTTTTTTTACAATTGATTTGCTATTCAAGGAGTAGGCACTCGACTATGACTGGCGATCGACTGGTTTTGCTTTCGGCTTTTGCCGTAAAAACCGATTCGATCCAGTTCGAACCGTGTGGGTATCACTTATCTCCCTTCGTTTTGCGACTTATATTTCGAGGGCGAGAGCGAATACCGCTCCAAAACCATAGGCTTTCTTATCGCAGTCCGTTTAGGACTAATTAGATGGTTTGGGGTTACAACTACTGATATCAATCATTACTGCAGTTCAGAGTTGAAGCCTATTGGTTTTTTTTTATTTGTTCACTTATGCCGAACATGACTTGGCACCAATTAGATGATGTATGTCAACAATGTCCGTATTTGAATATAATTTGCTTTTCAAGGGCCCTTCAAGTCGAACAGGAATTCTCTTCTGTTCTCTGGTCTTTGAAAACTATGGGGTCGTGATCACTTGAATCAATTGTGGGTAGAACAGCAAACAAAGAGGTTAATTATATTGGTTAAATCAAACATTATGGTTTTGCCATCGACGAACTGATTATTCGGAAATTTTAAAAGCGTATTTGGACATTTGGTATTTATCAGCCATTATTGATATTTACTACTCCAGAAAGTTGAATGACTCGGCTCAGCGAGACGGCAGTTGTTTGCTTAATACATTTACAACCTTTAAAATTGTACTATCTGAGGAAGGACGGCAATGATAGTCACCAGATATGGATCCTACTTCTATCGTGTGTTGCCAAGCCAAACATTTGCAATTCAAAGCCCAGAGACCGTAATGCAAATAATGCCGAGTGGATTCCCATGAAAATGAAAACCGAAATCAACAAATAAGACAATGCAAATGTAAACAATTCGGAATGAATTGTTTAAATATCGAGTTACTGTTGGTGTTGTTTTTATTGTCGCTGGCGTATTGATAAATATTTGCATTTATCTATATTTAATTTCGTATTTTGTGCCTCAGTTTACTGTTTCTTTATGCAAGAAAACGAGTTTCGAAAACTCTGCTCGATTGTGCAATGACCTGAATAAACCCAGAATAAACGCGGGCTTTCGTATATGATGGGTACACGCATGTTGAATTCGTACATACAGATATGGAAAATAGAGCAAATGCCAGACACCTGTTCAAAGATAAATTATTGTGTTGGAATTTTTCCCATTTTTCCGAACCACATGCTTAACAAACAGATGACTACTGTTTAATCAAAGCCGAAGCCGACACATGAAGAAACATTTCGCAATTGCTTAGAAACATAGAGATCATTTCGTGTTTTATTCGTGTATTCAAGTCAATCAACTCTGTCAAGGCTGCAGACATGCCTGAATTCTCAAAAAATAAATATAATGTATGTAGAAAGAAGCTTTTGACACAATGCTGTTTGGCCAATATAAATAATGACTAGGGGCCACACAGGAAACAATCTAACAAAACTAAAACCAGCAAAACGAAACCGTAAATCAAGCAGAAAAAACTTTAAGACAAATTAAGCCATACAAATAGTCAACAAACACTGGCAGATTAAACAAAAGTATTTCACTATACACGATCGTATAAAATAAACATAAATCCCAAGAATGCGAATATGAAGAGTAAATTTAAGAAGATGGTAATAATTTATGAGCCAGGCGACGACAAGTCTTTCAATTGTCTGCTGCGAAACGCGCAAAGATTTCAAATTAGAATTGGGGGAAAAAGAGAAAAATGCGACAGCAGAACTAAAAACAAAATAAACAAAACTAAGGCGCTTCGAGAGCAACAAGAAGAACAACAACAGCCGGCTATAAATAAAAAGCGTTTAAGTAGAATTAAGCAAAAAGCAGACAAGTAAACCGGTTCGAGGCAGATGCCTTAAGCTGACACAAAAAAACCGACTCTGACTCGACCAAGTTTACCCAGTTTTTATTGCCCCCGCATATGTGCCGTCTTGTTTAGACGATAATTTCGTTTGGGTCCCTCCTCCGCCACACTCGCACTTGCTCTATATTTGTTTGCTCTTCTCCGGAGGAGCAGAGGAGTAGAGGAGGCACATGCACGGTTGCCGTGGGCAATGAACAGGGGTTCCGGCTATCTAATCTGGCCATTTGTTGACTCAAATTGGCCAGCATGCTGACGATCGAATTTATTTTAGACTTAGCTCCAAAAGGCAGGGGGGAACACACTCCCGAGCCTGATAAGCCTTCCCTAGCCGACGGCCTTCTGGCTACAAATGAATTACTCAACAATTCCAGGTCGTGAACCATCCTCCGCCGTCTATCTGACGACTGTATGCCCACTCCCAGACGCCTGGCACTTTAATGGGTCCCGGATCAGCTGGGTTATCGCATACCGCAGAGGGGGCAAGTGAGTGCGGCTAATCGCTGGAAATGTGAGCATGGTTATCGCTGCTGCGGGTGCCACTGCTACTGACCCAGGCGATCCCATCCGATCCGATCCTCTCAGTCTCCCACCAGTTGCTGTAATAAGTGCAATCATTGTTATTCCTATATTGGTACACCATAACTATTATCTCCCGCGCACTCTCTAGTAAATTTCCATGTTTGCGCACTTAGCAGATACTCTGTGAATACACGCACATACATGATGGTTTATTTATAATGCAGGCAAATGAGAATCTCACTCGAGTAAAGCTCACAAATTGTTATTGACAATATATTCATTCAACTGCGTCATCTATGAAATAACCGATTCTTCTCAAGCGAACTAGGAAGAATTAGTTTCAGCCGAGACCATTTCCTATTATAACCAATACGAACGGGTTTGTTTCAGATACAATACTAAACTATTCTCTCTATGGATTTTCGTTAATTGTCATGATGACAACATTTCCTTTTACTCAGCAACTAGTTTAGTGAGAAGATGAATTCCGTTCTACCAGTTATCGGCGAATTCCTTACCCTAAATCGCACATTACTCATGGAGTCCGAATTGGCCAGGGATTTCTCGGATGGTGAGTTACGACCCCCGAATTGTGCCCCACTATTTCCGGTTATCGCTCCACTGGTGCTGTACATGGCCGAGTTCGATTCCAGCGAGTGGCCAGCACTGGGCGAACCTCCACCCACTGCGGAGTGGGTGCTGGATGAAGCTGGAGGTGGACCGCCCTCCGCCAAGCCGGAGTGCTTCTCATTGCAGGTGGAGCAGACCTGGACCATGCCTGAAAGCCAAGAGATAATTGCCTTAGTTGAGATGACACGACTGGTACTCAACGCACTTACCTTGCGGGCTAATTGGACTAGCGTTTTTGTAGACCTTCATGGTCTTGATGAATGGATAATAGGGCTCCCTTTCGGCATTCGGGCAGCAGTAGACAAGGCGAAGTTGCGAGGAGGGCGTGTCCGTGCCACAGGTGTAGCAAACGAAAGTGGTTCTCTCGGCCACGGGCGTGGAGCGTTTCCGCAGCAGATAAGATCGCTCCGACTCCGGTTTATGAGATGCCTGGAAAAGTCCAAATAAGATTGTGTTAGTCATTGGCCAAGGCAAAATCAAAAGACCTCATCCAAGAATTGACAGATTCATTTAGCGGAGTTGTGAAAGCAACCACATCGGAGGTGTGAAACTCACAAATATGGTTCTATTTAAAATCGATTAACAAACCGGGGATTTTTAGCAAGCAACTGCTAAGTCTTATTCATAGTAACGACCTTTACGCCATGTGAATAATGCAATGAAACAAATGTGCAAAACCGAAAATAAAAATCATATATTTAGTTATCCAGCAAGCGCGAGGCATTAATTGGCCGGATTTAAGTTTTTAAACACTTCGAGATCGCAAACCGTCTTTGATGCTCATAATTGTTCAACACGCTGACATAGAAACGACATTGATAGATTACATTAAAGTTGATTGATGGATTGAAACGCATGAATAAAACATTTCGTTATGCAACCAGCAGCGAGCATTTAATAAAAGAGCTTAATATAATTGGAAGATTTTCAGATTTGTTGGTCCGTACGATTAGCAATAGAATTACTTCTAGAATCTCGAGGATTATCCGTGACCCAAAATGCGTTTCAATGAACCAAAAGTTATATAGCCAAAACAATTGTCACATATGTATGAGCATGACACATTTTTTAAATTTGATTAATTAGTATTATCAAGTTTGACACGGTGTATCGCGCCTGCAAACAACAATTTTCCGCTCCCTTGCTGTCATAAGCAAACGTGCGTTACGTATACGACCTGTCAGCCACCCACAGCCCAGCCCACGGGAATCCGTAACCAGACGTCATCTGTGTTTATACAAATTAATTTACGCACGTGCAAACGCATCCCCGAAAAGAAAAACATAAACTGTCTAAGAGAAGGAAGAGCTCCATATTACGTATACGACCGAGTGGATGGTCTCGGTTCAATTGAATAACTTTATGCAATTTTTTGACGGCGCCTGCTAAACTTTTTTCACCACCGTCAGAATTTGTGTATCTATGTATCTTGATCGCCTTGTGTATCTGGGCAGCTGTCCACTTAGATTAAAAAACACCGGCGAGCCTGAGGTCAGAGCATTCATATATTTTATTAGGCACTAAGTAAATTTAATTGTTTGTTTACTTTCCGTATTTCATTGTGTCAGATTCTCTGACAGTGATAGGCGCGCATTTTGATTGCACAACGGGCACAGCATGGGTAACTTTCAGATACAAAAGTATCCATACCTACAGGGAGCACAGTATTTATGTATGTACGAGTGTGCGAGTATTTGTATCTGTATCTGCTTCCATTTCGTTTGTTTGCTTTGTCATGCGGCTCGCACACACATATCGCATCAATCTGGACAGTGCCATGTCATCTATATTTATTGATCCAATGGCTCGGTGGCGTCTCCTCCACCGCCACCTCCTTCTCCTTTTCCTGCCAGCCCCTCCCCCTTGAGTGCTCACTTACAAGCCGACGTCTGACAGTTGGCTTTGTGGAAGAACAAGTTCGTCATTCGTTTTTATAGATGTTCTTTCTGCTGTTCATTTTTTATGTCCGCTTTCCATGCTCCCTCGTTGACTTCACTTCTAGTCTGCAAACCCCCCATAAAACAAAAACAAAAAAGAGAAAAAAAAACTCTTTTAGACCCCATTTCTGTTTGTATTTGCTTTTCACGCTGCTGATAAGCATTTCGAAATGGGGGTCATGACCGTTTAATAACTTTTTATGGGCAACTTTTTTCCGTTCTTTCATAACTTTTGTGGCGTTTGTTCTGTTAATTATAAAACAAAGTGGGAGGAAATCTGGATTGCGGTCGGCAACATTTTTGTTTGATGTAAAAAAAAGTTGTTCACAACTTTTCAGCCACTTTTTCAGCTAGAAATAAATAAGTAGTTCCCCCGGAGTCAGTAACTTTTACTAATTAATGGACTTGTTTCCTTTTCTGAGGATTATAAAACACTCAGAATTGTGTCAGCTTAAGTTTTTATCTTTATGGTTTATTATTAATTGTTTGTTTAGTCTATAATTTGGGTCAATATTGATTGATTGCACGGGCATATTGAATACCCCGAAGAACGCTTTCTACAATGCGCGATTGACACTATTATCTACAATATGGAATCGTAACTATCACCGATAGCAACAACTTTCGATTGTGCTGTGTTTGAGTTGGCTATCGATTTTTTTAGGTCACATCCGGCAGCTTAAAAAATTACCAGTAACTGAACATCATAAAACTACTACCATTTATCATTCATAAAATTTGAGCTAATCAAGGTATATTCTTTCATAAAACTATCAGTATTGGATTGAATCAGAATTATCGAATAAATCGATAGCTTATCAGTTACCATCGATTGAGCAACCTTAGCCATGTTACCTTTTCGCTTTGCTGATCCTTTAGGATGAGATATGTCTTTAGTTTCTTGTAATCCTTCCAGCCATTCGTGTCCTTTGGCTTGAAATTGACTGGCGTGTTGCTACTATTGTTGTTTTCATTGCTGTTGGTTGTACTATTGTTACTGTTGTTGCTTTCGGCCACCAACATGGTCAAGTTTTGAGCCATTTTGAGCAGGGGGAAAATCACTGGTTCACTGAGCACTCAAATACTTTGTATTTTTTGTTCCACTAATGTGGATCATTTTTTCACAGCATTTCAATTGCTCAATTGTATTCAATTGAGATTGAATGAATCACTTCATGTGTTTTGTTGTGTTTTCTCTGGCAGATTAATTAGAGATTTCTCGGCGTCTGACTGTGTGTGCGGCACCTTAATTACAACACGATACAAATTAAATTTAATTGAAACCGATATAAACGTTCTTGCTCTCCTTCTGTTTATGTTTGCGGTGTGCACTTGGGCGTGGATAAAACGCGAACGCGGCGACGGATGACGCTCGCCATGATAATGCTCATAATGATGATGGTAGTGGTGATGGTGATGGTGATGAGCATGATAATGATGCATCCGTATCCGTTCCCGGGGTGCTGCGAAATTCCGCAAACACACGCGATTAAGAGGTAACTAATTATGCATTACATGCAACATGCCAGGCCTAATGGAGGCGCAGCAGTAGCGTACATTAAACCGCGCAGAAGATAATCATTACTTTTTAGTTCCACTTTTAATGAATTTAGTTTTTTGTTAAAACTCGCCTTTTGTTTGCTTATAACCCAATTTATCCATAGGTATAATAATTAAGCCCAACAGTGACTCAATGATTTACGATCAGTAGTATTACAATTATGCCAATGAGCTATCTGTTCTAACACACTTCTCTCCACAGCACCACCTGTTGCTTCCCAAAAATGCAGCCACAACAAGCCACAAATGCTCCACACGTTGCGAATGAGTATCGCGTGGATACGAGTGCTGGGACCTTCCCTCATCGCTCTGTCCACTCCCCTTCATCTCCGCCCCGGACAATCAAATGGAGCTCGTGCGAAAGGCGTGGCAGTTGATAACCATAACAACAGACAGTGGGGTGGAAACTGCTCTGCACAAGTTGGATAATAAGCTTCGCACTCGAACGAAAGTAAATGCAAAACGTGGGGGGCAGAGCGAAAGGTTGAGGGATTTCCCCAATAGTTGGCCAACTTTAGATTGAGTTTTGATTTAAACATTCTACGCTTCTCAGTAACTAAAAGTAACTAGCAAACTAATTATAAGTACCTAACTGAAACACATATATTATTTAAGCTTATCGCTTAAGCTCAGTACTGCTGCTAATTAATTATAATGCATAGGAAATGCATACAAAAAGATTGCGGCTAATGAATCAATTATTCCGAAAACTTAATTGACTTCAATTAGAGGCGAGCAAATCGATAGGAACCCTTCGAGTATCCAAGTATTCAAAGTACCTATTTAACATGAGTTAGCTAGTTGAGATAGGGATCTGAACTCCAAGCGAACCGATTGATTGGATTGTCTGTAAACAGAAGTCAATTGTGAGTGGCGTTGTGTGGTAATTGCAAATTGGTAACGGGAGTGAGCTGCTTGGCCTTGGCTAAAACAAAGCGAAACAAAACCAAACAACAACACCGAAACTAAAGCCCCAACTCGAAGTCGAGCCACGCCCACCCAAGTGGGTCAATGTGGGAGGACAAGGACAAGCAGTAAACCGTTCAGTGTGTGTGTGTGTGTGTGTGTGGGGCGAAGGCGCCAGAGGGGGCGTGGCAATTATTTTTTGACCCACTTAAGTGCCCATGTGCGTGATAAACCCTGGGAGTTGATATTGTTGTTATAGTTTCGGCTGTTACTGGTTTCGGGGCGATATAAATCAACATTCGCACGCAAATAAATCACATTAAATAACCGATAAAAGAAATACACGGGCAGCAATCTTTTGCCTTCCGCCAAGGAGAAATGTGGAAGAAGTATGTCCATATGTATGCATGTATATTGTAGACACAATCTAGCAAGGGGGCTTGCACATGGAACGGTGGCTTTATTTTTAGAACGGTACACGCAAACAAACACGCGGAAAACGGCAAAAAATGCGCGTGTTTAAAGCGCGCAAAGTGAAACGGTAGTTGGTGTTCTTGACTCGCGCCGCCTCGCTTGCTCAAGTCGTGTACTTGTACTTGTACTTCAACTCGCGCCACACAGATACGCACTCACACAGGCGCAGTGCTAATGGCGCTGCCACCGCGTTGACAGGTTAAGATACACTGCATTATAACCAAAAAAAAAAACTTGGCCCGTTTGGCCTTAGAGATGGCATTTCTCGAGGTGCGAAATATAAAAACTTCAATATTATGGTACTACAAATATATTCAAAATATCTTTATCTAAATTCAAATATGCTTGTTTTTAAAGATCACGACTTTCTTTAGCAAGCAAACGAAAGGCGAGAGTGATTAACTTTTAACTTTTAAACTAGAGATACAGTCAGTTTGACTAAGCAGATTTGAGTATTGGTTTATTTGGCCTAAAACTGTGGATTTTCTCATTTCTCAATAAACTTTTTCATCTATATGTAAGCCTTGTAATATATCGTTAATTGCGCACATTGGTGTCGCATTTAAATCCATTCAATTGGTAATTCCTGCATCTCCATTAATTTGTTATAGTGACACTTGCAACGGTATGCCAAGTGCACAGCTTTAACTGCTTTAAATTGAATTAATTGCACGCTTTAATAGTTCCCGCATGGAAATCATTGAACTGCCTGCCAGCAATTTGATTATCGATACACTGAGCCAAAGTGCGGTGACTCATCGCCGAGTTGAGAGCACGCGCACATCTCCAACGACTGACACCTTTAAGTTAACCCTTGAAGATGATAGCCGGCGATTAACTAACTGGAAAAGGGCACAAAGTTGGTCGTTATGTTTGCTGTTTTTTTTTTTGTTGTTTTTTCAGCAGACGCGGCGTCGTTAAGTTGCTGGTTATACATTTTCCTTTTAACTTCATTTTGGAAACCAGTTTTGGGGCACTGCCACCGTTGCCGGCGACCACAGACATTGAACTTTTGTTTGCTTTTATTATTAATACACTCATTTGGCTCCTGCTACATGCTGTTGTTGTTGTTCTTGTTGTTGCTGTTGCTGTCACACTTTATATTGTGCATTTATCAATTTTGATTTGGCACACATGCTGGCATTTTTGTTGATAACAACCACACACAGACACACATTCATATTTACATATATATATATATTATTTGAGCAATAAACAATTGCGAATTGAGATTGAAAATCGCGCGACGATGGAACGGTATAATGATGCCAGCGACGGCCGACGACGACGACTGAAAAGAGCGACTGCGGCGGCAAGAACGGATCGAGCGCCCGCTGTCGACGCCGACGCTGCCAGCGACGCCAGCTGCGACGGCGGCGGCGAGTTTGCTCTATCAGCAGTGGAGCCCTGCGACGCATTGTTGTTGCTGCCCTCGTTCGTTTGTTCTTGTGCCCGCAAGAAAAACAAAGCAAGGGGCAAAAAGCAAAAAGCAGAAGGCAATGGCAAAGGCAAAGGCAGCACAGCAAAGCAGCTAAAACAAACGCAAACAAACAAAACAAGCGACGCAGTCGCAGCGACGTCGACAGCGGAGCTCATGGGGAGCTCACACACACACACTCACACAGACACAGAGTCGCACTCAAAGTAAACACGCTTACACCCACACACACACACGTAGCCACGAATCGAAAAGCCAAAATGGAGCGACGAAATGAAGTGAACCACATTCGCATTCAACTGGAGCGGCGATTGGGGATTGGGGAGACCGAAAAGCCGCAAAGAGCTAAAGAGCTGAGACGGTTGGGTAATCAGTCACTTGGCGGCAGGAACTAGTAACTAACTAGCAAAACTTAACTAAAGCAACTAGTAACGAAGTACGAAAAGTAACTAGTTTGGTAATCAGTCAGTTAGATGCGTGGAATTAGTTGGTTAGTGAATGGGTTTTAGTTTAGAATGCTCAGCAGCTAGTTCGCTAATCAGTTGTGTTATCTAAACTAACTGAAGCGCTAATCAGTTAGTTATACTAAATTTCTATTTAATCAGGAAATTCTGCTATCAATTTAAGAGTAAATTGGTACTTTAATTCGCAGACCGAGCAACGCAATTAGTATTATTATTATTAGGGTTTGTGCCCCAAAAAGTATGCAACAATTAGTACACAATCCGTTTTCAAATCGGGAAACTTAATTGAATATAGAAAAAAAAATACAATTTCAGTAGAATTAAATATTTGCGAAGGTTCTGTCAGTGCACAATAATAAATTTAATTTATCCGACAATTTGGCGTGCTAATATTTTCTGTACAATGTTTACAATGCACGGCTGAAATACCAAATTAGGCGCTGCTAAAAAAGTCAATTAAAATAGCATTCAAATTATTTATAATAATGCCATAATAAAACACTAGCAAATAGCAGAAGGTATACCTATTTTCATGCAAATCAACTTTGATTCATACGAAAAGAGTGTTAGACCATTGAAAACTTATTTATTTAGTGCTCTCTCGGCTAGACAAACAAAATTGATTGATTTTGTTTTGGTTTTCGTATTTAAGCGCACATACTTTTCTAATTGAATTGAATTCCAATTTGACCCCACACAACTGCACTCTGAATTAAGTTTTATTGCCTCAAATTCCTTCGATGACGGCAACCCTGAAAACGAGGCGAAAAACCCGTGAAATCAAGTAAAAAGCGAGTGTTTGGCAAAAAAGAAGAAAAAAACGCCAAAAACGGGGAAAAACAGAAGCACAAACAATAAAAAAAAGTGATGAGGAAAAACAGTGGCAAAAAGAGAAGTGGGACAAGGCGAGGGGCAATGGGTCGGAGGTCGGGGGTCGTCACCTCTGGCAAGTAGGCGCTGCCAACTTCATGTAAACACTGCCGTAAAGAGAAGGAGGCGATGAAGATGCAGTGAAAGAGGGGACGGCGCGGAGGAGGCACTGAAGCAGACGCAAGCACTTGGAGGTCGTCATGCCAAGAGCGAATAACTCGTGGATGGAGTTCACACAGAGATACAGTGAAACCTATGTAGCACGAACGCAAGTTGAGCCAACCAAAACATGCAAGAAACTAAGGCCCCACTGAATATATTGTATTGCTAATAAGTTCAAGCTAGCTGGTGTCCACTGTGGATGGATATAGACAAATGCGTAGCCTGTTTGCAATTGCAATGGCGCCGAGCTGAAAAGCGGAGCAAATAAGAAAACAGCAACACAGCCAAACACAAACGCTCTCCAACATAGATTGCAATGTTTATTTATTTAGTCGATGGCAACACCAACAGTGCAGCACGAATTTGCACAATGTGGGTACTTTGGGGGCCGGAATGCGAGTGTGTGGAGTGTGGGGGAATGCACTCAGACACACTCGGAGACCCAATAATCCACCTGGCAACAGCAAAAGCGGAAACAATGTAGGCGAAATAGCTAACGAAATTGAATTGTGCCCAAAATGGGGTTGAATGTTTTAAGCCAAGATCTAATTCAGAGGCAGGAAGCATAAGGGCTTTAAGCAATTGACTTAAGGAAAGTCTCAGTTCTTAGTACATATTTCAGGGCCATAAGTAGATGCAGCACGAGTAGAATGGTACTGAACGCATCTTAAGTGATAACAAAAGTTAAGTAAACCCACACACATCAGCACTGGCGGCCAAACAAACAAATGATACTGGCCAAGCAAAGGGAAACAAACAAAAGAGCGAAAGGAAAGCAAGAGGAGCTAGAGCCAAATTAAATGTTAGTTCAGAACAGACGAAGTGTGAAATAATCACATTAACTAATGCACAAACAACGAGGGAGGCCAACCAGCCAACCAACCAAGGCGACCAGACAGACGAAAGCCGCAGGAGACTCTCCTTCGGAATGGTGCCCGTTGTCAGGGAAACCATCCACTCCAGCCACTCCACCCACTCCTGCCACTCCAGCCACCTTTCACCCAACCGCCCACTCAGCCTCTTAAGTCATCACCAGCGTCATCGTTGTTTGGCGCAAATGTAAAGAGTGAATTGCCGAGGCAAAAGCTGCTCAAATGCAAAGCCAGCGACTCGAAGGAGCATTGTAATGCCTAATTAATGACTGCCACGTTTTCTGTGCTCCTTCGCCCGTTCTGCGGAATTTAATTATACACTATGCATCCGTCGGATCGTTGACAATCATATGGTATTTTAGGCACTATTTGGGTTAAACAGGATGAACATACGGTATGCAGTATCCACTGAGCTGTAAATACTTCAGGCCATTCGTATCTATAAGATATCATTTGCATGGCGAACATAACATCGATAGTAAGTAATAATACTCGTACATACGATATAGATTAAGTACACAGCAACTGATAACATGATTATCTCTAACAGAAGTGTCTGAAAGCAAGTATGCGAAGTATCGCATTTTAAGTTGTTGACTCAAATCATTAAATATTCATTCACATTACCTATGATAAAATTTCCATTAGGCAGGTTCCCTAAACCCATCTTACATTTATCTCTCCATTAACCTTGACAGTATGCCAGGTACTTTCGCTTAACTGCACTTTTTAATCTCCGTGTGGCAGTATTTAGCAAAATATGTGATTCCAGCCCAATCGGCCAGTCGAATCTTATCAGTTCTCCTACCCAAATATAGCTGTGTTCGAACTGAATTAGGCTTTTCCATGAGGTTCGGTGCTTACTATCTACTGATCCGCATATGGACGACGCATTTGCACGACCCACCGGCTGAGTGAGTCCCGAACAGTGGTAATTATTATGGTCGCCCCACTGGCCCCCACTTGAGGGCGCGGCTATGGGACTATCTAAACAATTTTATCATCAACTGGAGCAGCGAGAACCGTATTCAGTCTCTGTCTGGCGTTCGAGCGCGTTGGAAGTGCCAGAGAGGATTGCGGCCAAAGTAGCTGGTAGTGCGTACACATAATATTATTAATATAATACTTAGTAAGTACCACAGTTGAGATTAGGAAGCAATGGATTTGCGCGTGAGCTTTAGTGACAAGCTGAAACTGGGCGCCAAGTGAGTGCGAAGTTCAGACGCTGGCCGAACCGATGAGTCATCATGACTGCTCTTCTCTTTCAGGGTTATTGGCCATAAGGTGGTTCAGTACAAGCTGGGCACGGGTCAGACCAAGGAGCTGGCCACCAAATATGGCCAGCTGAAGGGTCAGCAGCGCAGGACGCTCTACGATGGCGAACTCTACTACTCCTTCGAGGGCATTCCCTTTGCCCAGCCGCCCGTGGGTGAGCTGCGTTTTCGCGCTCCCCAACCACCGAGCTCGTGGCAGGGCGTCAGGGATTGCACCTATGCCAGGGAGCAGCCTATGCAGAGGAACTCCATCACCAACACTGCCGAAGGATCCGAGGATTGCCTCTACCTAAATGTCTACGCCAAGAAGCTGGAGTCACCGAAACCACTGCCCGTTATGGTCTGGATCTTCGGTGGGGGTTTTCAAGTAGGCGGAGCCTCGCGGGATCTCTATGGACCGGATTACTTTATGAAGCACGATATCCTACTGGTCACCATCAACTATCGGGTGGGTGTGCTGGGCTTCCTGAGTCTCAAGGACAAGGAGCTCAAGATACCTGGAAATGCGGGTCTGAAGGACCAAATCCAGGCACTGCGTTGGGTCAAGGAGAACATAGCCAGTTTCAATGGCGATCCCGAGAACATAACCGTATTCGGCGAATCGGCTGGCGGAGCTTCCACGCACATCCTTATGCAAACGGAGCAGGCCAGAGGACTCTTCCACCGCGCCATCGTTCAGTCCGGTTCAGCTTTGTGCGCCTGGGCCACGCAACCGGATCGAAAGTGGCCACAGAGATTGGGCAAGGAACTGGGCTATGCCGGCAACTTGGAGAGCGAGAAGGAACTGTTGGAGTTCTTCCAGCAGATCCCGGCCAGCAAGTTGGCCCAGTACTGCAATTCAATCGTAACGCAGGAGGAACAGCGCGACTACGAGATCTTGGCCTTTGCCCCGGTAATCGAGCCATATGTTGGCGATGATTGCGTGATCCCAAAATCGCAGCAAGAGCAGCTGTCCAGCGCCTGGGGCAATTCCATTCCCATGATCATAGGCGGAACCTCTTTCGAAGGACTCTTCTCTTATCGCACCACCCTGGATGATCCGCTTTACATGCTGAGTGCCTTCGAGGCCATAATACCCAAGCAGGTTCGCGACGCCATTGACAAGGATGAGCTGGCGGAGATGGTGAGGAGGCTGAAGAAGTCCTACTTCGACGACCCCGACCGGGCCAGCATGGAGCTCTACGAGTGCCTCCACATTCTGAGCATCAAGAACTTCTGGCACGATATCCATCGCACCTTGCTCGCTCGCCTGGCCTATGCCACCAACTTGCCCACGTATCTCTACCGATTCGATATGGATTCGCCACACTTTAATCACTATCGCATCTTGAAGTGCGGCAAAAAGGTGAGGGGTGTGTGCCACGCAGATGACATTTCCTACATGTTTTACGGCATACTCTCCAGTAAGCTGGACAAGAATTCGCCCGAGTACCGCACCATTGAGCGACTGGTGGGCATGTGGACCTCATTCGCCACCACCGGCGATCCCAACTGCGAGATTATCGCTCCCGTCAAGTGGGATCCACTGCGTCCGGGTGGCGTGGAAAACTGCCTCAACATTGCCGATGGCCTGGAGTTCATTCCGCTGCCGGAGAGCAAACAGTTTGTTGTCTGGGATAGTTTTTACACCAGGGAAAGCCTCTACTAAGGAGACTTTGGAATATGTGTGTTCGGGAAATCTGTTGTTAGCTTTATATGAATTTATCCCTCTGTGTTTGCATCTGTGAAACTTCAAACTTAACATTTACTAGCCTAATAAATACATTCTATTAGTAAAACTACGGAAAAATTGTAACCATATGCTACGCATGTCAGTGGAATTTAATCACCGTCTGATATCATCTGCTTAAAGCGCAGAGCATTTCTTTTTTTTTTAAATATGACACAAGAATTGACCTATAAAAGAATCCCATACCACAAATTATTTGCTTAATTTATGCTCATGCATTTTATTTCTTTTTTATGACAACGTTTTTCGGCCGGAATTGATTTCGCAGCCCGTTTTAACTGGATCTAGTGTCTGGGTCGTGTTTGCGTTTCTTTTATTGACTTTTGGGCAAAATGCCAGGAATTTCTTGGGAGCCAAGGGAATTCCGCAGGTCATTGTTGTCAATCTTATAATTCCTACGCTTTTGCGGTTCTCTTCTATTTTTTCAGCCCATTTACGAGCTCATAAATTTATGAAATGTTTAAATAACAATTAAATTTCAAGGAATTTTGCCATTTTTGATGGCTATTCACAGGAATTGAAAACTTTTGTGTGAGTTTTTTCGAATGCCACGGCAAACATAAATTTGATTTATACTTTTAGGCAAGCAAAATAAGGTTAATTAGCACTGGTGAAAATAAATATATAAATATTGGTTTTTATCAAACGGAAATGAAATTTCCCTTTCCGATATCTTTAGCCTGAAATAAATGTTTATTTCAAAACGAATTTGAATATGTCCCATAAAAGTTGTTAACAATAAGCAATTCGCATATAGGCCCTGTGCATTTTCCGATTTTAGAGGGTATCGAAATCGATTTGTTTATACAATTGTTTATAGCTTATCTAGATATAGTTTATGGCTTTAGTTTATTTCGGTTCTGGCAGCGCGCCAGACCAACGGATCGATTGAAATTTTCTTATTTCGTTCATTATTTGATTTTGTTTGGCTTCACTGGCGCTGCTTTAAATACATACATTTTGAGCATAAATATTTAAATTGCTTTTCGCACTTTTCGCTGAATGGAAAATGCGGGGGGAGGGAGTGGCGGAAAATGAGGCGGTTGGTGCGTAGGCTCGTTTTGCTTTGGCCAGCTTTTCTGGCAGCCAGCCAACGGAGAGTTTCCATAGTTTACTGGGTTAAATTTAATTAATTTGTCTCGTCGCCCCGGCCCAGTATGATTTTCCCAGTTTGATTATTTATTCATCCAGCATTTCCCTGAATAGGCTGGTCACTGGACACTGGACAGCGTACAGTGGACACTGGACATGGCGCACCTCTCACGCTCCTCGCCGCATTGCAGCATTTGCCATTTTATTTGCCTTTATTTATTTATTTATTGTTTCGCGGGCATTCATTTTTTCCATCGCTTATTTTCGTTTGGGCTTTACTTTTTCCTGCGAAATTTACACAATTCCAATTAATGGCATTTAATTATTTATCCGGCATTTTACACATCGCATTCCCCCCTTCCCCCGCGCACCCACAAAGGGGGCAGCGTCTCACCAGCTGTGAATTTTGCATTTTTATAGCATGTTGCAAATTTCTCGGCTCGGCTCTGAATTTAAAATTCAAATTGTTTTGGTTCCGTGCCGCGGGCAGGCGATTGCGGTGGGTGGTGATGGTTGATTGTGGGTGGCGATCGTGTGTGCACTCAAACTTAACAAATTAATTTCCATTTGCGGGTTTGGTTGCGTGTGGAGCAGGCGTATTTTTTAAAAAAGAAGGTGGAGCCAGAATTACATAAAATTAAGCTACTTGTGTTACTTTTGAGCTACAAACGTATGCCTGCATGAAAATCTACTTCATATAACTTATACAATGAATTTACCCATTAACTTATTTTGTAAGTTATTTAAATGAATTCAGGCAACTTAAGTAAAAGTTTGTTTCTGGCAGAACTCCCCGCTAAATGAACGCCAATCGTGAATCATTCGAGGAATACTAAGAAGCCCACTGATACCAACTTTCGTGCCCCAATCCCCAAGCCGCATGCTCCACCGAGCACTATCATCAATGAGCGCGAAACCAGGGCGATGTCTCAAATTTATAAATACATTTTCGCATTCAGAAATAAAATCGAAAGACAAATAAATAAGAGAAAAAGCGACAAAAAAAAAAGAAAAAAAAACGCGACAGCGAAATGCGAAACAAAACGAAAGAAGCGAAATAATCGCGGAAAGCTATTAAAATTTAATCAGAAACACAAGCGACCCTGCGGTCAAAATTCCCACAACATTCGCCGCCTTTACGAGCTGCGTCTGCTCACCCCAGTGACACCGCCCCGATCCCCAAACCACTGGTGTGGAGCGTCCGAGGATGATGATAATGCCCCCTTTACGAGGGGAGCAAGGGGAATGCTCCATGGAGTATATATATATATATATATGCGAGTGGAGGCTGCGACGACGACGACCCCACTGATTAATCGTTCGCACAGTGGAGCGCCTTACTCCCGGGTCAATCTGCATGGCGCCAACATCATGATGATCATCGTTATGGACCCCATCCCCACCACCGTCATCCTCATCCGCACTGGATGCCGTGGCCATATTTTTGTTTATTTTGATTCGTGCGACGCGAAAAACTGAAACTGCTCTCGTAATTTTGTTTCGCCTCTTGTATTTCATTTTTTTTTTTTGTTATTTTGTTGCAAATGTTTGCTTTTGCATTTCCACTTCCTTTCTACGCAGCGTGTGCCCGCCCCGCCCCTTTCAACCAAACCATTTTTATTGAATTCCATTATTTATGCCAGAGTGAACAATATTGAAATTTTCACAAAATATTTTGAAAAGCTCTGGTATGCACGTATTTGCCAGCATCCATAAACATTTCTATTTGCATATTCATACATTTCATGGGCGTGTACATGGTGCATTCGGGGAGTTAACCCCATGGAAAGCTTCTGGGATGAGATGCTTGTCTGGATTTCGGAGTCCACAGGACTTTAGTTTGACCATTTTGTTAAATGCTTATAAAGTATATCTCTATCGCTGTTAACACGATAAGTGTGAAAACTAAATGAAGTATGGATGATTTTCAATACTCCATTTAGGTTTCATGCATCGCAAGTTAACAACCATCGAGCTGCGACATCTTAAATCCCTTAACTGGAATCACATGCCCACCCATTGCGAGGCGAAATATCAATTGGATATGGTTGCCCGCTGGCGACACCGGATGAATCTGCTCCATATGCATGTATGCCAATGAGGAAGCCGAGTATTTGCATTGCAAACTCACCTGGTGGACATTCCACTGCTGCATGAGGTCCTCGTAGCAGGGCAGACAGGCCTGGATCATGCCGCGGGGATCCTTGGGACGCGAACGTGCTGGCCGCGGATGCTGCTCGTTGAAGAGTGGGAAGTACGGCACAGATGGTCCGGGTCTACCCGTTTCCCTGGGCTTAACGGTGCTCAGCTCGATGAGGCTGCCTCTGCGCTGCTCATCGCCGCACACGTAGCACACCTCGGTGATGGAGTTCTTGTCCGGCATGGACAGGTCCAGTATACCCACCTCCGACTGCGGCTGAATTGGCTGGGAGACGGGCGCAGTGCTGCCAACATGTCGCGGTGCCGGCGGAGCACTGGAATTGGAGGAGTTCCGCAAATCCAGCACGGTGGCATTGTCATCTTCGAGCGTTGACGGAGCACGAGGGCCCAGTGGACCGCTGCCAGGCGATGGCAACGCACCGTAGGGATTGCCCTTGTAGTGGGCCGACTCCGCTGCTCCGCCGCCAGCGTTCACCTGCTGCTGCAGCAGGTGATAGGCAGCCGTCTGCTGCTGCAACTGCTGGTACTGGGCGGGATGATACGGCGCCTGGCCTTGATAGCCAGCCGGCGGTGCCGGGCTCAGCTTGAACTTCTGCTGCGCATAGCCGGCGGACTTCATGGCCGGTGGTTCGCTGGGCGGTCGTGATGTGGGCGAGGCCACGGGCATGTCCCGCGATTGCGGCCTGCTCAGGTATCTGTTGTGGTTGCTCGACGGCGTCGAATTCCTGGGATAAAATTCCGCACCACCACCACCGCCGGACGCACTGGGATTTGGCGAGGGTGAGGCATTCCTAGAGGTACTGTGGTGGTGGTGTGACGTCTGCTGCGGCGAGTAGTGGCGTGCCAGCGCGTAGGGATCGCCGTGCCCCTCCACCAGGCCATTCTGGGTAAGATGCTCGGCACTCAGACCCAGCACCTGGGCGGCGTACTCGCTTTGGGTGGCCACATCGGCTCCTATGTAGCCCTTGCCGTCCACCCGCTTCATGTGGTAGATGCGCTGCAGCAGGGGTTTCTTCTGTCGCTCGTAGGCATCCCATTGCTCGTTCAAGGATCGAAAGCAGAGCATGCAGGCCCACACGTACTCCTGGCCTGGCACCACACCAGGCACCCCATTCGGAGGCTCATGGCGCTCCAGAAAGGGGAAATACGACTCTGAAGGCCGCTCCGCATTGTGGCGAATCCTCAGGGGCTGCGGCTCAAAGCTGCCATGTCCGCCGCACACAAAGCATATGGTCATGGGCACATGATGGTTGTCGGGTGGGGCCGAGGCTCTGCCCGTCGACTTGGCGCCCGGATGGTAATGCTGAGCGGGATGCGGCTGATAGCCGAAGTGGTACTGCTCGCCCGGAGTCCGGGAGCTTCGATGGGCTGCCGCTCCGGGTGAGGGCATCAGCTCCACGGGCGGATAGGACTGCCTGGTCGCTTGGAGTGTTCCAGGCGCCGAGGCCGGAGAGGTCGGGTTCGGCGTGGTTGCTGGCTCGGATTGCTGGCTGCCACCGCGGAGTTCATTTTTGATGTACGCCTTCGCCTTTTCCATAGTACTAGCAGCTGTAATCGGAAGAAAGGGTATTATTAGAAGGGTATTATTAGTTGGATACATATCAGACCACAATCTTTAAGACCCCTAACTTAATTATAGGATCTTGTTTAAAAGATCTCTTAAATAACACAGTTATGGGAATGAAAGTACTTTAAGTTGGAGAGGATTTTAATGCTGTGTTCAGAATACGCCACATAGACTTCTATTGACCCTTAATTCCTTCGAATTTCTGGGAGACCCGCCTCCAGTTGGTGATTGAAAGTTGGATGCTCGTTAATCGAGCGATTGCCGCTGGTGATAGCCTATTTGAGCTGGGGTCCCGCGATAACCCGCATCGCTCTGCGATCATGATCTCTGAGCCCAGTGGGCATCAATGTGGGAAGTGTATATTTTTGCTCCGATGGAAGTGGGAGGAGGAGGAGGAGGATGTGTGATTTGCATGTTAAAGTGATGCGACGATTTGTCGGACGTTGCTTCTTGTTTCTGAGTCGCCGTGATTTTATTTGATTCGATTTACTCCGCCGCTCGCATTTGTTTTCATTAATGTGTATGTAAATTTCAGACATGTGACGCAAGTCGGCCACTCGAAAGATCAGCAGAGTATATATATACATATGTACATAGAGGCCTGATAACGAGCGGAACGGAAAGAAATGAAAATCGGCGGGGGGAGGAAAGCCCCGCGATTTACGAACTTTTTTGCACTTCGGAGTTCCAGATATATCCGGTCGGACGCCTGGCTAAATATATCGGCTATTTGTTTATGCCACGGACCAGATCCGAGTGGTGCTAATTCGCTTTATCAAGTACATACTATACCGCAGTATACTATAGTATAGATTCGCTAAACAATTTTGTGCTGCCCTCGTTTAGCGATTCCCATCATGATGGCAGATGGCAACAACAGTTGAGCAGAGTGCGCTATTTTGCAACTGGATTGTTTTTTAATCCAAATTATGCAATCATAATATTTACCCCACTAATTAAATGTTGTATTATTTATTTACAAAAATGCGTGCAATTCGCCAGCAGTAATTTCGAGTGGCCATAATAAAGTTGCATAATGTAAACAACAAAGGCATGCAAAACGGAAGTTTTTCTCCTCGTATTGCAATTATTTTTAATTTATTTATGCGCATTATATTGATTTTTTTGACTCGGTTGCATTTGCTGCAGGGCCGTGCAATTGTTGTTGTGGG
Organism: Drosophila simulans; assembly: GCF_016746395.2. NCBI lineage: Eukaryota > Metazoa > Arthropoda > Insecta > Diptera > Drosophilidae > Drosophila > Drosophila simulans. The sequence continues at coordinate 19,709,307 of NC_052521.2, forward strand.
AAAATGCAGTTTGGAGCGCTCATATTTTGTATTTTCCCCTCATTTTTCCTGGTGCCAGCTTTTAAGAGTTGTTAGCCGAGTTTTTGTTTGTTTTCCAGTATGTTGGGCACACAGTTGTGGTTAAAATAATGGTTGTGTTTGGCTTGCTATGTTAACTTTAACTGAATAAGTTGAATATTATTTATCATATTATACATGTTTTCTTACAGATGTTTGTTATGAGAACACATATTATTATTATTATTATTATTATTGAAAAGCCTCTCCTATTGAGCTGACCTCGAGTGTGTTTTCCCGAGTTTTCCCAGTGCCTGCACTTGAACATTGTTGCTTTTGTTGCCGCCCACCTGCGCCTGTTTTTCCTCCCCGTGCAGTTGTTTTTAAAAGTTTTTGTTTTCCTCCTCCCAGCAGCCCGAAGGAACATTTTTATGGCCCCCATGTCCTTGCTTTTGTTTTTTTGAGGGCGTGGCAGCAGCCCGAGAACAAGTGAAATAGAAAACGCAGCGAACCAGTTTTTAAAGTTTTCCCCCAAATGCGGAAAATGCCCGGCTTTAACCATTGAACTCCCGCTTATCGTCGATGTTCTTGGCTGTATTTTTTGTTGTATTTTTTTCGACTTTCCTATTCCATAGTTATAGTTATAGCTGTGGCGGAAGTTGCATACAATAACAATAACAAAACGAGTGCAGGAACATTGGAAAAGTTTTCGAGGCGGGGTGGTCGTGGTGGGTGGGGCAAGAAAAAGTTGCGTTGTTCGGGAAAGTTTTTAGCGTAGTTTGAAATTCTTTTCGTTCGCTCTCCTCTCGATTATATGTCGAGTTCTTTTCTGCGAGTTTCTGCTGTGGAGTTGAGAGCTGGCAAAAGTGAGTTAAGGTGCTTAAGTTTTGCCGTCTTTATTGTTCGTCGTTTTTTTATCTATTCCAGTATTCCTGTGCCAGTTTTTCCCCAAGGAAAAGCGAGCGCCGCGGGAAGTAAACTGCATTAAAGGGGCCAAAATGGGGAGTCGAAATTAGTAATAAATCCAGCAGTGAAATATGAAATCGCAGCCAGCCAAGAAGCACGCTGTGCATATTGCAACGGATGCTCATAACTCACATTTCCGCAACTTTTGGCTGGCCTTTGACGCAATTGGAGTTACCAGGGAAATTGAATTTTTTAAATTTGCATTGGGCAAACAAACAAGATGGAAAGCGGAAACAGCGCTAACAAAAGCAAGAACATAAATCCTGCCCGCGATGCAAAAACAAAAACACGGCAGAATGACAGAGAAAATGGAATTTATTAAATAGCATTCCGCGCAATAAACTCTTGCAGCAAAAAAAGGGGAACAGCAACAAAAATCCACACACACACACACGATCGCATAATCAAATAAAACAACTTGGACATGCAATTTTATGGCAGGACGTCGTTTTCCTTTTGGGCACCCTCCTCCTCCATTCCATTCCAGTGGCCCCCAGTTCAACGTAAACAGACGCAAAAACAATGGAGAACGAGTATAAAATGGTATATGTAGGGATCGGAATTAAGAATACCCTATCGAATACGCACAGTATCAATCATCTATGCATGTGCTATGAATCGAAACATACAAGGAATAAGGAGCATCTTATGGAGTTCCAAAAACAAAGGGTTTTAAATCACCTTAACTGGTGCTTAAAAGCATGCAACATTTGGAGTATGAAATCAAATACTTAATCCACTTCAATAAGTGCATATATGTACATATGTATATTTTGAGTATTTCACCCTTTTATCGAAGTTATAAGTCCTACTGCTAGGGTATCCAAAAAGGGGATTAAGCCGAGAGGAGAATCGCAAAAAGACCGCTCAACATTTTTTCCATTAAGGGCGCCCAAAAAATGAAAAAAAAAACCGGACAGCTAAGAGGGGCTCAGGGATTTGCGGAGCTGGCCATCAGCGCATTCAGGTTTTTGGGACCTGCTGGACACAAATGAAACCAAGTGAAGCCAAATAAAAAGGTTAAATTAATAACCGTAGTCGCTCTTTAAAGTTCAAGCCAAATGCTATCTGCATGTGTGTGTGTGTGCCTGTGCGAAATGCATATTTAATTATTGTATAAATCATCGCTTTTATTTCGATTTTTGTTTTATTCACCATGAGGTTTGCTTTTGTTTTCTGCAAAAGGCGAGCGCCTCATTAAATTACCATTTTAATGATTATTTAATTTCGTTGGACAAATAAAATAATTGAATATATAATTTATATTTTATCGTTGCAGCCCAATCAGTTGTCAATGATAATATCTTAGGATTCTGTAATTACGTTCGATGGCATTTGGATTTAAAATCGCATGAATCATTAAAGACTTTTAAATTTCATCAACCTATAATGTAAACTAGATTCTTTTCATATTTTCCGTATCAAAACATGAGTAGAATCTTATATTTGGAGCAGCTCCAGTTGTTATCGTATTTTGCTAGTTGTCATCCATAAAAAACGTGTTACTTTCGTCATGCCCTCAGTTAAAAAGCGTAAATATCAGTCAGATTTTCTGTACAGCACTTGAAATTCCTCGTTTCCCAGAAATTGTGCAATCTTTTATTGTCCTTTTTTTAGAAATAGTTAGGTCGCGGCGGATATTTGTGATGGAAACCAAACGAAACCCAACTGTCTGGTCTGAATTGATTTAAATTAATTGAATTTTGAAGCGAACCGGTAACCGGCAACCGGTTTCTACCGATTCAAGGCGAACCGTTCAATTGAGAAAACGGTATTTTTATGTTTCAACTGATTGATGTCAGTCGATATGGCCTGATTGTTCCGATACTGACCTGTGCTTCGGCCTATTCCAGTTGACTCCGATTAATCCAACTCATGTGCCTGTTTTTGTGGCGGAATTATTGGGCGGAAGAGGGGATTTACGGGAATTAAAGCCGATTTGGGCGGATCGAAGGGATTTAACTTCGGGGCAAACACATTTGGTTTCAGGCACTTTTCTAGACTTTCCTCGGCGTTTCTCGGTGTTTCTTTCGGTTATCACACTCTTTATTCTAAATTTCTTCACTTGCTTTTGAAGCTATTAAGAGCACTAGTGGATTTTCAAATTTTGAATTGAGCATTTACGGTATTATTCATGGTTTTCCTATGAAGTTCACTTTACCCATGTTGAGCTGATAAAAATAGGGTTTCGATTTTATGTTTCAGTGAACAATCTAAAAAGAATTCCAAAATATTCGGTCACTATTACACGTTTAAAATAAGAAAATGAATTTTGCGCTAGTAAGATTATATTTTATTATTATGTGTTTTAAACTTAAAGGTGTGTTTATAAACTTTGTCACAACGCTTTTAAGAATATCAAATTTTAATGAGCTTAATTTGATGCTGATCACTCTCGATTTCTGCCAGTGCATTTTGATCGCATTGTAAACATTTTTACAGAAACAAGAACAACAAATTGCGTTTCATTGCCACAGTGGTGGTCTCTGCGCCGTCGTCGGCAGCGACGTCGGCGTCAGCAGCGAAAGGCGACACCATTTCACCGGCGACTATTTGCAGCAAGTGCGAGAGAGACGAACGATGGCGATCGCACAATCACACACAACACACACACACATACGCATACGCTGCAACTGTTGCAGCAGCGAAAACAACAACAAGACGGCTAAATAGCCCGTGTTTTTTTTTCGATTTTCTCGCGCTGCGACCTTGGAACCGTTAGCTTTTCAAGCTGAACTCTTGGACTGTTAAGTTGGCTGCCGTTTTAACACCTTAATAGCGCTTATCCAATTGTTTGCCTTTTGCTTTTGTTGCTTGTTGCTGCTGTCGCTGCTCTGCCGCTGCTGCTGCACTGCCTCTGCCGGCGTCAGCTGCTCGCCTGCATGTGTGTGCGTGTGTCCGTGTGAGTTTCCGTTTGTTTTGTGTTGGGCCTTTTATTTTGGCGTGTTTTCTGCGCCCACCGTGCAATTGCAATATTTACGGATTATTCGCGGGCCGTTGAGCGATATATGTGCGGTTTTTTGCGCGGAGTTGGATCGGCGGAGACGACGGAACAGCGATATATAATTGCAGCAGTGGCAAGAAGAAGATCCAACCAGCAGTGGCGGCCAGTGTGTGCACACTGCGACGCAGAATTGCCACCTGGCCGGCGGTGTTGCCACATCGCTGGATTTCGTGCTGTGATTGGCTGGGTTGAAAGAAGAAGCACAGCGGATCAGCTGTTACTCACAGGCGACTCAAATTGAGTTATGTGCTAACGCGTTTGTGGACGATTTGGGCGCGCAATTCAAAAATGTAACATAACGGGATTTATAAATTTCAAATATTTAAATTTAAATTAAATTTGAATCTTTAACATCTATTGTTCTGATTAAGCGTCAAACTAAGCATTCCAAGCAGCATACGTTGGCCTCACAACTCAACCCAAAATCCATTGTAACAGAAATAATTTGCTCTGAAAATGCACTCAATAGTGATTTTTATTCTACTCCTTTTCTTCGGTTAGCAATTGGTAATACATACATATAAAAGGAATTCTACTAATGAATTTTCCTTGCGGGCTTAGGAATCACACTCGGAGCACCTTTTCCCAATGATTTATGTGGGGAAATGGCAGAGCCAAATAATTCTGTTACTATGAAAACCGAAGAATTCCTGTTGGAGAACGAAAATATTACCTTTGGTCTTCACAATATTCCGCACTTCACAAAACATCTCATTGCAAATGTGGACAGGGAGATCCCGGAAAAGAGAAACTCGAACATTTACAGCAAGAATTCTCAGAACTCCAAGAACAGTTCAGAAATGGATTATGTCCGGACAATGAGGTTTCTTATCGAGACCATTGCCGGATGGATTGGACTCCTTTCATAGGCGTATATATGTTCTTTTTTGATATATTTTCCAGCTGTGAAGAATTGCAACGCGTTCATAAATAAGAAAATGAAAGGAGAAGACGATGAGGTTTTGATGATTTCAAATGAGAGGAACTTTGATGAGATTTTTTGGTCAAGAGCATTTATTTCGAATTCAGTTTTCAACGAGGCCAAAGGAGAAAAGAAATGAAGTACTAAAACTGATAAATGATAGCAGAATTCAAAAGAAATAAGCCACAGAAAGCTTTCAACTAAAGACGGCAAGAAACGAAGATTTGCTCTCCAAATAATAAACAACAGATAACAAGGTACATTTAAGGTTTTTTCATTGGTTTCTTTTATATGTATATATATATATAGATGTATGTATATATAGTATAACATTGTTAACATTTACTATTGACTATGTAATATCCGCTGCAGAGATACTTTTCGTGTTTCGTGTTCTGTTTCAGTTTCGGTTTCTGTTTTTGTTTGTTTTGCAGGTACTTAGTACTACTTTGCTCCTTGGGTTTGCGATTATTGTACGCTTGTCCTATATACACACGCTATAACATATAGTTTTATAATAGGTATCCATGGGTAGATATATGAGAATTGGGGGGCTTCTTATATAGGTTCCTTTGGGTAGGTTGGAATACTAAAGAGTTTAGGCGTTAATAAATACATCTCGAGTTTAGTTGGTAAAATTGCTAACATTTAGTAAGTAACTATGTTGTACATTCAAGGGCTACATCGTATAAGGTATCGCTGATCTATAACGATCGTAAATATATCTATGTGTATACAGTATACAGTGTGTATATGAATATGAAACAATCTGCAGTTATAGATTCTAGGCATAGGCTATGCAGTGAAGTCTTAGACGAGTTTAAATAGCACTTTCTCGAAGTCCGTACATCTATAAATAGTAAATATATGTATATATATACCTAGGTATATATATCGTGTATATGGCTACTCTGTAGATTAGAGTTACAGCTAGAGTTAGAGTTAAAGTTTCAGTTGCTTATGTCGCTAGAATACTTGAGTAAAGATAGAGCTAAGATTGTTGACAGACTGACTACGCCGCTTCGAATCGATTTCAAACCCATTTCGCACGTTGCATGTTGCACGTTGCACGTGGCATGTTGCACGCTGCCAGTTGCTTGTTTGCTTTGTCGGTTTGTTCCCATTTAGGTTGTGGTCATAGAGCACTAGTGAATCATGTTGCTTCTCAGACAATCGGCACGCACACCCATTCCATCAGCCGGAACAGCAGCGAGCACAACCAATTCTAGGCGGCCGTCGTGACCTTCGGCTGCCCGCCAGGTCCGGTTGCTCCTGCTCCTGCTCCCACTGCCACGCCGCCCACTACCACTCCTGCGTCTGCGCCCGCCTCCAAGGATGCGGGTGCCGCCGAGATCTCGTCCAGCTGCTGCTGGAGCAGCTGCTCCTCCACCTGGCCGTCGCCCATGCTGCTGCTGCTGGTGGTTGTGGCGCCGCTGCCGGTTTGGCTGGTGCGCAGCTCCGGCGGCAGATAGATTTTGACCACGCTGGTTATCTTCACCCGACAGTTGGGACAGTTGCTGCATCTGCAAGGCGGAATACCAGAAGTTAGTAAGGATTCAATGGGGACACAAGGCTGCAGAGACAACTCACCTTGCAGCGCACTGGGCGCAGGCGATGACGTGACAGCACGGATTGAACACTGTGTTGATGGCGCGGTCCATGCAGATCTTGCACTGCATGGCCTCCGAGATGCGCGTGTCCACGCAACGCTCAATCGCCGCCTCACGCGCCTCCTTCTCGCGTATGGCCAAATCTATCTTGCCGGCCATGGAGCCGCCGGCACCAGTCGTCAGGGCCATGGCCCATGGGCTGACGCCCGGCTCCCCGCCGGCAGAGGCGCCCAATCCTCCAGCGACAGCAGAGCATCCCTCGGCTCCCTCCGCCACCAGATCGCCGCCCCGCTCGTGGAGGGTCCTCCTCGCCTGGTCGTGCACCTCGCGGCACGTGTGCTGGATGTCGAAGACGTAGCGCTTGCCCAGCTCCGTGTTCTCCATGAACATGGAGGCGATGGTGCCCTTGAGATCCCGGGTAAACTGATTGGTCACCACTCCGCGCACCTTGTCGCACACGTAGAAGGCGTGGCGCTCCGTGATGGAGCGGTACAGGCCCGCGGCGATCGGCTGCTTGGGCAGCTTGATCTCCAGCTCCTTGCGATCGTTGTGGTCATCCACGTACTCCAACTTGAAAGTGCGACGCAGCGACTTGGCCGCAGCGATGGCGCCAAAGGGGATGCTAAACAAAAAGAGACATAAATCCATTAGTTTTGAAAAACTTAATTGAAAAGGAGGAAAAGGAAGTCAATTGATTTAAAAGCTCTATGCATTTCCAAGGCACTTTCAAAAGTTAACTACATATTTCGATATTAATCATCAACGTTTATAACGCATAAAGTGAGTTCTAATAAAAATGTTACCTTTGACGCTAATTTTGCGCTACATTAACTTAAAGCCAAAATCATTTCGAAAGATATTGTCAAGAAACGACTATAAAAATGCCATTTAATTATTCAGGTTAATGTACCATCCATCTACTTAAAAGAATGTTGTTTTCGTTTTGAGCAAGTTTTTTAAGGCCTCTCACCTTGACTTTTGTTTTATGAATACGAAATTACTCAATTTGGTTTTTAGTTAAAATATGAATTAGGTAAGTTAGAAGTGTGGGAAAAGCAAAAATGCTGTATGATTCTATTATAAATCTCTCTTTAAGCTCATAGTTATGGTAAAAGTGCCTTGTGAGTTTTCTACTCTCGGTTATGGAAAGTTCGAGCTGTAGGATCGATCGTATCCTTGGTGTCCTGCAACTCACCTCTGTTTCTCGCCCCCCCGGCAGACGGTGATGCCATGGGCGCCCACCGCGATGTCGCAGCGCGTGGCACTCTCGTTGGTGGTCACGCCGCTGAAGAGCTCCTCGCCGTAGCCCTCGAGATCCTGGATGGACTTGAGCAGCCAGTACTTGGCCGTCTTGAGGCTCATCTGCAGCTTGGCCAGCTTGCCGTGCTCCACGGCTATTTGGCGCAGATAGTCCGCCGGCGGCTCACCCTCGCAGCTCGGCTGCATAAAGTACTCCTCGTAGACGCGCAGCGGATTGCTGGCCAGTCGCTCGTCCAGGCCCGTCTGGCTGCTGCTGTTGCTGGGGCTGCTGGAGCTGCTGTTCGAGTGGGTTTGCGAGCAGGCGGATGTGGAGGCGGATGCGGATGCTGAGGCGGATGCAGATGCGGATGCAGATGGCGAGGGCTGGAGACTGCAGCTGGTGGTGCTTGCCGCTGGCAGCGTGCAGACCTCGATGTGCTCCATGGACTTCTGCTTGGACAGGCGGCGCTTCTTGAAGCTCAGCACGTGCTCCTTCTCCTTGCGCTGCTGCTCCAACCTATGCTGCTGCGCCTGCTGCTGTTGCTGCTGCTGCTGCTGCGCCAACTCGCGCCTCATCCGCATCGGGCAGTCGGCCTTCAGCGACGACTCATTGAATCGCAGCCCATCCGCCTGGCAGAGCAGCGCCGCCAACTTGGCCGCTCCACTCCAGTCCGGCGCAGTGAGCCGGCCCTCGAGCAGATCCCGCCTGGCCTGCATGTAGAACAGATTGCGCACGCTCTCCTGCAGGATGAAGTGCACCGGCACCCAGAACTTGACCCGCAGCGCCAGCATCAGCTGGATGCCGCTGCCACTACTGCCACTATCGCCGGATAGCCGGTTGCGCAGATTGATCCACTGGCGCGTCTGCGACTCCTTCTGGTTGGGCGTCCAGTGCTCCAGGCCGAAGTACTCCATCTCGCAGATGATGTTCATCGCGCGACAGACCTGCAAGCAAAGGATTTGGGTGGTTAGTTATGTAGTTATGGGTTGTGCCATTACCATTAGAAATATCTATAATGTGGGTCAGTTGGGCACTTCCCTACTCATTGTCTGCGCCAAATGACTTTCCATTGTCTCGCAACTGCGGCGAATTAAAGCTTAATCTAAATGTTTTTCAATCTATTCTGGATCAGCGACTTATCAATTCAGCTTGACAGAGCCTGTCAGCGACACGCGGCCTGAACCAGCAGAGCTCGAGCCAGAGCCCGAGCCAAAAGCATGTCCTGTGTGGCATGACTATCTGCCAACATTTCGCCATGACAGCGGCAACATCCGCAGCAGCAACAGCAGCAGCGGCATCAGCAACAACTGCCAGTGGCAAGTGGATGGATTGGGAAATGTGGGTGGGTGACTGTGCATGTGGCTGTAAAGTGGGTGTAAAGTGGGCGGACGGGCGGCAATCGCCTTACCGATGCCGTGGTTTTCAGAAATATTTGCTTATGCAACGAGCGTGTCATCATTTCGAATGGAACGAGCTCAAATGCTGGCAGCGCATCTCTTGGCAAAACAACATCCTTATGTGCTCCATAATAATGCCACTGCCGATGACGATGACGATGTTGGTTGGTTGTCCGTCGGTTGTTGGCCTTAACAAGGCACAACACCACACTTTCCCAGCCAATGCCAATACCAATACCAATACCAATTGCGATTCCCCAAATCCCCCAAAGGCAAGTTGCATTGGCTGTCGCTGCCTGTCGCCGATGAAATGAAATTTGCAAACCTCAAAACAAAAGAAGACGAAAAGCCCGTATTTTGTGAACATCCTGGCTTTGGGGGGCCGACTTTATATACACCCCCAATTCCCCCAAGTACATACATACATGTATGTATGTATGTATAAACATCCTGCAGCACTTTGCATAATGAGGTATCCGCATTTCCGAGTGTCTGGGTTAGCCAAGGCAACAAGTTGCTCACGCATCAACGCCTTCGCACATTTTTACGCTTTTCCCCCATTTCCAATTAGGCGAAACCGCAGAAGAGGAAAAACCCGCGGAAAATGCGGGAGGGATGTTTAAATTTATGAGTGAGAATTATTAGCCATTAAAGTGAAATTTGAGTCAATTTGTTATGTTTTTCGCTTCTGTTTGGCCAGCTTGGTGTCTATTAGGGTTTACAAATTACCATGTTTTTGGTGTTTAAGTTAAACTAAGATAGAAGACTATTATGGCACACTTCTAGGCTCTGGTGGGTGTTTAGCGTTCCTCTTCATTTTTTGGATCACTTTTTCCGGTTATTGCTTCTTTAAGATGCACGTAAATGACCTATTCAAAGCGCTGCCTTGGCAATGAAGTGTCCTGGAAGCCCTGCAAGTTTCGCCTTGAGCAAAGGACATCCTCTCAATGAAACTGGATTCGCAGAGCGAAGCCACTCGAAGAACACGTTGGACTAATTAAGACGACAGATGCTGGCGGCAGTTGCGGTTTGCACTGCTCCAGCAGCTTCAAGTCGAACGCAATTAATTAATCAAGTGCGCAGATCAATTTACATGCCACTCGATTCGGGGGCAGGAGGCGTGGTAGCTTAGCAACGGTTGCCAGACAGCCGACAGAGAATTCGATGTTCAGCCCTGGGAACGGAAGCCGAAGCCCTTGGATTCGTGGCCCAAATGGGGGAATCCGGGGAATGGATGGATGGATGGATGGCACTGAAAGTGGGGTCTTGAGTTGGGCAATGTGGTGGTGCGTTGCCATTGACAGCCGCCAAAGAGCGAATCTAATGAAGCCTCTCGAGAGCTTTTCCTTTGCCCGGTGTAATAGCTCGAATCTCGTGCCACGCATTTTCCGCGAGCCGAGCGCTTAGCAGAATCAGAAATTGGGAAATCAGCGCGTGGGTGGCAAGTAAAATGCCAGATGGCGCATAAATGCGTATGCCTTTTGCCGCATCAATTAGATTTCGAAATATTCAGAAATATTTAAGCATTTTCAGGGTCGTTGTACGCATAAAGTTTTCAAACAACTGTGCGACGTAAATAAACAAATAACTGTGGAGCGAGAAATTGATTTGGTTTTCAAACTCATGTTCCGTCTTTGCAAAATCAATAAACAAAAGAATATTATTGTTGAATAATGTTGCTTATGCAAGCAAACAGCCAATTAAGCACGTTATTTTCGTTATTTTGTGCGCAATGTTGCAACTGTTTGGTTTTTGCAACTAATTCGAAATTCGAGTGATTTTAGAGGGCTATGTAGATACACTTAATTCTAACTAGTTTCCTATAGCCACAAATATAATTCAGAGGCAGCACATTCAATTCAACAAGTTGTGCTCCCCGATATAATTCAGTAGACTTTTTCGATTTATTTCGGGGTTGGAGAGCAAAACGTGGCAACAGGCGGAACAGAAGCGCAAACATTCATTCACCGCAGAAAATTAAAAAAAAATCCGACGAAAATACCAGCTGAAATACAGAAAATCGTCGCTGTCAAGTGCAAAGTCCACTTTTGTGGATTTCGCTAAAATTAAATGAAACACGAAAGCGAATCGCCGCCGACTGCTAAATGCGAAACGTGAACTTACTTTCAGACCCACAATGGCAAATAAGCCGGGAAGTCGAGCTCCAAGCGCCAAGCTCCACTAAATCTGACATAACCGCGACTTTCGTAATTCCCATACAAATTTGCGAGTCTCCCCCGCAGTAAAAAAAAATAAATGAAAAAAGATGACAAAAGTACCCTTCTTGATTGTATGCCATAATGCATTTCATAATATCGCGAAAAATATATACATATGTACATATATATTATGGGTTATTTGCTGACCATATTGGGGTTTTTACTATGCCTCGTAAAATCACTGACCAAAATTACGCCCATATTTGCACGTGCTTTTATTTCAGTTTTTTATGGTGAGTCTTGGGATAGGTTTACATTTTCGCATCGAGCAATTTAATGGGGAAACTGCAGTTGCATTGAGACTATTTATAGTTATTTGTACTAAATTAAGGGGGTCATTTCAAGGCACTTGCTTATTACTTGGCTAATTCTTAGATCTCTACCTTGACTAAGAACCAATAATGGTTTACAATGTGTTTGTTTTTTCGGCAGTTAAACAACATCTCTTAATGAGCACGTGTAGAGTGAATCTACACCTGCTCTCTACTTTACCTCCGCTTAAGAGCGTCTCAAGAGCGCGCTTAAGGGAGTGCTCCAAAGGTAAACAATGCGGAGCCGAAAGTGCATGTGGAAGATGGGGAGCGTGAGAGTGAAAAGAGTACGTTGCGCTCTCTTCTTCTCGCTACAGACACCAATTGTGAGCACGCGGGGCGTGGAGTGCGGCCGAGGGGGGCTCTTCGTGGGGGGAGACTATGACTGGCTGGGAGCAGAAAACCCGACCAAATTGGACTTTGGACCCGAGTCTTCGAAATGCCAATTGGACTTTGGACTGGCACTCGCCTAGTGAGTGTTGTTTTGTTGTCTTGTTGCTTTTGCTTTGTCGCTGTGCTGTTATTTGTTGTGTGCTCTCCGTTGTTTATAATTTGCGTGTATTCGTGTGCCTACATATATGTTTGTATCAGCGATCGCCGTGTATTTTTCGTCTTTCGTATTTGCTTGGTTTAATGGCCAGCCGAAACCGAAACTGTAACTGTAATGGAGACTGAAGCTCATGACGTCAGTGGAGCGCCGACTTTTGTACTTTGAACCCCCCTGTGCCAGCGAAGAGAAATGCAAGAAAAGAGAGTGCAGCTGATAATTAAATGCAATTCGAGCAGCACACGTGCAAAAGAGTGAAACGCGGGGGCGTCAGGAAGAGAGTGAGGCGGAGAGAGTGATCAAGGCAGTGCTGATTTCATCCTCTTCGCTCGAGCGAGATAAACAAAGGCAGTTGGAGATTCGAATCCATAAACGGTCTTTTTGCGCTCTATTTTGCAGGTCATGTGCTTATCGAGTGATCACCACACCCCCAACCACCCGCAGCCCCCTCACCAAACCCATCACCCACCGCTGACAGATGAGTCTCATGAGAAGAATGAGAGAGGGGAAAAGGGGCGGCAGCTGCACCTATTGATGCACTGAAAAAAAAGTTGATAGTTCAATTGAAATATCAATGAGCTTATCATGCAATCGAGATAATTTTAAGAATTGCATAAAATTGTTAAATAAAACGCAAATTTTAAAAGTTACAATTCCATTCCATCAGTAGCTTTTTCTTCCTGTCCATGGGAACTAAAGTGCACTGAAACAGGTTCGATGCATGGAAATTGGCCATAAATTGCACTTAATTACCTATGCACCGCGGCAAGGGTCGTGAATGGCGGGGGGAGGGGGATGCGAATCACGTGCCCGCCATGTGCGCCACCTTATAAGTCGGACCTGTCTGTAGCAGCTGTAGCACCGCCCGATCCCCACCCCCCCTTGCGCCTCTTTTAATTGCTGACGTGAGAAGCGGACGAATGGCAGAATTTATCTGACAAATTGCGAAAATGGAAATATACACCCGGTATGCGGAGCACATGAAATATGGAAAGCGAAAAGCGCCAGCGAGTGCAAATTAATTGAGGGAAAGTCTGGACCACCGGGCGCAGCAATTATCGCAGGCTAAAGATCGAAATGTCAAGGTGCGAAAGCGTTTGAGCCACTGATGCAACCTGGCTGGTTTCATTTCGAGCTGAGCAGAACGTGGTGACGAAGCACGCCTCTGGTAAGGCAGCAAAAGTTCGGTATTTCCAATCGATTTGTCATCAAGCTACCTAAATATTTGCCAAATGGCAATATTAGCTTGCTAATGTCTCCGAAGTTGTAGCTGAGAATAACAACATGATAGGGTTTTGCTTAACTGATACTGAGTATATTAATAGCTCACAATGAACTAGTTTTATGTTGTTCGTATGACCTACAAGTACCTTTTCCTTAATCATCAAAACAGCGCTTACAATCGAGCTCACATTACTCAGCAAATTTCGAATGGCAAAAAGATGAGCAAATGTTGTAATAGCGACAATCTCGACGTCTAATTAGTAATGCAAACTATCAACAAGTGTTTCAGTTTCAACCTTCAGGAGCAACCTTCGGCACCTCGATACTTTGTGATTGCGCCCTATTATTGAATTTCCCTTTCAATGCGGCAGCAAAATGGCACTTTTGTTACTAATCGGGCATTTTTACTTACATATGCCCAATCTATATAATCAGGCCCCCTGGCATTTTGCTTTTCCGTTCAATATAAATCGGATGGGAATGAAAATAAAACGCCACTTAGTTCTTAGCATTAGAATGTAAGCACGTGTGTGCCGTCTCTCTCGCTCGCGCTCTCTGCTCGCGGGCAAGTGAAAGAGATGGAGAGCGAATGCATTTCATTTCTGCAGCAGTGCAGTGGCAGCGACGTCGACGGCGGCAGCGGCAGCGACCGACTGAACATTGGACTTTGATCGTTGGCCATAAATTTTATAGCAAAAACGAAACAAATGCTAGAAGAAACTAAAAGCTAAAAACAAGAAACAACAAAAGTGCTGCATTCAAAGTGCACACTAAAAATGCAATAGGAGCAAGAAGGCAGCGAAGAATGGGAAGAACAATTGCAGCGGACAAAACGAATGGTTTAATGCCATTTCATAAGTGCAATTAAAAAGCTAATCGAAATGGTGGAGTAGCATGTCCTCGGAGCTGAATGTCTCTGCTTTTGAAATGGCGCCCAGAAAAAGTGCTATAAAAATGAACTATTAATTATACTCAGCAATTGTGGAAATGCTTTTTGTTCGAGGTACTTTTATCCGCTGCAGAAGCGCTTCGTCACTATGTGGAATGTCGTCTGCAGTGATATATGTAATCGTAATGATAATAGTTTTCAAGAAACTCCAGCTCAACTGCAATAAAAACAAGTCTGAGTACACATGCTGAATCCTTTGCGAAGAAACCCCCTTATTATTTGCAGTGCCTCGCTTGTCCTTGCAGTGATCTCATATTTCGCGAACTCCCTAAGTGAAAGCCGGTCGTTTCGCTCTGCCTCCTCAACTGTTGACACATCTTTTGGAGTCGGGTAAGAGCCAAGTTTATGGAGCCAGAGCCATAAAACTCCCATCCTCATCCTCATCCCCCTGCTGGCGGCTCGTGCTCCTTTTCTTTTTTGGCAATGATATGGGTGGCCCCAATTCGCTGAGTGATCCAGCGGGGCTGTCTTGCTGCATTATTAATGAAAATGCTGTTCGGCGGGCAGCGAGGGATGCCGGTTTCTCGACCGTATTTAGCTGTTTTGGCCAGTTGTACGTGACTCTTGGCACTCGGCACTCGCCTTCGCACTCGCAGTGGGCCAAAAACGGTTGCGTCAACGGCTAAAAGCCAACGTCAATTGCAAACGACTGAGGAGGCTGCAGTCTTGAACAAAAATCATGCTGATGTTGGATGTTTGTTTGTGTGTTTGCGGTTGTGTACGGAAAATCAGGGCACCCAAATGAAAATATATGTGTCCTGTGCATATTTATGCAGGAATGTGTGTCCTGGCTGTTGCTATAATTTTTTCCCCGCTCCTGCTTCTCTGCGCGCTTTTCCACGCTTTTCATTTGACTTTTTGTAGTGTTTTTCCCTTTTTTTTCATTCGCCTCTGTTGTTTTGGTTTCGTTAAGTATGCGTCATTTTCAGTGGCTGCCACTTTTTGCGTGCGTTGCGCGAAAATGCGGAAAAGCCGCAGGGTCCCATGGTACGAGTACAACTACAACTACACCGCTGCCACCGCTGCTACCCTTTTACTTCCTCGTTGTGTTTTCCTTCCTCGCCCCCTGGGAGTTGACGATGCAGTCCAAACAAGCCCCCACAACAACGGCGCACCAAATAAGCATGCAAATGCATTACATTGTAGGAGCAGCAGCTCCAGAAATTATGCGAGCGGGAAAAACGAAGGGGTTTCCAGTTTCAGTTCGCCAGTGCTGGCCCTAATTAGCATGGCACTGCATTCCCAATTGCCGCGACGTGATGCCAGATTATTGCTGGCTTAACTTTGTGGCCAACTTTTAAGAGCTGCAAGTATTCGAGCAGCAAATAATGAGTTTAAACGCCATCAAATTCAAGGAGGTTTTCCAACTCATTAGTAGTTGAAGTTCTATATTTGCTAAAAACAGAATTCTAGCCATTCCTTGGGATGGTTTTTCAACCAGATGATAATGCCATTATGTCACTTATTTTAATTACAATTTCTTTCCACTATATTATCGCCGCAAGCAATTTAGCAAACTTGAAGTCGCAACAACTGAAAGTTTGAGCCGCAAAAAGTTGGCTTAGAAACCATAGCTCTTGCAGTGATCACTTCCCTCATCGGGCGGAAAGAAATACTGTTTGCACAAAAACATTCATTTGATTTCCATACCATTTTCCCAGACTTTGAATCGCATTTGCAACTTGATAAATTACATTGCGCCCAAATGAAATGTCTGCTGGAAGAGGCTAAACTTTTCTGGCCAACAAAGAAGGCGAAACTTGGCCAAAAGAATGTCAAGTGCACATGCGAGAGCCAGAAATGGAAATGTTGAGGAATCCTGAGATGACGAAATGTTTGCCGGAGATGCATTCCACGGCAAATGGGGCGGGGATATATGGGCCCAAAGGTCAGGGTCGACCACAGAACTTGGACAATTGTCGAATGTTTAAGATGCCGAGCTTGGCCAAAAAAAAAAAAGAGGACATAATAATAAAAAGAAATTTCTTCCGGATGGCGGACTTTGTGTCCGCGCGGGAAAAGGATGCATAATGGGGCAGCATTATGCGGCATAAAGTATAGTGGGGCACATGGCAGGGATGGCACAGTTCCAAAATATAATAACAGAGATATCAGCAAATCGGTTTTCGGCTCTCGGGGCCTGCGAAAGTTTACACAAAGCGCCGGCTTGTCGGTCCCTTTAAGGACCTCGTGCTGCAGCTGCTTTGATGATTTATCCGCTGCTCCGCCCACAGAGCTCCACCCACCGCCCACTTTTATAACCCCGGCTATGAACTTGTTTACCCATAAATCCACAAGGCAGGCTTACAAGTTTACCTTACTCGCTCTCGCTTTTGGCCGCTCTCCAATGTATTTCAATTAAGTTATCAAATACCTACATACTATGCTCACCCAGCTAGCCGGTTTGTATCTGTCAGTTGCCAAAAAATGTATATTTTTTATATATAGGTTGGTGTACGTACGTATGTACCGTATACCGTATACCGATGCCTGTTGCCAGGTGCCAACTTGGCTCTTGTCTGCCTCGTATTGATTTTCTTTTTGGCCAAAAGTCTGCTCTTCCCATCCCCCCGAAGCAATTCCACGTTTGCACTTGATAATTCTGGTCGGGCGGACGGGAATTTGCCATGCAAATGGGTTCTCGCTGCCAAAGCACATAATAATATATCATTTAAAGTTGTTCGCTCACTTAAAAATTGTGTCCTCTGGTCACCGTTTCCTGCGAACCTGCCGTGCCTAGGCTCATTTATTCTAATTGTAAATTGCATTCGTCCTTGAGTCCTTTTCGTTTTCGCCACGGTATCGGAAATCGCGCGTGACAAGCTTAACCTAAGCGAATACTACAATGGTCCAATGGTTCGGCCCCCGTTCAACCGCTGACCTCAAATGCACTGCGAGAAATAATCTTATACTACTACGGCTCATTCTGAAACCACAAAACTCGAAAAATTCGGCTTGAAGGACCAAATTGTGAGGAAAGTGGCATTTTCAAGATATTGTGTGACTTAATCGAATGAAAGTAATTTGAATCACAATTTTCCTGACTGTATTCCCACCCCCTGCCATTCCTGCCTTCCATTCAAATGACTTTAGTCATTGCAGTTAATGATGCCTGGCTTTAGGCTCCCTCTCACTACGCAAACACCCACTCCTTGGCCAAGTTCGGAAGCTTTGATGGACATTTGATGGCGAACGACCACCGAGCTCCACACCCACCATATGCCAAATGGCAATTTTCACTTCTTTAAAATTGTAGAATTTTCTTTTCAAGCAATTTAGTAGCGGAAAATGCTTTTGATGCCGGCGAAAGGAAGGCTCGGGTAGCGGATACAGGCTAAGTGGATGACGACGGCTGGGAAAACGGGGACTAGTGACTTGGTGGGACTCGGCACCTGCACCAGACTGCAGGTCTGCCAGCACTCTGATTAGAAATGATTAGGGGGTCCGATTTGATTACTCCAGAACGCTCTACTCGCATTGCAAAGAGGAAAGCGTGCAAATAAAAAATGCATTAATACACGCGGTAATTCCCGCAATTATCATTTCGTGACCCCGGGCCATTTTCCATTGCAATATGCATATAATAGTATGTAAAATTGAAATGCGAACGCAATCCGCTACCCCCACACAGTCCGGTTTCTAAATCCAATTACAATAGAATAAATAAATCACATGTCTGTTCAATTTCCATTAAATCGCAATTAAAACGCGCCGCGAAAACCTTGTTTTCTCAGGCCTTAATTAATTTTGGTCCAGGCAAGGAAAGGACCCTTTAAGAGGCTCAATTAAAACGGCATTATCCTGCTGCGGATTGTGGTTTTCTTGTGGGGGTTGGGGGCGGAGGAGGCTGGCGAATAACAAAGGCGGTTTGGGGCGGGACTGCGAACAATGCAAACAGGACATGACCGCCGCAGGACACTGTACATCTTTGGGCAGTAAAATTAAAGTAAAAGCATTTAATTAAGACCTCCGAAGGACGATTATTTCCACGCAGAGTGGGAACACTTTCGTGCGCTAATTGAAACGGGGAAAATCGCGAATGAAAAGCCCGTCGCCCAGCGCAAACAAATTGCAATTCAATTTGATTCCGAATTTAAAATGGAAATTGGGCGGAAAGGCTTTCCAAACGACATGCAAGGTGGAAAAAAATATTTAATATGATTTATCATTGCAGTCATAAGCGCTCAATAAAGCTGCTTTATCACATGCAAAAGTGAAATAAGTGTCCTTTTGTATATAGTAGTTGCATACTTTACAGCACCTTCCTGAATTATGGCTTACTTTTAATCCGAATTTCGTTCTGTGCTGTGTAAATCATATCGTGATCCGATTGCTGATCGGATTTGCTGCGCGAGTTCATTTCCCATCACAATTTTATAAGCTTTTATTGGCCCCCTTTGTTTCGCAAGGACCTCTGTCGTCCTCACAAGGTCCCCCCTCCCTGCTCTTGAGTAGGTGGGAAAATCGTGCACGGAGGAGAAAGGCCAAAGAAAATAATAGTGAAAGCCACACAGGACTCGCTTCGGTTTGCTTCGGTTCGGGGCAATAAAAGTAAGGCAAAGAAAATAAAGAAAGGGCGAAACAAAAGCCTTGCCATTAGAGACACATCAAAATGGCACTCAGCATGGCGTCAGGGGTTGGGGTGGAGGGGCTTGAGTTGAACCCCCCTCCATAAGGGGCGGTATGTGGGGTGGGGGATCTGGCTTGTCGGCTTTTTCACAAAACTATATTCGAATACAATGGAAAAAGCATTCAATGCATTCCCCTGTTTCTGCGGTTTGTTTTGCGGCTTGCATTTTTTTCGGTTGCATTTTCACGCAATTTATTGTTCACGCTCGCTCCTCGTCTCCTCTTCACCACTGCTTTTACTCGCTTTCTCCTGTTTCCTGTAGAAATTCCCCATTTTTTTATTGTTTAATATTGTTCTAAGCTATATGTACATACACATATATGTTGGCTTGGGCTAGAGTAAGCTTTATTTGCAGGTGGCTTTGGGGAAGTGGGCGGGTTGGAGGTGGTTTGCTTGGCCATATTTCCGCTTGGTTGTTGTGCATTCACGTTTCTATGGTTTTTCCCGCCTTTCTCCTCACGATTTGCCGCCAACCTTTGGCGAAATGGGCGAAAGCAGTTCAAGGATAATATGCAAAAACCATGGAAACAATAGATAGCACTAGACCTCAAGAGGATTTGCTGCAAAATCGTGGAGGCGCCTGCTTAGCAAATGACATTATCATTTGCCGGCAACATTGATTTTGCTCAAATTTCGTCATTGTCATGTGCAGGCACGATTTCTGCATCATCGTCAAAGTGCTCAGCGAACACTGGGAAAAACCGGGGGGCATGCTTATGTAACCTTGGAAATAAAAGTCTTGTGAATTAAGTTGTAGAGTGACCGAACTCTGTATTAAGCGTGAGTGTAACCTTATGCTCGCAAGTAGACACGCTTTATATTTCAATTTGGCCACTCTGGTTTCTGAATTTAAGCTGTTGTCCATACTGTTTTCTAGAATTATTTCTAAGTGAATAGGGCACTCGGTTAATGTTGTAACCATCACTTTTTAGTAGTATTTTCAGTGCCTGGTGCTAAAAGACAGAATGCCCCTGACTCTGCAAGCGGTAATTGCATTAAATGGGGGCTTAAAAGCAGACGACACTTTCCCCCCGCCTTCCCCGTTTCCTGGTTTCACTTCGCGTTCGCTGGCAGCCTTGTCATTGTCGTTGGATTAGTGTTAGACCTCCCCGAACTACAAACTACAACCACTGGATGGCCAATCCACCCACTTGTTCCCCCGCAAAACGGCTTCCAATTAGCCGGGGAATGGTCTGAGCTCCGCGAACTACAAGCACTAAGAGGAGCACTGCGCTCGACTTGAACCATTTAATCGATATGTGCGAGGAGTTTTCGCATCGAGAGTGGCGAATCAAGTCGAGTTCGCATTGCACGTGACGGCCGCTGACTTCATTCGTTTGCAACTCCTCCCCATTGAAGAGCACCCACTCAATTTCGCCGTACAGTTCCGTTTCCATTTATAGAACCACCATCAGACCTATATATAATTCACGTCCACACATTTGAGGGGTCTCTAGATTGGGTTGGGTTGTTGTAACTGGATCAGTGCAAAATGGAATTAGTTCCGGATTAATGTTTTAGTTCTACTTGAAAGGACAACTAAATGTCACGTGCTTGTTTTATCGAGAGTGGAAACTTTTCTTATAAACGCGCTGATTTATTCAATTCCCCCTTGTTTCATTGGAGTTGCAATAAGTTTCACTTCAGGAAAGTTGCAGCTAGCGAATCTCTGCTGTAGTTTGGCCACTCTTCCTTTTTTTCCTCGTATAGTATTGTGTGCTTTGGCACGCGAATATAATTTCCTTTTGATTGGGCGCGCCTCGGCTCGACTTCATTCGGCGACTAGCTGGGAGCGATTCTCCAGATAGATTTGCGGGCGCACTGCCAGCACACGGTGTAAACATAAATTGCGCTGCCAAGGACGCGCAAGCACACAAACACACACAGGAAAAGCTGGAAAAAGGGGGAGGGAGTAGGCAGTGGGAATGGGAGTGGAAGGGCTCGACTGGGGCAAGGACGCAGACAGGATGGCGCACGCACCACGGAGCCTTCGTGGTGTGACCCTCGCAGCTCCGAACTTCAGGACTGGGCACATGATGTATGCTCGCCAGGGTTGTCGATTCACCCGAAGTCAGGACTTCAGGAAGTAAGTGTGGAGGCATGTGAACTCTGAACTTAAATCAGCTTGTTTGTACAAATTACTTGTGGCTTTTCCACCTGTGAAACTTTCATGGCACACGAATAGCTAACTTTACAATTCCCTAGTTTCAGTTCCAAAAACTTTAAATAAATCCCGTTTTTACCCGGAACCATCTTTAATCTTCTTAATTTGCTAAATAGTTTGAGCTACTATTTCTATCTGCTAAAGTGAAAAGCATAAGCCTGCCAACTGGATTATTAAAAAAGTTTTAAAAGTCTGCAGCGTGCAAGACTTTTTCTATACCTACTGCGATAAAGTTTAACAAACTTACACAATTATTTAATAACTTCTAAGATGCGAGATGCGCCTGGCAACCCTGGACGTGTGGGCTGCCCCAGGTTGGGCACAGCCTGCGGTGCATTTTGCATTTTCGGACACAAGCGCAAATGTCCAGCGAACATGACAAACGTCATCCTGCACCCGAAGCGACATAAAAGTGATGGCGTTTGGGCTGCCGGAAAATGCGGGGAAATGTGTGTGTGTGTGTGTGGGGGGGGGAGTGTAAATGCATTGCGTTTGGGTATGGGTTTTATGTTTTGGGCTTGGGTTTCGGCTTCGGCCGGTGGCAATTAATTCCCAAATTGGCCAACAACGTTGGACAGGCGGAAGGTGAGGGAGGGGAGCTAGGAGGTGGCTGCTCCGTTCGGATTTAATTGTTTGGAAAATTAATTCTTGCTTTGACCAATTTTGCAGATTTACCACTGGCACTTCTGGGCACAAAAATCATTTGCATAGAGGCTGCATAAATAAATAAATTCCGGGCAGATTACTTCGTTTTCGTTTCGTTTCGGCCAAGCGTTGGACCGAATATTTATTGATAGTGCATAATAAACATGTGTGCATGCGTATATTTTATGTGCAGGCAATCAATGCAAATGCGAATGCAAATATGGGATTTGTTTGTTACGTTCTAGCCGGATATTTACCACCGATGAGTAAAGTTTCAGTTGACTTCTGGTTCCAGGGCCTCACTAATTAAGCGGTAAACAACAATTAAACAATATCAACGGCCACTGAATATGTATGCCTGCTATTTAAATAACTTTTGCCGGCCTTTTGGCTCGCTTTTTTCAGAACTTTCAACTGCTGTGTGTAAAAACCCAAAACCCATTCGAATAGTGGGGCAAAAATAAATTATATACGGCCATACAGTATTCACATTGAACGGATGTGCGCATAAAGCCAACTCGCTTGTTTTTAGGCTGCTTGTGCGAACTTAAAAAATTTATGGCATATTTGTGCTGGTCAAGAATGCTTCTCGATATACACTCGCATGGGATATGACATCAAAAGATTTCATAACTAAAATGAAGCCATAAATTACATTGGCAAATGTTTATAGAACATAATAATAGATGTGCGAAACTAATCGAAGCTATTTAGTGACCAGGTTTCGATTTATCTGAGTAATGCGCTGAGAGAACACATAAAAACACGTAATGTGCTTGTTTGATAAGACTCGTCTAGTGCGAAAATAGATTGGTTTGCCGTTTAAATAAAGACATTTAATTTTAATCATCTTAGTTGCCCAATTTAAATGAACTCTATTGCGTTGTATCTTTCGGGGGCCAAACAACGAGGAAAACTGGCACATTCGCTCTCCGAGGTGCCAAATGGAACTGAAAACTCGGGGGACCCGCCTTAAATATATTTGTATTTATCTTCGCTTGTTTGCTTAAATTGTTAATAACTGTCGACTGCAACAAATAAAAGCAGCGCGAATCGGAGCAAAAAGCGGAGCGTCGAAATAAAATAACAAATTTACATACAAATGTACGTATGTGTACATATGTATATGTATCTGCGGCGAAAAATGAAACTTGACAAAAATACGAAAAATAGGTAAATCTCGTTTTGTGCCTTTTGCGCTTTATATTTTTTTTATTATTCGCATGGGCTTGGCCCCACACAGACAACAAAATAAAAAAGAAATAAACAGCGAGACAAACTAAAACGGAGGAAAACACAAATACGAGGCGAAAACAACCACAAGATACTCAGATACAGATACTTTTGCTTATAAGTTATTCCTTCTGTAGAAGCACGTGTGTGCGCTCTTCTGGCCAAAAAGAAAGAACTCCCTGCTGTTAGGGCCAAAAACCGCATTTGGCCCAAGGATTTAGGGCCAGCATACGGGGCGTATGCTTAATATTAATCACTAAACTTTACTCTAAATAAAGCAGAAGGTTTTTTTGTGGGGAAATTTCAATTTTAATTAAACATCTGTTGAGCGCTAAACAAATGGCATACAAAACAAAAAAAAGAGTGAAAAGCGCAAAAAGCTCGGAAATTGCGTTTTACGGACAAAAATAATCGAGAACGAAATTATTAATGCTTATTTATCATTTACGCCTTGATTGCTCCCATATCTGACTTGACTGCTTCTACCTGTCTTCTGTTTCTGTCTTCTGTTTCTGTTTCTGTTGCTCTCTCTGTTTCCCCAACGCTCCCCTTTATCAGTCTGTTCTGCGTTGTTGACATCGGGTATTAATATATGTACGAAATTCTCAAGCTTATCAGAAGAAGCTGATAAAAAGAGAGACACAAAACGATAAGTATATATTCTGTGCTTTCTGCTAAATGTATATGCAAACATCTGGACAGATCGCTTGTTTACCTAAGGCCAAGAAATGTGATTTTTGGACCTGATTTTGTGGGAGCTTTTATCTTTCCCCCTTTGGGAACATATAGAACGAGACTTTTTGAGAATATTGTTTACTCATTTTATTGACAAACTGCGTAGAAGCATTTCTTTGAGGACCTGCTATAAATAGGATTTCTGCAATATCCTTGCAGTCCCTTGACTACGGTATAAATGTCTGATTTTTATTCAAATTTCACAGCTTGAATTGGCCTTTTGTCGTGACACGAGAGACACGCAAATTGGCCAGCGGCTGCTGCACTTGACCCGCCTACCCCTCTTGCGCCTCTCTGCTTCTTCTGCCTCTCCGACGCCCCCCCTCTGCCACTTGAGCTGCCTCATCAAATCTTGCCTGGAAACTTGCCTCGTTGCACATCTTTCAATTGTTGCAAGTCGCACACTCGAGCACTCGCCCACCGCCCACTATTGCCACACCCAGCTCGTAATCCCACACTTCAAGGGTGTTGAAAGAACTCATCATCCATCCAGCTGCCTTCTAATCCTCCCTGTCCCTCTTCCTGTCCGCCCCTGTCTCCGCCCCATTTCCAAGCCCATTTGGCCGCCCATCGGGAGAAAGCTTTAACGAAGGGAAAGCAACAGCAGTGTTCGCAAATATAATTACACCTAGAAAATGGATGTCATTTTGGCGTAGCAGAAGGATCTGATTAACGCAGCCTGTTGACAGGCAATCCGATAAGGAATCACAATCAATGGAGGGACTTTAATGCACAGTGGGCGAAATACGCATTAAACTACTCACTACTACTACTTGGGGAGTTATTACTCGTACTGCCTAGGTCAGTACTGCGATCACGTTTCATCGGCATGGAGACCACGATTTGAAAGTTTTCCACTACCATGAGTCGTCAAACGGCGCTTGTTTTCCTTTTCCTGGTTCTGTGGACTTTGTCATGTAACAGCGGGCCCTTTGCTAAATGCTCGAAATGCCAAGCCCAGTGGAGCACCACTCGATCCATGTGAAGAACGCAAGCAAGCAATCAAAAACAACTCAAATGGGCACTCAAAACTCGGCTCTGACGACAAACGAGCCACGAAAATGGCAATTTTAAATGCAATTACAATTACAAGTAGCTGGTAATTGCAAGTAACTATTATCGAGCATAAAACTGTTGCACATGGCCCACAGTTCCCGCCGTTCCTCAAAGGGCGTCCTTGAGGAGAAATGGTATTTCGGCAGATGGAAAATGGCAAATGGGATATGGGATATGGAAAATGGGAAATTGCCTGACTGACTCCGACTCGCTGGGCAGACACACCCAAAATGGGAAAGAGGGGGGCATATTTGCATGCATATGTGTATGATTGTTAAATCGAGGTAACAAAAATGTAATTCTCCTTTGACATGCAAACTCGTCGAAAGCGTCGTCCCACTGACGTCAGGGCTAAACTTTTTCGGATTGCGATTGTACAGAGTTGCTCCGGTCCGGGTTCGAGTCAGCTTGGCAGGCCGTAATTAAAATGTGCAACTGTGCCGGGCCTCCGCACCACATCTCCGTAGTTATGCCCCCAGCCCCCAACCCCCAGGGTTCATTAGCCAGTGCTCGAAGTTATGTAAACCCCTCTTATCAGCCAAGTGTCTCGTTTACACCCCAAGCATGCTTATCACTAAGCCGCGATTAAGAGCCGCTGAAACTTGGACCTTGTCGTTGTCATAGCCCTCGAAATAGCACTATCACTCAAGGTTCCGCCAGCCAGGTGACATTGGAGAGGCTTCTTTTGACTCATTCCCGTGCAGATAATTAATTAATTTCCCATCATACTTTATTAATAGTCAAGGATTTCTTACAGTCACGCCGACAAAAAACGATGACGAATTTGTAACACACCTTATCGACGCTTACAGGCGGCGCGTCATTCTTGCAAATGATAAGCTGCTGCGAAATCAATGGGCATTGGTATTCATAGATTAGGCTGACGCACGGCTCAAAGTTAAATCACAGCCGTAAAAATATTAATTCGATTAATCCACAGCGAGTCACATATGGTGGCTTTATGAGTGATATATGTACATAGTACTTAAACACTTTGCCAGATGTTTTCCCAGATCAAAGTGGTTGATACAGAACGCAATTGAACATTGGACTGTGCAGCATGCATGGAGCATACGTGAGTGGAAACATGTGGAATTGATAACGCCCCGATTCGGATTCAGATTGAGATTCAATGTCATTGGGGGGATAATGCAGCAGTGTTGCAGCGGGAAGAAAAAAACGACTATCATGACTTAACAATGGGAACAAAGGCTCGTTGTTTCGCTATATGCAAACAGTCCAATTAAAGCTGACCAATAAACTGGTTATCTCGATGCGGTTGTATTATCCATATATAAC
The DNA here is from genome assembly GCF_016746395.2 of Drosophila simulans. Classification (NCBI taxonomy): domain Eukaryota; kingdom Metazoa; phylum Arthropoda; class Insecta; order Diptera; family Drosophilidae; genus Drosophila; species Drosophila simulans. The sequence goes on from NC_052521.2 coordinate 19,735,455, forward strand.
AGGGCAGATTATCAAGTTCCCACAACTGTAAATTCATTATAAAATGCATTATCCGCCACAAAGTTCGTTTGATTTACAGCACTGCGCTATAGTTGGTCGTGCCCTTAAGACCACTTGTGTGTTATATAGTGCGATCCCAAAAATAGAATTCAATTAGTAATCATCAGAACTGGCGCACTAACTGGCATCGTAACCTTTGCAACGATTAGTGCTAAGCCCCCAATAAAAAGCATTTGCGTTCTGCCCCAATTCGACGATCTTAACGCTAGTTCACAGCCGTAAACATTGATAGCAAATGAGTTATTGTGATACGGATAGGCGTGTTCGATAAGATAAGCGCAAGTTGAAGAAGCATATTTTCTTGTTCCACCGAAGATAATAAAGTTGGCAACGAACCCGTACATTCGTATTCACCTGAATATTAATGTCTCTGTGTGTGCGAGCCATCCATTTGATAAGTTGCCCGATTAGATTGCACAGGCACACTAATGTAGGGTTCGCAAATAAGCCAAAGACTTAATTAGCCTGACAAACAAGGCGAATTGCCGAATTGGCTTTAATCTTTGGGGTTGGTGAAATGGGACTCTGTCTATATGGTGGGGTGGAGCATAATCGTATGTACATCGCTCGTAGTAACAGAGCTCCGCTGAACAGAAGCGAAGTGGTCAAGTGTTTGCACTAATCGCCTCAAGTGGCGTCCACTTGGACATTGAACTCACGAGCGAAATGTTAAGTACACGGAAAAATAAACTATTTAAAGGGTGGAAGGCAAGTCGACCAAGCCTCTGAAACATTGGTACCCCCTATTTTCTGTTCTACTCTTTGAAACACCTTGCGGTTCTATCGCGGGAGCAGCTCGAGTCAAGGGTATCTGGCATTTAAAACGAATTAGTGCAAGACTAGTAAACAACAAGACACTGAAATTGGACATGGCCCCCCCGAGCTGATAACGAAATGCGGATCGAAATGGAAAACATACACTCGCTTTTGCCACTGATAAGCGTTGAATACACACAATCACACAATCGGGTCCAGACCTCCCACGAAAAATGTTAATTGAAATGGAATCAAGTGCTTCGCTTTCGACTGAATGTCGAGTGCCTTTAAATGAAGATTCTTTTATAACACTTTTTATAGTAAGCCGCTCTGGTATTAGCCGTAACGAAATTCGCCATGAAAAAAGGCCGTCATTAAAATGAAATGAGAACATTTTTGTTGGTATGCCGTCGTGAACAACTGTGCACGTTGGTCATAAAAAAGTAATCATTTTTTAGTTATTTATTTCCAAAGATAAAACCAACCAATCTCTATAACCTCAAGTGATTCGACGGCAGGCCCTTTAGTGCTACCTCGTAATATCCTCTTATAGGGGTACACATATCACACACGTGTGACCACCAAATTGCATAAACTGCGGTCGAGGATCGATAAGCTATGAAGTAATTCCAAGGCAAGGAGCTCTCGCCTGGATAATTTTGTAACCTCCGTGAAGTAGAGCTGATGACTTTCCCTTGAGTTGCAGAATACCCGAGGCTGGTGCCCTTGAATGCGGGTAATGCAATGCGTAGAAATGTGGCTGGTTTAATGGCTCACAACACACACTTGGAGTTAAGTAAGGAAAAGCCTGTTGTTTTCGGTTGAATAACACATATGGGTTCTATCATGAAGATGGAATCAAAATCAAGGGCAAGTGTAACTACGCGCTAAGATATTGTTTTATATATGGTTGCTACTTAGTTCACCATTTGAACTTTATCAAGATGGATGTATTGCCTGCTATAAATACTTCATACGGTACGGTTTCTTATCTAGTATTATTGAGTTTCATTACAAGAACTGTAGTTATCCAGAATGAACTTTCTATGAGAAATGAGCTAAGGATCAACATTGTTATGTCATAAAAGTAATGAAACTTTTGGGGTATAGTTGGTAATATTGCGTAAGTTAAAAGGGAAAGGAGTTATAATGGTGCACTTTCCACTCAACTACCAAGCGATTTCTGTGGAAAACTACCAGCAACTGTTGTACCTCTGTACATACATATGTACATATATGTATCTCTACGAGAACCGATGAACTCACCTTCTCCAGACACTCCTGACCATTGGCTTTGGGATCCCACTTGACGGCTTGTTGGGTGCCGTTGGGCAGGTTGACAATGCACCACATGTTTTGGCCTTTTGTGTGCTAACGCCGCCGTTTGATTTCTTGTCCAACAGGTAAAAGCTCCGCTCAGCTGCGGTTCAAAACAATTGCATTTGGGATTTGCTTCCGGCTTGTTTGCACAAAAGCCGTGTGTATTCAAAATCACAATCGGAATTGAAGCGCTACAGGTTGCACCGCGTTTTTCGCTCCAGTCTGGGTAACTGTTTTAATTTTATTTTCAATTATGTGACTTGTTTTTGTTTGTTAACTTTGAACGTTGAGCACTGCGGGGTAATTTAAATATATTTGCACTTTTGGAATTTTGTACACATTTTTATTAAGCGGCAACGAACGCACGCTCGATTTTCACGTAAACTTTTTTGATTGTTGCTACAGTTGTTGGTTTCTCCAATTTGATTTCAGCTTGTTTATTGTTGCAAAACGCGTTGAAGTTTGTATGCAATTGCAAATATTTGTGCAAAAATAAAAATATTACTTCGTGATATATATTTTTCCCGGCGATTTCACGGATATCCTTGTTGTTTTTGTTTCAGAGTTTTCGGTGTTTAACACAGCGCTGCCAAACATAGAATGAATAAATGTGAGCGCTGCGTGTTGCTTAAGTAGTAACAATTCGTATTTGCGCGCTCTCTTGAACTCTCCCTTACGTGCCCGTCAATGAGAGTTATATTGAAAGAGAACCAAATTCTCTTCTCTTGATTTGGACTTAAGAGGCTTTATTTTGAATTTAGTATTTGATTTAAGAGACTTTTAAAATATATTTAGATCATAGAAATTTCTGAAGTGTGCAGCATTCCTTGACACTGTTACTTATTAATTATAATTATTTAATTATGAAATATTGTAATTAATTGTTAACCATACTAAATCTTAAAAATAATTCAGAGTCAGTTGCATTAATTACATACAATCAGACTTTGTTGAAATATTTTCCTCAACGCAAATTAATAGACTGGCCTATTCACAGCGGGGCCTAAGAGTTAGTTATAGCCAGATGTTACTGTATATTTCATTCAACCTCATTTGTTTTAAGCCACGGGGCTTTTGTTCTCAGATTTCTGCTCCTGCTCGCCGCATTGAAGTTGAAACGCAGGTAAATGGTTGAACGAATGCGCTGTGGCGCATGTGCAGATATCTTTTCTCTTCCTTTTCTTAGTGACATGCAGCTGTTTCTGTTTCTGGCTTACCGCTTTATTCCGGCCTCAGCTGTTTTTGTTCTCCCGACCTGCAGGGGATGTAGCCAAAGGATGTGTGTATCTTGCAGTAACCTCGATGGTTGCACTGTTTCTAAAATTAGTTCATTTTGTCAGGCTAGATCGAATGACCCCCATGGAGGTCATATGGAGATCGCCGCGTGTTCATTTTTTGCTTACGTGATGGATGTCATGCAACTGAAAGCTTTCGATCTACTTAAAAATCAAAGTTATAAGGTGGCTACATTAAGATGCAAAAACTACACGAACAAAGCAAATGATCTTGACAACAAGCGAATTATATTAGATAGTCGGTGCGACTTAAGGAACACTAAGAAATTCTATGGGAATGCCTTCAGCTTCCAAATGTAAAGTGACTTGCATAAGTCAGCACAATCAACACAACGTCGTGTTATTTACCCCCATATGTTTGGGGTAGGTTTTGTAGGTCAGGTGACAAAGGTGAACCAGGTGGCACTGAATGGAGCCGAACGGCCAGCCGGGTCACGTTTCCCCCAAATCCCCCAATAATGGGGTTGGCGCGGTCCAAAGGCGACCTTGGCTGTAGCACTAGCCTACTATGCAATAAATAGTGTGCACTCGTAATGCGTTCCCAACAGGGGTTTCGGTACAGAAATCAATATCACTGCAATGGCCATCGGCAATTGACAACGGACAATGATTGAATGGGGGATAATGGGGCCTGGCTGGGCAGACCCCAACATCGGAATGGCATTTGTACAACTTCTGCCATAAACTATGCAAATCTGGCGTCTCCTGGGATATCCGCCGTTCGCAATAGCAAAATGTCGACTGCATTCCGGCTGCCAATTTAATTAGTTGTTGGGCAAACATTCGGGTAATCAGTGGCTAAACAGTTTATTTAGCTGCATTTGGCTATTCAAGTTGGATTATGTCTGTGCAGCTTAAATATGCACAAAATGTGTCACATTGTTTGGGCTGAAATAGAATATTATTTTACAATGAGACATAGACGCAGCGCTTGTTTAACCACGCCCACTCTAAAGCCCACAAATATAATGGAAAACCCGACATTTGAGCAATCACTATAGCACTGAAAAAGTTGACAGCCTCAAACTTCATAAGTTTGGCAGCTCCGAAACCATTTCAGTTCAGTGTTATTCAGAACGTTGTTCAGTCTACATCAATTTTAATTGTGATTTTTTCGGTAAAGTTCGTTGTGATAAAAATGGAAAACCCAAGCGAGTTTACTGAGAGTTGTCCTGAGTTTACCCAGGAGCAACCTACCCGCCTGCCGCGTGTGAACGAGGTGGCCCAAAAGTTTCTCGCCGATTTGGACGAGGAACAGCCACACAACCAAGACCAACCTACCCAGGAGCAACCTAGCAAGGAGCAACCTACCAAGGATCAACCTACCCACCTGCCGCGTGTGAACGAGGTGGCCCAAAAGTTTCTCGCCGATTTGGACGAGGAGCGCAAGCGATTGTCCGCGGAGTTTCCACTTTGCGCACTGCTAATCGACGAGGGTAAAATCAATTGCGCCCTTTACAGGGTATTTTAATGGTACTAATCCCACATTGCAGCTGTGGACCGTGTCTACAGCACTGGTCATATTCCCGGCAAGGAGCGCTTCGCCGACGTGTACCAGCAGAAGCCGATGAAGATTACCCAAAAGGTCTTCGTGCCCGTTAATCAGTTTCCCAAGGTGGGTTTTATACAATTAGCTGTCCCCTCCGTCCGCAAAATAAATCCGTACCCTTGCGCAGTTCAACTTCGCTGGCAAGATCCTCGGGCCCAAGGGGAACTCACTGCGTCGCCTTCAGGAGGAGAGCAAGTGCAAGATTGCCATTAAGGGTCGCAGTTCGATCCGCGATCGTAACAAAGAGGAGCAGCTGCGCAGCTCCGGCGACCGGAGATATGCCCATCTTGAGAAGAATCTCTTTCTGGAGGTCAGCACGGTGGCCCCTCCGGCGGAGTGCTATGCCCGCATAGCCTACGCCCTGGCCGAGATCCGAAAGTATCTTAATCCAGACGATAACGACGAGGTTTGGCACGAGCAGTACCGCGAGCTGATGGAAATGAATCCCGAGATGGCCAAGAACTCTAACGCACTCAATCAGCCGGCCTACAGGTAATGGGGATCTTATACTCTCTGCATACCGATGCAGCTTCACTTACTTGACAAGCAAGTAAAGCATGTGGTATACAGCTGATTGCCATTGGGCCAAGGGTAAAAATCTATAAATCTATTATTTTGCAGATCTGTCTTTGAAAAGACGATTGGAGGCAACAGAACTGGGGTTCCCAAGTACAACAACCTGATTAAGCGAGATAAGGAAAATCCGCCCGAGTAAGTTATCATTTAATGACTCTACCACCAGGAGTCCCCGCGTCCCAGTAGTTCCTTGAATCCTAGCCAACATGCGTTGAGCCAGCAACTAACATTTTGATCTTTATAGAGTCGCCGATACGGAGGAGGTGGCCTATAAACATCGTATGCCCCCCAGTCGTCCGTCTATGCGCTTTGAGAACAGAATACGTAAGTGTTTGGTAGTATCGGGGTCTATTACATAAGACAGTTTTATGAGATGCACCTTTGAAGGGTGATTTAGATTATAATATACTATCAAAACGAATAACAGGGAATCAAACTATATAATACACTATAATGATTAAAATTATACATCAATTTACTTCTTTGTTAATTAAAAACGCATAAATTAATACAAATAATTATCAATCAATTTTATAGCACGACCATCAATAAGAACCACAAACGCTGCGCCACTTAAACGTCCATATCCGTATCCGACTGACGTGAATCGTATGCGCGAACATCCCATCAAGTCCTATAAACCCAATCCTGCTATATGGACTTAGGTTATACAATCCGTGGGAGCACATAAAAAATACTTAAAACACGAAGAAATCAGCATTCAAAATGATGATATCAATGAATAAACATTAACATTCTATGAATTATAAAAAACTAATAAAATAAAACGCATTGCTTGAATTTTATAAATTCTTTGCAATCCGATCTAACAATATCTTTTAAATTCTTACTCCGTAACTTACGCTGAGTCGACACGAAAGCTTATAAGTAATTTAATTTATTCTTTAACCGAAGAGATTTCATGGTTTCAAACTTTTGTGTAAAATACAATGTCAAATCAAAGTATGTAACGTAAAAAATATGTAAAAGTAAAATAAAACCCAACGAAAAAATCAAATTATATATAAATGAATATTCACTGTCATAAATTGAAAAGTAGTTGCAAAAATACAACTACAATTTAAACATGCATACGACAAGTTATGTAAAAAAAATATATATGTTAGATACATATAGTTATATCTTTAAGATCTCTTCTGAGATAAATAAAATTTAACGGCGCCTTTGTGACCGATAATCAGTCAATAATCACGCGATTTATATCCTTCGATCGGTGGCACACTTCAGCCACATGCCACATGGGATCGTAAAACGCAATCGAGACTATCGCTATGGACTTTGGACATGGCGAAGTCATTCGCAGACAGTGTGGGTGGAAAGTTGGGCATTATTTATTGGGATCGGGCAAGGTGGGGGCCAAACAATTCGGCTGATGACATTACTCATCTAGGATCGAGCCGGAGACAAACAAACAATGGCGGTGGGTGACCTCCCTCTGATAAGCGAGTCTCGGCCACCGTATTGTAAACATTCTGGATTGTATTTATAGCTGGCGATCGGCAATCTGCATTGCACCCGCACTATAAATACAGAAAGACAATTTCCGTGTGCAGGGGAGATCCATCCACTTGGCAACAGCGTCTACGATCGATACCCATTCACCAGTAGTAAATCACCCGTCGTAATACACCATGATTTCATAAAAAATCGCTCAGTAATTGTCGCGATTTATGTACCCAGATCCGTGTCGATCTGATTACCGAAATCATTTGTCTGGCGAAATACTATATGGAGGGAGCGTTTCCCTGTCCGTTCGATTGGACTAATTAACTCAAAGCCGAAAGAAATCAACAGGAATTTCGTCTGATTGCGTTAATCTTCAGCTCCAAGGTTCATTGTCGAGCCCAGGAATCATTGTTTATTATTGGTTCTATATACATACATAGACGCATTCAATGCCACTGCCCTGGATATTTAAACATATGCAGGGTCAATACACCACGAATTTGATTTAAGCAAAGGTTTAACTTGCTAAAAATATATGAAAGAGCTTTGGCGCAATTCGAGTAATTGAATCAATAACGATTCCGATGATGTGATTAGCCTAATCAGCGCTGCATTGTTTGTTTGTTTAGTATACTTCAAACTAGGTCTTCAAATATATACAAATCAAGATGGACTCATCAATCGGTTAATCGCCTTCCCTCGCCGAGCAACTTTTCCCGGACCTAAGGCTAGCCATTTTCCACATCGAGATACTTTAGTTTCTGAATTTCCCCTTAGACTACGCATCATGTAATCCTAGTACAACTTGCTCGTTCCGAAATTCCCCTTCACTAGTTTACTTACTTACTTGATTAGTTGTGAATGGATTACAGTGCGGATTAGTTTGAGGAAATTGATTTCGCTTACACTCTATCAAGGGTTATCGTTTGGGATCAGGGTTGGCCTAAAGGGTGAGATTTACTGAAATTCTAGACGGGCCTTTCAAAAACCCCAATGCATTCGTAAGTTATTACACTAATTAAAACCCCCTTTTACCATCCATGACCTTCGGCAGTAAAATGTACCCTACAATGTGGCAAAATAAAGTAATTAAAAGTATACGCCTTCACAGTTTACATGTGGATAATTCGGGGAAAACCCGATGTCAATTCCCAGAATTCGAAATGCAATTTCAGTTTGCGACGAATCGTTTATTAGTTGTGCGCAGATGGAATGAATGCACTCGATCACACGGGTAAATGGGTCTTAGAAGGGCTATGTAGATAGTCGGTGATGTCATTCGCAGAAATGTGATGAAACGACCTTTCGGATTTCGCTTCCAGAGAACCCGCATTATTGCCGGAAGTAAACACTGTCCGCGACATTGCACAATGAAATTGCAAAGCGCGATTGGGATCAGAATGAACAGCTTTAATCAGTTAGGCGCCCATGAAATCCCCTTATCAGCAACATGATGTTTCACTAATTGACTGTGTATACGCAACATTAATGTGCACTATGCGGTCATATATGTACATATATTAATTCGATCGTTATAGGAATGAAATGCGTTGAGTTGGATTACAATGCAACAGTTTCAATGGATGCGACAGCCCGTTTGGCAACAGTTTTTGCACTTATATAGTTCTTTTTAAGAAAATTATTAGTTTGGAGCAAACAAAAGTAATATCAGATGCTAAGAAATCATTATCGATACAAAAATATTATTTGAATTACAAATGAAGGGCAACGTTGCGTATGAGTAATATGTAATATGTAATATGCTGCAAACATTAGCAAACACTAGCAAACACCTTCGATGCGTAAAAATATTATTTATTTACAAAATGGTTTCAAAAATATAGCATTACTTTAGTTATAAATAGATTTATCACTGAGCAAAAGATAGTGTTGAAAAACTACGCATACATAGATTTAAACATAATGGCACACTCATGCGTGAGGTGGCTGCCTATTAGCTCGTGGATGCCAGAAGAATGTGCGATTGCCAAAGCCCATTGTAAATTTCGGCCAGAGTGATTACTTCGCGGGAAAAGCCAACTCCTTGCCATCGAAATGGCACGTTCGCCGAGATAGTAGGTATTACCTGATATTGGCCTATCAGGAATTATGTGTCACGAATGCTGCACGATCTCAGCACGATCTGTTCGTAAGCGTGGGCCAAGTATAAAAAGTAATGCTCGAGCCCCTCTGGCTTCCAGTTGCGATCAGATCGTCCGAAGGAAATATCACGTCGTCGGGTACTTAGCGAATTGGCCGCGTGGAGTGGATAAAGTGTTAGTGGAGCAACAAAAAATGGCTAAGAAAGTAAGCACAAGCAACACCATCTGTCCCTGAATTCGATTGCTCTATTCCAAAGTCTAGTAAAACTTCCGAAGATTATGTCAAGTGCTAATCAGCCATCGAAATGTACTTTGCAAATAAAGCAATTACACTTGAAAATGATTTATAGGACAGGTGCCAAAAGAAAAACACTCCAAGTGAATTGAACTAATAAATGGGACTAATCTAAAGAAGTGAAAGAGATTTTTTCAATTACTTAAAAATGGCACAAGCGGAAGCCGACATATACACATAGTCCTTTTGTTGAAAGAGAATAAAGACTAAAAACTTCATCGAACTCGTTCAATCTGGCTCAGATTATGATTGCTGAGCCGAAACCAGATTGAGGCGCCTCTAATGCTCCTCGCCGCTCAATTGTGTCTCATAGCCGAAAATTCAATTAACGAATTCCTCAACTCTCGACTAATTGCAGATGTTCAGCAATATATTGGTGGTGACTCTACTTGTACTCAGTACGGATGTCGAAGCACGACCCTCCTCCACGGGTGGTGGTGGTGGTGAGGCGAACGTGGATCCCAGCGAATACCACGGCAATCTGTCGGTGGAAACGGTGCTGAAAGTGCAGCAGTGCGAGAAGGACACCAACACGATGGAGCTGTGCATGCGGTGCGCCAAGGTGACCAAGTCGGAGTTCGTCTATCCCATGTGCTGCGGCAACGAAGATGGCATCAAGGATTGGTGCAGGGAGTACGTGTACTTCGGCAACGAGTAGATCCGGAATGGGGGGCAGGAGGCGATGGAAGCTGTGTAAATTGGTTCGCGCTCCTGCATGGATTGGCTGTGATAAACCCACTGTATTTATTTAAATTATATTTAGGAATAAACAAGGCTAAATTAGCGTATTTGCGGTCTTTACCCTTTCCCACTAAAAAACACTCCTCATTTCATTTTGTACGTTCTTTTATTTATTTCTCTTCATTTTTTTGCCGAATTTTGTTTGTAAATTCATTTTTTGCATTTTTAGAAAACTTTATAATAATTAAACTTTTTTAATCGGATACGGATATCAATAAGTGATTTCGAAAATGTTTAATTGGCAAACGAATGCATAAATAATAATCATCGCGCATTCAAATCAATCAAATATTTAATCTTATATAACTGCTGCCTTCGTTTGTTTAAATAATAAGGTAAAAAACAATAAGCGAAAATAAGGATGCACATCCGTTCAAACTTTAGCCCGAAAGAAACTCGTCCTCGAGCGACGGAGACGTGGAACTCGCACTACACGATATATATATAAATGTATATAACAAACAAGGTACAACCTAGTAACGATTGTTTTTCTTTGTTAATTTTTTCTTTTTATGGTTTAGCACTCGCTACGCCGGCGGATGCTTCTCTGCGTCTGCTGGACGTGTGATTTGTGGGTTTCTTTCTTTTTAACGTTGACTGAAAGCAACATTTAAATATTAAGTTGCGTGAAGAGTTCAACTTACCAGAATTCAAGCACGCTTTTACACTTTTTCGTTATTTTTCGGATTATGTATGCTTTTAGTGTTTTAGTGAGTTTGTTATTTGTTAGTTATTGAGAGAGGGCTTGTCTTTGGCAGTTCGTTTTGGGAGTCGGGGCGGGCTAAGTGCAGGTAGGAGCAGTCGGCATCCTCACAGCGACCCATCAGATCAAACGGGCAGATTGTGGCGTGGACATCGAGTTGGCTTAGGAAAGAGTGTACAAAGCAAATACATTTCCACAGGCAACCGCTCACGCTAGTAATACTAACCTATTGTAGTTCCTACACATGGGCGTGTGATAGGCACTTAGATAGCTTTCCCTATGATGCTCGTCGGACTTCTCCTCGCGCAGTTCCCGCATTATGCTAACCGTATAGGGGGCTGTAGTTGTGACGGCGACTTCCACAGTTTTTTCCTGCGCCTGATCCTGTAAATAAACTCAACCGTATTGTTAATGCGGGCTTGTGGCAAAGAGATCGAAATGACAGTGCAATAATACACTGAAGAATAACAGCGAATAACAAGTCGCCTTGAATGAGTTTCTTAGCAATAGTTTTTGAAGCAATTTGTACAAATCGAAATCCACGCACATCTGGAGGGTCAGTCTCCGTTTCAAGTTGTTTTCCAATCGCAGGGTCTGTCTCCGTCGTTTCACTTTGATTTTTAATCTGAGGATCCGTTAAAGGTTCAGTGGGTTGTAAAGCTGCCGATTTCTGAGAATTCGACTCAAAATTCTCCCTTGACTCCTCATGTTGAACCGTTTTGGACTCCGTTGGCATTACAGCGTTTGGCTGACTAATCTCCGCATCAGACAGTTTCACAAGGTCAGCGTAGTTTACTATAGAATTGTACAGGCGTATCTCCTTGGTAAGCTGTGTTGATTTGGTGGTGATGGCAGCCTTTCCCTCGTCGATTAACCTGTAAGTAAATCAAATCTATAGTAGCATAGAGCTCCTCCCGTTCCCAAGTCGTTGATTTGGTTTCTGTAATCGTTTTGTTCCAGATTTCCCACGCCGTTCTGGTTGCTGTTGTGGTTGATGATGGTTAGTACCTGTAGTCATCGCCCCTTAATCCACGGCCCAAGTCCATAGCCGCCGCATGAAGTTTATGTCGTTTCTGCTTGAGTGATATGATGATCTCGTGGCTGGCCTGAATCTCGGGCTGAATCTTCGACAGCTTAAGTTCCTCCTGTTTAACCGCCTGCCTTAATGTCTGCATTTCGGCATAGAGTTCCTTGAGACGCTGTGAGCATCGCAAACGTATTGCCTTTGACTTCTTGGCTTCTTCCACCATTTGCAGTGATTTGTCTAGATTGACTAGCATGCTCCCCCTGAAAATAGTAATTATAATCAGAAAATAGTAACTGAAGGCCCTATTTACTCAAATATATACCCAATCTTAACAAAAGAAGTCTCAAATGCCTTCAGCCGACTCTCCTTGGAAATCTGGTGATTTTGCATAGGTTTTGTTTTTGCCGATTTTAAAGTCACAGTTTTGACTTGTGGTTTCTGAACTGCTGAGGTAGCTTTAGCGTTTGTCATTTTTTTACTGCCTAGGACTTCTTTGGCTGGGTTGTTTACAATATTCGCTGTGCTTGGCGATGAATTGTTCTTCGGCGTTGGCTTATCAACAGTAGGCGCCTTGCTTTTGGCAACAGGAGCAGCAGTCTTGGCCGCTCGAACCTTCTTTTGTTCCAGCATTTGCATACGCTCGACCAAACGGAGGTATTCCTTCTGCGATGCCACTGGTAAATGTCGAACAGCCTGAGAAAGAAATTATATTATATAAAACATATACTCGAATGAGATGGAAACATACCACCGGTGTTGTCTTTGGAGGCGGCTGTGTCTTAGGAGAAGTTACACTTTTTGGAGGTTTTTCCTTAACCTGAGGTTTCTCAGACGTCTTTTCTGTCGCTGCCTCTGGTGAGTTAGTTGTGGGAGCATTGGATCTGGCTTGCTTAAGAAAGTCGTCGATCTTCTTCTCAAAGTAATCGTTAATCAAAGTACGTCTGAGATTGATATTGACATTGGGAACCGTTTCGGCAATCTCGGATATAGGAGTATTTGATCTGGTGGTTGAACCACTGAAGCTGCCCATGGCCAAACTCAAGGGGCTGGCAATGTCTGTGTTTCCATAGGCGAAGCACGAACTCAGCTCCAGGTCATCATCACTGGCGGGCGACTCCTCTGCTAAGCTAATGATCATCTTATTTACTTTGATGCTGGCTGGATCTACGGTAGTGATCAGGCGAGTGCTGGATGCGATCACTTCCTGACTACGCAGTGGAGCGCTGGGTTCCTTAATCATTAACACATTCGGCCGTTTCATGCTCAACCCTGAATTTTCAATTGCGGTCAATTTCCGTTTAGTAGTTGTCTTTTTGTTTATCACTTTGTTGGGCTTTACAATTTTTATGATTTTTGTGGGGGAGAACGATGGTTTATGTTCCTGCACTTCAAGCTTGACCCGCGGTTGAGGCACCTCCAAGGATTCCACGTTAATGGGCGCAGTTTCTAATGCAACTGCGTCAACTGCAGTTTCATTCTCTATCTCCTTTTCTGCTTTCAGTACATTACTTTCATCTAGAATTGAATGTTGATCCTGAGGCCGTTCATCTTTTATTGCCAGTTCCGAGGGCTGGAAACGTTTTAAAGCATTCTTGAGTATCTCTGGTCTTAAATCGGACTTTGGGTTGGTCCCTTTTTTGGTCGCTATGCTGGAAAGGAGCAATAAACGCAGCTCTTCTGGATCATCTGAATCATTGTCTTGCGTTGAATCTTCCTTGAGTTGAGTCACGGGGCCAGGTACGAAAGAAGGCACTGGAGCGGCAACAGGTACAGGAGCGAGCACAGGGACTGCAATAGGTTCTGGAACGTGGACCTGATCCGGGGCAGTTTTAAACTCACAATCAACAGGTGGTGGCGTTCTTGGAGGTGGTGGTGGGGGTCTATTTGCCCGCAAATTGGATAGCAGAATAGCTCGCAAAGCTCCTGCCTCATCGTCACTCGAATTTGGCTGGAATTGGTCTAATGGATTTATATGCGTCTGGGAGTTTTCCATGGAAACGGTCTGCAACTCCGAGCTATAGCTATGATTAGAATGCTGATCGACTAGGTGCATGGCATCCCTGGCATCCTCGTCCTCCAGATGAATTTTTGGAATGTGAAAGGGCGGCGGTGGCGGCGGTACTTCGTCGTCATCGTAAACTATATTCTCTCTCATTATCCGATTATCCGTATTTAAATCTACCTCATCATCTTCGTCTATCACAATGGGAACCGACACAGGCGGCAAATTGTTGGGCAAAAAACAGCGCCAACTGCCACCTGCGTTATCAATGGAGTTCCAGTTGTTGGACCACGAATTCCAGATTTCTTTTTGCTGATCATCGCTGTCCGTTTCGGCTAGATCCATGTCCACAGGCTTTGTGTCCACGGCATAATCAGTAGAGTATCTCGGCGGACTTTGTACTCGATCTGGCGATGCGGCTGGGCTGATCTCCATTAAGTCATCGATGTCGTCGTCATTGGAAATGACGGGATGCACGCGATTGATCATATCAGTGGGCGAGTAAGCCCGCTCCGCGTCCCGTTTCTTTCGCGCTAAATGCTTTTTAAGTATGGCAGATTTAAGGGCTATCAGGCGAAGCTTAAGCTCGGCAGGATCTTCCCTTTGCGGCACATTCTGTTCATGAGGTTCGTCCTCGCCGCCATCCGATAATATCTGTATTGGCGGAAGTGGCAGTTCCTCCTCTTCTTGTTGGTACTCCTTGCTGTGCTTGGGGCTAGGCGATTTGTTCACGCGATACTGAAGTCGCTCTCTCAGGCTGTTTTTGTAGTGACTCACGAATTCCTCTCGCTCCTCCCGCGCCAAAGCCACGCGCAACTTATCCCTGCTCAGTCTAAGCTTTTGCATGTCTAACTCGTCGTCATCGTTGTCACAGGCTATGTCGTACTCACCCAGCTCGCCGTCGCTCTCCAGGGAATTTTCAAGCTCATAGTGTTGTTGGTGTCGACGCTGGTAGCGATTGGGTGGCTGATTATGATGATAGTCCTGCCGCCGGCGCTGTGTGATGACCGGAGGAGGTGGCGAACAGCGCTTATGACGCCTGACATAGGGATTCCGCCGGAAGTCACTGGACAATGAATTATTATGCCTTTTGCCCAGCTCCAGGCGGCGCACCTTGTGCTTGCGATATTTTCGCTGGGCCTCGAACTCATCCTCAGACTGGGTCGACACATCCGACAAAATATAAACGGAAGACTTTTGCTGCTGAGGCGGTAAACGCGGTCCAGGCTTCGGGTAATCTGCAATGGAAATATGCAAAAGTTTAACAGACCTATAAGTAAACCCCCTTTATATAAATGGGTAGAGCCCAACGTGTTACTTACTGTATTGATGTGCCAAATTGGCGGATAGCAGGTCCATGCGCTCCACATCCTTGTTGTTCTCCTCCAGCTGCTGGATCCGAGCGCGCAACTTGAACTCGTCATCCTCGGATGAAATGATCACCTCGAATTCGTCTACAATCTCGCCCTCCTCACGATCCTCCTCGACATCTCCCTCCTCTACTGTTTCGTCAGGATCACAAGGTTTAGAGTTCGCAGGGTTTTCCAGCAGCTCCGAGTGCTCTTTTTTTATCGCGGGCACTTGCCGTATTTCCGGAGGCATTGTGGCTGTGCAAACAACCATTTTTGGCTCGCGGAATCAAGCACTTTATGCTGTTTTTCCGATATTTACTGAGACTAATACACTACAATTACTCTTTTTTTTATTGCTTTATTCTTGAGATAGTAGTCTATCGATAGATTGCGATAGCCTAAAAAAAATACCACATCGCAGTATTTCGAAGCTTAGACAGGGAAAATGTTTCGCTTTCTTTATACAAATTCCTGAAATATGAGATCAAGTTCACGCAGATCACTTTAAGTCGCGAAGTATAGTTTTTTATTTTTTGCCAGTAACGGGAAACACGTCAGACTATCTTATTGTGCTTCTTATTTTTTGGAATTTAAGTAAACGCTTGCTTGTATATATTTGTCAATTTAAACTACTATGTTTGTTTTTATTCTTTGTTGCAAGTGAATTAATACTTAAAACTTAAACAGACTTTTCCGATAGCCCTTCGTTTTGCAGCACTGGCCGGCAGGTGTCGCCTTCTGGTATTTTTCCACTGACAGCTGCGCGAATACCGAAATGCGGTCACCCTAACTGTCAACGCGACTTCCGCTCTTTTCCTACCCAACTCGCGGAGCAAAATGCAGCAGAAGGTATTTGTGCCCGTGAAAAAACAGAGAATTCGTGTCTAACTAATGCCTAAAATGTTGCGAATATTTGTATTTTGCAGCGCAGAGAACCCGTGCAGGCTGTCCAGGTCTTCGGACGCAAGGTGTGTGTGAATTGAGCCGCTGAAATCCACTAAAATAATCGTGCGACACGTGCAGGCGAAAAACTCGCGTCAATCGGCGGCGGCAAAAAATTCGTAGCTGCCGCCGCCTCAACGCAGAGGTTATGTTTGTGTGTGTGCGCGAGGATTTTAGCCTGGAATTTGGATTTTAACTGGATTCAGTGTGTTACTAAGCGATTAATAACCGGTGTCTTTATTATTGTAGAAAACCGCCACCGCCGTCGCTTACTGCAAGCGTGGCAACGGCCTCCTGAAGGTGAACGGTCGTCCTCTGGAGCAGATTGAACCCAAGGTCCTGCAATACAAACTGCAGGAGCCCCTTCTGTTGCTCGGCAAGGTGAGTACGACGGACGGAGCAGCTCAGAAAGCCAAGGCTTCCGCTTCAAAACCGCTGGCACGGCAATATGTTTTGGAATCACAAATAGGGCATATTGAAATATGTTACATGCCATCAAAGCCGCCGTTTTGTGCAGTGAAAATTGAATCGGAAGCCTGGCTTTTAGCACCAACATGATGATAACCTTTATCCCGAATTTGAAGCCAAATGAGACTAATTTTTTATTCTGATCGAACTAAACACCAGTGTGTATGCACAACCTCTTGTGAGTCTTTATTAATCCGAAAACAATTCTGTATCTTGCAGGAGAAATTCGCCGGCGTCGACATCCGCGTGCGCGTTAGCGGTGGTGGTCATGTAGCCCAGATCTACGCCATCCGCCAGGCCATTTCCAAGGCTCTCGTTGCCTTTTACCAGAAATGTAAGTAAAGCTCAAAATCGAAAGCAGCAGCACAACGCCTTTTTCCAGATTTTTGTTGGAATTGTTATCCCTTTTCCTTCGAATCATTATTGAAAGGCAGATTAAATGATGAGCATATACCAACCAAGTTACACTATAGATGTGTAGATTGGGTGATGCTTCAGAAACACTTGGAATTTAAGACCCTTTTTTCAGATGTTTGTTGGAATTGTTATCCCTTTTCCTTCGAATCATTATTAAAAGGCAGACTAAACTTGATTATGAGCATATACCAACCAAGTTGCAAGGTTATTGTGCAAATTGGGTGATGCTTCAGGAACACTAGGAAACGCAGTCCCCTTTTTCCAGATTTTTGTTGGAATTGTTATCCCTTTTCCTCCGAATCATTATTGAAAGGCAGATTAATATATGAGCATATACCAACCAAGTTGTATTGTTATTGTGCAAATTGGGTGATGCTTCAGGCACATTTATACGCTTTCTAGAACTCCTAGCACCTTCTCCCAGATTTTTGTTGGAACTTATAGCCGTTTCCAGGAAAAGACTCGAGCAGGGAGATTAAGTGCATGTCGCAATCAAAGAGAGCCTTGGCAGATTTGACCATTGCTATTTGAGGCTTCATCGACACTTTGATTAACTTTAGTTATTTTCTATGAACTGTATCTGCATTGTGGGTTGCTAATTGTTTGAAACTTCTTTCTTGCAGACGTCGATGAGGCCTCCAAGAAGGAGATCAAGGACATTCTGGTCCAGTACGACAGAACCCTGCTGGTCGGCGATCCGCGTCGCTGCGAGCCCAAGAAGTTCGGCGGTCCAGGTGCCCGTGCTCGCTACCAGAAGTCGTACCGTTAAACTACTCTGTCTGGTTTTCAATTTGGATTAGAGCTATTTTTTACAATTTGAAAATGGTTTGCACGCACGTGCGAATAAAACGGAATAATTAACTGTACAAACGATTGGTTTTGATCTATACGTGGGTACCAGAAGAATTGGGCTTACGAAAAATTAGTATTTATTCAATTAGAAGATATTCAGCATGAGAACATAATTTTATAGTTTTTAAATTGTTGACGGGCTTGGAAAAGTGCGACATATGTGTGAATCTTATCTTGGGAAGAGTAATATTTGAAAATTCTTCAACAATGTTCCCTAGGTTTGCGTCTCTGCTAAGAACTGTCACTGTGTGGTGGTATTTATGGTATTATTTCTTGGTTTATTTCAGTAATCCGCCAACGTCCACTCTGTAATGCAGCCAGCGTTTGTTTTTTAAAATATACTGCTAAATTCCGGGTTAATAATATCTACCAAATGTTTATTTGAACATTTTAAATTCTACAAGTTATTTTTTTCATATAAGCCATTTTATATACTTATATATATTTTTTGTAAATTCATATTATATTCCGTTGCTAATTTCGACTTCAGATTTCCTCAAATTTCCCACTGCTAGCTACAAAGTAGCTGAGTTGCCTGCACTGCCACGTAGTTAGTCATGGGGGCTTTGTTTGGAAAAACCAGCAAAAAGACGGCTCCTAGTCGGATCACCGACCAGGACAAGGCGGTGCTGGTAAGTTGGTGGTCACTTAGCAGCCAGAAAGTTCGCCCAAACACTTAGCCACTTCCCCATTACAGCAATTGAAGCAACAGAGGGATCGTCTGAAGCAGTACCAAAAACGCATCGAAACGCAGTTGGAGAATGATCGCCTCCTGGCCAGGAAGTGCCTACAGCAAGGTCGCAAGGAGTATGTGTCATACCCATATGTGATCTATACATGGTCAACTAAACCGATTGCTTTCATTTTAGCCGGGCCAAGCTGCTGCTGCGCAAGAAGAAGTACCAGGAGAGCCTGCTGACCAATGCCGACAAACAGCTGGAAAACCTCGAGAAGCTGGCGGCGGACATTGAGTTCGCCCAGGTGGAGATGAAGGTGCTGGACGGCCTCAAGGCGGGCAATGCTGCCCTGAAGAAGGTGCACGAAATGCTGGACATCGACGAAGTGGAGCGAATCATGGACGAGACCCGCGAGGGCATCGAAAAGCAGCAGGAAATAGACGCCATACTGACGGATGTGCTGACCACGCAGGACGAGGAGGATGTCTTGGCCGAGCTGGATGCCCTGGAGGCGGAGGAAGAGCAGCAGAAGGGTGTACAGCTGCCGGATGTGCCCACCGAAGATCTGCCCATTCCCGCCGAGATCGAGTCCGTCGAGGAGCCGGAAAAGACCAAAGCAACCAGCAGCAAACCCAAGAAAGTCCTGGTGGAGGCATAGAACCTATAGTAAAACGAAACCAATGCCATTTTGTATGTATATATGTCGTTCAACTAAATTTCTCGATAAGTCCAATGTGAAATACATATTTTAATAGATTATGCTTGACTAAAGAACACATAGACTCGCCTGTCTACTTGTGTATTGTCTTTGTTGATCGACGCAGGTCCTCCTTCACCTTGCTGCGCAGCATCTTATTGGTCTCGTTCAGCTTCTCGATCTCCTCAATCAGGATCACGTTCTCCTTGAACAGCTTGTCGTACTTCTTCTGCACGGATTTGTCCTCGGCCACCGACTTGTATCGGTCCAGAACATTCTCGATCTGCTTGCGCTGCCGCATAAACTCGTCCCTGACCTCCGCGTCCAGAGTGACAAATCGCTTTAACTCGTCGTCGGAGGCGTGTTTGCGGAACAGTTCCTTCACCGCCTTCTTGAGAGCCTCGGCCGAGTTGATCTCCCCGGCCACATAGTAAATGTCCGAGCAGATGGAGTGCAGACACTCCCGAGAAGCCTTCGCCCGATGTCGCTCCGTCCGAAGTTCGGCCACATTACTGAGGTATTTATCCCGCATCTCCTTTAACTGCAGCTCCAACTGCACGTTGTTCTGATTGAGACCCTCCAGCTCCGCTTCCATTTCGATGATGTGCTTCCGCTTGTCGTTGATCTGAAACTCACGCGGCTCAATCTGCGCCTTGAGCTCGGCGATTTTGTGGCCCAGCACCTGCTTGTACTTGTCCAGCTCCTGGTTCTTGTGCAGCAGGTCCTGGATGCGTTTTTCCTTGCCGTTGATGGCGTAGTCGCGATCGGCAATGTCCTTCTGTAGATCCTCGATGTTCCGCATCTGTTTCTGGATGTTGCGCTGCGACTTGTGGTGCTCCTCCTTTAGGATCTCAACTTCCTCTAGGAGATTGTCAATCTCTCGGCTCTGCGACTCGAACTTCTTCTGCAAGACTCCCGCCTTGCCTCGCCACATTTGGGTTTCATTTCGCTCAGTGGTCAACTTGTTCTCGTACTCCGTTTGCGTGGAGACCATGTTGCGATCATTCTCCAGCTCCACCTCGCGGCAGTACTCAATGAACTCGGCCTTCTTGTCCTGCATCTCCTTCATCAGGTCGCGGATGAGCTCCTTGCGCTCGTTCAGTTGCTGCTTGTAGTTGTTCTCCAGGGCCTCCACCGTATCCTGCAGCGTGCCAGTGGAGTTCTTCAGCTTGTCCTCGTAGCTCTCGCGCAGCTCCAGCATGTTCTCGCGCAGATTGGTGAACTTCTGGTACTCTATCAGCATTCTCTCCGAGTACTGAGTGGCCAGAGTGTCCAGCTGGATGCGGTGATCCTCCCGTATCGAGTTGATCTGGAACGTAATGTGATTCATCTCCTCCGTGTGCCTGGCCTCGATCTCGTTGTTTAACTCCTTCAGCTCCTCCAGCGCCGAGCAGTAGCTCCTGTGCACCTCCTGCAGCTGCTGGCCGTCAAAGATCTCGTTCTGGCTCAACTGGTACTGGAACTCCTCCGCCTGCTGCTTCAACCGCAACTCCAGGTTAGCAATCTGCTCGATTTTGTCGTTGAGTTGACTGCGCGGTATGAGCACCTCCTGGCTGCGCATTAGATCCTGATCCATGTAGGGCACCTTGCCCTCGATGTTGTCCATGGCCCAAATGGCCAGGGTTCCCTTGCTGGATATCGCAAAGAGCAGAGTGCCATCGTAGGAGAAGCGCAGTTTGTTGACTGGTCCATCAAAGAACCGAAAGTTGGTAAAGGTTCCTCCTCCGGCCTCCAGGAATGGCAGTTGCATATTGAAAAGGTTACCCTCATGATCAGCCACAAACATAATCAGGTCCGATCTGGCCAGGCAAACATCGGATACGGATCCCTTGGTCCTCGATGGAATGGTTATCTCCCTCACCAGCGTGGAGTCCTGGAACTCGCGGATAGTTCCGATACTGGTTCCCGCATAGATCGTCAGCGGATCGTTGGTGCTGCAGGAGATGGTCACGTATTCAGTGCCCTTCTGGACGATCTCCTGCAGTCGGGCGCCCGTCTCAATGTCCCACAGATAGATGGCACCCTCTGCTCCGCCCGAGATCAGAAACTTATCCGTCCTCGACCAAGCCACGGAAAGCACAGTGCCATTGTGGCCTTTCAGATTGATCAGCACATCCAGCTTGTACACTGAGGTAATGGCTATGTTGTTGTCATAGGCGGCGGCCATCATGTGACCAAAATTTGAATACCTCACCGCGTTGCAGTGCGGAAAGTTGTACGTCTTGACAATCTAAGGTAAAAGGTAATACAATAATGTTAAAAAAAAGGTGAAGGAGTAAACTAACGTTTAGATCGTCCATGAAGATCTGGGTGATACGCAGCTGATCCGAGAAGCCGATGGCCGCCATCTGACCCGTTAAGCTGAGCTCCACAATGTTGACATCCACCTGGAATTTGCGAACCAGCTCCACCAAGGCGGTCTCATAGTTCCAGATCCGGATGGTCTGATCCCTGGCTGCAGGATAATATTAAAATCTGATCAAGATGGAAGATGGAAGTTCTACCCACAGGCAGTCATGATGATGGGTTTCCAGGCGCACACAGACATGGCGATGATTTCTCCAGTGTGAATGAGGACTCCCAGCGGTTCAAACTTCAGCTGCTTGGTCTTCAGGGTCTCGGGAACAATGAGAATGCCCACGTAAATCTGACAATGGGATGTGGTCACTATCACCGTTTCCTGTTTGTGGTCGATGGCCAGATTAAGAATCTGGTACATATGTTCCGCATACAGATTCGTGGGCACCGTAAGGATGGTTTTTCTCTCGAACTTGAACTTGGAAACGCGCTCGAAGACGAAGGCCCGATTGAAGATGATGTAGGCGAATCCCTTGGGGAAGGCGGTCATGCAGAGGACTCTCCTGTCAGGAAGACTAACAGCCTGCGTGGGCAGGAAACGCTGATCCTGCAACTCCTTGTCCCGATCGAACACCTCTTGATCGATCATCAAGTCCACAGTGTCCGCATCGCTCGCCTTTTGAGCCAACTTCTGCTCGCCGTTCTCCACCAGGATCAACTGATCATCCGATGTACCAATCATCAGCAGGTCCAGCGATAGAAAAGCCATCGAGGTGACCCTATATTTCACCTTCAGATTATTGCTGATACTAAATCCTCGCTCCGATTTACTCATCAGCAACAACGTGCGCTCGCCTCCGACCGCCATAAAATTGCAATCGTTTGGATTGCCAGCGATGCACTCGGCGCCGCCATGAGATCCTGGGATCGTGGCCCTGCCCTCGATCACTGTACTGGTCTTGTCCAGCACCAACATAATAAGGGTTTCCTCCGGCGGGCGGGTGATCAGGGCCACCGATCTGGAGTCATTGGTGAAGATCATCTGCTGGATCTCAGCATTGCGATGGTTGCTCGGCAGCTCCAAGTGGCGTCTCTTCTTCAGGGTGGCCAACTCATAAATGGATATATACCGACCACTAATAGGAAGTTAAAAAGAGTTCATTCAGTCAAAGAGTCATTTGAACTGTTAGGTTTGGTTATATGAAATAGATAGCATCTGAAATGAAGCTCTTACTTTTTGGAGTGCCTTTCCACCACCGCCAGCAGTTTGCGATGCGAACTTATGGATATCACCTCGGGTCGCGTATCCTCCGGCAGCCTGCAGGATTACGAAGGTTGAGATAATCCTTGTCACTTATAAAACGTGAACTACCCACCTGAGAAACCTCTGCTTGTTTTGGACGTAGTCATGGAACGCTAGGACTCCCTCCACCGGATAGATGACCTCCTTGGTCAGGTTGAAGTGGATGTTGCCAATGACATCCGACCGCAGTCCGTAGATGAGTCGTGGCCTTATCGTCACCGTGCTGTTGGACAGAGAGGCTCGCTTCACATCTTCCTTGTTGGCTTCGTCCATCCTCGCTGAGTTTTATACAAAATATATGCACTAGGACCCGGGATTACAATTTTAGCTGGCAGACAGACAAATTGGAGGAACTGAAATTCGATCAAACAACCTGGGGCAAATCGTTAGGGAGTCCTGCCAGCGACAGCAAACTCCATGGCATCCATGGCAAGTGAAAGCGAGAGCCTAACAACACCAGGCTCTGGGTCTATTCCAATCTGAACGGAGCCGCGAGCGTCCATGAATAAGTAATTAAGCGCCGCTAGGTATGCTTTTAATTTAAACCCCGAGTGACAAGGAAGGGGGCTGTGATGAAAGCTAAGCGCTTGATAAAAACAACATTGAAATTTCCGGCGAAACCGGCGCTCGTTTCCTGGCCAACAATAGCAACAGCCCCACTGTCGCACTTGAACTCTGTCAATGCGCTTTTCGCTGAATATGGGTCTGTCTGTCACTGTGTCACTCTGTCAGTCAGTCAATCAGACCGTCAGTCAGACAACCAGCCAGTCAGTCAGTTGGGTCTCCAAACATTGTGCCATCCCCCAAAGTCCCCACAAGTAGTTGGCGGCTATCGTCTTCTTGGCACTGCGGACACGACCTAACGCAAGAAATTGTTAGTTAAAGAAAAGCTGCTCGGCCTCTCTTCAGCTGGGAAAGTATTGGGAAAGGGGGAAAGCTTTTGTGTCCACAATCCTACAAGTTGGATGTGCCGAAAATGGTTTGAGCTCTCCCAGTTGGGGAAATAAATTGGGTGGGGAATTGGCTTGATTAATGGTTTTCCTTTCATACAACACAATTTCCATGCGTATAAAGTATTTAATAGCAGTATTGTCTAATGGAATAATTTAAACACAACTACGTTGGAGTGAACCTTGGGGGTACTTTTGTGATTTATGATTATTCGAATTAGAAAAGACATATCAGAAAGAAATTATCTTTAACAATATACAAATTCAAAAACAATTACAAATTCTTCTGAAGTTCATTAAAGGTTTCCATCAAGTACAACCCCTCGAATTAGCCATAAAATAGTCAAATAAGCATCTCCATTCCGTGCACCGCTGGCGCGCAAAGCTTTCGCTCTCTCGGCTTTCTCGGTTCAGTTTCGTTTTCATTTTCCGCTGTCCATTTCAGTAGTAGTTTTCGCGTCGGCCGCAGCACAACGAGCAAACGGAAACCGGAAACGGAAGTAAAAGCGAGCGAAAGGCAGTGGCTTCAAAGCACAGTTAATCGGGCAGAGAGCCGAGTGCAGACAACAGTCAACTGAGAACTGAGCGCAGTGAAGTGTTTGTTTTCGCCGTTATCAGTGGATGCACGCCTTCCCACCTCCGATTGCGAGTAGGGATCGGGCCAGGGACTGGGATTCCGAATCCTCATCCGCACTCGCATCCGCATCCACATCGGATCCAGAATCAGAATCAGAATTGTATCCAGGCTCGCGACCCGCACGGAGGAGGCGGCGAGCCGGAGAGGCGTGTCACTAGCAGGTGGGCGAGCCGGTTAACCAGATTCCGACGGCAAAAAGTAAATAAAAAAAGAACTTGTAAATTGTGTGACAGTGTACATAGCCTTTGAGGGCTGGATTGTGTGTGTTTTGCAGATTTCAAGCGTGCCGCGAGCTGTTAAAACTTTTGTTTGTCCACTGGACGAGACGATTTCCACACAGTTAACATTTATCTAAAGCAATATTTTTCTTATTCATATATAACAGATAGTTGGAGGCTAGTTTATACTCAAAGTTACATTGTAATTAATAATATTATTGATCTAGAAAAACTATTAAAAGGCCTTATAGCACTTTTATTGTTCTCTATCGATTTACGACTTGACCGAATACTTGTCTGCTTATTCTCGAATGATTTGAATACTATTTTGAAACAATCAATGCTTCTTAGGCTTAAAAATAACTTCGTGCCACAGTTCTTACAAATGTGAAAGCCATCGGATCTCCGAACTTCTTTTCTGTATGTACATAAGTAGGTGTTTGTGACTCTGTGACAGTCGCTCAATTAACAGTGAAAACTTCTGAGTCCTGAGTCCTTTGCGGCTGTTCTCAAGGAGGCAACTGAATTTTAAGCCAATTAAATTGCGCAAATCAGAGTCGGAACTGGGAAAAGGGAACGGAAAATGCGCGATGAAAACGCAAATGAAATGGAATGGAAAATGGCCTAATGGACTCTGTCAGCCAGCAACTCAACCTGAAAAGCAGCACAGCTGTGGCAATTAAAAAGTAATTTTAATGCTCCTGTTTCGTTTGTTTTGCGAAAACAGGCAGCGAATTCACAATTAACCTGTGTGTTTTTGAATTTTTGTGTGGGTTAATACCTCGCCCTTGCACTGCTGTAAATCTTTTTCATCTCTCAATTTCCCCAGTTTTATTTGGCCATTCGAACCGTAGCGAGTCGCACGTAGTAGCTTATTATAAACAAATCGGTTTTCACAAAGAATCGCATATGTATGTATATGCATATGTATACCGATATCCGCACATTCACCGCAACTAGAACAGGTCAAATGAAAATCGGATCGGCGGCAAAATGCCCGGAAAACGTAAATGTTCGTTTAAATTTAAATCCGTCGCAACCACAGTCGCCGCATTGCGTGCATTGCTCCACCATGTGGCAGTACATCTAGATATATGCACCGATTCTATATATGTTTGCATATATATATTAACACGACTCGCTCCCCGTATTTGTGGACTCGCACGAAGTCGAGCAAAATGCCGCAAAGTTTGACCGATTAAAAATGGAAATTTCTTCATCGCTGAAAGTTGTTTGTGCTCATTAGCGATCTGTAAATAAACAAAATTTCACCGTAACGGAATGAGTTTACGCATAAATAAAAACAGCATGAAGAAATCCATCAAAAAGTCTAAAGAACAACGTGAAGTTTTCCCATAATAAGCTGAAGTGTGTAAATCGAAAGCTATTATTTTGATTATCCCATAAAAACTTGAGTTCAATCAAAAATTCTTTCTTTACACGATCATAAAAATATAATTTGGAATAAAATGTATACAGGTAATTTAGCCATTATAACTGAAGTTATCTAATTGGCATTTTAAATGCGAGAAGCATAAACTATTTATCTTGCCAATGTATTTTTTTACTATTTTACTATGCTAAAAAGTTTATATTTTTCGGAGACTTTGTATTTTCACTTTCAAACTTTTCACACTCAACTGCACATTGCAGAAAAAGCAAAATCCTGCAGAGAATCTGAAATGGTACCATGTTGAACTTTCATTGTTGCAATTATTTTTTTATCAGCTCCCATCCTCGCGAGCTTTAAGCTGAAAGTAGTACTCAATTAAAGCCAACTTTAGCCTCCCATCTCGCGCTTAATTTTTTATCATCATCCTTGGCAGGCTGTTTCCCGGATTTCCTCCATCCCTTCCCTGCACTCCTTTCATCAGCGACCTTCCCCACATCTTCTGTTCCCAGCATAGCTGTGGAAAATCTCGCCGAAATTGGAGTCAAGTGTTTTCCCTTATTTTCTCTAGCCTTTCGTTTTTTGTTTTACCGCCAGGACATAATAGCATGCGCCCGCCCTTTCTTTCGCCCTCTCTTTCGCTCCGAAACGTTTCACTTACACACACCAGTGCTCGCACTTGTACAAATATACACTCTGCACTGGGAAAAATTTCTTATGGTTCACCACAATACTCTATTCAAATTCATGCTCCACTAAATTATAGATTGGGTTTGGGCGTGCTGGGTTTAAAATTCAAGTCTCCTAGCTTAAAAATTAATTGAAAATTGTATTCATAATATGCAAAAAACATAAATTTTAATAATAAATTCATTTGAAGTTGCAGTTGCTGAGACTCACACAGATAGGCTTTATGTGGCTCTTGGACTGGCATTATTGCTCATCCGCCATGTTGGCTTGCCAGTTTAGTCATTAGTTCCAGGTCAAATGTTGACTTTTGAGCAGTGTGCACCGGTGTAAAAGCTGGAGCGCAGTACACACAAGCCTTTGCCCGGTATTTCCCATTTTCCCCTAGCCCTTTCCTTTCCTTTCCTCTCCATTCCATTCCTTTCCTTTTGGCCTGGCTCTCGGCTTTCGGGCTTCAATTGTAGCGGCCAAGTTGACCTTTTTGTTAATAGCGCTCACACACCGCGCCACACGCGACTACCAATATGCCGGGCTGGGAATATATGGCGAGTGGGGGCTCATTGGAGCATTGGAGCATTGTCTGCGCAGGAATTGGATGTTGGCACAGCTGATTGATTTATTGTCTGCCCGGCTGACAATCCTGAGTCCGCCAGTTGGCAGCTAAGCCAAACAGACGCGCCAAATGCCAAAGGAGTCCCTGCGCCGCCGAGTATGCAATAAAAAACCAGAAAATTATCAACTGACGTGTGTGAGTTTGTTTGTTTTCGTGTGTGTGTGTGTGTGAGAGAGAGCGTGGCTTTGTGCATGTGACGTCGCTATAATTAAGAGCGTTGGCGAAAGCGAAAGCGACAGCGCGTACTAGCCGCCATTTTCGTTTAACGATAACTGCTTTCACCTACTTATTTTCCACTGCGGGAATGCATGCACTCGCTCCCTAATTTTCACAGAATTCCAGCACCAGGCAACCCATTTTCACCACCCACCACCATCGCCACCTCCACCTGTCTGCCCACCGACGATGCGTCAGCTCTTTGGGGCTCTGTTTTATTATTCCCCCGCTCAATTAGCAACATTCTTTTTGAATTTTTAAATTTAATTTCGTATTTTCGCATCGCCGCGTCAACACAGTTTCACACATCTTTCCATTCGTTTTCTCAATGATTAAACCAGAACTACACATATGAGCAGCTACATTTTCCAGCTTCATAATTGCTTCTTTTAATCTTATTTAAATAATAAATGTCAGCATGTAAATTTAATTTGTATTTCCACACCCTTTACAACACTCAAGCAGTCATAAGACCCATTAACTTCCCCTTAAATATTCATGCAGTTTGCATGTCATCTTGCTTGGTTTTCTTTCCGCGCCTTAATGAAATTCTTTTCTTCGGAATTTTGTAAATTTAATTTTTTATTCAGAAAGCTGTCGTGTTTCTTTTATGCACTTCCCGATATTCCGTTTCCCACCGAATGAAACACTTCGCTTTGGAATTTTTTAGTTTTATTCCTTACTCACTTCGTTTTGCGTTTAAAAATTATCATTTAAATTGCAAAGCGTGTCCGCTCACTCATTACACATTCTCTCATGGCTGCAGCTATCTTGTCCCGAAAGCCTCAAGCATGCCAAAGTGTATGCCAAAAGTTCATAAAACTTTTAAGGGTCTCTCGACCGACAAAAATGAGACATAAATGCATAAATTTAATGAGTATCGAGCGGTTGGCCGTCGCTGGTCAGGCGTCGTGAATGGAGGCGGTGGGCGTGGTGGGTCCTGACCTCAAGATAAGACTGTCCAGTCAGCGAGAGTAATCCCAATTATCCTTGGACAATGACAGCTGCTAACTAGAGTTATTTACTTAAGTGCAAACAGTCATTTTTCTGAGATACGACGAAAAGTTGAATGGCACTCGACAGCAATTTGATGTATTAAGAGATTATCACTCACTTAGCCTAATACTCGAGGGCAATAAGCTGAGGCAAATCAAGTTTTATGGGCCATAGTCGCTACGAAGTGCTATACTATTTGTTTACTTATACTAACACACATTAAATTTAATAAGTTTAACTTTGTCCAACTTTATGTCGCCTATTTGCTAGCACTTTATATGTTTAAAATAATAGAAGAGATTCGTAGCCAACATCAATTGCAAGTCCCATCAGGACTTTTCCTCTTCAATATTGGCCATAAAACATCGGTCCCTTTTTTTACAGACATTTAATGGCAGTTCTCCCAATTGGTTTTCCCAGCAAGTAAAATCGGTAAAAGTCCGCTGGGTTTCGTTATTTCTATGGAATGCCAGTGAAAGGAAATGTAACATGTTATTGCTTTACTTTCGTGAAAAGCGCCAAATCAGAGTAAACTGGGCCAATAAACGAGTTAAAAAATTCACACCATCAACAGGTTGCGGGGGTAGAAAACCCAAAAAAACGAATAGCAAACGCAAAAACACGGACCGCACATGTTGACCACATAGTTTCCAGCCGTGTATGCTAATCGAAAATCTGAAAACACAAAGGCAAATTTTCCACAAAACACACGCATGATCGGGGCAATCCACAAATTGAATTGTCTGATGCAGATGAAACATGGATTGAGTGCGGGATTATGTATGGCACATTAGGCATGCGTGTGTGGTGTGTGTGTGTAGTTTGTGTGTGTATTTCTAAGCTAAGGTTGCCCACATGGCGTATGCGCAATGCCAATTAAAGTCGAAGGCAGAGCCCCAAAAAGTATGCAGCACATAATGTAATTGCGTTTCGTTTCTGTTTTCTTTGCTTCGATCTGGTTAATGAATAACGAATGAGTCGTGTTCGCTTAATTGTGATTGAGTTGAGAACACAGCTCATTATAATTAATGTAAATGCTGCAGAGAAAAACACACACACAGACACACTCTGTTAGTGGTATAGTTTTTGCACAAATGTATGCGCATATTTTGCCGCAAGCCATTAATGCCATTCTGATTTATTGCAGCCTCCTCTCAGCCAAAAACATTGGGCCATAATTAACCGCAAGCCGAAAGCAGCGCCGAGGAAAAAGAAATACCGAAATTGAATCAGAAAAATCAGTAACTGTGCAGCAAAAGCAGTGGACGCAGAAAATGCGGGCCGAGTGCTTTGGCAATTATGCCAAAATTGTTAACAAAATACAAAGTGTATCAGGCTAAATAAAATCGACAGCAGGAAACCGCAGGAATTACAAAAGGACCGAAGGGACAGGCGACGACAGGTGGTCGCTTTTGGGGCCTTTTCTCCTTGAATTCATTTCGTAAATCTATATATATATATTTAGTGGGGGCCGAAAATCACACCCTTCGTTGGCCCAAAAGCAACAGAGCTGAAAAACCCAAAACCCCCAACCCTAGCCCAAATTGAAACCTCAATAGAAACACAAACGGAAGCAGAACAAAAACTCACTTAGGCTGCCATCCAAATCAACGGCTGTCAGACAAAAAGTCGCTTTTTATTGATTTTTATAAAGCCAAAAAGCAATGAACAGCAAGGAATAATAACACAAGCCGCAGAAGCAGAAGCAAAATAAAAATAAAAAGAATAAAAACAAAAAGCGAACGCAATGTGAATAATTCCCCAGTTGAACACAGAGGCGAGCACGAAACGGAAAAACTGCTGCTATATCCCCACTCACCCCACCACTCCCAGTGCCCCCGCCTGTCCAGATCCCCAACTATATAATATAGCACACTATCGGAACGTTCATCAAATGCGATTCGACTCGATTCGATTGGATTCGATGACGATTCGAAGCGGAGACACCGGAGAGACGGACGCACACGGAGCCCCATAAAAATGTGTTATAAAAATATACACGCATAAATTCCCCCAACCCCCCACAAGGACATAAAAACACGGGGAGAACCTTTCATGCAAATGTCATTGACAAAGTCAATTAGCAGGAAACGGAAGCGCTGCAGCTGCACAATTGAAATTGAAAACTCGTTTAAAGGCATCACAAAACACGAAACGGAAGTGCGGGACAAAAAGCAAGACTGATTTTAAGTTTAGTTAGATTATTTTAACAATAAAACCCCCCAAAAAAAGGGAGAGCAACTATTTTGTGGGG
Source organism: Drosophila simulans (assembly GCF_016746395.2). NCBI lineage: Eukaryota > Metazoa > Arthropoda > Insecta > Diptera > Drosophilidae > Drosophila > Drosophila simulans. Next base: position 19,766,315 of record NC_052521.2, read on the forward strand.
AAAAACCCGAAACTGCAACAACGAATTAGCCAAGCGGAAACCGTAGCAAGGAGGTAAACCGACCACAGAGAAAATAGGGAAAGCCCCAACAAAGCGGGAAAAGCAGCAAAGCAGGAAAAACAAAAGCAACCTACCAACAAAAGCAAGCCGGATCCATTCGAAAGCATGTTTGTGCTCATAGCTGTGCTGTTTGTTAACGCTTGCCTAGCGGGTAAGTACGAAAAGCAGATCCCAAGTCCCAGAATTTGGGGTCCTAAATCCTCCCGAAGAAGTCGTAATAATTTGGAGCAACAATGTCATGTCCTGCGATACCTTAACCCCAAGCAGCTCAAGCTGTTGACACCAACAACACCCTTTGCTTGGCTCAGAATAGTGCTCCATCAGCGATTATTCGTTTTCCCAACGACTTTAGGTCGGTTACCACCTCTTAATAGGACTCCTCGAGAACGTCCAGTTCCACTTGGGTTTATATTTAGCAATGTCTACCAAGTACTCCGTATTTATTGTTTTAGATATGCAGCAAAGTATAAAAAGAAATTCAGGTCAGTCCTTTTTATTTCTTATTGGAAATGTTTTCTCTTACTTGTTCCTCTCTTGAAAACCAAATAATCAGTTAGCCAAAAAACTTTTAAATACTAGCTAGGTTTCAAATTTAAAATGCGTTTACCAAAACTGCGTTTATAGCCCAATGGTGGAAATGAATTGAGGTCAAATGTCATGGCAAATATAACCATTAATTATGATAATGTGACCAGTTTTGGAATTTATACATTTAGTTAAGCTTCTAAATAAATTATAAACTTTATCCCAATTTAAACACACGTTTAAGTTCCACCAGCTTATTTTAAATTAAAGTATTTGGTAGCATGCTTCCAAACGCTTAAATAATACCCAATAAATAACTGTCTAAGGAGTATACAAAATGAATAGAAGCCCCTGATGGTCAATTGATAAAAGATTGACAGCTTGAATCCTCTGTAATCCGAGAGATAAGGTGCAGAATATCCGCAAAGCTCCTAATTTTATGACCCAACTTAAGGACTGACGTCTTTACGAGACGGCTCAAACCAAATCCAATAAATTCCCATACGCATAAACTTGGCTAGTGCCTGCGAAGCACTATGCATATGCGTAGCACTGGCATTTGCAGCAGAGCACAATAATGGCATAATAACAAGCAATTATCGTTATAATAGGCACCATTCCGGCCACGCCGGAGAACATAACCGTTACGTTCCTCACGCCCACGGCGGTCCGGGTGTCGTGGCAGACGCAAATCGATCTGAAGGCACATCCCATCGAGAAGTACATCGTGACGTACAAGCCAACGGACGACAGGTAGGTACCACTAACAAAGCTAGAACTCAATCCGCCGGGCCACTTGACTGTCCAAATGACGGCAAAGCACACTCACTTACCATTCAGCTGACGGACTTGAAGGGGCTTTGACGATCCGACGGGTACCGACTGCACGGCCAAAAGCATTGGCCACATTTTGTTAACTGGAAGGAATCATTAGATTCATTAATTTATTAATAATGTATATAATTACATGCTGATTAGTTGGCTACTTAGCTGTTTCTAAATTGTATTCTTTAAGGGCAATTCTTTCACTGTTACTACACACAGAATTATTGAGTAGCATGCAAAAGTAACTCCCTCCCATTTTCTCGCCGTGTATTTCAACTGCAATTGCATTTATGCAGAGTAAAAGTGGACAAAAGAAAAACTCTGCCTGCAATTGACTGCCCATGGAGTGAGGTTTGGGGATCTTTGGGGGTTGGGGGCGGATGGGCGTGGCAGCGGTCAGTCAAGAGCCCAGTCTGTGTGAGTGTGCGGCTGCGAGTGTGTTTGCTTGGCCATGAGCTAAATAACGGCCCAAGTTAAAGTAAACCAAGGGAATGGGTGGGAATTGCCACAAGTAAGGGGCGGTGGTGGGGGGCTTGGGGCCAAGTTGACCGCGAGTGCAGGCCAAAAGAAAAACAAAAGCGCCGTGTATTTGTAGTCAAGTTATTTGAAACAAAAGGCAAAAGTGCGAGTTTCGTACACAAAGCTTGGCCAACTTCTAAGGAATTACAACTCAATTTCGCTAGCTCGAACAACCAGCTGGCTCATAAAAATTCCAATTATGCCGGATCTCTTCAGCTTTTTCACGTTCGCGTTGCAAAAATGCTGGCCAAGAAACTAACTGAGATGAGGATTTAGTAGATAAAACACTTAAGCTTTTCATGATTTTTATTGGCATGCAAATAATGTTTCACAGCGAAATCAACTTAAGTTTCTTAATTGCTGCTTTTGACATTTATTTGTATAATCTCTTTAAAGAAAGTCCAGCACAAGTTAAACTCAAACAGTTTAGTTTTTGCTTAATATGACTAATTAAATGAAGCAAAGAAACTAAAGCATAGTTAATTAAAGAGTGGGACTTTAAGCCTCTCAGCGTGTGAAAAATTCTTTTTTTTATAGGTGGCTGTAAGTTTGAGAACGCTGAACTTTATTGCCACTCAATTAGCTTCGATTTGCGAGGAACTTGAGCTGGGAAAACTTCGAGTTGGCCAAGTTTGCCAGCGCATATGGCTTTGGAGCCATATTCATGAGCAGAGCGAGCTCATGTGCACACATATGTCAGGGACTTTGCGACCGTGCCATTTGCAGATAACTCCCTTGGCAATTTTCTTGATGATTTACCGAATAATGCAGCCCAGCTGCAGCTGACTTGCCTGCAATTCAGCATACTATGCCATAGCATTTTCCATTCCCATTTGCATTGCCACCTCCACACGTCCCGTTCTCGCTGATTGCTGTTGCTCATCGCCCGTGTTTGCTGCGTGGCAGCCGGAAGAGCAGCAACTATCCCCTGCACTGGGAGAAATTACTACCACCCAATGGGTTTTTGCAGCTGCAAGCTTGTTCCGATGACATGTCTTACAAATTGATATATCGATACATATATCTCTTACTTATAATTAATTTATAATTTAAGTTTATCTTAAAAGTTTACTTCTCTCAGTGCACTGAACGATGGTGGTGCGATGTAGCGAATAGCTTGCATATTTCGCCAACAAACTAAGCACTTCCGCTCCGTGTTGGCCAAGTCGGACTCCAAGTGGCAGCTTGGCTTGGACCGGGCATTTTAGCCCGTTCGCTGCCACGGAATGCCGTCCGTGTAATAAGTTAAGTGCTCGGCTTTTGTGCTTCTGTGCCTTTCGACTGCAGTCCGTTTTGGCCAAGGTGTTTTTCAATTTAATGGCCCGACTGGCGTGCGTGTGTGTGTGTGTGTGTGAGTGTTGGCCTTCTTCTTTTGGCTTTTGGCTGCATGAGCGTGTTTTGTCTTTTACTGCCCGCCGCCATTCCAGCACCGAGCAGTCGCTTTGGGCCCGTTCTTCTATAAAGTTCACGCCTATGTCAAAAATTTTATTACAAAACTTAGACCCCCTAGTGGTGGTCTGTGTTTTTTGGTAGTTGCTCCGTTCGCTCGGTCATTATTTATTAGTCAGTTTGTTTTTAATTTTTGTGTTACTTTCCTATCGATTTTTGTTGTATTACATACTTCCGACCGCCAGTCATTATGGTGGGTGGCGGTTGGTGGGTCGCTGGTTGGCAGTGGCTTCACTCTGTTCTATCTTCCTGCCGTTTTTCGAGTAAATTGTGTCCCTGAATAATGTATGATTTGTACATAGACACGTTGACGGTGAGTCGGCTCGAGCTTTGCCTTTGCCTGTGGCTTTGGCTTTGGCATTAGCTTGGGCTTCGCCTTGGGCTCGAGCCCCCAAGTGAAATGGACTTTTGTCCTAGACGTTTCAGACAGGTATACAACAGATACGGGCCCACACACATCGATATGCACTTGGCCGTGCACTGCAAGAAAATCTGCAGCTAGCTGGGACTACTTATGTTTATAAATTATTGAGGGTGAATAATAGTAAGTTAATTAATAATAGGGGGATTTTAATTTAAAATGTGTATAAAAATTCACTTTTAATGAAAACTTGTAAGAATTTGTACATTTTCTGCCAGTGTACCATGCATGCTCCAAATTACTAAGTGGATTTATGAAATTCTTGACGAACAATGAGTGCCTGATGTAGGGGGTTGGAGTTCAATACGTCCAAGCATGTCAAGCACCATCAATAACAATAATAATTAATAACAATTACTGTCCCCGCGGAGGTGGAACAGTGGCACAAGGCGTAAAAAGGGGCGGGGCTGGGCGGAGTGGTGTGGGCAGGACATGTGCAGGACAAAGGCGGAATAGATGGAAAGTCCCGATCAATAGGTAGCCGTGTGCTGGATTTTATTCACCATTCTTATCGGTGTTTTTAGAGCCAATTTGACATTATTAAAATTGAAATTGAAATGCCAAGGCCCCACTGAAGTGTATGCATATATATATATCGAAACATACATAGATATAGTTGCTGTGTAATGGCTAAGCGGATGAGATTTGAGTGTGCTTCCAGCTGCGATGACGACATAAATTTTCCAGTATAAGCCATAAAAGTGCACAGGCCGCAGTAACAGGAAATGGAAACGAGAACACTATGCCAACATAATCTATACCTGATTTGTATATGGCATATGTGTAGCCAAATAAGCTGGCTTTGTGTGGCTGTTGCCAAGGAATTCGTGTGCTTGCGGTGGATTTCTCCTTGGAAGTTATCTGTCCTGCCCCGAAAATCCCTCATTGAACATTGATGGAGCCGGCCAAAGGGGCGTATGCGTATTTTTAATTGAATTTTTAAGTTGATGCAAAGGTGCAGTACGATTGTCACAGAGTCAATCAAACTAAAAATGACTGGGTACATTCGAGTGGTTTCTTTTTTTCTAAACCAGGCGCATGAACGCTATAAGTTATTAAATAACAGCAGAAAGCCCTTCGTGCGAGTAGTACACATTTGTATATTTTGTGCGACATATTGTATGCATACTGCGAAGTTTGAGTAACGAATGCGAAAGTTGTTCTGCCGCCCTGTAAGCTAATTGTTTATTTATCAAGCCGGAATGAACCGGATACCGCTCACAAAAGGGGACATTAAAAAAGGAAAAGCCGGCCGAAATGCATATCCAGCCATATTTGTGAATATCAAATGTATTTCAGAGCCCGCAATCAGGCCGTAAAGGGAAAGGAAAAACCGACGAGAAAATTAGAAACTTCCTTCCTTCCGCTTGCCTTTTCCGAAGGAAATTCGCTTGCATTTCTCGTGGCCAGCCAAAAGGCCAAGGGATCCACCCAGAAAAATGCCAGTAAAACTGGAGCCATGGCGTGAGTTTAAATTGTGTATAATAAGCGGCTGCCTCGCCGAATTTAATGCCAAAAAGCCAGAAAAAAGGGGGGAAGTTGAAATTTGATTTCCCCCCAGGCGTCGCCACACGATGATGAAAACTTTAACGGCGAAACTTTAGACAGCGCCTGCTGCTGTCACATGTAGCGGACAGGATAGGCTGGAATAGGATCGGATCGGATGAGATGGCCGCTGTTTGCCCAAGTCGGCCCAATTCCAGTTGCCCTGCGGCCCAGCGGGTCTATTGGCTGTATGCAAATGGATGCGACACATGTGGCTAATCAATTATTTAGCCGCCGGCGCGGGCGAATCGAGAGCACTTTTTGCGGACCAGCCAGATGTGAATTCACAATGCGGCGTAACAGGCCGCTTATGTCCTTAATTCGCATCAATTGGCAGTGTTACTCAAAGGACATCTGCTGGATTTCCTGCTCTTAAAGCCTATTTTCTTACTTACCTGCATGACCTTTTTATTCTGCCTATATATATGCATCTAATTAGCAAGAATACTTATCGCTCACTTAATCCGATTCATTTTTCCGACAGAAAAGGAGGAGAAAGTAACAAGAATCTATTGACCTTTTCACAGAATGGGTTGCGCCATACAATATAATTATTTCTGCTTACGCGCATATTGATTAGATCAGCAATTATAATCGTGTAAGCTAATAAAAAAGTGAGAAACAATGCTGGAAATATATATTTATAAAATAATCCCATTTTACATCAAAGAGTATTCATTGAACGCCAACGAAAAAGCAGTTGACTCTGTGAAATTCCAAGTATTTTTGTAAAATGCATTCCGCTGTAAACAGGGCATCATTAGAGCGACCAGGCGACATTGTTTACCTGTGTTTTGTTTTTCCAACATTTACGATTGCTTGTTTGGCGGTGTTTTTGCTCCGTCTGCTGGCGAAATGGGGGACACTTCTGTTTCTGTTCGGTAGCCACTGGGGGCCATTGGGTGGCTCGCGTGGCGGTGGTGGTGGGTCTGCGTTTGTTACACGTATGCATAATGAATCATTTGTCAGGCGCTTGTAGTTGTTACAGTCGCAGCAATAGAAGCCGGTGCACAAAAGGCCAGAAGTCCGGGCCACTTTTGTCATTGCCCCACGCACGGGGCATTCGCCCACTGGGCAGCGCGACACCGACAATCCGGCAATCCGGAACGGGGAGCAGGATCTTTGGGAGGTCGGGGTGGGTAATGTGAGCTCAATTGGCAAATCTAGGACATGTAAGCCAATGCTGTAATTACCAACACGGACCGGCCTCATATTTCACGACTGAAAGTTTGTTCAATTAGCACACACAAACACATGCACACACACACACGCACACTTGCGATTGCACAATCCTGGAACCACCCACACACTCAACCCACTTGCCACCACCCCCCAACACCGCCCCTTAGCTGCCGTTCGAGAGTGGTAATTGAATTAATTTAAGTTACAGGGTTGTACAGGACGTCGCCGGCAGCAGCGAGGCCATTGTCCTGGATCGCCTGCTGCCCAGCACACAGTACTCCCTCGTTGTGACGGCCATCTGGCAGGGCAAGAAGTACCGCAGCCGCGGCCAGATCAAGTTCAAGACGCTTGGTGAGTTGCATCCTACAGATTTGGTTCTCCATCGCCATCACCCATTTTCTATCCAAGATCTGCCCAAGAACACCTCGCAGCAGGACTTTCCGCCGGGCATCTACGGCAATGGCAGCAACGGTGCTCGCAATGGCACCAACAATGCCAGCATCTTTGGCGACGACGTGACCTCCACGGCCACCAACACCCTGACCCATGGCACACCCAGGGAATTGCCCACGGTGAGAATCAATGATATCCAATTAATTCGCTATTAATTGGCAATGGGAATAATTGAATTTTGATTATTGGATTTAAAAGCAATTTTCTCAATAAGTTGATTATGAGCTGAAGTTCAGAATGTGAATTTGGGCATATTGTTGTTTTGATATTTACATAAACTTTTGCTATCTTCCTTTTGCAGATCCGCGGCGTGGAGATCGGCATCGTTCTGATCGTACTGATGGTCTGGGCCGGAGCCATCGCTCTGTTCTTTAACCGGTGGGGCAAGATCCGAATGCTGCTCCCCTATCAGCCGGACTACAAGCACGAGCAGCTGAAGGTGCCGGGCACGGGCGTGTGCAGCGCCAGCGGATGCAATGGACAGCACTCGCACCAGGTGAGTTCCGTCGAGGTGGTTTCTATTCCTATCCCAATGCCGATCCCGAACTGGGAGGTGGGGATGATGGTTGTGCGGGTTTCTAAGATTACTCGGAGCGCTGAGCGTTTGGATATTCGCGAAGGAACTTATCTCTGTTTCGTTTTTGTTATGCTTCATTTTTAGAACCTACACCCCGATTTCTTTGTCAAGGTATTCAAAAATAACAAATTCTTCCAATTACTTATATTACGAAACAAACAAAACTATCTCTGCATTTTACTCGCTTTTTTTCTATGCATCAATTTAAGTAAATATTCGACTCTTTTTGAACAAAGTACAATCACTATTTCCTTTTTAATCCGTGCACAACCCTGACCAATCCCCCAAGTATAGACTGAAAACCATGTTCAATATTTTCCGAGAATTTAGTTTTCCAGAATTGTATTGAGAATGCTTTCCCATCAATTCATAACAGAAGAAATCTGGTGGTCCGCTTATGAAAAACTAAGTTGGGGATCCTGATTTAAGTATACTGATCAGTGAAATGTTTTTATACCTTTCTCCTGTAGAAAAAATATTTTTTCGACTATTACTTCTTTTGATTTGCTTGCCAAGGTAGCACGTGCATTTCGCATTTATATTAGCTTTCTTTTCCGTAGGCTTATGGCACTAGTTTTGGGGCATACTCTCCGGATTTCACTTGATACCTTTCTGAAGAGTATGTGGTCATCGGCTCGCCGATGATGTCAACTAGCGATTCCACCTAGATTCAATGAGCTCAGGATGCGCTATGCATATGAGAGCACTTCTAATTTATAACTCGTACTATCCACATTCCATAGATATACGGACGAACTTTTCTAGCACTAGAATTATTGATTAATTAGATAAATGAATAACAAAATTAAAGTTGATTGAACATCCTATCTTGTAAAGTAGATCTTAATCCTTTATTCAGTTGAAGAAGAAGTTCGTCTGTATCCTAAATGCATTTAGCGGTTTTGGTTTTGAGCTTTGCTGTTCAGGTGGGCGCTTTCCCAAGATCTCACTGACGAAACATTCCCTACTTTCACTTCGCTCTCGCCTGCTGATCTTGCTCCTGCGCTCCTGATCCCGCTCTTGCCGCTCTTACTGTTCCCGCTTCCGATCTTTGGTTATTGGTTGGCCCTGCCCCCCCCGCAAAAAAACAGTGCTTGCCGCGGTGCGAGGGCTGTGGTATCTTCGACCGTTGCTTCCAGTATCCGCGGAGGGAGCTGGAGCGCGACTGCGGCTGCCAGTTTGCCCTGCTGCACAAGGCGGATGTGGAGAGCTAGCAACCAGCGCACCGCGAAGCCTCCTCGGCGGCCGTGAGTGCGGCGTCCAGTCACGGACATGGCCACAGCCATGGCACTCCGGTGAACACCTATGTGCGCGGCCCCAGCGTCGATAATCAGTCCATTGTGGGCGCCAATGTGCTGGAGAATGTGGACAGCCTGGACGCAGGCGAGGGCAATGGGGACGACAACATCGAGGTGGAGGGTGAAGACGTTCCGGACAAGGATAGGGAGGATCAGCAGCTGCTGCAGCGCGCCAAGGAGCCCGTTCATCGCATACTGCCACTGCAGGCGGCTGGTGCCATGAAGCAGCGCAAGTTCGCCCAGCAGCGCGGCATCCTGAAGAACTCCCAGGAGCGCACCTTCGTCGAGGAGGACGAGGTGCTGGAGGCCAAGAAGCAGCTCATTCTGCGCCGTCGCCGCCTGTTCAGCCACTATAGGCAGTATGACCAGTGGCGGAGGCGGCAATTCAGCTACGATCCCAGCTACTTTCGCCCGCCTCCGTTGCCGCCTCGAGCGCTGGGATGCGTTGATCACCAGCTGGGCGCCATCACGGATGCGAATCCCTCCGCCAGTGCCGGGCGAAGGAGGCGTCAGTACCGAAGGCAGTACTCCTGCGCGGATAGATCGCGGGAGGGATCGCGTGACAGTCGCGGCTCGTCGACGATGCAGCTCCAGCTGCAGAAGTACCACAGCATGGTGGCCAGCGACACCATCCACACCGAATCCTCGGTGCTCAACCACAGCAACTACAGCGAGCCGGCCAGCGTAAGTCAGCCAGCTAGTGTTGGGTGGAACGACCTCAAAACAGGTTGGCTCCCTTTGGCGAGGGAACAGGACGTGGTCACTTGGGACAAACTTAAGTTGAACCCACATTTGGTCAATTGGTTTTTACACGCTTCTGGGCTGTTTATTTAGCGTTTTGAAATATAAGTACTTAAGTATTTAAAAAGTGTTGTTAACCCTTATTACTCATACGCACTGTTGACCTCTTTTAACAAAATTTGCTAATTTCATCTACGCCTTTTTTACCTTTTTATTGGCCACACAAGTTATTTTATAATCAGAAAAAATTGGTTAGCTTTGGTTTCCTCGCCAAGGGTAGAGCCACTGACTTTGTCCAACAAAGTGAGCAGAATGTTCCCAACACTAGACCTCAGCACTTGCAGCTTGTGGAGCACGTTCACATGGTTTTGCCTGGAGTTCGAGTTCCTGTTCGATTTCGAGTTCGAGTTCCACTTCAGATTGCAGACCGGAGCACCAAATCGCACCACTCACCCATCAATATCAATCACCTTGTACAGATTAGCAGCTAACCCCACTGGATGGAAATGGCCCGCACCCGCTCACTTCTCGCTCACAGCAAAATCACAAATCGCAATCCGCATCCGCTTGAGTCCCGGCTTCGTGTCCTGTACTGCAGTAGTGTGTAGCCAGGTTGTAGATTGTCCATCGCTTGTCGCTTGTCCCTGTTCTTGTTGGTCCTTGCTCCAGTGTGGCGGGAGGTCCTTGATGCGGGCTTATGTGTGTGTTTTGCGTGTGAATCCCCCTGGGAACTGTCCGCTCTACCGTCTCCTCTCTATCTCTTTCTATCTCTCTTCCCTCTCTCTTGCTCTGCTCCTTTTGCGGAACGCAGTTCGACAGCAGTGAATGTGCCCACCCACCGTTGCACTGCAATAGCCGCGTAAGCAACTGGCCGGAGGATGCGGCAAACACCCAGCGGAGATCCTTACTGACCTACTTTTCATTGCAGCACATCCACATGCTGGCCGAGGAGCACTCCACCTCCATTTCGGAACGCTGCACCCGCAGCCGCATCAACTCGGCCATATTCGTGTCCTCGGAGGGGCGAGGCTTCGACTCCATAGAGTTCCTGCGGCGCCACGGATCTCAGAGTGTCCTCTGCAGGAAGGCCAAGAGTGCCGAGAACATCACGGATAACGGAAGAAGGGTGAGTTAGAACCGTACTATGATTGTAGGACCTTTTCTAAACGATAACCAATTAATCCCAATTGCAGAAGAGCCTGCGGCCGTGGCGCACCGACGATGAATCCTGCAAGCAGCAGCACCTCTCGCAGGACAGCAACGACATCGAGCTGAAGGAGTGCGGCGGCGGTGGAGGAGAGCTGCTCCGGCTGCCGGTCATCCACGATGGCAAGCAGACGCCCACGGCCGTGACCAGTCTGCTAGCGCGATCGGCGGCCATAACCACAGCCAACATGATTGTGGGCAGCATTTCGCTGGAGGCACCACCACCTTACATGCAGGACGACGAGGGCGATACGCTGTCCACGGCGGCACTCATTCACAGCGATGCAGCTGCCGTGGTACACGAGTCGCAGGACTCGGCGGAGACGGTGGAGGAGCTAGTCCATGTGCCGCTACTGGCCAGTGCCACTGCCACGGCCAGCGTTTCGGCCTCATCCTCGCCCAGCATTGCCATTGAGGCCAAGCCGCGCGTCCTGGTGCACCAGCGATCCTCGACCGCCTCCTCGTCGCCGCACAGCAGCCCCAAGAACCTGGGCAGCCTGGGACTGAAGATCGTCAAGCCCAAGATCAGTGCCGTGCCAATGGTTTCCGTCTCCGGACCCTCGCCGCCCATTGAGAAGCCGCCGCTGGCCGAGTGCTTGTAACAAATGGCAGCCGAAACATTTATCTAAGCTCGCACTGAAGGCAACTGGACCCTGGAACCCGGATAGCCCCCAAGAGTACCCAAAGCCGCAGAAAGAGTACCCATCCAAATCCTATTTCAATAATCTAAGACGAGATATGTAGTTGAGACGGAGAAAGTATGCCAGCTGCTCAAATAAGTGTTTCGGTGAGAGGCTTTAACAAGTAGATTGCAAGGACAAGGAAGTGCAAGGACGAGACAAGTAGTAATAGGATAGAAAATGAACCAGTGGTCATCACCAGGCAAGGAAAGCTTTGTATATTCAACAACGACTGACGTATACACATATGTGTAGTACATTATAAACGAAACCAATGGTAACCTGTAGAACTTTATAAGTCGATTATTGTGTACGAGTATGTGTGTATGCATACCTATTAACTGATAAATCAGCTTTAACAACAAACAAGTAAACTATCAGGCTTTAATATTACGACGATGATGAATTTCTGGTTTAACCTAGTCCGTAGACTCACCTAGCTGTTGAAACTAATAAATCGATTCTCTTTAATTCTTCTCCTATACATATAGCCAAAACGAACACAGAACACTCGGGCACCACCACTGTTATACACGCGATCTAGATCTATATAGATTTACCAAATATATACATCTATATATATATATTTATACACCCAGTAAAATTAGTTGTGTGCGCCTGAAGAGCCTCGCACGGATCAACAGGGTTTCAGTTCAAGATCCTCTAAGAATCCTGGGAAACAGTGTGATTCATGCCAGGCTCTTCTTCGTACCGCCAGAGGTTTTCGAACACCTGCTATACACTTAGCTCCTAGTTTTAAGAGAATGAAATCACATAGTCCAAATGTTACATGCTAGCATATCAAATTCTCTACTGTACCCACGACCAAAGCGAAACGTTTGAAACTGTAACTAGTCCATAATTAGCTTTAAGCAACCTATTACATGACTATTAACTAGACGTAGAGATTTTTGCAAAGTAAGTGCCCTGGACGACTTCTGAGTGTTTTTGAAACCAGACTCTTACGTGTATTCCGTGTAGATGTTTCTGTAGCGCGATCGTAACCTATACAAAAGAGTATGTCTCATGTTAGGCGAACTCATTGATGGATTTATAGAAGTTTATATAGGAACGATACGATACTATAGGAATCGATGGCACCAAGCCCATTTGCTCCCGCTCACTGGTTTAGGTAGTCTCTTTACATTTTAGTTATGATACTCCAAATTTATCTATCCACCTACGCGTTAGACACCTCAAATCTATCCTATCCAGTTCGTTTCAAGAATAAAATACAACAAATGTAAATACACATGCACTTGTACCTACATCAACTGAAAATATCTTCAGTGGAACACAAACGTTGTTATTAAGGAATTGTCAATTTATGGTCCAAAGCTACAATAAATAGAACATCATTTGGATGGGTCAGCAGTAAGCTTAACTAAGTTCTAGTTTACGTTCAATTCGCTAACACAAAACAAAAGTAAAACTGTGTGAATGTGTATTTTTGAAATCAAATAAATGAATTACATAAATGTAATCTTTTCATAAAGAGTTATTGGATATTTTCTCGAAAATCGCGCAATGATTGCCCTGGTCGTAGTAGCTTTTGATTAATTGTACCTCATGAAGTTGGGACACTAGGTTTTCCAGTTCCTCTTCCTCGAAAACATGATAGTATCGCAGATACGTGGTCTTCTGCTCATCCTTGGTTTTCCACGGCACCAGGACATCTTGCTGCTGGAACTCTGTGCGATTAGTGTGAATAGGAAGTGGGTTATTATTAGGCAGATTTTGCTCCAGTTCCTGATGTTGCTTCTGACGCTGCTGTTGCTCAGTGGTACGCTCCTTGTTCACTGCCTTATTTTGACGTAGATAAGTCGACTTCTTATCATTCTTTCGCTGATCCTTGGCCCAAACGTAAACCAAAGCACGCCCTCCAGGTCGGAGGACACGTGCCATCTCCTGCAAGGCGGCCAATCGACGCTCCTTGGTGGCCAGGTGATGAATAACCGCTATACTGATGCAGCCATCGATGCTGGACGAGCGAACGGGCACAGCGAGACAGTCGCATCGGAACACGTTTTGTCCCTTCCGACGACCTACAGCAAGTAGTCCTTGCGCTCTGTCGCAACCAACGGCCAGGAGCAGCGGGTTGCAGCCCAGATACTTGCCATTGCCGCAACCAATGTCCAGCACCACAGATTGGGGCTCAAAGGAGTCCAGAAATTCAGCTACTTGTGGCCAAGGCGTGTGTCGCGTTTCGCTAAAGTGATCCGCAATCTTATCATATACCTCGTGGACGTTCTGTTGCTCCAGAGTGACGGCCTGCGCAGCTAGTGATGCGTGCAACTCCTGTGGTACCTGGGTTTGCTGTGTGTCGCATAGCGCGGGGTACGAACAGTCGCAGGGACCTTTTCGTAGGCGTCGAAAAGTCAAAGATGTTCTTTTGCCGCGGGCTTGAGTTGTCAAACCGCCAGATGCACTGGGTACCACATCAATGTGCTTCGGTTTGATGCCGTGCGTCCAATCGTAACGAGCTTCACCCGACATTATCAGCAAGGATCGGCGCGGAAGTCTGACTTGTACCTGGTCATCTCCTCGACGGAAATCCATTACCACGTCGGATTGCAGGGACAGCGAAAGAATGGGATCCAAGAAAGCACTATGTGTGTCCACATGCGGGGGAATTCCATGACCGGGTTCATATTCATTCACTGTCAGCTGGTCAGGAGAACTCCAGTCCCAGGTGGAAGCGAAGCTATTTAGTCGTGGCCACAGAATATCACATGCTGATGGTATCGGCTGTTCCAGAGGCTTCGAGGGATCCACATTATTGCTGCCGTAAAGAAACTCAAAGCCAAAGTGCTTGACGTTTCGATGCTTTAAAGTTCCCGTGCCTTCGGAGGTTCTGCCATCCTCTCCAATGGCCCTCAACAGCGTTGACTCCTCCTCTTCGGTGACGAAGTCAGCTATTATGTGAAGGCCTCCGGGAAGAGGCTTGTTCCACTCACTTTTTCCCACAAGGGCCGGTAATTGCTTTACATAGCTAAGGTAGGCTACAGCTCCCTGTTGTCCAATGGTCGATATATTGTGCATCCCCTCATATATGAGCTGGGAGTCTTCCAAGCCGGCGCAGATCAAAAAACAGTACGATTTGCCCGGCAACATGACTACTTGGATGACTTTTCCACCGGTCGCGGCAGCTTCCGTGAGCAGACACTCCTCCGTGAGTCCATTGCTGAGTCCCACGTTGAGAATCGCCAGGAAAGTGGTGGGTTCAGCGCTTGGGGACACCTCGCAGTCACTTTTGATGATTGCCAGACATCTTCGCTGCTTTTTATCCGCCTTTTTGGCCTTGTTTACCTTTTGCTGCGTTTCCTCAACGTGCATCTCGCGGCCAGTGTGTACACCCCTTTTCAATGTTTTTATTTCTAAATAGGTCGATTTGTGAATACCCTTACATGCAACTTTAAGTAATTGAAGAACTTTGAATAAAGGTGAATAAGAAGAAGAGAAACAAAATGTTGTAGGTATAATTGGAGCAAGCGCTAATGCAAATGCCAATATTTTTATTGTACACTAACCTAATAACCTAACACTAGTTGATGGTGAGAAACTATTAGTACAATATCGGGTGCGTACACCTCTGGCAGTCTACCAAACCCGGTCAATCATACTATTGTCCTGGGGCTTCTGGTTCATGGTGGTCAGTTGCTGGTGATAGTTGCGCATCTGGTTGCTGCGGCGTGGCTGCGCCAGGTACTCGAACATGCTCTGCAGGTGCTGGGACAGCATCTTGCTCAAATCGCTGGGCATGGGATCCGTCCAGAAGAAGTCGTGGTTCAGAGCTGTGTCCGCATCGATGCGTTTCTTGGGATCAAGGGTCAGCAATTTGTCTAATAGATCACAGCCGGTTTGATCCTTGACATACGGACGCAGGCGCTCCTTGACTCGACGCTTCTGGTTCTTTGGCAGCTCGATGGATTTGTACAGCTCCAGCTCCTCCACTCCCGGCCACACGTCCGGCGTAAAGGAGCCGCATAGCTGCGAGATAAAGGTTAGCTGCTGCTGCTCCGTATTACCTTGCATTATGGGCGAGCGAGTCCACATTTCGGCCATTATGCAGCCGGCTCCCCACATGTCCACGGGTGGACCGTAGTTCCGATCACCAAGTAGCAGCTCAGGCGGCCGGTACCACAAGGTTACTACGCGGTTGGTATAGCGATTCTTACTCTCGTTCTTTGGAATGCTAAAAGCACGGGCCAAGCCGAAATCAGCCAATTTTAGGATGCCATGCTTGGTAATCAGCACATTGGCAGCTTTCATGTCTCGGTGCAGGATCTAGTAATGCAAATGAACACAGATACATACAATACAAAACCAAAACTTTATGTCATTACTGACCTTGTTGCTGTGGATGTAGTACAAACCATTCAACAACTGCTGCATAACCTTCTTAATCTCGCCCAGACTGAACTTGACGTTCATGTTGGACAGAAGACCTGCCAAATCGTGTTCGCAGAAATCAAAGACCAAATAGAAGGTGGATCTGTAACCATTCGTGGCGGTGGCCTTGGTGCGGCAGATCTCGATCAGATTCACCACGTTCTCGTGCTTCAGCAGCTGCAGGATGCGGATCTCTCGCAGAGCGGTGATGGGAAACTAGGGGAGCACATATATAAATAAGGAATTCGTCTCTTAAGATGTTGCTTTTCACGCACGCCCTCCTTTTCGTTGTCCATCAGCACCTTCTTCATGGCCACAAACTTCTTGTTGCCCTTTTTCTCGCGAGCCTTAAAAACCTCTCTGTAATCAAAGAGATCGTATGGTTTAGTTCAAAGTTAGTTTTCACCAATTTGGAGACATACCCGAAGGTGCCTTGGCCAATTTTCGCCACCTTTTCGTATTTGTTGCTCTCGTCGCAGTAGGGAAAGTCGTAGTCCTCGATGTACTTTTGTTTCTCCATCAGGGACATCGTGCGCGACGAGCTGGAGCCCACGTTGGAGGGCGTCGACCCCGAAGGCTGCTGGAGCATGTGGGACATGTGCGCCATGGTTAAATTTGCCTCTATTTGTACAGTTTTCACAATCACAGTTTCGCGAGAGGCCGACCGTCGAAAAGAAAGAAATCGGCAACAATTGGTGTTTCTACAGCTGTTGACTAAAATAATACCGGTGTGCACACACTGCCAAGCCCTATCGATAAGAAATCGATGGGTCAAACAGCTGGGTAGTAATCACTTTTCGATTGTTGGTATACACTGGCCAAGTGATATAACCTAGCCAAAATTTGTCCAACAAATAAAAGCCGAATTAATGAATAAACTGTTGAATATAGCCCAGGCAGGGCAGCGGCAGTTTGTCCGGGAATATGCATTCAAGTCGGACCTGAAAATCAAATGGGTGCGCCCCGAGAAGATCGCGTGCTATAAGCCCGAGAAGAGCGGTGATCTGGCCAAGCTGCCTCCTCTGAAAGCCGACGAACTGATGCCGGAATTCAGGGACTGCAAGGAGCTGGATAAGTATGTTGCAGAATTCGCTAAATATAATAGTTTATTAATATCATATCACCATTTTGTAGAGCCGACGAGTCAGTTAAGTCCTTGTTCAAACTGAGCAACAATGCCAGTTACCTGACCACGAAATTCTATCGCGATGAGATGGTCAAGGAGGTGCAAAGGCATGCCCAGGATTTCGGCTCAATGGAGGCCAAATGTATGTACCTTTGCAGAGTGCACATATAGCATTTGCCCCCAAATTTACCCTCCTTTCAGTGGCAAAAATGACTGCAGTGATACGCCGCTACCAGGAGCACATGGACAAGAACCCGCGCGACAAGATGATCAAGGTGCGACTCAAGGAGCTCATCGACAAACGCAAGAAGTTCCTCAAGTACTTGAGACGTTGGGATTATCCCCGCTTCGAGTGGATTCTCGAGAAACTCGACCTGGTGTACAAGCCACCGCCCACACATTTCCACTGGATCACCCGCAAGGAGTCCCTGCAAAAGTTGACCGACACATACTGCGAAAACCTAAAGGAAGAGCGGCTGGAGGCTTACCACAAGCAGCTCCAGGCCCAGCAAATACCCTTCCTTGAGGAGGCCATCAAGAAGATGCAGTTCGTGCGGCAGGAGCAGATTTCCTGCGATGTCCCCGTGACCGTGACAGAAGAGAAGATCGCCGATTCAAAAAGGCAGCTGGAAATGCTGAAGGAGCTGCAGCAGGCGGAGGCAGCCGCCAGCAGCAAGAAACAAAACGAGGATGGCTTCAATTAGGCCCGATTCTTTAATGTTACGGTGTCTTACAATAAATGTAAATGCTGGTGTTCTTAAATTATATGTTTTATTATACTTTAAGAGTTAGACTGGACATCGTACCCTATGTCATGATCATCTGAGCGCATACTGGCAAATAAATAAGAAGGCAAGCATGATTGCCTTAGAAAAATGTGTAAAAACAGATGCAATTAAAGAGAAGTTCCTAAAGGGTACGGTTTGCAGCTAACGTCTGCCGGACGAGGAGGTTTTCCGCCTGCCGCCGCTGCTGGAGCTACTCGAGCTGCTTGACGAAGAGTCGCTGGAGCTGGACGAACTGGACGACGACGAGGAGGACACGGAAGAGGTAGAGTCGCGTGACGTACGCTTGCGCTCCTTGTCGCCATTGCCAGTGGCCTCTTTGCTCTTGACATCCGTGGAAGTGACTTCTTCGTCGCCCCAGAGATCGTACTTTGATAGATCCTCGTCGTCTCCCTCGTCGTCGTCCTCATCTTCTTCCTCATCATTCCGCTGCTCATCTCGGCTAGACCTTCTGGGCCTCTTGGAGTCCTCTCGATGCTCGCCGTGCTTTCGCTTCTTGCGACGACCGAACTCATCGTACTCACTATCCGAATCCTGACGATCCTTGTACTCTACCACGCCGCGATCATTGTATCCACCGCCAAAGCCTTCAAAGAAACTGGTTAAGTGGGTTTTGAAGCGGATAGGCTTCTACGGACTCACCAGTCCGCTCCTCCACATCCGAGAACTTTGGAGCGTTGCACATATTGCAGGTTTGGCGACGGGCCCAGTTCACATTTGCGCACTTGCTGCACTGCCAGTCCTCGGCACTGAACAAGCCCCGCGACTTGTCGGCCGCCGCCTTGCCAATCTCAGTGCCCAGCTTCTTCTTGCTTGAGCTGCTGCTACTGCTGCTGCTCCCGTTGCCGCGTTCCCGCTCCCGGTCTCGATCCCTGTCGCGCTCCGGCTTATCACTGCCATCGCGGTCCCGGTCGCATTTGTTGCACTGCAAACGGCGGGCGAAGTTCAGATGGCGACAGCTGCAAAATCGAGGGAAGTGTGAGACTCGCAGGACTCCTCACTTGGCCGCTATCACTGCATCTTTACGGGCACTCACTCGTAATCTGGGCAAATCCAATCGCCAGGCGAAGCGACGCCGCTGCTTCCCGCGGCCCCTGATGCCACGCCTCCATTTGAACTGGACATGCCTAGGCCTTGGCTGCGTCCTCTGCCTAAGGATAATGCTAATGGGCGTCCAAGTGATCCTCCTCAGGCCTTAGGAGCAGCATTTAACAGAGTTTTTTTTACCAATATTATATTCTGTATACGGTACGAAATAAAGTGGTCAAAACATCGATACTCTTATCGATAGTCTGGCTTCCGATGCAACATTCGATAGGTCATTCAAATTTTATTTAGGGTACTCCAAAATTTGTTTTGGAATTTAATTTTAATTCAACTGAATTCCAGCTATCAACTTCTTTGCTATAAATCGGAAACCTATATCGAAGGTTTCTAAGCTCTAAACATTTTCCTAGTAAAAATAGGGCACCCAAAAAGAGGAGTACAATATAGCAACAAAAGTTATTGACAACAATCTGTGATTATCGCCACTCTGCCAGTAGTTTTGCGTATAAAATTGGTCCAGAAACACTTCAAGAAAACAATTGCACTCGCGCCTTTCCCAGACAATGAACCACAGGAACTTGTATACTTTTAGAGTTTTATTTCCTTAGTTTACAAACAAAAGCCGCTCCAAAAGTAAACACTGATTTTGTTTTGTCGGTTGTTGATTGGTTGGTAAAGAAGTTTGACTAACGCATAACCAGCAGCTTTTGGGAATAGCAGGCGATGCCCGCAGACGTGCTTTCCTCCATCAGGCTTACTTCTTGCCAGTGCCGATCTTGGCCTTGGCAGTTCCGCGCACCTTCTTCATCCTGTTGCGACGCTCCTTGCGCTGCTTGCGGGTCTGCTTCTTCTGTTCGAAGAGGCCGTGACGGGCCAGGCGGTACTTGGGCTCGAACTTCTTGGCGAAGTCCAGGGTGTCGTAGATGAGGGCGAAGCCGGTGGAGCGGCCGCCACCGAAGTTGGTGCGGAATCCGAAGGCGAAGACCACATCGGGAGTGACCTTGTACATGGCGGCGAGCTTCTCGCGGATCTCGGTCTTGTTCACCGACGACAATCCTGGGTGGAGGACATCGCAGACCATCTGTTTCCTGGCGAGCAGGCGGTTGGTCATGAACTTGCGGGTGCGGATGGTAGCGGTTGTACCGGACATTTTGACGGAGCTGCAATAGGATGGTAGTGGATTAGCTTGGGCCTTTCATTCAAACAAAATGCTCGCCAGTCCGGATTGTTTTTGTCGCTTTTGAGCGACACAACATAACCTCACTGGCCGTGGGTGCTCCATGTCTCCACGTGTGACATGTTTCTGGGCTTATTCGCCGCCCATGGACATTGCCCTCAATCACGGAGCTATGAGCACTTTGCTGGCGGTCATTGCCTGCATTTTTAGGCAGTTCTGAGAGTTAGTTACCTTTTAAAACACTCGAAAAGGTTTTAAACACGTCGTTTTGCGAACGCGATTTATTAGAAAGGAAGATGGCCGTTTCAGAGATGGAAGAAATGGCGATGATTCGATACTATCGATATTTCCAGAAATATGGCATCACCAGTATTTTTCGCCCAACGTTGTTGCCAGATCGTAGCGTATATTTGAATAATACAAAAATCCTCAGTAAGTTATGGTAATCTGAATGACCTGAAACCTACTTTAATTTATTGAATTTGATTATTTTTAGCGCCAAATTGAGTAACAAGTCCCTATTAACAAGTTTTAGTCAACTTTATTTTTCTTTTTTCCACAGCTGCAAAGCCGTGTAATTAAATAGAAGAAAACATTTGGGAATTACAACATGATAATCACCTTATTGACTCCGACTTTAAAAATAGATAAACTTAAATTGTATAATTAGTTCAAAGACCAGGTTTAAAACAATTGTTTATTAGATGTTTTATAAACGCTTTATAATTATTAGTTTGTGCGAAAAAGAAGTCAACAAATCTTGACTTTCTTGAATGGCAGCAACCAACGTTCTGATGATTCAGCTTTTCTTTCATTCATGTTCTTGGGAATGCTTTCTTATATTTCATCAAAAACTGCACAGAATGCACTTTATTTAAACATTAAACCTAATTTACTTTGGTCGACTTGGAGTTGTTTTTCTTATTCCAAATATAAAAGCCGCCAAAACTCAGGGCCGCCAGTAAGGTTACGACTAGAGTAGCTATTCCGGCATAGAACACGAAGAGGTCGAACAGGTGCAGCTGGCAGGATGAGATTCCAATGCCTCGGGTCCTCAGAGCCGATCCTCCCTTGTGCCGGGCCACGTAGTTCACCCAGAAGAGAGCGCTGGCGAGAGCGCCAAGAGGACGGTCCCTGAACTCCAGGGACACATCCCGGATGGTCAACTGGAAGTGTGACTCGAGGAGTAGCCTGTCCACTGCCCAGTTTAGTGACTCAGTAGTCACATTGCCCTCCTCCAGCTGTAGGCCCACTCCTAATCGCACGGCTAGCTCCATGTTCCGAACTTCGTGCTGGAATAGGGGCAATCCCAGAATGGGCACATTCCGCATGATGCCCTCCTGCAGGTTGAGGAGGTCTCCATTGGTTAGGAAAGCCTTGACTCTCGGATGGGCCAGGATGTCTATCTGCGGCACCGCATGCTGGATCATAACATTCTTTGGCAGTCCCTCCAGGGTCTTGACGTCGTGACAGGTCCAGATTATGCTCTGCTTTCTGGAGGAGAAGAAGGCAAACAGAGTCTCGAGTTTCTCCTTGGGTAGCTGGCCACAAGCCTGCTCATTGCCCAGTTGAACGTAGATGGCTCCAGGACGCGCCTCCTCCAGGAAGCGCTTCACATTCCAGGGCAGCTCCTTGGGACCACGGATGTGAAGTCCACCGGCGGGAACTATCTGTTGGATACTAACTTTAGGAGTTATCAATGGCACATGACTATTGAGCAGCAGCACGGATAGCTGGCTGGCCTGCAGCTCGGGAATAGAGCTCTGCAGCTGGAAGTACTTGGCCACCAACTGCTCCTGACCGCCGTAGTGATCCTTGATGAACTGCTTACGGCGAGCAATACATGTCCGGATATTTTCCAATCGCTCGGAGAAGCCCATTTCGGGTTGATCCCGCTCAAAGTCGATGGGTGAACAAGCGGCTGGTACCAGTGCCTCCTGTACGGCATCCATGTAGTTGCCGAAGTCCGTAGAAATAATCCCTACAACTGGCCGCTGATGGAGAGCTCCCAGTGCCAACAAAGCCTCTGTGTAGAAGTAGTCCACTAGGATCACATCGAAATCGAACTCAAGATAGGACATCTTCAGCAGCCTTTGGATGGGCTCTTGGGCGAGGAAGTGGTCCAAAGCGCGCGCTCCAACGCTGGCCAATGACTGGCGGAGTTTTTCAATCGGTAGGCGACCAAGATCAGCAAGGTTTCCTTTGGGAGCCGCCTGTTTTTGCACTGTATGTAGATATAGATATACTTCGTGACCAATATTCTCCAGACGCTTACTTACATTCGCTCCAAAAGGGAAACTCCGCTGTGACCGTTTCTGTAACATTATCCAGAGATTCTCCCAAACCATGACCGGTATATACTTCAATCTATTTCAAATAACTTTCCTTTGATTTCTACAAGTTTTAAACGACAGCACTTCCACTTACAGTGTGCTCCCGATTAGCCAACTCGGTGACCAGAGTCCGCATCACCGCAAAGTGACCCTCGTTGACATGGGGAAACAGTACCAGGATTTTGGCTGCCTGTGAAATCTGGCCCAGAGCTAGTCCCAAAATAGCCAGCACGATCCAACGATTCCATTGAGATTCCTATGGTTGAGCATACACAAAACTAATTAGGTCATTTCCGAAAGTACACATCATCGAATTAAAGTCGATCTCTTCTTATCAGTCTTCCAGTAGCTTCGAAACTATTTAGATTACACTTTTTCTAGAACTTCTTGCATCCGTTTACCAACCATATTCCGTGTTATCAACGATCAGCTTGGGATTATACTCAAGTTCCGGCCGTATTGCAATTGCATTCGCCGGTAAACTCTTCCGGTTGTATTGAGTTTACGAAACAGACTGAACTTATCGCTCCCTGCTCCTTGACTCCCACAAAAACAAAACACTCAACTGATTGCTCTCGGGAATATAATCTTAGAAGTACGTCCAGAATTTCTGTGGTCACTGGAACATGTGTGGCACATGAGATTGCCACCAGACCCCAATACACACATGCCTACCATACAGATCCTATTGCTTTCATTAATGTATACACAGCGATTGTGGGGTCTGTGAAAGGGGTACAATTGCACATATGTAGTATTCTTATATACATATACGATTCCCCACATTTGAGCGATATGAGATCGTCTCTTCAGTTCTTGGTTTCTCTCGCTGTAAACAAAAGATTGGGGGACGTGAAGTCTAAGGATTGGCAGACATATGCATTTCTAGACAATGTGGTTGCATTTGAGTGCATTCGCTAATTGTTAAAGTTGCCAACTCATCAGCGTCTGAGGTCTGAAAAATAGTGCTATATATAATTAGTTACTAGAGGTCTGGTTTCGGGCTTTCACCTCTATATACATGGGATAGTGTATAGCATGGTATGTCTATAGTAATTAACATTTAGTCCAATGATTGTGAAGGGAATCTCTATAAGGAACAGGATACTGGATCGAAAGATGAGCCACATAAGTATTAATCGACCCAATTAACTTTTGCAGAGACAGACCTGCACCTGTTCATTCAATCATATCCAATTATTTCCCAGCAGACCCAAACAAACTGAATAAATATACAAACGAACTCGTCTGTGTGTTCTTTAAATTGTCGCAAGTGTGTAAATCAGAAAAATGTGACGAACCGAGCGTTGTTTATCAACAACAAAGGGAAAAGCAGAACATGGGCAATCTAAATCGAGAACGACACAACATACAAAGGCAAACAAATTGGCGAAGAAGGCACAAACCGGTTGCCACTAAGGGAAGTCAGAGCCAAAAGAAATCGATGGAAGGGGTTCCAAAACCGGTTCATTGAACCTGCACACCACCGGCATCATGGTATAGACACACAGAACGATTCCAGCTCTTTATCACACACAAATCATTCTTTATTTTTGCCATTTCTGTTTTTAGTTGAGCACAATTACTTGCTTACGGAACGAAATGTAAATAAACATGGCGAGCTATGGTAAATGCAAATGTCTGGAAAAATCGATTATGCGTTTATGCTTAATTCAAATCGGTTATGTTGCTGATGGATGACAGGGCTGCTCCCCAAACACTTTAGTCGGTGGCATCGGACTTGGCCACGGAGAAGGCCTCCGACACGGGCAGGGTGCCGCTGTTGGCGATGACCACATCCTTGACGGGACGGTCGCGGGCATCGGTGGCCGAGTTCTCGATCTGGCGCACCACATTCATGCCCGACAGGATCTTGCCGAAGACGACGTGGCGTCCATCCAGCCAGCTGGTCTGCTTGGTGGTGATGAAGAACTGCGATCCGTTGGTGTCCTTGCCAGCGTTGGCCATGCTCAGCCAGCCGGCGCCGTAGTGCTTCAGCTTGAAGTTCTCATCCTCGAAGCGCTCGCCATAGATGGAGCGTCCGCCGGTGCCGTCGCCCTTGGTGAAGTCGCCGCCCTGGATCATGAAGTCCTTGATGATGCGGTGGAACTTGCTGCCCTTGTAGCTGCGGGGTGTAAGAGCGATGTATGGTGGTCAGTTTTGTCAGCATGGGAATTCAATTAAAAAAAAAAAACTATGCAAAACTGGGTTTAGAACCGGAACCTAACCAAAAAAGGAACATGCATACGTATAAATTCAGAGAAAAAATAAAATAAACTCAAGAACTGCACTTTTATAGTACGATAAACTTAATACCAGTTGGCGTTCTTTGTTAACCCATTAGTGCCGCTTTGTCAACTGATGAATGCGATTGGCCGCTCAAACGCCACGTAATTGCTTCAATCTGAGAGCCCCGCTATAACCTACAAAGTGCCGCTGATTAGCGGCATCTTTTGCTGGCGTAGCGGTACCTGGCACCCTACTTTATTATTTTCGGTACTCAGGTACCCTACTCACCCTTCGCCCTGCGGCTTTAGCGCCAGCTCCTTGAAGTTCTCCACCGTCTTGGGCACCGTCTTGCCGAACAGACCGATCTCGATGCGGCCAGCGGGCTCGCCGCCAATGGTGATGTCAAAGAAAACCTACGCAATCGGAAGCGGTTTATTATTAACAAGTCATCTCACTTGATTTATGGCGCAGCAAATGTGTGTGTGTGTATGTACGTGATTGGTGTATGCAGAATGTAAGGACGAAAGTCCATGGAGCACGCACCTTCTCGGTCACTTTGGGACCCTTGCTATCGTCGGCAACAACGGCCACCAGGGCTACCACGAACACGGATAAAAACAGCTTCATCGTTCTAAAGATTCCCAGCGCTTAAGTTTATTCCTCAAACGACGTCGCCAATGGATATTTCACGATTGAATTTTCGGTTTCTGTTAGTGATGTAAGAAAACTTTGTTGCATCGCCAATCGATGTTTTTCATCTTTTTCTATGTTCTTGTCCAAATATCGATGCTTAAGTGTGACCATTCGTTGTTCATACATTCGGGCGGGAAATTCAAATTGCAATTTATAAGATCACGTAAATTCAATGACAGCACTAATTTTTAATTATAATAGTTAATACGCCGAGAGCATTAGTTAAGGTTTTCGTACAGCAAGTTCGATATTTTAAGAGTTGACTTTATTGGTATAGTTTTTAATGCTAGCCCAATTTACATACATAATAGTTTTTAGTGTTGCAGTGCACCTCGTTCATTAAATGATACGACTTATATCCAATTTCTATGCACGTATCGCGGTTTGGACTATACGGATCAAAATCCAGAAATTGGGCCTTCTCATCTCTGCTGCCTAATACGAAGGAGACGTTCACGCGGATGTCCGTCCAGTAATTCTTGTTTTGCTCCAAGTTCATTCTTAGAGTTTCCCAAGCCCCTGCGTTTTGAGGACTAAACAGGACACCGCCCATCAGCCTGCATTTGTCATCGGCTCCCGACCAGCTTTGCTTCTTTGCGTTCTCGATATAGTAAGACTTCGCTTCAATCTGTATGAATCTGCTTACTCCGTTATAGATGCGGACTTCCGGGAAAAACGCATTTTCACTTCCTGCAATTTCGCTTGACGGCAAAGCATCCTCTCCAAATAAAGTATTTTGCGGTTCCCTAACGATGTTCTTTGTGAGAAACTCTCCATACAAATCGCTATTTCGATCAATATTCTTTGACATTTTCATTAATAGATTTTCCAGTTTTTCCAACCGAAATGATATCATACTTTCATTAGTATCATCAGAAACATCAGAATCACCTTCATAGGCATATAAGTTCGGGTGCTGTAATTTAGAGTTGAATATAGGCGGCATTTTATCATGTTTCGGGAATAAAATTACTTACGATATTCATGGCGAGGATGTTTTGCCAAGCAAGCCCAAAAAGCAGGAGCCCTATAATGTATTGCATATTGTCTGCCTATCAAAACTCTACTTAACTATGTTGACTGATGGCTGCGTTTATATAGCCCCTCAATGTCTCAAGACAAATTGCATAATTGCATGTATAGATTTCATTTTACTATATTTTTTCCCAGAAATCTGATTGGAATAATCTAAAGTACCGCAGAATTGCAATGTTTCCAATGAAGGAGAATTACACTAGTTGTAGAAATACATTTGAAACATTGATATGTGGTTTCTTACAGTGATGTGTGAAACAATGTGAAACAAATCATTGCTTTTCTAAGTATTTAAAATGTGTCAAATGGGTTTATTGGTTTTCACCAAGGAAAGTTGTCTGTAGATAATCAAATTATTCAGCTAAGATATTCACGTACAAGTGAATTATTATGATCTAACCATAAGCACAAAAACAATTTGGGAATATTAAATGTTTTCCCGTTACTCGAAGAATAAACGGGTATACTATATGTACTAGATTCGTTGAAAAGTATGTAAATAATCTTTTTTTTATTGGTGTACTGCTATTTGCGTTTGAGATTTGTCCAGATCCTTGGCAGCTTTCTCTGCTCTCTTCTTCTCCCTGCTGGCCAGAACTTTCTCCCTGGATTTCTGGGCCCTTTCAGCGCAATCCTTGGGTCGTGTCTTCAGGGTCATATCATCCACGGCCGCCTGTTTACGGGCTGATCTCGAAATGCAACGTTCCATGCAGCTGATAGGCACAAATCTTCCAATGAAGCAACCGCAGTGTGAACAATAGTGATTGATGTCCTGGCGGCCAGACCATTTTTTACTGAAATAAATTGAACATTACGAAAGATTTGGAAAGCTTCATGCAGATGGCCAACCAAAGTTTTGTGAATCCCAGAAATCTCTGCAGGCAAGTGACCAACTCCAGTTGCACCAAACTGGTTCCAGACCTCTCACACGAAGGACAACGAATCCAGGTGGGCTCCTCCTTCAGGTATCCCACTTGTGGCTTGTGGCTGACACTGATGGCCACAATCTGCGGTTCGTCTACGGTCATGATGCGAGTTCCAGCGAGAACGATCGGTGACTGAAAGATAGATCAAATTTTGAGAGATCATGGGAGGGAAAATCAAAATCAGAATCACTCTCCCGATTTCTCTTAACCGAGGCGTTGGTCTGGCAATTAACTCAGCGCATGGAAATCAAATGAGTTATTCTCTCTGCGTTACAAATGCCATTGGATGTACAGTGTAAGAAATATTGTGTACATTTTGAACATTACACATTAGATAGCAAATTTTATTATTTTGAAACAGCAGTATATATTATTGAATATAAATTAAATGACATTTGTTCATTGTGTTATAATAATTCCGGTCCGATGACATCTTCAGTGGGTATCTAAAGTTGTGGTCGGCGGTATACGCCCAGGTACTCCCCGCAGGCACCACAGTGATGCCTCTTGGTGCAGCAACGCAGCCAGGATCGCACCACACGGGTCTTGGCCTTGGTCCTGCAATAAGGACACGTGATGTCGTTGGGGCCGGGGCCCACGGCGAAGTAAAGTGGTTTCGGATCCTGAGCCATTTCGCACCGAAAGATGTGTTGACTGCTTCAAAAACAAACGCAGACTGAGGCAAGCAAAGAGAAATTGTAGGAATAAAATGTTCGAATCAAATGCAAAGAGAAAAAATTAGATCCAAAAGAGAGAATGTGATATTTTTGGTTTTATTTTTGTATCGATGGTATTGCACTGGGTGGGAATTTGAGTGTTTAGACGAATTTTATTAAATATAAATATGAACAATGCTGCCTAGGCGGTGGTTGCCTTCAATTTTAGTGGTTGCCTCCTCTTCATGGAACGTCCAAAGTAACAGCCGCAATTGCCGCAGTAATGACTTCGATCGGTTTGTTTGCACGGCACATAGTAATTAAAGCAGCAGCAGCAGCAGAAGGTCCTGAAAAGGGATTCTATAAGTGTACGTTCCCAAGAAATATGAGAAAGTAGGCAACCTACACAAAAAGACAACCCACGATGCGGTTAAGTTCACTGGCCCACCACTTCAGATCATTCTGCACCACACTCAGATCCTTGATTCCGCAGGCGGGGCACTTGATCTCCACGGGCTCGCGTGGCAGGTTGAGGAAAGTGCCTGCCAGGGGCGTGGCAAAGTTCTCGTAGATCTTGCGCTCCTTCCGGTCCTCCAAAGCCTTGGCCTCCCGCTCCCTGATCTCCTGCTGCGTTTCCGCTTCCTTCTCCGGCAGCGTCGTCGTCATGATCGCTCAACAATCGAACTGAAAGCGAAACGCTGCCAAGCACGCTGGCAACCTGTTTCCAAACTCAAAAGAGAACGGGAGTGCACAGAGAGAAATCATAGAGACTATGCTCAAGAAAATTAAGTTGCTCAACACAAGACCTTAGGAAAATATGGAATTTGTGGCAAACATTTTCTCCGGTTTTCACAGTTTTTTGGTCAAAAATGTAAAAATAACGGGCCAAATATGGAATGGGTTACATCGTTGAATTCGTACTAAAATTTTCTATCGACTGGTGTTGAAGCCTCACATTTTTAAATTTTCACCGTTTTTTGCAAAATATCATGATGTAACCCCTTATAAAAAATGCAAAAATTTTAAAAAATTAAAATTTTTGAAATCAAACTAAAAAGTATTTTTGGTCGTTAGTTTGCTTAATAAGGTGGACAAAACAGTATTTATCTTAGCATTGTGACTCGTTCAGCTCAACTTATGGAAAATGTCCTTGCGATAAGCTTGAGTTTTTGAAAAAAGCAAACTCTGATTTTAGTGGCTAAACATGTAATAAAATTGCAACAGTTAAGAAAATAAAAAAAATAGATAATTGTTAAAGAAGTGCACGGCTTATTTCTTTATGTGCATTTTCCAACTCTGGCAAAGAGTATGAGTATGATTTTTGAAAGAGCATAGAAAGAGCGTCGGCGGAATTGATTTACACTGTGTCTTTAATTGAGTTAGACGCGTAATAGAATTATAGAACAGATAAATATTTGGCATTAATTTCGATTTAATTGGTCCGCGGAATGGGCTACTTGGCCTTGCGCTGGATCCCCACTTTGCCGCCACACGAGCTGCAGTAAACGCCCTTGGTGGTCCACTCCCGATTGCATCCGCACCAGGTGCACACGCAGCAGATTCAGAAGAGCGGAAAGATGCTGGAAAATGTAACGGAATAGTTGGTGCAAGGATCGAGATCCTAGACAGTAGATGTCGCCTTACCAGGAAAGCAGGCTGAGGCAGAAACTGGCGTCCTTGCAGCTGGCTGCTCTCATCACAGCCGCCTGGCTCCTCTCGCGGCAGAGTGGACACAACAGCTTGTAGGTGGAGGGTCCAACAGAGTAGTATCGGATGGGTGGTTCCTGGTGGGCGGAGGAAAGTGGAGCAGCTGACTGCTGGGGGATCAGGGTCACCTTCTCCGCCGCGTGATCATCGATGAAGGGCACCAGACCATCCTCCAGGACCACATTGGCAATAATATTCCTGGCACGTTCCTCCGCCGTTCCGGCGGGCACCAATCTCACCCGTAACCTCTCCACCTGCTGCTCCATGGTAACTGACTATCTGATCTCCGCCAGAACAAGCGAATCTCAAGCGAGAGCCAATCAGCCAGTCTTAAGAGTATTTTAAAGAGAGATTCTAGAGAAGAATACGAACACGACCCTGGAGCTATGATGTCATCAGCAGCTATTCGGTGGATATTCATTCGGTGTGGCCACTCAACCAGAACCAGATCGACACAGCCAAGCATGCGTCGAATATTTGTTTACCCAATATATAGAGCAGTCGCACCCAAACCACATGGAAAACGTTTCAAAATTCTTTCAGGAATTTTTTTGTGAGGGATATTTTAAATGCATTTATTAATGGACATATTTTAATACTTTATGAGGAGGAACAAAAACCAATTTATATATAGCGTACCATTTAATGATTATTCTCAGTGTGCTACTATAGTAAATAAAAACACGTTTAACCGGCAAAAACAGCTGATAACTACGACTGTTTATGTTTTTCTATTTGTTTATGTTTTGTATACCTGTTAAATGTAGAAGAAAGCGTTTCCGACCATATTACGTATTTTCTTGATATATAATATTTATATTAAGTATATTATAATATTAAAAATGTTCTTAAGTAAGTATAATTTTGATAGAATGTTGGGACTAGGAGCACAATCACTATAGCACTGAAAAACTTGACAGCCTCAAACTTCATACGTTTGGCAGCTCCGGCACCATTTCAGTTCAGTGTTATTCAGAACGTTGTTCAGTCTACATCTATTTTAATTGTGATTTTTTCGGTAAAGTTCGTTGTGATAAAAATGGAAAACCCAAGCGAGTTTACTGAGAAACAGCCACCTACCCAGGAGCAACCTACCCACCTGCCGGGTGGGAACGAGGTGGCCCAAAAGTTTCTCGCCGATTTGGTCGAGAAACAGCCACCCAACCAAGACCAACCTACCCAGGAGCAACCTACCAAGGAGCACCCTACCAAGGAGCAACCTATCCACCTGCCGCGTGTGAACGAGGTGGCCCAAAAGTTTCTCGCCGATTTGGACGAGAAACAGTTACCCAACCAAGACCAACCTACCCATGAGGAACCTACCAAGGAGCAACCTACCAAGGAGCAACCTACCCACCTGCCGCGAGTGAACGAGGTGGCCCAAAACTTTCTCGCCGATTTGGACGAGAAACAGCCACCCAACCAAGACCAACCTACCCAGGAGCAACCTACCAAGGAGCAACCTACCCACCTGCCGCGTGTGAACGAGGTGGCCCAAAAGTTTCTCGCCGATTTGGACGAGAAACAGCCACCCAACCAAGACCAACCTACCCAGGAGCAACCTGCCAAGGAGCAACCTACCAAGGAGCAACCTATCAAGGAGCAACCTACCAAGGAGAACCCTACCCACCTGCCGCGTGTGAACGAGGTGGCCCAAAAGTTTCTCGCCGATTTGGACGAGAAACAGCCACCCAACCAAGACCAACCTACCCAGGAGCAACCTACCAAGAAGCAACCTACCAAGGAGCAACCTACCAAGGAGCAACCTACCCACCTGCCGCGTGTGAACGAGGTGGCCCAAAAGTTTCTCGCCGATTTGGACGAGAAACAGCCACCCAACCAAGACCAACCTACCCAGGAGCAACCTGCCAAGGAGCAACCTACCAAGGAGCAACCTATCAAGGAGCAACCTACCAAGGAGAAACCTACCCACCTGCCGCGTGTGAACGAGGTGGCCCAAAAGTTTCTCGCCGATTTGGACGAGAAACAGCCACCCAACCAAGACCAACCTACCCAGGAGCAACCTACCAAGAAGCAACCTACCAAGGAGCAACCTACCAAGGAGCAACCTACCCACCTGCCGCGTGTGAACGAGGTGGCCCAAAAGTTTCTCGCCGATTTGGACGAGAAACAGCCACCCAAGCAAGACCAACCTACCCAGGAGCAACCTACCAAGGAGCAACCTACCCACCTGCCGTGTGTGAACGAGGTGGCCCAAAAGTTTCTCGCCGATTTGGACGAGAAACAGCCACCCAACCAAGACCAACCTACCCAGGAGCAACCTACCAAGGAGCAACCTACCCACCTGCCGCGTGTGAACGAGGTGGCCCAAAAGTTTCTCGCCGATTTGGACGAGAAACAGTTACCCAACCAAGACCAACCTACCCATGAGGAACCTACCAAGGAGCAACCTACCAAGGAGCAACCTACCCACCTGCCGCGAGTGAACGAGGTGGCCCAAAACTTTCTCGCCGATTTGGACGAGAAACAGCCACCCAACCAAGACCAACCTACCCAGGAGCAACCTACCAAGGAGCAACCTACCCACCTGCCGCGTGTGAACGAGGTGGCCCAAAAGTTTCTCGCCGATTTGGACGAGAAACAGCCACCCAACCAAGACCAACCTACCCAGGAGCAACCTACCAAGAAGCAACCTACCAAGGAGCAACCTACCAAGGAGCAACCTACCCACCTGCGGCGTGTGATCGAGGTGGCCCAAAAGTTTCTCGCCGATTTGGACGAGAAACAGCCACCCAACCAAGACCAACCTACCCAGGAGCAACCTACCAAGAAGCAACCTACCCAGGAGCAACCTACCAAGGAGCAACCTACCCACCTGCCGCGTGTGATCGAGGTGGCCCAAAAGTTTCTCGCCGATTTGGACGAGAAACAGCCACCCAACCAAGACCAACCTACCCAGGAGCAACCTACCAAGGAGCATCCTACCCACCTGCCGCGTGTGAACGAGGTGGCCCAAATGTTTCTCGCCGATTTGGACGAGAAACAGCCACCCAACCAAGACCAACCTACCCAGGAGCAACCTGCCAAGGAGCAACCTACCAAGGAGCAACCTACCAAGGAGCAACCTACCAAGGAGCAGCCTACCAAGGAGCAACCTACCAAGGAGCAACCTACCCACCTGCCGCGTGTGAACGAGGTGGCCCAAATGTTTCTCGCCGATTTGGACGAGAAACAGCCACCCAACCAAGGCCAACCTACCCAGGAGCAACCTACCAAGGAGCAACCTACCCACCTGCCGCTTGTGAACGAGGTGGCCCAAAAGTTTCTCGCCGATTTGGACGAGAAACAGCCACCCAACCAAGACCAACTTACCCAGGAGCAACCTGACAAGGAGCAACCTACCAAGGAGCAGCCTACCAAGGAGCAACCTACCAAGGAGCAACCTACCAAGGAGCAACCTACCAAGGAGAAACCTACCAAGGAGCAACCTACCAAGGAGCAACCTACCCACCTGCCGCGTGTGAACGAGGTGGCCCAAAAGTTTCTCGCCGATTTGGACGAAGAGCGCAAGCGATTGTCCGCGGAGTTTCCACTTTGCGCACTGCTAATCGACGAGGGTAAAATCAATTGCGCCCTTTACAGGGTATTTTAATAGTACTAATCCCACATTGCAGCTGTGGACCGTGTCTACGGCACTGGTCATATTCCCGGCAAGGAGCGCTTCGCAGACGTGTACCAGCAGAAGCCGATGAAGATTACCCAAAAGGTCTTCGTGCCCGTTAATCAGTTTCCCAAGGTGGGTTTTATACAATTAGCTGTCCCCTCCGTCCGCAAAATAAATCCGTACCCTTGCGCAGTTCAACTTCGCTGGCAAGATCCTCGGGCCCAAGGGGAACTCACTGCGTCGCCTTCATGAGGAGAGCCAGTGCAAGATTGCCATTAAGGGTCGCAGTTCGATCCGCGATCGTAACAAAGAGGAGCAGCTGCGCAGCTCCGGCGACCGGAGATATGCCAATCTTGAGAAGAATCTCTTTCTGGAGGTCAGCACGGTGGCCCCTCCGGCGGAGTGCTATGGCCGCATAGCCTACGCCCTGGCCGAGATTCGTAAGTATCTTATTCCAGACAAGAACGACGAGGTTTCACACGAGCAGCTGCGTGAGCTGATGGAAATGGATCCCGAGTTGGCCAAAAACACTAAAGGACTCAATCTGCCGGCCTACAGGTAATGGGGATCTTATACTCTCTGCATACCGATGCAACTTGACAAGCAAGTAAAGCATGTGGTATACAGCAGATTGCCATTGGGCCAAGGGTAAAAATTTATAAATCTATTATTTTGCAGATCTGTCTTTGAAAAGACGATTGGAGGCAACAGAACTGGGTTTCCCAAGTACAACAACCTGATTAAGCGAGATAAAGGAAATCCGCCCGAGTAAGTTATCAATTTATGACCCCACCAGGAGTTCCCGCGTCCCAGTAGTTCCTTGAATCCTAGCCAACATGCGTTGAGCCAGCAACTAACATTTTGATCTTTATAGAATCGCCGATACGGAGGAGGTGGCCTATAAACATCGTATGCCCCCCAGTCGTCCGTCTATGCGCTATGAGAACAGAATACGTAAGTGTTTGGTAGTATCGGGGTCTATTACATAAGATAGTTTTATGAGATGCACCTTTGATTCACCTTTATTCAAAACGAATAACAGTGAATCAAACTATATAATACACTAAAATGATTAAAATATGCATCAATTTACTTCTTTGTTAATTAAAAACGCATAAATTAATACAAATAATTATCAATCAATTTTATAGCACGTCCATCAATAATAGCGACAAAGGCTGCGCCATTTAAACGTCTATATCCGTATCCGACTGACGTGAATCGTATGCGCGAACCGCCCATCAAGTCCTATAAACCCAATCCGCATACAATACTTAAAAAGCCTATAAATAATAGAGCTCCGGTTGATTTTGTCGCACACCGCTATACACGAAAACAAAGGACAATGCTTGCGTTATAAAATCCATGCTGGGAGCACATCGAAAATACTTTAGTCAAGAAGAAAGCAGCATTCAAAATGATGCTATCAATGAATAAACATTATAAAACGCAACGCAAGTTTTTTGAACGATGTCCCACGCCCACTCTATTGCCAACAATTTAATTATTTTCTTTTCAATTTCTACCGACATTCCAAAAAATATTGCAATTTCATGTTCTCGCTTTGTTTGTTGTTTCTTTCGAATTCAGATGTTGAATAAAACCCATGCCAGATATTTTTGATTTAATTTCTCTTGGTCATGCGCAGCTTCAACGGTTCCTTGGTCACTAAAACAGGGGCGGCATCGAAACGGAACTCCACCTCCTTGCGTGGAGATTGAATCAGATCGAAATTGGCCAAAATCTTAGCCACCGCCACCTTGGAGTTGACTTTTCCCATGCGAAGAGCTAAGGGAAGGGAATTGGGAGAACAGGATTAAGAGGAACAGGACCACTGGTACAAATCCTTACCTATGCAGTGCCTAGGACCCTCTCCAAAGGGCATATAAGCTGCCTGATCGTAGTTCATGGTATCTGAATCGAAGCGATGGGGATCGTAGCCATTGGGATTGGGAAAATAGACGGGATCACGCTGGATGCCAAGGAGGGAGATCAGAATGGGTGTTCCCTTGGCTATGATGTGATTAGTTCCAGGTACTGGATAATCTTCGGTGCACTCTCGATTGAGAAATGGTAGCCCGGGGTATTTGCGTATGGTTTCTGCGAACATACATTTAAGTAAAGATCGTAGAAACGTAATGCTATGAAACCCACCCATGATGCAGGTGTCCAGAAACTTCAGGTCCTGCACCGCCTCGTAGGTGAACCTATCCTTGGGCTTCAGATTGTGCTTCATCAGCACTGCATCCACTTCTTCTCGCGCCTCCTTCAGCAGTTCCGGGTACATGGACAGCTCGTAGAGAGTGAAGGCAGACGCCGCAGCTGTGGATTCCGAGCCCGCCACGTAGAACAGGAACGCCTGGGCGGCAATCTTCTCGATCGACATCGACTTCAGCTGCTTCTGTGCAGTTTCCATGTCCCACACCTGGTCGTCGTCCTCGCCAATCTTGCCCGTATTTCGGAGTCGGATCAGCAGCTGCAGCATGTCCTTTCGTACCACGTTGTGCTCCTCCCGGAACTCGATTGTGCGCTTCATCATGTCTCGCAGGGATGTCAGGATACGGCTCTCATAGCACAAGCGGTTCATCAGCTTAGCAATCCTGTGAAGAAGGATAAAGGTCTTACATAAATTGAAAAATCTTGCTATAAATATATAAATAAAGATTCCCGAATGTAAACTCTGATAATTTTTGAACTCACGGTGGGCAAATGAACATGGACATATTGTGAATCTTCAGCAGCAGAGATTCATCCGTGGACGTAGAGCTGCTGATCTCGCGGAACTCGTTTTTTGGATTACTGAAGCTGTCTATCTCCAAACCAAAAATGACCGACCCAATGATGTCCACCGCATAGGTGGTCATCACATCCTTGATCTCCACTTCGTCGCTTTCGTCAAGGGCCCCCTGCAAATGCTGCACCAACTTATCGCCCACATCGTCGATGGTGCCGAACATGCCCTTAATTTTGCCGGAGGAGAACGAAGGAGTAAGTTTCTGGCGTAGATTTCGCCATGAAGCACCTCTTAGGTTAAAAAGGTTGGCCGACAACGGATCCTTATCCTCGTCCACGTACACCCCGCGATCGTGGAAACTGGCGAAATCGCTGGTCATGATTTGGCGAGCCAATTGGGCATCTCGGATCAGGATACTTCGCTTGTTCATCATGTATATTCCAACGATTTTGCCCTCGTGCCGGGCGTATATATCACCCAGGGCCATGCCCAAACTTCGTTCCTGCTTCATTACAGTATCCATTACGCCAAAGGGAATCTTAGCCGGCTCCTCATCGACTCCCAATCGCTGCCAGTGAGTGTAGTGCCGCCTCACATATCTGTACAGCAGACCCACGGATAGGATCGTCAGGAGAATGGCCCACATGTTGAGAATAACTTTTGGTATTGCAAATCTACAATTTCTAAAAGTGGTGAAATATTGGCGAACTACTCGATGCACACCTCCCAAACTGTACAATTCGACTGCATGAGCGTCGGTCTTATATAGACGTAGAACCTGCGATAAGCGCTACAAACACCCGGGTCTTTTTCTCTGGAATCTGCTGCTCTTCCAGCAAATCAAGAAGTGAGTTCTCAGCTGGAAAAAGCTTTCGACTCTTCAGGGAGCAGGGCGGCAAAAAGCAAAGAGACTACCTGTTGAGCCAATAACAGAAATGCACAACTAATTTCAAAGGTATATGATATCAACAGCATATCATTATGCTTTCAAAATGTTGACCCCAAATAGAATGTGGTTCTTGGGACTGGAGCGTAATGTTGCTTAAATTTATTTAATAATTCTCATTGGAACGCTTCGATTCGATGGCCTTGCGCTGTCTGCCCAGTTTTTTCTCATCCAGCTGCTCCTTCTCCACCGTGCGGAATCTCTGCCAGCGTCCGTTGTCCTCCACCTCGCCTCGTTGCAGCCGGAAGAGGGTCCTCTTGTACCAACTCAGAGTGATGTCGCGTCCAATGAAGCAGCCACAGGAGCTGCAGTAGTGATTGACATCATGACGGCCCTTCCAGCGAATGGGGTTACTAGAGGATAAGGGACAGATTATGTTTTTGGGCTCGGATCAAACTGTCAGAACCATGAAGGCTTCTTCATTCATGTTATTTCACCAGCAGAGAAGCACATTCAGCGAGCAGGCAATCTTCTGCAGAACGGTCACTGCCTCCGACTTCACGTGGGTAGTCTGCAACTGCTCGCAGGCTGGACACTCCAACTCCTGGGGCTCAGTGGTCAGGTGGCCCACCTGCGGAATGGACGAGATGTCCCCCTCGAAGGCACTGCCATCCAGACTCTCGGTGCTGGCCATTTCGAAGCGACAGAGCAACTGAGCGAAGAGCCAAGAACGTTCGCATAATGTATCTGTATCTGCATTCGAGCCCACATCGCAATCAAAATATCTAAGAGCGTGCCAGAGAGTGGGAGAGATGAATACATACATTTTGGAGGCACCGCCTGAGTGATGATCGAATAAATTCAAGTAACTTATTAAAAAATTTGACAACAGCTGCCGGTTTATTTATAGATCATTTGCGTGGATTTCAGAGAGCCATCTAAGTGGCAAGCGCACTAAGTGGGACGCCAGTGGAAGCCCAGGTGACCACCGCATCGGCTGCAGAACACACGCTTCGATTTCAGGCGACTCTGCAGACAGGAGTAGACGAACGTCAAAGCAAAGATGGGAAAGCAACTGGAAGGAGATTTAAACGAAAGTTAACCCATCCTTTCCAAATTCCCGAGTTTCCTACCAGGACAAAGTGGACAAGAGGCAGCTGAGCTGGCCCAGTGCTCCTGTCATCTCCACGGTTTCCGTTTTCGAATTCTGCTGGCACAATGGACACCGCACCTGGTAGCTGCTGGGTCCGATACTGAAGAATCGCACCTGGGGGTTGCCAGGGCGCTCCTCCAGCGTGACAGTGGTGGCCGCCGACTGGCTATCCCTGTCCCCCTCCTGGAGATCCACCTCCAGATCCGCATCCAAGTCGTTCCCCCGAGACATTGCGACTGGCCGGCGTCAAATGCTAAACATTTGGCGAATCCCGAGGCAGTGAAAATCGAAAAAGAGATCTACCTGACCAAAGAGATCTAATTGAAGAGAAACCACTGAGAGAATCATGCAGAAATCAACAATTTTTTGGCACTTGGCTCTTCAGTCTCAGCGCTCATCACTCGCCGCAAGGTCAACAAAAAGTGCTTAAAAACTAAACAAAACAAACAATTATAAGCGGAGCACCCTCTCCGCTTGCCCCAACCCACGCCCC
This sequence comes from Drosophila simulans, assembly GCF_016746395.2. NCBI lineage: Eukaryota > Metazoa > Arthropoda > Insecta > Diptera > Drosophilidae > Drosophila > Drosophila simulans. Next base: position 19,804,793 of record NC_052521.2, read on the forward strand.
CATTCCCACCGCTTCACTGTCTTTTCCATGCCCCCAAGAGGTATCCACACTTGCCGCAGATGACCTTGCAATCGTTGGTGGAGCGCCTCGGGCAGCAGGGATAGATTGGCAGCAGAGCAAAGCAGCTGGAAATGGATAAGGAAACAATCTACATTAAAAATATAAATACTTCCAATCGTTATTATTATCCTAATAGCCCTATATTACGGATTCGTCCCGAAAACAATATGACTTTAATAATTATATAAATATCCTAAGGATTTACATTATAGAAATGTCCTGGCCTTGCACTCACCACATGGTAAGGAGTCGCTCCAGACGCACTCCCTGCTCGTGCAATCGCTCGTGGCACTCCGGACAGTACATCTGGCGGAGGCAACTGATGTTGGTGGCCGCGGGTGGCGGAGGCGATACCTTCTCGGCCAGCTGGCCCGTGGAGTTGCTCTTCCGGCAGAAGTAGGTCTCCGGCTCGGAGTCCTCGGCATAGCCGTAGGGATAGCCTCTGTGTGGGGGCGTGGCCAGGAGCAGCTGGTCCAGGGCCTGAGCCGACTTCTGCTTGACCTGGCCGCAGTTGGGGTTCAGGTTAATCTCCACCAGATCCGCTGGGAACTCCTCGTCGTTGGGAGCTTGCAGGTGGAACTTCAGCTGACGGCTCATGTTGTTGAACTGACTCGACTCGGGTTTTCTATTTGCCTATAAATTGGGTTATTTTACAATTGAAACATAAGAAACATAAGTCAAACAGTAAACGCTTGCCCAGTTGGGGTGGCAAGGGGGATTTATTATTTTATTTTTGGGGCTGAGGGGGGCGTTAGACAAACCAGTTGTTCATCTGTTTGTCAAGCCCCCGTATTTGCCTAACACTATTTTCATGGCTGCGATGTTAACGGCTGCACTTGAACGTAGATCCCATGAGGAAAGCTTCCATAAAGCTCCCGGCGAGTGGGTCGTAAATCGAGCTTTTTCTATATTTATTTATTTATTTATTATGATAGATAGAATAGTTTACAAAACTAGACTAACCTAGATAGTATAGCATTAGCTACGGGGCTTACAGCTATATTTATTTACAATGTTATTATATCTTAATTTAGTTAATATCTAATTTGGTAACTAATTGCTGGCTTGTTATGTACAAATGCCTGTTTTGTTTTTAGATTTTGTGGTATAATTTAGTTTTTTTGAGGAAAAGTATGAGTTTTTGTATGTTATCTGGATTGGGTTTGCTAAGAAGGTCTAGAGGGTTGGTGTTGTTAAATATATCTTGCTTGGTTTGTAGGAGGGATGGGCATGAGTTTAATATGTGGTTTAAAGAAATATCACCTTGGCAAAACGGGCAAGTTGGTATTGAATTGGGATTTAGGTAGTGTTGGTGGGTTATGTTTGTGTGTCCTAGTCGAAGTCGTATTATTTTTATTTGGTCGAGTCTGGTCCAATTTGGGTGGGATTGTTTAAGGTAATCGCATGGGTGTGAGGTGTTCGTGTTAATAGATTGGTACCATGGACTGCAGTTTATTATGTGTTCTTTCTGTTTTGTCGCAAGGTCGGCTTTAAGGTGTTTTTTTATATCTGTGGTATTTATGTTTGGGGTGAGGATAAGTGGCATACTGCTTGCTGATTTTGCAGCTTGATCGGCTAATTCATTTCCTTTTATTCCTGAATGGCCAGGAATCCACATTATTTTAATTTTAGGTGCGTGTTGCGTTATTAGCGATCGTATTCTGCTTGGGTAAAAGCTGTTATTATTAGTGTTTTGAATTGAATCTACTGCTGATAGGGAGTCGGAACAGATAATAAATTTGCCTCTTTGGTTTTTAGTAAGTTCTATTGCTTCTAGGATGGCGATTGTTTCGGAGGTGAGGACGGATGAATATGGGGGCAGTATGCCGTATTTCAAGACGTCTGTCTCCGTTGTAATGGCGAATGATATTGTGTAATTAATTTTTGAACCGTCAGTGAATATGAAATTGTGTGTTTTGAGGTTATTCTTTGTGTGTTCGTATAATTTTCTGTATTGGTCTGGAGATGTTTGTTCTTTCTTATGGATTCTAAGTGACGTATCTATTAGATTGGGGAGGGTCCATGGTGGTCTGTTTTTATGGAGTTTTATTGGTTTGTAGGGTAGATTAAGTTCTAGGCTAAGTTTGATTGTTCGGTCTATTGTTGATGTTTTTTTCTTATTAGCTTTTTTAGGCTTTAAGAACTTATGTATTGGTGTGTTTTTGGAGAGGATTAGGTTTTGGGATAGTTTGGCTATTTGAAGGTCTCGTTTCATTTCTAAGGGGGGAGTATTCGATTCGTAAAGTAAGTTATTTATTGGGGTAGAGCGATAGGCGCCGAGAGCTAGACGGATAGCGGAGTTAAACGGTGTTTTTATTTTGTTTAAAATGCTTTTGGGAGCATGGCCGTACAGAAACAAACCATACTCCAGTTTGGCTATAATTGTTGCTTTTGCGACATTAAGTAGTGTATGCGTGTTGCAATTAAATTTAAGACTAGATAGGCATTTTATTATATTTAGCTTGTTGTGTAGTTTGGGTAGAAGTAGGTTTATGTGTGTGTTCCATTTGTATTTGTTGTTTAAGGTTATTCCTAGAATTTTTAAGGACGTAACGCTAGGAATTTGGAAGTTGTTGCAGCTTATCTTGCATGTGCAGTGACGTTTTCTGCATATGTGGAGGTGTTGACATTTGGATAGGGAAAGCGATGCCCCTGAGTAGGAGCACCAATTTTCTATATCGTCGAATAGATTGTCTAAGTTGAAATTTGTATTTGTGTTTTTGTTGAAATTTATTATAAGGAAGAAGTCGTCGGCATATGCGTTGAATTTAATTTCTTTATGTAGGGATATGATGTTGGATAATTTGTTGAATGCTATGAGGAAAAGTATTACGGATATGGGTGAACCTTGGGGGATTCCGTTGAATAGGGGTAACGGGCTTGATGTATGCGGACCGACGCGGACAGTTATTTTTCTGTTGCTCATGAAGTTTTTAATGTATTTTATTATTTTGGGGCCCGTTTTCCATTCCTGCAATTGCTGGATTATGGAGTGCACACCTACTCGATCGAAGGCTCTTGAAAAATCAAGAGTGACGAGGGAGGTGTGCATTTTTGACTTCGTTATGAGATAGTCTACATAGAGTAGACAGTCCGAAGTCGATTTGCCTTTTTTGAATCCGAATTGTTTGTCGTTAATTAGGTTGTTATATGTCACTAGCCACCAGAGTCTTTTCGCAATTATTTTATCAAGTATCTTTGCTATACAGCAGTTGAGGGAGATGGGTCGGTATGAGGAAGTTTTCGTTTTGTCGGTGTTTGGCTTAAGGATTGGGATGATTAGGCTTGTTTTGTAGGCTTGAGGTATGTGGCTATTGAATATTTCATTAAATAGTTTCGTTATTCGGTTTTTTGTTGTGTGGGAGCTATTTTTGATCATTTGATACGAGATTCTATTTAGTCCTGGAGCACATCCTTTTAATGTTTGTAGTGCAGAGCTAAGTTCTAGATACGTTATGTTCTCTTCTATGGTTTGGGCTATTGGAGAGGGGGTGTAGAGATGTAGGTTATTTCTATATTTATTGTTCCGGAACTCCTCTGAAAAGTTCCAGTCGCCGGAGAGGTCAGAGAAATGTTGTGCGAATATGTTAGCAATTTCGTTGCTAGCCAATGTAGTCTCATTATTTACTGGGTTTGTGATGGCATGAATTTGTTTTGCTGGGTTAAGTCCGCAGAAGCGTCTTATATTGGCCCATATTTTGGATGAGGGAGTAGTGGGATGGATGGTTGAGGTGAAAGAGCTGGAAGCTTCTTTTTTCCTCTTTTTTAGTTCGTATCTAAATATTGCGTTTTTGCGTCTATAGTCTAGAATGTTGTCAACAGTAATTGTGCGGTTTAATTTTTTCCAGGCAAGTTGTTTTTCTTTACGTAATTGGTCGAGGTGTTTATTCCACCATGGAACCCTGTATGGATGTGTGTTAGGTGAGGTTTGTGGGATGGAGAGGTTTGCGCTATAAAGGATGATTCTATTGATTAGAGCGGCTTCTTTGTTTACGTTGTGGGAGGTGGGGTATTTCTTGTTGGTTTGGTGGGTAAGAGCGTTGAACTGTTCCCAGTTGGCTTCTTTGAGTTTAAAAAAGGGTCTGTAGAATTTTTGTGGATTGGTTGTTGGGAATAGTGTTGTGATAATAGGGAAATGGTCGCTACCGTGAAGATCGTTTAGTATTTTCCACTTGGCGTGGGGGGCTAGGATTGGAGAGCAGAGTGTGAGGTCTATGTGTGTGTAAGTATTGTGTGTTGAAAAGTGTGTGGGAGATTTGTCGTTTAACAGGATAAGGTGCATGTTGTCAATGAATCTATGAGTTATTTTTCCTCGTTTATTTGTTGTTGGGGAGCCCCAGGATGGGTGCCATCCATTAAAATCTCCCGTAATTAGAGAGGGTGTTTGTTGTATGTTAAATGTGTTATGGAGTGTCTGGTTAGTTATGTTTTTGGTCGGAGAAATGTATGTGGAAAATATGTTTAATTTAAGTTTAGATTCTATATTTATGGCTATTGCTTCTATATCGATTGTTATGTTGAGGACAGTGTGTTGTATTGACTTATGCACTAGTAGTGCTACGCCCCCAAATCTGTTGGTGGCAATATTTGTTAATAGTTTGTAGTTTATTGGGGTTGGAATGTTATTAGTGTATTGTATATGGGTTTCTTGGAGGGAAATTATGTGGGGGGAGTATTTTTTGATTAGAATAAGGAGATGGCTGTAGTTGTTTAGATATCCTTTTAGATTCCATTGGATTATAGTTAGTGACATTTGTGAGAAAATTAAAGCTTATAACTTACTTAAAGGTAGTGTTAACGGTTAGGGTTTTGTGTAGAGTTTAAGGTTCTATATGGATTCGCTGTCGCTGTTGTTAGTGTGCTTGTTTTTGTGGGCTTTGGCCTTTAGTTTTGATGCTTTAAGGTTTATGGATAGGTTATTGGACTTATCTTTAGGGAAGATTTTTATTTTTAGGTCTTCTGTGAGTTGTGATGAGTATGCCGTAGATGGTTTTCTGGTAGGTGTGTAGTCGGTATCCATGTCTTCTAGTTTGTCGTAGCTGTGGTGGTGGTGGTGTTGGTGTGGTTGGTTGGATAGTAAGGTTGTTTTGGCTGGTTCAGTTGTTGGTGTCTTAGCTGAAGTGTTTTGTGCTGCTGATTTGGGTGTGTGGTGCGGATTTTGTTGTTGTGATTGGGTTGTGTTTGTGTGAATATTAGGTGATGGAGTGTTTGTTGTCCTCTGGGTTGTGCCGTTTGTAAGTGTTTTGGCGTAGGTGTTTTTCGTTTGGAAGCCGTGACGTTCGAAATATATGTGTTGGGCCGTTTTATGGTCAACTTTTTGTGTGGTTTTAATTGCTGTTAATTCCTGGTTTTTTATGAACGTAGGGCATTTGCGGTCAATTGGGCTGTGTTGATGGTCAAGTTCTGGGTTATTTCGGCAATTTAAGCAGTTTTTTTCGTTTGTGCATTTTTCTCCGTCGTTTGTGTGTTTTGTTTCAGAGCAATTGATGCAAGTTTCTACACTTTTGCATATGGGTGTTGGATGACCGAAGCGGAGGCATTTTTTGCATCGAAGTGGGAGTGGGATATAGTCTCGTACTCGGACTGTTTCGTACCCGATTCGTACTATTTCGGGGAGCTTATGCGATTCAAAGGTTATAATTATGAGTCCAGTTTCAACTAATGTGATGTTGTTGGTGTCGGAGTTAGAGTTGGGGTTTTGCCGTTTCATTATTTTTTTAACTTCAGATACTTTTTGTGGTTTTAGTTCTTGTAGAATTGTGTCTTCGTCGATGTGTCTAAGGTCGTTACAGTAAATAACTCCCTTAGAGAAGTTTAATGTTTTATGTTCACTTGCTGTTACATCCACATCTGCAATTTTTGTTAGTTTTAGGAGTTTTCTGGCTTGTAATTCATTTTTGGTTTTTATTAGCAGGTTGCCGTCTCTTGTACGTTTGCATCCCTCAACTTCTCCTCCACAGGCAAAGTCCACCGATTTTTTTATGATGAATGGTGAAGTTCTTTCGAAAGAGTTGTTGTCATTTCTTTTAATAATTATAAATTTAGGTTCGCCTAATTGGGATTGGTATGTTTTTGAAGTGATTTTGTAAATGTTCGGTGGGTCTGTCATGATTGTTGGTTAAGGGCTTGAGCCCGGATTAGCGGTATTGTTGTTTTTGTTGTTAAGTTTTTTATTTTCTCTTTGTGGTTGATATTTGTTTATCAAGATTTTGCTGATAAGAGTTTTGGGCTTACGCGAAGCGAGGCTTTAGACTGAGTGGCACGACTTATCTCTTCGGAGGTTGAAGTGGTACTGATTTTTCTATATAAAATATACACAGTTACATTAACCCATTGATGATCGAAGTCTGTTATTAATTTGACTTGAATAATCAAGCCATTTAATAAGATTTTTCAGGATATAGTATCGAACATCCTCTATGAGGCGGAACATATAGATTTATTTTTAAGCACAAATTAAGAAAATTACAAATTAATATTAAATTTCCAAAATAATTAAAAAAATATTGGCTTCTCAAATGGAATGATGATGCTATAACTGGTAAAGAATCGTATAAACATTTATATAAACCGGTCACGCATTTGCTAAATTACAAAAATGTATTATGGCGAGAGCACTCGAGTCGACAACCTGTGTTTGTTTATACTCTCTCCTCGCAAAATACACGTACTAAATGTTACATATGTATATTTTGGCCTTATTCATTGCCTTTATGTGCAATAAAGGTGTTATCAAACAAGTGACTCATCTGTCGCCTATTTGGAGGAGAAGCATCGCTGTAGCTCACTAAATCAAGTGCACAATAAAAGAGGTATCCGATTATTAGTTCGACAGAAACCCCCATTTGTATGGAAGCTATCACTCTGGGCGATAAGATAGTAGCCAATCGTTGAGGTATTGCCGGAGCTACAGTTTAAGTTAGTTCCTCAGTGCAACGCCAGCCAGCAAAGCGATCGGTTCAGTTCGGTCGGAAATCCAGAGTCTGCATTAAGAAGAAAAATAATCCGTAACTATGGACAGCAAGCAGCCTCCACCGTACAGTGAACAGTCCGGATACACTCCCGCACAAACCTATCAGCCCGGTGGCCCCACCCAGCCACCTCTGTACCCACCGATGCCGCAGCCACCGCAGTCCTCAACGGTGATCATCCAGACCACCACAACCTCCAACCTGGTGCCCATCGGCAGTGGACCCACCCGGATCCGCTGCCCCTCCTGTCACGCCGAAGTACTGACCACCGTGAAGGCCACTCCCTCCGGCAGGACGCACTGCTGGGCCCTCATCCTGTGCCTGTTCATGTGAGTTTCACAGCCCAAAGAAGGTATCTTAGGGGGAACTTAGTGCTTCATTAATCCAGTCAAATGACTTATACCTTTTTATAAAATTGCGTAAAATGAAGTAGACAATTTTTAAAAACAATACAAATCGGCTATGTTGCCCATTCAATTTAGTAATATAACTGAAACAGAAATAATCATATAGATCGTATAGAAAATAATCTAGATATGTTTTCGTATCGCCCAAGCAAAAATATTTTATAACCTTTTTATTGCCAACTCGTTGCAATAGCTCGGTTAACTGTTAAAAAGCTACGCCCATGAACCACTTGCGGCCCCTTATCGCCTGGAAAAAACAATAGGTTTCTACAGGTATTGCGACTGTGTAGTGGTAATATGTGAAAACATTGTTATCTCAACTGGAACTGGAGTTGAGTCAGATAACGAATCCGACTGGAAAGGGGGTGAAAGCAAGCAAACTGACTGATATCGGGCTGTAGACGTCGTAAAGGCCAATTCGGAATTAGTGCTCTGACTAATAGTTTAATTCCCCGAACATATCTAATCGACTTGTTTTCCACTCTATCCACAGCTGCTGGCCGTGCGTGTGTCTTCCGTACTGCATGGACTCCTGCCAGAATGCCAACCACTACTGCCCCAACTGCAGCGCCTACATCGGCACCTACGAGAACTAACTATCTAACGCCTATTTATGCATATATACCTATAGAGAACCCTAAGCACTAGCGTCATAACCCAGAGAAATTGAACTGTAAATACACATGTACGGACGTCACACATTAAACTCATAAGACTCACACAGGAAACGGAAATGCGACAAGATATCTTGGGACAAGGAACTCTTTCCGCTGACTGGATTATAAAGTAATTTCATATTTTCAGAAATGTCCATGATAATGTTGCCATTACTTAATATTTTGTACTACATTTTGTACGAGTACTAACATGTTCGATCGATCATTTCGAGAAACCAACGCCAACAGTTTAATGACCATTTTAGAACAATCTTTTTACTATCGCTTAAAAACCGTAATCAGTAAAATGGATCATAAATAGCTATTAGCTAAGACTGTATCAAAAACAATGTACAATTGTTGTCTTGGAAACAGAAACCCTTCTGGCACCTATTCAAGCCAACAACTGGAAATTCCAAAATGGCACAGAGTTACTGGAACCGAATGTCTATCGATTAGGTACTGCACTTGCCGACTCCTCTTGTACCCCTCCATATCGTCATAGTCATAGTAGGTTTCACCTAAAAAGTACTTGTCGATTAGTCAGAAAAGATAACGATTGCGATAGAGCAGTGTTGTCATTAAATGGCGGGCTATTTCAGTGCATGCCCCGCCGCAAACATGAGCAGCACATGGGTGGGCAGAGCTCCAGAACCGGCCGACATGGAAATGGTGACCGTAACCACGCAGCCAGACTATGGGGTGGTGGTGACCCAGATACCCGTCTACACCCTAAACGGAGTGGGGGCGGGCGCACTTCCGCTGGCTGTGGGCTCCAAGCCGATGAGGGTGAGGTGTCCGTCCTGCAGGGGCGAGGTCACCACCAGTCTGGTCACGTCCCCCACCCGCAAGACCCACCTGTGCGCTCTGACCTTGTATATCTGCTGGTGAGTGGGGCGTCAGGATACCACCGGGAATACTAACTTTGCTAACCTGATTCTCCAGCTGCTGGCCCTTCATCTGCCTTCCCTACTTCATCAACTACTGCAAGAGTGTCCAGCACTACTGTCCCAACTGTGGATGCCACATTGGGAGCTATAGCATTTGATCAAGTGCTGTGTCTCTGCCCTGCCAAAAATCGTTTCCATGTCAAGACTTATATATAGATGCAATAAATAATAATGTTTTAAAGTTTAGTTCTTTTTGTTAATGATGGATGGTTTCTAGTAGTCTCACTGCACATTGACCACAATATCTACGCCCAACACATATGAAGTAATCTTTTCTGTGTGCCTGTAGATAGATTTTATATTGGTTATACTAAATACCCAGAATATGGGGAAAGCGATAATCTCAATCACGAATCTATTAAAGGCAGCTTTGAGTGTTATGGAACTATCATTGATATATGTATGTACATAGCAAATTCCTTTATCGACAATCGATAACACCAGCTCCTCTGGTTGTCCCGCTCCGGCGCACTGCGTAAAGTTTACAGCTGAACCGAAGCGGAGCAAATGCATTTCGGGAGCTTTCAGTGTTGTATCAGAAGTGCTCGTTCGCAGAGGTAAACAGCTGGCTGATCTTTCCAGTATGCATGATTACAAGCGCGTGGACTCCCCGCCGCCCTACTCGGATGACTTCGCCACCGCTCCCCCTGCGGAGGCCGACATGCAGCAGAACCTGGCGTCGCCCGCACATCCCTATCCGCCGATACCCGTGATGACCCAAACCATGCCGGTGTTGCAGCCCGTAAGCGTGGTGCAAAACCAGACGACAGTGCTGGTGGACACACCCGGCCAGGGAATGATCTGTCCCCACTGCAACGCCCGGGTTCGCCTTCGCGTGGAGCACCATCCCACCGGATCAACTTACTGCATGGCGGCGTTGCTCTGCCTATTCTTGTAAGTAGATGGAGCCATCGCATTTATGGTCACAATTATAGCAACTAAGGTATATATGTATATAAAATTATGTACATACATAGATATGTAAGCACCAAGTGAACGAATAAAAAAATGTTTTTACTAGTCTGCTATATTTGTGGCCGCAATTGTTTTGCTTCTTCCTGGAGAAGCTATGAGTAATTGCTGATCGTGCCTTGCAAGCTAAGCTATATACTCTATTTTCCCTCTCTATCCACCAGCTGCTGGCCCTGCGTCTGCGCCCCTTGCTGCTGCAACTGTTTCTACAAGACCTCCCAGTACTGCCCCAACTGCAAAGCCTGCTTGGGTTCGTTTTGAAGACGCAGCCGAAAACACTCACCGATTTCATATCCACACACATTTTATATGTACATAACCAACTATATATGTATCATATAAAGACGGCGTCAAAATGGTGTCTTTAACATTAAACATACATACAAATATGTATATATACATAAATACATTCCTCAATGGACTCTGCTTAGTAAGCAGTGCTTAGCTGACAGCGAAAAAATAAACAAATAGATTTTGAGTCGAATGGAATTGTCTTTAATTTCTGCTTTTGCGTATCTGGCTAAATTGTTGCCAGATGTGAAACTTAATTGTACATACGTTTTTGTTTTGTTGTTTTGTAATTTTTGGCGGTCTTTTCCCGAAACTTTTTCGTAGCAAAACTCTTTTGTTTCCGGCAATAAATGTTGATATGAAACATTTTTGAACCGGTCAATGTTGCTGGGACGAACCGGCGTGTTGACACGGTTTAAGTTGATGCTGTCAAATGAAATCACTGAAGTACTTTGCATTATAACTGAATATTTATTGAAATATTTGAATTTGTGCTAAATGTTTAAAATGATAAAGCATTTTAATTTAACTTAGCCTTGGGATACGCTCTAATTAATTTTAAGGATGTATATAAATATCACTTCCCGGTTAAGCAACATAATGTTGCTAACGGAAATACTTTTGGAAGTGTAGTCTCCCGCTTCGCGCCCTAAACTTCTGACCGCACAACACTTCGACAGCTCAAACAGTGCGCATTAACTTTTTGCCTTTCTGTGAAATCGGAATTCCCCTTTATTTATTTTGACAACGTACCCCTACAGATTGTAAGTATGCCAGGAGAGATATATTATGAAGGCCTGGGATTGGTTCAAACATGAGCAACATGAGCAATCATTAAAATATCTGGTTAAATTATACATATGTATGTTTGGCTGGGTAGAGAGGACAACGCCTTCAACAAGATTACCGCTGCTTTGCCGCTCCCCAAAATATTTACTTTTGCTCGGGGAGAACTCAACGAAGACACGCAGGACAACAGGAGGATACCGGGGGTACAAGTTAATCACTGGCGCCAGACACACCCGCTGATTAGTAAGGATACTTTGCTAGGTGGTTCGCGCTAGTGAGAACATACCAAAATAGATTGTGTTGATTTTGGACAGGGCCAGACCGCGCAAGCAAGTTGAAGTTAGTTGAGCACTTGCACCAACCGACGAGCAGAGATGATGGATGTAATGGGGGTTGAGCGGGGCTCGGACACACGCGGTTGTGCGATGACGGCATCGGCACGAAGCTTGCCACATGACACATGAGATTCCGTGGCCCACGGGGATGACCTCACGGCGCCAGGGGGGATTGCGCAGCCCCGTGGTGCCATCGACGGGAGATAAGGCTGATCACAGCTTGTTTTGCATGGCGGGTGTGCAATTAAAATCGCCATTAACCAGCCAACTTAATGCTCATGCACCAGCGGCACGCGACGCTTTCAAGTTTTCAAGGTCTGCGCTGCAATCAATATGAGAGTTATTAGAGCTTCCTGTGCTTTCTTTCTGCAGCTCCGCCAGCGAAATGTCCACTTCCGTCGGCCCAGAACCGTGCAACGTGGTCTGCCCCAGTTGTCGTCAACAGGTTACCACTCGTGTGGAGCCGAAAGCCACCACCAAGACTCACCTGATAGCACTGATTATGTGCCTTACCTTGTAAGCCATGTTCGATACTGATTTCCTAACATACTGGGTACATTCTCATTGAGTGATCTTTCATGCAGCCTTTGGCCCTGTGCTTGCTGCCTGTACTGCACCGAATGCGCCCGGAACTCCGACCACCACTGTCCATCTTGCAACGCCTACATTGGCACCTACGAGCGCTGAGCAACTTCCGCCGGAAGTTGTCGTTTTTCCGTGGACTGCAGCCAGCAGCCGTGCCGAAATGCAGCCCATTACATAACTCACTTGATCTATTGTTAACTCTCCCACATTTATTACTACGCAATATTTTGATAACACGCAAAACATTGTAGTGCCGGCTTTTGACTCTGTATCCTCAGCACACCAATAAAAGGGTTCAAGGAAGACACGAGTGTATTTTACCTGGGGGTTGATTTGATTTGGAGACAACGCAATTCTTGAGCAGAGTTGAGCATTTCTAATGTCTTCAATAAATATGCAAATTCATTTTATATACGTGCAAGCCTAAAAGCTACTTGTTTGTTTATCTGAAAGTGGAATACCCTACTAAGTGCCAACATTTCTGTTTTATTGGTAGTTTTTGATATTAATTTTGATATTAATGGCTGAGCAATTTGTTACTAAAGCTGCTCCTGAAAAAAAGAACACATAGTCGTATAAAAGCCACTTTTCTGATAGCCACAAAATATTTAACGGAAATCGCTTAGCAAGCCATCCGATATAGTAGGACTATATAGAATTCGCACCGCCCCCGCATCCGGAAAGTTCGCCCAGCAAAGGGCATGACTGAGTTGGAGGAGCTCGCTTCAGTTTCAGTTGCTGTTTGGAATTCAAGCGCGTAGCACACATCGGTCGGACTAATTAGAATGGAGAAGAACTTCCAATACGAGAATATGCAGTCTCAGGCTCCGGGTTTCCAGGCACCGCCCAGTTATGATAACGCCCCGCCGCAGGCTTATCCTCAGCTGCATCAGGGACAGGGAGTGATAATGCAGGGTGAATACAGAGAACTATGAATCAATCGCAAATAATGGCCAATTTCTTAGAGCCACGCGATCCTCTGTGCAATGCAAACAAAAATCTGTCGGGAGTCACATATTATACAAAAACGAATCGTGCCTCTTTCAGCTTCTCCCAATGTCCTGGGCCAATGTCCATCCATGGCCACTTGTCCGAGCTGCGGCGTCCGCAGGGAGACGAAGGTGGAGTTCGAGCCCAACACCAAGACCCACCTGATGGCCCTCCTCATCTGCATGCTGGGGTAAGTGCAGCCCGTTTGCTCCTCCTGCCCGCAGGACTAATGGCCACTTTCAGGGGCATTTGCTGCTGCTGCATTCCGTACTGCACCGACTCCTGCCAGTCGGCCAAACACACCTGCAGCAGCTGCGGAGCCTTCGTGGGCACCTACAAGAACTAGGAGTGCGGTCTCAACGCCAAATATTACAGGAATGGACAGATCCCACTTTGTATTTCTTATTGATGGTATCAGATTTGGCACGAATATTTACAAAATACAACTTAATTGAATATCCTTTTCGCATTGGTTTACTCTTTAAAATAAATGTATAATCACACAAATTGTTGGTGCTATATGAATGTTGGAATCGGAAGGCACATTTGAAGTCTCTCTAGCCATTTCAAAAAAAAATAAATATAAACCTTAATCTCTTAAGTGCAAATTCAAGGCTAACGTCGACACTTTCGTATATAACAATAATATTTCCCGGAAGTTTCTGAGGGGGAGACCCTGTTTTTATCGCATATGTATGTTATTATCCATATTGCGCTTTTTATTTGCATCGAAACGAACTTATCGCTGCCGCTTCTTGAGACTGGAAATGGGGAAATTAAACAACTTATATTGTAATTCAATATCTAGATTTTATATTTCCTCTCTTTTAACAGTAAGCCACTAAACAAAGGAATAGGGAAAATGCCGCCTAAACAAGGTAATTTTATAGCTTATCCGTTATTTTAATTATTAGTGTGATAGTACAATAATACCAATAAAAAAGTTGGTTAACAATATTTAGTTTATTTCATGAACTTTGGAAAGTGTTGTTTACTAGAATCCTAGGCTCATAATTCAGATTATCGATGTGCAATATTATTGACATGCTTATATAAGTAAGTTCTTATTCAAGCAATATTGCATATTTGCCAAGATTTAAATGGTCCTCGCTACTGATTCGTTACAGTCTTTCATCATATTTCATCAGCTTCGCTGACTCAGCAGTCAGTATTATCATTGCAGTTCAGGGAATTTGAAATTGAAAGCGAGTTCAGTTAAGAGACGATTGAGCTGCGCTCTAGACGTCAGCTTAAAATGGAAAACCCAGCGGAAAGTGACTATCAGGGTAGAAACCACAGAATTCCAACTCCTCCTCCTATTCCACAAACATCGCAGATAGCTCAGCCTTCCATCCAACGACAGTTTGTGAGTCGTGCAAATTGCCACAAGTGTCGGAAGAAAGACGCCCAGCGTTCTATGAGTTATGAAGACTACCAGAGATGGAGTGCCCATAGAGGATGTGTCGTAAGATACTGGTAAATAATGCTGCTCACAATGTACGATAGTAACTAACTAATATCGCAATTATATTCCAGCGAAGAATGTTCGCTCAAAATTCGCTGCAAAGTCGGAACAACGAAGCAAAAAACATAAAAACTGATATTTGAAATGTACGCAGTTATCAAATTATTAAATTCATTCGAATGCAAACTGTGTTGCAGTTTAAAACTGATAAAGGAGTGACGTCATTCGCGCCATTCATATGTACAAGCGTATATATGTAGTAATTTTGAATTGCTCTGATTATGTGTATGTTGCGTTGACTTCAAGAGAATTCCATGAGTCACCCAATTGCAACATGCAACCGGCAGTCGAACCGAATTGCACCGCGAATAGATAGTAGAAGCTTGGAGCTCCCAGTGAAATGTCCACAGATTCTAGCTGTCCCAACTGCGATTCGCATTCCATGAGGCGGAGAAATCGCCTGGCTATCTCGCGATTAAAGAAGATTAAGATGGATATTTGGTACTTTAGTGCACATGGGAAGATATTACTTCAACTTCAACTGAAATGTTTCTATTTGCTAGTGCCCTGTGCTGCGGTCGCCGATATTGTGGAGTCGGCATTTACGAATCCTACTACAAATGCAGTTCCTGTGGCTGGAAAGGCGATCCTAACCGATCCCACTAAGATGGCATAGGAATCTCATTCAGAAATAAAAAGTAAATCGATTTCAATGAATTTTATAGTCAGCTGTTGCATTTCTGTTTACCACAGAGTGAAGATGGAATATATACAAAAGCTTTCGAGCTTTTGAAATGCACTTTACAAAATTCCAAAGCAGTGGAATAAGTTCTAAAAAATAAAATACGTATTTATTTTCCCAGATGTCTGGAGGATTTCTTATAAAAACCGATAATTATTTCGCTTCCTAAAGTCTTGTATCCATATCAAAGTTCACGTTTTAATGATTTACAAATAATTATAAATTACAATAACAATCATAATTTACACCCAAAATACTTAATGGAGGCCGCCTAATTGCAAATCCAAAAACGAATGAGCTCGGTTTATAATAATAATTTAAGATAAAAATAATGCTTAAGTGATTTCATTGTCGTCATCTTGGATTATACGATGTACGAGAAATACACTTGGGAATAGCTTGTTGATAACAGTGGGGCCTTATCAGTTCAGCTTGGACTCGTTCCTAGAATTCGGGAGTACAGTTTTGAGGCTCAATTAATAGCCGATTGGTTGAGCTTAGTTCTGAAAAGATGTTGCCCAAGAGCACACCAGCATTCAAAGGACGGTCCTCGGAGGTTTACAGAAGTTTATCCGAACCAAAGGATACCAGTCCGAGTGCTGGAGCGAAAGATACGTCCCAAGTATGTCTACATTCCGAGGACTTCAAGCTGTCTTGGAGCCAAAGATTTTGGTTAAATATGCGGTTTGGATCTGGAGCTAAGATTGCCTTTATGCAGTTGAAATACAGTTTCAAGATTGTCTTATTTTAGGTCCTTTTGTTGCTGCGGACAACCGATAAATAAAAATGTTGGTGATAATTTGGACGAGTAATGCAAATTCTAAAGACTGCTGATCTATTAAATTGATTAAATGTAATGTATGTAGAACATTATTAATAAAATGATTAAATAAAGTGCGGTACTGCTCTCAGCTAATCATTCTTATCTGTATTGACATTAATGCACAGCACACGACAAAATTGTCAATTGTATATTTATTTAGGAATGCAATCTAATTATATTAGCCCATCTAGTTTTAACCTGGATTTTCATTAATTAATTATAATAAAAGCTCGGGGGATTGAATGAAACATGATTTAAAGGTCCAGCACTTAATACTGAGTTTTCCTCGTTCCTTGAACAATTGATAACTGAATTTACGCTCGCTGCTTTCAACAAATTAAGTTGCTTGACTTCGTTTGCGCTCAAACGCAATGCAAACAAGATACAAAGCTACTTCAAAGAGCTTTTGCCAGCAACAATGTTGCGCAACAGCAGCCGCAAGAGTAGTGAAACGCGAGACTCGGGGACTCGGCTTCAGTTCGTGACTACCAACCAAACGAAGATGCAGTACAATCAGCAGCCGGCGGGAGCGCCGGGCTATCCCCACCAGATGCCCCCACCGAGCTACGAGCAGGTGGTGCACGTGCAGGCGCCAGTTCGGGTGGTTCACCACACGGCAGCACCTCCGCCCGTGGTGATCATACAACGTGGGTTTTCTCTCAATATGACGCAAATAAGATTAAGATTGACCATGACTTGCAGATCAAACTGTATTACCGGTGGGTCCGGATCCCACCTTCATCACCTGCCCGCATTGCCATGTCCAGAAACTGACCCGCGTGGAGTACTCGCCCAGCGTGAAAACGCACTGCATGGCCGCCATTCTCTGCATCGTTGGGTAAGATCTGCAGATTCCCACCAGCCCAGTGCTCCCATCTTATCTAATCTCTGGTGGAAAATCACAAACAGCCTCTGGTGTTGTGCCTGCCTGCCTTACTGCGCCACCAGCTGCATGAACGCCAATCACTTTTGCGGCAATTGCAATAAGTTCGTCGGCGTCTACAACAGCGATTAGTACTACCAGCCGAGTAAACAGAACCAAACGAACCCAACCCAATCGAACCGATCACCGATCAACGCTCACAACGATCACAACCTCAACACACCCACTCACAAATCATCCACGAATGCGAACATTTTTGGCCAGGTGTCGACAGACCGACAGCTGTACGATGAAATTCCCCCAATGGGGTAAACAATCGGGCCGCCAAGCTTTTGGCTTTACTTGATAAGAATACGCGATACGCGAGACACTTTTTTCCACGGCGCTCCCTTGAGTCATTTTCCAGCGATTCACACACCCAATTGGACAAACACCATGGAACCCGTCTATCCAGCTGCACCCTTGGAGGCGTCCAAGGGATCCGTCGAGCTGCAGTCGGCCCCTGAGCAACAGCACCTTCTGCCACCGGCTCCACCCAGTTACGACCAGGCCACAACCACTCCGGCCGAAACCACGGGACCAGCTCCAGCTCCAGCGACCACCTCCACCACACAGCACACGGTCGTCGTGGTGCCCGGTTCGCCCTACGGCCCGGAGCCCATGGACGTGCAGTGCCCGTACTGCCATAATTACGCCCGGACACGGGTCTCCTTCAAGCCCAACTCGCGCACCCATCTGATAGCCTTGATATTGTGCCTGTTCCAGTGAGTACCCGAAATAGATAACACTGTGTGTGGGCCAGTTAAGCCCAACTGGTAGCCCACTTTGGGTACTCGAAACAGAAAAAGCTCAATTTGTTCGGAAAAAGAATAACATAGAATAGATAACTTCCATTCCTTACCAGAGAGCACTCTTTTATACTTGTATATATATTTTTTATTTTATTTCATATCTATGATAAGATATACGATATATATCTGTTTGGTACCTAAGCATCAGAAACAGAGGCTATATATGCCATCAAAGCATAGCAATAATCGCACAGAATAGACCTTAGATGTTGGGTGTACAATCCACTGGTCGGTGACTCACTTCCTTTTCTTTTATTTCCTACAGGTTGTACTGCTGTGTGTGTCTGCCGTACTGCATTTCCAGTTGCATGAGCACCAATCACTACTGTGGCATGTGCGATCGTTATTTGGGCACCTACGATCGCAAATGAGCAACCAAAAAGTTTCGGGGGCGACCTGTTCATGTGTGCACATTTTCTTCAAGTAATTAGTTAATAAATGGACTGCAGCACGCAAACTGAACTAAAGCGAAGTATTTCGTCATTACAAGTGACGCTTTAAGAGCTTTAAAGTGGCATATAAATACTATTTTGTGTTAGGAAAATTAACCCAGTTTTCAAAAAATTAAAATATTATTGGTAACCATATATATTTAATTATAAACATGCCTTTAAAAGAACCAAAGTAAACTCCTTTTATTATATCATTCTAATTTAAGTTATTATTTTTGAGTAATTTTTTCGATTTAACTGCTTAAAGCTTTTTGCTTAATGTTAAATTATACTCTGCCCTTGGACGCCTATATATCTCTTTTATTTGCCAAAAGCTTAACTAATTACTGACTATGCTGAAGTGGCTATCTGTATCTTTATCGGACATCCTATTCTCGTAGCTGAGATAAGTTCGATAAACAATGAAGATCACTGTGTGCACTAGATAAAGCTCGGTAAACAGTATTCGAGAGATACTTTCGGTTTTGCAACAGCCCCAAACTGATTGCTCAACTGAATGGGAGCTTTTCCAAGCTCGCTCCGATCTGAGCCGAAAAACTTGAATGCGATTCAGAAACTGAATCTCTACCTGAATCCAAATCCGCGGCAGTTGCGAGCGACGTTCGAAGTGCAAAAGACGCCGTCTAGTTGTAAATACGCAAAGTAAACAACTTTTTTTTTCGCTTAGCGAGAACCGGAATCTCTTAGTCATTTTAATAAGCCGAAACCATACCCGAACTTCGAACTAGAGCAAGGGTTTTATAGTGCGTTAACCATGGATCAGAAGCGAGCCATGCTTTATCCGCAAGTGGATTTCAACACCCCAACGGCCCCCTCGCCGACGCCAACGAGGGAGTTGGGCAATCCCATCGCCAACGGGCTGCCCATCGAGGCTCCTCCATCGTACGATGTGGCGGTGTCTGTTCCGGTGGTTCCAGCGGTTACCGCACCAGCAATTGCCCCAGCACGACCACCGCCAGTGGTTGTCGTGGAGCAGCCAGCCCCACAACCACCCACAGTGGTTCCAACAGGTGTGTAGTTTGCACATAGTTATAGTTCCTCTGTGAAGCTCTATTGACGTCACTCCCTTTTGTTGCAGATACTCTACACTTGGGTCCAAATCGAAGTAGGGTTCTCTGCCCCGCCTGTGGAGCCAACAAAACCACGAGGATGACACACACGGCTAACTCCAGGACCCATATGGTGGCAGGTCTCCTCTGTTTGGTCGGGTAAGTTGAGTTTCTTATAGAGAGAAATAGAATTTATCTGCTTATTGATTTATCTTAAACTAATATTTTTTGTCACTTCCTCTTTAAAGATTCTGCTGCTGTGCCTGTTTTGTTCCCTATTGCATGAACAGTTGCCGCACTGGAAACCACTATTGTCGCAAGTGTAACACCTTCCTGGGAGCCTACAATCCAAAGGGGATGAACCGATGATAAGACTGCCAAGATAAAGTGATCTGGGGGCTAGACAGATAGAACAGATACAAGTTATAAGCAAACACAAAGCAGCTGATGTTTGCCAGCGGCTAAATTAAGGTTGTATATACATAGGCCATTGGCTAGAGCGCAAAGCGTCAAAAAGAACCATCATTGGTCACTTAAGCATATGTGAGGTAGCTTAACAAAATTTGATTTTTCCATAATTTTGCTTTACCCATAAGCACTAGAGTAAACATAAGCAAAACCGCTTACCTTCCCATTGTTGCTGAAGCAGCTGGCCTTTGGCTTGCTAAAAAATAAAAGCGTGGGCGGAAGCTTCGTAATAAATGCAAACAAAAAGCAATGACAAGCCACATTTCAAAATAAAAGTAGTTTGGCGCGCAATCGGAAAGCGAGCTGCCAGATCAGCACCAAACGCTTGCCAACACTGGCTGCGCGCTACTATCGAGCTATCGATAGCCTGGCATTGAGCATATTTACGATATGGCAATGTTGCCGCAGCCAAAAAGACAATTGCAGAAAGTTTTTTTCACAACAAAAAGCCACCGAAAACGCTCGAATTAAGCAACAAATGCGTGCCAAAAGCGCAGCGAATCTCCACTGAGGCCACCGTGTGTGCGTGTGCGTGGCAAAGGTGCGGGCAGAGCAACCAAACATCACAGGAACACGGCCAGCAGCAGCAGCGGTGCAGCAGAGGGGCGGGCAGAGGCAGAGGCGGCGGCAGAGGGAAAAGTCGGGCATTTTCATTGGATTCGTTTTGGTCCGATTCGATTGGATTGCGGTTACTCCAGCGGCGCCCAGGCGTTCCTCCTCTCCTCCTGTATTATGGACAAGAAATCCTCGCCGGTGCGACGACAAAAGCGGCAGGCGAAGGTGATCGAGGAGAACTTCTGGGACTGCAGCGTCTGCACATATAGAAACTCGGCGGAGGCCTTCAAGTGTCGCATGTGCGACGTGCGGAAAGGTGAGTGACCCCGATTTTGCTTCGTTTTTGCTTCCGAGTCCCAAGATTGCCCAGATTGCCAGCCCTGTTCCGGTTTTCGCATTCTCGATCATGTGTCATGGAGCGATTTGTTTATCCTTCCACAAGGATACACACAAATCAGTATCAACAATATTGGAATATATCTGGTTGAACTGTAGTCAATAGATATTAATAGTCAAACAAAGACTGTTGACCACATTAGATGGCCAACGATGGTATCGATTTGCTTACGTAGAATAAATGAATTTGCATTGCGCAGAAACAGTGAATACTTCTTAAAACGATTTTAAACATGCTAGTATATTTGAAACAATCTAAAAATATTTATATATTATTTTTGGTGCACTCAATAACACTATACACCCTTGTTTTTTAGGAACCTCCACGCGAAAGCCACGCCTGAACTCAGCGCTAGTCGCCCAGCAGGCCGCCACTTTGCCGGGAGCCAGTGCCAACATGCCCAACGGGAAGTCCGCCTCCGGATCACGGCATGGCAGTGGGCACGACCGGCAAAGGCACAAGCGGTACCCGGCACGGTTGAAAAACGTGGACCGATCGACGGCACAGACGCGAGAGGTGACGGTCAACTCGGTGACCGTGTTCATCACAGAGTACAAGGCCAAGCCGGTGAGCAGCCGACGAGAGTCCAGTGAGCAGAGCTTCAGCGAAAGCAACGACAGCCGGAGTTAGAGGAGAGATACCAGGCCTCCTCGCCCCCAGCTCCCCAATATTCTACGCCACGGTTCCCGCTCCCCTGTTACAAGTTGTAAATTCTAAGTGTTAGGCCCCTGGCGATAACAATTGTAAATCGAAATCCATTTAAGTTACCAAGTATTAGGCCACGTTTAAAGCCCCGAAAGCCAAGCCCCCACTAGTTCATGACTTCCAGCCCAGGCCAAGATGGCACAGCAAAGCGAAGCGACGGCGAGTCGATTGCATTTACACGACGCTCTCCAAACCCCATTTTAAAATGCGCTAGACCCTGTAAATAGCGATGCATGAGTTCCCTGAATATCTCTGTCTCGTATCGTAATTTTAGTTGTAATTTAATTCTGCTACTCTAATTCCTAATTTATTGATGCAAAGGTAACTATGTATAACCGCCGTGTACATGTTCAACAAAGATATCATTTGTTTTGTAAGTGTCGAATTAAAATATGGTTTAACTAAGTGCAAGTTAATCTCAATGTTCCACTAGCAGCGCCCATCCCCCATGGTTTGTGTAACTATTATAAACTGTCCTTTTTTTTGACTAGAAAATGCTGCTTGACAACGAAGTGTAGCGAGGAGAGAGCCACGTAGCTTGCTTGTAGACAATTTGCTAATTTTAATTTGTTTGTATACAAGACTGATTAAGCGTTACCAACCAGATATAGAGAGGTCCGCACACGCACCCAGCCCGAATCCGATTTTCCTTTTGGTTCACACCCGAGATAGCCTCCCAGCAAACAATAGACGAATACTCGAACTCGCAAAAAGAGAATTTTGTACTTAGCAGAGCTTAAACGCTCTTCCACCATAGCAATAATTACTTAGCAAACAATGAAAACCATGAATTTTGATATGAACGATTGTATTTAATATTGGATAACGGATATAATGGTTTATAAAGTGCTTGATATTTGTATTTTGAGATAGATTATTTAGCCACACATGAACACTAACACACACACCCACACACACTCCTCGAAACTGCCGACTGTAGTCAAGAAACAACTTCCAATAGACAAACTTCAATTTGGATTATCGTAAACATTTACAATTAATATGAACAGTTTGTATTCCAAATGCTTGGCCAGTTGAGCATTAATCAACAGCAACGACAAAGACAAAGACAAAACTTAAGCAAACGCAATTAAAGCCGCACTCACACGACCACACGGATAGTTAAAACTTGAATTCCAATTGTAAAGCGTCAACTTTTAAAGCATTATAAAATACATTAAATAAATTTCGAAAATGCTATTCCAAAGAGTCGTTGTCTTCTCTCCCGCCCTAAGAGTTCAGTTTAATATTTTTTATTTGGGCTTATCCAACTTGCTAAACTTTTGTTGCCAAGTTTTATTTTTGATTCTTTTTATGGCTGACATTCGGCTTAAACTTTAAAGGTCTTTAAAGAGCAAGGCAGCAGCGAGAACCACCCCGGCTGGATGCCAGTACATCCACCGTTTCCCCAGGACCCAGGACCACCCACGCGTCGCCTTTCCCCCATCCTCCCTTCTCCCACCCCATGCCACTGTGTGTGAGTGCGCCGAGCTCTGTGTTCCGGAGGGGGGGCAGCCCGAGCACCATCTGTATCTGTATCTGAGTATCTGCTTACGCGTGCTCCCGGCCTCCAGTTTTCGGGCCTCAGATCAGAGCAGCGCTTCTGCCAGAGTTTCGGTTTCACGGAAAACGGGTACAGGAGATGGTGCTCGAGCTGGAGCTGGAGCCACTGTCTCTGGTCGATGGCTACGCCTTTGGCAGCTGCCTCAACTTTTCGCACAGAGCCGGAGCACATCGCACGCTTCGCAAATAAATTACAAATTGTTTCGTTCCAGCTATGCTGGCACAGTCAAACTATCCTAACATCAACCAGCTTTGCGTAAAGTATCTTTGGATACCAATCCACTGTTCTCTAATTGTAAAACTTGCTATAAATGAAAAACAGTTTTATTTCATTAAAATATGTTTTGGTTCTTTTCAGCTTACCTACAAAATTAAATGTTGTTAATACTAATGTATTTATTGTTTAAAGTAAAACTTAAGAGCAAAAGTTTATACGTCTTTTTTCCTTGAATTAGCTCACAAGGATGCACTGAACGAGGCTTGACTGTACTTACATACATACACACCCGATTTCATCCACATCCCACACCCGTAGTTCACGCAATTCGCTTCAGACTTCTAGCTCGGCGCTCGAAGCTCTCGTCGTTCGTATTTTCTCTAAAATGTTAAAATTCACAGGACCTCCCGGCATGTCACCCCCCGATTTCCATCCCTCTAGTTGCGGCCCACAGGCGGCAGCAGGACCTGCGTTATCAGCGCCACACTCTGTGCGCTTATCTTCCATGTGCGCTTCGTTCTTGGGCTCCAGCTACAGCTCCTCGTCCTTCGTGGCCCTCCGCCTTCTTATCCGTTTGTTTGTCCGTGCTTCCGCCTCATCTGTGCGACCGTCCGCACATCCTGTGCCACCCAACCGGTCCTGGGTCCTTCGTCCTGGATCCCTCCGCCCTCGTCCTGCGTCCTTGTGTGTAGTGGAAAATTCTCGTTTTGCTCGAAGGAGCGAGAAAAAAGGCAAAATCAACGTTGCAGCATTTGGAAAATGTAAAAACTCCTTGCTGCTGCCGGGCATTGCTTTCGCATGACGCATACGCCGCGTTGTCCAGCTTGAGGATCGCCTGGCAAGTTGGATGGGCGGCGCCTTCTGGGGTGCGACTGGTAATCCTCGCCAGTAACTTGAGCACTTTATGGCACAGCGCGCACGTGTGTGTCTAAATCTGTACGTGTGTGTGCTAGATAACCAATGCCGCGTGGGGGAATCCCCTTAAAGCTGCGATATCTGCCGGTTTTAAACACTCCTTAGGCTTTAGCCATTTTAATTACATTAAAAACTTTTGCAGGCATTAGATAAATTGGAGCCGAAGATGAATCCAAAGCCAAAGCCAAATCTGTAGCCGAAGTCGGCAGCGAACGGCAAACTTATGTCACTTTGATCCTTGCGAGCAACTTTGGGCCAACTCATGCGAGAGACAATGGGGAACTACCCTCCTCCTTGCGCCGCCCCACCCCTCCCCTGGTAATCAAGTTAGTCTTTAAAATTGAAATTCCAGCATTAGGCTAGGAATGCTAGCAACGTAAAACACAATCTATCCGAAAGGGGTGGCTGCCAAAGGGATTTCCAAAAGGGGTGGGGGCGGAGCTCGAAAGACGGAGGACAACTGGGCTGGAATACGAAAATTTGCTGTCGCTTATCTGTTTCTAATGTGCCACAGCACGTCGAATTTCATGCACCAAGAAATTATTGCTCGTCACCCATTGAAGTCTGTCAAATATATCAGTTGCGCCGAATAATTAAAAGTACTTATATCCGAAATTTGCAGACAGCTGGTCACAAGTATATATAGTTTTTGCAGAATATATCGACTATAGATTTAAATTTTAAATGATATATGACAGCTTTGGCTGAAATCCTTAAGAACCTCTCAGAAACAATACTTAAATTCAAAATGTGTTACGTATGAGTTAAAGAATTACCCTTACCTGTTTGTCAACTGGGCGATATGAACTGGCTAAGGAACTTGTACTAGTTTTTTGTACCATCAATAACCTGACCCATAAATGGAGAAGCAATGGGCATACGCTGCTGGATTTAATTAAAGTTGGAAATTAAAGTTTCTCGAGGAGCGAAGAACGTACGACAATCGCAGTGTCACCATCACCCCCTCGGGTCCTTTGAGAGCCCCTCGGACCCCAACGCCCAGGCCCCCTCAACGCCCCTGGCCCTGCCCGCTTGGGCCGTCAGCTTCATTGTGTTTATTTCTCATGTTAAAATCAAATTCCCGCGTGTGCAATTTTTCATTTGGCCCCAGAGCCGGAGCAGCGAAGGAGTCCCGGACTCGCCGGAGGAATGAAAGGGAAGTGGAAAAATGTGTAAAGGTGCGTGTGCCGGGGAAAATCGCAGGGGATGGGGATGGGAATGGTGATGGTGTCGGCCTTAGGGGGTGTACTCTGCTGGGCTGCCACCGAGGGCGTTTTTGGGGTGGTGTGATTGCTCGGCTGGCTCTTCCGGCGTGCTGTCTGACGTCAGGTGAAGTCAGCTTAAAGAACAACTTTGCCTACGAACTTTTTCCGCCAGCTTCAATTGTGCCGTAGCTCGGGTGTTTCCCTCACTTTTTTCCCCGGCAAACGCGCTGAGCTGCATTTTGGGCAACATTTTCGATACCTGTCGGCATGTGTCGAGTACCAAGAGGTATTCCCCATCTGCACACCCAGCCCATCTGCATCTTGTTCCGTCTCCCGGCTCTCGGCTCTCGATTTCTCCTCCTTGGCGCCCGCATAACTTGCGCTCTAAACAAAACAAAAATGCGTTGGCAAAAGCGTAGGACCGACCAGGGACCGAAGAACCAGAGACACCAAATGGAATTTGGGAGCGGGTGCGGGGGGAGCTGAAGCTGGAGCTGTGCAGGGGGCGTGGCAGGGCCGAGGCAGCTGGCTGCGATGACTGCGATGGTGATGGCGACACTGGCAACAGCAAAGGCAACGTTAGTGGAACACCCTAGTCCAAGTGGGTAACACAACTTTGCTGATTGAAATGAACCGAATATGCATAATATCTAAATATCCATAGTATATAGTATACATTCCAATCTAATACATAATAATATGTCGGTGAAATAAAGATTGCTTATAAAGCATTGCATAATTAAGGAAAGAGTATCCCCTCGTTGGTCAGCCCAATGGCCAGTAAGCCGCTCCATCCTGCCTGGCTGCTCGCTGGCTCTGGCTGAAAGGACAGCGACAGGCCGCCGAGGACGAGGACGAAGGAGAGGCCGAAGAAGAAGAGCTGGGGCGGTTGAGAAGAAAGGCGTAGGTGAGGGGAGCGAAGCAGGGGGGAGGAGGCAGACACGACACACCAAGTGTACAATAGCTTTAAGCTTAAACTCTCGCACACTTGCACGCACACACGCTCAGCTGCCCCACACACACACTCACACATACATACATATATTGGGGGATACAGGGCCACGAGCAACTCGAGAGAAAAAACAATATTTTTGTTGCCTTTTCCCGCTGCGTGACGAGAAACCAGAGACGTGGAGCAACGGAGGCCCAGCCTTGGGGCGAAGTTCGTCTGCTTGTTTTCGTCGGGGAGGGGGGTAGTGGGGGGCAAGGGGCAAGGGTGGCGGTACGCGATCGGTGGGGCACCCTGTATTTGCAGCTGCTGACGGGGAAGAAAATTCACGGACGAACGCTATGTGTCCAAGTCCAAGAAAGAAAAATACTTGCCAGGCGACAGCGCAGCACAAACGGCCAAAGGTTCCAGGGCTGCAGCACTTCCGAAATATCCGAACAGATATTGGAGCCACACTCTATAAAATTGACAAAGCGAAGGCTGAACTTGCTCCGTGGGGGGCTTTGTTTTTATAAACATCGTGGGGAATTCCCCTGGTCAAGCTAACCAGTTGAATTTCCTGGAAATATTGTTAGCTTACATACCCTGTTTATAAACCAGATATTTAATTTAGTGTATTGAAAATTAAAATATAAATAACATTTTTTAGATTACCCATCAGTATCTCCATCCCCATCTTTTACAAACTTCACTATTTCGGGACCATCTTTCTTTCGAAATGGGTCATTCGGAAAACGCTATCTGCGATCGAAGCCCAAGTTTGCTTCCTTATCGGGGAACACCGAAAATTAAATGATATTTTCGGTTTGTACAGCTGACGGAGGCCCGATAAGAATGTGTGCCCTCCCTCCCTAGAAAAGCGTATGTAACTCCCGGGGGAGAACAAAGTACAAAGGTAGATAGGACTATATTTAAGAGAACTATAGATTATAGCGTATGGCTAACTTGGAGTTTTCGGGTTCGGCAGTGAGTAATAAATAATACATTTTAATTTAGGTCTAATTAATAATCTAATTGATTTGATAATCAAACAGATAAGTATTTTTTAGGATAAAATGATTTATTTCTTAGCTAGAAGATCTTGTAATTTGCTTTAAGTTCCAGCTTGCAAGTTGTGCTTACTATACAGTTGCGAGTTCCAATAGTTACTATCCAGCTTAAAGTTTAAAACACCAAATATTTTCAAAGTACTATATAGAATATGGCAACTGCAGCCCTGGCAGAATGGAGCAAAATGGAGGCGAAAGGCAAGGCGGCCAGGCAAGACGGCAAGCTCCAGCAATAGCTGTATGGCTATAGCTACGGATACATCTACAGCTACAGCTACAACATCTACGGCTGCGAGGGAGCGGAGCGGGGGGCGCAGCGCCCATTTGAGGCAGCCATCAAGTAGCGAATTCGCCGCCACGCCGTCGAGCGTTTGACATTTCCCCATACTTGCTGGCGCGCCGCCCCGAAAAGTATCTGAAAATCGATGAAATTCAACGCAGGCAGGCGGCAGATAAAAGTATCCGCTACTTTATGGTGCGTCCGCCACCAAAATGTTCCGTATAAATGTGGCTGAATGCGGCATTGGCAACGAATTCCCAACTTGCTGGCGCCGATCGCCCCGGCAAGAATCGAGAAAATCGAGTGGATGCAGGCGGGCCGAGCGATTGAGATACTTTCTGGGGCGGATTTGTCCCCCCCTATTTTGTGCACCCCCCTCCATTCAGTGAGAGAGAGAGAGAGAGCGACAGAGCGACTTTTCTCTTTCCAGTAAGGGTATTGGTGAGCAGTATCTGTGTTTGGACTGCTGAATGTATCTCTCAGTTGCTGAATGAGCTTGAAATACGTTTTGAAAACGCAACGGTCGTGCTTAAGTTAAGCAGCTCAAAGGGCTTGTGGACCGATGTAAAAGTTTAATAAAACAAAAAAAAATGCATTGCTGAAAAATTCAAATAATTTTGGAACTTTAGAGGCGGTCAAAAAAAAAACACTTAAAATACTGCATTCATTATTTATTGCCTACATTCCGGGGCAGGCATGAGATAATCAAACATTGCAATTATCTGCACAGCCACACACGCACACACAGTAACCACAGACACGATGCATTCCATGCACATTTCATGCATTTCCTTTGTACTGGGCAACTTATCAAGTTTCCTGTCCACCAAATGCAACCCCAAAGCAGCGCCACCCCCAAAGGCAGACACGCACACGCCCCACCGCCCACCATTAAGCATATACAATATATTCCGACCATGTACTGAACAAACTGCAGCAGCAATAGCTGCAACTCCATCAACAGCACACTGCAGCGACATTGAGGCGCAACAGCAGCGTCAGCAGCAGCAGCAGCAACAACACAATCGCCACAGTGCATCAGCAATTCCGATTCGGATTGCATTTTTGTTGCACGCACGTCATTTTTGTGTGGCTGCGGATAATGATTTGGTTACATTTGATTTGGGTGCCCATTTTTATGCAAAAGCCATACCCTAATCTAACCTGCGCCAGGATGTCGACTAATTTATCACGTCACTTTGTTCAAACGCTTTTATTGAAAACGAAATGGGTTTCCAAAAACGAAGCACAAATATTTTTAAATCATCTCAAATTCAATTGGTTTATTGTGTTTGTAATATTTATTTAAACGGTCCCAGTTTGTTATGCTTACAGAGCATCTAAAATTTCACTTAGACTCTGTAGCTCCAGTTGCTCCCTCTTTGATGATAATGCTGTGGTCAAAAGGAAGTGCTATCCTGGCTCCCGGCTGCAGTGGTCAACGGTTTTTACTTATTCATGTGCTCTTCGTATTTGTTGCAACACATTTTAATATTCATTTCGGGGCGTGGCATCGGTCAGCCTTAGCAATTAACAGGAGCGGGTTGTGGAGCACAAGGGGGGCGGGCAGGGTGCTGAAACGAGTCGCAAAGATCCTAAGGCGGATCAGGCTGGCAGGCTGGCAGGCAGGCAGGTGGCTGACACAGAAACCCGGCTGCCAGGCGAAGCCAAGCAACAGGCTGAGCAGCAATATTGGCAACAGCAGCAACATGCAACCACAACAACAACAGCACCAGCTTGCAACAACAATGGAGCACTGAGCACCGAGCACCGAGCACCGAACACCGGACAACTCTTGACATGCATATGCAAAGGTCTTTCCCAGGTTTTGCGGCTCACAATCAATTTGAGAGACCTTCGCTCGCTTCTCATTGGGAACCCGCCAAAATGCAAATGACGACAGCAACAACGCCAGAATGAGAACTTTGACGAAGCCTTTGATGTGCGCCGTTGTCGGTGACTTAGCCACCCCCTCACAACGCTGCTCCGCCGCCGCCCCGCTCCACTCCTTACCTTGCCGTTGCCCATATGGCACGCAATCTCGAATAATCAATATTTGCGAGCAGTCCAGGCCGACGAAAGAGCCGGACTGGCCAGGTCAGGCTGAGACAGCGGAAGTCGTTGTCACATCAATGGCGACAAAGCACTTCCGCCGCTGCTCTATTCTCCTGCGCACAAAAGGATGCTGACAGGCCGCCTGCGATGTTCCTCAAAGGCGGGCACTCGAAAAAATAATAGGTTCTATCTGTATCTGTATGGAGTTGGAAGAACTTCGATCTGTATGGATTGTGGCGTAGGTAGTAGCTTGGTATCTTTGAATTTGCAAGCTTTCGCTGTATTGTTAATTATTCTCGCAGTGTACAGACTGTTTTAAGCTGCGTACCTATAAATTAAGGAATGAATTTCAGTACAATTGAATGTAGCTTGTATATAGATTTTAATATTTTAGGTAGCTTGAATCTTTTGAGTACCAAGCTTACCACATTACTTCCTTTGCCAATCCGTAGAATACGAAGCAATTGGTAGATAAGTTTTTGGGGAACAACAGGAACGCAAAACCTACCTCGAAGTAAACTTTGAGCGCTACGATAACCCCTTATCTCTGTCAACTGGCGTAGGGTCTGTGGAATGTCGGAGGGGTTGGGGCCCTCGACTGGGGATACTTTCGAGCATGTGTGTGTATTATTCCCCCAGAACTTTTTTTGTAACGTTTTTCCTTACGTTTTGGCTTTGATCGTCGTCTGCTCTTTGTGCATTCTTTCAGTTTGTTTTGCGTCGTCTCTGTTCTCGGCTTTCCGTTCTCCGTTCTCCGCTCCCCGAATTCTCCGTTCTCCCGTCTTCTGTCTTCAGTCTTCAGTGCGAGGCATGCAGTCATCGACGACGTCGCTGAATTTCGTTTCAGCCAAACTGAACCAAACCAAAACACCAAAGCCAAAACCAAAACCGAACTGAACCCAAAGCGAACTGAACCAAACCGATGGTGATTCATCGAAATTAAAAATAAGTGTTTTGTATCTGTATCTCAGCGCTTGTTTCACATTCGCTGCTGATGTTGATATTGCCGTTTTGCTCACATTCCACTGTCTGCGATATTTTTACAATTTTCCCTTTTCTTCTAAGGAAGAAGTGGGATTGAAGTCGAAACTCTTTAATACCAAAGGAAACTGGAGTTTCTAGCTATATTTCACAAAAGTCTATTAGTCATAACTTTCACTTTCCTGCGATTTATAGAAGTTCGAAGTATATAGTTGTAATTAAATGGCTTGAAAACAAATGTATAGCTATTCTAGTTTACAACAAAACATTTCATTTTATAATATAATGAACCTATCCAGAGTCCTTTAACATATCGCTCAAAAACTCAGAACTTAGCTTCTAGATAACTGTACAAGATAAATTAAGGTTTTTATTATGCTCTTTGGATCAGGATACATCTAGAATAAATACTTTTATCTGAAATACTGCCACATAACTCCAAGAGCATACCACTTGACTGAGATTCCCAGGGAGACTCCCCTTCTCAGCGCCGCGATTAGTCATCGAATGCTTCCTGCTCTCGGTCGAGGGATTCAAGGACACCTGTTTCCACATTCCACGCCCAACGATCCCTGGCATGCAACATCCGCATCCATTCGAAGGAAGGCAGGTAGATTCGGATGTGTGTGTGTGTGGCTGCTGTGATAACCTTGCTGCGATTGCAGATGGTGGTGCTGCTTTGTGTTTCGGTGGTGCTACAGCTACAGCTACAGCTCTAGCTGTGGCTAATGGTGGTGCCTCGCATATCCTTCCTTGGTCACCTTGGGCGGCATTCACGAAATGTGTATCCATGACACGCACACTCACACACACGCGACCGGGTATCCAGGGGACACACATACGGGTCCGTTGTGGATTAAAATTTCTTCGTTCCTTCTACTTTTTTACGTACGTAGAATGCATTTCCCTTGGCGAAGAGGGAGCACGGTCAGAGGGGGAGGGCGGGGGGAGTTGGGCATTTATTTTCGGCATTTGAAGTTAGTCCTTTGAAAAAACGGGGGTTTGAATTCAAAGCGCTAGACCGAACGAATCGCAGCGAAAGGGAATGGAATGGAAATGTGCGAAGGGTTGCTCGACGTCCTCGTCCTCGTCCTCGTACCCTCCCCTCAACACAGTGTGTGTGCGTGTGTATCTGTGTGGAAGGAACACATTTGGATGCCAGACTGCCGTCGAGTCACCAGCCCAAACTCAAACTCAAACTCAAACTCCCTGTGCGACATTACGGCCAAGTGTAAGCAGCAGCAGCAGCAGCAACATAGAATCGATTTTGGAATTCGTCTCATGGCGAGTGTGTGGAAAATGCTGATAAATGGGAGTTAGACCCGGATACGACACACAGGATCCCCCTCGATGGCTTTCACTGCCACGGCCATGCTAATGAGACACCCCCCAAGAAGGCCCCACGCACAGGGAGAATGCACCACACAGATCTGAGCTCTATAAAAATATATCACAAATTGTTCATCTATTTTGATTGTATGATTTTTTACTTAGTCTATGTTTGATACTTTTGAATCTTTGACTGTTTTCTAATGCCAGTTTTGAGTCATGACCTCTTAACCATTGGGTTAATTGGAATGTCATTTGACAAAACTAGTTGGGTATTATCTTTCATGTACATCGTTTTTCTAATTCTAGGCAAAACTCATATAAAGGTTAGCAGTGTTGAGAGTTAACCTCTGGCATAACCTCTATATCAAAGTTTAAGCCGAAAACTGATGGAAAATGTTGGTAAACTTTATTAAAAAAGCCTAACGAGTTAAGTTAAAACAACATTTCCAACTGATACGGCATTGTTTTGCTTTTCTACGTGTAACAATTGCAGCTGTCCCCTCTGCACGACGCAAATGCAATTGCAGTTCCCCTGAAAATCGTAACCAACAGCCCCCACCGCCCACCATCTCACACCCATCGTGACCGATAAGTGACGAGGCCCGTACGGTGGGTGGTTGCCCGTTGGGGGGTGACTCCGTTTGCCTGCCCATGTCGACGCATTGATAAGATAAGCGATAGCCCTAGGGCGGAGAGTCGGGCTGTCTGACATCAGGCAAATGGACCCCAGAAGCGTGGAAAAAGGGGGGCTATAGCCGATAGTCGGTAGCCAATAGCCCCATATCCCATAGCCTGTAGTCGTGTTGCTGTCGTGACTCGACGCTTTCTTACGGCTGCGTTTCAGAAAATTCAAAATTCATAGAATGCAAATGTTGGTTAAACAACATTTTGCCCGGCACACGACCGCTCTCCCAGCTCCAGTCGCATTTTCCACTCGCAGCTGGGGCACAAACAGTACCAGACACAGAAATAGAAACAGAAACACAGACTGCGACTGAGACTGGAGACCACACCGATTCAGGTCTCGACTAGGAAGCACTGGAGGAATGGGGCGGTCGGCGAGAGCTTAAGTCAGGTTTTGTGAGTTGCATTTTAAGTAAAACTAACTTAAACGGGCCGCTCAGCTCCGTTCAGCTGGTAGCACTAGAAATACCCAACCTTATGCCGGGATTTACCTTACAACGTACTATATAAGGGAGTCCAAACGCTGAAAGGAAATTTCCAAATTGGAATGTATTTAATGTATTAGAACAAGTCGTTGTACTTGCAGCTTTGGAATTAACAATCTTGGAAGAGTTTGATGTAAAGCCCCCGAGCGTGGAAACTTTTCCAAACTGAAATCTAACCAAAACTGATCAAAACCTTATACTATTAAATAGAATTAAGATGATAACTTGCACTCTTACTTTTAAAAAGAAGTAAATATAATAAATAGATTTCTATAGAATATTCAAGTTCTTAATTTACTTAGAATATGAATAAATAGCACACCAGGAGTTTTAAAGCCTCGATCTGAATCTATTCGCTTTCTTATAGGTTACCAAGCTAAGCTGCCAGAATATCTGATCTTGTAAGAAGATAACCCTTATACTGCGATGGATTTACATGAAATAAAAGTCCTTTACAATCTCGACCTCTGCTCCGCACTTCCCTGGACTGCGGGACCATCGTCGGTTAAGCCTCTTGGCAAATCGGATCGTTGCATCAAATGGCGAATCCGAGTTTTCAGCTCGGGACAAATCTGCCTGGGGATATTTAAAGCTTTAATTTTGGGGTCCGGCGATTGAATAAAATTTCCGATTGGGTGGTTTCCCCACCAGTACATATGTACATACATACATGCTTATACCTTTGCGGCAGTGTGCGTTGTGTACATAATCACGCACACACAGCTCTTGTTGCATACGCACATTTAATGCAAATTTAAGCAGTTAGCAAGCAAGTAAAACCGTTATGTGTACACAGGGATATGAAGCTGCGCCTACGTGTGCCTGTGTGCGTGCGTGTGTGTGTGAGTTTGTATATAAATGCAAGTGTTTGTAAATGCATCGATGCCTATACATAATGCAGGCAATATAAATAATTGCAGTACATAGGCGGGCGAGTGTGCGTGTGTCCGTTGCACAACCGCATACGCTCCACACGCACATTTGTGTTGGTGTGCGTGTGTATATACACATATGTTTATATATCGGCATCTGCATCTCTGGCTGGCTGCACATTTCATTGCAATTGCATTAGTGCTGGGCCCTTTGTTCATTACAAAATGCAGAAACCCACACACGCACACATTTGCGTAGTGCCGAATAAAATAAATTTCCCACAAAACATTTACGCATTTGCCGAGCGAGATAAACAGCAGCATCCCAGTGCAATCAATAAAATCACAGGCAGGTTTTTTTTTAATTTTTATACATATTTAATTTATTTTCTCTTCGTTCCTCCTTCCACATCGTATCGCTCAAATTTTTTGGGGGTTGCGCCTCCTAAAACAGAAATATCAATTGTCGAAATAACTTAGATCTAGGGAAAACTCGCAATCGAAACTCAAGGGTTTTTCAGAATCAACATAGTTAATTATAATATATAGTTTGCAAATGGAATTAAGGCATTCAGTATATTGCAGTTCAACAAAAGGTCATCGAATTCGGGCTCATTTAACTAATCGAAAAACAGAGAATCGGAGGAATAATCCTGACTTAACATAACATTGTACATATTGATTTAATTTTAATTTATTTAATTTAATCCTCGCTGCTTAAATAATATTACGTAATTGTTTAGCAATATTTTGTTGCTGCTTGCTTATGTGTTCTTTTTTATACAATACATTTTATATCACAATAGAAAAAAGAATTAATTCGCGTATTCTTTTCAATCGTTACCTTCTCTTTTTTGCTTGCTTACTTATAAATTAAACAATAAAAAATGTACAGAATTTCTTTAACGTTTGTGTTTTCTTGTGTGTTTTGTGTAGTTTTTGCTATTAAACAAGGTTGTTTTTTCATGTTTTTATAACTTGTGTTAATGGTTATTCTCCCCCTTTTCGTTATTTGACTAATTGTGGCTTGACAAATGTTAAGAACTAAGAATTGAGTTTACGCATTTTCATTAAGTGGCTACTATTAACATTGTTGTCGCTTAAGTTTTCGTTACATTTTACGTTTACGTTTTAATCAACTAAATTAAACGGCATTACTAACGACGCTGTACTAAACAAATTCGCAACGAAGTCGGGAAGAAAACGCCGAGGCACAAAAACAAAAAGATACTAAGATACAAAGATACAAAAAGGGAGCACACAGCACAAGGCAAGAAAAATGCGGTGGAGAGCGAGAAAAGAGCGGAGTGGAGCTACTCCCTCTCTTTTTGCTTTTCTCATTTTGTTGTTTTATCGCTGTTGCTTTTGTTGTTGCTGTGGCAATGGAGGACGCTGGCTTTTGTAGCCGAAGCGTGAATTAAAATAAACTATTTAAATTTATTTGCATCTGCTTAACTGCGGCCTGCATTGCACACACACACATGCGTGTTTGGGTGTGTTTATGCTGTCTGTGTGTGTGTGCTGCCCACTCTCCTCGCCTTGCTCCCTGCGTTGTCCCCCGCCCCCTCTCCTGCTGCTTATCGCGCGTCTCCATCGCCATGCACTTTGTTGCTGTCGGCCATAGCTGCAGTTGTTGTTGTTGCCTGCTTTTTTCTTTTTCTCTCTGTTTCGTTTTTTTTATCGCTGCGTGCGTGTAAGCCGACGCCAGCGGCATCTCCCCTCTCGCTCTGGCCCCCTAGGAACACAACACTACACAACAACGCAGCAGAGCGAGCTCCATGGGCAGAGCTGACCGGTCTTAGCGGGAAAAAAGCTAGTTCTGGCTATAAAGAGTTATGTTAAGTCAAAATCGTCTGTAAGTAATGCTATTGTGTGAGTATTACTAGTCTACATTTGCAAAAGTCCCTTTTACAAAAGCTTTGTTTTCTAAGCATAGAAACTGCAACGAAACTTCAGGTCTTGTAAAAGGGACTTTACCTAACTTTGGAGGACCGAATGTTCTCAAATAAAAACTTTTACATGGAAGGTTACGGAAGTACGACTATAAAAAGAATATACGTTTGGGATATTTTCTCATTTCAAAACCTATTCTCGTGAAAAAACATGTTTCTAACAACGAAAACATCACTAAACCCGCTGAGCTGGCAGCTCTATCCCCCGACGTCGTCTGTCTCTGTCCCTTTTGCCCCAACTCCGCCCGCTCGCCATGCTTGCCTGCTTGCCAGTGTGTGTGCGTGTTGTGTGTGTGCCTCATTGTTTGCTTTTTGTTGTTGCTGCGTTGTTTTGTGCCTCTCTGCTCGTTTCTCGATTCGTACGAAAAAAATGTAGTACAGCGTGTGGTATGGCAAACGAAAGCTATGAGTTTTCAGTGTATCTTGTCTGCCCTCTCTTTCCCGCCCGGAATCTATGGTTGGGAATTATAAGAGCCGCGAGCGGCCTCCTTCGCCGCACAGGCGTTGCAGTCGTGGTGGACGCATCACCTGACCAGCCAGAGGCCCAGGTTGAGCTTCTGCAGCTTGGGCAGCTTCATGATGATGTCGATGCCCTTGGAACTGAGTTGCGTGCAGCCGTAGAGATCGATGGTCTTGAGATTAGTCAGATCCTCCGCCAGCGTTTGGAGGCCCTTGTCCGTTATCCGGCTGCACTGTCCGATATTGAGGTTCTCCAACTCGTGCAATGCCTTGGCGATCTTTAGCATGCCGTGATCGGTGATCTGGCACTGATTGAGGGACAGCGATCTCAGTCTGTAGAGTCCCTGGGCTATGTGTGTCAGGGCCTGGTCGCTGATCTTGTCGCAGAAACTGACGTCCAGCGAGTTGATCCCGCTGCCGCCTTCCGTGAGGTAGGCCATTCCGATATCCGAGATGTTGTCGCAGGAGCGCAGGTTCAGCTGCTCGAGCTTGGGCATCCGGGCCAGGTGCTTTAGTCCGCTGTCCGTCACCGAGACGCAGAAGCTCAGGTTGATCGACTTCAGCGAGGTCAGGCCCTGGGCAATGTGGCCCAAAGCCTCGTCGCTTAGCCGCTGGCAATCCTGCAGACCCAAGTACTCCAGCTGCAGGTTGCCTTCGGCCGTTTCCCGCGAGAAACCTGCCAGGTGTCCGATTCCCTGGTCGCTGATGTGCCAGCAGGAGCGCAGATTGAGGTGCTTCAGCTTCTTCAGGCCCCACGCAATGAGCAGCAGTCCTGTGTTTGTAATGTTGCAACATCCGCCCAGTTCCAGGGTCTCCAGATTCCTCAGATGCTGGGCGATCCGCCCCAGACTCGTGTCCGTGATCTGTTTGCAGAGGGAGAGGTCCAGTGTCTTGAGGTTTGGCAGATCCACGCTAAAGGCATGGCCCAGGTTCATGTCCGCCACGTTGAAGCAGCCGCTCAGGTTTAGAGAGGTCAGAGCCGGAACGCCTAGGACCAAATCCTTGAGCGAGCGGCGCAGCGATAGGATCTGCACCTTCTTGATGCCGCGCTTGACCAAGCAGTTGAACAGGCTTGGACTGGAGCGCTTAAGGTGCAACTTGGCCTCGACTCCCTTCCAAACGCTTTTGGCATAGGCCGCATCCCGCCATGCAGTGCAAACCTGGGCTGCCCGACCCAAATCCCTCACTGGTAGGTGCTCGAATATCTGCTCGAGGAGTTCCGGGAACAGGTTGCTTATGTGGGTGCCCTCCACCGGCGGCGGGCTCTCCGGAGATGCTGGTCTGTGCGGGAGATGGTGGTGATGGTGATGATGGTGCTGGGCGTGGGCCGCTGCTGCTGCCGCTGCCGCCGCAGCTGCTGCGGCATGCTGCAAGTAGAGGGCCGGCGGCAAGGTCTGCAGCTGGTGGTGCGGCGGTCGGTGGTGCAGGGCGTAGGGCGTGAAGCGCAGCAGGTGGTGGTGGGTGGTGGTGGCTCCGGTTCGCGTCAGACCGGGCAGCTCAGTCTGTTGATAGAGTTCGTCCATTGCCCAGCTGGGCGCTCCTCCGGCTCCTGCTCCGCCAATCGCCGAGCCGCCACTGGTGGCCGCTCCGTTGCTCCCGGATCCGCCACAGTGGCTATTCAGATTGTTTAACACCGCTATTGTTTGATGATGGAAGGGCAGCAGCTCCGTGTTGGTGGCCATCTCCTACTCTTGCTTTTACACTTGGCTTGTCGCTTGACTGCTACTTTTGGAATTAACTGATGGATTGGCTATCCTATATGAGCTGCATTTTACTGTTTTTATGCTTAGTTGAAGACTAGTAGGGTTCACTGTGGTTATTCACTGCACTTAACTCGAGCACTGTGTGTAGTTGGAAGTCCAAGTTCTATTTGTGTGTTCTTTGTTCTTGCGGCCGAGACGCGATGTGCACGAACCGGATGATAAAGAAAAACTGAACTCGCAGCGGCAAAGCGCCTTGCTTTTAGCCTGAAATACAGATGCAGATACAGATACGGAGGGTTTGTGTTGGTATTGGTCATATTTTTATCTGAGCGTATTCAGCGCTCTCACCGCTCTCTCGAGCGAGTAGAGAGTAGCGAGTAGGTATTCGTCCGTTCAGTCTGTTGTATTTCCCGTGTGTGCGGTTCGGTCGTTCTTTCATTGCGATTGCACTTGGAATTGACTTTGTGCGGCATTTTTATTAGAATGATTGCAACGCGTGGTTTTTCTGCGACTTTCGGCAAAAGTTCTTATTAAAAGGCAGCATATGAACATTCTCTCCTTTATCACAAGTTCTGCGGTGAAGTCGATTTTTAGCCAGCATGGCTTGTTTAAGTCTAAATATTTGGCGCGGGTGGATCTATATAAATGATTTGGGTTCAGACATAAGCTCTACTGCTCGTAAGCAGCATTAAAAATTGCTGAAACTTAAAGCTTGAATATCTTTTTAAACTCATCTGTGGCCCATTGTTTTTATTATTTATCATATATATTTTTTGATTCTCGACATTGTGTTGCGTTCTACTTAGGATCTCCTGCATCTTATGATAAGAGAGGCATCACCATATTTCCCTTCTCACCAGCTCTCTCATCACTAACACTGGTTATAAGACCAGGCTTGGATTTATCTTTCGGGTTTTTCGGTTTTGGACCCCAGCTCCATGTTTCAGGTTATTCTTTACCCGTCGAGCCAAACTCAATGCCAAACTCCGACGCATTTGTTGTTTCTGCTGCCGCTGCATTCCGAAGTCGAGCAGGTACCTGTCTTTCTCGCCTCCCTCGCCGTCTCTCTCTCTATCGCATCTGTGTGAGTGCGATCGCTGCTCGCTACCTGCGAACGCAAGAGCAGCAACAACACAATCCCGGTTTCCAGGAAAATATTAACGATAACTCCAAAAAAGCAGAAACTACGTTGCCGCACACACAGAAACTCAGAAAACAGATTGGGATGCACAAATCCAGCGGATGGCACAACAATAGCGAACTGGCATTGTTATTGATACTAGGAAAGCCATGCACTTTCCATCTATCCCTCTCTGTTGCATTTGCCCACTAAAAAAGGAAAACGCCGCCGTCTTCTTTGCCTTCTAAAAAAATAAAAGAAAAGGGACGAGGATCGAAATCGAGAAAGGGACCTAGGACCTGGGAAAATCTGAGTCTCTACCTGACCCCAAAACGCTCACACCCGCACCATCAAACATGTACTGATATCAGAATCCTGTATTTGAAGAGGCATTGCTACACTAAGAAAAAAGCACACTACATAAAGAAAATGAGCAGTTATTAAAACTACAGTCAGCCAGTTACTGAATTTATATTAATTTCTTAATACTTAGATTATTTAGAATTGAATTATTTATTTATATTTTGTAACATCTAAAGATAATGTATCTGTATTCCAATTTACTTTGCAGATACAAAGTATCTACACATGCTTAACAAGGTTAAGTACTTGGAATAAGTTTAAAATAGTTTACATATGTATAAACGTTTTATTACTAACTATTGAATTGTTTGACGTACTGCTAAAAGTTTGGCAAACGAACCAAAGATTTCTTTGAGTGCAGGGATAAGAGCCTGCGAGGATTTCTTTGCCCTCCTGCCGTGGACCCTTGCAGTCGTACAGTCATTATCCTGCCGAGCAGAAGGGCAAGGCGTGCGTACCTCCGACCTTCCTGCCCCCCTCCACCGCATCTTGTCTCTTGCCCCTGCTACCTGTCAAACCGGTTTGGCCAAAAAGGGCCAATCTCTCCCTCTATCAGTCTTTTGGACGTGTCAAGGCGGCCATCGAAAACAGAAATAATCTCTTCGCTGGAACTCTGCATCGGCCACAGTCCTCCGTCGGCGACTCCGACTCTGAAATATAGTGCGGCACATATAATAATCGATTGGTTTTCGGCCGGCTCTTCCTCGTCATCTTGGCCCGTCCTTTCCTCCTTTTTGCGCGTTGCGTACTATGATCACGATCATTAAAGCTGCCGCTGGGGCATCACAGGTAGAAGCAAAAGCCAGCGGAAAAGGTGCAACACGCAGTCGCTGTGCAAACGGGCCAAATGCAATCTCCGTGGGCAGATGAGGCAGCTGAGGATGAGGGAAATGGCCCACGCAGATATACCGATGTTTGGGCCAGCCCAGCGAATTCAAAGTGCATAGCTACTTGTCTTATCTGCGGCCAGCAGATACAAGATACGGATTAATCTGCATATGCAATACGCAGCCGCAAATGTGCACACCTGCCAATTGATGTCTTAACTCCATACTTACCCCAAATAATTGATTAAGTTTACTTCAAAACATTATCGAAGTCAGGTAAAGATCAAATGAAGTTTTACAGCTGCCAATCTATACGTACATATCTGTATTGAGAGTGTAGTTTGGCATTAAGTTGCCAGGATATCGAGCTGGTGATCTAAATTCACTTCATTTTAATCCAAAATATAGCTATTATGATCTGAAATGACCCAATCGATAAGGGCTAAAAAAAAATCCCACAGCACTTCGCTGCACCACCCAGATGCATATTCAGATGCATCCAGATTGAGCCGGTTGATCCAGTGTGCCAGCCCAGAGTGGGATAAACAACACAAAAGGCGCCGCCATGAAGTCCAATTGATGCTATCGCCAACTCTGACCAATTTGTGGCCTGCCCGCATCTCTTCCAGCTCACATCGCTTCGTGGCTCTGACCTCTTGCCTGGCAAAAGGGTGTGATCCATTGGATGGGTGCTGGTAGCGGGATTTTGGACACCGGCATCAGAAACTACCGTCAAGCTGTGACATATTTGTTTCAGTACATCACATAATTTGCCTTTGATCGCACACAAACATGTGTTGAATGCTATCCGGAAATCACCCTTAAATCGATAATAAATTTGGAGTTCAATGTCAATAAAAGTTCTTCTTGGATAATTTTTCCACATAAGTTTAAATATGAAACCCTCAGCTTGGTTTAACACTTCAACATCCTTCACCCACAATCTAATCTCGGATCATAAAACGATCTCCATAAGTCCCCCTCTTCGACGAAAGCAGCCAATTTCCGATCCTAGGGCGTGTCCTGCAGCTTGAAGTGGACTCATTTGAAAAGAGGATACATGAGTTTATAGAGTCCCGTTGAGAATTAACACTTGTCCAGCTTGTGGAGCGACTTACACATCCAGATTCACATGAACGGTAGACCGATGTAAACTGAAACTGGATTGAGGGGTCATGGTATAATCCTAAGGGTTGTCGGCGTCTCAAGTGCAAAGTTCCGCTGCAGCTGAAGAGGAATTCTGGAGAAGTACATATGTTGATATCCGCCAGGCGATCGGAGACCGTTACTGCCAAGGAATGGTCAAATAAAAACTGAAGTGGTACCAGGAAATGCGAAAATAAGTGTGCACTCAGGATAAAGGAAAGGCATCCTAAAAATGAGTACGTTTTAGGAACTTCCTTTTAAAGAACTTCAACTTCAGATATACAAAACAAACGGCTTAATTTCCACATATATGTAAAATGTTCCTTTATTGTTTATGTAATTTTAAATGCTATATGTATATATCTAGATATAGTATTTATATCGTAAGTAAATGTCAGTTATTATTTTTGCTTTTGAAAAAGTTCGTTTATGGCATTACGCACTAAAAATTAAATGTCCGCTTCGTTAAAGGGTTCGTTTCGTT
Source organism: Drosophila simulans (assembly GCF_016746395.2). Lineage (NCBI taxonomy): Eukaryota > Metazoa > Arthropoda > Insecta > Diptera > Drosophilidae > Drosophila > Drosophila simulans. The sequence goes on from NC_052521.2 coordinate 19,846,830, forward strand.
CTTAAAATTCGTTTACGCTATGACTTTAAAATACTCCCGTTACACAACGCTAGAATCTAGTTGCTAATTATTAAAACCCAGACCCAACTATGCTTTCTCTATATGTATATGGCTACGGAAGGGCAGTTCAACTCAAGCAAGTTGGATTCGATACTGGGATTAGGAGTATGTTGTATGTATATATATAATATATATATGTACATGCCGGCCGATCTGGGCGGCTAGCAAGGAAGTGGATTTGTGTGAGTGTATGCTAAAGCATATTTTGATTTGATTTGATACATGCGCGGTTCTAGGTGCTATATGATCTCTATATAGGTAAGTGTAATGCATATGTGTTTAGTATTGTTTAAACGATTCGTTGACTCTAGTCCCCCTGGATACTTCGTATATCCACAGCTCGTACGCCCAACCACTTCTCCCGAGCCCCCTTTTTTTCCAATTCAACTCACGATCCGGGGTTTAGTGGAAAAGTGGCTGGGCCTCTTCGGCGAGCCGAACTATCTGAGCGTTTCTCTCCTCCACCTCGATTCGATTCGATTTGATTTGATGATATATCCATTTTGCATTTCTAATGTGGTACGTGCCTAAGATCTAAATTATGCTATATACTCGCCCAAAAAAATCCGTCTGTGTGGGGACTTCTAACAAACATTCCTCGTCGATCGAACAGAATGAACAAAAAACGCGACTCAAAATTAGGAAACCATAAATATAAAAATTATTAAAATACTATAATGTATAATGGGGTTATATCACAGGTACATTTTAGACTTTTCAAAATGCAAGATTGTAGAAAACATTGTGTCTTGGAGGGATCTGCACAGGGACAGGATAACGGAACGGACAACTGGGGTTGGTTCGGCTGGCCATGTGCAGCTCCTCAACTCGTCTAAATGCTATGTATGTAAGTAGTAGTGTGGTGTGTCGTTTAGTATGTATATATATATATTCACTGGGTCAATGAAGTATATTATTCCTTGTTATAGAAAAGCACTAACCATTAAACATTGCAACTGCCGTTTCACTTGTCGCTCCAAACTCCACTCAACTCCCCACAGTTCGAGTCGGAGACAAGTGCTCGATTGTGATCGTAGATATGAAAGAGTTTGCATACAAGTATCGTAATCCGTATCGTATTGTATCGCTATCAAGCCTATTGACTAGGACCGATTCGAAAGCCCCAAAACATGCTGTACAAATGGTGTACTTTGGTTCTAACTACATTCGTCGTGAGTAACCACCGTCTTGTGTGTACTTGCTATGGCCTGATCTGGTTTATCATCTGCTATAAGTTCCTTTGAGTACGTATTTTAATGAAGTTCTGCTGGGACACAGATCCCTGCTATGTAGTGATTACTATCTCCTCGCGCTCATGAAGCAATATCTATCGTACAGCACTCGCGTCTCTTAAGTACAAAGGTTCTCGTTTCCCATTGGGGAAACATTTCTGTGGTGCATGGATGGGGGGGCACTGTGCCTGTCTATGAGTCTCTACGCTGGTAGATGTGATAATGGAAAAATTCGTAATTGCTAAAGCTGCACAATGCCCCCATGATTGTGACAAGTGTGTTTTTGTGTATCTGAGTGTAGTACCGAAGATTCCACTGCAACATGTTTTCTCTTTATCTGGTAGCATCAGTTTTCAACTTCTGAATCTGGAGAAGACGCATGTTGTAGTGGACTCCAGGCATCAATTATTCTATTCGATAACTGATGCAGAAACTTTGAGTTCACTCAGTTCCTAGACTGATTTCCAGTTCGATATGAATGAAGAGTTAGACTAGATGCTATCTTTAATCCTAATCCCCCTATTCGGGGAGTCCCAAATACTTCATCCTTAGGTGTTCTTAGCAGTCATTTGACGAGGCGCCGGCTCGCCCGCCTCGGCGTAAAGACAGGATCCCTCGCTGCAGGAGCAGGTGTCCCCCTCGCGGGAGCTATTGCAGCAGTCGCTGGTGTACTGGCGCTGCTCGTACTCCGCCAGCATGTTCTCGTTTTCGCTCTCCATGCACGGCTGCACCACCGGGGCTCGTCGACGGTGGTGTCCCCCGCGCTGTTTGGCACTGCTGCCGTGCTCCTCGAGCTGCAGCTGCCGCTTGTGACTCTGCGAGCTCCTCGAGTGATCTGAGCACTCGGAGGAGCACTGGTAGATCTGGTGGTTGGAGGAGGTCGGGTGCATCGGGTGGCTGTTGGGATGCACCGGTTGGTACCAGCCCTCGGGTACGGGAACTGGCGGTGGGGGTTGCATGGGCGAGGGTGTGGCCAAGGCATCGCAGCTGTTGCAGGCGCGGCTCTGGGCACATCGCGCTGCATTGAGTCCAGCCTGGTACTCGCTGGCTGCATGACGCTGTGTGGCAAATGGCAGGTGGTTGGGTGGTACAGCTCCTCCTGGACCCGTAGTGGCAAAGTAGGCCGGTAACTGTGGCGGATGTTGGTTTGTGGGCGTTATCTGATAGCGGTTCTGGGTGCCGCCAGCCACCGCCGACAGCGGATTGCTATAAACGTTTTCCGGGGGACAGGCGACAGCATATTGGGGCGAAACACCCCAAGCGGAAAAGCCGCCTGAGGAGCTGCTGTGTATGGAGGCGTTTAAAATGCTGCAAGGGTATAAAAGTGTTAGTCACAGAACACAATGGCAGTAACTACTATTTAAAGAGTAACTTTAGTATGATTTAGTTGAATATATTAATGTACCTTTGATTTGTAGAAATGCCGGAACCTGCGCTTTTGGAGCTCTTCCGCGAAGATTCAGGAGATCCTTGTGCGTATCCATAGGTAGATGACGGAGGTGGGTGTTCTGGCGGCGGGGGTAGGAACTCTGACCAGTTGATCGGCTCAACCGGATACTGAAGATAGTTGGATTTGACAACAGGAACCGCTGGAACCTGGCCGGCAAATGCGTCAGAATAGGGCGAATGAGTTCCCGAGTCCTTATCGGCGCTTAAAGATGTTGTCTTGGTACAGGTCTCGCTGGAAGAGGTACCAATGATCATAGTGGTGGCGTATGGCGTTGGATTATCGGGGCTCTGAAAGAATATTTTCTGTAAGTAATTGTGTTATGGCGTAATTTATACGATTCTCACCTTGCGACAATTGTAGAAGGTGGTAAGGTTACGGGTGTCCACTTCTGCATAATCGGTTCCTCCATCGGAGTTATTGTAGTTGGATTGGCTGCTGTTTACGTGGGATAGTAGCTTTGATTCGCTCAATCCCGAGTCTTTGTCAGTATCGGCAGTTCGCCAGCCACGATGATGGTCTATCCACAGGCTCTCTTTGCTATTGATGTTCAATGCGGTTATTTCGTTGTCACTGACCACTAGAAAAGATATGTATTTTGTTATATTGTATTGAAAATAAGTTAGTTAAAGTCAACACTAACCACTTAAGTGACCCAATTCCTTGGTCATTTGATGTTTGCGCTTGAAGTAGACCATCGAAATAGCCGCCGAAATAACCAGCACTAGAAGAACGATGCAGACTAGCACCATTAGCCACGGTCCAGATAGGTAGTCAGTTGTTTTTTTGTGAGTGGTGGGATTAATGTCGCCAGGGGGTATGTTGCCATTGTTATGATACGTGAGATCTTGTCCCTCATGTCGGCCATCATGGGTGCCGCTTGGATGTGCTCGTGGCGGATGCACATGATGGGTGGGGTCCATGAATAGTGATATCTGCCGAATAATAAGAAGATATAAAATGATTCAAATAAAATCTCTGTGAACTTACCGGTTTGGAGTAAGGTCCATCTCCTGCCTTGGTAAAGGAGTTTAACCTCACGCTGTACACAGCTCCGGTGGTTAGGTTGTTTAGGAGCACAGATGTGGTGGTGGCGTTAAGAGTCATATTGGCCAGCACCTTCATGGTGTTCCCTGCGCTGACCTCAATCTTGTAGCCATACAAATTGCCATTGTGGTGCTGGGAGGGTGGCGGAGTCCAACGCACCCAACCGGCTGTTTGGTTGTACATGCCAATCTGAATGTTATCCGGTGGTGCGGAGGGAACTACAATCGAGAGAATATAAATACCCAGCACTTAACTTAGCTTTCTAGTTGTTACCATCTTCATAGGTGAGGGCTGTCTTGGAGTTACTTGGCTGTCCTTCAATGGTCTCAAAGAAGGGTGTTAGAAAGAACTCATACTTGGTGTACTTCTTAAGGTTTCCCACCACATACGATTCTGCAGAGGCATCCATGACAGTGATCGAGTGATACTGTGCGGATGGTACACTGGCGTCCTTATAGTGTATGCGCAGACCCTAGACGAAAAGGTATTAAAAATATAAGCTTGGTTTGTTTATAAACAATAGAGGATGGTCTTACCTCTACGTATTTCTCATCAGCGCTCACGTGGAGCATCCACTCAAGTCTAACGGCGCTAGCATTGATAGCCGAGGCATCTATTAGCTCCACAGACTGTTTAAACACATGATTTAGTTTTCGGATTTCGCTTCTAGTGATTGATTATGTTAGCTTACCTTTCCTGTCAGCAAAGTTCGAGCTGCTGACAAATCATTGGCAGAAGCTGCATCGAAATCCGCCTCAATGGTTTTAATTGTATTTGATAAGCCGGAGGGCACTGAAATGCCCTGAGTATTCTCAGCTCTAACTAGGAACACATACGAAGTGCCAGGAGTGAGACCCGAGATCTATATAAAAATAGCAGAATGTGAGTCATGAGGAAACTTAAATATTCAACGCTTGTCTTACAGTGACTTGAGTGTCGCCGACTCGATGGGCAGCCACAATCCAACCAGTTTGCAGATCCGGACTGAAGTACTCAACAGTGTATCTGCAATACAAAATCAAATTTATTGATGATCTCATTAAATGGGTGCGCCGCGTTCACTCACCCAATGATTGGGCCCACAGCTCCAGGTTTCTCTTGGCTTTTAGCCCAGCGAAGACTAATGCTGGTGCGGCTGACATTCAGGACTTTAGGTGTTCCTGGAGGAGCAGGATAAGTGCTAGGATCAGCTGCCCGGTGAAGAGATGTAGAACCGGGTTTTTCGACCTAAAGTGACAGTTATTGGTTGGTTAGTTTTACAATGGCTCACGGGATTAACCCTCAAACCCACCGTTAATGTGGCAGCCCAGGAAGTTTCTCCTCGTTCGCCAGATGCAGTGCATGTGTAGGTACCAGAGTCACTAAGTTGAAGGTCTAAAGGGATAATGATATTGTTTTAAATGGAAACGAGGACTTTTATCGCCAACTTACCATCAACTCTCAGTGAGCTTCCTTGGATGATGCTGTATCGATTGCCCGCTTGTACGGCATGTCCATTGTGGAACCATTTGATACGTGGACTGGGATTTCCGGTGGCCCGACAGGGTAAAGTAGCCACTGATCCTTTCGGCAGTGTCTGATTGGCAGGTCCGATTTGAATAATCGGAGGTGGACGCTCGTCTACCGAGCTGACTTGCAGGAACACTCGTACTGTAGAGGAATCGACGACACTGAAAGCGGAACACACATAGTAGCCCTCGTCTTCCTGCCGCACATCCGTAATCTGCAGAGTTCCATCGGCAGCCACATGCTGCCTTCCGTGCGAACTATTTGGGAACATGAGAGTGGATACACCTTCCTTGGTCCAGAAAACCGACGGCGGAGGGTTTCCGGAGGCCATGCAAGGTAGTTGGACAACGCCATTTAGTCCCACTTTCTTGTTACTGGGTCTTTTCGTAAAGTTCGGAGGAGCTTTAATGAAAACAATTGAAGATTAAAACGTGATTCTTTGAGAATGGAACTTAATCTTACCATGGACTATAAGGGAAGCCCTAGCGCTGATCTGACCGACATTGTTGTGTGCCTCGCAGACATAGGTGCCCTCATCGGTGGGCGTTATGTTGGATATCTCTAAACTTTTCTCGTCGTGAAGGATTCGCGCTCTGGACACTGGAATATTGCCCTCCTCCTTTTTCCACAACACTTTCGGAGGCGGATCACCGCCCACTGAGCAGTGGAAAGTGGCAGTCTGGCCGTATAGCATCACCTGATCCTTTGGCTCCTTCATAAAGTAGGGCTTGACCTGCACAATCAGCTTGGCATAGCTGCTCTCGCGGGTGCCTACCAGATTCTGGGCAATGCACTTGTAGTTGCCCTCATCAATGGGCTCCACATTGCTGATCAGCAGGTTGCCACCGTCCACAATTCGAACGCGGGAGCTGGCGCCAAACGACATGGCTTTCAGGTCGTCCAAGGGAACGCCGTCCTAAGAGCACAAAAAGCGGTTTAGACAACTGACTTTCGCAGTCTGGTTTTCGGAACCCACCTTTATCCAAATCAGCGTTGGCTCTGGAATGCCTTTGGGCGGCCCACACTCCAGCAGAGCCGTCTCGCCTTTGGCCACTCGCGTGTCTTTGGGCTCCACGCGAAAATCGTCGCGCAAAACTGGCGAAGAAACATTGCAAAAATATCAAAAAAAAAAACACATTATAATCGGAGACAAAGCTGGGCGTGTGGGCAGACAAGTTGCAGACTGGAGTGGCGGACTAACTTACCAGCTATCTGGAGCGAGGCATGGCGACTAACGGCCTGGCCCACTCGGTTCTTGGCCACGCACCAGTACTCTCCGCCGTCCTGCTCCTTCTTGCCCTGCATTGTCCTGTAGAAGAAGAGGGCGCCGTCCTTGAACTGGACGCGGTGCGATTTCTTTTCGTTGGTGCTGACGGGTTCGCCATCCTGAGAGCGGAAAGAAGAGGGGGTGATTGAGTTACGATTCGGTTCGGTTTCGAAGGATACACGGAAAAAAACAACTACTCAAAACAACTTATATTTTGTATAACTTATATCTTTGAATTCATTATGGTTTTGAAAATTAAAGGTTAATAATTGTACCATATTGATATGAAAGCATAAAGTTAAAGCCCTCTTCTGTCAGTGTAATGGTGATTCAAGTTAGGAAAGTATTATTTGGTGGGTACCTTAAACCACTCGATGGTGGGTTCCGGCTTGCCCTCCACTTTGCAGTTGAGCGTGGCGGGTTCATTCTTCTTGACGACCAGATCCGTGGGATGCTCGATGATGCGCGGCGATTGGTACTGGCCTGAAAGGAGTAGGGAGGATGTGGATTAGCCACTGTGCCTGGGGAGGATTACCCAGGATGGGTTTACCTCTCACTGCTGGCAGGCCATTGCTGGCCACCAGGACGAGGAGCAGCCAGGCAGGCAGGAGCCACATCCTGCTGCTCCGACTGCGAAATGGGTTATTAGTGGTGCTCGTGCTCCGGGCGATGGCGTGGATTTCGGGATGCATGGGATGCATTTTATGGTGGTGGTGCTGTTGCAATGGCGACTCTACAGATGACCCAATGCAGCGGCGATCATTTTGGCGTTGTTTTTGGGTCCTGCGATTCATGATAGGTGATAGTATGTGGGTTAACGAAATGTGGGCAGCTGTTACATATGTAGGCGTGGCGGCATTATGGCTAGGCATTTATGGGCTTTACTTGCTTTTTGCTTTTTGCTTTTTATCTGTCCAAAACTCGAAATTATTTCTCGCCTGCTCCACTTACGCTTGCATTTCCATGCGATAAGCACACACACGCACACTCACGCACACTTGGACACTCACACACCCACACACATGTGCCTATGCTGGTTTTCCATTAATTTTATTTCCGTATTTATCTGCCTTTGTGTTTATCTCTCAGTCTCAGTCGCACCGACCCGAAAATTTACAATCCAAATTCTGATTCGGAGTTTTGATTTCACGTTCTCACACTTTCTTTCTAACGCTTTTTGTATCGTTCGTTGATTTGGTTTTTATTTTTATGGATTTTATTAATCAGCCGCGCAGTGTAAGTTTTTGTTGGTATTTATTCGACGATTGCTCGCTTTTCGGGGTTGTTTTCTCCATCATCTCTCCTCGCGCACATTTTCCACATTTCCCGAACGAAATTTCTTTTTGGTAAAATTACAAGAACAAGAACTGCCCCGCCACCCCTCTCACTCGCACTCACTGCCCTTCTAGCTGCCTCTCGCTCGCACCGCCTGCCGTTCCTGGGACTTCCCCCCTTGTTGTTGTATCTATATCTATAACAGAGTGTTGTATCTATAACTCCTTGTAATATTTGCTTTACATCCGCAGCAGCTGCACTTTGTAATCCCCGAAAACGAGTATCTACTTCGAATGGTAGCTTCGCGGTTGGATCGGACTTTCTTGGGGGCACACTTACTCCAATTTAACTGTTGGAAATTAACTATTTTCCTGCTCTTTAGTGCGATTCACGGCGCAGCGAAAACTCACAATTGGACGTGGGTCGTGTCTGTGGAAATCTGAGAGCGCAACGCCCGGAATCGATATATCGATATATTTTGGGGTGTACCGAAAAGGAATACTCGAAAATACCAGAGGACAAATTTATCAGTTGATCTGGTAGCGCCGCGTAGAGTAACTATTTGAATCTGTAGTTAATTTCTGTTATATTGAAATTGAAAACGAATGATATATCAACTATGTTTTAAGATTTTAATAAAATATAAATATTTAAATTAAAGTATGCATAGTAATTTTGAATGGTTATTAAAAAATTCAGTTTTATTCAGAATATCTATATAAATTGTATATGATTGCTTAAATACGTATATTTTACAATTGATTTTGAAGGTAATTTGTAAAATACTATCAAAATATATAGATTGTTATGGTAGAGAATAGTTCCTACACAAATTTAAGGTGGTTTGTTTAATATAGTTTCCCTGGTAATCAAATAATTACAGAGTCTAGCAAATTAATCCATTCTAGCCAGGTTCATCTTTCCCCTAGCCAAAGTCCTCGAACGAACCACGTTGGAGAGGTTGGCTTCGAAGGCAGGCGCTCGGCTGCGTCCCGGATGCAAGTGGAATGTGGGCGGAGTGGGCGCCGGTGGGCGACGACCAGTCGGCTGGGCACTCTTCACCAGCTTGGGCTGGAGCTGCAGGCGCGACACTCTGTCCACGGACATGCTCTTGGGCCGTCGGGCCAGATAGCTGTGGACGTGGCTATTGGAGCCGTGGGCAATGTTCAAATTGACCAGATATTCCTGGAGCTGCGCCTTCAGCTGGCTGTTCTCCGCCTCCAGGCGACGTTTCTGTTGCTTCAGGCAGGCCACGTCCACGGCCACGTTGTTGACGCGTCGCCAGAAGGACTCCATTTGGGGTACCACGGCCACCTCGTCCTGGTAGGTTAAACAAATGTTAAATGAGGAAATTACCTACTGGGTTTTTACCCACCTTGAGAAGATCAGTTGCTGGGTCAGTCAAGGAACCATTACACTGTTCCTCTACATCTCGAATCTCGATAATCTCCTTGGATATTTCCGGCAACTGGAACATCCTCTCTCGCTGGGTTTCCATCTTGGCACAGACCGCAGACAGCTGTGCCAGGGTCTCGCCCTTGGCCACAGTTTCCTGCAGGAATTCCAAGGCATTGTAGCTCTCCACAGACATCAGCTTGAACAACTGGTGATCCCTGGACACCTCCTGCTCCACACAGGTGCGCAGCTCCCTCAGTCGATCGGTCAACTGCTGTTTGATGGCTTGCCGCTGCTCCAGTTGGCCCTGTTGCTTGATGTAGAACTCCTCGGAGACCAGACGCAAATTGGCCAGTTGGTCCACCAGGTGCTCGATTTCGTGGGTCTGCTGGCTAATCTGGAGGGCTGCCTCCTCATCCCGCTGCTTCAGATCCACGTACTCCGAGTAAAAGCCCTCGATGTGCTGACAGTAGCCCGCCAGAACACCCTGATACTCCTGCCATAGCTTCTCCAGCCGAGCTTCACCTCTGGAGGTGATCTGCTCCAGCTGTAGTTGCATCTGAAAGTGGGGTTCAGATTAACATGTTTTCAAAAACTATTAAATAACCTTTAAACTAAAATATAAAAATCGAAGAGCATTGCACGCAATTGTAAAATGAAGATTGATAAGTGACTTGGTTCATTGTGCGTCAGTCACTCTGTAATTTGGATGCCATTCCCCAGAACTATAAATAAAGTGGGCATAGCTGCTCATCCATTCAGTTCCCAAGATGAAACAGTTGATTCTGCTGCTGATTTGCTTGAGCAGCGGCACCTGCTCCATTTACGCACTGAAATGCAGATCCCAGGAAGGACTCAGTGAAGCGGAGCTCAAGCGAACTGTGCGCAACTGTATGCATCGCCAGGACGAGGACGACGATCGAGGACGAGGTGGACAGGGCCGGCAAGGAAATGGCTATGAGTACGGTTACGGAATGGATCAGGATCAGGAGGAGCAGGACAGGAATCCCGGCAACAGGGGCGGCTATGGCAATCGAAGGCAGCGAGGACTAAGGCAATCGGATGGCAGGAACCATACCAGCAACGATGGAGGTCAGTGTGTGGCCCAGTGCTTTTTCGAGGAGATGAATATGGTAGGTGCTCCAAGAGATTCCTTTCAAAGCCACCTTCGAAGTCGAACTCCTTCAGAGAAGTAGGAGCTTATCCCTCTCGATTCTCACCCACAGGTGGATGGCAATGGGATGCCCGATCGGCGCAAGGTGAGCTATCTGCTGACCAAGGACCTTCGGGACCGGGAGCTGCGCAACTTCTTCACGGACACCGTGCAGCAGTGCTTCCGCTATCTGGAGAGCAACGGAAGGGGCCGGCACCACAAGTGCTCGGCGGCCCGGGAACTGGTCAAGTGCATGTCGGAGTACGCGAAGGCGCAGTGCGAGGATTGGGAGGAGCACGGCAACATGCTCTTCAACTAGGAGTAAACTTACCCCACTTTTTAGGTCCTCGCAGCGGTCCAAGAAGCGCTCGTGGTTGTCCCGGATCCCGCCATCGGTGTTCTCCTCCAGCTGATAGAAGACGCACTCCAGCTGCTGCTGCTTCTGGGCATGCATCTCCTTGAACGCGGCGGAGTCCTGCTCCCACTGGCTCAGCACCGCCTGCTTGTCGTCCTCGTAGATCGTTCGAAAGAACTCGATGCGATCTCTATGGGTATCTGGGTAAAGGATAAGAAAGAAATGGGTTAGGAATGAGGGCTAGTTGCGTTGTATGGTTTGTGACTATTTTAATTTTCTCTTTACAATTCTTATTGTTTATAATATGTACATCAAAATACTCCAATAATTTTTGAATTTCCATATATTTCAATGTTAACATTAACAAAAGCATAATATATTTGGGAAATCCATTCGTTTTGAGGATAAGAAATATTAAATATTGTAAAGGAATAAGATAACAGTCATTAAAGAAGTCAAATATGGTAAATGTTAGGTTATCCCAATCGTACCAACTATCCTGGTGATGTTCTCCATGTGTGACTGCTGCAAATTGGCGTACATATCCTCGGTGGATTCGATGTGAGCAATTAGGCGATGGATCACCTGATCCTTGCGCTTTAGAGCCTCCTGAAAGAAGGACTCCACATCGACGATTTCGCGACGTAGCTCCTGGATTTTCACCTGGCGCAAAATGCTGCGCCACTCCTGGTTGATTTTAGCCATATTGAGTCGGCCAAAAGCATCCTCCCTTTTCAATTTGTTCTATTTTAATGGGAGAAGCCAACTATATGGATTTTGATTTATTGCAAATTCGTGGCGTGTTACCTTCATGTACATGGAAATGAGCTGCATTTTCCGGCGTCTCGTCTCTTCCTCCATGTCGGCCCTCATTTGCAAATACCTGGCCCGCTCCTCCTCGGACATTTTGGCCAATTTGTTGCCTTTTCCTTTACCCTTTTTGCCCATGATTTAGTTTTCTTTTTCGGCTACCAAAAATCAGCTTATCAAATTTCAAAGGCCAATCTCTGACTAATTAGGCGAGCAAAGAGCCGCCTCGGAAAATAAATAACAAATTGACTGCCGGCGTTGCCATGACAAGATTCACTAGCCCACCCACACCCACATCCAGTCCCACTCCATATAATTTCGCTTTCCGTCGCCAGGTTTGTTGCCATAATAATGGATGCGAATTAAATTAATGCGGAACAGTGCAAAACGCCATTAGGGCTGTCCATCAAAGGGGAACCATTTGACATATAAAACTGAGGCCGAACCGCTGGAAAGCTGTCATCATGCTGAGAACTGGCTTCGTGATTTGTGTGATTATATCACTGCTCTTGGTAAGTACTCATAACACCGTTTTCAATTTGTTCTGGATTGGGTAATGTTTGAGGGTGGTTTTAATGGATTATCTGCACTAGATCGGATTTACATAATAAGCAAGGTCAATCGGGGATCCGTATTCGAGCTCCTTTTAAATCCTATGTGCATGTTTCTATACAGAATGGACTGGTGGCTGTCCGAGTTCACTGCCGGCACATGGAGCGTATTCACGAGGAGAACATCCACCACTGCTGCAAACATCAGGATGGCCGCGACGAAGTCACGGAAACTTGCGCCAAGCAGACCAACTTCCATTTGCCCAGTCCCACCGAGGAGGCCATCGTGGATGTGACCGTGGACCAGGCGATGGTCGGCACCTGCTGGGCCAAGTGCGTCTTCGATCACTACAATCTTATGGAGAACAACACCCTGGATATGGTCAAGGTGCGCTCGTACTACAAGCGGTACCATCAAACAGATCCGGAGTATGCGACTGAAATGCTGAATGCCTACGAAAAATGCCACACACAATGTGAGCTCATACAACATAATCATCGACATAGTTTAAAATTTAATTTTTCACTCCCACATTTTAGCTGAAGAGGCCACCGAAAAGTTCCTTTCACTTCCAATTGTTAGGGCCTTCTCCACCGCCAAGTTCTGTAAGCCGACCTCGAGTATCATTATGTCCTGCGTCATCTACAACTTCTTCCACAATTGTCCAGCGAGTCGCTGGTCAAATACCACCGAGTGCGTGGAAACCTTGGCCTTCGCTAGGAAGTGCAAGGATGTGCTGACTACTATGTAAGCACTTTCAAGTCCTGCCCCCAGGAAATACATTTTAATTGGAGAAACGAAATGATTTCAATGATTAAAGAAAAACAATAGCTCTCAACTTATGTGTTTTCATGGTTCATAAGTAATGGTGGGTGATTAAATGCTAAATCAACAATAAATTTAATTAAATGGACTTATTGTTATCCAACCATTAACACATCGTTATGTACAGAATAGTTCTGAATGCATCATATTTTTTCTGTCTAAACAAAATAATACGAATCTCGTAAATTGTAAATTTAATGTTCTTTATTGCAGTAGAATGGTATTCTCATTATTCACAAAGTAGCCAGCGAGTCCTGGCACTTCTTGCTGAAGGCCAGGGTGTCCTCGCACTCCTTGGTCTTGGACCAGCGATCCGCCGGACAGTTGTGGAAGAACTGGCGGATGACGCAGGCCAGGACGACACTAGACTTCGGATCGCAGAATTGCTTGGACATTTGCTTGAAGAGGGGCTTCGACAGGAACATGGAGGTGTTCTCCTCACCTTTGGAGAAAAATATCAGTTAGCCAAGAAGTCCTTGCTAAAATAACTACTACTGCTACTTTTGCCGTGACAGTGATCAAAGGCGTTGATCATTTCCTTGACATATTCCGGATCGTCGGGGAACCTTTCGGTGAACAAGCTTCTCACTGCATCCATGTCCAGGCTATTGTCCTTCATCAGGTTCAGCTTGCCGAAGACGCATTTGCCAAAACAAGTGCCTCGGATGGCGCGGTCCGCCGTGATGTCCACCAGGGCCTCCTCGTTTTGATTGGGCAGCGTGAAGTTGGTCTCCCTGGCACATCCTTCGATTAGATCATTGTGTCCATCGGGATGCTTGCAGCAGTAGTGAATGTGCTCCTCGTTAATGGCCTCCGTATTCTCGCAATCAATTTTAATTCCACCAGCAAACTAAATCATGTATTTGTTTATATATGAACAGTGGGAATTCCATTCCTAGAACTCACCCAAATCAGGCTGAAAAAACTCAATAAAATGGTGCACTTCATTGCTCCGCCGTTTATACCAAAATCAGCCCACTTCGACTGCTTATATAGTTACCCACATATCATTTAAATTAAAACAGGAAATCGCTGCCAATTTGCCAAATGTCGGGCCATCAGACTGTCTGCAAATGTTTCTTTTTCCGCTCATTTAATTCCAGTCATTACAATGGACATTTGTTACATTTAATTAAGCAATCCAATTTGGGTTTAAATTCATTTATCCAAATGATGAGCACGCATGGTTTTATAAATGTTATGACCATGGTAAATTAATCACATTCGAAAAGCAATGGTCAACATTGTTTGTTATTGGACGTTCCTAATTCTGGTGGCCGTTTCAAAGGCCCAGGATAATGAGGAAGCTACTGCAGTTGCCACATCTTCAGGTGATTTGACTGCGGATAAGTGTAACACATCGGTGAGCTTACTCTAAAACCGAACAGCAAACGTATTAAGTTTAAAAATTCAATTTAGAGAGCTGGCTGCTGTTCTGAGCTTTATATAGGGGAAGAGGACGACCTGGTCAAGTGCTTCGTTATACACTCACCCAAGTTGCCAGTGGATGGAGACGCTGACATGGGCAAGACCCTGAGGTTTCTATCGGTAGGTAACTAAAACGTTATATATAAATTATAAAATAAATATTTGTATCTTAAGTGCTTTGTGGAGTGCCTGTACAAGCAGAAGAAGTACATCGGCAAGAGTGATACCATCAACATGAAGATGGTCAAGCTGGATGCAGAAAAGACTTTTGTGGACCGGCCCAAGGAGAAGGATTATCACATTGCCATGTTCGACTTCTGTCGCAAGGATGCAGTCGGGGTCTACAACCTTCTGAAGGCCAGTCCTGGGGCCAAGGTGCTCCTGAAAGGAGCCTGTCGCCCCTACCTATTGATGGTATTCATGTGCATCAGCGACTACCATCAGAAGCACGAGTGTCCCTACTTCCGGTGGGAGGGCACTGCCAAGGAAGGAACTAAGGATCTGTGCGAAAATGCTAAAGCCGAATGCTATCAAATAGATGGAATTACATTGCCCACAAAGAGTCCAGCCTAAAATAACGAAAATAAATAACTGAATTTAAAACTCCAAAATGTCATGTAATAAAATTAAGCCCATAAACGCAGTATGTTTTTTTGTTTTAATCACACACCAAACATAAATTATTCGCACTGATGAATCAGTTTCAGATTCGCTTGGCTCAAGCGGGAGACCAGGATGGACTCAACAAGCTGATTCGATCGCCAGGTGTCAAGTGGTTCGGCAATATCCGTCCGAAATTTCGTGGCAAGGACTCCCTGTTCCATTCCTATCAGACCTACAGGATATTGGCTCTTTGCACTGAGTCCTCCGCATTGGTGGCCTATGCCGAGTTCCGCAACTATCCCTCCATCGCCGCTTTGCCCACGGATTGCTGGTTGGAATGGTTGTCCACCAGATACTGGTACTGATAGCAGGCCTTAAAACGTTAAACATATCATCTCTTTCACAAATATTCTTTAGCTTATCCATGTCCATTAGCTGGCTGAATGCGTTGTTCTTCAACTTTTGCATCTATAAGAGCGAACACTCCACGGTTCTGGTTGAGATCATAAAGGATGTGCTCTACAGGGAAAGCAGGGTGTGGTTTCTGATCGCTGTTAGGAGTCCGTACATGCCACAACCCATCCACTTTGTGGAAACCTTCGATGATTTGGAAAAAATATCCAAGGTCTTTTACCCGCTGGAATATAGCATGGATAAAAATAACAACACACAGTCCCTGTACATTGTGGATAGGTTCGTCCTTCTGCCGAGGATTTCTTACCGGAAAGCACTGTAAGCTCTGTTCTGTTATGCTCCTTGTTTCTATGAAGTATCTAAAATAGCATTTGAAATTTTGATATTCAAGTGCCTCTTAAAAGGCAGCAGACTACTAATCAGTTTGTCTGAAATTGATATCGCCTACTAAGATTTTTTAACTATTAGATATTGTTAAGCAATAACATTCTTCTTTTGTTTTAAATATTTCCCATGAAGGGCCGAAGATAACGACGATATTATAGCAATGCAAGAGGTTGAGAACCCAGAAATGCGAGAGGAGCTGGGCGACTACTACATTGCCGAGGAGGTAATGGGACAGAATCCGAAGAGTATGCTGGTTGTGGCCGAAACAATCAACCAGTCCGAGCAGTCAGAAATGGCCATCTTCCTGTGGCTGTCCTCGGATATAGACATTTTGTTCTATGTGCGCAACTACCAGATGGAACAATTCGGCAATCTGGTGAAGCCAGCCGATGGAAGGTCCTTCCACTACGAGACGATGACGGTGTCGTAAGTGATGGCTTTGCGTGCGGAAAGAGTAATTCCTTACCGAGTGTCCTGCAGATCGGTGCAGCGAAGGGCGGAGGCCAGCATGTTCACCGCAGATGCCCTGGAAGATCTGGATGCGGTGACGATTCTGGGAGGACTGCAGAGGGTTGACAGCGGTATGAGGTGTGATTATATATTCATTTGTAAGGAAAATATCCACACTGATTAATATTTCTCAACAGCGTGGCCAGCCTGGGTAAGATGAAGGTCAGCTCCATAGGCGGCACAATTGTGGATACTAACGTGGCGAATGAAAATAAGTTCTACATGCGCGAATGCCTTTACTCCAAGTTCAAGTACATTCTTGAGAGTGAGTTGTACCGCGAATGCCGGATGCTCGGAACATAACATTGGTTTATCATCTAGAACTCCACAGCACCGATTACTATTTGCGGCACGAACAAAGCGTGATTAATTTCATATATCCGGCCGGAACAGAGCCCGCGGGTCCGGCGGCCATGGCGGCGGCATCAAACGTTTTCCTTCTCAGGTGCATTGTGGCACGGCCGGATTTCCCTCTGCCACGCCTCTTCAATGCAATGGTGGCGATTTTTAGCGCCTATCCGGACAGGGATTACTGCATGATGCTGATGTCCGTGAAGTACAGGGCGAGCAAGAGCTATCTGGAGGTGATGCAGTACTTTATGGTAGGCCAGACTTCATTTGAGCCAACGAAATAGTATAATTATCAAACCACAGCCAGTGGCGTCACGGCCAAGTAGTCTGTCCAGCCTGGACGATGTATTCATAACACATCGCAGCACCATCTTTGGGGAGATAAGTCTGTACAAATTGGAAAAGGAGGACGTGGCACATGTGCACAACTTGGCCCTTGGGAACTTGCCTAGTAGTACACAAACTCCTAATTCAAGCAGCAGCAGCTTCTCGTACTGCTCCAAGGTGAACGAGCGGGAGGAGTTGGAGCACGAGCTCCATGTGCTCGATGCGATCATGAAGGATGTGCTGGAGAACGAGTTCAGTGAGTTCGCGGTGTTCACGATTCGGTGTGGGATCTCCACGAGATCCGTTAGGGAAAACACGGCGATTGGTTTTGTGATCGTGCGAGAGTTCCACAACCATGACAAGCTCTTTGAACACTACCATCTTCCCAGGCAAGAATATCAGTTGAATCGACGAAGGGCCGAGATCATATCACTGCGATTGCACCCTCTTTTCTTGGTCAGTGCCGGTCTGATATTTAGGGATTTGGCCAGGAAGACAAGCTTTTACGACTATTATTTCATTCATTCTGTCGACGTAAGTGAATAGTGCGCTGGAAATGAGTATTTACTTTTGATAAAATTACTCTATAGGGCTATAAGTACAGCAACGACTTGAAAAAAATGATGATGGTCGTAGAGCCGAAGCCCATTAAAAAGGTTCCGGTATTTACTAGGGTCCAGGCGGATCATAAAAAACCGAGGAAGAAGCTGAATCTACCCCCACCAAACTTTTCCAGGGATAATATGATCATCTATCGCCACAAACTCAACCCGGTTAAGTGGTTTACCAATAGCCAAAAACTGGTCATCATTGGATTCAGTGCAGTGACGAAGGCCTTTCTGCGACAGCTCGTGTTTCAATGGAATAGCAAGGAGTAAGTATAGGGTTTACTGTATATTAGCTACAATGGGATAACAATGTTTGGCTACTTTTATGATTGCCATTTCAAATATGAGCCTACAAGCTGGATTCTTTCCATAATATATATATAATATGTTGGAAATTTCTCATTAGCCACAAGAACTCGGAAAACTTCACCTGCTTGACTAGGCTTCAAGTGACTGTGATATGCAGGGCGGGCATTGTAGAGGCGGACTATGACAGCCTATTCAAGTGTCCTTATTGCACTAATAGCCAAGGATGCTATCTTTCGTACCGAAATGAGTCATGCTACGTGAGAGATTGTTGCACGCGGATTGATTTGCGAAGCTGGGTGCATTTTGTGCCAGGAAAGGTCGAAAAGGTCGATAGGTAGGGTAGTCATTAACTTATGGAACCTAGTGATTAACAGTGCCTTCAAAATCCATAGAGATAAAAAGTTTGTTAAGCTTGATTCCTGCGAAATTTACTATGACAAGCTATTGCTGATGTGCGACCGGCTGTTCGTTCTCCGTTGTATAGATGTGCCGGTGTATTCGCGACGACCTTGCAACCTCGTCGAGATTAACTTCCGCTTGAACAAGTTCCTGCTCTTCTACAAGGTTCGAGCACTCCTGGAGGATATGCCGCGAACGTATCTGGTCCTGGTGTATGGCAACAACTTGCACACCTACGAGTGCATTGCCTTTCTGATCGGCCACGGTGTGGATTGTTCGCGGATGGTGTTCGTCCAGCCACATCGCATCACTGGAAGGGATGCGGACATGAAGGAAAAGTGTCCTTACTGGGACAAAAACTTGCAGATGATCATGGACGACATCCTAGTGGAGAAGGGAGTCAATATCTTCACGGACTACGACTTCCACCATTACAATTTGCATAAGTCAACAGACTTCATTATGGAGGTGATATTTCAGCATTTCCCCACTCAAAAACAGATGACCTTCGAATGCGACCTCTTTATCTCCTTCCAGGAGGGACACCTCCACCAACGGCACAAGCAATGTGAGTATGCTCAATGGCTAAAATCATGTGTAAAAAGTGGAACTTCTTAGGGCTAGAAAATTCTGGCATCGAGCTCGACGGTAATGAAATCCTGGTAAACGAGCGCTACCAGACCAATGATCCAGATGTCTATGCAGCTGGTAGCTTCATTAAAATGCGGATCACACCCAACTATCAATATAAATTTGTCAGTGAACGAGAGTTGGCACGCAAGGTGAGATTGTCGTCGCTTAATTCATTTTATAATGTCCAATTACTTTTAGATCTTACATCATCTGGGCATTGTCACGGACAAGAATTTCGAGGATCGATTCGCTGAGCCTATGCTCTTCCAGGCCATTCTTCCGCTGCGGTACTTCATCACAAAAGTGACCATGCCTCGGAGATACCTTCTTTCCCAATTGCCAGTCATAGTAAATTGCAATTTGACCACGTATAAGAACAAAACCTTCTGTCGTGTGGGGCTATCAACGCGAATGATGGTGGATGAGATCGTGGTTGTAACAAAAAAAGTAAGACTATTTTGAGCTATTCCAATAAATAAATTCCAATAAATGTTGTCACTTCAGGAGTGCAATTTGGACTTCTTGCTGTACTTTTGTGGCAAGCACGAGTTGCTCCTGAACAAGTTAAAGTCACGCTATAGAGCTAATTTGATTCACTGCTTTTTGAAGTTCTTCCAGGAGCCCTGGACAGAGTTAATCATGCATGATGACTTCGAGGAGCTCCAGGCGGAGAATAAGGAGCTGCTCAGCCCCATGGCCATTTCGGCACTATCAGTGGGTTGACTGATGTTATTCCATATATTTTTCTTGCTATTTGATCCTTTACAGCGTCCAGGTCGTGGAGCCTTGGGCGAATTGACGGACATGGATTTCTTCACCCTGAACAAGCGCTACATCGAGCTCAAGCTACTGTCCTTCTTGAGGGAGCATCGAAGAGACTTTCGTCACAAGTTCGCCCTGCCCGAAGACTTTCTCAAATTGGACCTGGCTGACTACGAGAGATACATGGATACCGAGGAAAATGATTCGTCGTCGGACTTCAGTGAAACATAGTTTTCAAATGCAAAGCAGTCTGGTTGTGTACTTTCCGATTTTCATGTGCAGTGCTCAGATACAAATACACATTTTACTAATTTAAAATAAAAAATATAATGACCAGCAGCAATGATAATATATTAATCGCCACAGCGGGATTTCGGGATCAGCGGCGCATAGAAGACCTCTATGACGCCAAAAGCACTTGGCACTTTGGGGAGAAGGAAACGCCACCACTGGACACACTTTTCTTTAAAAACCAGGCGCAGCGACTGATAGTCTACAATAAACAGGAGTATCACCTGTTGCTGGCCTACAGCGAGTTTGCCAACCATCCAAATATTCCGGTGCTAGCAAACGATCTGTGGCTCCACTGGCTGAATGTTCGCTTTTGGTATGTCACTTTTGGATGAATCTGCATCTAAGCTCTAGGCTCACTGATGTATCTTTCCCAATAGCGTTGATCTTCCCATCACGCTGCTCAATGCAATATTTTTTAACTTCTTCATCTGCAAGGATGGCCACAGCCAAATGCTCAAAAAGGTCATCTTGGAGGTCTTCTACACCGAGCACTTGGTCAACTATATGCTAGTGGTTAAGCCGCCAGATTGCCCGCCAGGCCAATACGATGCCGTTCAGGCCTTTGGCACGACCTACTACCCAAAGTACTCGAAAGTCTCGGAACAGAAGCATCTGCCGGCGGTCATCGTGATCCAACGGCGCAGCACCATGCCAGTTCTGTCCTTTCGCAAGGCGCTGTAAGTTGTGCCCAGAAATCGTAATCCACGCTCCTCCTTTTCATTACTTCATTACCAGACCCGAGGACAATGACGATATTGTCGAAATGATAGATTCCGAGGATCCGGAACTGCGGAAAAAGCACGGCGACTTCTACATCGCAGAGCACCTATTGAATGCGGAAGGTTCCGATTCCGATCATAACGATAAGATCATAATTGCTGAGGTGCGTAGGTGTGTGTTCCTTGCCCCGAAACTGACTGTAATGTAATGTTGCAGTTCGAGGAGGAGATTGCCGATAACGTCAAGGGAGCTGGCCTAATGTGGCTATCCCAGTCCCTTGATATTGAGATGCTGGCCACCAACTATCACTTGGAACGTTTGGGCAACTTGGTACGGCACACCCCGGGTTTTTCGCACGCCCATGTGGGATTCGAAGTGATGTAGGTGATTCATGCACTCCATTGGAAATCTTTCTTTCAATGTTACACTTCTATTTAGCTCAGTAGAGCTGAAGTCGTATAAGGAATTGTTCACAAGAAAACAAATGGAAGAAAGGTATAGGTCGCACGTGAGTAGGATTAACACAGATGGTCAGGATGAAACGAGGAATATTTTATTCAAAAAGTACAAGCACCTATATGAGGGTGAGTAAAAATGTAACGAGGCTTTCCCTATTATAATCATTAATATTTCTAGAACTTCGCGAGGGAGCGTACTATATAACAGCGCATCAGGACAAACTGGAGATCTCTTTCGATTTGCCAGATGGCGAGAAATCGACCAGCGAGAATCGGCTACAGTACTTGGCAAAGGCCTCCAATGGTTTCCTGCTGAAGATGTTCCAGTTGCATCCACTGGTCCGCTATGAGTACACGTTTTACTCCTTGTCGGCCATGTTCAGCGCCTTTCCGGACCATGATTACTGTGTGACCCTGGTGCCGGGCAACGTGTCCACGAGTCCTTGCCAGCGGGAGCTGCTCCGCTTCTTTCTGGTGAGTGAATATGGGATTTGAAATTCCGCTGGAATTTCCTTCAGCGTTATCCTTTAGCCAGTTGCCCATCGTCCGAGCAGCACCGTTTCCGAAAACTTGTTCGTCGCGCATCGAAGTACGCTGTTTGGGGAACTCCGCGTACATCGATTCGAAAGCCAGGAGATCGATGAAATCAGAACCTTGATAAGCAAACAGGCCCGCAGAAGGGAAAGCTTGTCGGAAGATGAATCTGAGGATGGTAAAGGGTTAGACAATTACACAGAGGACGTCCTGTCCATATTTGAGGATATCATAAAGGAAATCCTCGAGGATCCCATGTGTGATCTGACTTGTTTCACCATTCGCTGTGGTCAATCGAAGAAGCATACCGACTGCCCGTTGGTTGGCTTTATAATCCTGAGGTGGGAATAATAACTGTCTAAAGTATATAACTAGCATAAATGTTTCCTTTTAGTCCCTTTTTGGTATATGACGATATAAGCAAGATATTCATGATGCCAAGAGACCAGTTTTCGCTGACGCACAAACGTGGCGAGATTGTCATGTTTAGGCTGCATCCATTTTTCCAGATGTGGTGCAAGACGATCCTTCGTACCGTTGCCTTATGCGATAATTACCGAGAACTGTACTACATACACTACTTTAGTGTGGGTTATCTATTAGTTGCACAATGTTTGAACGTATTTGAAAAGGTTCCTTTGACTTCTAGGGTATCTCGCTGCCCAATGATCTGATGTACAACATGATGCCCGTTGAGCCTCGCCGCATGAAGAAGAATCTGTTCGACTACAAGTGCGTTTCCTTTAGGCGCCGTGTAACGAAGGGAAAGATGTCAGTAAATGCCAGCGTTGATATCTGCACCAGCCGCATGCGGCTCTTTTGCCACAATCTTCAGCCCACAATGCACATGGGCGGCAAGAATTCCCTGCTTATCGTGGGCTTTTCGAGCACGTGTATGGCCTTTCTGCGGACCGTTATCTTCGCTTGGAATTCAAAGGAGTAAGTTTATATAACCGTGACACCCACGAAAGTTGACTGATTCATCTAATGCCTAATAGTTTGATTAATTATAAAAAGTACAACTGCCTGCCCATGGTGGACATCACGGTCCTGGTCGGTCACGGAATTATAGAATCAGCATATGATTGTGACTTCTCGTGCAACTACTGCGCGAACGGCAGGAACTGCTATGTGGACACCGGAAACGTGAATCCCTTTGTGAGGGATACAATGCAGCGGATGGATGTGAGGCATTGGGTGCGTTTCGTTTCCGGAGAAATGAAAAGTATAAAGAGGTGCGTGACTAAATATAGTTTTAAACTTTCATCTACATATTCCCCTTGTTAGACAAGAAAAGGTGGTGGAGCTGTCGGATGGCTGTCATCTGTACTACGATAAGCTGGTGCTGATGGGTGCCACAAGGTACGGGTTTGAGGACAAGGAATTTAAGGGGCATCCGATTCCCTTGAACTATGTGGTCAACAATACTCGCCTGGACAGGATTATCTTTTACCACAAAGTGTGTGAGATGGTCGAGTTAATGGAGTCATACAACATTATAGTCTACGGATACAATCTGTGTATATACGAATGCATTCACTTTTTGGTCACACATGGTTGCAAGGCCCAGAACATCACATATGTGCAGCCTCACGTGCCGATGGTAATGGAGGACCTGGGCATTCCCGAAAAGGATTCTCGGCTAGATCCGATCATCCTGGAAATGATAGCTGACTTGGGAGTTACAATATACCAATCGACCAACTACAGCCAGTTTATTCTGAGTCAAGACAACATGAACATTGAGAAGGTGGAGCTGATCATGCATCCATCTAAGAAGAAGGTCGTGCTGCCCTGCGAACTCTTTGTCAACTACAATGACAATACCATAAGTACGAGCATGGAGAACGGTAAGACAGATCAGAATAACAATTATATCCATATAATATATTCTTTGTTCTTTCCCAGTTCTCTCCGAGGCAGGAATTGAAATAAGTGAAAGGAGAATAGTGGTCAATTCGCGATATTGCACCAATGATCGCAACATATTCGCCGCTGGTATAAACGTAATCATGATACCGAAGCCAAACTTTCAGTATACCTATGGCAGTCCGCAAGAAATGGCTGAAAAAGTGAGTGTTCATCTAAAGTTAGTAGTACCTATGTACAAATTTATCTTCTTTAGCTGGCCTACGAATTGAACATGATTAAGGTTGTGATGCAGTCGCGATACTCCAAGCCGTACATGTTTACGGGAATCCTGCCAATGGGCTATCAGATCATCAAGATCACTCAACCAAAGCCCCTGCTTATAGGTCAACTACCGATCGACTTCTCTGAGACCTTGACTACCTACGATGATGGCGACTTTTGCCGCATTCGACTTAACAATAAACTGATTGTCATAGAGATTGTCTGCGTCACCAAGAAGGTAAGCAGTACGTAGTCTCTATTATACAGATAATTTATTGCATTATTCTAGCCGAAGAGACTTTACTTTATGGAGTACTTTTGTGGCAAGCACGCTATGCTCCTCAATGATCTGCGTGGTCGCTTCCAATCTGGCTGGATTCAGAATTTCCTGGATTTCTTTGAACAACCCTGGACAGAGCTCCTGATGCACGACAGGTTCGAGGATCTGCAGTTAAAGAACCGCAGACTTCTGCTCTCAATGCTGCTGATGAACAACAAGGATACCAATAATCCCAGGAACAGTCTGGAAAACACGCAGAGGCTAAAGCTGGAGGAAAACGTGATCGATTTTGTGCGAACCTATCGAAAGGATTTCACTCACGAATTTGCGCTGCCTGAGGATTGGGGTGTCTTTAATCTATGAGCGGTATGACTTTAGGTTTACCATACATAAATACTACGAAATGTATAAATAATAATATTGAACGCAGATTTTTATTTATATGTGTATTTTGTATTGCATACAATGCTAAATAATTAAACCAATTGCAAGTTTTTACATTGCTCAACATATTAAAACTATAAATAATCAAAAGCGAAAGCTTTCATTTGGGATTACCCTAAAGATTGTGTTATTCGGTTCATTCTGTTTTTAAGTTAGCTAGCTCGATTAGTATAACATGTTACTCTTTAGGTCTCGTTGTTAGCTTAATTACACATACATAGTATACTACAAGGTTTCACGGGATTCTAGAGGGGAGAACAAATGGAGGCACGGCGTCGGGATTGATCGCGCCTAATGGGTAGTGGACTAAGGCCACTGGGGAAGACAATGACATGGTGGTTGAGCTGGCCTCATATGCCCTGTAAGTACCTTCGTAACTCCTCCTCAGTGTCGAAGATCATGACGGGGAACGGCGATCCTGGCACGAATTCGCCTGCCCATTTGACCTCCACTCGATAGTCGCCCGGTTCGGTTGGATCGTACTAGAGATTGTTGGGAGAATAGTTATTATAGATATCCGTGGCTCGATCGAGATATAGCTGATCTTACCTTGCACAGTATGGTGCGATCTTTCTGACTCTCTCGCTGCATCTCCACGCGGAAAGCTCCTTTGGGTCCACGGACCCTAACTGTCAGTTGACCAGCTCCCGCTCCGCGAGTGTCGCAGATGAAGCGCGACTGGAAGGTGGCCAGCACGCCATGCTCGATTCCAGGTCCATAAACGCGGACCTGTTAGATTAGAGATGGGTTTTAGCTAAAGCATCGATTATGGGGAGAACTGTATGTGAACCCACCTTACTAGCATCCGGTGCACCGGCCACTTTCAGTGCGAATGGCGAGCCGGGAACATTTTGTCCTCCGTACTTGATGGTCAGGATATGGCGACCTGATTCCTGGGGCTTGATGTTCAGGGTGAAAGTTGCATCTCCATGATCGTATAGTTCGCAGTAGGCAACTTTCCGTACACCAGCACAATGGGCGGTGAGTTCGCCGGGTCCTGCTCTCCTGGTGTCTATCCAAGACTTAATATCCTTGCCCACAATACCGTGACGCAGTCCCTCGCCGGAGACTATGACCTTTGAGGCATCCATTGAAGAGCCCACTGCCACCGTTAGCGGACATCCCTTGACCAAACGACCGTTCCACTTTACAGAGAGATTTAGAGTGCCAGTTGTGGATTTCAGTGGAGTGTAGGAGGCTAGCCAGATGTTTTCGCTTGGCCTCGGTTGCGCCAAGCTCACTGGCAGCGACGTGTTGTCCTGGCTGGTGAGGATCACCTCCGGTCTGCCAGCCGGCGCATTGGAGGCATCGATTGTGAAGTGTGCTGCCTCCCCAGCTTGAGCTGCAGCCAGACCCCGACCCATGAGCTGAACCTTATCCGCCGCCTGTTGACCTGTGACGAAGGCACTCCTGGGGCACTGGGTGATGGTTAAGCCGCTCCAAGTCAAATCCAAGTCATGCTCGCCGGCAGCCAGGTTCTCGCCGGTGATGTTCAGGCACATCTTGCCGTCGACCAACTTGTCCACCGGTATTTCGATGCCATCGATGCTGCAAACCAGTTTTCCCGGTCCAGCATTTTCCACGTCGAAAATAATTCGCGCGGGCAGAATCAGACGGCCGTCGTGATCTACGAGAGTACCCCAGCCACCTACGGGTGTAACCTTGTTGGATTCCACGCAACTGATGTGCCACGGCGATCCCGGCAAGCTTCCCCTGTTTGGACAGCTAGCTCTGATCTCGTATTTGCCCACTGACAGAATTGTGTAGGAGATGCGCCACTCATTGTTGCCCAGAGCCTTGATCTTCGGCTCTATCCGCTCGCCATACTCATCCAATCGTTCGATCTGGACGTTCGGGGCAATGGGGCAGTAGACAACAAAGGATGCCTCCTTGTTCCTGTGGCAAACCTCCAGTCCGTGTCCGGCGGCACGGGCATCATTCCTTACGCCACTGGACGAGGCGGTAAAGGTCAGTGGAGAACTAGGAATCGTCTCGCCTCCGTACATGAGGGTCAGCTTGTAGTTGCCCGGCTGCGAGGGCACAAACTCCACGTTGTAGACTCCATCAGATTGCTCGCTAATTAGAACGGGAATGCTCTGATTGCTTGGCGATATGGCGAACGCCTCCAGTTCGGCGGTTCCGGCATTATCCGTGCGTACTGTGAAACTGTTTGGACTGTGAAGGGCCAGTGGTTCCTTAGTGACCCCTTGGGTGCTGACTTTGCTGCTGTCAAAGGATTCACACGTAAATGGGCTTCCGGGCAGAGGCTTCGATTGGTGGAGTACCTCTGTAAAGAAAGAAGGCGGATTAGATTCTCAGTCTGAATTGTGTAAACTCTTTAACCTTACCAATGACACACTGTCCCGGCTTGTTGATGGTGAACTCCGCCTGCAGGTGTCCGTTCTTTGTCTGATAACATCTGACCGGAAGAGCTTGTCCTCCTGGTCCGGAGACCACCACATCGAACTCCCTAGCTGGCCTCTTGACTGTATCGATGGCAAAGGAAGTGGTCTTTCCCACTCGCGATTGATACAATCCCAGACCACTGACACTGATTTCTTTGCCAGCACTGGCGGGCAGGACATTGATCTCCAGGGGTTTCAGGGAAATGGGCACTTCGTTGAAGAGAATGCTGATCTTGTGAGGAGCAACACGCGTGGGCTGGTAAACTATCTCATATACTCCCGTCTTGCTAGGTCCGCGAATGGTGTGGGGTACTTCGGTGGCGCCACAACGCACCAAAGCCGAAAGGTCTCCCTGCCCAGCTTCGTTCAAGGACACGCCAATGCTGGCTGGACGATGGCAGAAGGCCTCGCTCACCTCAGTGATCTTCACCAGCGTGGGATCAAAGACGCACAACGTGCGGGATCCAATGTGCTGACGGGTCTCGCGATCAATGAATCGCAAAGTGTAGTTCCCGGTCATGTGGGTCCGGAACTCGGCTGTTTGCCGGTTAATCGAATACGGAACAGACTTCTGATCCGGCGAGAATATCTCAACGATCTGATCGTCCGATGGGAAATCAATGGCCGCCAAACTACCGATCTGAATATGCTGCGTGTGCTGCTGGATGTCCACGCGGAAGGGGCTTCCGTCCACGGCCACCTCGTTGAAAGTGATGTTCACGTAGTGGGGTTCGGTGCTCTGGGGCACGAAGGTCACATCGTACAGACCGCGGGCACAGGCCACCACCTCTGCCTTAACGGTGCTGCTGTCCGTGGAAACCACCAGCTCCAGGGTTCCTTCACCAGCTCCTGCGGCGTCAACGCTGAAGGTAACTGGAACGCCCAGGTTGGCTGGCCCATACTGCTGTTCCAGTCCACTAATGCTCACCCTGGAGACGTCGAACACGTTGCAACTAAAGGGTGATCCGTTGATGTGCTGATCGTTGGCTGTCACACTGATCAGGTGGCGACCCACAGTGGTGGGGCGGAACGAAGCGGAGTAACTACCCCCGTCGTGCTGACTCAACTGGCAGTGCTCATTGTCCCCTGCTGGCGAGGTCACAAAGATCTGAGGCTCCACGCCCTCAAAGCCTTCGAGCTCAAAGGTGTTGTCCATCTTGACGGCAGCTTGCTTCAGGCATTCTCCCATGGCCATGGCCCGTGGCAATCCCATCGAGGGCGAAGCCGCGGCAGCGGCGATGTGACAGCTAAATGGTGAGCCCGGCACCGGATGTCCATTGAATCGCACCGACAGCGAGTGGGTGGCCGCCTCCGTGGGCTTGAAGTTCACCTTGAACCGAGCATTGCCCTCCGATTGGACAAAGTTGGGCACGTTCTTGCCATTGACGGCCACAATTATCTCCAGGTTGCCGGCTCCTGCCTGCGAGGCATTGATCCCGAAGCTCACACTCTTGTTGACCACGCCAGCACGGATATCGGTGACTATAACCTTCTCGGCGGAGTAGGCCTTCAGTAGGAACGGACTGCCCTCCACGTGACCACCACCGGGCAGACGAACCTCCACCGAGTGATCGCCTACTTCCATGGGCTCAAACTTGACATTGTAGCCCAGGGTGGAGGTACCCAATGCGTCGATCTTCACGGGCACACTACGCCTGGCAGGACCGAGTACCTCAACCGTCGGCTTTGTGTCCGACTCCACCACGAACTCGAACAGTCGTCCCACGCTGACCTTGTCCATGGTCTCCGGCGATTGGATACGAGCGGCAGCAGCCACACGGCAAGTGAACGGGGATCCCGGAACATCCTGGCTATTGAAGCGCAGCTCCACCGTGTGACTCTCAGCCTCGCGGGGAGTGAAGCTGATGGCATAGGTGTGCTGACCCTGGGCTTGGGCTGAAGTTGGAACCCTGCCTCCGTTGACGGTCACCTCTAGGTTTCCGGGGCCAGCCTGGGACGTCTCCACGAGGAATGTGACAGCCTTGCCCACAGTGCCACTACTCACATTCTTCACCTTGATGGCGCTGACATCGTAGACCTGAATGAAGTAACATTTTAATGGCATTTGGATTTCAGATCGAAATTCATTAAAGGTGTGACATACACTTGAAGTGAATGCAATTTAAGATAAGATTCTCCACTCACCTTGGCTGCATATGGACTTCCGGCGGTGGGTAATCCGTTGACCGTGACATTAACCCGGTGCTCACCCACGACTCTGGGCACGAACTCCGCCTTGAAGACGCCATCTGCGGACTGATGCACTTGCGCCGGAACCGATTGGCCAGCAGGTCCTGATTTGGCCAGCGATTTTGCGTTGGTTTTTGTTTGTTTATCATTTCGATTGGATTTTAGTATTGATTAATTATTGCGTGTTTGATTTGATTTTGATTTTCGGTTGCGACGCGGCCGGAAACGAGTTTGAGATTGATTTCGTTTGTTTGTTTTGTTGAAATTCGATAATTGGGCAACGATTCAGTTGGGTCAGATGTGTGTTGTTGGGTTAGTGTTTAGTTTCAGTTTTCAATCGCGGATGAGGCGAAAAATTTGGAAAAATGTTCAATTGATTAGTCATTTTAATCTTTAAAGTGTTTGGATAGTCGGGGGTAGTTGTTTGTGATCGTGTTTTAGATTAGTTCGAGTCATTTACTTGGAGTGCGGTTAGTTTTGATTGATTATTGTATTGAGTGTGCCAGAAACGGTTAGTAAACGGGCATGTGGGGTAAGGGTCAGAGACAATACTGTATAGATAATATAGATATAATTAGAGCAATCCCAAGTGGATCTGTACACTGCATACAGAGCACTATGAACGAGCCTGCTGGATATACAACCTATTGAGTTTGTTTTAAACCATTTTCTTTATTTTTGTTCGAGTAATTCTACACATTAATCAGTATGAAACAAATTAGTAAACAATCGGACATTAGTAAATACTTTGTTTGTTATTGTGTTGGCATGGACTCTCGACTCATTCGGAGACTCAATCTGGGGTTATTTTGTGGTTCGGACTGTTAGCAAGTATATATACACCTGGAGGATAGTATATATATTTGTAGGGGAGAGCGCGGAGACTACTCCCTCGTTTAAAAGTATAGGTAATGTAAGTATATGCATAGATTTATATATATTCTAGTACAAAAGATTTCGCCGTCCTGAAATATAATACAGATACAAAAGTGAGCAACATTATTACAAAAGGACATATAATTACAAACAAAGGTAAGACACAATCATAAATGCACACAAAACACACAGGAGACTAGTAAGCTGGAACTACATGAGTAATAGCAACTATATATGGTATCTATGGGTACTAAGATTCCATATCTGGCCCTTTGGCATATTTGCATACATCCTACTACTTCATAATACCCAAAACAGAACCCTTAAGCCCGCACGGATTGGATTACAGTCGAACTTTCCTAAGAAACCATAGCTCAGCAAAGTACTTGGGTATATTTTTCTATCAATAAATAAATATCCTGTGGGATCTTCTTTTTCTTGAATATTTATATAATTAGGAAACCTGCAAACGAAAAAACCGTATTAAAACATGCTAGCTACACATGAAAATAAAGATGTATTACACTGAAGCTCTTTAAACGAAGTTCGACTGTAAAAGCAAATGATGTATGTGCAACATAATTACAAAAGCACGCAGAAACTACACGACTAGGCTGCGCATCTCATAAATCCAGTCTCTAAGTGCAGCACCTTGTCTTTGGACTCTGGGATTCTGCTGGAGACATCAACCACATGTGGGTCTGGTGAATGGGGGCGGTGAAAAGTGGGGTGTGGCATGCTTGGGAGTTTCCACAACGATTTCCGCTCATACAAATTGCCTGTACAAGTTTTTGTGCGTGAGGTGTGTGAGAGTGGGTGCGATGCGGATACAGATACAGCTACAGATACGAGTTGCAGATACGAGTTACAGATACAGTTACAGATACGGTTACTGCTACCAGATACGGATATGTTTATGCAAATGGATCCCATCGAATAGAACGCTTAGCAGACACAAACAATAAGCCAATCGAGCAATTAAATTACGAGCCTTACGACTAAACCAATGCACAAGACACATATCATATAAGGGGAATGAAGGGGAGCCTCGGGGCAGATAGCCCCACACAAACAGATGACTTTTGGTTAGCAGAGGTGGGATTTGGGCCCAAGGAGCACTCCACTGGCCACCGGTGCCTACATACCTTCCACGTTCACCTCGATGTCCTCCAAACGGCCGCCATTGTGATTGATTACAAAAGAATTGGTCTGGTGCACGGGTCCTGGGCCACCCAGGGACACCTGGGGCCCGGCCACGCCCCCACTGATGCTGACCGTTATCGGACAGCCGGGAACGGGCATTTTGTTGAATGACACGTTGATCGTGTGCTCGCACGACTCCGTGGGCACAAACGATACCGAAAATCTGCAAAAGAGAAAAGATACAAAATGTTAAATTGCAACCACAACATTTAAAGGTAGTTTAATACAAGATACTCTTTACACAGTTCTTCTTAAGCTCTCATTAAAGCTATAAAAAGTTCCAAATGTAGAGAACTTTTGATAGATAAGTGTAATTTTGATAATTGAATAGAAAATTTAGTACTTAAAGTGATTCAAGCAATTATAGTAATAGGAAAAAAGAAGCGCAATAAAAAAGAAAACTAAACAAATTATCTTCATCAGACATGAAAATAATTGTGCTCTATTAGCAAATAAATGAAAGTTTAAATTGCCACAAACACATTTAGTCAATTGAAAGCATTGGACTCACCTTGCACTGCCTTGCGGATGCACCTGCGTGGGAATGTTCTGTCCCTTGGCCGAAATCGTGATCTCCAGGTTGCCCTCACCGGCATCGCCCGCATCCACTGTGAACTGCACCGGGCGTCCCATGGTTCCCCGCGAGACACTGCCCACCACCACCTTGCTGGCATCGTATGACTTCGCCAGGAAGGGGGTTCCCTGCACGGCGAATCCGTTGTACTCCACGTTGATCGAGTGCCCGCCAACGGTGGTGGGCGTGAACTCGGCCGTGAAGCCAGCGTGGATATCTCCGGTCACCCGGACAGGTAACTCGCCCTGGGGACCGCGCACGCTGACAGCCAGCTCGGCAGCTCCACCTCCGCTCACGGTGATGTGAAAGGAGGAGGGCCGGTTGACTGGGATTAGCTCCAGGTTGGAGAGATTCAGGAGCACTCGCGAGGTGTCCGCCACGGCGCAGACAAAGGGACAGCCGCGCACCGTTTCTCCGTTAAATTTGATGTCAATCAGATGCGACTTGGCCTGCTCCGGCGTGAAGGAGACCAGGCAGCGACCGCCGCCCACCACCTGGACATGATTGGGCACCTCGCCCTCGTTGATGGATATCTCCAGCTGGCCCTCGCCGGCGGCGCTGGCATCCACGCGGAACTGGCACGGCTGGCCGACCACGCCGCCATTCACCTCCGTCACCTGGATCAGGCTGGAGTCGTAGACCTTGGCGATCAGCGGGCCGCCAGCGATCTTCGTGCCGTTGATGGACGCATCGATCACGTGGGTGCCCACCTCGGTGGGCACGAACTCGATGCGAGCAGCACCATTTGCCGCCTCGTGGGTGACTCTGGCGTTCAGCTTTGACTTGCTAGGAGTCAAAACCGTCGCCACGCACTCGCCCTTACTCAGGCTTTGTCCAGGAGGCGGCAGTATCTCAAAAACCGCCGGCGTATTGGCGGGTACCAGGCGAGTGGATTCGCCCAGAGCGGTCAGGCCGGGTGAGGACATGATTTCAGCGTGCCACGGTGAACCTGTAGGTGCGGAAAGCAAATGAACCAATCGATAAGTATCTGGAAAACAATAAAGATTGCTTTGCAAATTGCATTTTAAGCAGCTAACTTAACGACCCCAGTAGATTGTAGCCATATTTGACCCCAAAGCAACGGTGTGTATATGCAACTCAGGTAATTGAGACTGATGCCACATTGGCAGTGCCCCAGTGGGTGTGTCAAATACGTAAAGTATAATTTACTTAAATGCTTAAGTTGCTCTGCTCTGATACATTAAAATTGGTTTCTATCCATTATAACTTAGCATCGAAAGTCCCACTTGGTAAAACTACACGATCACAAATAAAACTTTGGCCCGGCCACAACTTTACGATCCAACCTCGCATTCTTCAGTTGACAAGGTTTCCGCTGCGACTTTGCATTGTTTCTAGCTGCGTCTCATTATAATTGTCGCAATCTCAATCTGTGCCGCCTGGTTGCCGGCGACAAGTGCGTATCTGTGGCTCTGAATCTCTGTATCTGTATCTGAATCTGAATGTGAATCTGGAGCTGCGTATCTGTGCCTCGACTTTCCTCAGAGTGGCTGTGGTATCGTAAGTTGGTACCGTAGTTTAGTGCGACTAGTCCAGGAATGTTTCGAAGTGAGCCCGAAAGCATCATTAAATCGTTTTGAGGAGCCGCAATCGAGTGGCTCCAAAGCCAATTTGCGATGGTGGGGCAGATTGGCAATTGGCTCGTTAAACGCTCGCTTATTTGTTGGCACTCGAATCTCACAACTCACAGCATTTTTATTGGACACGGCGGTCGTCTTTTTTTCCCCATTTTTTAGTGTTTGCTGCCTGGCGCTCAAATTTACTTTTGTTTGCAACTTTCCATGCATTTCTCTTTTAGCAATTGTTGCACTTTTCCTTTTAGTGCTCGCTTGCACTTGCTGCTGTATTGCTGTATGTATTATGGCTTTCCATGAAAATCGCTGAAACGGTCAGTCGCGCCAGTTCGATGGAAAAAAGTCGAGTTGCAGCACTGTCATAGCTCAAACTTGCTTCGTTTTGGGTTCTCAGCCGGCGCGACTTTTCTTTCCCTGGGAAACTTCTGCTCAATCACAAAAACTCAAATGGAAAAAGAAAACAAACACTTTTTTATTTGCCCGAGCTGTGAAAATCTCATAGTGGAAGACACTTGCCATCCTAGCACTTTGGCCCAAACACTTTTCGTAACTGTTTCTGACTGTTGCTGTTGCTGTCTGTGTTGTTTGTTTTCGGTATTCTACCAATTGAGGCCATCATTAATCAGTTATCGCACTCTCATAACTCTGCGCATGGCCAGCGGCTATGCAAAAAGATACAGTTAGGCGACCGCCGATCCAAAGAGTCGAGTCCAACGCACCCGACAAATCTTGGTCGACTTCCTCGCAAGTCGCACGGTGGCTGCGAGGTAAGTTGTAAATTGCAGGTAACAAATAGCAAGTGGCTAGAGCAACTGCAATTCGGCCAAATGAAAAGCTGTCTTTTTGCCGCTTTTCTGGCCGGTTTCCCAGCTGGAGTGCTAATCGCAGCGCTGAATGGTTGCCCGGCGGTCGGAGAACAAGTGCAGGTATGCGGCATCTAACGCTGTTATTCAATCTGCATAGGCATCCACTGGGGAGCTACACTCGAACAAAAGCCTTTGAAGAAAGCCGTATAGAAAGAAAGTTCCCTACTCTTCACTTTGTTTGATTTTAGTTTCATACAACTAAACTAAAATATAAACATACAGAAAGTCTGTTATCATAGAAGACCCTAATCGACGATTTCACAAATTTGAATAGGTATGGGTGTTTCTTTCAGTGCATACACTTGTGTGTTACTTTTTGCCTGCGGTTACGTGACTCGCCGCAAAAGCCCGTTAGATAGCCTGCAGCTGTCGCAGAGGTCTGAATCTGATTCTCATTTTAATTCGGATTCTCCGATTCCCGATGCTGAACCCCAAACTAAAACCCAAACTGAACCTGACCGTTACACCAAACTATTTTCCGAATGTTACAAAGGAGAATTTACGTTTTGCTGGCTGGAGACTGAGGAGCGATGCTGTCGACGGTGCAAGATGGCTGGGTAATCAAAATCCGAAGACCTTTATTCTTTTGCCGTTGCGAGCTGTAGAATCAACAATCAAATCACAATCGCTGGCGGCACGTCTGAACTTGAAAGAGGTGAAGATTATTTCGTGTAGCGATTATGTCAGCGGGTTGTAAATTATTTATTTATGTGAGCATTTTTTTCGGAGCTGCAATCTGAATTTCAACAAGACAACAACGATTAAGCGAAAACGCTTATAAGAATTTGCGGAGCGTTGCACAAAATGACATCGCGGCACGACCACGATTCGGCGCACGTTTTAATCGCGTTTTTACCACACGACACTTTAGTTTTTCTTTCGTTTTATCAGTATTTATAATCACTTGAGTTGAACTCCAGCTCTCTGTGCTTTTTGGGGGTTAAATGGGGTATACAGGGTTAAAGGGGCGCGTCGAAAACCAGTTAATGCTGCTGCTGCTGCCTTTCGACAATTTTCGTTATTAAATTATGCACAAGCCAGACGGGCTGGCAGTTTCACTTTGAATGGCGGTGGCTCATAAAAATCCCAAACAGCCGCTCCGAGCTGGAAGTGGGAATGTGTGCCAATATGCTGAGCGGAAATGGCCAAAAGCGGCGGGTAAAAGCGGCTAAAGGAGGCTAATTCCGATGAGATGGAGTTGGAGAGAGAGGTGTGGCCGACGCTCATTGTTAAACATAAAAAAAGAAACGAAACGAAATGCGGCCAAACGAAATCGAAATGTCTGCTCACGATGCCTAAACTTTGGCTATAGGTAGGTAAGGTATGCATATATTTCGTGAGCTTCAAAATCGGTGGAAAGTGGTGGACGTGGCCAAGAAATCGCAATCTGGCCCGGAGATCTGGCGCATACCTGTCGCGCCCTCCATGCCACACCATACCATCGTACCTGCACACCTGACTGACAACCTATCCCAACGGGTTTTCGGCTGCAGCAGGAGCAGATATTTGATTTCCGCCCGAGCCGACAGATATATAGATATATATGTGTACACACAATGCACTGGCATGCAACAAGTGCGCCTTGAACCACATACAACAACAACAACGGTGTGCCGCGGATGTATCTGTGTATCTGTATCTTGGCCAAGAGTGCAAGTTGCAGTTGGCAAACCAAGATGGCTGCCCCCTTTGTCACAGCGGAAAATGGCTAATGAAAATGCCTTGCAATGCGGAGACAGTTTTCATTGCATTATTGATTCGGCTGAGCCAAAACACTCAGCCTCGTGCAAACAAAAACGCTGCGAGTTCGCTGTGGAGTCGAAATATTTCCAGCTTAAAGGTTCATTAAACTGGTTTTTGTTCGCACAAGAGACCCCGAAAAAAACAGAGAGTGGAGGGGCGCATATTAGCATATTTCTATGGCTTAGAAATCTCAGACACGGAATCTTTTCGATTCGCTTCACATTCCGGCAGTCCAATAAATCGTTCTTTAATATTCTTTTTTGTTTGTATTTACGCGTGGGGTTATTTTTTCGTGTTTAACACACAGTTCTTCACTTTTATCGGATTCTCCGCTAGCCACAATCACAAATTCGGTGCGTTTTTCTTGCCAATTTTCCAGGCGTTTTGCGAACCGCGATGCCGCCGACGTGTCAGTTTCGTTTGGAGCGCGATCTTCGACTGCCAACGCGACTCTCGCTGGGAGCGCCCTCAGCTCGCAAACCCGTCGAGCAGGTAAATCCGATCACAGAGCGAGCCGGAGCGTAAGCCGCCCGTAGATTGCGGCAGGTGAGCACAGCTGAGCTCAACTGAGAGCCAGTGAGAGTGTGCGGGAGTGGGAAACTCAGAGAGCGACTCACACGACGAGAATTCGCCGCACAGTGGGCAGATAGTTCTTTAAAATATCTCATCTCATTTTGACTCGTCGAAAAGTATGTAAAAGGGAGAAGGAAGCGTTTTGGACCCTGTATAGTATATATACTCTAGATCAGGACCACTAGCCTAGTCAAGGAAGTCGACTATATCGGTATAGTATAGTATTTCTAGTTTAACAATGGAACAACCAGTAAGCTGTTCCTATCTAAGATTATGGCCAAAATATGTGGTCTCAAGTGAGATGACCTTATAAGTAACTAAACCACTTATTATACACCCCCACATATCGGTAAATAAGCGAACTCGGACTCACCTGGAACTGTTTCGCCATTGAAGGTGATCTGCACCGTGTGCGTTCCATGTTCGTGGGGCGTAAAGCTGGCTATGAACCTCTGACCTCCCAGCGAGCGCACCGAGGAGGTGACACGCCCGCCGTTGACCAGGATCTCCAGATTGCCGGAGCCCGCCCTCGAGCCATCGATCTCGAACTCGACGGGCCGTCCAATAGAGCCATTCGGAATATCCTGCACTCGAATGGCCCTGGCACCAGTTGCATTGCCGTCTATGGGACGAAATCTAGAGAGGGAGCTGTATCCATAGCCCGGGGAGGGGCCATGTCCATTGCTCTCGGTAACCACATGCTCGCTGGATTCCTTAACGGTTTTCGTATATCCACCGGACTTGTCCGTATAGGTATTGTTCGAATGTGACTTGACTGTAATGGCACTGGGTCTGCGAGGTAATTAATAATATAATATAAATAGTTAATAATATTTCAAAAAGTGCTTTAAATCAGCACGTTTTCGATTGTACTCACTTGTAGCGCTCTGCATCATCGGGGGAATCCCGACGATAGTCCGACTGCTGCTGCTGCTGCTTGTGCAGGGCGAACTTGTTGTACTGGGTGTTCCGGTGCGTCTCGTGGTCCAAATCCGGGCGGTTGTATTGCAGTTCCGTGTTCAGCTGCTTCTCGGTCATGTTCGCCAGCGATTCGAGCGAATTGTGCGAGAGCATGTGCTTCGTCTTGTTGATGACGTCCCAGCTGTCCCGCCTGGCGGAAGCCGGCTTCATCGAGGACACCCTCACATTGGAGGAGTGGTCGATGCGGGGCTCGGGGGATCCAGTTCGACGCAGTCGCTCGGCAGTTCCGTAAAGCGAGGGACTGGCACGAATATTCGAATCGGTGACGTAGTTCGAGGTGGACTTGTAGGTCGATGACTTTTCTACGGTACGCGACGACTCGTAACCATTCTGAAAATCGAAGAAAGGATTAGTTTAGGCGTTTAAAGGCTTAAAGGGTTATTTTTCTGAGAACTGTTTACTCTACCTTACTAACGGGACTGGTCAACGGACTTCCCATGCGGTGAGTGGCCGTGGTGATATAGGCGCTATTGGGAGAATAACGTTGCACGGGCGAAACGGAGGCGTGCCGCGGACTGCTGGTGATATTCCGCGTGGAACTCTCGTACTGATTGGACGTCTTGATGGTCAACGGACTGTGGGTGTGCACTTCGCTTGATCGAGTCTGTCGAAAGTAAAACGAGGGTTAGCAAATGATCGCAATGAGTGAATCACACAAAGCAGACAAGAGTTAATCGTTGGATAACTTTCTTTTTGGGATAAGCAAATCGAAACAACAAAAATTTAGTTACATTGAGTGTGGGACTAGGTATTGGACTAAGCGATCTTGTCAGGGTACTGGTGGCCAGCTGCTGGTGGCGCTGCTGGAAGCTGCTGCTGCTGCTGGTATTGGTGGTGCTGGTCAGCTCGCGCTCCTCGCGTGGTGGCGTCAACTTGGGCTTGGTCACCGCACGCCTCTGGCTGTACAGCTCGTTCTCCTTGTCGTAGTAGTAGTCGTTCTTCGTGGAGCTGCTGTTCGAGGTCTTCGAATCCCGTCGCCCGTTCAAAGTTTCCGTGTACAGATCGGCGGAGTTTAGGTACTTGACCGTGGGGGAACCACTGGCTGGTGGTGGAGCTGGTGGCGGAGTGGCATGGTTCTCCTGTCGAAGGTAGGTTTCAGTGTGTGTGTTTGGGGACCGGACCAAGGATGGAGGAGTGGACATGTGGGTGTGTGTGTGTTAGCCAAAACATTCAATTTTGATGGGTTTGGGTAATGAGGAGGAGGAATATCCCATGCCGCATGCCTGCTCCCCTGACTTCAACTTACCTCGCTCTCCCGCTTATAGTACCTGGAACTCGAACTGTGGTAGTCAGTGGTGTCCAACTTGGGCGAGTACTGGGGCGAGTAGCTGTTGGTCCTCTCGGCCGTGTTGTGCCTCGAAAGCGAGGAGTTCCGGTAATCATTGTGCCGCGTGTTCGTGGTGGAGACGAAGTGCATCGAGGGACTCTCCGAGCGGTGCTTGCTGTCGTGCAGCGGACTGCTGCGCGTTTTGCCAGATCTTCCCTTGGTGCCCACACGCATGCTGGAATTCGACATAATCACGATTAAAAATTTAATCATTAAGCCAGGTGGATGTACTCACATGAAAGGCGAACCTTTGACATCGTAGCCATTGAAGTAGATGTACACCCGGTACTTTCCATTCTGCCTGGGCATAAAAGTCACCCTGTACTTGTTCTCCACGATCTTCTCCACCGAGCAGACCAGCGAATGCTTGTCGTGGACAATGTCCACGTGCAACTCGCCCGAAACACCCACTCCACGTGCATCCACTTCGAAGGTGTGTGCCCTCAGCGGCATGGCTCCATCCAAACCATGGACCGAGACTCCGGATGCATCAAACACGGCACAGGTGAAGGGTCCTCCTTGGATGTGGCGACCCTGGTAGGTGATGGCTATCTCCCAGATACCTGCCTCGTCCGGCTTGAATATGGCACTGTGTCCCTCGTCGATCTTCTTCAGCGGGCAGTTGTGCGAGATGCCCGTGGGCGATACCGCCGTGACCAGGATGTCCTCCGTCTTGGGCGCACCGGTGGCATTGACCAGCACCTCGACGAGACTGCCCAAGGCACAGGGCGCCATTCCCGGCGGAGCCACCTGCAGCAAACGCGGCAGGGCTCGGAAGAAGTGTCCGCCCAGGCTGTCCTCGCCGATCTCCACCACAATCTCGTGCATCCCATAGCGCTCCGGCACAAAGACTCCTTCGCCGTGGGCATTGAGCCGCACGGGCTGTCCCGGTTGTCCGGACGGAGGAACCACGTGGCAGCGTACTGAGCTGAGGCTTATGTCCCGGGACATTACGTCGATGCGGAAGTGGGTCTGCGTGTGAATCGGACATTAAACATTTACGCTCTGCACTTGACAGACTGCAGTGTGATATGTGTATATGAGCACAGTTATGGATAAAATAAATGAGCTGACTAGTAAAAATATTTGTTTAATTTTAACATTGGGAGCTATCTTTCTAGTTATCTTGTAAGCAAACACCACTGATCGGATTTGTGTTAGGAAATAATATATATTTTTATCTAGTCACGAGTGCCCTATTATTTTGCCACCAGCTGTACATGCATATATATGTATATGCTTCACTCACCGGTTCGCCCACCCGACCGGATGTGCTCTCCAGGTAGACGCTGACCAGGTCGGACAGCGGAGGCCTCGGCGGCACCCACTGCAGGTGGGCCGCGTAGGCCATGATGCCCAGGTGCTCCACTTCCGGGTTGGCCATGTCCTTGGCCGTCAGGATGGGCTGCACGCCCAGCCGGGCGCCCGCGTCCACCGCCTTCCGAATGTTGTTCTCGTAGTGGAAGGGATCGGTGCTGAGCTTTTCCGGAGCGGGCGCCGAGCCACCCAGTCCCTTAATAATTTCGCACATAACGCGTCCATCGTTCCAGTCGGTCTGCGAAATGAAAGTGCCATTATGGGATACGATTATTATTGGTTGGAAAAATACGAGAATTAATAAGTATTTATGTTCGTTTTAATGCAATTGTTGCAGATGTACATTAACTTTTGTTCAACGGATTAAAAGGTCATATTTAAATGCGTTAAAAAGCGTGTTTTATTGTAGAGCCATTAAAGTTTATTAAAAAAGAAGGCAGCTTTATAACTGAAGTTAACTGATATATGATTATAGATGTTAACTTACCGTAAAGTTCTTCACAGGGTCCTTGACCTGCGTATTCACCCATCGCATGGTGGCATTGTAACCAGGACCACCGGGCTTCATGAAGTACGAGAGGTACGTCATGCCGGACAGCTCATCCAACCAGGGTGAGGCCAGGTACTCCGGCTCCAGAACCTTGGGCACTCCAAACTCGCGCTGGGCCAAGTCCATGGCCTGGGTGCAGTTGCGCACACTCTGGCTGGGATCGAGACTCCGCCAGTGCGGGAACAAGCCCGGCTGGCAGTAGTCCAGGAGCGCCGCCAGATTGACGCCACTATTCCAATCGGTGGTCAGATTGGTGATCCTGCAGTCCGGCAGAGCGGCCTGCAGCCAGGCCAGCATCAGTTTGCGCGGCGGGAACTTGCTCCTTCCGATCTGGTAGCGCACGATGAGGGACCAGATCAGTCCCAGGATCAGCTTTATGTTCCCATTCACGATGTCCACGTTGCCGATGTTCACCAGCTTGATGTGGTCCGCCTCGATGGACTTCAGCGCAGTGGTGGCGTTCTCCAAATAATGATGCTGGTTGGCGGGTCGGCGATTCCACGAGGGTTTCAGTGGACGCGTCTGCAGGTTCTCCACAAGGGCGCACAGACATGTGCCATCGCAGAAATCGGTGGCCCAGTCATGAACCTGAGAGACAATGGAAATTTGCATTAACTTCTCCGTATCATTAGAAACAGTAATGGGAAAGTTTGTGGCAAATAATTAGATTACTGCAGGAATACGTTTCGTTTAGCAACGCAAGTAATGTGGCAAGTAAGGGATGGGAGTGCATTCCATAATTGGTTTATTTAATTATAATTAGATTTAATATGAAATTAGCTTTTTACGGTCTATTAGGTGGGGGGTAGTTTTTAATTTTCCATTCTATATAAATTTAATTTTAAAGAGCATGCCAACCCAAAACACAAAATGTTCGAAAGAAGAGATTTTTAATCTTTATTTAATGACTCTAGCAGCATTTTCTTTACAGCTACGTATTAGTTGAGATTACTAGACTTGCTGTAGTACATATGTACATAATTCCCAATGGAGATTAGCAAATGAGCGAAACGCCTACCATGTCTGCGCAAATGCAAGAAGGTCGCTTGACTGGCAGCCTTCCTAATGAGCAATCAACGCCCCTTCCGCAAACTGGTGGCCCACTTTGCAAGGTAAACCGCTTGCTCGGAACTTGGAGCATGGAGACCAGATCTCGGAACATGGCACATGGAGCTCGAGCTTGGGCTTGGGAACCCAACAGGTTCGCTGCTCCAAACGGACCGGCTT
Organism: Drosophila simulans; assembly: GCF_016746395.2. Taxonomy (NCBI): domain Eukaryota; kingdom Metazoa; phylum Arthropoda; class Insecta; order Diptera; family Drosophilidae; genus Drosophila; species Drosophila simulans. The sequence goes on from NC_052521.2 coordinate 19,888,778, forward strand.
TCTCCGCCCGGGTGCAACCAATTGTGCGCGATTTTAAGCATTTGACATAAAGCTTTTTATCTGGCGGCTGTCGGCATTCGACTGGGGGAACTCCACTCCACTCCACTCAACTCAACAAATAAAGTACGACAAAAAACTGGAGAACTGGGTACGGAGACAATCGCGTGTCTGTTGCTGTTTGTTTGTGCCTAGGAAAATATTCATTGGATGCCATAAAAATCTCACATCGCACATAGTTGCTCCATGGCTCTCTAACAAGCTGCCGCGGGTTGTTATTTGTCGCTGCTGTTATTCCGCCCTTAAATTTTTAAGATTCCTCTGCTTTTACGATATGAACTCGAGTTTCGTTGGCAGTTGCGTTTTCACCTGACAAAATATATGTACTTTTATTTGCATATAAAGGTTTGCTCTGTGTCAGAAAATGACTAGTCATTCTAAAACGACAGCAATCATTTTGAGATCATTTAATTCTAGCTGAGGCAACTGTTGTTGAACTGCATTTAATAGCTAAGGTCATACAATGCAGTCACTTTGAATATTTCTCTCCGTGTATCTGCTCCCATCAAAGCATTTCCCTTTGTTTGCACATGCATTTGTCATACAAAGTGGATTGCAATATTATTTGTCGCATACGCATGAACTAGAATTGTAAACAGCGTAAAAAAACGCAAACTTGGATGACTCGTTTTGGTTTGGTGACCCAAATAGACGCCAGCCAGGTCACAATTAGCGCTGTATACTAAGGGGTCTTCAGCCTTGCTCATCACATACATGTATATACATTTTTGGCCCAACCGAAAAAGTAAAAAAAAAAACAATAAATAAAACCCCGAATTTTATACTCGAAACCGGGCAAGATCGCGCACAAAAGCTTTAGCTTGTTTTGTGTATTGTAACTGCTAATGGGAACTCGATGCGTTGGCCTTGGCATTCAACTGGCCAAATATGGTCGGTTCAGGTCGTTCAGTGCGGTGCGTGTGAGAAAATCCGTCGGAACAGAGTGACAGTTCAAAAGTCCCTGGACAAATGAAATGCATTGTTGGCAGTACACATAAGTCCGTGTGAGTACACTTGGCATCATTGTTAATGTAATTGTCGATGCTGCCATTGGAGTTCAAGATCTGCGTGGGCGATTGAGCCGAGTTTTATGAGCGCGGCCTTTTAGGGAAACTCGCGGAAGAGCTAGAGGCCCCAGTTTATGATGGAGATTTATACTTTTACGGGTTCTGTCAACAGTCAATGTGCTCGTTATGCGATTATATTTAGCTTAAATGGGATCGGTATATGAACTTCGAAAGCCTTGACTTATGTGATATGTAATACATAAAAATCGTGCATATTAATTGGAAATGAACTCTACTTTTGGGTTGGCACACATACCCTTGTTTTGTTTTTTTATTCCTAATTACACTTTATTAAGCAGTTTGAACACATGCCACTTTTTCTATGTGCAACTGCCTTCGCAAATCATTTCCTGGCTAAAATTCCAGATCTAAACGTTTTGTATTTCACTCAACGATTCTCAGGCCCTGTTTCATCGATAGTTCTACGAATTCCGCATTCAACGGAGCCGGCCCATTGATTGGGTAATTGTTTTTTGCGCTTGATCGATCAGATATTCAGTCGGCGGGCATTACTCAGTCGGTTAGAAAGTGTTGCATAATCGGAATGTATCTATATCTACATTTATGGCTTAACTCACCTGCATTCCCGTCTCGCGCAAATGCTCGTTGACCCAGTTGCGGAATGTGTTCGCCTGGATCTCCACCCAGAGGTCCTCGTTGCCCCGGATGTTCATACCCTTGGCGGCGGTGCCCTCGGGACTCCGGGCCACCAGACCGGCGTGGGTGATCTTCTGCGTTTCGGTGGTGCCATCGGAGTTGTGCTTGAGCAGCCCCGCATGCGTCACCTTGGCGCCTTTTATGTCCTTGACGTCCATCTTCACTGCACGTCACTGCACTTCACCTGCGACTCGCACATATGTGTGTACAGATGTAACTCGCGTTCGAAACACTGATCGGGAGAAATGGGTAAATGAGATACTTCTGATCGGTGCTAGTTGTAGCTATGCTATTCAGTTTCGGTTTCGATTTCGGTTTCAGTATCAGTTTTAGTTTCGTTTGCACGCGCTCGCGGCCCGAAGCGAACTGGAACTGCGCTTAGCTGGTCGATCTGGGCGGCTCTGCTCTCTTGGCCTGGCCAAAACAAACGATGACGTCATGGCCAAAGCTCAAAGCTCCAGAGAGCAGCAGGAGAACTCATAAAAAAAATGCGGGGGGTTTCGCCAGCGAATGTGTGTGTGCGAATATCTCTGAATCTGGCTATAAAGCAAAACTGGTTTCGTCGCTTCCAAGCCAAAACGAAGCGAGCGAAAAGGAAAATTGAATACAAAAATAACAAAAAGGCGAAAATAATACATAAAAAAAAGAGTCTGTAAAATAACAGAAATCACTTAGTTTGGAATTTCGCCGCGGCAACAGCAGGCAAAAAGCGAGCAGATCTGGTGGGCAGTACTGTGGATGCCAGTGGATGTCGTGAATGTGGCTGTTTGGGCAAGTCTTTCACAAACGTTAGAAGGCCAACATGTGTGTAAACGTGGGAGCCAACCCAGAAGATAATGGCCGTAATCACAGCAATGAAATCTGCCACGATCAATTGTCAATTGTTCGCCCGTTTTCACTTGTCGCACTTTTACCCAAACAATTTGTGCAAACCGAAAGTTGGCCGTCTGAATGGCCTTTTTGGCATTTTTCCACACGGCGTCGCGAAGACAACGAGGCGTCAAATGACCGTCTAACCAACTTAATTATAGGAAATCCGGTTGCGTTTCCAACAAGTCAGTTGCCACAGCTCGCATATATCATAGCACGTCCAGTTCTGAGCGAGGCTGGTATGCAGATTTCGAATACAAATACTATTTATTGACAAACACTTTTCGGAGAGGTAAACAACTCTGGGATGACATCACTCATCACTTGCTCGGCACAGCAGCGATGAGTTGTGGCTTGAGCACTTTTTTAACGCCCCACCAGGAGAATACAGTGCGAGAAAATATTGCTGACTAATATTACAACAGACAGCTGACGTAGCTAAGCTAGTAACTCTTCAAAGGAATTTCCCTTAAAACATTAATTAACTACTTAAATACCCAGCCTTGCTGTAAACTAATTTCTACCTTAATTTATTTTAACCAGAGATGTCATTGTTGTGTTTTTGTCTCAGTGACAAAACTGCGTGGCTTGGATGAAATAAATTAACCAGCGGGGACAGCAAAAAGTGGAAATTAATGAATTGCTCCTCGGACTTATGAGTGATCCCGTGGCTGATGTCATTTACTGACACTTGACATTGGCAATGAACCTAATTAGTTGCACTCGCCAGCGGAGTGGAATGAGCCCCACTCCTCGGCGAGTTCTATGGATTCAGCTGGCGGCAAGGTCATGGGAATGGTCATGATAATGGTATTGGTGGTGCTATTGGCCAGGGGAATGGTAATGGTAATGGGAATGACCAATCCGCTCCCTAGTTTACTCAGTTGGTCAGCAGGTAAATATCGAAAGTGTTGTCGTGACTTTAAATGGCAGAAGAGGGCCAGCTAGCACACCTAGTTTAGGGCATTACGTAATGGCCAAAATTTCCGACTTTGAATGGGCAAACGTGTACGTATCGTTGGCTACAAATCGGTGTATCTATATCACAGAATGCGATGTGCACGTAGGTGTCTGGCATTTTTTACACTTTTCGATTTGTTTGCTGTCCGAATATACATTCGTATATACATATTTCGCTTTTTGCCTTGCCAACCCACACGGCCAGCCAAATCTCGTAGTCGTCGTCATCGGGACAGCCACCCACATGGTTGGTTGGTTCAACGCCTCGTTCTAGACGTGGGTGCGATTTCAAGTTTGATTTGTGCCAAAACCGTGTACCAAATGGCCATTGATTTCTCAATGATTCTGTAGTGGATGCCTAGCTACAACTCTGTTTGGATCCGAGCTGTGGGAATATATTTGGTTAGATGTTCTATGACAACGTCATTAACTTTGAAATATATGAGATTAACTGGAGTGGAGGTGAAGCCCATAATTATGGTGATGGATGGTTACGGAATTTACTACGAAAAGCTGTTCTAGAGATGAACTTTGGAAAATAAAAGACGATTAAGTTATTTCATCAATTAGGTTTCTTAAACTCTTTTTTTTTATCAGTTACAATAGTAAGAGGCAGACTTAGCTTTACTACTCAGTTGGACACAAGCCAATTGTTGGTTTGATTCCCTGCCAAAAGCATATAATGCGATTTGAAAGTTTGATACTACATTCGCATCCTTTCCAAGATTATTATAAGTAGATTCAGTGCTATTTCCTTTTCAGAGCGAATGAACTTTAAAGACTAGGGGTGGGCTGTTCGTTTGTCTGTTGGTATTACATATTCGACTTCCTGTTGGCCAAATGCGATTGTAACACTTGCCACGCCTCACAGTTAAATGATGGCCTATTAGCGCACGCTTCTATAGCGAGTAAGCGTTTATTTTTGGCATCATTTTTATGGCGGTTCGTCATAAATAGAAAACACTCCAAGCGATGTGCTCACACAGACGCACAGACGTACATATGTACATATGTGTTCCCTGCTCTTTTTGAGGCACTGCCAAGTTTGTGTCTTCAGTCTTTTGATTAATGCCGTTAGGCGTCGCCAAAGCGCAGCCAAGCCAAACCTTCTTGGTTCGTATGAATGAGTGTGTCTGTGTTCTTTTGTTTTTTAATTTTTGCTCATTACTCTGCTTCGTTTATTCGCCTAAAAGCCGCAGCAATTACAATTGAAAATGCCTTTTAGCCAGCACTTAAAACCAATCGAACAGCGCCAGCGGAAAAACCAGATTCAGATTCAGACGCGAGCCCAGACTCGGGCTCAGATTCAGATTCGCTTTCGGTTTTGGCTTTAGTTAAAGTTTTGTTTTTGTTTTCGCTTCCCCTCGCATTCGCCTATTATGCAATGGGCTAGGCCAGATATCTGAATCTGAATATCTTATAACTGCGACTTTTGGTATTTATGCTGGCGGCCAAGTCTGTTTTGTTGGTTTTTCTTCCGATTCACACGCCTCGAGGCCCGTTCACGTGTTTAGCACAAATTCCGCACGAAATTGTATAGATACAATACATATATACATATATGTATATCCCCTCTAATTTAAGCAGCAGCTTAAAATTAGAACAACGCTCGGCACGCAAAGCGGAAAAAAAAGAAAAACAGACTCAAAACCAAACACAAGGCGAACGGCGAGACACATGAAGATCCATGAAAACTATGTGTAGTTAACTTTAACGTTAGACGACGGCATCAGAAGTTATTAAAAAGTCGGGGGGGGAGTAACACACACACAGCACAGTAAAGCACAAATATGTGTGGGTACACACACATGTAGATGAGTGTTTGTTTCCCTTTTGGCACTTGTTGCTTACACTTCGGATTCGCCTGCGCGGGGTAAAAAAGCAGAAAAGCGTTTCAATTGAAAAACACGTCCAGCGCGCACGAGTTGCTCACAACGACTGAAATTGGCTGCAGAAATTGGACTTACGATCGGGCCAAAAGCTCCGCTCCCCATTCGCTCTCCACTGGAAGTCTCGCGTTGGAATCCAGCTACGTCATCGTTTTTGGCCCGATCTCGGCTTGTTTTGCTTGCCCGCTTTGTTGGCGCTTTTGTTTTGGGCCCCCAATTCGCTCAGGTGCCACGTTTCCGCTTAGCAAAGCGGTTAGTTGGTTCTCGATCGGAGTGTTGGAGTGTCGGAGTGTTGGCCTAATGGACTCGACTGCTCAACCAGCTTGTTAATTGCAGGCGTCGGCAATCCGATGAGCGTGTGGTTTCGGCCTCTGTAATTGAACAATTTTGCGGCTTTTCCTCAGATCCCATTGATTACGACATGCAGTTGCATTCGATCGATCGACCCACCGATTGTTGGCTAAGTGGATGGATGAGTCGATGGATATTGGTATATGATGGTATTAACCCCCCGAAGCAAAACGAAACGCACGATTTTCATGTATTAAGAATTTTTTTGTTTTGTTTTTGATTTTATTTGTATTTCAGTTTTTCTTTCTGGTTTTGTTGTCGCTTTACTTTATAATTCAATTTGGTTTTGTTTTGTTTGGTTTGCTTTTGTGTTTGCTTTACCCTTTTCAGATTTTCCAGAGTGGTTTAGCAACGTAAACGGCTTTGAAACGATAAGCTCGATTTACCTGCTGCAAATCGGGGCCTTGTTTGATCTGATCTGATTTATCTGATTTAGTGACCAATTAAAAAATGCTTTTTCTTGCCCGATGATCTGAGAACTATGCTGTTTCTCTGTGTTTGCTATGAAGTCAATGCTGAATTAATTTACGTTTAGTTCTTATAAATTAATTAATTAAATATAGTAAAAATAAAGCTATGAATGCTCTTCTTTTGCTTTCTTTTCTTTGTTTCATAGATCTCATGCACCAAATAATTTAATAAATTATTATGTAAGCCATTTAAGCTCGCCAGCTTCCTAATTCACCCCCTGCACCTGGCGACAACAACACAACCGAATCGATGTAGTTCCTTGTATTTTACGTTCAATAACAAATAGATATATGTCTATACGCGCTCTAACGAAAAAACATTGAAGAAATCAGAAGGGATAATTCTAACAAGGACCGGAGCCTTTGCCCCGTGATAAGCGTGCTAAAAAGCCATAAAAATGTAATGTAATTAAGTTATATTATTCAACTTTAACTTTGGCAATAATTGGCTAACTAAGGAATCGAAAACTACGATTGACTTTTACAAGTTTTCGTTAGCTTCCGTTTAACACTTTTCTTAGTTTGTTATAAGCTTTGTCTTAGATGAAACCCCATTTAATGTTTATTGTAATTATTAATTAATTTTTAATCCATTATATGATATTCCGAAAAGTAATTAGGTTGAAAAATATGAAAAAGAATTCTTCATCTATTTGTTCTCTAGAAAATAGAAAATAAGTTTAGCTCTTTGACAAAAATCTAAGAAAAACCGTAACAAAATTTGAGCTTCAGTTTTTGGCCTATCATTGTTGGCATGAAATGAGATTCGTTCCAGTTTCCGTTTTATCGGCAGATACTCAAACGTATCCTGGCTCAAACGCCGGCTCATTCTGTAAATGTATGGTTCTTAATCGAGTTAGCTATATAATTATTAGGTTTCCTTATCAACTCAGTTTGCCTTTTTCAATATTCCGGGAGGTGACACTGAACAATTTTCATATTCGATCGAGACTCGATCTTTTTTTGGTCTTCTCTGGTACACATCTAATGGTATAACTAGGTATAACTAGAGTTACAGCTAAATTAATTATTCTTCATTATCGCAGCCCCCATATTATGGGGATTCTCGAACTGCGTTCTGCGTTCTGCTACAGAACCTTCTTGCCTAAATTAATCTTGGTTTTTTCTCAACTACAATCTTCAGCATTGGTTTGGCTCTTGGGGCAACTAACTAAAGTTAAATACATTTAGACCTTTAAATTGTTACCATATCAAGTATAATTTAGATCATGTATAATGTAGATACTATATACGACAGTAGTACAATTTAATATTGCATTAAAAGTGTTTTCTTTTTGACATATTTACCCATTAATATTGGTTTTATCAATAGTTAAATGTCTATAGCGCTTTCTTTTAAGTTTTTTCTTTATTATTATTATTAGTATTATTATTAATATAGTTTTTCGAGTGTGTGGTGTATGCTCTGGCAGTTCTTTTCCAATAGTACAAATATTTTGCAAATATTCACTTAGTTGTCCATAAATTGTTTATGCATTATTTTCAGTTGTAAAGTAAATCGTTTCCCATATACACATCTAGTAAATTTAATTTTTCAAATTACAGTTAGCAAATATTACAATAGATATACGATTCATTTGTTACACTCATGAGTTAAAGTAATCTTTAGTTATTTATTCAGATGATTCCATACTTATGTCATTGACCATAATGCTAATTGATTTCCTAGAGCGAATTTATTTACAATGGGAATTCGAGTACCCGTTTCGATTTGGCTTAGTAACCAGTAAAAGGAGCGAAGAGCGTCTAGGCCTAATGATATATCTATGTAAATCTCAATCTATTTCTGAGCTTAGTATGGAAAAAGTGTAAGTGTTGGGTAACAAGTTGTAGGGGTTCTGGAAAAAGTTCTCTCGGATAATCTATTAAAGCTTTCCGATCCGATCCGTCGTGCATAGCTTAACCAATTACGATCGTTTTGCTTATATTTTGATCTGAATTTCCTTCATACCTATGTACAGACAATTTTCTTTGGCAGTGCCATTTTCGGCTTCATTTTACTCTTGGTGTAGCGTGTATGATCATAAGAGACATTAATTGCACATCTTGGGGATTAGGATTATCTGGCGCCCTGTCCTCCCCTCTCTATCTCTCTCTCTGTGTGGATCTCTAAAGCGAGAAGTACTTGGCACAGGATTGAGTTCCCGTCTCGCTCTCGATTGGTCGCCTTTGAGCCTTCCTCTCCCGATCCCTGCGATCCTCCTGCTGCTGTATAGCTGCTGCTGCTCCTGGTTATGTTTATGTTTTTTGGTTTTTCGTTAGTAAGGCAATTTGGAATGCATGCATCACACACATACACACAAATACAAAGCACAGTTAGTGGGTGAGAGAGAGGGAGAAACACAAATACGAGACAGATAGAGAGTGGGAGATTTGGGAAGCGAGAGTTAGATGCGATATGATGCGGTGTAATGATCCAAATCGCCCGATCGCCGGATGCAGTCAGTTGTCAGTTGGATGATCAATGATGATCGTGGAGTCATGAGGAACATGATATGTACACCATACCGATCGCCTGATGGGGCAGCACGCTCCCGTGTTATATGATACTCTCTCTGTTCCGTTCCAGCTCCTCCGTCTCATTCTCGGGATCCACGCTGGACGTCGACGACACTCCGCAGATTTGCATCTCGATCTCGGCCAGTCGATTCTCCAGATCCCACTGCTGCTGTGAGAGCTTTGTGTTGAGGGCCTGGTTTTCCGATTCCACCGTGTGCAGGCGTTCCCTCAGCCGCTTGATCTCGTCCTCGAGAACTTCGTGGGAGCCCAAGAGGGGCGTGGTTCCACCACCAGCTCCGCCTACACCAGCTCCATAACACTCCAACTGCGAACTGGAGTCGCAAATGTGACCTAAAAGGTGGGACATACAGTATCCTGCCATGGGAGTCCATATTTCTGTGTGCTTACCCGTGTGGCTGGGTTGGGATTGTGGCCTTATTGAGTGATGCGAAGTCGTTCGACTACGTGGTCGTTCCTCGGATCCATGGGCACTGGGGCTAACCGACCTGGGGGAGTCCGTGGCCCGTGCCAAACGATCGGCATAGCTGCGGGGACTACAGAAATTTTGGTGTTAGGTTGGATAGCTTAGAGATGATTGATATGCGGTCAAAACAATTGCAAAATTCATCTTTTTTTTGGCCGCTTTCACAATAGGACATTAAGCTCACCTGTACCCATGTGTTTGGGAGGAGGTTTGTGTGGACTCCTGTCGATGCGGCTGCTGCTGGGATGCCAGATGCTGCTGCTGTAGCGCCTGGTGGTGGTGCATCAGCGAGGATGCGGCAGCCGTCGCCGGTGGCAGCCACATCTCCTCCAGAGACGTGCGGCCACAGCTCTCGACTAAGCCCGGTGTCGATTGGCAGCGGCCCATGGCAACTACATTAAAGTATTTGACTGTGTTTTAAATCAAAATCGTTCACAAACGGAAACGGACGCAAATGAAATCGATAACGAAAAGGAAGGAAAGACGGAACGGAAGGCGAAAACAATCGAATCGTGTTATTCTGGGGCAATCGTATTCGTATTCGTATGGGTATCTTTGAATTTCGAGTGGTATTTGTTTGGGCGGGGATTCTGGTGGCTTTGCTGGATGTTGTGTGGCTGGATGTGGCTGGGAGGCTGGGCTGGGCTGGGCTGGGTTGAGCTGTTCTGTGGTTCTGGCGAACCGGATAGCGGAGTGGGGTGGCAGCAAATAAGACAAGTGCCTTACCTTTCTCCAGCGGGGCCTTCTTGTACTTCTCCAATCGCTTGACGGCTATCGACTCCAGACGAACACGCGCCGCCGGATACTCCTTCAGCACGTCCCACATGTCCTTCTTGCTCAGGACGAAGAGGTCGCTGTATCCCACTGAGCGAACGCTGGCTGTGCGTCGGTTGCCTGTTTTTGTTTCGCATCGGGAAAGTTGGCAAAGCAAATGTTTGCCAACGCAAAGAGAAAAGTTTAATGGTCTTGCAAAAAAGCATTTCCCGGAGATGCTCTGCGTGTGTATTTGTGTGTGCTCGAGTCATTGTGTCTGTCGATTCTTCTTGTTGGCTTGGGCGCACAATGACATTAAAATTGCATGCCACACAATATGGATGTTCGAAAAAAAACAGGAGGTAAATATTGAATAGGATTAACGGAAGACGGATTTTGATTAAAATCTTAATACTCGCTTATCCAAAATTTGGTATGTGCACTTTTGGCGACAAGAAGAATCGTTTGTGAGAGTGGCTTGTGTACACGGGTCGTATACTTAATTGAAATTACACACAACTCGCAATGCAATTACGTGTAGGAAAACGTTTAAATTACGTCCAGGCAAAGCAATACAACAACAACACCGAGTTAGGAGACAAATATATAGAGATAGAGAGAGACAGAGAGAGATTAAAATAGAGACAAAGACAAAGATGGAGCGACTAACTAGCGTAAGGAATGCCTTTTCGGTGCTAAAATCCTGTAGGCAATTCTCACCGTTGAGCGCCCACGAATGGAACCAAACCGGAATAATGCTTAAATCATGCAGAAACACAAGGAACTTTAAACAATTCGATTTCACCGTCTCTAATTGCTTGGGGAAAAGGAGGTGCCAAACGGGGGATGGTGCGTCGTGGGTCGTGGGGTGGTGCAAAACTTTGGGGCCACCTCCTTAACTTTTGTCTGCAAATTGAGTTGCTCTCGCCACTCTTGCTCTTTCGCAAACTCAATTAGGTGGCACATGGCTCCGATGATGCGCCTTCGAGTATGCAACGAATAGATATCGCACATGCATTTGGATGGAACACAATCCTGTTAATTATAATGAACAGAGCTGCTGGCTGCTAGCTGCTCCATTTTCCCCATGAATCGACTTCACACTTGGCTGGCCAACTATTACACGCTTTAAAAGCAGCGCAAAGTTCAGTAAATTGTGTGTTTTTTCCGAGGCGCGACCACAATTATTGCATTCGCTTTCATTTGCCCCGAATAAAAATGTCGAGAACAATGAAATCGAGAGACCCGTGTGAGTGCATGCAGGTGCAATAATTGCATTTGACATTCATTAATTTTTCAGCCCTGTCGAGAGGTGAGCAATAAAAATACGTTGCATACTCTAAGGGCTGGCCAAATAAACAAACAAACAAAAAAAAAACAATATAAACTTGCAAAAAATGATGGGAAAATGAACAAAATGGTGCTCCCCATATGGTACGAGTATTTATGATATGAAACGTAAATTCTATTGAATTTGATTGTTGTGCTCGACTAGTTGGTTACATATGTATGTGCTGGGGGATTCGGGGGGCGGAACCAATCTCTAAACTATACGTTTTGCTCGCTGGGATCGGGGGAATCCGGTTAACACTTGGTTGCACAATTATAGACAATTACATTCCACACATAGACACGGTTACGTAGTATGCTTTTTATGGTGTGTGAGTGTGTCTGTTGATTAATGGGTTCTTTTTCGGTTTTTATTTTATTTCATTTATTTTTCTGGGCGTTTGGGTTGGGAAGGTTGTTGTAGTAGTTACGTTATCGTTATTGTTCCGCCTGTCGCACTAAAACGGGATATTTACCAAGTTCTTTACCTGCGGTGCCCATATTGAGTATACTAATCTCGCCAAAATAGGAACCAGCCTTCAGGGAGGCCATCACCGTCTTTCCATTGTCGGCCACCACCTGCAATCGTCCTCGGTTCACAATGTACATCTCCTTGCCCACCTCGCCTAAATCGGAATAGGAATCGGTATCAAAATCAGTATCAGAATCGGATGGAAACAAAAAGCATTGAGCGTGTGGCGATATCAAAGGGATTGGCCAAGAACATGGGACTCACCCTTTCTGCAGATGTAGTCGCCGGGCGAGAAGAGCACGGGCCTCAGGCGCAGCACCAGTTCGCATAGGAAACCGGCCTCTGTGTTTTGGAAAATCTCCACCCGCTTGAGCGTATCTAAATGGACGTTAATTGCTATTTCAGCCTGAAACAGCCGGGGGAACGAAGGAGAGATTTCGCCTTTAGTAATGGACAAATCGTGTTCCGGGGCCTAAGACGCCCCCGTGTACTTACCTTTAATTTATCAGGAAGACAGGACACGGCGCGCTCCTCGTCCGAGCATTTTTGCGTAAGCCACAGGTAATCGAACCATTTGATGACCTTCACCTGCAGATGATTCGGCACACGTCGCATCCGCATGTACGTCTTCACGCCATCCAGCTTGGCTGAGATACAGAAAACCAGGCCCAAAATACGAAGGAGCACAAATGGAATGGGAGAAACAAGAAAAGGAAAATGTTTTATTTGTATTTGCTGAGGATTTCCTGGAAATTGATACGCGACAGGCATACAAAGTTCCTGGAAATTAGGGTGTTGTACAATGGTATTTAGAATCGCCGATGGTCAGCAAATGTTGTGAGTATTGTACAGGTAAACAAGGTACCTCACTTGTAGCTTAATATAACCAACTTGTCCAGAGACAGCAATCATTTCAGCTTTATTTTTAGAAAATTATATAATGTTTCTGTTCAAATTCCATCTATCTAACTCCACAGGACTTTCTAACTTAATATTTTATCTTCACCGCAGACTAATAATATTCGTACCATGGTACATAGGCTTTACTCTCTAATCGTTCAATCAAGCCGGTCTGCATAAATTTGTAATATAAGGCTTTTGGCTGTCCAGCTGGCTTAAGCTCTTCTGGCCCACCTGGCGTATGCTTGATATTGTTACTGCATCTTAGGAACTGTCTTCCAAGTGAACCCATCTTGTGTTTAGCCGGCAATTAACAATCCGTTCTGGTCGAGGAGCACGCACAAAGGAACTAACCAGTGGATAGTAATCGCTGTGTTGGTGGGCTGGTAGGTCGATGGTGCAGTTGCAGCTCAACAATGAGCGATGTTCGCTCGATTGGCTATATCTGAGGGGGTATTGGACAGGGGACATTCCATGTGACCACTCTGCTGGCATTGGCAGGGACACGGGACATGGGACATGGGACATGGGACACGGGACAATGGACACAGGAACAGGACACTGTTTGAGCAATATTGATGACAACTGGCTTTTGTTTTTAGTTTCCCACAGCACCACTCCACGGCGAGTCATCCCCAGTCGATAAGAGGAAATTAAATCTCTTGGCTCGTCAGTGGTAACAAATATTGACACAATTTGTCGGCGCTTGCCAAAGGGGAATGAAATTGGCGAGTGGGCGGGCCAAATGGAAGGGGCGGCAGGTGGGACTCAACTGAGTGCTGCGTCTTTTGTGTTTGCTCGTGCAAACATTTGAAAACCAACTGACAAACAGGCAAACAGATTGAATACAAATAAATACCCAGTTACCGGGCTAAAAGTCCAGGGGGCGTGGCCAGCGACCAGACGACATCATCTATAATGCAATCAATCGTCAATCGTCAGCTGGAAGCTCAAGTTTTCTCCGTTGGTCATTTGTCATCTCTCAATTGTCAAATGTCTTTTGTTGTCGAACTCAAATTTCAGCTCGCTTGTCTAATAAGATTGGAGTTCGGTCATCCATGGTATGGGGCCTAATGGAAATTGCAGTTCTTAAATATAAATGAATAACTGTATTAAAGTCCGTCAAAATAGTTTGTGTCACTTCTATCCGACTCTAAACAAATTAAACAATTACATAACTGGGAACACGGATGAATTGAATTTGTGTTTTTTGTGTCACTTCACTTGCAAACTTGAACAAATCGAATAGATTTGGCTGCAAATCGATTTAATCTGCATTGAGTTTAACGTTGAATCCAAACGATGTTAGTAATGCTTTTACTTGCAGTTTCAATTTAAACAAAAATTTGTTTTACCCGAAAGCCAAAGTAATCTGCAATCAAATTTAATTTAAAACGCAAATAATCCCGAATTAGGCTCTTTATTCGTGCTTCTGATTAAGTTTTCCGCTTGGATACTCGTGCTCGTGTCCTACTTTCGAATGGCATTTGTTGGCCAGACTTTGTCGGCGAAGTGAAAGATTTGCGAACGGCAGTGTCTGCCTCTTGGCAGCCATTACACATATCGGATATGGATAGCGATGGAAATGTCTCCTCCACCCTTTCCCATTTCCCTTCGATCCTGCAGCCTCCATTTTCTATCCAACATATCCAACATTTCAGTGATACGAGAGCCATGCAAAATTACAACGATTTTTATTGTGGCGCTGCTTGAATGCATTCGACACCCACCCAGCCAACCCACCATCCCATTCAATTTTCCACACACACACTTGTCCAACACCCAGTTTTCCCGCCTTTCCTGCTGCGTTGTTGGCACGATCTTTGCGGGGTTTTGTTACAATTGAAAATCAATCTAAATATTAATTGCATATTCCATGGCAGCCGGCAAAAATAAACAAATAGAAGAGTGAGTCCTTCAGCTTTCGGGCGGGTATTTTGCAGTATTGTGCGGTTGGCTCAGTAATTGCGGTTGCTTTCGATAGACTCTCGTCCTGCCGGCGTTTCCCTGTCTCCTGATGGTTTTTGGTGTTTTTAGAAATTACTCGAGCTTTAATTCCTTTGCTTGCTCTGCGGCTGAACCGAGCTTATCCTGTATCTTCCGTCCTGTTTCGTTTGGCTACGTTTCGTCCTGTTTCCTGGCCCCTTCCCACCACTCCACTCTCCTCCGCAATCCTCTTCCATTTCGTTGCATTTTGCGAGCAAAATTTAATTTGCCATTTTTTGCCCCCAAGTCACTTGGCAGCGTTTGTCCAAAAAGAGAAGAAAGTGCATTTGGCTTCACATTCAGCTTATTTCTTATTTATTTTTCATTTTATGCTCTGCTTCGCCTACAGTTGCCCCCGGCGAACTTTGATCTGCTTCTGTTGCAATTTTTAGACGGCGCTGCCACTGCGCCTGCTTTTCTTTTTTCCCGCCAGATGGCGGTGTCACCTCAAACTAAGCGGTGCCTTTCCCAATAATTACATTTACTGTTTTGACTCGACTTTTGTCTCTCGACTGACAGGCGAGGACAATTGCCGCCGAAGGATCAACTGCAGGCAAAAAAGTCGCTTCATATTGGTGAAAAGGAGGTGGTGATGGGTGTACTTCAGTGGCTGACACGTGTGCCTGTGTGTGTGTGTGTGTGTGCGGATGTGTGCGAAAGAAATCTGGGTGCAAAGTTCAGGCCATTGTCTCGCCCCCAACTGCAGCAGCAAGTTTCCGAGCGAACAAAAGGGGGGATCACATGCAAACAGTAAATATGCGTGACAAAAACTTGCTCTTCCTGTGCCACAGTCTTTTCATAAACCGCCACACACACACACACAGACAAAAACATGCATTCGAAAAGATGAAGAAAAATAAAGAGGAAAATAAAAACGCTGGATTGTGGGGCGTTCTAGCCAAGTGAAAATTGCAAACTAACTAGAAACCACTTAAGAGTCAAGCTGATGTGTTATGCCAAAGACGGAAGTTGTGCTCGGGGCCCAGGAGCTCCTCCTTTGGAGGCAGAACAATGGTCGCTGATGGGAGTTGAGCTGCAGGAAGGGGGGAATGGGTGCAATGGTGCAGGGAGAACGGTCTGGCATTTACTAAATGCGCACAGGAATCGAAGGAATTGTCTGCGATTATCACCCGAGTGCAGAGAGTCCTTGGCGCAATTCAAAGTGAAGGAGAAGTAATGGTCTGCGCTTTCGCCACCTGCCATCTCAACTGGATTTCTTTCAAATACGGAAAACAAATATCATGGATTTGCCACGGAAGTGTGGGCATGTGCGCAGGATAATGGCTTTCGAACACCTATTAATTTAGATTAGCCAAAAATGGTGTTTCTAATGTACAATGCTGTTTGCACAAATTTATTGTACAAGCAATTCCTTGCATACTTTTCTAATTAGAAGTATTTTAATTTAACTTTTGAAAACTTGTTCTACATCTACGATTCTTTCCGCTTGCTGCTCTTCCTGCCTCAAGTACTCAAACACTTGAAAATATGTTAAGTCATCGGATAGAAAGCTATGCAAACATCGATTTAATCCGACATCTTTTTTGCTTGTTTCATTTGTGTTGCTCTAAATGTTTTGGAAGTCGCTCCTCCCCTGCGGAAATGCTACAACCAACAGCCGGATATATACGGCTTACCATTGAATAGTGCAGATTCAATTTCAAGCAAAATGCATTCGGCCTCTGATTTTTGCACCTTAATTATGCATTTACCTACGCCGTCGATCCTGCCACTCTGCTGGCTGGACTGGGGCAACAAACAATGGGCGCCATGTGGCAGGAGCAGCTGAAGCCGAGCTGAGCACGGCTGATGGTCGGATGAAGTGCTGTGGATGGATTTATTCAGGCGGTAACTAAAAATATATGCGGCGAGCACCTCGCAGCGCCACCAGTTTGCAATAACAATGCGCATGCCAGCTGCATTGGGAGCTGAAAGCCGAATGCTGAAATCCTTGGGAATTCGCCATTCAAGGATAATGGAATACTTTGCCCTTAAAGAGCAGCTACATGCCGTAATACAACAGCAAAAAAGGGGAAAAAACCGAGAGGAACAAGAACAACAACTGGCGTGTTCTAAAAATACGACAGTAAGTTGGTGTACATGCAGCTTAATGGGCAAAAGCGGCCACCAGCGGCGACTGCGTCTACGATATTGATTGGAATCCGCATATATATATACATATATTTCCACACACACACCGGGTTACAACTGTGGGGCATAACCAGAAGCAAACATAAACTCACACAAACACAGGACATTGCTGTGGCAAGCAAAAGCAAACAGCGAAACGAACAACAAACACAAACCAAGCTGAACACATATACCCATGCTGAGGGGAGACCAGGACACTCACTCACACACTCACACGCACACACACACACACACAGCAAGGGCTGGCAACTTAAAGTGGATAATGGACGTCGCTGCATCCCCACTTTTTCGCCCACATCCCCTCTTAAAAAAGAGCCAGAGAAGATGGAAAGAGGTGCGGCCAAAAGGATCTGGCGCAATCGAAGAAAACGATACCCTGGAAAGGTATGGTAAACGTCCTTTGACAGATTTATTCGGGAGATGTCTTCTTTGAGAAGGATAGCGCTGTTTTATCTTTTACTCGCAGCACTGAGAAAAAATTGTGTTAAAATCATGAAGATTCGTGCTTTCTATTTATATTCCTTATTATATAGTGGCGCACACTCAGAGTACTTCTTGTTAAATACCTCATTTGAAATTTCCTTATATTTGCCATTATTTTTTTGAGAATACATATTTTTCGGAATGCAAAGGGAATGTAAAGGGAATGTTAAATCAAGCTCGAAATCCTTGGATTCCCTCAGTGTGTGGAAGGGATATCACCGACACCGTTCCAATGTCGAATGGCTGACGCGTTTCTGAGTTCGTTTGCTTTTCGTCACTTCGCCTCGTTGCTATTTTTAGTGCCACCATTGTGGGGCAGCAGCAGCAGGAGCAGCAGTGGCAGCAGCAACAAAAACAAGAGCGCGCAACAACACTCTGGCCATTATGCATTTACCAAGTCGAAAACGCTTGGTGGCTAAAGCACTACAAATCTTCTGCTCGGCGCTCAGCTCGGTGAAGCTTCCGCCCAGCTCCTTTGGGCCAGGATTCGTGTTTGCTTGTGCTGGCTTAAATTGAGCGCGTAAATTGTTTTAATTGCGGGGCCAAAAGCCAAGTCCGTCCTGGCCAGGCCAAGCCAAGCCAAACAGACGTTAATTGTAAATGAAGACTGAGCAGCGGGCGGAGGAAAATGGCATAAATGTTTGAAAACTAAGTAAGCCAAGAAATTCAATTGAATAAATGCACAGGAACACACTTGCCCACACTCACGACTGGGAACGATGATTCATATGCAAACTGTCCGCATACATCAATCAAGGTCCGTTGACAGTTTTGCTGACAGCGGGAAAATTTGCATAAAACTATTTACAATAACAATTACATAATGGGACCTGAGGGATGGGCGCAGATATGTATGTATGTTATGAGGCTGAATTTCCATAATTTTAAATGTCAGTTTTTGAAATGGTGTTTGGACAGTTGCCAAAACAGGGCAAAATTCAATACACATTTGCTCGCACAGTGAATGTCCTGAATGCGAGCAGGTTGTCTGGCAGTGTGTGAGTGCTGTGCACTGCGAGAAAATGAGCTTGAGTCGAGGCAGCATTTATATATATATATATTCTCCACTTATTAGCAACTTTTCATCTTACATCAGCATTCTGTCGCATTTTTTCTGAGTGCATTCGGCTGAGTATGTGAGAGCTTGTCGATTATCGCAAGCATTTGGCGAACGGCAAACTTTTGCGCTTGTCGGCGTTAACAAGCCACAGCCATGCGTTTAACTAAGCGTGAATGTAACAGTGTGTGTGTGTGGAAGGGTAAGGGGGTGGCGGGTGTTGGGGAGTAGATCCTGTCAGCGTGTGGCTGAAGTGTGTTGCTGTGTGTGTGTGCCGGTGCGGTCGGGTAGCAGCAACATTGTTGCAAAATGATTTTGAAAAAAAAAACCATCAATAACTCAAATATAATGACAGTTTTCCACTTGTTGTTGCCCGTCACAATCACCCGCCGCCCCAAGCTGCCCACCACCACCCCCCGCCCCTAAGTGGGGCTAAATGGATGAATAACTTAAGCCAGCTGCTTCGCCTTTCCTCTTAGTGTGCGATGTTATGTAATGTAATAACGTCAATCAAATTTAAAAAGGCAGACCAACTATTTCAAAATCAATTTTCCTGAGACCCCGCCCCTGCGCCAATGCGCCCCCATCCCCCTTCCCTTTCCAGGCAGCGGGGGAAAGTGGAAAAGTGGAAAAGCAGCGGAAGGAAACAGGAAAGCGAGCTCGGCTTAAGCAAATACACAAGCACAAGTTGTTGCAGCATCAGTGGAATCCTGAGTGGGCTGTAGCTTGTAGAGCGGAGGAAGTAGGCTAATGTAGCAGAAGAAGACTCGGGACTCAGTCACTTTGCAAACAGTATCCCCCACTAAGCTCTGACTAGCGAAATTTGCAGCCAGGCACCGTGACACCGAGTGAAAAAGTGCCTGCCTTGGTTAAAGTTGGGTTTAAACTTTTGACTGGCCGTGGCGCGTGGTTTTTGCCCCCGGGAGAAATGTATCATTCGTGTCATTAATCATTCGTCATGTGGGACGGCGACAACATTTCATTTGCTTATCATCCGGCTCAAAGTCTTTGGGGGAATGAACGCAACAAGAGCAGGCCTCAAAGTTGAATGAATCAAATGGGCTGTCGGAAAACTTATTTCTAAGCCTAGAAATCCCTGACAAGTCAGTGGCTTCGCGTCCTCTGCGAGTAAAGGGATTCGAGGAGGCATAAGAAACAAGGTATGGTTAAATAAATGTTTTCTTGTTTGTTAAAATTACAGCTCTCTTAAATTAGCATTGAAATTTAAAAGTCAATCTGAGATTACACAACCTTTATAGCTTCTATAACTTGTATTCAATATAATTACTTGAAACTGGACAGGGATTACGAAAAATCCTTTCAGCTAGTACGAGAGCGTTCGTTCAATTTATTTGCTTGCTTGATTTTTTATGGCCAGCACTCCAGCACAACTACTGCCCATCATCATCATCATCATCGTCATCTAACATCATTCCTGTCCCATGGACGGCCACTCAAAGGCAAGCGCTGAATTGACAAATTGATGGATGGTTCTCCAAACGTTGCATGCTTCAGCATCTCTGCTTTCCTTATTTTTTCCCTTTATTGCCCCTTGTACGAGTATATGATGCATTATTATTCCGGAAAAGTTTGTGACCGCAACAACAACAATTGCTTGCCTAAGTGTTTTATTAGCCATCGAGAACAGAGTTTGAGTTCGGTTGAGTTGAGTTGATTGTCAGTTTTCATACACATCGGTTTTTTCCCATTTCTGCTTTTTTTTATGTACCCCATTTTCCTGAACTACTTTAGGGTTTTATTGGCTAGTGCTATTGCCATGCCATGCCTTCTTTTTCCGGCAATGAGGTGACGAATGAGCAGATCGACGAACTGAGGGATGCCTTTGAAAGGTATGATCTGGACTCGAATGGCACTCTATCAGCCCACGAGGTGCGCCTGGCCCTGATTTCAGTGGGTTACGAAATCACTGAGGCGGAGCTGTACGATCTCATCCATTCGGTGGCTGTGAGAGACGAGGAGAGGCTGGACTTGAAAAAATTCATACGCATGATGGCGCCCCGAATGGTCCATGTGGATAGTGATCAAAGTCTACTCCGGACCTTCAACATGATTGACCGCGATCGCGACGGCTACGTCACCGTCCAGGATGTGCGTGCCATCATGGTCGTCCTGGGCGAAGTCGTAACCGATGACGATATTAAGGATATCTGCCAAGCAGTCGATATGGATGGCGATGGTCGCATAAGCCTGCGCGATTTCATAGGCTTTATGCACAGCCCCATTTGAACTGAATGTATCTCAAAAATCTATTGTATATAAATATAAAAATTATTGTTTTCATAGTTATTCATGGATTTAAGTTTATAATGGTTTTTGTTTTATTTTTTGTTTTTAGCAGGGCTTAATGTTTGTAGTACTTAAAAATTGAAATTCAATACATAGAAGTATATTTCTGCCCGCTGGCAAAAAAAAAACGAAGGCGGCTAAATGGAAAACGGAAGGGAAAAAATTGAGAGCATAAAGCCAGAAATTAATTCAACAGCACGTTTCGTCCATTAAGCCGCCAGAGCTTTGCTTGCTGACTTTGCCATCCTTTCGCCGTCGCCCCTGCCACTCCCCCTGCAGGACATGGACATGGACACATGTGCAATGGCCGCACACACACAAACACACATGCAAAGTGTTGTGTAAACAAGTCAGCTGCCAGTTGGCTGGGCGCTGCAGGCGGGGCTCACAGTGGGGGAAGAGCTAGAAGACGAAGAAGGAGCTTAGCCAGAAGGAACGGCCAGCGGAAATCAAGGTGCCACGCCCCCTTTTGGAGCCGCCCACCGGCGTCCAATTGTGCTTTGTTTGCCGCCCCGCTGGCAGGAGCTGACCGAACCACCTTGACCCATTGTCGTCGTGAGTGGCTTTAATATTTTTCAGCTGACGCTGCTCTTAATGAAAGCAAGAAATGATGCCCAGCGCTGTCGCATCTTATTCTCGTTTCCGCTTCCTCTAATGCGTTTTCCGCTAGCTCTGTGCACTCGAAACAAATTAGCAATCCCAATCCATTTGAAAGGTATACAAGAAAATGGTTCAATGTGTGCCTAGATATACCTAATTGCTTGCTTTTCGATTGCCACATCTGTGGTATCCATCTGGAACTACACACAAATGCATTCCATCCCACTTATTTTTTCTGAGTGTACGCTGGTCTAGTCCTGCTATGCCTTTCACTTGGCATTTTCCACTTAGCTGACTTGGATTGCTCTTGCATTTCGTCCAGTTATTTATGGCCCGGCCGGGTAAACGAGTTCATTTAGCTAATGGCCGCACGCCCAACTGAGCCTACGAGAGAATTCTCCACGAGTCCTTCGGGTCCTTCGAGTCCTCTTTGTATGCCACAATGGGCATTACTGGGCTGTCCTGCTGCCACATCATCATTGCCATGGCACCGCCAGATTTCAATATTTTGCATAAAATTGGCACAGCTTTCAGCCCGCACAATATTACACATTCCCCTTCTGCTGAAAACGCAGCTTAAGGATAAGTACGAAAGTATTTGCCCATTGTTATCCTGTTGCCTTTCTTCTTTATCCGCATTCATATGCTGCGAGGTCCTTTTCCAGTTGTCAGGACAACTTCAAGCAACAAGTTCGGTCAGTTTTGGTAGGAATTCTCGAGACGCTCTGGAAAATACCTTCAGCGCTATTGTGTTGACGTCCACATTTCTCATTTGCATTAATACGGGTTTCCGCAGGGAAACTCAAAGCCGGAATTTCAGTGATAAGTTGGATGGCACATTTAATATTTCCCAAGCTCATCCTTGAAAATTGTCTTTCTTTTATCATGCTATCAGCTTTATTTATATGCCAATTTATTGTGCTAAAATAGAACTACAGTATACAAACGAGGACTTTAGGTCCTGTGCCATCAATCACAGCTGTTTCCATTCTTTTCATAAAACAAAAACAATAATTAATCAGGCTAAGTACTTTCGTTAGTATGCAGGAAAATTTATTGTTTAAGAAAACATGTTGTGCTTTTTATTGAAAAAATTCTTTTTGTTCTATTTCTGGATTATTTATCTTTTTTTTTTGCATCACAAGCTGTCATAAATTCGCTATGAATAACGAAATGGGTTTTTTTGTTTTGGTTGCACATGATATTGAAATCAGCTTCCCCGCCGACTTTACTTATGTATATGAAAGTGGTCATATTTGCAATATATGTACATAAATATATATTTATTTTAAAGGTAGGTTGGACTCACCTTGAAACTCCTTGCGCGCTGCACTCACTGACGTCACAATGTTGGCCACGTGCCCCAGCACCGTGGCGAAGAGCATCAAGCCAAAGAGCAGCTGCAGGATAACAAAGACGTACTCGCCCTTGGAGCGCGGCTTGGGCAGATCCCCGATGGTGGTCAGCGCCAGGGTGCACCAGTAGTAGCTCTGCAGATACTGCTTGACCACGTCCGCCGACTCCGAGTCGTGGTAGACCCAGTTGCGCGATCCGAACCCATTGTTCTTGTGGATGATGTGGTAGAGGCAGCCGTTCCAATGGAATATCACAAGCAGGTAGTGGATGAGGGCCGTGCTCCGGAACAGGTTCGGGTAGTTGGTGTGTCGCTCGGTGCGATCCATGAAGGCCCAGAACCGGTAGATCTTCACCAGCCGGAAGCTGCGCAGGATCGAGTTGAA
The DNA here is from genome assembly GCF_016746395.2 of Drosophila simulans. Classification (NCBI taxonomy): domain Eukaryota; kingdom Metazoa; phylum Arthropoda; class Insecta; order Diptera; family Drosophilidae; genus Drosophila; species Drosophila simulans. The sequence continues at coordinate 19,911,880 of NC_052521.2, forward strand.
GCCGATGGACAAATAGAGGAAGTCCAGCGGCAGCAGGCACAGGCAGTCGATGTAGAAGATCGTCGAGTTCATGTAGTGGGTGCGCAGCTTCAAAGCGTCCGTCTGCAGCACCCCGTCCTCCAGGTATCCGGTGCGAAAGTGGAACAGTATATCGATCAGATACAGGAAGTCGGACAGGTAGTCCAGACAGAACCAGATGGCGATCGTTCGCCGATTGATCTCCTGGAAGGCGAAGCGGTAGATTATCACCCAGAAGTTGTACAGGAAGGCCATGGACACCACCATGGACCAGTAGTAGCACAGTCGCCCCGCCGGATCAAAGACGAAGTGCAGTTTCCTGGCCGCCGTTGCTGCTCGAATACGCTGCGAGGCCGTTCGTCGTGGTTTCTGGTGGTGCGGCTGGCCACCATGAGAGCCTGGTCCACTAGCTCCTCCACTGCCGGCGCCACCGTGGTGCGTGTGATGCGGATGGCCGCCGTGGGGGGGTCCCGGCCCACCAGGGCCACCCTGCGAGGGTGGACCGTGTGCGTGCGGGTGGTGCGACACCGTGGAGGCCGAGTGCTGCAGCTGGTAGGGGTGGTGCGCCTGCTGGGCGGCATTGTGGTGCCCCTGCTGCTGCGATCGGGAGCGCGGGTAGCTATAGAATCGGGAGTAAAAATAAAGTTAATGTCAGGCCAGTATACTTGAACTAGACTCTCATATTACTAGTGCATGCTTTTACACAGCACCTTAGTTAGTTGCTAATATTACTGGTACCCACCGATCTGTGCCGTTGCAGTAGTTGCCACCGTACTGATTGTGGCCGCCCATGGCCAAACTGGTGGCTCCGCCGCCGGCCAGTGTGTTATCCTGCGAACCGCGTCCCGTGGATCGATTCCATGTGCCCAGGAGCGGCTGATCGCCGCTGGCAGCCGTTTTCAGGCGACCCCGCGACTTGTTGCGTTGCTTGTTGTGCAGAAGATCCATTTCTGAGGCAGTGCTTACGGTGGCCATGTGCGAGTTGGAGGCCCTGGAGGCGCATGGTGTGGCCAGGCTGTCGTGCGAAGTGAAGAAACCTTGTTGCGAGACACTCTGCCCGAATTTCGGCTGGGTCATACCAAACTTTGGTCCTAGATCTGTGGATGATTGGAAAGTTAAGAGGAAATAATTCATTATTGAAGCAATCCGACTATTAACTCTTTAAATGTGCAGGTTTGGGGATCATAGATTAACCTATTAAGCTGTCGGTTGTGAAAGTCTGTGTTCATAGTACGAATAAAAATCCTATCGAAATCTCTTTGATATTGTACAGAAATCTTTGTTGTAAGTATGTAGAAGAAGGGTTTACTAAGTCTGGTATAGTTAAATCAAATAAAAAATATCAATATGTAAATTAAACTGGACTCTTTCTCTTCTTCTGACTTTCGGTAAAGTTTTTAGGGATCACGTGGCCTTACCGAGAAAGCTCTGGCGATCGATCGAGAAGCGTCGCAGGCTCCCCAGATCGATGAACTGCTCATCGCCGGCCATTGTGGGTGTGATCGAGAGTTCGGTTGTGTGTATGGCAGCACCACCGCCACCACCTCCACCGCCACCGCCACCCACTTGGGCTGCAGTACCACCACCACCCGCCATTGCACCGCCACCAGTCGAACCACCGCCCACCGTGAGATTTGTACAGGTGGTGCCACCGCCCGCACTGCCGCCCATTCCGGCGCCCAAGTAACCGGCATTGCTCGCATAGAAGCTGCCGTCCAGCTCCGCCATTTGCTGCTCATAGGCGGTCAGCGGGTTGATTGACCTCGAGCTGTGATCCCGATAGAGGGGGCGGGGCGAGGGCATTAGCGAGGGGTTGAGCAGCCCATTGAGCGACAAGCGTGGCTGCATTATCTCCGGAAAGCTAGCCCTCGGCGCTAATCTATGGTTTATGTTTGACTGAGATGTTGTTGCTGATTTAAAGTTGTTGTTGCTGCTGCTGTTGCACTTGATGTTGCTGTTGCAGTTGCTGTTGCTCTTGTTGCTGCCGTTGTTTTGACGTATTGCGACTGTTGTTTTGGTCTGCGGCCTGTCATTGTGAGCGGCATAAGCCTGAGTTTGAGCCTTCTGAACCTTCTGAGCCCTCGGAGCTCTCAGCCATCGTTCATCATCGTCATCATCATCGCTATAACCATCGACATGGTTTTCGTTGTCATTACCATCTGCGTCTGCGTCCGCATCTGCATCTGCATCTGCATCACCATCTATGGCCGTTGCACGCCTCAAACTGGGCGTGGCAGCTGCAATTGCCATCATTGTTTCGCGGTTTAATTTGATTTTGGTATCGCATTGATTTATGTTCGAATGGAAAGAGCACGAGAAATGTGATCAGAGTATAGAGTATAATTAATTGCAAATTCTCCATTAATAACATTTTTTTTGTTTTTTGCTTTTTTCTAGAGCGAGTGGAAGGGGTTTAAGGCACACACAGAAATGAGCGAATAAATCACAATAAGAACGAGTGAGAGAGGATTGGTTTGGTGGTTTAGTGGTGGTTTTTGGTGGCTACAGGTGGTTTGCTGGTTGGTGGTGGTGGTGTTGAAAGTGTTGGTCTTGAGCAACAACTCAACTGGAGTAACGTTATCAAATAGCAACAGCATTCAACAAGAAACAACAACGAGATTTACAAGAACATAGGTATTCGAACAGCTGGGACTTGAATGTATGTGGGTCGGGTTCTAATTAACTCTTACCGGAACTTGACGGATACACAGAGAAAATATGCTCTATTAACTAATATATATCTTATGTGCTATTAGTTTGCAAGGGTACAAATATTTCTCCTGCTCAATATTAATTTCTTAACTGGTAAAAGTGTTTTTTTTTCAGTGTAAGACTTGCATGCATTGCTTATTTTTGGACTGTAAGGTGATGGCCGCCAAGTAGCTTCGCACCAAAGTCGCTCTATCTTCACTTGGAGGGCCCAGAAATGTGCTAATAAAGTTAGATTTAATTACGTGCGCCTAAATGGAGCATGCAACAAAAGGAAAAAAAACATATATGAGCAGATGAGCACACACGCCAAGGGAGCTTCATTACTTTTAACCAGCTGCCTGGCAACTGGCACTTGGAAATTCATGAGCTGCCACACGCAAGGGGTCCGTACAGATTGGCCCAGAGCTCCTGGCCAAAGGACTGGCTCAAGTGCCACTTGACTGTCGAACAGCCAGACAATGGCCACGACTGCTGGCTTTCAGATGTTTGTATCTGTATCTGTATCCGTATCGACAGTGTCGCCAGCGAACTGCGTGTGGCGCCAATTTATTTCTATTACGAGCCATTCGAGTCCTCCGCCTGTTGCTCGCTGCTCCGCCAGGACGAAGATACCTGCCTCCAGCTGGGTGGGTGCCTGGCCATTGATTATTGGCAGACCGCTTTTAATTATTGCTCAGCTTCTGGCCAGCGTAATTCAATTAGGCCACCAAACAATGATGCTGAATAGATTGGCTAGAGTCGAGTGTCAGTGGAGTGGAGGCGATTCCACGAGTCGCGAGTCAAATGCAAAAATTGTCAATTACTTTGGCCCACCTGCTACCTGCCACCTACCACGCCTCCTTTCCACACCTCCCAGGTCCTCGAACACGAATTTGCACTTTCCTCGCTGGGCAATAATTTCTAATTAATTCGCGCTTAATGGCAACATACAAATCAACTTGACCGCGTTTATTTATTAACTAATTCTACGTCATCCACGCCCTTCGTGAGATACTTTTGCGGTCGGTGGCCGGAAAAAATAAATGTTATTTAGCTCCGTGTGCATTATTAATAAATTCCAGAGCCTTCATCACACCCCCTGGCGTTGAATGTGGATACACGTGAAGTTTGTCCAGCTTATATACTGTTTTTAATCCTCTTTCGGGAATATATAACTTGTGTTACAAAACCAGGCATAAGAGCAAGTACATTTTGTCAGCAAACAATTGAGAATATTGCACACATATTGACCTATATTTGCAGTTGTAATTTTATTTTTAAGAGATTAAGAGCTTAAATTAGAATCAAATCAGATTAAACTAACTTAAAGATCATAGAATAATAGGTATCCCATGTTATTACACACAAGCAAATCCCTTTAACTAAGTGACCTAAAGTGAGTTAAAGTGAGAGTTGAGTGTAGTTCTTGGTCGATAAATTCACTTGTGTGAATTTCGTTGTTCCGCACAAACTAAGTTTGCCAGAGTGCATTTCAATGTCTGGTGAAAGTTCGGACTACACGTAAACAAATTCAATGTACTAGTATTGCGTCATTGGCAATTTACAAGCCTGTTGCCTACTTTCAGGCGCTGTCACCGCAAATTGGGCCGTTCCATGGCCCAAGTCGTAGACATATTGAGAACGGAAAAGCGGAAAAGCTGAAGAGCTGAAGACCGAGAGATGGAAACCCAGCCCTGTCCCTGACCGCATTCCAAGTTTGCAGACATAATCTTAGCACTATTTAATTTTGCTAATAGTTGAGTGTCATTAATTTAAACTTTTGCGCTTTTTGGTTTGTCTTGGCTGCGGCCTCGGTGATAACAAAAACAGGCACTGCGAGGAGGAAAAACGGAGCGGGATGGCGGGCAAGCGACTGAGTGAGATAGAGCGGAGAAAAATGAAAAATCTTCAGCTTAATGTGCGGCACTTTGTCATGGCCTGCCAGCCGGAAACGGAAACTTGCGACAAACTTGCGCAAAAGTTCAACAAAACGCTTGAACGGCCTCACTCACACAGAAAAAGGGAAGGGAAAGGGATGGGGAAGGGTATGGGGAGGACGGGCTTCTGGGCAACCATGAGCCATGAATTGTCAATAAATTTGCCTGCCGCAAATCATCACAAGTTGGTTCGGCTTCGGTTGCCCTCTGTCCCTCTGCCAGCGAAACCCAAAAAAAAATAAGTGGCATTCGGAGAAAAAGCGGCATTTCGGGCAAAAACTAAACCTCAATTATTTGGTGCAGCTGGCTCGGCAAATGAAAATATTTGAGAACACGAAATACTTTGACAAAAGTTGGCGAGCAAACTTTACTTAAACATACTTGAGCCTTACACAAACACGCGGCCGAGAAGCGAAAAGAGAAAAGTGGACCAGAGCACGGCTCAAAGTGGAAATGGAAACTTAAAGGACACAAAAAGGAAGTCAAGCCATAAAAGCATTACCAGAAACCAACTTTAAACGCCTCCAGGCGAGGACCAAGTAAAAACAGCGCACTCAGCTGCCAGATGAACCGCAGCGAGGCGTACTTAATATGCACACAGAACAAATTCGTTAAAATTTGAAAGTAATTGACTTAAGATACAAGTTTACTCAGCAGCAGAGCGACTGTTTTCTATATTGCACATGTGCTCCACCTAGCGTCGGTTATTGTATTTGCTCATAAGTTTGGATTAACTTGGACAAATATATATAGAGATAGGAATAAATTGCTTAACTCAGGATTACTCATAAACTCATAATCATAATACCATACTCGTATCAATCAACAAATTGAACTAAAATTCAAATTAACTCAGTTATTCGCTTAATTTGTTAGTTTCGTCTTGTATATGGCAAAGAAATACCAATATGTAGCCATTTTAATAACAGTCATGGTAATCCTTAGTGGAGCCCATCGGATGAAGCGTTTATCCACGCCCGAATTTCATGGAGAAGACACCCTCGAGTTGGCCAAGTACGTGGTGTCCATCAGATCGAGAACCCCAAACAAATTCTTTGGCGACAATCACTACTGCGGAGGAGGGCTACTATCCAACCAATGGGTGATAACTGCCGCCCATTGTGTCATGGGGTAGGTAGTTACCCCAGTAATCGGTCACTGGATCTTATATCCTCGATCCTTTAGACAATCCAAGATCATGTACAAGGCTCGATGGCTGCTGGTGGTGGCCGGATCCCCGCATAGACTGCGCTATATCCCCGGAAAATCGGTCTGTTCGCCAGTGTCCAGTCTGTACGTCCCGAAGAACTTCACCATGCACAACACATACAACATGGCTCTAATGAAGCTTCAGGAGAAAATGCCCTCGAATGATCCACGAATAGGATTCCTTCATCTGCCGAAAGAGGCACCGAAAACCGGGGTCAGGCACACTGTCCTCGGCTGGGGAAGGATGTATTTTGTACGGCTACTCAAAATTTCATGACTAACACTTTAATATATGCTACTATGCTTCCAGGGCGGACCTTTGGCAGTGCACATATATCAATTGGACGTGGTTCTCATGGACAACGCGGTGTGTAAGACGTACTTCCGACACTATGGTGATGGAATGATGTGTGCTGGGAACAATAATGGGACAATAGACGCGGAACCGTGCAGCGGCGACATCGGATCCCCATTACTAGCCGGAAAGGTGGTTGTCGGCATAGTTGCCTATCCGATTGGCTGCGGTTGCACCTATATTCCGTCCATCTATACTGACGTATTTAGCGGCTTAAGGTGGATCAGGCAAACGGCATATGACTGGGCCAGCATCACTAAGGCAAATCCAACCCTCATGTTCATACTGTTGTATGTAGTTCATAGCTGCTTAAATCGCATTTGAAAATTTCAGAAAGTAAACTAATAATATATGCAATATCCTTTGGTTGGGAGCCAGACTCTATAAACTCCAGACTAGGGTAGCAAATGCGTTGAACTTGTGACATAGGCAACCTGGTAACTCGATGGGCACAGCTCTTAATGGGCGCAAAGCGCGGCTGGAACCGCGTCCATGTGCATGTGGCTTTAATTGGCATTGGCCACACACTCTGCCAGTAGAAGGGCAATAAAACACTCAAAATCTCTTTTCCAGAGCTGGAAAATTCGATGCTGGGCTGCCCACAGTAAGTGGAAACGGTTGATGCGAGCGAGAATTGAATTTGAATGGGAGGGGAGTCTGCTCTCCACCAGATACTTCATTCCCGAGCATGGCATTCAGATTGGACACAAATGGCAATGGATACACGAATTCAGCTTATGTTTCTTAGCAGGTAACAAAGGCCAGGCACCTGCTCCTCATTTGCGTAATGAATTTTGTGCATCTTGCCCTATTTCGCCTTTTTTTTGTTTTTCCGTAGAGCTCCGTAGGCAAATGCGTAATGACAACATTAATGCAAACGACTTCATTTAATTAAACGCCCTTTTTGGCCTGACAGCAAAGGAAACTGCGAAACTGGGAAACTGAGAAAGTGTGTAAGGCACCATCATCATTGCGACTCATTGCGACTCATTGCCAGCATTTGCCCATCCTCATCCGCATCCCCCTACCGAAATGGTTAAGGATCTCGTCCTGGCGCTCGTGCTCAACGTTTGGTATGCATGAATGCGTATTAAGGTGTGATAGGGGGCGTGCCACTGCCTATGTAGTAGTGCGCACGTGCGTGTAAGCGATGCGATGCGAATCTATATGAGTGTGCGCCAGTGCGGGTGTGTGTGTGTGTGCGTAGGAATGTATATGTGGGCGTGGCCAGGTGTAACATCTGGCCCAAATGGAGCAAATGGAGCAGATGTGACAAGCTCGCCGGCGAAGAAGCCAATTCAATTAACGCTCGCCGGCCCAAGCTGACAACGAAATAATCTCTCGAAATTGTGGAATTCCTGACGCCGGAAGTGGCAGATGGTCAAGCAAGCGACTTCCGTTTGTCATCGAAAAAGTCGCGATGGCGCATAAGCAAGAGATTCTCTGCGTTTCCATCAGTTTCTATAAAGATCAGTATGGACTGTGTCCCTAGTTTATTTTAAAGTGATGGGAAATCCATTTAAGAAATAAACTCAGGGAACATTCCGTTCGACGAACTGCGCTAAATGTACTTTAAATTTTGCACGGCTTTCAATGTATTTAAGTGACTCAACTCATTAGCAGTGGGCCAACGTGGATACCGCACAGCTGCTGCAACCGCAAAAGCAATAAAGGCGTTGGGCTGATGGGCGGTTCGGGGCGGGGGGCGTGGCTCAGGGGCCAAAGCCAAACTGTTCATTTGCATGCGCTGGCACTCATTACATTTACATTAAACTTTTAATATGCGCGGACATGAGGGCAAAAGGATGCGAGCACGAGGCGAGGAAAGAGTGCAAGTTCGTGCTATGCGAATTTACAGTTCAAGTGTTGTGAGTGTGTGCGTGTGTGTGTGTGCAATGCGGGTGCAACAGTGAAATTGAGTGACAAGCGCTGGCGGCTGCCCGCATCCGAATATCTTTATTTCCCAGGGAATATGCAGTTAATTACATTTTGGCCAGCTGCACAATCGGCTCAGCATATTTTTGGCCTGATCCCGATCCCGATCCCGCGTTTGGGGACCATTAGCGCACCGCTGAGCGGTGGCTAAGCCAGCTGAAAAGCGACTGTGCCTCGCGGTTCCATTGACATTGTCCCAGGACATCGGCATGAATAGGAGATGAGCTCCTGCGCTTGCTTTTCGCTCGTCCCACTTGGCGTATACTTGATGCACGGAGAGAACTGGGACTGGATCATGATATTTGCTCAGGACACAAAAGTTATTTCAATCAGATGTATCATCTATGTATATGTATCGTAGGAAATTGAAAAGTAATACCAAATGATATTGACCCTTTAAATTACATATATTTTTCAAGAACATATACATTCGTATTTGGTTCAGTGTACGCGTGTTTAGCATGGCAAAAATCCAAGAGGGAATGGTGGAATGGTGGTCACCCTACATATGTGTGTGCTAGTCTGCTTGTACTCGAGTGTAAGTGCATTTCGTTATGAGCTTAGCAGTCTTATAAATGTTTGCGTATTTGTTTGCCTCGACGACGTTGCTATTTACTTGATGTGACCTCTGCTGTGCTCAGCTTGTCCGCTCGCAATCTCTTCGCTAAGCAACTGCTATTGCATCTGTGTGCGCATCTGTATCTGTATCTGAATCTGCGAATGTATCTGCATCTGCAGTTGCCACTGTGTGTGTGTGCGCTGGGGTTAAGACAGCGCTCACAGCACATAAATATCTAAAGGATTCTTGAGTAACTTCTCTAATGGATTTGGGTTAAAAATATACACAAGGGCACATGGAGGGCAAACAGATATATATAAACACACACACACACAAAGAAACACCAAAAGAAAGCTCTGATTGTGTGCGTGTGCGTTAAAGATTTACAAATTAGTTTAATTTAAATTAGAGTGCGAGCACTTAGCAGTCAGTTGCGAGTAAAATGTCAATTGCACACTGCACAGTAAAGCTCGGCTAAATGGAAAGTTCGTACGATTTGTCTAGCTAGCATGTAGAGACTACTGCCAAGAACTTCTCGGTTTCCTCCGCTTTGTGAAATATTCAGAAATCAGCTCTATGCCCGCAGGCTTTGCTCGCAAACATCAAAAAGAGTGAGCAAATTGAAATTACGATGGTAATTATTTAGGTCTCGCTTCTCGCAGGCAGGACAATGCGGCATATTAAACGATTTCAAGCTGAATTTATATTTATATGTACGTCCATATGCGCATGCATGTCATAAAGCTGTCCAGGGGCCGTTGTCCTGCTCCGTGTCCCATGTACCATGTCCTGTGACCGTGTCCCCGTAATGGGGCGAAAGTAATAAGCGTGGGCCACCAGGGCCAAAAGCGAAAACTGAGGGGACCAGCTTATTGTTTACGACGTGCTTAGTGGCAAACTCGGCTTTGATAATGAAACGTTGGCAGGCAACACGCGCTGGCAGTTAACGGCAATTGCGACAAATGCCAAAAGCAGACAACGACGGGCCAACAGCCCGGCTCAGCTCAGCACATGGCCTGTAATTTTGGCCACAAAGTTGGTTGCATATACATATGTATGTATGTATATATGTGCACTTGGCAAAACGAGTTATGTAATTTGGCAAATCGTCTGAAATTAAGCTCTAATACCTGTAAGAAAGTTTCTCCAAACAATTATTTATAGCTTACATTAAGCCCATTTCAATCATTTATTTATTTTGTCTTACTTTACTAACCGATTTTAATTTTCGAATTTCCTTAATTTTTTTTGCAAACACATTTTCCCCCAGTGTAGACCAAACAGGGATGTGTGTAATGTAAGACAAGACAGTCGCACGTGATGTGATTAGGACAAAGCCGCAGACACAAACACTCTGGAAAGGGCGGGGGAAAACTTTGAGCTTAGATTTTAATTTTTGCCAGCGATAAAACAGAAGCCAATGGGCCAATTTGCGCCAACTAGGCGTATGCGTAATGTGCATCAACAAATTTATTCCTCTTTCTGCCGCCCCCGTGCGTATGCAATGAACAATTTCCCCAGCCGATTATGCAAATGAAGGGGGGAGTTGGGGAGTCGAAATGGGCCAGATTCAATTTGGACTCCTGCAACGGAATAATTGCTACTATCCGTCGAAATCTGAGCGGGAAACTCGGTCCGGGAAGCACGTCTGCCACTCGGGCACTTTCGGACTCAAGCTCTGCCCGCAATACCTCAATTAGCTCCACTTTTGCACCGCCAGATGGCGCAGCTCTTTATCTTTCACCACAGCCACAAATCAATAATTCACCGAAATGCAGCCGTTAAGGTTTCCCTCGTTCCTCAGCAGAATGCTGCTGTTTGCGGTGTGGGGGAAAACCACATGGGAAAAATGGGGAAAAGCGAACTGACATTTTCTTGGTTTTCCATCCGATAGCAAACGAATCGAGCGGCCATAATGTGCATATGTATGCGTTGCACTCGAGTTAACTTTAAAAACAATTTTTAGGAAACAGATTTTCTTGAGCTAAAGTTGTGTAATTAAGCCGTGTATAAAATAACTCAATATAAAAATATAAGAAGTTTTTATAGCTTATAAATGTCTCTGGATTTGTTTGCGAAATTTCACCTTAATATTAAAATTTTCGACATAAAACAACGAATGTAAAAAACTCTTCTGCTCATAGCTCAGTGAATCGTAAAATCAAATATATTTCCGAACTTTATCAATTTTGTCGTAAAACTTCAGATCCTAAAATAAAAATCCTTGTGTATTCTAAGAGTTGGCACAGCAACTCGCTTTGCATACTTGGAGCTTTGCTCGACAAATCCAACCCATGCGATCCGATATTTTTTCCGAAAATTTGCAAACACAGTTGTTATTCTGTTGTTACGGCTACTACTATTATTACTGCTGCATAAGCAGTGCACATTGCACATTGAATGTTGAACGTTGCACGAGCTCTGGCGTTGCATTCATTTGCTTTCAGCGTGCCGCAAATAGTTTTGCGAGCTCCTGGAAGGCGGTGCTACTGGTCGTACTTCATTGTTTCGACAGTTCTGGGCGTTTATGCCAAAAATGTTTTGGCTCTCAGCCACGCTCTGATTACCAAGTGTTTGCCAGTGTCTGTGCAGCCTGGCTCCCAGGACACGAGTGCATGCGTGTGTGTGTGTACTCGTATGTGCGCTCTGCAAGTCAAATTAAGCTAAAACCGCTTAAAGTTGCAATTTCCGACACAGCATCTTGGCTGGAGGATATGAGCATTCCGTGCAACAACAGATCCAGCAACTATAATTAAAACTTTTGCCAAGCAAACAGACGGCCGCAAATGGAGAGTCAGTGCATCCACAGAAAAATACTTCGCAGAGAGAGTGTGATGTTTTTATGTTTTTGCTTAGCATTCACTTTTAGAATAAGTAACAATATAATAACATGCCCCATGTTGCATATATTTATGAACTATACAAAACAACAAAATACTGAATTTTAATGCATTTTTTTAACGTGTACTTTCAATTTGGCTCCTTGAGGAACCTTCGCCTAAGTGAATTTCGTGCAATAATCGTGTTAAGGAACCTGTGAGCCGCTCGTGGAAATGTTAATTGATTGAAATGCACATCCAACACTTTAAGCCCTGGCCCCTGACCTTGCTGACCCCTTTAGCGGATGGAGCTTCAGTGCAGAGAGGGGAGGGGGAGGGGTTGGCGGTATGGGAACCACTTCCTGGCCGAGCCGAAAGTTAAATTAATTTCTGTCGACAGAGCATCACCAGTGAGTGGTGCAAAAACTTTCAAATGAATTACACATTCTAAGCACGCGGCTTTTTGAGGGGGGGAGGGGCTTTTGGACGGCGGGGGGCGTGGCGTGGCAAGTATTTGCTTAGCACTTTTGTTGTTGTTGCTGGTCGGCATAATTGTATTTGCTTTGGGCCACCACTCTCATGCTATCTCCGTCGCACCCCAGGTTGCCCCTTTTTGAGGTTTGAGTTTATATATACACGCTGTGTGTTTGCCGGGTGCAAAAGTTTATTTTCGACTTTTTCTTCACTTTTTCTCCTGTTTTGGTTTGTTTTTTAACTGTTAAATTGTTAAAAAATTACAAATAAATTGAATGAACATCGTCGCTGGCTGCGGCAAAAGGACAACACAGTTTCCGAGGGAGAGGACAACAATTACATTGTATTGACTTTTCAATTTCATTTTGCGGCAACTTTTTAAAGTGGTCGATTGAAGGACGAAAGGAAAGGGGACAAGCCGGGCGGAGGGGAGTGGTGAGTGGGTGGTGCTTTACCCACTGCGAAATTGTTCCAAATTTTTTTGGTCGCATGTTTGCTTTGACTTGAGTTCTTGGTGTTGTTGCAGCAGTGCTGCCGTCATTATGCCATTAAGTCCTAAAACGAAACCTATTTGGGTCACATGGAGGAGATCCATGCTCCATGCTCCATGCTCCTCGCTCCGAGTCCTGCGTCCCGCATCCTGAGTTCTGGGCCTGTGCATTAATGGCCAGCAGGACGAGACTGGGCGTCGGGGTGACAGGACAAAGCGCAAAAAGCTTAACGAACGTATAATAAGGGCAGAAGCCGGAGCAAAGCAATGCCAGCACTCGAGGCAGAGTCCTGCCGAGCTATTCTCCTCACAAAGGATATCAAATTTAAGTGCACACACATCAGAGGATGGCTGCGAATGTTATCAATCAATAGTAGCCCCTCGCCCCAATACTTTATGTTTCTTCATGTTTCAATTTCCCCCAAGTGTTCAGTCTGACCTAATCGCATTGAATTTAATGTCAAGCAATTTCCGCTCCAGCTTGGCTGGCATATTGGTTTATAAAGAAATTCCTTCTCAAAAGGATCATCAAAGTACTTTGAACTTTTTATTGTTCAATTCGCAGGCAGACAACATAAAAACCGAGTTCATTTGGTAATTTTCATTTCATAATTTTCTCTCGGCGCAAACTTTCCCCCTACTTTGGTGGCTGTTAAGTAAGAAACCAGCAGTTCATTTGCCTGGCAACTGGATTGTGGCCATAATCGTTGACCGGGAAACGTGAAAATCATATCATGCATGGCTAGGAGTGGGTCAGTTAGCATGCTCAGCAGCTTCCGAGCACTTTCCACGCTTTCCATTGGCCTGGCACCAATTCTTCTGATTGGCAGCAGAAGTGTGATTAGGCTGCAGTCCAACCAAGAAGTTATTTTTCCCCATTCCCATAGCCAAATTCAGCTTTAAGGCACTACGTGATCAAAATGGTCACGATTCGGCGTCTTCCGCACCCACTTAGTTTTTGTTATTCGGTTGGCTCCTAAATTGCGCTTATCGCATTGTAAAAAGGCAAATTTTGCCGCAGACCAAAAACCCCAAAAAACAAAAATTCAAGCGAGAGCCAAGTATAAAATAGTAATCCGCTTAGTTGGCCAGCAAAATGTCTCGTGTCGAGCTCCTCGCTGCCAGCTGGCAAAACTTAATTTGCTGCAGCGCGACCGTTGTGGTAATTACCACATAAATTCAGCAGCAAATTGCTTCTTTAAAAAAAGTTTGCCACAGCCTCAAGCTGTGAGGGGCACATCGCATTCGCACTCAGAGGAAAAGGATCTAAGGACGCACAGAAATTGAGTTTGTTAGGCACATTATATATGTATGTACATAAATAAAATCATATATGAAAGTGAATAGATGTATGCAAAAATACTTTATGCTTGATGAATGCATTATAAAGGGCACATTTTTATACAGAAATTTAAGATTTTCTCTCTATTCGCTGAGCTTAGTAGTTATAATTTAGTAAAGCAATATATATAAATATTAAAATTAATACTAGTATATTAACAAATAAAGCACAAAGCTTAAATATTCCTCTCTGTGCATTGGCACACTGCTGACTAAGAGCAGCAAAAAGCATATTTGGCGTAAAGGTCAAACATTAAAGAGATTTCTGGCTTGGCTCCTTGCAGCGCATTCTGTCCCTAATTCTGCTTTTGGCCCAGTCGACTCCGCTGCCTCCGCCGCCTCCTCCTCCGCCGCTTCCGTCTCCGCCTCCGCTTCTGTCTGCGGTCACTGGCGCTGTTAATCCCCGGCAAGTTAATCCTGCCAACTGGCCGACATACCGACATACGACCAAGTCGGGACAGACCGAACTGACCGAATTATCATCGCTGCTGTGGAGTTGGCAAAAACATGAGTAGAGCTGCCGCAGGCTTAGGAAACCCGAGAGGGGGAGAGTTGCGGTTGAAAAATAATAGGTTTATGCTCTGCGAGACGGCGGAGGGGAAGTGATTGATATGCCCGACATGTCGCCGCATGATCTCTGTCCCTGCAGCTCGGTTTTACCCTCAGCCCACCGCTCACCGCCCACAACTGCCGCCCCCTGACCTCTGCCCTCTTGACCAGAATCGAATTCATGGCCTTAAGTGCTTAATGTTTGATGTCTGCCACTCTGCGTGTGTCAGTGTTTTCATGTGTGTGGTCGGTCGAACACTTTCATTTGCATTCAAAAGGACTTGGAACAAAAGTTTAGCAATCTTTCTGTTAAAGCATATTCAGGCACTTTTTACCATATGAATGGTAACTGTGCGTATGAGTGATATTGTTACAAAGAAGAATAATCATACGCACCGTTGCCCAGTATGCTTAAACTGATTGTAGATTATAAATCTTATAAACAGCTTGCAAAAAAAAATAGATAACATTTAATCACTGCAGCATAAACTGTGTCCCAAATGGCTAGGCACTCAACTTAAGTCGCACACGCTCCCAGCTGCAGATCATTTACATATCTTCTTATCTGACCATTTCTAATGCCCTTTGTCTGCGTCATGACCACTCAAAGGACTTGAAAATAAGGAGGAGGCGGGCACAAGAGAGTCACAAGAAGAGCTCAATGGCCCTACAAATGTGCAAAGGGCAAAGCGCTTGACTATTTTTTTTTTTTAGTTTTTGCTCCTTTTAATGCGGCACTTTAGTTGATAAGTCAACCATTTCAGATGAACGAAAGGGAGACAAAAGTGGGAGTCCACCAGAGCCGGACTCCAGCGCCCCTTCGGTGACACCTGGCTGGATGCCAACTAATGCCGGCAATGCCGCTCCAGCTGAAGCTGCTAAAGCTGCTGGAGCCACTCCACCTGCATTTGTAATTGCATTACAGACTTCAGCATTGGCGCCGACCTTTAAGCCCACTCCTCCATCTCCTCCATCTCCGCCAGCCGCCATCTCATTCGCATTCTCGTTGCGTTCCCGTTCGTTCAAAGCAAATCCCCTTTTGTGAGAGCGCCTGTGTGGCAACTTTAAGTGGTCCTTTGTGCTGCACGCAGTCTCCGCTGCTAAAGTTATCCGCGGCACTTCGCGGCAACAATGTGGACAACTCAACGCGGCGTATACGCAACGTGGCTGATGGCATACCCTCGCAGATGCAAGGCAATTAAAATGTCAAGCCCTGCAACACTGTGGCGTCCTGAAGTGCCGGCAACTATTTTTGCATTCTCTGTGCTGCCGAATTCGAGGCACACTCCACAGCCAGGTGAATAGTAATCCATACCCCTTTTTCTATCGTGTCTTAGGACATCACTTCGTTTCTCAGCATGGTAATTGGTAAGCTAATACGCTTATTGTAATCGAAACGTGCCCATCCTTCAGTAAATTGCTTTTATAATTGAAATACTCGTATTACATATGGCCAGCAACTACAGTTCAGCTGGACGAAAGACGGACTACACTGTGAAAAGTGGGTAGAATCGTCAGCACTTGAGGCACTAATAGATTTTATTAGAGATATCATTATTTAATATTATTTATTGCACGAGTGAAGGAGGAAATATTTAATGGAAATACTAAAGGCTAAGTGTCCCATAAACTTCCAGTGCACAGCGAAATAGCTGAAGATAAATCGCTTGGCCAGCAGGAAATTCCTTACAGCCAAAGACGGCTTAGAAGACAAAGAAGAAGTTGCAGCCAGGGGAGCCGGGGAGGAGGGATTAGTGGCGGGAGCGAGCGGAGGAGGCCACTGGAGAAGGACGCATAAATTCTAATTAAAATTTGTGTGCCAGGTGGTAAATAAAACTAATTATACATGCGCAATTTTCCCTGGTGCAAGTGCGAGAGTGAGAGAGTGAGTGAGCGAGTGAGCGAGAGCGAGAGTGAGGCGGCAAGCCTTTAAAATTGTCGTGTGCTCGCTCTCGCTCGCTCCAAAAGTGAACTCTGTGCTGGCAAATGGAAAAAGTTTTGCTGCAACTCAACTATGTCTGGCAGTGAAGTCTTTTTCGGGTTTGAGTTTGGGCTAAAAGCAAAAATCCGACGAAATAAAATGGAAAGAAAAACGAACCGAGAAACTTTGGCGAAAACTTGAAAGGGGCGGCGAGGGGCGCTGGAAAAATTGTGGGGTGGCAAATCAATGATGCAGCTGCCATAAGACCCTCTAAGCTCAATTATTGCAGGATACAAAACAAGAGACAAAAGAGAAACAGCCGGAGAGACAAAGAGCCGTAGTAGTCCGTCCGGCCACTGTTGATGGCTATATCCTTTGGCTTTTCCAGTTAAACGTGACTTGAACAATGGCATTCCTCGGCAAAAAATCAAAAATACCCGCACACACACGGCGCACCAGATGGAGTTGGGTATTGAAAAACGTTTTATCTGGCCACCTAATGGATATATAAATGGTATTCAGGTCCATTGATCGATTTGCCCACAAAAGTAGGCAACGAAATTGTTCGGGCAAATTCAATTTTCCCAGCTTTTAAGAGCTGCGCATATCGATTTAAGCGAGTGACATATAGCTCAAATTTATGCTGTGGATTTATTTATTTACTTGCTTCCTATTCTATGCCGAATTTTGTGTGTAAGTCAAATTTAATTTACTGATGCTATGGTCCCGAAACTTTGATCAAAGCTGTGCCGAAAATTGCCTTTGTCACACACAAAAATATATGTAAAATCAAGGGGGCTGCTAGGAAGGAGCAATGTACTAAAAATTGTCGAAAGCATTCGGGACTGTGGAAAAATATGGCAAAAGTTGCAAATGAACTTTTTGCCCATGTCTCGTACGCTCGTAGGTTGGACCCATCTACATACTATGTACTTCTGTTTTTTCATCCCCGTTCCATGAGAGCGTTAAAGCGTGGGCAGACATTAAAGCCAAGTCTTTGCCATGAAAGAGGCGATAAATGTCGATTACAGTTCTGGCCAATAAACAAGGCAACTTCCACTAAATTCTCGATGTGCTGCACAACATTGGGCCATTAAATGCATGGCGAATACAGTGCGATAGTAAGTAGGCGAGCCAAAGTTTCATTGCTGACAAATTGAAGGCAGTTTGCTAATGTCGTGGGAAATGCGATGCGACAGGCAAACAACCAAACAGGATCGCCCGAAATAAATCTAAGCTGCGAGTCCTGAGTTTCTGTGCTCTGTGTCCGTAACGAGCCAAAGTGGCCCAAATGCGGATTTATGCCCCGCTCAATGATAAATTGAATTTCACTCAAAATTAACTGTAAGCCACGACGAGAAACGTGCTGCCAGCAGGGGAAAAAGCGCTGCCACATATGCGCCCTATAAAATGTGACAAGAAAACTAACGAAGGACTCGGCGCTCATGTGGCTTTGGCTAAAACAACACACAACCGCAGTCGCCGCTCCGCTCCGAATGAAATTAGGCCAAAACCCAGGCGGCAGCCACTTGGCTTGACAATTGCCTAAGCATATTTGTCATTTGATTGATTTATTCCGCAGGGCCAACAACAGCTGCCATTAGGTTGGCCAAGATTGTTTGTTATTTGTTTGTTCTGTCCTCGCCGCTCGCATCGTGCCCTTCCGCTAAGGCGCTTTTCTCAAATCAAAACTCCATCGCTTTCATTAGGCGGCAGATTTCCATATTTTAGCAGGCTCCCAGTACTAAACCTACTCTCGCTTGTTGGCCTTCTTAGATCTCAAAGATTTTTGCAGATCCTATAAAGCATTTAGGGAAGGATTTTACCAAAACATCCTCAACAAGAAATATGCTATCTAAAAATAAGCGAAATAAATATATTAAGTAGCAACTGAAAAGGCCAAGTACTAGCTATATACTAGCTATATATTAGCTATATATCTTAGTAAATTTTCAAATATCTATGATGGAACGGCAATCCCAAAGAAGAATTTTCTCATCTCTAAATAACCGACTTAGCAGCTACTAGTTTGGTTTGTCCCCTAGTGTGAGTTACATAAATGGAACACTTCTAACGGCATGCAAGGCGGGTTCATTAGGGTTTTCACAAAGGTCACAGTAGTGTTGCAGGTGGTGGTGGTTGGTAATTGGTGGTGGGTCTACATTTGGTGACTTTCAGGTGCTAGATTCTCGCATTTGGAGGCCAAAGTTGTACACGTGGATGTTGGGTGGTGGATAGTTGGGGGGCACTCACCTGTTGAGTAGCGCGGCAGGGGCGCGTCGCCGGTGGCGAGGCAGCCGCCATAGGAGAAGTGGTGACTGCTGGATCCTGTGCCCGAGACCACGGCTATTTCATCCAGCTCATGGCCGGGCGAGGTGCCGGCGGATACCAGGCGGGTGGAGGAGGTCGCCGAGTTGCCCTGCGAATTCTTGCGTCCACGTAGCGAGAGCACCAGCCTTTTGGCTGTGGACATACCAACGATTGTCGTCGCTTGGCCGCCGATCCTTCTGCTCCCAGCACCCAGTGTCCTCCGCTCTGGCCACTCCTGCAACGGCAATGGAAGGCGGAGAATGGTGAATGTTGAATGGTAAATGGCGAATGGTGACTCGTAAATGGCGAATGGAAATGCGAAACTTTTTCAATATTCCCATGGCGCTGGGGCGCCTCGGCTCGCCGTGGCTGCCTTCGCTATTTATTTCGTTAATAATTTAGAACAGAGCTTCAAAAGATATGATAATTTCTGCACAGCGAGCAGCGAGGGATGTGCTTGGAAGAGGGCCTGGAATTTTCATTTTCATTTCCATTTTCATGCTTTGCCAGCTCAAGACATCGACGCAGACGGAGGGCTTCTTAAATTATGCAAATGCTTGCAATCAAGGCTACAGAAATGCCACAGAACAACACACAAAAAAGCAGAGCTGCTAAAAAGAACATCGCACAAAATGATTGCGACATGGAAAATATGAACGAAGGCATTAGCATATGAGGGGTATAGGGTAATGTCGCAACGATTAATGGCTTAAGCATGAAACTAAAATCCCTTGAAAAGAGCGTTTAGTATTGATTTAAACGCCAATCAATTTGCTCGATGGGAATAAACTACTACAAATTTGGTTTTTAATTGGTCCATTTAACAAATTTAGTATGATTGAGCAAAATTCCGTCTCAGGAGATTTGTGTTATAGCTACAACATACTACTCAAAGCAAAGCCTAAGCTTATATTTTGATTTCCATTTGAGTTTTAGCTAATGAATCCTTTTGAATATGCCAGAGGAGCAGTCGACCGACTGAAAGCACTCATTGACAGTTTGGTTTATTCTAGAATTCAGCAAAAAGAGGCTTTCAAGAAAAGAAGGGGAAAACCAAATGATAGACATGAACACAAACCCCAATGCATACACACCGAAAACCAAAAAAGGAGACCCTTCCTTTCCGTTTCCTTATCATTTTAATATTTAATAAGCAATGCGCAGAAGGGAAGTGCGAGAGGCCGCAATGAAATGGGGGAAACTCGACTCAACAGCGACTCTAAATATTCAGTTGAGTGTAAACTTGATAAGTTGTGTCTCTGGCAAACGTATGGGGCATATGTTGGCTTCGCAGGGAGTCCTTTTGCCGCGGAGTGGGTAATGCACATTATTCTATGCCCATATTTACATATTATGCCACTTTAAATGCCCGCGCTGGCTTTAAACTCTTTTCGTAAATGCCTTTTGACTGGGCGTATACGTAATGCCGCACACACCCTCTGGAAAAAGAGCACAGTTACACACATTCAACTTCCCTTTTTGGATACGTGACGAATAACAAATTTGTGGGATTTTGCAGCATTTTGATTGAATGTTGTCGTCGCTGCGGGAAACGCCGAGGAAATTGGGATGGAAAGGCGAACGAGATCCAAATACAAATATGATTTATGAGCCGCAGTCTGCAAGCCAATCGTATCGTATATGTGGGGCGGACTACCAACTGCAGATGTTGCACAAACACAAACGAGAAAAATCGGATAAGAACTTACGCTCGACTTAGTTCACATCCGGTTCCTGTGCTCCAAGCCCATGATTATGGAAAGGCGATCAAAATTATGGCCACACACCAAGGATCAGGTATGTTGATATTTATGCAGTACTCGATGACACACTCCCAACGGAAATTAGTTTACAAGAAATTGAAGTGGGTATTAATATAAAACTTAACGAGAGTGCGTCTTACCCATACCTTTTCCATAATCATGGTAACTAGAATGACATTGTGGAAAACTTCCTGCCACCTAAACAGTGTTCTATTTTCCTTGGTCAAAGCCCAAAAGACAATCAAGTGTTGCCCAAACCTACGTAAACATGAAAATTGCCTGGGAAACCCGAACTCACAACTTTCAAATCCCAAGAAGGGAGAAAATCTTGTGACAGCGAGAATAAACTAAGGAAAGCGGGGAAAAGCTGCTGCTGGCTGGGCCAATTGTTTGCATTGTGCAAGTGTCAACAGCATTTGCAATTCCGTTGCAACTTTTAGCATCTTTTCGAGCTTTGGCTGCAAAGTAACCCAAAATGCGGAGTAAAAATTGCACTTCTGCCCCGGTTTTGCACCTCATGCGCCGCTTTCTATTTTTCTATTTTATTTGCTGCGAAAATATGGTAATTTCCAGCAATCGAAGGTGGAAAACAATTTTCATATCATTCTCAATTCGCTGGGTCTCACTGGAATTTAAGCCAATACTGACTTTTGCAATTGCATATGCTATGCACACGGACTTTACAAATATAATATGCATGTGGGCAAATACAATTGAAAATGCATGTAATGCACAAATAGGAATCCAATTTTCGTGTCAAAATTGTTTTTGCCAGAGCTGACAGCATTTAATGGCCTCTGTGCGCCATTTCAGCAGCATCAGCAGAAAATAACTAGCTTTTGTTTTTAGCTAATTAATGCAATCCCTTTGAAATAATTGCCAAGAACCAGATCCCACTGCCACCCCGTCCATTTGTCCAGATCACATTGCAAAAGACAGACAGCTTCGTGCATAAAAAATGTACCACCATCAATCTCGGAACTCGTCCAAAAACATTTGCAGGATAAACCGGAGAACCGGCGAAAAAAGGCTACTAATTAGAGGCAAGAATCGCGATTCCTGGCCAACACAAAAAGGAAATTACTCTATGAAAAATGCCAGCCACAGAAAAAGAAGCTGATTGTCCAAGTGATTATACCCTCTGCAAGGGCATATTCCATCTGATTAAGCCAAGTGCGCATTTGTCACACGAATGTGACAGCATCGAGGACGACGGGACCAAAAGGACCAAAAGGACGAGCTGGACGAACAGCACGATGCGGGTGATGCGACGGAAGCGCTGACAAGTTGCCATGGTCAAGTTGATGGAACACGATCCCGCCACGCAAACGCTGACCACAATCCGCGTCCCTAATTGCACGCTTCCATGGGAAAACATGGAAAAACATCGGAAAACATGGGAAAACACAGATGGAGCAAAACTTATCCGTACCGAGGAAACTTCATTCATGGCTAGAGCGCTAATTAAATAAGGTGAGATAAACTTGAGTGATGAATGCATTGGCAATACATTTCTTGACCATTTAATTATCTTGTTAGCTGTTTTTTTTTTTAATTTAAAAAGAGCTCAGCAAGCTGCTGAGCTGACTGAGTGGGTTTTATATCATACAAATTGTTTGTTTAACATGCTCTTGATTCATTTTAAAATATCAATTAAATCCTAGTGCAAACACCTACCTCCCAATTTGCCTAATTCCACACCAGATAAGCAAAATAATCAGAGAACTTCCTGTTTTACATTCCCAAATTGGCCGAAATCAAAACAAGTCAAGCGACAACATGTTGTATGGCACACAACATGCCAGTTTCAAAATCGAGGTTAAATAAAGTTGAAAATCGCATTTAATGCATAAGTAAATAATGCTTGCCAATAATACTCCATTTGCATTGGGCTAGATGTCTGGGCCATCGATATCCCGCAACCATCGATGCAATCCCGCCCCCTTTGTGCAATTATTTCAGCCCCGTTGCTGCATTTTCCATGCAAATTAATGCAGCTGCATGCGATGCTCCTCTGTCGGAAAAGCAGAAAAACAGAATGGCCACGCAATCGGCGATTTCACTGGGTTATTCTTTTATTTTTATGTGCGTATTATTATTGCACTTTAAGCTTTTATCAATTATAATTTTTTTCCCCCGCTGTGTGCATTTTATTGTTGCAATTATCGCCCGGCGACCCTTGTTGCCGCAAATGTATAATTGAGCAATTTAATTCGGAATTTAGCCCTTTTTGAAACGGGTATAATGTGGCTTAATTTTGTTTTCACTCGCGTTTCAATGTGTGGCCGCGCAAATATTTAATTTGCGAATAGCCAAGCTTTCGCTATTTTTTGTAATTCTATTACTACAACATTTTGCCTGCAACCCCTTTGCGTAACTTTTGCAACTCCTTTAACCCTCGTGGCTTTGGGCCAAAGCGGCACTAACAAAAGCTGGCAAGATTATATCCACGGTGCCGCCTTCTCTTTGCGGATGCACTGGATCTTTCCCTGCATCTTTGTAGCCGGCAAACGTGGTGCACGAAGTGCAATTTATAACTGCACATACGTGAGCAGTAAGCCAGTGGTACCACCACCCACTGAAACACCCAACTTCGCTCCTTTGAGCTGCAATTCCATCGTGCAACATATCTAGGTACTTGTTACCTTAGCGAGGTACTGCAAAATCATAATAGCGATAAAATTCGCAAATAAAAATCAAGTGTTATCAAATTTATTTTAATACGAAGTTTTTGATTAGCCGCATTGCCGCATTTCTATACTAACCACGTAGTAGACAGGACTCTTGTACCGCAATAGTATCCTTACCATCTCTGTTGCACACCCTGTGGCATGAAAACATTTTGTTACTCGTGCAGCTGCCATCGCCTTTGTGCAAGGTGCCCACATCCACTTTCACATCGACATCCACCATCCATCCACCATCCTCATCCTCATCCACATCCACATTCACATCCAGTGTTCTGCCCGATCGCCCCTCGCATCTTTATCCAACCCTTTGGGTCCAGACCAACACTGATGGCGGATGGCGCTACAGTTTTTGTGATTCGACAGAGCGCAAATAAACAAAAGGGTCGCGGCGCTTCGTGCAAAAAGCGAAAAAAGGAAAAACTAAATGAAAATGAAAAACAACTTGGTGCAAAGAAAGGAAACAGAAATGCCTGGTTTGTGTGTGGCTCCACATTCAGTTGCAGTTGCAGTTTCAGCTAAAGCTACAGCCTCAGAGGCAGTTATTGTTGCACGCTGAAAAAACTGGACGTGCTATGCCTGACACTTTTCATTCAGGTTACAAATCTACAGTCTTATTTTATTTTATTCCTAAGAATCAACAGCTTTTTTCTCAGTGTATCTGCAGCGGTAGCTTTTGTTGCACTGGAGTCCTGCAACAAATTTGCTGGCACAGCAGGCGAAAATATGTGCCAGCACAGCAGCCACGAAGGAGTACAAAGCGATGTGATGGCGACGTGGGGTGCAGTCGGGAAAGAAGAGATTGTGGAAGGATATTTCACTTTATTGGCAAAGTCGAAGATGGAATGCGCTTGTAGTCGCAAATGGGAATGCAGGATGCAGGATGCAGGATGCAGGCAGCAGAATGCAGGAGGAGGCTAGGTGACAGCGACGAGTTATTGCCAAGCCGGTATGCAACTTGGGCCGGTATCGTGGTTTATCGCCAGCGAAACACAGAACTTATCCTGGCCAAAAGCATTCTTGTCATATACATATGCACCAAGGATGCTCCGCCAGCCACACATACATATGCGATATCATCACAATTAATTATGCGTCTCGACCATAATTGGTGCGCTTCCCATATAGGATTGGTAAAATCGATATGTTATGATCTATGAACATGTGCTAAGCTGAATTGTTTGCCAAAAACCCATTAAGATATATGAAGAATAA
This sequence comes from Drosophila simulans, assembly GCF_016746395.2. Lineage (NCBI taxonomy): Eukaryota > Metazoa > Arthropoda > Insecta > Diptera > Drosophilidae > Drosophila > Drosophila simulans. The sequence continues at coordinate 19,936,153 of NC_052521.2, forward strand.
GACAGAGCCAATCTACATATTCTTCATAAATCATTGTTAGTTAGATAACACTTTAGGGGCATTTATAATCGGAAATTATCACTACTTTTGTGGCCAGCACTATACGATAAGGATTTAGCATTGCAAAAGTGCCAGCCAGACACATTCATCAGCTACCTGTGCTCCTGGGCAATCGTCAATCCTTCGGACGTCCTTCGCTACCTCCTTTGAGTGACTGACAGACCCTCACTGCAGCCAGTAGGCTCCTTGGGCTCCTTGTGCTTGGCTTTAATTAAGCGACCCATTTGCCCAGGAATTGCATCTCCGGCAGGTACACACAATTCACTGGGGAAATATTTGCATTCCATGTATCCATCCACTCGCAGTCTAAACGCCCGCGCTGCTCGAGAGGAAGGCCAGGATTTTGGGGTTGTGGTCGGTTGAGAATAAGGTGGCTTTTGAGATGTCATAAGCAGAAATCGCTTCTTGGACCCTCGAAAATTGCCGAGCTTAATTGGATGCAAAATTAACAGTTAAGGCATTTAGCGCTGCCAGGAAAATGACAGCTGAAGTGTGTGGCTTGGGAGTCATCTTCCTTGACTGGCCCGGGTTAACCGAAAGCCAGAAACCACAAAACAGGCGGGTAACAAGACTCTTGGACGGATTTTAAGACGGCTTATTCTCGTCCTGGAAAAAGTGCTGAATATTTTATTTCTAGAATCATCTAAATTTAATGGCCACATTTATCTGAGCATTGGAAAAAGTTCCCGACTTTACCCTTTCGCACAAAAGCAGCTGAAAGATTATTTCTTATGCAATTATCTTGCGTAGCGTGTGCTCTTGATATCCTTGGACCAAATCGCCCATTAGGAGCTATGGCTCACTCTCGTTTCGTCCTAACCAGTGCCAGTTTCCTGCCCCTATCGCTGTCTCGCTCCGAATGTCAAAACATGTGTGTCAAAACAATTGTCATGCATTCTGCGTGGGTTGTGGCTGGAAGTTGAACTCTTCCCTCGATTTAGACCCCTTGCAATTATCAGCCATTGACATGTGTTAACAATCAGCTACCCAAACGACCCTCTGGGCTGGTAACATCCTCCCTGCTCCGTTCAACATTTCCGCCAGATATTTTAGCCCATTTCCTGCAGCCTTTCATCCTGAAATCAATATGGGGAGCATGTGTGAGAGGTTAGTTCTGCCATCAGCGCCTTGATTACTGCTGTCGTATTATTTTCACACTTGAAATGCTGCCCGACTTGGCTCGTACATCACGAATCGCCGGGTGAATCGATGTGGCATCGGTTCTTGGTCATTATCAACGCTGGCCATTATGTGACACTTGGCTGTCACTTTACATGCGACGAGTCCTTGCTCGTTCCCTCTCTGATATCCCGACATCCTTTCAGCTGTCAGCGTCCGGTTATTTCCTCTCGCTTCCCAGCGGAGGATGCTGAGCCAAGGATTTTGTAGTTTTCATACTTTGAAATTCATCGCATATATGCGAGTACCTTACTCAGAACATTTACTCATACAACAAAAATAGAAGAAGTTTTAAAAGGGTTATGATATTGGAGTGCAATGGCCCAGCTAACTGAATGAATATTCTTTTTAAGGTGGCCTTGCTCTAGAAATCACTTACATCACTTAAAAAATCTTTACACAACACACCACAAAATCCAGAATGCAGTTAGCCAAATATTCAATATTTTTGTTCATTTTATGCGGAATCCTGGTAAGTCTACCGATAATAGTTAACTTGATGTCATGCTAAGCACATGTAAACCTAAGATCCCGGTAGAAATAGTAGCCAGATCACTGGAAAAGAAACAGCCGAGAGGATCAGTCGCCAGAACTGGGGAGGGTGAAGCGCCGGCAGAGGGTGCTGCTGCCCCTGGTGGAAAACCTGAACACATAAAGCGCGAAGGAGGAGAAATGCCTGAAATGCCCATGGACCTGAACACGATGCACGCGCCATGTGACATGGACACCAGGGGCAGGCAGAGCTACATATTCGCCTTTCCCAACCATTGCATTTGGGCGTTCAACAATCGGTACATGAGCGAAACTCATTTCCGCATCTACAAGACCTACCAGTTGGAAGGATTTTTCTTTGGCCAGTATTACGAGCGGCTTAAGCGTTACGAATTCGAGCCACATTCCTACGATTACAATATGTGATGCAATGTGCTTAAAGTGCAGCGAACAAATTCTAACTATTCCGACGGACTACTGAGACATTTCCATTATAATATATATTATTTATAGCATGCCTTGAATGTTTTGCCTTTTGAGCGCACAAAAAACGATGTCCGATAATGAGTTTTCGTGGTTATAAGTAACAAAGTAACTTTCCAGATTCTTATCATCTATGAAAGACGCTTTTCTGGCCATTTTCACCGCGTTTTGACAGGCATCGCAAGCTGCGTTCAATGGGAGCGGAAATTTGATATTCCTCAAAAGCATTTTCACTGTTTGCTCTGCGAAAGTAGGAAGTAATGTGCGTAGCAACTGCTGTTCAATTTCCCACGATTGGAGCTGAATCTGATGACCTTTTGGACGCCACTGTCATAAAAAAGGAATCCCAATCTCGCATGTTAAAATTTTGTCATTATGACCACATTTATATTGTTGATTCCTGTTTTAATTGCGGCCCTATTCATGGCTGTAATGAAACATAATCAATCAACTTCATTCGTTTGGGCGAAAACAAATAAGGTGCAACGCCTTAAGTGAATTGGGTCTACGATTTTTATCTGCCAAATTCCAGGCTCCGGATAGCATTTGTGTGTAATTTGTAATTTTGCGGATCATCAATCAGCTGTCGTCAGCTGTCGAGCTGCGATTTGGTTCTGTGGATAAGCAAAATTAGAGGAAAAGCCGGGTTCGGCTCTTGTTTCACTTTGATTTATCGATGACTTGGGAAAACAAAAAGTTTTCTTTTTAATTACAGACTCTGCTGGGTCTCGCGCCAAATTGAGTTTTTCATTACCATTCTGTATAATTAACAAATTGAGTTAGCCTTTTTCCGCATATTTTTTACCATTTAACTAATTATAAATAGCACCAAGCAAACATTTACTTCGCTTATGTTTACTATTATTTTTACTCGAACATAAAAATGGCACTCGCTTGAATTCTGAATATAGTAGAGTTTACAATAAACTTTTGCTACTTTTGTTATTTCTGATTAAATTTAATTTTTAATTGGCCATTCTAGATGAATTTTGATTCGCCTCTTTGGGGTGAGGTTTTTAAATTATTAATTAAAAGTCGAGAGACGGACCGCAAAACAAAAAAAACAAAAATTCAAGACGATGAAAATGGTCTGTGGAATATATTTGAAAATATATGCGCACGAGGAATTGTGCAAATATTTTGTATCATTAAAATTTAAAAGAATTTCTTTTCCCAAGCTCACGTCAAGAGTTTCTATGCCGATGAGCTTTTCTTCTCAGTTTCTGCTTTATGAGCAGAAGAACATTTCGCCTTGTCTTGCTTTCTGCCGTGGAGCTTTATTTATTTATTTCCGGAAACGTGCCCTTGAGATTAAAGTATTTCTCCTGCCCCACCCATCCGTACCACCCCCCCAGCAGAAGCGTTCGGCCATCTGTACGTAACTATGTACACCGTGTATATGCAAACGCAGATACATATCTGTCCGTTGTTCATTTGTTCATTAGGTTCCTTTGCGCGCTCCTTCTTGGCCGAGAGCTCCTTTGGCGCAATTCTCGCGCGTGTCTGGGTGTTTGGTCAAAGTTGTTCAAAGTTTCCACACCCACCCCCACACCCACCCTACCCACCGCCTACCGTCCGGTCACGCCCCTTAAAAATGTCCTAGGCGTCGGTGGCTTGCTTTGCTTCACTCAGTGCACTCAGAGAAATGATACCATACTTCTAAGCTTATGTAGTATAAATTATCTAATAAATAATAGTTCTGTATACCCACAAAAAATGCCGAAAAGGTTAAGTATACCTTTAAAAGTATGTTTAGAAAGACTAATACATATTAAATACTGCGATTTCTCTATTTATACTGTAGGGAACACTTTCGGCCTTTGTTTTAAGTGCATTCCTGTGACCATTTGCGCGCCTCTAATGAAAACACAATACAAATTTTGCGCTTTTCTGCCTTCCCAAGTGGCTGTGAAATTTTTGATGAGTTTGTCAGCTTGTGGGAATTGTGCCAATCGCCGGCGCTTCTGCTGTCGCCGAACGAATACTTATTAAGCGCACTGTGCGCTCTTCGCAATTTGGTTCGATCTAATTAAGCCGCTGCTCCCTCGCTCCTTGGGAGTGAAGGTCAAAGGCCGTCGTCTTCTGCTGAAGATTGCCCATTGCCAGATAATTATTCGATGACTGCACGACACACTTAAGTGGATGACTATTTTTGCAGTAATTCCATTAGTCTGGAGCACATTCCTCCCCGTTCTGCGGCACAAAGTCAATAAACAACTTCATCTTAGTCTAAAGTTTCATCGGAGCGACAAAGTTCTCAACTTTCTTTTCTCTTGATGGCCAATTAGTTGGCTGAAATTGCAAAAGTCGTTTAAAGCGTTTATGGCCTATATGAATTTCAAACGCCAGCCGACTGAGAAATCAATCACCAGCCAAGACTTTTCGTTTTATAAATGTAGGCAAGTCTGATATCCATTTCCCCAGCTAACCTCGCTGCCTGCGATACCTTATTTTTCCTCCGCTTTTGAAACTGACACGCTGCTCTGAGGCACAAATCTCATTTCCCTTGTGGCGGCAGAAGCCACTGAAAAAATGCTCCCCTTTCCTCGTCCGTCGTTTCTTTTTTCGGGTAACCCAATTTGATGGCCAGTGCTCCGCTGCTTTGGCTCTCTGCTTACGTCACAGCTTCGCACCTCGCACAACTGGCTTTCTGTGTCACACACACTGGCAAAGGGGCGCGCACACACACATGCAGACAGACGGGGTCAAAATACTAGTGGTAGTGCAAATCGTTTTACAAAATTAACATCTTATAATTTCAAGGGTTTAAACTAATGAAATGAAAAGTAGTTTTTGAACTTTCCCAAAACGTAGTTATTTAAAAACAAAATAAAAGACATATTGAAACCATTGTACGAGTAAATGTGCAAATTCCTCAAGAAACAAAGCTAAACAAATGTATGTTGAAGAACCCATACTGTATTTGACTATTACTCTGACCCCAGTTGTATTGACGCACACACATAACCGCTCTACATTATGGCCAAAAAGTGTACGAAACAACACATCGGAATGAGAGGCATAAAAAATGGTAACAAAATTACATACATCAAAGGTGTTTTTTTTTGTTTTTGTCTCTTTGAATATACGAGTGTGTGTGTGGGCGGAAGAGTGGGCGGGGCTGTGCAGGTTGTTTAAGGGTTGCTGCGGGCCATCATGCTGGTGGCTGGTGGCCCATTTGTGTTGTTGCTGCTGCTGACCAATGGTCCGTGTAATTTTTTGGCAAGCATCTCCCTGCATATCAGCGCACTTGTGAACCTTTTTGGTTTTTTGGAGATGGGTCATGGAACATGCGTCCCTGGCCCTGCGATTGCTTTTCCATGTTACCTTTCGCTCCACAGCCCCCCGCATCCTCGCAGCTCATTCACATTTATGATGAGTGTGCCCCCACTTTTCCAGCCCAGATAAACTTGGCAAATATGCGGCCCTAGTTTAAAGCCAGGGCACGCGCCGATTGACATCATTAAGCCCAGACCATCCCGAAGAGCAGCTAGTGGCGGCACTAAATCATGATTCTGGCCATCCGAAAAAAAGTATGACAAAAAGTGAATGCACAACCAAATGAATGGCACACATGGGAAACGCTGTACGAGGGCTGGGCGGGAAAATGTAAAGAGTTTTGATTTATGCAAACAGTTTACTATTCACTGGGATAACAAAAAACGGCTTGCGCTGAAAATTACCTAGCTTAAAGCGGGAAATCCGGAGATGGGATCTCCGAAATGTAAATGAGCGTTATTCTCAATTTATTTCCGCTTGTATTGTATGGCAGCAGTTCAGAATGATAAAGTTGTTATGGTGAGACAAAGATATTTATACAGCAGCAGCGTATGGAATCCACTTAACCCGTTTTTATTTTAATATACCGTGCTGTGTGAACCTAATCCAATTAATAAAAGCCAGGAGGCAACTTTAAAGGGAAACCCGGCACATTGATCCTTAAGCAAACGGAACTCAATCAAGTTGTAAAGCGAGTATCCATATTTATGCGCATCCAGATGCTCTCAGATTTTTCGGCAATGGATCTATAAACAAGCCCATACAGCGAGGCTGTAAAGTTGATAAGACCAAGCCCCAAAATACGCTCCCCAGCCAGATGCTCCCCACAAAAATCGGCGTGCGTGTGTGGGTGCTTGTGTGTGGTTCTTTCTTCTCGCCTTGTTTGCACTTGGTTATTGATAGTGCTTCAATCTGAGGAAATAATAAATAAATGAGCCTAACGTCACGGCTCATGTCGTTGGCCCACCTACGCCCCACCTTGCCCCCGCGCCTCTCCGCAAACACGCAAACACATGCACACTTAAGCATACACGCACTCACACACACATGCGCTTAACAGCACACACACACACACACACAGCACACTCCCCCAAAACAGACTCATTCACTCACGACATTTCCTCTTCTGGTGCTGCTGCTCCTGTTTTCCATTTTCATTCTCTAGGCTCGTTCCCCCGTCTGTTTCTCAATTTTCCTCGGAGCTGCCAACATTTTTCACATCTCTGCTGTGCCTGCACTGAGAAAAATTCAATGCCCAACAAATGCTTTGTATAGATATTATATAAAGGTTTCTCTATAAAATAATTGCCTATAAAAAGTTTTACAAAATTGCAAATTGGCGCTACAATACACGTATGTAAAAAATACATATCTTAAATGTGGTAAATTAATGCACCCACATTTTCCCAGTGTATATATCTGCTCGCTCCTCTACGTACGTGTATGTGACGTATACGCAACGTGTGCCATATTTTTACATGCCCGCCGGGCAACAACAACTGCGACAACAAGCCGCCTGCAACTGACAGGTCGCACTGCCTATGACGACTGCCACAGGCCAGCATTTTCTTCTCCACTTTTTTTTAGCGCGCCTCGCAGCAGTGTGTCCACCGGCCCTCCTTCCATCGCATCGTTCGTTCCGCACAAAGAGCAAATTGTTTTTATAGAACACATCCTTCGCTCCTTCGCTTCCACTGCAACCCCCTGACATCTCAATTTGTTGGCATTGTTGTGCAGTTTGCTTGCGAGCTTACAAGTTTCTTATTGCAATGCAAATTAACATTTTTCCAGAGCGCGCATACACACGCACTTGGGTGAAATTTCATTAACATTGCGTATACGCCCGGTCGGCCGTGCACTCATTAAGTAATCTGTTTCAACTGGGGCTGCTGCAAGGCACCTGTCCATAAAATGCATTAATCAACCGCCTGGCAATTTACTTCGCATGCTGGGAAATTAAGCGTTGGCAAAAATTTTAACTGACGAAGCATCCGGCGTAAGTATTCACAAAGGAATGCGTTAAGTAATAGCATTTAAGGAGTGCAAATGGGAAAGCGTTATGTTTGTCATTGCACTTTATGCAAATGTGCAAATATTTCTTTAAAATCTTTAAATGGGCAACCCAAATAATTCACACATGACTTTTTTATGTCTAATTTGGAGTGACGCCCGTTGGCATCCATTTCATCGTTGGCCTGTCGATTTGCCTTTTAATAATTCGAGTGGCATTTTATCGTTTTCGGCATGAGTATGAGAACTCGGAAACATATATTTCTATCAGCTCAAAGAAAACATTTTCTGACATTTTAATATTTTGTTTTTATTATAGTGTCGCACTCGCACACACAACGGACACGCATTTGCTCTTAAATAATTCAGACACATGTAATGCCCCAGTATATTCATCGATACCCAAGCTCACTCTGTCAGTTTGCTCCGACTGTCATTGCTTTTAAAAACTTTACGGCACTTGTGGGTTTTTTGTTTTTTTGGTATTTTCATGAAAATAAGTGAGCAAGGGTGGACCAGCAGACGAAACAATGTAAACACAACATTTCCCAAGATTATTTTAGAAAATGAAGGAGCAGTACTATCTTAATTGCCTTTCAACGTCAAGAGTTCATTTAAAAATCTAAATCTCCTTTTAGTTTGAATTCAGAGCCACCCTAATGCGTATTCAAATATTTGTAGTAAATTACGGAGCGCATATCGAGTGAAAAGTGTCAGAGGCAAAGTTGGAGTAAGGTCAAGTTTTGTGTTCTCGTTTTTCGATATCTGGCAACCGTCTGCCAATCACAGTCGTGTGTGGGTGTGTGTGTGTCCTGGGGTCCTTTGCTATCTTCCATATCCTTTTACTTTGAATCCAGCAGCTGCTGCTTTTATGCCTTTCTCCCACATCATCGGCGGTGTCGAGATGTCGATGTCGTAGAATCGTCGCCGTCGCATTGCACATAAAACACTTTTATTGCTCATTTAGATATTTATGCGCAGTTTTATTATAATGAAAATTGTGCGTATGCGTGCGGTTTTTATTGTGATTGCATCGAGGCCAACGAAAGAGTCCCAAGTTGTGGTGCGTCACACAATTTTGCGCTCTCTATCTACCATCCACATCTGTATGTTTGCCGAGTTTCAAACTTTCAACTGCACGTGGTTTTGATTTGTTTTCCCCTCCGTATGGAGCTCAATTTTACGCAGCTTTTGCCTTTTTGCATTTTATGCGTTCTTGCTTTTTACGAGCCTCACGTCGACCGCAAAACAAATTCAAATGGCAAACGGCAAGCGGCAAGCGGCGAATGTCGCACAACGAATCGAGATCTGAGCCAAAAACCGAAGCTGATAAGTGTCCGCAGAAGTAGGCAACGATTTTTTCATCGCTTTCTGAGCCGCTGTGTGCCATTTAATTGCAAATTTATGTGTAAGCGCGTGGGGAGAAATTAATGACCGAAACTGCGTAACGAGCTTTCGAAAAAGTATGCGCCCCGCGATTGGCACTGGAACATGGTTGTACCATTAATTATCGCTGAAATTATCGATAAACGCGGAGAGGTGCTTTCCTTAAAATTATATAATAATTTAAACATTAATTGTGCACTTCAACCGATTACTTTTGTTACAGCCAGTATATGACGCGTTTATTGCCATTAAATATATCTCATCAAGTGAGCTTCTGAAACCATAATTATTTATTAACCATTCAGTTGATGGCATTTCATCCCATCTCATCTATATACAGTAAAATATAAAATTGAATGTGTATATGTATAGATATTTTTCTCTAGTACTAATGAGTTTTTGTCTAACACATGTTTATTTCAACTTTGCGGCAAATTTGGACGTATTTAGCTAAGTGCAATTAATGCACAAATTATAAAACCAGCATCGAGGCGGTTGCCACACCTACAACCACTCGAAATCAACAGCGACAGAACAACAGCCGCAGCAATAATAATTACAAACCAATTAAACGCATATTTACATATTGTCTTTGTCATAATGCAGTCGAAGATACAGATACAATGAATGCGATTACACACACTCATACACTCACATATACAGATGTAGATGCATCGCTGGGGACTCGCCAGCAACAACAACCATGACAACGACAACTGATTGACGACAAACTGTCAATGGCACGAACACAAAACCAAACGCATACGCGTACGTTATGGATCCTCCAGAACCACCAGCACCACCCAACACACATACCACATACAGCCACACTCATAGGCAATTGGATTTGCCATTTTCGTAAGTGAGTTTGAATGTGAGATTAAGCAAATATTGCGGTAAATTCAATTTTCAATTCAAAGCAATTGAGCAGGAAAAGGCGTTAACGAAATGCAAGGCTTTCCCAAGCAGTTGCTACCTCAAGGATCTCAGAAGTGTCTTGGCACTGATGCATTAATATTGCGCTTAACTAGCGAGCAACTTCAGGTCAAACTAACAGATTAAACATCAATATTTCTAGTTAAGTGTGGAACACAATAACTCAAAAGCTCACTAAATTCAATTTAGTTCGGTTTAACCATTTAAACAACTCAAATATCGCATACCATCAGAATAGGAACTTTATCGTGTCTTATTCAAAGCACTTTTAATTACTTTAGTTCTACAAAAAGCTACAAAAAGAATAATAATTAAAACTAAAACCAATGTTGATTATATAGAAGCGAATACTAAGATTGTTCAGAATGCTGAAGGATTGTACTCATGTTTATTTTCACCTATCTACGTATTGTGCGAAAATTCAGTTGTCAACGCAACTTGAAAGTTACTGCTGGCATCTATTATTAGCCAATTGCATCTTCCCACATTCCTTCACACATGTTTCTAGTCGATCTACACACACTCACACAGAGCACAATTTCTATCATGTTTTTTATGAGCTATTGTTAAAAACTGCCAGAAATACTAACTGACCATATCCTATGGGTTTCTTTTCAGTTAAATACATAAAGAGGAGGTTCTTACTATCGTATCAAATATTACTATCATCCAATAAAATGAATTTTACTCTACATACTATATACAAAATATAAAAATATATGAAAAACACTTCCATTTTCAATGCAAAGCAGCTGGATGAACTTGCAATCAGATTTCCATGCTGTATACTATGTACCTACATACTTATGTACATATATGCAACAAATAAAAGTGTATACCATGTGCTATTGTTTCGCTGAGTGCACACACCGAGGATGGTCCATTAGAGTGGTCAGTTGGCCAGTTGACATCCGTCCTCCGGAGCCTCGTTTCGTCTCCTTTGGCTAATGCGGCCACTGGGCAGTCAACTGATTCTGGTTCGTCCAGCCCCAACTGCCTTGTACAGCACTCCTTGTGTAGCGCAGTTGTGTTGATTTTGCCCTTTGGCTGACACAGAATGTTGTTGACTTTGCATATTAAAACTAAATGAGAATGCAGAAGCGGGTAACAACAGAACGGGGGCATTGTTGAAAGATGGTGGGTGGGAGGTGGCGAGGCACTTGGGCACTTATAAGGCTACTTTTTCATTTGTGACGCCCACGTTAAACTTTAATTAATTATATACAGTTTGTTTGGCAAATTAAAAATTGTTGACTTTCACAGAATCGCAGAATGATGACGGGGCCGATGGAGAGGAACCGGAAAATGAGGTTGGGGGAATTTTAATTAGGCAACCCCACTCCCACACCCACACACACATAAACAGGCAGACAGACAGAGTGAAAGGTTGCGTAAGAGGCTTAAAGTGCGAAAATGGTAGAAAAACTGCTATAGGAAAATGTGAAATGCTGTCGAGTGTGACGTCCAATAAGAATTAGAGGCCAACAGGAGCGTCAAACAGAGCCAGTTGTTGCTGTTTTCCTTATTGCCATTGATTGACACGAAAAGCGGCCACGCTTTCAGGTGTGTGTGTTCGTTTGTTTGTGTGTGTTTTTGTGTGTGTGTATTTCACGGGTCCGCAATTTTTGGCACAGACGTGGGCAAATTGGGTGAAAGGGCCAGGGCGCTGGGAACCTGCTTTTCAGTGGCTGATGGGAGAGATGGAGATGCTGAGAAGGCTCCAACGTGGCCATCCACGCTAATTGGAGCACGTCGCAGCACACTCCTACACTGCAAAAAAGTAGCGCCCGATATCGATAACAAATTCAGCATATTTGCATAAGTTCTTTTCGTCTACAGATAATTGTTTTAGAAACTTTGTTTGATATCCGTTATTTTTTCTCTTCCAAATTTCGATATCGATTCCAGACTTGCTTATGGAACAATTTTCCAAGCCGGTCAGCTTATCACCTAACTCTTTTCCCAGTGTACACGTGCAAAGACCCAGGTGAAAACGAAGAAATGCACTTAATTGGAATACGACGCGGAGTGTAGGACAAGTGCGTTGCCATTGCTCTATGATTAATTAGTGGTCACCGGAAAGGTTGCGGACAAAATAGCGAAGTACACGGGGTGAAAAACTAAAACTGTCCGCACAGATGATTGATACCTTTGGAAAAAAAAGTTGGCAAAAATCAATTCGAAAGCACTTTAGTTCAGGTGTTCTAAAGTGCCATAATTGTTCCCATTTTTCGCAACCCAATCAAATTATTGATTTTACAATCTACTTTAGGGCTAGAGGTGTGGAATTAATTGCCTCGGCATTCTCGGCAGCGAAACAAAGCCATCGTCTCCAGCGAGAATTCCCCCCTGAAATGAAGCTTTTCTCGACGTTTGTCGCGTTTCGTCTTACGCATAATTAGCCAGCGTAAGTAAACTCCTTAAGCTGCAGTTAAAAGCCATAAAACTTGCGCGCATCGTTGGCTGTCATGTTAAATTCATAATTTCAATTTGAAATTGTTATTACAGCCGTCGTTGTTTTGCCCGTCCCGTCCCATCGCCTCCCATCCCACCCCCTTCATTTCGCCTTAGCTCCCCCTTCAGGATCCTGCCTGATTATTATTGACAGTTGCCGACGTCTTCTGTTCCGTTATGTTCTGTTCTGTTCAGGGCTGTCCTGTTCTCTTGGCTTTGTTTTAGTTGTCAGACACACACCCTATCCTGCTCATTTTAGTCTCATAAATATGCAAATTAATCATTTGCGGAAATTTACATACTTAATAAGTCGCTTTAATTAAATGTTCACGCACGCATGCCTTGCAATCTTGCCCCCGAGAGTCGCATGAAATCGGCGGAATCCTTTTTTCTACATTAATGCCAGCTTGTTAATTGTGCTGCAGCTGGAATTCATCTCCATACAGCTCTGGATCTCGATATGTATCGGGCACTATGTTAAAAAACTCTGGCCAACTGGCAACTGTTTCGCATTTTTCGGGACACGGTCACGTTTTCATTCAAAGCACCAGTGGCAACAGCACAAAAACAGTTTATCTGCCGAAAACAGCAAACAAAAAATTAAGAAAAAACAGGGGAAAAAAAAACGATGAGCACAGAAATCTTTTTTATGTGTTCAACGAAAATTTTCCCCAAAACGAAAAAGAGCACCAGTGGCATTAAAAAAAGTATGCAAACTGAGGCGCAGCGAACATAAATTAACATTTTTATGCCCCGCTGCAATGGACCAACAAGAAGTTGGCTCAAAAACTGAAACCGGTTGGAGAATGGGTTCTTGGGTGGTGGGACCTACCAGCGGCTTCTAATGCCCGCATTATTTACGAGGAAGCTGAGGGCCCATTCACATCTCTCCATTTCATTTCATTTCATTTTATTTCATTTCTGTGCTGTTATGCTCTGTCCTGTTCGTTTCGTTTCGTTTCCATTTCGCCTCGCCGCATTCCCTGCCATTTGCCTTTGACGCCACAAATAATTTTAATTGGTTTTCCTTTTGGGCAGACCCTCAACCCCAGATGGTAATGACTTTATTTCTATATATTGTGAATTCACTGGGTTCTAAAACCATAAGACCATAACTTGCCATCGACCAAGGGTAAGCAAGAAATATCAACAAAATTGGTCATCAATTTGGAAGCAAATTGGACATACGGAGGTAAATCAAACAGAAGAGAGATTAGATACCAGTTTGTGTGAATGGCGAAAATATTTTTAAGTTTGTCAACAAGATAGAAGTAGCTCAAACAACATTAATTTACCAGAATGCTGATAGTGAACAACCTAAATCATCCCTCAAATATGCTATAGCATTCTCCATTTATTCATATTATTAAACTTTTGCAAGTGTGTTTTGTGCAGCAGCCGCAATTGCAATTTGATTTGGGCAAATTTACATAAATGCGAATATGTGTTGTTTGTGGATTTGCACTAGCAACTTTTGGTTTTGATGAATGGGAAAACAGTTGCTGGCAGATAGAAGGTGGGGAAGACGAGCTGCCGCAATTATGTGAATTGGGTTATTTCCCAAAGTTATATAATTGCCAAAATACTCAATTTAATATCACAAGTACAAACAAATTTATATTTTTTTAGCCAAACAGTGAAGTTATTATAATCTGAAGTAGATACTGTGGAAGTACATTTAGTAAAATACATATGTACACTGCTATAATGTTATAGTTTGCTTTTAATGAGAAGTATGGCAAATAAATGAAACAGACAATGTACATATACATACATATGTATGGACATATATACATACATACGAGTAGATATTGATAGTGCAATCAACCAGCGGAAATTGCAATTTGTAGCATACTTTTTGGGCCTTGCTGACCATTAACTCACCTTTCTTTGCTGCAAGTTTCACTTTTGCTTTCGTCCTTTCTTCAACTCTCTTTCTCTCTCGCTCTCTCTCTCTCTCTTGGTCGTTCTCTCGCTCTCCTTCTCTCTCTATCTCTTTGGCTCTCCTTTTTCTATTCTTTTTTTCACTCACTCAGACAGCTTAGCAAGCCATTGTTTTAGTTGTAGCTGCTAATGTTGTTGTTGCTTTTGTTGTCATTCCGAAGTCAGCGACACACACGCACACACACTGGCACACACACGCATAACGGTTGTCGTGGGAGAGGGACGGCGGACGAGCGGGCGAATTCATTAGGCATGCGGGAATTTTAATTTCACTTGCTCACACGCGCGCACATATGTGGCGACATATTTCTCAAACATTTTCGTTAGATGATGTTGTTCTTGCTGTTGCTGTTGTTGCTATTATGCTTGTTGTTGTTGTTTTTCCTCCCGTAGCCGATGTCGTTGTTGTTGGTGCTGGGCATTCTATGGCCTTTGTTTTTGCCCGAGCGGCGCTTTTCAATTTGCATGTCGCGCTGACCTTGCCGCCAAGTGGAAATAACTGTGCCAGCACACACGCACACACGCGTTCTTTCACGCTGACAGCTGTCAAAAATTGCGGATGGCGGATGGCGAATGGCGGATGCGAATGCGGATTTTACAGCTGTATGTGTAGCTGGAGCACGTAGATGCCGCCGATACGCGGCTGCCGGCGAGGATAACGGTCCAAAATCTCCATCTTTTCACAAAAAACTAGAGAGTTTAATGTTCAGTCAAGTGCGTGAGTGAGTGGGATGGAGGACGCACTCGCCCCCCTGCTTCCACACTTCCTCTCCCGCTCGCACTTCGTGCTCCTAAGCTTATTTATCTTTTCCCCGTTGCCTTTGTTCTACGCTCTCTGTGCGTGCGGTTCTTATATATGTGTGTGTGTGATGACAAATTTCTGTCATTGTCTGTGTGCAGCAGCAGGAGCAGCATCCAAATATAAAAAAAGAAAACCGAGTATCTCTTCCAGTTTCAGAGTTTTCGTTCCTCTTTTTTATGTGTTTTTTGGAGATTGGACGCTGGATGTCCAGTTCTTTGTTGCGATAATTTGCATAATAAACGTTGTTGTCGAAAATTAAGAAAAATGAAACGGAACACCGGATAACACGTGGCCAGAAATTTCAAGACTTTTCTGGCCCCGCAGAAGGCAGCTTTCTGGACTTTTTCGGAGGGGAGGTGGTGAAAATCCAGTAGGTTTATCCTCACACAAATATCCTCACATTAATGGCACATGCAATTTTCCCCTACATTTGGCACCTAGCACCCAGCTTTCACCCGCAGTACCGTTATGTACCGTTATACCGTTCCGTTTTACCGCCGCGTTGTGTTCACAGGACCGCACAAGCTCAGACTGAAGCGACGAAGTGAAGCTGCGTGAGCGAGCGGCTGGATGCTTTTACGCTTTAATACTAAAAAAAAAAGTAAAACGGTCCTTTTTGCTTTCGTTCGCTCGCGCGCACAGCTTCCTTTGCTTCCTCTTTGTCGACGGCGTGTAGACTTTCTCGCCGCTCTCTTTGCGCAACAATGAAACGCTTGAAAGTCTCCAAAATGAACAGACCGTTTTAATAACTCGGCCATATTTCGAACGCATTCCGATAAGCATTTACTCCAAAATCCACTATGTAATTCTGTTAAGGTAAATAGGGATGTAATCTGCCCATCTAATTACCATAGCATGCTTTTAGGCTTCTAATTAATTAGCCCAGAGCTCTTCAAAGCATAATTATGGCTGCGTTTATATATAAATGAAGTTATCGCCACAGTTTTTAACGATCTTCGGTATTGTCACTCGACGTAATTCCCTTGGTATTATCAAATTAGTGTGAATGAATCACATGAATGGATTTAAAATTTTCTAATAAGATTTCAAAAGTAAACACATCATCAACTATCGTATGTATTAATGTCACCACCAAGGGTGCCCGTATTACGACATAACGTGACAACACATTTAATGGGAATTTTTAAAAAACAAGCACAGAAATTATCTGTTATAATGAAGTTCATTTTAGGTTTCAATTTAGTTTTGAGTATAAATTAAATTTGGGATATTGTATTGTGTCGCGCAAACTGCCACCACTGAGGGTGACCATACTTGCGACCAGTGTGCACGTATCGCGCAATCGCCAGCACTTCGGCCGTTTCCCAGCACTGCCTTGCCGAACGTCTGGTCACCGACCATCTTGTGAAAAGTACTACGAGTGTGGAGAGGAGTTGGCTTAGGAATTGTACAATTACTTCTGCGGCGAACAGTTAAAAAGCATTAAAAATGTCGATTTTTTCCGCCCGCCTGGCGTCTTCGGTCGCCCGTAACCTGCCCAAGGCTGCCAACCAGGTACCGCACCGAATTCCAGCAATTAAATTGCCCGACGAAGAGTTGGCGAAAAAGTGTAATACATAACCGAATCGATGGGGTACTTTGCAGAAAATTAGTGCATCCGGGTGCTTCAAAGATCGATCTAATTGTGGATAAAGACTTCCTGGATGCGTAGCAAGTATTCGGGTGGGATTTTGTCCCATTTTCCAACAAGAATTTAATGTTACGCAATGCGGCGAATTGCAAGGCGGCCGCTGAAATTGTGGGTTACATAATCAGTGCAAACAGAGAATTTGCCAAGCAAAACAGAATTTTTGGTTATTTTGTCAGTAAAAGTGTGCGAAGAACGCTGCAATGTCGTTGTTTTTGTCCTGACATTACATAATTGTGCCGTGGGTGAGATGCGGTGCCCGAAAAGTTTGAGGTTAGGTGCGGCTGTCAAGCAAGTGGTGAAGGTGGAAAGAATACAAAGTGGGGAAGTGCCGACATCCAGATACCCTGTAAGCAGTGGATTTTTTTTAACTAGCTAGAAAGTACTGGAGAGGAGTATTTGAACGATCGTACCCTGCGGTTATCCAACGACACGGACCTACGCCTTACATAATCTCGCATAATCATATCGATTAACCTACTCTCTTGCAGGTCGCCTGCAAAGCCGCCTATCCCGCCGCCAGTCTTGCTGCCCGCAAGCTCCATGTGGCCAGCACGCAGCGTAGCGCCGAGATCTCCAACATCCTGGAGGAGCGCATCCTGGGCGTCGCCCCCAAGGCTGATCTGGAGGAGACCGGCCGTGTGCTGAGCATCGGTGACGGTATCGCCCGTGTCTACGGTCTGAACAACATCCAGGCCGATGAGATGGTGGAGTTCTCCTCCGGACTGAAGGGCATGGCCCTTAACTTGGAGCCCGACAACGTCGGTGTTGTGGTCTTCGGTAACGATAAGCTGATCAAGCAGGGCGATATCGTCAAGCGTACCGGTGCCATCGTGGATGTGCCCGTCGGTGATGAGCTGCTGGGTCGCGTCGTTGATGCCCTGGGAAATGCCATCGATGGCAAGGGCGCCATCAACACCAAGGACCGTTTCCGTGTGGGAATCAAGGCCCCCGGCATCATCCCCCGTGTGTCCGTGCGCGAGCCCATGCAGACCGGTATCAAGGCCGTAGACTCTCTGGTGCCCATCGGTCGTGGTCAGCGTGAGCTGATCATTGGCGATCGTCAGACTGGGTAAGGTTCTAGAGATAACCAAATCAGGACACACCATTTCTCAATTGCTAGCAAGCAATATCTAACCACCCAATTTTGTATTAAATATGTAGTAAGACCGCTCTGGCCATCGACACCATCATCAACCAGAAGCGCTTCAACGAGGCCCAGGACGAGTCGAAGAAGCTGTACTGCATCTACGTCGCCATCGGTCAGAAGCGTTCCACCGTCGCCCAGATCGTGAAGCGTCTGACCGACTCCGGCGCCATGGGCTACTCCGTGATCGTGTCGGCCACCGCCTCCGACGCTGCTCCCCTGCAGTACTTGGCCCCCTACTCCGGATGCGCCATGGGAGAGTACTTCCGCGACAAGGGCAAGCACGCCCTGATCATCTACGATGATTTGTCCAAGCAGGCTGTGGCTTACCGTCAGATGTCCCTGCTGCTGCGTCGTCCCCCAGGTCGTGAGGCCTATCCCGGTGATGTGTTCTACCTGCATTCGCGTCTGCTGGAGCGTGCCGCCAAGATGTCCCCCGCCATGGGAGGCGGTTCCCTGACTGCTCTGCCCGTGATCGAGACCCAGGCTGGCGATGTGTCCGCCTACATTCCAACCAACGTCATCTCGATTACCGATGGACAGATCTTCTTGGAGACCGAGTTGTTCTACAAGGGTATCCGCCCTGCCATCAACGTCGGTCTGTCCGTGTCCCGTGTGGGTTCCGCTGCCCAGACCAAGGCCATGAAGCAGGTGGCCGGTTCCATGAAGCTGGAGTTGGCCCAGTACCGTGAGGTCGCTGCCTTCGCCCAGTTCGGTTCCGATCTGGATGCCGCCACCCAGCAGCTGCTGAACCGTGGTGTGCGCCTCACTGAGCTGCTCAAGCAGGGTCAGTACGTGCCCATGGCCATTGAGGATCAGGTGTGTATGTCAGAAGTGACCTAGCAACTAACTTATATCCGTAGTGACAACGCGGATATCGCGATTCCTGTGTAAAACCCAACCTCTAATGCTTCATCAAATCTCCCAGGTCGCCGTTATCTACTGCGGTGTGCGCGGTCATCTGGACAAGATGGATCCCGCCAAGATCACCAAGTTCGAGAAGGAGTTCTTGCAGCACATCAAGACCTCCGAGCAGGCTCTGCTCGACACCATCGCCAAGGACGGTGCTATCTCGGAGTCGTCCGATGCCAAGCTGAAGGACATTGTTGCCAAGTTCATGTCCACCTTCCAGGGTTAAGCATCAGCAGCAAACGAAGAATAGGAGTGCCGATGCGTGCAATTAACATCATAGATGGCTCGAATAATGCTGCCATCCCTGCGCGCCATCAACAACAACAAATAACAACCTACAACTTAAGATAAACAGAAATTATAAAACAAAAACAAGAGAAAACTCCTTTGCACATTCATGTTTTCCTGCGCATCCCACCGGGATCGCCTTCAATCCGTGGTCCGGTGCCATTATGCCGCAAAATCTTGGGAGAGAGAGAGCCGGCCCTGGCGACGGACTGGACGGCGAGCCCCAGCCGGATGCACTTTCGAGTTTCAGCGAAAAATCCTTGCGGTTCATCCAACCTCCTATACGATAGATAATCCCCCGTTGTTCTTCTACCTTAAATATGTAATCAATATTTGAAATATTGTAATCGAGAATAGTCGAAATAATGTCTGAGGATGATTGTGAAACGATGATGAATTAAAAACGATACTAAATTATACTCTAAATGAATCCTGCTCACTCTTCTTTGCTTGGAATTAATGTTTAATGAATTATTTCCTTTTGCTTTCTTTTTAATTCCCAATTTCGGAAATATTATTTGAAGAATTCTTGACAAATTGTTATGTTCTTCTAAGCAATTTGGCTAGTCAGGTATATACCCTGTTAACGAGATGTCCTGCCAGGAACCTTTGAGAATATTTTGTTAATAGGGTTTTTTAAGCTTGGTTCCTTGAGGTTCTGTTTTGCCGAAATGGATTTCCCTAACTAATCCTGGTCCTTTCGCTCAGCTGATCCGCCAGACGACGAGCAGATGTCCTTTTGCGTAACCGTAACCTCCTGACCCCCGTGCGAATTAGCCACCCCTTGAACTACCTGAACGACTGCCTGTCTGCTCCAAGGCGCAGGATTCAGAAAGGAACTCGAGCCCGGTGGTTCGAAGTGGTTCATGCTGTGCATATTTGGGTAACAGCAAGCCAGAAGCGAGAGGAAGAAGTTCCCAAAAAGAGAAGAAGAAACAGAGGGGCCCAAGACCCAAAAACTGTAAGCCCGATTTATACGGCATGGAGTTTTTATGACGCCGATTGCCACTGGCAGCCAACATAAAATATGCCAAAAGGGAGGAGCAGCGGGGGTGCCGAGAAAAATGACTTTCTTTTTACTACATTTGTTTGACCGTAAACAAGAATTAATGAGAGTCATAAAACCGTCAAACTTAAATTTCGAACAGGCGCACAGCAAAGTCAGCAGGCCGTGTACAGTGGGCACTCTAAAAGGCGAACAAATGTTGGAACTAAAACTTGTTAGCATTGAATGCTACTAACGATAGCTCTTTGAAGTATTCCTTTGATTCTGATAAATCGCTGATATGTTTTTTAGGAACCTAAATATATGATTACCTTTATTTGTATCGAGTAACTACTGTACAAGAGAAAAGTGAGATAGACACCCACACACACACACGCGCAACCATGTGCGAGCAATGTGCTCGGCAATTACCGCTGCCCATGGAACGATGGTACCAAAAAAGGAGAGAGAAGCGTGAAAAAGGGAAGAAGGAAAGGGAGAAGCGGAAGAGAAGTAACTGACCTGCGATCGGGAAGGTGACCTTCCCCAGGGGCGCCGACTATACATACATTTGTATGTATGTACATAGGTGCAGCATGTACAGAGGTATATCACTGTACAAATATTGTGTATTCAGGATTGATAAGAAAGGACAAAAGGACCTCCGTCCTTGGAAAAAGGGTCTGCGTTCATCTCAGGCTGTCTGGTTTTTTCAGGGGTGTGGAACATTTCTCACACTCATCAGCTGTCGGAAAGATTTCAAAACTAATGAAGTCACATGGCGGCACATTGCATGCAAGGTAAACACGAATATTGTTTATAAAATTACACAAAACTTTATTTTCTATGTATTGTTCAGAGACATTTTTGGGAAACATCAGTTAGTTAAAACGTTTTTAATCGTTGCTTAGTGGTAAGTAAACAATATAACTAGCATAGGTTGTTTTTGTATGAATGTGCGAATTGCATGATATAAATTACAAATAGTCTAGGTCTCTTTTTATGCGATTTGTGGGAATAATTTTGCACAAGTTTTTGGATTTATTCATTCCCATCGAAACTAAAATCTAACGACAAATACAATTAGTGGTAGGGGTAGGTAGGGGATGAAATGATTTCACGGGTACAATTATAAAATATAATTCTTGGAGAGACAACGCCGATGTGTTCGGCCAGCAAATGAACTCGTTGCCCACTCTCTCTCGGTGTCCACCGCTCCGCCGCTCGCTCCCGCTGAGATGGTGACCCAGCGGAAGGAGCTGGCGGGCTCCAGTTTAGTTCGGTTCCTAGTCTTACCGGAGGAACTCACTCCCAGCGGCCGGCTCGCGAGCAACTTGTGCTCCGGGGGCAAAGATGCCGGAGCCAGCTCTTGGCAGTGGCCGAAAACTGCTCAAGGGACTCCAGCAGATTACGATATCTGGGGGATGGGTGATGCAGGTAAAGATAGTTGGCAATGCGACTACTACGGTAACTATACGCATTTTTTAACGAACACGAAACGAACAGAAAATGAAATACGCTACAAATTTAAAAATGAAAACAAATTAAACTAAACTAGGTAGGTCAGGGTCTTCCAGTCCGCCTTGGACCGCACTATTTCCTCTGGCTCTGGCCCACAATCGAGTCCATCAGCGCACCGGTCAGCTCCGTTCGCAGCGCGATCTTCTGGAACTTGCTGCCCTGGTACTTGTTGTAGATGGCCTTCAGTTTGGCCTGGGGAGCATCCCGGGCTAGTTTCGCGATCAGCCGGGTAATCGGACGCAAGTGCGCGGCCGAGTACCGCGAGTAGAAGGTCAGAGTGGGTGTCCAGTGACGGTCGTTGAATCCTGTACCGGCCCGGTAGTTTCCGTTGAGCAAGTGCAGCGACAGGAACAGTGAGGCAGCTGCAATCTAAACGCGCCGAAAAATGTTACAGATACCTATACTAAATAAAATAGTGTATTGAAACCCACCTCCGATGGCCTGTAAGTGGCCATTTCGTAGTCCACGGAAGCTAGCTCAATGAAGTACTTGGACATCGTATGGTGCTCGTCCTCGGCGCCAGCAGCCTTCGAGTAGCGTCGAAGGAAGTGAATCGGCAGCGGACGCGACAGATTACAGTCGATGGCCTTGAAAATCTGCAGCTCCATCTGTCGGATCTGCCGGGCAGTGTAGGTGTCGTCCGTGATGAAGACGAAATCCCCGATTGCCGGCGGGAACAGCTCCTCGTATTTGGTGGCTATGAAGAGGGCTGTCACTCCCACCAATTGCAAGTACGTGCGTTTGGTGTCCTTCACCACCTGCAGGTAGCGATCAATGATAGCCACCGCCAGCTGGAAGGTCTCTGCAGCCAGATGGAACTGCAGGTGGACTTCGTTGATCCAATCGATCAGCACGGCTCGCATCTTGTGGGACACCTCCTTCTGCCCGGCCAGGTGATCCTTGTGAATGGGCTGGTCCTGCTCCACCTGATACAAGTAGTCGTAGATATCGTTTACATATTCGGAGACCAGTACCAGGTTCTCCTTGTCATTGGCATCGATATCCTCGATTCCAGCCAAGCGCTTGCTGGAAAGGGACATGGTGGTGGGCATCGTGGATGTGGTCGTAGTGACCGCACTGTTGCCCCTAATAAGGGGCATCCTGGTCGCATCCTTTTTCACTTCCAGTGAGTCCTTCTTGGTTTCTGGCAGTTCCTTCTTGGTCTCTGCCTCTTTGCGGGAAACAGCTACTGGTTCCCGTCGAATTCCTGAAACTCCCATCACGGGTTTGGCCAAAGCGGCACGCAGTTTGGTCAGCGACTTCTTCGACAGATTGCTGTCCTCGCGCTTCAAGGTGGGCTCGTTCACGTTCTCGGAAGAACTGGACTTAACTGTAACTTTGGGGATTCAAGATATTTGGTCAGTACGATGCAACCGTTCAAAATGTGGAAATGGTAGATGATTAAACCGATCGCTCTTTAGCTTACCTTTAGTAGGTTCTACAGTGGTCTTGGTCGGAACGCGATTGCGCACCGAATTCGAGCGCAAAAACGCCGCCACGCCCCCCTCGTTGACCTTGGGCGGAACGGCGCCATTGCCATTGCCATTGGTGCTGCCCAGTGGCTGTTTCTTCCAGTGGCTGTCCACCCGAGCCTTGGCATTGCGCAGGGCGTCTGTGAGCTTGAGATCCTTGGAGCTGCTCGGTGGAGTAACCACATGTGATTGCGAATGGAATACTTGACGTGGCTCAAACACTTACTCTTTCTGTGCCGCATCCTTCGCTGCGATGGGACGACTTATGCCGCGATTCTGCAAATCGCCCAAGGCCGCGCGTTTTGTTGTTGCCTCCATGGAAGGAACCGTCAATTTCTTCAATTGCACTTGCTTGAAGTTCTCCGAAGCGTTCTATCGAATATTGTTTAATTAGTTGTAGATAAAAAATGGAAAAATGCAACAAATATAGTTGACTGCATATCTGCAGTCAGACTGCATATTGAGCACTGATTTCAATTGCTTTAAATTGTTAAACCAAGATCAGTTTGACATGATCATGAAATGCACCTTTTCAAGGGCGGCCATTTTGGGAAAAGCACCGCAAGACTGATCCTCGATTTATCTCCTCTGTGATTTGGTGCGAAAAAAGGTGTGGAGAGTACTAATTAACGGTGCAAGCACCGCCGGCAGAAAATTGCGCCAAGATGTGAGCAAGGCAACTGCAACAACAACAACAATGAGCGCCCAGGACAAACGGCACTCTTTCACCCCTCCCTTCCCCCTCTCTTCTATCTATCGCAGCGTCCTCTTTGCCCCTCTGTACTTGCCCACGCTGCAATGGCGTCTCGCTGATGACGAGCCCGCTAGTTTGTGACTTTACCATGACCTTTTCGCGGATGCCACGGTAATCTTAATATTTTAGGGATCAACTCACCTCATCGCTACGCATTTTCAGTGTTGTGCCCACCATTTTGATTGCTTCTTTTCTATCTGTACAAACACAATTAACACGAAGAACGGCAGACGCTTGGCTATCACTTGTTTGGTTGACTTTTGATCGCGTTTCTGTGACCGAACGCTTGTTTAGCTGTTGAATTTGTTGTCCGAATGTATGATTACTAATAGTTTATAATTTACAAGTCGAGTGCGGGATTGTCAATTCTCCGAAAACCTGATCGAGTTTTTGCGCACGAAGCGAGCCCAAGCTGCCGTTTGAATTTGAAAATGGGAATGGGGATGGAAGTAAACTCGATGATAAATGCCGATGAGTTTGACGATATCGATTTCTGGACTTAGTTCCCTTTTAAGCCGCAGTGGCGCTCGAGAATAATCGATTTATTAGAGCAGAGCAGGCAAAATAGAGATGCGAGACGTGCGATAATTTTCAATAGTTTTAGTGTGACCAGTGCATGTGCGTCTCTTATCGATGACAGGGCTGAAACAGTGCTGCCCATAATTTTCAAATTTAAATTTAAAATTAGCCCAAAAAAGAAAACGTTACAGCTTGAAATTACTGAGAGATATTCAAGCTCTTTGATCCCAATCTATTTTATACATATTTTAAAAATGAAATCATGGATTGAATTTAATAGTTTGTTAAGGTTCCCCACTTTTAATAAAGCCATCCCTTTGACTGCCAGTCGTCACTCGGTTGCACCATCCATTGATTGCATCAATTAAAAGTTGATCACTTCAATTGGCTGTGTTCGGTTTGTTTTTGTGCCCCCCTGATTTGCATTCGCTGATTTAAGATTTCCTGCTGCCACAGGCCGCAGAACATCGAAACTCCGCGGCGGAAATGCAGCATAATTCTTGCCACTCCGCAGCCTTTTTTGCTGATGATCAGTGTCAAGTTTTCGTCTGCTCCATCATTTTCAAGCACTTGACCACAAAACAATCGCCATCGCCTCAGAATTTTGCCTCTGTTTTTGTTTAGTACCCCAAACTCTCCTGTTTTTTTTGTTTTGTGGCCCTTTGCGTCTTAACGGTTGGCGCATTCTTCTTCTCTTCTTCCGGCGCTCTGGCTCATTAGCATATATTTATGAGTCTGTTTGCGCTCCAAATGTACTTTTGCGAACTCCAGCCGAAAAGCCGAACGAGAATGGAGCGCCGCCGACGATCGCGAGCTCGAGTTTTCCGTGATTTTCACATTTCATTCGCAAAAGTGCCGCCGTCGCGAGTGGTTGCCTCGCTCTCGCCGTCTCTTTTTGCGCTTTTGTCGCCGTCTCTTTCATAGCTCCGAAAAAAGTCCTTCGATCGATCCAACGCGCATTGACCTCCAGTAAATCATTTCAAATTTTAAATGCCCCAAAGCGGTCAGATTTCGGCGTGATTTAGCGATTTTAGTTGAAATATACATATAAAGTGCTTTTCGGCTATGGACACAAAACCAGAAGATCGTTATGCTCCAGAGCCGATGATCTATATGCCGTGTGTGTTTGTTGCTGGCTGCTTAATTGTGCGCTGGCGTTTAAATAAAATCAAGTGCGTTTAAATGTGAAAACAAAAGACTGGCATTATATGTATATTGGCAATTCAGAACTGGAGCTGGAGCTGAAATAGCATTTTTCAAGCACCATTTGGTCTTATCTCGAGTGTCGATCCATAAGGAAGAACTTAGGCAACAAACTGAAGTACACAACCACTAAAATAAAACGAAACCCAAATAAGATAGAGTGCGAAAAAAAGTGGCCCACAACAAATGACTCGTAATGCAATGCCTGGGCAATTAATTAGTGCATAAACATTTGAATTAACAGCCGTAAAAGTTGGAGCCCCGTACACGATCGCGCCTTCACTTGGCTCTCTCTCCCCTTTGAGAAATCGGGCTCTAAGTTTTCCACCCTCGATTTTCGCCGCTGGAAAATGTAACTCCGCTACCACTGAAAATTATGACGCAAAAAACCCGAAATCGGTGCGCAGCCTGAGGAATAATATATTTGCAATTTATGCAACAATCGTCGCGTGGTTGTTGCCACAACAAAGAGCGATTAGTGCACTCGGAGCATTACAATAGCCACCTGTGGAGTCCCAGAGAAGCCGTCATCATCAACGCATCGTTATGACTGTCGCAGCAATTGGATCTAATCGGCACCGTCGTTTGGCTTTAATTGTTTTGACCACCTTGTGGCTGCTAATCGGGGCCAGCCCGTCCTCATCCTCCCCATCCTCCTCCTCCACCAATCCAAAATCCGTCAGCATTGAGCTGCGTCGCAAGAGGAGCTTGCACTACAATGGCATTGAGGTGAGTCCCGATATCAATCAATGCTGCCTCATTGTCACCCGATGAATGCACTTTGGCTTTGTAGCTGCACAGCGAACTGCAAAAGTAGAACATCTTTCATTGCTACTTAGGCTTATCAACAAGGAATGCCTTTAGTATTAGTCTTTGGTTTTTATGTTCTTAAGGTCAGGCTTGAATCATGTGACAATTGTATTTAAGCTTAAAGCTTACGATCGAGATGAGTCAGGATATCAATCAAACTATTGCAGTGGCCTTAGAGTCGAATGATAAGCGATATACCTTCACACGATCACACTGAAAACTAAAGTTTTGGAAGAATCTCAAACATTTAGTAAATTTCCATCTTGCGGTTAGATCAGCAAAAGAATGTTACTACCTTTAAATATTTAATAAAAAACTTATACTCCATTTAAGCACAAATATTTTCCAAGTGTAAGTGCTCTTGAATGTCATACGATTAACCCATTTACAAACACAGGTGATCATCCATCTACGTATGCGTCAAGTGACCAATAAAGAGCATAAAAAATCGCCGTATAGACAGAACATGTGCGCGGCAAAAAAAAAGCAAAAGCCAAAAACATAATGTCTGACTCAACTTAAGTTTGAAAAGCTAAGCAGAAATTGGTCGCCGAGTTCCGGGGGGAAAATGGGGAGCCTGGAGCGTGTACACAGTCGCATAGACAAGGCGTTGAATGACCTCTGCAGTGTATCTTTGTTGGGATATATGTTTTGGTAATTCGAGAGCTTTAACCCAATAAACATTAGCCCTGGCCAACAAGGCGACAACTTGTCGAATTACATGTGTGTACACACCGACTCGTTTTTCCCATTTCCCCCACTTTTCCCAGATTCTTCGCGGCTTTAATTTGAGCTGGCGTCGCAGAGTCTCTTTCGGTATTTTAGGAACTCATCACACGATTACAGGGAATTGCAAACAATCTTGCCACCAGCTGGCCGTTGCAGCTGCCTCCAAATCGCGAACGATTCCCAGGCATTTTTCAGACTGGGAACGAGTTCGAGTGACAGACAGGCGGTTCTGGCTGCCAATTTTGGCCAAGTTATTGACCCTCTGAAGTCATACTTAAGAATCCATTCGCTTGGTTGCGCTCTTGATTACGTGATTTTCCCCCTTTTCATTTGTTTTGCTACACTCGCACTCCTTTCAGACTCTCAAATTGGCCCGAAGACAATTTTCAGTGATATAATTTCCACGTGTTGGTTTTCCAGTTTTCGCCATTTTAGCCCTATTTTCCATGCATACGAGTGTATGCTTTCCGCTCTTCACTCCTTTTTTTTTTTGCTATTCTGCCCACGGGTCACGCAAAATTTCATCACATAATCAGCTTGGCTAGCGATTACAGCGAGCATACTTGCATTTTCCGCTTTTCCCCCGATTTTGTCATCGCTTATTGTTGCTGTTTGTTTGGGGCTTTTCCGGCAATCCCCGACTGATTTGCTCTTTCTGTGCTGTTGCCCTTGCAGCCAATTAGTGTCCATTTCATTGATCATTGTTTGCCTTTGCTAAAGTTCAGCGGAAAGATGTTCGGAGAGTTAGGTAAGACCGGAGGTGGAAAGAGGGTATCTGTTAGTTGCAATACAATGAACTGTCCAAGCTCAGTGTAATTTATAATTCATAATTTTTAGCGGATTAGTGGAATGGTATCTACTTTCATACCAAATAATTAATATAGCCTGGTACTCTTTTAAGATACTATATAAGCTTATTTGAATCTATATGTGATCCATATTTGGGGAACCCGGAAATACATTGGATGTGTGATAATGAAATCATATATAGTAGGTCGTTAGAATTTAGAATCTTCAGTTTAATCTAAGTATAATCTGATACCCATGGGCGGTTAACGACCAGCCACGCCCCCTTTTGGCGCAGCATTACAATGTTGATAATAAACATTCGCCACACTGGCAATTTGTAACACCTTCACCCGCTGGAGGCGGAGTTTCGATCCGAAGAGCCGAAACGCTCTTCACGCTCCGCCGAATGCAACGCGCTTTTCCACAAACAGCCAAATAAAATAAAGCCGAATGAAAACTGTTACAACAAATTAAATTAAATAATAGTGAAAAGCACGCACCCAAAATATACGGCGAATGTATGCTAAATGGTATATATGTTTGGGAATAAGAAATACATTTCAACTGCTGCACTAACCTTTCCACCCGATGAGCTGGTGACCCCAACACAGCTGTTTGAGCTGTCTAATTGGGGTTTTCTTTTCGAGGTACAAATTTTCCATTGTGTGGAGTGAAAGTATTTCGGTTATGTTTTTTTTTGGGGGGACTTGAGAAAACCCTTCTCCGTGGGTGCTCGCATCTGTTTTGGTCTGTTTAACGCTTTGCTGGCCATGTTACACTTTCCGCTTTGCATATCAAGCCCCATTCATTCGCATTTGCTGCTCTTTCTCTTTTTTCCCATGCCACCAATGCCACCACTGCAGCTGGATGAGAACAACCTGGTGGGCCATCTGAGGGAGCACGAGCGCGCCCTGATCTTCGGATCACGATCTCCGGAAGAGGGTAAGTGTTGGCCCCGGGCACTGGATCGAAAAGATTCTTAACTCTGACCCATATGCCATGGACTTAAGATGGAGTAAGTAGAACGGGGGGCGGTGCACAGAAAATCCATTACAGTTCTGTGAACAAATCCGTCCATTTTAGTTACACTGACTACAACTGGGACTTTCTTTTTCGTTCATTAACTAATATTTCAAGTAAATCATATCCATCTCATTCACCACCATCGGAAGTCGGTATTTTTTTTTTAAAGGCGTTCTTCTTAGAATATTTATGACCTATAATTTTGATATGTCATGGGTGCATTTTCAATAGTCTTTTTTTCTGAGTGAGTGAAGTATTTTAGCCATGACCTATAACTAACTGCAACATGTCATTAGGCCAGGAGCCCAAACATCAGCCACTGCAATCGATGAACGCTAAACTTGAACTGTTAACTGGCGGGCGGTGGAGAGGTAGTGGGTTAAGGTGCTGGGGAGGAGTGGGTTAAGGTGGGCGGGTCTTGGAAGGGGCGCGGAAATCCGCGCAGTTGTTGGCATTGATCCATGGCAGGCATTTATGTTGTTTGTTTACCTGGCAGCGCCCGAATTCAAACTCGTGCACTTGGCACAACAACGACCCGAGGAGCAGCAGCGGTTGGAGGAGGGGAAGCGGCCAGGTGAGGCGGAGCAGCATGGGGGCAATCCTCACCAGAGACGTCAGCGGCGCAGCCTGCCAGTGCAAGGTGAGTGAAACAGCCTAATCGAAATCCAGAGAGCACATCGTGCTGCTCCAGTTGCGGTCATTATGCGAACAGTTTAATTAATTCAAATTCATTCGCCAGATGGTAATGGGCCACTGCCGCCGGAGGAGAAGGAGCAGGAGGCTGGGGAAGATGTGGAGGCGCGGTTGCAGCTGCAGCAGTCGCCGCAGCTGATCGACGACGCCTTCATCTTCATCCGACGCACCGAGAACGGCACCCAGTTCGTAGAGCACTCGCCGCAGCTGCTCAAGCGCCTGGACAGATGCTTCTACCGGAGTCCAGCGGCTGCTCTCGATCTCTGCGAGCCCGGCAATGTGGTAAGCAAGTATAGAAGTGAAATTCACATTTATAAGCCTATTAAGGGTGGCTTTCATTTTAAATACTACGATTTTCTAAATCGATCTTGTTTAAATATCAATCTAATTCAATTCGGTGATCATCGCATTTAAACGCACTTCCATAAATATGTTTACTTTATCCCGGCCGGTTGTTAATTCTTCACGCCTCGATCCCGCAGCGCGGCGTGTTCCAGCAGAATGGCAGTGACCTGGTGATCCATCCGCTCCCCGCGCGCTTTGGCACCGGGACGCACGTGCTCTACCAAGCGAGGGTGGACAAGAACGGCGGCGACTACAATGAGGCGTCGTCAAGGCGAACGACGTCGCCGTTAGACAGCCAGCTGCAGTTCGAGCCCGATGCGGAAGAGTTCAACGAACCACGGCGGCGGTTGCGGGCCCAGTCTCAGTTACAGTCCCCGTTGAGATTGCGCTTCCAGCCACGACATCATCACCCACATCAGCCCCATCATCAGCGAAGACGCCGCTACATTGGAGATCCGCCGCGCTCCCGCTGGTCGGACATTCCAGAGGAGCTCTTCATTGAGACGGCCATCTTTGTAGACAGCGATCTCTATGCTCACATGCAGAAGAACTTCCCCACAAACACGGAGAGCAAGGTGGTCAGTTTCCTGCTGGCCATGATCAATGGCGTCCAGCTGCTATACCATCACCCCACTCTGGGTCGTCGCATCAATTTCGTGCTGAAGCGCCTAGAGATCTGGAAGTCCTGGGATCCATCGGGTCTGGTTCGCTCCAGGGATGTCGAGAACTACCTGAACAGCTTCTGCAAGTGGCAGGAGAAACTGAATCCCTTCTCCGACGCAGATCCCTTGCACTACGATCACGCCCTGGTGCTGACTGGTCTCGACCTCGTCACCTACGAGAAGGGCAAGGCCAATAGCCAGGTGGTGGGCATGGCGACGGTCAAGGGCATGTGCACCTCCATCTACTCCTGCACCATCAACGAGGCCAAGCACTTTGAGAGCGTCTTTGTGGTGGCACACGAAATTGGACACAAGTAAGAAGATAGATATTATCCTGTGAATTAATATTCTTCATCGTCCTTTATTTAGCTTGGGAATGCGACACGATGCCAAGGAGATTAGCTGCGACCCCACCATGCACATCATGTCCCCGAAGCTGGGCAGTGGCAAGGTCACCTGGTCCAAGTGCTCGCGAACTTATCTTGAGGATTTCCTTATGTACGTGGCTTCACTAGTTTCACTTAACCATAGTACTTATTGAAATATCTATCTTAGGGATCCCCAGGCGGACTGCCTCTTCGATAGGGACTCGTTCGCGGGTCCTTGGGATCATACGGCAGGTGGTCGTCTGCCTGGCGAACGCTTCAATGCCAATCAGCAGTGCATGCTGCGCTTTGGAAAGAACTTCATGCAGGCCAGCACCCAGAGCAAGATGGAAATCTGTCGGGATCTCCACTGTCGCCAGGATGGACTGCCTTGGACTTCGCATCCTGCGCTGGAGGGCACCGAATGCGGGCCCAATATGGTAAGTCTCTCGATATGCTTAAAACATTAGCTCAGATCACAACATATTCCTTAACTTTAGTGGTGCCGAGGTGGAACCTGTGAGGCTCGTTCCTCCAAACAGGGTAGCTACTTAGCCCTCAAGTCCTGGCCTCCTGAACACGTTCCCGAGGCCACCCACGAGAAGATTATCCGACATGAGCCGAACCGGATTCCCCCGCTGCTGCACGACTACAATCCGATGGGTAATGAGCTGCCAGGATCGCCCTCGAATTGGGGCGAGTGGAGCGAGCCGAGTGCCTGCGAGTCTGGCTGCCTCTATGGGCAGTCACGCCGCCTCCTGGAGGGCAGCACAGGTCTCCGAACGTTAAACAGGAGCTGCCTGAACTTTCCGTCGCGTTGCATTGGCAGGGATCGGCGATTTGTGACCTGCAACACACCGCAATGCCACAAGGTGCCCGTCCAGACGATCAACGACTTCGCCACCCAAGTGTGCATGCAGGCTAGGAAGTCAGATCCGGAACTCACCGGCGAGGGCCAGCAGCTGCCCAGCACGCTGGACGCGTCCTGCAAGATCTTCTGCCGCACCCGGACCAATGGCACCAAGTCCCGGCGATGGACATTCCCGGATGGCACCACCTGCAAAGCGAAGCAACACAACCCCGAGGATATCACCTACTGCATTTCCGGTCGCTGTGAGCGGTTCTCCTGTGACAATTCCACCTCCAACTTCTTTAAGATGGACAGCAGCTTCTGCGAGGCGAGATCAGTGCGCCCCACTAGGGATTCCTCAGATCAGGAGAGCAGGCAGCAAACCACCAGCCAGCGGTATGCAGAGCGCCAGGAGGGAAAACCACTGAAGAATCACTACGAGAATGGTAAGCTATAGTTAAATAAGCTAGAGCTATAGTAATGCTCTTCGCTTTTACAGAGGTAGCTAAGCGACCTTCCTATGGCCAAGGCAACCACATCAATGCACCAGCATCGCCGTACAAGAGGAGGAACTATCACAAGCCCTATCCTCCAGAGATTCCGAGACCCCCACCGCCCGCCTCTGCATCACTGATCGCCCTGGATCGTAGCTCGTCCTCGGAATCGGAGTGGGTGGCGCATCCGGGCTGCCACTCCAACTGCATGACAGACTCGAAGGGCGTGCAGGGGGTCACCTCCCGGCTGACCGGTGTGGAAAGCATCCAACTGTGCTCCTATCGCATTCAACCCTGCGAGCGTTTGCAGACGGCGGCGGAGTATGCGGAACAGACCTGCGCCAGGTATCGCCAGAAGGTGCGCGGTCTGTCCGGCCACGGGGCCCAGATCTCGGCCAGCATCGATGAGCCGGACCGCAGCTGCCGCGTTGGATGCCAGGACGAGTTCATCAAGTACAGGTACTACCTGGTGAACGGCCGGAACGGACACTTCCCGCCAGGCACTCGCTGCTCGCCGGTGGGCAAACGATATTGCGTGTATGGCAGGTGCCTGGAATTCGGCGACGATGATCTGCCGCTGGACAAGACCCACATTAGCCTGGGTCAACTGAGGACGCGCCGGAAAAGGAGCTCGCCCTCCAATGACTTGTTCAACGTAACGGAGATATTCAGTAAACCATCACATTCAGGTGTGTGTGCAAGTGCTAATACTTCTGCGCCATTTAACCCTTTTTCTTGTTGCACAGATATCTCCGCCGAAAACATCGAATTCACCCAACCCATTCACGTCTCCGCAGACGAACTGAGTAGCAAAAGCCGATAGCCCAATGGCTTCCTGGCCACCATTCCCTTAGTCGATTAAGTTCTAAGCTAGCTTAAGTTGCGGGCTGCTCCAAGGAAACTGCCTGAAAAACACATTGATATAAGAGAGAATCGATTTGCTCGACTATCAGATACCCGCTACTCAGCTAGTGGCCGTGCGAACGAGAAAGTTCTTTTTGGTATACTCGTATAATAAAATGAAAAATTGCAACATTATTGTTCAAAACTGTGTCAGTTTTGGGCGGCTCGTGGGGCGTGGCAACATGGGTCAACCAACGTCTATTTATGCCAAATATCAATCTTCTTTAAAAATTGCATATGCTAAAAAATATATCAAAAAATATGACTTCAAACTCAGGCTGTTAGTAAAAATGCAATTAGAGCATTCCCGTCACAAAAGGGCTATTAAAGTGCAATGCAAAAAATATGAACAGATAATGGTGGTGAAATTGAAATCGAAAATTCGTTTGCGGGGAGCCGCCTTCACTTTTCAATATCGGCTACACTTGAGGCATTTCCACCCCCCACCCGCGATTTGCCATCGGTAATATTTGTGTAGGTTCACTTTTTTGAGGTTCGCATGCAAACGATGGCAGCAATTACCAATACTCGATACCAAAAAGTGTACCAGCAATCAGCCAAACATTCATACAACACACAAAACACGAGTTTCGCTGGTGTGCGTGAAGGGAAAATTAGATAAAACACCTACGAAACGCTGAATATGCCACAGTCTGCAGGGAAAGCGCGCGCCGTGTAAATCGAATCGAAACGGAAACAAAGCCCCGAAAACGGTGGAAAAAGGAAAAGCGGAAAGCGTCGGAAAAGCGAAGTGTGTGTTTAGTGCAAAGCTGACTTGTGCTTTGGCCCACAGCAGGGTCAAGACACATCCTTCGGGACGCATCCTGTCGAGTTCAGTGTACCCAAGTGCAGTGCAGTCCATGAATAATGCAAAGATCGGTTTTAAATCCACGTGAAGTGCAATCCTGTCTGTTAAGTCGAAGATATATATAACTAGGCAATTAGTTTAAGACCCCGACTAATTGGCATTGACATTTTCATAGCCCGTTTGGGAAGTATAAAAATTTGGGTCCGTCTTCCCCATTTTCGGGGAGCAGGAGTGACGAAAAACCTTGAAAGCCACTCACGCAGCTCTCCGCGGAAAGTGTGTCAAGTGGTTCTTAAAATTTTGACCACACGCAAGTGCGTAGGAGTAGAATTACTCATCCATTGGGAGCACGTGCTGTCTTTGCCTCAAGGACCTTTGGGCAGGACGCTCTGACCTGTGCCTCCTTTCCATACAATGGGGCTAACTTTTTGATTGTGCCCATTTCGATAATATGGGCATTCGAATTGGAAAATCGATTCGCGGCTAATTGGTTTGTTTTCATCGCGGCTCTTTTTGGGCACTAGTCCTGCAGCAGGCAATGTCCTGGCAGAGTGCACAGCGAGTGGAGCGCATTAGAAGTCCTGGCCAATTGTAAAACAAATAAATAAACCATAAAACTCACATGTGAGCAACACAGGTTGTGACTGCAAGCACGCCCCCAAGCCACGATTTTCCCACCTTTTCCCGGACTTTCCATTCAATATTCACACACGCAAGGACCTCACCAGCTCCCCATTTGTCCAGCTCACCGGCTGTCCAGCTGAGCAGGTGCAGTTGTCCACTCAGACGTCGTTGAACTCGACAGGGCAGCGGTTCATCCTGTGCTCGGCCCGTGCCATTTTCAAACCAAAAGGTCTCTTTGCAGTGCCAAGTGAATACATTTAATCCATGAATCACGACTGGGGCGATGTGCAGAGTCGCGGACTCTAGTGATTCCCCAGCCGAAATTAAATAACAAATTCCCAAGGAGGATTGCAAAAAACACAAACATGCCTCCCAAGAGACGAAGGAG
Organism: Drosophila simulans; assembly: GCF_016746395.2. NCBI lineage: Eukaryota > Metazoa > Arthropoda > Insecta > Diptera > Drosophilidae > Drosophila > Drosophila simulans. Next base: position 19,971,110 of record NC_052521.2, read on the forward strand.
ATTCCAGGGACTCTACTACCATTCATCGCCGCCCAAAGGTGAGTGTGCAGTGAATACATTTACATATTCATATGCGTCCATCCTAATTGAGGGAAATTGTGGTGACAACACGCCAAGCCGAAGGCGATGAGAAGTTTCTGTAGTTTTTGTGGCCAAAATTTGCATATTGCGTGCCGTTGAGGGTGTCAGCTCAACAAGTTACAATGCCACGGGATCCTGTGCGGTTGATTGCCACATTAAGTGGCAACCACTAATGCGCCATTTCCGTGGCACTTTCGAGCAGTTTTTATTGCCACTCAAGCCGAGTGTGTGTGTGCGTTGGTGTGTGCGCCTGGGAAATGGAATGGAAATTTAATGATTCACCGCGGCCAACTAATTCACATGTCACTGCTGGAAAGGTAGTAGAACAATTCCTCAAGGTGTCCGACCAAAAATAGTCGGAGTAGAAGACCTTGACACATCAATTATGTGGGTGAAAAGGCCAACAAGTATATGGTAATTTTCCGGCTAACAATTTTCCGAGCAAGACAAAGCATTTTCATGGAAAATCCTGAAAGTATTCTTTTTTAAATTGCTTTGAATTCACGGAGGGACTAAGGTATTTCCACGACTAAGAGAATTTTTCGCGAGTAAACCAAAAAGTATGCTACAACAATTGCAGCGAATTTTCTCACGAAAATCTAGTCAGAGATAATGAAAAGACCTTGGCTCAAAGGCTACAAAATAAAATAAAATAGAATTGGAAAATTCCTGAAGAAAAACTAAGCTGTAGTATCGAAATTGTTTGGAATTCTTCCCCAAGGAATGCTAATCAAGTTTGAATCAGACAAATGGAAATTCTATTTTCACATATTTGCTTAGGTGGAACTCTAATGAAAATGTTGACTTTTTGCTTTATATAAGCCAAACAAACACACACACACACACTTTGGGTTATTTATTCATGTCAGAAGTTGGAAGTGCGCGAACAGGACGCAATTATTCCTCCTTGCGACCCTTTGCTTTTGACCACAGCAACAGAGACCCGAATTCAACACCTTTCGACCTGGCCAAGAATTAGTTTGCCAACGTGGCTCAAGCTGGCCAGACGCAAAAAGTACAAACAGGTTAGAAAGCAATCAGAAGAAAGTAGTCAACGGAGTGTAGCGTCACTACAATTGTCACACTCACAATTTAATACCTTTTGGAGAGTCAAGCAATGGAATCTAAAGCCAGGATGTCTAATCCCTTTGCAGTGATGCCCATGAATGGACAGGCGGGTGGCCAAAATATACGCAAGCGTCGGGACAACGAAGGTGCGTATTTGAATGGACTTCGATGGCGGTGCATTTCGATTTCCGCATCCAGGTGTTCGATTTCCACGATTGCTCCACTAAATCATTCAGCGGGTGGGCGATCTAATATGCTGATACGACGACCTGCGGGGCGTTACCCACTTTTGCACTGCGAAAAAGTTTGGCGCCGACCTTGGGGCATTTCAAGTTGGCGAAAACTTTTCGCCGGCGGAAATTGTCTCAAGTTTCCACTAATGCCACTTTAAGCGAGCCGAAGTCGGAGTCACAAACCTGAACACTCATTGCATTTATTTTCGTTTTAATTTAGTTTTCAGTTCTTTTTCGGCTTCTTGGCTGCTTTTTCGGCAAATTGCATGCAAGCACGAACGAGGGCGAAAATGAATTGGAAATCGCAATCGGGTCGCGGGGGTGGGGCTGCGAAAATTAATTTCCACGTTTTCAATTTCCATTTCTCGACTAATAGATTTCTCGGTGAAGTTATCCACCATCAGGATCTGGATTCACGAGAAGGACATCGGCAAGTTGACGCGTATTTTGTGGGGGGGCCAGGGCAACCGCCTGTGCCAACAGGCCAGCAACAATGGTCGAGTGAAGCGCTTCCTGGCCGCCGTTCCCCATGTCATGGTGAGGAAGTCATCCGCGTAACCTCCGGCTCCTGTTTCACTTCCGTTCCTCCGCACAGAATGCCATCAAAGATCTGCACCAGGCGGTCATCGACAACAATCTGGAGACCGTGCAGGCGCAGCTGGAGCCACCGGTGCCCAGTGCGCTGGTCACCTGCAAGGACGGCAATGGCTTGAACATCATTCACAAGGCGGCCGGACTGGGCCACACCAAGCTGCTGGAGTACCTGGTGGGCATTTGGCCCGAGGGCGCCCATGAGACGGACATCACCGGAAAGACGCCGCTCCACTGGGCCGCCAGTGCCAAGAACAACATGCGATGCTACACCCTGCTCACCCAAGCGGGCTGCGACGAGGAGGCCGTCGATTATGTGAGTTTGTGGGAAGGTTACCTTGATTTGGTAGTAGCTTCCTGTAAATATATCCTAGTTATCCTGGTAAATCTGAAAGTAAGGTTTGATCCTTTTGGACTTCTCAGTAATAGCCGTAATTTGGTTTTGACATATACAATATCCACTGAATATAGCTTAAGAGTGGGTGCAGATGTTGCTTTGTGGTCGGTCGGCAATTAAAATGATTCATTGGGGCAATTTCAGAAAATGAAGACCCCCTCATACTATCGCCACAAGCCGCACGAAATCGAGCGCGCCTTCCTGGTTTATGTGCCGGATGCACCTCGCGTCTCCCCCGACAGCGCCACCGATTGGGAGGCCTTGTGCGATGAGGGTGGAGTGGACAACGGAGCGGGCGGCGATGCCAGCTCCAAGGTGAGTGGGTGTCTCTTTGCTATGGGTAACCCATTTCCACCTGCTCCTTCTGCTTTCGCCATTAGAAACTGGACATCAAGGTGCCGCCGTCTGTGAATGGCCGCAAATCGCTGGACGACAGCCTTGAGAACACCTCGGAGCTGGACACCAACGACGGGTAAGTGGGTGGATGGCTGACTGGGTGGCTAGGTGCTTGGTTGGTGGGTCTTAGACCCCAAGATTAGGCTTACGCTTGCCTGCCTTTTGCTGGCAAAATGCTGCGCTGCCCTTTTGATTTGTGTTTGTGGTGTGTGTTATGTATGGGGCATGGCTTTGAGAGAGAATTTTTTGCATTTTGAAACCGCAGTACGAGTGCCAATGAGGATGACGATCTGTCCAAGGCGGATGCGGAGCCGGAAGCGGAAGTCGCCTCGCCATTGCAGCGCCGACCGGAAACGCCGGCCACCTTCAACACGATCAATGGTGAAGGCGATGGCGAAGACAGCGAGGTCGAGGTAAGTCACCCCGCCTCTTTCCGTATAATTTTTCATATTTTTCGTATCGCTTTCGATGGTTAGCGGCTTGCTTGCACACTTTGAGAATGGCTTTCGGTGTTAGCAACTTAATTAATTAGCTTTTTGGGGGCTGGAGACACTGTGAAAGTAAGCCATTGTCGGCTCCCGCCTTTTCCCTTCACTATTCTCTCGCCGTCGGCACTTGCGCTTTTTGTTTAGAGCCCAGATAAAGCATTTCCTGCTGTACATATAGGCTGAGATCGAAGGACCGTAGAGCGAAACTGTTGAATCACTTCGAAAGCAATCAGTCGACAATTGTTTACTTTTACAGAATATTCGAAGAGCTGTAAGCGCGGATGGAGGCGGAGAGGCAGAGGAAAACGGAGTTGGGCAGGACGAAGGAGGCGGAGGAGATGCGGTAATTGTGGAGAATGGCGGAGTTCACGAGGAGGCTCCGGAGGAGGATCAGCCAACGGAGCCCGAGGACGTGGGACAACCCGAGGAGCCTGCTACTGAGAGTGAGCTTGATGGAAACAAAAAGACTGAAGTGGAGCCAGAGGAGCCGGTGGAACAGGTGGAGCAGGTGGTGCAGGCGGAGCAGGTGGAGCATGAGGCCCATGAGGAGCAGGAGACAGTGGATGAGCCGGAGAGCAACGCTGAGGATGAAGCGGATCCGGAAGTGGCCACCATGTCCGTAGAAGAAAGGGAACCAGAGTCGGAGAACGATAACGATGACGACGATGAGGTACAGATGGGCGTGCTCTAAGTGTCCTCAAACGTTTTGTAGTTTATTCACGTTTGTTGTGTGTGCCGTTTGCTCAACCCATTTACCCCTCTTCAATGTGAACCTCTAAAATGAAACGCAAAAACTCAAAAAAAAAAAACAGAATTTGAAAAGTAATATACCAATCTGCTGCAGCCAGGCACTCAAATTCCATTCATTCCAATTTGTTTTACCACTGCAAGAGCCACAGCAACAGCAACAACTTCAGCCGCAACCCAATCAGCAGCAAAATGCGAAACTTTAGCAATCAACTTCAACATAAGCCCGCTTAGATAATGAAATAACCGAAACCGAAGCAAAAATTCTTGATATATCTCTATACATATACATATATATATTTTGTAAAGCAAGTGTTATGTTCTCTTCTTTCCAATAACAATATATCTAGCCGTAGGCATTATAGTAACAGTAACCAATTAAAAATGGAAAGCAAAACCTGCAACTTGTGTCTTTTGTTTATCGTTTTTCTATTGCACCCGAGACCTGCCCAACAATCCGTGTGTTTGTTTCAATTTCCGTTTCCGCATCCGTTGTTTCCCTTTCAGTTTCACTTCAGTGTGTTATTGCCTTAGATCGAATCAATGCCAGTGTCTGCCCCCAATTTGTGCTTATCGATTGCCTGAAATCAGCAGCTGTTTACCCACAGATAGACTTTATAATAATGCACTCATTCAGACCGCCGTACATTTGAACCGAAATAGTACATATGTGCAGGCCAAGTCGGTCGTTTTCACTTTCGAACGGCCGACATTTCGACGGGGAGACGGAGAATCGGACGGAGACTCTGAGGTTGAGTCGGGTGCGGAGTCGGTTCTCAACTGTCAGAGGCATCCAGTTGTTGGTGGATCCGAATGGGAACTGAACATGCAAACGTCAAAACAGTTGCAGGCATTAGATATGTGATATGTGATATATGGCAAATATACCTTATATATATAATCGTTGCATTCCCTCGAGTTAGTGGTGGGAGGTTCTTATGGCAGCTATAATGACTATTTCCAGCTGCATTTCAATAAAGACGGGGAAACGTGGCGTATGCGTGATATTGCGTATACGCTACGTGGACTCTGTAACAAGTTAATTTGGATTGCTCGGTCTGATTGAAGGGCTTAAATTGCATAATTGTAGGAATATTCCTAACTATAGGTATACATTTAGTGGGCTCAGAACTGGCATTGTCACCTGTAGCAGCACTTAGTCCCTGTAAAAATTAACGTATCCTGTTCAATGTTTTTATGTCTCTTCGCACTTTGTAGCCATGTCCAAGTCACTGTCACAACCATATAAACATGAAATCTTAAGTGGTGAAATAACTTTAAACAGGATGTAATAGCTTCGGACAGCAAGGGAAGCAATCCACAGGAGGGTCAGCAACCAGGAGGCGGAGCACAGCCACCGGAGGACGACGGCAATGAGTCCCTCACATCAGCAATGGCCATTGAGGGCTTCGTGCACGGTGCACCCGAGGATTATACAGTTCAGTCTCAAACTGCAGTTGATGAAGTATACAATGCTATCCCTATCTTTCTATTTGTCTATCTATCGCCCTTTGTTGCTGGCTCACCAGGCTTCTTTTGGGTTCGCACCTAAGTCACTCATAAAGCAAACCATCGAGTTCTTTATATGCCCAGAACCATTTCCAGTCCATCACCCTTAGCGCTTTCAATGATGCACTTTGTTGTCCTGGCGAGACAATCGTGTTCATCCTCTTATTGGACACCTGCTTACTGTTTTCCGTAGGATGAGCGCATTAAGCGCATTGTGGAGTCCGGAGACTTGGAGCAGCTGGCCGAGATTGTGCTGAATGGCGAGGGCGGCAGCTTGGTGGGCCTGAAGTCGCCAGAACCGGAAATACAGGCCTTTCTCAACAACGTGCCCAGCTATATGGTAAGCGAGCCGAAAGGTTCCTTTCGAAAAGGAAGGAAGGCGCACTAATTACGCCTTGCATCATGTTTTCACTCTGGCAGGAGAAAATACATCGCGTGCACGACGCGGCACGTGACGGAGGTTTGCTGGCACTGCAGCAGGCTCTGGATCGCCGGAAGTTTGCCATTGCAAAGAACGACATATCGCCCAACGGCTCCACGCCCTTGCACGTGGCCGTCCTCTTTGGCCACACGGGTAAGTCGCGTCCACTCCGCCCGGATTCTATTTATATGATTGGTTCACCCCTATTCCCGACTTAGACATCGTTCGGTACTTGGCGTCCCGCTTTCCGGAGACCATGACAATTACGGATAATGACGGACGCACGCCGCTTCATTACGCAGCCACAATTAAGGACAACGGCCATTTCTACAACATGCTCCTGCAATTGGGCGCCAATCCCAAGTCACTGGACAAGGTAAGTTAAAATGATGAGGGGTGCTTGTGTAAGAGTATGTGACACATACGATGGAATTACTTTAATCGCGCTTGTAAAGTTGTCTAAGAATTTTAAATCGTATAATTTGATTTTTGAGGCAAGAAGTCCTATAATGCCTATAATCACTGGGAATTTGTGTTAAATATAGATTTTATCTGAGACTCCTCCTATTATTTTGGTAGTATTCTAAAGTTAGCTTAAATTCTTATATACATATTTTCCATGGGAGTGCTAATTACCCAATTAATTCAATAGAGTCCCCAAATTACGCTAATAATAAATAACGTAAAAATATAATACAATACCTTAGAAGCAAGAAAAACAACAACGTTCAGTTTCGAGTTTGTTGGGAACAAGTGCAGCTGTAGTCGGCCAATAGCATTAGAAATGTCAAATGAAAATTGTTTTAAAATTGCTGCCCACTGCCACAACCGAAATCGAAAGTGGGCCAAGGCCCAACTGATTGGCCCTCTTGACTTTCAAATGTCTGCAGCAGTGGGAATCAATATGCCATACATAAGGGATTAGGCCGATGTAAATAATGAACGGAGTTTGATTTAAAATTCAATAACCAAACACACGCAGCTGGGCCACTCGGCCGAGTTTTACCTGGACAAGGACAAGGCGAAAAACATTCTCAACTACACCGAGCTGCTGAATATTTTCGGGGCGGAGGAGCTGGAGAACCAGTTGCTCAATGACCAGGGTAAGGACACCGGGGGCCGTGAGCCACCGGCAGCTGTTCCAGCGCTCCAACTTGACCGTTCACCAGGCACCACCAACCACATCAAGTCCAGCACCCACCCACCCATGCCACCCGTTCCAGATAGCGCTATGCCATGCCGCTTTGCTTTGCCCGTGGCTTTAGTGGCGTTTTGTTTTCACACTCGCTTTCGCTGCCCACACACGAACACACACGCACACCGAGGGTAAACCGAAATAATTAAATACATTTGTTTGCCAAGTCAAACAGTCGGAGTGGGAGTGAGAGTGGACGGGGGTATCGGGGACTATAAACTGCGGCCCAGGGGCTAACCGAACTCGGCGCGAGCTTTGGCCAAGTCAGTCATCGATTTTCGGTCGCACCGTGCACACACTGCGTATACGTGTTGGATATCCGTGTTCGGTTGCCCGTTTGAAATGGAGGGAAATCGCAATGAATTTTTCAACGAAATCATTGGCAATATTGATGAAATATTCGGTATGTAGGCAAAACGCACCATCTCGCCCAGCACCAGCGCCTTTTTTCTTGATCACCCACCCCGGCAATCCTTTCATCCGTATCCGTCATGGTCTCGGTGTTCGTATATGCATCTGTGTCTCTGTCTACGCTTTGGTGTGTTACTGTTTGTGTGTGTGTTGATTGATAACCGTCCAACCCAAAACAAATAAATTATCATCTATGCTGCTCCGGATAACCATGAGCAGTTCCCGACGATCTGCACAGTGCCCGGCGGGAGCTGCAGGATGGCGAGATCTCAAGGACCTTGGAGCGCTGCTTTAGCGTCATTTCGGAATCGGGTAAATTGCTGAGCGGCACTACGGCATCGGCTCTGTCCCATCGAAAGCCACTGAGTGCATCCTCGCTGCAACTTTCGGTGACCAGCTATCTGAGTAGATTCCTCAAGCGTGGTGTCTACGATAAGATCAAGCGCCGGCAGACCCGACTCGATCACAATCTCTTCGATGTCCTGTGGCCAGCGATGCGTAAAACATCGAAGGCGCGCCACTTGGAGGAGGACATCAACTGCGGGATTATAGCACCAGACTTCGATGTGTTTGTGGTGTTCCAAGAGTTCCTGGTGCCGTTGATTAAGGATATGCATTGCCTGAGCATTGATGCTGATTTCAAACCGCAGCCTCGATTGGCCTATTTTCCCATGGACAATGGGGAAAGGCTCAACACGGCGGCTTTCGTATTCGACGATGAGTCGCTGCTGGTCACCCGCTGTTTGGTGGAAGTCTCCAGGAATCTGGATCAGTTGGAGCTACCCCTGAACCTTACCATTGGCCAATTGGAGCAAGCGGAACGCCTGATGATGAGTAAGATATTTACCACACACTTTGCGGATGCCATTGGCGAAACGGATTCGGGAAACTATTACACCATGACCGAACTCTTGGAACCCGACTCGGAGGTGACGATGATGCTCAGTAGCCTCGGTCTGATGATTCCTCTCTTAGATACCAAGGATCTGGTACAGGCTGCCGAGTCCACAGCCTTCAATGGAGCTCTTTGGCCATACGGCAGGGGAGTCTTTGTCAATTCAGCCAACAATTTGGCTGTGTGGCTCAATTGCCAGGAGCACTTGAGGATAATCTCCACGAGCAGCAGCAAAGAGCCAGCGGATATGGGAGCTGCTTACACGAGAGTGGGAAGAGCCATAACCTACCTGGAAACCCAACTGCATTTCAAGGAGAGCTACCTCCTGGGTTACCTTCAGTCCAGACCCAGTTACTTGGGCACCGGACTCAAGATGACCACCATAGTGAAGCTAACCAATCTGATGAAGGAGATGGACAACCTGCGGCACTTGTGCTCGGTGCGGGGATTGAGTATGGTGACCAATCGGCTTTCAAAACTCACCGTGCGCCTTGTCAATATGCAGAGCATGGGCGTGGTGGAGTACGTCCTTTTCCAGGACTACTGCACTGCTGTCACCAATATCCTGTCGCTAGAGAAGGACATGTCGCTGACGAACTCCAAGCACATCGCCACCATGCTGGTAAAGATCTTCAAGCGCAAGAAGAACAGCATCGTGGATCGCAACTAGAAGAAAGCACTAGATTCCAGCTCAATGTACATACCAAATAAAACAATACCTCCGCACATTAAATCCCTAATACATATGCTAAATTTGACTGATACCTGCCACGAGCCCTCATCTCAAATCTCCTCCGCTTTCGCTGCGTTTAAGGTTAATCCGCAATCGTAAGTTCCGCTTTGAGTTACACCTACATAGTCGTATCCGTATCCGTGTCTTGCCCGAAGACTGTGAACTTGTCACGATTACAATATGATTTGCAAAGTCTCTTGAGTTCAACCATCGGCATCCTCATCTTCGTTTGTTTACTCCCCTTCCGGCCAAAAAATGCTCCCCTCTCGCTTTGTGTACATAGATTACTGGGACTCGATCCACTGAGTGTGACTGAAGATATCCTGGGCCATTGGAGTGACTAATTAAGCTTGTTTTCCACACAGGTCAGGCGCAGCCAGTGAGCTTTCAGGCCAATCCAATCTTCAAGACGGAGCAGGGAAAATACCTTGCTGATTGTAAGTATTTAGGAAACGCTGTTGTTTGTCCAGATCCAATTTAAAGTTTAGTTTAGCTTATCTATTATGTAGTTAATAAAAAAGGATCATCACTTGATTAATACTCTTTCTCGCAATCAGCTCTCGCAGATCCTTTGATCAAGGCCCTCACTGAAATAGCCAACAAGAGACCCAGAGATCCCGTTGCCTATCTGACCAACTACCTGCAGCACTTCATGGGCGACCGCAAGCCAATGACCGAGGTCCAAGTTCACTCGGGGAGCAGCAAGGCCAGTACCAGTTCCACCTCCACCCTGGCATTGGCCAAGTCGAATGCCAGCTCGAACCAAAGATTGGGCAACACCCGCAACGGTCCTGGTCCCACCAATGCCGATCTCATCGAGCTGGATGCTCGATCCGTAGCCGAGGAGGAGGATGCGGAAGGAGCTCTGGCTGTGCAGCACATGGAGGAGCGGGATGAGCATGGCCAAAGTATGCTCCACTTCGCATGTGCCCGCTCCCATCGGAGGGGAGCTCTCTACACTCTGATTGAGGAGTCGGGTATTGACATCACCTACCGGGATGAGCTATATCGAACTGCTAGAGATGTCTCGCTCCAAGCGAATCAACCGAACAATGCGGCCGAGATCGATCGATATGTCATGGCACAAGCAGTTATTGGTAGGTTACACCAAACATTATCCTTCCTCTTAACTAACTGCGTATAAACCATATTTTCCCAAACCAGGCGACGTCGAACCTTTCGAACAACTCGCTCTGCAAGGCTACGATCACATCCTGGACATCGAAGACGAAAATGGTCAGTCTATAATAGATGTGGTGCAGTCCCGACAGAACGCTGCTCTTGGAGAGTTCCTGGCCAACCTTAGGGGATTGGAGGAAACTCGCGAAGAGCTGCATCAAATGATCAGGGAAAACAACATGGAGCGAGTGGTTGAGTTGACCAATGTTGCCAATGCCAAGTGGTTGATAAGAACCAAGAATTATTATGGTAAGATTGGACTTTTAAAGTTAGAAAGATTTTCTTGAACTTATCCCAATAAACATCAGGTCGAACCGCCCTGCACATAGCTGTGCTGAAGGAGTCCGAGGAAATGGTTCAGCACATGGTGAAAATCTGTCCCGAAGCCTTGAAGATCCCAGATAACGTAGGAACCCTTACCTAAACTAATGCCTTAACTTTAGTATCTAAACATGGTCAATTTCCAGTTGGAACGCACTGTTCTGCATTACGCCATGGGCACCAATGCGCTGGAGAGTGTAAGTCGGATACTGATTCAGAACGGGGCCAAGCGAACCGCCAAGGATCTCAAAGGACGACAGCCAAGCTATTACTTCATCAACAAAGCGGACATACTACGCCTGCAGGAGGAGGAGGAGGAGAGCCGTTGAGAGATCGGATTAAGCAATATGTATAGTATAGATCAATAAAGTACAAGTATATAGAAATCGGCTTGTACAGTCGCTTGTACTCTGTAAAAGTTATAACTGAACCAGTCTGCTTGGCACTATGCAGATTGGGATTTCCGGGCATGTTCGACGGCAGATATTGAAATATAAACAATATACATAGGCGCTATCCGTTGAAGATGAAGTGTGTGGAAAGGTTTCCGATAAGGTGCTTGTTCATGGCGCCCAGGCTGAATGGAACACTTTCGCTATCAGTCGAGGTGCTTCACACTTTATTATCTGATTCCATGGGGGGACGGGGTTGAAAGTCTGGGCCACTAGTCTGAAGGATCCCACGGGCAAGCATGATCCAGATAATTGGCATTGCCATTGGCCGACGATAAGATATAACTTAAGCCTCGGCCACTGAAGAGGCTCAGCTGATAACGCGCCACTGACTGACAACAGTCGGCTCTTGGAAATCAATGACGTCTTCGAAGTTCTGTGACTGCTTGGAGGGGCCCTTCCCTTTTCATGCGTATCGCATCCGGATTTCAAGCGCTGTACCACCCACCACCCACCGACTGACACTATCAGTGGTCCGTAGTGGAACCGCTATCGTCATTCCAATTCAAAGTAGCGTTTTCATTGTTGCCCTCTTCCTTATCAATATCGTATTTGCAAAGTGCCCTGATTTGGTGTCCATTAAACGGGTATCACTTGAAAACTGACGGCGGGTTCGATTAGCTCTCCAATGAAATGGGAGGTGTTAACCGAGCTGGCTGCAGGTTAGGAGTTGAGTTTAATTTCGATCTCTAGCGGGTGCGGTTCAATATAAGCAGTGCGCGAATATGACGGCGGAAACGAATACGGGTTAGTGAAGGGTCCTTAGAGGATCCTTTTGGATCCTTGAAGAAATAAACTTGAAGCGGCTTTTTTGCTAATTTACTTCTATCACTTTCCTACTTTAATTTGCTTATTTATTATGAAACAAATACTTTTAAGCACTTAAGTTCCTTACGATTCTAAGTGGTAACTGAATCTCAATAAAATATTCTTAAGTGGAAATCATTTAGTCTATTTATAAAATCTTTTAAGTGCTTTATCAGATCATAAAGTCTTTGATTTAAGTGGTTTCTGAGCAGGTGGACTACTTTCCCCAGACAAATATATGGAGGAAGTGAAAAACAAAACAGCAGACCGATAAGGATTGTTTTGGACAAAGAAGTTCAGTAGTGGGGAGTTCCAGGCCCACTTAAGTGTGTTACTTATGCAATTTATTTCTGCCTTAATAGGTCCGATGATCGGCCAACGTCATTTGCAGACCTTCCTCCTCTTTCTGTCGATTGTGGTTAACTATATGGCCAAGTTTAATGCTGGAGTTGCGGTTGTGGCAATGACTAATGCGGAGAATACTAACCCAAACTTTCCAGTAAGTTTGAAGAGGCACCTTCCGAAATCTCTTAACTGATTTCGTTAATTTTTATAGGAGTACGATTGGAACGAAATGGAGCGATCCTACATCCTGTCCAGCTTCTTTTGGGGCTACATACTGACACAGTTCATGGGCGGATGGCTGTGCCGACGCTATGGTGCAAGGATAACGATGTTCGTGTCCACCATTGGGTCAGCCCTGCTGGTTGTGCTGATCCCATGGTGTGTTTCCTGGGGCGGCTGGCAAGCGTATTGTGGCATTCGCATGTCCATGGGTCTGTTCCAGGGCTTCCTGTTCCCCTGCATTCACGCCCACCTGGCGAACTGGTGTCCTGTGAAGGAGCGAAACCGGCTGGGAGCCTTGGCCAACACGGGTATTGATTGCGGCACCTTGGTGGCCATGTTTGCGAGTGGATTATTGGCAGCCTCGAGCATCGGCTGGCCCGGCATCTTCTACGTATCCTGCGGTGTGGGCGTTTTATGGTGCATCGTCTGGTGGATTTTCGGAGCCAACCAACCCAGGGAATCCAAGTTCATTGGCGAAGCGGAACTAAACTACATTGAGACTTCGATCAACTCCAGTCGCAAGGCGGAGGAGGCAGAGCTGAAGGCCACTGGACCCATTCCAGTGCCCTGGAAGGCAATTTGGACTTCAGTTCCGTTCTGGGCCTTGATGGTCACTAGGTGCTGTCAGTCCTGGGGATATTCCACGCTCCAGACCGAAATGCCAGCTTACATGAACGGTGTCCTTTTGATGGACATGAAGAGCAATGCTCTTTACTCCGCCCTACCATATTTAACCTCTTGGGTTATGGCCTTTGTCTACCTAATCATCGCGGATATCCTGCTGACCAGAGGCATCATGTCCATCACTGGGATTCGAAAGAGTGTGAATTCGATAGCGTTCTTTGTGCCCGCTGCAGCTCTGATCGGAGTAAGTTTCTTGGACAGTACCCAGAAGACCCTGGCCGTTGTGCTGATGTGCGCCAATGTGGGAATCAACGCTGGTTCCACCATTGGTAGTACCATAAACACCATCGACTTGTCACCCAATCACGCTGGCATCCTTATGGGAATTGTTAATACTGCGTCTAACATTGTGCCCATTTTGACGCCCCTTCTTGTGGGAATCATCGTCAAGGATGATGTGAGTATAAATGGAGATCCCCCACAGAGCAAATGAATCAACTGTCGTCTGAATCTTTTCGTTAACAGCACGATCGAGAGCAGTGGCAAATTGTGTTCATTATATCCGCCATCATCTTCTGTGTGGGCAACATTGTCTACTTAGCTTTTGGTCAGATGGTTAATCAGCCCTGGGACGCACCCGACTTTATGGATAAGCAACGATCCTCCAATCTTCAAGAGGTGGGACATTCCAAGGCTCTGGAAGCACAGCGAAGTGAGCAAGTGGAGGAAGCGAAGCGCAATGAAAGTGAGGGTATCAAGGATAACTGAGCAGCAAGGACAAAATTTGATGTCATAGGATAACTAATTATTCTGTACCTCGAAATCACCCAGGAATTTTAGTCACGGCTGGTCCGAAGTAGCTTTAAATAAGTCAATTGTGTTCCCAATGAGTACTTTAAGGTGTAAATATATATATATACGTAAATAATCCCATGACCTTGTCGACTTACCTTTCGGAAACAGGCCCACTAAGGCATCATGTCAACTGTTTATCAATGAACACTGATTACTATAAGAACTTCGGAGTACTGATCGTAAATAAGCAATTGACGTGTGTGTTATGGAAAAATAAGATCGATCGCTTCTCCAATTAATTTGACATGTGTTTCAACTACCATTGAAGTTTCAACTAATTTGATGTCTGATAAGAGGGCAAGGCGTATGAAGTGTTTTCTGTTGATAAGTACGTGGGAATATTGTTGCCAGTGAAAGTATACTATAGCACAATATGATTATGACCTTTGAGTTGGCTAGCTACTCAGACTTGAAGCTGGGCTTTCCCAGATGCCACAGCTACAGATACCACCTAATCAAGCTAACGCCCACATTGAGCTAGGTCAGTTTTTCTCAAGATTATAAAGTTGATTATGAGTTGGTGATTAGTGTGTGTTGAATTAAATATATCAACGGGTGGTAGTGGATTTCGTCTATCTACAAATTTGATTTACTAATCATGGACTAAGAAATGGCATTCCTACTTTTGCCATGATCTTAATCGCGTGCCACATTCTCTTAAGAATCCGCATGAACTCTTTGTGTTAATACGCACGCGTTTGAGCCTTATCACAGGATAATCAGCCTGATTAGCTAGCTAGAAGTTGATAAACAACTCGTACGATTGAAATCGCGGTAGGGTGCGGTTGACTCGAGTTCAATTCCATTCTATTCTGCCATTTCGGAGGCAGAAGCTCAATTTTCCATCAACACTACAAGGATGACAGCTGAAATAAATAAAGGTATGGCAAAAATATATTCGTTTGGATTCGGGTAAGTTCATGATTTTCATTTTTCTTTTAACGTTCGCCTAATGTAAGCTGTTCGAAGTAAAATATGGACTTTAATCGGTAGTACTTGGGGGAGGTCCATTAATAAACCAAACCTTTGACCCCTTGTGATTTATTTAACTTTTTTGCTGACTAGTTTGAACCAAAAGCTAACGAGTTTTCCTAATAACTACAGGACCCCTACTGGGAATGCGACACATTCAAACCCTGTTGATTTTTTTCAACATCACGTGCTTGTACATCGGTCGACTGAATGTGGGAGTATCCGTAGTGGCGATGACGAATGCCGATTCTACTAATCCGGATTTTCCAGTAAGAGTTTTAATACTTCAGTCAATCATCACTTTCATCACTTTATTTCTCAGGAATACGATTGGACTTTGACCCAGAAGTCGTATATATTATCCAGCTTCTTTTGGGGATACATCATCACCCAGTTCCTGGGCGGATATTTGTGCAAGCGCTATGGAGTCAAGAGTGTCATGCTCTGGGGCTCCTTAGCATCGGGTATCTTCAGTGCTTTGACTCCGCTCTTCATAGGATTTGGTGGATGGCAAGCCTACTGCGGCATTCGAGTCCTGATGGGATGTGCCCAGGGCCTGATTTTTCCCTGCATCCATCAGCACTTGGCCAGATGGTCACCGCCGGCGGAGAGGAATCGCCTGGGAGCCCTCAGTCACACTGGAATTGAGTGTGGCAACGTGTGTGCCATGTTCTTCAGTGGAATGATAGCCAAAAGTGCAATTGGCTGGCCAGGAATATCGTATGTCTCTGCAGGATTAGCCTTCGCCTGGTGTGCGTTTTGGTTCGTTTTCGCTGCTGACAATGCAGCGGAATCTCGTTACATAACCCAAGAAGAACTGCACTATATCGAATCGTCACTGACGCACAATGAAAACTATCACAAAACAGTCATTCCCGTTCCCTGGATGGCAATATGGACCTCGGCACCGTTTTTTGCTCTTATGGTGGCGCGTTGCTGCGAGACCTGGGGTCTGAGCACCCTGCAGGCCCAGATCCCAACGTACATGAACGGTGTTCTGGACATGGACATGAAAAGCAATGCATTCTTTTCGGCGTTACCATTTCTGGCCATGTGGATTATGTCGTATGTGTACCTGATAACCGCCGATGTTCTGCTCGCCGGAAACAGGCTGAGTTTAACGGCCCTCAGGAAGACCTTCAACTCGTTGGCCTTCTGGATTCCTTGTGCCACTTTGATTGGAATCGGGTTTCTGGATCAGGAACAAAAGAACCTGGCCATTGCTTTGATGACTATCAGTGTAGGTTTCAACAGTGGAGCAACAATCGGAAGTTCCTTGAACACTATAGATCTATCCCCGAATCATGCGAGTATTCTTATGGGTATTGTGAATACGGCTGCGAATGTAGTGCCTATAGTAACCCCTCTGGTAGTTGGAGTTATTGTTCACGAAGACGTAAGTTTAGACTATTATGGTTTATAATAAAGTAATCATACTATTTTTCTTTCAGAAAAACCGTGCTGAGTGGCAGATAGTGTTTATTATTGCGGCAGTAATTTTCTTTGTCGGAAACTGTGTGTTCCTGTTTTATGGAACGGCTGTTTCACAACCCTGGGATGCTGAAGATTACCTCACAGTAAAGGTACCAGAGCTAGCTATATCTCCAGCTATCCAAGAAGCTGGTAAAGGTGTTGATGGACCTTCTAAGAAGTCCTTGATATAAAAGTTCCAGTAGACCGATAGCACTTAAGCCTCCAGTTAACATAGGTACTATTTAAAATAAGAAATCAATAAAAATAATTTAAGTATTATTATTAAACTGACTTAATGAATTTCATTTCGTTTCTTCATTAAACTTAAATATTTGATTAATATTTAGAAAGGTACAACATTTATTTTAAGAATTTTTAATTTTTAATAAAATTGTTAAATTCGCACGCTGCACGACCTTATCACCTGACGTCGAATTAGATTAGGCAAATTCGGCTTATCGGCTAATTCAACTTAAATTTTAATCCATATTATGTTCGTGGGCTCACTCAACTTTCCACAGTGATTCCGTGCGGTCGTTTGAAAGAAATAAGGAAGTGTTTTGTTGACCAAATCGAAAATGACGGCCGAGACAAACAAAGGTGTGTGAAAGGAAATCCTTCGGTTCGGATAAGAGTTTGTGAATGAAATGACACCACACGAACTTGACACAGTTGGAAAACCCTTCACGGAGCAGACCTTGCACTCCGTCCGAAAAATTGAGTTCTGGGCTTTCCGCACGCGCATTGAGTGGTCATAAATTACTCCAATAATGGCGCGATAAGCGAGTCTCAAGAGCAATTCAGATTTATTTACCCTAATGTTTGTAGACAGGAAGTAGCAGCGATAATACCAGTTCGTTTTGTTATTGCAGGACCCGTTCTGGGAATGCGGCATGTCCAGGCGCTACTGATCTTCCTCAACATAACTACCATATTCATAGGCCGCCTAAATGTTGGTGTGTCTGTGGTGGCAATGACCAATGCGGCAACTACGAACCCGGACTTTCCGGTAAGAGTATGGATCCTATTAAGAAAATGCCACTTAGATTCTATCCTAGGAATACGATTGGACGGAGGCGGAGAAGTCATACATATTCTCCAGTTTCTTTTGGGGCTACATATTGACCCAATTTCTTGGAGGCTATCTCTGCAAGCGCTTTGGAGTCAAAGGTGTAATGTTTTGGGGCGTCTTTGTATCTGGTGTCTGCAGTGCATTGACCCCGCTCTTCATCGGATTTGGCGGATGGAAGGCCTACTGTGGAATTCGCGTGATTATGGGCTTGGCACAGGGAATGGTTTTTCCCTGTATTCATCACCACTTGGCCAAATGGTCACCTCCGGCGGAACGAAATCGGTTGGGTGCTCTCAGTCACACTGGGATGGACTGCGGCAATGTAAGTGCCATGTTCTTGAGCGGAATGATAGCCAAAAGTGCCATTGGCTGGCCAGGAATATCGTATGTCTCCGCAGGATTAGCTTTTGCCTGGTGTGCGTTTTGGTTCGTTTTTGGTGCTGACAATGCAGTGGAATCTCGTTACATAAGCAAGGAAGAACTCCACTACATCGAATCGTCCCTGAAGCACAGTGAGGGGTATCACAAAACCGTCATTCCCGTTCCCTGGATGGCGATTTGGACCTCGGCACCGTTTCTTGCTCTTACGCTGACACGTTGTTGCGCGACCTGGGGTCTGAGCACCCTGCAGGCCCAGATCCCAACGTATATGAACGGGGTTCTGGACTTGGACATGAAAAGCAATGCATTCTTTTCGGCGTTACCATTTCTGGCAATGTGGATTATGTCGTATGTGTACCTGATAACCGCCGATGTTCTGCTCGCCGGAAACAGGCTGAGTTTAACGGCCCTCAGAAAGACCTTCAACTCGTTGGCCTTCTGGATTCCTTGTGCCACTTTGATTGGAATCGGATTTCTAGATCAGGAACAAAAGAACCTTGCCATTGCTTTGATGACCATCAGTGTCGGTATTAACAGTGGAGCAACAATCGGAAGCTCATTGAACACTATAGATTTATCCCCGAATCATGCGAGTATTCTCATGGGAATTTTGAATACGGCTGCCACTGTAGTGCCTATAGTAACCCCTTTGGTAGTTGGAGTTATCGTTCATGAAGACATAAGTTTAAGTTTATAAAAAATAAGCACCTCTTGATGAGATTAAAAGTGGTGACTATTGCACCTCAGCATACAACAGTTCTGATATCAACCGTCCACTGTGATAAATAAGTATAAATAAGATGACATTCTGTTTATTGTTTCAGAATAACCGTGCTGAGTGGCAGATAGTGTTCATTATTGCGGCAGTACTTTTCTTTGTCGGAAACTCCGTGTTCCTATATTTTGGAACGGCTGTTTCACAACCCTGGGATGCTGAAGACTACCTCACAGTAAAGGTACCAGAGCTAGCTATATCTCCAGCTATCCATGAAGCTGGTAAAGGTATTGATGGACCTTCGGAGAAGTCCTTAATATAAAAGATCGACAGCATTTATGCATCCAGTAAGCATAGGATCTATTTTTAATAACAAAACAATCAAAAACATTTAGATTGTTATTATTAAATTAAATAAGATATAAGATCTAAGTCAGTAAAGTTCGTTTCTTTATTAAACGTATAAGTAAAAATATGTGTTTGAATTAAAATGCTTCAGCGATATGTCCTTATCAAAAGTCGTCAGAAATTACCAAAGGTGTGGCCATAAATCACTCCAATTATGGTATGATAGGAACTACTCTTGATAATACCAATAGATTTGGAAACGCCACACGTCCAGGCACTGCTGTTCTAAACAACCTCGTTTAATAGTAGAAAAGGAACTGCAGGTAAGAAATTTGCATCAAGAGGAATGATTAAAGGTCCACAACCTTGGCTACTTTCTTGACTAATTAACCTGATGTCCGAAATCCCCACCCATCCGAAAAGGAATTCTCGATATGGCCATGAAAAAGCAATGCATTCTTTTTGGCGCTAACATTTTAGGCCATGTTGCTTATGTGGCATCTATATTTTACCGAATCGGGCCAGAATCCTTACGAGGATTGTGGAAATGGATATTTTTATAATGATTTATTGATTGATTTACAACATCCGAACTAATAACACATTAACTCGCTTGTAAAGGTACAACCTTTTTTTAATGACGCTTTTTTTTCAATGGTTAAATTCGCCCGCTGAATGACCTTATCACCTGACGTCGTATCAGATAAGCAAAATTTGGCTTATCGGCTAATTCAATTTGGATTTAAATCCACTCTATGTTCGTGTTCTCACTCACTTAACTTCCCACAGTGATTCCGATCGGTCGTTTGAAAGAAGTGAGGAAGTGTTTTGTTGACCAAATCGAAAATGACGGCCGAGACAAACAAAAGTGTGTGAAAGGAAATCTTCGGTTCGGATAAGAGTTTGTGAATGAAATGACACCACACGATCTTGACACAGTTGGAAAACCCTTCCGGAGCAGACCTTGCACTCCGTCCGAAAAATTGAGTTCTGGGCTTTCCGCACGCGCATTGAGTGGTCATAAATTACTCCAATAATGGCGCGATAAGCGAGTCTCAAGAGCAATTCAGATTTATTTACCCTACTGTTTGTAGACAGGAAGTAGCAGCGATAATACCAGTTCGTTTTGTTATTGCAGGACCCGTTCTGGGAATGCGGCATGTCCAGGCGCTACTGATCTTCCTCAACATAACCACCGTATTCATAGGCCGCCTAAATGTGGGTGTGTCTGTGGTGGCAATGACCAATGCGGAAACTACGAACCCGGACTTTCCGGTAAGAATACGGATCCTATCAAGAAAATACCCCTTAGCTCACTGCTTCTCTACTAGGAATACGACTGGACGGAGGCGGAGAAGTCGTACATTCTCTCCAGTTTCTTTTGGGGCTACATCCTAACCCAATTTCTTGGAGGCTATCTCTGCAAGCGCTTTGGAGTCAAGAGTGTAATGTTTTGGGGTGTCTTTGGATCTGGTGTCTGCAGTGCATTGACGCCGCTCTTCATCGAATTTGGAGAATGGCAGGCCTACTGTGGAATTCGAGTGCTAATGGGATTGGCCCAGGGAGTGGTATTCCCATGCATTCATCAGCACCTGGCTAAATGGTCACCTCCGGAGGAAAGAAATCGGTTGGGAGCTCTGAGTCACACTGGAATCGAGTGCGGCAATGTGAGTGCCATGTTCCTGAGCGGAATGATAGCCAAGAGCTCCCTGGGATGGCCCGGAATCTCATATGTCTCGGCTGGAGTGGCCTTCTTTTGGTGTGCATTATGGTTCGTCTTCGCTGCCAACCATCCCACGGAATCTCGTTTCATAGGAGAGAACGAACTGCTCTATATTGAGTCGTCTCTAAAGCACAATGAGTCATACCACGCTACCATCATCCCCATTCCCTGGAAGGCAATTTGGACGTCGGCACCATTCCTGGCCCTGCTCATAGTACGATGCTGTGAGAACTGGGGACTTAGCACTCTGCAGGCCGAGATCCCATCCTACATGAACGGAGTCCTCGACATGGACATGAAGAGCAATGCGTTCTTTTCGGCACTCCCATTCTTGGCCATGTGGTGCATGTCGTATATTTACCTTATCGTAGCCGATGTGCTCTTGGGCAAGAACTCGGTTTCCTTGACGGTTTTGAGGAAGACCTACAACTCCATTGCCTTCTGGATTCCTGCTGCCACTTTGGTGGGCATTGGCTTCCTAGACAAGGATCAAAAGAACTTCGCGATTGCTCTGATGACCATCAGTGTGGGCGTGAATAGTGCTCAAACCATTGGCAGTGTTCTAAACACAATTGATCTGTCGAAAAATCACGCTAGTATTCTCATGGGAATTGTAAATACAGCTGCGAATTTTGTGCCCATAGCCACTCCTTTAGTGGTTGGATGGATTGTAGAGGAAAATGTGAGTGCTTACAAAAGTTGGCTAGAAGTAAAGATTTTTAATAGCTTTTCGTGTCCTTTCCTTCCAGTCTGATCGCTCCCAATGGCAGATCGTATTCATCATTGCCTCCGTCATCTTCTTTGTGGGCAACTGCATTTACCTGGTGTTTGGCACGGCCGTAACTCAGCCCTGGGATGCCGAGGACTTTCTCCAGACACAGAACCCGGAACTTGCCAATGGACCACCTATGCAGGCGTTATCCTTTCCAATTAACGAAAATTCCAAAGAGAAAATGGATAGTAAAAGCCATTAATTCTTAACCCGCATTTATTTTTTAGACTAGTCTGGAAAACCAAATTTACATTTTAGCATTTGGGTTATATTTGTTCACTTTGGTGGTCTACACATCACAACTTGGTAGAAAGATAGCTATAGCACTATTCTTTTATCTATAACTGGCACTCAAATTGAATTATTCTTGAGATTTTAAAATGGCCATTGAGGGCGACATCACTTAATATTTTTAATTATAAGTCCGCAGTCTCAAGAGCTAGTCAGCTTTTCGTGTTTTGCTTGTTCAACTAAATAGACATATTCTTGTGTTTATAATTCTCTTAGTTATCGTTGTTAGTAGACTTAATTACAGACCATTTAGTTCTGCAGTTCATTGTTAAGTTTGCAAAGACCTATAAATATCATCTTACGAATAACGATCTCGTCATTGCACTTCATGCCATATGATTTGTGATAAAAAAATGGCAATGGCCACAGTATCACTAAATGGTACACACCTTTACGGTTTGTCTTGAACAAAAATTTAAGGCGTGACCTATATTTGTCACATTTTGAGTGACTGACTCATCGTTCAGAATGAAGGAAAACCCAGTTTCCAATTCTTCCGCCAAGATTTGCGAGAACCTTTCAAAGCTCTGGTATCCCTGAGCAGATAACTAAAGCTCTTCTGGTAATCTCAAATGGAGCCTACTCAGCTTTGGCTCATAACCCACTCAAGCAAGGGGAATCACTCGAGATTGTAATGGCCAGGCGAGGAATTGGCTGAGATTAGAGTTTTCTTTAAATTAATAAAGTTCAATAAATTGACAGAAACATTATAAATACTTTGGCCGTGTGGCGGCTCGGTGTACAGTATCGATTAGTTGATTATTTATTTAACTGGTAGCATCGCTTATCAGTTGCGTTCCATTGTTTCGACCAGATTGCGGCCATAAAGAATACTATGCCAAAAAATAAATAAACTCATTCATTTATGGCGGCTCTTTCGGTTGGCCCAAGTGCTGGTGCTGAGCAGAGTTGCCTCTTTCCGCTTTCCGTTTGAAGCTTTCAGGGGATCGGATTTAATTTTTCTACGGCTTCAGGCCCGGCGAGCAAAAACTTCTGTTGATAATCGTGCCATAAATCTTTTGGGCAAATAAACACGTCTCTGGCCAAAGTGGAGTGTTGGGTGGGAGTGCTTGTTTTCTAGCCACCGCTTTGTGTAAATCCATCAATATTTGCCGATAATACGTAGGAACATATGCATATGCTTTCTCAACCCGCCAGCGGATCGTACTACAATAGGTTCGCTACGTCAGTCAGTTGGCTTCTGGAACGAGGAGTTGCGTCAAAGTGTCTCCGATCGCCGATCTTGTTTGTCGCAGAACCATCTCCCTGGGGACTCACCTGCGAGTCCCCGGGCCAATAGCTATGTGGGTGAATGATATCGCCGAGCTGGTTGGCCCAAGCTTTCAAAGCTTTCCGCTGTCGTATAAATGTTGGCAATACAATGGCGGCTGGGCTTAGAACCATTCCGCCAATCTAACAGTGCAGACCTCGGCAACTAAACCGAAGAGCAATAAGTGTTCCAAGTGAAGTTGCTTCCTGGACTTACTTGCAGATAATGACCCAAAAACCTTGCAAGGGCCCTCGTCTGGGCGTGAGACATCTGCAGTCGTTCCTGCTCTTTCTCGGCCTGACCGTGATGCACATCGCCCGGCTGAATGTCAGTGTGGCCATTGTGGCCATGACTAACGCGGCTACCACGAATCCCAACTTTCCGGTGAGTTTTAAGTGATATTCCTTACGGTACAAAATAGCTGACGTGGCCGCTTTCCCACGCAGGAGTACGAATGGACGGAGAAACAAAAGTCGTACATACTCTCCAGTTTCTACTGGGGCTACATCCTGACCCTGTGTCCTGGCAGCTTCCTGTGTCGTCGCTACGGCGCCAAGGTTGTTCTCTTCGTGGCCAGTTGTGGCACTGCTGTGTTCAGTCTGATGACCCCGTGGTGCATCACCTGGGGAGGATGGCAGGTATTTTGCGCTATCCGCATTCTGCAGGGCTTGTTCCAGGGCGTGATCTTTCCCTGCGTCACAGAGCACCTGGCCATGTGGTCGCCACCGGAGGAGAGGAACCGCCTGGGCGCCTTCAGCTACACGGGCACGGATTGCGGCACTGTGCTGGCCATGTTCATTAGTGGCATGATTGCCAAGGGAGCGATGGGCTGGCCGGGCATATCCTATGTGTCTGGATCCCTCTGCGCCGCCTGGTGCTTCCTCTGGCTGATATTCGCCTCCAACAACGCCACTGAGTCCCGATTCGTTGGCGAGGCCGAGTGCAAGTATATCGAATCCTCGCTGGAGCACAATGAGGACTTCCACGATCGCACCATACCTATTCCCTGGAGGGCGATCTGGACTTCTGTACCCTTCCTGGCCCTGCTGGTGACCCGGTGTGCAGAAACCTACGGACTGAGCACCCTGCAGGCGGAAATTCCCTCCTACATGAACGGAGTCCTCAACATGGAGATCCAGAGCAACGCCGTCTTCTCATCGCTGCCCTTCTTGGCCATGTGGCTGCTGTCCTATGTCTATCTGATTGCCGCCGATGTGCTGCTCAAGAAGAAGATCCTGTCGCTGACCTCCGTGCGTAAGCTGTTCAACACGCTCTCCTTTTGGATTCCGGCTGCCGCCCTTATCGGCATTGGATTCCTCAGCGAGGAGAACAAGAATCTGGCCATCGTGCTGATGACCGTCTCGGTGGGTGTAAACAGTGGAGCAACCATTGGTAGTTCCCTGAACTCCATCGATCTGTCACCCAATCACGCTGGTATATTGATTGGCTTGAGCAATACGGTGGCGAACGTTATTCCCATCCTCACACCACTGATTGCGGGAGAGATCGTGGCTGATAAGGTGAGTCAAGCGTCGAAAAAAGTTATGGAAAATCCCAAATCGAAAACAATAATAAATATTTCCCAATTTCGCAGCACAATCGCGGCCAATGGCAGATCGTCTTTGGACTGGCAGCTGTCATATTCTTCGTGGGCAATGTGGTATTCATCATCTGGGGAACGGCCAAGGCGCAGCCCTGGGATGCGGATGACTTTCTGAAGCCCAAGGACACGGAGACCGCTTGCGAGAAGCCCAAGAACACGCCCGCAGAAGTCGCGCCGCCCATTGATCCCGTCCTGGAGCAGCAAATCAGTTGGCCGGAGCGGTATACTGCCAAAGCCATCGAGTGATTTGTGGCGGAAGTGTCCGAACAATTGCTTTTGTTAATCAGTATTAACCATAAGTAGGCTGTAATTTATATTTATTCTATTTATAAGGCGTGATCGTAGCACGAGGCTTAAGTAAATTATTTGCAAGTGAATCGCTTTTGTTGTTACCAATCGCTTGTGATTTCGGCACTCGAATCAAGGAAGAGCCCGATAGGCCAGTCCAGCGCAATCTAATCAGTTAATTTATCTCATAAATGTATATAAGTACCATATTTATATTGGATTGCGGCTCATGCGACCAATTGTCAATGGCTGTCGCTAATTCTGAGTGCTTTGCACTGCCCCTCTTTCTCGAGGGGTTCAAAAACATTTGCCACAGCTGTTTGTGAATGTATAAAATGTTCAAAATTGTGATACTTAGAATAAACTGTTGACTTGTTTCTCCGTTCTTTGTACTTAGCTCTATTTGAACTAGCTCTCGATGGCTCAGAATCAAGTCTCTATTGAGTGGGACACATGGTGTGTTAAAGGTTTGTATGCTCTCCATAAGACCAGCCTCTTTTTGGCCCTCCTAAGATCTGGGAATTCAAATTGCGCATTTTCCTCTGCTGCCTGATGACTGTGATCTTATCACAAGTTATTTGTATATATATTGTTATTCTAGCTTTCTGGCAATCTGCTCATACGCATTGTTTACTATTGGCACCTAGGATATTTCGCTGATTCTGCTACCACTTAAGATCTTATCTGCAAGACGTCATCTAGTCTGGGACCAATAGCTCGAAATGGTGGAATCCCTGTCTGAGACTAGGCTACTTAAGTTGAGTAAGGTCTCCTGTCCTTATCTTATCAGCTGCTAATTCTCCCATAATTATCGCTTAACGATCGCTTCGCCATTTGATAAAATAGCAGTCTAGTGCCCGGAACTAAGTGATTGTAATTGGCTCTGGCGATTGATATAAAGTACCTGGCCGACTGCCGGCGCTTTATTTAGCCTCTGATAAGAGCAAACGATTTGCACCCGTCATTGTTATTGTTTGTATTTATACTATTGCTCGCACGAGGCTGTGAGTTATTGGGTCAGCAACTTAACTGGTTTGGCTTCCCATACGGCCGTAAAACTGTCAGTAAGCCATTATGATTGACTACCGCTTATGAGATGAGCATCTTCAGCTAGAAAATTAAGTTATTTCATTAGTTTCCATTTCGAAAACTTCCTCTTCAAGTTTTTTGAAATATATGTATATATTTTTCTAAACAGTTTTCAGTGATAGAAGTGCAATTGTTGTACATCATTAGTATAATTAATATAAATATTTAAATTGCGACGGCAGAAATCCAGGAATTTAAGAACACGCCAAACTGAAAATAATAACTTAATTAATAATAGTTTTTTATTGATCAGACTTAAAGTATGCTATGACTATGCTAGTAATAGTAAAATAACGGTCTCTTAAATTTCAAATTTTAAATATAGAAAATTTAAAAGTGGTATTCTACGAATGCGATACTTAAAGAAAGATGGAATTAAAAATTAAATATTTATGCTTTTAATATAATTTTATTCCTTTATTATTTATTCCTATTTTTATGACTTTATTTAATATTTACCTATGTAATTGAGTTAAAAAATCTAGGCTAACATATATTCAAATCTTAAAAATAAAATTTATTTAGAGTTAGACTAGAGGAACAGTAAGAGTATTAACTCTTTCGCGGCCTCAAGTATGTGGATTCACTTTCGCTGCCGCCCTATGGAAATCATTTTTATTGAAGAATGCAACATATATGCCTAGAACTCGGTTGCATCATTGCCAGCGGCACGAGGCAAGAATTCAAGTTTCGGAGGAGCCTGTTTGACGATTTGGCTTTAAACTAGTTTCGCAGCACAGTTTGGTCACAGCTGCTTATTAGCTGGCATTGCCAATTTTTAAACAGGCAGTTCGGTGACTTGAGGTGGACGCAGTGGTCGTTGCGCTGCGCAATGACGATAAAATCGTTCAACTTGGTGGCAAAGGGTGAGCTGGTACTTCGATGCCCGTGCCAAGTTCGCTGCAAGAGTCATTTGTTTTCGCAGGTCCCAAGTGGGGCGTTCGCCACCTGCAGGTGCTGTTCCTCTTCCTGTGCGCCACCTTGGTCGTGGCCCAGCGGTTCAACATGAGCGTGGCCATTGTGGCCTTTACGAATGCCAATAGCAGTAACCCGAATTATCCGGAATATCGCCTGACGGAGCCTCAGAAGTCGTACACCATCAGCAGTCCCTTCTGGGGCTCCTGCTGCACCCAGATGATGAGTGGCTATCTCTCTAGTCGCTTTGGAGCCAAGTTGCTGCTGCTGACCATCATGTTGCTCACCGCTCTCCTCAGCATTGCCACGCCCTTCGCCTTGGCCTGGGGCGGCTGGCAGATGCTCTTCTGGGTGCGATTCGTGCAGGGAATCGCCATGGGCGGCATGTGGCCCTGCCTGTACACCCATCTGGCCAAGTGGTGCCCCAAAAAGGAGGCCAATCGCATGGGCGGCGTCATGACCACTGGCTTGGATTGTGGGACAATAATGGGATTCGCTTTGAGTGGCGTACTCTCTGCATCGCCACTTGGGTGGCCCAGCACATTCTACGTGCCAGGTGAGTTCAATATAGATAATCATTTACTCATTGGACAGCATTGGGCAACAGAAAAAACTGCGGAACTCTTCTAAAGACACGTTAAACTAGCAATAAACCTGTTGACACTTTTATAGCCGTATTTATCATTTTACCTACCGACGACCTAACTCTAAAGCAATAACTGATTAAGTAAGGTTTAGGCATAGGTTTTAGCTTATATACTAAATTAAATAGAACACATATATTTACCAAGTGTTGATTTTAATTTCAGGATACTTGGGCATCGTGTGGTGTCTTATTTTCCTGCGATATGGCGCCAACAGTCCATCCGAATCGAAATTCATTTCTCTGGCGGAACGAAAGCACATTGAACTGGCCCTGGAGCAGAACCAGGTGATTCGCGGTGCAGCTCCTCCAGTGCCCTGGCTCCAGATACTCACCTCTCGTCCATTTATCGTCCTGGCATTTTGCAAAATGAGCCAGGCATGCAGCTTCTTCACGCTGATGCAACAGATACCACGCTACATTCACGGCATATTCCACTACAGCATTGCGATGAATGCCCTGCTCTCAGCTCTGCCCTTTGTGGTCATGCTAATGTCCTCCTACGGATTTATTTTCCTGGCTGAATACTTGACCCGTCGTCGAGACATTTCCTTACCCATCCTACGGAAGACCATTAATACCTTTGCCACATGGACCCCGGCTGTAGCCCTGGTGATCCTATCCTACGTCAGCGATCAGAATGTGGTGGGCAGTATGTTCTGTCTGATCGCAGCCACCGCTGCCATTTCCGGACAGGCCATTGGCAGTTCCCTTAACCACGTGGACTTGTCGCCAAACTTCGCTGGACTCCTGTTTGGGATCAGCAACACACTGATGTCTACAACTGGTGTCATATCCCCAATCGTCATTGGGCTGACCGTAACCAATGAGGTAAGTAACTTGGACAGTTAAGTAAATTTATTTACTTTATTTTATTTCAGTCCGATCGCTCGCAGTGGCGAACTGTTTTCCTTGGCATTTCGGTGATTCTGTTCCTCGGCAACTTGATGTACCTAATCTTTGGTCAAATGACCGTCCAGCCCTGGAATGATTCGCCATCCAAAGAGACCGTAACAGAAGCATCACCAAAACCCCAGCGAGCGCCTGCCTTAGCCGCGGAGGAAACGATATCCGTCGAGAGATTTAACTATTTGTAAATGTATATTTGTAATAACGTAATCAGTGCTAATGTTGTTGTATAAAAACAGTTTAAAATCACAATGGTATTTATGTCACGTGTCTCCAGCTGTGTGGAAATCGCTACGACCGAAATTTGTATCTCTAAGATAATAAACGGAGGAATCGTTGATTAAGGACATCACGATGGACTTGAAACCCAAAATGGATGCCAGCTTGTATTTGAGAACCACGGACTTGATCAGTTCCACCAGATGCACCATGGACTCTTCCTGTTTTGAGTTCGTGG